>NC_053035.3:295826681-298326681 GCF_002575655.3 Aegilops tauschii subsp. strangulata
CAGCATCCATCAAGAAACTGCCAAATAGAAATAAAAGAAAAGAAACCATAATCGCAAACCCAAAAGAAGAACACAGAGGGAGTTATAGGACCAGTCTCGGGGTTGCAAGACCAGGCCTTGGCCAGAATCAACATCATTGATGCGCTCACCTTTCCTTCTTTGGGAGAGAAGAACAATGGCAAAAGCAGGTCGGGGTTTTCTTGAAGAAATGAGGAACAAGATGAGGGAGAAGCGAGGGTTGGGTAGAGGGGAAGCTGAGAGAGAAGAGTGAAATGATGGTTGCTTCGTCCGTCCAACTTACTGCTGGAAGGGGGGTTTTGTGATTTGACGGCTCATTGGGCATTACTATGATGCTTCGATCGAGGAAGTCTACCGTGCAGTTGGGCACTCTACTACGGAGTAATTTAGTGCATGGCCGGTGGACCCTGATGATGGCTGTCCCACACGTCGGCGAAAGTGAGTAGCAAAGTTCCCGACGACTATCGAGGAGAATGCGCATGGTAGAGCAACTCCACTATATTTTCTGAAGAAAAAAATGATTACAGCAAGCGTTTCCACTCTTCCGACGGAGGAGTGCAAAACACAGTAGCCACTTGAACATACACAGTGCTCCTACTACTAGGCATATGCAGTGGTTCATACGTCAGTACTACATAATCTTGTTGCTAGTGTAGTAAGATATGACGATAACAAATGATGTTGTGCGCATGTCAACTATATGAACAGTAATGTAACATAGTGCCGCTTTTTCGACTGTCTGGTCGAGAATGAACGGTGAGATCAATGTTAACAGAACTAGGTCTACAGCGCATGGAGAGTACGGTGCTATAGTAGTCCACGAAACATGAACCATATGAAGCACGACGACTCAGTGTTAGGCAGGGTGTATGAAGGGCGCACGGGATGGGAGCAAAAGCTCCCTTCTCAACCCACTTTTGGGTGTTTGGCAGAGTGCATGAAGGGTGCATGAGTCCACACTAGTAGGTTAACACAAATACACGAAGAGGGAATAACTATATTGACATGAGAATGCAACCAAAGACACCCACACGCTTTGTGCTACAGTGACTGATCTGCACCGTCTGATTTTGATCCAACAGCCATGTTGCGCCGAGACATGGACATGCCCATGCAGAGGACGCCTAGACACCACTGAAGTCCCTCTGCTTCTCGAGGCGCACGATGTTGGTGATGCAAGGTGCAACGGCCCGCAGAGCCCGCTCCCGGTCGACGGGAGCCAGCTCGTCAAAGACGGCGTCCAATGGCACGAATGGATTCCGATGATGGAGCCCTGAGAGGATTCGCCTGGCAACGGCGACGGCAGCCCGCAACCCCTCCTTGTCTAGCTCTTCCCCCACCATCGCACGGAGACGGCTCAACTCCTCGGAGATATAGGTGAAGAAGGAGACCAGGTCAGGAAGCCGCAGCTCGTTGAAGTCGACGGGGTGGTCGTACGGGTTTTAGCTCGACGGCCAGCATGGTCGCACTGGCACGACGGTAGGCATCGCGCAGCCGCAACACGTGCATGGAAACTAGGTCCACCAAGTGGCTCAGGTGATCCTGGACCTCGTCACGATCGGCCCGCTCGCGCTCCAGCCGCCTCCCCTGACGGCCTATCGTATCTCCCGCTTTCTGCAGCAACGCCGTCGATGCCTCGAGCATCTTTTTGGTGGACGCCTGCCGCTTTTGAAGCTCCGTGAACTCCTGCACATAACGGAGGAGCATGGCACACCTCTCCTCCTTGAGCTCACGGAGCTCCACGGCCTTGGCTCTGAGCTCCGCATCCTTGGCCTCAAGCTCCTGTGTCAGGCGCCTCACCTCAGACTCCATGATCTGCTGCGTCGCCGTGGCACCAGCTAGAAGCAATGGGGAGAGGAAGCAAAGGGGGTGAAACGGCTGAAAGGCAATGCAATATACAGGAAGGCGGAGGGAGCCAGCCGAGGAGCGGGGAATCTTTAGGTTTTCACCATGGGAAAACACCAGTCGACGACTTCTCACATCAGGGAGCAGTGGGTTTTACAGGCGGAGTCATCGTGACTAATTACTGCCGCGCCTGCTCCCGTCAATCAAAAACTTAAAAATCCCGCCGTGCCTGCTCCCGTCAATCAAATAATTAAAAATCCTGCCGCACCCAAAGACTAGAGCAATGCCGCGGTGGATATTTAAATTTACCTACCGGCAAGGTGATAAAAAAAGGGTGAAAAAAACAAATGTGGCGGCGGCCTAGCTAATCGGTCGCACTAGCCCAACTAGCTAGCCACCGTGCTTCACTGATGTACTCGGCGGGAAAGGTGGTCTTTCGTGATTTGATGACTCATTTACTTGCTTCGGCGCTACGACCGAGGAGGACCCAGAAAACGCGCGGTAGGGCGTCCCACGTCTCGGCAAGGAAGAATATATGCGTGCACCACCTGGGAGGACCTCGAAACCGCGCAGTAGGGTGTGCCACGTCTCGGCACGGAGGAAAAATGTGCGTGTAAAAATATACTGTATCAAACATAGTAGTACCTATGGTTCGACCTCGGGACCCAACCAGTCGGTCGAAAACACCCCACTAGCCACACAGCTTCATCATGCTAACGTGGCACGGAGGATAGGTGTGGTTAGCTCCGTCTCGACCAGCCACACCGTCTCTTGTTCTAGGCGATTCTTCTATTTTCCAAGCATAACACCACGGCAAGCTAGCACCGCTCTTCCTGTGTGCCCGTGCGTCTAAAGGTTAGACGATAAAGAGGAGAGCGAGATCGCATACCTGGGACCCACCAGTAAGTGAGTCAACGGTCATGCACGTGTTGACGAGGCACTCCCTCTACTCTACTCAACGTAATACTGTATAAAATCAAGTTATGGGACAAAGCCAACAACCGTTGTTGTTTCAGGCTATCGACTTACGCTTTGTAGTCCAGGTTGCCAGTTCGAATCTCGTCTTTCAGATTTGTTAGTTTTAGGTCCAAATTTGACCAATGACAAGTGGGACCCCCCTGTGTTGTTCCGATATTTCAGTGTAGGATGGTTTTTTTGAACAAACACTTTGCATGGTTAGACAAGTAACGACACGAGTTACACGTATTTTGCAAGTTTACGAACAAAAATGACAACGGCATAGAATATCACATCCACCCCGCAGCTTTGATGCTACGGTGATACGAGCAAGGTTGTCAGAATCGCGATTTTGAATCGGATCAAAGCTCTGATGGTAGAATCGTAAATCGTAGAATCTTCACTACCAGGATCGTAGAAACGTAGATTTTGTGAACTAAAATCATAGAATCAGATGGGTAAGTTTAGATCGTAAAGTCGTAGAATCGTATAACAGAATCGCGATTCTAACAAACTTGGATACGAGTTTTTACATCGTTGGAAGTGAGATCCAATGGCTTGGGAGTAGTCTTTGTAATTATGCGCAATTTCCAAACTCTCCAAAGTTTTTTTTGGAAATAAAACATTCAGGCCTCGCGTGTGCCGCTGCATCTTGGATCCAACGACTCCCCGTTGCTCATATTAGGTGCTACCCGTAGCTTAATTAGCCGCTACGGTGATACGAGCATCTAGGTCATATGATCTGTGATCAGATGGCACATGTGTAGTACTTGTACTCTCCGCACAATTCCTAAACTCTCTCAGTCGTATATTGCAAAAACATTCAAACCTCCTACTGTTGGCCGTTAGATCTCCGTGAACTTGTATCACCATAGAATCTACGGTGCAGGAGCACCTCATATTCACCCGTGCGAGAAAACATCAGGTGCTTTCGCAGCTTGGATGCTACGGTGATACAAGCTTCGAGGTTGTTTGATCTGAGATCCAATGGCATCTGAGTAGTCTTTGTGCTTGTAAGCAGTGGCCGAACTCTTTGGGGGCTTTTCTGCAAAAAACCATTCAAACCACCGACGAGTTGTTGGGTCACAAATCCAACGGCTCCGAATGTGAATGTTTGTATTTTCTCCTAAAATATTAGTCACGGGAAAGAGAAACGAAGGGCATATCTCTCCTTGTCTCCACCGAACACCCCCTCTTTCTACAACACTTTCATGTACGCACACAAACTATCTCTCGGCCCTCTAAAAGAATGCATGTCGCTGACACATTCACGTGTGATGGTCACTGTATTTCAAGCGAAAGCACTATACGGTCACTGACTTCAGAGTATGCTCATTACGGTCACCGTATAAATTCTCATGGTGATCATACGGTATCTAGCTCTCGATACATCTTCGTATTTTGTTGATGACATTGACGGACTTTGTATTTGATGCGTGCTCCGTATTTTGTTGACGACACTTACGTTCATTGTATTTGAAGCGAAAGCACGATATGGTCACTGGACTTCAGAATAAGCTCATCACGGTCACCATATACATTTTGTGGTGCTAACCAACCAGTGGTTGGATGGTTAGGAGGACAGTGGTTTCCCCAGCCCACCAGGGTTAAAGTCCTGGTGCTTGCATTTATCCTGAATTAATTTCAGTATTTTCCGGTGATGTGCGTTCAATGGGAGGACATGTTCCCCTCGACAACGAGGCACCTATGGTGACTTCGTAAAATCTCAAGATCATATGTTGGCTCACTTTCTCGAAGGTGCTCATAGGGGTAGGGTATGTGTGTGCGCGCTTATAGCGGTGGGTGTTTGCGCGTATATATGAGCGCTTGTGTCTGTACCGTTTAAAAAAATACATGTCGTGATTATACGGTCACTGGCTCACCCGTACAACTCCGTATTTTTTTGATGACACGATCAAATGACGAGTCAAACGTTCCATGTGGCGCAACTAGTGTTGCACCATCAGCGCGCGTAACCGTGGGGCCCACCTGTCAGCGCGCATATGAAAGAAAGAAATGGTAGTTTGAGACTATACTATGTTAATAAAATGCATTTTATGGTGACCATACGGTCACTGGCTCGCCATACAGCTCCGTAATTAGTTGATGACACGATCAATTGACTAGTTAAATGGTCCACATTCAGCAGTGCACATTACCATAGGGCCCACCCGTCAGCGCGTATATGAAAGATAGAAATGGTAATAAATTAGTGGTCAGTGTGGATTCGAAGTCATGAGACCTCTGGTTGGCAGCCCGCGCCCCTTAACCACAGCGGACAAGGATTGCCTTGTGATGATACTGTAGCGACCAGACCTCAAATGGTTTGTGCTGCTGTGCACCAGTGTCATCCCTGGATCAGTAATGCTGACACGCACAGTACAAATGGAGGATTTATAACAGAGTAGCAATCACACACTTATTACATCGAATATCTCCAAAGAGAATAAGTATGATAAATATGGCTTAAGGCCATCTAAAACGATAACAGCGGAAGACTTGGAAGATAAGTGAGTCCATCAACTCCAGTGGCATCACTGAGTATAAGACCACGACCTAAGGCACCTTACTCGTCGTCTGAAAAGTCTGCAACATGAAACGTTGCAGCCCGAAAACGGGTCAGCACATAGAATATGCTGGCAATGTAACACATAGAGAATAACGAACATAATAATGCTATACTACATGCATATATGGCTGGTGGAAAGCTCTATGGTTAAAGTTTTTGCGAAAAGCAAATTTTTCCCTACTTCAAAGGAATAAATTTTATTTAACAATCATGGTGGTTGTGAAACATTGAGATGGTTGACAGCATCTCAATCCCAATTAAGAATCATCATTAACCCAGCAAAATTAATTAAAAGTAACATGGTGATGAGATTCAAATGATAATCCAGGTACTAGATACTCAAGTTGTCCATAACCGGGGACACGGCTAACCATGATTAGTTTGTACACTCTGCAGAGGTTTGCGCACTTTTCCCCACAAGACTCGATCGCCTCCGCTTGATTCTCGCACTACATGATGTTTGAGAAACGGATGACCGAGACACAGTCTTTCAGAAGTGTTTGCACCTTACGTATGGGTAGACAGTTACACCTACTTTCCCCTACATCTGCTAGTCTACCACTGTAAGAGTTCACACGACTTAATCAACTATGCTAGAGCCCATAATAGCTTATGGCTGCACACGGAAGTTTCTAGCATGAATAATCTTATGATCCCTTTGAACCTGGGTGGCGGTCCAATAGAAAAACAGGCAATTCTGGAATACCCAGGTACCTCAATCCACCCAGATGTGAGTTTTAGTTGCCACCTTAAGTAAACCATTAATTATCAATCTCACATCTGTCATGAATATCACTCAAACCCAATCCACGTCTACAAGCATAGCATGGCATTATAATAGCAAACGTAGAAGTAACTCCCAAGGGTTTGATAAAAGAACAGGTAATAGGTACTACCTCAACTACTTCCCAATACCCACAATTTAATGAGATCCTAATCATGCAATGTTTGAGGATTGATCTAATGCAATAAAAACTAGGTATGGAAGGTATGATCAAAGTGTTACTTGCCTTGCTGATGATCCGCGAAACCTAGCGATTCGAAGTAACAAGCGGCACACTCCGGGTACTATATCGCAAACAAATAAGCAAACAATCAGTACTCATCTAATGCATAGGTAAAACTCGAGTGAAAGATCCAACCATAAAGGTCAACTTAAGAACTCCGGTTTGCAAAAAGAATCAACTCGAACGAAGCAACGAAAGTCAAACGGCGAAAGAAATGAGCTCCGTTTACTAATCTGGATCTAGGTCAAATTTTACAGTAGCAAACACTTGTTTGAGTAGGTTAAACGGAAAGAGAATTTAGAGACGAAACTCTAGGCACTTGAATCGCCTGATTCCGATAAACGAGCGAAAAGTTAAACAGAAACGAAGATTCGATCAGAAGTCGAGATCTGAGATAATCGAGGAAAATCCGACGAAAAAGAAAAACGGACGAACGGTTAAAGAACGGACGTTCGTTAACAGAGAAAATCCGACGAACGCGTTCGTTAAAACGAACGAGTCAGTGAACGCTCACAAAATAACAAAACCGAAAAAAACCGATCTAGGGTTTTTTTTAAAACGAACGGGTTTTTTTATAAAAAAAACCAAACCGGCAACGACGGCGAGGTATACCTCGTCGGGGCGGGCTCCGGCGGGGCTCGGCTGGCTCCGGCGAGGGCGGCTCCGGCGGCGGCGAGCAGCGAGCGGGGCGGCGGCGCAAGGCGGCGGCGGCGCGGGCGGCCAACGGCGGCGGCTCGGGCGGGCTCAGGTGAGAGAGAGGGCGGCGGCGGCGGGGTATTTATGAGGGGGGGGGCTGGCGCCTTGGAGGAGGGGGCAAGGCGAGGGGCTCCCGTGCTTGAGCCGGACTCGGCGAGCGGCGGCGCTGGCGGCTGCGCGAGGGAGACGGCGGGGTGGGCCAGCGGCTCGGCTGGGCCTCGGCCCGGTCGGGCGCGGCGCGGTATTTTTTTTTAAAACGTTCCGCCTAAAAATTCGTAGAAAAATAAATAAAAATCCAAAAAAATAAAACAAATTTTCCCCATCTAGTTAGAATATTTAGAACAGGGTGAACATTTTTTTGACACAAAATAAATTTTTGAAAACATGCAATATTTTTAATGCAATGAAAATTGCAAATAAACTCCGAATAAATTCCAATAAATGATTTTAACACTTTTCCTCCAATATTTCAATTGTTTTGGAGAAGTCATATTTTCTCCTCTCATTTATTTTTAATGAAATATCTTTCCGGAGAGAAAATAATTAAAACCAAAATCCTCGTTTTATTATTTGATAAAAATCAAATATGAAACTTTGAGAAAATCCCCAACTCTCTCCGAGGGTCCTTGAGTTGCTTAGGATTTATCGAGGATTTGTCAAAATGCAATAAAATATGATATGCAATGATGATCTATGTATAACATACCAAATTGAAAATTTGGGATGCTACAAACCTACCCCCCTTAAGATGAATCTCGCCCTCGAGATTCGGGTTGGCTAGAAAACAGGTGGGAGTGGTCCTTCCGTAGATCTTCCTCTCGCTCCCAGGTGGCTTCATCTTCCGTGTGGTGACTCCACTGGACTTTGCAAAACTTGATAACCTTACTGCGGGTAACTCGGCTGGCATACTCAAGAATCTTAACTGGTTTCTCCTCATAGGTCAAATCACTTTCCAGCTGAATCGCTTCCAGTGGCACAGTATCTCTCAGTGGTATCTCAGCCATCTCTGCGTGGCACTTCTTCAACTGGGAGACGTGAAATACATCATGAACTCCGGAAAATCCTTCGGGCAATTCCAGCTTGTAGGCAACCTCTCCCATACGTTCCACAACTCTGGATGGTCTGATAAAACGGGGCGCTAACTTTCCCTTAACTCCAAAGCGCTTCACTCCTCGAAGTGGTGATACTCGAAGATAAACTCGGTCTCTGACTTCGTGAACTGTCTCCTTTCGTTTAGAATCAGCATAACTCTTCTGCCTGGACTGGGCTACCTTGAGCCTATCGCGAATCAACCTTACTTTCTGTTCAGACTCCTTAATCAAATCTGGTCCAAACAACTGACGGTCTCCAACTTCGTCCCATAACAACGGTGTTCTACACCTCCTTCCGTACAAGGCTTCGAAAGGGGCCATCTTCAAACTGGTTTGATAACTGTTGTTGTAGGAAAACTCTGCATATGGCAAATTGTCGTCCCAACTAGATCCATAATCTAGTGCACAAGCTCTCAACATGTCCTCCAAAATCTGGTTGACTCTCTCGGTCTGTCCATCTGTCTGTTGGTGAAAAGCTGTACTAAATTCTAGCCTGGTTCCCAATGTTTCATGTAACTGCTTCCAAAACTTCGAGGTAAATTGGGTTCCTCTGTCTGATACAATGGTCCTCAGAACTCCATGCAAACATACGATCCTGGTCATGTATATCTTTGCCAACTTAGCACTGGTGTAAGTGGTCTTTACTGGAATGAAATGAGCCACTTTCGTCAAACGGTCGACTACAACCCATATTGATTCATAGCCCGTACGAGTCCTGGGTAATCCCGTGATAAAATCCATGCCTATTTTATCCCACTTCCATTCGGGTATCGGCAATGGTTGTAGCAATCCTGCTGGCTTCTGATGCTCTGCCTTCACTCTCTGACATACATCACAAACTGCTACATATTCTGCAATATCCTTCTTCATTCCTGTCCACCAGAAAATATTCTTCAGATCCAAATACATCTTGGTATTTCCTGGGTGAATCGAGTACGGTGAATCATGGGCTTCTTGCAAAATCAACTTCCTGATCTCCGGATCATTTGGCACATATACGCGGTCCTCAAACCATAAGGTATCGTGCTCATCCTCACGAAATCCCTTGGCTTTTCCTTTGCTCATCTTCTTCTTTATCTCTTCAATCTCCTTGTCTGTCTTCTGAGCTTCTCTGATCCTATCCATCAAGGTAGACTGAATCTCCAGTGTCGCTAAATAGCCTCTTGGGACTATCTCCAAACATAGCTCGCGAAGGTCCTCGGCTAACTCCTGAGGAAACTCTCCTGTCATGAGGGTGTTGACATGACTCTTGCGGCTCAACGCGTCTGCTACTACGTTAGCCTTTCCTGGGTGATAATGCAATCTCATATCATAATCCTTAATGAGCTCCAACCATCTCCTCTGTCTGAGATTTAACTCCTTCTGCGTGAAAATATACTTCAAACTCTTGTGGTCTGTGTACACCTCACAATGGTTTCCGATGAGAAAATGTCTCCATGTCTTCAATGCATGCACCACGGCTGCTAATTCCAAATCATGCATAGCATAATTCTTCTCATGGGGTTTAAGTTGTCGTGAAGCATATGACACAACTCTTCCTTCCTGCATAAGCACTGCTCCAAGTCCTCGACAAGAAGCGTCGCAATAAACTTCATAATCCTTGCGTTGATCTGGCAGAATCAACACTGGTGATGTAACCAATCGTTTCTTCAACTCTTGGAAACTAGCTTCACAATCCTCAGTCCAATTGAATTTGGTGTCCTTCTTCAATAGCTCAGTCATGGGTTTAGCAATCTTCGAGAAATTCTCGATGAATCTCCGGTAGTATCCTGCAAGTCCAAGAAAACTCCGGATTTCTCCGACTGTCGTGGGTGATTCCCAACTTGTCACTGTATCAACCTTGGCAGGGTCTACTGCTATTCCTTCTCCAGAAATAACATGTCCAAGGAATCCAACTTCCTTCAGCCAAAATTCACACTTGCTGAACTTGGCGTATAACTGATGTTCTCTGAGCTTCTCAAGTACCAATCGCAAATGCTCCTCATGCTCTTCCTCATTCTTGGAAAAGACTAAAATATCATCAATGAACACCACGACGAACTTATCCAAAAACTCCATAAACACTTTGTTCATCAGGTTCATGAAATAGGCAGGTGCGTTAGTCAGACCAAATGACATAACGGTATACTCATACAATCCATATCTGGTGGTAAAAGCCGTCTTAGGTATATCCTGCTCTCGAATCTTTAACTGATGGTATCCTGATCGTAGATCGATCTTGGAAAATACATTAGCTCCTTGTAGGAGGTCAAACAAATCATTGATCATCGGTAGTGGGTACTTGTTTTTGATGGTTACTTCATTCAATCCACGGTAATCAACAACCATCCTCAGCGATCCATCTTTCTTCTCCACTAGAAGTACTGGTGATCCCCAAGGTGACGAACTTGGGCGAATATAGCCTTTATCCAGTAACTCCTTGATCTGCTTCTTAATTTCCTCCAAATCTTTTGCGGGCATCCTGTACGGTCTCTTAGATATTGGCCCTGTGCCTGGCAAAAGTTCAATCAAGAACTCAATGTCTCTATCTGGTGGCATGCCTGGCAACTCTTCTGGAAATACATCCGGGTAATCCTTCACCACTGGTACTTCCTCCTGTACAACTCCTGATAAGGAATTCACTTGAGTCCTCTTCGGCCTATGCCGGGATACATACTTGATCCTTTTTCCTTCCGGGGTGGTAAGAAAAATCGTCTTGCTGGCACAATCGATGTTTCCTCCATACAACGATAGCCAACCCATTCCCAAAATCACATCCAAACCTTGCGACTCCAAAACTATGAGGCCTGAGGGGAAAACATGCCTACCAATGGCCAATGGTATCTGAAAACATCCTTGGCTTGCCATATACTCTGCTCCTGGCGAGGTTACTAACATAGGGGTTCTGAGAACTTTGGTGGACAGCTTAAACTTATTCACAAATCCCCTTGATATGTATGAATGCGATGCACCAGTATCGAAAAGAACGGTTGCAGTAAATGACTTAACCAAAAACTTACCTATTACTGCATCAGGCTGTGCTTCAACCTCCTCCACGCTCACGTGGTTCACGTGTCCTTTGTTGAACGGGTTCGGCTTCTTCCTAGAGCTTCCATTGCCATTACCATTCTGGGCTTCAGGACATTCATTGGCATAATGTCCAGTCTTCTGGCACTTAAAACAAGTGACTTGGCTCAGGTCCCTCTTGGCTGGGGTAGATGGGTTGGTGCGGTTTTGTTCGTTGCTTCCTCCATTTCCATTACCATTTTTAGAGCCATTATGATTGTGCGAACTACCTCCTCCATGGGTATGCTGAAACTGTCCTCCCGGTTTCGGGGCAAAACGTGGCTTCTGCTGAGCTCCAGAATTGTACTTCCCTTGTCCATACTTCCTCTTACGATTTTCAATCTGCTGTTGCTTCCCTTCAATCATGAGAGCTCTATCTACCAGCTCCTGGTAGTTGTTGAAGGTTGCTACCATCAACTGCATACTCAGTTCATCATTCAGTCCTTCCAAAAATTTCTCCTGCTTGGCAGCATCTGTAGCAACGTCATCTGGTGCATAACGTGCTAACTTACTGAAATCCTCCACATACTGGCCTACGGTGCGTCCTCCTTGGCGTAGGTTGCGAAACTCACGCTTCTTCATAGTCATGGCTCCTGCTGAAACATGTGCTGTACGGAAAGCTTGCTGAAACTGGTCCCATGTGACAGTGTCAATAGGGTGCGTGGCTGTATAATTCTCCCACCATGATGCTGCGGGTCCATCAAGCTGATGTGCGGCAAAACGCACTCTTTCCGCATCTGTGCATCCTGCAGTGGTCAACTCCCTTCCAACTTTGCGGAGCCAATCATCTGCAACAATCGGCTCGGTGCTACTGGAGAACACCGGCGGGTTTAGCCTTAAGAATCGGGCTAAGTGATCAACAGGTGGTGGTGGCGGTGGGTTGTTGTTGTTGTTGTTGTTGCCTTGGTTCTGCACTAACACTTGCATCAGGGCATTCTGTTGCTGAATCAACTGGGTGATCTCTGGTGGGAAAACAAATCCGGTGTCGCGTCTCGGAGGCATCTGATGGGTTAGAAAAGATGAGAGTTAAGAATAGAATGAGGTCTAGAGGGAAAACACTACCCATATGCTCATGAGACAAATACAATCAATATCACTCAATCAATTCAAACCAGACATACAATCGATCTAACTAGCGTTACAAAGTGCTCGAACTATATTATATACATGGGGGAAAAACTACTACTGATATGGTGGTCTACTAGAAATTCTAATCAGTTGAAGACTCCATGATGTTTGCTCCAGCTTCATCAACAAAGTCATCTTCACTTGGTTCCGAGTCGGTGTCGTCGATGATGATGTAGTTATCCGGGCAAGTGCATTTGTCATCTTCTGCTTTTGGCACTGGATTTCCCATGAATACTCCAATCTTCTTCTCCAGGTCATCATTCTTCCCTACTAGTGCGACGATCTCCTCCAAATAATCCTCGCGTGTAGCCTTGAGTTCTTCCTCCAGCTCCTTGATCTTCGTCAATGCCTTCTTCGGTTCTTCCTTGTCCGTGCACATCTGGTTCTCCTGGCGACGAATGTGTTGGTTTTGCTCCTGGATGAAAGCTGCGATTGATCCATCCTTCTTGGTTCTGATCATCTCCCATTGCGCGTCTCGGCGTCCACAAATCTGATAAATTGTATCCTTAAGCTCCTGGTGGTAGACTTCTCCAATGCGTCCCATAGCGATGTGGGCGGCCATGCTCTTCCCTAAACTCCAGGTTGGTGCTTCGAAAACCAATCTTATGGGTTCAGTAACTGGCACAAATGTCCTTCCTGGAATGTGAACTTGAATCTTCCAGCTCTCCTCTTCGGGTAATGTGGCGTTGTAGGTTCCGGTGATGCTTGGCATTCCTATGCTCAAGTACTTAGTGACTTCCTTCAAGTGTCGACCAAAAGGCGTGTCTTCATCTAGTTGCATGAACTTGCTCCTTGTATCCGCCATTCCTAAAAGAGTAGAAAGTGGAGAGGGGTCAGAAATGAGAAGAGAGAAGTGTTCTAGGGCTTAAGCTTAGTGGTCGTGTCCTACAGTCAGCGTGTGCTCTGATACCACCTTTGTAGCGACCAGACCTCAAATGGTCTGTGCTGCTGTGCACCAGTGTCATCCCTGGATCAGTAATGCTGACACGCATAGTACAAATGGAGGATTTATAACAGAGTAGCAATCACACAATCATTACATCGAATATCTCCAAAGAGAATAAGTATCATAAATATGGCTTAAGGCCATCTAAAACGATAACAGCGGAAGACTTGGAAGATAAGTGAGTCCATCAACTCCAGCGGCATCACTGAGTATAAGACCACGACCTAAGGCACCTTACTCGTCGTCTGAAAAGTCTGCAACATGAAACGTTGCAGCCCGAAAACGGGTCAGCACATAGAATATGCTGGCAATGTAACACATAGAGAATAACGAACATAATAATGCTATACTACATGCATATATGGCTGGTGGAAAGCTCTATGGTTAAAGTTTTTGCGAAAAGCAAATTTTTCCCTACTTCAAAGGAATAAATTTTATTTAACTATCATGGTGGTTGTGAAACATTGAGATGGTTGACAGCATCTCAATCCCAATTAAGAATCATCATTAACCCAGCAAAATTAATTAAAAGTAACATGGTGATGAGATTCAAATCATAATCCAGGTACTAGATACTCAAGTTGTCCATAACCGGGGACACGGCTAACCATGATTAGTTTGTACACTCTGCAGAGGTTTGCGCACTTTTCCCCACAAGACTCGATCGCCTCCGCTTGATTCTCGCACTACATGATGTTTGAGAAACGGATGACCGAGACACAGTCTTTCAGAAGTGTTTGCACCTTACGTATGGGTAGACAGTTACACCTACTTTCCCCTACATCTGCTAGTCTACCACTGTAAGAGTTCACACGACTTAATCAACTATGCTAGAGCCCATAATAGCTTGTGGCTGCACATGGAAGTTTCTAGCATGAATAATCTTATGATCCCTTTGAACCTGGGTGGCGGTCCAAAAGAAAAACAGGCAATCCTGGAATACCCAGGTACCTCAATCCACCCAGATGTGAGTTTTAGTTGCCACCTTAAGTAAACCATTAATTATCAATCTCACATCTGTCATGAATATCACTCAAACCCAATCCACGTCTACAAGCATAGCATGGCATTATAATAGCAAACGTAGAAGTAACTCCCAAGGGTTTGATAAAAGAACAGGTAATAGGTACTACCTCAACTACTTCCCAATACCCACAATTTAATGAGATCCTAATCATGCAATGTTTGAGGATTGATCTAATGCAATAAAAACTGGGTATGGAAGGTATGATCAAAGTGTTACTTGCCTTGCTGATGATCCGCGAAACCTAGCGATTCGAAGTAACAAGCGGCACACTCCGGGTACTCTATCGCAAACAAACAAGCAAACAATCAGTACTTATCTAATGCACAGGTAAAACTCAAATGAAAGATCCAACCAGAAAGTTCAACTTAAGAACTCCGGTTTGCAAAAAGAATCAACTCGAACGAAGCAAGAAAGTCAAACGGAGAAAGAAACGAGCTCCGTTTACTAATCTGGATCTAGGTCAAATTTTACAGTAGCAAAAACTTGTTTGAGTAGGTTAAACGGAAAGAGAATTTCGAGACGAAACTCTAGGCGCTTGAATCGCCTGATTCCGATAAACGAGCAAAAAGTTAAACAGAAACGAAGATTCGATCAGAAATCGAGATCTGAGATAATCGCGGAAAATTCGACGAAAAAGAAAAACGGACGAACGGTTAAAGAACGGACGTTCGTTAACAGAGAAAATCCGACGAACGCGTTCGTTAAAACGAACGAGTCAGTGAACGCTCACAAAATAACAAAACCGTAAAAAAACCGATCTAGGGTTTTTTTTAAACGAACGGGTTTTTTTTTAAAACCAAACCGGCAATGACGGCGAGGTATACCTCGTCGGGGCGGGCTCCGGCGGGGCTCGGCTGGCTCCGGCGAGGGGCGGCGGGGTGCGGCGGGGTGCAGCGGGGCTCGGCTGGCTCCGGCGAGGGCGGCTCCGGTGGCGGCGAGCAGCGAGCGGGGCGGCGGCGCAAGGCGGCGGCGGCGCGGGCTCCCAACGGCGGCGGCTCGGGCGGGCTCGGGTGAGAGAGAGGGCGGCGGCGGCTGGGTATTTGTGAGGGGGGTGGCGGCTTGGAGGAGGGGGCAAGGCGAGGGGCTCCCGTGCTCGAGCCGGACTCGGCGAGCGGCGGCGCTGGCGGCTGCGCGAGGGAGACGGCGGGGTGGGCCAGCGGCTCGGCTGGGCCTCGGCCCGGTCGGGCGCGGCGCGGTATTTTTTTTTTAAAACGTTCCGCCTAAAAATTCGTAGAAAAATAAATAAAAATCCAAAAAAAATAAAACAAATTTTCCCCGTCTAGTTAGAATATTTAGAACAGGGTGAACATTTTTTTGACACAAAATAAATTTTTGAAAACATGCAATATTTTTAATGCAATGAAAATTGCAAATAAACTCCGAATAAATTCCAATAAATGATTTTAACACTTTTCCTCCAATATTTCAATTGTTTTGGAAAAGTCATATTTTCTCCTCTCATTTATTTTTAATGAAATATCTTTCCGGAGAGAAAATAATTAAAACCAAAATCCTCGTTTTATTATTTGATAAAAATCAAATATGAAACTTTGAGAAAATCCCCAACTCTCTCCGAGGGTCCTTGAGTTGCTTAGGATTTATCGAGGATTTGTCAAAATGCAATAAAATATGATATGCAATGATGATCTATGTATAACATAGCAAATTGAAAATTTGGGATGCTACAGATACTCATTAAATTAAAATATAAATGTAAACGGCCAGTGCGGGGGGCCTAGAGGGATGATACGTCTCCAACGTATCTATAATTTTTTATTGTTCCATGCTGTTATATTATCATTCTTCGATGTTTTATAATCATTTTATAGTCATTTCATATCATTTTTTGGTACTAACCTATTGACATAGTGCCAAGTGCCAGCTGATCTTTTTTGCATGTTTTTTACATCGCAAGAAATCAATATCAAACGGAGTCCAAACACCGCGAAACTTTTTGAGGATTCTTTATGGACCAGAACACTCCCAATGGGCCAGAGGAGCACCTGGGGGTACCCCGAGGGGGGCACAACCCACTAGGGCGCGCCTAGGGGCCCAGGCGTACCCGGGTGGGTTGTGCCCACCTCGGTGGCCTCTCGCACCCCCTCTTTACCCTATAAATTCCCAAAAATTCAAAACACCGTCGGGGGTTAACCTAGATCAGAAGTTATGCCGCCGCATGCCTCTGTAGCCACCGAAAACCAATCTAGACCCTGTTCCGGCACCCTGCCGGAGGGGGGAATCATCACCGGTGGCCATCTTCATCATCCCGGCGGCCACCACGATGAGGAGGGAGTAGTCCACCCTCAGGGCTCAGGGTTTGTACCAGTAGCTGTTTGTTTAATCTCTCTCTCTCTCGTGTTCTTGAGATGTCATGATCTTGATGTATCGCGGGCTTTGTTAATATAGTCAGATCATATGGTGTTTTCCCCTCTCTATCTTGTTGTGATGAACTGAGTTTTCCCTTTGAGATTTCGTTTTATTGGATTGGATACTTTTATGGATTTGAGAGCACTTGATATATGTATTGTATATGAATACTCGAGGTGACAATGGGGTATCATATTGATTCACTTGATACGTGTTTTGGCATTCAACTCGCGGTGACATTGGGGTAATATATGCATAGGGGTTGATGCACGTTCTCGTCTTTTGTTTCTTTGGTAGCAATCTTGGGGCACTCTTTGAGGTTCTTTCACTGGTACGCGTCAGTCCTAAACAAACGGTTTTTAACCCCTTTCCGCGACGGCATTTGGAACCGTCGCCAAGTGAGTGTGTGCAATAGGGTGTCCTTCCCACACGACCCAGAAATCGTCGGGGTTAGGCCCTCCTGGGACCCAGGCTGGGGCCGTGTGCGATCGGGCGAGGCATCAGAACCAAATCATTTCCGTAGGTATGTACATCCCACATGGTAATCCGAGAAAATCATTTCCGTAGGTATGTACATCCCACATGGTGAATCCCAGAAAAACATTTCCGTTTGTATGTATATCACACACAGTCAATCCAAGTAAGACGTTTCCGTTCTTATGTACATCCCACACAGTTAATCCAGGGAAAACGTTTCCGTTCGGATGTACATCCCACACAGTTTTATGTATATGCTCGTGTGTGAAAGGTGTCACTATCACACATGCTCTGCCTTGGTTAACTTTTTTGCTTTCATTAACTACATCACACACGATTTGATGTAGAAAACTATGTGGCACTGGGCTATCCATCACAAGCGCTTTTACTGCCAGAACTGTTTGCAAATTCCCATGACCGTCTGTTCTGTTTTTATTTTTGCCTGTAATTTATTATTCTAATTGGAAATTTTGAAATATGAAATGTGCAATTCAAATTCTCAGCATAATGGTTCAACAACGAATCTATAAATAAAATTGCCAGTATAATATGTTAAGTATTTATAGGATTAGGCAGCAATTAACTATGATGAACCACGATATTTAAAGGCGGTAAAGGTGAAGAGACAAGTGTAAATCATTTTGACTGCCGACGGTGTTGAAGAAGCGGAATGCCCATAATGTGCCTTCCTGCATGCCATAGGCACGAACCACTTTTGTCCAACCCCTTGTGATGATCGCCCGCCCATCCTTCACCGACTTCAAGAAGACTTCTAGAGCATTATCATGGTAGCATGAATTATATACTTTAACCTTAGTTGCATCCACTCCGGTCATGTAGTTTGCAAGGTAATCAGTAGTAAATAGCTTCAAAAACCACTGAAAAGAGAAAAAATATCAGATACTGAGGTCTAATAGAGTAACTTGTTGTGGGCAGGGGGAAAAGGCAGCACATTACTTACCATCCTAAAGTTCACTGTTGTCTTCGACAAAGTGTAAATAAAGAGCTTAATTCCAATCACCCGTTTCTTTCGCCTAACAATCTTTCTTAGTTTCCTCACTTGACGCTTGCTCAGGAATATCTCATTGCCCCATAGACAAAAGGGATCGAAGCGTGGATCAGTACCACTCATATATGTACCTACAAGCAACCGGTAAATGTTAGAAGCTAAATTGAGATTGCACAAATGATGTAAACTACAACTACCTATGTTCCTAAGTACTAGTATTTTTCTGAGATTTCAATATGAACTACATACGGATGTATATAGAATTATAGATATAGTTTAGATTAGAATCTAGATTCACTCATTTTGCTCCTCATGAAGTCTATATTGGAATCTCTAAAAATACTTATATTTTGGAATAGATGGTGTATAAGACATGGGATGCAGCTAACCTCGACGGCAAACAACAGAATCGCCCATTGTAGCCCTGTGTAAGTACATGGAAAGCCAATGTTAACTACAACAGGGTTAACATCCACCAAAAATAGCAAATGGTAATAAAACGGCAGCATCTGTAGAGATATCTTCATTTCCAAAGAGTGGCACGGTAGCAAAGGGACGGATTAAAAAATGGATACAACTGTTAATTGCAACAGGCTTAACAACATCCTAATTCATGTTTTGTAAGTTTGTAGCCATTGAAATACAACTCTTTAAAAATGGATACAACTATTAATTGCAACAGGCTTAATGGCCATTGAAACCGGTACTGATAAAAATGCAATTGGCAGAGTTAAACATCACAGGGCAGGTGCTGCTAGAGCAGATAATGGCCCAGTTGTCTATAAAAAGGTAGGGAAAATAGCTCAAACGTGTTAGGCATGTTTCCTACAACATGCTTAATACATCGACAGTACAAAACATAGCCATTAATTGCAACTGGTATTGGTAAGATTGAACTGGTGGGTACATACTTGGTAAGTCCTGAGAGGTAGCTGCTGGGGCACTTCATCTTGGCCAGAGCCCGCCCAAAGTTAGCGGAGGCGAGCTGTTCCTCCGGGTGGAAGCGTGGATCAGTGCCAGTGACATGTGTACCTACAGGCAACCAGTAAATGGTAGAAGTTAAGCTGCAATTGCACAAATGATGTGAAATACTGTAAGACATGGGATGCAGCTAACCTCGACGGCAAACAACAGCATCGGCCATTATGACCCTGCATAAGTACATGGACAAGCATGTTAAGTACAACAGGGTTAGCATCCACCAAAAATAGCAAATGGGGAAGCATCTCTAGTATATCTTCATTGCGGAGAGTAGCTTGGTAGCAAATGGACAGATTAAAAAATGGATACAACTGTTAATTGCAACAGGCTTAACAGCATCCTAAGTCATGTTTTGTAAGTTTGTAGCCATTGAAATACAACTGTTTGAAAATGGATTCAACTGTTAATTGCAACAGGCTTAATAGACATTGAAACCGCTACTGATAAAAATACAATTGGCATAGTTAAACATCACAAGGCAGGTGCTGCCAGAGCAGAGAATGGCCCAGATGTCTATAAAAAGGTAGGGAAAGTAGTAAAAATGTGTTAGGCATGTTTACTAGAACATGCTTAATACATCTACCGTACAGAACATAGCCATTAATTGCAACTGGTATCGGTAAGATTGAACTGGTGAGTACATACTTGGTAAGTCCTGAGAGGTAGTTGTTGGGGCACTTCATCTTGGCCAGAGCTCGCCCAAAGTCAGCGACGGCGGAGGCGAGCTGTTCCTCTGGATCGAAGCGTGGATCAGTGCCACTGACATGTGTACCTACAGGCAACCAATAAATGGTAGAAGTTAAACTGCAATTGCACAAATTATGTGAAATACTGTAAGACATGGGATGCAGCTCACCTCGACGACAAACAAAAGCATCGGCCGTTATGAACCTGCGTAAGTACATGGACATGCATGTTAAGTAAAATAGGGTTAGCATCCACTAAAAATAGCAAATGGGCAGCATCTCTAGTGATATCCTGAGTCATGTCTTGTAAGTTTGTTGCTGGAATTGGTGAAATTGAGCTGGACACGGTAATATTTGAACATCACACAGTGTGTAGTACTGAAATAAACAAGGCACGAACATGCTTAATACATCAACCGTACAAATTATAGCCGTTGCAAGTGGTATTGGTAAGATTTAGCTGGTCAGATCTTACCTGTTAATTCCTGGGGGATAGTTACTGGGGGACTTCATGTGGGCCAGAGCCTACACCATGTCGGCGGCGGCGGAGGCAAGGTGTTCCTCCAGGTCAACACGCATAGCGCCCATCGCGGACCGCCATTAGCTCCTGGCGGGGGGGATTTGGAGGCATGAGGATGTTTCGCAGGCACCATTTAAGCAATCAGGCCGGGGGCGTGATAAAAATCGGTGGGTTACCTGACTGGATCCGAGCAGAACGTAGATGTGGTTGAAGTTGTGGTTGCGGCGGCAGCGGTTTGAGATGCCGGTAGGGGGAGGCACGAGGGAGGGGGGATACTGAGGGGAAGGGGATGTGGTTGGAGGAATAAATTCTGAAATCGCGCGCCTAATGAAAATTTCGGTGCGAAACTTGAAACTTGGGTGGGGGAAAAACACAACACAGACGAAGCACGTAAAATACTCGTGTGCGAGAAAAAAGAAAGTTGGCAGATCCCGTCTCCAAAAAAATGTACACGTGTACTTGATTTTTTTCGGTCAATGGTACGTCTGGTTTATTAGGAAATATCGCACAGGTAACTGACTTATGGGTCATTAACGCAAAAAAACGCAGACGGGTATGGCATAGAAACCATGTGTTTTGTGAACTTCTAATGATTAACGCAAAAAATGCACACGGGCACACATGCTAATCAACGCTCAAAGCCCTCAAAGGATGCTCTTACCGACATTGTACGTTAATACTACAAACTTAAAGTACTACTGGTAATTTGCTCCAATACTACAAACTTAAACTACTTCTCACATGCTGCCATCAGGGCATGCTGACCAGACGCCGGTGTTCTCCTTCCCGGCCTTGTAGTCGGCAGCCCACCGTGCTTCGACCTCCGCCAAGCTCTCCTCACCACATCGTGCGGCCTCTTTTTTCTTGCGGCGGAAGGACTCTCTTTTCTTGACTGCTTTCTGCCTTTTCCGCTCCTTCTGTGCGGCTTTGGCCGCCTCTAGACCCACCACCCATTTGGCCATGGCAGCCTCAAAGTCCGCCCATGTAACTGTCTGGCCGCCGGCGGCGATGAACTCGGCGTGGCGAGATGCCATCGCTTCCTTACCATGTGTGCGGTCGCGGGCATGTGCTGCAGCAGGGTCTCCCCCCGCTGCTTCAGCGGCCGACATCTGAACCGGTGGTGTGTCATCAGCAGTTGTAGGCCTTGCCACTGGCTGCTTTGGGGAGGAGGATGACATGGCCTGTACGCCACAAAGTCGGTCCGGCTGACCACAGGTTGATGCATCAGCCCCCGAGAGCTGCTGTGGCAAGGAGAGCATCACCGGTTGAGGGGCAACAGTGGTTGCTCTTGGCGGGGCTTCAGGAATCTCATCGAGGAACTCTATTTCCTTTCGTGGCCATTGGATGTGATGTAACAGTGTTTCTCCCAAGGTCCTTTGCTCATCGAAGTCTCCTAGGACATTCTTCAGGGCAAATTCATTGAATCCAGGCTTTACTTCAGTCACGTAGCACTTCACACAGCCCGGCTTCAATGGCACATTGTCCAAGAAGAGGCCATCTTCCAAGAAGGGTGGGCAAACCCAGGATGTTGCACATTTTAATGTACCTTCATAATGTGTAAGCACGCCCTTCAGTCTGTCTTTCATTCCAGATAGATCAGATATAGCATCATCAAGAGCAGCTGCAGTCTCAGTGTCGTTGGGGTCAGCTGATGCACAACTACTCTTGTGCAGTGTTGTCGCATAATAAGCAGCATCATCCATGCCCGCCTCCCCTCCCATCTGCTGGCTATCTGTCAGTGTTAGAGTCTTCTGCATCATCATTGACTTCTCAACATCCTTTCGAACAGCCGGATAAATCTCCTTCTTCAACTTTTCAAACAATGCATTCTGCTTTATTTCACTCCTTGCTTTTTTCATGTTGAGCCTCTCTTCTTTGCTGAGTGTGAAAGCCCTCTTGTGCGGGACATTAACACCTATACCCCTTGCACGGCTAGGGGGCTCTTTTTTGTCCAGAGCAATGGACAGAATGTCACATGGCCCTAAGTTCCTGTAGAACCTTCAAGGGATCTTGGAAGCCTCTACCATCACTTCATACAGTTTGGCGTCACGTGCGTTTTCAAAGTAATAAGTTCCATCATCACGCCTCTGTGCACGTGCCCGCAAGTAGTCTCTGGCGCGTTCGCCCCTGATTTCACTAAAGAGCGGATTCCCACCTGCCGCTACTGCTTCTTTGTCCTCATGTTCCCATATCAGTTTCATGCCATAGTATCCTGCCACACCCATACGGTGGGGGTGTATGTTCTTCTTCTAAAGTTCCGATTCCTTGAAACTCTTCTCAGCAAACTCTGGAGTTGCCCTGACCCTTTGGAATTCTGCCCAGTCTACCTTTGTAATTTGGGGGTATGCAGGGATTGGGTCCTTGCCTTCACTCAAGTACTTCTTGTACAGCACGTGCTTCCAGTTTCTCCAAGCATCCCTAGCCTTCTTCAGTGCAGCGTGTTCCACCTGCATTCTCCACTGCTTTGGAACGTTGAAGTGATCCATGATCTCCCGGACTATCCTTCGCCGTGTTTCTGTGTCAGACTTCCGAAACCCCGGCAGATTAATGTTGAGCCTTGCCCTGCCAACAAATCCACACACACTCCTGAACCTCATGCGTGCTTTATCTGGTTTAGTTGGAGCCCAGGACTTTAAATCAATCTCGGTTACTTCATATACACCTTAGGCTGGTGTGTGGGCTTCCTTGGAGCATTCCTCCGTGTCCTAACCGGAAGGGTAATTGCTGTAGCTCTATCCCGTTCAAGACTACTTGATCCCTCACAATCTGCTAAAGACCTAGGGTTGTCCGAATCAGATGAAGATACATGGCCTGAATGAGTGCTGCCGCTGCTACTCGGCATCTACAGAGAACACATGCGAAACTCAGGAAAGGAGGATAAGCATAAAACTAACAACTTGGTATCAAGCTTTCTAAACATGCCATGCAATAATTTAGAAAATGTACCGCTAATTTGTTAAATTTGTGTGACTTGGGCGCCCGCGATCTGTAAATAGGCAGTAACTTATTGGAACAAATACAACTTATATGTAGTAAGGAAGGTAGATAATGAACATATATACGCTCTCCATTATTTTATAGCCAATTTGCGAACATACGGAACAAAATTGGAAGAGGGATTGCGAGGAAATATGCCTCACCGTGATGGAGAGCAGTAACTAACAGGCTTCTTAATGCAAACCCGGCCAGACCACAGGAGATTCAAGGGTTACTGCATCGATATGCTCGAGGGTGGCTGGGAGCAAACGAAGATGGCGAGGCGTGGGCCGCCGCATGTTGGGAACGACAGTGGAGGTAGGCTTGACGCCGAAGAGCGGGCACACGTCCGGGGTGAGCACGGCGGCGCCGGAGAGGGTTCTGCTATGGATCTGGGGGAGGGGGGAGCTGGCGAAGGAGATTGGGTGCACTAGTTGAGTGAAACGCGGGCGGACGGTGGGGGGTGTTGGCGGCCTAGGTGAAAAGGGTGAAAAATATCCTCGGTCGCCGCGCGCGCGGAAAGGCCTATGCAAACAGTTTCCTCTAAGTGCTCGTGTGCACAAATAGAATAATTTCGTTTGAAATGAAGACTTTCATGTGTGCACGGCCAGGTAGGCACACAGCTTTCGTGTGTGAACCGTGTGCTATTTGAAAACATTTTTTGGGAGGGGCTATTTGAAAACATGGACATGTGTTGTCGAAAGGGATGAGGATCGCCGTTCGATCAAGGAGAATCCAACGGTGCAGACCTACGATCCGTGGGGTTTGGGTTCTGGCCAATCAGAATGCACGACTCAGATCGCGCGCGTGGCAAAGGGGTGGGAGGGTGCATCAGCCACGGTTTAGTGGACACACGGCTTTCGTGAGTGAACCGTGTGCTCTTTGAAAACATTTACATTACCTAACATCATATTTTTGTCGAATGAAAACATGAGTTCATCGTTTCGCCTCCATTTTTTTCCACGGTAAGAAATCATGAGTATAGTGGAGAGTCTCATATACTAGTATCATGAATATACAGTACATATGATACTAGTGTATGATACTGCCTTTAATTAATTATAGCGCATAGTATAATACATAGAGTATAGTATCATATATATATCATATTTATTGCCATGCATGACACAAATTAGCATCACATTTAACATGATACAGTATCTACCTACTATATGTTACTCTAACCCTCTTTATATATATTTAATTCTTTGCCACATCAGCATACTTGCTATTTCCGAGTGCATGACATCGTCGGCTATGATACCACCACTATGGCCAGCCTTATATAGTGGGGAGTATCATATACTATATATACTATATATATATATAGTATCATGCATATGATACTAGTGTATGATACTATGTACGTACCTTCATAGTGCATATATAGTATCATAGAGTAGTACTAGCTCCCTCTGTAAACTAATATAAGAGCGTTTAGATTACTAAATAGTGACCTAAGCGCTCTTATATTAGTTTACGGAGGGAGTATATATCATAGATGACCGTATTTATGGCCATGCATGACACAAAGTAGTATAGCATTTGTTATATATATATATATATGTTACGGTATCTACCTATGTTACTCCTTATTTGCCACATCATCATATTTTCTATTCCCGGGTGCATGATACCGGCTATGATACCCCCACTATGGCCACCCTAATAAGGCTGGTCGTAATATGGGAGTATCAAGCGGTATGATGCATGCCAACTAGAATTTTTGGATGATGTGGCACACAGTTAAATGATGAAAGAGAGGGTGGGTCGTATCATATCATGATACTGTATCATATTAAATGTTGTACTACTTTGTGTCATGCATTGTAATTGATAAGGAACCTAAGATACTAACTTATGATACTATGCATGCGCGCATTACGGAGGTATTGCCGATCATATACTAGTATCATGCATATATACTCCCTCCTTTCCGGTTATAGGCTTATCTAAAAAATTTAGTTTTTCCATTTTACAAGGCTCAATTTGGTTGTTCCCCATCACATGTCCAGATTCCAAGGTGCATTAAATCATTGCATGCAAGTACTAAGAGAAAGTTGACCAATGCATGTACTTTATATATGCATGAATGTATTGCAATTAATACATTGGAAAACATAATTTTTTGAGGAAAACAAAAGCATCAATTGGGTATTTTTGCAAACTACAAAAAGTATTCCACCACTCACCATCTACCTTGGTTGGTGAGATTTTTGAATTGAGCCCTATAAGGCTGGTTGTGATGGGGAGTATCATATATACTAGTAGTATCATGCATATATATGATAGTGTAGCTAGGATACTACTTCTGTAATGCATAGTATCATAAGTTAACATCTTAGGTTGCCTTACTAATTGTCATGCATCACACAAAGTAGTAGTACAACATTTAATATGACACGGTATCATGATATGATACCACATCATCTCTTGTGTGCCACATCATCCAGAAAGTCTAATTGGCATGCATGATACCGCTTATGATAATACCATTACAACCAGCCAAAACCGGAAAGGAGGGAGTATGAGACTAGCCACAATGGAGGGTAGTACACTAGTAACATACAAATATCCCTAGACTATATATGTTACTACCTTCATGGTGGGTAGTAACATAAGTGTAGTTTCATGCAAAGCTTCATTTCTTAGGTTACAGACTCATATTGCATTGGGACATGTGATGCTACAGTAACTAGCTAAGTTACTGAAACTATCTCTCTCCTCATTAACTTATTGCCACATAAGCAAGTTTGCTGAGTTGGAGTCGGGGTTACTGTTGAAGTTACTCCCACTGTGGCTAGTCTGATACTAGCTAGTCATCTATGATATACTAGCTACCTCACTAAGAGCATGGTTAATAATACAGCCAAGGGTCGGCTATAAGAAGTTCCATGTCATATACAACCAACCTCTTAGCGGGCATGTACAATAATAAATTTTATATACGTACTAGTTTATCAATAGTTGGCCCACCTTACATCCTCACAAAGTGTCTTGGGTCTCGTGTTGCAGCTGGCTCTACTAACCAAGAGTCGGCTTCTCTTCTCTTTCCTCCAAGTAATAAGCACATATATATTATTCTATTCCTTATAGCCAGACTACCCATAGTGGGAGTAACATAGGTAGTAACATCACACATATCTAGATAAAATAGATGTTGTGGCAAGCAATAAATGAAGAAATGGAGGAAAGTGGATAAGTGTGATGTTACTACCTATGTTACCCCCACTGTGGGTATAGTCTTACTATAGTATGAGACTACCCACAATGGGAGTACCATAGGTAGTAACATCACACATATCTAGATAAAGTAGATGATGTGGCAAGCAATAAATGAAGAAAGAGAGGAAAGTAGTAACATAGCTAGTTACTAGTAGTATGAGTAACATCACATGTACATATCAAGGCAAGATGTGTCTATAGCCTAATAAATGAAGTGTTGCATGTTACCACACATATATGTTACTCCCCACTAAAGAGGTAGTAACATAGACTAGTAACACATGGGCATGTTACTAGTCTATGTTACTACCCATTGTGGCTAGTCTGAGTAACATCATACATCTCAAGGCAAGATGAGTCTATAGCCTAATAAATGAAGTGTTGCATGTTACTACACATATGTTACTCCCCGCTATAGAGGTAGTAACATAGACTAGTAACATTCTATGTTACTACCCATTGTGGCTAGTCTTAATCTATTGTGTACTTACTTGCTCTAATGCATAGTATCATAGAGTAGCTAGTATCATATGTAGTACTTTATTTATATTGTCATACATGACACGTAGTAGCATATACATTTATTATGATACGGTTTCATGATATGATACTTAACCCTCTCTTTCTTCATTTAATTAATTCTATGACAGCTCATCAAAATTGCCTAGTTGGCATGCATGATACTAGCTATGATACCCCCTTACTATCAGCCTAGCAAAGGTGTACAGATCATTTGTGCGTCGATTTATGAGTTTTCATCCGTTTGTTCGAGAAGCGGCGAGAAGTTTCAAACATTTCGGCCGCGAGGTGCGGCCCCTGGCGTAGGCCTAGTTGGTATTTTAATTATAGAAAATTCAGATGGAGTTCGGACATCATCAAAATCGATGTGTGCCTGTGGCGTGCTCTCACAACCCCGTGGAAAAAATTGGTAAAGTTTGGCACAAGTTTTGATGACCGCTCCTTCCAAACCGGAGCATCTCACATGAAGGATCATGGTTTTCCAAAAGGAGACGTGTCAATTCAAACTCCTGTGGCCGGTGACTTCATCATTTGGCCTCACAAAAATTTCCATGGTACACAATCACCATTATACCACGGGTTTGATTTTCTGGCGCATTTCAGGTATCGTTAGCTATATTTAAGACATTTTTTGAGATTAACGTGCACTTTGTGCATAAAAATAAAATTACAACCGGAACTGCATGTGCTGTCGAAAGGGATGAGGATCGCCGTTTGATCTGGGAGCATCCAATGGTGCAGACGTATGATCCATGGGGTTTGGGTTCTGGCCAATCAGAAAGCATGACTCAGATCGTGGGCGGGGTGGCGGAGTTTGGTCGGCACACGGCTTTCATCAACGAACCGTGTGCTATTCGCAAACCAGATTGCATATTTTTGTTCACACATACTGTATTGATATCGATTGAGTGTGCTACCTCTATAATATAATAATAATAGTAATAATAATAATAACAAAAAAATCATATTCATTGCCAGAGCTGACAGCATATCAAGGTCAACATATTAACGGTTCTTACATCAACAGAAAACCGTGCATAACTCACAAATTCAATAGACACGACATTTATAAATTGAACGAATTAAGTTGCAGGGTAGGCATAAAGACTAGTCTCACGGCTTAATTCCCATGTACATGGGGGAACTGGGATCATTAAGTTGACCTCGCATGAACTTGGGTTTTTTGATGATTTTACGCTGCTCTGTTGCACGCGGGTGTGTAATTCCTTGGTTGGCAACTCATCAAATTCATCGTACTCGTCCTCATCGGCAACATCGTCGACACCCAGTACCCTTCTCTTCCCATGCATCGCTAAATGGTCGTTCTTATGCAAGGGGTCTTCCACAAAGAAAATCTAGGTAGCATCGCTGGCAAGAATGAATGGGTCCGCGTGATATGCCATCGTTGTCTTGTTAACACAGGTCTTCCTGTACTCATCAATCCTTACCTGACCAAGAGGGATCCATGCGCACCTGAATAATGCCACCTTAACTTTCACATAGTCAAGCTCCCAAATCTCTTTGATGGTTCCATAGTATACCCTTTTATCAGTTTCATTTACAGTCATGCATTCTATTCGAACAGAGTTGTTCTGATACGAGGTCTTCTTATCACGTTCCTCAGTGTAGAACGTGTATCCATTTATGTCATATGCTTTGTATGTCAACACCGTAGGTGATGGCTTTTGTGCCAACCACGTAGCAATGTCATCGATGGATCCTTGTGCCAAACGATTCTTCAGTCATTCGGCGTACTTCTTAGTGTGCGCCTTCATCTCCACTTCTGATGAAGGCACCATTGGTAAGAAGCTTTGGTGTATCTCCGCCAAGTGTTCTTCGGCATAAGCGATGAGAACTGGGCTGTTAAGCAGTACCATCAAATGGGCTTTCTCTCCCAATTCTCCGGGTGCATACATTTGCGTGCCAGCAAGGACCGGCTTACCTTTCAGCCTTCCCTCGTGGCGAGAGAGGGGCAAACCTATAGGTCTTTGTTTCATGTATTCGGTGCAAAACTCAACCACCTCCTCCGCGGTATAACCTTGTAGGATGCTTGCCTCTGGATGGTTTCGGTTCCGACAAAAGCGCTTCAGTATTCCCATGAACCGCTCGAAGGGATACATGTTGCGAAGAAACACAGGACCACAATACTTTATCTCGTCGACAAGGTGCACAGTGAGATGGACCATGACATCAAAGAATGACGGTGGGAAAAACATCTCTAGGTTGGACAATATTCTTGCAATAGCATGTTGCATATGATCCAACTCTTCAGGATTTACAACTTTCTGACATAGTTGGTTGAGGAAATCATAGAGGTCAATGAGTGTGTTTCTTATATCTTTGTCCATCAGATTCCTTATGGCCACCGGGAGGATTTGTGTCAACATTACGTGGCAATCATGTGACTTCATGTGTCCCAACTTCATTTTACCTGAGCTCACATCCACGAGACTTCTGATGTTTGCGCAATAGGAAGAGGGTGTCTTAACTGACAACAAATAGGTGAAGAACTGTGTTGCTTCTTTTGTACTGAAATTGTAACTGTGGCGAGCTTTGATGAATTTGTCATCATCTTCTGCTTCACACTACAAAAAAAAAGACACATCCGTGACATTTTGGGCCGAACGAATTTTTTTCTGTCATACTTATGACACTTCTATGACAATAATTGTGACAAAACCCGGTATCATCATAGATGTGGTGGGCTCCTACTTCTATGACAAAAAATCATGACAGAAAATGGGCTTTTCGTCCTGGGCGGGCCGAAGACGCAGCTGCATGACATTCTTTGGGCTGTCCATGACGGAAAAAACCGTCGTAGAAGCGAGGGCGAGGAAAATATCGGGGTGTTCCCGGTTACGGTGGGTGGTCGGGGCCGAGTGATGCGCGTTTCTCTCATACACGCACGCGCGTGGGTGCGAGGCGTTGGGCTCGAACTGAACCCGAGCGAGGCGTTGGGCTCTAACTGAACCCGAGCGATTGCACTATAGGCTACGCGTTACTGAACCCGAGCGATCGATCAATGGTTGTTAACTGAACCCGGTCGAGCGATTCCTTTGCTACTGCTGCTAATTGAAGTCGATCGATGCTGCCTCTGGATGAACAGTGAGCATTTCTGGGGGGTATGGATGAACAGTTCCCGATGGGGGTGGATGAACAGGACCCCATGGTGTTGCCTCTGGATGAACAGGACCCCGATCAATCGAGCCGGTTGGGGCTGGATGAACAGGACCCCATGGAGGGCTGGATGAACAGTAGACGGTGGAGGGCTGGATGAACAGTAGCCCATGGAGGGGTGGTTGAACAGGAGCCCGTGGAGAGGGCTGGTTGAACAGTAGCCGGTGGAGTAGCGCGCGGTGGAGGCTGGATGAGAGCCCGTGGATGAACAGTCGCAGGTGGAGGCTGGAGGAGGTCGACGGTGGATGAACAGTAGCCCGTGGAGGCTGGAGGGGGTCGACGGTGGAGATAAACAGTATCGCGTGGAGTCCCGTTTTGCGGTACGCCACACCCCTCCCGATGAACAGGACCCCCATTTCGACCGTAGCGCTCCAACACAAGTCCGTTTCCTCCATTTTGCGGTACGCCACACCCCTCCCGATCAACAGGACCCCCGTTTCGACCATAGGAGGTTCGTTCCTCCGTTTTGCGGTATGCCAAACCCCTCTCGATGAACAGGATCCCGTTTCGAACGTGGCCGGTCGAACACAAGGCCGTTTCCTCCGTTTTGCGGTATGCCAGGCCTCGTTTCCATCGGTTGTTCCGTCCAAGCCCTCCCGATGAACACGACGACGCATTCCGTTCCGACCCAGCCGGTTGGCTCCCCATGAACACGACGGTGACACAGTTTCTCCATTCCGACCCAGCCATGTACCCGAGCCCTGGCCGTACGTACACGCGAGTAGGCATTCGAGACCCCGCCCGTATGTACGTACGTGGCCGTATTTACTTTCTTGCACCCTGGCCGCTGTACGTACGTGTACATGCTACGTGCGCGCCTCTACTACGACACGTGCGCGCCTCTACATCGACCAGTATGTACGTACACGTTCGCGACCAGGATGACAATGCTACGTACGCTTCGACCAGGTGGGTCCCGACTGTCAGGCACTTCCTTGCGTGCGAAGATGTAGCTGGTGGGTCCCAGCAGTCAGGGGGGCGAATCGTTTTTTCGGACGCACTTCCTTGCATGCGAAGATGTAGCTGGTGGGTCCCAGCAGTCAGGGGGGAACGTTTTTTCGCGAAATACGGTGGCCCGTCCGGTGGGTCCCCGCTGTCAGGTGGAGGAATAATTATTTTGCGCGTAATAAGGAGGCACTTCCTTGCTGTGGTCGTGGACCCAGCTGTCAGCCTCTCCACGTACAGTCCATGTCCGATGGAAGCCGTTCCTTGACCACATGGACCACGCCGCGCCGAGAGCACCAGGGGTCTAGGGTGGTGGACGACGGCAAGGCCTAGGAAGGGGACGACGCGGAGCCGGGGAAGACGCGGCAGTGGAAGCCCGTGCGGAGAGGAGTACGAGGGTTCACTGGTTCGGCTGCGGTGTGAGGCTGCTGTCACCGCAGAATAACAGGGGGTGTGAGTGAGTAGAGGGATGGCCTGGCCAGCGGTGGGAGTAGTAGGGGGCGGTGAGGCCTCCGCGGCATCACAGCCGGCCACGGGAGGCAGGAGCACGCGGCACGACCGGCGCTGGTTTGGGTGGCTGGAGGAAGAAGACCAAAGGTTGAAGAAGCACTACGGTCGTTGGATGGACATCGTACGGTCACTGGAGCTAGAATCGTGCATATTGACTGAATTGACAAAGCCCTCCGTCCCCGTCAACTTAGTAGGCCCACAAGTCAGCCTCCCACCAAGGTGGGTCCCAGCTAGCAGGGGGAGTATTCATTTTTTCTGCGTAATAAGGAGGCACTTCCGGTGGGTCCAAGCTGACAGCGGGGGGGAACATTTTTTCACGAAATATGGTGGCCCGTCCGGTGGGTCCCAGCAGTCAGGGGGGAACGTTTTTTCGCAAAATACGGTGGCCCGTCCGGTGGGTCCCTGCTGTTAGGTGGAGGAATCATTATTTTCCACGTAAATAAGGAGGCACTTCCTTGCTGCGGCCGTGGACCCAGCTATCAGCCTCTCCACGTACAGTACACTTCTGATGGAAGTTGTTCCTTGACCACGTTGACCACGCCGCGTTCCGTTGCATGCATGCGTCCATGGGCGTGGTGCGTCCCCACTGTCAGCCTCTCACGTACAGTCATCTTCCGATGACTCTCGGTTGTTGACCACGTTGACCACACTGTGGCGAGCGCACCAAAGGCCGATGGACGATGGCGAGGCCCCAGATTGGAACGACCCGGAGATGGGGAAGACGGGGCAGTGGAGTCGCAGATGGAGAGGAGTGGGAAACTTGACTTGTTCGGGTGCGTGGCAGCACAGCCGCTGTGCCGCCCACGAGAGACAGGAGCAAGAACAGAGGTTGAAGAAGGAGCACGGCTGTTGGATTAACATCCAACGGTCCAGCTGCTAGAATCATTTGTTGATTAAGTTGACAAAGCCCTGCGTACACGTCCGCTTAGTAGGCCCACAAGTCAGCCACCAAATCTGACGGGTCCCAACTGTCAACAGGGGGAATAACTTTTTTCGCATAACAAGGAGGCACTTCCTTCCATGCAAAGATACAGCCGGTGGGTCCCAGCTATTAGGTGGAGGAAACATTTTTTTTCAGCTTAATAAGGAGGAACTTTCCTTGCGTGCGACCATGGACCTCATGGGTCCCAGCCGTCAGGCTCTCCACGTACAGTCCTCTTTCGATGACTCCCGTCTGTTGACCATGCCGCACCGAGTGCAGCGAGGCGGTGGATGACGGCGAGGCCCTGGACGGGAACGACTCGGAGATGGGAAGACGCGGTAGTGGAGGAGAAGGGTTATAACTGGTTCTGGTGCGGCGTGGGGCTGCATTTGGTGGAGAATAACAGGAGGTGTGGAGGGGTGGAGGGATAGCCTGGCCGGCGCTGGGGTAGCACTTCGCAGCGATGCGTGCTAAGAAGAGCCGCTAGCTGCTGGAGGCCGGACCAGGCGGTCTCGGCGACGCTGGAGGAAGAAGACAAGAGATTGAAGGTGCATGCCGACCAAGTTGACAACGCCCTACGTAGGCTTCGACCTATTGGCCCACATGTCAGCCTACAAAAATGTGGCATATATTTAACCCATGTTTTCTAGAATGTACAGTCCATTTGCTGGGCTGGGTGAACAAATAATTTCGCATCAATGCGGACCATTTATATTATCTAAGAAATCCCAGCCCATTTGCACTTCCTTCAAATACACGAATTAGCTGGGCTCGTTATATATATAATGTTATGTTCGAAGGAGCAATTAATATCAACACATAAACCGGAGAGGCACATTTTTTATATACATAATTAACAAATTAGCGAGTTATTGCTCAAAATAAAAATGAGCGCATTATTATTACATTGGTCCTTAAAATCTTCGCAAGCTTTTGTACGCAATCACCAGGATTTTCCTTGCCTGTGAGTCAAAAACAACCAGGATTTTCCTTGCCAACATCTGTTAAACATTTACTTTTATAAGTTAATAACACATGGGATGTTTTTATAATGTATATATAAGTCTCTACAAAATATATGATAATAGTAATAATATAAATATATATAATGTGGCTAAAAAATACATTGGGCTGCCAATCTTTAAGAAAAAGCCCATAGGCCGGTATGGACCTCAAAAAATAAGTTGAAACCACTGTCACCGTATGTCGTGGGCTACGCATGTTAAAATACAAAACCTAGGCCTAGCTGATACTTGTTTGCCCTCTGGAAAAAAGTGATACCGGATCCCCGAGCAAACTGGATTAAAGAGGGGGCCGATGGCACGACTGAAGAAGCACATCAGGAGCGATTTTTTTCTTCAGTGGATGGCTCTTGATGGCGTTTTTTTACTTGCCTCTGCACCATACAACTTGTATTTTTAGCCTCCCAGTCCATGGTGGACCAGCAGCCCATTTGCTGGGTGGGCCAACCTACAGAAACCAGCACACGATTTTTCATCAAGCCCCAAAAACAACGCAGTACTATGTTTGTTTTGAGGCCGAAAACATTACGACGGGGTTTGAGCGGGGGAGGGGGCAAGAGAGAGCAAAAAGATTAAAAAGAGCTGATGCACCGTTGCTACCCTAACAGAGCAGGTGCAATTCTTCTTGGGAAGGTGTGCCGTTGACACCCACACGTCACATACCCCACAGTAGGCATACTAACAAGTTCACACACAAGCACAACAGAAAAGGTAAACATTCGTATCAAACTCAGGTTCACAGGACAGGTTCATATTCATAGCCAAAATTCACTATCAACAACTCAAAAGATTCATATATACACAAGTTCAGCATGTCTATGGATCCAAATGATTGATAGATCACACAACAATATTCATAGATAATTCACAAAAAGATTCAGATATACACATGTTCAGTATGTTTATGCATCCAAATGATTGAGATCACAGCCAATATGATCCATGGACGAACTTTAAGTACCTAGGGTACAAACTGGTAAATGGTGTTCAGTCGGAGGTACTTCTTGCTAAAATTAATGCTTGTATGAGTAAACTTTTGAGTACATAAGAGGCAGCACAGACAATCTGAACTTTGCTTGTAGGTTTATCCTCAAATAGTGGCCTCGTGCCGAGGGAGGTTTGAGCAACTTGGCCACTACTTTCATCCAACCAGTTTACTGGCTCATCTTGGTCCTGTAGCTCGCCAAAATTCTACATTGCAGACTGGTAAATGGTGTTCAGTCGGAGGTACTTCTTGCTAAAATTAATGCTTGTACGAGTAAACTTTCGAGTACATAAGAGGCAGCACAGACAATCTGAACTTTGCTTGTAGGTTTATCCTCAAATAGTGGCCTCGTGCCGAGGGAGGTTTGAGCAACATGGCCACTACTTTCATCCAACTAGTTTACTGGCTCATTTTGGTCCTGTAGCTCGCCAAAATTCTACATTGCAGACGAGAAAGGAGGCGGTTGAGAAAATGAACCACCCAAATTTTTTGTGCAGTTCAACTGAAATGGAGCATCCCTGGCGTGCAGACTGATTAAGTGCCAGATGAATATACGTGTCAACCAACTTGTCTGGAATCTTTAGACTCCATGCCATACAGTTCGCCACCATATGTTCCGATAACCAAATGGCACAAGTTGGGACCAAAGACTGGACTGCGTTTTTCTCGGCTATGCTCCAAGCAATATTTTTGGCGTTCACTCTCCTAATACTTGGAGTTTGACAATTGGTTGACGCCGGTTGATACTCGAATGATTATAGGCACTTCTTCTTTTCAACATCGATGCTTGTCTGAGTGAATTTGGAGTACATAGCAGCAGCATAAGTACCTGTCCATCTGATCTTTTTATGCAGTTCTACTGAAATCACCCGATGTAATGATTTGCCTGCGAGTTCAGGCTCCAAGTTACTCCTTTATGAAATCGGCAAACATTAGCACAATACCAAATTACCAATACATATGACAAGCACAATAATCAGGATAAAGACCAGTACCAACCTGTGTGAGGTAGCATATCAATTACTATTTCCTTTGACTAGAAGCCGAGATAAGCCAAGCGACTGACAGCAAAGGAAGAATGCAAGCCGAGATTAGCGACTAATAGGAAAGGAAGGAAGCCGTCGAGGCAATGAAGCACCCAAAGTTTTTGTGCAGTTCCACCAAAATCGAGCATCCCTGTTGGCACATATATTGAGAGAGTGAGATTACTGTAATAGTGGGACTAGTTGATGAAACATACACTAACAAATAGAAGCACCCTCATTATGTTAATTGGTAAAGTTAGCATTCCCTCCCTGCTCCACCACATGATTCACCTCCATAGACAAACATACACACGTACATGATTCGGCATAGGGTGCTACTAAAGATTTATTTAACTCCGACAGGAAAATTAGGCAGCAATAAATTAGTGGTACTTAAGTACTCCTAATTAATTAAGTGAGATAGCAGAAGTGGAAGGGCTCCCTGGAGGATCGTCTCACATGTAAGGTAGTCATTGCCGGAGCCCTTGAATGGCCTCGACTGAGGCCTCTGGCTTCAGCAAGATTACCTTGGCACTGTTTACTCTTCTTCTTCTTCTTCCTCTTCATGCTCTGTTTCTCATTCTCATTACCAGTTGGTGAAACCAAATACATGATTGGCCTTCTATTTCAGAATTGGTTTTGTCAGTGAGGGAGTACAAGTGTACTAGTAAAAAATAGCATTATTTTCTCATGGCAGTCGCAAAATAGAGATGAACACATGCATTAAATATCATTCTTAGCTAAAGGATGGTTATGGTGCCAATATGGATGATGAGGATTGGAACACAGATCTCCCTTTGTGCAGTTCCACCGAAATGAACCAACTGTTCCATTCTGACATTCCAGTTAAACAACACAAAAGTCACTTCTTTTAAGAAGAGTTTTGTGCAGTGCACCAAAAGGTCACAACAGCAACCAGGTGAAATGGATATCCCTGTTTGCACAAAAAGCTATAGAGGAAACAGTCAGAGTCTCAAACAATTACAAGCAAACACATTTGGCTAAACTTGTCATGGCTTATAACAGTGGCATGGCTTCATTTTTACTAGGGGCATTAGATTAAGAACAGCTAAATATTTGGTATAAGGGCATGGGACAGTGGGTGCACCAGCAGTCCAGCACCATGTACCTAAACAGGGGCATAAAGTGGTGATTCATAGTTTGTTTCCCCGAGAAACAAACATCCAAGAAACATATCTGGGTTGGTCCCATTTTTGTTCACTCTAGCCACCTACTCCTATGTGTGGATAGCAAATCTAGTCCTGGTCATACCACTGTGTACAACGTTACCCCTATATTTCCATTTTCGACCAAGAGACCGATTGGATGATCAGTCTGTACTACTTTCACCCCCTTTCCTTCCTGTTTGTACCAAGTCCGATGTACTACATACTAAATTCCCCCACCCCCACTTTATTTCTTGTTTGAACCAAGTACAAGATTCGACTCCATGAAGTAGCTTTACCTCTAACAATTGAAGAAGAAAATAGGTGACGTTGGACCATCCGATCGAGAGAGGCTGAGAGGTAGAAAATGATGCACATGCAGCGACGTAGCGAGCTGGGGAAGTAGAGCTATGGCGGTTTTGAAGGAAGATATACCTTAAGGTCGTTAGCATGTGGATAGGTGGGCGGCGGGAGGCTAGATCTGCCCACACTAGGGCAACGACGAATGGATCGGAGGACCTCCCGCACCGGCGCTTGGCCAGAGATAACGGTGCAGCCGGCAGTGGGTCTCCTCCCTCGCTGTCGACGATGGCCTAAATGCTGCCCCTCCTCCCGTTCACCGGCGGAGGGGGATACGTCCGGATCTGTAACCAGTGGTGAGGATAGAAAGACAGTGTTTTTTGAAGGGAGAAAGACAGTGTTACCACCCCTATCTTGTTTAGATGTGGAGAGGATGAGAGTGTGTGAATAGAGCAACCCTAGCAAGCAAGCGCGGAGGCTCCGTCCTATATATACGTAGTGGGGTAGTTTTCCTTTTTCACTCCATCAAAAAAATCGTTTAAAATTGTCTACTACGTGCCAGGTCGCCCTTTTTTAGTTGCTGATTGTTTTTTGAGATAGCTACCCGCTTGTTCCAAGTGGTGTTACGGTGTGCCAGGTCGCACTTTGTATCATTCAAGTCTGGTACAAGTCCCTCCGTTAAATGAACAACCACCCCTTCGTAAAAATTGTGAACAATCCCACGGCTAAAATTATCCGAAACGTGGGTTGCCCCAACATGCATTATTATTTATATTTTCTACTCCCTCCGTTCCTAAATATAAGTCTTTTTTATTAGCCACACCTAAGACATGAATTTTTTTATTAGCAGTGAACCCCACATGTCATAGACACAAAAAGTGTGGCAAGATTCCCTTAGGCAAGCCAAAGTGTGTCTAACAATTTGACCAACTCAAGTTAGGCAAGTGTGGCAAGTGTGGGAAAAATAATGTGGCAACATAAGACAAACATAGTCACAATCCAAACAGCCCCGTAATTTTTTGTGACATGCATGAAAATTTGGTTAGTTAAATTTATAGTCAAAATTTGGCAAGGTGCATCAAATCAACACATGCAAGTATCAAAAGGGAAGTCACGGCATGCATGCATGCGTTGTACTCCCTCCGTTTCCAACCTTGGCATTGAAGCACCTATGGAGGCGACTGCCGCTCGCGTCTATCGCGTGTCAGGAGACGTTCCCGTCGACGACGAGGTGCCTACGGTGACTTTGTAAATTTCAAGATGATAGTACTAGTATACTCAATATTGTGCACCGCGACCAAGGCCGAGAGGAAAATGAAAGAACTACGTATTTATTTACGGTGTAGATTCACTCATTTTGCTCCATATGTTGTCCGTCTCGGTGTAGTCTAGTCACTTGTTGAAATCTCTAGAAAGGCAAATACACCTTTCTCTTTACAGGGCTATACTAGCAAGTACTACAATAGTGGGCTCACATAGCAATTTTATCTCATGCAAGAGCCTGGCTATATGCGTGCTCCAAGGTTCGCAACTGCCATGTTCAGGTTGCACTTGGCTCTTCGCCTCTTCGAGAAGACGAACAATGATGTTACTACTACTGCTTCTACAGTATCGAATCGACTGCTGCATGTCCGTCCACCGCGAGCGGGAGGGATAGCTTGTTGTAGTACTATAAGCAAAAGCATGTCCTCGTCTCCGAGCCACCGCGCGCATGGGCGGGGGAGTGTAGTAGTAAAATCAAGCTTCTCCTCGTTGTACGAGTTGACGCGACACATCATAGCACTGGCCCCACATGGTTGCCTCTAAACTTGGCTGAAAGACCCGCAGTGTACAATACTCCATTTGCTGCAACCTCTAACATTTACCCCACCACAAATCAAAATATATATTCCTGTCTTAACCAGATGAGCGTGCAAACTAGAATCACCAGGATGAAAGGTAGGGCCAAAAGATTATTTTAATCAAAAAATATAGCATGGAGTCGACCCCAACGGTTTTAAGCTTACAGGCACGGTACACGCTATCCTAGACTACTCTACACATGAAACTGCCACATGAGCGTCCGGGCTGCGCTTGGCTCTTCGCCTCTTCGGGAAGTCGAACAATGATGGAGTACTACTGCAGTGGAGGAGTACTACAGTATGCTTCTGGCCATCTGACACCGATTGAACTGCTGCATGTCCACCACATGCGGGAGGCAGAGCGTGTAGCGAACGAAAGCTTCAACTAGTCATGCCAGCCACCACGCTCATGGGCGAGGGAGGGACGCAGCTTCATTGACTTACTACTCCTGCCTTTGCGTCTATGACAGGTGGGCCCAATAAGTTGATGGCCCACCTGTCATGCAGCCAAAGGCAGGTGCGGTTAAGGCGAGAGGGCGTTGTAGTAATCAAACTTCTCGGTCTTGTACAAGTTGACGCGACACATCAAAGCACTACACTCGATATATTTCAATAATTTGCGTTTACCGATGCATTAATTGCAATGCATGCATGCATGCCGTGACTCTCCTTTTGATACTTGCATGTGTTGATTTAATGCACCTTGAAGTAGTATGAATATGTGACAGTAAAGCTTTGTAATGCCCCGGCCCTAATAAAGCGAGAGATGGTTGTGCACGAGGAGGGCGAGATCATGCAGATGGAACAGGACCCGACGATGGAGCTCTCTATGGTCTCGATGGACCTCACCTTGCTCCACTGCCCCTTGTGCCTCCGCCCCTTGAAGCCTCCAGTGTATGAGGTTCGAATACACCTCGTCCGTTCGGCTGATCGAGCAAGGTGCAGGTTTCTTGATTGATGTGTTGTTCGATTGATTTGTGCAGTGCAAGGGAGGGCCCCTGGCTTGCGCGGACTGCCGCGTTGAGCGCCCCGGGAACCAGCGGTAGTGCCAGAAGTGCGAGCGCGGCGGTGGCTTCGACGTGCGGAACACGGCGGTGGACGCCATCCTCTCCTCGGTGAGGGTGGAGTGCCCGCACGAAGGCTGTGGGATCTACGTCACTTACCACAAGCTCGCCAATCACAAGAGCGTGTGTCAGCTCGCGCCCTGAAAATGCCCCGTTCCCGTCTGCAGCTACGAAGGCCCGCCGTCGGCACTCTCCCACCACATCAGCACCATGCATCCCATGCCCGTGCATAGGATCCAGTACGGCAAGGCGCTCCAGCTGCAAGTGCCACTGTCGGAGCCACTGCTCTTGCTGTTCGCAGAGGAGGATGGCCGTGCGTTTTTCTTGGTCGGCGGTGTCCTTGACATTGGTGCGCCTATCGCCGTGCCAGTCGTCTGCATCAGAGCGGGCGCGTCCCCACTGCCGCACTACGTGGCCAAGCTGTGGGCGAACGGCCCGCCGGGAGAGCCCAAAGGCAGGACCGACGCCGTCAAGGTGGAAATGGAGGTGACAAGCAGCAGGGATCCCGGCGACGTCGCCGTGCAGGAGCTGACCTTCTTCACAGTTTCGCCCATGCTGCTGGCCGGGGCTAAGCTGGTGTCCCTCCACATTCATATTGACAAGCTCATGTCCTAAATGATTCTACAGTGCCTTCTGTTTATCTTAGTAATATGCTAATATAGGGGTTAGCTCGGTCTACTTTAGCTTAAGAGATGGTGGGTTTTGGTGGCGATGCAGCAATTACCTCGACATCAGATCAGCAGTGAAAGTAATTTCGAACAGTCGAATGGATATTTTGTGTCTGTCAGGAACGAAGGAGTATAATTTTGTGCATGGCACATGGACCTAGATGCCGAAGAGGCTTATGGCAATGCTATCAAGCTTCCAGCATTTGTTTACATAATTGACGTACTATACAAATAATTTTCCAGCGACATCAAATTGTACAATGGTGTGAGCTTTCAGCTTTTGTTTCGTGTGTCTTGCCATCGATGCTCTTTCGGAAACAATAAAAAACTAACTTCCTTGCTAATGCATCTCAATTATTAGCATATCAGAGCTAATATTTACATCACAACTGAAGACAAAGTTGTGAGAAGGTGTTAAATTAAAATTGATCCATGCTTTCATTGGCAGCAACGTCCCCCCAGCTCTGTCTAAATCAACAAGGCATGTTGGGAAAAAAACGTAGCTGTCTGGAGCATGCAACATTCCGATCATTTTGTGCAGTTCCACTAAAATAGAGTTGAGCGTCCCTGTTCCAAAGATATTAAGTGTGATTACGATAATAGAGGACTGCTGATGAAACAATAAACACACAAATAGAAGCCGGTCACCTTTGCAGTCTCTCTTAAGACTAACTAGTTGGAGAAGATTAGGCTTGGAGTTGGATGAGTAGGATAGAGCAAAACCAATCTCCCTTTGTGCAGTCGCACTGAAATGTAGAGATGTTGCCCGTGTGACATTTTGGTAGAACTGCACAAAACACTTTTAAGAAAAAAGTGATTTGTGCAGTTCACCAAAAGGTCGCAATAGCAACGAGGTGAAATGGATAGCCTTGTTTGCAAAAAAGAGGTAGAAAGGAAACAATTACTGGCCAATAACAGTTGATGACACATGCGACGACAAAAAAGAAGCATGTTCCTTGTCCTAAGGGAAGATAACAACACGGTTGTGTTTGTCTAAAACGGTGTGAGGACGAGATTGCAATATGGAAAGTACGCCGGACGAGCTACGTTTTGGGCAAAGAACTATGGAAGATCCACATGCAGCGACGTGGGAAGACGGGCAGTGGAGCAAGGCCGGAGGGGATACCTGGAGGTCGTCAGGATGTAACTAGGTGAGCGGCGGTGGGCAGAGTCTGCCCATACTACGGCAGCGAGTAGGTGGCATAGGCCCTACCGCGCCGGAGCTTGGTCAGAGAGAATGGCGTGTACCGCAGATCGGGACGTGCTGCCTCGGCGCCATCGAACGGAGAAACGATGCACGTCCTCCCTTTCCACCGGCGGACGGGATGCGGCCGGATCAGTGACCAATGGTGAGAGAGAGAGAGAGAGAGGCTACCGCAGCCTTGTGTGAGATACTCTGAAGAGAGACAAACCAGGCAGGCAGGCTCCATTGTATATAGTGGAGCGGACTACGTTTTTCTCCATAAAAATCATTTTATATTCTGTGTACGTGCCATTGAGTGATATAACTTTATTTAAAAATAACGCGCCAACGCATCAAGTCGAACTTTGTTTCGTGCACGCGTGGTACACAAACTCCGTAGGTAAACAACAGCTACACGCATTCAAATTAGCACGTTGGGCTGCCCTTTCGTACAGAAATGAGCTCCACGTGTACCCGCGCGGGTGTGGCTGGGCACAAAGCGTGAGTACGTGAACGATGCACCTATTCTCTTCTTGTATACGTACACCACCTACGTGGGGTTGTGTGAGAGAGATACAAACGTAGAGAGATATAGTGCGTGGGTTCGTGAGAGTTTTTTTTGGGGGGTCAATCAAAAAATGTAACATATGCAATGTGTGTGAAATAGAGTCCTGGATATATCATATATATAGAGGGGGCGATCCACGAGAAGAGAGTGGAGGTATCATCGGCTTGAGGTGTCCATAGAATCGAAGAGAGGGATGATGTGTGTGTGTGTGTGTGTGCGCGCGCGATCGATAAAGAGTGCCATCAAATTTGTGTGTGCCCACGTCAAAGATATAGAGTGGCTGGACTACAGGAACGTGAGAGGGGACAGGTGCAGTTTGTCTCTGTGGCATGGATACCTACCTACAGCGCTCGACTATCGGTGTGTGGTGGGGGGGGGGGAGGGAGGCCTAATTAACTATAGAGGTACAATGGCTGGTATATGTGTGGAGGAGGAGAGAGGCCTACCTCATGTATTAAGGGAGATCGATCTACCTCATGTATTAAGGGAGATCAATCAGCATCCATGCATATGTGTAGGAGAGGAATAAGGTTGGGAGAGAGACAGAGCTAGAGTGTTGGAGGGGGTGGTAGTGGAGTTGCTTCTAACAAATGGTGGGATAGGCTTGCTAGACAACCGGAGCGCACGCCTGCAATATCAATAAGAGAGGGGATGGTTGCTTGTCTGTGCACGTGCGTGTGAGAGACAGGTCAGGAGGCATGCACGAATGATGAGGGGGAACGATATGGATGTGGTAAGCAGACGTAACTACATAGGAAGATCAATCATCCTTTGTCAGAGAAAGGAGAGACATAACTTGTGAGGTACGTCGATCGATGGGGGGCAATATAAAGTCGACCTAGGTATATGTTGGGAGATCGATCGCTATACATGCATGTGTGTGTTAGAAGCAAATGAGGCACGGGGAGAATGATAGAGAGAGCGGGATGCATCTAGGAGGTGGTGCGAGAGTCATACTATATCGAGGGGGAAGGAGTGTGCAAGTACGAGATCGATGAAAAGAGTGGTGGGAGTGAGGCATGGACGGTGATAAGAGAAGAGGGGAAGCTTGTGTTTGTGCTAGGAACACCTGGCTAGAGAGGCATATCGATTGATCTGTGCCGTAAAGAAGGAGCCGGGGGGCCTACACACACCGTGGGTGAACCACCTAAAGTCAAAAGACGAATTTGCGTGATGGAGCTAGAGAATGCTGAGGGAGGGTGAGAGGGATGCGGGCGTGTGCATGCACGAGAGAAAGTTAGCACTAGCTACAAAGATAAGAGGATTGTGTGGGTGTAAAAGACGAACAGAGATCATACTTCATTATAAAAAGCGAATTCGGATATTTGAAGAATTTATCATAGTGTTTTAAACTGACGCATGTGTGAATATATATATAACGGTGATACACATGGTGTGGTTATGAACATGTTATATTACATATAATATATTTTATCTCTACTCTTATAAAAACGGAGTTGTTGATGATGGTGTGCCTGCCATCCTGCAATATAGGCCGTCCGATTTATATCTACTCTTATAAAAAATGAAGGAAACTATGGCAATTTTGAAAAAAGATACCCACACCCCTCTCCATATTTGCAAATTAGGCCTCCCCTTGATCATGTTGATGTTCTGTGGAACGCATGGGCATCTTGCTACTACTACGTATAATATATAGAACATTGATCATAATTTGGGCAAATGTGTGGCTTTTGCAGCTCAGGTCTAAATACTTGTCATAATGTAGGGGGCGGGGCACTATACTATGTGTGATAAACAAGGTGTACACGTATGGGACATGGTTTAGATTATGAATATATAGTTACTATATCAAATGTACTATTATTTGGAATCAACATCAAGTGTATTCAAAAAATAGAATTCGAGTTCATGTAGTACACATAGTTCATATCTATCTCTATAGTAATCATGTGGTGTGTTATTAAGGTAATACACGAATGATGGTTGAAGTTGGCAACAATCATGATTGTAGATTCTTATTGAAATAGAGAAACGAATTCAAATTCAGTTTGAATTGCAGCGGTAGTATAGACATTTGGAATGCACTAAAATGTTGGTATGAGTAGGTTACATGCATTATACAGCAAGCGAAAAAATTTAATTGGACATAACATGGATTCATACTCCCTCCTTCCATCTATATAGGGCGTAATGCGTTTTTTAAGACCGCCTTTGACTATTGACAAGATTAATAGTACATGACATGCACAATGTGAAAATTATATCATTGAAAGAACCTTTCACAGACGAATTTAACGGTGTGCTTTGTGTAAGTTGCATGTCATATATTATTGCTCTAATATTTGGTCAAAGTTAGCATCAAAAAACGCATTAGGCCCTATATAGATGGAAGGAGGTAGTAGCTTTGAATAGCATTTTTATAGTAAAATGGGGCAAGAGTACTCTCTCTTTGTGTGGTGTGAATAGTTTTATTTTTTCATTTTCTTTTTGGTTGAGGGAAGTGTGAATTGATTTGGTACATACAAGTACAATATTACACGTTAGGCTTGTCCCTAAAATTCAACCCGCGCCTTGTTATATCCCAAAAATTCAGATATTGTGCTCCCAAAACTGGCGCCTTCACAACCCGTGCCTTGCTATCCCAAAATTACAAAGAGCGTGAAAACTCCCTCCAGCTGCCAAATCCCGACACGCGAAATCCCCCTTCTAACCCTGAGCCGAAAGGGCCGCTAGTTCAAATTGGTGGGGGTACTTTTGTAACACACCCTACATTTTGGACAAGCGCGTCCCTAAGTCATGGTTCACCCCCTCCCATCACCTCCTTTTTGCCATTCGAAATCCCAGGCTGCCATAACCTCTCCGCTCCAGCCGCGAAACCCCACCCTCGTCCATCCGCCACCTCACCGCTGCCCAGCCGGAGCCTCTTCCCCAACGATGTCGTCCACCGCAACAGCTCGACATCCCTCATCGACCTCCCCGCATGAGGATCCGTCGTCCATCTCGTCGTCCCGCCGGTTCAGCCGCCCCGTCCTCCACCTCCAAGGATCTGCTCCGACGATCGCCTCGTCTATCACGGCTGCTCCATCCCTACAGCGCCGCCTTAACCTGCTCCACCGGAACCGCAGCATCCTCACCGACTCCTCGGACGAAGCCGAGGCCTACTCGGCGCCACCAAAGAGGTTGTACACTCATCGCATCGCACCTTCTGCTTAACTCGACCTCCCGACGCCGACGGTGCTCCATCCCGCACCCCCATGGGGCGGCTACCTTGAAGCCGGCGCCACGGGCGACATCTCCATGGCGGCTCTCCCCTAGTGCGAGGCCCCTTCGGCGGCGGCGTCCATACCAGCGGGATCTGCTGCTGCTGCTCTCGCTCGATCGCTCGCTCGCCCAGCTGCTGCTGCTCCGGCTCTCGCTCGCGCTGCTGCTGCTGCTGCTCTCCCCCTCGCTCGTGCTGCTGCTCTGCTCCGATTTAGCTACACTTCAGTCGACTGAATCGACTTTTGGGTCAGTCGATTTTCAGGGGGTGGGGGGCTCACCGGAGTTAAGGAAGAACCATCCGCAGCGGGGACGGGGGCTCGCCGGAGAGGTACCCCACTATCTATCTTAGGGTTCAGGGTGGGGGCGGGGGCCTAGAGGGCTGGCCGGGGTGGCGGCAGACCGGCGGCGGGGAGTTGTTTCGGGGCGGCGAGGCGGCGCTGGGGCCGGCGGCGAGGCCGGTGGTGGCTGACGGCTCAGGGGGTGTGGGTTGAAGATGAACTGCAGGCCCGCCCTAAACTACATGTCAAGTGCCTCTCTGCTACCATTGCATTCAGTTTCGACACTAACATTCAGATTCCACAGTAAATTTCAGTTTCGACGGTTAAGTTCAGAGTCAACAGTTTTTACCTCATCTATTGTAGTCAGGTGGTTTTTGGTGATGTAAATTTTACATTATTTTACATCATCTATTGGAGATGCTATTAGAATCCCACTTGAGATTGACGATGTCTGTCTTGTGCTGCTTCAGCCTTGACGTCTTACGGCTCACCGGAGCTACTCCAATGACCGAACGATCCATCACAACAGAGCAGTGCCCTGGACGCCGTCTACATATTCCTCAGATCTTCCTCCACACCTCCGACAGCCACCTCTGCCTCAACTGCTTCAGCGACCAACCCAATGATGCTGAGGTCGACACGGCTACGGCAAAGAGGTTGTACACTTGTTGCATCACTTATTACTATACATTCATGTCGATCCATTAGGGCTATTTTGGTTCAACGGAAAAACATAGCAATAGGGAATTTTCCAATGGCACTCTACTATTCAATTATTCATGTATTTCGTTGAAAGGAATGAAGCAAAACATCCACCTGGACCTACTTTTCAAAATCTTATGCATGAAAACAAGACCAAGTGCATTAGTGGCAGAATAACATTCTAACTGTGCACGCTTTCATATGGTTTCACTTTACTTTGGCCATGTTTCTTTGCATTCCTCTGCTCTTCCAATTCATGTAAACCAAACACCCAAGTTGACAGAAATCCTGTGTTTACAAGTGCTCTGTTTACCATGTGCATTCCTATCCTATTCCGGTGTTTTTCCTATCCCTGTGTTTTTAGAATCATGCAAGCCAAATCAGCCCTTACAGAATTACTTCAATTACAGGTAGGTTTCGAAGGGAACTTTGTGTGGTTTGTCCTGCTCTTGCCGCGACATCGTCCACCTCACCTGAGCTGCTCCATCGACAGAAACATCCACCAAACCAGACATCATGACTCCTGACCATCTTTCGCCGCCTCAGATCTCCTTCCCAGCTGCCGGCACCCACCACAACGGCATCACCATCATCGACTTAGCAGATGAACCTGAGGAGAACACGGGTCCACAAGAGAGGTCGCACTCTTTTGTTTTTGCTTATGTTATGCATTGCTTAAAATTACCTTCTAATTTATCGTCCTCTTCACCTCTTGGACTCCAAGTCAGGTCCAAATTAATGTTCAAACTTGAGTTCTAAATTAGTTGTGGGGCACATATCGAGGGAGCAATGAATAGTATCTCTGTCTAATATCTGGTTCACCTAGGGTATGCCTATGTTGTTCATCTTGGGTGGGAAACAAATAGTAAAGCAATCATCATCTGTCTTTTTATTAAATTAAAGCAATCATCAGCCTGCTATCATTATTTTTGGATCCATCCACTGGTTGTTACCATCACTCTAAATTTCTGCATGCTCTCCTTACATAATCTCACCATATTTTTTCGTTTGCATGTCAGATATTGTACATAGTCATGCTGAACATGTAGAGAAAAAGAGAAGAGTTGTGCGCGGCAATACAATGTCATGCAGACATCGCTCCATGGTGGGTTCAATGGCAAACCCTCCCCACCCCTCTCCAGATTGTAATCCAGAGGAAGATATCTGTTCTGAGGCGGATTCAGATGCCGCTGACCACTCCTATTTACCCCCCAAGGTGTTTGCTCTACCTTGGCATCATGATGGTAGTCATATCATGCATATGTTGCCTTGTAGTGCCTACTTTTGACATCACATATGTCAACTGCTTAGTTTAGACATGTTTTGTAATGCCACCTGTTTAGTTTCTATATCATATATGGGAATTATGCAGTCTCATGTCTTTTAGCCAGCCGTAATATATGTGAAATGTGCAATGCCATCCTGTTTAACCAGGCATCATATATTTGAATGATATCTTGCCCATCCTTTTCTTCATTACATTTCCATTTGTCGACAATGTTTGTACATTAAACTACTGTAGCGACCCGACCTCAAACGGTCAAGTCTCTGTGCTTCAGTGTCATCCCTGGATCGGTAATTCTAACACACAAAGTACTCGAAGGATTTATAACAGAGTAGCAATCACACACTTATTACATCGAATGTCTCAAAAGAGAACTTATTACAATAAATATGGCTTAAGGCCATCTAACACGATAACAGCGGAAGGCTTGGAAGATAAAGTGAGTCCATCAACTCCAACGGCATAGCTGAGTGCATGACAATGACCTATCGCACCTTTACTCGTCGTCTGAAAAGTCTGCAACATAATACGTTGCAGCCCGGAAACGGGTTAGCACATGGAATATGCTGGCAATATAACACAGTAGAGCAATAAACAGAGAAATGCTATCACTACATGCATATGTGGCTGGTGGAGGCTCTATGGTTATATGATTTTGCGAAAAGCCAATTTTTCCCTACAACAAAGGAATAAGTTTTATTTAACTATCATGGTAGTTGAAACCTCATTGAGAAGGTACCTCCAACTCAATCCCAATTAAAAGTAATTATCAACCCAACAAATTTAATTAGAGTGATGAGATACAATAGGATAATCCAAGTACTAGATACTCAAGATGTCCATAACCGGGGACACGGCTAACCATGATTAGTTTATACACTCTACAGAGGTTTGCGCACTTTTCCCCACAAGACTCGATCTCCTCCGTTGGATTTCTCGCACTACATGGTGTTTGAGAAACGGATGACCGAGACACAGTCTTTCAGAAGCATTAACTCTTTACTCCGGGTGGACAGTTAGACCTACTTTCCCTCTACATCTGCTAGCCCACCACTAAAAGAGGTCACATAACATACTCAACTATGCCAGAGCCCATAATGGCTTGTGGCTGCACACGGAAGTTTCTAGCATGAAATATCTCACGATCCCTTTGAGCTTGGGTGGCGGATCGTAGGAGGATCACACGGTATATCCCCGGGATCTCCTAGGACAACACTGGATTCCCTAAGTGCCCAAACAAGCAATCCACCCAGATCTGTATTAAAGTTGCCACCTTATGTTGAACCATTAATTAACAACTCACAACTGTCATGGATACACTGGAACCCAATCCACGTCTACGAGCATAGCATGGCAATATAAGCATAACGTAGAAATAACTCCCAGGGTTTGATAATAAAACAGGTAATAGGTTATACCTCATTATCTACTTCCCAGTACCCACAAGTTAATCACATCCTAATCATGCAGTGTTTGAGGATTGGAACTAATGCATAAAAACTGGTAATAAAGGGGTATGATCAATGTGTTACTTGCCTTCCTGATGATCCGCAAAACCTAGAGACTCATAGTAGCACGCTTTGCACTCCGCGAATTCTATCGCAAACAAACAATAACATACATAAGCAATCAAGCAAATATGCACAGGTAAAACTCAAATAAGAAGATCTAACCAGAAAGTTCAACTTAAGAACTCCTGTACGCAAAAAGAATCAAATCAAACGGAGCAACGAAACTCAAACAGCGGAAGAAACAAGATCTGATTACTAATCTGGACTAAACTCAAATTTTACAGTACCAAAATCTTGTTCAAGTTGGTTAAACAGAAAGAGGGCTTCGATACGAAGATCTAGGCGCTTGAATTGCCTGATTCCGATAAACGAGCGAAAAGATAAACTAAAACGAAAATCGGGTCAGAAATCGCGATCGGAAATAATCGCGAAAAACCCTGGAAAAAGAAAAACTAGCGAACAGGCTAACGAACGAACGTTCGCTGTCTGTGACCAATGGGTGAACGGCGTCCGTTTAAACGAACAAACGGACGAACGTCCACAAAATAAACAAACCGACGAAAAAAACAGACCTATTCTAAAAAAACGAAACTAGGGTTTTCGAAATAAAACCGAACGGTTTTAAAAAAACCAGCGGCTACCTCAAAATCCGGCGGGTCGACGGGCGGCGGGGCAAGGCGGCGGCGAGGTGGTGGGGCGGCGCGGCGAGGCGGCGGCGCGCTAGGGTTTGGGAAGGCGTAGGCGTCGGGGTGGGCTGCGGGGCTGGCGGCCTCGGCTTAAAAAGGCCGGCCGGGCGGAGTCCCGGTCGGTTACGGCCCGGAGTCGGTTTCCTTTTTTTTAATATTCCAACATGCAGAAAAAGAAAGAAAAGAAATACTAAACGGACTCCAAAAATCCTGAAATAAATTTTCCCCGTCCTCTAAAAATATGCCGGACGAGGTGAACATTTAATTGGGCCTATAATGCAGCTTTGAAAAATGCGTATTTTTTCTAATTCAAATAAAATTGCAATAAAATCCAAATTAAAAAGTTTATTTGTTTTTAATATTTTTCCTCCAATATTTCATTTAATTTGGAGAAGTCATATTATCTCCTTCTCATATATTTTGATATGAAATATTTTCGGTGGGAAAAATAATTAATACAAATGACCCTGGTTTCGATATTTGATAAAATTCAAATATGAAAACGGTGAAATCCCCAACTCTCTCCGAGGGTCCTTGAGTTGCTTAGAATTTCGAGGATCGCGAGACGAAATGTAGTAAAATATGATATGCATGAATGGCCTATGTATAACATTCCGAATTGAAAATTTGGGATGTTGCAACTACTCTTCCTATGAATCAGCCATTTGGGTGGGAGATTGAAAAATCTGGAGTGAAAACAAGGCCTTCAGAGCAGACAGTGCTACCTGTCAAAGCAGATCTCTTGTTGGGTCCCGATAGCTCCTCGGAGATGGATTCAGAGACAGATGACCAGTCCTATTCCCCCGCCGAGGTGTATGCTCTAACTTGGCACGGTTATACTGCTCATATCATGCATATGGTGTCTTGCATTGCATAGTTTAGACATCATATACACAATATTCAGCACCATGTTCTTAGTTCAGACATCATATCTAATGCCCTCTGTTTAGCATATAAATCACATATGTGAATTAAATGATGTGATCCTGATTACATAGATAACATGTAGGTGAATTATGTCATGTGATCCTGTTTAGTTATTCATCATATCTTTGAATTATGTTATGCTATGCTATTCAGTTTAGATAGACATCATATATGTGAAATTATGTCATGCTATCCATTTTAGTTAAACAATATACATGTCAACTATTTCATGTCCTCTTTTTTCCACACTATCTATTGCATCTGTCTCTCATACAATGTCTGTACATTCAACTATGTTTCCTGTTTATCAGTCATTTGAATTGGAGCGGGTGATGCCAGTATCTAGCGGACTAAAAACACGGTCTTCAAATAAAACAGTGCTACCTCTTGGTGGAGATAGCACCCCGCTTGTACATGCATGAGAACCAGCCCTACCACACATAACCCAAACTCTCATAGATTGTACCCCTACTGCGATGGACAGAGAACCAGCTTCACCCAATCTAACCCCAACCCCAGCAGATAGTAACCTAGTTCCTGTTGACACAGCACCATCTCCATGATACGTCTCCAACGTATCTATAATTTTTGATTGTTCCATGCTATTATATTATCTGTTTTGGATGTTCAATGGGCTTTATTATACACTTTTATATTATTTTTGGGACTAACCTATTAACCGGAGGCCCAGCCCAAATTGCTGTTTTTTGCCTATTTCAGTGTTTCGAAGGAAAGGAATATCAAACGGAGTCCAAACGGAGTGAAACCTTCGGGAATGTGATTTTCGGAACAAACGTGATCCAGAGGACATGGAGTGGACGTCAAGCAATCAACAAGGAGGCCACGAGGCAGGGAGGCACGCCTGCCCCCCTAGGCGTGCCCCCACCCTCGTGGGCCCCTCGTAGCTCTCCTGACCGACCTCTTTCGCCTATATATACTCATATACCCTGGAAACATCAGAAGAGGAGCAAAAAACCCTATTTCCACCGCCGCAACCTTCTGTACCCGTGAGATCCCATCTTGGGGCCTTTTTCGGCGCTCCGCCGGAGGGGGCATTGATCACGGAGGGCTTCTACATCAACACCATAGCCTCTCCAATGATGTGTGAGTAGTTTACATCAGACCTTCGGGTCCATAGTTATTAGCTAGATGGCTTCTTCTCTCTCTTTGGATCTCAATACAAAGTCCTCCTCGATCTTCTTGGAGATCTATTCGATGTAATCTTCTTTTGCAGTATGTTTGTCGAGATCCGATGAATTGTGGGTTTATGATCCAGATTATCTATGAACAATATTTGAATCTTCTCTGAATTCTTTTATGTACGATTGGTTATCTTTGCAAGTCTCTTCGAATTATCAGTTTGGTTTGGCCTACTAGATTGATCTTTCTTGCAATGGGAGAAGTGCTTAGCGTTGGGTTCAATCTTGTGGTGCTCGATCCCAGTGACAATAGGGGAAAAACACGTATTGTATTGTTGCCATCAAGGATAAAAAGATGGGGTTTATATCATATTGCATGAGTTTATCCCTCTACATCATGTCATCTTGCTTAAAGCGTTACTCCGTTCTTATGAACTTAATACTCTAGATGCATGCTGGATAGCGGTCGATGTGTGGAGTAATAGTAGTAGATGCAGTAGGAGTCGGTCTACTTGTCACAGACGTGATGCCTATATACACGATCATACCTAGATATTCTCATACTATGCTCAATTCTATCAATTGCTCGACAGTAATTTGTTCACCCACCGTAATACTTATGCTATCTTGAGAGAAGCCACTAGTGAAACCTATGGCCCCGGGGTCTATTTTCCATCATATTAATTTCCCGTCAACAAGCTATTTCTTTCCTCGTTCATTTTGCTTTCTTCACTTTTAATCTTTATCATAAAAATACCAAAAATAGTATCTTATCATCTCTATCAGATCTCACTTTTGCAAGTGGTCGTGAAGGGATTGACAACCCCTTTATCGTGTTGGTTGCAAGGTTCTTATTTGTTTGTGTAGGTACAATAGACTTGAGCGTGGCCTCCTACTGGATTGATACCTTGGTTCTCAAAAACTGAGGGAGATACTTACACTACTTTGCTGCATCACCCTTTCCTCTTCAAGGGAAAACCAACGCAGTGCTCAAGAGGTAGCAAGAAGGATTTCTGGCGCCGTTGCCGGGGAGTCTACGCACAAGTAAAGACATACCAAGTACCCATCACAAACTCTTATCCCTCGCATTACATTATTTGCCATTTGCCTCTCGTTTTCCTCTCCCCCACTTCACCCTTGCCGTTTTATTTGCCCTCTCTTTCCGTTCTCCTCTTTTTCGCTTGCTTCTAGTTTGCTCGTGTGTTGGATTGCTTGCTTGTCACGATGGCTCAAGACAATACTAAATTGTGTGACTTTACCAATACCAACAACAATGATTTTCTTAGCACTCCGATTGCTCCTCTTACCGAAGCTGAATCTTGTGAAATTAATGCTGCTTTGTTGAATCTTGTCATGAAAGATCAATCCGCCGGCCTTCCTAGTGAAGATGCCGCTACCCATCTAAATAGCTTTGTTGATTTGTGTGATACGCAAAAGAAGAAAGATGTGGATAATGATATTGTTAAATTGAAGCTATTACCGTTTTCTCTTAGAGATCGCGCTAAAACTTGGTTTCCATCTTTGCCTAAAAATAGTATTGATTCTTGGAATAAGTACAAAGATGCTTTTATCTCTAAGTATTTTCCTATCACTAAGATCATCTCTCTTAGAAACGATATTATGAATTTTAAGCAACTTGATCATGAACATGTTGCACAAGCTTGGGAGAGGATGAAATTAATGATATGTAATTGCCCTACTCATGGTTTGAATTTGTGGATGACTACACAAAAAATTTATGTCGGATTGAATTTTGCTTCTCGAAATCTTTTAGATTCGGCCGCGGGAGGCACTTTTATGGAAATCACTTTAGGAGAAGCTACTAAACTCCTAGATAATATTATGGTTAATTATTCTCAATGGCACACTGAAAGATCTACTAGTAAAAAGGTTCATGCGATTGAAGAAATTAATGTTTTGACTAGAAAGATGGATGAACTTATGAAATTGTTTGCTAATAAGAGTGTTTCTTCTAATCCTAATGATATGCCTTTGTCTACTTTGATTGAGAATAATAATGAATCTATAGATGTGAATTTTGTTGGTAGGAATAATTTTGGTAACAACGCGTATAGAGGAAACTTTAATCCTAGGTCGTATCCTAGTAATTCCTCTAATAATTATGGTAATTCCTACAACAACTCTTAAGGAAATTTTAATAAGATGCCCTCTGATTTTGAGACTAGTGTTAAAGAATTTATGAATTCACAAAAGAATTTCAACGCCTTGCTTGAGGAAAAATTGCTTAAAGTTGATGAATTGGCTAGGAACGTGGATAGACTTTCTCTTGATGTTGATTCTTTGCAACTTAGATCTATTCCACCTAAGCATGATATCAATGAGTCTCTCAAAGCCATGAGAATTTCCATTGATGAGTGCAAAGAAAGAACCGCTAGGATGCGTGCTAAGAAAGATTGCTTTGTGAAGGCGTGTTCTTCTAGTTTTTATGAGAATAAAGATGAAGATCTAAAAGTTATTGATGTGTCCCCTATTAAATCCTTGTTTTGCAATATGAATCTTGATAATTATGGGACTGGAGATGAGTCAACTTTAGTTAGAAGGCGTCCCAAAAATTTGGAGTTTTTAGATCTTGATGCAAAAATTGGTAAAAGTGGGATTGAAGAGGTTAAAACTTTAGATAGCAATGAACCCACTATTTGGGATTTCAAGGAATTTAATTATGATAATTTCTCTTTGATAGATTGTATTTCCTTGTTGCAATCCGTGCTAAATTCTCCTCATGCTTATAGTCAAAATAAAGCCTTTACTAAACATATCGTTGATGCTTTGATGCAATCTTATGAAGAAAAACTTGAGTTGGAAGTTTCTATCCCTAGAAAACTTTATGATGAGTGGGAACCTACAATTAAAATTAAAATTAAAGATCATGAATGCTATGCTTTGTGTGATTTGGGTGCTAGTGTTTCCACGATCCCAAAAACTTTGTGTGATTTGCTAGGTTTCCGTGAATTTGATGATTGTTCTTTAAACTTGCATCTTGCGGATTCTACTATCAAGAAACCCATGGGAAGAATTAATGATGTTCTTATTGTTGCAAATAGGAACTATGTGCCCGTAGATTTCATTGTTCTTAATATAGATTGCAATCCGTCATGTCCTATTATTCTTGGTAGACCTTTCCTTAGAACGATTGGTGCAATCATTGATATGAAAGAAGGGAATATTAGATTCCAATTTCCGTTAAGGAAAGGCATGGAACACTTCCCTAGAAAGAAAATTAAATTACCATATGAATTTATTATGAGAGCCACTTATGTATTGCCTACCAAAGATGGCAATACCTATATCTATCCTCGCTTTTATGCCTAGCTAGGGGCGTTAAACGATAGCGCTTGTTGGGAGGCAACCAAATTTTATTTTAGTTTTTTGCTTTTTGGTTATGTTTAGGAATAAATAATCCATCTAGCTTCTGTTTATATGTGTTTTTGTGTTTTAATTAGTGTTTGTGCCAAGTAGAACCTTTGGGAAGACTTGGGGAAAGTGTTTGCGATCTTGCTGTAAAAAATAGAAACTTTAGCGCTCACGAGATTAGCTACAACTTTTTACTGGAGAGTGATATTTAGTTAATTCTTTTTTCAGATGGTTAAAAGATAAATTCTTCACGTCCAGAAATTTATTTTAGAGTTTTTTGAGTTCCATAAGTTTGCGTTAGTTAGAGATTACTACAGAATGTTCTGTTTTTGACAGATTCTGTTTTTCGCGTCTTGTTTGCTTATTTTGATGAATCTATGGCTAGTAATGGAGTTTATGAACCATAGAAAATTTGGAATACAGTAGGTTTAACACCTATATAAATAAATAATGAGTTCATTACAGTACCTTGAAGTGGTGTTTTGTTTTGTTTCGCTAACGGAGCTCACGAGATTTTCTGTTAAGTTTTGTGTTGTGAAGTTTTCACGTTTTGGGTAAAGATTTGATGGATTATGGAACAAGGATTGGAAAGAGCCTAAGCTTGGGGATGCCCAAGGCACCCCAAGGTAAAATTCAGGGACAACCAAAAGCCTAAGCTTGGGGATGCCCCGGAAGGCATCCCCTCCTTCGTCTTCGTCTATCGGTAACTTTACTTGGGGCTATATTTTTATTCACCACATGATATGTGTTTTTCTTGGAGCGTCTTGTATGATTTGAGTCTTTGCTTTTTAGTTTATCACAATCATCCTCGCTGTACACACCTTTTGAGAGAGACACGCATGATTCGGAATTTGTTAGAATACTCTATGTGCTTCACTTATATCTTTTGAGCTATATAGTTTTTGCTCTAGTGCTTCACTTATATCTTTTAGAGCACGGTGGTGGTTTTATTTTATAGAAATTATTGATCTCTCATGCTTCACTTATATTATTTTGAGAGTCTTAAACAGCATGGTAATTTGCTTTAATTGTGAAATTAATCCGAATGTGATAGGCATCCAAGATGAGCATAATAAAAACTTCCATATTGAGTTCATTGAATATCATGAGAAGTTTAATACTTGATAAGTGTTTTGAGATATAAAGGTGGTAATATTAGAGTGTGCTAGTTGAGTAATTGTGAAATTGAGAAATACTTGTGTTAAGGTTGGCAAGTCTCGTAGCATGCACGTATGGTAAAAGTTGTGTGACAATTTTGACACATAAGGTGTTCTTTTATTGCTTTCCTTATGAGTGGCGGCCGGGGACGAGCTATGGTCTTTTCCTACCAATCTATCCCTCTAGGGGCATGCATAGTAGTACTTTGCTTCGACGGCTAATAAACTTTTGCAATAAGTATGTGAGTTCTTTATGACTAATGTGAGTCCATGGATTATACGCACTCTCAACCTTCCACAATTTTCTAGCCTCTACGGTATCATGCATTGCCCTTTCTCCCCTTAAGAGTTGGTGCAAACTTCGCCGGTGCATCCAAACCCCGTGATATGATACGCCCTATCACACGTAAACCTCCTTATATCTTCCTCAAAACAGCCACCATACCTACCTATCATGGCATTTCCATAGCCATCCTGAGATATATTGCCATGCAACTTTCCACCGTTCCGTTTATTATGACACGCTCCATCATTGTCATATTGCTTTGCATGATCATGTAGTTGACATCGTATTTGTGGCAAAGCCATCATTCATAATTTTTCATACATGTCGCTCTTGATTCATTGCATATCCCGGTACACCGCCGGAGGTATTCACATAGAGTCATATTTTGTTCTAATTCTTGAGTTGTAAGTAATAAAAGTGTGATGATCATCATTATTAGAGCATTGTCCCATGTGAGGAAACGATGATGGAGACTATGATTCCCCAACAAGTCGGGATGAGATTCCGGACTAAAAAAAAGAGGCCAAAGAAAAAAAAAAGGCCCAAAGAAAGAAAGAAAGAAAGAAAGAGAAGGAAAAAATATGAGAGAAAAAGAGAGAAGGGACAATGTTACTATCCTTTTTCCACACTTGTGCTTCAATAGCACCGTGATCTTCATGATAGAGAGTCTCCTATGTTGTCACTTTCATATACTAGTGGGAATTTTTCATTATGGAACTTGGCTTGTATATTCCAATGATGGGCTTCCTCAAAATGCCCTAGGTCTTCGTGAGCAAGCAAGTTGGATGCACACCCACTTAGTTTCTTTTGTTGAGCTTTCGTATATTTATAGCTCTAGTGCATCCGTTGCATGGCAATCCCTACTCCTCTCATTGACATCAATTGATGGGCATCTCCATAGCCTATTGATTAGCCGCGTCAATGTGAGACTTTCTACCTTTTTGTCTTCTCACATAACCCCCATCATTATACTTTATTCCACCCATAGTGCTATATCCATGGCTTGCGCTCATGTATTGCGTAAGGGTTGAAAAGGCTGAAGCGCGTTAAAAAGTATGAACCAATTTCTCGGCTTGTCATCGGGGTTATGCATGATGAGAACGTTTTGTGTGACGAAATTGAAGCATGGCCCAACTATATGATTTTGTAGGGATAAGCTTTCTTTGGCTATGTTATTTTGATAAGACATAATTGCTTGGTTAGCATGTTTGAAGTATTATTGTTTTTATGTCAACATTAAACTTTTATCTTGAATCTTTCGGATCTAAATATTCATGCCACAATAAAAAGAATTACATTGAAAATTATGCTAAGAAGCATTCCACATCAAAAATTCTGTTTTTATCATTTACCTACTCGAGGACGAGCAGGAATTAAGCTTGGGGATGCTTGATACGTCTCCAACGTATCTATAATTTTTGATTGTTCCATGCTATCATATTATCTGTTTTGGATGTTCAGTGGGCTTTATTATACACTTCTATATTATTTTTGGGACTAACCTATTAACTGGAGGCCCAGCCCAAATTGTTGTTTTTTTGCCTATTTTAGTGTTTCGAAGGAAAGGAATATCAAACGGAGTCCAAACGGAATGAAACCTTCGGGAACGTGATTTTCGGAACAAACGTGATCCAGAGGACTTGGAGTGGACATCAAGCAATCAATGAGGAGGCCACGAGGCAGGGAGGCGCGCCTGCCCCCCTGGGCGCGCCCCCACCCTCGTGGGCCCCTCGTAGCTCTCCTGACCGACCTCTTTTGCCTATATATACTCATATACCCTGGAAACATCAGAAGAGGAGCAAAAAACCCTATTTCCACCGCCGCAACCTTCTGTACCCGTGAGATCCCATCTTGGGGCCTTTTCCGGCGCTCCGCCGGAGGGGGCATTGATCACGGAGGGCTTCTACATCAACACCATAGCCTCTTCGATGATGTGTGAGTAGTTTACCTCAGACCTTTGGGTCCATAGTTATTAGCTAGATGGCTTCTTCTCTCTCTTTGGATCTCAATACAAAGCTCTCCTCGATCTTCTTGGAGATATATTCGATGTAATCTTCTTTTGCGGTGTGTTTGTCGAGATCCGATGAATTGTGGGTTTATGATCCAGATTATCTATGAACAATATTTGGATCTTCTCTGAATTCTTTTATGTATGATTGGTTATCTTTGCAAGTCTCTTTGAATTATTAGTTTGGTTTGGCCTACTAGATCGATCTTTCTTGCAATGGGAGAAGTGCTTAGCTTTTGGGTTCAATCTTGCGGTGCTCGATCCCAGTGATAGTAGGGGAAACGGCATGTATTGTATTGTATTGTATTGTTGCCATCGAGGATAAAAAGATGGGGTTTATATCATATTGCATGAGTTTATCCCTCTACATCATGTCATCTTGCTTAATTTCCTGATCGTAGTGTCGCGTTAGCAGCATCCTGCAGTAGTGCGTGTTTGATGGCTCCGCCATTGCAAATGTTTTGCTCCTTTTTTGACGGGTTTTTTTACACCACCGTTTGCGATTATTGCATCGCACACAGTTTCGGCAAAGGGTCTCTGATCGTAGTGTCGCGTTAGCAGTATCCTGCAGTAGTGTTTGTCTTGGATTGAGTATTACGAATCTGAAATTATTTGGTGTTATTTTAGTATGAACTCTTGGATAGATCGATCGGAAAGAATAGCTTCGAGGTGGTTTCATACCCTACAAATAATTTCTTCTTATGTTCTCCGCTAGATAGGAACTTTGGAGTGATTCTTCATCACACTTTGAGGGGTGGTTATATGATCCAATTATATCAGCACTGTTGAGAGATTGCACTAGCGAAAGTACGGACCCTAGGCCTCATTTTCAAGCATTGCAATACCGTTTTTGTGCCCGTTTACTATTTGCTACCTTGCTATTTTTATTTATTCAGATTATAAAAATATATTTCTACCATCAGTATTACACTTTTATCACCATCTCTTCGCTGAACTAGTGCACCTATACAATTTGCCAACGTATTGGGTGTGTTGGGGACACAAGAGATTTCTTGTATTTGGTTGCAGGGTTGTTTGAGAGAGACCATCTTCATCCTACACCTCTCACTATTTGATAAACCTTAGGTCTTCCACTTGAGGGAAAATTGCTACTATCCTACAAAACTCTGCTCTTGGAGGCCCAACCCGTGTCTACAAGAATAAAGTTGCGTAGTAGACATCAAGCTCTTTTCTGGCGCCGTTGTCGGGGAGGCTAGGTAAGCGGCACTCACATCCCGTCAACGAAGCTCTTTTCTGGCGCCGTTGCCGGGGAGGTGAGTGCATGAAGGTATATCTTTAGATCTTGCAATTGAATCTTTTAGTTTCTTGTTTTATCACTAGTTTGGTTTGTAAAAAGAAAACAAAAAATGGAATTAAGGTTGCATCATATTATTGATCATCTTTATAATATCTTTCTCAAAATGATGGATCGAAAAATTGTGCTCAATTGTTAGAAGAAGTCAATAAAATGTTTGGCACAAAATATTTGAATGATGAGCATGGTTGCAATGTTGTTAGTATGAATTCTGTGAATATCCATGATGCTAATGATTTGCAAAGCCATAAGCTTGGGGATGCTATATTTTATGAAGATGATATTTTAAGTCCCCCAAGATTTGATGTGAAAATTTGTTATAATGATTGCATTCCTCCTATTTATGATGATTATAATGATGAAAGTGGATTCAGAGAGGTCATGACTTTATTTAATGATGAATCCACTACTTTGGATGAGGCTTCAATTGACTATGATAACAAAGTTGCTATTTATGATGATTATGGTGATGACATGTATGCTATAAAGAATAATGTTAACCATGAAACTTGTCATCATGATTTTAATTTTCACTCTCATGATAGTTATTTCGTTGAGTTTGCTCCCACTACTATTGATGAGAACAAATTTGCTTATGTGGAGACTAATAAGTTTTCTATGCTTTTGTGTCATGAAAATAATGCTTTATGTGATGGTTATATTGTTGAATTTCTTCATGATGCTACTGAAAATTATTATGAAGGAGGAACTTATGCTTGTAGGAATTGCAATAATATCAAGTTTCCTCTCTATGTGCTGAAAGTTTTGAAGTTATGCTTCTTTTGCCTTCCTATGCTAGTTGATTCTTGTTCCCATAAGTTGTTTGCTCACAAAATACCTATGCATAGGAAGTGGGTTAGACTTAAATTTGCTAGTCATATGCTTCATGATGCTCTCTTTATGTTTCAATTCTTATCTATTATGCGAGCATCATCGAAATCATCATGCCTAGCTAAAAGGCATTGAGAAAAGCGCTTGTTGGGAGACAACCCAACACTTTTACCTAATGTTTTTGTGTGTTCACATGATTAATATACTGTAGTAATCATGTTTTATTGCTTTTGTTTCAATAAAGTGCCAAGTAAAGCCTTTGGGATCATGTTGGGTGATAGTTGATTTGATCTTGCTGAAAAATAGAAACTTTTGTGCTCACAAAAATAATTCTCATTTTTAACAAAAGAGTGCTTTTGAGTTGATTCTTTTTGAAGAAGATTAATATACAAATTTCTCATGTGGTCCTAAATTTTTTCAGAATTTTTGGAGTAGCAGAAGTATGGTTAGATTACTATAGACTGTTCTATTTTTGACAGATTCTGTTTTCAATGCATAGTTTGCTTGTTTCCTAGCTTCTATGGCTTATATTGCTCAATATAAATTGTGGAAATGATATGCTACAGTAGGCATTGTGTGGAAACAATTATGAATATTATCTTTGACAGTACCTAAGTGAAATGGTTTGCTCTTTATCATACTAACCTATCTCACGAAGTTTTGTTAAGTTTTGTGTGATTGAAGTTTTCAAGTTTTGGGTGAGATGTCGATATGAGGAAAATAAGGAGTGACAAGATCCTAAGCTTGGTGATGCCCAAGGCACCCCCAAGGTAATATTCATGGAAGATCCAAACAACTAAGCTTGGGGATTCCCCGGAAGGCATCCCCTCTTTCGTCTCCAACAATATCGGTAACCTTACTTGAGGCTATATTTTTTATTCGTCACATGATATGAGTTTTGCTTGGAGCGTCATTTTATTTTGTTAGTATTTGCTTGCTGTTATTTAGAATAATGTTTTGCATCTTTCATTTCAATAAAAATGTCAAGGATAGCCTTTACCTTGCTTATTTTGCAAGTATACATGTTGCTGTTTGAAAACAGAAAGTTTATCGTTGTTGCAAAAATTCCCTAGAAAAGTCAGAACAAGCTCTGGTAAATTTTATAAAGTGTGGTAAAATTTTCGTAATTTTTGGAGTTAGTGAAGTATGATGAATCTTGCATTCATGACAGACTGTACTGTTTTGGCTGATTGCTGTTATGTTTGCATTGTTTGCATATGTTTGCTTGTTTAATGATTCTATTTGAGGATAGGAGTATTAAATATGCAGAGGCATTTAGTATGCAATGTTGAATAATAATTTTAGTGATTTGCTACAGTATAGAATGATAAGGTTTTTGCATTGGTTTATACTAACTTATCTCACGAGTTCTTGTTGAGTTTTGTGTGGATGAAGTTTTTAAGATTTAGGGAAACCGTGATATAAGAGGAATTAAGGAAACACAAAAGCTCAAGCTTGCGGATGCCCAAGTCATCCCAATATAATATTTCAGGAAGTCTCAAGCATCTAAGCTTGGGGATGCCCCGGTAGGCATCCCACTTCATCAACAATTATCGGTTAGTATTGGTTGAGCCTAAGTTTTTGCTTCTTCACATGAGTTGTGCTATTCTTAGAATGTCATTTTATTTTAATTTTGCTTGTTGTTTTAATAAAATACTTAGATATGAAATTTTTAAATTAAAGAGAGTCCTCAAATAGCTACCCATTTACATAACTACTCGATTGATCTTCACTTATATCTTTTTGGAGTAGCTTGTCAATTGCTCTAGTGCTTCACTTATATCTTTTTGAGCATTGTGTGCTTTAGTATTTTTGAAGAGATTCTCTCTTGCTTCACTTAAATTAATTTGAGAGAAAGAAATATTATGCTCATGATCTTCACTTATATTTATTTGAGCTTACCAAAAGCAACATATGAAAATTAGTTCCAAAGTGATAGATATCAAAGAAGGATATAATAAAAACTTTCATGAAGATCATTGGACAAAATAAACTTTATTCCTTGTAATAGTTTTGAGATATGATGTTGTGATATGTGAATCATGTTGATGAGTAATTGTGCTTTAGTAAGAATATTGGTGTTAAGGTTTGTGATTCCCTATGCAAGCACAAAAGTCAATAGTCATGCAATGAAATTATATCCTACTTGTGGTGCATTATTCGGTGTTAATTATGCTTAATGCTCGCTTATGAGATTATTCGTTTCTTGGTTGGTCGCTTCTCAACCTTTTGCTAGCCTTCATTTTGCACTAAGTATGATCACTACTTGTACATCCATAATCCTTTAAACCAGTTTTGCCACATGAGTCCACTATACCTACCTATATGCGGTATTCTTTTGCCGTTCTAAGCAAATTTGTATGCGCCATCTCTAATTTTCAAAATAAATTTCTCTTTTGTGTGCTCGTAACGCTCGCGAGGCGGTGAGGGGTAGCCAATATTTTCCATGCTAGATGTGTTATTCTCACGATGAGTATTTATTCACTTGTCATTACACGAGAGTAAGGCAAAGGTATTAGGGATGCCCAGTTCCGAAATGAAAAATGAATTTACTTTATGTTGTCCAATAATAAATTCCTTGGAAAGTGTTTGTATAGAGGGCACCCACGGATACTGTTAGCCATGGAAAGTGAAAGTATGGTGGAAAAAAGGAATAAACATTATTTTTTGTTTGGGAACCGCCTATGATATATCTAGCATGGAAAGTGTTGGGAGCTCTAAGTCATTTTCGTTGGTGGGAAAAGTATGCCTCTCAAAATGTTTTTTATCTCTCAATTTTCGCTTTGAGCTCTGGCACCTCTACAAATCCCTACTTCCCTCCGCGAAGGGCCTTTCTTTTACTTTATGCAATTTTTATTTTGAGTCTCCATCTTCTCTTATAAAGCACCAACTAGGGGGCACTATGATCGTACTTGAGCATTTGGTGTAGCTAATATGCGAGTGTGTTTCATGAATGGATCAATGATTGAGCATGATGGGCTAGGGATAACTTATTTTAGCGTTGATATTTTGAAAGGCATGGTTGCTTGTTGATATGCTTGAGTATTTAAGTCCTCATGTCAAAACTAGACTATTGCTTTGAACCATGTAAAAGTCCAAATGTCCATGCTACAAAGAAAAGAATATGAGATGACTTGATAGGCAACATTCCACATCAAAAATTCTGTTTTTATCATTTACCTACTCCAGACGAGCAGGAATTAAGCTTGGGGATGCTGATATGTCTCCAACGTATCTATAATTTTTGATTCTTCCATGCTGTTATATTATCATTCTTGGATGTTTTATAATCATTTTATAGTCATTTTATATCATTTTTGGTACTAGCCTATTGACATAGTGCCAAGTGCCAGTTGTTGTTTTTGCATGTTTTTTACATCGCAGGAAATCAATATCAAACGGAGTCCAAACACCGCGAAACTTTTTGAGGATTTTTTTATGGACCAGAACACTCCCAATGGGCCAGAGCAGCACCTGGGGGTGCCCCAAGGGGGGGCACAACCCACCAGGGCACGCCTGGGGGCCCAGGCGCGCCCAGGTGGGTTGTGCCCACCTCGATGGCCTCCTGCACCCCCTCTTTACCCTATAAATTCCCAAAAATTCAAAAAATCGTCGGGGTTAACCTAGATCAGAAGTTCTACCACCGCAGGCCTCTGTAGCCACCGAAAACCAATCTAGACCCCATTCCGGCACCCTGCCGGAGGGGGGAATCATCACCGGTGGCCATCTTCATCATCCCGACGGCCACCACGATGAGGAAGGAGTGGTCCACCCTCGGGGCTGAGGGTTTGTACCAGTAGCAGTGTGTTTAACCTCTCTCTCTCGTGTTCTTGAGATGTCACGGTCATGATGTATCGCGGGCTTTGTTAATATAGTCGGCTCATATGGTGTTTTCCCCTCTCTATCTTGTTGTGATGAATTAAGTTTTCCCTTTGAGATTTCGTATCGGATTGAATACTTTTATGGATTTGAGAGCACTTGGTATATGTCTTGCATATGAATACTCATGGTGACAATGGGGTGTCATATTTATTCACTTGATATGTGTTTTGGCATTCAACTCGCGGATTCCCGCGGTGACATTGGGGTAATCTATGCATAGGGGTTGATGCACGTTCTCGTCTTTTGTTTCTCCGATTGAAATCTTGGGGCACTCTTTGAGGTTCTTTGTGTTGGATTGAGTATTATGAATCTGAAATTATTTGGTGTTATTTTAGTACGAACTCTTGGATAGATCGATCGGAAAGAATAGCTTCGAGGTGGTTTCGTACCCTACAAATAATTTCTTCTTATGTTCTCCGCCAGATAGGAACTTTGGAGTGATTCTTCATCGCACTTTGAGGGGTGGTTATGTGATCCAAATATATTAGCACTGTTGAGAGATTGCACTAGCGAAAGTACAGACCCTAGGCCTCATTTTCAAGCATTGCAATACCATTTTTGTGCCCGTTTACTATTTGCTACCTTGCTATTTTATTTATTCAGATTATAAAAATATATTTCCACCATCAATATTACACTTTTATCACCATATCTTCGCCGAACTAGTGCACCTATACAATTTGCCATTGTATTGGGTGTGTTGGGGACACAAGAGATTTCTTGTATTCGGTTGCAGGGTTTTTCGAGAGAGACCATCTTCATCCTACACCTCCCACGGATTGATAAACCTTAGGTCATCCACTTGAGGGAAAATTGCTACTGTCCAACAAAACTCTGCACTTGGAGGCCCAAAACGTGTCTACAAGAATAAAGTTGTGTAGTAGACATCAAGGGATGGCCGGGACGGCAGTGGACCGGCAGTGGGGAGTGGTTTTGGGGCGGGCGGGGAGGCGAGGCGAGGCGGCGCGGGAGCGCCGCCGGCTGCGGGCGGCGGGGGCCGGCGGGGAGGCCGGTGGTGGCTGCCGGCACAAGGGGGTGGAGATTGAGGATGAACTGTAGGCCCTTGATTTCGTATCCAACGGCTGGAAAATCGACTGACCAGAGATGAAAAAGTCAGTCAAGTGACATGTAGCCTCACCCTGCACGTACACATGCACGCACGCAACACTCGCACGAGCACACGCACGCATGCAGGCATGCAACACTGACACGTACACATGCACACACGAACATACGCATGCACGCACACATGCATGCAACACTGAAACGTACACATGCACGCACGCAACACTCCCACGCCTGCATGTACACAACACATGACGGAAGACACACGCTCAACCTATACGTGCATGCACCCTTTGTTAAGTATATAGTAGGCTTATGTACATGAAATAGATGACGTCACACTCAATGAACAATCATCGATTTATGAAATGCCCTCTTCTGAGTGCCCTGGCCCACCAAAAGCTCCTCTGCCGTGCGCTGCCTGCGTTGGGTCACTGACATGCAAGCCTGGTACCCAACGAGCCCACACGTAAGTGGAAGAACGACACAGTGTCATCGTCAGAGTCGAGGGTGCCGCTCGCTGCACGCCCGGCCGAACACGCCTCCTTGCCGCATTCAAACGCCTCCATGAAACCCGTGTGGAAGCTGAGAAACCCACTCTGGACACACGTCCGTTCATGACCGGGCCGGCATTAAATGCAACGCTGGCCGAGCTCCTCCCGTCCGCCGTCTATTTAATCTCCTATTTAAACGAGGCCAGACGCCGGCCAAGAATCACACACCTCCGCCGCTCCCCTATCTCCTCCTTCACCATTTTGTCCACTCTTACAATGGCTTACGAAGAGTAGTTATCCGGCATCCAAGCCAGTTGGGTGGCCCGCCGAGCCCGCCGGATACGAGCTATGCAGCTGGCTGATCCACCTCCCTCCCCTCGCCCGACGGAGCCAGTTGCCGCCCCAAGCCGGCGCGTGGTTTAGCAACTCGCCACTCCAGGCCAGCTCGACGAGGAGCGGCGAGCTGCTCCACACCAGCACGGCGGGGAGCACGAGCATCGTCGCTGCCGTCCATGCCGCCACCTCGTACCGCGCCTCCCATGTCTGCGACCTTGTCTCCCATTTTTGAGGCCGAGACTCCCATGCCCGCGGCCGTGCCATGCAAGCAGAGACAGAAGTCGGGTGCGCGGAGAGTGACAAGTCGATGGCCAGCGCCTCCGCGTCCGCCATCATCGTCGAGGAGAAGTAGAACACGGGAGGCCGCCGCCATTTCTGTCCCATGAAGGCCACCACGGAGGCGACGCCGGCGTACACAGCAGGTGTCTTGCCGGATCCGTTTGTTGCGAGGACCTTCGTCGACCCCGCATGGGCTCCATGGAAGCAGAGAAGCCCCCTTCAGACTCCATCTTGGGCATCAGCCAACGATGTCAGTTGAGCGGTGGGAAGCGAGCCATCCTTTGCGCTGAAGCATATACCTCCGGGGCTCCTGGCAGTCCGGTGATCGTGCTGCCGGACATGAGGAAGAAAAATTGATCGGCGAGCGATCATTTAGGCTAGGTATTATTATACCTGTGCTGTTCAGGACTAGCACCACTTAGTTGATTTGAATGTAATGAAATCCGTCATGTTTGTATGAAAATCTGGTATTTATATGAATCCCGTCCTTGTTTATATGAAATATCGCCGTGTTTGCTTAAATTTTGTCCGGTTGGTTGAGTTGTTGTCAGAATGTGTGCGGCTACGGTTGGATGGCGTAATTTGCGGGTCGCCGGTCGGTCTGCAGCCGGCTCGGGCGACGTGGTGGGACAAAAAAAGAACAGCTTGTGTGAGCTCGTCTCGAACACGCGCGCTGGAGGACGCATGAGCACCCGAGCTCTTCCTCATTCATCGGTGGCAAAGGCACAGGTGGACAAAAGGGTCGCCAATATTTTGGCTACCCCGGGCAAGATCCAAGCAGCCCCTCCCAGCCCCACCCCTCCCAGCACATTCAAATCCCTCATTCGCCATGAAATTTTGCCATGTATTGTTTTCATGGACTAGCAAGATGCCCGTGCATTGCACGGAACATCAAGATGCATTTTTTTACAAAACACCTGTTGTGATTGACCCATGCAGGATTAATCCCATGTGTAAAAACTAATGATATCTCGAGAATTTTATCAGAAAAATGGTATCTCGAGAATTTCATCGAAAAAAGGATATCTCGAGAAAGATGAGAGATAAGGTGAGGAGGAGTGGGGTGTGGTGGTGACTGGTGGTCGGACAGGGCGGAGGCATGGGGATGGACGGCGCCGGCAGCGGCCACCATGCCAGATTGTTCTAGAGACTTCCTTTTTTAATTGCTCGGCAATGAGGTTGTGGGAGATAAGGATGAACGAGGCAAGGCCTTATCTGTAAATGTGGAGAGAGGTGCGGGTATCTTTTGTAAAATTGTCATAGTTTGCTTTCTATCCATCAGATATAGATCGGACGGTCTATATTACAAGATGGCAGGCACACCATCATCACCAACTCGGTTTTTTTATAAGAGTAGAGAAGTAGAGATAGAAATAGAGATATTTTGCTGTGTGAAAACAAATTCAAATATGAATGAATAATCGGTATCCGCGGTCTTCTGCCGGGAGCCCGGGACACAGTTGGATGACCTCATAGTGGTAGTAGTAGTGTAGAGTACTACTAGTACTACTAGATAGTGAGTATTCACTACTGTATCTACGTACTAATTGCAACACATGTGGGGCCTACCTTAGAGGCAAGGCTCTATACACAGGAGATGCTCTGTACGTAGTATTACTTTTGATGTGTCCTGTCAACTCGTAGAACGAGGAGAAGTTTGCTTAGTACGCCGTCTCCCCCGCCCACGGGCGCGGTGGCTCGCAGAGTCGCAGGACGAGGAGAAGCTTGCTTACTACGCCTACGCCCGCTCCCTCGCCCACACTCGCAGTGGCTCGCGGGACGAGGAGAAAATTTTACTACTCCCTCTGTTTACTCCTCGTCCCTACCTTGGTTAGAGAGATTATCATATTGTTTGAAATATAGTATGTCTTTTGGTACTAGTAGGAGTAGTATAGTGGTACATAGGAGTAGTACTACAACCTTTATTTGCTTGTTTCCCTTCCTGCCTCGTTGCCTCGAACAGACCTGCCAAACTCCCCTGCCTGTCGCGTGGGAAAAGACCCGCCCTCGCCTTTTTTAGTCCGGGTTTGTATCGATGGATCGCGCGAGCAGCAAAAACCAAGTCGTGTCTTGTACTCCTCCGTCGTACTAAAAGAGTGGAGATGCTCGCTTTCATGAATTATGTACTTCCTCTCACCGACATGTGGGACATATAGCAACCGGGTCGACGTATCATGCACGAAATAGCAGTGCAGAACAGCAGGGGGGACGCACCCCAGCGTAGCGCCCCAGTAGTAGTAATGAGCAATGAGACGTCAAATCACAATGCCGCACCTTCCCAGACAGACGAAGCAACCATTATTTCACACTTCGCTGAATCCGCTTCGCCATCATCTCCTTCAAGAAAACCAGGTATTGCTTCTGCCATTGTTCTGCCTCAAGAGGGGCGCACATCGCCTTGGTACATCATGACACGTGGGACCACATGACAGGCCATGCTCCCCCGCCCACCTCTTGGTAAAATCACCTCAATTTTACTACTTCCTCTGTATTGGTTTACAGGGCATGCACATCGTTCTAGGTTGAGAATTTAAGTGGCTATATATGTGATGAACAATATATGTTTAGAAACTACATCCGCTAAAGAATCCAATGATATACTTTGTATGACATAGTAACTCATATTTAGTTAGTCAAATGGATGACCTAGAACTACGTGCACGCCCTATAAACCGAGACGGAGGGAGTAGTATCTTTTTAGATCAATATAGTCAGGATTCACCAAGAGAAAAACCAAGTGGCAGGCTGCTCCTGTCATGTTGGTGTAGCAACTCAAGCAGGGTCAGTCTGCACACGAAATGGTGACACACTTAACAGGACCCCTTTGGCCGACATGTGGCTCATCCACCATCATGTTCCACGTGCGATGCACCAAATTATAGTTCGGAGCAGCGGTTGGACTTGGAGGCACCCCGGTCATAGCGCCGCAGTAGTAGTAAATGAGCGATGAGGGGTCAAATCACAAAGCCCCACCTTTCCCGCATTAAGCTGGACGGACGAAGCAACCATCATTTCAATCTAGGGTGCAAGAGCATAAAGAAAAGAGAAAACTAATGATGCGTGCGGCAGCTACCTAGGGCACCATAGGGTAGGAGCCTCCACTACAAATCCTTTTTTTAAAGCGCCTCCACTACAAATCGGCTTCTCCCTCGTCCTCTTAAAGAAAATCGATGATGTGTGCGGCGGTAGGGTTTGTAGGAGTACTACGGCGTGCGGAGACACGACGTAGTAAATGAGAGAGGGATTGAGTTCGAGTCGACGCCTTAATATGTCTGGGCTGCTTGGTTTTACGAGAATGAGGCAACATTTTGGGTTCGGGGACCAGTGGAGATATACGTACAAAAAATTGTGGATGTAGGTTCGACCAAAAGGCAATGATGCATGGGCCCCCCATTTTGATATACCCGCGTCCACGTGAAATTTGCTATAATGCATAAAACTTCCTCCAAAAACATCTATAACTAATGGGAAGTGAATGTATGCTTAAATTGAAAATGTAATAAGTACAAAGAAACAAAATGAATTGCGGTTAAAAGAATGACATTTCTAACAAAAATGTGAATGTGAACTACATATGTGTGCACGTGACCAACACATACATTGTCAATACAACATCTAATGCAAGAAATAACTTATGAGTAACATGCACGAATTGATGATGTGGTGCTTGCATGCATAGAGTACAAAAAAATGTGATTTATGACTTGTATGCATGACGTGTTCTTGTGCCATAGTTGCAGGTCCAGGAAAAAAGCTACTAGTGGGTTGTACTGGCGATTTAGGAATAGAAGATGTATACATGGAAGTTGTAGGGAAACAGATCACATGTATCTCAATTCCTATGAGTAGGGATTGGAAAAGAGATGTCATTTTGTTCACATCATAGGAACTTTTCTATTGAATCTAGAGATGACATGTATCTCAATTCCTATGAGGAGGGATTAGAAAAGAGATGTCATTTGGTTCACATCATAGGAACTTTTCTATTGAATATATGCTAATGTTTATTTTCCTTTTAAATATTGGGAGTATAGGAATCCATTCATATGAACCAAGTGGCTCTAAAGCTATAAAAATTATATCATGTTTATTTTCCTTTGAAATGTGAAGTATATGAATCTATTCCTATGAACCAGTTGGCTCTAAAGGAAAAAATCCTATAAAAATCACATCATATAGAGTTCCTATGATATTCCTCCACACCAAAGGATGGTTGAAATTGTTGCAGGTGATACGACAGTCTTTCTTTCTACACTCCTCCCCCCTCTTTATAGTTACCTCTCGAAGATGAATGAATGTAGCGACCCGACCTCAGACGGTCAAGTCTATGTGCTTAAGTGTCATCCCTGGATCGGTATGCTGACACACATAGTACTCGAGGATTTATAACAGAGGTAAATCACATGTATAAAGTAACATAAATACTATTACCTCAATCCAAATAGCAAAAGTAACAAAAAGGTTGTGGATTCCCATCAACACCAATGGCAAAGTTGAGTGTAGAAATTGTAACCCTAACGTATCACTTACTCGTCGTAAGATTCCGACAACACGAGACATTGCAGCCACAAAGGGTCAGTACATTGAATGTACTGGCAAATTCACACCATAGGATAATGATGAATAATAACTATCACTACATGCATATATGGATGGTGGAGGCTCTAAGTTTAATTTTGCATAAAGCTAATTTTTTCCTACAACAAAGGAATATATTTTATTTAACTACAAAGTTTGTTGAAAACATTGAGAAGGTTCCTCCAACTCAATCCCAAATTAATAATCATCAACCCAACAAATTAATTAATTAGAGTGATGAGATCAACATGATAATTGAAGAACAAGATAATCAAGATGTCCATAACCGGGGACACAGCTAATCATGATTAGTTTGTACACTCTGCAGAGGTTTGCGCACTTTTCCCCACAAGACTCGATCTCCTCCATTGAATTTCTCGCACTACATGGTGTTTGAGAAACGGATGATCGAGACACAGTCTTTCGAAGCATTAACTCTTTACTCTGGGTAGACAGTTACACCTACATCCCCCTACATCTGCTAGCCTACCACTGAAAGAGGTCACACAACATACTCAACTATGCCAGAGACCATAATGGCTTGTGGCTGCACACGGAAGTTTCTAGCATGAATAATCTTATGATCCCTTTGAGCCTGGGTGGCATTCCATAGGATGATCACACGGGTACACCGGGATCCCCTTGGGCAAGCACTGGGTTCTCCAGGTGCCCGGGCAAACCACTGGGTGCTCCAGGGTGCCCCAACCAATCCACCTAGATGTGTATTAAAGTATCCACCTTAAGTATCCCTTAGTTAATCATAACTCTCACATCTTTCGTGAATTCTCTCGAAACCAAACCATGTCTACGAGCATAGCATAGTAGTATAAGCATAACGTAGTAACATCCAGGGGTTTGAAATGCAAGATAATAGGTTCCTACCTCATCAACTACTTCCCAATACCCACATGTTATCAATCCTACTCATGCAATGTTTGAGGGTTTGAAACTAATGCATAAAAACTGGGTAATGAAAAGTATGATCAAAGTGTGAACTTGCCTTGTACTGTTGATGTAGATGATTCGCACTCATAACTCCTGCTAGTTCTATTCGTCACACTCCGTTCAATCTATCGTAAGCAAGCAATTGCATACATAAGCACTCATGCAAAAGAATCGAAGAAAAGATCACGGAAAACTTTGAAAGCAAGCAATTAACTCTTGCAACAGGAAACAATTTCTAACAGTACCAAAATTAAGTGGATTTGACCTTATCAGAAAGTTTAGGTCAAGAGCTTCGATTTGCAAAAAGAATCAACTCAAACGGAGTTATAAAACTCAAGTTAAGATCAAACGAAGTTCAAATATAAATCTATTTAAATTCAAATTTTAAAACTTTCAAAAACAGGTTTGAGTTGGATTACTGGATAGATGAGGTCAAAACGAAGAGTTTGGCGTTGGTTTCATCTAATTCCAACTAACGAGCAAAAAGTAGCGAAGGTTTGAAGATCAAGGACTAATCTGTAAATAAAATATTCATGGATGGGTCCCTGGCCGAAAAATAACAGAAAAAGAAAAGACTAAAAAGCGAACGTTCGTTTTCAAAACCTAACCAGCGAACGTTCTCTAAACAAGTAAACCTAAACAAAACCGGTTTTATAAAAAAACCGATCTAGGGTTTTTGAAAAGAAAACCTAAAAAACCGTAACGGTTTATTACCGGTTCGGACGCGGATCGGATCGGTGGATCGGGTCCGGCGAGTCCGGCGGCAGGCGGCGGCTTCCGACGTCGGCGAGGCGAAGCGGCAGCGGCGGGGCGGCTCGGGCGCGAACGGCAGCGGCGGGGCGGCTCGGGCGCGAACGGCGGCGGCGGCGGACGGCGGCTGTTGCGGCAAGATGTGGCAGCGGGCGCGGCGATCCGCGGCGGCGGCGCGGCTGAGGAGGAGGAGGAGGAGAGAGAGAGCCGGGGGTTCCCCTTTTATATGCAGGAGGAGGCGATGCGGCTTGGAGCAAGGGGCGGTCACGGCGGCGTGGCGGCTCTGGACTCCGGCGGGAGTCCGGCTCGGAGGCGACGGGCAAGGCGGCGCAGTGCTGGGCCGGCTCGGCTTTGGCCCAGTCGGTCTGAGAAGACGTTTTTTTTAAACAAATTTTACAGAAAAAAATAAATAAAACCAAATAAACTAAAATATACTATAGGCATATAATATCAAAGTTTTCAAAAAAAGATTTTCCACAACATGAACATTTTTCTAGAGTCAAATAAAATCCACAAATATTTAAATAAATCAAACAGTGCTACTATTGCAATAAAACCTAATAAAAATCATTTTAAAAAATACCAAAATAATTTCAAATTTATTTCTCTCCAATTTTCTGATGTAGGGAATCGTTTTACCCTATTTTCTATATATTTTATTTTTGGAGAAAAATAATTTGAATAAAACTCAAATAACTCCAAATTGAAAATAATTTCCAAAAGGACTTTTAAATTTGATTATTTAAACTTCCAACTCATATTTCATATGTTTTGAAGAAGTCATTTTATCTTCTCTCATGAAAATCATTGAGTTGCTTAAAGTTTCTGAATTTGAAATATCTCCAAGTGAAATTCAAATATTTTCAAAAACCCTTTTCATTTATTTAAATGGAAGAAGTCATGTCATCTTCTCTCTAGGGTTTTGTATTTGAAAAGAATTTGAATTCACGGAGATCATAAAGCAAAGGTGAAAGTTTGGGAAAGTCATTTCATTCCCTCTCATTTAACTTTCAAAAAGTTTCAAATTTCACTCACTTTCAGTCAATCAATCACACAACAATCAAACAAACAATCAATCTATTAATTTAATATAACATTCCAAAATTTAGAATTTGGGGATGTTACAAACCTACCACCCTTAAAATGAATCTCGTACTCGAGATTCAAAGAGGCTAGAAAGAAATAGGTTATGTTTGGGGGTCTTCTCAAAATCCATTGATCATCTCCGGGGTCTCGGGTGCTACCACCCATAGAAGCATTGTTACGGTTCCATCAAAACTCATATATGCCATCCTTATTCTTGACAGTGTCAATCTTGTTCGATCTTCAGGATAATTCCTTCTTTGGGCTCTTCCGGTGGAGCATAATCTTTTCCTCAAAATCTCATGTCCTTTCATCTTGGTAAGGTACCTCTGTGACTGAGTCTTCTGATCTGACGGGTCTGGCGCCAATACTAAACAACTATCGATATCTCATGGTGGTCAACAATTTATGGTTTCTCTTGCAGGAAATGGGTTTGGGTTGAACCTCACCGTATGTCCTACGATTTGGCAACAACTGCCTTGTACAAGGGAAAAATTGTCATACCATTCTAAGGTTTAAACAAGGTTTTGATCGTCGTCACTCTACTATAGGTAAGTCACTCAGATTTACCATCCCATATAGCAAGGCGAATAATAAGAGTAAGTCGGTATGGTGATCAATCCATCCCGCACCCAAATCATTACCTTGTACATGGTTTAGCGAATCTCGCAGTCTAACACTCGGTCATCCTCACAAGCATTGCAGAATTTTTCTTGTCGACGAACTGAGTTCGGATAAATCCATGGATTCTGCAAGCCAAACAAACATCTATCGTTTCTTCACAACTCTCAGGTTTTGCGTTAACTCCTATAAGATCGTCTGTCGATAAAGTCGTAACTTCTTCCAGGGTTTTTCCTTCAGCAAGAGTGTGCTTGCTTCTTGGCAGGTCCTGGAGCATGTGGGTTATGGCCCATCTCATCACTTGTAAACCTTGAACTCATCATCGGGGGCAACTGATCATTATTCCAACATCCAGCTTCCTAGCATTCTTAAATCCATCCAATTGTACTATCTCCCTTCCTTCTATTTGTACCAAACTAAGACATGATTACTCAGACTCATCATGGAGTTGCAATTGCTCCATATTTCTAACATCATACCTCCTTTATCCAATAGTACTTCATCTCTTCATCCTCTTGGGATATCCCTAATATCGAGACAAAACTCGTACTCATTCTGTCCGAAGTCCACCCCGTGGAGTATCATTATCTCTTCCAGGGGTCACGGGTCCTCACAGGGTACTAGCACCCTTAAAATGCTTCAATTCTTCCATAGACCAAATTTCTCATATCCTCGAAAAAGGTCAAAATCTTTCTTCATAAAATCCAAATCAGTACCAACGATGCTAACTTTATTGATTCTCAAATTATTACAATCTCCTGCATTTCCATTACATGCCTCATCTCAACACCTCAATATAAAAGAAATGTTCCTAGTACTACTACTATATTTCTCACAGACACAACTAATTATCACAAGTCTCCTTCTCCTTGAGACAATCTCTCGCAAAGTGCCTTGCTTCATTACAACGAAAACATATTACTTCTGACAAGTCTTGAGGTTTCCTTCTGATTACATAGCCTCCTTGGGTCCTCGGCTTCTTTTTAGGGAAACCGCTGAAGTAGTGCCCTGAATCTCTGCACCTAAAACATATGATATGACGCAGGTCCTTCCTGGAATCCAAACTATTTCTCTTCCTGAACTTTTCCGTTCCAATCAGGGCTTCTATTTCATGTGGGTCATACTCCACTTCCTCTGTCGGGAATTCTACTAGATCCCCATTCAGACAATTTTGGGAGATGTGTCCTTCTTCTCCACATGAATAGCTTGACTTGGGGTAGGGTTTAATTGGGTTTCCTTCGGGTGTGTCCTCCACCCCTTCCATCATCACAAGTTCTCCTAAAATTTCCATGAGGGCTCCTTTCATTGCTTCCTTCTTCTGCTGGATGGTTGATACGTCTCCAACGTATCTATAATTTATGAAGTATTCATGCCATGTTTGCAATAGTTTTATATGATTTTGGTATGATTTGATTAGAACTAACCCGGACTGACGCTGTTTTCAGCAGAACTACCGTGGTGTTGTTTTTGTGCAGAAATAAAAGTTCTCGGAATGCGCTGAAAATCAACGGAGAATTTTTCTGGAAAATATGAAAAATGCTGGAACAAAAATCTACCAGAGGGGAGTTCCGTGGGGCCCATGAGGGTGGGCGGCGCGCCCACCCCCTGGGCGCACCCCTGTGCCTCGTGTACTACCTGTGGGGCCTGCTGACTTGTTCTCGACGCCAACCTCTCCTATAAATACCCACACCTCCAGAACCTAGATCGGAAGTTCCGCCGCCGCAAGCCTCTGTAGCCACGAGAAATCAATCTAGGCCCTCTCTGGCACCCTGCCGAAGGGGGCCATCATCACCGGAGGCCATGGAGGAGGATCTCGGAGGGGCCATCATCGCCATGAAGGCCAAGGAACAGAGGGAGAACCTCTCCCCATCTAGGGGGGAGGCCATGGAGGAGGAAGCACAAGGGGGAGAACCTCTCCTCCTCTCTCTCGGTGGCACCGGAGTGCCATCGGTAGGGGAATCATCGCCGCGGTGATCGTCTACATAAACATCACCACCATCATCACCATCCTCATCTCTTTTACCGGTCCACTCTCCCGCACCCCGTTGTAATCCCTACTTGAACATGGTGCTTTATGCCACATATTATGATCCAATGATGTGTTGCCATCCTATGATGTTTTGAGTAGATATCCTTTGTCTTTGGGTTGATTGATGATATAGATTGGTACGAGTTGTATGTTTTATTTTGGTGTTGTCCTATTGTGCCCTCCATGTCGCGCAAGTGTGAGGGATTCCCGCTGTAGGGTGTTGCAATACGTTTATGATTCGCTTATAGTGGGTTGCTTGAGTGACAGAAGCATAAACCCGAGTAAGGGGGTTGTTGCGTATGGGATAAAGGGGACTTGATGCTTTAATGCTATGGTTGGGTTTTACCTTAATGATCTTTAGTAGTTGCGGATGCTTGCTAGAGTTCCAATCATAAGTGCATAGGATCCAAGAAGAGAAAGTATGTTATCTTATGCCTCTCCCTCATATGAAATTGCAATGACGACTACCGGTCTTGTTAACAATTGCCTAGGACAATTCCGCACACCGATCCATCATTATTCCACACTCGCTATTTATAATATTTAGTAATATATTTTAACTTTATGATAACCGCACCTACTTTTATATTTTAGCTCTCCGATACCATGCAAAGTTATCCTCTTCATACCCATAATGTAGTTTTCTTTCTCGTTTCTAGTTGGAAGCAAACGCTCGGTGTACGTAGAGTCGTATCAGTGGCAGATAGGACTTGAGAGAATATTGATCTTACCTTTAGCTCCTTGTGGGTTCAACACTCCATACTTATCACTTCCACCATTGGGAATTGCTACGATGATTCCCTGCACTTGGGGATTATCAAGCTCTTTTCTGGCGCCGTTGCCGGGGAGCAATAGCGTGGGGTTGATATTCTCGTGTGTGCTTGTTTGCTCTCTTCACTAACTAGTTTTTGTTTTCCCTTTTTAGTTTTTCTTGGTTGTGGGTGAAACATACAAAAAAATTAAAATAATGAAAATACAAAAAAAATTACTTGCCTCTTATGCCTAATTTTGTTTTCAAAAAGAGAAGTGATTGGAAAGTTATGCATTGAAGAAGTGAGGGTCGACCTTGAGCACTTGTGTTCATGCTCATGGAAACAATGTAGAATTTTTCATGGAAGTTTCTCTGTAAATAATTATCCCCTTGTATATATCCATTGTATTATAAAATTAATGTCCCAAGCTTTGGTTTTAGGATGATTAGATTGCTTGTTTACTATGTGCAGAACAAAAAACAGAAACTTTGGCTGTAGCGCGTGATTTTAAATTTTTTACTGGAAGGTCAAATGGGTCTGAAACTTTTTTCACATTACTTCCTTACAAATTTTCAAATTTTCATATTTTTTTAGAATTTTTTGGAGTTACATAAGTTTACTAAACATCCAGTTTACTACAGACTGTCCTGTTTTTGACAGATTCTGTTTTTCGCGTGTTGTTTGCTTATTTTGATGAATCTATGGGTAGTATTGGGGGGTATGAACCATGGTGAAGTTGGAATACAGTAGATATAGTTCTAATATGAAATTGGAATAAGTTTGCAATAGTACCTAATGGTAGTGATTTGCTTTATTACACTAACGGATCTCACAAAGTTTTTGTTAAAGTTTTGTGTGGATGAAGTGTTCGAAGATCGAGGAGCTATCAATATGAGAAGAATAAAGAGAGGCGAGAGTTCAAGCTTGGGGATGCCCAAGGCACCCCAAGTAAATATTCCAAGGATACTCAAGCATCTAAGCTTGGGGATGCCCCGGTTGGCATCCCATCTTTCTTCTTCAACAATTATCGGTATACCTCGGTTTTTGTTTTGTTCACATGATTTGTGTCCTTTGTATTTTTCTTTTTCTTTAATAACCATGCTATTATGAGATGTCCCTTCATCAATTTATAGAATGATTCATGTGCTTCACTTATATCTTTTGAGTATGACCTCATAGAATGCTCTTTGTGCTTCATTTAAATCTTTTGAGTATGGTTTTATAGAATGCTTCGTGTGCTTCACTTATATATTTTGAGCTTAGCTATTGGTTAGTCTATATTAATTGTAAAATGCTCCATGAACTTCACTTATATCTTTTGGAGTATGAATCATACTATCATCTAAAGCGGGTTTGGAAGAGTGTCAACTTTAGGAATTAGTGATCCCACTATTCCGAATGAGAAGATTTTGCGTATGTGGAGAGTAGAAAAATTTCTATGCTTGTAGATCATGAAAAGAATGCTTTATGTGATGGTTATATTGCTAAATTCATTCATTATGCTACTGAAAGTTATTGTGAGGGAGGAATATATGCTTGTAGGAGTTGCAATAATATCAAGTTTCCTCTCTATGTGATTAAAGTTTTGAAGTTATACTTGTTTTGCCTTCCTATGCTAGTTGATTCTTGTTCCTATAAATTATGTGTTCACAAAATCCCTAGGCATCGGAAGTGGACTAGATTAAAATGTGCTAGTCATATTCTTCATGATGCTCTCTTTATGTTTCAATTCTTTTTCTTTTATGTGAGCATCATTGAAATCATCATGCCTAGCTAAAAGGCACTAAAGAAAGCGCTTGTTGGGAGACAACCCAATATTTACCCTTACTATTTTTGTGTGTTTACATGATTAATCTATTGTAGTAATCATGTTTTATAGCTTTTGTTTCAATAAAGTGCCAAGTAAGACCTTTGGAAGACTTGGGTGAAAGTTAATGTGATCTTGCTCTAAAAAACAGAAACTTTGCGCTCACGAGATTAGCTGCCATTTTTTTACAGAAGAGTGATTTTGAGTTGATTATTTTTGCAGAAGATTAATAGACAAATTCCTCAAGTCTACCAATTTATTTAATAATTTTTCGACTAGCAGAAGTATGGTTGCTGTTCATATCATTACAGACTGCTCTGTTTCTGACAGATTCTGTTTTCATTGCATAGTTTGCTTGTTTTCTAGTTTCTATGGCTTATATTTCTCAATATAAATTGTAGAAATGGTATGGTACAGTAGGCATTGTTTGAGAAAAATTATTAACCTTGTCTTTGACAGTACCAAAGTGAATGTTTTACTCTTTATCATACTAACCTATCTCACGAAGTTCCGTTAAGTTTTGTGTGACTGAAGTTTTCAAGCTTTGGGTGAGATATCAATATGAGGAGAATAAGGAGTGGAAAGACCCTAAGCTTGGGGATGCCCAAGGCACCCCAAGAAAATATTCAAGGAAGACTCAAGCGCCTAAGCTTGGGGATGCCCCGGAAGGCATCCCCTCTTTCGTCTTCAAAACTATCGGTATACCTTACTCGGAGCTATATTTTTATTCGTCACATGATATGTGTTTTGCTTGGACCGTATTTTAAATTTTACTTGCTATTTGAATAAAATCATTGGATCTAAAATCTTGCATGAAAAAGAATCCTCCCATGGCTAGTTAATTATTTGACTACTCAGTGTTCTTCACTTATATCTTTGGAGTAGTTTGTCATTTACTCATGTGCTTCACGTATATCATATGAGTAAATGGTTGAATGAATTAAATATCATAAATATGAATTTATATACGTTTCATATGCTTATAACATGGGGAGTAATGACTTCACACATAATAAGTATAGGTAGTAAACTTATTGAAAGTTAGCAAACGCAGAATTGGTCACTTGAACAATTCATGAAAGAATATTGAAGGAAGAGAGATTTCACATATAAATATACTATCTTGGACATCTTTTGTAATTGTGAGCACTCATTAAAATATGACATGCTAAAAGGTTGATGTTGGACAAGGAAGACAACGTAATGGGTTATGTCTTCTTATATCTGAAATAAAGTATAGTGCCATGGATCATCCAACATGCTGAGCTTGCCTTTCCCCCTCATGCTAGCCAAATTCTTTGCACCAAGTAGAGATACTACTTGTGCTTCTGAATATCCTTAAACCCTGTTTTGCCATGAGAGTCCACCATATCTACCTATGGATTGAGTAAGATCCTTCAAGTAAGTTGTCATTGTTGCATGCAATAAAAATTGATCTCTAAATATGTATGATCTATTAGTGTGGAGAAAATAAGCTTTATACGATCTTGTGATATGGAAGCAATAAAAGCGATGGACTGCATAATAAAGGTCCCTATCACAAGTGGCAATATAAAGTGACGTTCTTTCGCATTAAGATTTTGTGCATCCAACTATAAAAGCACATGACAACCTCTGCTTCCCTCTACGAAGGGCCTATCTTTTATTCTTGTCTTATACCTTATACAAGAGTCATGGTGATCTTCACCTTTCCTTTTTACATTTTATCCTTTGGCAAGCACATTGTGTTGGAAAGATCCTGATATATATATATATGTGTGTGTGTGTGTGTGTGTGTGTGTGTGTGTGTGTGTGTGTGTGTGTGTGTGTGTATGTATATATCCAATTGGATGTAAGTTATCATGAACTATTATTATTGACATTACCCTTGAGGTAAAAGGTTGGGAGGCAAAACTATAAGCCTCTATCTTTCTCTGTGTCCGATTAAAGCTTTGAACCCATAAATATCACATGAGTGTTAGCAATTGTGAAAGATTAAATGATAGTTGAGTATGTGGAGTTTGCTGAATCAAAGCTCTTACATAGACCCTTCCGGAAAATAAGATGAATTGCAATTGTTTGATGACTAAGACACTGTTTGTTAGTTTTCAAGAAAGTTTATGATCTATACTTTAACATGTGAATATGTTGTTACTTGATCATGAAAAGTTTTGTGAGATGAGCTACTGTTATGACATATAATGATGCTAGAAAAGGTGATTGAAATTATCATTGATCAAACTTGTACACCTGCTAGCATTCACACTTCATAAATTATTTCTTTTATCATTTACCTACTCGAGGACGAGCAGGAATTAAGCTTGGGGATGGTGATACGTCTCCAACGTATCTATAATTTATGAAGTATTCATGCCATGTTTACAATAGTTTTATATGATTTTGGTAAGATTTGATTAGAACTAACCCGGACTGACACTGTTTTCAGCAGAACTACCGTGGTGTTGTTTTTGTGCAGAAATAAAAGTTCTCAGAATGCGCTGAAAATCAACGGCGAATTTTTCTGGAAAATATGAAAAATACTGGAACAAAAATCTACCGGAGGGGAGTCTCGTGGGCCCCACGAGGGTGGGGGCGCGCCCACCCCCCTAGGCGCACCCCTGTGCCTCGTGGACTACCCGTGGGGCCCCTTGACTTGTTCTCGACGCCAACCTCTCCTATAAATACCCAAACCTCCAGAAATTAACCTAGATCGGAAGTTCCGCCGCCGCAAGCCTCTGTAGCCACGAGAAATCAATCTAGGCCCTCTCTGGCACCCTGCCGGAGGGGGCCATCATCACCGGAGGACATGGAGGAGGATCTCGGAGGGGCCATCATCGCCATGAAGGCCAAGGACTAGAGGGAGAACCTCTCCCCATCTAGGGGGAGGCCATGGAGGAGGAAGCACAAGGGGGAGAACCTCTCCTCCTCTCCCTCGGTGGCGCCGGAGTGCCATCGGTAGGGGAATCATCGTCGCGGTGATCGTCTTCATCAACATCACCACCATCGTCACGATCCTCATCTCTTTTACGCGGTCCACTCTCCCGCACCCCGCTGTAATCCCTACTTGAACATGGTGCTTTATGCCACATATTATGATCTAATGATGTGTTGCCATCCTATGATGTTTTGAGTACATATCCTTTGTCTTTGGGTTGATTGATGATATAGATTGGTATGAGTTGTATGTTTTATTTTGGTGCTGTCCTATTGTGCCCTCTGTGTCGTGCAAGCGTAAGGGATTCCCGCTGTAGGGTGTTGCAATACGTTTATGATTCACTTATAGTGGGTTGCTTGAGTGAGAGAAGCATAAACCCGAGTAAGGGGGTTGTTGCGTATGGGATAAAGGGGACTTGATGCTTTAATGCTATGGTTAGGTTTTACCTTAATGATCTTTAGTAGTTGCGAATGCTTGCTAGAGTTCCAATCATAAGTGCATAGGATCCAAGAAGAGAAAGTATGTTAGCTTATGCCTCTCCCTCATATGAAATTGCAATGACGACTACCGGTCTTGTTAACAATTGCCTAGGACAATTCCGCACACCGATCCATCATTATTCCACACTCGCTATTTATAATATTTAGTAATATATTTTAACTTTATGATAACAGCACCTACTTTTATATTTTAGCTCTCCGATACCATGCAAAGTTATCCTCTTCATACCCACAACGTAGTTTTATTTCTCGTTTCTAGTTGGAAGCAAACGCTTGGTGTACGTAGAGTCGTATCAGTGGCAGATAGGACTTGAGAGAATATTGATCTTACCTTTAGCTCCTTGTGGGTTCGACACTCCATACTTATCACTTCCACCATTGGGAATTGCTATGATGATTCCCTGCACTTGGGTATTATCAATGGTTCTTTGTATCATGGGGTAAATGTGACACTGAGCAGGTAGTGGGTAGCCCCTTCACACAAGAAACAAGTAATCTGCCTAGTTGGGCATTCTTCAGCCGGGTGACTTTCTTCATAATGAGGGCATTCATCCTTGCATTCTTTATGGTTGTGTCCTATTTCTCCACACAGCTTGCATGCACAAGGTTTCTTCATATCATTTCCATAAGGCTTCAACTTCTGGGACACAAGACGAGACTTTTGCAGAGTCAACTTAAATTCTTTCCAAGTGGTTACTCCTTGCCATCCCTTGATGGTTTGGTACATCCTCCACCAAGTAGCAGCACCTCTTTCAAAGCACTGAAGAGCATGCTGGGCCATATCCTTTCCGGCTATAGTGTTATTCTCCATATGACCTTCCATGTTTTGAATCCATCGGTCTGTCTCAAATTGACTTATCGGTCCCGGAAAGGTGAGTTCATCTCCATTCATCCTCTATTGGTTCCAAGGGTTTTGGGGGGGATAAGAGAGATAGAGAGGGATACACACAATACAAACAATAGTTTTGAAAAGACAGATTTTATTTTGTGGCTGTCGAAAAAACATCAAACAAATGACAGCTCACAATCGTCGCATCTAACATAGGTATATATCAGGGGTTTGGTCTTCTAAAGGTCAATAAATCTTCAAAGTCACCAAACTCTTCAAGTCTTGTTCATGTCTCCGCTGGCTTCTTCCGATCGTGCTTGTCCTTCTCAAGTTTTTTTGCCAGATCCCCTCTGTTGACACGAAGTCTCTCGTGACATCCTTTAATATTCTGGAGTTGTGTTCCAAACTCCTGGGTTTCAATATCCTTGGCATGAACCATGGTCCTACTGTCCTTCAGTTCCTGACGAATCTCCGGTATCTCGAGCTTTTGTTCCTCCAGTTTGGCTACTTCAGCTTCTGGGTCCTAAGTTCTTCACGAAATGTTTTCTCGTCAAATACGGCTTCTTGCAGGTCCATCTTAAAATTCTTGATGTAATACTCCAGATCCTGGTGATACACCAGCTAAGATTTAAAACTGCATCCTGTGCTGACAGATGCTCTATCAGCCTTCTACCATCCAATCGTTCCATGCATATGCATGCTTAACTCAGCACGGTGATAATGGCATAAGCGGGCGATAACATCATGGATAGCCGTGTTTCTGCCCTTGTCATTACCATGAGCTATCATTCCATAGTTGATATCTCCTGCCTTAGGGTTTTCCTGACAAAAACTTCGAGTTTTAATGCTCCAAGTTCCGGTCTTTCTCCGGCACAGCTTAATATCGGGTATTGACAGCTTCAATAGTCTGACAAGTTCCATCAGGGTAGCCTTCCTAGGTCATACAAATCTAGAAATCCTTTAGAGCCTTCAAATTCTCCTAGCCTTTGGAGTCTTCAACCGTTGTAGTTTCCATTATTCTAATGCCCAGTAAAATCCTCTCTATTCTGAAGTGGTCTTAGTTATTCGATATCTTGTACTTCTTGGAGTGGTCTCATCAGTCGAATCTTCGTGTGGTCAAAAGCGGGAAAGGGGATAGTCTAACTAAAAGGGAATATTTGAATAAGATCAGAAGAGAAGAGAGGTAAAAGATCCTTTTGAAAAGAAAGTTGTAGAGAAAAATATTTTCCTATGGGCTTGCCAGTTTCTAGGGGTCACGTCCTACAGTCAACATGTGCTCTGATACCATCTTGTAGCGACCCGACCTCAGACAGTCAAGTCTTTGTGCTTAAGTGTCATCCCTGGATCGGTATGCTGACACACACAGTACTCGAGGATTTATAACAGAGGTAAATCACATGTATAAAGTAACGTAAATACTATTACCTCAGTCCAAATAGCGGAAGTAACAACAAGGATGTGGATTCTCATCAACACCAACGGCAAAGTTGAGTGTAGAAATCGTAACCCTAACATATCACTTACTCGTCGTAAGATTCCTGCAACATGGGACGTTGCAGCCACAAAGGGTCAGTACATTGAATGTACTGGCAAATTCACACCATAGGATAATGATGAATAATAACTATCACTACATGAATATATGGCTGGTGGAGGCTCTAAGTTTAATTTTGCATAAAGCTAATTTTTTTCCTACAACAAAGGAATATATTTTATTTAACTACAAAGTTTGTTGAAAACATTGAGAAGGTTCCTCCAACTCAACTCAATCCCAAATTAGTAATCATCAACCCAACAAATTAATTAATTAGAGTGATGAGATCAACATGATAATTCAAGAACCAGATACTCAAGATGTCCATAACCGGGGACACGGCTAATCATGATTAGTTTGTACACTCTGCAGAGGTTAGCGCACTTTTCCCCACAAGACTCGATCTCCTCCGTTGAATTTCTCGCACTACATGGTGTTTGAGAAATGGATGATCGAGACACAGTCTTTCCGAAGCATTAACTCTTTACTGTGGGTAGACAGTTACCCCTACATCCCCCTACATCTGCTAGCCTACCACTGAAAGAGGTCACACAACATACTCAACTATGCCAGAGCCCATAATGGCTTGTGGCTGCACACAGAAGTTTCTAGCATGAATAATCTTATGATCCCTTTGAGCCTGGGTGGCATTCCATAGGATGATCACACGTGTACTCCGGGATCCCCTTGGGCAAGCACTAGGTTCTCCAGGTGCCCGAGCAAACCACTGGGTGCTCCAGGGTGCCCCAACCAATCCACCTAGATGTGTATTAAAGTAGCCACCTTAAGTATCCCTTAGTTAATCATAACTCTCACATCTTTCATAAATTCTCTCAAAACCAAACCATGTCTACGAGCATAGCATAGTAGTACAAGCATAACGTAGTAACACCCAGGGGTTTGAAATGCAAGACAATAGGTTCCTACCTCAACAACTACTTCCTAATACCCACATGTTATCAATCCTACTCATGCAATGTTTGAGGGTTTGAAACTAATGCATAAAAACTGGGTAATGAAAAGTATGATCAAAGTGTGAACTTGCCTTGTACTGTTGATGTAGATGATTCGCACTCATAACTGCTGATAGTTCTATTCGTCACACTCCGTTCAATCTATCGTAAGCAAGCAATTGCATACATAAGCACTCATGCAAAAAATCGAAGAAAAGATCTCGAAAAACTTCTAAAACAAGCAATTAACTCTTGCAACAACAATTTCTAACAGTACCAAAATTAAGTGGATTTGGCCTTATCAGAAAGTTTAGGTCAAGAGCTTTGATTTGCAAAAAGAATCAACGCAAACAGAGTTATAAAGCTCAAGTTAAGATCAAACGAAGTTCAAATATAAATCTATTTGAATTCAAATTTTAAAACTTTCAAAAACATGTTTGAGTTAGATTACTGGATAGATGAGGTCAAAAAGAAGAGTTTGGCGTTGGTTTCATCTAATTCCGACTAACGAGCAAAAAGTAGCGAAGGTTTGAAGATCAGGGACTAATCTATAAATAAAATATTCACGGATGGGTCCCTGGCCGAAAAATAACAGAAAAAGAAAAGACTAAAATGCGAACGTTCGTTTTCTAAACGTAACCAGCGAACGTTCTCTAAACAAGTAAACCTAAACAAAACTTTTATAAAAAAAACCAATCTAGGGTTTTTGAAAAGAAAACCTAAAAAAACGTAACGGTTTATTACCGGTTCTGACGCGGATCGGATCGGTGGATCGGGTCCGGCAGTCCGGCGGCGGTGAGGCGAAGCGGCAGCGACGGGGCAGCTCGGGCGCGAACGGCGGCGGCGGCGGACTACGCAGCGGCGGCGGCGGACTGCGGCGGCGGCGGTAGTTGCGGCAAGATGTGGCAGCGGGCGCGGCAATCCGCGGTGACGGCGCGGCTGAGGAGGAGGAGAAAGAGAGCCGGGGGGTTCCCCTTTTATATGCAGGAGGAGGCGTTGCGGCTTGGAGCAAGGGGCGGTCACGGCGGCGTGGCGACTCCGGACTCCGGCGGGAGTCCAGCTCGGAGGCGACGGGCAAGGCGGCGCAGTGCTGGGCCGGCTGGGCTTCGGCCAGACGGTCCGAGAAGACGTTTTTTTAAACTAATTTTACAGAAAAAATAAATAAAACAAAATAAACTAAAAATATACTATAGGCATATAATATCAAAAAATGTAGAAAAAGATTTTCTACAACATGAACATTTTTCTAGAGTCAAATAAAATCCACAAAAATTTAAATAAATCAAGCAGTGCTACCGTTGCAATAAAACCTAATAAAAATCATTTAAAAAAATACCAAAATGATTTCAAATTTATTTCTCTCCTATTTTCTGATGTAGGGAATCATTTTACCCTATTTTCCATATATTTTATTTTTGGAGAAACATAATTTGAATAAAACTCAAATAACTCCAAATTGAAAATATTTTCCAAATGGACTTTTAAATTTGATTCTTTTAAACTTCCAACTCATATTTCATATGTTTTGAAGAAGTCATTTTATCTTCTCTCTTGAAAATCATTGAGTTGCTTAAAGTTTTTGAATTTGAAATATTTCCAAGTGAAATTCAAATATTTTTAAAAACCCTTTTCATTTATTTAAATGGAAGAAGTCATGTAATCTTCTCTCTAGGGTTTTGTATTTGAAAAGAATTTGAATTCACGGAGATCATAAAGCAAAGGTGAAAGTTCGGGAAAGTCATTTCATTCCCTCTCATTTAACTTTCAAAAAGTTTCAAATTTCACTCACTTTCAGTCAATCAATCACACAACAATCAAACAAACAATCAATCTATTAATTTAATGTAACATTCCAAAATTTAGAATTTTGGGATGTTACAATGAAATGATAAATACTGGGTATTCTATATGTGCATTTTGGTACACGAAAACTCGGTAAAAGTTTGCGAGGTTCGAATTTTCAATAAAGTTATATGCACTGCATTTTGGAACGGAGGGAGGAGCATACAGCAGTTGCTAACACTCATGTGGAAGATTTGTGTGTCGGAGGAGTGGTTGTTCGGTTAAATGACATGGCAAAACTGACACTGTCGGATGCCGATCTAACGGTTCTTACGGCGTTTATCAGGAAACGGCTTGTGGTGAACATTTGTCAGATATGATTTACGGACACATGCACCCTCATGAGTCAGACTCTCCCGAGTCCTCTCGCACCCACCGTCTATCTGTAGGTAGACGTCACACACATATGTGCTCTTCACACCCTGCCCTCAGAACTTCTAAAAAATAAAAGACATCGCGCACCTTTTATTTTAACTCACACGTCACACACTTATACTACTACTCTTGTGGCGAACATTCTTTGGGCTTAGTATATTGTACTCTCACGAATAGAAGCGGTGCACGCACGCACTAGTTCTCTTACACCCACTCGTGGGTACACGTAGGAGCGCATTTTTTTGAAGCTAGGAGCGCATCTGTTTACAAAGAGGCATCCCAATTGACATTTTGACTAGTCTAACTCCGTTTTCAACTTGATGGAGGGTCGAGGACCGCACGTGAATGATACAGTATAGTGCGTCCTGGACGCGGTGGCACGTTATTGATCGAGTTTTATTTTTACTTCAACTTTAAATGAAAATAGTGGTTCGCGCGTATTCAATTTAATAACGGCTAGTACAACAAAATCACTCCGCTATATATATATATATATATATATATATAAGCAGGAGCCTCAGCGCTTGCTTTACTAGGGTTCCTCTCTTTCACTCTCTCATCCTATTCAAATCTAAGCAAGACATAGGTGGCCACACTCTCTCTCTCTGCTCACGGCTGGTCACAAATCCGGCCGGACCGCCTCGATCGGGGCAGGGGTGTAGGTGCATCGTTCACGCGGTCGTTGGCGGTGAGGGAGGAGACCAACGGCTGCCTGCGCGTCCTGATCAGCGGCCTTGCCGTTTTCTCCGAGACAGCGCCAGCTCGGGAGGGCCTCCGACCCCTTCTTCCTCCCTGCGGTATTGTGGCCAAAATGCGGCCTCCTGACGCCATCTTTGCCACATGCCGACGACCCTTAGGTATATATTCCTTCGAAACCTGCTTTGCTCTACTGCCCTAGCTCCCCACGTGGCTGCATGTGGATCTTTTTCTACTTCTGTCAGCTATTCCAAAGCCACCTAGACTTTTACTATTATTAGAGATAAAGCTAGTTCATACAGTCGAGTCTAAGAGTTGGTTCAAACAGGGAGGAAAGTGGGAAAGTTGTAGCACGAATCTAGGACTTGGTTCTAAGAGGAAACGAGGAAAGTAGTAGATACTGGCTACCCAACCGGTCTCTTGGTTGAAAAGGTGAAGAAAGCATGGTGGATGGTGAAGGGTGGGGGAAGTGGACCTGTCTCTTGGTCAAAAAAGGAAAGAAAGTGAGGGGTGTTGGGGGACAGCACAAATGAGAGATTTCCTGTGCTCACATAGGAAAATGTCGCTGAGGAGATAAAGAATGGAACAAATGCAGACATGCTGCCTGAGTGTTTGCCGCTCTCGGCAACCACATCTGCCTCACCACTTTATGCCCCTGCTGTCCCTACGCCCATAACGCTACCGTTAATGTAAAATCACATGAAGCATTAAGCAATGCCACCTAATGTCACTATTAAGTAATGGTCTAGTGCCGTCGATAAATTGAAGCAATGCCATCACCATTTTATGAAGTGCTTCTGTCTTGCTTTATTTCCCATGAATTGTGTTTTTGCAGTTACACTTAAATCTCACACCGCTAACATTGCCTCATCCCAGTGGAACTACACAAATTTGATTGCACATTTACTGACCTTGTGCTACTCTCATGACAGTAATACTAATGCCATTGTTCTGCATGTTAATCTAGTGCCAGTGTTGATGTGATGTGATGCTACTTACTTAAGGGCACTTTCATACTGTCAATGTAGTGCTAATTATAACACAATAGATGCTGTTGTTAATCATATGCCACTGCAAATAAATGTGACTATTTAAATAACCGTATTTCATATTTGCGCCGACAGGGATGTCTGTCTCCATATCGTTTCTATCTGCACAATCAAAAGTACACACCTCAGTTTTAGTAGAACCGCACAAAATGAGATGGCTATTCCTAGCTGCCGTCCTCTAACCACCTGTCTTCCAGGTATTCCTACATTGGTAGTAACTAGGTAGAATGACCAACGCAATCTAAAAGAAGCTGATTCGTACGTTTTACTTCCTGATTGCAGTGCAGGGACGAGCGAAAACAACTACATCCTAGTCCGGACTGCACTTTCTACCAGTTCATCCATGGACCAAGGAATAGTTGGCACGGCTGCATGGAAGTTTTTGGGACAGGTGCGCGGACAAGAGGCATTGTGGTCTGCTTATTTCTGCAAATAGCGGTGCTTAAATTTAGTGGAATGCACAAGAATTTCAGATGGTTAGTTCACTACATGGTTCAGTTCAGCATTCCAGCTGAGAACACAATTATAATTGGTTATTCTGGAATGAGAGAACCTAACGCTGGATGGTGGCAACAAGAAAAACCAGAGTGAACTCCAGGAAATTAAAGCCTGCCTAGGGAGGCCCTTTGCTCAGAGAAGCCTTGCTTGATTTTTCCTGATTCGTAAACCTTCTCACAACTTTGTCTTTTATTGTGAACTAGTATATGTTTGTTATGTTCTATGAATCATTGAGATGTATAAAATTGCTTAACTTATGCTTTTCAAGTATTTTATGAAGCCGAGTTTAATGTGAGTGTTGCACATGAACGATGGACTAGCGTGTGAATGTTTGGAATTTACATTGTGGCCTCAGTTAACTGCATGAACCACTGTAACAAGATACGTAGTTGCTTATATGTCAGACAGCAGATTATTAATTGTTAGCGATCGATAGCCAACTTTTCTAGTGTTGAAGCGAGCTAAGCCAATGTGTCGTGTTTTGCACAACTACTTACAAGTGGGGTAGCACCAACAGTGTTTACAAGTACTTAACCAGCCTTACGTACCCTATGTATACGTCGGCGCACAGTTCTCGAACAAGTACTTTGTTTCATCAAACACACACTGCTCGTATGATAAACCGTGACTACTTATGTCTTACCATGCCATATTCATCAAAAAACTAGTGAGGACGCATCTGTTTCGGCAACAATTAGGATGATTCTCACATGATTCACCGGCACACAAAATTAGCAGCAATTCCCATAGACGGATTCAAACAGAGTACTAGCCTAGAGGGCTCGATAATAGGCAAGGTTTGGATAATTAGACACAATCCAAACTACTATTAAACACTAGCTGGGGCAACTATTTCATGCCTCGATCTAATTTGCGATGGACACAAGACGTACCTTGCCATGAACATCATCGAGGAGGTCCGGCAGCAGCTCAATCCTGTGAACCTTCCTGAAGATAACCTTGTGGCCTTGCCACTCATAAACTTGTTTGTGGAGGCATGCCACGTCATCTTCCTGTGTAAGCTTGACAAGAACAGTATGCCTCACAAACGAAGGAGTAGCTTTGAACTTCTTGTGCTTCAGTACACCTTGGACAACACACTGGTGCACGTCGGCGCTATACAAACAGTTTTTAACCCCTTTCCACGACGGCATTTGGGACCGTCGCCAAGTGAGTGTGTGTGATAGGGTGTCCTTCCCACACGACCCAAAAACCGTCGGCGATATGGAGCAGTGATCCAGAGGCCTTTCAAAATGTAATCGTGTGTGATGCAGCACACACTAAATTCTTTCGCACGTGTGGTATCGGTGATTAAATGTTTCTAATGACGCAGTGAAACCATACAGTCTGTCATAATGAACCATTTGGGAAACATTATGTAAGGCACACGGGCCAACATATGAACTGTGTGCGATTTGTGCCCCATCGCACACGAGTTTTCTGTGTAACCCGTCTGCCATGCAAGACACCATCGCACACGTTTGCCAACAATTACCGTCTGCGATAATGTTCTATCACAAACGGTTCAGGAGCCCCTTCGCACACATACAAGTGCTGCAGACCGTTTGTGATTTTTTGGGTATCACCGACGGTTGCCGCAAGAGTGACGTGTGCTTTTCGTTTGGGATCCCACACGTTTCCTGAAAAAATTACAACTGGGATTGTATTTTACATTGGGCACGGTTTACTCCCAGATCTCGTGTGCGATAACGCGATATCACAGACGGTTCCGGAGACCCTACGCACACGTAGTAGCGCTGCAAATCATTTGCAAACCGTTGTGTATCACCGACGGTTCTGATACGATTGACGTATGCTTTCCGATGTGGATCGCACACACTCATTTAGTTGAACCGTGTGCGGAGCAATTGCTAGGTTAAAACAAAAATATCCCATTTTGAATCGGCATGCAAAAAGCAAATTCGCCACAATATTCAATTGAACAAATAAACAAAAATATCATATTTTGAATCGGCACGCAAAAGGAAAATTCGCCACAATATTCAATTGAACAAATAAACAAAAATATCCCATTTTGAATCAGCACGCAAAAAGCAAATTCGCCACAATATTCAATTGAACAAATAGTGTCCACAGGAAGAACATTCATCAGATTTCACAACAATTGCAATTGAACATATGGTAGCTAAATTCCAATGATTTGTTCACACATATATGCATTACATAATTAATCATAGTGTACGAAATACGAAGACCTCATCAGATGGAAAACAGTGGATCCATGCATTATATGTTTAGCGGCTAACTCTTACTCAATGTTTCAGGAGAACCCATGATGAAATCTTCATTATCACCAGTGGGATTAATGTAGTGATCTAGGAAGAAGTCGCTGATAAATCTCCGAACCATCAGCAATTCACCAGCCAGGAGCGGTTCAGGGGTCCTCAGTTTTAAGATGAGCTGCAGTATTTTTAAGATCAGAATGTGCCATATGAGTGGAGTAGAAGATATTAATTAAGATATACTTACTGGTACTAATTCGCGAGGATCGTCACAACTATCAGTAGATTTGCAGATGGAGATCTTGTGTCTGCAAACATAGTATCCACAAAGGTTGGTCCCTGCTTCTTGCTGAGGACATTGAATTTTTTTGTACAGAATTAGTCATGTATTTGTCCTATTAGGAACAACCTAACCGGTGTTAGATGTATTATTTTTTCTTTGGACAAAATAGAAAGAGGTTTATTTAGAAGCTTGAACATTTGACTAGCGTGAGGAAAGGTATTTGCAGAATGTTGGAGTAACACTCCGAAAATGACGGATTTCAGTGTGTTACCGGAGAAACGATCTCATGCTTCAGAGGTAGTTCCCTCTTGAACAGGTTCCCTGGTTTAGTTTTCCACAATGCGAGCACACTGCAAATGATGATGAATATTGAAAACATCAATTATTGAACCAGATATGAATGTAAATTAATTTCAACATCATAGAATTCAATACCTATCCATGAATTGCTGAAGATGTGTCAGATCCTGAGCGTTCGTTGACTCTCTGAGAGAATTGATGTAGTAAACCGTGTTCTTGTTTGGAACAATGAATACCAATATCCAATGATCGTTACATATTAAGAAAGCCATGAACTTATGAATTATGTCAAAATCTGAAAGACAATCAGTGTGTGTGTGGTTGTTTACTTGAATTACCGTTCATGATATGGAGAGAGAAATGATTCTGCATCGGACGTGTTTTTTAAGAGACGGACGACTGTGTTAACGGCCTAGTCCCGTAGGTCCTTACCATGTATTGTTGTGCCATTTGCTAATTCAGGATCTATGAAATACACACTCTCCCTTTTTCTTCTCTGCGCATTCAATCCCCTGAGAGGAATAAAATGCAGTTAGCTGTTTATCATTTACAGCCTTGTATGGAGAAGTTGATCAGAGTTTGTGAAGTACTTACAAAATCAGGCATCTGACATGAGTGGCATCGAGCATGTTGAAGTTGAAGAAGAGATGTAAGTCCTCGAAAATCACATTGATGGAACCAGCATCGTGTCGGAAATGATCTCTATTGTAGTGGACTAGCAAACCATGATGACCTTCTGACATTAGATCCATGCAATATTCATGTAACTCGTGGCAACTGGAGCTGCACTCATCAAAGTATTCGCCAACAAGAAATGGCTGGCCATGGACGTAATTGCATGCTTGAAGTACGTCTGCTTTACTTTTAGCAAGCAACAAATCTACTTCATCATCATCCATGGCGTCAGAAATAATATTACTCCCCGATTCGAACAAGCTGCTATTAATTTGTTCTGGGCTATGAGTGTTTTAAGTAAGAGGCAAGCATTCTCTTTCCTCTTCACTCTCCCGCTGCGCTTCCTCGTGGGTGTAGCCTTTTTGGCCACTTCCTTCTTGGTATTTGAAGCATTTCTGGCAGAACGTCTGGTTGCCTGCAAGGTAGACTGTCGAGCAGACGGTGAAGCTTGGACGGGCTGTTTAGCAGACGGTTTATCTATGTCGGACCGCTGAGCTGGCGGTGCTGCTGTGACAGACTGCTGGGTTGTAGGAGCAGAGGCATCGGACTGCTGAACATGTGTTGAAGCTATGTTGGGTTTCTGCGCAGGTGGTGCCAACTTGTCGGTGTGCTAAGGAGGCCGTGCCAGCGTGTTGGTTTGCTGAGCAGGAAGTGTTGATGCATTGGTATGCTGATCACGCGACTGCGGACTGACGGACTGATGAGCAGTCGGTTGTGGACCTACAGACTGCTTAGCAGATGGTTCCGAAGCATCAGACTGCTTAGCAGTCTGTTCCACCAGGTTGGTCTGTTGAGCATGTGCTGCAGCTGGGTCTCCCCCCGCTGCTTCAGCGGCCGGCATCTGAACCGGTGGTGCATCTTCAGCAGTTGTAGGCCTTGCCACTGGCTGCTTCGGGGTGGAGGATGACATGGCCTGTACGCCACAAAGTCGGGCCGCTGATCACAGGTTGATGCATCAGCCCGCGAGAGCTGATGTGGCAAGGAGAGTGTCACCGGTTGTGGGGCGACAGTGGTTGCTCTTGGCGGGGCGTCAGAGATCTCATCGATGAACTCTATTTCCTTTCGTGGCCACTGGATGTGATGTAACAGTATTTCTCCCAAGGTTCTTTGCTCATCGAAGTCTCCTAGGATATTCTTCAGGGCAAATTCATTGAATCCAGGCTTTACTTCAGTCACCTAGCACTTCACACAGCCCGGCTTCAATGGCACATTGTCCAAGAAGAGGCCATCTTCCAAGAAGGGTGGGCAAACCCAGGCTGTTGCACATTTTAATGTACCTTCATAATGTGTAAGCACGCCCTTTAGTCTGTCTTTCATTCCAGATAGATCAAATATAGCATCATCACGAGCAGCTGCAGTCTCAGTGTCGCTGGGGTCAGCTGATGCACAGCTACTCTAGTGCAGTGTTGTTGCACAATAAGCAGCATCCTCCATGCCCGCCTCCCCTCCCATCTGTTGGCTATCTGTCAGTGTTAGAGTCTTCTGCATCATCATTTACTCCTCAACATCCTTTCGAACAGCCGGATAAATCTCCTTCATCAACCTTTCATACAATGCATTCTGCTTCATTTCACTCCTCACTTTTTTCATGTTGAGCCTCTCTTCTTTGCTGAGTGTGAAAGCCCTCTTGTGCGGAACATTAACACCTATACCCCTTGCACGGCCAGGGGGCTCTTTTGTTTCCAAAGCAATGGACAGAATATCACATGGCCCTGAGTTCCTGTAGAACTTTCCAGGGATCTTGGAAGCCTCTAACATCACTTCATACAGTTTGGCATCATGTGTGTTTTCCAAGTAATAAGTTTCGTCATCACGCCTCTTTGCATGTGCCCGCAAGTAGTCTCTAGCACGTTCGCCCCTGATTTCACTAAAGGTTGGATTCCCACCCGCTGCTACTGCTTCTTTGTCCTCCTGTTCCCATATCAGTTTCATGTCGTAGTATCCTGCCACACCCATACGGTGGGGGTGTATGTTCTTCTTCTGAAGTTCCGATTGCTTGAAACTCTTCTTAGCAAACTCTTTAGTTGCCCTGGCCCTTTTGAATTCTGCCCAATCAGCCTTTGTAATTTGGGGGTATGCGGGGATTGGGTCCTTGCCTTCACTCAAGTACTTCTTGTACAGCACGTGCTTCCAGTTTCTCCAAGCATCCCTAGCCTTCTTCAACGCAGCATGTTCCACCTGCATTCTCCACTGCTCTAGAACGTTGAAGTGATCCATGATCTCCCGGACGATCCTTCGCCGTGTTTCTGTGTCAGCCTTCCGAAACCCCGGCAGATTATGTTGAGCCTTGCCCTCCCAACAAATCCACACACACTCCTGAACCTCATGCGTGCTTTATCTGGTTTAGTTGGAGCCCAAGACTTTAAATCAATCTCGGTTACTTCATATACACCTTTAGGCTGGTGTGTGGGCTTCCTTGGAGCGTTCCTCTGTGTCCTGACTGGAAGGGTAATTGCTGCAGCTCTATCTCATTCAAGACTACTTGATCCCTCACAATCTGCTGAAGACCTAGGGTTGTCCGAATCAGATGAAGATACATGGCCTGAAGCATGAGTGTTGTCGCTGCTACTCGGCATCTACAGAGAACACATGCGAAACTCAGGAAAGGAGGATAAGCATAAAACTAACAACTTGGTATCAAGCTTTCTAAACATGCCATGCAATAATTTAGAAAATGTACGGATAATTTGTTAAGTTTGTGTGACTCGGGCGCCCGCGATCTGTAAATAGGTAGTAACTTAGTGGAACAAATACATTTTATATGTAGTAATTAAGGAAGGTAAATAATGAACATATATACGCTCTCCGTTATTTTATAGCCAATTTGGGAACATACGGAACAAAATTGGAAGAGGGATTGCGAGGAAATATGCCTCACCGCGATGGAGAGCAATAACTAATAGGCTTCTTAATGCAAACCCGGTCGGACCACAGGAGAGGCGAGGGTTACTGCATCGATATGCTCGAGGGTGGCTGGCGAGTAAACGAAGACGGTGAGGCGCGGGCCGCCACGTGTTGGGAACGGCAGTGGAGGTAGGCTTGACGCCAAAGAGCGGGCACACAGCCGGGGTGAGCACGGCGGCGCCAGAGAGGGTTCTGCTGTGGATCTGGGGGAGGGGGAGCTGGGGAAGGAGATTGGGTGGACTAGTTGAGTGAAACGCGGGCGCACGGTGGGGGTGTTGGGGACTCCAGGTGTTGGCGGCCTAGGTGAAAAGGGTGAAAAATATCCCCGGTCGTCGGGCGCGCGGAAAAGCCTATGCAAACGGTTGCCTCTAAGCGCTCGTGTGCACAAACAGAATAATTTCGTTTGAAATGAAGACGTACTAATTTTGAAATAAAGACGTGAGTTCATCGTTTCGCCTCTAAATTTTTCCCACGTAAACCAATCACAATTATACCACAGGTTTGATTTGCTGGCGCATTTCAGGTCTCGTGTGCTATATGTAAGACATTTTTTGGCATCTACCGTGCATTTTGGCATATAAATCAATTCCTAGCCGGACTACATTTCCTGTCGAAAGGGATGAGGATTGTCGTTCGATCTGGGAGCATCCAATGGTGCAGACGTACGATCCGTGGGGTTTGGGTTCTGGCTAATCAGAACGCACGACTCAGATCGCGTGCACAACAAAGGGGGGAGCATCGGCCACGGTTTGGTAGGCACACGGCTTTCGTGTGTGAACCGTGTGCTATTTGAAAACATTTTTGGGGAGGGGCTATTTGAAAACATTTACATGTGTTGTCGAAAGGGATGAGGATCACCGTTCGATCAAGGAGAATCCAACGGTGCAGACGTACGATCTATGGGGTTTGGGTTCTGGCCAATCAGAACGCACGACTTAGATCGCGCGCGTGGCAGAGGGGGAGGGGTCATCGGCCATGGTTTAGTGGACACACGGCTTTCGTGAGTGAACCATGTGCTCTTTGAAAACATTTACATTACCTAACATCATATTTTTGTTCGAATGAAAACATGAGTTCATCATTTTGCCTCCAATCTTTTTCCACGATAAGAAATCACGAGTATAGTGGAGAGTATATATGATACTAGTGTATGATACTACCTTTAATTAATTATGGCGCATAGTATAATACATAGAGCATAGTATCATAGATCATATTTATAGCCATGCGTGACACAAATTAGCATCGCATTTAACATGATATGGTATCTACCTATATGTTACTCTAACCCTCTCTATATATATTTAATTCTTTGCCACATCAACATACTTGCTATTTCCGAGTGCATGCATGACATCGTCAGCTATGATACCACCACTATGGCCAGCCTTATATAGTGGGGAGTATCATATACTATATATAGTATCATGCATATGATACTAGTGTATGATACTATGTATGTACCTTCATAGTGCATATATAATATCATAGAGTAGTATATATCATAGATGATCGTATTTATGGCCATGCATGACACAAAGTAGTATAGCATTTATTAAATATATATGTTACAGTATCTACCTATGTTACTGCTTCTTTGCCACATCATCATATTTGCTATTCCCGAGTGCATGATACCAGCTATGATACCCCCACTATGGCCATCCTAATAAGGTTGGTCGTAATATGGGAGTATCAAGCGGTACGATGCATGCCAACTAGACTTTTTGGATGATGTGGCACACAGTTAAATGAGGAAAGAGAGGGTGTGGTATCATATCATGATAACGTATCATATTATTTGTTGTACTACTTTGTGTCATGCATGGCAATTAATAAGGCAACCTAAGATACTAACTTATGTTACTATGCATGCGCGCATTACGAAGGTATTACCGATCATATACTAGTATCATGCATATATACTCCCTCCTTTCCGGTTTATAGGCTTATCTCCAAATTTTATTTTTTTTCCATTTTATAAGGCTCAATTTGGTTGTTCCCCGACACATGTTCAGATTCCAAGGTGCATTAAATCATTGCATGCAAGTATTAAGAGAAAGTTGACCAATGCATGTACTTTATGCATGCATGTATTGCAATTAATACATTGGAAAACATAATTTTTTGAGGAAAACAAAAGCATTAATTGGGTGTTTTTGCAAACTACAAAAAGTATTCCACCACTCACCATCTACCTTGGTTGGTGAGATTTTTGAATTGAGCCCTATAAGGCTGGTTGTAATGGGGAGAGAGGCAAATAGAGTAACATAATACTCCCTCCTTTCTAGGTTATAGGGCTCAATTCAAAAATCTCATAAACCAAGGTAGACTGTGAGTGGGGAATACTTTTTGTAATTTGCAAAAGCACCCAATTAATGCTCTTGTTTTCCTCAACAATTTATATTTACCAATGTATTAATTGCAATGCATGCATGCATAAAGTGCTTGCATTGGTCAATTTTCTCTTAATACTTGCATGTAATTATTTAATGCACCTTGGAATCTGAACTTGTGATGGGGAACAACCAATTTGAGCCTTATAAAATGGAAAAACTAAGATTTTGAGATAAGCCCTATAAACCGGAAAGGGGGGAGTATGTTACCATCACATAGCGCTTTCCAATACAAAATGAGTCTACAACGCAATAAATGGACACATCTATGTTACCGCACATATGACACTACCCACTATTAGGGTGGTAACATAGACTAGTAACATATGCATGTTACTAGTCTAAGTTACTCCCCACTATGACCAGCCTAAGACTAGCCACAATGGAGAGTAACATACACATATCCCTAGACTATGTTACTACCTTTCATAGTGGGTAGTAACATAATTAAGTATGTAACATGCAAAGCCTCATTTATTAGGTTATAGACTCATATTGCACTGGGACATGTGATGTTACAGTAACTAGCTAAGTTACTCAAACTACCTCTCTCCTCATTAACTCATTGCCACAGAAGCAAATTTGTAGAGTTGGACTCGATGTTACTGCTAAAGTTACTCCCATTGTGGCTAGTCCAATGCATAGTATCATAGAGTAGATAGTATCATATGTAGTACTTTATTTATATTGTCATGCATGACACATAGTAGCATAGCATTTATTATGGTACGTTTTCATGATATGATACTTAACCCTCTCTTTGTTCATTTAATTCTATGACAGCTCATCAAAATTGCCTAGTTGGAATGCATGATACTAGCTATGATACCACCTTACTATCAGCCTAGCAAAGAAGGAGTATAGATCATTTGTGCATCGCTTTGTGAGTTTTCATCCGTTTTTTCGAGAAGCGGGGAGAAGTTTCAAACATTTCGGCCGCGAGGTGCAGCCACTGGTGTAGGCCTAGTTGGTATTTTATTTACAGGAAATTCAGATGGAGTTCGGACATCATCAAAATCGATGTGGGCTCGTGGCGTGCTCTCACGACCCCGTGGAAAAAAATTGGTAAAGTTTGGCACAAGTTTTGATGACCGCTCCTTCCAAACCGGAGCATCTCACATGAAGGATCGTGGTTTCCAAAAGGAGACGTGTCAATTCAAACTCCTCTGGCCGGTGACTTCATTGTTTGGCCTCATAAATATTTCCACGGTACGCAATCACCATTATACCACAGGTTTGATTTTCTGGCGCATTTCAGGTATCGTTAGCTATATTTAAGACATTTTTTGAGATTAACATGCATTTTGTGCATAAAAATAAAACTACAACCGGAACTGCCTGTGCTGTCGAAAGGTATGAGGATCGCCGTTCGATCTGGGAGCATCCAACGGTGTAGACGTACGATCTGTGGGGTTTGGGTTCTGGCAATCAGAAAGCACGACTCAGATCGTGGGGGGGTGGCGGGGGTTTGGTCGGCACACGGCTTTCATCAATGAACCGTGTGCTATTCGCAAACCAGATTGCATATTTTTGTTCACACATACTGTAGTGAGATCAATTGAGTGTGCTACCTCTATGATATAATAATAATAATAATAATAATAATAATAATAATAATAATAATAATAATAATAATAACAACAACAACAACTAAAAACAGTTCATATTCATTTCCTGAGCTAACAACATATCAAGGTCAACATATTAACGGTTCTTACATCAACAGAAAACCAGGAATAACTCACAAATTCAGTACACGCGATAGTTCTAAATTGAACGAATTAAGTTGCAGGGTAGGCATAAAGACTAGTCTTATGGCTTCATTCCCATGTACATGGGGGAACTGGGATCATTACGTTGACCCCAAATGAACTTGGGTTTTTTGATGATTTTACACTGCTCCGTTACATGGGTGCGTGATCCCTTGGATGGCAACTCATCAAATTCATCGTACTCGTCCTCATCGGCAACATCGTCGACACCCAGTACCTTTCTCTTCCCATGCATCGCTAAATGGCAGTTCTTATGCAAGGGGTCTTCCACAAATAAAATGTGGGTAGCATCACTGGCAAGAATGAATGGGTCCGCGTGATATGCCATCGTTGTCCTATTAACACAAGTCTTCCTGTACTCATCAATCCTTACCTGACCAAGAGGGATCCATGCGCACCTGAATAAAGCCACCTTAACTTTCACATAGTCAAGCTCCCAAATCTCTTTGATGGTTCCATAGTATACCCTTTTATCAGCTTCATTTACAATCATGCATTCTATTCGAACAGAGTTGTTCTGATACGAGGTCTTCTGATCACGTTCCTCAGTGTAAAATGTGTATCCATTTATGTCATATGCTTGGTATCTCAACACCGTAGGTGATGGCTTTTGTGCCAACCACGTAGCAATGTCATCGATGGATCCTTGTGCCAAACGATTCTTCAGCCATTCGGCGTAGTTCTTAGTGTGCTCCTTCATCTCCACATCTGATGAAGGCATCATTGGTAAGAAGCTTTGGCGTATCTCCGCCAAGTGTTCGTCGGCATAAGTGATGAGAACTGGGCTGTTAAGCAGTACCATCAAATGGGATTTCTCTGCCAATTCTCCGGGTGCAACCATTTGCGTGCCAGCAAGGACCGGCTTACCTTTCAGCCTTCCCTCGTGGCGAGAGAAGGGCAAACCTATAGGTATTTGTTTCATGTATTCGGTGCAAAACTCAACCACCTCCTCCGTAGTATAACCTTGTAGGATGCTTGCCTCTGGATGGTTTCGGTTCCGACAAAAGCGCTTCAGTATTCCCATGAACCACTCGAAGTGATACATGTTACGAAGAAACACAGAACCACAATACTTTATCTCGTCGACAAGGTGCACAGTGAGATGGACCATGATATCAAAGAATGACGATGGGAAAAACATCTCTAGGTTGGACAATATTCTTGCAATATCATCTTGCATATGATCCAACTCTTCAGGATTCCTGATGGCCACCGGGAGGATTTGTGTCAACATTACGTGGCAATCATGTGACTTCATGTGTCCCAACTTAATTTTACCTGAGCTCACATCCATGAGGCTTCTGATGTTTGCATAGTAGGAAGAGGGTGTCTTAACTGACAACAAATAGGTGAAGAACTGTGTTGCTTCTTTTGTACTGAAATTGTAACTCTGGCGAGCTTTGATGAATTTGTCATCATCTTCTGCTTCACTCTTGCGTTTTGATTGATCAGCAAGCATATCGAGCTGTGAACCGTCACCATCCTTTCTTTTACCTTTAATCTTGAGTAGAGTACCAAGGATGCTTTCACATACGTTATTCTCCACGTGCATGACATCGATGCAGTGACGTACACGTAGAATCTCCCAGTAAGGTAATTTCTAGAACACCGATTTCTTCTTAAACACTTGACCCTTGGGTGTTTGTTTCACCGTCAAAGGGTGGTTCTTGCCAAGCACAACATTAATTTTTTTAGCCATGTTGTGGACCACCTCCCTGTCATAGGGTCTTGGGCCCGCACCTGCCTCTGCCATACCATCAAATTCAGCTTTCATCTTTCGGTATGGGTGATTTTTCTGTAAGAACCTACGATGACGCAAATACACTGTTTTGTGCGAGTTGGGAAGTCTTCTGCTAGCTGTCCTATCCATGCATGTGACACACCCTACATCTCCCTTTGTTTTCTGCCCCGGTGTGTTGCCTAATGCTGGCATATCTTGAATGGTGTGCACCATCATCACATGTAGATCGAAAATCTCCTTTCTGTAAGCATCATAACATTTTACAGCAGGTGCATCTATCCACACTGTCAGCAGTTCTTCTACCAGTAGCTGAAAGTAAATGTCGATGTCATCTCCAGGTTGCTTCGGGCCTTGGATAGTCATTGACATCATAATGTATTTTTTCTTCATACACAACCAAGGAGCTAGGTTATATATGCACAGAAGCATCGGCCATGTGCTCTAATTGGTGCTCATATCGCCAAAAGGATTCATCCTGTCAGTACACTCCCCGAGCCTTATACTTCTAGGATCCTTGGCAAATTTTTCAAACTTGTTGTCGATTAATTCCCACTGGGCCCCATCTTTTGGGTGCCTCATAAACCTATCCGCAATTCGCTCATCATGATACAACCGCAACCTCTTTGCCTCTCTAGGGTTTGCAAACAAACGCCTCAACCTTGGAATTAAAGGCAAGTACCAAACAACCTTGAACGGGATTCCTGTCTTGATCTCGTCGTCCAATTTGTACTTGTCCTTTGCTCTCCTGTGCTTGTATCATGCATGCTTGCATGTGGGACATGCATGAAAATCTTTGTACTCACCACAGTACAATATACAATCATTCACACAAGCGTGTATCTTCTGTACTTCAAGTTCCAATGGGCAAACAATTTTCTTCGCTTCATTCGTGCTTCTGGGGAGCGCATTATCTTCCGGAAGAATTTCTATGAAAAAGACCTAACATCTCTGTGAAGCCCTTGTTTGATAGACCGTTTGCTGCTTTAAATCTGAGAAGCGCCAGGGTGGCACTCAACCTGGAATATTTGTTTTTGCAACTTGGATACAATTCTTTCTTGGAGTCTGCATCAATGGTTGGCAGATCCTTGTACCCAATCATATCCTTTTTTGGGCCCTCAAAATCTGCAATCATAGCAGCAAAATCTGGCATATCAAGATCGTCGATGTCTTGGTTTTCCAATGGGTGTTTCGGCTTTCCGGTGTTCCATTGGTAGCTTGACGCCTCTGCCCCGATGTTAGATTCAACATCCATGTGACACTGATCGGGGTTTGGCATCTCGCTGCCCTGGGTATCTTCATCCATGACCTCCTCTTCATCGTGTCTGGTCCAACATGTATATCCATCCATGAATCCCCTAGAGACAAAGTGCATCTGGACATCTGCAACTTCATCTGACTCTATATTGGCACAATCAGTACATGGACACAGGATGTAATCCGCATCACCAATTCTCCTCTTTGTACTTTCAGCCAAATTCATGAACTCTGTCACACCACTGATAAAATCTGCAGTTTTCCGATTCTTCATCCATCGAGATCGTTCCATCTGCAACACATGAATGGTAATTAAAAACAAAACAACAACATTAATACACGGATTAACTGCTGCCCAAAGATGCGTGCATAAATCACAAGGTTTTATTTTCATAATTACTGAGGGTGCTCCATGTTGTTATCTAGACGTGCAATGACAAAAATTAATGGCCAGTCAATTTACACGCAGAGTACTAGTACAACACTACCCTTAGGAATTGAATACCTTAATTAAGCCACTCACGAAAAGAATACCTTAATTAATTAGCCGTGCAGCGACCTCCACCCAGCAAACAGACAAGCGCGATGCGGCGGCACGCCGAGACAGCAGGGTCGAGGAGCAAAGCTTAGTGCGGCTGCCGCCTGAAGTTCGACCTCCACTATCCCGCCATCGACCGCGATGGATGTGCTCGAATCACGCCGCCGCCGACCTCGATGGTTGAGCTCCTCCTATCTCCCGCCGCAGACCGAGGATTGTCCTCCTATGATGCCGCCACCGCCCACCGACCAAGGATTGACCTCTTCGCCGGTAGCCGCTGCCTAGGCCGCCGCTGCCATCTATATATGCAGAGCGACTGTTTTTTGTTATTTTAGGATATCCACAGAGCGGCTGTTTACACGGTATCTCACTGTAACTCAATTATATGGGCAGGGTAGTACATCACATACAGTTATGTAACGGCAACCGTGTCTAACCTATGTTGTCTTCTCACACTGTTTGGTGCGGAAATCGTGTGTGACGTTGTAATACCTAACACAAACGACATGTATAAACAGTGTGCCGTATACAACATATAGTGCCATAAGTAGTTCCCGACCGTATCCGGAGCATGACTCCAGACTCCCATAACATGAGTTCGACTCCGAGTTTTGCGCCACCGAGAAGTACCAAAAGATGAGTTGTGTGCACGGAGGAATTCGACATTGGCAGGCGGTTTCTCAGTTGCCCCTTAGAGGTTAGTGCTAATTAAGTTCATCATTTTACTTCAGTTAATGCCACCACTCATCCTGAATATTATTTTAACATTGGCAGGGGTATGAGGCTTGTGCCTTTGTTAACTAGCTGGATGAAGAATGGCATGGCAGGGCTCAGAGTGTTATCACCAAGCTCGCAGAAGATAACGTAAAGCTGATGAAGAAACTGGCTGATCTGGAATGTACAATCAGTACGATGAAGCAAGAAAGAATCAACCACAGGCAACAGATGAAAGCAAGAGACAAGAAGGAACTAGCATGTGTAGTTGTGGTTGTCGCATTAGCCATGTTCTATGCGCTATTTACAATGATGATTAGGGGTTTTGTTTGATAGTGTTGCTAAAGCACATCTAGATGTGCTCTAAGTAATGCACATCTAGGTCCTATGCCATTGATGTTACGCGAAGATTCATGCAGATATTTTTCTTTGTCTTTTTTCTTTTCCTTTCTAGTTTGAGTATTACTGGCTTTATAATAAGAAGAGCTCAATGTATTGCTTGCCATCTGTCCTACTCCGTTCGTAACGGTACCGGTGCATAATCCCAAAACTCGTTCCTTGTTTTTGTCCTGAAAAAGGAAACCAGCCAAATAGCATATAGGAGTCCTGCGCAACCCCGGGAATTTGGAGCGACTGGGTACAAATAATTGCGGTTGATTATATCAGCGGTTAGATAATACGTCAACCCCCGTGCAAAAAAACCCACTTCAATTGGCAGTTCCTCTTCTCTGCATACCCCGCTTAAGTGTCCACCATCTTCATCGTCCCTGGCAGGACGCGCTACACACTCGCACACACTCTGCAGCCATGTCGAGCGACAGCAAGGCGACAGTTCGGCCAGCAGTCTGGCGCCCGATGATAGGTCAACATCGGAATCATCCTGCTCGTCTACCATGAGTCTGGCGTCGAGCCCAGACCTCGATTATATCCGGTTCATGGAAGGGAAGCCTCCTCCGGACTCGTCAGACGACAACCAGACGGACGAGGAGCCGTCGGAGGACGAAGAAGAGGACGATGATGAGGAGGAGGAGGAATGGTCGAACGAGGAGGAGGACGACGCGACATCAACGATGATGACGACGACGGCGACGATGAAAAGCCAACGGTCAGCGGCAAGAAGCGTCCTCGCCAAGACGATGTCGCGGGGCCATCCAACAACAACAACGACAAGAAGAAGGACTAAATTAAGCAGACTGTATATATCTCTGTTTATCCTATCAATCTCATCGCAGACGGTTAGTAATATGTATTCGACAAAGATCTTCACATTATCACCCACAGGTTGGTTTGTTGAACTGTGTGCCCCGACGAGCACACAATTCACAAAAAAAGACCGTATGGGCTGTCTATAATGATCGCACACAATTATGATTACTGACCTGATTGCCAGGTATCACACACATCTTGTTACGCTGAATCATTTGTGTTCACCTCAGTCATCGCAAACGGTTCATAGGAGTGAACTGTATGCCGTATATCGCTCACACCTTGATCTGGCTGCCCATTTCCGTTGTTCTGTCTCATCGCAAACAGTTCGTACAGATCAACCGTATGCCCTGCATCTCACAGGCAACTAAAATCTGAACCGTGTTTGATGCATCCTCCATCGCAAACATTTTGCACCTTTTTGACGGGTTTTTACACCACCGTTTGCGATTATGGCATCGCACATAGTTTCGTCGAAGGGTCTCTGATTGTAGTGTCGCGTTAGCAGCAACCTGCAATAGTGACACGCTTGACAACAGTGGGGCTGGAATAAATCTCGACATTGGTATAAGCGCAAATGGCTTCTGGGATCCAACAACCTAAGAACTCTGTTTTCCCAGTGCGTATATTCAGGTCATCCGCCTCATAGCAAGTGACATGTACAACCACACAATCCTTGTCTGTATCAGGGCTCTAATTGAAACAGAAACAAATTTTGAATTACTTTCTAGTATAAGAAACACAAGTTATTTAAACCACTATGTAGAGTCAAAAGTATGCGTGACAGGGAAGGTAGAATGGCATCGAAGCTAATAAAATTTTGCATTATTCATCACCACATACTTAGATGAAAAACCACAATCGAGATCGGCAAAGAAGAAAATCACCTTGGGCAGCTCAGCGGGGGGGGACACATCCTCGAAGGGGGAAAAGTGCTCCTGCGGGGCCACAGGGGTTGTGACCTCAAATGGGGCATTGACCATCTCAGTAGTGACCGTGAGCGTATCTGGGGTCGGCTCGGTGGCTACCTCCATCTTCTTGGAGCTCTCTGTCTCGTGGGGATTAGCCTCCCGCGTCTGCTCCAACATTGGCAGATCTTTGCCTGGTTGACCTTAGTCCATCATGAAACTGACGATACTAGGAGACCACTGAAAGTAAAACACAATCGCAATGACAATGAAACAAAAAAGAGAGTGAGGATCAGTTACTGCTTTGCAAAAGTTCTTTTTTTTCTCTGAACAAAAATATACCAACATCACGGATCCGCTTACCTTCCCTTTGTTGGGAGAGAAGGACAGTGGCAGATGCAAGTGTTGGCTTTTCTTGAAGACGGTGAGGGAGAAGGGGATTCAACGAAGAGTGAAATGATGGTTGCTTCATCCGTCAAACTTAGACTGCAGGGAGGTGGGGTTTTGTGATACGACGGCTCGTTACTGCCGCGCTACGACCGGGGTGACTCTCCGCCTGCATACTACCTTCTAATTTGGTGGATGGCATTTGGGCCCGCGCGCTGCATGGCCGGCATGTCGGTGAACAAAAGTAAAATGGCATTCAGTAGAGGTTACTCCTGGCCATCTCCGGCCCGGCCCTGTTGGCCCACCCAGGCCCGACCCTAAAATCCAGGGCCTAGGCCCGATGGGCTTGCCCATGGGCCGGGCTTAGGCCTGAGTTTTGGGCCCACCAGCAGGGCCTGGACGGGCTTGGGTTTGGCATATTGGCATTTTAAGGAAGAGGCCCGGCCCACGGCCCTAAGCCCTAAGGACTTTTCAGGGCTTTTTACCAGATGGGTCGGGCTTGGGCTTGAAAATTAGGCCCGATGGTAGGGCCTGGGAGGGCCTGGGCCTCAGTTTTTTGCCGTGGGATTTTTTAGGCCCGGCCCATGGCCAGGTATAGTAGAGGGAGACGTTTCGATGACTTCGGAGGAGCCAGAAGCGGTAGTGTATCCACTGTACTAGTAGTAATTATTTTTCTGGGTAGTTGTAAAGTGTCTCCACTGTACTAGTAGTAATTGTTTCTCTGGGCCCAAGACAAAACAGCCCATCCACCCTAGTAAATAATAAAATCAATTCAAAAGCCCATATATTTACTTAATGAGAGCCGCTACCCACACCCAGCACACCGCCCCCCAAAAAACCTGGGTGCTCTTCTTCCTCCTCACTCCCACCCACCTCACGTCAGCTCGCTCCACTCGTACCCCCAAATTCCTCACCTCACTCCTACAGAAAACCCCAGCTCCCCTTCTTCCTCACTACTACAGAAAAACCCCAGCTCCCCTTCTTCTTCACTCGCACTACAACTAGGCTCGTCATTCATTACTCTGCAAAATCCTTGAGCTCGACGCGACGCCCTCGAGGAAAATGGAGTCGGCTGAACCCAACACCAAGAAGATGAGGCTCTCGCAAGTGGCGACGCCTGCTGTAGATCCCGCACCCGGCAGCACGGGTAGATGCGTTGAGCCCGCCCCCACCGGATCCCAGGAACCCGTAGAATCTCGGGTGGACCGCATCAGCGATCTCCCAGACACCATCCTTGGGGAGATCATCTCGCTTCTCCCCACCAAGGATTGCTGCTGCACCCAAGTCCTCTCAATTCGGTGGCGCCCTCTATGACACGCCGTGCCCCTTAATCTCGACTGTCGTCAGCTATCTCTCTTCAATGATTTTGAACTCCCCAGAGCCATCATCTCCTCCCACCAGGGCTCCATTCAAAGCCTCTGCATCCTGTCATGCTACCTGACCAAGCATACCATGCCCTGCACGGCGGACGCCTGGCTGAAATCCCCTGAATTCACATAACTACAACTGCTTGAGTTCTACTATTCCCCAGGAAATCACCTACCAGATACCGAACGCCATGTACTTGTGCCCTCAGCACGATGTCCATCTCGATGTTTTCCTCCTCTCTCCACACCGCCACCTTTGCGTTGTGCTACCTACCAGACAATCTGGTACTAAACCTTTGACTCCCATTTCTAAAAAAAAATCACTTGTGCGGGTTCGTATATCGGAGGCCTCATTACACGGCATCATCCACTCCAGTTGCCCTGCCCTGGAGTGCTTGGTGCTTGTTTTTACAGTTAGAATTGGTTGTCTCCAAATAAAGTCGCCTAACCTTGTAAGAATTGGAATTTCTTTTGACGGAAGGCAGCTCATAATCCAAGATGCCCCTTCACTTCAAAGGTTGATCCTTGATTGTAGTTATTCACCGTCACAAATAACCGTCCTCTCTGCGCCTAAACTGGAGACCTTGGGTGTAATACATGATCTCTGTGCTCATTTCAAGATGGTGTTTGGCTCCACAGTTCTTCAAGTACTGTATATTATCATCTACACTTGTAACCATAAGCTGCATTTTAAATATATGCGCATAAGTTACATATCATCTTGGAGTACACATTTTGTACTAATATTATGTTCTATACTCAATGAAGAGTTTCTCCATGGATAGCCTATCAATGGTGTTGGATTCTGTCAAGATCTTATATATCCAAATGAATAGTTTTGATTTGAACAAGATTATTGGCTTGCTGCAATGCTTTCCATGTCTGGATAAGTTGTTTATAAAGGTGATAATTTCACGCACATTGGAAGCCCGCATATAGTGTACTAGAATTAACCGTTCAGTTGTTGCTCTTTCGACACTCTTTTTTTAGACCTTAACTGTTTTCAGTCTTCATGTCTATTTAGGCAACAGGACGGGGTTAGAAAGTTATAACCAATCGGTGGATTCGTAAGCACCGGGATTTTCTCACTTCTCATGACATTCGATTGAAGACAATAACGCTAAAACGATACGTAGCCAACCATGCAAACACTAGATTTGTCACATTATTCCTGCTGAATGCGAGGTTACTATTGTCCATCAGGCTTAAGTTTATCAGCAGCATGGTTTTGACGGATGGGTATGTCGAAGAGCAAGAAAAGGAGTTTCAGGTGGACAAAAGAGCTTCTGAACGTGTCGGGCTACTATTTACAACATCTTGTGGTCATAATCCAGTAAATTTTACGACCCAGGATGTTCATTCTATGGACCTGACCAATCCATTTGATTATGACTGCCAAAATTAGTGTTGGAGTTAGATGTTGTTGCCCTTTTCAATCTGGGTTTTGTGTAAACCTGATGAACAATTAACCCTCGTGCTTTTGTACAGTTTGTATGCTGGAGTTAGATGTTGTTGCCCTTTTCAACTCGGCTGTGACTGTCATATTTTCTTTGAAACAAGGCAAATGGCTTGCCATTCGCTTAATTAAGAGTGAAATATTGTAACAAATCCCAACCAAGGGAAATAACATCACTCTCGCCAGCTGCTTGAGCTCACTGTGCATTACAGAACCCAAGTGATTAGCCCCCACCAGCACCCACAAACTTATTTTGAACTAGCACACCAAATGGGTTGTAAATTTTCATAAGAAAGGCTGCATGACCGTGACAGATTTGGATTCTGACATTTGGGACCCACGAGGAAAAAGCCTATCCAAGGTGGTGTCGACTTACTAGCCAATAGTCAACAAATGACTCTACCTACCAGCCGTTGGATTGACATCCAACATCTGTCGTGTATCTTCTATCTCTTGTCTTCTTCCTCCAGCCGCCCAAACCAAACCACCCCGTCGGTTCTGCCTGCTCCCGCCTCCCACGGCTGGCTGCGCCTCCGCTGCCCTACCGTACCCTCCAACGTTGGTCAGTCCCTCCCTCTATTCCCCCACACGTCCTGTTATTCTCTGGTGACGTCAGCCCCAACACGCACCCGCACCCGAACCAGTCAACCCTCGTACTCCCCTCCGCCTGCGACTGGACCAACCCATCTTCCACGGCTCCTGTTTGTTCCGTCTGAGGCCTCACCGTCGTCCTCCGCCTTGGTTCGGTCGCCGTGCGCGGTGCGTGATGTCGCTTGAAAGTACGTCGGTATTTCCCCAAAGAGGAAGGGATGATGCAGCACAGCGGCGGTAGGTATTTCCCTTAGATATGAAACCAAGGTTATCGAACCAGTAGGAGAACCAAGCAACACAATGTAAACAGCCCCTGCACACAAATAACAACCACTCGCAACCCGACGTGTTAAAGGGGTTGTCAATCCCTTTCGGGTAACGGCGCCAGAAACGGTGCGCGAACGGGATAAATTTTAATAGATTAATTAAATAGATCGCAAATAAAATAAAGTGCAGCAAAGTATTTCTATATTTTTGGTTTAATACATCTGAAAATAAATGCAAGGAAAAAGTAGATCGCAAAGCAAATATATGAGAAAGAAGACCCAGGGGCCGTAGGTTTCACTAGTGGCTTCTCTCGAGAAAAATAGCAAACGGTGGATGAACAAATTACTGTTGGGAAACTGATAGAACTTCAAATAATTATGATGATATCCGGGCAATGATCATTATATAGGCATCATGTCCAAGATTAGTAGACCGACTCCTGCCTACATCTACTACTATTACTCCACACATCGACCGCTATCCAGCATGCACCTAGTGTATTAAGTTCATGGAGAAATGGAGTAATGCAATAAGAATGATGACATGATGTAGACAAGATCTATCTATGTAGAGATAGACCCCCATCGTTTTATCCTTAGTAGCAACGATACATACGTGTTGTTTCCCTTTCTGTCACTGGGATCAAGCACAGTAAGATCGAACCCACTACTGAGCACCTCTTCCCATTGCAAGATAAATAGATCAAGTTGGCCAAACAAAACCCAAATATCAGAGAAGAAATACGAGACTACAAGCAATCATGCATATAAGAGATCAAAGAAACTCAAATAACTTTCATGGATATAAAAAGATAGATCTGATCATAAACTCAAAGTTCATCGATCCCAACAAACACACCACAAAAGAGTTACATCATATGGATCTCCAAGAGACCATTGTATTGAGAATCCAGCGAGAGAGAGGAAGCCATCTAGCTACTAACTATGGACCCGAAGGTCTACAAAGAACTAATCACGCATCATCGGAGAGGTACGAATGGAGGTGGTGAACCCCATCCGAGATGGTGTCTAGATTGAATCTGGTGGTTCTAGACTCTGCGGAGGCTGGATGAATATTTCGTCGATGTGCCTAGGGTTTCTGGAATATTGGGGTATTTATAGAGCAAAGAGGCGGTCCGGGGGCACCCGAGGTGGGCACAACCCACCAGGGCATGCCTGGGCCTCCTGGCGAACCCTGGTGGGTTGTGCCTCCCTCAGGGCACCCCCCAGGCGCAGCTAGGGCCCATTGTGTTCCTTCTGGCCCATAAAAATTCTCCATAAAGTTTCGGGGCATTTGGACTCCATCTGATATTGATTTTCTGCGATGTAAAAAACATGGAAAAAAACAACAACTGGCACTTGGCACTATGTCAATAGGTTAGTACCCAAAAAATGATATAAAATGACTATAAATGATTGTAAAACATCCAAGATTGATAATATAACAGCATGGAACAATAAAAAATAATAGATATGTTGGAGACGTATCAGTGCGCCGCCCTCTTGCATTGTCAACGTCGTCAACAACTGAGAGGAACAAGGAGATGACTGTACGTGGAGAGAATGACAGTAGGAACCCACCAGGGTCATGGCAGTACGCAAGCAAGTGCCTCGTTATTAGAAGCCCCCAAAAAATGGTTCCTCCAAATGGTTGGACATCTGGGGCTCACGCCATTGTCAACGTAGTCAATAAACGAGAGAATTACACAACGAGCGGCTGACACCAGGGACCCAGCAGGTCGCGCAGTTGTTATTTACCTTTTTTTAGGAACAATCAGTTGTTATTTATACTAGTTTCAGTGATGGATCAGGGTAACAACGGGGTTGTGCGGGGGCTGTGGCCCGTCTAGCCAGGGTTTTATTTATGTTTGCCACATCATGATCCCAGTTGTGTTTTTTTGTTGCTGAAAATGGCTAGCCCAGTTCTACTTTTTTTAAAGATATACCCAAACGAGGCCTACTTGCTTTATCAGCCCTACTGGGCTACAAATCTTTCAAGACGAGGAGAGTTTCATTCGGCTTGCCCAGAAAATGGGCTATCAGTAATGAGAAATGGGTTGTACATTTTTAAAACACATCAAACTGGGAATTAGTTTCAATTTTTTTTCATTACAAGATTTTAAATTCCGTTGTTTTTATGTGTGGACAATTATTTGGATTTTATATTTATATAAATTTATTTTTCAAATTAGTTTGAATGTAACTCAAAATTTTGGGATTAAAAACAGTTGACCGCATCGAAATATGCAAAATTTCGTATAATTTTTAACCGTGGCCACAATATGGGTTGTAATGCTAACAAAAAGAAGATGGGCTTCAAAAAATCCTTAAGAATTAGTAAATGGGTTGTAAATTATTAGAAATAATGGCAGATGGACTGTATGTTATTTTTCCACACATTTGAGGCTGACTTGTGCGCCTACTATAGGTTGACACGTACGCTTTTTTAAAAAACAGGTTGACGCACACGCAACACCGTGTCAACTTAGTCAACACACGAGAGCAGTGACTGTTGGATGTCCATCCAACGGCCACCGTGCTTCTTCAATCTCTGCTCTTCCTGCTCCAGCCGCTCAAACAAGCACCGGCGGGACTGCCTGCTCCCTCCTCCCGCGGCCGGCTGTGCTGCCGCGCAGGCCTCACCGCCCCACCATACTCCCATCGCTGGCCTAGCCATCCCTCTACTCACCCACACCTGTTGTTATTCTCCAGCGACGGCAGACGAACCAGTAAACCCTCATACTCCCCTCCGCGTGGGAAGCAACTGCCGAGTCTTCCCTGGCTTTGTGTCGTTCCCTTCCTACGCCTCGTCGTCGTCCACCGCCCTAGTGCTCTTGGCACGGCGTGGTCAACATGGTCAATGAACGACATCCATCAGAAGTGGACAGTACGTGGAGAGGCTGACAGCTGGGTCCACGGCCGCACGCAAGGAAATGCCTCCTTATTATGCGCAAAATAATGATTCCTCCTCCTGACAGCTGGGACCCACCGGAAGGGCCTTTGTATTTCGCGAAAAAAATGTTCCCCCACTGACAGCTCGGACCCACCAGCTATATCTTCGCACGCAAGGAAGTGCCTCCTTATTACGCACAAAAAAATGAATACTCCCCCTGCTAGCTGGGACCCACCATAGTGGGAGGCTGACTTGTGGGCCTACTAAGTTGACGCGGACGGAGGGCTTTGTCAACATAGTCAATATGAACGATTCTAGCTCCAGTGACCGTCCGATGTCCATCCAACGGTCGTAGTGCTTCTTCAACCTCTGGTCTTCTTGCTCCAGCCGCCCAAACCAGCGCCGGTCGTGTCGCCTGCTCCTGCCTCCCGTGGCCAGTTGTGCTGCCGCGGAGGCCTCACCGCCCCCTACTACTCCCACCTCTGGCCAGACCATCCCTCTACTCACCCACACCCCCTGTTATTGTGCGGCGACGATAGCCTCACATAGGAGCCGAACCAATGAACCCTCGTACTCCTCTCCGTGTGGGCATCCACTGCCGCGTCTTCCCCAGCTCCACGTCGTCCCCTTCCTACGCCTCGCCATCGTCCACCGCCTTGGTGCTCTCGGCGCGGTGTGGTCAATGTGGTCAAGGAACAAACTTCCATCCGAAGAGTAATGTACGTGGAGAAGCTGACAACTGGGTCCATGGCCGCAGCAAGGAAGTGCCTCCTTATTACGTGCAAAATAATGATTCTTCCACCTGACAGCAGGGACCCACCGTACGGGCCACCATATTTCGCAAAAAAAATGTTTCCCCCTGACTGCTGGGACCCACCAGCTACATCTTCGCACTCAAGGAAGTGCCTCCTTATCCTCCCTGATAGTCGGGACCCACCTGGTCGAAGCGTACGTAGCGTTGTCATTCTGGTCGCGAACGTGTACGTACATACTGGTTGATCGGTCTATCTGCAGGCTGCAGCGATGAACCGTGGCCGACTAAGGAAGGGCACGTGTCGCAGTAGAGGCGCGCACGTAGCATGTCACGCAGTCCCATCAATATCTTGTACACATACGTACAACCAGGGTGCAAGAAAGTAAATACGGCCACATACGTAGATACGGGCAGGGTCTCGAACGCCTACTCACGCATACGTACGGCCAGGGCTCGTGTACATGGAGAGGCAGCGACGGCGTCCTGTTCATCGGCAGCCAACCGGCTGGGTCAGAATCGAGAAATTGCGTCGTCGTGTTCATCGGGAGGCAACAGAATGTGTCGTGTTCATCGGGAGCCAATCGGCTTGGACGGAAAAGCTGAAACGAGGCCTGGTGTACCGCAGACGAAGGAAACGGCCTTGTGTTCGACCGCCTACGGTCTAAACGGAATCCTGTTCACCGGGAGGGGTGTGGTGTACCGCAAAACGGAGGAAACAGACTTCTCTTCGACCTCCTATGGTCGAAACGGGGTCCGGTTGATCGGGAGGGGTGTGGCGTACCGCAAAATAGACTTCTCTTCGACCTCCTACGGTCGAAACGGGGGTCCTGTTCATCGGGAGGGGTGTGGCGTACCGCAAAATGGGACTCCACGGGCTACTGTTCATCTCCACCATCGACCTCCTCCAGCCTCCACCTGCGACTGTTCATCCATGGCGTCTCCCTCCTACCTCCACCAACTACTGTTCATCCACGGGCTCCTGTTCATCCAGCCTCCACCGCTCCTCCACCGGCTACTGTTCAACCAACCCTATCCACGGGGTCCTATTGAACCACCCCTCCACGGGCTACTGTTCATCCAGCCCTCCACGGGGTCCTGTTCAACCAGCCCTCCATGGGGTCCTGTTCATCCAGCCTTCCACAGGGTCCTGTTCATCCACCCCCAACCGGCTCGATCGGGGTCCTGTTCATCCAGCGGCAACGGCCTGTACTACCACAGTGTCCTGTTCATCCAACCCCCACCGAGAACTATTCATCCAACCCCCCAACAATGCTCATTGTTCATCAAGAGGCAGCAGGTTCGATCGGCTTCAGTTAGCAGCAGTAGCGAAGGAATCGCTCAATCGGGTTCAATTAACAGCCAGGGATCGATCGATCGCTCGGGTTCAGTAACGCGTAGCCTGCATGTAGTGCAATCGCTTGCGTTCAATTAGAGCCCAACGCCTCATACCCACGCGCGTACATGTACGAGAGAAACGCGCATCGCTCGGCCCTGACCACCCACCGTAACCGGGAGCTCCCTGATATTTTCCTCGCCCTCGCTTCTACCACGGTTTTTCCGTCATGAACGGCCCAAAGAATGTCATGCAGCTGCGTCTTCGGCCCGCCCAGGACGAAAAGCCCATTTTCTGTCATGATTTTTTGTCATACAAGTAGGAGCCCACCACATCTATGATGATACCGGGTTTTCCACAATTATCGTCATAGAAGTGTCATAAGCATGACAGTTTCGTTCGGCCCAAAATGTCATGGATGTGTCTTTTCTTGTAGTGGTTAGATTGATGAATTGGAGCTAGTTCTGTGTCGCCCTAGGTTATGACTGCTACATGATGAATATTATCCAACATGATTATCCATCCTTGCTCCAATGCCTACGAGCTTTTCACACATTGATCTTTGCTAAGTTACTTTCGTCATTGTTGCTATTACAATCACTACCAAGCTGCTACTGTTACTATTGCCATCATGACCGTTACTATCATACTACTTTGCTACTAATCACTTTGCTGCAGATATTAAGTCTCTCAGGTGTTGTTGAATTGACAACTCAACTGCTAATACTTGCGAATATTCTTTGGCTCCCCTTGCATCGAATCTATAAATTTGGGTTGAATACTCTACCCACGAAAATTGTTGCGATCCCCTATACTTGTGGGTTATCAAGATAGGCATCAGCTGGTCGTAAGGTACTTGGAGCATCTCGAAGGTCACGATGGAGATCACGTTGAGGCCGGCACCCTCGCCAATGAGGATCTTGGTGACAGCGACGTTGCTGATGATGGGAGTGCACAGCATGGGGAGCGTGCCGGCCGTCGCCGAGCACCTGAAGTGGTCCTTGGAGTCGAAGGTGATAGTGTACCGCGACCACTTGAGGGGGCGCGTGGCCTCGAGCCTCGAGAGGGCAGCATTCACCTCACGGGAGAACTGCTTGAAGACACAATTAGAAGCTGGAGCCTGAGCTCTGCCGAGGATGCAGGCTATCGTGCGAGGCTCCTGGTAGCCCCCAGCCCCCTCCTCATGCTGGTTGGTGTGGTTTCTTCTGGGCGGTGGCAACAGCGGCGGAAGAGTTGCGTTGTCCTGAGGTCGTGCCTCGCAAGGCTGGTCACGCCAGGCGTCCTCACGAGGCTAATCGCGCCAGTCGCCCTCACGAAGCTGGTCACGCTAGCCCTAGCGGGGGTTGCCGTTGCGGTTGTCCCAGCGGCCACCGCCGTGGCGGCCTCTGCGGTCGGCGCCACGGTTGTTATGGTTTGGGCGGCGACCCAAATGTTTGTCATGGAGTGCCTTGAGCTCCTGGTAGTCGTCGGTGTTGTGTGTACGCATGTTGTGGTAGACGCAGAACAGGAGGTTGTCCCTGATGGGCTCGTCGCGGCCTTGCTTGTGCTCTGGCTCCGCCGTCAGCACGACAGGGCCCTTGCGCTTGACCTCCTTGGTCATGGCCTTGCTATCATCGGGCGTAGTGTCGGGATCGCTGTGAAGGAAGAGGCGACCTTCTTTAGCCTTGGCGCACTTGTCGACGAGGTTGAATGGCTCCAGCGCCGAGCTCAGGTCATCATTGATGGGGAGCTACTCGCACAACCGAACGTCCTTGACGCCATTGGTGAACGCCATGGTGATGGCTTCGTCTGAGGCGCGCGGAATCTTTTGGCACACCTGGCTGAAGCACTGAATATACTTACGGAGGGTCTCGCCAGGGCGCTGCTTCACGCGCCGCAGATCATTCATGGTGAGGGCACAATCGTGGGTGCCCTTGAAGTTGGTGACGAACTGATCGCAGAGCTCGCTCCACAAAGAGATTGACTCCTCGGGCAGGTTCATGAGCCAGGAGCGCGCACCATCCTTGAGAGCCATGGGGACCAGTTCGCCATGACCTTGTCATCGCCGTTCACCGCCTCAATGCTCAGCGCATAGAGCTGGAGGAACTCCGTGGGGTCGGGGATGCCGTCGTAGCGCGGGGGCAACTATGGCTTGAACTTGATCGGGCAAACCACCCAACGTAGCTCGCGGGTGAGGGCTCGGCAGCCCACACTGCTCGATGGGACACCATGCGTGAGGGGGCCCTGGTTCTGGCGCCCAGCCACCGTGACCTCCTGGACGATCCGGTCTTGGCGCTGGCGCTACTTCTCAAGGATCACGCGCCCGTCAGGCGGTGCGCGGTGGACGATATGGTATCTGGCTTCATCACGGGCCGACTGCGGTGCCCCGCGAGGTCGTTGTGCAAAGAAGAAGGTGGAAGCACACCATGCACCACATCCCAAGCACGAGACGGCGGAGGGCGAAGCGAGTGAGAGGGCGCCGGGGCCTCCCAGGTGGCGTTGACGAGCTCAGTGATGCAGCCAAGCCAGGCGTCGTAGCCTTCGTTGGCCGGGCAGTAGCGCAGCAGTTCACGTGCCATGAGCAGCGCGGCCTACGCATTCATCGATCCACGGCGAGCGTGAGAGGAGGAGGCCGTAGCAGCGGCAAGTGAAGGCGTGGTGGTGCGGTCGTCGGGCTGCATGGAAGGGTGTGTGGAGGAGTCCTGCTGCTCACAAGCGGATGGGTCGGTAGCAGCTGCCACGGCCTCGGTAGAGGGGCGGCGGTTGCCATGGACTGTGGGCTCCGTCTGGGCGACGCGAGCTGCCCGGCGCTCAGCACAGACTTGGCGAGATTCGGCCATGAAGATGGTTCAGCAGAAGCCGAAGCAAAGCGGAAGAACGGCGGCACACCCCTACCTGGCGCGCCAAATGTCGAAATCGGGGCTTCGGGGAACCAAGAAGGTTCGAACACTGGGGTGCGCTCGCTATCTCCACTAAGCATTGTCTCACTGCACACTATCTCACGGTGATGCTCCGGCGTGCTCGAGCTCGTGAAGAAGAACAAAGGACATGGCAGTTTACCCAGGTTCGGGCCACCTTGCAGTGTAAGACCCTACTCCTACTTGTGGTTGGATTGCCTCATGAGGGAGGATGAGTATGAGAGTACAAAGGGGGGGATGAGCGGCCTTCCGAATCTCTTTCTATGGTCGAACCCTGCGCTTACTTATACTAGCCTTGGTCCTCTTCCCTCGAAAACACTTAGCGGGAAGGGTTGCCACAACGGGCAGTTTGAAGGGGGATAGGAATACATCTTATCCGGACTAAAGGTGGTCTTCGCCTGCAATGGCCTCCTACCGTGATGCGCCAGTGGGCTCGGTGATGACCTCCGTCCTGACGAGCCCGCCATCCTGTTCTACTTGCACCAAACGGGTAACCTTTGGGGATTGCTTTGGGAACCAGTGCGTTGCCCTTGCTCCCCTAGCACCAAAGAGGAAAGCCTCCCAGTCCGCGCCTGCTGGCGCTCCTCTGGCTTCGCTCGTCGCCGCGCGCATCACCCATGACAGCGCAGGGCCTTGTGACTCCACTGAGCAGCTCCTTGACTTGCACGCTTCCACGAGGTGCCTCGGGAGGCGGCCTTGAGAAGCCGCCTCGTGAGAGGGACTCGCGAGACTCCTGGAGATACTTGCTGACGTACGCCTCGCGAGGGTCTTGCTCGGGAAGCTCTGTCGTTGGGCCAGCCTTGGGCTTCCTAGAGGGCACCGCGCACTGGGCCGTGGGCAGACGGGCCTGGGTACCCCCAGTCCCACGGGCCCAACAAGGGGTGATCAGGTTTTTGGGAACGCCTTTGCGCGATAGTTGGATCCTTGTTCACCGTGGTTGGCAACGACGATGAGTTCCCCGACGTCGACCACCTCCTCGGCGACATGACGAATGACACACCTGCATCTTTTTCCGTTGCTCTGTATGTCATCTTATCCTCCTTGTTAGGTTTAGCGTTTGGTTTATTGCTAGTAGCAATAAATAGGATGAATTCCATATATGCCACTCAAAACTTGCATGTATCCTCATATGCTATTTGAAATTTCCCTTTTTCAAATATGTCGTTCAAATTTTGCACTGCTTATAGATATGCCACTACCGCCAGTTGACTATTAGTCGACCATGTAGAAGCTCTCACGTGATGTCAATTTTTTCCAATAAAGACCATTCTACCCATGGAGCCATATGTGCTACAAAAATGAAACTTAAGATAAAAAGCTAGACGGCGGCGCACTCATACATCTACGACGTATGTATAATTTTTTATTGTTTCATGTTATTTGAAATTTTGTGGACTTTATATGTCATTTTATATCATTTTTGTGGACTAACCTATTAACTTAGTGCAAGTGCAGGTTCCTGGTTTTTGCCTACTTCTTTGTTTCACATAAAAACCATATCAAACAAAGTCCACGATGAAACTTTACGCCAATTTTTTGGACCGGAAGAGACCCTAGAGGCGTCGGGGAGAGGACAGAAGACACACGAGGACGCCACAAGCTCAAGGGGCGCGCCCCTGGGGTGCACCCAAGCTTGTGGGTCCCATAGAGCTTCGTTTGACCTAATTCTTGGCCTATAAAGTCCCTAAAATCTAGAACCCCCAGAGGGAGACCTGAAACAATTTTATCACCGTCGCAAGCCTCTGTCCTTCTGCGCTTCCATCTGGAGGCCTTTTCCGGTGATCTATCCGAGGGGAAAACCATTAGGGAGGCAATATTCATCAATTTTACCGCATCCATGATGATGTGTGAGTAGTTCCCATAGGACCTAGGGGCCCATAGAAGTAGATAGATGGCTTTCTCTTTCTCTTTTCGATCTTCAATACAATGATCTCTTCGGAGATCTATTTGATGTAATTCCTGCGGTGCGTTTGTTGGGATCCGATGAATTGTGGGTTTATGATCAAATCATTAATTAAAATTATTTGAGTCTTTTTTGAGATTAATCTGTGTGTGGTTTTATAGCCTTGTATTTCTCTCCAATATATCTATCTTTTTTTGCCAATTAGATCAATTTATCTTTAGTGGGAGAGGTGCTTGGTAGTAGGTTCAATCTTGCGGTGTCCTTACTCTGTGACAGGAGGAGTTGCAAGGCACGTATTTGTATTATTGCTACTAAGGGTAAAACGATAGGGCTCGAACATATTATCTGATCTTGCTTTGTCGACATTATGTCATCATACTTCAAGCATTACTTTGTTTGTCATGAACGTAATACCTTGCGATGCATTGCTGGATTACGGTCAAGGGGTGGAGTATAGTAGTAGGCGTTAGTAAGATTAACGGTCTACTTGTCACGGATGCAATGCCTATATATTGATCATGACATGAAGAATCAGCATAATTATGCGCTATTCTATCAATTTCCCAATAGTAATTTGTCTACCTACCGTTGTTATGCTTATGAGACAGATGCCTCTAGTGAACCTACGCCCCTAGGTCCATTCACTTTACATTTACTAAAACCCTAAAAATAGTTGTTGCAATTTATTTCCTTTTATTTTGTTTTTGTTTTATTTTGTCTATCTACCACTATCAGATTTAATCCTTGCAATTGGCGAGAACAAGGGGATTGACAAACCTCTTTCCTTCGTTGGGTGCAAGCATTTGCTTTGTATGTGTGCAAGTACCGCTTACCTTGTTTGTGTTGTGTCTCCTACTAGTTCGATAAACCTTGGTTCTCAACTGAGGGGAATACTATCTGCTACTATACTGCATACCCTTCCTCTTCGGGGAAAACCCAACGCCTATCACAAGTAGCACGCATACATTCCCATGACCTAGCTGCCCGCATCCATCCCCGGTCCATGACCTAGCCACATCGATCTAGACCTAGTCACTAGCGCGGTGATGAGTCTGATTTACGTGATGTTTTCCTACAATTTTGTGCCTACAAGATGGGCTTTGTGGATTTTACCGCATTCGCGCACTTCTTTTTGTTGATAATCCTTCAGGTGACATCTTTGGGAGCAATATTCATTTAATGGAGAAAACCCTCAAAAATAGCAGTGGAATCACGTATTAAAGGCGATAAACACTTTCCATAAAAAATTAAGCAAGAAGGCCAAAGAAATAGCCATCGTCGCGCTTCCAGAGCAAACGACAGCATTCCATGCGGTCGCACGCCCTCACATGAGCTGTCGTTTGGCACCCTGCCGCCTCCGGGGGATCAACTATTTTCACCTAGTCGAAATGGATCGGGGAGGGGGCGAACAGAGACTCTGGTAACTCATTCAGAAGGCAAAACCCTAGCCTCCAGAGCCCATCCTTCATCATCAACATCCACATCCTTATCATCTGCAACATCAACAACTCTAGTGGATCCTTTGATGTATCGGTTGAATCATTCACTCATGTATTCCTCGGAACGGGGGTCCCCGGACTTGCCTGCCTACGGCCCACGGCGTGGCTCCATCAGCGGCCTGGTACGGCCCATCTTCATCGGCAGACGCTCAAGACCCTCGCGAGGGGCCAAGCCTCGCGAGGCGGACAAAACAAGACCTCCTCAGGGGCGGCCTCACTAGGGCGGCTCATGAGGGGCAGAGAGATCAAGGCAAGGGATACCTCGCGAGGTCCCTGTGATGCAAGCCATGACGACCAAGGCCAGGCAGGCGCCAGGTGGGCGCCAGCGCGCGTAGCGTACTCGTTTCCTCTTTGGTGATAAAGGGGCAAGCACAGGCGCGGAGTCCCGAGGAATCAGACAAAGGTTTCCATATCGGTGCAACAAGACCAAGACCAGTAGGACGGCAGGACGGAGGTCACCATGGAGCCCAGGACGGCATCACCACCAGAGCCTTTGGCAGGCGAAGACCACCTTTAGTCAGGATAACTTGTACTGGTTGTCTCCCTTCAAATTTGGCCATTGTGGGATCCCTTCCCGCCTAATATTTGGGAAGAGGACCCGGGCCTCTATAAATAGGAATAGGCACCACAGTAGGAGGGGAGGACGAACTGATCCCAGATCCGACCCATTCCACCCACACACACAAGCTCACCGAGCTCAAGAACGTCTCTCCTCAGAAGGTTGTTCTTCCCTTGTACTAGTTCATCCTCAGCCCAAGAGGCAATCCACCACACCACCCTTGAGTAGGGTATTACACCACATTGGTGGCCCGAACCAGTATAAACCTTGTGTCCCCTGTTCTATGAGTTCGACACGCTGAGCCTTGGGATCGCGGGGAGTGGGTGAGCTAGGGAAGGGGGAGATCTTCGTGTGCACCCCAGAGTTCGAACCTTAAGGGTTTTGCCGGAACCCGGAATCTGACATTTGGCGCGCCAGGTAGGGGTGCGCTGAAGCCCTCCTTCCGTCGATCCACGTCCCACCGCTCCACCGCATCCATGTCGGATGCGCGTCGAGCCCGCGCCAAGCGCCAAGCCGCCCTCGCCGCTCGTGTCGCTCAGACGGCCCCTATCGACGGGTCTCCCCGTCGTTCTCCGTCACCTGCCGCCAACGCCGCCACTGGCGCGGCGGGAAACGAGCAGCAGCCGTCCTCGCGGCACCCCTCTGTGCGGTGGGACGGCCGCACCGCCACTTCATCCCTGACTCCGGCCGGCTCGTCGTCTCACGCTCGCCGCGCACCCACCAACGCGCAGGCCGCGCTGCTCATGGCACGCGAGCTCCTACGCTACCGCCCTATCGACGACATCTACGAGGACTGGCTGGACCACATCGCCGAGCTCGTCAATGCGCTGGGGGCTCGCCTGTCCTGCCACTCTCGCTACCTCGCCCTCCTCCAGCCGCGGGTGACGTAGCTCACGGAGCGCCTCCTCCACCTCTGCACCAAGATGGAGCCTTGGCGCCAAGGCACGCTGCCCCCCCCCCCCGGCGTGACCCGCCGCGCAGGGCGCCCGCGCGAGAAGAAGGAAGCTGCCAAGAGGTTCCCCGGCCGCAAGAGAATGCTCATGCGCTGCCACAAGAAGGCCGCGTGCCGCCTGCGGCGGCGATGTGTGGACACAAGGGTAGGCCCTGCCTCTGCAAAGGGCCTCGGTGACCACAGCAGGCTGCCGCGCCTTCACTCCGGAGCTATGTAGCATCGTCTGGTTGGGCAAGTTCAAGTCGGACCTGCCTCCTCGCTACGACGGCACCCCCGACCCTGCAGAGTTCTTGCAGCTCTACGAGCTGAGCATTGAGGCGGCCAGCGGCGACGAGAAAGTCATGGCGAACTGGTTCCCCATGGCTCTCAAGGACGGTGCTCGCTCGTGGCTCCTGAATCTGCCCCCGGGCTCGATCTCCACCTGGAGTGAGATGCGCGACCGCTTCATCACCAACTTCCAGGGCACTCGCAACCGCCCGCCGGCCGCGGGTGACCTACGCCGCATCAAGCAGCAGCCAGGGGAGACTCTGCAAAAGTACATCCAGTGCTTCAACAGCGTTCGCCTCAAGATCCCCAAGGTGATGGACGAGGCCATCATTTCAGCGTTTTCCGATGGCGTCCGCAACGTCAAGATGAAGGAGGAGCTCGCCATCCATGAAGAGCTATGCACGGCCTGGAGCTGTTCAACATGGCGACCAAGTGTGCAAGAGCTGAGGAGGGGCGCCTTTCCCTCCTCGAGCTCCCTGCTATCGACCCAGAAGAGAAGAAAGCCAAGGCTAAGGACGTGAAGCGCAAGGGGGTGGCCGCCCTCGCGGCGGAGCCGGACACGAAGCGTAGTCGGGACCACCCCGAGTCGTCCAAGAGCAGTCGTCCGTTCTGTGCCTTCCACAACATGCACAGCCACAACACCAACGACTGTCAAGAGCTCAGGGCCATTCGAGATGGACGCTTCGGTCGACGCCCCGAGCGCAATGACCGAGGACGAGGCGGAGGACGCGGGGACGATCGCGGCCCTCGCCAGGAGTGGCGCGACCGCCCTCGTGAGGACCGCTGGTAGGACCAGCCTCGTGAGGGCGCATGGAGGGACCAGCCTCGCAAGGATCGCCCTCAGTGCAATGCTGGTCTCCCTCCACTGCCGCCACCACCAAGGAGGAACGACGACCACCAGCCAGATGAGGGGGCTGGGGGTTTCCAGGAACCACGCGCCATCGCCTGCATTTTGGGCAGAGCTCAAGCCCCATCATCCCAGCGCGTCTTCAAGCAGTTTGCTCGCGAGGTGAACGCGGTTCTTCCCAGGCTCGAGGACACGTGCCTGCTCAGGTGGTCCAAGTGCGCCATCACCTTCAACTCGTCAGACCAGCTCAAGTGTGCGGCGACCACCGGCGCCCTCCCGATGTTGTGCTGGCCCGTCATCAGCAACGTCCAAGTCACCAAAACCCTCATCGACGGCAGCGCGGGGCTCAATGTCCTGTCCATCAAGACGTTCGACGGTCTCCAAGTGCCATACGATCAGCTACAGGCTACCAAGCCTTTCTCAGGAGTGACCGACGGCTCCACCACCCCGATAGGGCAGATCCGCCTCCCTGTCCCCTTCGGCCAGCGCAACAACTACCGCACCGAGCTCATCGACTTCGACGTCGCCCACATCCGCCTGCCATACAACACCATCCTCGGATACCTGGCCTTGGCCAAGTTCATGGTAGTGACCCACCACGGCTACAACGTCCTCAAGATGCCAGGAAGCGGCGGAATCATCACAGTCCCCTGTGAAGAAAGAGATGCGGTGTGCTCCCTGGAGCGCGCCTTCCAAGCTGCAGCACTCGAAGACCCCGACAACGAAGGCGTCCAGTACCCTCCTGAGGCCATCCCCAAGAAGAAGAAGCCACTACTCCGCACAGGGCCTCAGGCAATCGGTGTCTCCAGCGGTGCCGCCTCAGGATCGGCGCCAGTGCCTGGGGCTCCTTCCTCTCTCGCATAGGAGGCACGCCCGGCGCCCTCCTCGGGCGAGGCCCGGGGGCTCACTTCTAGAGGGCCTCGAACCTAGCCAACATCACGAGGGAGGCGCTCGGGTACCACGTGGAGGCGTGCTTCGCGGCACGCTTCCCTCAAGAGGGCGTTGGGCAAGGAGTTCCCGGCGCTCAGGAGTTCATCACCAACACCACTCAGGAGCTACAAGAAGCAAGAGCCACTCACGGCGACCGCCGCCCACCTGACGCGGCTCTCTATCCTGGCGAGGACGGCGGGCTGCGCGTCTGCATCGACATTCCAGGGCTCAACAAGGCCGCGTCTCAGGAGCGCTTCTGGCCTTCGCGCATTGGGCGGTGTGAGGGTCCGCCTCACAGTTATGTTCGCATGCCATTTGGCCTGGCAAACGTGGCGGCTGCCTTCCAGCGCCATCTATGGAGCGTCCTGACGGCTCAGGAGGCCAGGCACCACGTAGTCCTGGCAGAGATGGCGACGGTCCTCAAGGAACCACCCAAGCCCCAGAGCCTCCCGAGGCTCAGGGTCTTGACGGCCAATGAGGAGCGACTTCTTCGGCGCGTACGTTTAGCTACCCCAACAATCCTTCGACAACGGAACCAGGTGACACTTTCCAAGTTTATTCAGCTGGGAGCGCCCCTCGGGCTGCATTATTCCCAGGTCGCACGGGCCTATCCCTGTGGCGTGTATCCTTTTGCATCTTTAGCTTACTCTGCTGGGGGTGCCCCTCGGCCTGCATCATCCCCAAGCCGCTTGGGTCCGTCCCAGTGGCATGTATCATTCGTGCATCTATCCTAAGCTAGCTTGTTCCCTCGCATAAGATATTTATGGCTATCACCCGCTTATCCGTACATGAATGCGCAACCCTCGACCACCCTCATCACCACGGGAACCGCGCGCCGGTTGTTTTGCCTTAGGATTCCTCGCATGAGTAGGCTCGACACGGCGTCTGTGCTCGGGTCTATCCCTGCAACGTCGATAAACCCAACGACTGAGCTCTGTCTGGCAGGCCGGCCCCGTTCACGTCACCTCTTGGGGTCGTTGGTGTCTAGCCTTCTCATGGTATCGCCTCAGGAAACTAGCCCGGCGCAAGGTTACCTGACCATCTTGCAGGACCAACGAAGCTATCAAGGACCAAGACCAGGCGCAACCCGCCTTGAGGTAGGGCCTCATGAGTCCCGCGCTGGCTCATGAGTGCTCAGACACACCTCGTCTAGCCCTGCCGTGCAAGCCACGTGTTAGGGCGGGGTTGTACACGCCCCGGGGGCTCCACTCAGAGGGAGCCCTCACCCACGCACCAATGGAAGCACCATGCTCCGCTGGCAGTCGACACGGTCGAGGAGCGGCTATGCCCGTGCAAGTGCGGAAGCGCTATGCTCCGCGCTGGTGATAAACAACTGAGGGTGGCCCCCTGGCCGTACCAATCTCAGGGAGCCACCTGGCTCAGTGTCTAGCCTCACCGCAACGCTTTCCCCTCGGGAGAGCCGCGCGAGGGGGCTGGGCACAGGGGCTGCGCTCGGGCCACGCCCAAGCGTACGCCGCCCTTCCAGGTCTCTCGGACCTGGTTGTCGCGCGCCCTCCCGAGCGGAGCCAAGGTATGAAGGTCGTTTGGACGTCAAGGAGGACTCATGAGCATCGCGACTCAGGAGCCTAACTGGCCACGTAGCCCCTCACTCCTTGGTCCCGTCCTGGTGATCCGGACGATCCAACAGCGGCTGAGGTATGCGCGGGGCCGGGCCCTGCCGGCATAGAACACTGGGCCTACTCCTGCACCTCCTTCTTGTAAGTTGTTTGCGCGTCAAGGGGGACTCCTGAGCATCGCGACTCAGGAGCCTAACTGGCCACATAGCCCCTCACCCCTTGGTCTCGTCCTGGTGATCCGGACGACCCAATGGCGGCTGAGGTATGCGCGGGGTCGGGCCCTGCCGACGCAGAACACCAAGCAAACAGGAAGGAAATCATGAAATCTCAAACAAATATTACAAGACATATTGTTCTCCCAATACCAAACACAAGTTTAAACGCCTCCACGAGGTATGGTGCATGTTGCAGAAACAAAGCAGGGAAGGAGCCATCAGCAAGCCACCTTGTCATCCTTGGATGTTGTCATCACTTGCAAGGGATGCCCCTACCATAGCAACGTCGCCCTCACCTGCGCCGCCCACCGGAGTTGCAGGTTTAGCAGCACCACCAGTCGAGGGCGCGGGATCGAAGGCGCGGAATCTCTTCAGCAAGGCTTCCACCTGGCTCTTCACGGCTTCGGCAGCAGCTGCGCAGCGTTCGTCGTCCATGGGCTCGAGCAGCTCATCAAGGTTGGCGGCAGGATTGCGAAGATGGAGGTGGCTGAAGACGCGCGTCAGTGCAGCCGAGGAGAGTGCACGGGCTTCCCCTCCACTAAGGGGCCGATCCCGCTCACGACACCCTCAAGCGCCTCAACCAGATAAGGGAGCAGTTGGGCGGGGCCATCGTCATCTGTCGCCAGCAGCTCCTCCAAGCCCTTCTCGTAGAGCGCTCGCAGCACCATGCGGGACTTCTCCTCAAGGGACTTGAAGGCCACGCGGTACTCAGCCAGGACCTTCGCCTTGGCTTCCAGCTTGGCCTTCTCTGCCTTCACCTCCTGCTTCAGCCTTTCCAGCCGGCTACGCTCTGCGGCCTGCGCCTTCGCCAACTGCTCTAGCTCGGCGTCGTGGCCCCTGACGACGTCCTCCCGGGCCTTCAGCTTCTCCTCCTCCGCCTTGCGGTCTCGAGCTTTGGTCGCGCGCTCATCGTGTACGGTCCTTAGCTCGGCCTCCAGCGACAGACAGCGATCCCGGGCGGCCCCGACGTCCTTCAGCGCAACCTCACGAACAGCCGCGGCTTGGGCGACGGCCTGCCTGTCCTTCTCGGAGGCCGCCGCAGCCTGGCTCAACGCCACCCGGACGGACACGTCGGAGTGAAGCCAGCCAGAAATCAACTCCAGGCGCCCAGCCGCCAGGTGACGGTCGGTGCCTTGAAGATCCCCTCGCAGAAGGGTCAGCGCAGAGAGAGCATGCTCCAGGACGTCAGAAGAGGCGGAAGGAACTGGACTCAGCGGCGGAAGGAGGAGGGGGCAACATCGTCACCATGGCCTGGGAGGCTAGGAGCTCCTGAGCTTGGGGAACCTCAGCAACCAAGCCAGATGTTGGCACCTCCGGAGCCAGCAGGGCTATGGGGGCTGCCTCCTCCTGACGATGCTCCCCCAAGACTCGCGAGCATGACCGGGCCGGAGAAGCACGGGCACTGCCCTTCCCTACGGAGGGGGGTGCAGCCGCAGCGGGCGATTTGGTCCCAAGAAGTACCACCGCTTCCTCCTGAAGGAAATATGCCCTAGAGGCAATAATAAAGTTATTATTTATTTCCTTATATCATGGTAAATGTTTATTATTCATGCTAGAATTGTATTAACCGGAAACATGATACATGTGTGAATACATAGACAAACAGAGTGTCACTAGTATGCCTCTACTTGACTAGCTCGTTAATCAAAGATGGTTATGTTTCCTAGCCATAGACATGAGTTGTCATTTGATTAACGGGATCACATCATTAGGAGAATAATGTGATTGACTTCACCCATTCCGTTAGCTTAGCACTCGATCGTTTAGTATGTTGCTATTGCTTTCTTCATGACTTATACATGTTCCTATGACTATGAGATTATGCAACTCCCGTTTACCGGAGGAACACTTTGTGTGCTACCAAACGTCACAACGTAACTGGGTGATTATAAAGGTGCTCTACAGGTGTCTCTGAAGGTACTTGTTGGGTTGGCGTATTTCGAGATTAGGATTTGTCACTCCGATTGTCGGAGAGGTATCTCTGGGCCCTCTTGGTAATGCACATCACTTAAGCCTTGCAAGCATTGCAACTAATGAGTTTGTTGCGAGATGATGTATTACGGAACGAGTAAAGAGACTTGCCGGTAACGAGATTGAACTAGGTATTAAGATACCGACGATCGAATCTCGGGCAAGTAACATACCGATGACAAAGGGAACAACGTATGTTGTTATGCGGTTTGACCGATAAAGATCTTCGTAGAATATGTGGGAGGCAATATGGGCATCCAGGTCCCGCTATTGGTTATTGACCGGAGACGTGTCTCGGTCATGTCTACATAGTTCTCGAACCCGTAGGGTCCGCACGCTTAACGTTACGATGACAGTTTTATTATGAGTTTATGAGTTTTGATGTACCGAAGGAGTTCGGAGTCCCGGATGAGATCAGGGACATGACGAGGAGTCTCGAAATGGTCGAGACGTAAAGATCGATATATTGGACGACTATATTCGGACATCGGAAAGGTTCCGAGTGATTCGGGTATTTTTCGGAGTACCGGAGAGTTACGGGAATTCGTATTGGGCCTTAATGGGCCATACGGGAAAGGAGAGAAAGGCCCCAAAGGGTGGCCGCACCCCTCCCCATGGACTAGTCCGAATTGGACTAGGGAGAGGGGGCGCCCCCTTCCTTCCTTCTCCTTCTCCCTTCCCTTCTCCTACTCCAACAAGGAAAGGAGGAGTCCTACTCCCGGTGGGAGTAGGACTCCCCCCTTGGCGCGCCCTCCTCCTAGGCCGGCCGCCTTCCCCTTGTTCCTTTATATACGGGGGCAGGGGGCACCCCATAGACACAACAATTGATCTATTAATCTCTTAGCCGTGTGCGGTGCCCCCCTCCACCATATTACACCTCGATAATATCGTAGCGGTGCTTAGGCGAAGCCCTGCGTCGGTAGAACATCATCATCGTCACCACGCCGTCGTGCTGACGAAACTCTCCCTCAACACTCGGCTGGATCGGAGTTCGAGGGACGTCATCGAGCTGAACGTGTGCTGAACTCGGAGGTGCCGTACGTTCGGTACTTGATCGGTCGGATCATGAAGACGTACGACTACATCAACCGCGTTGTGTTAACGCTTCCGCTATCGGTCTACGAGGGTACGTGGACAACACTCTCCCCTCTCGTTGCTATGCATCACCATGATCTTGCGTGTGCGTAGGAATTTTTTTGAAATTACTACGTTCCCCAACACCTCCTTCCTCTTCTTCACCGCGGGCGTTGGCCTAATTGTGCAACGGAGAAGCATCAAGAAACAACAACAAAGCAAGGACAAGACAGGGCAAGAGCACTTACTGGTCCACCGCAGCATAGTCCCTCCGCTGCTTAAGCTTAACCTGAAAGCCTCGCGGCCTGAGGCGCGGGCGCGCGCGCTCCAGGAGTAGAAAAGGTCAGAACGGACGGTCCAGGAGCAGCTCCAGGCGGCGTCAGAGCAGGGGCATCGTCACGGGAGATCAGCGATGACCTGCCATTCATCGGAACCTCAGCCGGCGACCTCCTCCGTGGACTGGCCTTGGACCTTGTGGAGCCCCTCACCATGGGAGGCACCCCACTCCTCAGGGGGACATCGGCGTCGTCATCGTCATCAGGCAGGGTGTGGAGGATGTCGGCCTTGCGCAAGGGAGAGGTCTCTCCCGCCCCTTCGCGGGTCGCTGCTGAGTCGAGCTCCTCCTCCTCCTCTTCTTCCTCCTCTTCCTCCTCGCGAGACTCGCCGGAGGACACGTCCACTGGAGTCGTCGCCACCGGGCCGTTCAAGGGTGCAGGCGGCATGAGCCCACGCTCATCGAAGACGGGCATGGCGGCCGCAGCCTCCGCCCCGGCTGGGTGGCGGAACAAGGGAACAAAGAAGTCCGGCAGGTACCCTTGGTCGTCCCCAACCAAGGAACGGAGGGCCGAGCGCAACTCCTCGTCAGAAAGGGCCTCCGGGTGCAGGCGGAGGTCGTCCCCTTCATCTCCAAGCTTCCACAAGGGGCGCGGGCGCGACTGAAGGGGAGCCAAGTGCTGCATCATGAACTCCTTGATGATCATGGCCCCCGTCAGCTTCGCCGCCCTCGAATCGCCAGGCCTCGGGTCGGCGGTCATCCTCTCCAACACCGGCGCCGCCCGGGGGTCGGTGAGTTTCGCGCGAAGCCACCCCTCCTGGGACACGGGCATCCCCGTCGGCAGGACAAGCCGGGGGTGGGAGCACTTGGCGTCCATCAAGACCCACTTGCTCCTGAAGCCCTCGGCCTTCTTCCCGGCCATCGAGATGGCGTTGGTATTGTTGGCCGCGATGAAGCCAATGCACCCTGAGCAGGGGCCCTCCTTGAGCCGGAGGAAGAAGAAGTGGCGCGGCAGTGCCACGGACGGCATCACTGCAACATATGCCTTGCAGTAGAAGGTGAAGATCGACAGGAGGAGGGCGGAGTTGAGATGAAGATGGAGGGCGTGGATCTTGTAGTGGCTAAGGACGAAGTAGAAGAAGTCGGAGAAGGGGGGAACCAACCCGGCAACGATGCTACTCATGAAGAAGGGGTAGAAGGTGTTGTCCGAGGCCTCCGGCTCGGCAGAGCCAGCCCGGAGCGCAGTCTTCCTCTTCTCATCACCCTCCGCCGTCATCAGGAGCACGGCGGCGAGGTTCTTCTCCGAGACGCTCGGCGGGTCGAGAGCAGGCTCGTACCAGGATGGCAGAGAAGTGGCCCGAGCCTTCTTGGGCGACATTTACGGCAGGCCTGGAGAAGGATCTGGGTGGATCTGGAGTCTCTGGGAGCGAAGAGCAAGGAAGGGGATCTGGAGCGAGGCAAATGAAGCAATGAAGGCAAACGCGGTCGCGCCAGCCCTTTTGTCAGTCGGGCAGTTGCCGAGGCAGCATGGGGAAGCGGAGACGCCCACGTCTCGTAAGTCGCCACACGTCAACCGAGGCCACAGGCTGTTGGGGCCCGCGGCGCTCCGCACTTGCCCCTTGGCTTCGCCTCGAAGCCAAGTCCGAGCGCGCCTTGGGCCCGGGGGCTACTGTCGGCGTACTGGGAACGGCGATCCCCAAACTTGCCTGCCTGCGGCCCACGGAGTGGCTCCACCAGCAGCCTGGTACGGCCCATCTTCATCGGTAGACGCTCAAGACCCTTGCGAGGGGCCAAGCCTCGCGAGGCAGATGACGCAAGACCTCCTCAGGGGCGGCCTCACTAGGCCGGCTCGTGAGGGGCGGAGAGATCAAGGCAAGGGATACCTCGCGAGGTCCCTGTGACGTAAGCCATCACGACCAAGGCCAGGCAGGCGCCAGCGCGCGCAGCGTACTCGTTTCCTCTTTGGTGCTAAAGGGGCAAGCACAGGCGCGGAGTCCCAAGGAATCAGGCAAAGGTTTCCATATCGGTGCAACAAGACCAAGACCAGCAGGACGGCAGGACGGAGGTCACCATGGAGCCCAGGACGGCGTCACCACCAGAGCCGTTGGCAGGCAAAGACCACCTTTAGTCAGGATAACTTGTACTGGTTGTCTCCCTTCAAATTTGGCCGTTGTGGGATCCCTTCCCGCCTAATATTTGGGAAGAGGACCCGGGCCTCTATAAATAGGACTAGCCACCACAGTAGGAGGGGAGGACGAACTGATCCCAGATCCGACCCATTCCACCCACACACACAAGCTCACCGAGCTCAAGAACACCTCTCCTCAAGAGGATGTTCTTCCCTTGTAATAGTTCATCCTCAGCCCAAGAGGCAATCCACCACACCACCATGGAGTAGGGTATTACACCACATTGGTGGCCCGAACCAGTATAAACCTTGTGTCCCCTGTTCTACGAGTTCGACGCGCTGAGCCTTGGGATCACGGGGAGTGGGTGAGCTAGGGAAGGGGGAGATCTTCGTGCACACCCCAGAGTTCAAACCTTAAGGGTTTTGCCGGAACCCGGAATCTCACATTACCATCACCATGATGATTGTTGTTCTTATGTGTGAGTTAACCCCTAGTTCTCGGGGATATGGATGAACCTTTGTATGTGTAGGATCTGAAACATTTATTAAGAATATAGATCCTCTGTTCAATTCTTAGTTTGATAACTTCATGAATGTTGTGAAGGGGGCCTGCTCAACATTTGTGCCTTTATTGGCCACGAAGTATATCACTATCTTTGCATAGGTTTAGATGTGGAGGTAATTTGAGGTGATTGTAAAATCCTACTGCTCCTAACCTTTATAAGTGATTGGGATTTACGGAGAACCCTTAGTGAGGCCGCGTCCACGGGGAAACCATTAATTAGCATGAGTTGTAACCCTCAGGGGGAGACTATATGATGGTGGTGTGCGTGGCACGAAGTCTACCACGAGTAGAATGTGTTCAGTACCCGGCTCTACCCAGCATAATCATCAACAGTGGCTCAAGTATCCGCTCCATACTATGCTTATGCATAGTAGTACTAGAAACAAACCAATGGGGATTCCAGACTCCCTGAGAACGCTTTTTTAATTTTTTGTTGTTTCACCGTTATTTACCATCCTTGTGTTTAATTTACTTTTATGTTATTTAGTTACAAATCACCATTTTAGTCAATCCTTATTTAAATCCGCCCTCACTCTACATCAAGTCTATAATTACCCGCATGCACAAAGTTACATAATTCTCTACAAAGGGCAAAAGCCTGATTCCTGTGCTCCATGTGGGATCGATACTCTTACTTAGAAAAGGCTACAACTAAACCCTGCACTTGCAGGCTATCAAGCTTTTTCGGACGCCGTTGCCGGGGAGCTGAGCGCTTTTGGGCCTTGCCTTGACTTTTGAATTATTTTGTGATCTAACAGTTTTTGCAGACAAAGAGCATCCATGGCCTTTCAAGAACAGGTTTATCAAGTAGGTGCTGAGTTAGTAGCAGGACCAGCTCGAGGAGAGAACTTTATAACAATGGGTCCTGACTTGCATGGTAAACTATATGAGATAAAACCTCGGTTAATTGCTATGATAAAAGAAAATATATTACAAGGTGATGCAACTGAATGTCCTTATGAGCATATTGACAATTTTAATCTGGCATGCGGAACTCTTCAGTTGCATGCGTTAACCAATGACGAGATAAAAGCAAAAGTATTTCCCTAATCTCTTCAGGGAGCAGCTATAAGATGGCTAAGATGTCAAGATATAAATATGCTGAGTATAGCTGGCCAAAATTATTGGCTGCATTTTCTTATTATTATTTTCCTCAAGGGAAGCTATATACAATCAGGAGGAAGATAAGCAGCTTTGGGCAGCGGGCAGGTGAGAAGCTAGTGGATGCATATATCAGGTATCATGATATACTTCTTGCATGCCCTGAACATCATTATCCTGACTTTTTAATAGTCAACTTCTTTTATGGTGGGCTTAATTCACAAAGTAAACAAGCTTTAGATCTTGCCTCTAGAGGTTCCTTTTTGGGAACCGAGATATCAAATGCTGGAGTTTACTTGATAGGATGAGGCACAATGCTGAGAATTGGTACCTTTGTTCGAAGGAAAAGAGTAAAGTTGATCATGTTTACCATAGCATTAAATCTTTCCATAGAACTTCAAAAGTAAAAGATTCACGCCATGAGATAAATGTTGGAACTAAACCCATGATGCATGTTTTGAAAGATTTTTCTAAGTTTTTTAACTTGCCAGAGAAGTACTTAAAATTCAGCAGGGATTCTAAGGCTATTTGCATGGTGGAAGCTATAAAGAAAAAGACTACTCCACTTGAAAGGCAAAAAGAAGCCTATTGTAAGCCCAATGGTGAAAGGCTAGAAGGGCCACCCTTAGAAAAGGGGAAGAAGAATGTGCTACCTCTTGAGCATGCGTTGGTTTTCCCTTGAAGGGGAAAGGGTGATGCAACAAAGTAGCGTAAGTATTTCCCTCAGTTTTTGAGAACTAAGGTATCAATCAAGTAGGAGACTACACGCAAGTCCCTCGTACCTGCACAAACAAATAAGAACCTTGCAACCAACACGATAAAGGGGTTGTCAATCCCTTCACGGCCACTTGCAAAAGTGAGATCTGATAAAGATAATAGGGACAATTGCATTTTTACCCCTAGTTGGTTCCTACCCACGGGTTTTGCCCTTACTTTTCGAGCTTGCTCAGTTTTGCCCTTACTTTTTCCGTCGAGGTCCCTCGAATGCCCTTTGACCATTTGACCAAAACTTTGAAAATTCATAACTAATTCATATGAACTCAGAAAAATGCAAATAAGATATCAAAATGTTCAGATAAACATTACCTTTATGTGCATATCATTTGCATTCAGTACAAAAGCACCCTTTAAACTACCTGGGGTAATTAATGTTATTAACATTATTAAAAATAAAAAGGTAAAAAAATATTTTTCATGAATAAAAATTACATGCAAATGTAGGTGATGTTTTCTGAACATCCAGATATATTATTTGCATTTTTCTGAGTTCGTATCAACTTGTTATGAAGTTTCCAAATAACGGTCAAAGTCGTTAGAACATTCTTAACAAGATGATACGAACTCGGAAAAATGCAAATATGATATCTGGATGTTCAGAAAACATCACCTACATTTGCATGTAATTTTTATTCATGAAAAATATATTATTTATACCTTTTTATTTTTAATAAGTTAATAACATTAATTACCTCAGGTAGTTTAAACGGTGCTTTTGTCCTGAATGCAAATGATATGCACATAAAGGTAATGTTTATCTGAACATTTTGATATCTTATTTTCATTTTTCTGAGTTCATATGAATTAGTTATGAATTTTCAAAGTTTTGGTCAAACGGTCAAAGGGCATTCGAGGGACCACGACGGAAAAAGTAAGGGCAAAACTGAGTAAGCTCGAAAAGTAAGGGCAAAACCCGTGGGTAGGAACCAACTAGGGGTAAAAATGCAATTGTCCCAAGATAATAAGATAAATATTTTTGGTATTTTTGTTGTATAGACTGAAAAGTAAAGATTGCAAAATAAATGGCGATGGAAATAGCTAGTTGACTCGAGATTAATATGATGGAAAATAGACCCGGGGGCCATAGGTTTCACTAGTGGCTTCTCTCAAGATAGCATGTATTACGGTGGGTGAACAAATTACTGTCGAGCAATTGATAGAAAAGCGCATAGTTATGAGAATATGTAGGCATGATCATGTATATAGGCATCACGTCCGTGACAAGTAGACCGAAACGATTCTGCATCTACTACTATTACTCCACACATCGACCGCTATCTAGCATGCATCTAGAGTATTAAGTTCATAAGAACAGAGTGACGCATTAGGCAAGATGACATGATGTAGAGGGATAAACTCAAGCAATATGATATAAACCCCATCTTTTTATCCTCGATGGCAACAATACAATACGTGCCTTGCTACCCCTGCTGTCACTGGGAAAGGACACCGCAAGATTGAACCCAAAGCTAAGCACTTCTCCCATTGCAAGAAAGATCAATCTAGTAGGCCAAACCAAACTGATAATTCGAAGAGACTTGCAAAGATATTTAAATCATGCATATAAGAATTCAGAGAAGAATCAAATATTTTTCATAGATAATCTTGATCATAAACCCACAATTCATCGGGTCTCGGCAAACACACCGCAAAAATAATTACATCAAATAGATCTCCAAGAAGATCGAGGAGAACTTTGTACTGAGATCCAAAGAGAGAGAAGAAGCCATCTAGCTAATAACTATGGACCCGAAGGTCTGTGGTAAACTACTCACGCATCATCAGAGAGGCCATGGTGTTGATGTAGAAGCCCTCCGTGATCGATTCCCCCTCCGGCGGAGCGCCGGAAAAGGCCCCAAGATGGGATCTCACGGGTACAGAAGGTTGCGGCGGTGGAAATAGGGTTTCGTGGTGCTCCTTGATGTTTTCAGGGTATATGAGTATATATAGGCGAAAGAAGTAGGTCGGTGGAGCCACGAGGGGCCCATGAGGGTGGGGGCACGCCTACCCCCCTGGGGGTGCCCTCCTACCTCGTGGCCGCCTCGTTGCTTCCTTGACGTCCACTACAAGTCTCCTGGATCGCGTTTGTTCCAAAAACGATCCTCACGAAGGTTTCATTCCGTTTGGATTCCGTTTGATATTCCTTTTCTGCGAAACACTGAAATAGGCAAAAAAACAGCAATTTGCACTGGGCTTTCGATTAATAGGTTAGTCCCAAAAATAATATAAAAAGGTATATTAAAGCCCATTAAACATCCAAAACAGATAATATAATAGCATGGAACAATCAAAAATTATAGATACATTGGAGACGTATCAGAATGTCAAGATGGAACAATGTGGGACTCCACCCTATGTCAACATAATTAAATAACTTGCTACACCTATACCGGTGGTGAATAAAGAGGTCTATTTGGATGGGGATACCACTTCCTATCTTAAAGGGTGTGCCAAAGATAAAAGTGCATGTAAGCAAATTTTATCTTGTTCCTTTGGATGCAAGATATGTTTTGGGTTGTGTGACCCTGGTCCACCAGTTAATATTATTCCTTATAGTCTTCATGCTAAAATTTATGATGAAAGCGCTCCTTGCACCCTTGAGCCTACTGACGTTATTATCAAGCTTGTAGATAAAACTGAAAGGAAACCCTGTGGCATCCTTAAAGATGTCAACATAATAAGAGGCGCTCTCATTTATCCCATTGATATTTATGTACTAATGATCTCTGAGGATGAAGATTATCCTATTGTTTTTGGAACCTCATTTTTGAATGTTGCACGAGCCTACATAAAGAAGAAATCTATCTCCATGAAGTGGGAGAAGAAATGATAAACTTCTCATTTTCCTCTATATTAAGTAAGTCGTATGAAGAGGAAGGTCAGGATAATGAGGAGCAGGAACTAAATCAACTAGCTGAAATCCATCTCCAAAGACCAGAGGATGAAGTTGAATGGGTATTGATAAGTCCAGGATCCTTATATGAAGATGAATAGAAAGAGGAGATTGAGATGATAATGGATGCTACACCAATAGTATGTCCGCGCCTTAATGGGTACAAGAAGCAAAAGGGCTTCTCATAGCCCAGTGATGACCCACAAGTATAGGGGATCAATTGTAGCTCTTTCCGATAAGTAATAGTGTCAAACCCAACGAGGAGCAGAAGGAAATGACAAGTGGTTTTCAGCAAGGTAATGTCTACAAGTACTGAAATTGTAAGTAGCAGAGTAGTTTGATAGCAAGATAAGTTGTAACGAGCAAGTAACGATAGTAGTAACAAAAGTGCAGCAAGGTAGCCCAATCCTTTTGAGGCAAAGGACATGCCAAAACGGTCTTTTATGATAAGCAAAGCATTCTTGAGGGTACACGGGAATTTCATCTAGTCACTTTCACCATGTTGGTTCGATTTGTGTTCGCTACTTTGATAATTTGATATGTGGGTGGACCGGTGCTTAGGTGTTGGTCTTAGTTGAAAAAACCTCCTACTTATGATTAACCCTCCCGCAAGCATCCGCAACTAGGAGAAAAGTATTAAGAATAAATTCTAACCATAGCATTAAACTTTTGGATCCAATCGGTCCCTTATGGAATAGCACATAAACTGGGGTTTAAGCTTCTGTCACTCTCGCAACCCATCATCTAATTGCTACTCCACAATGCATTCCCTTAGGCCCAAGTATGGTGGAGTGTCATGTGGTCGACGTTCACATGACACCACTAAGGGAATCACAACATACATACTATCAAAATATCGAACACATATCAAGTTCACATGATTACTTGCAACATGATTTCTCCCGTGACCTCAAGAACAAATGTAACTACTTGATGACCCACAAGTATAGGGGATCTATCGTAGTCCTTTCGATAAGTAAGAGTGTCGAACCCAACGAGGAGCAGATGGAAATGATAAGCGGTGTTCAGCAAGGTATTCTCTGCAAGCACTGAAATTATCGGTAACAGATAGTTTTGTGATAAAGTAATTTGTAACGGGTAACAATTAACAAGTGTAAATAAAGTGCAGCAAGATGGCCCAATCCTTTTTTAGCAAAGGACAAGCCTGGACAATTTCTTATATGAAGGAAAACGCTCCCGAGGACACATGGGAATTATCGTCAAGCTAGTTTTCATCACGTTCATATGATTCGCGTTCGTTACTTTGATAATTTGGTATGTGGGTGGACCGGTGCTTGGGTGTTGTCCTTACTTGGACAAGCATCCCACTTATGATTAACTCCTATTGCAAGCATCCGCAACTACAAAAGAAGTATTAAGGTAAACCTAACCATAGCATGAAACATATGGATCCAAATCAGCCCCTTACGAAGCAACGCATAAACTAGGGTTTAAGCTTCTGTCACTCTAGCAACCCATCATCTACTTATTACTTCCCAATGCCTTCCTCTAGGCCCAAACAATGGTGAAGTGTCATGTAGTCGACGTTCACATAACACCACTAGAGGAGAGACAACATACATCTCATCAAAATATCGAACGAATACCAAATTCACATGACTACTAATAGCAAGACTTCTCCCATGTCCTCAGGAACAAACGTAACTACTCACAAATCATATTCATGTTCATAATCAGAGGGGTATTAATATGCATAATGGATCTGAACATATAATCTTCCACCAAATAAACCAACTAGCATCAGCTACAAGGAGTAATCAACACTACTAGCAACCTACAGGTACCAATCTGAGGCTTTGGGACAAAGATTGGACACAAGAGATGAACTAGGGTTTGAGAGGAGATGGTGCTGGTGAAGATGTTGATGGAGATAGGCCCCCTCCCGATGAGAGGAGCGTTGGTGATGACATTGGCGATGATTTCCCCCTCCCGGAGGGAAGTTTCCCCGGCAGAACAGCTCTGCCGGAGCCCTAGATTGGTTCCGCCAAGGTTCCGCCTCATGTCGGCGGAGTTTCTTCCCGAAAGCTTGCTTATGATTTTTTCTCGGATGAAAGACTTCATATAGAATAAGATGGGCACCGGAGGCCTGCCAGGGGGCCCACGAGGCAGCGGGGCGCGCCCAGGGGGTAGGGCTCGCCGCCCACCCTCGTGGCCAGGGTGTGGGCCCCCTCTGGTATTTTCTTTACTCAGTATTTTTTATTATTTCCAAAAATAACTTCCGTGGAGTTTCAGGACTTTTGGAGTTGTGCAGAATAGGTCTATAATATTTGCTCCTTTTCCAGCCCAGAATTCCAGCTGCCGGCATTCTCCCTCTTTATGTAAACCTTGTAAAATAAGAGAGAATAGGCATAAGTATTGTGGCATAACGTGTAATAACAGCCCATAATGCAATAAATATCAATATAAAAGCATGATGCAAAATGGACGTATCAACTCCCCCAAGCTTAGACCTCGCTTGTCCTCAAGCGGAAGCTGATAACGATAAATATGTCCACATGTTTAGAGATGGAGGTGTCGATAAAATAAAATACGGACATGAGCGCATCATGATCATTCTTATAACAGCAACATATTTGAATATTGTCATATGATTTCTTATGCTCAAGTAATAATCTATTCACAACGTCAAGTATGAATCAGAAACTTCATTGAGAACCAACAAACTATAATCTCAATCATTGAGGCAATTGCAATTTATCATAACATTAGAAAGAGTCAGTATAAGAGCTTTTCAGCAAGTCCATATACTCAACTATCATTTAGTCTTTCTCAATTGCTAACACTCACACAATACTTGTGGTTACGGGGTTTTAATCGGACACAGAGAAAGATAGGGGCTTATAGTTTCGCCTCCCAACCTTTTACCTCAAGGGTAATGTCAACAATAATAGTTCATGCCAACTTAGATCCAATTGGATATATGTATCAGGATTTTTCCAACACAATGTGCTTGCCAAAGGATAAAATGTAAAAAGGAAAGGTGAAGATCACCATGACTCTTGCATAAGGGTAAGAGATAAAAGTAAAAGATAGGCCCTTCGCAGAGGGAAGCAGAGGTTGTCATGCGCTTTCATGGTTGGATGCACGAAATCTTAATGTAAAAGAACGTCACTTTATATTGCCACTTGTGATATGGACCTTTATTATGCAGTCCGTCGCTTTTATTTCTTCCACATCACAAGATCGTATAAAGCTTATTTTCCCTACACTAATAAATCATACATATTTAGAGAGCAATTTTTATTGCTTGCACCGATGACAACTTACTTGAAGGATCTTACTCAATCCATAGGTAGATATGGTGGACTCTCATGGCAAAACTGGGTTTAAGGGTATTTGGAAGCACAAGTAGTATCTCTACTTGGTGCAAAGAATTGGCTAGCATGAGGGAGAAAGGCAAGCTCAACAATGTTGGATGATCCATGACAATATACTTTATTTCAGATGTAAGAAAACATAACCCATTACGTTGTCTTCCTTGTCCAACATCAACCCTTTAGCATGTCATATTTTAATGAGTGCTCACAATCATAAAAGATGTCCAAGATAGTATATTTATATGTGAAACCTCTCTTTCATTATTACTTCCTATTCATTGCAACGATGACCAAAGCTATGTTTGTCAACTCTCAACAACTTTTAATCATCATACTCTTTCTATGTGAAGTCATTACTCTCCATAAGATCAATATGATCTCTTTATTTCTTTTTATTCTTTCTCTTTGCTTTTATTCCCTCAAGATCATGGCAAAATAATCAAGCCCTTGACTCAACACTAATCTTTATTATATAGCTCACGGACTCGATTACATAAAGGGGTCATAAAGCAAAACTCAAAACTAAATCATACTAAAAGTTTATTCTACTAGATCAAGATATTACTAAAAGGATCGAACTAAGAAAAACGGTAAAGATAGGAGTGTGATGGTGATACGATACTGGGGCACCTCCCCCAAGCTTGGCAGTTGCCAAGGGGAGTGCCCATACCCATGTGATTATATCTCTTTTGCTGGTGAAGGAGATGGAGGCGATGACGGATAGTCGCACATCGAGCGTAGGAGGTCCTCCAACTTGCGGATAATGCCCTTGAGTGCGGTGATATGCTCCTTCAACAAAATATTTTCACGTGTGAGATACTTGTTTTGTATATGAGCTAACTCAATCATCTTGAAAGCTTCGATCTCAGTTGGGGTAAGAAGATTGTGATCAAGTTGAAGGATGTCTTCTGCTGCCGGAACTTGGTCCTCCGTGGCCTCCTTGATCCCTTCATCCTTGTTGATCTCCATGGGTTCCTCCCTCTTCAGCTCTATCTTCATTAGCCAAGCATCATTGTCACCATTGTAGGAGGAGGGGGACAACATGATGCCTGGTCTTGACAACCCTGACAGAAAACAACTCGAAACAAGAACAGAGGATAATTGCATGGTACGGTGGTCAAAACCTTCGGGAGATTATATAGTTAATTTTTACCGACCGAAAGAAGTATCGTGCAAGAAAACGGAGTCCGGAGAGCGCACGAGGTGCCCACGAGGCAGGGGCGCGCCCAGGGGGTAGGGCGCACCTCCCACCCTCGTGGAAGCCTCGTGTCCTTCCCGGACTGCTTCTTATTTTCCTATTTTCTTAAATATTCCAAAACAGAGAAAAATTGCCATTAGAACTATTTTGGAGTCGGTTTACTTACCGTACCACGTACCTATTCCTTTTTGGAGTCTGAAACGTTCTGGAAAGTGTCTCTTATGTATTCCTCCGGGGTTTGTTTCAATAACATTAGTTTCAACATTTATGGGATTACCTGAGATATAATGTTTGATTCTTTGACCGTTAACCACCTTCGGACTTGTGCCTTCGAAGTTGTTGATTTTTATGGCACCGCAACGATAGACCTCCTCGATAACGTAAGGACCTTCCCATTTAGAGAGAAGCTTTCCTGCAAAAAATCTTAAACGAGAGTTGTATAGCAACACATAATCACCTACATTAAACTCACGCTTTTGTATCCTTTTGTCATGCCATCTTTTAACTTTTTCTTTAAACAACTTGGCATTCTCATAGGCCTGGGTTCTCCATTCATCAAGTGAGCTAATGTCAAATAACCTCTTCTCACCGGCAAGTTTGAAATCATAATTGAGCTCTTTAATAGCCCAATATGCCTTATGTTCTAATTCGAGAGGTAAGTGACATGCTTTTCCATAAACCATTTTATACGGAGACATACCCATAGGATTTTTATATGCAGTTCTATAGGCCCATAATGCATCATCAAGTTTCTTGGACCAATTATTTCTAGATCTATTAACAGTCTTTTGCAAAAATAATTTGAGCTCTCTGTTACTCAATTCTACTTGACCACTAGACTGTGGGTGATAAGGGGATGCAATTCTATGATTAACATCATACTTAGCAAGCATTTTACGAAAAGCACCATGAATAAAATGTGAACCACCATCAGTCATTAAATATCTAGGGACTCCAAACCTCAGAAAAATAATTTCTTTAAGCATCTTAATAGTAGTGTTATGATCAGCACTACTAGTTCGAATAACTTCTACCCACTTAGTAACGTAATCAACAGCAACTAAAATATGTGTATACCCATTAGAGGAAGGAAAAGGTCCCATATAATCAAAGCCCCAAACATCGAATGGTTCGATAACAAGTGAATAATTCATAGGCATTTCCTGACGTCTACTAATATTACCAATTCTTTGACATTCATCACAAGATAAGACAAACTTACGAGCATCCTTGAAGAGAGTAGGCCAATAAAAACCGGATTGCAATACCTTATGTGCAGTTCTAGCTCCAGCGTGGTGTCCTCCATAAGCCTCGGAGTGACACTTGCGTAGGATCCGTTCCTGTTCATGCTCAGGTACACAACGTCTAATAACACCATCTACTCCTTCTTTATAAAGATGTGGGTCATCCCAAAAGTAATGTCTCAAATCATAGAAAAACTTTTTCTTTTGCTGGTATGTGAAACTAGGTGGTATAAATTTAGCAACAATGTAATTAGCATAATCAGCATACCATGGAGCAGTACGAGAAGTATTTATGACAGCTAATTGTTCATCAGGAAAGCTATCATCAATAGGTAGTGGGTCATCAAGAACATTCTCTAACCTAGACAAGTTGTCTGCAACGGGGTTCTCAACTCCCTTTCTATCAATAATATGCAAATCAAATTCTTGTAGCAAGAGAACCCATCTAATAAGTCTAGGTTTAGCATCTTCCTTTTCCATAAGGTATTTAATAGCAGCATGATCAGTGTGAATAGTTACTTTAGAATCAACAATATAAGGTCTAAACTTATCACAAGCAAATACAACTGCTAAGAATTCTTTTTCAGTAGTAGCATAATTTCTCTGGGCATTGTCTAGAGTTTTACTAGCATATTGAATAACATTTAATTTCTTATCAACTCTTTGCCCTAGAACAGCACCTACAACATAATCACTAGCATCACACATAATTTCAAAGGGTAAATTCCAATCAGGTGGCTTAACAATAGGTGCAGAAATTAATGCTTTCTTAAGTATTTCAAATGCTTCTACACAATCATCATCAAAGACAAAAGGGATATCTTTTTGTAGTAGATTAGTCAGAGGCCGAGAAATTTTTGAGAAGTCCTTAATGAACCTCCTATAAAAACCGGCATGACCAAGGAAACTTCTTATACCTTTGATGTCCTTAGGACACGGCATCTTTTCATTAGCATCTACTTTAGCTTTGTCAACTTCAATACCTCTTTCAGAAATTTTATGCCCCAAGACAATACCTTCATTAACCATAAAGTGGCACTTCTCCCAATTCAAGACAAGATTAGTTTCTTCGCATCTCTGCAAAACTCGATCAAGGTTGCTCAAGCAATCATCAAAAGAGGATCCATAAACGGAGAAATCATCCATGAAAACCTCACGAATCTTTTCACAAATATCAGAGAATATAGCCATCATGCATCTTTGAAAGGTAGCAAGTGCATTACATAAACCAAAAGGCATACGTCTATAAGCAAAAGTACCGAAAGGGCAAGTAAAAGTGGTCTTTGCTTGATCATCAGCTGACACAGGTATTTGAGAAAAACCAGAGTAACCATGTAGAAAGCAAAAATGTGTGTGTTTGGATAATCTTTCTAGCATTTGATCAATGAATGGCAAGGGGTAATGATCTTTTTTAGTAGCTTTATTTAATTTGCGGAAATCAATTACCATCCTATAACCTGTAATAATTGTTTGCGGAATCAATTCATCTTTATCATTAGGAACGACAATAATACCTCCCTTCTTAGGGACACAATGGACAGGACTTACCCACTAACTATCAGCTACGGGATAAATTATACCTGCCTCAAGGAGCTTTAATATTTCCTTTCTTACCACTTCTTTCATCTTAGGATTCAGCCGTCGTTAGTGATCAATAATCGGTTTGGCATCTTTCTCCAAATTTATTTTGTGTTGACATAGAGTGGGACTAATGCCCTTAAGATCATCAAGAGTTTATCCAATAGCAGTGCGGTGCTTCTTCAGAGTTTTCAATAATTTTTCTTCTTCCTTCTCTGAAAGGTTAGCACTAATAATAACAGGATATATCTTCTTTTCATCAAGATAAACATATTTAAGAGTATCAGGTAATGGTTTAAGCTCAAACACGGGATCACCCTTGGTTGGAGGAGGATCCCCTAGGATTTCAACAGGCAAATTGTGTTTCAAAATGGGTCCCTGTTTAAAGAATACTTCATCTATTTCCCTTCTTTCATTCATAAACATATCATTTTCATGGTCTAGCAAATATTGTTCTAAAGGATCACTAGGAGGCACGGCAATAGAAGCAAGACCAATAATTTCATCTTTACTAGGCAATTCCTCATCACGGGGTTGTCTACAAAATTTAGAAAAATTAAACTCATGAGACATATCATCCAAACCAATAGTAACAACATCCTTTTCGCAGTCTATCCTAGCATTGACAGTATTCAAGAAGGGTCTACCAAATATAATGGGACAAAAGCTATCTTGTGGGGAACCAAGAACAAGAAAATCAGCACGATATTTAACTTTCCCACACAAGACTTCAACATCTCTAACAATCCCAATCGGTGAAATAGTATCTCTATTGGCAAGTTTAATTGTAACGTCTATATCTTCTATCTCAGCAGGTGCAATATCATGCATAATTTCTTGATATAAAGAAATAGGTATTGCACTAGCACTAGCACCCATATCACACAAGTCATGATAACAATGATCTCCTATTTTAACAGAAATAACAGGCATGCCTACCACAGGTCTATGTTTATCTTTAGCACCAGGTTTAGCAATTCTAGCAGTCTCATCACAGAAGTAAATAACATGCCCATCAATATTATCAGCCAAGAGATCTTTAACCATAGCAATATTAGGTTCAACTTTAACTTGCTCAGGGGGTGCATAAGTTCTAATATTACTTTTACGAACCATAGTTGAAGCTTTAGCATGATCCTTTATTCTAATAGGAAAAGGTGGTTTCTCAGCATAAGCAGTGGGAACAATAGGATCATTATAAGTGATAGTCTTTTCTTCAACTTTAATAGGTTCAACTACTTTTACTTCTATGGGAGGATGATATTTAAACCACTTCTCCTTAGGGAGATCAACATGAGCAGCAAAAGATTCACAAAAAGAAGCTACTATCTCAGAGTCAAGTCCATATTTAGTGCTAAATTTACGGAAAACATCGGTATCCATAAAAGATTTAACACAATCAAACATAGGTGTTATACCTGACTCCTTACCTTCGTCGAGATCCCAATCTTCAGAGTTGTGTTTAATTCTTTCCAATAAATCCCATTTGAATTCAATAGTCTTCATCATAAAAGAACCAGTACAAGAAGTATCGAGCATGGAGCGATTGTTGTCAGAAAGCCGAGCATAAATTTTTTGAATAATCATTTCTCTTGAGAGCTCATGATTGGGGCATGAATATAACATTGACTTAAGCCTCCCCCAAGCTTGAGCGATGCTTTCTCCTTCGCGAGGCCAAAAATTATATATATAATTACGATCACGATGAACAAGATGCATAGGATAAAACTTCTGATGAAATTCCAATTTCAATCGCTTGTAGTCCCATGATCCCATATCATCACATAGCCTATACCATGTCAATGCATCTCCCTTCAAAGATAAAGGGAAGACCTTCTTTTTGATAACATCATCGGGCATACCTGCAAGCTTAAATAATCCACAAACTTCATCCACATAGATTAAGTGTAAATCGGGATGCAATGTTCCATCTCCTGCAAAAGGATTAGCTAGAAGTTTCTCTATCATACCCGAAGGAATTTCAAAGTAAACATTTTCAATAGGTTCAGTAGGCTGAGGAGCAACTATTTTCTCTACCGGTCGGGGTGAAGATACCCCGAACAAGCCCCTCAAAGGATTACTTTCCATAGTAACAAGTGACAGTAAATTTTAGCACACTATGTAAATTTTTCCTTACCAAATTCCACCTACCAAAGGCGCTTCACTTCCCGGCAACGGCGCCAGAAAAGAGTCTTGATGACCCACAAGTATAGGGGATCTATCGTAGTCCTTTCGATAAGTAAGAGTGTCGAACCCAACGAGGAGCAGAAGGAAATGATAAGCGGTGTTCAGCAAGGTATTCTCTACAAGCACTGAAATTATCGGTAACAGATAGATTTGTGATAAAGTAATTTGTAACGGGTAACAAGTAACAAGTGTAAATAAAGTGCAGCAAGATGGCCCAATCCTTTTTGTAGCAAAGGACAAGCCTGGACAATTTCTTATATGAAGGAAAACGCTCCCGAGGACATATGGGAATTATCGTCAAGCTAGTTTTCATCACGTTCATATGATTCGCGTTCGTTACTTTGATAATTTGGTATGTGGGTGGACCGGTGCTTGGGTGTTGTCCTTACTTGGACAAGCATCCCACTTATGATTAACTCCTATTGCAAGCATCCGCAACTACAAAAGAAGTATTAAGGTAAACCTAACCACAGCATGAAACATATGGATCCAAATCAGCCCCTTACGAAGCAACGCATAAACTAGGGTTTACACTACAGGAATCAGCTATTTTGCCGTCTACCACGGCGGACGGCAAAGGCACGAACGGCGGATGGCAAAGGCCTTTGCCGTCAGCCGCGGACGGCAAAAGGCTCCGGCAAAGTAGGCTACGGTAAACAGCCTCTTTGCCGTCTGCTTCCTGGCGGCTGACGGCAAAGGCCCTTTGCCGTGTGCCGCGGACGGCAAAGAGAGCGGACGGCAATAATTGCGCTGTCAGTCCGTTAAGTGGCTAACGGCAGGCCTTTGCCGTCCGTGGCAGACGGCAAACTTTCTAGTGTCTTTGCCGTCCGCCGTATGATGCCATCTACACGTCACTACATGGCAGGCCTTTGCCGTCCGCCGCTGACGGCAAAATTGTTTACTCTTTGCCGTCTGCCACTGTAGGCAAACTGACCAAATGGGTCAGCTCCCAGGAAGCACAGCTGGATGCCACGTGGCTTCTTTGCCGTCCGCGGCAGACGGCAAAGAGCCCGTTGCCGTCGGTGGCAGACGGCAAAGAGCCTGCATATTGGCTCTTTTTCTGTTTTTTATTAAATCCAACAATTTTCACCGCAAATATATATGACATATATAGATATATTTCACAAGGCAATTACAGAGCAAACATATAAGATATCCAACACATAACTTCATCATACATGCATAGTTCCATCCAACCATACCAAGTTCCATGCATAGTTCCATCATACATAGCAAGTTCAACATAGAGGCATCCAACCATATATATTACAATAGTTTCATCCAACAATACATGCATAGTTCAACGATACAAAAGAAACAGAGAAAGGGATAAGGAGCACTCCATCTATGCAAGCTTTCGTCAAGTGAATGAAATCTGCAAAATGAAAAATAAGAAAGTTAGAAATAGGTGACTAGAATAAGAAGACTAGAACAAGAAGAGTAGAACAAGAAGAAGACTAGAACAAGAAGAGTAGAACAAGAAGAAGACTAGAACAAGAAGAGTATGTCATTTATGAGCTAACTTACGTGAAATGGATCATATATGAGCTAACTAAGTTGAAATGGGTCATTTATGAGCTAGCTAAGGTGAAATGGATCATTTATGAGCTAACTTAGTTGAAATGGGTCGTTTATGAGCTAACTAAGGTCAAATGGATCGTTTTTGAGGTAACTAAGGTGAAATGGATCGTTTTTTAGCTAACTTAGGTGAAATGGATCATTTATGAGCTAACTTAGTTGAAATGGATCGTTTTTTAGCTAACTTAGGTGAAATGGATCATTTATGAGCTAATTTAGTTGAAATGGATCGTTTATGAGATAACCTAGGTAAGATGGGTCATTTTGGAGTTAACCTAGGTGAAATGGGTCATTTTAAAGCTAACGTAGGTAAAATGGATCATTTAGGAGCTAATCTAGGTAAAATGGGTCATTTTTTAGCTAACTTGGATGAACTGGATCATTTATAAGCTAACCTAGGTAAAATGGGTCATTTTAGAGCTAACTTAGGTAAAATGAATCGTTTATGAGCTAACTAAGCTAATTATGCAATTTTTGACATAAGTAAGCTAAGTACAGATCGTTTTAGAGCTAACTTAGGTAAAATGGATGGTTTTGGAGGTCAGTAAGCTTATTAAGTCATTTTGGAGGAGAAGAAGCTAAGTCTAGGTCATTATGGTAAGCATTGGAGGAAATAAAGCTAAGTCTAGGTCTTTATGCATGTGTTAAGCAAAACACTAGATAAACTTACCAAGATCCAGGAGGTGTAGGAGCGGGCTGGCTCGTGTCGGTAGCTGGAGAAGGATCGTGCGATGCTTGTCTGGAGTTACGCTGCACCAAAGATCATTTCCAATGTCTTCTTAGCATGATGACACTCAAATGTTAAGACTAGCAAGTAATGTCCATTCAAATTAAACTCACCGTGGTCCCAGGAGCAATCACTGGCATCGGCGGAGCGGTCTGACCGGTCTTCTCGCACACAGACTGCACATTTGGTTTTGACGACTCAGTCATACTAGTTAGTAATGAGACAAACACTACATGAATGTTTTGGCTAATCTGCAGAAGAAACTTACCACAATGAGCTCGTACATGGCCCTTGCCTGCATGTCATTCCGTGCCCTCTCCTCCTCCATCATCTTTGTCGTCCTCTCCTCCAACTCCCGCTGCCTCTCCGCCGCCTCCGCCAGAAGTTTCTCCGTTCTATCTCTCTCACTCTGTATAGCAGCCTGCAACACCACTCACATGACCCTTTGTAATCATTGATGGAAGCGCACACAATGTAATGGAGAAAGATAGCTGAGTACGTATCACTAACCTTGATGGCGAGTTGCACTGGCCGTTCACGAGGCCTTATCTCAGGAGCGGAGCTCGACTGGCGCGCCTTGATCTCCGGGAGAGTGCTAGGACAACGGATAAGTCCATCTCCAATGGCTATGGAGCCATGGGACCTCCCGCCACCAGATATCATCACCAGCTCTAGATCAATGGGACCCTGGCTCGGGTTAAAGTCCTCCCCTTTCCTCGCCTTCCCCTCATCTCTATATCTCACGAGCTTGTTGTGGGAGGAGATGTTGGTGAAGTTGTTTGCATCATCGAGGTCAGACTGAGAGAAAGCCTTGACTTTCTTGAAAGAGGCAGTGTGGGCCATGGCATACAGGTCGTACACCTCTGGCACCTTATCCACCTTATTGTGGCGTGCCTGAAAGAGAGAAACAATGTAAATTAGTAATTAAAGGGCTCAAGCTAGCATGATGAATGAATTGCATGAATCATGAAGCAAACCACATACCCAGTTCCGCCCGAACTGATATAAGTTGGAGCTGCCTTGATGGTGTGGCACACCTTCCATTTGGGCACGTTTGTCCTTGGCCTCGTTGTGGAGGGCTAGCCATTCCTTTGAGCACCACTCATTGACCAACACCTCCCAACAATCCACCGATCCGCACACCATCTCGGAGGCGCATAAGTTAGCAAATAGAAACTTGAGCGCTACGGCTAAGAATTACTAAATGAAGGAACTTAAGTAGAAGTCCTTAAGAATTACCTTCATGTACTGCTCCTTACTCAGGAACTTATCGCGGCACGCCGGCTTGGTCTTCTTGATACCACGCAAGGCGTAGTAGTCTCGAACAGCCTGCACCCGAACCTCGTGTCGTAAGTTCTGTAGTAGGCACTTGCAGACGTTCTCGATAACATGTGCCGCGTCCTCCTCGTATCCCTCCTCACACCTGTAGAATGTCTGCAATCAAATGAGACAATATTGATTAGTACAATTAATAACTAGCTAGTTGAAGATTTTTAAATGTGTAAAGGAGAAATTACCCAGAACTTTCTGATCACCATGTCTGCCCTCGTGTCGCACACGACACCGTCGATAATCTCATCCGGCGGGGCCGGGGCAGCCACGTAGTGCTCCCAGCTCAATCCAAGCTCTGGAAGCCGACCCTCACCAGGCAACGTGACAAACCCCGGGAAGTTTTGCCGGCAAAGAACTCCAAGGACGGAGTTGGGCCGGCGGACACTATGATGGTGGTCCCAACCCCTGCAGCATGACAAGGCCAACGCATTAGTTATTTGAAGAAACGTGAATGCAGAAGGTACAAAAATATTAAATGCACTTACGTACCTCTCCCCATCAGGGAAAATCAACCACCTCTGCTCGCGGGTCACCGGCACGGACGGGAGCCGAGTAGCACCACGCTGGTAGACGGTGCCCCCCTCCTCCTCAAAATCAGTCGGCTCCCCGCCATCATCAGCATGGCCACTCGGCTCCTCGGGCTGATCCGGCCAGGTACCCCATCCGGACGTGTGCTCCTCCGGGGTCTCGTGGGCCGAACTCTCATGGGCCGAAGGCCAGTCAACCCGAGGCTCGTGGGCCCAAGACCCGTGGACCGGAGGCTCGTGGACCGGAGTCCGTGTAGCCTCCTCCTCAGACGAGTCCACCCTAGCAGTCACGTGCTCGGGTGAAACAGCTGGGGGTGGCGGCGAGGAAGGCGCCGTAGCAGTCACCCTACCTCCTCTCCCGCGACCACGTGCCCCACCTCCTCTCTTCCTACCTCGTCCCCTGCTGGGCACCGCGGTCGATGAAGAAGGGCCCGGCGGTGTGGCCATACTGTCCAGCAACGCTCGGCAGAGAGGTGCGTCTGGAATGGAAGACCTCAGACCACGCGCCGACGAAGAAGGGGCCTTGGCGCGCTCCCGACCAGCGCCCACCATCTTTCAACACCTGCCATGACAAACAGTAAACGAAATTAGTACAACATAAAAAAAAGACCGACATGAATAATAATATGTGTATCACTTAAGTGTATCATCATCAAGTACAACATAAAAAAATTTAATACCTGACACTACTAATAATCTCGATCAGTATCATCAATAAATGCATAATCATCATCATCACTATAATCAATGACGGGCTCATAGGGTTCAGTGGCATCAACATGTGGAAGGCCACCTTGACGTAATCGGTCAAGCAATGACAGGTCATCCGCAGCAGTAACCTCTTCTTGTCCGGCTCTTCTTGTTCCTCCTCTGGGGTGATGTCGGATTCACTGTCGCTGTCTACTTCAATGTTTTGGGGTGAAGTATAGCGGTTCTTGAAACGCTTTTTGGAAAGACGTGTCTCTTGGAAGAATTCTCCTTCATATGTGTCTGGGTTAATGTGAGGTTCATAATCCTCTTCCTTTGGGGGAGATAGTCTAGCACGTGGCGGCACTTCATAAACGACATCCCAACCTTTCAGATTTGGATTAGTTTGGCAGGCCCACGGTAGATAGAATACTTGGGTCGCCTGTTGAGCCGTAATATAGACATCAGGAACATCTAAATGGGTGCTTTGGTTGATTTCAACTAGCCCTATATGTTCATGAGTCCTTCTAGTCTCCTTCGGCTGAAACCAATAACATTTGAAGACTACGACATTCGGTGGGTTTTCACCATAGAATAGAAGTTCATAAATTGCTTCAACTCTCCCATAATACTCGGTACCTCCTTCGCCGATAGCAGATACACAACAATTTGTAGACTTTCGGTCGGCCATAGATAGCTCTTTGCCATAGGTACGAAAGCGATACCCGTTGATGTCGTATTTGTCAAATGAACGGACCTTATAGTCAAAACCATTAGCGACTTGTCTCAATTCGGCGTCCATAGACTCTAAATTAGCCTACAAGTTTAATATGAAAGGATTGTTGCATTACGCACAAATTAGCAAATGAAATGAAATTGTCTAATAGAAATTACCGTTTGTTTGAACCAAGAGATGAAACCGGGATAGCCGCCTCCTTGCTTTGCGAGAAGCTCATACTCTTCGACAGAATCCTTTTGGATCACCGCTCCTTGCGAGAATAAGGCGACGTATCGACTGTATGAAATATCCAGGAATAAGAGCAGTTCAAAGGAAATAGAAGTTGCGAAACTATGTACCGAGAACTTACTCGATGTACGGCCGCACTTCTATCAGGTTGTTGAAGATATACAACAAAATGGTCCGCCATTGTTCGTTATCCAAAGATACTGGATTTGAAACACTGGCTGGTGCGAGATTCCCTTTGAATAGGCTGAGGTTGGATCCACCCTTTTTAGGGTCGTCAGCATTGTACCGAGGCTTCGGATTATGCAAATGACGATTTTTGGCTTCGTAGTGTGCTGTCACGAAGTTTGCCGCCTCCTCAGTGATGAATGCCTCAGCCATCGATGCTTCAATTCTACGTTTATTTTTACATTTTTGTCGAAGCGTCTTCTGCATCCTCTCAGTTGGGTAGCACCAACGATTTTGCACGGGCCCCCCCAATCTTGCCTCGGTCGGGAGATGCAAAATCAAATGTTGCATTGGATTAAAGAAGCCCGGTGGAAAGATCTTCTCTAACTTGCAGATCAACTCCGGCGCCAACTCTTCCATTTCTTCTAGCACGCCAGGTGATAGTTCTTTCGCACAAAGAACACGGAAGAAATAGCTGAGTTCTGCCAGTACTAGCCATTCATCCTCAGGGATGAAGCCACGCAACATCACCGGCATTACCCGCTCAATCCATATGTGCCAATCATGACTCTTGAGACCAAATATCTTCAATTTATCAAGACTGGCTCCCCTCTGTAGATTCGCTGCATACCCATCGGGGAACATCAACTGCATTTTCACCCACAAGATAATTTCCCTCATAGCTGGCCTTCCAAGATTGAACCATGCCTTTGGCTTCGTCCAGTTCTGCTTTCCTTTCGGTTCTTTCATGTTTTGTAACGGCCTATCACATAGCGCCTCCAGATCGACTCTAGCCTTAGTATTATCCTTTGACTTCCCATCTATGCCGAACAATGTACCAAAAAGTGCCTCGGCGATATTCTTCTCAGTGTGCATCACGTCGATGTTGTGTGGGCAAAGGAGGTCTTTGAAGTAAGGTAGATCCCATAAGCATGTTTTGTGAGTCCAGGCGTGCTTAGAATTATACCCCTTGAAGTACCCTGGACGCTCTGGATCTGGCTCGAGAGCGTTTAACTGATCCAGGGTCTGTTGGCCTGTCAATGCAGGTGGTGCAGAGTTTTTGACAACTCTACCTCTGATGAAGTTCTTCTTGTCTTTCCTGAACTTATGGCGAGGATTCAGGAACTGTCTATGCATGTCGAAGCAAGAAAACTTGCGACCGGCCTGAAGCCAACGAAACTCAAGAGCTCCCTTGCATGTGGGGCACGGGAACCTTCCATGCACACACCAGCCAACGAATAGCGCATACGCCGGCAAGTCATGCGTCGAGTACATGTACCAGACATGCATTATGAAGTTCCGTTTGCTATAGGCGTCGTATGTCTTGAACCCATTATCCCAGACTTCTTGCAATTCGTCCTTAAGCGGCTGCATGTACACATTCATATTTTCCCCGGATAGTTGGGCCCTGGAATTATCAACGTCAGGAAAATGTTCTTTCTTTGCATAATCTGTCCGAGGGGGAGATTGAGTGGAAAGACAAATACGGGCCAACAACTGTATTGGGCTGCCGTCATACCAAACACACTGAACCCATCCGTGCTGATGCCGACTCGAGGATGCCTCGGATCTGCCGCTTTGTCACCATGTAATTCATCAAACTTTTTCCACGCAACACCATCCGATGTGTGTACAATCATCAGATTCCCATCTGCATCTAGTTCGGTTCTTTTGCCCGTTTTGTGCCATGTCATCTGTCTGGCCGTCTCTTCGACCATGAAAAGACGTTGAAGTCTTGGTACGATTGGCATATACCGAAGAACACTAACGGGGATTTTGGTCTGTGTCTTCTCACCCATACCGTTGTCTACCACAACATACCTGGAAGACTTGCAAATGGGACAATAGTTCAAGTCCGCATAGTCAAGCCTAAACAAGACACATCCTTTCTCATAGGCATGTATCTTATCATAGGGCATCTTCAGTTCATGGAGGATTTTGTCCGACTGGTACAGGTTTGCAGGCATTACATGGCCTTTGGGTAGAAAGCGTCCAAATACTGTCATCATTGCATCGTAGCATTCTCTGCCCAAGTTGAACTGAGCCTTCAGAGCCATTACTTGTGAGATGGCATCCAACTGACAAAGCTCAGTGTGCTCATGGAGCGGACGTTTTGAAGACTCCAACATTTCATTGAAGGCCTTTGCAGATTCCTCCATCTCCTCGTCCGAATCCCGAGCATCATCGAAGTCTTGCACCATGTTTTCCATCCCGGTACCATGCTCGTCGGTGCGACGACGATCCACCTCAGCTCGGTCACGTTGGGCAGACTCACCATGAAATGTCCACACCGTATAATCGGGCGTAAAACCACTCTTCTGCAGGTGTTTGCCCATTTCAGCCTCTGTCCTCTTTTCCCAATTGCCGCACCGTAAACAGGGGCACCAGGTTTTCCTCTGGCCATTTGCAAATGCGGCTCGCACAAACCCCTTGGTTTTTGTGAACCATTCAGTGCTCCATTTGTTCTGACCAGTGTGACCGGTGTACATCCACGCACGATCACTCATCTTGACTTTCAGAGCTACTAGACACACAACAAATATATATATATATAATTCACCATGTATATATTCATCAGTTGATCTACTTTGTCAATTTTATTACGTCCATGCAACCTACACTCTAATAGGTAATGATAGGTCCTAATCCCACCCGAGTATGTTTAGATTGGGTTCATTTTCCCATGCTATGCTCCGGATCCTACGCAAAATTTCGGCAACACCTCCCCGCTGTTCTCCTGATACACGTCTCTGCAATAAACAGAGAGGATGTCTACCCGGAGAACAACAGGGGAGGCACTGACGAAATTTATGCGTCGGATCCGGAGCAAAGCATATGGGAAAACGAACCCAATCTAAACATACTCGGGCTGTCCATGGATAGCGTTGGACAATTCGAAAGAATCAAGGTTATAAATATGCAAATGCATGCATATTTATAACTATGACGCTTTCGAACGGGAGACACATATTGGTTACGCATACTGATGATTCAAGACACATATATAGCTAGCTATCAAGTTTCATCGGAATAGATCAAATAATTAATGGGGGAGGAGGACATGTCATTTGTGCTCACCCACGAACGAAGGGGCAGAGCTCGTCAAACGCACGGCGAGGTCGTCGAACACCAAACCTCGCAGCGATGAAACAACTGCACATTTAAAACTACCCGATCAACACAATTATATATGATGTTTTTCATAACAAAATCGAAAAATATATGACCTAACTAAACCTAAAACTAAACCTAAATCTAAAACTAAAACTAAAACTAAATCTAAACTAAACATAAACCTAAAACTAAAACTAAAAAAAGGAAAAAACTAAATCTAAACCTAAAACTAAACTAAAACTAAACCTAAAACTAAAACTAAAACTAAATCTAAACTAAACATAAACCTAAAACTAAAAAAACAGAAAAAATGGAAAAAAAGAGGAGGTAGAGCTCACCTGGGGCAGGGCCGGTGGAGGAGGTGGCCGGTGGAGGAGGGGGCGGGGTGGGCTCGGGCGGCGGCGCCGGGCCCGGGGCGGTGGGGCGCGGGGGGGGCATCGGGGCGGCGGGGGGCCGGGGCGGGGGGGGGGCGACGGGGCGGTGGGGCGGCGGGGGGCCGGGGCGGTGGGGCACGGGGGGGCCGGGGCGGCGGGGCGGCGGGGGGCGACGGGGCGGGGGGCCGGTGGGGCGCCGGGTGGTGGGGCGACGGCGCCGGGCGGCAGTGGCGACGGGGCGGGGGGCCGGTGGGGCGGCGGGGTGGTGGGGCGACCGGGCGGCGGCGAGTGGTGGGGGCGGCGGCGCGCGTGTGAAGAGCAGGGAGAGAAATAGGGCGGGGTGGGGCGCGGCCGTTAGATATGTTAAATCTTTGCCGTCCGCCCCCTTTGTAGTCCGCTTTTTTGCTCTTTGCCGTCTGCTAGCAGACGGCAAAGAGGGGGGCCGTTAAGTTTTTTTTAAGCAGCTCGTCAGTGGGGCCCCCCTCCCTCTTTGCCGTCTGCTAGCAGACGCCAAAGAATCTTTACCGTCAGCTAGCGGACGGCAAAGAACTGGCTGATGGCAAAGAAAGCCTTTGCCATCAGCCAGTTCTTTGCCGTCAGCTTTTGGGTAGCTGATGGCAAAGAGCTTCTTTGCCGTCTGCTAGCAGACGGCAAAGAGCTGGCAGATGGCAAAGTAGCTGATTCCAGTATTGTTAAGCTTCTGTCACTCTAGCAACCCATCATCTACTTATTACTTCCCAATGCCTTCCTCTAGGCCCAAACAATGGTGAAGTGTCATGTAGTCAACGTTCACATAACACCACTAGAGGAGAGACAACATACATCTCATCAAAATATCGAACGAATACCAAATTCACATGACTACTAATAGCAAGACTTCTCCCATGTCCTCAGGAACAAGCGTAACTACTCACAAAGCATATTCATGTTCATAATCAGAGGAGTATTAATATGCATAAAGGGTCTGAACATATGATCTTCCACCAAATAAACCAACTAGCATCAACTACAAGGGTAATCAACACTACTAGCAACCTACAGGTACCAATCCCAGACTTTGAGACAAGAATTGGATACAAGAGATGAACTAGGGTTTGAGAGGAGATGGTGCTGGTGAAGATGTTGATGGAGATTGGCCCTCTCCCGATGAGAGGAGCGTTGGTGATGACGATGGCAATGATTTCCCCCTCCCGGAGGGAAGTGTCCCCGGCAGAACAGCTCCGCCGGAGCCCTAGATTGGTTCCGCCAAGGTTCCGCCTCGTGGCGGCGGAGTTTCTTCCCGAAAGCTTGCTTATGATTTTTTTTCGGACGAAAGACTTCATATAGCAGAAGGTGGGCACCGGAGGCCTGCCAGGGAGCCCACGAGGCAGGGGGTGCGCCCAGGGGGTAGGGCGCGCCCCCACCCTCGTGGCCAGGGTGTGGGCCCCCTCTGGTATTTTCTTTACTCAGTATTTTTTATTATTTCCAAAAATAACTTCCGTGGAGTTTCAGGACTTTTGGAGTTGTGCAGAATAGGTCTATAATATTTGCTCCTTTTCCAGCCCAGAATTCCAGCTGCCGGCATTCTCCCTCTTTATGTAAACCTTGTAAAATAAGAGAGAATAGGCATAAGTATTGTGACATAACATGTAATGACAGCCCATAATGCAACAAATATCAATATAAAAGCATGATGCAAAATGGACGTATCACTACTCACAAATGATAATCATGCTCAGGATCAGAGGGGTATTAAATAGCCTATTGGCTCTGAATATATAATCTTCCACCAAATAAACCATATAGTAATCAACTACAAGATGTAATCAACACTACTAGTCACCCACAAGCACCAATCTATAGTTTCGGTAACGAGATTGAATACAAGAGATGAACTAGGGTTTGAGATGAGAAAGTGCTATTGAAGATGTTGATGAAGATTGCCCTCCCCAATATGGGAGAGTTGTTGGTGATGATGAGGACAATGATTTCCCCCTCCGGGAGGGAAGTTCCCCCAACGGAATCGCTCCACCGGAGGGCAAAAGTGCTCCTGCCCAAGTTCCGCCTCGAGACGGCGACGCTTTGTCCCGGAAGTCCTCTCCTTATTTTTCTAGGTCAAAATGACCTATATACCAGAAGATTGGCACTAGAGGTGGGCCTGGGTGAGCACAACCCACCAGGGCGCGCCTGGGCTCCCTAGCGCGCCCAGGTGGGTTGTGCCCACCTGATGGCCCCCCTCTGGTACTTATTTGCTCCAATATTCATCATATATTCCATAAAAATTCTCCATGGAGTTTCAGCTTGTTTGGAGTTGTGCAGAATAGGTAGCCTGACGTAGCTTTTCCAGGTCCAGATTTCCAGCTGCCGAAATTCTCCCTCTTTGTGTGTACCTTGCATAATGAGAGAAAATGCATTAGAATTACTCCAAAAAGCATTATTATGCATAAAAACATCATAAATAACAGTAGGAAAACATGATGCAAAATGGACGTATCAACTCCCTCAAGCTTGGACCTTGCTTGTCCTCAAGCGAAAACCAAAATCAAAAAACATGTCCACAAGCTTTGAGAGAGAGGTGTCGATAAAAACAAAATATAGACATAGAAGCATCATGTAGATTATTATAACGGCAACAAATAAACATAAGACTTTTATCATAGAGCTTTTATCATAAACTTCTCATGAATAAGTACTAGTTCATCACACAATCGAAGTATAAAGCATAAACTCTATTAGAAACCAACAAACTATGTTCTCAGTCAACTTTTCAACTACAATTCATCATCTTTTCAGGAAGGGTCACGTATCAGAGCCTTTAGGCAATTCCACATACTCAACCATCATATAGTCTTCTATGATTGCTAACACTCACCGCATACACATGAGCAAAACGTTTCAACCGGACACATAGAAAGATAGGGGCTTATAGTTTCGCCTCCCAACGTATTCACCTCAAGGGTGATGTCAACAATAATAACTCATGCCACCCATATTCAACTAGACATATGTGCCTAGATCTTTCCTCACCACATGATGCTTGCCAAAGGAGAAAATAAAAAGGAATAGAGAGAAAACTTTGACTCTTTGCATAATAGTAAATACATAAAAGTAAAAGATAGGCCCTTCGCAGAGGGAAGCAGAGGTTGCCATGCGCTTATTTGTTTGTATGTTCAACCCCTTAGTGCAAAAGAATGTCACGGTGCATTGCCCCTTGTGATAGCGACCTTTATTATGCAGTCTGTCGCTTTTATTCTTCACCATCATAAGTTTGTGCAACGCTCAATTTTCTCTTACACTAATTGATCTCACACATTTAGAAGCAATTTGTATTGCCTTTTTGCACTGATGACAACTTACTTGAGGGATCTTGCTCAATCCGTAGGTAGGTATGGTGGACTCTTGAAAATAAGATTTGGGTTTAATGGTTTTTGGATGCACAAGTAGTATATCTACTTAGTGCGGAATTTTGGCTAGCAAAGATAGGGGGCAAGCACCACATGTTGAAGGATCTATGACAATATAATTTCTATGTGAATATGAACAAACATAAATCATTACGTTGTATTCCTTGTCCAATGTCAAAAAATTTGGCATATAATATTTTGATGGGGGCTCACAATCACAAAAGAAATCTAGGATAGTGTATTTATATGTGAATCTTCTCTTCCCTTATTAATTCGTTCATGAGTTGCAGCATTGACCAATGCTATGTTTGTCAATCTCTAATAAAATTTTCTACTTCTACTTATAATTTTCTTCTCTTCCCTTATTAATTCGTTCATGAGTTGCAGCATCACCTACCATAAGATTAGCATATGATATTTTTCTTTTATTTCCTTTCTTTTTATTGCAACATGAAAGTAAAGAAAGCAAAAACTCAAACTAAACTTTATTATATATCTTACACACGATTACAAGGATGGATCACTAAGCAAGCTCTTGAAAAGAAAGGATTGAACAAAACTTTTATTCATCTAAAGCAAAAGATTGAACTAAAATAGTAAAAGCAAAAGGATAGTGGGGATGATATGATACCGGGGCACCTCCCCCAAGCTTGGCGGAAGCCAAGGGGAGTGCCCATACCCGATACTCAATTTTCTTTTGGTGGTGAAGAAGTATTCTCCAATATAACCATGAGTAGATCCTTCAAACCTTGAATCTCCCAAAGGGCCTGATGAAGTAACTCACTGTTTTTCTTCACCTCAGCCATTATGTGTTTATTTTCCGAGCCCCATGGGTTTGTTCCTGCACTATTTTCCCTTGGGCGAGATATGTCCCAATTGGAAGGTATGTGCTACGAGGAGTATTCTTGAACCCATAATTGTGAATCAAATTGCGAAAATTGTTACGATGTAACCTGTGTAAAGGCCTCCTCAGTGGGAGTTATTCTTGCACTTCCGGGTTCGCTTGATTGTTTGATGATCCCATGGCTTGATGAGGATTAGGGTGAGTAGAGATGCCAGCTAGTGTGCCTCTCTCGGAGGCCGGAGAGTGAACCCCAAAAGGATTTTCCTCTCCTTCCTCCATAGCAACCTCTTCAGCTTCCTCTCTCCTTTGATCCTCCTGAACCACCCCTGCGTCTTCTTGTCCGTTGTTGAAGGGTGAGGAAGACATGATGTTGGTCTAGCTGAATCTGTAAGAAACAACAAGAAAGGAGAACAGAAGATTTCTCCGTGATACGGTGGTTAACAGGTTCGGGGAGTATATAAAGATTTTTATCTTGGGGGACAAGCAAATGGAAGAAAAACGGAGTCCGAAAGGTGTCCCAGGTGGGCACAACCCACCTGGGCGCGCCTGGCAAGCCAGGCGCGCCCTGGTGTCTTGTGCCCACCAGGGTACGCTTCCTGGAAGTTTCTTATTTTCCTAATTTTCTAAGTATTCCAAAACTGACAAAAAATATTTTTGCAGATTTTTCGGAGTCCGTTTACTTACCGTATCACGTACCTCCTTATTTTCACGATTCTGGAGTGTTCCGGAAGGACTCTTTTATGTGTTCTTCCGGTGTCAAAGTTTGGATAACATTACTTTCAACATTAATAGGCGTACCTGAGATATAATGTTTTATTCATTTCCCATTAACAACCTTCGGGTTAGTACCTTCGGCATTATTTATCTTGATTGCTCCAGACCGATAACCTCCTCAATAACACATGGTCCTTTCCATTTGGAGAGGAGTTTTCCTGCAAAGAATCTAAAACGAGAGTTGTACAAAAGAACATATTACCCGACTTTGAACTCACACTTTTGGATTCTTTTATCATGCCATCTTTTAACTTTTTCTTTAAATAATTTCGCATTTTCATAATCTTGGGTTCTCCATTCTTCTAATGAGCTAATATCAAATAACCTCTTTTCACCGACAAGTTCAAAATCATAATTGAGTTCTTTGATTGCCCAATATGCTTTATGTTCTAACTCAAGAGGCAAATGACAAGCTTTTCCATAAACCATTTTATAAGGAGACATACCCATAGGATTTTTATAAGTTGTTCTGTAAGCCCAAAGTGCATCATCTAATTTCTTAGACCAATTCTTTTGGGACCTATTAACAGTCTTTTGTAAAATCAACTTTATTTCTCTATTGCTAAGTTCAACTTGACCACTAGACTAAGGATGATAGGGTGATGCAATTCTATGGTTAACATCATACTTGGCAAGCATTTTACGGAAAGCACCATGAATAAAGTGTGAACCACCATCAGTCATTAAATATCTAGGGACACCAAACCTTGGGAAAATAACTTCCTTAAGCATTTTAATAGAGGTTTTGTGATCAACACTACTGGTTGGAATAGCTTCTACCCATTTAGTAACATAATCAACATCAACCAAAATATGTGTATACCCATTAGAGGAAGGAAAATGTCCCATGTAACCAAATCCGCAAATATCAAATGGTTCAACAGAAAGTGAATAATTCATAGGCATTTCTTGACGTTTGCTAATATTACCTATTCTTTGGCATTCATCACAAGATAAGACGAACTTACGGGCATCCTTGAAAAGAGTAGGCCAATAAAATCCAGATTGCAATACCTTGTGAGCAGTTCTATCTCCAGCATGATGCCCTCCATAAGCTTCGGCGTGACATTTCCGTAGGATTTGTCCCTGTTCATGCTCAGGTACATAGCGTCTAATAATACCATCTACTCCTTCTTTATAAAGATGTGGGTCATCCCAAAAGTAGTGTCTTAAATCATAGAAGAATTTTTTCTTTTGTTGGTATGTAAAGCTATGTGGTAAATATTTAGCAACAATGTGATTAGCATAATCAGCATACCAAGGAGTATTATTAGAAACATTTATTGCAGCTAACTGCTCATCAGGAAAACTATCATCAATAGGTAGTGGGTCATCAAGCACATTTTCAAGCCTAGACAAGTTATCAGCTACGGGGTTCTCAGCTCCTTTCCTATCAGTGATATGTAAATCAAATTCTTGTAGCAAGAGAACCCAGCGAATAAGTCTAGGTTTAGCATCTTTCTTTTCCATAAGATATTTAATAGCAGCATGATCGGTGAGAACAATCACTTTAGAATCAACAATATAGGATCTAAATTTATCACAAGCAAACACAACTGCTAAGAATTCTTTTTCAGTAGTTGCATAATTTCTTTGAGCACTGTCTAGAGTTTTACTAGCATAATGAATATCATTCAGTTTCTTATCAACTCTTTGTCCTAGAACAACACCAACAACATAATCACTAGCATCACACATAATTTCAAAAGGCAAGTTCCAATCAGGTGGTTGCACAATAGGTGCAGAAATTAAGGCTTTATTGAGTGTTTCAAAGGCTTCTAAACAATCATCATCGAAAACAAAAGGAACATCCTTTTGCAAAATATTTGTAAGATGCCTAGAAATTTTAGAGAAGTCTTTGATAAATCTCCTATAGAAACCAACATGACCTAGGAAACTACGAATACCTTTGATATCTTTAGGACATGGCATTTTCTCAATTGCATCAACCTTAGCTTTGTCCACTTCAATACCTCCTTCAGAAATTTTATGACCCAAGACAATACCTTCATTAACCATAAAGTGGCACTTCTCCCAATTCAAGACAAGATTTGTTTGTTCACATCTCAGCAAAACTCGACCAAGATTGCTTAAACAATCATCAAAAGACTTCCCATAAACAGAGAAGTCATCCATGAAAACCTCTACAATCTTTTCACGGAAATCAGAGAATATAGCAGTCACACATCTTTGAAAGGTAATAGGTGCATTGCATAAACCAAAAGGCATACGTCTATAAGCATAAGTTCCAAAGGGACAAGTGAAAGTGGTCTTTTCTTGATCAGGTTGGGAAACAGGTATTTGTGAAAAACCAGAATAACCATCAAGGAAGCAAAAGTGTGTGTGCTTAGATAATATTTCTAGCATTTGATCAATAAAAGGCAAAGGGTAATGATCTTTTCTAGTTGCTTTATTTAATTTTCTAAAATCAATTACCAGTCTATAGCATGTAACAATTCTTTGTGGAATAAGTTCATTCTTATCATTCGGAACAACAGTAATACCTCATTTCTTAGGAACACAATGAACAGGACTTACCCATCTACTATCAGCTATAGGATAGATTATACCTGCTTCCAGAAGTTTTAAGATTTCCAGTCTTACCACTTGTTTCATTTTCGGAGTTAACCGACGTTGGTGATCAACAACGGGTTTAACATCAGGTTCCACATTAATCTTGTGCTGACATAGAGTGGGACTAATGCCCTTTAGATCATCAAGAGTATATCCAATAGCAGCTCGGTGCTTCCTTAGAACTTTCAATAATCTTTCTTCTTCATGTTCTGAAAGGTTAGCACTAATAATAACAGGATATATCTTCTTTTCATCAAGATAAGCATATTTCAAAGTGTCTGGCAATTGTTTTAATTCAAACACAGGATCACCTTTAGGTGAAGGAGGACCCCCTAGAGTTTCAATAGGCAAATTGTGTGGACATTGTTCAAAGAAAATCTTATCTATTTCATTTCTTTCATGCATATGTAAATCATTTTCATGGTCTAGCAAATATTGTAATTAAGGATCAGTAGGAGGCACAACAATAGAAGCAAGACCAAGCTCATGATTGGGACATGAATATAACATTGACTTAAGCCTCCCCCAAGCTAGAGCAATACTTTCTCCTTCACGAGGCCAAAAATTATATATATAATTCCGATCACGATGAACTAGATGCATAAGATAATTTTTTTGGTGGAACTCCAATTTCAATCGTTTCCAATTCCATGATCCAATATCATCGCATAGCCTATACCATGCCAATGCTTTTCCCTTCAAAGATAAAGGGAAAACCTTTTTCATAACTTCATCTCCGGGTAAACTTGCAAGCTTAAACAATCCACAAATTTGTTCCACATATATCAAGTGCATATTAGGATGTTCTGTTCCATCTCCTGCATAAGGATTAGCTAGCAGTTGTTCTATCATACCCGAAGGAATTTCATATTCAATATTTTCAGTAGGTGCAGTAGGTTGAGGGGTAGCTAATTGTGGTTCTGAACGAGGTGAAGATACCCCGAACAAACCCCTCAAAGGATTGTTCTCCATAGTAACAAGTGACAATAAATTTCAGCACACTATATAAATGTTTCCTTACCAAAGGCGCTTCACTCCCCGGCAACGGTGCCAGAAAATAGCCTTGATGACCCACAAGTATAGGGGATCAATTGTAGCTCTTTTCGATAAGTAAGAGTGTCGAACCCAACGAGGAGCTGAAGGAAATGACAAGTGGTTTTCACCAAGGTAATGTCTGCAAGTGCTGAAATTGTATGTAGCAGAATAGTTTGAGAGCAAGATAATTTGTAACGAGCAAGTAACGATAGTAGTAAAAAAAGTGCATCAAGGTAGCCCAATCCTTTTGAGGCAAAGGACAGGGCAAAACAGTCTCTTATGATAAGCAAAGCGTTCTTGAGGGTACACGGGAATTTCATCTAGTCACTTTCACCATGTTGGTTCGATTTGTGTTCGCTACTTTGATAATTTGATATGTGGGTGGACCGGTGTTTAGGTGTTGTTCTTAGTTGAACAAACCTCCTACTTATGATTAACCCTCCCGCAAGCATCCGCAACTACGAGAAAAGTATTAAGAATAAATTTTAACCATAGCATTAAACTTTTGGATCCAATCGGTCCCTTACGGAATAGCGCATAAACTGGGGTTTAGGCTTCTGTGAATCTCGCAACCCATCATCTAATTGATACTCCACAATGCATTCCCTTAGGCCCAAATATGGTTAAGTGTCATGCAGTCGACGTTCACATGACACCACTAAGGGAATCACAACATACATACTATCAAAATATCCAACACATATCAAGTTCACATAATTACTTGCAATATGATTTCTCCCGTGACCTCAAGAACAAAAGTAACTACTCACAAATGATAATCATGCTCAAGATCAGAGGGGTATTAAATAGCATATTTGATCTAAACATATAATCTTCCACCAAATAAACCATATAGTAATCAACTACAAGATGTAATCAACACTACTAGTCACCGATAAGCACCAATCTATAGTTCAGGTAACGAGATTGAATACAAGAGATGAACTAGGGTTTGAGATGAGATGGTGCTGTTGAATATGTTGATGGAGATTGCCCTCCCCAAGATGGGAGAGTTGTTGGTGATGATGAGGACGATGATTTCCCCCTCCGGGCGGGAAGTTCCCCCGACGGAATCGCTCCGCCGGAGGGCAAAAGTGCTCCTGCCCAAGTTCCGCCTCGAGACGGCGACGCTTTGTCCCGGAAGTCCTCTCCTTATTTTTCTAGGTCAAAATGACCTATATACCAGAAGATGGGCACCGGAGGTGGGCCTGGGTGAGCACAACCCACCAGGGCGCGCCTAGGCTCCCTGGCGTGCCCAGGTGGGTTGTACCCACCTGGTGGGCCCCCTCTGGTACTTATTTGCTCCAATATTCATAATATATTCCATAAAAATTCTCCGTGGAGTTTCAGCTTGTTTGGAGTTGTGCAGAATAGGTAGCCTGACGTAGCTTTTCCAGTTCCAGATTTTCAGCTGCCAGAATTCTCCCTCTTTGTGTGTACGTTGCATATTATGAGAGAAAAGGCATTAGAATTACTCAAAAAAGCATCATTATGCATAAAAACATCACAAATAACAGTAGGAAAGCATGATGCAAAATGGACGTATCACCCAGTTATGTGAAATAGGAGAAAAAGAGCACCTGTTAGATTGGACTTGTAGTGTGTGGTCTGTTTGGTGTATGTTTGACATTAAAACATGTTGAGACCTATTTTTTTTGTGTTGTGATGAACCAATATGGTCTTGTGACAGCTTTGATGCTTGTGAGGATATATTGCTCGTGGGATACATTTTGTGTCATAGCTGTGAGTTTTGATATACACGGTGTTGAAACTTATTATGCAAATTGCGATTCTATGCTAGTTAATGGCAAATGCTGCTGAAATTTTGTTTATTTTATGTGCTAACATTTTTTACATGTTTTTGTACTTGCATGATGAAATGAATTAAAAAGTTCATCTCATATTCACGTGGAAAATATTGAAATATAATACAATAGAAATCAGTATATCATCCGACTAAATGCTCACATGGTATGTTCAGGGGTAAAATCGTCTTTTCAACTACCACTTAACAGTCAACTCATGATAGTGGCATATCTGTACGCGGTGCAAATTCTCAGTGGCATATTTGGGAGAATTTTCAATGGCATATTAGGGTACGAGCAAGTTTTGAGTGGCATATATGGAATTCATCCCAATCATATGGATATGATGCTTCTTTCTTATGATCTTGATTGCTTGACAAGCTTCGGCAATCTGTTGCATGTTTTGGCTATCATCGCTACTATGTTAATCATGCTTTATCTACTCTTTTTCTATATTAAACTTAATGAGAAATTGCTCAAACATCCAACAATCCAAAAACCTGGTATGTGTAGGCAATTTTCTCCAATTACATTTGCTGCGACTCTCGAGTCTGCAGCTTTTGAGGGTGTGAATCATAAGAGGTGGCATCTGAGGGCAGTACTCCAACTTACCACCATGAATTGTTTTCACGCCTCTAAGGGCAAGCCAAAGGGAGAACTTACTCCTGAACAGGAGCGAGCTTTCCAGGCTACAGACACCCTCTTCAGAGGTGTTGTTTTGAGGTGTTCTCGGCGACAAGATTATCGATACATTCATGACCATCACGGTCGGTAAGGACATGTGGGATGGGCTTGAGGCCATGTTTGGGGTCTCGATGCAGGAAGTGAGTTGTATGTCAGAGCAATATCATGACTACAAGATGAACGACGCCCGTTGATGACCCACAAGTGTAGGAGATTGCAATAGTCTTCGAGGGAAGTATTTCAACCCAAATTATTCGACACAAAGGGAGCGAAAAATATATTTATAAGCCTTAACGATTTAGTTGGCGGTGAAATAGTAGCAGTATTGCAGTAAAGAGTAAAGAAACTGATTGCAGCAGTAGTAACTGTAAAGAGAGAAATAATGATGGAAAGCGTAGGCATGGAAGTACATAATGAGGGTTGCATGGATAAGATCAATTATGTAATAGTTATAATAGAGCGACATTAACTTGCTCCAATTCATCAATCATATGTAGGCATGTATGTTGTATGTAGTTGTACGTGCTTGCGATAAAAACTTGCACAACATCTTTCATCCTATCCTCCCGTTTCAGCGGTATCACAATGGAAATTAAGGGTAATTAAGGCACTCCTTTTAATGGAGAACCCGATCAAAGCATTAACAATCAATGAATACGTGTAATCCTCAAGGTAATGTCATCTCCGTTGATATCCCAATTATTGTCACCTTGGGGTCTCGGGTTCAGAACATTAACAGGTGCATACAACTTAGTATTACCTAATACACAAATATATTCATGAAAACATAAAAGGTATAGATATGAAATCATGTCACTCGGGCCCTAGTGTCAAGCATTAATCATAGAAAAGTCATAGTAACAACAATCTCAGAACATAGTGGATATATACTAGGTATCAAGCCCTAACAAAATCTGACATCTATTTCACAAGAAATCTTGTCCAATTCCCAGATACCTCCATGTGCCTACATGGTAATTACTAACACATGGGTGGAAGCATCATGAGATTGTTGTTGGAGAAGGGTTGGTGATGACAACGACGACGACGAATCCCCCTCCCCAGAGCCAAAAACAGACTCCAAATTTGATCTCCGGAGGAAAACAAAGGTGGTTGCGGCTCCATATCATAAAAAATGTTGGGGATTTTCTATGATTTTTATGCGATATATAGGATTTATAGGTCAAAGGGGGTTGATGAAGGAGCTGCCAGGGGCCCATGTGGCGCAGCTAGGCCCCCTGGTGGCCCCTTGGGTCTTCTTATTTTTCAGAAAAAATCCTAAAAAATTCACGCTCAATTTGGAGGACTTTTATTTTTGCACAAAAATAATACCATGACAATTTTACTGAAAACATCGTTAGTTTGGTTTAGTTTCATTCAAATAATGCAAATTAGAGTCCAAACAATAGCAAATGTGTTTGAAAAATTATATACGTGTGGGAGGCATATCAACTCCCCCAAACTTAGCTTATTGCTTGTCCTCAAGCAATTTAGTTGACAAATAGAGCATGCCAAAGGAAGCTTTTATAGACTCGTTTGCTTTTGTAGATGTATAGAAATTTAATCCAAGATCAAATTATAACAAATATTATAAGAACAACCATATGAATGATAACACTCCGTGCTTACTCATGGCAAGATCATAACAAACTTGAAGAAAATAATACGAAATTTTAAATATCAACATGATCATACGAGCAAAATATCATCTGATCTTTCTGATACCACAAAACATAAACACAAAACACCTTTGAAGTTCAAGCAACGACTAGACATTGCAATTCAGCATAAAGAACATCTAGTCATGCTCCTCTTAACATTAATTAGACCAAATGCATATTATACTAAGAATGAAAATTGCGCCCTCTATAATGGTGCTTGTAGAAAGTGATGACTTAAAGTAAAAATAAAAAATAGAAGAAAAATAAAATATAAGGGCCCTTCGCGAAGGGAAGGAGAGATTAACATGTGCCCAGGGACGGCACCGATTTTCAAGAAGTACTACCATCTATCGTCCACTGAGCTGGTGGAGCTGAAAAAACAGTTGGATGAACTACAGTAGAAATGATACATCCTTCCAAGTATATCACCTTAGGGGTCATGAGTACTCTTCATCAAGAAAAAGGACGACAAACATGAGAATGTGTGTGGACTACCGCCCACTGAATGGGGTCATCATCAAGAACAAATACCCGCTCCCTCACATTGACGCTTTGTTTGATCAACTTAAGGTGCATTGGTATTTTCCAAGATTGACCTTTGAGTCGGATACCATCCGCTGAATCAAGCTAGTAGATATCCCCAAGATGACACTCACCACCCGTTATCGTTCCTACAAATTCACATCCATGTCATTCAGACTGACCAATGCTCCCGCCTATTACATGGGTATGATGACTCATGTTTATGGGATATTATTTATCCACCGCCTACAACACCCATGGGGTCTTATTCATCCACCCCAACCGTTGAGGGTGTGGCGTACCACAAAACGGCCTCCTCGGTCGATCAAGGTCATGTTCATCCAGTGCCAACCGCCTACTATACGGCCGGAGACCTGTTCATCCAACCCCAACCGACTGGGGTGGGGCGTACGCACGCGCGCGACAGCCACAACAACACGGGGACTATTCATCCACAACCAACCAACCAACCGTCTAGGTCAACACATCTTGTGTAAGGGGTTCGATCGATGCAAACGGTTGCTGGTCTCAACTCGATCTATGTATCACGTGCGCGGCAGGAACGAGGACTGTTCATCGAGAGGCAACCAACTGTATAGGTCAACTCATGGCTCGCGTGGGGGCTCGATGCAACGCATCAATGAATCGGGCCAGCAAACTACATACACATACGAGTCTCGCTCGCATCGATCAGGTTAAATAAGCAGCGAAGGGATCACTTGGGTTCAGTAGTAGTGCGAGGGATCGCTCGGGTTCAGTGTAGTGTGTGAGAGATCGATCGGGTTCACTAAGGCGAGGGATCAATCGATCGGGTTCACTAAGCGAGCGCCTCGCTCGGGTTCAGTTAGCAAAGGGCTCGCACACGCGCGCATATGAGAGAAGCGTGCAAGCCACACTACATTGTTTGGTCCCGACCACCCACCATATACCGAGAAATCCTCGAAAATTCTCGCCCTCATTTCCACCACGATTTTTATGTCATGGATGGCCCAAAGAATGTCATGCAGGTTCGCCTACAGCCCGTCCAGGATGAAAACCCCATTTTATGTCATAATTTTTTGACATAGAAGTAGGAGCCCATCACATCTATGATGATACATGTTTTTGTTATAATTATCGTCATGAAAGTGTCACTTCCATGACCGAAAAAGTTTTTGTTCGGGCCATAATGTCACGAATGTGTCTTTTTTAGTGCCAAGCCACACCACCACCACAAGTTGAACCGCCAGACCTCACTAACCTCGACTCCTATCTTAGCCACCCACATATGCGATGAATCACCAGAGTCCGACGACCCACGAAGACCACTGCCACCAGAGAAAAAGAAACCGATGTCGCCAGGACGTCTCCGAAGAAGCCACGGGTACGAGAAGAACTGTTGTTGTCGTCGTCATGCCATTCCAACGGACCTATCCCCGAGCACCGTCATGGCCTCTACGCCGGCGAATGGCCGTCGGTGAGCCGCCGTCTCCACTGACCACTCTAACACGATTTAAAACTAATGGGTGGGACCCACCGGCAAGCGGTACGTTAGTGGAAAGCATATAAGAGCCAACGGGTGGGACACACAAGGAAGGGCGTATTTTAGAAATACGCTTTTGATGTGGCCGTCTCTAGCCTTTCTGTTTAAACTGTTTTAAATCAATTTAAATGATTATGTTGACTGAACTTTGACCACCTCTAACTTTTAAACTATAAGTTCAAATGAGTTGATTCTTTTTGCATTATTTTTTAAAAATTCTTTATCCACTAATTTAACTTGGTATTTATTGGACTTGTCTAGAATTTCAACAGAGAATTTGGCTTTCTGTTGTATTTACAATTCGCTTTGAAAATCAGGAGTTCTTTGACACTCCATCTGAGCAAGGCAAGCCACCACCTCAACTAAGTGGGTCAGGTGTCGGGGGAACCATCGCCCGACCCCTACCCACATACACATACACAAGCGAACGAGACGGTCGGCATAAAAGACGCTTGATGAGGGGGCTCTACGCTGCCCATGCGTCATGAACCTCCAAAACCGTCAAGGCAGTGAGGGACAGGATAACAAGATCAGACAACGAGGAAGCAGCTAGGCACGCAGCGGGTGGAGTCGCGAATGGATTAGACGAGCGTCACATGAGCTTGTGGATGGTCTTAGTTGGATACTCCAGCAGGGGCGGAGCTTAGTTAGGGCCGAACTTAGCCATGGCCCGCTTAGGTTTTTTGCACTTCTTTCTTTACTTATGATTTGGAGCCCAATCCAGCCCATCATTTGCAGTCCTCTCCTCTGGGCTGGCCCACCTAGGTTTTCCTCTTAAGCTCCGCCACTGCTCCAGCATCATTTTTTTGTGGTTGGATGGTTAGAGGGACAGTGGTATCCCTACTCCCAAGCCCATCGGGTTCAAGTCCTGGTGTCCGCATTATTCCCGACGATGCGCTTTCAATGAGAGGAGACGTTCCCGTCGATGACGAGGCGCCTACGGTGACTTCGTAAATCTCAAGATGATATGTCGGCTCAGTCTCTCGAAGGTGCTCATAAGGGTAGATGTGCGTGTGTGCGTTCATGGGGATAAGTGTATGCTCGTATGTATGAGCCCTTGTGTCTGTACTGTGTTGAAAAATAGTCATGTTATTTTTTTTAAGTCATGGCCCCAATAGTTGGACTTTTGTTGTCAAAAAAAAAAAGACACACAAGACGTGTGATTGGCTGGAGACGTTGAAGCTCGCTCACCTTGTCCTTCCTCACATCTCGATTTCATAGCTAGTCGCCCGAGGATCACTTCGCCGATCCATTGATAAAGTGTCCTCCCTGGAGGTATGTATGTACGCATGCATCTTTTTTTTTGGGTAGCTTAATCGTCTCTTGCGTATTTAATCTGGGATGAAATTTGAACCATGCCTAAGTTCATCCTTCAGTTTCCCTGCTATTCTCAAATCGACTTTCGATGATATTCCGGGGAGCGCGCTTGCCATGCGGCTGCGCGGCCGTCGGTTGGCAGTGGAGTGGCGACCGTAGATGCTGTTGGCTCGCTTGCGGGTGCGGCAGCCTCCGACTCGGGCGAGCTGAGAGCGTGCGCAGTAGAACTGGATCTGGCGGCTATGCAGCTGCCAGCTGCTGTACTAGCTCGATTTAGCCTAGCTAGATCGGACGCACACGTTCGGTCGAGGAATCAACGGACGGCGTGGCTGGCGCCTGGCGGCAGGCGGTTGCAACCGGGGGCAGGGCTGGATTTGCCGCTTTTTACTTTACATGTTTTCAGAAGTAGATGAATAACAGTACCACATAGCATATACATACAGTAGCCTCCTGATGACCTTGCTTGTACAGATGTTTGTTCTTAGCACGATTAGGTAGCCTCCAGATGTTTGTGCGTGATTGGGTAGTAGCTAGCCTCACAAATAATGGGCATTATTTTCCCTTAATTCAGGGGTGATGTACTTATTTCATTGTATACTTTCAGTGATTGCAAATGGACGGCGAAGCCAGCAGTAATAGACACGGCATCCTGGAGAGGATGCTGCTCGATGAAAGTGCAGAGCCTACGGACCTGCCGTTATCACTTTTGGAGGACATCACAAATTGTTTCCACTCTGATCTACAAATTGGCAGCGGTGGATTCGCCGTGGTTTACAAGGTAGCACTCCTTTCATCAGCTTCGTTTCTCAAACTGCCTCTCAAAGTCTAATAGCTATACTCCATACTACATACATAGCTTTTGTTCTGGAACAAGACAGATATCGGCCGAGTTTGGAGTACGGTGTAGCAATGTAATACTTTGCACTATCTTTGCTTCATGAATTCGGCAGAACGCCTGCTTATAAAATTCTTGTAACATCTGCATAAAACTCCTTTTTTTTTCTTTTGGCATCAGTACGTAAAGCCCTGTTTTCCATGAAGCAGAACGACTGTTCATGAAATTCTGACATATGTATAAAACTCTTCTTCTTTTTCCTATGAGGAAGCGCCAAATTGGGATTTGGTGGGAGATAAGACTTTCATTTGTGCTTCAGATTTATCGCTACGATCTCGGCAACCTGTTAATTACTAGCTCTGTAACATCTTATAAGACGTTTTTATAGTCCATGGCAGTGCTAAAAAACGTCTTATATTATGTTACGGAGGGAGTAACTCTTTTCTTGATTAATGAAAATGGATAGTCTTTTGTCTTGTTAAAGGAAAACTCTTTTCTTTTTAATGAATTCAACAAACTAAACTATATATGCACGCTACAATATCGTTCACGACCGCAGGGAATGATCGGAAAACTGATGGTTGCTGTAAAGAAGCTGTCCAACACAGTTGATATTACTGAGAGTAAATTCCATGGAGAGGTTAAATGCTTAATGAAGACCAAGCACAAGAACATAGTACGTTTTCTGGGGTATTGTGCTGACACACAAGGAAAAATGGCAGAATATGAGGGGAAGCTTGTCATGGCAGATGTACGAAACTGGTTACTCTGTTTTGAGTTTGTACCCAAAGGGAGTCTTGATAAGCATATGTCTGGTACCATCATAATCTATTTCTTCCGTATTTATTTACTCGCCGTCAGTCTAAACTAATTAATAAAAATCCGTCTCTTTCGTGTATAGATGCATCTTGCGGACTTGAATGGAGAGAGCGCTATCGAATAATCAGGGGAATATGTGAAGGCTTATGTTACCTTCATGAGAAGCGCATTCTTCATTTGGACCTTAAGCCTGCTAATGTCTTGCTTGACATTGGCATGGTACCCAAAATTGCTGATTTTGGTCTCTCGCGGTGTTTTGATGAAGGGCAAACCCGAGCTATTACTCAACATCTGTGTGGATCTCAGTAAGCCAGCATCTTAAAAGCTCTTATTTTTTGTTATGCGCAACTTCACGTTTTATTTGGGCATTCATTGATCAAACTTTATATAATCTTCCCTTAGGGGGTACTTGGCTCCAGAATTCTATAGAGGACAAATCGCATTTGCCTCAGATATATATAGTCTTGGTGTTATAATCATGGAGATGCTGACAGGAGCGAAGGGATATTTTGAAGAGGAGCATGTAAGAACAATTTAAGCATTTTTTTATTAAAGGGGATTTCTCCCCCCCAATTTCATTAAAGAAACCAAAGTACTCCCTCCGTTCCCAAATATTTGTCTTTCTAGGCATTTCAAAATGGACACAACATACGGATGCATGTAGACATATTTTAGAGTGTAGATTTGCTCCGTATGTAGTCACTTGTTGAAATCTCTAGAAAGACAAATATTTGGGAACGGAGGGAGTAGTTTTTACAGCCAAAACGCTCCTCCACCAACAGAACAATCAAGGTAGGCAATGGCACCTAAGCTACCAAACAACAGCTAAAAAGGAACCTATGTTGCAAGCTGGAGGCAAACAAGGAGAAACTAGGCAAGGTAGGAAAACGGAGGAAGATAACATTCAGACTAAGGTTCTGAAGAACAACACTCAACAATTGTGTAGTAAGCACAACAGGTGGACTTTAGTTGTGCATGGTAATAAATCAATACGTGGAATCAAAGTTCATCGTTCATCAATCTATATGTTAAAAGGATTATTGCTCTTATGTGATATTACATAATTAAAGTTATGGTAAAAAAATTGAGAAAGAGAGCTTTATGTATTTCCTTGAATCAAAATAGAACCATTAAAGTGGGCCTATTGAGCCATAGCTGGGACACCGGCAGCCAGTGTTATATCCCCATGGATCCTAGCACAATCTTCAAGCTCATGTGCAACCCCATTAGCAGTAAACAAACCTAGGAGTAAAACCATGGTAATTTATTTCAGAAGTTATCTAGAATTGCTGCTAGCTATCATCTGTTGAGGTATTTTTTTTGAATGAAAGGGGTTTCCCCCCCTGCCCCATTTTATTGAAGCAGCAAAGAAAACCAGATTCGGAATACAAGCTTAACAGCTGGATCCCCACACAGCCCACACCAGGCAACCACCAGGCAGACTAGAAACAGAACTAACTGGAAGGTCTAAACAGCCTCACAAACCAGCAAACACTTTAGCCTACATGAAGTTCTTTTTATTACAAAACCCAAAGGCGAGGGCCAAAAGTGAAAGCTAATTGTCTACTGACGACGACCGGAGATCAGGTCCAGGCAATCCGCAGGAGCTCCCCCCGGTGTTTGTCGAGCAACAGAATACATCTTCGCAGCAGCTCCGCTTGGGTGTCGTCGCAGAGTACCCCCCAGTGCAGAAGCACATTTTTCAACTTGACAAGGACACAATTCAAGCCTCTCCACGAGCGGCCCTGAAAACAGAAATCATTCCTTAGCCTCCAAATGCTCCACAAGGATGCAGCCGTGACCAGATTGAGCACAGGTTTACATTTGTAAGAACGCCACACAGCACATATGTCTTCAAAACAAGTAAAAGGTTGCACATTAAAAAACTCAGACACCAGCGACCAGATACATTTGGCCACAACACAATCAAAAAATAGATGTTGAGTGGACTCATTTTCTCTACAAAACAGGCAGGAGAGGTCTTCCACCTGTCTACGTTTGTTCAAATTATCTCTTGTCAGAACTTTATTGTACACACAAACCCACATGAAAACATGAATATTTTGAGGACACAAAACTTTCCAAAGAGATTTTCCAATCGGAGAAACAATTCCCCCAAAGTTTATAGCTTCATAGAAAGATTTAACTGAGTACAGCCCCTTAGGTTCAAGAGACCAGATGGGCAAATCTGGGGAGGTAGACAGGGGGAAATCCCTAATCTGGTCTTGTAATTGATTCCACCTAAGCATCCCCCTCAGATCGACACATCGCCTAAAAGTAAGTTTCAGAGTAGTCCCATCCCACACTTGAGCCACTGAACAATCAGGCTGGTTGCAAATTTCAAACAGGTCCCAAAACATAGTTCTTAGGGAACAATCCCCAGCCCACGTATCATGCCAAAAACTTATTTTATCACCTCTTCCCACCTTCCAAACATAGAAAGTTTTTGAAGCATTTAAAGCCCAGGTCACACTTTTCCAGAAGGGGACCCAATTTTTTGCTTGGCCCACAGAATATTCGGCGAGTGAGTGTTATATTTAAAAGCCACAATCTTTTTCCAATCACTGTCATTAGATTCAAAGAAACGTTTTCCCCATGAGGCCAAAAGGGCCATGTTGAATTCTTTCAAGTTGGGGATACCGAGTCCCCCAAATTCCTTTTTTCTAGTAACCAGACCCCAGTTGGCCAGGTGGTGTTTATGTTGATCATCTATATTACCCCAGAAAAAATGAGCCATCTGAGAATTAATGGCATTAATTGCCCATTTAGGGAATTTAATCATGGCCATAAGGTAGGCAGGAATACTAACAATACATGCACACAATAAGATCAACTTCCCCCTGTAGGTCAAGTATCTACCCAGCCAACCAGAAATATTCTTGATAATTCTATCAATAATTGGTTGTAGATCTTCTCTCCTCAATTTGTCATAGTGCAGAGGCACTCCCAAGTATTTGATAGGGAAAGACCCCAACTTACAACAGAAAATTTGAGCAAAGGTTTTAGACTCCTCCTCCACATTTATGGTGAGTAAATCACTCTTGTGGAAATTGATTTTCATACCAGATAGGTTTTCAAAACAGGATAAAATCCACTTAAAATTCCTGGCTTTGTCATATGAATTCTCAAGAAAAAGAAGTGTATCATCAGCATATTGCAAGCTGATCACTCCCCCAGGGATAATGTTGGTCAGAAGACCAGAGATCAGGCCATGCTTTGAAGCCTTGATTAGCATTTTGGAGAAAACATCAGCAACTAAGTTAAAAAGCAAGGGGGAGAAGGGATCTCCTTGTTTGAGACCTTTCCCCCCCATAAAGTAAGGCCCAGTAGTGTCATTGATCCTCACACTAAATGTACTCTGCAAAAGAGTTGTTTTAATCCAAGAAATCCATTTTTGCCCAAAACCTCTAGAACTAAGCATTTCAAAAAGAAAGTCCCAACTTACTCTATCATATGCTTTTTCATAATCTAGTTTGAGCACAAGCCCTTGCGAACCAGATTTCTTAACTTCATGAATAACCTCATGTGCCAGGACCACACTTTCAAGAATATATCTGCCCTTGATAAAAGCAGTTTGATTGGGAGAAATCATTCTATGACTGATAGGGGAAAATCTATTAGTCATAGCTTTTGTAAAAATCTTAATAGCACAATTACTAAGACTGATGGGTCTGAAGTTCTTCATGTCTTTAGCATTCACCTCCTTTGGGATCAACACAATCAGAGCAAAATTAAGTCTATGAATATCTAATTTACCCTCCTCAAAATCTCTAACCATGGCCATAAAGTCTTTTTTAATTACCTCCCAGAAGGTTTGATAAAAGAGGAAAGACAAGCCATCAGGGCCAGGCGCACCATGTGCATAAGAGCCAAAAATGGCTTCCTTAATCTCCTCTTCAGAAAATTTTCTTTGTAGCATTTCATTTTCTTCTATAGTAACCAGCTCATCTTCCTCCCAGAAGGAAGGGCCAAGATGAATATCATGTTTTGCTTCATACCCAAACAGATTTTTATAAAAAGTAGTAGCTACATCTAGCATTTCATTAGTAGTAAAAACAGGGCCCGAATCCCCATTTAGCTCAGTCAAATGATTTTTTCTATGCCTGTGATTGGCAAGCGCATGAAAATAGGCATTGTTTTTGTCTCCATCTTTAATTCTACGATCCCTCGAACGTTGCCACAAGGCAACCTCCTCCTTACGCAAGATATCATCGAGCTCTTTTTTAATCTCCCTCATCCGAAGCCTATCCGCATCCGATACACGATTTGACTCGGCAAAAACATCTAGGATATCAAATTCTTGCATAAGGTCTTTCTTCTTTTTCTTAAGAGCAGCTTCAATATTAATACTCCAGCCTTTAGCCTTTTTCCGAAACAATTTAGCTTTTTTTAACCAAACATCAATAGCAGTCCTCCCCACCACCGGGGTATTCCACACCTTTATAAACATAGTTTTAAATTCTGGGTAGTCAAGCCACCATTTTTCAAACCGAAATTTTTTGGGGGAGGTAACCCTCCTAGCTTGTGTGTCTAAAATCAGGGGGGTATGATCACTACCAATTCTGGGTAAAGCAGTTAAAACGGATAAAGGAAACCGAGCATCCCAAGAGGGGGACACAAAGACTCTATCAATAGCAGCAAAAATAGGATCATCCTGATTATTACTCCAAGTAAAACTTCGATTAGCAATGCTAATTTCCATAAGACCCCACCTATTAATCCAATCATTGAAAAGGAAGGCAAGTTGATTATTAATGATGCCATTGCTCTTATCTGTAGCAGATCTCACCAAATTAAAGTCTCCACCCAAAATCACAGGATATGTGAGATTTGCCATTACATCATGTAGTTCAGCAATAAATTTCATTTTCAGATCATTGTAAGCAGTACCATACACAGCAACAAAGTGCCAAACAAAACCATCTTTTTTGTTCTTAACAGTAGTCACAACACAGTATGTTTTATTAATAAAGCCAATTATCTCAAACAGATCATTATTAATCCCCACAAGGATCCCACCAGCAGTATTAATAGCAGGGAGTTGTTGCCAAGAAAAATCATTTCTACCAGAAATTCTCCTAATGGTAATATCATCAATTTTTTCCCTCTTGGTTTCAAAGAAACCAACAAAATCAATATGATTGCTATTAATAAAATCCCCTAGGCACTGAATTTTACCTGGTTGTCCTAGACCACGAATATTCCAAAAGGAACCTATCATTGGACTTTAAAAGGGTGAGATAGGCCACAAGGCACATTCTTAGAAAGAACAGCTGGACTGTTTACACCCAGATCAGCAGTGCCCCCTGATCTAGAGTTGAAAACAGGACCAGAAGGGGTATATACTGTTGAACCGGTATGGGCCCCAGCCCATCTGTACCTATCTCTTAGGCCCAAGCCCATGAGAAATGTTGACCTAGAAGGGGAGCTCCTCCTCCTCTGTTCTGTGTGAGCAGCCACACACCAAGAAAGACACAGCAGCTGCTGCTCCTGGTACGCTGCTCCTCCAAGTTCAACATGGTATCAGACCAGGCTGCAGCGGCAGCGGTGGCGCCGGTGGTGTAGTCCGGCGAGGAGGAGCTGCGGGGGCGAGCGGCGGCGAGCTAGGCGCAGCGGCTGCGGCTGGTGGCGGAGTGCAGCGAGGCGGCGCGGCCGGCTCGGGAGAGGAGGTTGTTGTGCGCGCGTGCTGCTGGAGCTGCTGCGTGCTGGAGGTGCTGCTGCTGCTGCGTGAGGCAGCGAGAGAGAGATTGAGGGGAAGAGAGAAAAGGAAGGGCAGGTCACGCATCTCACCTGACACGGCAGCAACGCTGTCAGGTCCACCGCGAGAAGCTGCAGTTTGTCTCCAAGTCCCCTTCTGCTCTCGGCTGTTGATTGCTGCGGGTTGGTAAAGGAAGGAGAGGTGACGAACTGCTGCTGGTGAGAAGAGGAGAAGAGGAGTGCTACTGCTACTTGCAGGTGCTGAAAGTCCTGCTGTTTTTGGTCTGCTGCTGACTGAAAGGGAAAATGGCGGAGGAAGCACTGGCGGCTGCAATGGACAAGCTTGCGGACATCATGGCCGCAAAGATGGTGGCTGCCGGTGAGAAGGCACCTGCTGATGTGGGCTCGAGCGCTGTGCAGGCAGAGATGGTGCAGAAGATTGAGCTGGCTCCAAACGAGGTGAAGTTAGAAGGTGTAGAGAACTACCTGAGGTGGTCGAGGAGAGGTAAACTCATCCTCAGAACTAAGTCACTGGAAGACTATGCTCTTGGTGAGGTGAAGGAACCAGAAGACAAGAGGGGAGCTTCATGGAAGAAATGGAATGCCACGGACAGTTTGGTGTTGAATTGGCTGCTGAGTTCTCTATCCCCTTCTGTTGCTGCTTCGGTGGAGGACCTCCCTACTGCTGCTGAGGTATGGGCAGCGTTAGCTAGTATGTACTCAGGGAAGGGAAATGTCATGTTGGTCTCCAAAATTGAAGACACTGTGCATGATCTCACTCAAGGTGATAGGACTGTAATGATGTATGTTGAAGAGCTGAAACATCTTTGGGCTGATTTAGACTATCTTGCACCTCTTGTGTTGCCACATGCTGAGTGTGCAGTGATAGCTAGAAAGTGGGTTGAGGATAGGCGTGTCCTCAAGTTTCTGAAGGGGCTGGACTCCATGTTTGAGAATAGAAGGGCTATCTTAATGCAACAAGCTGAGTTGCCGTCACTAAGAGATGCCATTGCTGCTATAGCACAGGAAGAGACTAGACTGAAAGCTGTGGAGCGGTCAAAGGTGGCTTCCAGACCTGCTTATCACATAATGAATAGGCCTGAGACAAGAGACTGCCACAATTGTGGGCTGAAAGGGCATCTCAGTTACCAGTGCATAGCCCCACCGAAGAGAGACAACAAAGGCAGAGGAGGTTACAGAGGCAGCTACAGAGGAGATGGCAGGGGATACTATCGTGGAAGCAACAACAGGGGCAGAGGTGCTCCAAGTAACTATAACAACTACAATCGCTACCAAGGGGAGGCCAGAGCGAATGTATCTGTCATGAGTGAGGGTCAGTCCAGTTCTTCTCATAGTCAAGACATGAGAAATGAGCAGCAGGGTCAAGACAAGAGGAACGGACAGCAAGCAGAGACAGTGTTTGGTGACTTTGCTCATTTTGTGTACTCTGATGAAGGTAATGAAACTGCATCTGTTGCTGTTCATAGGGCTGGTGTAGATTGGGTTTTAGACTCAGGGGCATCGAAACATGTAACCGGCAACGTTAGAGAGTTTGAATGCTATCAACAGTACCCCCAATCGTACAATGGAACTATTCAAACTGCAGATGGTACTGCACAACCTATTAAGGGGGTTGGGGCAGTGCAATGTACTCCAAGTATTAAGTTGGAATCAGTTTTGCATGTTCCAGCTTTCCCAGTTAGTCTAGTGTCATTGAGTGCTTTGATTGATCAGATGGATTGTGACGTAACTCTTAACAAGTACCGCTGTTTGATTCAGGAGATGGGAACTGGGAGGAGGCTTGGGGCAGGAACCAGGCATAGAGGACTATGGTACATGGATCGCCAGGGGGATGTGAAGACTGCTGGCATGGCTCTTGCTGCGACTGCGACAGAGAAGGAAGCATTAGCTATGATCCACCATTGTAGGTTTGGACATGTTTCTTTTGAGAAAATGAAGAAAGCCTTCCCTGATGTAATGAATGGTTTAGATAAAACCAAGTTAAGGTGTGAGGCATGTGAGTATGCTAAACACACTCGGATATCGTATGTGAGTAAGGGGCTCAGGAGTATAGTCCCATTTGTGCTTGTTCATTCAGATGTTTGGACGTGTCCATCAACCTCGATAAATGGAATGAAATATTTTGTCACCTTCATTGATTGCAATACTCGCATGACATGGATGTATCTAATGCGACATAAAGATGAGGTGTTTGAGTGTTTCAAGGACTTCTGTGCGTATGTTAAAACTCAATTCAAGGTGCAGGTTCAAATGATAAGGACCGACAATGGGACAGAATATGTCAACAGAAGGCTGGGAGAGTTCCTATCAGACCAAGGTATTCTGCATCAGACATCTTGCCCGGACACTCCTCCCCAAAATGGCGTGGCAGAGCGGAAAAAACGGCATATCCTTGAGGTGGCGCGCTCAATCATGTACACTATGAATGTGCCAAAGTGTCTATGGGGTGAAGCCGTTCTGACTGCAACCTATCTGATCAATCGCACACCATCTATGATACTGGGTATGAAATCTCCTTGTGAACTCTTATTAGGAGAGAATAAATTTAGTGTGCCACCAAAGGTGTTTGGATGTACTTGTTTTGTCAGGGATCATAGACCTGCTGTGAACAAGCTGGATCCTCGGGCGGTGAAGTGTATCTTTATTGGCTATCCTTCTGGACAGAGAGGGTATAAGTGCTGGAGTCCTTCTGATAGGCGCACTTTCGTGAGCATGGATGTGACATTCTGGGAATCTAATCCTTACTATGGGGAAAAAACTGACTTGAGCTCGTTGTTTGAATGTCTGGACCAGCCTGTGGTTGGTCCAGAGGGGGAGGTGGTGTTGCAACCTCAAGTATCTGAAGCAAGAGGGAGAGAACAAGGAAGAGGTCAGGAAGAGGTGATGCAGCAAGCAAGACCGCCAATGGTGGGCACTATACCCATGTTGCCGCTGTCTAGTGGAGAAGGTGAAACAGAAACGCATCAGGTTCAAGAGCAACCTGAGCAGCAGCAGGGCATAGCACAGAAGCCACTTAATGTCTACACCCGGCGAGCCAAGGCAAATGAACCCCAGGGGGAGCAAGCAGGAAATGAGAATGTGATGCAGGGGGAGTCACACATAGAACAGGAGGACTCATCCACGGAGATGCCAATTGCGTTGAGGAAGGGAACTAGGGCTGCGGCTGCCAAACCTGTCGAGAGATATGGGTTTGAACATAATATTGGGAATTATGTGAATTATGATGCTCTGCCGGCATCATATAAAGTGTTCATTGCTTCTCTTCAAGCGGTGGTTATTCCTTCAGATTGGAGAAATGCAAAGAAGGACCCTAGGTGGTGTGCTGCTATGCGAGAAGAACTAGAAGCATTGAGAAAACAGAGGACTTGGGAGTTAGCTGAGTTGCCAGCAGGAAAGAAAACAGTGGGCTGCAAATGGGTTTATTCTGTCAAACAGAATCCTGAAGGTAAGATTGAGAGATACAAAGCCAGACTAGTTGCAAGAGGATATAGTCAAACCTATGGGATAGACTATGACGAAACATTTGCTCCAGTAGCAAAAATGAACACTGAGGATATTAGTATCATGTGCAGCAAACTTTGAATGGCCTTTGCATCAATTAGATGTGAAAAATGCTTTCTTGCATGGAGAACTAAAAGAAGAAGTGTATATGGAAGTCCCCCCTGGATTGGACTCATCTAAAACTGAAGGCAAGGTGTGTAGATTGAAAAAGTCTTTGTATGGTCTGAAACAATCACCGAGAGCTTGGTTCGATAGATTCCGAAGGGCTATGTGTGAGATGGGATACAAACAATGCAATAAGGATCACACTGTCTTCTACCGGCATCAGAATAGGAAGATTGTCATCCTTGCAGTCTATGTAGATGATATAATCATAACTGGAGATGATGGGACGGAGATAGCAAGGTTAAAGGAGTGTCTTGGAAAGGCATTTGAAGTGAAGGATCTTGGTCAGATGAAGTATTTTCTGGGTATTGAGATTGCAAGATCTGCCAAAGGGATAGCCTTGTCCCAGCGCAAGTACACCTTGGATCTCCTCAGTGATATGGGAATGTTAGAGTGTCGAGCTGCTACTACCCCAATTGACCAAAACCATAAGGTAACAGCACAATCTGGAGATCTAGTGGATAAGGAGAAATACCAAAGACTGGTAGGGCGTTTACTATACTTGTGTCACACAAGGCCAGACATTGCCTATGCTGTGAGCATAGTGAGTAGGTATATGCATGAGCCCAGAAGTGGACATGTGGAGGCAGCACACAGAATTCTGAAGTATTTGAAGGGAACACCAGGAAGAGGACTGTGGTTTGAAGGGAATGGCCACTTGGTAGTTGATGGGTATAGTGATGCAGACTGGGCAAGTTGCCTGGATGATCGTCGATCAACATCTGGGTATTGTGTGTTTGTGGGAGGTAACTTAGTTTCATGGAGAAGCAAGAAGCAGCCAGTTGTATCAAAATCAACAGCAGAAGCAGAATATAGAGCCATGTCTCAGGGGTTAAGTGAGATGTTGTGGGTGAGAAACCTTCTAAGTGAATTGAAATTGCTAAGAGAAGGACCTCTGAATGTCTGGTGTGACAATAGGTCTGCTATATGCATAGCTAACAACCCAGTGCAACATGACAGAACTAAGCATATAGAGATTGATCGATTCTTCATCAAAGAGAAGCTTGATGCTGGGATTATAAAGATTGAGTATGTGCACACAGGCCAACAGATAGCAGGCTTGACAAAAGGTTTGGCAGCAAAGGAATGCAACCTAGCTTGCGACAAGATGGGAATGATAGATATCTACCACCCATCTTGAGGGGGAGTGTTGAACCGGTATGGGCCCCAGCCCATCTGTACCTATCTCTTAGGCCCAAGCCCATGAGAAATGTTGACCTAGAAGGGGAGCTCCTCCTCCTCTGTTCTGTGTGAGCCGCCACACACCAAGAAAGACACAGCAGCTGCTGCTCCTGGTACGCTACTCCTCCAAGTTCAACACTCTCAGCAGCATGTGTGGAAATATCTAAATCATGCGGTAAAACAATCTCTGGATTTTGGTCAGCAAATTGCAGGCATCTTAATTTATCTGTTGAGGTATTTGACCTATTTATATACATATGCAATGTAATTAGGTATAGTTATGATGAATTGATGTTCTATCATTCTTGTGTGTTTATATACATTCTTGAAGATTATCTATCATTCTTATTTATGTATAATGATGAAGATCTATCCGCTCAAATCCATTTATATAAAAAAATCCACCATATTAACAACCATATGTTTTGCTTTTTGTGACGTTATTTTAAGCATATTTTGCTTTTTTGGTTGACCGCCTTGTGCTTGAAGTATGTAAAACAGGTAGATAGTAACTCATGATTGCAACTTCGTAGGTAGTTGAAAGTTGGATGAATCGACTGGAACAGGCACCAGAGAGGCACACAGAGTTAGTACAAGTAAGAGTATGCACTAAGATCGGGATAGAGTGCATGGACTTGGACCCAAAGAAGAGACCAGTTACACAGCACATAATTGATAGGCTTGATAAAACAGCAAGTGCTGACTATTCAGGCCAAAATGGCATTTGCAGTTCACTAGTCGAGCTGCAGCCAAGTTTACTCAAGGAACAGTCTGGGGAAAATATTGGAAAGCTTGCAGATGAGAGCCTTATAAAGGACATCAATGAACACCCAGAAACGGAAGATCACTGCCAGCAGGGTCAAGAAAATGCAGATCAGTGGTCATTACGGGAAGCACAAGATACGGAGCAACAGGTTAACCGACCAGGAACAAGCATTTTCGGCTCTAAATCTAGCTTCTTGGAGAAGCTAAAAAACTTGAATATCTTTAGCAGGAAAGCACGCAGGAATTTCGTGAGGAATGGTGGCCCACACCTACAGAATGTCAGGGGCCTAACGATTTTCACAAAGGCAGAAATAAAGAAAATCACAAAAAACAATTCAGAGTTTCTTGGTACCGGAAGATTTTGCAAAGCCTACAAAGGAACTCTTCCTGACAATACCATGGTGGCAGTTAAAACCTTTATCACGCTAAGCAATAGTCTGAGGCGGGAGTTTGAGATGATAATAGAATTCCATAAAGAACTGATCCACAAGAACATCCTCAAGCTCTATGGTTGCTGCCCGGAGATGGATGTTCCAACGTTGGTATTTGAATTTGCTGCTAATGGGAGCCTCGAGAGCATTGTCCATGGCAGTAAACAAAAACTGCCTTTAGACTTGCGTATTGACATCGCAATTGGGTCTGCAGAAGGGTTAAGATACATGCACTCCTACGCAAATTACCCCATGCGACATGGTGATGTCAGACCGAACAACATATTTCTCGATGACAAGTTGACACCAAAAATTGGAAACTTTGGGCTTTTGAGGCTTTATAGTTTACAAGATGAGATGAGGCTACAGGCCTCTGAATCAAGTGATACACGCAACCAATTGATGCTGCTTAATATGGGTTACATGGACCGAAAGTTCATGCAAGATGGACATGTAACACTAAAGAGCGAGGTCTACAGCTTTGGAGCTATTCTCTTGGAACTAATTACCAGGAGGAAGAACATATTTGATGCAAACCGCATCCTCGTTGATGAGTACCGCAAAGTTTATGAGAGAGAAAAGAGTGGAAGAGCGATGTTTGACAAGGAGATTGCAACTGAAGACAATATCTTCGCCCTGGAGGAAATTGGCAAGGTTGTAATTGAGTGCCTGAAAGAAGACAGTAAGGAACGACCAGATATGACCGAGGTGACGGAACTACTTGTGATGATCAGGAGAGAGAGGAGGCTCGTTAAGGCACGCAATAAGGTGATTACTACTAGTGTTCCATCTGTATAGTGGGTGGCCACATTGTCCAACCAAATGAACTAAAAAAATTAAAGTCAGGGTACCATGAAGGCCACAAATTTGCATCCCTGCCTGTATTGCTTACACGCCGTCACAAACATAAAAGGAGAATTTATTTTCCTTTTGTCCCTTTTTGAAAAAGAGGCTTAAACCCCCGGCCTCTGCATCATGTGATGCACACCGCCATAGGGATGAACTTGAGATGTTATTTGTTCAGGAAAATGTCTAACTTGGATAACCAATGAGCATTAGACATTGCGCAGCAGCGCCTGCACGTTCCCGAACAGGCCTCACACGTGCGGATACCCTGGGCACTCAAGGCCTGGATTACGCACTGAACTCGCCGGCATCTGTCTTTGTTCTGAAAATATTCCACGCACATTTAACACTCGCGATCCCAAGGGCAAGGGGCAACGCCACATATCATGCGTGCATTCGTAGTGGAAGCGAAAAAGAGAAAGCTATGGCGACAATCGTACCACCCGGATCTATGGTGACTTTGATCCCATCCTTTTCTCCACCCTAGAAGAAATTCCATGCTCGGATTCTTTTCTCGAATAAGAATAATTCTCCATGCGCTGAATAACATGGGCTCGAACGGAGGAGCGTGGCCAATATGCAAAAAATCGGGAATTTCAGATATCCTTTCAGATTTTTCAAAGTTCACTTAATTTTAACTAATTTTGATTAAATATAATTTTGTTTTGAATTCGTTTTTATCTGGCTCGAAATTCTGGGGTTTAAAGTATATCCACCAAAATATAATCAAAAAATCTATTGAAATTACTATGCATGATAGCTCATTAATCAGATGAACCTTGAATCTGATCATCATCAATCAAATATACTCCCTCTGTTCCTAAATATAAGACCTTTTAGAGATTTCAGTGTCTTATATTCAGGAACGGAGGGAGTAGAAAAGAGAGCAGTAGTCTCCTCCGTGTCTACTTTTCTTCGTCAGCTCCAGTACACTAGTAGCTACTCTCTCTATATATATATATCTCTCTCTCTTTGCGGGAAAGGAACTTTCATTAATCAAACCAAGTGGTTACTTTCACGAGTAGCTACTCTAGCAAAGGTAGGTTAATCACACGAATGCGATGATGAACACGAATGATATGATGATGCATGATCGAAGGCCATATGGGGCCCATAGATATGCGGGCGACAAGTCATCACTGGTTAAGTGAGTGGGAAATTGGCTGGGTTCCTCTTCCTCGAGATACTCCTCGACAAGACCAGAATATGCGGCCGTTCAGTCAATGGGAAAACACTCAACTAATAAAGCAGACTGAATTTTGGTTCGTGCGGGTTGGTCATATCTGCGTGCCTGCCCTGGAGCTGGAAGCTAAGATCATGACGACACACAGCACTCGCCATGCAAATGGAATGAAATCCGGCATCTCGTCAACGTACCTGCTTGCATGAACAGCGAGACGATGATGCTCATCTTGAAACGCAAGCGAGGGAGGCAGAGGACGGCGGGAAAAGAAAGATGCAATGCAACTAGCGCAAGTGCGGTTGGAATCCATCAGATCAGGTATCCTTCCAGGATCCATCGCCATGATTGATCTGGAGAATGGTTGCACCCGACCGACTCGCTCATATATCGCGCGCGTGCATGCTTGCTTAGATATGCGTGCGTGCCTGTGCCAGCGCCAGTGAAACCACATTAGTCACTAGCTCGCCGGCCGGAGATGATGTCGATGTCGACGATGGCGGAGCTGGCATGGCGCTTCGCGGCCGCACACGTCCTGCTGTTGCCCGCGGCCGTTGGCGGCGTCGCCTACCTCCTCCTCCGCGCCCTACGTGCCTCCCAACTCCGGCAGGAAGGCAACAGCCCGCCGCCGGGGGGCATCGGCGGCTGGTGCCGGGGCGCGGTCGGGGCGGAGACGCTGTCCTTCCTGGCGGACAACAGCAGCGGCAGGGGCTTCTACCACTTCGTCCACGCGCGCGCGCTCCGGCACGGCGCCTGCTTCCGCACCGTGCTCTTCGGCCGCACCCACGTCTTCCTCCTCTCGTCCCGCGCGCGCGCCGCCGCCGCCAGCCTCCTGGCCGCCGACCCGCCCCACCTCGCCAAGCGCTACGTGCGCACCGTCGCCGACCTGCTCGGCGAGCACAGCCTCCTCTGCACCTCCCACGGCGCGCACCGCCGCATGCGCCGCGCCGTCGCGGGCCTCTTCGCCGCCGCGCCCACGGCCGCCTTCGCCGCCGCCTTCGACCGCCTGATCACCGCCCGGCTGCTGGCCGACGGCTGCACGGGCCGGGCCGTCGTGCTGGACGCCGCGCTCGACGTCACCTTCAGGGCCATCTGCGAGATGCTCATCGGACCACAGGAGGATGCACATAAGCTGGGACAGCTGCAGAGCGACGTCATGGACGTAACGCAAGCCATGCTCGCGCTGCCAATCAGGCTGCCTGGAACAAGGTTCTACAGAGGCCTACAGGTACCTTTTTTTTTCTTCTAATGTTTTTACAGTTTTGCTTATTTCTTTTTACTTTTTTCGCCACTCGAAACCATCACTGTCCGATCTAGATTGACTAGATCACTAGATACCAAGATTCGCGCAAGTATGCATGTTTTTAGTTACTACAAATTCACAAGAAGGGAATGATTCCTAGCTAGATTCTTGGTGTGGAATTGCTTTGATGTCAGGCAAGGAAGAGGATCATGGATGCACTGAGGCAAGAAATATGCATGAGGCGAGAAAATGGCCTGAAACTAGATCGCCGCGACGACTTTCTGCAGACCCTTCTTCTCAAGAGCCATATGGATTCACCTGAAGAAGCGCTCACGGATGAACAGATTCTGGACAACATTTTGACACTCATAATTGCAGGTATAGATATATGTCAGTCATAATTCAGTTGTTAACTTGCAAAGACTTAATTGAAATTTCAATCCAGGTGCATGGGGTAAGTCTTGTTTGTAACTGAGTGCAGGGCAAGTGACAACAGCAACGGCAATTACATGGATGGTCAAGTACCTGGGCGACAACACAGACCTCCAAGAGAAATTAAGAGTGAGTGAGGACTGAGGAGTCATTCCATCTCATCTGATCTAACCATCTTACCCATACATAGCCCATGTATGAAGAACAAGTTACTTCATTTCTTGATTGCAATTCTCTATCTACATGTATGCAGTCAATTCAGCTGGATCTGGCATCCAAGCACCATGACGCACCTCTTACCCTACAACATCTGAACACCATGGACTACGCATACAAGACAGTCAAAGAATCCTTGAGGATGGCCACCATAGTTTCTTGGTTTCCAAGGGTGGCACTCAAGGACTGCCAGGTTGCAGGTAACTAAACCTCGCTGATTTTATGCTTTCTCCTTGCTGGAAGCTACAGTTCTATTAACAGAGACAAGTAACAATAGGATTCCACATTAAGAAGGACTGGATCATAAATGTCGACGCGAGATCCATACACTATGATCCGGCCGTCTATGACAATCCAACGCTGTTTGATCCTTCCAGGTTCAATGTATGTATTGTTGTAAGCCTGAAGAAATTATAGTAGATATATATTGTGTTGTGATGTAGACAGATTGATGTTGTTGCTATGGACAGGACGATATGAAGCCATACAGCTTCTTGGTCTTTGGAGCAGGCAGCAGAACATGCCTGGGGATGAATCTTGCCAAGATTATGATGCTAATATTCCTTCATCGCCTCATCACAAATTTCAGGTCTCAGCTCTAAAGTCAAGTTTCTTTATTTTGATGCAAGGCGCAAACAAGTAGAGCTGGAGAGTAAAACTAAAATGTCTGATGTTTTCAGATGGGAGATGGCAGACCACGATACAAGCCTCGAGAAATGGGCAATGTTTCCAAGGCTGAAGAATGGCTGCCCAATTCGGCTCACGCCGATACGCAAGGACAAGATGCACTGATGACTGATGCACATCTAGTAAATCTGTCAGGATATGCATCCAATTATGAAGCTATGTGATTTTCCTTAGTTGTTACATACTCCAACAGATGAAACAAATTCTTGATTCCTTTTTTTGGATGAGCCAAGATCAAGCCTAGCTAGCTGATAATTTCAAATAAAGTCAAATAAAAGAAAGGGACAATGAAGTGCTGCTGGTCTTTGTGATATTTTATTGACATGTATGCATGCAGTACGCTAACTTGGTGCAAGCAGGGCAAACCCTCAGAAATTTCTTTTCAGAGTTGAGATGAATTAAAACCAACAGAACATCAAAGTCTCAGCTAATTCAGATATGGACTGAATCATCAATCAATCTGCATACAAGAAATGAAAACTGACCAAAACTGGAATCTACCCAGCATAGTTTCCCTCCCCTATTTATACTTGGTAGGTTTTAGAACATATTTTTTATGTGCTTAAACAGCTTTTTGCTGGATGTCATTATCTAAATTTCATCAATTCTGTGTGTGTTTGCACACGTTTTGATTTCAGTTTTTCCCATTGAGACGTCACTTTCTAGATTTCACAGATTCTGTCCTTCGATGGTTTTTCGCTCATGAAGACTCTTCCACTTGGACACCTTCTATTTAGATATATCTTATTCAGAGGAAAATAAGTAGTTTTCTCAACGTAATACTACACTTACAAAATACTCCCTCTGTCCCATAATGTAAAAACGCCTTAAATTATGGGGCGGAGGGAGTAGCTGAGTAATAAGAGCAGTAAAGAAGATTCTAACTAAGATGAGACATAGATAGTTGGATCTACAGTTTGGCTTCGATTTCTTCCAGGGTGAGCCCTTTTGTTTCGGGCACAATGCAGAATATGAATGCGAGAGACGCCACCGCAATCACCCCGAACGAAGCAAAGAGAACCCCAGTGCCAATCAAGTCCTACAGCACAATTCAGAAAAAGGAAAAGATGACTACTTGATAATACTAACCTTAAGAAAGGATTAACTTGATAATACACTCCAAGGACCAAGGAAAAACTCAGAAGGAAAGAGCAGCAGGCTTGTACCTCTAGTGGGGAGAAAGCAAAAGTGACAAGCGCGTTGGAGGCGAAGTTCACAAGAACAGCAACACTCAATCCACGGCCACGCAGTTTCAGCGGGAAAACCTCCGAAATCATAAGCCAGCCAATCGGACCAAATGATAACTGCAAAGTAATCACTTCTCATCAGATAGCCAAAGAGCCAAATTTAACTCACAGGTAAAGTTTAACTGCTCAAAGTTTGGTGGAAATGCAAGCGAACTAGTATTTCAGAAAGGCAAGGCCTACTAGATTACTCCATGGAATCCTCTTGTACTATTTTATGGCAAATAAGGGTAAGCCAACTCTGCAAGTACCTGGTAGCAGCCAACATACAGTAGTAGTGCTATTACAGCCACATAAGGAGCACCCGTAAACAAGGTATAGTATGAAGACAACAAGAATAGGGAGACAGCCTGCACATAACAACCAACAACAGGAAAGTGTGAATAAGTGTGGATACATCTCCATCAAAGTACCATGATAAAAAAATGATCATGCTTCCTAGCCCCTGATAGCCTTCGACATCGGGGTATATTTGAAAGTTAACAATACCTTGTTCCACAGAGACACATAGTTATGCATGAAAAGATATTATTCAGTTATATGAATATATCATTTCGTTACACAGAAATCATTTGAATACTAACTTCAACTTGGTTATATTTTTGCAGCTGGTCATATTAAAATAAGAAATCTACATGTTGAAGCCAGACTTACAATTCCACTAACACCACCAATTAGTAATGGTCTTCTGCCAAGTTTGTCAACCACAAGAACGGCAACTCCAGTCATAATCAGCTACAGAGATGAAACCACGGCATTAGTAATACTTTCATATTTTTTTAACACAAACACAGACATGCAATTTAACGGAAAATCATACTATTGTTCTTATGCATTTATCAGCATTGCATCAAATCTTAACTAGGCATATATTGGGCTGGATTCAACTAAAAATAATATGGAATCACCGTGTGTATGTTGAATTTTTCTCAAGGCATTCATAATTTGTACGTGTGAAACCTCTGAACCATCTTAGAGTGGGCAGATATCACTGCTGGTTATTATAAGTTTAAACTAAACTTGTGCAAAAATTGGCACCTACCTTCAGCAAGCCAAGAAGAATTGATACACGAGTGGCATCAGATGCTCCAGAGAATCCAGCACTCTGTGTGCAAATAATGATAGCTATCAATGACACAGCAAGAAAAGCAAAGAATTGGTGGTGCTTGAAGGCAAGGACATGCCAATCCAACTAGCCCTGCAAGATTTACCCCTACCCGTATACTGGAAATGGCAACCTTAACACCAGATAATGGCATACTTGAGTTGAATAATTTCATATGCAGAAGTATTAGTACCTGAAAAATTGTCGCAGCATAATATAGCACACTTGGTTGACCAGTGACCTGGCAAATACATAGAGAAGGAGAAGAATAAACACCACATAAAGATCAACCTCATATTATTTGAACTGAAAAGATCAACCTGATATCATGGAGAATGTACGAACAGAACTCTAGGACAGGTCAAAAAAAAAGATTAAAGAGAGTACCTGCTGAAAGAACACCAAGCCACATCCAATTATCATTGCTTTGAGACACTTTCCTTGAAAGATCTCACTGAAGCCTGCTTTTTTCTCTTCACCAACGTATGACAGTTCTTCCAGAATCAAATTAACCTGCTCCGAAACCAAATCAGGTGACGCTTGACCCCTCAATCGACATAAGCAACGTGTAGCATTTTCTTTTGTCTCCCGCAGATCTCCTTTTCCTTGTGTGGCACATAACAGAAGCCACCTAGGTGAACAAGGTAACCAGCACATTCCGATGCCCATAATGACACATATCGGAGCACTGGCGGCATACATGTAGCGCCAACCAGAAATCACTTCAACAAAGAGATTGCCTACTATATAACCAAGCTGCAGAAGGAAATGGAAATAAGTAGGCTGGAAGATAAGTGGGCGGAGAAGGGGAAAAGAAGTATCTACTGTGAACTTACAAGCATCCCAAGAACAATAAAGAACTCCTTGAGAGAAATGAGCATGCCTCTAATCTGACTTGGAGCAGTCTCAGCAATATACATTGGAGCAGCGTGCATAGCCTAATGAAAGCGACTCACATAAGCCTCATATAGAAATGTATGTATGTGTCCATATCCAATTCAAGTATGACATTAAGTATTGTTGTTACCAATCCAATTCCTATGCCATATAAAAAGCGACCAACCACCATGATAAGGAAGTTAGGGGTCACTGCTGTGAGAAGAGCTCCAATCAAATACATGATAGAAGAAACAACAAGCTCTCTGCGCCTTCCTGTGGTAAGCAATTAGGCACAAATCATATCAGAACAACAGATAGATTGCACAGCATAGCATGGGGTAGAGCACGAGGACAGCAGAACATGCGTACCTAGAAAATCCGCAATGGTGAATGCCGTGGCAGATCCGATCAAAGCACCATAGAGTGAGCCGCTGACCTGCATCGCAAACAATGGAACGACAAGGCACACGGCAGATTAAAATGAGGCCAGACGAGGCGATGGCATAATTAGAGAAGATTTGTCTGATGTTAAGAGTGGAGCATTACCACGAGGCCGGTTTGCACTGATGACAGGTCGTACCATGCTGTACCACTGGATGTGGGGGACTGCAACCGACGGACAGAAAATAATTATGACCAACTGTACACAGTTGTGGTGTTGGAGAGATTGGTGAAGAGGCGGTACCTTGAGCGATATGGTGGCACCAGATGTTGCCCCGATGTCATAGCCATAGAGAAGCCCACCCAGAGCTGGGAAGAAGAAGCTGCAGACGGTACAACGAAGCATTCAGATACGCGATATGTTTTGTACTCTGTACTAGTACAACTCTACAAGTCTTTTGGTTGCAGAATGAGTTGATGGTTTTCAGTGTTGAATGAATGAAAAGCCTGAAGCGTGATTTGGGTGCTCCAAAGGAGACCCCGGATGAATGAAGCAGAAGCAGAAGCAGCGGCAGCAGCATGGGTGGTGGCAGTACAGCAGTAAGTTGAAAAAAAAACTGAATCTAGCAATGAACGATCAGTTAAGCGAGCGGTAGAGAGGAGGAGAGGGGGAGGGGCGTACGGGAGGATTGCGGCGGAGACGGAGTAGGCCTCGCAGGCGGCGGGCAGCAAGGGCCTGGCGGCGTCGCGGTCGTCGGGCGGCGGGGAAGAGACGTGGATCTCCACATCCCTCTCGCCCTGCACCAGAAATTCGAACCGGCCGAGCCGATGAAATCGATCAGACGACGAAAGATGCTGGTGGAGAGCCAACGACGTACCAGGGGCAGGCGGGGGAGCAGCTACAAAGGGAAATTGGCGGGTGAGGAAGAAGAACAGTAGTAGTACTAACCTTGGACGCCATTAATGTGCCGTCCTGTTCTGCTCCGTGCTAGGAGTAGTGCGCTATGCTGAAGTAAGACCCGCGGAGGAAGATGGTTGGTACCTAACCACAATCGCGTAGCACGAGGAAGGCGAGGTTGTGTTACGTACCCGAGGATTTAACCATAACCAGGTGGGAGGCCCTGGAGGAGTCACGTCGTCGTCCACGCTTCCACGACTCTCTCTCTCTCCCTCTCTCTCTCTCTGTCTCAGTTTTATTAATTTATCTCCATGGTGTTTTGGCTCGATTTTATATCTCAGTTTGTTTCTTGTGATTTGTGAAGAAGTCATCGCCTTCACTAACAATAATGCACGCGACCGGCTACACGTTGCTTCTTAAGTTATTCTTTTTTTGCAGAGAGAAGGATAGACATTGCAATCAAAAAGAGCATCTTAGCCATATTCACACACAAACAATGATACCAAACCCTTCCTCCGAGACTTGTTTGCTCCGGTCCCGCACACTCCTCTTCCAATTTCTCCATTGCTGGCCCCTCCCCTCTCCTCTCCGGCTAGCCGGCAACGATGAGGTGGATGAGGGGCCCATCCATGTATATTTGTATGTAGGCCAAAGGTCAACGAAACATGCCCGACTACTGCCTCAGATAGCTAGCTAGGACCAACGCCATCTTTTCATTTCAACCTACTGCTTGCGGCCTTTTGGCATATGTCGGTTCTTGCCTAGTTGTGCGCTCCTTCTCTCCACCTTGCTTTAAGCGTGCTCTCCTTCTCTCCGCCTTGTTTCAAGCGCGTCACAGAGTCAATAAGGTGGCTACGATGGCTCCATCAGCAGCGCGTGATTTTGGCCCTCGGCTTCCCTCCTGTTGTGGTAGTGTCGGCGATGAGATGAGAGCCTTCTCTCTCTTTATAGTCGCTAAAGAGAAGAACTAGGTGATTCCACCAATTCAGAGGTATCTGATGATCGATTTAACCTCTGATAAAAAAGATAGACCTCGGTTCTATTTCATCTCTTCAACAAGTTTAGTAATAAGCATAACGGCTCTATTGTTTCGATGGGGAGAAGAACCTATAATTAGCTTTTCGGGTCCGATGGTCACATGGTCTTTTAGGAGGGAGGGTAGTGGGTTCTAAGAACACAACAGAGAAAGAGGACCAAACCTGCTTGAGTCCTCTTCTACATCTTGAGTACTTCCCACTCCAATGGATCTAGTTTTTAGAATAGTTTTGATCCGGCCATGTAGAGCACTCATAGAGGTCCGGCTTCACGTCAGTAATCTACCACACCCATGCTAGAATTCAGTAGAGTCCCCACTCGCCAACCGCGATGTCTTGGTTGAGAGGCCCCACCTACCCATCTTCCCGCAATTTCACTGAGGTAGTACCATCCCCAATTCGCCACTTCTTGTGTTGATGTACTAAGAAATTGGTTGAGGATCAAGCGTGTTCTGCATCTAAGAGGAATATTCCCTTAAGATGAACCACTGAATTCCAACCAAACTAGAAAAGATGCATTTTTATTTGATTTGGTTGGGGTAGGCTCTGACTTAGAGGTTGAGCTTTTTAATGTCCGGTCAAAAAAGCCAGACCCAAGAAATGCCCACGTCTATAGAATAGTTGTTCGAGACGGACTCAAGCTCCCCTGGCGTACTGCAGGGTGCAGCTGGGTCACTGATAGGTGGGCCCACATGTCAGTGGCCCAACTTCACCCGGGTCTTCATTGCACATCTTCTTTTCCATCATGGCGGCAACCTGTTTTAGGGTGTGTTTGGTTTAGAAATACAGTGGGATGGAATGGAACGGTCTTGGACTCATGTCCCATCCCTACTAAATTGTTCGGGCCAAAATTGGAGCCCTTGTCCAGCTCAACCGTCAGGATCCGAGTCTAGGCTGTCAGGCCAGGCTGCCCATGCCCAGGTTTCCTGTTCCATGTGGTTGAGTGTCTTCCCCGTGTGTACATGTAGCTTCTTGACATGAATGGTGATGGTGGCCTTTTCTCAAGAGAAAATGATAAGAAAAGAACACGGGCATGTTGCAACACCACGGAATTTACCAAACAATATTATCTCCTTTCGGCATCTCAACATCCACGCACCATTGCCATCAGTACAAAAAAAGAAACTCTTCAATGCAAACACCGACGACCGAATCGCCAGTTTTTCCATTGCCACATCCACACACAGATTAAAATTGTTCACTGGCAGGTATTCAGTATCAGATAGAGTACATTATTCAGATCCAGTCCACGAAACCAAGCTGACTGGCGGTTTTAGATCGGCGACACCAAACCAAATGCGAAACATAGAAAGGATTATCAGGTACCATTCAGATCAGATCAGGAGGCCTCTTCTTTCTTTGGTTCCCAAGGCTGGTACCTTGTCCAGTCCCTTTGCCCTGGGTTCAGAGCATGCCCCTTGGAGTGGTAGATCAAGTCGTCACCCTGTCCGGTGTAGTTCTGTCTGTGCTCCCTAATGAACTTTTTAGTCTTCTCCTCCAGCAGCTGTCCCCTCCAAAAGAAAGTCATATTTATGAGCTACTTGGTTTCGAATTACCAATAGTAAAACCAGTGCACTGAATCTACTTGCACACATCGAAGGACATTTCGGCTAACAATAGCTTAAAAAGTGATAATGTTTCTCAGCAGCCTATTGCACCGTTCAAATAATAATCAAACTTTTAAAAACATCGAGGGAAAATAAGAAACTTCCATAGTCTCATTGATTCCATGGCCTTATACACACACCTAAGTGCTCATTTATTTTATACTCCCTCCGTTCGGAAATAAGTGACTTTTTTAGTTCAAATTTGAACTAAAACAGTGTTACTTATTTCTGAACGGAGGTAGTACAACTTAGGTAATACATGTTGTTCAGGAAGCCCTGCCTAAATGGATAAAGCATCTCAGAAATTTTATATGCGCAGGAAAATAGCACAAGGAATATTAGAGAAAGCTTGCCTTGTCCCCAGTGCTGTCTGTAATGTGGTGCAGCCATCCATGCCATTCAGCAGGCACTTGGGATGCATTGTAGCGACCCTTGTCCGCATACTCTACCCACCTATGCCTTCCTGAAGATTGAACAATGTTTAGTTTCTACTAGATCATCAGGGGGGAACACTGAAGCACAAGAAGTATGCTCACACATAGAAATACAAATCGTCAAGCTTGGAATGTTCGTTAGCAAAGTTCCAATCTCAGGCGATAGAGAAAAGAAGAGATGAGAGACAAAATCTCAGACAACAGGAGATGATGAGTATAGAGTCCGATACTGTTCTTTCTAAAGTGGCAATGTCTATAAGTTTGATGGTCAACATTCAAATGTGGGCATGCAGTAGAACTCGACAATAAAAAATTGCAGTAGCTCAACTAAGGGGTGATGCACTAACCATACTGAGTGTCATGTAGTTTCTCATAGTACTTGTTTCCAAAAGTGTCAACTCCTACAAGGGTTGCACCAATGTTGTGAATTTTGGTTTGCCTGAAAAGAAGAGAAGTTTGCACACTGAGACATGCAACCACACATCCCTTCCTACAAAACTGGAGAGATGGGAGGGAGGACTTACAATAGGTTTCCGTCCCCAAGGCATTTTCTGTAAATAAAACCATGTTACAACATTAGATTAGAAGCATAAACAAAGAAAGACATGTAGAATTTAGCTCTCTTTTTTGCCCCTACTATGGAATTCTATGAGGGCTATATCATTTTAGAAATTTAAAAACAGTCCAGTGAGTACCGACAAGAATAGGATAGTGTACATGGTGATGCTCCACCAAAAAAGCAACACAACTATCGCATTTAGAAAATTGAAAAGAGTGAAAGTGATTCCTTTTACGAAGTGGGGACTCCAACTTGAAAGCTTGAAGCTGCAGGGTGTAACCAGTATTCATCACAATAAAAATGTGTTCTCTGATGGAACAATATACCTATCAAGTAATCACTGGAAGCAGCAGCAAAGTTGTGCACGCGCTTTCACAAAGAAGATACCTTGATGTGAGAATTCTCAACTGTTCAATCTACTATTATATTATTATGGGATGCTAAAGTCCTGCTACTAATCGAAAAGCATTATGTGGAAGGTGAAAACATGTGAAAGTCTTTTAAAGCCAATGAGTACAGTGGCCAACCGATGGTATTAATTTTTCAAACCCCGCACTTTCTCGTTGCGTTGTACTTCATCTGTAAACAAATATAAGATTGTTTAGATCACTACTCTAGTAATCTAAACGGTCTTGTATTTTTTACAGAGGGAGTAATTGTTATTCTCTTGAAGGTATGTTGTGTTGTGATTCACTATTGAGGAAAATCGTAACATCGGCAGATGCATTTGTGTACAGGATGATTTTGTCTTAAACTGCATAGACCAAGAGGAAGGAACATTTGTGTTCTTTGTTTTCAGGCCTTGCAATCCCAGCAGAATAATTTCGAAGGCATGTAAAGCTACTATGTAATTTGAGGCAGTAGGTGGACATGTGCTGTTGCCTACTCATTTGGGTTCATTAATATGGATGCGAACGAAACTAGCGATCCCAATAATCGGTAAACCGATACGCGAGGCGTTCGAAATTGAAGAAACCCTAGATGATAATCGCATGGGATCTTGACCGAACAGCCACAGGAGAAGGAGCATGGACGAATCTCAGATCCGGGAGGGGGCGAGGGGGTGGGGGAAGGGGGGAGTCTTACAGGTATCCCTCTTCGCGGGCGTAGCGGAGGAAGTTGGTGAGGCCCTTCTCCCTGATCCCCTGCCACACGCTCCGGACCACCGCGGCCATGGATGATGCCTTCGCCTCCTCCGCCGCTCTCCCTTCGTTTCCTCTCAATGGCCGATGCGATGCCTCCGTCTCTCTCTCTGGAATGGTAGGAGGAGATAGGCGAAGCGGACCAAGACGGTCTGGGCCGGCCCATTCTCTTCTCACTCACTTCATATGACAAAAATAGTGAGCCAACATTTTGCAACTGGGCCGAGCCATATCGTTATGCATGCTCAAAAATAAATAAAACAGCTAGCTTTCGATGGCAGCCTCCTTCACCTAGAATGAACTCCAGCTCTGCCACCCTATCTGTAGAGTTGCAAGCGGCCGACTCGTGGAGACACGCATTACTTGATTTCAATATGGCAAAAAGTGTGTTGGCTCTCCGGGATGATGATGTGTTGATCCCGCTGGTCGGCGATGAGACTACTAATGCTAAATTGTGGTTATTTAGTCTAAGTAACACACTTGCTAATGTTCAGTTCATGGAGGTTATGGTCAGTTGGTCACGCTTTGGGTGATCTGGTGGGCGCGATGAAAAGCCATTCATGAGGAGGAACGCAAGCCCACTCTCCACGCATCTGTTTATAAGACATTATCTGCAAGACCTGGAGATATGTGCAAAGCCAGCACCATCCGCTCGCTTGGCTCCCACACGATCTGGTGACATGTGTATCCGGTCGGACGCCGGCTGTGTTAAACTGAATGTTGATGGTGCCGTTGCAAAGAACACAAATAGGGGAGCAGCTGCAGTGGTCTGTTGAGATGAGGGACGGTTCTTGGGTGCTTTGGTGGTGGTGCTGGACGGTGTCACGGACCCGGCAACGCTAGTTCAAAAATTTCCTACGTGTCACCAAGATCAATCTAGAAGATGTTAGCAACGAGAGAGAGGGAATGCATCTTCGAAGATTGCTAAGCGGAAGCGTTACAAGAACGCAGTTGATGGAGTCGTACTCGCGGCGATTTAAATCGCGGAAGATTTGATCCAAGCGCCGAACGGACGGCGCTCCGCGTTCAACACACGTACAGCCCGAGGACGTCTCCTCCTTCTTGATCCAGTAAGGGGAGAGGATAAGTTGAGGGAGAACTCCGGCAGCACGACAGCGTGGTGGTGGAGCTCGTAGTTCTCTGGCAGAGCTTCATTACGCTCAACGGAGGAGGAGAGTTGGAGGGGAAGGGCTGCGCCAAGGGCAAGGGGGTCAGCTCCCATGCACCTCCCTACTATATATAACGGTGGAGGGGGCTGGTTTCTTGCCATCCATTGGGGTGTTGGCAAAGGTGGGAGAAAAGAAATCCCATCCTTTTCCTTCCCCACCGATTGTTATCCCCCCTATTTAGGGATCTTGATCTTATCCCTTCGGGATATGATCTTATTCCTTCTAAGGTGGATCTTGGTGCGCCTTGACCAGGGGTGTGGGGCCTTGCCCCCACTACCCACGTTCATGTGGGTCCCCCATGCAGGTGGGCCCCACTCTGGAACCTTCTAGAACCTTACCGGTACAATACCGAAAAATCCCAAACATTTTCCGGTGGCAAAAATAGCACTTCCCATATATCAATCTTTACCTCCGGACCATTCCGGAACTCCTCGTGACGTCCGGGATCTCATCCGAGATTCCGAACAATTTTCGGTAACCACGTACAATTCCCATTACAACTCTAGCGTCACCGAACCTTAAGTGTGTAGACCCTACAGGTTTGGGAACCATGCAGACATGATCGAGATGCCTCTCCGGCCAATAACCAATAGTGGGAGCTGGATACCCATATTGGCTCCCACATGTTCCATGATGATCTCATCGGATGAACCACGATGTCGGGGATTCAATCAATCCCGTATACAATTCTCTTTGTCCATCGGTATGTTACTTGCCCGAGATTCGATAGTCGGTATCCCTATACCTTGTTCAATCTCGTTACCGGCAAGTCTCTTTACTCGTTCCGTAACGCATGATCTCGTGGCTAACTCCTTAGTCACACTGAGCTCATTATGATGATGCATTACCGAGTGGGCCCAGAGATACCTCTCCGTCATACGGAGTGACAAATCTCAGTCTCGATTCGTGCCAATCCAACAGACACTTTCGGAGATACTTGTAGTGCACCTTTATAGCCACCCAGTTACGTTGTGACGTTTGATACACCCAAAGCATTCCTACGGTATCCGGGAGTTGCACAATCTCATGGTCTAAGGAAATGATATTTGACATTAGAAAAGCTCTAGCAAACGAACTACGTGATCTTGTGCTATGCTTAGGATTGGGCCTTGTCCATCACATCATTCTCCTAATGATGTGATCCCGTTATCAACAACATCCAATGTCCATGGTCAGGAAACCACAACCATCTACTGATCAACGAGCTAGTCAACTAGAGGCTCACTAGGGACATATTGTGGTCAATGTATTCACACATGTATTACGTTTCCGGTTAATACAATTATAGCATGAACAATAGACAATTATCATAAACAAGGAAATATAATAATAACTATTTTATTATTGCCTTTAGGGCATATTTCCAACAGCTCATGCGTGTAGGGAGGCCATGTGCCTAGCTAAAGACTTGCATGTCAATACACTAAATGTGGCATCAGACTGTCTGAGAGTCATGAATGAGCTGCGTTCAGTGGACCGCCTGGGATCTTACCGCATGATACTCAAGGAGATACATGAGAAAGCTGCAGGGATGCGAGTGTGCAAGTTCAGTCATGAGGGGCGTGAGCACAATGGGGAACCCCATAGGTTGGCTAAGATGGCAACTTCTCTTAGTGTAGGTCGGACATGTATGGTTGATTGATCCACCGGATCATTTATGTATTCCCCAAAACATTGAACTATGAATAAAGTCACGCCGTTCTCCTAAAAAAAATAGCTCTGCCACCCTACCTTTTTAACCTTAGCTAAGCTTAATTCAGCGGTGTCATTCCATCGGCCACATGCAGCAAGCTAGCCACCCATCCGTCAAACGATCATCGATCCACCCGGCCGGAAAAGAGGAAATATATGGGGGAGCAATCATTAGCTGCTACTAGTTCAGATTCTTCTGTACAGCTTGTAGCTAGAGCTAGCTAGCTACTAGAGCGTCGATCAATCGAGTGAATGAGTGTGCGCACGAACCCGATCGTCCATGGACGGATGGGCTAGGGCGAGGCGACGGGTTGATGGGGCCTGCGCAGCTCCATCCAATTCCAAGTGGTAAAAGGCGGGCGGCCGGCCGGCCTATGCCATGCCATCCAATCTTTTCTGTCCCTCGAAGCGTCTCGTCGAATCCATTTCGCCACAAGCATACGCATCGTCGTCAACCAATCATGCATGGCGCAACTTCGAGCCCCGTCGCCGATCAAGTCCGCCTCAAATCATCCGCCCCGCTTCTGTTCTCATGGTGCGTGTAGCTGTCAGTCTGAATGTGACCCTGTTAATCTCCCAGTAACACGACCAGACCAGCTATATTACTACGATCAATGTAGTGGACAGTGATGGACATACTATGTTGGAACTTGATAGATAATGTAGGATAGGATCGATGCGTATTGACGACTTGATGGTTGACTAACCAGCTATCTAGTGAACTTAGCTTGTTCACCAATCGGGCGTTGACATGACTCCTTGCAAACCAATCGAATCATTACCTACTTTGCCGGATGAAATCATCAACAAATTAATTGTATACTACTGCTACTATTGCAAATTAGGTGGTGGATTTTGAGGTGTAGCTTTCGTCGGTCATGGATAGTTAGGGGCAAATCGGTGATACGCATCATGTATCGCCTCTTTTCTCGGCCAAGAAAGTGTGTGTAACAGTCCATGCACTCGCTTGGCTCGATCCATGGTTCGCCCGCCATTTCTTATTACCTTCTTAGGACGTGTCTGGTTACTTGCATCAGTTTTAAGCATTTTACATAGTTGTCTCGGTTGGGTCTGGTTGAGCATATGCAGACAAAAAAATCAACATCTGCGTGTTGATTGGTTGCCTGCACCCCCTCTGGTCTGCATATGCCGAAACGAAAGGAAACGCAAGTCCGGTTGTTTGGTTACATTCAGGACAGTTGTGTGGTAACCTCCTCCTTGATGTGGTGAATTTACCAGAGCCACACATGGAAAGAATTAAACTAGAGCAACAAAACAAACTTAGACACAAACACAAGTCTTAACCACGCATCACAAGTTTAAAACCAACATAGTACAATAAAATTTAAATGAAACCCAAGTCTTAAACCAACAACCAACAAGGAATGGGCAACAGGAGCCTAGGCGGTCACGACGAAGGCGTTGTCGTGCTCCTTGCACTTGGTGACCACCTCCACGGCCTCGTCATTGAAGACAATCGTGGTCAACAGCTTGAACGTCAGCATGTACCCGATCATGATCTGGTGAACGGCGACGAAGGTGGCCCAACCTTGATCAAGGGTGATCCTACCGTTGACCACCCTCACCGTCACCCTTCATGCGTAGACGATGTTTGTCTTGAGCTTGAACTCTGCAGGGACGGCGGGGAAGTGCTTCGTGAACTCCAGAGACATTGGCAGACATTGGAGCAAGGATAACCTTGCAGAAGTGGCTTGGTCCTGACTCCTCATGGTAGTGGTCATAGTTCCTCCGCTTGGCGCTTGGGTGATCCTGCACCGGCAATTCGACCAATGGAGGCACGACCTCTTTGCCCTTCTTCAATGGTGGCATGACCTCCTTACCCTTGTCCATCTGCGTTATGAACAACACGCAGTTTAATGGTCGGCATTCATTCATATCGGCCTAACGCTCCTATATTAACCCACCCTACTAACCAGCACCACACACAAACCCCCTCTGTTTCACCACCTCTCCTCTTCCACCTCTCTGTTTCACCACCTCTCCCTCGCCATGAACTCCAACTCCGACCCCAACCCTGTCCGATTTCGGGTTCCGCAGACCCTTGAGAGGTTCGAACTCTAGGGTGCGTGCGAAGAACTCGTCCTCCCCAGTCTGCCTGCTTGCTAACCTCACGGCCTAGCTCGACGAACCGAATGGAAAAGAGGCATGGCAGTTTACCCAGGTTCGGGCCACCTTGCCACTACTAGGGAAAACCCTAGTAGTAGCGCGAGTTTTGAGGCTATCAGCAGCGCGGGCAGCCGCGCTACTAATACGGCGCTACAGCTAATTGTTAGTAGTAGCGCGGTCTATACCCGCGCTGCTACTATTGACTATAGCAGCAGCGCTTTTCCGGAACGCGCTACTATTAATTAGCTGTAGCGGTTTCCTAGCCCCGCGCTACTGCTATATCTTTCATCATCCCCCCCCCCCCCCCCCCCCGCTTCCTACCCATTTCAGTTTCAATAAACTGCAATTTCTAGATATTAGGTACTACTAGATATCAATTTCATAAAGCATTATAGATACTAGGTAGTACTCCCTCCGTTCCAAATTACTCGTCGTGGTTTTAGTTTGAACTAAAACCACGACGAGTAATTTGGAACGGAGAGAGTACTAGATAACAATTTCATATATAGTCAACATGCATCCTCAAGCAGTACTAGGTGATATCGACGACGATCATCATATGTAGTTCTAGATGATATCGACGGCGATCATCATATGTAGTTCTAGATGATATCGACGATGATCATCATATGTAGTTCTAGATGATATCGACGACGATCATCATATGTAGTTCTAGATGATATCGACGACGATCATCATATGTAGTTCTAGATGATATAGCCACACACACATATGTAGTTCTAGATGATATCGACGATGATCATCATCCTCAAGCCTGGGCGGTGGGTGTTCCTGATAGTAATTAGGATGGCCTGTCCAACACGAAGATTCTTGCCAACGAGGAATCTCTTCCACCCAACCGAGTTTAAGTGTGTGCGACCGTCCGTGTCCATGCGGTAAGTACAGGTGGTGACGGAGCCCCTTGCGGTAAGGCGTAGCCCAGCTGAGCCTTCTTCATCAGGCTCGATACCACAACTCACAGATAGGCTCTTTGGCAATTTCTGAATAAGAAAATTATCAATTAATAAATAGCCTCGCACATACTCTTGCAAATATATTTCTATTAAGCATAGATTTCTGCACTATCAAAAGACACAGTACTACACATTTGTACTAAGCATGAATTCTACTAATAAGTATATATGGATTATCTACACTATTAATAGTTCCTTGGATTCTACACTAATAAGCATGTGATCGGATTCTACGCTAAAGCATATCATCGACTAGATTTCACACAGCATATCATTGGACTCTACACTAAGCATATCATCGGATAATTTGCATTTGTAAGTATAACATACCATCACAAATGGCACCCCGACAAAGTCATCACATGGCAGAATTATGTCCCATAGGTTGCACGCCTCCTCCTTGCTCAACCTCATTCTTTGAGCTACGATGGCTTCATGAAGTGGGTCCTCGTCATCTTCATCGAGTGGGTCCTCATTATCTTCATCATCTTCGTCATCTTCCACCTGGTTGATATAAATGACAGCCACCTTGGGTCTTTCTGCTCTGAAGGAGAAGCTGATCAACTCACCACCAGTAAGACGCATGCGAGCGAGGAAACGGGCCCATCCATCTCCTCCAATCTGCGACATATTGCGTCCTTTCTCGACCTCCATAGTGTACGGCCCCCCAGGAGCCTCAAATGTCACAGTGTCTCCTGTCAGCTTGTTGAATTTCAACCTCACATTGCATGGGACGATCTGTGTAAAAAAAGCAAAATGACACAATGCAGTAATGCCAACACTAAAAATAAAATAGTTTTTACATTTCATATAATTTCCTACCGTCGCATGACGAAAACTCGGCTGGAAGTAGATGCCGAACAGCTTGCCAGTTGCAAGGCTGCTGGCGCACCTTGACTTGCACAGTCGACATGGTGGTGGTGGTGGCGCCATTTCCCTAAAGCAATATGAGTAAAGGATTAACGATCCACTTCACAGGAAAGAAAAACAATAGCATGTGATATTTTTGGTTCTTCTTCAGTTATATTTTCATAGCTTACTAACACCTTCTAGAATAGAACCAATAGCTAGCAGGCAAATGCCAAATATTGCCTAATAAGATTTGGTTCTTCTTCCGCGAGAAGCAATTTGATTCTTCTTCCGCGAGAAGCAATTTGATGGACAATTATAATCCTAAGATGTAGTAACATATAAGATGACAAGGTACCACCTACCAAAGCATTTCAGTGGCACCTATGAAATGTAAAAACTTTTCACAAATATCTTCAGAGCTATCAACTAGCGTACTAAATCAACTAAATCAAAATTTTCTATAAATCAACTAAATCAACTAGCCTACTAAATCAACTAGCCTACTAAATCAGCTAAATCAAAATGTTCTAAATCAACTAAATCAACTAGCCTACTAAATCAACTAAATCAAAATGTTGCATATGAACTAGCCTACTAAATCAAAATGTAGCAGGGAGGAGGGGTTGTGGATGGAGGAGGGAGGAGGGAGAAGGAGGGGCAACTGGAGGAGGGAGGAGAGAGTAGGACGGAGGAGGAAGGCGGAGCTATGAGGGGCCGGCCGACGGCGAGTGGAGGGAGGACGGAGGAGGAGGGCGGTACCGAGTCCAGCGAGGAGGAGGTGACGATGGCGCAGAGGGAGGAGGGGTAGGCGAGGGCGGCCTGCGGGGGAGGACCGGCGTGGGGGGGTGGGTTGAGGGGGAGATAGAGTGAGTGTGAGTGTGAGTGGATCGGATAGAGGAGAGTGGGGGGTGGGAGATAGAATGGCTTAGCAGTAGCGCGCTATAGAAAAAGGCGCTACTGCTAAACGACCTAGCAGTAGCGCCTTTCACACAGAATGCGCTACTGCTATGTGTCAGCATGTAAAAATAGACATCAAAAATACATTAATCATCAATGATCTTTTTGTGTACAATCTGATTTGTCAACATGAGTCCTCACCGGTTTAGGAACCGGGGAAGACTCATATTGCGGCCACAAATTTTACACATAGAGTTCAATGAAGACCAAGTGCTTGTGATAGTTTGAGAAGTAACATATTTAAGGTGGTAGAAACCCTCTTCGCGGAGCGAGGTGGGACTATTTTTTTTAGTAAACTTAGCAGTAGCGGGTATTACGGGAATGCGCTACTGCTATGATCTGTAGCAGTAGCGCTCTTCGTATTAACGCATTGATGCTAAAACTAGCTTCGCAGTGGGGTCGTGGCAATTATACCAGTAGCGCGGCTTAGAGGAGGCGCGCTACTGCTACTTTTATTTCAGCAGCGTGTTCTCCTGGAGCGCGCTTGTCGGCGTTCTGGGAACGGGGGTCCCCAGACTTGCCTGCCTGCGGCCCACGGCGTGGCTATGATGGCAGGCCTGTACGGCCCATCTTCATCAGCGAGACACTCAAGACCCTCGCGAGGGGCCAAGCCTCGCGAGGCGGACGGCCCAAGACCTCCTCAGGAGCGGCTTCATCAGGCAGCCTCGCGAGGAGCGGAGATACAAGGCAGGGCGAACCTCGCGAGGCTCTCATGACGTGAGCCATGACGATCAAGACCAGGCGGGCGCCAGGCGGGTGCCAGCGCGCGCAGTGTCCTTGTTTCCTCTTCGGTGCTAAGGAGGCAAGCGCAGGCGCGGAGTACCGAGGCATCAGGCAAAGGTTTCCATATCGGTGCAACGAGACCAAGACCAGCAGGACGGCAGGACGGAGGTCACCGTGGAGCCCAAGACGGCGTCACCACCAGAGCCTTTTGCAGGCAAAAACCGCTTTTGTCAGGATAAGCTGTACTAGCTGTCCCCTTTCAAATTGGCCGTTGTTGGCTCCCTTCCCGCTCAATATTTGGGGAGAGGACCAGGGCCTCTATATAAGTAGAACTAGCCACCACAGTAGGGGCAACCAATCGGACCCTGAGCTAATCCTAGTCATACCCAAGCACAAGAACACCTCAACCTCAGGAGGTTGTTCTTCCCCTTGTACTGTTCATCATCAACCCAAGAGGCAATCCATCCACCACCACACTGGAGTAGGGTATTACACCATAACGGTGGCCCGAACCAGTATAAATCTTGTGTCTTTGTGTTGTGAGTTCTTTGAGTTCGTCCGCGAGATCTTAGAGAGCTAGGGCGTAGATTGGTAGGGAGGAAATCTCTGCGCGCACCCCAGTGTTTGAATCTTGAGGATTTTGCCGGAACCCGAGATCCGACATTTGGCGCGCCAGGTAGGGGCGCGCCGGAGCTTCCTTTCCATCGTTCGCGTCCAGCTGCTCCGTCATCTCCATGGCGGACGCTCGCCGTGCTCGTGCTGAGCGCCGGGCTGCCCTAGCCACCCGCGTCGCTCGAACGGCTCCCGTCGGTGGGCCACCTCGTCGTTCTCCATCTCCCGCCGCCAATGCCGCCACCGGCCCGGCGGGGAACGAGCAGCAGGCGTCCTCGTTGCACCCCTCGGTGCGGCAGGACGGCCGCACCGCCACTCCATCGCTGACCCCGGCCGGTTCCTCATCCCACGCTCGTTGCGCCCCCATGGACGCACGGGCCGCGCTCCTCATGGCGCATGAACTCCTGCGCTACCGCCCGGTCGACGACCTCTACAAGGACTGGCTCGACCGTATCGCCGAGCTTGTCCGCGCCGCAGGGGGCTCCCCTGCGCCGTCCCTCTCCCCGCCTGGCCCTCCGCCGGCTTCGGGCGACGCAGCTCACGGAGTGCCTCCACCGCCTCTGCCCCAAGATGGCGCCTTGGCACCAAGGCATGCGCCACCGCGACGCGATCCGTCGCGTCCGGCACCCGCGCGTGAAGAAAGAAGCTGCCAAGAAGTTCCTCGACCGCAAGAGAACGCTCCGCCACTCCTCGCACCACCGCGCCAGGATCGTCTGCCGCGGCAGGCCCCCACGCCTCTTGCTGTAGCGGCGCGTGGGCGTCAAGACCAAGCTCCACCTCAAAGACGGGCCCCGGCGACCACGGCCGGTTGCCGCGCCTTCACCCCCGAGTTGCGTAGCGTCGCCTGGCCGGGCAAGTTCAAGCCAGATCTGCCTCCTCGCTACGACGGCACCCTCGACCCCGTGGAGTTCTTGTAGCTCTACGAGCTGAGCATCGAGGCGGCCAACGGCGACGAGAAAGTCATGGTGAACTGGTGCCCTATGGCACTCAAAGACGGCGCCCGTTCGTGGCTCCTGAACCTGCCTCAGGGCTCGATCTCCTCCTGGGACGAGATGCGCGACCGCTTCGTCGCCAACTTCCAGGGCACTCGCGACCGCCGGCCGGCCGCGGGTGACCTGCGCCGTATCAAGCAACAACCAGGAGAGACCCTCCAGAAGTACATCCAGCGCTTCAACAACACTCGCCTCAAGATCCCTAAGGTCACGGACGAGGCCATCATCTCCGCGTTCTCTGACGGCGTTCACGACATCAAGATGAATGAAGAGCTAGCTATCCACGAGGAGTTGTGCACATCTCAGGAGCTGTTCAATCTGGCGACCAAGTGCGCAAGAGCTGAGGAAGGGCGCCTCTCCCTCCTCGAGCTGCCAGCTGCAGGCCCGGAGGAGAAGAAACCAAGGCCAAGGACGTGAAGCGCAAGGGAGCAGCAGTGCTCGCGGCGGAGCCGGACACCAAGCGAGGCAGAGATCAGCACGAGTCATCCAAGAGCAGCCGACCATTCTGCGCCTTCCACAACCTGAATACCCACAACACCAGCGACTGTCATGAGCTCAGAGCCATTCGTGAAGGACGCTTCGGTCGACGCCCCGAGCGCGGCGACCGGGGCTACGGTCGAGGGGGAGGACGTGGTGGCGGGCGCTGGGACGACCGTGGCCCGCGCCAGGAGTGGCATGACAGGCCTCATGAGGACCGCTGGCAGGTTCATCCTCGCGAGGGCGCCTGGAGGGACCAGCCTCGTGAGGATCGTCCTCAGGGCAACGTGATACGTCCATTTTGCATCATGCTTTTATATCGATATTTATTGCATTATGGGCTGTTATTACACATTATGTCACAATACTTATGCCTATTCTCTCTTATTTTACAAAGTTTACATAAGGAGGGAGAATGCCGGCAGCTGGAATTCTGGGCTGGAAAAGGAGCAAATATTAGGGACCTATTCTGCACAACTCCAAAAGTCCTGAAACTCCACAAAAGTTGTTTTTGGAAATAATAAAAAATACTGAGCGGAAGAAATACCAGAGGGGGCCCACACCCTGGCCACGAGGGTGGGGGGCGCCCTACCCCCTGGGCACGCCCCTGCCTCGTGGGCCCCCTGTTGGCCCTCCGGTGCCCATCTTCTGCTATATGAAGTCTTTCGTCCGAAGAAAAATCATAAGAAAGCTTTCGGGACGAGACTCCGCCGCCACGAGGCGGAACCTTGGCGGAACCAATCTAGGGCTCCGGCGGAGCTGTTCTGCCGGGGACACTTCCCTCCGGGAGGGGGAAATCATCGCCATCGTCATCACCAATGCTCCTCTCATCGGGAGAGGGCCAATCTCCATCAACATCTTCACCAGCACCATCTCCTCTGAAACCCTAGTTCATCTCTTGTATCCAATTCGTGTCTCAAAGTCTGGGATTGGTACCTGTAGGTTGCTAGTAGTGTTGATTACTCCTTGTAGTTGATGCTAGTTGGTTTATTTGGTGGAAGATCATATGTTCAGACCCTTTATGCATATTAATACTCCTCTGATTATGAACATGAATATGCTTTGTGAGTAGTTACGCTTGTTCCCGAGGACATGGGAGAAGTCTTGCTATTAGTAGTCATGTGAATTTGGTATTCGTTCGATATTTTGATGAGATGTATGTTGTCTCTCCTCTAGTGGTGTTATGTGAACGTTGACTACATGACACTTCACCATTATTTGGGCCTAGAGGAAGGCATTGGGAAGTAATAAGTAGATGATGGGTTGCTAGAGTGACAGAAGATTAAACCCTAGTTTATGCGTTGCTTCGTAAGGGGCTGATTTGGATCCATATGTTTCATGCTACGGTTAGGTTTACCTTAATACTTCTTTTGTAGTTGCGGATGCTTGCAATAGGAGTTAATCATAAGTGGGATGCTTGTCCAAGTAAGGACAGCACCCAAGCACCGGTCCACCCACATATCAAATTATCAAAGTACCGAACGCGAATCATATGAACGTGATGAAAACTAGCTTGACGATAATTCCCATGTGTCCTTGGGAGCGCTTTTCTCTATATAAGAGTTTGTCCAGGCTTGTCCTTTGCTACAAAAAGGATTGGGCCACCTTGCTGCACTTTATTTACTTTTGTTACTTGTTGCTCGTTATAAATTATCTTATCACGAAACTATCTGTTACCTATAATTTCAGTGTTTGCAGAGAATACCTTGCTGAAAACCGCTTATCATTTCCTTCTGCTCCTCGTTGGGTTCGACACTCCTACTTATCTAAAGGACTACGATAGATCCCCTATACTTGTGGGTCATCAAGACTCTTTTCTGGCGCCGTTGCCGGGGAGTGAAGCGCCTTTGGTAGGTGGAATTTGGTAAGGAAAAATTTATATAGTGTGCTGAAATTTACTGTCACTTGTTACTATGGAAAGTAATCCTCTGAGGGGCTTGTTCGGGGTATCTTCACCCCGACCAGTAGAGCAAAGAGTTGCTCCTCAACCTACTGAACCTACTGAAAATGAAAATGTCTACTTTGAAATTCCTTCGGGTATGGTAGAAAAACTGCTAGCTAATCCTTTTGCAGGAGATGGAACATTACATCCTGATGAGCACCTAATATATGTGGATGAAGTTTGTGGATTATTTAAGCTTGCAGGTATGCCCGATGATGTTATCAAGAAGAAGGTCTTCCCTTTATCTTTGAGGGGAGATGCATTGACATGGTATAGGCTATGTGATGATATGGGATCATGGAACTACAAACGATTGAAATTGGAATTTCATCAGAAGTTTTATCCTATGCATCTTGTTCATCGTGATCACAATTATATATATAGTTTTTGGCCTCGCGAAGGAGAAAGCATCGCTCAAGCTTGGGGGAGGCTTAAATCAATGTTATATTCATGCCCCAATCATGATCTCTCAAGAGAAATGATTATTAAAAATTTTATGCTCGGCTTTCTGATAACAATCGCACCATGCTCGATACTTCTTGTGCTGGCTCTTTTACGATGAAGACTATTGAATTCAAATGGGGTTTATTGGAAAGAATTAAACGCAACTCTGAAGATTGGGATCTCGACGAAGGTAAGGAGTCAGGTATGACACCTAAGTTTGATTGTGTTAAATCTTTTATGGATACCGATGTTTTCCGTACATTTAGCACTAAATATGGACTTGACTCTGAGATAGTAGCTTCCTTTTGTGAATCTTTTGCTACTTATGTTGATCTCCCTAAGGAGAAGTGGTTTAAATATCATCCTCCCATAGAAGTAAAAGTAGTTGCACCTATTAAAGTTGAAGAAAAGACTATCACTTATAATGATCCTATTGTTCCTACTGCTTATGTTGAAAAACCACCTTTCCCTGTTAGAATAAAGGATCATGCTAAAGCTTCAGCTGTGGTTCATAAAAGCAATATTAGAACTTATACACCTCCTGAGCAAGTTAAAGTTGAACCTAATATTGCCCTGGTTAAAGATCTCTTGGCTGATAATATTGATGGGCATGTTATTTATTTCTGTAATGAGACTGCTAGAATTGCTAAACCTTGTGCTAAAGATAAACATAGACCTATGGTAGGCATGCCTGTTATTTCTGTTAAAATAGGAGATCATTGTTATCATGGCTTATGTGATATGGGTGCTAGTGCTAGTGCAATACCTATTGACTTATACAAAGAAATTATGCATGATATTGCACCTGCTGAGTTAGAAGATATTGATGTCACTATTAAGCTTGTCAATAGAGATACCATATAACCAATTGGAATTGTTAGATATGTTGAAGTCTTGTGTGGGAAAACTAAATATCCTACTGATTTTCTTGTTCTTGGTTCCCCACAAGATAGCTTTTGTCCCATTATATTTGGTAGACCCTTCTTAAACACTGTTAATGCTAAGATAGACTGCGAAAATGATGTTGTTACTATTGGTCTAGGTGATATGTCTCATGAGTTTAATTTCTCTAAATTTCGTAGACAACACCGTGAAGAGGAATTGCCTAGTAAAGATGAAATTATTGGTCTTTCTTCTATTACTGTGCCTCCTAGTGATCCTTTAGAACAATATTTGCTAGACCATGAAAATGATATGTTTATGAACGAAAGAAGGGTAATAGATGAAGTGTTCTTTAAACAGGGACCTATTCTGAAACACAACTTGCCTGTTGAAATTTTAGGGGATCCTCCTCCACCCAAGGGTGATCCCATGTTTGAGCTTAAACCATTGCCTGATACTCTTAAATATGCTTATCTTGATGAAAAGAAGATATATCCTGTTATTATTAGTGCTAACCTTTCAGAGAAGGAGGAAGAAAAATTATTGAAAACTCTGAAGAAGCACCGTGCTGCTATTGGATATACTCTTGATGATCTTAAGGGCATTAGTCCCACTCTATGTCAACACAAAATAAATTTGGAGAAATATGCCAAACCAGTTATTGATCATCAACGACGGCTGAATCCTAAGATGAAAGAAGTGGTAAGGAAGGAAATATTAAAGCTCCTTGAGGCAGGTATAATTTATCCCGTTGTTGATAGTCAGTGGGTAAGTCCTGTCCATTGTGTCCCTAAGAAAGGAGGTATTACTGTCGTTCCTAATGATAAAGATGAATTAATTCTCCAAAGAAATATTACAGGTTATAGGATGGTAATTGATTTTCGCAAATTAAATAAAGCTACTAAAAAAGATCATTACCCCTTACCTTTTATTGATCAAATGCTAGAAAGATTATCCAAACATACACACTTTTGCTTTCTAGATGGTTATTCTGGTTTCTCTCAAATACCTGTGTCAGCTGATGATCAAGCTAAGACCACATTTACTTGCCCTTTCGGTACTTTTGCTTATAGACGTATGCCTTTTGGTTTATGTAATGCACCTGCTACCTTTCAAAGATGCATGATGGCTATATTCTCTAACTTTTGTGAAAAGATTTGTGAGCTTTTCATGGACGATTTCTCCGTTTATGGATCCTCTTTTGATGATTGCTTGAGCAACCTTGATTGAGTTTTGCAGAGATGTGAAGAAACTAATCTTGTCTTGAATTGGGAGAAGTGCCACTTTATGGTTAATGAAGGCATTGTCTTGGGGCATACAATTTCTGAAAGAGGTATTGAAGTTGATAAAGCTAAAGTGATGCCATTGAAAAGATGCCCTGTCCTAAGGACATCAAAGGTATAAGAAGCTTCCTTGGTCACGCCAGATTTTATAGGAGGTTCATTAAGGACTTCTCAAAAATTTCTCGGCCTCTGACTAATCTATTACAAAAAGATATACCATTTGTCTTTGATGATGATTGTGTAGAAGCATTTGAAATACTTAAGAAAGCATTGATTTCTGCACCTATTGTTCAGCCACCTGATTGGAATTTACCCTTTGAAATTATGTGTGATGCTAGTGATTATGCTGTAGGTGCTGTTCTAGGGCAAAGAGTTGATAAGAAATTAAATGTTATTCAATATGCTAGTAAAACTCTAGACAATGCCCAGAGAAATTATGCTACTACTGAAAAAGAATTCTTAGTAGTTGTATTTGCTTGTGATAAGTTCAGACCTTATATTGTTGATTCTAAAGTAACTATTCACACCGATCATGCTGCTATTAAATATCTTATGGAAAAGAAAGATGCTAAACCTAGACTTATTAGATGGGTTCTCTTGCTACAAGAATTTGATTTGCATATTATTGATAGAAAGGGAGCCGAGAACCCCGTTGCAGACAACTTGTCTAGGTTAGAAAATGTTCTTGATGACCCACTACCTATTGATGATATCTTTCCTGATGAACAATTAAAAGTCCTAAGTGCTTCTCGTACTGCTCCATGGTATGATTATTATGCTAATTACATTGTTGCTAAATTTATACCACCTAGTTTCACATACCAACAAAAGAAAAAGTTTTTCTATGATTTGAGACATTACTTTTGGGATGACCCACATCTTTATAAAGAAGGAGTAGATGGTGTCATTAGACGTTGTGTACCTGAGCATGAACAGGAACAGATCCTACGTAGGTGTCACTCCGAAGCTTATGGAGGACACCACGCTGGAGATAGAACTGCACATAAGGTATTGCAATCCGGTTTTTATTGGCCTACTCTCTTCAAGGATGCCCGTAAGTTTGTCCTATCTTGTGATGAATGTCAAAGAATTGGTAATATTAGTAGACGTCAAGAAATGCCTATGAATTATTCACTTGTTATTGAACCATTTGATGTTTGGGGCTTTGATTATATGGGACCGTTTCATGCCTCTAATGGATATACACATATTTTAGTTGCTGTTGATTACGTTACTAAGTGGGTAGAAGCTATTCCAACTAGTAGTGCCGATCATAACACCTCTATTAAGATGCATAAAGAAGTTATTTTTCCGAGGTTTGGAGTCCCTAGATATTTAATGACTGATGGTGGTTCACATTTTATTCATGGTGCTTTTCGTAAAATGCTTGCTAAGTATGATGTTAATCATAGAATTGCATCCCCATATCATCCACAGTCTAGTGGTCAAGTAGAATTGAGTAATAGAGAACTCAAATTAATTTTGCAAAAGACTATTAATAGATCTAGAAAGAATTGGTCCAAGAAACTTGATGATGCATTATGGGCCTATAGAACTGCATATAAAAATCCTATGGGTATGTCTCCGTATAAAATGGTTTATGGAAAAGCATGTCACTTATCTCTCGAACTAGAACATAAGGCATATTGGGCCATTAAAGAGCCCAACTATGATTTCAAACTTGCCGGTGAGAAGAGGTTATTTGACATTAGCTCACTTGATGAATGGAGAACCCAAGCCTATGAAAACGCCAAATTGTTTAAAGAAAAAGTTAAAAGATGGCATGACAAAAGGATACAAAAGCGTGAGTTTAATGGGGGTGATTATGTATTATTATACAACTCTCGTTTAAGATTTTTTGCAGGAAAACTTTTCTCTAAATGGGAAGGTCCTTACGTTATCGAGGAGGTCTATCGTTTCGGTGCCATAAAAATCAACAACTTCGAAGGCACAAATTCGAGGGTGGTGAACAGTCAAAGAATCAAACATTATATCTCAGGTAATCCCATAAATGTTGAAACCAATGTTATCGAAACCGTAACCACGGAGGAATACATAAGGGACACTTTCCGGAATGTTTCAGACTCCGAAAAGGAATAGGTATGTGGTATGGTAAGTAAACCGACTCCAAAACAGTTCTAATGGCAATTTTTCTCCGTTTTGGAATATTTAGAAAAATAGAAAAATAAGAAGCAGTCCGGGAAGGACACGAGGGCTCCACGAGGGTGGAGGGCGCGCCCTACCCCCCCAGGGCGTGCCCCCTGCCTCGTGGGCACCTCGTGCGCTCTCCGGACTCCGTTTTCTTGCACGATACGTATTTTGGTCGGTAAAAATTCATTATATAATATCCCGAAGGTTTTGACTCCTGTATCACGCAAATATCCTCTGTTTTCGTTTCGAGCTGTTTTTCGGACAGATCTAGATCATCATGACGTCTCCAAGCGCCCCCAAGGACAAGTTCTTCGAGAAGGTCATCAACCCTTACCTTGCGGAGGTGCTGCGACACCCTCAGACAATTGAGATGCGTGATGGGTTGCTGCACATCCGCGATGTTGAGGGACCGAAGGGGACCGGAAGCGTGGAGACGAGGCTCGAAGCAATGGAGCAACAAGTTTTCAAGTGCCAGGGGATGGTGGAACGTGGACTCAACTCCAACCACATGATGATCGCGGAGTTCACCAACAACCACAAGCTGGATGCCAAGAACATTGGGGAGACCATCTTCAAGCTTCACGAGAAGATCGAGCACCTTCAAGCCCAAATCTATGAACTGCAAAACCAAAACTGTGAGTATGAATATAGATTCAAAAGGATGAGTTTGGCTGCAGATTTGAGGATCCCGGAGACTCGATCATCCTTCTATGATGGTGAGCCTATGCCTTGGAAGATGGACGACAAACCCACGTCATCAACAACTCCGCCACCTTCCTCACCAACAAAGGAGACAAAACCATATGGGTATGGGCACTCCCCTTGGCAACTGCCAAGCTTGGGGGAGGTGCTCCGGTATCGTATCACCATCACATCTCTATCTTTACCGTTTTTCTTAGTTCGATCCTTTTAGTAGTATCTTGATCTAGTAGAATAAAGTTTTGGTATGATCTAGTTTTGAGTTTTGCCTTATGATCCCTCTATGTAATCGAGTTCGTGAGTTATATAATAAAGATTAGTGTTGAGTCAAGGGCTTGATTATCTTGCTATGATCTTGAGGGAATAAAAGAAAAGAGAAAAAAGAATAAAAAGAAACAAAGATATCATATTGATCTTATGGAGAGTAATGACTTCACATAGAAAGAGTATGATGATTAAAAGTTGTTGAGAGTTGACAAACATAGTTTTAGTCATCGTTGCAATTAATAGGAAGTAATAAAGAAAGAGAGGTTTCATATAAATATACTATCTTGGACATCTTTTATGATTGGGAGCACTCATTAAAATATGACATGCTAAAGAGTTGATGTTGGACAAGGAAGACAACGTAATGGGTTATGTTTTCTTATATCTGAGATAAAGTATATTGTCATGGATCATCCAACATGTTGAGCTTGCCTTTCCCCCTCATGCTAGCCAAATTCTTTGCACCAAGTAGAGATACTACTCGTGCTTCCAAATACCCTTAAACCAGTTTTGCCATGAGAGTCCACCATATCTACCTATGGATTGAGTAAGATCCTTCAAGTAAGTTGTCATCGGTGCAAGCAATAAAAAATGCTCTCTAAATATGTATGATTGATTGGTGTGGAGGAAATAAGCCTTATACGATCTTGTGATGTGGAAGAAATAAAAGCGACGGACTGCATAATAAAGGTCCATATCACAAGTGGCAATATAAAGTGACGTTCTTTCGCATTAAGATTTTGTGCATCCAACTCTGAAAGCGCATGGCAACCTCTGCTTCCCTCTGCGAAGGGCCTATCTTTTACTTTTATCTTCTACCTTATGCAAGAGTCATGGTGATCTTCACCTTTCCTTTTTACATTTTATCCTTTGGCAAGCACAGTGTGTTGGAAAGATCCTGATATATATATATATATATATATATATATATATATATATATATATCTAATTGGATGTAAGTTAGCATGAACTATTATTGTTGACATTACCCTTGAGGTAAAAGGTTGGGAGGCGAAACTATAAGCCCCTATCTTTCTCTGTGTTCGACTAAAACTCCGTAACCACAATTATTGCGTGAGTGTTAGCAATTGTGAAAGACTAAATGATAGTTGAGTATGTGGACTTGCTGAAAAGCTCTGACATAGACTCTTTCCGATGTTATGATAAATTGCAATTGCTCCAATGACTGAGATTATAGTTTGTTGGTTCTCAATGAAGTTTCTGATTCATACTTGACATTGTGAATAGATTATTACTTGAGCATAATAAATCATATGACAATATCCATATATGTTGCTGTTATAAGAATGATCATGATGCCCTCATGTCCGTATTTTATTTTATCGACACCTCCACCTCTAAACATGTGGACATATTTATCGTTATCGGCTTTCGCTTGAGGACAAGCGAGGTCTAAGCTTGGGGGAGTTGATACGTCCATTTTGCATCATGCTTTTATATCGATATTTATTGCATTATGGGCTGTTATTACACATTATGTCACAATACTTTTGCCTATTCTCTCTTATTTTACAAGGTTTACATAAGGAGGGAGAATGCCGACAACTGGAATTCTGGGCTGGAAAAGGAGCAAATATTAGAGACCTATTCTGCACAACTCCAACAGTCATGAAAATCCATGAAAGTTGTTTTTGGAAATAATAAAAAATACTGAGCGGAAGAAATACCAGAGGGGGCCCGCACCTTGGCCACGAGGGTGGGGGCGCGCCCTACCCCCCTGGGCGCGCCCCCTGCCTCGTGGGCCCCCTGTTGGCCCTCCGGTGCCCATCTTCTGCTATATGAAGTCTTTCGTCCGAAGAAAAATCATAAGAAAGCTTTCGGGACGAGACTCTGCCGCCACGAGGCGGAACCTTGGCGGAACCAATCTAGGGCTCCGGCGGAGCTGTTCTGCCGGGGACACTTCCCTCCGGGAGGGGGAAATCATCGCCATCGTCATCACCAATGCTCCTCTCATCGAGAGAGGTCCAATCTCCATCAACATCTTCACCAGCACCATCTCCTCTCAAACCCTAGTTCATCTCTTGTATCCAATTCGTGTCTCAAAGTCTGGGATTGGTACTTGTAGGTTGCTAGTAGTGTTGATTACTCCTTGTAGTTGATGCTAGTTGGTTTATTTGGTGGAAGATCATATGTTCAGATCCTTTATGCATATTAATACTCCTCTGATTATGAACATGAATATGCTTTGTGAGTACTTACGTTTGTTCCTGAGGACATGGGAGAAGTCTTGCTATTAGTAGTCATGTGAATTTGGTATTCGTTCGATATTTTGATGAGATGTATGTTGTCTCTCCTCTAGTGGTGTTATGTGAACGTCGACTACATGACACTTCACCATTATTTGGGCCTAGAGAAAGGCATTGGGAAGTAATAAGTAGATGATGGGTTGCTAGAGTGACAGAAGCTTAAACCCTAGTTTATGCGTTGCTTCGTAAGGGGCTGATTTGGATCCATATGTTTCATGCTATGGTTAGGTTTACCTTAATACTTCTTTTGTAGTTGCGCATGCTTGCAATAGGAGTTAATCATAAGTGGGATGCTTGTCCAAGTAAGGACAGCACCCAAGCACCGGTCCACCCACATATCAAATTATCAAAGTACCGAACGCGAATCATATGAACGTGATGAAAACTAGCTTGACGATAATTCCCATGTGTCCTCGGGAGTGCTTTTATCTATATAAGAGTTTGTCCAGGCTTGTCCTTTGCTACAAAAAGGATGACACCTTGCTACACTTTATTTACTTTTGTTACTTGTTGCTCGTTACAAATTATCTTATCACAAAACTATCTGTTACCTATAATTTCAGTGCTTGCAGAGAATACCTTGCTGAAAACCGCTTATCATTTCCTTCTGCTCCTCGTTGGGTTCGACACTCTTACTTATCGAAAGGACTACGATAGATCCCCTATACTTGTGGGTCATCACAACGCCGGTCTTCCCCCGCTGCCGCCACCACCAAGAAGGAATGACGACCACCATCAAGACGAGGGGGCTGGGGGCTTGCAGGAGCCGCGCGCTATCGCCTACATCTTGGGAGGAGCCAGGCCCCAGCCTCGCAGCGTATCTTCAAACAGTTTGCTCGTGAAGTGAATGCAGTCCTCCCCAAGCTTGAAGCCATGCGCCCGCTCAGGTGGTCCCAGTGCGCCATCACCTTCAACTTGGCAGATCAGCTCAAGTGTGCAGCCACCGCTGGCGCCCTCCCGATGCTTTGCTCACCAGTTATCAGCAACGTGCAAGTCACCAAGACGCTCATCGACGGTGGCGTGGGGCTCAACGTCCTGTCCGTCGACACGTTCGACAACCTTCAAGTGCCATATGACCAGCTTTAGCCTACCAAGCCCTTCTCAGGAGTGACCGACGGCTCCACCACACCGATAGGGCAGGTCCGCCTCACTGTCACCTTCGGAGAACGCAAGAACTACCGCACCGAGCTCATCGACTTCGACGTCGCGCACATCCGTCTGCCATACAACACTATCCTAGGGTATCCATCCCTGGCCAAGTTCATGGCAGTGACCCACCACGTCTACAACGTCCTCAAGATGTCGGGAAGCAGCGGAATCATCACAGTCCCATGCGAAGAAAGAGACGTGGTGTGCTCCCTCGAGCGCGCCTTTCAAGCTGCAGCAATTGATGACCCCGACAGCAAAGGCGAGTGCCCTCCAGAGGCCATCCCCAAGAAGAAGAAGCAGCTGCGTCGTGTCGGGCCTCAGGAGGGCGGCAACGCAGCTGGAGCCTCGTCAGGATCAGCGCCCGCTCCAGGGGCGCCTCCCTCCATCGCATAGGAAGGCGCGCCCGGCGCCCTCCTCGGGCAGGGCTCGGGAGCTCTCTCTTTGAGGGCCTCAGACCTTGCCCGCATCATGAGGGAGGCGCTCGGGCACCACTTGGAGGCGTGCTTCATGGCACGTTTCCCTCAGGAGAACACAGCGCCAGGAGCGCCCACAGCTCAGGAGTTCATCACCAAGACCACTCAGGAACTACAAGACGCAAGGGCCATGCACGGCGACCGCTGCTCGCGAGGCGCAGCTCCCCATCCAGGCGAGGATGCTGGGCTATGCGTCTGGATCGACGTCCCAGGGCTCAACAGGGCCGCTTCTCGGGAGCTTTTTTGGCCTTCGCACATGGGCTGGTGCGAGGGTCCGCCGCACAGCTATGTTCGCATGCCTTTTGGCTTGCCGAGCATGTCGTTCATCTACCAGCGCAACTTGCGGCGCACCTTGGTGACTCAGGAGGCCAGGCACCGCGCCGTCCTGGCAGAGACGTAGACGGTCCTCAAGGAACCACCTGAGCCCCCAGAGCCTCCCGAGGCTCAGGACCCTGGTGGCTCGTGAGGGGCGACCTCGTCCCCGCGTACCTTCGGCTACTTCGACATCTCTTCGTCAACAAAACCAGGTGACATTTTCCAAGTTCATTCAGCTGGGAGCGCCCCTCGGGCTGCATCATTCCCAGGCCGCGTGGGTCCGTCCCTGTGGCATGTATCCCTTCTGCTTATGTCTTTAGCTTACCTTGCTGGGGGCGCCCCTCGGGCTGCATCATCCCCAAGCCGCTCGGGCCTGACCCGAGTGGCATGTATCTTTTCGCATTTACCCAAGCTGATCTGCCTTTCATGCTTAACCTATCCATGACTGTCGCCTGCTCGACTATCACCTCCCCCGGGGGCTACTCACACAGGCACGACGCTGGTGCATGGGTCCGTCCCTGCCACGTCGATAAACCTGAGTGGTCGAGCTCTGGCTCGCGGCACGCTCCGCGCATGTCACCTCACCAGGCCCTCAGTGCCTCCATTTCTTCGCAGAGCAACCAGTGGCAGGCTGGCAACCATAACGGCAAACCGTGTTTCTCCTTATGCTGGTTCGCAGGGATCTCGTGAGGAGGATAGCAGGCGGCACCGCGAGCTTCCTCTTCTCCCGTGCAATTCGCTTGTGCGTTAAAAGGGGGGCTCCTGAGCATCGCGACTCAGGAGCTCTTACTGGCTCTCCAGCCCTCACCCCCTGACCTTGACCACGTCATCGCGACCTGGCATACCAGCAGCGGCTGAGCTCGCTCGAGGGCCGGGACCTGAGGACGTAGAGCACTAAGGAGAGCACGGGAGGAGGGAGACTCGTATGGGCCCGACCTAGCAATGCTGCGGAAGCTTGCGCGCCAGCCTGGCGCATCGCAAGGAATCGACCCCAAACCGCCAAGATAAATCTCGCGCTCAGATTGACTGATTGATGGAGCCTAAGGGTCACGCACGCCGCAGCCCCGTTGCGGCCATGTCGCCTCCCTTTCTTGCCTTACTATGGCTGCTTGAGCGCTAAAGGGGACCTCCTGAGCATCGCGCCTTAGGGGCTCTTACTGGACCTCGGGCAGCACACCTCCTGGCCTTGACCACGGCACGCGACCTAGCATACCAGCGACGGCTGTAGCCTGCCTGGGGACCGGGACCTGTCAGCGTAGAGCAACAAGCTATCGCGAGGATGGAAAGGGGAGACCGAGCCTTAACAGGACATGCGTTCGTAAATTTTCATAACAAGGAAGACGTACACAAAAGACATTACAGACCCTTTACACGCCCCACGGGGTACTCCATGATTCTTCGCAGGGAACAAAAGACGAAAACTTAGAGGAATCCTATCTACACCCTCCCGTGGTGGACGCCATCATCAACAGTGGGCCACGGGAGGCCGGCGCCAACCCCATCCAGATCAGCGGTGGCGGCGGCTGGACGCCGCAGCCCGGCTCCGGGCGCGACGAGAGCTCGGGGGGACGTAGCTGTCGTCGCTCGTCTCCGGAGTCTCGTAGAGCTCGGGAGAACCGCTGGACTCCCAAGGGCTGCTGCTGGAGTAGCCACGAGCGGAGCGCGCGTCATCCCGGCGCTCCCCTCCAGGGCAACACTCTAGGCGGCGGCCCTCCGCGTCAAAGACCTTGAAGAAAAGCGTGGAGGCGCCGTCATACTCGGAGTGGATCGCGAGGGTGCCTCTCGCACGGCAAACCCGCGCGACCTCACCCCAGCCGCGGGTCATGAAGATCTTGCCGGTGAGGACCGCTTCGATCTCTGCTCCGGTCGCCGGAGCGTTGTAGTTAGAATGCTGCAGCCAGAGCTCGAGGGCCCCCCTCGGCGGCATCACGTCAGAGAAGAACCGCGGGAAGTGGATCCAAGAGCTTGGGGGCATCGGCGCCCATAGCACAAGCTCGCGCGAAGAATCCGCGGCGTGGACTCCGGGAGCAACAGCGCGAGCCGCCATCGCACGGCGACCGCGGACGCGGCGCGGGCGACGCCACTCGTCGCTCCTTCCTCCTGAGCCCTCGGCTCGGGCGTACAAGGGTAGCAGGTACCCTGGAGGAGGCCGCTCACACCAGGGCCTCGTTACCACCTGCATCGCTGCTTCGTCACCACGGTGAACCGGCCTCTTCTTCGGCGGGAGCGGCCCTGGATCATCGCGGGGAACTTTTCCTTTCTCTTCAGCGGAAAACCTTCGGATGGGCGCCATTGTTGCTAGCATAGGAGCAAGGAGGGAGAAGCAAGCGAACCGCGAAGGAATGGGCGACAGGGGCTCTGCCCCCTCCCCATTTATAGCAGAAGAAGGCCAACCGGCGCCTCCCACGATCACAGGTAATGATGATTTTCCTTGCATGTCGCAGGGACTTGTCAAGTCGAGCAGTTGCCGAGGCAGCGTGGGGAAGCGGAGACGCCCACGTCCAATCAACCGCCACACGTCGACCGAGGCCGCAGGCTTTTGGGGCCTGCGGCGCTCCGCGCTTGACCTTTGGTTCGCCTCGAAGCCAAGCCCGAGCGCGCCTTGGGCCTGGGGGCTACTGTCGGCGTTCTGGGAAAGGGGGTCCCTAGACTTGCCTGCCTGCGGCCCACGGCGTGGCTATGATGGCAGGCCTGTACGGCCCATCTTCATCAGCGAGACACTCAAGACCCTCGCGAGGGGCCAAGCCTCACGAGGCAGACGACCCAAGACCTCCTCAGGACCGGCTTCATCAGGCAGACTCACGAGGAGCGGAGATATCAAGGCAGGGCGAACCTCGCGAGGCTCTCATGACGTGAGCCATGACGATCAAGACCAGGCGGGTGCCAGCGCGTGCAGCGTCCTTGTTTCCTCTTCGGTGCTAAGGAGGCAAGCGCAGGCGCGGAGTACCGAGGCATCAGGCAAAGGTTTCCATATCGGTGCAACGAGACCAAGACCAGCAGGACGGCAGGACGGAGGTCACCGTGGAGCCCAAGACGGCGTCACCACCAAAGCCTTTTGCAGGCGAAGACCGCTTTTGTCAGGATAAGCTGTACTAGTTGTCCCCTTTCAAATTGGCCGTTGTTGGCTCCCTTCCCGCTCAATATTTGGGGAGAGGACCAGGGCCTCTATATAAGTAGAACTAGCCACCACAGTAGGGGTAACCAATCGGACCCTGAGCTAACCCTAGTCATACCCAAGCACAAGAACACCTCAACCTCAGGAGGCTATTCTTCCCCTTGTACTGTTCATCATCAGCCCAAGAGGCAATCCATCCACCACCACACTGGAGTAGGGTATTACACCACAACGGTGGCCCGAACCAGTATAAATCTTGTGTCTTTATGTTGTGAGTTCTTCGAGTTCGTCCACGAGATCTTAGCGAGCTAGGGCGTAGATCGGTAGGGAGGAAATCTCCGCGCGCACCCCAGTGTTCGAACCTTGAGGGTTTTGCCAGAACCCGAGATCCGACAACGCTGCTGCTATATAGCAGCAGTGCCTTATTTTAAAACACGCTGCTGATAAGATTCTGTGTATAGGCTTTTCCCTAGTAGTGTGCAGTGTAAAACCCTACTCCTGCTTTGTGGTGGATTGGCCTCGAGGGGCTGAGGATGAACTAGTACAGTGGGAGAACAACCTCCGGAGGAGAGGAGTTCTTGGGCTCGGATGAGCTGGTGAGGGAAAGGATGGTCTGTATGATCCGTCCCCTCCGTCGGTGGTGACTAGGTCCTATTTATAGTGTCCTTGGTCCTCTTCCAAAATGTAGGCGGGAAGGGATCCCACAACGGCCAAATTCGAAGGGGGACAGCTAGTACATGGTATCCTGACAAAAGTAGTCTTCGCCTGCAAAAGCCTCTGGTCGTGACGCCGTGGTGGGCTTGGCGATGACCTCCGTCCTGCCGTCCTAGCGGTCTTGGTCTTGTTGCACCGGAATGAAAACATTTGGCTGATTCCTCGGGACTCCGTGTCTGCGCTTACCTCCTTAGTACCAAGGAGGAAACTGGTACACTGCGCCCGCTGGCGCCCGCTTGGCCTTGGTCATCATGGCTCACGTCATCTGGACCTCACGAGGTGAGCCTTGCATAGAGATCTTCGTTCCTCGGGAGCCAGCTTGAGGAGGCCACCCCTTGTGGAGGTCTTGGTGTCGTCTGCCTCGCGAGGCTTGGCCCCTCGCGAGGGTCTTGAGTTGTTGATGTCGAAGCTGGGCCGTACTAGGCCGTCGATGGAGCCACGTCGTGGGCCGCAGGCAGGCAAGTCTGGGTATCCCCGTTCCCAGAACACCGACAGTAGCCCCCGGGCCCAAGGCGCGCTCGAACTTGGCTTCGGGGCGAAGCCAAAGGGCAAGTGCGGAGCGCTGCGGGCCCTAACTGCCTGCAGCCTCGGTCGACGCATGGCGATTGATGGGACGTGGGTGTCTCCGCTTCCCCACGCTGCCTCGGCAACTGTTCGACTTGACGAGACCCTGCTGCATGCATAGAAAACCATCATTGCGTGCGATCATGGAGGCCGGCGGTTGGCCTCCCTCTGGCTATAAATGAGGGGAGGGGCAGAACCCCCTTCGCTCATCTCCATCTTCTCGACACCCGCACCTTCTTCTTCCTCCTTGCCTTACCGTCTTGTCGTAGTTCCCATGACGTCGATCCGGATATTCTCTGCGGCGGAGAAGGGAAAAGCCCCTCGGGAGGGGCCCGAGCCACTTCCGCCAAAGAAAAGGTTTGGTCGCCCTTGCGACGCTGGTGAAAGGCGGGAGGTGACGCGGCCCTGGTACGAGCAGCCGCCGCCTGGCTTCCCACTCCCTTTGTATGCCCGTGCGCAAGGCTCCGGAGAGGGCGACAGCGCCCAACGCAGCATGGGCCATGGCCATGGTGGCCAAACTGAGGCTGCGTGGCCAACCGGCCGGCGAACCCACGCCGAGGGCACCTCGCGCGTGTTCGTGGTGTGGGCGGCAATGCCACCACGCACGTGGATTCGGTTCCCGCAGTTCTTCGCCGAGGAGATGCCGCCGAGGGGGCCGCTTGAGCTGTGGCTGCAGCACGCCGAGTGCTGCAGTCTAGCCACGGGGGCGGAGGTCGAGGTCGTCCCCGCGGGCAAAATCTTCATGACCCGAGGATGGGGCAAGGTCGCCCGCGCCTGCCGCCCGGAGGGAGCCCTCGCCATCCATTTCGAGTATGACAGCGCCTGCACGCTGTTCTTCAAGGTCTTCGACGAGGAGTGCTGCCCCGGGGAAGCAGCCTGTGCGACACGGCTGCGGGTGCTGAGGCCGCCTCCGGACTCGCTGACAGATCCTCCAGCAGCAGCGACGACTCCTGGGAGTCCAGTGACTCTCCCGATCCTAGCGATTCTCCGGAGTCGAGTGACGACAACTATGTGCTACCGAGCTCTCGCTGTGCCCGGAGCACGGCAGCGGCATCCGCTCGGCGTCGTCGGTGATGCCCAGCAGCCGGGGTTCCTTGAAGCTTCCTTCTTTTGTTTCCCTGCGAGGAATCGAGACAAACCCCGTAGGGGTATGTAAAAAATTGTAATGCTTTTGCTCTGATGTTTGCTACTCCTAGTATAAGGTTGCAGTTGTGTGTCTCGCTTCGGCATTGTTCCCCTTTTCGTTCTTGCGGTAGTTTAGCGCCCTACGCCGGAAGGTCCTAGTCTCCAGGAAGGCTTCGGCCGTCACTGGTATGCCAGGTCGCGATGCCATGGTCAAGGCCAGGAGGTGAGTGGCCCGAGGTCCGGTAAGAGCTCCTGAGGCGCGATGCTCGAGAGGTCCCCCTTGGCGTGCAAGCAGCTCCCTGGAGGCCGAAAAGGAAAGCAGCATTGCCGAGCGAGATTGCAAGAGCCGAAATTCCGGGCAGCAGGTTCACGCTGATATGTATAGGCGACTTATCTTAATGAGCCTGTGGTGATTCCCTTGCGCGGCGCTTAATTGTGCTTTAGCGGTGACGCTTCCAGGTAGGGCTCACGCCGGCTTCCCCTTTCCCCGCTCATCTGAGTGCTCTACGTCCTCGAGTCCTGACCCTTGAGCGAGGCTCAGCCGCCGCTGGTATGCCAGGTCGCGATGCCGTGGTCAAGGCCAGGGGGTGAGGGCTGGAGAGTCTGTAGGAGCTCCTAAGGCACGGTGCTCAGCAGCCCTCCTTTAACGTGCGAGTGAGTTGCGTGAAAAAAGGACGGCCGGCGGTGCCGCCTGCAGCCTAACTCCAGGGATGCCTGCGGGTTAGTCCGAGAGGAGAGCATAACTCGTAAGCGCGCTTGCTGTCCTGTCGCTGATCTTTCCACAAGAAGATGAAGGCACTGAGGATCTGGTGAGGTGACGTGCGCGGGGCAGGCCGCGAGCCAGGGCTCGATCTCTTAGATTTGTCAGCATTGCAGGGACGGACCCGAGCACAAGCGCCATGCCAGCATGTGTAGCCCCCGGTGCGGGATGAGCAAGAGGCCGGTCAGCAACGCGGGAGGCCGCGAAGGGCAACAAACAACAGGCAGGTGGTTGATAACCTAAATCATCTCATGGGTAGAGTAGAGCTAGTTCTAATAGATGCAAAACGATACATGCCACAGGGACAGACCCATGCGGCTTGGGGATGATGCAGCCCAAGGGGCGCCCCCAACTGAGCAAATCGTAGATGCAAAAGGATACATGCCGCAGGGACAGGCACATGCGGTCTGGGGATAATGTAGCCCGAGGGGCGCCCCCAACTGAACAAACCAGAAGATGTCACCTGTTGGAGATATGCCCTAGAGGCAATCATGTACGATGATATTTCCTATGTGTTTATGAATAAATATAGTCCTTGGACATTATCAATGATGTGTATCAGCAAGTACGCGACTTGTTTGTGGGACTATCCATTGTATGATGACTGTCCTAAAAGGTCCCTAGTCGAAAGGGCTGTGTGGACGCGCAGCCGATCGACTAGACTAGCATATGACACGGTCGATGGCTCGGTCTCACTAGCCATGGAGCATTGGGTGCTAACCGGATAATATGGACTCGGAAAGGCCTGGTCGGATTCGACGTAGCCGGATCCGAGTCGGACAGACCCAACTATGAGACGCAGCGATATGTCATCTGCGAGTCTCTAGTACAACATACATTCTATGTCCTAAGACCTGAGCTGACGCATGTACTCGGGATGGTGACAGACTTGCTTTGGGCCGACCAAACGCTACTCCGTAACTGGGTAGTTACAAAGGTAGGTTTCGGGTTTATCCAGACCCATGCTGCGAGACGTGGTCGAGCAAGATGGGATTTGCCCCTCCGATCAGGAGAGATATACTCTGGGCCCCTCGTGTGATCCGACCAAGATAAGCATGGCCATGCGATTAGGATTAAGAGATAATCCGGTTTATGGTCGGCATCACTGGAACGAGAAAGAGGTTGGGCTAGCACAAGGATGACAATCTCGCCTTGAGCCAGACAACATATATCGTGTGACAAAGGGAACAGAAGTGTGACATGTTGTACAAGTTCGCCTAACTAGCTTCATAGTCTGCTTGGTGTTCGGCATGCCTTGCTAGAGGCCGCTACCAACCGTGCAGTTCGGAGGTGATCCGAACTGCAACCAAGCCGGCTTGAACCTAAGGGGTTGCGCGCTTAAGGGAAGGAACCTACGAGGTCGGATCCGAAGGCACTGGTCGGATGTGATCCGAGCTGTATTCGGATTGTGGCCGAGTAGACTTGTGGGCTTTAGGGTCCGTGCGAGGCCCAAGTGTTGAGCCCGTGACGGACGCCTATATAAAGTGGAGGTGCGGCACACTCATGCGGTTGATCGCTTCGGCGCTGTCACGAGGGTTAGCATGTGTTGTGAATATACACATCCGCTCGCCGCTGGTTGTGTGATCGGACCTAGCAGTCCGCCGCACGACGTTCCTCCTGCATGCGCGGATACCGTTAGAGGCGGTGCACTTGCGCCACTCCAGCGAACCTGTATGTGGGAACCGACGACCGGCTGTTCGAGGGAGATCGCACGAGGAGGAGACGATCCACGCGGACGCGCTGCCCCAACTCTTCTTCCGCTGCACGGCACTGCGCGTCTAGTGGTAACGAACTGTGGTCCATCTCCCATAGCATGTTCTTGGTTGTTCTGTGCGTAGGAAAATTTTAATTTATAGTCGACGCACCCTACCGTAGATCCCAACATCACCTGGCACCATTGCTGAAGGGATGTTGAAGTAGCTGGAGACACGTGCTGAAGAAGTCGCTCCTCATGAGCCACCTAGGTCCTGAACCTCGGGAGGCTCCAGAGGCCCGGGAGGCTCGTGAAGAACTGTCGCCATTTCCATCAGGACCACCTGGTGCCTGGCCTCCTGAGCCGCCAGGACGCTCCGCATGTGGCACTGGAACGTAACAGCCGCGTTCGGCAAGCCAAAAGGCATGCGAACATAGCTGTGAGGGGGACCCTCGCACCGGCCAGCTCGCGATGGCCAAAAGCGCTCCTGAGATGCGGCCCTGTTGAGCCCAAGGATGTTGACGCAGGCGCGTAGCTCGCTGTCCTCGCCAGGACAAGGAGCCGAACCGGGTGGTGGGCGGAGGTCGCCGCGCATGGCTCTCGCCTCTTGAAGCTCCTCGGTTGCCTTAGCGATGAATTCTTGAGCACCTGGCACCCCGCGCCTTGTGCCCTCCTGGTGAAAGCACGCGCTGAAGCACGCCTCCACGTGGTGCCCGATCGCCTCCCTCGTGACGCTGGCTAGGTCAAAGGCCCTCCAGAGGAGAGCCCCCGAGCCCAGCCTAAGGGGGCGCCGGGCGTGCCTTCCTATGTGAGGGAGGGAGGCGCCCCGGCAGTGGGCGCAGGTCCTGAGGTGGTGCCGCTGGACACACCGCTCTCCTGAGGTTCTTGGCGAAGCAGCTGCTTCTTCTTCTTCTTGGGGACGGCCTCAGGAGGGTAGATGGTGCCCTCGTCGTCTGGGTTCTTGACTGCCGCAGCCTGGTAGGCGCGCTCGAGAGAGCACACCGCATCCTTCTCTTCGCAGGCCACCGTGATGATGTCGCGGCTCCCGGGCATTTTGAGGACATTGTAACCATGATGAGTCATTGCCATGAATTTGGCTAGGGCCGGATACCCAAGGATGGCGTTGTATGGGAGACAGATGTGGGCGACGTCGAAGTCGATGAGCTCTGTGCGGTAGTTGTCGCGCTTGCCGAAGGTGACAGGGAGGCGGATCTGCCCTATCGGGGTGGTGGAGCCGTCGGTCACCCCTGGGAAAGGCTTGGTGGGCTGCAGTTGGTCATAGGGCACTTGGAGGCGGTCAAACGTCTCGATGGAAAGAACATTGAGCCCCGCGCCACCATCGATGAGAGTCTTGGTGATGAGGACGTTGCTGATGGTAGGCGAGCAGAGCATTGGGAGAGCATCGGCAGTTTCAGCGCACTTGAGTTGGTCGGACGAGCTGAAGGTGATGGTGCACTTGGACCACCTAAGCGGACGCGTAGCCTCGATCTTGGGGAGGGCCACGTTCACGTCATGAGCAAACTGCTTGAAGATGCAATGCGAGGCTGGGGCCTGGGCGCCGCCTAGGATGCAACCGACGGCTCGAGGCTCCTGGAAGCCCCCAGCCCCCTCGTCCTGGTGGTGGTTGTCGTTCCTTCTTGGTGGTGGTGGCAGCGGAGGGAGCCCAGCGTTGCCCTGAGGGCGGTCCTCGCGAGGCTGATCCCTCCAGGGGCCCTCGCGAGGCTGGCCCTGCCAGCGATCCTCACGAGGCTGGTCGCACCACTCCTGGCGGGGGCCGCGGTCGTCCCAGCGTCCTCCACTTCGGCCTCCTCCGCGGTCGTAGCCTCGATCATTGTGCTCGGGGCGACGATCGAGGCGCCCGTCACGGATGGCCCTGAGCTCCTGACAGTCGTTGGTGTTGTGGTTGTGCACATTGTGGAAGACATAGAACGGGCGGCTGCTCTTGGATGACTCCGGGTGATCGCAGTCGCGCTTCATCTCTGGTTCAGCCGCAAGCACGGCTTCCCCCTTGCGCTTCACGTCCTTGGCCTTCTTGTCCTCTGGGTCGGCCTCCGGGAGCTCGAGGAGGGAGAGGCGTCCTTCCTCAGCTCTTGCGCACTTGGTCGCCATGTTGAACATCTCCATGGCCGTGCACAGGTCCTCGTGTATGGCGAGCTCTTCCTTCATCTTGACGTCACAGACGCCATCAGTGAATGCGGAGATGATGGCCTCGTCCGACACCTTGGGGATCTTGAGACGAACGCTGTTGAAGCGCTGGATGTACTTATGCAGGGTCTCTTCTGGCTGCGGCTTGATGCGCCGCAGGTCACCCGCAGCCGGCGGGCAGTCGCGAGTGCCCTGGAAGTTGGCGACGAAACGCTCTTGCATTTCGTCCCAGGAGGAGATCGATCCCGCGGGCAGGTTCAGGAGCCACGAGCGCGCACCATCCTTGAGGGCCATGGGAAACCAGTTCACCATAACCTTCTCGTCGCTGTTGGCCGCCTCGATGCTCAGCTCGTAGAGCTGCAGGAACTCAGCAGGGTCGGGGGTGCTGTCGTAGCGTGGAGGCAGGTCGGGCTTGAACTTCTCCAGCCAGACGATGCTGCGTAGCTCGGGAGTGAAGGCGCGGCAGCCTGCTGTGGTCACAGGAGCCCGTCGTGGAGGTGGAGCTTGATCTTGGAGCTCGCGCGTCACCGCCATAGGCGGCGCGCGGTCTTGACGCGGCGGTGCTGGAAGCGCACGCGCCTCTCCTTGCGCCCGTTGGACCACCTGGCAGCTTTCTTCTTCGCGCGCCGGCACCCTGCGCGACGGGTCGCGCCGCGGGGCCTCGCGCCTTGGTCCGAGGGCGATGTCTTGACGAGGGGGCGGTGGAGGAGGTGCTCCATGGGCTACATCACCCGCCGCAGGCGGTGGGTGAGGTAGCGAAAGAGACGATGCAGGAGAGCCCCCGGCAGCGCTGACGAGCTCGGCGATGCGGTCCAGCCAGTCTTCATAGAGGTCGTCGACGGGGCGATAGCACAGGAGCTCGCGCACCATAAGCAACGCAGCCTGCGCGTTCGCCGGGCCGTGACGAGCGTGGGACGACGAACCAGCCGGAGTCAGCGACGGGGTGGCGGTGCACCCATCACACCGCACAGAGGGGTGCAGCGACGAAGCTTGTTGCTCATGCCCCGCCGGGCCGGTGGCAGCGTTGGCGGTAGGCGATGGAGTCCGACGGGGAGGCCCACCAGCAGGCGCCGTCTGGGCGACGCGAACCGGAAGGGCGGCCCGACGCTCAGCACGGGCTCGGCGAGCGTCAGCCATGGAAGCAGTGGAGCGCTGGCGAGTCGACCGGCGAAAGAGAGGCTCCGACGCACCCCTACCTGGCGCGTCAAATGTCGGATTTCAGGTTCGCAGACCCTTGAGAGGTTTGAACTTTGGGGTGCGTGCAAAGAACTTGTCCTCCCCAGTCTGCTTGCTCGCTAACCTCACGGCCTAGCTCGACGAATCGAATGGAAAAGAGACACGGCAGTTTCCCAGGTTCGGGCCACCTTGCGGTGTAAAACCCTACTCCTGCTTTGTGATGGATTGGCCTCGAGGGGCTGAGGATGAACTAGTACAGTGGGAGAACAACCTCCGGAGGAGAGGAGTTCTTGGGCTCGGATGAGCTGGTGAGGGAAAGGATGGTCTTAATGATCCCTCCGTCGGTGGTGGCTAGGTCCTATTTATAGTGGCCTTGGTCCTCTTCCCAAATGTAGGCGGGAAGGGATCCCACAACGGCCAAATTCAAAGGGGGCGGCTAGTACATGCTATCCTGACAAAAATAGTCTTCGCCTGCAAAAGCCTCTGGTCGTGACGCCGTGGTGGGCTCGGTGATGACCTCCATCCTGCCGTCCTGGCGGTCTTGGTCTTGTTGCACCAGAATGGAAACCTTTGGCTGATTCCTCGAGACTCCGCGTCTGCGCTTGCCTCCTTAGTACCAAAGAGGAAACTAGTGTTGGAAATATGCCCTAGAGGCAATAATAAAATGGTTATTATTATATTTCCTTGTTCATGATAATTGTCTATTGTTCATGCTATAATTGTGTTATCCGAAAATTGTAATACATGTGTGAATACATAGACCACAACATGTCCCTAGTGAGCCTCTAGTTGACTAGCTCATTGATCAACAGATAGTCATGGTTTCCTGACTATGGACATTGGATGTCATTGATAACGGGATCACATCATTAGGAGAATGATGTGATGGACAAGACCCAATCCTAAGCATAGCACAAGATCGTGTAGTTCGTTTGCTAGAGCTTTTCCAAATGTCAAGTATCATTTCCTTAGACCATGAGATTGTGCAACTCCCGGATACCATAGGAGTGCTTTGGGTGTGCCAAACGTCACAACGTAACTGGGTGGCTATAAAGGTGCACTACGGGTATCTCCGAAAGTGTCTGTTGGGTTGGCACGAATCGAGACTGGGATTTGTCACTTCGTATGACGGAGAGGTATCTCTGGGCCCACTCGGTAATGCATCATCATAATGAGCTCAATGTGACCAAGTGTTTGGTCACGGGATCATGCATTACGGTACGAGTAAAGTGACTTGCCAGTAACGAGATTGAACAAGGTATTGGGATACCGACGATCGAATCTCGGGCAAGTAACGTACCGATTGACAAAGGGAATTGTATACGGGATTGATTGAATCCTCGACATCGTGGTTCATCCGATGAGATCATCGTGGAACATGTGGGAGCCAACATGGGTATCCAGATCCCGCTGTTGGTTATTGACCGGAGAGTCGTCTCGGTCATGTCTGCATGTCTCCCGAACCCGTAGGGTCTACACACTTAAGGTTCGGTGACGCTAGGGTTATAGAGATACTAGTATGCGGTAACCCGAAAATTGTTCGGAGTCCCGGATGAGATCGCGGACGTCACGATGAGTTCCGGAATGGTCCGGAGGTGAAGAATTATATGTAGGAAGTCCAGTTTCGGCCACCGGGAAAGTTTCGGGGGTCACCGGTATTATACCGGGACCACCGGAAGGGTCCCGGGGGTCCACCGGGTGGGGCCACCTATCCCGGAGGGCCCCATGGGCTGAAGTGGGTAAGGGAACCAGCCCCTGGTGCGCCCCCCTTGGGGCTCCCCTGCGCCTAGGGTTGGAAACCCTAGGGGTGGGGGGGGGGCGCTCCACTTGACTTGGGGGGCAAGTCCCCCCCCTTGGCCGCCGCCCCCCCTTTGAGATGGGATCTCTGGGGGCCGGCGCCCCCTGGACCCCTATATAAAGAGGGGGGAGGGAGGGCAGCCGCACCCAAGCCCCTGGCGCCTCCCTCTCCCTCTCGCTGAGCTTGGCGAAGCCCTGCCGAGATCCCCGCTGCTTCCACCATCACGCCGTCGTGCTGCTGGATCTCCATCAACCTCTCCCTCCCCCTTGCTGGATCAAGAAGGAGGAGACGTCTTCCCAACCGTACGTGTGTTGAACGCGGAGGTGCCGTCCGTTCGGCGCTCGGTCATCGGTGATTTGGATCACGACGAGTACGACTCCATCAACCCCGTTCACTTGAACGCTTCCGCTCGCGATCTACAAGGGTATGTAGATGCACTCTTTTCCCTCTCGTTGCTAGAAGACTCCATAGATTGTTCTTGGTGATGCGTAGAAATTTTTTAATTTCTGCAACGATCTCCAACAACTAGTACACTGCGCCCGCTGGCGCCCGCCTGGCCTTGGTCGTCATGGCTCACATCATCTGGACCTCATGAGGTGAGCCTTGCATAGAGATCTCCGCTCCTCGGGAGCCAGCCTGAGGAGGCCGCCCCTTGTGGAGGTCTTGGTGTCGTCCGCCTCGCGAGGCTTGGCCCCTCGCGAGGGTCTTGAGTTGTTGATGTCGAAGCTGGGTCGTACCAGGCTGTCGATGGAGCCACGCCGTGGGCCGCAGGCAGGCAAGTCTAGGTACCCCCGTTCCTAGAACACCGACAAACCCTTACCCTGGGGCATTGGATGGAGGGCCTTCTTCCTTGGGTGCTCGCTCGGTGATCGTAAGAAGTTCAAGCACACCATGGAAGTGTGCTTGAACTTCAGCAGCGTCGATGACATGCGCAAGAAGGCCCATGCTGTGATGAAGAAGGCTACGCCAGACGAGCTAAAGACACTGATTCCGGACCCAGCCAAGGGCGCAATGTCAGTCGACATCCTGCGCTAGGCCATGAAGCAGGTGGACTCCGGCGATGCTGGACAGAGGGCAAGATGGGCCAAGTACAGGCAGTAAAAGGCGCCTCAAGACCAGCGTGCCGCGGCGTACTAGAGTAGGACGTTCGGGTCGTCAGAGGACGAGAACGATGAGGTGCAGATGGTGGTCAGGGCGTCGGCGGCAGGCGACCGTGCAAGACCCATCGTTCTTGACGAAGACGATGAGGAAGAAAATAAGATGGCTACGCCCCCTCGCCACTCGACATGACTCCAGGATTGCCGCGGCTAGACAAGAAAGTTTGTATCCCAACCCCGATGTAATCTGAAAATGACCTATGAACCCTAGAAGTCGTCGGTGCAGAATTGATCGATGGTTGTGTTTTATCCAATCCTCCACCCCCGATGTGTTCAATCCCCTCCTAACTCTTCAATCGCGTGCTCAAATCAAATCTAGCCCGAGTCGAAAGAATTAAATCTACAAAGAGGGCGTGGACTTACCGCCATGGCCGATGCGCTCCGTTGGAGGTCTGCAGTCGCTCCGGTGGTAGCCGCCGTCTTGGATCGTCATGCTGTCGCTTCGGTGGTTGCCGCCGCTGGTGTGAGTGGGAAGAGGGGAGAGCGTGGTGAGGAAGGGAGGTGAGGGTAATTTATGACGACGCTCCAGAAAACAATGCGACTTCTCGAGACCGCATCCACGCGTGCAACCGCCCACGCCCACGTGCCTAGGGTTGCACCGCTCGGGCCTGTCTCCACAAAAATGGTCGATTTGAGCGTTCCTCTGGATGCAGGACCAGAGGTGCTTTAATGTTCATGCTATGCAGGCCCAACAGTGAATACGGGTAACCAAACAGTCAATTTTCTTCCCGCGCGGACCTTGCTGGGTATGTGTGGGCTACCAAACGCATCCTTAATTTCACTATAAATTCATTCTAGCTAGCTTGTCGTTTACACATTGGAAATAAGAATCTTGTTGTGCTCCTTCCGTGTTATTTATTTCATGGTGCCTCTCCACCTCTAGCCTAGCTAGTTACCTACCTAGTGTAGATATCCTAAAGCAAAGTTTATTTTGCTTCTCAGACTTTACTACTCCCTAAAACTATTGGTTTCCGTTTGGTTTTTCATTAATTAACTGGACAATTCTCTTTTGTTTAATTAATCGATGAGGCAATTCTTTTGCCTCCATTTAAAAAAAACTCCCTAAAACCATGACACTTATTTTGGAAAAAGAGCAGTTACTAACTTACTATATCCCTTTCAAAATGTAAGTCAGACATTTAGAAACTTTTTTTTGCTGTGAGACATTTATACACTCAACCGAATATGAAAAAATTACTCACATCCAAGACATCTTGTTGACATTATTGGATTTTCATCAATTATATAAGTATTTCTACATGAAATATGTTTGGTTACATATTTATGGTTAAAGCACCATCATTAAGACCATGCCTATGCCCTAATCGATTTATACTCCGTCCGATCCAAATTAATTGATGCTGGTTTAGTACAAAGTTAGTACAACTTTATACTAAACCAGCGTCAATTAATATGGACCTAAGGGGGTATTACATTTAAGATCAAGGAAATATAGTATTATAGTCGAAAATAGACGATGTCAATGTTTTTTTAATATCATGTTGCCTTTGTCTGGATTAGGCCATGTATATGATTAGCGTTGATTCGATCCTAGATAGGTAAAATTGCATGTATCATTGTTGTGTGGGGAACTCGTTAAGGCTCGTTAATATTTAAAGGTTAAAAATTGCTAAAAGAAATATGAAACAAATGGTGGAACATCACGCGAATGATATTAGATGATCCAATGGAGCGATTGCGAAAATATGCTTTTATGTGCGCTCGGCAAAGAAAAGGTTATTTTTCGTCCAGGGCACATTAAGCCGTACTTTTTAATCTCTCCATTAGATCATCTTACATTATAGTTCTAGTGTTACCGTATGTTTTTTTTTCATAATTTTTGGGAACTTCCACACAGGCGAAACCACAAACGGGTTCCATGGTAACTAGTGATAGGAAATCCTCCTCGTGGTAAATTAATCCCAATTGTCACTAGCTTGACATTTTGTGTTAATTTCAGTTGGAGGACATGCATTTTTTTTTTAAAGATAGCTTAGTCCTTCCGTCCAAGTTAGTAATGCTTAATAAGTTTTTTTTTTGGATTACTTTGGCCACCATTGATAATATTATATGTGGCGTGTGTGTGATATAAAAGTTATATCACTGGAAACTTCTTTCTAATACAAATTCGATTGTATACTTATTGTGGCATACATAGTCCTATATCATATATTATTGGTATGACTCTCATGGTCAAAATAGATCTTGAAATACATGTTAGCCCTTATAAACCCTGTCGGAGAGAATGCCACATATGCCATGTGGTAGCTGGAGGGCATGCATATGTGGCAGTAAATTCAGAAAGCTGCTGCATGCCCAGGATAGATCAATGCATCTCATTTCTACCTCCTTCTTGCCGGCCAGCTTAACAAGCTGCTAGTGCTCGCCGAAACCCATGAAATGATTAAATGTGGCTGGAATCGGCGGGATACAAAAAGGCAAAAGAAAAGATAAAAGCTAGAGGAGGTAGTGAAATCGAGGGCCGGCGAGAGGTCCTTTTTGACAGAAAATGAAAAAGGAGATGGATCGATCGTCGCTGAAACGATAGTAGCCATCGATGGATGGATGATCGTCGATAGGGGGGTTGCTGATTTGGACCGTGCAAGACAAGACCACCGGAATGGCTGGCTCTATCAGTGAGCAGACATATGCAGTAGCCCGTTCGTTCAAATATTGTGATCACTTGATTAGATATAGTTACATGCATGCATGCTCCCTGGCGAACTGGTTACCGTGAATTTTATTATTGGATCTATATAAGTTGTCTCCTTTCTCGCCTGTATAATGGTAGCACCACCACCACCTTCGTCTTGCTTTGCCGCCGCTTTTCCTTACCAGTGTTAAAAGTCAGCCCCGGGTTTCCAGTTTCCACTCATTTGTAGTACTACATGTGTGTAGCTAGCTGGCTGTCCTCATGCACATATATACAATAAGCGCTCGCTCGGCTGACTCCTCTCTAAGAGGGAGTATGCATGCATGGTAGGTCACGGCGCTGCGCTTGCAGGCTGATCGATCATAACCTGCACCAGTGAATCAACACCGGAGTCAGCGACCGCGGCCGTCGGGTCGATCATGTGTGACCTGTTTTGGCTGTCGCCCGGCGAGCAAGGAGATCTCTCCGATGTCGTGAGAGCAAGCCTGCACCCGCCTCATCAGCTGCCAATCCCGGCTGCCGACGACGAGGAGGAGGAGGAGTACAGCTCGCTGCTGCTGGAAGGAGGAAGTGGTGGAGGCGGCCTGGTCGTCGGCCATGGCGATGAGCAGCTGGGGATGGTGGCCATGATGATGGGCGGCAACATTACCCGGCTTCCTTCGTCTGATCATCACGTGATCTCGCTGCATTCACCGCCGGCGACGACATATACGCGGCCGCATCCAGAGTCGCTGGCCGGGATGCTTCGTCGGCCGGGCATCGAGAGGGAAGGCGACATGGTGGTCGCGCCGCCGCCGGAGATAGGCGACCGTCTGCAGCACATGTCGATCGTCCATCACCCTCGTGTACCAGCTACAATGAAACCAAGGTTAACATATTCTCATCTGTCCAGTCTAGCTTCCACACGGCTCGATGGCACTACACTACTACGTGTTGAAACATGCCGTAATCGATGCTGCATGCGTGTGTGCAGGAAGAGCCAGTCGAAGAAGGTGGTGTGCATTCCGGCGCCGACGGCGGCGCCGGGGGCGAGCGGCCGGCATAGCACGAGCGGCGAGGTGGTGCCGTCGGACCTGTGGGCGTGGAGGAAGTATGGGCAGAAGCCCATCAAGGGGTCGCCGTACCCGAGGGGCTACTACCGCTGCAGCAGCTCCAAGGGGTGCCCGGCGAGGAAGCAGGTGGAGCGCAGCCGCACCGACCCCAACATGCTCGTCATCACCTACACCTCCGACCACAACCACCCGTGGCCGACCCAGCGCAACGCCCTCGCCGGATCAACCCGCCCCTCCTCCGCCGCCGCCACCGCCAAGATGGCCGCCTCCTCTTCCTCTTCATTGGCGGTCGCGGCAGCTCGTAACAGTAGCAACACCAACGTCGACGTCGACTGTGCTGGTGCTCACCATCAGCTGAAGCAAGAGAGCGACCTGGACCTGTTCGCGGACATGGACGCCCTCAACGTCTTCTCCTCCATCGACAAGATCCAGGAAGATGACAGCAAGCAGCAGCTGTTTGATCCTTTCAGCTCCGGCTTCTGCGACTACATCTAATCCATTCATCTGCCTCTAGCGCTGAAGGCCACGAAATCGAGCAAGCAATCGACGGTTACACAGTCCTGATGATGAGACTTTTTACTTGTGTCAGCAGTAGCTTCTATGGGGGGCCTTTTTATGTTTACTTGAAGGAAAGAGCATGTCACTATAGTTAGCAACAAGATAACATGCAAGGCCAGATTCGAATGTACTTGTCGATGACAACTTGGTTAATTATACTGAACCTAGCTTAAGGTATATAGCTTACCAATGCATGCAGTTTTCACTCGCTTCTTGAAGCAATCTAATACTCCCTCCGTCCCGAAATAAATGTCACCGATTTAGAACAACTATGTACTAAATCAGACACTTATTTGTTTACTAACACGGCAACTGTTTCTGAATCTCTTGATCCATCACTTCAAGTTCCACCAATCTACTTTTTCATCATGATGATTGATGGCGAAATCCGGCCACGCCGCACTGTTAAAAAAGGTTAAAAAGAAAGATAAAAAGGAAAGGAGGAACATGCTGAAAGGAAAACCTGAGGCCCGAATGCGCAGATAAAAGCTCAGACGACAACAAGAATCTCATTACCACAATGCAAGCCCTGTTGCCCATAGTCTCTGATGAGACTGGACAATGCAATCCATTATATTCTAGTTTCATGCATAATTTTCTAGACCTATTGCAGCTCAAAAAGAGAACTTTCTGTATGGACAATAAACGATGCTCTTTATCCTTGGGTACACATTCATACTCAGATTCAATCTGCTCCCACAGCTTATCATGGCACAGAGTTGCCCAGTTACCAGCAAATACAACATTCACCATGCAGCCGAAAACTTACCTTGACAGATGGTTTCACCAGTAAGATCTCCGAATCACAACCACAATATAAACAAAACGGTGAACTATGTGATTCGAGAAAACACAGCACAGAACAATGTCCTCTGAATTTCTACAATTGAACTCCAGGTCAAAACATTGGCATGTGAAGCTTACTGAATCTGAAGATAGGATAAGGGACATAGAGTTTCCTTACTGGCAGCAGGTTGTCTATCATCACTATGGTGAGTCTTCTCCGTGTGCATAACAAAACACAGGGGAGCCTTTATCAACTGATTGTTTAGAAAACAAGCGGGCGGTAGTACAATAAAATAATCATCGGCATTGGTGAAGAGATGGGATCACAAAATTCTGATGGCAATGCATCAAAGGACAAATGTAACAAGATAACAGTTGGCAATCAGTATTCATTGATCAGATTCATGTGCCAATCACCATCCTCCATCCATCCATTTCCTAGCCGCAGAAGTTGAGCTTCTTTATAACTTTGGCATAAGCTAAATGCACTAAAGCAGGCTTCCGAAGTCTTCGTTTTGCTTCCTTGGACTGCAAATTCAGAAGCACATCACAAGCAAATTCAAAGAAGAAATCCAATTGGAATCAAATGTACAACGACAGAACCTCAATGTATCAAGTTAAGTCCGTTTAACACCATAAACTATGAGCTTCAGGCCGTTTATCCCCCCCCCCCCCCCCCCCCCCCAAGCCAAAACCTAATAAACCAGGTAATTATACCTCTCACCATGATTTATCGGCCAGTTTAGCTGATTAGACACCGGCTTAGCTCATCATCCTTGAAAACCATAATCGATGTGATACGGATGCCGCCGCCGGCACTCTCACAGCCCTACGTCCGCAGGAGGGAGGTGATCTCGTGCTTCACCGAGCACAGCCTCGTCGATGGCCCCCTATCAGTTGCCATGAGGGAGACTCTCCAAGACCTCCGCATTGACCTCGACAAGGAGGCGCTCTGCGGCTGCGCGTCAAGGACATTGCCGGACAGCTTAAACCTAGACTAGCTCGTCTACTGCTGCGGCCTATGTTGGCACAGCCCCGATAGCACCGGGTACTTCCAGCGACAAAAACAAATCAGAGCTGACGAGATGTGTACATACACAGCTAGCACACAGTGGCTGACTGATTTGTTCAGGACATCTACTGGTCGCCAATGGCTGAAGCTAGCTAGCAAAACGATCAAGCTGATCGATTCTAGTTGCCAGACGAAAACACACAAAACGCACGACACTCGAGGACTGGTGATTGCAACCTAGTGTCCGCCACAGGGATGCATGGCACACCGTCGCATGGAAGTCTAGCCAGTGCCTCCTCGAGTTAATGCGGGAGTACTTCAGGCTAAGGCGGCCCTGGTCGGCATCGGCCAAGTCGGATGCAGCCCAAACGAACTGGTCACACAGTGCGTCAACTGACTTCGTTGACCGGATCAAACGGTGTCTAATCTGCCAAACCGGTGCCTAATCCACTAAACCAGCTGGATAGCTGATCAATCATGGTTAGGAGGGTAATTACCCAGTTTAATTAGGTCAAGGGGCTAGATGTACCAAAAAAGATTGCTAGAATAGGACTTTTGGAGGATTATAACCCTTGGGAATTTTTCCTAAGTTGGTCATTTGATTTGTAGGAATGGATCCTATAGGAATTTTTCCTAAGGAATCATCTGTTCTACGTTCCACAGGAAATCTAGCATCCACTCCAACCTCTTTTTACAATTCTTTGTTTTTCCTGTGACACCAAACACTCTGGTATCCTATATCATTCGAGCAGGCATGCCACTCCATTCCTGTATTTTTCTTGTTCCTGCGTTTTGAATTCATGTGAATCAAAGAGGCCCTTCGGGAGGGAAATGGTCCAGAGCTGATACTTTGAGGTGTTAAACAGACTTATCTCACATTTTATTGACATTCTTTTTTCCTTTGGAAAAGGATTGCTGAATTTTACGATTGACTATGTCAAAATAGTATAAGGTAAAGTGTAGCTTTTAAGTAACTTTACTGAAACGATTAACAGATGCTGTAGTTGCTAAGTTATACAGGAATGAAGAACTACTGATATTTACTAAGATGATCAACTAGATTAATTTGCCCTTGATCTCGGTGACAACTACACTTGGTATAGAAAGATCCGGAACAATCGTGGAAAGGCGAGCAGAGTATCCATCATATGCTTCCATTCTGTGATTTGAGAGACATGATACATCTATACAGCAGTAGTAATTCGAAAGTGTGGGAAGGATCGCCCTATGCGCTACAGCAGGCTAGCATTTGCTACTACTCCGTATTTACTAAGATGGTCCCTCGGTGGCAACTATACTTTGGTATAGATTGATCAGGAGCAACTGCGGAAAGAAAATCAGCTGTTATCCATCGTATGCTCGCGATTTGAGAGACATGATGCACAAAAGTTCAAAAAAGAAAAACACTAGGTGTTAGTTGTGCATTCTGCAACTGCCTTGCGCTTTTCTGACCAAAGTACATGCTTAAGCGCAATTATGTGCTAGGCATTTTGCTATCGCCTAGAGCCTAGGCGTGCCTTTTTTTAAACTATATTGATGCATCTATACGACAGTAGTAATTCGAATGTGCGGGAAGGATTGCGACGCCACAGCAGGCTAGCATTTGTAAGATTGAAAGGCATAGTTTGGTACCGTCATCAATTAGAAATACATGGATCTAGAGCAATTTAAGCAAAACGTGAGTACGTTGTGGAAAAGGAACTGCATCGCACCTTTTGATGTGCGTTGTGGCGCTTGCCGGCCCTCCACCTGCGGATCTGGCCGTCCTTCATCGTTCTGAAGCGGAACTTCATGGACCTGACACGCACACCACCATGAGATTCAGAAATGCAGGCAATACACTGGCGGTGAAACGGAGGGTGAGTTGGGAACCTACGAGGGGGCCTTCATCTTGTATTTCTTGACTTTGGATATGGTGGGCGTGGTCGGCGCGCGGGACCTGCCCTTGATGGCGTAGTGGCGCAGCTGCATCGCCATCACCGGAGGCCGGACGATCGAAGCGGCTGCCGCCGAGTGGAACAGCGAGCCCATGATGGGCAGAGGCGCGTGGGTGTGGGAGTGGTCGCGGCGGAAGGGGAGGGAGGGCACGGGCGAGCGGGCATGGACGACGGTGGGGGAGGAGAGGAAGCGGCGGGCGAGGCCGCCGGCGGAGGAGCAGCACCACCGCCGCATCGTGCCGTGTTGTTGCGTGGCGGGCCTCAGCAAGCAGCTAGGGTTTCAGTTTGCTTCTCTCCCTCATCTGTGTCCATCTTGGAGCGTACTGAGAAGATAGCCCAGCCCAAGCTGGCGCCTACTACTCCAGCCCAGCCCATTTCACACCACTCGTGTTTACAACACAATCGTTGAAACCTATTCGCCGCTCGTTGCGTCGAACTGTCGACGCAACGCACATGCCACACACAGGGAGCGAGGGATCTGGGCCGGCCCCACCTAGAGCGTGACCACAGTGGGAGTCAATCGGTTTTGGGAACCTTCTAGATGGTTCCCCAGAACCGGGTTTTTCTGTTTTTCTTTCTTCTATTGGGTTTTTCGTTTTTTATTTTCTGTTCCCAGAACCTATTCGCCGCTCGTTGCGTTGAGGTGGATGTGTGGCCACACGAAGAAGGATAGAGTCCGGAATGATGATATACGAGATAGAGTTGGGGTAGCACCAATTGAAGAGAAGCTTGTCCAACATCGTCTGAGATGGTTTGGGCATATTCAGCGCAGGCCTCCAGAAGCTCCAGTGCATAGAGGACGGCTAAAGCATGTGGAGAATGTCAAGAGAGGTCAGGGTAGACCGAATCTGACATGGAAGGAGTCCGTTAAGAGAGACCTGAAGGATCGGAGTATCACCAAAGAACTAGCTATGGACAAGGGCGCGTGGAAGCTTGCCATCCATGTGCCAGAGCCATGAGTGATCGCGAGATCTTATGGGTTTCACCTCTAGCCTACCCCAACTTGTTTGGGACTAAAGACTTTGTTGTTGTTGTTGTTGTTGTTGTTGTTTCTTTTTTTGTTATTTTTTTTCCTTTTCTTTCTTTTTCTTTGTTTCTTTTTCTTTTATTTTTTCATGTTTTCTTTTTAAAGTATAATTTTCTTTTCAAAAAATTTCCAAAAATTTTAAATATCAGTCAGAATTCAAAAAAGTTCTTGTTCTAAAATTTTGTTCAGAATTTTAAAATGATGTTCATAGTTTCAGCATTTTTGTTTACAATTTAAAAATGTTCCTTTTAGAAAAATCAAAAAATGTTTGAAAATTTCAAATTTGGTTCACATTTCAAAAATTGTTCCCAATTTTCCAAAAAAAATCTGAATTCCGAAATTTGTTCATGTTTTTCAAAAAATGGAGATTCCAATTTTTTCCCATGTTTTCAAAAAAAATTGCAATATAAAAAATGGTTTGTAATTTCAATATTTGTTTGTGTTTTCAAGAAAGTTCACAGTTTCAATCTTTTTTTCGTGTTTCTAATTTTTTTGGTATATCTAAATTTGTTCGTGTTTTCAAAAAAATGGAGTTTCAACTTTTGTTCATTTTTTTAAAAGTTCGCAGTTTCAAATAAATGTTCGGAATTTCAAAATATGTTCATGTTTTCAAAAAAAGGATTTTTTAAAAATCGTGTTTCTAAAAATTGTTTGAAATTTCTAAATTTGTTTGTATTTTCAAACAAGTTTGGAGTTTCAAATTTTGTCCGTGTTTTAGAAAATTGTTCGGAATTCAATTTTTTGTTCTCATTTTTCAATACATCTTCAGAATTCAAAAAGGTATTCCAAGTTTTCAAAGATTATCCGTGTTTGCAAAACATTGTTCGCATTTTCAAAAGAAATTAGAATTTAACAAATTGTTTGCGTTTTTTAAAACATTGAGTAATGTTGATTTACGTTGCTGCAGTTTGTTCTTTAGAATTGGCGCTACACATTTTCCACAATCATTGGTCAGTTCACCCGTCTAGCGAGGTGACGACAGCAACAGAAGGCCTCGAGATCGAATCTTTAGTTGCCCATATTATATGTTTCGGAATTTTTGCGCCCGACCGGTGGCTAAGAGCTTTACCCCCAATGGGCCGACCCAGTTGTGCGCGCTCTGTGCGAAGAGGCGTCTATTTGCCGCAGAATGCGGTAAATAGGAGCTCCCACAATCGTTGCTCAAAAAAACTTAACAATACTATTTTTTTATCATAGTATAAAAACATGGGGATTACTCCTATAAAGAATGTGGAGTACGCACCTCCTACAGGGTCGGTTGCGCCCGGTTTGGACGGGTGCCGTGTTGCGTTGGTGTCCAGCTCGAATCGTAGCTTCGCTCGTGTGAGCCTGTCAGCCAGATGTTTGTCCCGCATGAGCATGTGCATTTGGTACGCCTATGAGTCCAGATATAACCTTGCTTTGTGCTTGGTTGTCTGACGTGGATGGGACATGCAACATCGGTTGGGTTGCTTAAAAACACCCCGTGTGCCCATCCTCTCGTATCGCCTCCTATATTTTTTTCTTGTTGTCGTGGCTCTCTCCTTCCATTTGAATTCAACGAAGCACAGCGGCATCCCCTCGCTTCGCTCCCCTAAACAGAAAGGTGAACTTCCCTGTCGGGCTTCCTGTGGGTTTGTGTCAGCTCAGGTCCATCTTTGCCTAGCCAATCATCGTTGCGCTCAAGTAGGGGAGGGTGGCGGAAACCAGGGGCGGCCGATGGTTGTTTCCAGTTTCGCTTAAAAAGGTGCAGAAGAAGTCTGCAGTCGTCGTGCCATGGTCTCCTGGGCCTGCATCGTCTTTCTTGCGCTTTCATTGTGCTTTTCTCTCCCCTCGTCCTGCAGGTATTGTGACTTCCCATTACAAACTTTGATCTATTTTGCGACGCTTCAGTTGTGTCATGTATAACCCGTTTTCGTCATGGAAAAAACACTGGCGACATTTTTCGGTGGTCGCGCCCATCGTCACCGAAGCGCCATCATAGAAAATAAAATTTTGATGGTACCAATTTTTTCGTCACGCAAGTTCGTATGTTAGGTGACAGACCAAAAAATGTCACCAGCGGTCGTCTTCGGCGACGGCCCAGAATGTAACCTATGATGGCCCAATCTGTCACCTAAAATCTTTTTGGTGACGATAATCCCGTCACCGGTGATCGGTCCGGGGGGGTTGACCCGTCAAAGATTTAGACAGGTGGGGCCAGCAGTTGCTGAGGTGGCTTCTTCTATGTGGGTCCGGCATGGGTTTTATCATCGACGGTCCCGTCAGTAATAAATCACAATGAGTTTTTACCGGTCAATGTTGCTGACATATGGGCCCAGAAGATGCTGATGTGGTTGCTTACATGTGGGACCAGGCATCATTTTTTTGGTGACGATGTGTCGTCTGACTGGTCAACGGTTCTACCATGGGGCCCCCTTAAATAGGCCCCCACGAATCTAACCATTATGTTCTAGAAAAGTTCAAATAGTACCACCGTTTAAGGGAGCGGTACTACCTCTAGATATTGGTGGGTAACAGATCCCCACAGTAGTACGCACAACATAATAGCAGAAGTACCGCACAAGCGGCACTACCTCTAATTATTGGTGGCTAACAGAAAACCCCATGGTAGTATGCGCAACACAACAGCAGAAGTACAACACAAGCGGTGCCACCTCTAATTATTGGTGGGTAACAAAAAACACCACGGTAGTACGCGTGATACAACAGCAGAAGTATCGCACAAGCGATACTACCTCTTAAGGGGAAGGTGCTATCTCTAAATAGATAGCAGCAGAGCCATAACATCCATAACTTCTGCAAACGAACTCTGAAATCAGCACTCAAGCTTGTTGGATAGATGACGACAAGCACTATCCAATAAGGACTGGATAAATTAAGAACTAGTAATGGAGAAGAAATGCCAATTGGATAAAGAAGAGAACCTTCCCAAAATATGAACCGGCAAAATCTCCAACACCGAAAACGCAAAGATGATGCATCAAACTCTGTTTCGATGAACTTGAGTTTGACAAGAAGATGAACACAAACTCTAAAACCTAACAAAGAGAAAAAACAAATAAGGAAAAACAAATATGATGCCAAGGATGCAATGGTTTGACCTCTCTATGAACGATACGATCAAGCTACTCACCCGAGAGAGCCCATTAATAGTACGATAATCACCTATAACCCGGTCTCCTAACTAACACCATGAGACCGATAAAATAGGAAACTATCAAGGTCAAACATTTGCCTTGCGCATAATCCAGTTGAGCTAGATGATGACGATCATGCCCGCCTCAAGATGGAACACCTTTCTTGGTAGCGCACGCTTGGTGAGGACTCACGATTTGCTTCCCCATACTCCACTATGGGAGAGCTACTTTTAGGCACATCTTCACAAGACCATTATCACCAAATGGTCGACAAGCTTCAAGCATGTGATCTCTTTGTTATGCTCCTCTTGAACTTGCACACTGCAACCTTGATGACGATCACCACTTGATGCCATCCTCTCTTGGGCTATATGAGATCTTCCTTTTGATGCAAGCCCATGGAAAGATACCTAACCCCACATAGAAACACCAAACACATAGATCATGGGTTAGTTCACAGTGTGTAATGGACAATGCTTACCATACTGTGATATCACATGACCCCACTTGGTACATATTCTATGCTTTGTGTGTTGATCAAATTGAATCCACTCTTAGCACTTTGTCTGGATCAACCTTGTATCTTTCATACTTTCTTCATTAAGATGATGACTTGAAAGGTAACATGAATGTTCGCACAATTTTCTTCTTCAAGACATGCTTACGATAGGCTCAACTCTCCATGACCAATCTTTGGATACCTTCTTGAATAACACCTTGGTCAACACATGATCTCCTTATAACCTCGAAACCAACATATGGTATTAAGCAACGCCTATGGGCAAACCATTAAGTATAACTCAAAGCAATCATTAGTGACGCGGAGCATCCTACGGTCATCTCCATGTACACCTTCATAGCACCTCAAGCCCCAAGCGGACCTACCGGACTTAAGGTGAACCCGCTCCTCTTCAAGATTTACATGAATATCCACTGGACTCGGTTGCTACCTCACCATGGAACGTTGTGCATCATTAGGTACGAGGGCAACCGCCACCAAGCAACTAGGAAGCTTCCCGGAGGCCAAGGAGAACAACCCCAAGACCCAAGAGCTGACCGGAAGTGTCAAGATGAAGAAAAGGAAGCGTGCAAAAATTACACTACCGGACAGTCCGGTCCCCACAGCGGACAGTCCGGTCACACATAAATTGCACTACCAAACAGTCCGGTCCCCACAGCGGACAGTCCGGTGGCACCCGAAAATGCATCTAGACTCACCGGACTGTCCGATCCTTACCACCGGACTGTCCGGTCCACCCAGTTTCGCTACGAATTGGGCTAAAAATCCCATATAACCACCGAGGCCCATACCCTTTCGCCCTTAGACTATATATTTCGTGCTCCTGTCAGTTTTTAGGGTTAGCAAAGTACATGATATGATCTTGAGAGCTTTGCTTCTATCTACCTTCTCTCATGGAGACCAAGACCTCCTAGGAGAAGATTCCTAGTGGATTCAAGACCCATCTAGGGAAGGATCCCCATCATAGGATCATCAAGACCTCATCTCCTTCTTGGATTTGGGATGAACCTTATCATGTACCCATGTTCCTCTTGTTGTTTATGTACCTTTGTGGATCTTGTGTGGATTTGAGTCTAGTGGATGTGTAATTGGGCTTGTTCTTGAGTGTACATCTTGTAATTTCTTCGTGTTCTTTGTGGGATCCCCCCTACAATTCATGAAAGATCTCCACTTAGGGTCTCCACCCTACAATATCTTGGATCAGAGCTTAGGTTCTTACGAAATTGGAGCATCCCATCTTTGTTTTCTAGCCTAATTTTGCTTATTCTTGCCCAATTTTGAAAATCCCGACAAAAATAGCCCCAAAAAATTTCTTGCAATTTGTTGGTTCTTGTGAGATTTTGTTGTGTTTGATCCACGATTTTGATGTTTGGCAAGTAGATCTTGGCTTCCCTCATCTCCCCACCACGAATCTCCCCTCAATTTTTCTTTTTTACCCACCAATTTCGAGCTTGAAATCATCCATTTCCGCCTAAAGTTTTGAGTTCGTGCTTTCCCAGCCCGCACCGGACTGTCCGCACCTCGTAGCGGACTGTCCGCTTGCATCAGGACCAAAATCGCTCTTGGACCGGACTATCAAGGGGAGCGGATGAAGACCGAACTGTCCGCTACCCAGGACCGGACTGTCCGCTAGTTCAAAAACTGCTTCGGACGATTTCTTGTTTCGGCCATATCTTCCACATACAGAGTCTGATTTTGATGTTCTTTAGCTCGTTGAGTAGCTATTTACATCCCCCATCCATCTAGATATGTTCCAACATCATTTTCTCTATAAAAAAAATTGACATTTTTGACATCTTTGCCTAGGCCCTCCACCATATCATCGGCAAAACCACCATAGCTTTCCGCAACCTAACCCATTTTGATCCATATAGCATTTGTGGTTGCTTGAGTTGTGACTTTAGTCTCCTAAGGTGTTTTCGCTACTTAGGGACGGTCGCTTCTTCATCAACCACCACCACCACTTCTGTATTGCCATCTCTGACACCACCACCGCATGTCCGCTACCACCATTTGACATTTGAGATTTTGAGTTTGCGGTTTTTCCATTTCCTAAGGTGTTTCGGCTACGTAGGAATGGCTCGACTTCGACGTCACCACCACTCATCATCACCCCGGACTCGACATCGGCAACGACCACTTCATCATTTTGACCCCCAACCGTACGCAAGGACGGTAACCTCGACGACATCTTTGTACATATTCCTTGCCATTGCATTGATCACCCCGAGCCTATTGCGTACCTTACCTATAGAGACTAGCGAGTTGAGAATTGGCGGACCACACTATTTGTGCACCTTAGTGATACGCTTACGCCGCATAGCTAGTTGTAGCGTGCAATCATCTTGCTATCATCATTGTGCCATAAGTCTCTCCCCTGCATATCTTACATACTTGTCTCATATCATACTTGGCTCGAGCATCAAGCATATAAAAAAAGTGCAAAAACTTTTAAGCAAAAGAGGAGATACAAAAGATCTTGTAAGCAATAGAAATAGCATTGAGCCATTTTGCATACTACGTACACTGGGAGCATACATACATAGCATACTTGGGATTGAAGACGACACATTTACTCTCATAGGTTGGTGCACAAGCGTATCTTGCCCATTTGAGCAATCGTGCTATTGTCTCTCTAGCATCCGTGCAACAAGAGCTTTTTCTGTGGCAACACATTTTGTGCTCATTCCTTGGTTGCAAGGATCCCATCTATCTATCAGTGTGTGTGTTTCTTGTGTCACCATAGCTATTGATCTATTTGATTTACATTGCAATTTTGTGAATCTTCCTCAACATTTTCAATATCTTGGACTAACATTTGCTTGAATTTTGTGCCACTTGCCCTAACCAAGCCACTGATAAGCTTTACTTTATAGGTGTGAGTGAACAAGTCCGGTACCAATTCCACACTCTCTCATTTCACATTGAGTGACACGGGATACATCCTCAACTTTGGGAAAAGGTATCTTGGTATTGTTTGTCTCATTTCCTACTCACCTCTACTCGAGGCTTGTGATGGATAGGCAAAGCACAACATCTTCGGTCCTCGACCGCATCGAGTGACTCGCCATCGACATACGACACTCCGAAGCAAGGAAAAGGGACTACCTCGATGACAAGTTGGACACACACATGGATGACATCCGACATGTGTTGGCCAACTACAAGCCTTCTTCCCTTAGTCATCTTCAAGGCGGAGGCGCTCAAGTACCAGATCTTCGGAGCGTCCACATGATGCAAGTACCATGCGACACCGTCATCATCTTCGAGACGACCGCCACGACACCGACAAGTCCCAACAAGCTCTACATCTTACTATGGACAAGCTTCATGAGCACAAGAGAAGACCGCGAGACGAGCAATGATACGTCTCCAACGTATCTATAATTTTTTATTGTTCCATGCTATTATATTATCTATTTTGGATGTTTAATGGGCTTTAATATGCTATTTTATATTATTTTTTGGGACTAACCTATTAACCGGAGGCCTAGTGCCAGTTGCTGTTTTTTTGCCTATTTCAGTGTTTCGCAGAAAGGGAATATCAAACGGAATCCAAACGAAACGAAACCTTCGCGAGGATCTTTCTTGGAACAAATGCAATCCAGGAGACTTGGAGTGGAAGTCAGAGACGCAACGAGGCGGCCACGAGGCAGGAGGGCGCGCCCCCACCCTCGTGGGCCCCTCGTAGCTCCACCGACCTACTTCTTTCGCCTATATATACTCTTATACCCTGAAAACATCCGGGGGAGCCACGAAACCACTTTTCCACCGCCGCAACCTTCTGTACCCGTGAGATCCCATCTTGGGGCCTTTTCCGGCGATCTGCCGGAGGGGGATTCGATCACGACATCAACACCATAGCCTCTCCGATGATGTGTGAGTAGTTTACCACAGACCTTCGGGTCCATAGTTATTAGCTATATGGCTTCTTCTCTCTCTTTGGTTCTCAATACAAAGTTCTCCTCGATGTTCTTGGAGATCTATTCGATGTAATACTTTTTGCGGTGTGTTTGTTGAGATCCGATGATTTGTGGGTTTATGATCAAGATTATCTATGAACAATATTTGATTCTCCTCTGAATTCTTATATGCATGATTTGATATCTTTGCAAGTCTCTTCGAATTATCGGTTTAGTTTGGCCTACTAGATTGATCTTTCTTGCAATGGGAGAAGTCCTTAGCTTTGGGTTCAATCTTGCGGTGCTCGATCCCACTGACAGAAAGGGAATCAACACGTATTGTATTGTTGCCATCGAGGATAAAAAGATGGGGTTTATATCATATTGCTTGAGTTTATCCCTCTACATCATGTCATCTTGCCTAATGCGGTACTCTGTTCTTATGAACTTAATACTCTAGATGCATGCTGGATAACGGTCGATGTGTGGAGTAATAGTAGTAGATGTAGAATCGTTTCGGTCTACTTGACACGGACGTGATGCCTATGTTCATGATCATGCCTAGATATTCTCATAACTATGTGCTTTTCTATCAATTGCTCGGCAGTAATTTGTTCACCCACCGTAATATATGCTATCATGAGAGAAGCCACTAGTGAAACCTATGGCCCCCGGGTCTACTTTACATCATATAAGTTTCCGATCTATAATTCTAGTGTACTATTTGTTTTGCAATCTTTACTTTCCAATCTATACAACAAAAATACCAAAAATATTTATCTTATTATCTTTATCAGATCTCACTTTTGCAAGTGGCTGTGAAGGGATTGACAACCCCTTTATCGCATTGGTTGCAAGGTTCTTGATTGTTTGTCCAGGTACTAGGCGATTTGCGTGTAGTCTCCTACTGGATTGATACCTTGGTTCTCAAAAACTGAGGGAAATACTTACGCTACTTTGTTGCATCACCCTTTCCTCTTCAAGGGAAAACCAACGCATGCTCAAGAGGTAGCAAGCAACACCAAGCAGAAGCTACAGCTACCACCACCACTTCGGCATCTTCGCCAAGTGTTCTCAAGGCATCTTCGCCTTTGGACGTACGGCATCTTCAACTGCTTCCCACGAGTACGCCTACTTTGACATCATCAAGTCCAAGGCGGCCACCGACAAGCGAGGGCGACACTTCCATTTTTAGAAGCCCCTCAAGGAAGTTGGCCGAGCGTGGGAAATTCCCTTCGGTCATGGAGACGAGCTACGAGGTGCCACATCATATGGGCCTCATACAAGACAGCGACAAGACGATCGAGCAAGGGCCATCCCCTTCAACCACAGCGACAAGTGCGAACCTATTCAACAACATGAAGACGACGCCCCAATGGGACTCATACTCCGAGTCAAACTACGAGACCGCACATGAGACTTTATCTTTGGTCTCAGAGGAGAGTGATGATTTGCCACTTCCCACGGCATTCATCTTTGGAGGCGTTATGGATGAGGAGGTTGAGCATGGGACTATCCCTTCAACCAAGGCGGTGATAGGAGTTGAGCATGGAGACATTTGCACCTACATCTCTCTAACACCCACCTATGATGAGATGCCCCAATTGCCATGTGAGGAGAGCCACCACCCCATGAGTGAGATGAGTGACTCCACCATATATGACACTGAGTGCATTTCCTATGAGAGGATGAGTGTGACCACCACTAGCCCCACACTTGAGAGCATGCCACACATCCTATGGGAGGTTGAGAGCCATTTGAGTGACTCCACCAACCATATGAGTGATAGCATCTTACCGGGAGTGAGTGAGACACAACACTTAGTGAGTGAGGTAGTTGAGACGACATGTGAGACCACTATGATTCTAACGACTTAACCTCTACTCCGAGTGTGTTTTCCTTTTTAGTGCTAGATCTCCAACAAGATGAAGTGCCAATCCTCGATGAGTCCATACCCCCCAATGGGCAAACCGACGGCCATGATAGACGATGATGCACCCCCACATGGTACCATCAAGTTGATGAAGCTATTGACCAAGTGTCAATTTTTGCAACCTCACCTACAACACATGAGCAGAGCTCTAAAGGTAACATAGGTGATGGTACTTCTCTTGTCCCACTAGTGGACTATCTTGCAAATGATTGCTTTCATATGTTGATCACCTTAGGGATTCATCGCATACTATGTCTTGTTTCGATATGCCACCCATTTATGATGTATATGATGATGATCATGTCGATTTGCCTAGTTGTGATGTTATGATCCATAGGATATCATGTGAAAATTCTATCGGTCACGTCATGTTTGACAATCCATTAAACTTGTCCTATGCTATGAGTGAGATCTCCCATATTGCATCATTACAATCTCAACATAGTAACTATGCATATCCAATTAAAATCAACCCCATTTGCACTTATGGCATAGATGACGAGATCATGGTCATTGGATTTTGTTTCTCTTGCGATGATATTGCTATGCTACCTTTGCAACATTTGTGCAATTCTTCCCATATGCCATGTGTAAGGGCATATTTATCCCTAAGATGTTTTGGTGATTGATGACAATGCTTTTGCAGACTAATCGTGTGCATTGAGTGTTTTCAGAGATTCATCCTTTTGGCACGAGATGATTCCCTCCCCTCGGAGCTTGAAGCGAGGACGGTGTAGTCCTTTCGAATTAGTTTGGTGGACTAGTTTCATAGGGATCACCGTACTATCAAGAGGGGGTCCGCTTTGGAAAGGCTAGGGCGGAATCATCACGTACACTTCCTTTGCCCCCCTCCGAGCCTTTCCACTTCTATGATGGGCTCGTTCCCCTTCTCAGTGTGCTCTCTCTGGTCCCAGCGGTAGTACCGCGGGCTGGAGCGGTAGTACCGCTTGGGTGCTACAAGCGGCAGTACCGCTCTAGAGCGGTAGTACCGCTGGTAGCCCCCAGCCGTAGTACCGCGGCGGTCTCGTGCTAGTACCGCCTCGATTCGAGGGGTCTTTTTTCGTGTCGGGTTTTATGGTACTTGCCGCGGTAGTGGGGGCCATAGTACCACTCGTATGCGGTAGTACCTCCCTGACCACCGCGGTAGTACCGCTCTGGGCCCAGCGGTAGTACCGCCCGGGGGAGCGGTAGTACCGCTGTGATCAGCGGTAGTACCGCTGCCTCCTGCGGTAGTACCACTCTCTGCGGGGCTGGTGTGGGGGGTAACGGTTGGATTGTTCCCCCCACTATATAAGGAGGTCTTCTTCCCCAAAGTTGACCCACCTCTTCCCCCAAAAGCTCCATTGTTGCTCCAAGCTCCATTTTCGCCCGATCTCTCTCCCTAGCCAATCAAACTTGTTGATTTGCTTGGGATTGGTTGAGAAGGCCCCGATCTACACTTCCACCAAGAGAAATTTGATTCCCCCACTTATCCCTAGCGGATCTTGTTACTCTTGGGTGTTTGAGCACCCTAGACGGTTGAGGTCACCGCAGAGCCATAGTCCATTGTGGTGAAGCTTTGTGGTGTCGTTGGGAGCCTCCAATTAAGTTGTGGAGATTGCCCCAACCTTGTTTGTAAAGGTCCGTCGCCACCTTCAAGGGCACCAATAGTGGAATCACGGCATCTCGCATTGTGTGAGGGCATGAGGAGAATACGGTGGCCCTAGTGGCTTCTTGGGGAGCATTGTGCCTCCACACCGCTCCAACGGAGACGTACTTCCCCTCAAAAGGAAGGAACTTCGGTAACACATCCTCGTCTTCACCGGCTCCACTCTTGGTTATCTCGTCCCTTTACTTTCGCAAGTTTACTCGTGTTATATCTCTTATTTGCTTGCATGCTTGTTGTCATTGCATCATATAGGTTGCTCACTTAGTTGCATATCTAAACAACCTATTTTGATGCAAAGTTTAATTTGGTAAAGAAAAGCTAAAAATTGTTAGTTGCCTATTCACCCCCCTCTAGTCAACTATATCGATCCTTTCAATTGGTATCAGAGCCTCGTCTCTTTTTAAGGACTTTACCGTCCGAAGAGTATGGTTGACGTCGTAGACGGTGTGGAGGAGCACTCCGGTGTGAATCCGGTCTCGTCTACGGGAGATGGGGGAACCACGGTCTCTCGTGAGGAATTAAATGTGGCGTTGGACACATTGAAAACCTCCATGACTACCGAGGTCGAAAGCATGTTTAATAAATACTTAGAAGGGCTTAAGCTTTCCACCGCACCGTGGAAAGTGGGTGATCCTGCCAACAAGGTGACGGATGCTACCTCCGACAAAGGGGAAGCTACTAGCGAGAAAACTCCTTCTTCTAGTGGTAAAAAGGGCACCGGCATCTTTGCCCATGTGGAACCTCCACCTGTCTATGGTGGACCGCTCCCTTCCACTCATTTAAATCATGCCGGCCCGGCTCCTAAGATTGAGAAGAATGTAGATTTTGATTCTTGGGTCTATCGTTTTAAGCGTCATTTAAATCATGTGAACACTAACCTTTGGAGAATCATTGAAGAAGGTTTCTATCCGCATGACCGAAGTAACTTCACTCCCAGAGAAGTTGTGGATCATCAATTCAATGAGAATGCTCTCTTCATCATCCAAGAAGCAATCCCACCCGAAGATCTTCCTCATCTCCAGCCTTACACCGTGGCCAAAGATGCTTGGCTCCAAGTTATTTCCCTCTATCGGGGAAGCGCAAGCATTCAACGCTCCAACTATGAAGTGGTGCAAGATGAAGCCGACGAGTTTGCAATGAAAGAAGATGAAGAACCTCGTGAGCTTTTTCAGAGAGTAACCAAACTCGCGGTCTCTCTCCGAGATCATGGAAGTAAGGACATGGATGACAATTGGATCAAGCGCAAATTCCTCAAGGCAATGATGCCATACCACAAAGCCATGTCCTCCGTAATTCGTCAAAGGCCGGACTTCCACACCTTGTCATCAAGTGAAGTGTTGGATGAGTTTGTTGCTATGAGCATCTTGGACAAGACCGCCGACAATGCGGTTCTTCGCTCTCAAAGAGTAAAGAAGCCCAACCTTGCTCTAAAGGCCAAGGTTAGTATGGAGGAAGAGGATGAAGAGGAAGAAGAGGAGGGCAACCTCGAAGATACAAAGTATGCCTATCATGAACACATGGCTCTTGCTTCAAGGCAATTTTGGAGCAAGAAGAACACAAGGCCAAACTTCAACAAGAGCAATTCAAGTGGCGCAAAGGGCAAGCAACGAGTGAGGACTTGCTTCAATTGTGGCAATGTGAGCCACTTTGTTGCGGAGTGCCCTTACGAGAAGAGGGAAGACAATGGTGGCAAGCTCATTAGAAAGGACAAGGCCAAGTCGTTCCCCAACAAGAGCAACTTCACCAAGAAGACTCCTCCCAAGGCATTGGTGGTACAAGAAGAGTACAACGAGGATGATGACGATGATGAAGATGGTGAGTCGGTTGCCATGGCCTCCGTTGCCATTGCGAAGACTCCACGGATGTCTCTCTTCGACTCACCCAATGTGAACATCACCGCCAAGTGCCTCATGGCTAAAGCCACCAATAAGGTAACCTCCAACATCAAAACTACCACCATTAATCATCCCTCTTCGACGGATAGCATTGATGAACATGAGGGGACAAATGTGGAGGAAAATGAGTTTGAGACCTTTATGGGTAAACTCAAGGGTAAATCCAAGAAGCACTTCATTGCTCTCTTGGAACAACTTGGTGAAGCCAATGACATGATCGAGGCTCACGAAGATACCATCTCTAAGATGGAGGGGCATAGTCGTGACTATGCCGATGAGATTTTGGATCTTTCCAATGCTCTTGACGAAGAGCATGGTCTTCGTTTGGCTCTTGAGGAGTCATACAACGATGATCATGCTAAGTTAAAGAAAGATCTTGATCATGCTCTTGTTGTGTCTCGTGTGCTAAACTCCGAGAAGGCAAAACTTGGGGTTGATCTTGCTAGACTTAAAGAGGAGTTTGACATTCTCGACTAGGCTCACAAAGTCTTGAAGGGCGTTCATGCTAGCCTCAAGGAGTCTCATGATCAACTCCAAGTAAAGCTAACTAAGGAGAAAGCCACCTTTCCTCATATGGTGTTAATTGATAATGCAAATGCTACTAACCCTTGTTGTGAGCATGTGCATCTTGTTGAGGAGAATGCTAAGTTGAAGGAGCAACTTGAGAAAGGCCTTGTGTCATGCATACAAGGTGAGAAGAACCTCAACGACCTTTTGAGAAACCAAAAGGAAGTTGTGGCCAAGGAGGGGATTGGGTTCGCACCCAAGCCCAAGAACAAGAAGAAGAATGACAAGACCAAACGACCTCCTCCTCTCAAGCAAACTTTTGTGAAGGAGGGAGAGGGTGTTTCCAAGGAGAAGAAGAATAATGCGAAGGGTGACGGTGTCAAGAAGGGCAATACCACCCCATCCAACAAAGACGACGACTTTAATCCTTCTTATGTGTTATGCCGTGCAAGTGATGGGCATGTTTATGCCAAATTTGTTGGTTCTCCTCATGAGTATATTGAATGGTCCATTTGGGTTCCTAAGACCCTTGTTGCTAACATCAAAGGACCCATTACAAAATGGGTACCTAAAACCAAGCATTGATCTCTTGTAGGTGTTTGCTTCCGGTGGGGGATCATGGTTGCTCGATAGTGGAGCTACAAATCATATGACCGGAAGCAAGGACTTGGTGGTGGACGTGCACAAGATTCCATCTATGCCCACCAATGTCGAGTGGGGTGATGCCTCGTCTTCTAAGGTATTGGGACTCGGCAAATTTGTCATTTCTCATGATCTCACGATCGAGAAAGTCATGCTAGTTGAGTCCCTTGCATACAATTTACTTTCTGTTCGTCAACTTGCTACCATGGGCTTTGCCACTTTCTTTGATATTGATACCGTGGCCCTCTTGTGGAGCAAGACTCTTAAAGTAGCCTTTGTTGGGCATGTCGAGAACGGTCTCTATGTGATTAACTTTTCGGAGCGACCCACTAAGACCGCGACATGCCTAATGGCTAAAGTTGACGTGGGATGGCTTTGGCATCGCCGTTTAGCCCATGTCAATATGAGATCTTTGCAAAGTCTTCTCAAGGGGGACCATGTCCGAGGACAAACGAACGTTAGTTTTGCTAAAGATCGTGCTTGAGTGCTTGTATCGAAGGAAAGCTTCATGAGAAGGCTCACCCTCCCACGACTCTCATTTACTCGAAGAGGCCTTTGGAGCTCCTTCATTTGGATCTCTTTGGGCCTCCATCCTTTGATAGTCTTGGGGGTAGAAAGTATTGCTTGTTAATTGTGGATGACTATTCAAGATACACTTGGGTGTATTTCTTCAAGAGGAAGAGTGAGACCCAACAAACCGTCATTGACTTTGCAAATGAAGCCCAACGTCAACACAATGCAAAGATCTTGACAATAAGAAGTGACAATGGCACCGAGTTCAAGAACTACACCTTGGATGAGTTTCTTAGTGATGAGGGGATCAAGCATCAATATTCCGCACCTTACACCCCTCAACAAAATGGTGTTGCGGAGAGGAAGAACCGGACGTTGATGGATGCGGCAAGGACCATGATGGCGGAGTTCAAGTCTCCATACAACTTTTGGGCCGAAGCCATCAACACCGCGTGTCATGCTTCAAATCGGCTCTATCTCCGCAAAGGCTTGAACAAGACTCCATATGATATACTCACCGGTAACAAGCCCAACCTCAAGTACTTTCGGGTGTTCGGGTGTAAGTGTTTCATTCTCAAGAAAGGTGTTCGTTTGTCTAAATTTGAGACTAGAGCTCATGAGGGCATATTTGTTGGTTATGCTACAAACTCCCATGCTTACCGTGTTCTCAATAAGTCCACGAGACTTATTGAGGAGACGTGTAACATGGAGTTTGATGAGAATAATGGCTCCCAAGTGGAGCAAAGTGGTACTTGTGATGTAGGTGATGAAATTCCTCCCCAAGCCATAAGAAGAATGGGTGTTGGTTATATCCTACCCATTGAGGAACCCCTTGTGGCCGAAGGAGAAGGACAATGCTCCACTCAAGTGGAGCCATCACCAACCCAAGACCCACACGCTTCCGAAGAACAAAGTGAAGGCCCTCAACCTCATGAACAAGATCAAGGGCAAGATCAACCTCAAGATGGTGGTGATCCACCAAATGATGCCCAAGGTCAAGTTCTCCCCCTCGAGCAAGTTCAAGATCAAGAACAAGCTCAAGACGACGCTCAAGATGATCAAGTAACCCCTCCTTGTTTCACTTCCAAGGAGGAATTGGAGCGTCGTGCCGCTAAGATCGCTTCCAAGCTCACCACCAAAGGTCATCTCATGGAGAATGTGGTTGGAAGCCTAAGAAAGGGGGTAAGCACTCATAGACAATTAGCAAACTATTGTGAACATCATGCATTTGTTTCTTGTGTCGAACCCCAAAAGGTTTATGAAGCGCTTGAGGACCCGGATTGGCTCAATGCCATGCATGAAGAACTCAACAACTTCGAACATAACCAAGTGTGGGAATTAGTGCCAAGGCCAACCGGGAACCATAATGTCATTGGAACCAAGTGGATATTCAAGAACAAGCAAGATGCTCATGGGATCATTGTTCGCAACAAGGCTCGTTTGGTGGCACAAGGCTACTCCCAAGTCGAGGGTATCGACTACGGTGAAACCTTTGCCCCCGTCGCTCGCCTTGAATCTATTCATTTGTTTATTGCTTATGCTTCTCATCATAATTTCACGTTGCAACAAATGGATGTGAAGAGTGCTTTTCTTAATGGTCCCATAAATGAGTTGGTGTATGTCAAACAACCCCCCGGGTTCGAAGATCCCTATTTCCCCGATCATGTGTATCAACTCCACAAGGCGCTCTATGGCCTTAAACAAGCCCCACGTGCGTGGTATGAGCATCTTACAGAGTTGTTACAAGATCGTGGATTTGAAATCGGGAAAATCGACCCCACTCTTTTTACTAAGAAGGTCAAAGGGGAGTTGTTTGTGTGCCAACTATATGTTGATGATATTATTTTTGGTTCCCCTAACAAAGCCTTCAATGAAGAATTTGCCGCTCTCATGACCTCAAAGTTCAAGATGTCTATGATGGGAGAGTTGAAGTTCTTTCTCGGATTCAAAATCAAACAAAGAAGAGAAGGAACCTTCATCAACCAAGCCAAATACACTCAAGACATGCTAAAGAGATTCAAGCTAAGTGATGTCAAGCCGGCTTCCGCTCCAATGCCCACCAAGTGCCAACTTGACATTGATCCCAATGGTAAAGCGGTGGATCAAAAGGTATATCGCTCCATGATTGGATCCTTGCTTTACCTTTGTGCATCTAGAACGGATATCATGTTGAGTGTGGGAATTTGTGCATGGTTTCAAGCCGCACCTAAGGAAAGCCACTTTGTGGCGGTCAAGCGAATCTTTCGATATTTGGCTCATACCCCAAACTTTGTCTTATGGTACCCAAGAGGAGCAAACTTCAAGCTTGTGGGTTACTCGGACTCCGATTGGGCGGGAGACAAAGTGGATAGGAAGTCCACTTCCGGAGGGTGCCAATTTCTTGGTTGCTCTTTGGTAAGTTGGTCTTCTAAAAAGCAAAGTTGTGTGTCTCTCTCGTCCACCGAAGCGGAGTATGTGGCGGCCGGGAGTTGTTGTGCACAACTCTTATGGATGAGGCAAACTTTAAAGGATTACAGTGTCATTTGTGACAAAGTGCCTCTTTGGTGTGACAATGAAAGTGCCATCAAGATTTCTCTCAACCCGGTGCAACACTTCAAGACGAAGCATATTGAGATTCGGTATCACTTCATCCGGGATCATATTAGGCGAGGGGAGATCGAGCTCAACTATGTCAACACTCATGATAACCTTGCAGATATTTTCACGAAGCCATTGGATGAAGCAAGATTTCATGGGTTAAGGCATGAGCTAAATATCATTGATTCAAGCAATGTGGTTTGAACCTTTGCACACCCCTCACATTCATCATGCATTCTTGTCTAGGTGTAGGCATGGACTTAGGGGGAGTGTTGTTCTCTCAATGAACTCTTCCTCCCCCCATAATGCATAAACTAATCTCACTCTTTCACATTAGCCATTTTTGATGGTACTTGTGCTTCAAAGACGAGTTTTGGTCATGGGCCCAAGGATAATTCTTCGCGGAGCCATACCAATTGACTCAAACATAGGTGGCCTCGGCCACCGCCCTCTCGTGTAGAGGTGTGTGGTTCTTGTTCTCTTGCTAGTGCTCTTGTTGCTTTGTGTTGGTTTTCTCTTCTTGCCGTCGTTTCCCTTCTTTTCTTTTTGTGCCACAGGTGTTGAGTCTTGTTTTGAGTTGCGCTGGGCGGTACTACCGTTGTGAAGGCGCGGTACTACCGCTGGAGCGGTACTACCGCCCATCACCACGGTACTACCGCTGAGGGGCGGGGCCAGGGGGTTAAGTCGTGGGCAGGGGTGGTTTCCTCCCCCCATACCCATTTGCTTCGTCCCCTCGTTCCTCTTCCTCTCTCTCCAGCGCCATCTCGCCGCGGGAGGGCTCCGGCGGCCCTCCGTCTCCGGACCGTTCCTCTCCATTTCCTTCGGTGGAGTCGATCCCCACCTCGTCCTCTTGCCATGGATGCCGGTATTGCCCCCGTTCCTCTTCTCTTCTTGTCTAGTTTTCAGATCTCGCGTTTTAGGGGCAATAGTGATTGCATCTCTAGATTTTTGGCCAAATCTAGGCTTGAGTAGGTTGGAGAAGGCAACTAGACTCTTTGGATTGATGTTTGGTAGGTTTATTTTTGAATTTGGCATCCCCGCTAGTGCCGGATCTGACCACGGTAGTAGGTATCCTCCGTGCCCCTTCCCGGGCGGTACTACCGCCCATCTGGCGCGGTACTACCGCTGGAGCGGTACTGCCGCTGTGGTGGCACGGTACTACCGCTTGTGCGGTACTGCCGTTGTGCAGGCACGGTACTACCGCCGGATGCCCAGTTCCATCGTTTCCTACCACATGTTGATCCATATTTGTTGTGTTTATTTGGTTTTGATCGTTCCTTCTGGTTGTTTCGTGTGTCCGTGTGTTTGGTTCCAGGTGATGAACATCCTGAGCAGCAAGTCCGCCGTGTCAACCCCGGGCGTTCAACGTCAAAGCGGTACCGCTCATCTGAGGCTGCAGGTGGTTCTTCCAGTGCTCTACCGCCGCCAGTGGGTGCTTCCTCAAGTGCTAATCCTTCTCTCAAGAAGAAGACTGCCAACAGGCCGAAGCCAAGTGGCAAGAAGGTGACTGAGATGACTAGCAAGGAATTCTGGGACAGGCGTCGCCGCAACCCATATGAGGAAGACCAAGAATCCAACCTTGTCAATCGCCCGTTCTGGAACCGGTTTCAGTATGCCACCTACTTTGACGTGATCAAGGCTAAGAAGAACCTCTTTGTCAATGTTCATTCCATCAACACGGATGCTATGGAGAAGGACCCTGAGTACTTTGGTGATGCCCTTCAGATGTGCTCTCAGTTGAACATTCTCAAGATCATGCAGTTCAACAAGGACTTTGATGCAGATTTGCTGGCTCAGTTCTTTGCCACTGTCCACCTAGGAACTGATGAAGACAGGACCCTGACTTGGATGACTAATGGGAAGTTGCTAGCTGTCAAGTGGAAGGCCTTCATGGGGTTGCTTGAGGTGGAAGATCAAGGGCTCGAGACTCTAGTCGGATTTCGTCCTCACCACAATGTCACCTCCACTCACAAGCAAGCCCTCTGGCCCTACTATACTCGGAAGGTCAACCCTGAGACCAGGAAGGAAACCTATGAGTTGTCTGCCTATCTGGACATCCTTCACCGTATCTTCCGCGAGACTCTCTTCCCTCATATCGGGAATCTGGACATGGTACACTCTTATCTCGTGGACATGCTTCTATTCTGCCAGCGTGAGAAGGAAGCAAACACTGGCGAGTCCCTGGACATCTCTCATGTTATGTGGTCTGAACTTCTTGCTGCTATTTCTGAGCGCAAGTTCCCGATTTATGGTCCGTTCATTATGTTGCTCATTGAGAAGGCCTGGAGACGTACCTATCCTGAGGAGCAGCTGGAAACTGGAGAGTTGGTTTCTCGTGAGATCAAGCGTCTGAGGAAGAAGGATAATTGGGGCATTCCTAGATCCGGAGTTCCATCTTCTACTGCTGCCATGGAGACCGAGGGCGAGACTAATGCCGATGATGACGATGAGGATTATGTGCCTTCTGGGACAGAGCCTTCTGCGGCAGAGCCCTCTTGGGCAAAGAAGCTCAAAGACAAGATGAAGAAGCTGTTCTGCATGGAGTCTCACAGTCAGTACATGACTCATGTGGCTGAGAAGAAGGCAAGGGGGCGTCACAAGGAGCTTATGCGTCAGTTGGGTGCGACAGTCACCAACGGCTCTGAGGGTCAGATCACTGAGGAGGAGGAGTGGATTGTAACGCCCACGATGCGGCTATATCTCCCACGTGTCGAGGCACGACTTAGAGGCATAACCGCATAGTGGTTTTGTCGCAAGAAGGATCTTCACACAATCCCATGTAATGAACAAGAATGGGATAAAGAGTTGGCTTACAATCGCCACTTCACACAATACATAAATGTAATTCATACATCATCCAAAATACACACATAGACCGACTACGGTCAAGAACCAAATGAAAATAAGATAACCCCAAATGCTAGATCCCCGATCGTCCCAACTGGCCTCCACTACTGATCATCAGGAAAAGACACATAGTAACGACCACGTTCCTCATCGAACTCCCACTTGAGATCGATCCCATCATCTGCACTAGCATCGTCGGCACCTGCAACTGTTTTGGTAGAATCTATGAGTCACGAGGACTCAGCAATCTCACACCCGCGAGATCAAGACTATTTAAGCTTATAGGAAAGGATGGTGTAATGAGGTGGAGCTGCAGCAAGCAATAAGCATGTATGGTGGCTAACATACGCAAGAGAGAGCGAGAAGAGAAACAACGGAACGGTCGTCATCTAGCAATGACCAAGAAGTGATCCTGAACTCCTACTTACGTCATTCATAACTCAAACCGTGTTCACTTCCCGGACTCCGCCGAGAAGAGACCATCACGGCTATAAACGCGGTTGATGTATTTTAATTGGGTAAAGTGACAAGTTCTCTACAACCGGACATTAACAAATTCCCATCTGCCTCATAACCGCGGGCACGGCTTTCGAAAGATAATACCCTGCAGGGGTGTCCCAACTTAGCCCATCATAAGCTCTCACGGTCAACGAAGGATAAACCTTCTCCCGGAAAGGCCCGATCTTCTCGGAATCCCGGTTTACAAGACATTTCGACAATGGTAAAACAAGACCAGCAAAGCCACCCGAATGTGCCGACAAATCCCGATAGGAGCTGCACATATCTCGTTCTTAGGGCACACCGGATGGGCAAGACGTTGGGTTGGCATAGACCCTGGTTGCCCAGGGGGCGCCGGACATCGCCCAGTTTGGGCCAGCACTCGAAGGAACACTGGTCCGGGGGTTAAAATAAAGATGACCCTCGGGCTCGCGAAAACCCGGGGGAAAAGGCTTAGGTGGCAAATGGTAAAACCAAGGTTGGGCCTTGCTGGAGGAGTTTTATTCAAGGCGAACTGTCAAGGGGGTCCCATAAATCACCCAACCGCGTAAGGAACGCGAACTCAAGGAACATAATCCCGGTATGACAGAAACTAGGGCGACAAGAGTGGAACAAAACACCAGGCATAAGGCCGAACCTTCCACCCTTTACCAAATATATAGATGCATTAATATAATAAGAGATATTGTGATATCCCAAAATATCCATGTTCCAACATGGAACCAACTTCAACTTCACCTGCAACTAGCAACGCTATAAGAAGGGCTGAGCAACAGCGGTAACTTAGCCAAACAACGGTTTGCTAGGAAAGGATGGTTAGGGGCTGACATGGCAATATGGGAGGCATGATATAGCAAATGGTAGGTAGCGCATCATGTCAATAGAATGAACAACTAGCAAAGCAAAGATAGAAGTGATTTCGAGGGGTGGTCATCTTGCCTGCAAGGTTCTCAGAGTTGTCGAAAGCTTGATCCTCGTAAGCGTACTCAACAGGTTCCTCGTTCACGAACTCGTCTCCCGGCTCTACCCAAGACAAGAACACAAACAAACAGAACCACAATCAACCACGAGAAATGCACAAGCAACATGATGCAAAACATGTATGATATGCAAGATATGATATGCGATGCATATGCGTGCTCCGGAAGGAAAAATATGAACAAGGCAGTAACTTGGCAACCCAAGCATGCCACTGGAAAGATGAGATGATTTCGGTCGAAATCGATATAAAGATCACCGGAAACGGATGCACGGTTTGCAAATGGCAAGCAAAACAAGAATGACACGAATCTGCGATTAACAGCATGATAACACTTACAATGCAACAAGTAACAATGCTACAGCACTCCAACATAGCAACAAAGCATATGACAGTAATCTACAGGAGATGCTTGACAAAATATGAACACTGAGCTGCGGCTAGATCACAACATAACAAGCTCAAACAAGCATGGCAAAAGAGCAAAAGATAACAGGTTCACAGACTTAGTGAAATTACTGGACATGGCAAAAACAGCATCAGGTAGCAATGTTCAGAGCATGAAATCAATATGCTACAGGAACTTAACATGGCAAAATAAGGCATGCCAGTATTCTACTAAAAGCATATGACAAAAGTCCCTTACCGACCATAAGCCAAAAAGGACCAGAAGATATGATGGCAAGCATGTAAACATAGCAAGTTTCGTTAACAGGTTTCAGACTTAGCAGAAAACAGAGCATGGCAGAAACAATAATATGAAGGCATCTTGGTGAGCTTGATGCACTCACCACAAAGCAATGCATGACAAAACAAGCATACCTACAGCAAGATGGCATGTCTATGAAGCTATCCATGGCAAGAGCAAGTACATAGCATGAATGGATCAACTACAACAAGCTTGGCAAAATTGAATAACACGTAAACAATCTGCCAGAAATATTTTATAGCAAAAGTAGAGCAATATTGAGTCATGCTATGGCACTCTATAATTGCAAACAAGGGCAGGAATGGATCAATTACAACAATATCTACAAAACATCCTTACTGAACATCTCCAAAATATGCATGGACCTCTCTGTAGCATCAAGTTTACATGGCAACAAAATAACAGTAGACAAAGACTTAGAGAAATCACCAAGTCCCTGAACTCAGAAACATTACGGGGCCTAGTTTGCATGCTTGTGATAGTCACCACAGAGATCACAAAAATACATGGCATAAACCACTGGAAAGATGGCATGGTATACAACAAAACACATGTAGAGCTCATGCCCATAAGACACACAGCTTAAAAGATACAAAAATAACAAATCTCCAAGTTCTGCTAAGAACCAGCAGACAACAGCAACTAGCACTCTTGCACCAGAGATTTGGGCATCAAGATGGCCTCTAATGAACATGGTATAATTGAACAAAATGAAGAGCATCACGATACAAACAAACCGATATATTACACGCGCGAAATGGAGCTACATGCAGAGAGTTACGATGCGATGAACAGGTGCACATGCTGTAAATATAAATGACGGAGAAAAAAACAGAGGGGGAGAGAGGTCAACCGTCGCGTTGACTGGATTGGGATCGAGCTCGGCTCGTCGCCGGCGACGGAAGAGAAGAAGGAGTTGGCGGCGCCGGGGCCCGGGGGACGGCGGATCCGGCGAGGTGGCGGCCCGCTGGCGAACGGGACGACGGGCGGCGCGGGAGGTGGCCGACGCGGCCCGAGGCGGCGGCGCAGGCAGACGGCGGCGAGTGGCGGGGCACGGCAGGGCACGGCGGCGGCGGGGCACGGCGGCGCCGGCGCAGGAGGGCTCGGGTGCGCGGGGAGGCGCGCGCGGGCCGCGGGGCGGCGCACGGGCCTGGCGGGCCTCGGTGGCGGCGCGGGCAGCTTGCCACGTGGCAGCCTGCGGTTGGATGCGGGCGGCGGCGCGATCCGTCCGGCCGGCGGCGGACACGTCCGGCGCGGCGCGAGGAGCGGGTTAGGGTTTTGGACTGCGAGTGGGTTTCAGGAGAGGCACTTATTTATAGGTAGAGGGAGCTAGGAGAGTCCAAATGAGGTGCGGTTTTTGCCCACACGATCGTGATCGAACGACCTAGAGCTGGAAGAGAGTTTGATGGGTTTTGGGCTGGTTTTTGAGGGGGTTTTGTTGGAACACACAGAAGGCATCTGCGGTTACCCGGTTAACCGTTGGAGTACCAAACGACCTCCAAATGGAACGAAACTTGACTAGTGGTCTCCCGGTGGTATACCAAGGCCACATGACAAGCCTCGGTCCATTCCGAGAATGTTTGACACCCGCTCACGAAAGAAAACAAGAGGGGTGCGCCGGAGGAGATGGGAGCGCCGGATTGCAAAACGGACAACGGCGAAAATGCTCGAATGCATGAGACGAACACGCATGCAAATGTAATGCACATGATGACATGGTATGAAATGCATGACATGAACAAAATGCAGAACGAAAGACAAAACCCGACCACGGAGGGAATATCAGCACATAGCCAAAAATGGCAAGAGTCGGAGTTACAAATATGGAAAGTTACATGCGGGGTGTTACATGGATCCAGCAGCACTGTCCGTGGACCGATTCATATGCCGAGCAGTTTTCGGGAGAGGACGGCGGTGCAGATGATCACGCAGAGTCCTGATGTTCGAGATCCTCAGCATGCTCTCACCTGGAGCCGTAGGTTAGCTCTTTGCCCCTTTTGGTGTCTCGATGCCAAAGGGGGAGAGAGTTTAGGGATTTGCGTCGTTGTGTTGCGAGTGTGTCTTTGTCTTTGTCTTTGTGCTTTCGTTGTTTTTGCTACCTTGTGCTTTGTTTATGTATCCACACATGTATTTAAGTTTCCAATCAATAAAATTCTAGCATGAATAATAAATCTTTATCATGAATAAGGAAATACAAAGTAACAACTTTATTATTGCCTCTAGGGCATATTTCCTTCAGTCTCCCACTTGCACTAGAGTCAATAATCTAGATTACATTGTAATGAATCTAACACCCATGGAGTCTTGGTGCTGATCATGTTTTTCTCGCGGAAGAGGCTTAGTTAACGGGTCTGCTACATTCAGATCCATATGTGTTCTGCAAATCTCTATGTCTCCATCCTGCACCTTTTCACGAATGGAGTTGAAGTGTCTGTTGATGCGTTTGGTTCTCTTGTGAAACCTGGATTCCTTCGCCAAGGCAATTGCTCCAGCGTTGTCACAAAAGATTTTCATTGGACTTGATGCACTGGGTATTACACCCAGATCGGATATGAACTCCTTCATCCAGACTCCTACATGCGCTGCTTCCGAAGCAGCTATGTACTCCACTTCACACGTAGATCTCGCCATGACGCTCTGCTCAGAACCGCACCAACTGAAAGCTCCACCATTCAATATAAATACATATCCGGTTTGTTACTTAGAGTCATCCGGATCAGTGTCGAAACTAGCATCGACGTAACAATTTACGGCGAGCTCTTCATCACCTTCATAAACGAGAAACATATCCTTGGTCCTTTTCTGGTACTTTAGGATGTTCTTGACCGCTATCCAGTGATCCACTCCTGGATTACTTTGGTACCTCCTTGCCAAACTTATGGCAAGGCACACATCAGGTCTGGTACACAACATAGCATACATGATAGAACCTATGGCTGAGGCATAGGGAATGACTTTCATTTTCTCTCTATCTTCTGCAGTGGTCGGGCTTTGAGTCCGACTCAATTTCACACCTTGTAATACACGCAAGAACCCTTTCTTTGACTGATCCATTTTGAACTTCAAAACTTTGTCAAGGTATGTGCTTTGTGAAAGTCCTATTAAGCGTCTCGATCTATCCCTATAGATCTTGATGCCCCATATATAAGCAGCTTCACCGAGGTCTTTCATTGAGAAATTCTTATTCAAGTATCCTTTTATGCTATCCAGAAATTCTATATCATTTCCAATCAACAATATGTCATCCACATATAATATCGAAAATGCTACAGAGCTCCCACTCACTTTCTTGTAAATACAGGCTTCACCGTAAGTCTGTATAAAACCATATGCTTTGATCACCTCATCAAAGCATATATTCCAACTCCGACATGCTTGCACCAGTCCATAGATGGATCGCTGGAGTTTGCACACTTTGTTAGCACCTTTAGGATCGACAATACCTTCTGGTTGCATCAGATACAACTCTTCTTTAAGAACTCCATTAAGGAATGCAATTTTGACGTCCATTTGCCAGATTTCATAGTTATAAAATGCGGCAATTGCTAACATGATTCGGACTGACTTAATGTAACACCCCGGATGTAACTTTCTATATTTGTAACTCCAACTCTTGCCATTTTCGGCTATGTGTTATGATATTCCCTTCGTGGTCGGGTTTTGTTTTTCGTTTTGCATTTTGTTCATGTCATGCATCTCATATCATGTCATCATGTGCATTGCATTTGCATACGTGTTCGTCTTTTGCATCCGAGCATTTTCCCCGTTGTCCGTGCAATCCGGCACTCCCACCTCCTCCGGCGCACCCCTCTTGTTTTCGTTTCGTGATCGGGTGTTGAACATTCTCGGAATGGACCGAGGCTTGCAAGTGGCCTTGGTATACCACCGGTCAAGTTTCGTTCCATTTGGAGGTCGTTTGGTACTCCAACGGTTAACCGGGTAACCGCAAAGTCCATTTGTGTGTTGCAGCAAAACCCCTCTCTAAACAGCCCAAAACCCAGCAAATTCACTTCCATGCTCTAGGTCGTTCGATCACGATCGTGTGGGCGAAAACCGCACTCCGTTTGGAGTCTCCTAGCTCCCTCTACCTATATATACACCTCCCCTCCCGAAATACATTCGCAGATCGAACCCTAGAAGTTTTCCTCTCCGCCGCCGGACGAATCCATCCCCACCGACGGACACGTCTGCCGCCGCTCCCCCGTCCAGCCGCACGCCGCCACATGGCAGCCCGCCGCCGCCCGTACGCCGCGGCCCGGGGAGCCCGCATCCGGCCCCCGCGGCCCACGGCGTCGGCTCCCATCGCCCCGCGCCCGCCTCCTCGCCGCGCCGCCGTCCCGCGCCCCGCCTCCTCGCCGGCGCCGACGCGCCCGCCGTCCCGCGCCCGCGCCGCCTCGCCGTCGCCGGCCGCCGCCCTCCCGCGTCGCCGCCGCCTCCTCTCCGTCGCGCCCTCGCCGCCGCGTCGCCGCCCCCTCGCCCTCCGGGAGCTCCTCCTCGCCGCCTCCTTCTTCCCCTCCGTCGCCGGCCGCCGTCCCCGCCCCGTCGAGCTCGCGCCCCGGCCAGATCCAATCGAGCTCCGAAGGGTTGACCTTTTCTTTCTCCCCCCGAATTTTTCTCAAGTCCTTATATTTTTGCATTACATGCCCTTGTTCATCGCATCATAACTCTCTGTATATAGCTCCGTTTCACGCGTGTAATATATCGAAATGTTCGTCTCGTGATGTTCTTCATTTTGTTCCATTGCACCATGTTCATTTGAGTCCATCTTGATGCCCAAATCTCTGGTGCAAGAGTGCTAGTTGCTGTTATCTGCTGTTACTTGTCAGAACTTGGAGATTTGTTATTTTTGTTGCATTTAATCTGTGCATCTTATGGGCATGAGCTCTACATGTGTTTTGTTGTATGTCATTCCAACTTTACAGAGTGTATGCCAGTATTTTTGTGATCTCTGTGGTGACTAGCACAAGCATGCAAACTAGGCTCCGTAATGTTTCTGATTTCAGAGACTTAGTGATTTCTCTAAGTCTGTGACTGCTGTTATTTTGTTGCTATGTATCCATGTGGCTACAGAGAGATCCATGCTCCTTTTGGAGATGTTCAGTAAGGATGTTTTGTAGATATTGTTGTATTTGATCCATTCCTGCCCTTGTTTGCAATTATGGAGTGCCATAGCATGACTCAATCTTGCTCTACTTTTGCTATAAAATATTTCTGGCAGATTCTTAACATGATATTCAATTTTGCCAAGCTTGTTGTTGTTGTTTCATAGATGCTATGTACTTGCTCTTGCCATGGATAGCTTCTAAAATATGCCATCTTTCTGTAGGTATGCTTGTTTTGTCATAAATTGCTTTGTGGTGAGTGCATCAAGCTCACAAAGATGCCTTCATAATGTCTGTTTCTGCCATGCTCTGTTTTCTGCTAAGTCTGAAACCTGTTAACGAAACTTGCTATGTTTACATGCTTACCATCATATCTTCTGATCCATTTTGGCTTGTGGTCAGTAAGGGACTTTTGTCATATGTATTTAGTAGAATAATTCCATAACTTGTTTTGCCATGTTAAGTTCCTGTAGCATGTTGATTTCGTGCTCTGAACATTGCTACATGATGCTGTTTTAGGCATGTCCAGTAATTTTCACCAAGTCTGTGAACCTGATATCTTTTGTACTTTTGCCATGCTTGTTTGAGCTTGTTATGTTGTAAACTAGCCGCATCTCAGTGTTCATCTTTTGTCAAGCATCTCCTGTAGATTACTGCCATATGCTTTATTGCTATGTTAGAGTGCTGTAGCATTGTTACTTCTTGCATTATAAGTGCTATCATGCTGTTACTCGCAGATTCGTGTCTTTCTTGTTTTGCTTACCATTTGCAAACCGTGCATCCGTTTCCGGTGATCTTTATATCGATTTCGACCGAAATCATCTCATCTTTCCAGTGGCATACTTGGTTTGCCAAGTTACTACCTTGTTCATCATTTTTCCTTCCGGAGCACGCATATGCATCGCATATCATATCTTGCATATCATTCATGTTTTGCATCATGTTGCTTGTGCATTTCCCGTGATTGATTGTGGTTCCGTTGCTTGTGTTCTTGTCTTGGGTAGAGCCGGGAGACGAGTTCGTGAACGAGGAACCTGTTGAGTACGCTTACGAGGATCAAGCTTTCGACATCTCTGAGAACCTTGCAGGCAAGATGACCACCCCTCGAAATCATTTCTATCTTTGTTTTGCTAGTTGTTCGCTCTATTGCCATGCTGCGCTACCTACCACTTGCTATATCATGCCTCCCATATTGCCATGTCAGCCCCTAACCATCGTTTCCTAGCAAACCGTTGTTTGTCTAAGTTACCGCTTTTGCTCAGCCCTTCTTATAGCGTTGCTAGTTGCAGGTGAAGTTGAAGTTTGTTCCATGATGGAACATGGATATTTTTGGAATATCACAATATCTCTTATTTAATTAATGCATCTATATATTTGGTAAAGGGTGGAAGGCTCGGCCTTATGCCTGGTGTTTTGTTCCACTCTTGCCGCCCTAGTTTCCGTCATACCGGGATTATGTTCCTTGAGTTTGCGTTCCTTACGCGGTTGGGTGATTTATGGGACCCCCTTGATAGTTCGCCTTGAATAAAACTCCTCTAGCAAGGCCCAACTTTGGTTTTACCATTTGCCACCTAAGCCTTTTCCCCCGGGTTTTCGCGAGCCCGACGGTCATCTTTATTTAAACCCCGGGCCAGTGTTCCTCTGAGTGCTGGTCCAAACTAGAGCCACTTGCAGCGCCACCTTGGGGAAACTCGAGGATTGGTTTTAGTTGTACGTAGTGTTCATCCGGTGTGCCCTGAGAACGAGATATGTGCAGCTCCTATCAGGATTTGTCGGCACATTCGGGCGGCTTTGCTGGTCTTGTTTTACCATTGTCGAAATGTCTTGTAAACTGGGATTCCGAGACTGATTGGGTCTTTCCGGGAGTAGGTTTATCCTTCGTTGACCGTGAGAGCTTATAATGGGCTAAGTTGGGACACCCCTGTAGGGTATTATCTTTCGAAAGCCGTGCCCGCGGTTATGAGGCAGATGGGAATTTGTTAATGTCCGGTTGTAGAGAACTTGTCACTTGACTTAATTAAAATACATCAACCGTGCGTGTAGCCGAGATGGTCTCTTCTCGGCGGAGTCCGGGAAGTGAACACGGTTTGAGTTATGCATGACGTAAGTAGGAGTTCAGGATCACTTCTTGGTCATTACTAGATGACGACTGTTCCGTTGCTTCTCTTCTCGCTCTCTTTTGCGTATGTAGCCACCATATATGCTTAGTGCCTGCTGCAGTTCCACCTCATTACACCATCCTTTCCTATAAGCTTAAATAGTCTTGATCTCGCGGGTGTGAGATTGCTGAGTCCTCGTGACTCACAGATTCTACCAAAACAGTTGCAGGTGCCGACGATGCCAGTGCAGGTGACGAAATCGACCTCAAGTGGGAGTTCGATGAGGAACGTGGTCGTTACTATGTTTCTTTTCCTGCTGATCAGTAGTGGAGCCCAGTTGGGACGATCGGGGATCTAGCATTTGGGGTTATCTTATTTTCATTTGGTTTTGACCGTAGTCGGTCTATGTGTGTATTTTGGATGATGTATGAATTATATTTATGTATTGTGTGAAGTGGCGATTGTAAGCCAACTCTCGTTATCCCATTCTTGTTCATTACATGGGATTGTGTGAAGATGACCCTTCTTGCGACAAAACCACAATGCGGTTATGCCTCTAAGTCGTGCCTCGACACGTGGGAGATATAGCCGCATCGTGGGCGTTACACTTAAGCATCGCTACGGGTGAGAAAGTCTCATCGTAGTTGTCTTGCGAAAACACGGGCACCTACGGGGCCATCGACCCCTTGTGGTTCGGCGGGGGGGGGGGGGGGGGAGGGGGAGCACATTGCACAAAGAGCGGAGGGTGCAGAGCAGCAGCGCAACAATCACGCAGGCAGTTTTACCCAGGTTTGGGCCACCGCGAGGCGTAAAACCCTACTCCTGCTTTGGTGGATTGATGAGAGGACCGTAGTGGAGACGCAGCGCTCTAGCCCGACAAGGTTACCTCGGGGCGGGAGCAGCTATGCGCGTATGAGTGTACAAGGGTTCGAATCCTTTCTAAGGTTGCCACAACCCTCCTTTTATAGATCAAGGGGTCACCACAATGGCAAATCAGTCATTGGTACTGATTAGATAGCAAACAGTGCTATAATACCTAACTCTGCAGACAGGACAAGCGCATTAAATGTGCCGCTTAGTGTCACATCGTAGCGTAGCCTGACAAGCCTTGCCGGGCCGTTCGGCTACCTTCTCGCCTGCCTGCAAGACACGTCTCTGGACGGGTGTCATTTGGAGGTGATTTTCTTCGGAAGTGGCCACCACGTGCCAAATAACAACCACTTAGTCACTTGGGGGCTCGACACCGCACTGATCAATGACTTGCGTTGCTTCGAAGTGGAGCGGTGGAGCCTTGGCGGGGTAGACCACCCTCATCATGCCCAGCAGGCCTGCCGGGACAGTCTTGAGACTTGTCTTCGGGGCAACCTCGTCCTTGCTAGGCTCGCCTGCCGGGCAAGGGAGGTTTTTCCTTAGTGGTATCTTGCTCCTCCAGCTTGGTCTTGGTCTTCTTGATCCGCCCCTTGATTTCTCAAAGAGCTGATCTCTTCTGCTTGGTCTGGTCTTGGAAGTTGAAACCTTGCTCTTAAGCCTGTGTATAGTCTGGGCAACACACCTACGGTTTGTTGCACCGACAGGAGACCCCGGGCCTGGCCTGAACGTGCTCCGGGCGTCGTCGGGGTAGGCCATGTCCAGTACACAGGCGAGAGGGTAGTGGTAGCTTGTCCTTTGAGATCTTATTTGCTTCTTCATTAATCTGAGCTTGAATCAGTTTCCTGCTTTCCCGTGCGTCGTGTAACGCCAATTGTAGTGGGGCCATCTCTGTAATGGCCCGTGAATGACTTTAATGCACGGGGGAGTAACTGCCAATTCACTCTTCCCACCACCTCCTTATCTTTTGCCAAGTATGCCACATGCATTGAGTGGGGTAGGTAACAGAGGCGCGTGGTGCGGAGAGAGTGTCATGGCAGGGGCCCGGTCTCCTTGGGTTGGTGGTGTCAGGACCCCGATTCCTAGTCACATCGATCTAGCCGGTAACACCTCATATCACTTTGCGGCCTCACGCACGGTATTCCCACGGGTGTCGCCTTACCATGGCCCGGGACCGTTTGCGCCTTTTGGCTCATGTATATGATAGTGTCGCTAGCATCCATATGACAGAGAACCCGGGCCGACATGACTAGTCGTGAACCCAAAGTGGCACTAACTTACGGGGACAGGCATACATGAATCAACATTGAGCATGTCGGTCAGCAGCGTGCGAATCTGGGCTGCAGCACTAGGCTAACAGGACTCCGGTGAACCGGGCTGTAGCAGGCTAGGCAGGACTCCGGATGTCACCGCGTGACATTTCCCCGAAGGGACAGACACCGGAACGAAGTGAATCACATGCCGACCAGTCAAGTGTTCCGGAGCAGTAGTGCTGGGCTAGCAGGACTCCGGTGAACCGGGCTGTAGCGGACTACTATGGCTCATGGAAGCACAAGACTACATTTCCCCATAAGAGAGGCTACCAAGGATAAACAACTAGGTTTTCGGATCCCACACATACCAAACATTTCAATCATACACACAATATGCTCGATATGTGTAAATACAACATGGTATCACAACATAACTCTACGACTCAGGTATTTATTCATTAGGCTCCGAGGAGCCAAGTATTACAATCATGGTCTCATGACCCAACATACAGAGCATACAAGCATCGAGCGGAAGCATAATCATGTCTGAGTACAGACAACTACAAATGAAAAAGGCTGAGAAGCCTGACTATCTACAAGACCCTCCCAAGGGTACAAGATCGTAGCTGAGGTAACAAGCTAAACGTCGAAGTCCATGCGGAACTACTAGTGAGACTGAAGTCTCTCTGCAAAACATAAAATAAGCAAACATGAGTACAAATGTACCCAGCAAGACTTACATCAGAACTATCTACATATGCATCAGTATCAAAAGGGGGTGGTGGAGTTTAACTGCAGCAAGCCAGCTTTGACTCAGTGGCTATCTTGAACTACGAATGCTGGTAACTCTTTTGAGGTGGCGCACACGAGTCCACATATTCACCATATCAATACACCACTATGGATCCGCTCCCATCTCCCTACAAGAAGGCCATCCATAGCACTCATGCTTATCTTGCGAGTTTTAGAGTATCCACTTCAAGTTATCTATGAACGGTTATAGGCAACCCAGAAGTCCTTTACCGTGGACACGGCTATTCGAATAGATCATTTATAACCCTGCAGGGGTGTACTTCTTCACACATGTTTCCACCACTTAGCGTCTGCACACGACATGTGCTCGGCAGACTTCAAGCGAAAGCCGACATGGGTGTAGACCACGACCTAACTAACCACACAAGTCTCTAGTCCAGGTTTATCGCCTATTCGGGTTCCATCCGCGAGGAGATCCGGCCGGGGTTTCGCTCACAGCCCCAAACGATGTGTGCAGGGTTCCCGAGACACCAAACGGGCACCCGGTACACCGGGCCACGGTGTATCTACCGCATCATAGCCCACCCCTAGGGTCAGCGCTACACACGACCTCCAACACATATCCTACAAACACCAGAAACTAATTGCAACTCCTGGACAGAGGACAAGGGCGGTTAATAAGTCGAGCGGGGTCATATTTCAGGGCCCAACGTGTGGTAGTAGCTGTTTCATGGATCACAAACACAGAACTCAGTTCCTGAGGACGGTTTCAGTGAGACAACCCACCATGTACTCATACATGGCCTCTCACCGCTACCTTCACAAAATCGTGTTCACACACTTAGCTCACACACAGTAGGACATGTTCACACACCTCCAATTCATCCCCGATGAATCAGACCTGACTCAACTCTAAGCAGTAGCAGGCATGACAACAAGCATGAATGAGTAGGCACATCAGGGCTCAAACAACTCCTACTCATGCTAGTGGGTTTCATCTATTTACTGTGGCAATGACAGGTCATGCAGAGGAAAGGGGTTCAACTACCGCAGCATGTAACAGTTGAATCATTGTTGTCCTAATGCAGTAAAAGAGAGCAGGAGCAAGAGAGTGGGATTGTATCGGAATGAACAAGGGGGTTTTGCTTGCCTGGCACTTCTGAAGATAGAATAGTTTTTCATCAGTGTCATCGATCTCATCGTCGAAACCACGTCTATTGAGAGGGGACAAACACCGACAAACAAGGAAGAACACAATCAATGCAATGCACAATATGATGCATGATCATGACATGTCAATATGCTATGATTTGAGCTAATGCAACTAGCAACAGGTTAAATGAGGTTGGTTTGAATCCAAGATTCAAATTCAAACTCCATATGTGGAAATTCAAATGCCATTTACATGATTTGTCCTAAACAGTAGCTACAAGTTGTTCTAACATGCATGAAAATGGTACAGATGGATAGATTGGATTTTCCTGATCATTTTTCATATATAAATCTTTTCAATCTGAGTTATAGATTATTTTCTATGATTTTTAGAAGTTAGCACTATTTTCTGGAATTTCCTGGATAAACTTAAATCCAGAAAAATGCTTTACTGCGTCAGCATTGCATCACTGTGATGTCAGCAGGTCAACAGGGGCTGGTCCGGGTCAAACCTGACGTGTAGGGTCCACACGTCTGTGTAACAACTAACTAACAGAGTTAATTAGTGCTAAGTTAACTACTAACCTGAGTTAGTTAGGGACTGGGCCCATATGTCGGTGGCTTATTTAGTTAACTGAATTAGTTAGCTCTAATTAATCTAGCACTACTAGTCAGGGGCTTGGGCCCACACGTCATAGGCTCAGGGGGTCAAACCAGTGGTCAAACCCCGGTCAAATGAGTCAAACCCGCCGGCGACTCGACGCCGGCGAGGCCAGACGCGGCGGGGCACCTCGAATTTCACCTACAAGGCACCGTTCGAGGCGCCATTGGGCTCTACGGGTAGCTGGCGCAATGGCATGTCCGTTGGTGGCTGTGGTGGGCCTGGGGTGGCCGGAGTCGACGACGGCGGGCTCGGTTGCGGCCGCCGGAGTTCGGGCGCGAGCAGGGACGCGGTTGCGGTGGCCATGGCGATGTGTGTTTAGCATCTACGTGGTGCGGTGAGTTCGATGGGCGCATGCCCGGGACCAAATGGTCACCAGAGCATCACCGGAGACGAGCGCGGGCGGCGGCGCGTTCGGTTGCTGGCGAGGCGACGGCTACGGCGCATGAGGGAAAAAACGGAGAGGGGGAGCAGGAGCAGGGGCTCACGGTGGGTGCGACAAGCTGCTCAGCGGGCTCGGGGGAGGTCAGAAGCGAGCGGGGTGGCGGAGGCGATCTCGTCGTCAGGAGGTCGAAGACGAGCTCGGTGAAGACGTTCGGGGGCCTCCGGCGGGGCGTGGCTCGGTGAGGCGGTCGAGGAAGAAGTGGCTGAGCTTCTGGGTGCGTCGGCGAGGCGTGGGGTGGCTGGTGGCCGCGGCAGAGCATGGCGGCGCCCTCTGGTGCGCTCGGGAAGAGAGGGGGAGGGAGCCAGAGGAGGGGAGGAGCTGCGGGCGTGAGAGAGAGAGGTCAGGAGGGCGCGTGGCGTCGTCTGGAGCCGTCCAGGGCGTCGGCAGAAGCAGGAGGTGGCCGGGGCGCGTGGGCGCGTACGGCGGCCACACGCCTCTCGTCCTACTGGCAAGAGGTGGGAGATGACTGGCAGCGGCGCTGGGCTGGGCCGGCCAGGTGGGCTGCCTACTGGGCCGTCCAGGTAAGCCAGGTAAGTCTCTTTCTCTCTTTTAATTCCTGTTTTCTATTTTTCTACAACTTTGTGGCTTTTCTAAAAATACTTAGGCATTTCCAAAAATCACCAAACTGCTCATGTCCACTGTTTAGCATATAACCAACCTGGAACATTTTAGTTTAGGATTATTTGGACATTTAAAACATTTTATAGCATGTAAATGCCCAAATGCAAATAGAGTATGATTTAATTTAGTGACCCTATGATGTCCTAGAAATATGTGCACCATTTTTGTCAGAGGTTTAAGACCAAGGCAAAGATGATGGACATTCTAGAAGGGCATTTCAGGTTCATTGAAAATAATTTTAGTAAACCCTAGTTGGTTCCAGGGGGGTGCTAGGGGTTCTGTCATCCCCATTTCAACTTTCTGTGAAAAGTAAACATGATGCAACACCAGATGCTAGCACTAGGCATTACCAGAACTAGGGATGTGACAACTCACCCCCACTAAACAAGAATCTCGTCCCGAGATTCAAGAGGTGAGGTAAGAAGACAGAGGGGACACAAGCTAACACCATCTCTCGATCCAATTGCTCTTCTCGAAGATGTTGATTCATTGCGTCATATTGATCTTGACATCTTTGCTTTCGAGATCTTCACCCAACACGACAAGGGAAAAAGAGGGAAGCTCTACAGGATTCGATCTTCACGAAGATCAAGCAAATCATGATCAACTCACGGAATGAGACGTAGTAACATCTCGAACTAAGACACAAAACACACATCGAGAGGGATGGAAGAAACAGATGGCGAAAGTTCAATTTGGTAGGCAACAATTCCACGCTAGAATAGGATGGTGCATGGTTTCAAAGTAGCGAGGATATTGATTGCCATGACTCCGTAACGGGGCACCTTAGGAAAGGTGACTCGTAGAATTATTCCCTTAAGTGGCAAAAAGAATTACTTTTGATACAAAGATCATTGAAACTCTCTATACCAGCCTAAGGCAATTCATAAACGATCGTTTGAAGGAATTGGAAAGAATGGCATACTCAATTTGGAAAGGAAACTATGGTTATAGAACAACTCGGCAAATGGAAGGCACATTTCAGTTGATACCAAAGATATAACGTAATGACTGAGTGTGCTCTCAAGAACTTGAGCATTTCCATATTCATCAAGGTTTTACCAACATCCGTGGCAAGGATCCTGGCAACACGACATACTACCATGATGACTAGTGATGGATATGGAAATGCGGCGGTCGAGTCGCTCGCAGTGCGGGAGGTGACAAGCTTCTCCAAAATGGTGAAACGCTTGCCTCCTCTGCTCGAGCCGGCTGAGGGAGTCCTGGATTAAGGGGTCCTCGGGCGTCCGGGCTATGACATGGGCCGGACTCATGGGCCGTAGATTGAAGGCGCCCCCCCGTGTCCGGATGGGACTCTCCTTAGTGTGGAAGGCAAGCTTGGCCTGCAGATATGAAGATTCCCTTTCTCTGTAAACCGACTCTGTACAACCCTAGCCCCCTCCAGTGTCTATATAAACCGGAGGGTTTAGTCCGTAGAGGCAATCATAATCATACATGCTAGACATCTAGGGTTTAGCCATTACGATCTCGAGGTAGATCAACTCTTGTAACCCCTATACTCATCAAACTCAATCAAGCAGGAAGTAGGGTATTACCTCCATCAAGAGGGCCCGAACCTGGGTAAACATTATGTCCCCTGCCTCCTGTTACCTTCGATCCTTAGGCGCACAGTTCGGGACCCCCTACCCGAGATCTGCCGGTCTTGACACCGACATTGGTGCTTTCATTGAGAGTTCCTTCGTGTCGTCGATAGAAGGATTGATGGCTCGCCTTGTCATCAACGACAGCATCACTTCTGGAGGAGCACTAGACTCAGGGAAAACCCTCTGGCTTGGCAGCTTCACTATGGGCGCCCGTTTGGTTGTTAAGCCGAAGGTGGCCCCCAAGCCGCCAAAAATCGTCTCCGCATCGGCCCTTAATACTCCGACAAGATGGATCCGACATACGTAGAATCCTTGAACGAGCTACTGGATCACATCGCCGCCTTGGGAGTCGCAACTAACTATGATCGGATTGGGCTTAAACCCGATCAGAGAGAAATCAAATCTCCACCGATCACCCATCAGGTAGCGGTTGTGGAGGAAAAGGCCGACAAAGACTCTCCTCCTACGTTGAGGACAAATTACGTTCGGATTTCCGAGTCTATAGAGCCGGATACCCATCTTCGGGATGACACTGTTTGTCCTCCGAACACAAAATTGGACGTAAAGCCTGATGATTCTCCGAACACTCCGAAGCCCGGACCGGTAACCCCGGAAATTCTTCAAACTCCGGATTCCACAGGGGGTCAGGGCGCGAATTTAAGCCCACCCACCCACCACAAGCAATATTCGCCAAGCAATTCTGGCCCTCCAGACACATGTGACCTAATGTATGTGAGGCAGCGGCCTCAAGAGACAGTCCATCACTTTTGGGCCAAATTCCTCCTTGTTAAAAACAAGATAAAAGACTGCTACCACGATGACGCAATTTCAGTATTTCGCAACAACTGTTCGGATGAGGGAATCCTTAACGCCCTCAACCGCCGTCGTGTACTGCACTTTGCAGACCTGGCACACATAGTACAGAAGTACTGTGCAATGGAAAGCGTCTGGAAAACTCAAACATCTCGCTGGGAACCGCAGGCCTTTAAGCCATCTCCCGGACGTGCGAAGAGGACACCCCCTCGCGGGTCACCTGATCGTCACCCTGCAAACAAGAAGATCAAGCCCTTTACGGGACACAGAACTGTCTATGAGGAATGGCTCGATGGGCCATGTAAAATACACACGACGCCGAATACCGAACCAACGCACAGCCTACGGGCATGTTGGATACTCCGGCAAGTGGCCAAGAGCGGCGAGGGTATCCTAACCAACACTACCCTAGAAAAGTACTATTCAAAGGATGACGATCCCAAAGTACTCACTTTCTTCGAGACTTTCTCGTCGAATAACCGGCGCAAACGGGCGCTTCGCGACCTCACCGAAGTCTGCCAAGTAGCAGCAATAAACCCTTGGAACGACACGGCTATTACTTTCAACGCTGATGACGAACCAAGATCCCGCTCAGTCCGGGCACCAGCCGCTCTGGTCCTAAACCCAATCGTGGACGACTTTCGGCTCACTAAAGTGCTAATGGACGATGGCAGCGGACTGAACCTCATCTATGAGGACATGCTCAACAAAATGCAAATGGACAGGAGTCGCATTGAGCAGAGCAATACATCCTTCAGGGGAATCATCCCTAGCAGGGAAGCAAGATGCTCAGGGAAAATTAAATTGGATGTGGTTTTCGGCACACCAGAAAACTATAGGTCTGAGGAGATAATCTTCTAGGTGGCTCCTTTCAACAACGGATATCGTGCCCTGTTAGGGCGAGATGCATTCACACGCTTTCAAGCTATGCCCCATTACGGGTACATGAAGCTCAAAATGCCTGGGCCCAATGGTGTTATCACTATCTCCAGTGATCCAGACATAGCACTCTGCGCTGAAAATAAAACCGCGTCCCTGGCCCTTGAGGCACTGTCCGAAGCCCTAGCGGCTGAAGAACTCACCGCTCCACGCTCCACAGTGGATAGGGACGACGTAATTCTTGATAAAAGGCCCAAATCCACCTCTTTCAAGCCAGCTGACGAAATAGTCAAATTTCAAGTTCACCCGACGGATCCCAAGAAAACAGCCTCCATTGGGGCACAGCTGGACCCAACGGTCGACGCTGCATTACGCGCGTTCCTGCGCGAGAACTGGGACATCTTCGCCTGGCACCCCTCAGATACGCCAGGAATCCCACGTGCGCTGGCCGAACATAGTCTCAATATACTGAAGGGATACAAGCCGGTCAAGCAAACACTTCGGCGATTTTCCGAACCCAAACGACAGGCTATGGGGGAGGAACTAGCCAAGTTACTCGAAGCCGGGTTTATCAGAGTGATCAAGCATCCGGATTGGCTAGCAAACCTGGTCATGGTACCAAAGAAGGATAAATCCTGGCGCCTGTGTGTCGACTTCAAAGACCTTAACAAGGCCTGCCCCAAGGACCCCTTCCCACTACTGCGCATTGACCCGATTATCGATGCAACCGCAGTACACGATTCACTGTGTTTCCTCAACACATACTCCGGATACCATCAAATTAAGATGAAGGAATCTGACCAAGCCGCAATGACATTCATCACACGGGCCTTTCTGCTTCAACACTATGCCTTTTGGGCTCAAGAACGCCGGAGCTACTTACCAATGCATGATTCAAACGTGCCTGGAAAAGCAAATCGGCAAGACTGTGGAGGCATATGTAGATGACGTAGTCATCAAAACCAAGCATGTTGAATCGTTGGTGGACGACTTACACCTTACATTCGATAACCTTCGAACATATGACATAAGGCTCAATCCGGAAAGTGCGTTTTCGGCGTTCCCGCCGGCAAACTGCTCGGGTTTATTGTCTCCAATAGAGGAATTGAAGCAAACCCAGCCAAAATCCGAGCCCTGTCACAATTGGCAACACCAACTGACCTCAAGCAGGTCCAAAAACTAGCCGGGTGCATGGCAGCTTTGAGCCGCTTTATCTCCAGATTAGGAGAAAAGGCATTGCCATTGTATCGCTTGCTTCGACACACCGACCACTTTCCGTGGACGGACACTGCAACAGTCGGACTGAAGGAAATAAAAACTTTGCTGGCAAGCAATCCCATCCTGGCCGCACCAAACGTCGGCGAACCAATGTTGCTCTACATATCTGCAACTCACCAGGTGATGAGTGCGGTGCTCGTCGTTGAACGAGAGGAAGAGGTGCATAAGTTCGCACTCCAAAAACCAGTATACTACGTATCGACGGTCCTTACACCATGCAAATCCCGATACCTGCATTATCAAAAGATAGCCTATGCAGTCTTTATGGCATCCCGCAAACTGCGGCATTACTTTCAAGAATGCTCAATCACGGTGGCCTCAGAAGTACCCCTCAATGATATTATAAACAACCGGGACGCCACCGGCCGAATTGCCAAATGGGCCATTGAGCTCTTACCATTCGAAATAACTTACGACCACGCTGAGCCATTAAATCTTAGGTGTTGGCTGACTTCGTCGCCGAATGGACAGAGGCTGAACTCCCTAAAGAGTACATCTCGTATTCCAACTGGGTGATGCACTTCGATGCCTCCAAAATGTTAGCTGGACTTGGGGTTGGCATCGTTTTGACATCCCCCACAAGAGACATAGTCCGTTATGTGCTCCAAATATTGTATACAGACTCTAACAACACAGCCGAGTACGAGGCCCTATTGCATGGCCTCCGGATGGCTGTCTCCATGGGCATACAACGCCTTGAGGTTCGCGGGGATTCAAACCTTGCAATATCCCAAATAAACGGAGAATTCGATGCAAAAGACCCGAAGATGGCGGCTTACTGCAACGCCGTACTCAAAATATCAGCTCGGTTTGAGGGGCTCGAGTTTCATCACATGGCTTGAGAGAGGGTTATCAAGCCGCGGACATCCTTGCTCGCATGGGCGCTAAACGCGACCCCGTCCCACCTAACACCTTTGTGGAAAGGCTCTTCAAGCCATCCATGGTGTGGCAGGACGAGAACGGCAACACTAGCCCGGGGCCGATCACACCCTTAGATTTCAAAGACATTTCTGATATCGTCAAGGGCTCGGGCACTGAAATAACACCGTCGGCCCATGAACTCATGGCTGTAATTGCCCCATGGACCGAGCCTTTCCTTGCCTACCTGACTAGGAATCAGCTCCCCAAGGATCAAATTGAGGCCCTTCGTATCGTTCGATGCTCGAAGGCCTACAAAGTTCGTGAAGGAGAACTATACAAGAAAAGTACTACCGGAGTCCTTCAAAGATGCATCTCCGAAGAAGAGGGACGGCTGCTCTTGGCTGAAATACATGCTGTTCTTGGCGGCCATCATGCTGCAGCTCGGGCCCTTGTAAGCAAGGCCTTCCGTACGGGTTTCTTTTGGCCCACGGCCCGAGCAGATGCACAGGACCTCGTACAGCGCTGCGTTGGATGCCAGCTTTTTGCTAATCAAAGCCACATGCCGCCCACTGCCCTACGAACAATCCCCATCACCTGGCCCTTTGCGGTCTGGGGGCTTGACATGGTCGGACCTCTTAAAGGGGGAAGCCATAAGAAGAAATACTTATTGGTTATGGTCGACAAGTTCACTAAATGGATAGAAGCCAAACCAGTTAAAACGGCTGAAGCCGGACCGGTGATAGACTTTATATCTGGCGTCGTACACCGTTATGGTGTCCCACACAGTATTATTACTGACAATGGCTCTAATTTTACAGCCGATGAGGTGAAAAATTGGTGCGCCAATTTGGGCATCAAGCTCGATTACGCCTCCGTATATCACCCTCAGACAAACGGTCAGGTCAAACAAGCTAACAGCATGATCATGAGGGGCATCAAACCCAGACTAGTGCGATCTCTGCAAGAATCAGACAAACACTGCGTAGAGGAACTTGATTCCGTACTCTGGGGGCTGCGGACCACGCCCAATCGCACGACCGGATATACACCCTTTTTCATGGTGTACGGTGCGGAGGCAGTCTTGCCTTGTGACATTACTCACGACTCACCCCGCGTGCGCATGTATGAAGAGAGAGAAGCCGAGCTCGGTCGGCTGGACGACTTGGACGGCCTGGAGGAGGAGCGCGATGTCGCGAAGGCCCGTTCCGCATTCTATCAATAGCAGGCTCGGTGATATCAAAGCAGAGAAGTACGGGCAAAGACTTACAATGTTGGTGAACTCGTTCTACGCCTACCAGAGAAGAAAAAGGACAAGCTCAAGCCCAAATGGGAGGGTCCCTTCATTATAGATGAAGTTCTCACTGGAGGAGCCTATCGCCTTCGCAATGCTTCGGATAATCGCGTGGAGCCAAACCCATGGAACGCTGCAAGGCTCCGAAGATTCTACGCCTAAAGTCCGCATATATACCCCTTTTTACTCGTTCCTTCTTTTCTCTCTTTCACTGTTTTCTTTTTTTTACGTTTCTATGCGACTTTTAGCTCGTGTTCGGATAAGCCGCACACCTGAGGGTCTACATCCTTAAATGTACATACCCCACAATACCAAGGGGCTTCTTTTTACAAGAAGCTTATTATTATTTTTCGAGCATCAAGCTCACCCTATATATGTGTCGTCTACTCATATATGTCTTTCCTTCGCCATTATATCTACCTTTTATGACTTAAGATTTTGCCAAGCTGGGTTGCCTGGCTCCTGTGCTTATGCCCTACGTTCCCGCTTGTTCGGCTAGGGCATAAAGGGAGCACCTCTGTGATTGTTACAACCTGGTTATCCGGATATGTACCTCAGACTGGGTGAAGCCGAAAGCTAGCGTTCTTAATAGAATAAGTGGTCGGCGGACAAAAGACGAATTGCCCTCATTGCAATACACAACCCCCAGACCATAACGTACGTTATGATCGTTAGCATCACAGCTTTGGCATGCAAACAAACAATGCATGCTGGCCCAGGGAAAGGAACCCTTAACGGAACTATTTTCCCTGGAAGATGTTTCTTACAATTAAATGTAATATAACATAACTCCCCGAACACAACTTGTCTGTTCAAGCAACTATGACCGGATTGCCTGGTTTTCGAACATACTTTGGTGTTTACCTACGGTATAGTATTCGAAAACACTCCAACCCTCGGGTCTTCGGAGGTCGAAGCAGAAAGTCTGCCATGACAATGGTTTTACAAATTCGGTTGGAGACAAGTTTGTCGATGAAAGTACATTGCTACTTGGACTCAAAAATTTCTTCTTCCTCTAGACCCTCTAAAAGCTTGTCTAGTTCACAATTTGTTGTGAATACTTGGCGGCCATCTTCACTTGGTCGTACACCAGGCTGACCGGAATTTCCTATCCATCGGATCCTCGTGGTCCGACCCACGCCATATGATTCGGATCAAGTTTGGTGTATCATGTGTTTACCATGGCCCAGGCTTCCTGAGCACCTTCTCGGCATGCTGATACCTTCGATAGCGCAAAACGGCGCCGAGCTCCCATGAATAAATTGACGAGTTCCTCCATTCTTCCTGGAGGAGAATCGGCTGGCCATGAAGCCTGAGCAATGTTTCTCATTGCCTTCCGACCTCGCTCATGCATCTTGGACAGCTCCTATAACAGGTCGCCTTGAAATCCGGACACCTCATCTTCAGGCTGTCCAGTCAACACCCCTACAGCAAAAAGCTTGTTAGGATTCGCATCAGCAACGGTACGACAGTAAGTTAAAAGGCATACCGAATATGCCGCCCCGCAACTTTCTGTTCTCCTTTAGGGCATCCGCCAGCTAGGCTCGCACGTCCTTCAGCTCCTCGCCAAGCTGGGTGTTGGCATCCTGCAGCTTGTTCTTCTCGTCCCTGGCTCGTGTAAGTACATGTTGACCAGCGGCCTCTTGCCTTTTGGCATGTTCTTTATCAGCCAGTGCGGCCTTCAGTTTCTCTTCCAGCTGATCCGACGATCCTGCTATCATAAAATACAACAGTGCTTATTCGCACGGGCACATGATCGTATTTCCCAGATAAGAGGGGACATTACCAGTCGGTGCCTCCTTGGATTTCGCCAGCTCGGCGGTAGCGGCAGCTAGCTGGGTCTGACACTGTCCTAGCTCCTGAGATAGCATGTTGTTCTTCCCGGTGAGTACCTGATCATACATCGTTCCTTAAAATCAGTTGCTTCAACTATTTTCAAGTCTCGGGGCCTACTGGTACATGGCTATTAAATCTACACAAAATAAATCTTACCCGCATATCCTTTGAAAGCTGGTAAGTGGCTCCAGCAAGCCCATCCCGAGCAGCTCGGATATATGCATCTGCCGAGCTGAAGGCATTGAATGCCTCTTCAGTAAAGTTAGGATCACGCATGGCTGCCCTCCGGCGCCAGTGGTTCATGGCACTCTCCACTTCAGAGTTGGTGACAGATACATTATCCGAATCGTCGGAGAGAGGACAATCCGGCATTGCACCCGCATCAGCTCTAGCCCTAGAGGCAGGGTCCAGGGTCGGATTGGTGGACATATGTCTGGCAGTATCTCCGGATATAGTCCGGTGAATGCTCCTCCTAAAATATGGCACAACAGATAACGTCGCAGTTCGGTATATTTACCCCGGCTTGGATGTATCGCCGTCCGCCTTTCTTTTCGAAGACACGCCTTGTGTCGGCGTTCCCTTCTTAATGGATGACCCTGATGCAGCGTGGCGAGACGAGCACCGCCCCTTTGAAGCACGAGACAGTGTAGTGGGTGAGGCGCGATGGGGAAACCCTTTTGGAGGAGACGTTCTCTGGGCACTTACATGGGAAGAAGGGAGAAGGCCGGGGTAATCAGCTACGATGGCCACTTGTGTGCCGTCGTAGCTTGTCTGATAAAAGACCCCCTCCTTAAGCTCCACGGATATGTCCGGATCCTCCTCAAATCCGGGATCTAGGTCCCGAATATGGTCTTCCGATTGCGGAACGGGGCTATAGATCCCTGCGGTGGCCTTCCTCCATTCCTGTTAAAAGATGGTCGGGTTAAAATCAACTAGTTGCGGCTCAGGAAGAGGATTGAGTAAGGTTCTGGGTCAAAAGCTTACCCAGCTAGGGGGGTGAAAGTGCAATAATGCCCTTAATCTTATTTTGATGTTGATTACAACATGCATACATGGGACTAATCATGTTTATCAAGTATATCTCAGGATTAAGTCTCAAGGGCGTGTGTGGATCATAACTAGGAACAAATGCTTATCATTCAAGATCGGAGTTACAAGAAAATAGCTTTGGCTTTTCTTTCTTTACGGCTTTGTTTCTTGAGTAAAGGGATCCCGCGCTATTAAGAGGGGATCGTTGGATCTAGTGAAAGATTTTCTAAAAACCCACCAACTCCATTTTTCACGGGACGTCCGGTACTCTACGGACGTCCGATCCCTCGCAGCTGCCCGGACTTCTGGCTCTTCACGGTCGTCCGGTGTTTCTTCACAGAACGATATTTACGGATTTCCGGTCTTTTCCGGACGTCCGGTCCCCGGACGATCAGCACGTTCCGGACGTCCGATGGCTGTGTGCTGTTTCATGGCCTGTGGATCTCCAGCGACCGGACGACCGATGGCTGTCGGATGTCCGGACCTATCTGTGCCACCGGACGTCCGGTCCTGTCCGGACGTCCGACCTCTACAGTGCACTTAAGTGGCTTAAATGGTTACTTTTCCACGGCCACTATATATAGCCTTCTTCCCCCCACAGGATAAGGTTGACCATTCACTTTGAGCTTTCTAAGAAGACATCTCACTCCCTCTCTTGTTTCCCTACACCAAATCCTAGATCCCCAAGGGATTTGGGAACATTTGAGAGAAGTTCTCCAATCAAGTGATAGATCCACTCCTTCCCCTTCTTTGCACCAAAGGAATTTGTGATTTGAGCAAGTCTTGAGCTTTTCCCCATCGTTCTTGTTACTCTTGGAGGTTGGAGACTCCTAGGCGGTAGGAGTCTTTCGGAGAGGAATCGACCATTGTGATTACCCACGGAAAAGTTTGTGAGGGTTTGGAGACCACCCCAAGGTCTACCACTAGTGGTTGAGAAACGCCTCCGTGGTGTTGTCTCAAATGGAGAATAGGGTGAGCCTTCGTGGCATTGGTGTGCCTTCGTGGTAACATCCACCTCTCTAATGGTGATGTAGCTTCCCTCCAAGGAAGTGAACATTGGCATACATCCTCGTCTCCCAGAGTTGCGGTTATTCCTAACCCTAACTCTCTACTTGTGGTTACTTGTCTCTTAGCACTTACTTATATCATATTGTGCTTGCTTACTTACATACTTGGGTTACTTGTTTATCTTGCTTAGCTCTTAGCATCACTCTTGCAATTGTTAGGCTCACTTTCATATTCCGCACTATTGCCTAAAATTGCTAAGTAATAATTAAAATTTGTAATTGTACCTATTCACCCCCCTCTAGATCCATCTCGATCCTTTCAATTGGTATCAGAGCCACGTGCTCTATTCTTGTGGCTTAACTGCCCTAGAGCGAGATGAACCCCGATGGGACTCCCCTTGTTGCAGATCCGAAGAATACGGGCGCGGCTTCCACGGAAGCCAAGTCCTTCACTTCAGAGGATCTGGAACAAGCTCTTGCTAAGTAAAAGGAGGAGAATGATGCCTCTATTGAGGCCTTGGTCCAAATGAGGTTAGCCACACTAACCACGATGCTTGCACCACTTTCTAGTGGTGTGGCCTCGAGGCCAGCTGTGCCTACTCCTTCACTTGGCCAACAACCTCCTAGCAATGAACACTCCGGTGTTCCTTGGCTTTATACAAGACCTCAAATAGAGAAACCTAAGTATAACCCTCAAGACAAACCTCCTTTACTTGATGAAACTACCGATTTTGCTTTGTGGAGAGTTGCTATGCAGGATCATCTTCGATATGGAAATGATGAGATGTTGGAGATCTTGGAGTATGGCTACCAAGCTGTTGACCCGAAGAATCTTACTACAAGAGAGGTATATGACAAGAATCTCAACGACACAGCAACCATGTGCATAAGAAGAGGCATGACCGACAAGCAAAGGAGACCATACATACATATCACAAGTGCCAAGGAATTATGGGATACCATTGTGAGAACCAAGACCGGTACCTCCACTCTCCGGCTTGCTCAATATGAATTTGCCAAGGGTCAATTGCAAAACTTTTGTATGGAGAAAGGTGAATCTCCCAAGCAACTACTTGAGAGTCTCATGACTCTCACCACCGACATTGAGTCATGTGAATGTGACAAGACTCAAGATGGATTTAACTTGACCAAGCGATTTCTTGTGGATAAGTTGCTTCATGCTCTTGCTCCATATCATCACCAAATGGTGTGGGACATAAGACAACACCATGGATTCAAGGAAATGACTCCAGATGACATCATATCTACTTTCCAACTATTTGAAGAGTCAAAGGCAAATGCCACAAAGCATCTTGCCATGCATGGTACCTCAACATGAAAGATCAATCTTGCATTGAAGGCCAAGCATGTATGTGAAGAAGAGCAAAGTGAAGAAGAAGAAGATGATGATGAGGAGGATGGTGATGAGATTTATTCAGATGAGAGCCCGTCATATGAAGAAATTGCTCTCTTTGTCAAGAAGTTTAGCGCAGGAAAATTCAAGGGAAGATTCCAGAAGAAGAAAGTGAGGAAATGCTACAACTGTGAAGAAACCAACCACTTCTCCAACGAGTGCCCTTATGAGAAGATAGAAGATAAAACAAGGTTTCCCAAGACCTTTCCCAAAAATAAGTTGCCAAATCCTTTGAACTCCAAGCTCAAGAAGAAAGATGGGAAAGCAATGGTTGCTCATGAAGAATCCGATCCGGCTGATGTTAGTGGTGTTGCCGGAGTTGCTCAAGATTCTCAAACACGTTGAGGCTAGTCAACAAGAGTGGTGATGTTGTCACCTACAACTATATGAAGGACTACAACGGAAACGCTCACAAATGCCTAATGGCAAAGGCCGTGGTGGAAGATGGAGAGGACCAAAGCTCTCCTGACAAGGTCAAGGTAACCCCACGATCAAACCCTCCTCTTTTCACTCCTCCTACTCCTAGTGATGAGTATCTTGATGCGGAGGATAGTTATGAGGATGATGATATAGATGATCCTACGCTTGCTAAACTAAATAAGTTCATGTGCTCCCTCAAAGGAAAGAAGCTCGCTATGTTTCGTATGCTTATGGAGATGGTGAGTAAGCACACCATCACCATTAAGGAACTCGAAAGCCTCTTCACCGAGGAACAGGAAAAATATGAAATCCTTGAGCGGAAGTCTGATGTCTACTACACAACCTTCTTCTTGTAGACGTTGTTGGGCCTCCAAGTGCAGAGGTTTGTAGGACAGTAGCAAATTTCCCTCAAGTGGATGACCCATGGTTTATCAATCCGTGGGAGGTGTAGGATGAAGATGGTCTCTCTAAGCAACCCTGCTACAAAATAACAAAGAGTCTCTTGTGTCCCCAACACACCCAATAAAATGGTAAATTGTGTAGGTGCACTAGTTCGGCGAAGAGATGGTGATACAACTGCAATATGGATGGTAGATATAGGTTTTTGTAATTTGAAAATATAAAAATAGCAAGGTAACTAATGATAAAAGTGAGCACAAACGGTATTGCAATGCTAGGAAACAAGGCCTAGGGTTCATACTTTCACTAGTGCAAGTTCTCTCAACAATAATAACATAACTGGATCATATAACTATCCATCAATATGCAACAAAGAGTCACTCCAAAGTCACGAATAGCGAAGAAAAAACGAAGAGATTATTGTAGGGTACGAAACCACCTCAAAGTTATTCTTTCGGATCGATCTATTCAAGAGTTCGTACTGGAATAACACCTTAAGACACAAATCAACCAAAACCCTAATGTCACCTAGATACTCCAATGTCACCTCAAGTATCCATGGGTATGATTATACGGTATGCATCACACAATCTCAGATTCATCTATTCAACCATCACAAAGAACTTCAAAGAGTGCCCCAAAGTTTATATCGGAGAGTCAAGATGAAAACGTGTGCCAACCCCTATGCATAAGTTCACGAGGTACGGAACCCGCAAGTTGATCACCAAAACATACATCAAGTAGATCACGTGATATCCCATTGTCACCACAGATAAGCACATGCAAGACATACATCAAGTGTTCTCAAATCCTTAAAGACTCAATCCGATAAGATAACTTCAAAGGGAAAACTCAATCCATTATAAGAGAGTAGAGGGGGAGAAACATCATAAGATCCAACTATAATAGCAAAGCTCGTGATACATCAAGATCGTACCACCTCAAGAACACAAGAGAGAGAGATCAAACACATAGCTACTGGTACATACCCTCAGCCCCGAGGGTGAACTACTCCCTCCTCGTCATGGAGAGCGCCAGGATGATGAAGATGGCCACCGGTGAGGGATCCCCCCTCCGGCAGGGTGCCAGAACAGGGTCCCGATTGGTTTTTTGTGGCTACAGAGGCTTGCGGCGGCGGAACTCCCGCTCTAGGTTTCTTTCTGGAAGTTTGGGGTTATATAAGAGGTGTTGGAGTCGGGAACAAGTCAGGGGGTCCCCGAGGCGTCCACGAGGTAGGGGGGCGCGCCCGGGGGGTAGGGCGTGCCCCCCACCCTCGCGGTGGCCTCGGGGCTCTTCTGGCCCACTTCTGTTACTCTGTGGGCTTCTTCTGGTCCATAAATGATCTCCATCAAATTTCAGCTCAATTGAACTCCGTTTGGTTTTCCTTTTCTGCAAAATTCAAAAACAAGGAAAAAACAGAAACTGGCACTGGGCTCTAAGTTAATAGGTTAGTCCCAAAAATCATATAAAATAGCATATAAAACATCCTAGAAGGATAATATAATAGCATGAATACTTCATAAATTATTGATACGTTGGAGACGTATCAACATCCCCAAGCTTAATTCCTGCTCGTCCTCGAGTAGGTAAATGATAAAAGAAATAATTTATGAAGTGTGAATGCTAGCAGGTGCACAAGTTTGATCAATGATAATTTCAATCACCTTTTCTAGCATCATTATATGTCATAACAGTAGCTCATATCATAAAGCTTCTCATGATCAAGTAACAAGCTATTCACATGTTAAAGTATAGATCATAAACTTTCTTGAAAACTAACAAACAGTTCTCAGTCATCAAACAATTGCAATTCATCTTATTTTCAGGAAGGGTCTATGTAAGAGCTTTGATTTAGCAAATCCCACATACTCAACTATCATATAGTCTTCCCTGATTTCTACCACTCAAAGCATATTTTTAGAACAATTAGCATCCATCGAACACAGAGAAAGATAGGGGCTTAATGCTTCGCCTCCCAACTTATTTATCATATAGATAATTGTCAACAATAATAATTCATGATCAAATATATTTGAATGTCCATATATGCTTAGATCTTTCTCCCCCACATGATGCTTGCCAACTAAAAAGTAGGTTGGAATGAGAAGGAATACTACTGACTCTTGCATAAAAGTAAAAGATAGGACCTTCGCAGAGGGAAGCAGGGATTTGTAGAGGTGCCAGAGGTCGAAGCTAAAACAGGGATGAAAATAATTTTGAGAGGTATGCTTTCATTGTCAACATAACGACCAAGAGTTCCCAAGTTCCCAAACAGAAAGGTAAAGATTTTACTCCCCCTCCACCAACAATCACACTCCACGGCTTGTCCGAAACAACGGGTGCCGTCCAACTATCAACAATCCTGGGGGAGTTTGTTTAAATTACTTGCGAATTTGTTTTTGATCTTTTGATCATAGGACTGGACATCCCAGTTACCAGCCATTTTCTCGTGAATGATGAGCGGAGTCCACTCATCGTGAGAATAACCCACCAAGCATGGAAGATACTGACATCCCCTAGTCGCTACATGAGCGATTCGAGCATACAAAATAGATTATTTTTGAAGGTTTAGAGTTTGGCACATGCAAATTTACTTGGAACGACAGGTAAATACCACATATAGGTAGATATGGTGGACACTCATGGAAGGAACTTGGTTCAAGGATTTTGGATGCACAAGCAGTATTCCCGCTTAGTACAGATATTTTGGCTAGCAAAGGATTCTAAATAGCAAGCACCACATGTTAGAGGATCCATAACAATATAACTTCTATACAAATATACCCAAGCATAACTCATTATGTTGTCTTCCTTGTCCAACTTCAACTAATTTGCTCAGGTTTGAAAATAATTAATGGGGCTCACAATCATAGAAAATGTCCAAGATAGTATATTTATATGTGAAATCTCTCTTCCTTCAATATTCTTTCATGAATTGTTCAAGTGACCAATACAATGTTGGCTAACTTTCAATAAATTTACCACCTCTACTTCTTATATGTGAAGTCATTACTCCCCATGGATAAGCATATGAAACATATATAATTTCAGATTTATGATATTCAAATCATTCAACTATTTACTCATAGGATATAAGTGAAGCACATGAGTAAATGACAAACTACTACAAAAAGATATAAGTGAAGATCAATGAATAGTTAAATAATTATGTAGCTATGTGAAGACTCTCTCTCATTTAAGAATTTCAGATCTTGGGATATTATTCAAACAGCAAGCAAAAAAAAAAACGACATTTCAAGGATAGCACTCATCATGTGAAGAAGCAAAAACTTAGGCTCAACCGATACTAAACGATAATTGTTGAAGAAGAAAGGTGGGATGCCTACCGGGGCATCCCCAAGCTTAGATGCTTGAGACTTCTTGAAATATTATCTTGGGATGCCTTGGGCATCCCCAAGCTTGAGCTTTTGTGTCTCCTTAATTGCTCTCATATCACGGTTTCCTAAATCTCGAAAGCTTCATCCACACCAAACTCAACAAGAACTCGTGAGATAAGTTAGTATAAACCAATGCAAAACCCTTATCATTTTCTACTGTAACAAATCACTAAAATTATTATTCAACATTGCATACTAAATGCCTCTGCATATTTAATACTCCTATCCTCAAATAGAATCACTAAACAAGCAAACATATGCAAACAATGCAAACATAACAGCAATCTGCCAAAACAGTACAGTCTGTAAAGAATGCAAGATTCACCATACTTCCCTAACTCCAAACATTATGAAATTCTACCACACTGTAGAAAATTTATCAGAGCTCAATATGCAAAAAGTTTCAACATTTTATCATATTCTGACTTTTCTAGGGAATTTTTGCAACAGCGGTAAACTTTCTGTTTTGAAACAGCAACATGTATACTTGCAAAATAAGCATGGTAAAGGGTATCCTTGACATTTTTATTGAAAATAGAGATGCAAAACATTATTATAAATAAAAGAAAGCAAATACTAACAAAATAAAATGACGCTCCAAGCAAAACACATATCATGTGGTGAATAAAAATATAGCTCCAAGTAAAGTTACCGATGAACGAAGATGAAAGAGGGGATGCCATCTGGGGCATCCCCAAGCTTAGGCTCTTGGTTGTCCTTGAATATTACCTTGAGGTGCCTTGGGAATCCCCAAGCTTAGGCTCTTGCCACTCCTTATTCCATAGTTCATCGAGTCTTTACCCAAAACTTGAAAATTTCACAACACAAAACTCAAGAGAAAATCTTATGAGCTCCGTTAGTATAACAAAATAAATCACTACTTAGGTACTGTTGTGAACTCAATATAAATTCATATTGGTGTAATATATACTGTATTCCTACTCCTCTATGGTTCATAACCTCCGATACTACTCATAGATTCATCAAAGTAAGCAAACAACACATAGAAAACAGAATCTGTCAAAAACAGAACAGTCTGTAGTAATCTGCATCAAAGGCAAACTTCTGGAACTCAGAAAAATCTGCCAAAATAGGACGACCTAGATAATTTGATTATTGATCTACTGAAATTGGAATCAGTGTTTTATCACTTTCTGGTGATTTTAAACAATTGTTTTCGTGAGCAGAAAGTTTCTGTCTTTTTCAGCAAGATCAAATAATTATCATCCAAGAAGATCCTATAGGTCTTACTTGGCACAAACACTAATTAAAACATAAAACCACATCTAAACAGAGGCTAGATGATTTATTTATTACTAAACAGGAACAAAAAGCAAGGAACAAAAATAAAATTGGGTTGCCTCCCAACAAGCGCTAACGTTTAACGCCCCTAGCTAGGCATGATGATTTCAATGATGCTCACCTAAAAGATAAGAATTGAAACATAAAGAGAGCATCATGAAGAATATGACTAGCACATTTATGTCTAACCCACTTCCTATGCATAAGGATTTTGTGAGCAAACAACTTATGGGAACAATAATCAACTAGCATAGGAAGGCAAAACAAGCATAACTTCAAAACTTTAAGCACATAGAGAGGAAACTTGATATTATTGCAATTCTTACAAGCATATATTCCTCCCTCATAATAATTTTCAGTAGAATCATGAATGAATTCAACAATATAACCAGCACCTAAAGCATTCTTTTCATGATCTACAAGCATAGAAAATTTACTACTCTCGACATAAGCATTTTCTTCTCATTCGGAATAGTGAGAGCAAACTCAACAAAATAATTATCATGTGAGGCATAATCCAATTGAAAACTAAAATCATGATGACAAGTTTCATGGTTATCATTATTCTTAATAGCATATAAGTCATCACAATAATCATCATAGATAGCAACTTTAATCTCATAATCAATTGGAACCTCTTCCGAAATAGTGGATTCATCACTAAATAAAGTCATGACCTCTCCAAATCCACTTTCATAATTGTCACAATAAGATTCAACACCCTCCAAAATAGTGGGATCATTACTTCCTAAAGTTGACACTCTTCCAAACCCACTTTCATCAATATAATCATCATAAATAGGAGGCATGCTATCATCATAATAAATTTGCTCATCAAAACTTGGGGGACAAAAAATATCATCTTCGTCAAACATAGCATCCCCAAGCTTGTGGCTTTGCATATCATTAGCATCATGGGTATTCAAAGAATTCATACTAAAAACATTGCAATCATGCTCATCATTCACACATTTTATGCCAAGCATTCTATGTAATTCTTCTTCTAGTACTTGAGCAAAATTTTCCTTCCCATCATTTTCATGAAAGACATTAAAAAGATGAAGAATATGAGGCACCCTTAATTCCATTTTTAGTTTTCTTTTATAAACTAAACTAGTGATAAAACAAGAAACTAAAAGATTCGATTGCAAGATCTAAAGATATACCTTCAAGCACTAACCTCCCCGGCAACGGCGCCAGAAAAGAGCTTGATGTCTACTACACAACCTTCTTCTTGTAGACGTTGTTGGGCCTCCAAGTGCAGAGGTTTGTAGGATAGTAGCAAATTTCCCTCAAGTGGATGACCTAAGGTTTATCAATCTGTGGGAGGCGTAGGATGAAGATGGTCTCTCTCAAGCAACCCTGCAACCAAATAACAAAGAGTCTCTTGTGTCCCCAACACACCCAACACAATGGTAAATTGTATAGGTGCATTAGTTCAGCGAAGAGATGGTGATACAACTGCAATATGGATGGTAGATATAGGTTTTTGTAATCTGAAAATATAAAAATAGCAAGGTAACTAATGATAAAAGTGAGCACAAACGGTATTGCAATGCTAGGAAACAAGGCCTAGGGTTCATACTTTCACTAGTGCAAGTTCTCTCAACAATAATAACATAACTGGATCATATAACTATCCCTCAATATGCAACAAAGAGTCACTTCAAAGTCACGGATAGTGGAGAACAAATGAAGAGATTGTTGTAGGGTACGAAACCACCTCAAAGTTATTCTTTCGGATCGATCTATTCAAGAGTTCGTACTGGAATAACACCTTAAGACACAAATCAACCAAAACCCTAATGTCACCTAGATACTCCAATGTCACCTCAAGTATCCATGGGTATGATTATACGATATGCATCACACAATCTCAGATTCATCTATTCAACCAACACAAAGAACTTCAAAGAGTGCCCCAAAGTTTCTATCGGAGAGTCAAGACGAAAATGTGTGCCAACCCCTATGCGTAAGTTCACGAGGTACGGAACCCGCAATTTGATCACCAAAACATACATCAAGTAGATCACGTGATATCCCATTGTCACCACAGATAAGCACATGCAAGACATACATCAAGTGTTCTCAAATCCTTAAAGACTCAATTCGATAAGATAACTTCAAAGGGAAAACTTAATCCATTATAAGAGAGTAGAGGGGGAGAAACATCATAAGATCCAACTATAATAGCAAAGCTTGCGATACATCAAGATCGTACCACCTCAAGAACACGAGAGAGAGAGAGAGATCAAACACATAGCTACTGGTACATACCCTCAGCCCCGAGGGTGAACTACTCCCTCCTCGTCATGGAGAGCACCGGGATGATGAAGATGGCCACCGGTGAGGGATCCCCCCTCGGTAGGGTGCCAGAACAGGGTCTCGATTGGTTTTTGGTGGCTACAGAGGCTTGCGGCGGCGGAACTCCCGATCTAGGTTTCTTTCTGGAAGTTTGGGGTTATATAAGAGGTGTTGGAGTCGGGAACAAGTCGGGGGGTCCCTGAGGAGGCCACGAGGTAGGGGGGCGTGCCCAGGGGGGTAGGGCGCGCCCCCACCCTCGTGGTGGCCTCGGGGCTCTTCTGGCCCACTTCCAATACTCCGTGGGCTTCTTCTGGTCCAAAAATGATCTCCGTCAAATTTCAGCTCAATTGGACTCCGTTTGGTTTTCTTTTTTTGCAAAACTCAAAAACAAGGAAAAAACAGAAACTGGCACTGGGCTCTAGGTTAATAGGTTAGTCCCAAAAATCATATAAAATAGCATATAAATTCATATAAAACATCCTAGAAGGATAATATAATAGCATGAATACTTCATAAATTATAGATACGTTGGAGACGTATCAAAGTCCAATATGAGGAAGCACGAAATGATGAACTATGCTTGAAAATTGGTGCAAACATTGATGTTCATACTAAAGATCTTGCCTCCTTGAGAAAAGGCTATTGACTCTTGTGAAGAGTTGATGAATGATAAAAGTAAGCTTGTGAAGTCTAATGCTTCTCTCTCTAAGGATTGTGAGCTCCTATCCGTGTCTCTCAAGGCTAAGGAAGAAGAGCTCACCCTTCTTACAAAGAGTTTTGAGACGCTCAAGCTTACTTATCTTGAAACTCTAGCCAAGGCTTACTCTTCTCCTATTATCAATGTTGATGCTTGTACTACTAACTCTAGTAGTGATCTAGCATCTATTCTTGAGGAGAATCGCTTTCTGAAGGCTCAAATTGAGAAAGGTCTCATGACATGTGCTCAAGGGCAAAAGAACCTTAATGAGGTATTGAGCCAACACAATGAGGTGTTTGCCAAAAAGGGACTCGGGTTTGACCCAAGCACAAGAAAGAAGAAGACGTCCGCTCAAAAGTGCACCACCCCTCTAAAAGAAATTTTTGTACGAGAAGGGCACAAGGAGAAAGGTAAGGTTGTTAGTGGGAAGGCCACAAGGGGCATGCCCATTCTCAACAAGCCAAAAGAGTTCATGCCTCCATTCTATGTACTTTGTAAGACTAAGGATGGAGAAGTTTATGCAAAGTTTGTTGGTCCTCGAAATGCATTTCGGTTTTATGCTATTTGGGTCCCTAAGATCCTTGTGAGTAACTTGAGAGGTCCCATTGCAAAATGGGTGCCTCTAACCAAGTAATAATTGTGTGTAGGTTGCCTTCTCCGGTGGAGTAAAATGGGTGATTGATAGTGGATGTACCAATCATATGACCGGTGATAGCAAATTGCTCTACGATTTCATGGAAGCTATTCAACCATTTATTAACATTGTGTTTGGTGGAGGATCAAAAGGATAGGTAATCGGGTTGGGCAAGGTGGCTATCACAAATGACATGTCTCTTGCAAATGTCATGCTTGTCCAATCCCTTAAATACCATTTGCTTTCTGTTCGCCAATTGGCTTCTGTTGGTTATGATACACTCTTTGGACTAACGGATGTGAAACTCTTTAAGAGAGATACTCTCGAAGTGGCCTTTGTTGGAGAGTTGGATGGCAACCTTTACACGGTTGATTTCTCGAAAGAGAGCACATTCCATGCAACTTGTCTAATGGCCAGGGCCGACAATGGGTGGCTATGGCATCGCCGGCTAGCCCATGACGGCATGAGAACTCTTCAAGATCTCTTAAAGGGTAATCACATCCTTGGACTAACCAGGCTCTTTTGAGAAAGATCGTGTGTGTAGTGCATGCATAGCCAGGAAGCAACATCAATCAAAGCACCCACCCAAGAATATTGTGTCTACTTCAAGGTCTTTGGAGCTCCTTCATGTGGATCTTTTTGGGCCTCCTTCATGGGATAGTCTTGGTGGGAAAAAGTATGGACTTGTCATTGTTGATGATTACTCAATATATACATGGGTCTTCTTCCTCAAATCCAAGGATGAGACGAAGATCACCTTCATTGATTTTGCCAAGCAAGCACAATGCAAGTTTGACAAAGAAATCTTGTCAATAAGAAGTGATAATGGCTCTGAGTTCAAGAACTACACCTTGGAAGAGTTTCTTAGTGATGAAGGGATTGAGCATCAATATTCAGCTCCATACACTCCCCAACAAAATGGTGTAGCAGAAAGGAAGAACCGCACACTTGTGGAGATGGCAAGGTCCATGTTGGATGAATACAAGTCGCCACATAGTTTTTGGGCCGAGGCCGTCAACACCGCATGCCGTGCATCAAACCGGCTCTTCCTCTGCACTATATTGGAAAAGACTCCATATGAGCTCCTAACTGGGAACAAGACGAATGTCAAGCACTTTCGTGTATTTGGGTGCAAATGTTTCATCCTCAACAAAAGAGAACGGTTAGGAAAATTTCAATCCAAAAACATTGAGGGCATATTTGTTGGCTATGGATCAAACTCTCATGCCTATAGAGTCTACAACAAATCCAATGGATGTGTTGTAGAAACTTGTGACGTGGTGTTTGATGAATTTAATGGCTCCCATAGGGAGCAAGTTGATCTAAGTGATGTAGGTGAAGAAGATTCCTCTCAAGATATTTTGACCATGGGTGTTGGTGCACTTCTTCCAATGGAACAAGAACCTCATGATGATGAAGAAGAAGATGGAAGCTTCAGGCATCATCAAACTACTTCAACACCCATACCACCACAAGCTCCTATTGCTCAACCAATGCCCGTAGACCAAGTACAAGATGATGATCAAGTTCCTCTTCATGATAATCATCAAGAACAAGATCATCCTCAAGGGCAAGAACAAGAAAGTCCAATCATTGACGATGAACCTCAACAAATGCAAGATCAAGAAGAAGATCTTCCACCACACATTAATGATCCATATGTTGAGGACGTGGATGATGGACATGAAGTTGAACCTCGTGAAATGCTTACCTCCATCATGCCTTGAGTGGCCGGTCGTGTTGATGTTGACAAAATTCTCACCAGCATATCGGAAGGTAGAGTCACTCGTAAACATTTGACAAACTTTTGTGCTCACTTCTCATTTGTGTCTAGTGTTGAGCCTCTCAAGGTACAAGCGGCATTGATGGACAACGATTGGCTCGTTGCTATGCAAGAAGAGTTGAACAGTTTTGAACGCAACCAAGTGTGGTCATTAGTCAAGAGGCCAACTACCGAGCACAACGTCATTGGAACAAAATGGATTTTCAAGAACAAGCAAGATGAGAATGGTGTAATCATCCGTAACAAGGCAAGGTTAGTGGCACAAGGGTACTCACAAGTTGAAGGTTTGGACTTTGGTGAGACCTTTGCCCCTGTTGCCCGTCTTGAATCCATTCGCATCTTACTTGCTTATGCTACTTTCAATGGTTTTACATTACATCAAATGGATGTGAAGAGTGCTTCCCTTAACGGTCCTCTACAAGAAGAAGTATATGTATCACAACCACCTGGGTTCGTTGATCCCGATCACAAAGACTATGTGTATAAACTTCATAAGGCTTTGTATGGCCTCAAACAAGCACCTTGTGCTTGGTACGATCATCTTAAGAAGATTTTACTCGATGATGGTTTTGTGAGAGGGGTGATCGATCCCACTCTTTTTACTAAGAGAGACAAGGGTGATTTGATCTTATGCCAAATCTATGTAGATGATACCATTTTGGTTCTCCTAACATTCATTTGTGCAAGAAGTTTGCGGCTTCCATGACCAAGAATTTTGAAATGTCACTCAATGTCGATTTGAAGTTCTTCCTCGGATTTCAAATTCAACAATTTCAAGAAGGAATTTTCTTGTCTCAAGCAAAATACCTCAAGGATATCCTAGAGAAGTTTGGCATGTCTGATGCTAGTCCATGTAAGACACCCATGCCAACCAAAATCGCACTCACTGAAGACACAAATGGTATTCCTTTCGACCCATCTATTTACCGCTCTATGATTGGTTCATTGCTTTATCTTTGTGCATCTAGACCAGACATCATGTTTAGTGTATGCATGTGTGCTAGATTTCAAGCTTCCCCTGGGGAAAGTCATCATAAGGCGGTTAAGCATATTCTTAGATACCTTGTTCACACCCCAAAGTTGGGTCTATGGTACCCCAAGGATGCTAAGTTTGATCTCATTGGGTACACGGATGCGGATTGGGCTGGAAACAAAGTGGATCGTAAGTCCACCTCCGGTGCATGTCAGTTTCTTGGACGCTCCTTGGTAAGTTGGTCCTCGAAGAAACAAAATTGTATTGCCCTCTCTACTGCAGAAGCTGAATACATTGCAACCGCCAGTTGTGCAACTCAATTACTATGGATGAGGCAAACTTTGAAGGTCTATGTGATAATGAAAGTGCCATCAATATTGCTGAGAACCCCAAGGATCATACCCGCACCAAGCACATTGATATTAGGTATCACTTCTTGAGAGATCATGTGGAGAAGGGTGATATTGCCATTGCTCATGTTGGAACAGATATGCAACTTGCAAATATTTTCACCAAGCCATTGGATGAAGCAAGGTTTTGTCGACTTAGGCGTGAACTTGGTATCTTGGAGCTTGACAATATTATGTGAAATCTACTACCCATTCATGCATGAACTTAATGTCTTGTCTTGATGTAGGCATATATTTAGGGGGAGACACTCAACTCATGAGTACTCTCACCCTATGCAATGCATAAATAGAACAAACACTCTCAAAGCTACCATGTTATTCTAACTACGGTGCTTTACAATGATGGAGTAGTGATTATGCACCCAAAGTTCAAATTCTTGCGGTGCCATGTCACGTATACTCAAACATGGGTTAGATCGGTGTGATCTATGTTTGTTGTGTTGTTTCATTGACATAGGATACTCACTACTTGACATTATACTAATTCTTCTTACTCCATACTGAAATCATCGTTGGTACCCTTACACATGGGTTAGATCATCATTGTCATCATCATCTCCTACCTTTGTCATCATCTCCATTGTCTTTTACAGACAAATTTCTGTGTGTCGATCGTCCGGTACTGTCCGGAGGTCCGTAAAAAGCCTTCTGTTTGCCCCCTTCCGGTCGTCCGGTCTTCCGTTAATTTTTTTCCTGGCCCAGGCACCGGACGTCCGTAAAAAGCCTTCTGTTGCCCTCAGGCCGGTCGTCCGGTCTATCTGGTCTTCCATTAATTTTTCCCCTGGCCCAGGCACTGGACGTCCGTAGAACTCCGGTAGTCCAGGATTTTCTCGGGCACATATATATAGCGCGGGGTGCGGTTCGGGTCAGTTTACCCTAATCCTCGTTCGCTCCCCTCCTCTGTTCACCGCCGCCGCCACCCCTGTCTCGCGGCTCCTTGCTGCGGCCGCTCGCCGCCCGTGCCCCTCGCTGGCGCCACACCGCTCGGGTCGCACTAGTCCTCGGCGTGGCCCACTGCCTGATTTGTTTCGGTCGACGTCTTCCTCCGCGTTCTTCACTCCGAGGTCGGGATGGTGAAGACCAAGCACTCTGCTCGGAAGGGCCCCCGTCTGGGTCCTCTCGTCCATCCCATCGCGGTGATTCCGACGATTCCCAAGAACAGGCTCGTCCTTGGAAGCGTGCTCCTCTACCTCGCCGCTCTCCAAGCGAAGACTCATCAGAGGACTCTGACTATGAAGATGAGCTGGCTCATATGGAGTGAGGAGAGCCTGTCCCTGTTCGCACCACTGCTCCCAAGCCCGGGACTCGGCGGCCCACCTTCAAGCCTCCTCCTCCTCCGGTGCAACCTCACGGTGATGCTCGTCATATCTCTCTTGAACCTCCTTTACCACATGACTGCCACGTTAAGCGGTTCAACGAGGTTCCCATTGCTTTCTATCTTAAGTTGTGTCATGATGTTGATCAATTTACGGTTGCTCGTGACTCTCGGGACAATCGTTTTCACACTAATGTCCAAGCTGAATTTTTACCACTGTCATCATTCCTAAGGGTCTTTCTCTGCATCTGTGCATTGATTTAGAGCATATTTGTACTCATCCGGAGAAATATTCCTGGGCTATTGTGCTCATTGAGTCGTCCAATCTTGCTGCTCCATTTGCATTTCAACATGACTTTAACCAAGCCATCATTCATCAATTCTATGCCACATGTTTCTTCGGTCCAAATAACACTGTTACTTGGATGACCTCCGACACAAAGCTCTCGGCTTCCTATTCTCAATTTGTTGCTGCCCTTGGTTTTCCTGACACCGGGTTCAAAATTCACAATGATGACCCCGAACATAGACCCAAGGGCACTGATGCATGTGCTGATCTTATCAAACCCATAGCAGAACTGACTAATGAGGAGAAACATAAGGGCTTTAACCAAGTCTCCATTTGGCGCTCTCCTTTCTTCATTATCTATCAATGTGTCATTCACACCATTTATCCTAAGATGGGTGACAATGGCTCTTGCAGTAGCTACTGCATCGATCTCATGCATCGCCTTTATGCGTCTCCGAAAGGGATGATCAATGTCCCTCATTTTCTGTGGCATGAAATTCGCCTCGCTTCTGTCCAGCACAAGCGGGCCTTTCCTCATGCTCCCTTTCTTCAGGCATTCATTGAGAGTGTGGCTCCATTTCCTATTGTCCGCACTTATTTGCATGAGCGATGGGTCATTACCGCACACATGGCAGATGATTATGTTCCCAAGGACTCTTCCTCTTCTGCTCATCCGCGCTGCACTACTACTAGCATTCCTCGTTCTGCTCCCTCTGGATCTACACCATTTGGTCGCATTGCTCGGTTTCTTGGGAAGGCTCACTCTGCCTTGATGAAGGATGTTACCTTTAACTGCTCCCAAAATCACGATGTTGTCACTCGGCTGATCACCTCCAAGAATGCTCTAAAGGCTCGTCTGAGAGACTCCGGAGCTTTCGATGTGAGTGATGATGACCTTCTTCCTGATGCTCCCTCTTCTGACTTTGGATTTCCTTCGGGTCCTGAGTGGTCTAATTTCTTTGATGAGGCCGGTGGCAGTGGTGCTCATGCTAACCATGATAATGTTGGGTTTTGATGATGATGATGTTGTTCTGGCTGCTCCTCTTGGCCCCTTTTGGGTACTTTCTACCAAGGGGGAGTAAGCACTTATCCTCTTAGTACTTTTATATGTGATATTAGCTTGTATCAAACCATGTTATGTATGGTACCAGGAACCTTGTTATGACTATTGTTGCTTTATGTTCTATGATGTGAGTGATGAACCTATTTATGGTATCATGGTATCATGTGTTACTTGAGATTTGGGTGTTTTGGTATCACACTAAGGGGGAGCTCCTCTCATGCTTATTTATAATGGTGCACATAGTTAGGGGGAGCTCCGCAACAAATCCTTTCGATATTCAAAGTTTTCTTTTTATTATTGAGAAGTGCATGTATGTTGTCATCAACTACCAAAAAGGGGGAGATTGAAAGTGCAATCATGCCCTTAATCTTATTTTGATGTTGATGACAACACACATACATGGGACTAATCATGTTTATCAAGTATATCTTAGGATTAAGTCTCAAGGGCGTGTGTGGATCATAACTAGCGACAAATGCATTTCATTCAAGATCGGAGTTACAAGAAAATAGCTTTAGCTTTTCTTTCTTTACGGCTTTGTTTCTTGAGTATAGGCATCCCGCGCTATTAAGAGGGGATCGTTGGATCTAGTGAAATATTTGCTCAAAACCCACCAACTCCATTTTTCACCAGACGTCCGGTACTCTACGGACGTCCGATCCCTCGCAGCTGCCCGGACTTCCGGCTCTTCACGGTCGTCCAGTGTTTCTTCACAGCACGATATTTACGGATTTCCGGTCTTTTCCGGACGTCCGGTCCCCGGACGACCGGCACGTTCCGGACGTCCGATGGCTGTGTGCTGTTTCGTGGCCTGTGGATCTCCAGCGTCTGGACAACCGATGGCTGTCGGACGTCCGGACCTATCTGTGCCACCGGATGTCCGGTCCTATCCGGACGTCCAACCTCTACAGTGCACTTAAGTGGCTCAAACGGTTACTTTTCCACGACCACTATATATAGCCTTCTTCCCCCCACGGGATAAGGTTGACCATTCACTTTGAGCTTTCTAAGAACACATCTCACTCCCTCTCTTGTTTCCCTACACCAAATCCTAGATCCCCAAGGGATTTGGGAACATTTGAGAGAAGTTCTCCAATCAAGTGATAGGTCCACTCCTTCCCCTTCTTGGCACCAAAGGAATTTGTGATTTGAGCAAGTCTTGAGCTTTTCCCCATCGTTCTTGTTACTCTTGGAGGTTGGAGACTCCTAGGCTGTAGGAGTCTTTCGAGAGGAATCGACCATTGTGATTACCCCCGGAAAAGTTTGTGAGGGTTTGAAGACCACCCCAAGGTCTACCACTAGTGGTTGAGAAACGCCTCCATGGTGTTGTCTCAAAGGGAGAATAGGGTGAGACTTCGTGGAGTTGGTGTGCTTTCGTGGTAACATCCACCTCTCTAATGGTGACGTAGCTTCCCTCCAAGGAAGTGAACATCGGCACACATCCTCGTCTCCCGGAGTTGCGGTTATTCCTAACCCTAACTCTCTACTTGTGGTTACTTGTCTCTTAGCACTTACTTATATCATATTGTGCTTGCTTACTTACATACTTGGGTTACTTGTTTATCTTGCTTAGCTCTTAGCATCACTCTAGCAATTGTTAGGCTCACTTTCATATTCCGCACTATTGCCTAAAATTGCTAAGTAATAATTAAAATTTGTAATTGTACCTATTCACCCCCCCTCTAGGTCCATCTCGATCCTTTCAGGGGGTTATACATGGAAAAGCCATCTCGGCACTTAAGGCGAGTAAATTCCTCTTTATCCCCTTTATAAAGATCAGCCAACATGGCGGCTAAGGCGGTGAAGTTGTCCGGACCCTCACGCCCGTAGCGAGATGTATCGTCCTCCCTGTTATAGTTCCACATGGGGAGTCCTGTTCCAGCTACGCGCCATACTTCGGCACCGCCCACCTCGAATATGGATCCCTTTTGGGAGCGAGGGACGAGGCAAAAAAGCTTCCTCCATAGCTCGAAATGGGCCTCGTAGCCTAAGAACAACTCGCAGAGAGCGACAAAGCCCGTGATGTACGGAATGGAGCTTGGCGTGAGATTGCGCAGTTGGAGGCCATAGTACTCCAGGAGACCTCGGAGGAAGGGATGGATTGGGAATCCAGTGCCTCTTAAGAGAAAGGAAACGAAGCACACTCGCTCCCCTTCCGAAGGATTTGGGAATTTTTTTGCCAAGGCCTCGTCGACAAAAAAAGTTAACCCCGCCCGAATGGGGACTAGATCCGCAGGGGAAGATAGCCCTGCACGTGGATCTTGGTCAGCTGGGCGTGAGATACAGAGCAACTCTCCCAATTGCCTTTTTGAGGGCCGTGGGGGCGGGAGGAAGAGCTAGGAGCGCTGGTCACGATTGCGTGGATTCTTGAGGCAAGAACGAAGGATTTTTGTCTGGTATGGAACGGCATCTGAGATCTAATCTCCTTAAATAGGCACCTTCCGTACGCTGTCAAGGGGTTATTCGCAAAAAGCGCTTGGACCCTTCATATTCGTTTGCCACGTGGAAGCTGAGGCGATGGAGGCACACAAGCCGAAGGTCCTTTTGTTCAGATGCCTTGAAATACTCGGAGGAGGAACCCGCCTTTCAATGCCAAAGACAATATGCACACCGGATACATCGTCATTGAAGACTGGTTCGAGGGCTACTGAGGGAGTCCTGGATTAAGGGGTCCTCGGGCGTCCGGGCTATGACATGGGCCGGACTCATGGGCCGTGAAGATACAAGATTGAAGGCTCCCCCCCCCCCCCCCGTGTCCGGATGGGACTCTCCTTAGCGTGGAAGGCAAGCTTGGCGTGCGGATATGAAGATTCCTTTTTCTGTAAACCGACTCTGTACAACCCTAGCCCCCTCTGGTGTCTATATAAACTGGAGAGTTTAGTCCATAGAGGCAATCATAATCATACAGGCTAGACATCTAGGGTTTAGCCATTACAATCTCGAGGTAGATAAACTCTTGTAACCCCTATACTAATCAAAGTCAATCAAGCAGGAAGTAGGGTATTACCTCCATCAAGAGGGCCCGAACCTGGGTAAACATTGTGTCCCCTGCCTCATGTTACCTTCAATCCTTAGACGCACAGTTCGGGACCCCCTACCCGAGATCTGCCGGTTTTGACACCGACACCGCCCGTCTGGTGGGGAGCGCTAGTCCTCACCGCGAGTCGCCAAGGCTTGTCGTTCTGACGATGGGGCTCTTGGGGCTTCCGGTGCCTGTCTGGGGTGCAATGCTCGGGATCATGGGCAATCCCAGCACTGCTCCTTCCAGCGGAGCCGGGGTTAATGCTGAAGACCGGGGCGTCTTCCTGCCCACCAAGGTGGGGAGCGGTGCTCCACGCGCGCGTTGGACATCGCAGTCCTCAACTGCCTCTTTGGGGAAGGTGACGGGCTGAGGGTCTGGCGTCTCCCTGGAGTGGTGGTGATGGCAAAAAATGAGGGAAGACGGAGAAGGCGAGTGGCAGGGCGTCAAGTCGGAGTACGATGACACCGACACCTTCATCTCGTATTGCCGGCCCGCTGCCTCGTCTTTTTGCTCTTCCCCTCCCTCCCCGGCACCATCGTCATCGGCCTCTTCGAGACGGTTGTCGGGGAGGGGGTCGCTCTCTTGGTGCCTTTGCCTCCTCCAGCAGTCTTCCAGCCGAGCTCCGGCGGCCCTCCCCGCCGGTGCTTGTGCTAGGGCTTCTTGCTCGCCTTGGGGTGCTGGCCAGGGCACCGCCGAGCTGCTCCCTCCATCCTCATCCTTCGCAGCCTCGCCACTCCCAATCTTGTCAGGCTGAGCCCGGCAGGTCCTGACGGGATCGGGCCGGGCATCTGCTCAGGCACTCCTTCTGCCCTCTTCACCTCCCACCGAAGTGCCTAGGAGGAGAGGGACAAGAAAGGGGATTACGGGGCACTTATATTTTTTCAGTCTAAAATATGTAGGTACTGGCCAAACTTTAGTCTAAATTATGTGATCTTCTTTACCCATGTTTGTGTTCTGTAAAATATATACTTGCTTATCAGCATATTAATGAAAAAGACAAGCTTTGTCGGGTACTTGTGCATGTATCATATCCACACAGAGGTGAAATGCCTTTATACATTCAAGTAAACAAGTTTTCCCCGGCAGGCTATCCTGCCGGTACCCTCAGTTTTTTGCCGCGGGGCTAGGCCTGCCGGGCACTAAACTACAAAGAGGGACCAGCCTCCGCCAAACCTTTTCCGTCAAAGGCCACTGCGACCATCCTGACCGAAGCAATGTTCGAGTCAAAGGATGGGAGCACCTATGCTTCGAAGGTGACGAGGTTTTCATATGCACAAGTTTCACTTTACAGAACACGTATGGATAAGAAAGAACTTATCTGTTTGGCTTACCGGGGACCGCTATGTAGGCTTGTCTTCATTTCATCTCCTTGGGACCAAGTCCATGGCAAGAATCCTGTAGCTTAGTGCAGATGAAAACAGTGCCACATGCGATCTTATCTACATGATCATGCTATGCTCATGATATGCTTATGCATGCATGCAATTTTCTTTGGGGCCTTGATGCTGCTTGAACTACATCGATATTTCCCCAAAGAGGAAGGGATGATGCAGCACAACTACGGTATGTATATCCCTCAGTGATGAGACCAGGGTTATCGAACCAGTAGGAGAACCACGCAACACCACGTAAATAGCTTCTGCACACAAAGAACAAATACTTGCAACCTGACGTAAGAGAGGGGTTGTCAATCCCTCATGGGTAAAAAGATAGGTAAAATTGTAGTAGATTGGATAAATAGATCTCGCGGGAACGCGAGATAAAAATAAATAATAATAAATTGCAGCAAGGTATTTTTGTATTTTTGGATTAATGGATCTGAAAATGAAAGCAAATAAAAATAGATCGCGAAGGCAAATATAATAAAGAAGAGACCCGGGGGCCGTAGATTTCACTAGTGGCTTCTCGCGAGAAAAATAGCATACGACGGGTAAACAAATTACTGTTGGGCAATTAATAGAACTTCAAATAATCATGACCATATACAGGCAATGATCATTATATAGGCATCACATCCAAGATTAGTAGACCGACTCATGTCTGCATCTACTACTATTACTCCACACATCGACCGCTATCCAGCATGCATCTCGTGTATTAAGTTCATGGAGAAATAGAGTAATGCAATAAGAACGATGACATGATGTAGACAAGATATATTTATGTAGAAATAGACCCCATCTTGTTATCCTTAATAGCAACGATACATACGTGTCGGTTCCCCTTCTGTCACTGGGACCAAGCACCGTAAGATCAAACCCATCACAAAGCACCTCTTCCCATGGCAAGAAAAATCGATCCAGCTGGCCTAACTAAACCAAAGATTTGAAGAAGAAATACGAGGCTATAAGTAATTATGCATATTAGAGATCAAAGAAACTCAAATAACTTTCATGGATAAAAACATAGATCTGATCATAAACTCAAAGTTCATCAGATCCCAATAAACACACCGCAAAAAGAGCTACATCAAATAGATCTCCAAGAGACATTGTATTGAGAATCAAAAGAGAGAGAGGAAGCCACCTAGCTAGTAACTACGGACCCGTAGGTCTACAATGAACTAATCACGCATCAGCGGAGAGGCGCCAATGAGGATGATAAACACCTCCGTGATGGTGTCTAGATTGGATCTGGTGGTTCTGGAACTTGCGGCGGCTGGAATTGATTTTCGTCGACTCCCCTAGGGTTTCTGGAATATTGGGGTATTTATGGAGCAAAGAGGCGGTGCGGGAGGCCACCGAGGTGGGCACAACCCACCTGGGCGTGCCTGGCCCCCCTAGCGCGCCCTGGTGGGTTGTGCTCCCCTCGGAGCCCCCCTCTGGTACTTCTTTGGCCCAACAGGTGTCTTCTAGTCTAGAAAAAATCTCCAAAATGTTTTGCTGCGTTTGGATTCCGTTTGGTATTGATTTTCCGCGAAGTAAAAAACAAGCAAAAGACAGCAACTAGCACTGGGCACTATGTCAATAGGTTAGTCCCAAAAAATGATATAAAGTTGCTATAAAATGATTGGAAAACATCCAAGAATGATAATATAACAACATGGAACAATAAAAAATTATAGATACGTTGGAGACGTATCAACATCCCCAAGCTTAATTCCTGCTCGTCCTCGAGTAGGTAAATGATAAAAACAGAATTTTTGATGTGGAATGTTGCCTAACATGTTCATCAGATATTCTTTTCTTTGTAGCATGGACATTTGGACTTTTATATGATTCAAAGCAATAGTCTAGTTTTGACATGAAGATTTCAACACTCAAGCATATCAACAAGCAACCATGTCTTTCAAAATATCAACACTAAAGCAAGTTATCCCTAGCCCATTATGCTTAATCATTGATCCATTCATAAAACACACTCGCATATTAGTTACACCCAATGCTCAAGTACGATCATAGTGCCCCTTAGTTGGTGCTTTATAAGAGAAGATGGAGACTCAAATAAAAAATAAAAATTGCATAAAGTAAATAGAAAGGCCCTTCGCGGAGGGAAGTAGGGATTTGTAGAGGTGCTAGAGCTCAAAGCAAAAAAGATAGAGATAAAAACATTTTGGGTGGCATGCTTTTCCTGTCAATGAAAACGATTGAGTAGTTCCCAATACTTTCCATGCTAGATATATCATAGGCGGTTCCCGAACAGAAAATAAAGTTTATTCCTTTTTCAACCATACTTTCACTTTCGATGGCTAGTTGTATCCACGGGTGCCTTCCATACCAACACTTTCCAAGGAATTTATTATTTAACAACATAAAGTAAATTCATTTTTCATTTCGGGACTGGGAATCCCTAATACCTTTGCCATACTCTCGTGCAATGACAAGTGAATAAACACTCATCTCGAGAATAACACATCTAGCATGAAAATATATCAGCCACCCCCTACCGTTTCATGAGCGGTACGAGCACACAAAAGAGAAATTTATTTTGGAAATTAGAAATGGCACATAAAACTTTGCTTAGAACGGCAAAAGAATACATAATATAGGTAGGTGTAGTGGACTCATGTGGCGAAACTGGTTTAAAGGATCTTGGATGCACAAGTAGTGATCATACTTGGTGCAAATGAAGGCTAGCAAAAGATTGAGAAGCATCCAACCAAGAAATGAAAAATCTCATAAGCGAGCATTAAGCATAACTAACACCGAATAATGCACCACAAGCAGGATGTAATTTCATTGCATAACTATTGACTTTCGTGCTTGCATAGGGAATCACAAACATTAACACCAATATTCTTACTAAAGCATAATTACTCATCAACATGACTCACATATTATATCATCATATCGCCAAACTATTACAAAGAATCAAGTTTAATTTGTCCAATGATCTTCACGAAAGTTTTTATTATATCCCTCTTGAATATCTATCACTTTGGGACTAATTTCATATGTTACTTTTGATAGCTCAAACAAATCTAAGTGAAGAACATGAGCATACAAAATTTCTTTTCTCAAAATAATTTAAATGAAGCAAGAGAGAATTTCTTAAATTTTTTACTAACTCTCAAATAAATCTAAGTGAAGCATGAGTGCATTTCTTCAAAAATACTAAAGCACGCCGTGCTCAAAAAGATATAAGTGAAGCACTAGAGCAATTCCATAGCTCATAAAGATTTAAGTGAAGCATAGAGAGCAATTCTAATAAGTCATAGCATAATTTTGGCTCTCTCAAATAGGTGTGTCCAGCAAGGACTCATGACTAAAAAGAAAAAAACAAGCAAAGACTCATATCATACAAGACGCTCCAAGCAAAACTCATGATATGTGACGAATAAAAATATAGCTCCAAGTAAAATACCGATGGTCGTTAGAAGAAAGAGGGGATGCCACTCGGGCATCCCCAAGATTAGTTGCTTGCTTCTCTTTAGATAATAGCTTGGGATGCCATGGGCATCCCCAAGCTTAGGCTCTTCTTACTCCTAATTCCTTCATCCATCGTGATCTCACCCAAAACTTGAAAACTTCAATCACACAAAACTCAACAAAACCTTCGTGAGATCCGTTAGTAAAAGAAAGCAAATCACTACTATAAGTACTGTTCCAAACCATTTCATATTTTATTTTTGCATTATATCTACTGTATTCCAACTTTGCTATGGCTCAAACCCTTCAAATGAGTCCATAGATCAATCAAAATAAGCACACAACGCAAAGAAAACAGAATCTGTAAAAAATAGAACAGTCTGTAGCAATATGAAAACTTTCGATACTTCTGTAACTCCAAAAATTCTGACAAATTAGGACAACATGGGAAATTTCTATATCAATCTTGTGTAAAACATTCAGAATTTTTCATCGCTTCTATGATTTTTAAAAATTTATTTACTGGACATAAAACTTTCTGTTTTCCAACAAGATCAAAGCAACTATCACCCAACATGATCCCAAAGGCTTTGCTTGGCACAAACACTAATTAAAACATAAAATACACAATCATAACAGTAGCATAATTGTGCAAACACTCAATAATAGAAAGAAAAAGACAAAAATAAATTTTATTCATTGGGTTGCCTCCCAACAAGCGCTATCGTTTTATGCCCCTAGCTAGGCATAATGCAAGGATTTAAGTGTTGTCATCTTTATTTTCCAACTCTTCAATCACACACTTGGGAGTTCTTCAAGGATTTAGCATACAAATTTTCAAGAAAAAAGTATACATAACCCCCTAAAGTATCATGTTTTGGGCACATCACCCCCTCAACTCTAAAACCGGATTCTTAATCCCCTAAAGTTTTTAAAACCGGACAAAACACCCCCTAGACCATCTTAAGCTGTTTTCACAGGTGGTTTTGCTAACGTGGACACCTCCGCCTATATACCGTACGTGCAGGTGTGGGAGGACATGTCCAACGTCTCCTTGAGTCCTTGTCCACCGTCGGGCCGGTGCTGGGTCGCCTGTAGCAGCAGCTCACTGTAGATGACGTGGTGCCCTTGGAAGTTCCACGCACGCGTAATGGTGTGCTTCGCCACAAGCGCAGTGCAGGCAGAGCAGCGTCTCAGCGCACTGCAGTCAGGCCTCGTCGATCTTGTCGGATACGGTGAAGAGTAGAACCTTCTTGCGGTGTAAAATGGGTGCGGCATTGTGTGACCCCGTCTCGTGGATGACACCAACGACATGACACCGGTTCAGCCCGGCGTAGGTCGTGAACTGGTGATGACCAGCTTGGGCTCACACCCCGACTCCACGGGGGCGAGGTTCACGAGGTTGCCTGCGTCGACGGACGATGCCGCGCTGGTGGCCAGTGGTGGCATAGGCCCAACTCATCGCATACGTTTCGACTAGCGTTTCCCGACGCCAGGTGCTGTTATCCATATACATGCGTACCCAAAGTTGGCTTTGGTTGCCTGAAGAATTCACTTGCACGATGAACTAGCTAACTGATCAATTCAACCAGCTAGACGCACACGTACACGGAGGCTGGTCGATTCGATCGCTTCGGCTGGAAATACACACGAGAACTCGTGTGTCGCATCGGCGCTGGAGTTTGACGCCGTATCCAGCGCCACTGCTGCCGGACATGGTCCTCTCGGCCTTGCCCCGTAGCCAGACTTGTGATCGGAGTAGCTGAAGGTCGCCGTGGTGCACCTTGCCCCCGACCGCGCGCCAGTTTATACCGCCATCAACAAATTGTCCAAGCGCAAGCACCCGCCCTCGCCGCTCTCGAAGACGCGGCCAACATCACCAGGAGCTGCCACTTGTCGAGGATTACTAACTGCCACCTGCTTTTGCAACCAGTTCCTGCACCCGGGCTTCGCGAGGGCGTGTACTCTCGAGGCCGACCCTTGGCTGGTGAGCCGAACGACTCCACGGCGCCCTGTGTCGTGTCCACGGCTGCGCATAGCCATTGACTGGTCTTTGACTGCCGGATAGACAATACTGCCCAAAGAAACCGCTTAAAACAGGCTTAGGGGGTGTTTTGTCCAGTTTTAGAAACTTCAGGGGATTAGGAATTTGGTTTTAGAGGTGAGGGGGTGATGTGGCCGAAACATGATACTTTAGGGGGTTATGAATACTTTTTTCAATTTTCAATTACAACACTCCTAGGAACAAGTTTAAGGAACTCATTCTTGCACAAAGGGTCTCTTATAACTTCAACAAAATTCGGGTGAATACCAATCATCTTAAGATCTTCTCTGTTGCTATTGGAAGTTGCACCCTTGTTTTTAGTGGCTTGAGTAATCTTGGCAATTTTTAGTGGAGTTTTTTCGATATTTTTGGCGGAAGCAAAAGCCGTACTTAGATTACTAAAGATTTCTTCCAGTTTATCGATCCGAGACGGGCTTTCTTCAATTCTTTCATGAATTACGGTCCCCTTTTCTTTTAACAACTTAAAACTTCTCCCGCTTTTGACCCAAATTTGGTAGCAAAATTATACATCTTTTTATCCAAGTTTTCAAAATGTTCTTCGGTAAGCATTTTCTTTTCAATGGCATCTAGTCTTTCCATAACATGCTCGAGAGTCAGAGTTGTTTCATTAATCATAAGCGGTGGTGAACCCACTAAATTTCCCATAGCATTAAAAGCATCAAGAGAGGGGCACATCAAGAAATTTCCACCGGAAATTGTATCAAGGATGAATCTATACCAAGTGGTGATGCCCACATAAAAATAGCAAAGAAGAACAACGGTAGATTGCTTACGGATAGATCTATAATGAGCAATGCAAATCCTATACCAAGCATCTTTTAAATTCTCCCCTACCCTTTGTTTAAAGTTAAGAACCTCATTCTTGGGGGTGCACGCAATAGAGGAAGAACTATCCATAATGACAAAAAGTGGTCAACAAGATTGCACACAAAATAGATCTGACAAGAAAAACGACGAACGAAAAAGAGGGCGAATAAAACGACAATTTTTTTTGAAGTGGGGGAGATTAAAACGAGAGGAAAATGGCAAATAATGTAAATTACAAGGAGATGAGTTTTGTGATTAGGAACCTGGTGGATGTTGATGATGTCTCCTCGGCAATGGCGCCAGAAATTCCTTTTGATGCGGCTTGAACTACGTCGGTATTTCCCCAAAGAGGAAGGGATGATGCAGCACAGCTACGGTAGGTATTTCCCTCAGTGATGAGATCAAGGTTATCGAACTAGTAGGAGAACCACGTGACACCACGTAAATAGCTCCTGCACACAAAGAACAAATACTTGCAACCCGACGTGAGAGAGGGGTTATCAATCCCTCACGGGTAAAAAGATAAGTAAAATTGTAGTAGATTGGATAAATAGATCTCGCGGGAATGCGAGATAAAATAAATAATAATAAATTGCAGCAAGGTATTTTTGTATTTTTTGATTAATCGATCTGAAAATAAAAGCAAATAAAAATAGACCCCGAAGGCAAATATAATAAAGAAGAGACCCAGGGGCCGTAGATTTTACTAGTGGCTTCTCTCGAGAAAAATAGCATACTGCGCGTAAACAAATTACTGTTGGGCAATTGATAGAACTTCAAATAATCATGACGATATCCATGCAATGATCATTATATAGGCATCACGTCCAAGATTAGTAGACCGACTCCTGCCTGCATCTACTACTATTACTCCTCACATCGACCGCTATCCAGCATGCATCTAGTGTATTAAGTTCATGGAGAAACGGAGTAATGCAATAAGAACAATGCCATGATGTAGACAAGATCTATTTATGTAGAAATAGACCCCATCTTGTTATCCTTAATAGCAACGATACATACGTGTCGGTTCCCCTTCTGTCACTGGGATCAAGCACCGTAAGATCAAACCCATCACAAAGCAACTCTTCTCATGGCAAGAAAAATCGATCTAGTTGGCCTAACTAAACCAAAGATTCGAAGAAGAAATACGAGGCTATAAGTAATTATGCATATAAGAGATCAAAGAAACTCAAATAAATGGATAAAAACATAGATCTGATCATAAACTCAAAGTTCATCGGATCCCAACAAACACACCGCAAAAAGAGTTACATTAAATAGATCTCCAAGAGACCATTGTATTGTGAATCAAAAGAGAGAGAGAGAAGAAGCCATCTAGCTACTAACTACGGACCCGTAGGTCTACAATGAACTACTCACGCATCATCAGAGAGGCACCAATGAGGATGATGAACCCCTCTGTGATGGTGTCTAGATTGGATCTGGTGGTTCTGGAACTTGCGGCGGCTGGAATTGATTTTCGTCGACTCCCCTAGGGTTTCTAGAATATTGGGGTATTTATAGAGCAAAGAGGCGGTGCGGGAGGCCATCGAGGTGGGCACAACCCACCTGGGCACGCCTAGGCCCCCAGGCGCGCCCTGGTGGGTTGTGCTCCCCTCAGAGCCCCCCTCTAGTACTTCTTTGGTCCAACAGGTGTCTTCTGGTCCAGAAAAAATGTCCAAAAAGTTTCGCTGCGTTTGGACTCCGTTTGGTATTGTTTTTCTGTGAAGTAAAAAACAAGCAAAAAACATCAACTGGCACTGGGCATTATGTCAATAGGTTAGTCCCAAAAAATGATATAAAGTTGTTATAAAATGATTGTAAAACATCCAAGAATGATAATATAACAGCATGGAACAATAAAAAATTATAGATACGTTGGAGATGTATCAGCCCCCCTGCGCTTCGTTTATTTCTCTGTTGCTCAGGGTCTGCGCCTGGCTTTGTACAAAGGGTTACATGCAACTTCGGCAAAGCTTGTACAAAAGGGTGGTTGCCGGGCAGGGCCCAATAGCCGTGCCTTACGGGTAGAACTTACGGAGATGCTCAATGTTCCATGAGTTTTGCAACTGAATGCCATCTTCGGTCTCCAGACAGACTGCACTGGGTCTGGTGACTCGTACTACCCGGTAAGGGCCTTCCCACTTTGGCATCAACTTGTTTGTACCCTTGGCGGCCTAAACGCGCCTAAGGACAAGGCTGCCTTCCTCAAAACTCTGGGTATGAACCCTGCGGCTGTGATAGCGACGCAGGGCTTGCTGGTAGCATGCAACACGCGTAGCAGCCCAGAGACGGTTCTCCTCAAGTAGCACAGTGTCATCACGCCGATGATGTTCTTGCACTACTTCATCATAGGCAAGTACTCGAGGTGATCCGTATATGAGTTCCTTGGGGATAACTGCTTCTGCCCCATAGACTAGGGAGAAGGGAGTCTGCCCGGTAGCTCGATTTGGTGTCGTACGGAGGGACCAAAGAACCACCGGCAACTCGTTGATCCATCATCTGCCACACTTCTGCAGCTTATCGAATGTTCTTGTCTTGAGTCCTCGCAGCACTTCAGCGTTCGCCCTCTCAGCTTGTCCGTTGCTCCTTGGATGAGCAACAGAGGCAAATGAGATCTTGCTTCCGAGGGCGTGAACGTATTGCATGAAGGCACGGCTTGTGAATTGGGTGCCATTGTCGGTGATGATTCGGGCAGGGACCCTGAAGCGACACACCAATCCTTTCAAGAACTTGATAGCTCACTGTGCGGTCACCTTCCTCACGGGCTCCACTTCCGACCACTTTGTAAACTTGTCGATTGCAACGAACAAGAATTCAAAGCCCCCGCTACCGGGGGAAGGGGCCCAAGATGTCGAGCCCCCAGACCAAAAATGGCCATGACAAAGGGGTTGTTTGGAGAGCTTGAGTAGGCTGATGGATATTCTTGGAGTGGAACTGGCAGGCTTCATACTTGGTGACTAGCTCGATTGCGTCTTGGAGGGCTGTGGGCCAGTAGAAACCTTGCCGAAAAGCTTTCCCAACCAAGGCCCTTGATCCGATGTGGGAGCCGCACATACCCTTGTGTATCTTTGCCAGCAGTTCCTTTCCTTCTTCCCGGCAAATGCACTTCAATTTCACACCGATGGGCCTTCTTCTGTATAGTGTTTCATCAACGAGCTGATACATACTGGCCCTCCGGGCTAATCTTTCAGATTCTTCTTGCTCTTCGGGAAGTTCTCCTGTTTGGAGGAAACAGATGATGTGCCATGCTCAAGTTGGAGCCTGAGGCTCGGTAACGAGGACCAGTGGCACCTCCTCATTCACGGGAGCACACGCCTCAACCACAGAGGTTGGTAGTTTGGCGGGATGGTGCAGCTTACTGATCGAAGGGGAGTTGTTCCCGTGAAGCTCTCTGCTGTGGGCTTCGGGAAGCCCTACCGGGAGAGGCTTGCCGGAGTCCAATTTGCTCCTCTTTCTGGCCGTTGTTGCCGGGGATACGGAGGGTTGAGTCAGATGGAGAACAAAAGTCCCTGGTTCCACAGGGAGTTTTTGCGCAACGCACTTTGATTGATGATCAGCAATGCTGTTTTCCGCACGGGGTATGTGCTCTGTTTGCAATCCGTCAAAGCGCTCCTCCAACTTTCTCACTTCCTCGACGTATGCCTCCATCAATGGGCTTTGTTAATCCTTGTTTACTTGTCTCACCACAAGTTGCGAATCTCCGCGGATGATCAGCTTCCTGATTCCCAGTTCAGTTGCAATTCTGAGCCCGGCAAGGAGCCCTTCGTACTCTACAGTGTTGTTGGTAGCCTTCTCCCAGGGAAAATGCATTTGAACGATGTACTTGAGGTGCTCCCCAGTGGGGGCAGCGAGAATCACGCCAGCTCCTGCACCTTGTAGGGAGAAGGCACCATCAAATTACATAATCCATTCTTGGGGTGCTTCCTTGCCGGGGATGACTGTCTCCAGTACTTCTTCATCAGGGGTTGGCGTCCACTCCACAATGAACTCTGCCCTGAATAGTTGACGTGCTTTCAAACTTCAAACCAAAGCTAGATAACTCCAAAGCCCATTCCACAATTCTGCCAGTGGCCTCGGGGTTTCGGAGTATGCGTTGCAAGGGGAAGCGGGTGACAACCGTGATCTCGTGGGCTTGAAGTAGTGGCGCAGTTTCCTTGAGGCCATGATGAGGCCAAAAATCAACTTTTGCACACCAGAGTACCTCGACCTAGCCCCCTGCAGCAGGGAGCTGACGAAGTACACTGGGCGCTGCACCACTTTCTTCCTTGCCGTGATCATGGAACTGCCTCCGCTGCCCTGCTCTTCCTTGTCTTGAACTGCAACTGACCTTGCCGGGACGGGTTCACTTTCCTCTCCAGAGGGGGCGGCGGCAGCGCCTGCTACTTCATCTACCTCCCCCCGTGCCACCAGTGCTGCACTAACCACTTGATTGGTCGCTACTAAATATAGCAGCAACGACTCTTGTGGTGTGGGAGCGACTAAGGTGGGAACAGAGGAAAGGTACGTCTTCAAATCTTGTAGCACATCGTCTACCTCTGGGGTCCACTCTACGGGCCCTGCCTTCTTCAAGATTTTGAAGAATGGCAAAGCGCGCTCGGCAGACTTGGAAATGAACCTGCTCAGTGCGGCAACACATCCAGTCAAACCCTCATGTCTTTAACTATCTTGGGTGCTTGAATCTGCTCGATAGCCTTCATCTTGTCGGGGTTGGCCTCTATCCCCCGATGGGACACAAAGAAGCCAAGTAGCTTCCCGGAAGGAACGCCAAACACACACTTCTCCAGGTTCAGCTTCAAGTTGATCTTGCATGGATTTGCAAAGGTCTCTTCCAAGTCCTGAATGAGAGTCAATCCATCGTTGGTCTTGACCACTATATCATCCATGTAATCTTCAATATTTCTGTACAACCGGGACTCAAAGCCAATCTATACTACTCTTGCAAAAGTGGATCCGACGCTCTTTAACCCGAAGGGCATCCGTACAAAGCAGCACGTGCCACATGGGGTTATGAACGCGGTCTTCTCTTTGTCTTCTTTGGACATGAAGATCTGGTGGTATCCAGAGTAGGCATCCAGCAAGGAAAGCAGGTCACACCCGGAGGTGGAATTCACAATATGGTCGATGCGCAACAAGGGGAATGGGTCCTTCGGGCATGCTTTGTTCAGATCCGTGAAATCTATGCAAAGCCTCCATTTCCCATTAGCATTGTGCACCACCACTGGATTTGCTAACCACATTGGATGCAATACTCCTCTGACCAAACTAGCCGCCTCAAGTTGCTTGATCTCCTCGGCAATAAACTGTTGCCACTCCAAAGCTTGCTTCCGGACCTTCTACTTGACGGGCCGGGCATGTGGGTAGACAACAAAGTGGTGCTTGATTACCTCCCTGGGAACACCGGGGATGTCAGATGGTTGCCATGCAAACACATCGACATTCGCCCGCAGGCAGGCAACAAGCGCGCTTTCCCATTTGTTGTCGAGGGTGGCACTGATGGTAAATGTACCATCAGCGCCAGCCAGCCCTGCCAGGACCTTCTTCACAGCGGGTGCAGCAGCTTTGGATCTCTTGCTATTGAAACTCTCCGGCAAGTCATCAACAGGTGCAGCGCACTCCGAAGAGGTACGCTTCCCGGATTCCTTGCTGGCATTGATGCTAGCTTTCTTCTTTTTCTTGCTCTCCTTGGCGGTAGCAGCGGCTTCCGTGGCCTCTGCAGTGACAGCTTCCTGGTACATCTTGTCCACACATATGATTGCGTATTTCTTGCCCGATGGAATGGAAATGACGCCTATTGGCCCTGGCATCTTCAGAGTGTTGTAGGCATAGTGGGATGCCACCATGAATTTGGCCAGGGCTGGGCAACCAAGGATTCCATTGTACAGTAGGGGGAGGTCAACCACATCAAACACGATCTTCTCAGTCTGGTAGTTTAACTCCCCTCCGAACGTCACCGGCAGTGTGATCTTCCCCTTAGGACGACTCCTACTGGGGTTGATCCCTTGGAACGTACCAGTAACCTTGAGCTCTTCATCTGCTATCTGGAGTTTGCTAACGACCTTTGGAGAAATCAGATTCAACTCGGCCCGACCGTCAACCAACATCTTTGTGACCTTGAGGTTGCGGATCGTTGGTGAGACCAACAATGGCAAGCACCCTACCGCGGTGGTGCGGTTAGGGTGATCCTCTTCATCAAAGATGATGGGCGTGCGGGGCCACTTGAGCAGCTTCCGAGAATCTGCCGCTGGCTCCACATCATTGACTTCACGCGCCCACTATTTAAGTTGGCGGTGAGAGGAGTGCAAAGATGCACCCCCGTCAATGCATAGGGCATCAGTGGCTTTCTGGAACTCCTGCTCGCTGGTTTCCTCTTCATCTCCTTCATCACTCTCATCATCGCAATCCTTCTTCTCACGGCCACTGGCGTGTTTCCCTTGATACCGAGGAGCCTTGCCGAGGCGACTTACTCGGCTGCCTCGGCCCTTCCCGCCAGCGCCATCTTAGTCTTTATCCTTGTCACGCTTCTCGTACTCAGCCCTCTGCTTCTTGATGAGTTGCTCAACCTGATGACACTCCTGAAGATCGCGGCCTTTGGTCCGATGGATCTTGCAGTAAGTCCCATCACCCTTCTCAGCCTTCTCGGCAGCCGCGGCTTCCGAGCAATCAGTGCACACAACAGCTTCCTTGCCGGGAATATCGGCCTTGGCCTTCTTGCCGACACTAGGTGCGCTCGATCCTTCAACGGTCATCACCGCTTTATCCTTGCGCTTCTTGTTGCGCTTCTTATTCTTCTTCTTCTGGTTGGTGGCGTCATCGCCGTCCTCTGAGTCGATGTCGACGCCATATTCTTCACCGGGGAGCCGTCTCCCATCTTCTACTCGAGCACACTTATCCACCAGAGTGTATAGCTCATTCACAGTCTTGGGTAGCCGTACATTCATTTTGGAACATATCTGTAACGCCCACGATGCGGCTATATCTCCCACGTGTCGAGGCACGACTTAGAGGCATAACCGCATTGTAGGTATTGTCGCAAGAAGGGTCATCTTCACACAATCCCATGTAATGAACAAGAATGGGATAAAGAGAGTTGGCTTACAATCGCCACTTCACACAATACATAAATTAATTCATACATCATCCACAATCCACACATAGACCGACTACGGTCAAATCCAAATGAAAATAAGATAACCCCAAATGCTAGATCCCCAATCGTCCCAACTGGGCTCCACTACTGATCATCAGGAAACGAAACATAGTAACGACCACGTTCCTCGTCGAACTCCCACTTGAGCTCGGTTGCGTCACCTGCACTGGTATCGTCGGCACCTGCAACTGTTTTGGTAGAATCTGTGAGTCACGAGGACTCACCAATCTCACACCCGCGAGATCAAGACTATTTAAGCTCATAGGAATAGGATGGGGTAGTGAGGTGGAGCTGCGGCAAGCACTAAGCATATGGTGGCTAACATACGCAAATGAGAGCGAGAAGAGAAGCAACGCAACGGTCGCGAAGCTAGAAATGACCAAGAAGTGATCCTGAAACTACTTACGTGCATACATAACCCAGGCCGTGTTCACTTCCCGGACTCCGCCAAAAAGAGACCGTCACGGCTACACACATGGTTGATGTATTTTAATTAAGTCAAGTGCCAAGTTCTCTACAACCGGACATTAACAAATTCCCATCTGCCTCATAACCACGGGCACGGCTTTCAAAAGATAATACCCTGCAGGGGTGTCCCAACTTAGCCCATTATAAGCTCTCACGGTCAACGAAGGATAAACCTTCTCCCGGAAAGGCCCGATCAGTCTCGGAATCCCGGTTTACAAGACATTTCGACAATGGTAAAACAAGACCAGCAAAGCCACCCGACTGTGCCGACAAATCCCGATAGGAGCTGCACATATCTCGTTCTCAGGGCACACCGGATAAGCGAAGTGTACAGGTACCAACATAACCCAAGTTGCCAAGGGACGGTCCCGCATGGTGCTCTTGTTTGGACCAACACTCAGAGGAGCACTGGCCCGGGGGGGAGGGGGTTAAAATAAAGATGACCCTCGGGCTCGCGAAAACCCAAGGGAAAAAGGCTTAGGTGGCAAAAGGTAAAACCAAGGTTGGGCCTTGCTGGAGGAGTTTTATTCAAGGCGAACTATCAAGGGGGTCCCATAAATCACCCAACCGCGTAAGGAACACAAACTCAAGGAACATAATCCCGGTATGACGGAAACTAGGGCGCCAAGAGTGGAACAAAACACCAGGCATAAGGCCGAGCCTTCCACCCTTTACCAAATATATAGATGCATTAATTAAGTAAGAGATATTGTGATATTCCAAAATATCCATGTTCCAAAATGGAACCAACTTCAACTTCACCTGCAACTAGCAACTTAGTGAAAATGCTGGACATGGCATAAACAGCATCAGGTAGCAATGTTCAGAGCAAGCAATCAACATGCTACAGGAACTTATCATAGCAAAACAAGGCATGGCATGAATCTACTAAATGCATAGAACAAAAGTCCGTTAGTGATCATGAGCAATAAAGGATCAAAAGATATGATGACACCCATGTAAACATAGCAAGTTTCGTTAACAGGTTTCAGACTTAGCAGAAAACAGAGCATGGCATTAACAGAATTATGAGGCATCTTTGTGAGCCCAATTCACTCATCACAAAGCAATGCATGACAAAACAAGCATACCTACAACAAGATGGCATGTTCATGAAGCTAACCATGGCAAGAGCAAGTTCATAGCATGTATGGATCAACTACAACAACCTTGGCAAAATTGAATATCATGTTAACATTCAGCCAGGAACATTTTATAGCAAAAGTAGAGCAAGATTGAGATATGCTCGGGCACTCCATAATTGGAAACAGGGGCATGGATCGATAGAGCATGACCATATGCACAAAACATCCTTACTGAACATACCCAAAAGAAGCATGGATCTCACTGTAGCCACATGGATACATGGCATCAAAATAACAGCAGCAAAAGACTGCAAAATTCCAAGTCCCTGGAAACAGAAACATCACGAAGCCTAGTTTGCATGCTTGTGCTAGTCACCACATAGATCACAATAATACATGGAATACACCTCTGTAATTATGGCATGGGATAGATCAAAACACCTGTAGAGCTCATGCCCATAAGATGCACACATCAAATGCAACAAAATTAACAAAACATCAAGTTCTGATAAGTAACAGCAGTAAACGTCATATAGCACTCTTGCATCAGAGATTTGGGCCTCAAGATGGACTCAAACAGACATGGCACAATGGAACAAAATGAAGAGCATCTCATGATGAATATTTCTATATATCATACACGCAAAACGGAGCAGAATGCAATGAGATATGATGCGATGAACAGGGCAACATAAAGTGATAAACTCTAGACTTAGAGGATTTCGGGGTCAACCTTTTTTCCCAGATCTAGGGTTCTTCGGGCACGGACTTCGAGGACGCCGAAGGAGAGGGAGACAGCGGCCGGAGCTCGGGCGGAGAGGGAGGAGGCCGGCCGGAGGAGGCGCTGGGCGGCGAGGATGGCGGCGGGGACGGGCGGTGGCGGACGCGGCGGCGGCGGTTGGCGGCGGGGACGGGCGCCGGCGCGAGAGGAGGCGCGGGCGGCGGCGGTCGGCGGCGGGCGCGGGCGGTGGACGAGGCGGCGCGGGGAAGGGTTCGGGCGACGGGGAGGCGGGCCGCGGGGGCGAGGCGTAGGCCTCGCGGGCCGGTGGCGGTGGAGTGGCGGCGTGCCACGTGGTGCGTCCCGATTGGCGCGGGCGCGGGCGCGGTTTCGTCCGGCTCGGGACGTACGCGTCCGGCGGCGGAGAGGGAGCGGGCTAGGGTTTCGTCTGCGCGAAAAATCCGGGGGGATCACTTATTTATAGGTAGAGGGAGCTAGGAGACTCCAAATGGAGTGCGGTTTTCGCCCACACGATCGTGATCGAACGACGGAGAGCATGGAAGTGACTTAGGTGCGTTATTGGGCTGATTGGAGGGGGGTTTGGCTGCAACACACAAAAGGCCTTTGCGGTTACCCGGTTAACCGTTGGAGCATCAAACGACCTCCAAATGGAACGAAACTTGACAGGTGGTCTACCGGTGGTGTACCAAGGCCACTTGGCAAACCTCGGTCCATTCCGAGAATGTTTAACACCCGCTCACGAAAAGAGACAAGAGGGGTGCGCCGGTGCGTGTGGGAGTGCCGGATTGTAAAACGGACAACGGGGAAAATGCTCGGATGCATGAGACGAACACGTATGCAAATGAGATGCACATGATGACATGATATGAAATGCATGACATGAACAAAATACAAAACGAAAGACAAAACCCGACCACGAAGGGAATATCATAACACATAGCCGAAAATGGCAAGAGTTGGAGTTACAAATATGGAAAGTTACGTCCGGGGTGTTACAACACTCCACCACTACGAGAGGATCTCGTCCCGAGATCTAGGACTGAAAGAACTCCGGATATTCAAAACGGAGGTGGTCCTCGCGCTCCCAGGTGGCTTCTCGGTCGGAATGGTGCGACCACTTCACTTTGAGGAATTTTATTGACTTGTTGCGAGTCTTGCGCTCAGTTTCTTCAAGAATAGCAACGGGGTGCTCATGATAAGACAGATCTTCTTGGAGGTCAATCTCTTCGAAGTTTATGGTGAGCTCAGGAGTCTTGAAGCACTTGCGAAGCTGTGACACGTGGACACATCGTGGACGTTTGCGAAGTTGGAGGGAAGCTCAAGTTGATAGGCGAGGTCGCCTCTTTTGCCAATGATCTTGAAAGGACCCACGTATCTAGGGGCAAGCTTCCCTTTGATACCGAAGCGACGAGTGCCTTTCATTGGGGAGACGCGGAGGTAGACATGGTCTCCGATCTCGAAAGCCAAGTCACGGTGCTTGCTATCATAGTAACTCTTCTGGCGCGATTGCGCGGCTTTGAGATTTTCACGAATGACTTTACACATTTCTTCAGCCTCTGTGATTAAGTCATTGCCAAGAAGTTGGCGTTCACCAGTCTCTGACCAATTGAGAGGAGTACGACACTTTCTGCCATATAGAATTTCGAATGGGGCCTTGCCCGAACTCGCTTGGAAGCTGTTGTTGTAGGAGAACTCGGCATATGGAAGACAGTCTTCCCACTTCATGCCAAAGGAAATGACACAAGCCCTGAGCATATCTTCAAGGATTTGATTGACTCGCTCGACTTGGCATCTAGTTTGAGGATGGAAAGCTGTGCTGAAGCGAATGTTGGTGCCCATGGCCTTATGGAAGGAGTCCCAGAACTTAGAAGTGAAGTTGCTTCCACGACCTGAAGATATCAATTGTGGAATGCCGTGCAAGGAGACAATCCTGGAGGTGCATAGCTCTGCCAACTGAGCTGCTGTGATAGATTCTTTGATAGGCAGGAAATGAGCCACTTTTGTAAGCTTGTCGATGACAACGAAGATAGCATCATTTCCGCGCTTGGACTTAGGAAATCCAGTCACGAAGTCCATTTCGATATGATCAAACTTCCATTCTGGAATAGCAAGAGGTTGGAGGAGACTAGCTGGTCGTTGGTGTTCTGCTTTCACCCTTCGACAGACATCACATTCGTTCATGAATTGAGCGATTTCTCGCTTCATTCGAGTCCACCAATACGACTGTTTGAGGTCATGGTACATCTTCGTACTTCCAGGATGAATGGAAAGAAGAGAATTGTGTGCCTCGTTCATAATGACTTTCCTTAGATCACCTTTAGGAACCACAATCCGGTCCTCGAAGAATAAAGTGTCTCTATCATCAATGCGATAACACTTGTATTTGGAAAGACCCTTGTCAATACCACGTTTCACCTTCTTCACCATGGTATCCAGAAGTTGTGCCTCACGAATTTGATCTTCCAAAGTAGGAGAGACTAGGAGGTTGGCAAGAAAGCCTTGAGGGACAACTTGGAGATTGAGTTTGCGGAAAGCTTCACAAAGGTCCGGTTGGAATGGCTTGAGAATTAAGATGTTGCAATAAGCCTTCCTGCTCAAAGCATCTGCAATGACATTGGCCTTGCCTGGAGTATATTCAATACTTGTATTGTACTCTTGAATCATTTCGACCCATCGAGTTTGCCTGAGGTTGAGGTTGGGTTGAGTGAAGATGTACTTGAGACTCTTGTGATCGGTGAATATGGCCACTTTCCTTCCCAACAAGAGATGTCTCCATGTTATTAAAGCATGGACAACTGCCGCCAACTCAAGATCGTGAGTGGGGTAGTTCTTTTCGTTGGGCTTCAACTGACGAGAGGTATAGGCCACAACTTTCTTCTCTTGCATTAACACAGCACCGAGACCTTGAAGAGAAGCATCACAGAAAACTTCGAATGGCTTGGATTCGTCAGGAGGAGTTAAGACAGGAGCTGTGACACTCAGGAGAAATGACTTTCCTTTGAGAGTGTTGAAAGCAACGTCACACTCAGGAGTCCAGACATACTTCACATCTTCTGGAGGAGGTTGGAAAGACACTTTGCAATCTTAGAGAAATTCTCAACGAATCTTCAGCAATAGCTTGCAAGACCAAGGAAACTGCGGAGCTGCTTGACATTCTGAGGAGGTTCCCAATTCACTATTGCGGACACCTTCTCGGGATTAACAGCGATGCCCTTGGCAGAGATGATATGACCAAGGTAAAGAACTTCATCAAGCCAAAACTCACATTTGGAAAACTTCGCATAGAATTGATACTCTCTGAGCTTGTCGAGCACCAGTCGCAAATGTTTGGCATGATCCTTCTTATTCTTGGAGAAGACCAAGATATCATCGAGATACACCAGGACGAATTCATTGGTATAGGGGTTGAAGATGAAGTTCATCATTCGAGAGAATGTTGGAGGAGCATTGACAAGGCCGAAAGACATGACAGTATATTCATAAGAACCAAAGCTTGTTCTGAATGCTGTCTTGGGAATATCTTCTTCACGAATGCGAATCTGATGATAACCCATTCGAAGGTCAAGCTTGGAGAAGACTTTAGCACCTTTAAGTTGCTCGAATAGCTCATTGATGTTGGGAAGTGGATACTTGTTCTTGATTGTCTTCTTGTTCAATGGACGGTAGTCGACACAAAGTCGGTCTGTGCCATCCTTCTTTTGGACAAAAAGAACACCACAACCCCATGGAGATGAACTCGTTCTGATCAGACCCAGGCACTCTTGTTCATTGAGCTGTTTCTTCAATTATTTCAGCTCCTTGGGTCCAAGCTTGTAAGGATGCTTGCAAACGGGTTCCGTGCCAGGCTCAAGATCGATAACGAACTTGACTGGCCGATGAGGAGGCATACCTGGAAGCTCTTCTGGAAAGACATCTTGGTACTCACAAACGACTGGAATCTGAGAAATAGCATCCAACTCGCCCTTCTCATTGAGAGAAAACAACCGAATGGTTTCATCACGAGCGGCATAGATGATAACATCCTCAGAAGAGTGTGTCAATTGAATTTCCCTGGCAGCACAATCAAGTTGAGCCTTGTGCTTAGAAAGCCAGTCCATCCCGAGAATTAGATCAATATCCGATTCACCAAGAACAATTGGAGAAGACAGAAATTTATAGTCGCCCATCTTGATGGAGACATCAGGAACTATCGAGTTGGCTCTCATTGACTTCCCCGGAGAAACAACACCCAAAGGTTTATCCAGGTAAGACCAAGTAAAATCATTCTTTGCAAAGAACGATCTTGACATGAAACAAAGCGATGCACCAGTATCAAATAAAACTTTTGCAGGAATATCATTAACTGAGAGATTACCCATTATCACATCAGTAGATTCCTCCACTTGAGCTGCATTCATCATGTTCACCTTTGCAGACTTGGGATTATGCTTGACCACTGCATTGCTGGAAGATCTCACAGGAGGAGGAGGCGGAAGGTGACTTTGGTTGAAGAACTTGTTAGCATAGTGACCTTTCAGCTGACACTTGTTGCAAGTCACCTCTGAGAGTGGACGATGATAAGGAGCATTCGACTTTGGAGCTTGATTCTGAGACTTGTTCTGATAGCCAGGGTTGGGTGGGTGGGAAGATCCATGGCCACCTTTGTTCTTCTGTTGGAAAGGCTGACGAAACGGAGGAGGAGGAGGCAACCAGAACTTCCGTTTCTTAGCAGCCACTAGTGAGGAAGAAGAAGACTGAACTGCGTCCCTGACTCTCTTCTTAGAAGCCTCACACTTGAGTTGAGCAGCCTCTTGCTTCAGTGCTATATTGTAGAAATCATTATAGTTGGTCGGCTCAAAAAGCACGAGAGGTAATTGCAGATCTTCGCTGAGGCCACCTCTGAATTGATAGATCATACTCTTTTCATCAGGAACGTCTTGCTTAGCGAAGCGAGCGAGTTTCTGAAACTGGGTATTGTATTGATACACGGACATGCTGCCTTGGTTGAGATTGCGGAACTGCTCACGCTTGCTCTCAACAACACTTTGTGGAATGTGGTGAGCTTTGAAGTCTCAGCGGAAATCATCCCAGGTAATCACACGACCTCCTCTGGAATCTTTGTATTGTTGATACCACTCGGCAGCTTGATCCTTGAGTTGAAAAGAAGCGAACTTGACAAAGTCCTCAGGCCTGGCATTGCTACATTCAAAATGCTTGTTGATGTCCACGAGCCAATCATCGGCGTCTGTGGCCTCGGCACAGTAGCTGAAAGACTTCGGTTGATTTTCGAGGAACTGGTTGAGGGTAGCGAAGTGAGGCTGATTGTTGCCTTGGCCTTGATTTCCTTGGTTGCCTTGCCCTTGGGTGCGTTCTTGCAAGATTTGCAAAATCATCTGAGCATTGGCGTTGGTGGCTGCCATGATAGCTTGCCATGCCTCCGGAGGCGGAGGTGGTGGCGGAGGGTTCGCCTGACTCCCATCATTGCGTTCCAGATTCTGACGCGTTGGCGGAGCCATCCTGAAGAGGGTGACATCCGTTAGCATCTTGATAGACAGATAGACAAGTTGAATCAACGGATAGAAATTGCAACATATAGTCTTCACAATAAACATTAGAACGAGGATGAACGAATGAATACCATAGTAAATCATCACACTTCCATAAGGTGAGAAGCCACTTGATAAAGGGTTGATGAATAAAATAACAAGGTACGACTGGAACAAATAAGTGGTAAGGATTACCCAATCACAAACCAAATATCTGTGGGAAGAAATGCTAAGAGCTACTTGAATCCCACCTATAAACTCCCGAAACTTTCTGGTTATGCAATCTAGTGTTGGGGATACAGGGGACACAAAATATATCACCCAAACTAGCAATCCCTAGATCCAGCTGTATCCACCCGTCAACACATAACAAAGAAACCTTCGGAAATCGTGTACCTCAACCTTCGAAAAGCATCCGTTATACGAGTTATGGCAATACTCCCGAACTCCCGCCCCAGTACTGGGTGGCATCGAGGTGATCTCACCAACAACTGCATAAAAGAGATTTTCGATGTCGGTAGAACTCAGGTATTCCAGAACTGCAACGATAAAATTGTGACGACAACACCTCGGAGCTCAACTCCCCGGGACACTGCCACAACCCCTAAATGTCAGGAGGCACCAAGAACAATGTTCTCTTCACAAAACCATCGGAACGATTCTAAGATACCTGCGTGATCCTAAATTTTTTTAGTGAAATTTGAGGAGAGGAGAGTCAAAACTTCTACATCAGGAGGCCTCACCAGAGCGACGAAGGGACTGAGGAGTAAAAAGAATCCTACTCTCCAATATATATAATCCTAAGACTCGAAACATTTTTGTTCTAGACTCAACAACGCCAGTGATTCGATCAAGCAGGGGGATCCTAAGTCGGGGATGTCTTTGATTACCAACTTGTAACACCCATGATACGGCTATATCTCCCACGTGTCGAGGCACGACTTAGAGGCATAACCGCATTGTAGGTATTGTCGCAAGAAGGGTCATCTTCACACAATCCCATGTAATGAACAAGAATGGGATAAAGAGAGTTGGCTTACAATCGCCACTTCACACAATACATAAATTAATTCATACATCATCCACAATCCACACATAGACCGACTACGGTCAAATCCAAATGAAAATAAGATAACCCCAAATGCTAGATCCCCGATTGTCCCAACTGGGCTCCACTACTAATCATCAGGAAACGAAACATAGTAACAACCACGTTCCTCGTCGAACTCCCACTTGAGCTCGCTTGCGTCACCTGCACTGGTATCGTCGGCACCTGCAACTGTTTTGGTAGAATCTGTGAGTCACGAGGACTCAGCAATCTCACACCCGTGAGATCAAGACTATTTAAGCTCATAGGAATAGGATGGGGTAGTGAGGTGGAGCTGCGGCAAGCACTAAGCATATGGTGGCTAACATACGCAAATGAGAGCGAGAAGAGAAGCAACGCAACGGTCGCGAAGCTAGAAATGACCAAGAAGTGATCCTGAAACTACTTACGTGCATACATAACCCAGGCCGTGTTCACTTCTCGGACTCCGCCAAAAAGAGACCGTCACGGCTACACACATGGTTGATGTATTTTAATTAAGTCAAGTGCCAAGTTCTCTACAACCGAACATTAACAAATTCCCATCTGCCTCATAACCACGGGCACGGCTTTCGAAAGATAATACCCTGCAGGGGTGTCCCAACTTAGCCCATTATAAGCTCTCACGGTCAACGAAGGATAAACCTTCTCCCGGGAAGACCCGATCAGTCTCGGAATCCCGGTTTACAAGACATTTCGACAATGGTAAAACAAGACCAGCAAGACCACCCGACTGTGCCGACAAATCCCGATAGGAGCTGCACATATCTCGTTCTCAGGGCACACCGGATAAGCGAAGCGTACAGGTACCAACATAACCCAAGTTGCCAAGGGACGGTCCCGCATGGTGCTCTAGTTTGGACCAACACTCAGAGGAGCACTGGCCCGGGGGGGAGGGGGTTAAAATAAAGATGACCCTCGGGCTCGCGAAAACCCAAGGGAAAAAGGCTTAGGTGGCAAAAGGTAAAACCAAGGTTGGGCCTTGCTGGAGGAGTTTTATTCAAGGCGAACTATCAAGGGGGTCCCATAAATCACCCAACCGCGTAAGGAACACAAACTCAAGGAACATAATCCCGATATGACGGAAACTAGGGCGCCAAGAGTGGAACAAAACACCAGGCATAAGGCCGAGCCTTCCACCCTTTATCAAATATATAGATGCATTAATTAAGTAAGAGATATTGTGATATTCCAAAATATCCATGTTCCAAAATGGAACCAACTTCAACTTCACCTGCAACTAGCAACTTAGTGAAAATGCTGGACATGGCATAAACATCATCAGGTAGCAATGTTCAGAGCAAGCAATCAACATGCTACAGGAACTTATCATAGCAAATCAAGGCATGTCATGAATCTACTAAATGCATAGAACAAAAGTCCGTTAGTGATCATGAGCCAAAAAGGATCAGAAGATATGATGACACCCATGTAAACATAGCAAGTTTCGTTAACAGGTTTCAGACTTAGCAGAAAACAGAGCATGGCATTAACAGAATTATGAGGCATCTTTGTGAGCCCGATTCACTCATCACAAAGCAATGCATGACAAAACAAGCATACCTACCGCAAGATGGCATGTTCATGAAGCTAACCACGGCAAGAGCAAGTTCATAGCATGTATGCATCAACTACAACAACCTTGGCAAAATTGAATATCATGTTAACATTCTGCCAGGAACATTTTATATCAAAAGTAGAGCAAGATTGAGATATGCTCGGGCACTCCATAATTGGAAACAGGGGCATGGATGGATAGAGCATGACCATATGCACAAAACATCCTTACTGAACATACCCAAAAGAAGCATGGATCTCACTGTAGCCACATGGATACATGGCATCAAAATAACAGCAGCAAAAGACTGCAAAATTCCAAGTCCCTGGAAACAGAAACATCACGAAGCCTAGTTTGCATGCTTGTGCTAGTCACCACATAGATCACAATAATACATGGAATACACCTCTGTAAATATGGCATGGCATAGATCAAAACACCTGTAGAGCTCATGCCCATAAGATGCACACATCAAATGCAACAAAATTAACAAAACATCAAGTTCTGATAAGTAACAGCAGTAAACGTCATATAGCACTCTTGCATCAGAGATTTGGGCCTCAAGATGGACTCAAACAGACATGGCACAATGGAACAAAATGAAGAGCATCTCATGATGAACATTTCGATATATCATACACGCAAAACAGAGCAGTATGCAATGAGATATGATGCGATGAACAGGGCAACATAAAGTGATAAACTCTAGACTTAGAGGATTTCGGGGTCAACCTTTTTTCCCAGATCTAGGGTTCTTCGGGCACGGACTTCGAGGACGCCGAAGGAGAGGGAGACGGCGGCCGGAGCTCGGGCGGAGAGGGAGGAGGCCGGCCGGAGGAGGCGCTGGGCGGCGAGGACGGCGGCGGGGACGGGCGGTGGCGACGCGGACGCGGCGGCGGCGGTTGGCGGCGGGGACGGGCGCCGGCGCGAGAGGAGGCGCGGGCGGCGGCGGTCGGCGGTCGGCGGCGGGCGCGGGCGGTGGACGAGGCGGCGCGGACGCGGCGGCGGCGGTTGGCGGCGGGGAACTGTTTTGGTAGAATCTGTGAGTCATGAGGACTCAGCAATCTCACACCCGCGAGATCAAGACTATTTAAGCTCATAGGAATAGGATGGGGTAGTGAGGTGGAGCTGCTGCAAGCACTAAGCATATGGTGGCTAACATACACAAATGAGAGCGAGAAGAGAAGCAACACAACGGCCGCGAAGCTAGAAATGATCAAGAAGTGATCCTGAAACTACTTACGTGCATACATAACCCAGGCCGTGTTCACTTCCCGGACTCCGCCGAAAAGAGACCGTCACGGATACACAGACGGTTCATGTATTTTAATTAAGTCAATTGCCAAGTTCTCTACAACCGGACATTAACAAATTCCCATCTGCCTCATAATCGCGGGCACGGCTTTCGAAAGATAATACCCTGCAGGGGTGTCCCAACTTAGCCCATTATAAGCTCTCACGGTCAACGAAGGATAAACCTTCTCCCGGGAAGACCCGATCAGTCTCGGAATCCCGGTTTACAAGACATTTCGACAATGGTAAAAGAAGACCAGCAAGACCACCCGACTGTGCCGACAAATCCCGATAGGAGCTGCACATATCTCGTTCTCAGGGCACACCAGATAAGCGAAGTGTACAGGTACCAACGTAACCCAAGTTGCCAAGGGACAGTCCCGCACGGTGCTCTAGTTTGGACCAGCACTCAGAGCGGCACTGGCCCAGGGGGGGGGGGGTTAAATTAAAGATGACCCTCGGGCTCGCGAAAACCCAAGGGAAAAAGGCTTAGGTGGCAAAAGGTAAAACCAAGGTTGGGCCTTGTTGGAGGAGTTTTATTCAAGGCGAACTGTCAAGGGGGTCCCATAAATCACCCAACCGCGTAAGGAACGCAAACTCAAGGAACATAATCCCGGTATGACGGAAACTAGGGCGGCAAGAGTGGAACAAAACACCAGGCATAAGGCCGAGCCTTCCACCCTTTACCAAATACATAGATGCATTAATTAAATAAGAGATATTGTGATATTCCAAAATATCCATGTTCCAAAATGGAACCAACTTCAACTTCACCTGCAACTAGCAACGCTATAAGAAGGGCTGAGCAAAAGCGGTAACTTAGCCAAACAACGGTTTGCTAGGAAAGGATGGTTAGAGGCTTGACATGGCAATATGGGAGGCATGATATATCAAGTGTTAGGTAGCGCAGCATAGCAATAGAATGAACAACTAGCAAAGCAAAGATAGAAGTGATTTCGAGGGTATGGTCATCTTGCCTGCAAGGTTCTCAGAGTTGTCGAAAGCTTGATCCTCGTAAGCGTACTCAACAGGTTCCTCGTTTACGAACTCGTCTCTCGGCTCTACCCACAACAAGAACACAAGCAATGGAACCACAATCAATCAAGGGAAATGCACAAGCAACATGATGCAATACATGCATGATATGCGAGATGTGATATGCGATGCATATGCGTGCTCCGGAAGAAAAAGGATGAACAGGGCATCAACTTGGCAAACCAAGTATGCCACTGGAAAGATGATACGATTTCGGTCGAAATCGATATAAAGATCACCGGGAACGGATGCACGGTTTGCAAATGGCAAACAAAACAAGAATGACACGATTATGTGATTAACAACATGATAGCACTTAGAAAACATCAATAACTATGCTACAACACCCCAACATAGCAACAAAGCATACGGCAGTGATCTACAAGAGATGCTTGACAAAAGATGAACACTGAGCTACAGCTAGATCACACAATAACATATTCAAACAAGCATGGCAAAAGTGCAAAAGATATCAGCTTCACAGACTTGGTGAAAATGCTGGACATGGCATAAACAGCATCAGGTAGCAATGTTCAGAGCAAGCAATCAACATGCTAAAGGAACTGATCATAGCAAAACAAGGAATGACATGAATCTACTAAATACATAGAAACAAAGTCCCTTACTGAGCATGAGCCAAAAAGGATCAGAAGATATGATGACACCCATGTAAACATAGCAAGTTTCGTTAACAGGTTTCAGACTTAGCAGAAAACAGAGCATGGCATTAACAGAATTATGAGGCATCTTTGTGAGCCCGATTCACTCATCACAAAGCAATGCATGACAAAACAAGCATACCTACCGCAAGATGGCATGTTCATGAAGCTAACCATGGCAAGAGCAAGTTCATAGCATGTATGGATCAACTACAACAACCTTGGCAAAATTGAATATCATGTTAACATTCTGCCAGGAACATTTTATATCAAAAGTAGAGCAAGATTGAGATATGCTCGGGCACTCCATAATTGGAAACAGGGGCATGGATGGATAGAGCATGACCATATGCACAAAACATCCTTACTGAACATACCCAAAAGAAGCATGGATCTCACTGTAGCCACATGGATACATGGCATCAAAATAACAGCAGCAAAAGACTGCAAAATTCCAAGTCCCTGGAAACAGAAACATCACGAAGCCTAGTTTGCATGCTTTTGCTAGTCACCACATAGATCACAATAATACATGGAATACACCTCTGTAAATATGGCATGGCATAGATCAAAACACCTGTAGAGCTCATGCCCATAAGATGCACACATCAAATGCAACAAAATTAACAAAACATCAAGTTCTGATAAGTAACAGCAGTAAACGTCATATAGCACTCTTGCATCAGAGATTTGGGCCTCAAGATGGACTCAAACAGACATGGCACAATGGAACAAAATGAAGAGCATCTCATGATGAACATTTCGATATATCATACACGCAAAACGGAGCAGTATGCAATGAGATATGATGCGATGAACAGGGCAACATAAAGTGATAAACTATGGACTTAGAGGATTTCGTGGTCAACCTTTTTTCCCAGATCTAGGGTTCTTCGGGCACGGACTTCGAGGACGCCGAAGGAGAGGGAGACGGCGGCCGGAGCTCGGGCGGAGAGGGAGGAGGCCGGCCGGAGGAGGCACTGTGCGGCGAGGACGGCGGCGGGGACGGGCGGTGGCGACGCGGACGCGGCGGCGGCGGTTGGCGGCGGGGACGGGCGCCGGCGCGAGAGGAGGCGCGGGCGGCGGCGGTCGGCGGTCGGCGGCGGGCGCGGGCGGTGGACGAGGCGGCGCGGACGCGGCGGCGGCGGTTGGCGGCGGGGAACTGTTTTGGTAGAATCTGTGAGTCATGAGGACTCAACAATCTCACACCCGCGAGATCAAGACTATTTAAGCTCATAGGAATAGGATGGGGTAGTGAGGTGGAGCTGCGGCAAGCACTAAGCATATGGTGGCTAACATACACAAATGAGAGCGAGAAGAGAAGCAACACAACGGCCGCGAAGCTAGAAATGATCAAGAAGTGATCCTGAAACTACTTACGTGCATACATAACCCAGGCCGTGTTCACTTCCCAGACTCCGCCGAAAAGAGACCGTCACGGATACACAGACGGTTCATGTATTTTAATTAAGTCAATTGCCAAGTTCTCTACAACCGGACATTAACAAATTCCCATCTGCCTCATAACCGCGGGCACGGCTTTCGAAAGATAATACCCTGCAGGGGTGTCCCAACTTAGCCCATTATAAGCTCTCACGGTCAACGAAGGATAAACCTTCTCCCGGGAAGACCCGATCAGTCTCGGAATCCCGGTTTACAAGACATTTCGACAATGGTAAAAGAAGACCAGCAAGACCACCCGACTGTGCCGACAAATCCCGATAGGAGCTGCACATATCTCGTTCTCAGGGCACACCAGATAAGCGAAGTGTACAAGTACCAACGTAACCCAAGTTGCCAAGGGACAGTCCCGCACGGTGCTCTAGTTTGGACCAGCACTCAGAGCGGCACTGGCCCAGGGGGGGGGGTTAAAACAAAGATGACCCTCGGGCTCGCGAAAACCCAAGGGAAAAAGGCTTAGGTGGCAAAAGGTAAAACCAAGGTTGGGCCTTGTTGGAGGAGTTTTATTCAAGGCGAACTGTCAAGGGGGTCCCATAAATCACCCAACCGCGTAAGGAACGCAAACTCAAGGAACATAATCCCGGTATGACGGAAACTAGGGCGGCAAGAGTGGAACAAAACACCAGGCATAAGGCCGAGCCTTCCACCCATTACCAAATACATAGATGCATTAATTAAATAAGAGATATTGTGATATTCCAAAATATCCATGTTCCAAAATGGAACCAACTTCAACTTCACCTGCAACTAGCAACGCTATAAGAAGGGCTGAGCAAAAGCGGTAACTTAGCCAAACAACGGTTTGCTAGGAAAGGATGGTTAGAGGCTTGACATGGCAATATGGGAGGCATGATATATCAAGTGTTAGGTAGCGCAGCATAGCAATAGAATGAACAACTAGCAAAGCAAAGATAGAAGTGATTTCGAGGGTATGGTCATCTTGCCTGCAAGGTTCTCAGAGTTGTCGAAAGCTTGATCCTCGTAAGCGTACTCAACAGGTTCCTCGTTTACGAACTCGTCTCTCGGCTCTACCCACAACAAGAACACAAGCAATGGAACCACAATCAATCAAGGGAAATGCACAAGCAACATGATGCAATACATGCATGATATGCGAGATGTGATATGCGATGCATATGCGTGCTCCGGAAGAAAAAGGATGAACAGGGCATCAACTTGGCAAACCAAGTATGCCACTGGAAAGATGATACGATTTCGGTCGAAATCGATATAAAGATCACCGGGAACGGATGCACGGTTTGCAAATGGCAAACAAAACAAGAATGACACGATTATGTGATTAACAACATGATAGCACTTAGAAAACATCAATAACTATGCTACAACACCCCAACATAGCAACAAAGCATACGGCAGTGATCTACAAGAGATGCTTGACAAAAGATGAACACTAAGCTACAGCTAGATCACACAATAACATATTCAAACAAGCATGGCAAAAGTGCAAAAGATATCAGCTTCACAGACTTGGTGAAAATGCTGGACATGGCATAAACAGCATCAGGTAGCAATGTTCAGAGCAAGCAATCAACATGCTAAAGGAACTGATCATAGCAAAACAAGGAATGACATGAATCTACTAAATACATAGAACAAAAGTCCCTTACTGAGCATGAGCCAAAAAGGATCAGAAGATATGATGACACCCATGTAAACATAGCAAGTTTCGTTAACAGGTTTCAGACTTGGCAGAAAACAGAGCATGGCATTAACAGAATTATGAGGCATCTTTGTGAGCCCGATTCACTCATCACAAAGCAATGCATGACAAAACAAGCATACCTACCGCAAGATGGCATGTTCATGAAGCTAACCATGGCAAGAGCAAGTTCATAGCATGTATGGATCAACTACAACAACCTTGGCAAAATTGAATATCATGTTAACATTCTGCCAGGAACATTTTATATCAAAAGTAGAGCAAGATTGAGATATGCTCGGGCACTCCATAATTGGAAACAGGGGCATGGATGGATAGAGCATGACCATATGCACAAAACATCCTTACTGAACATACCCAAAAGAAGCATGGATCTCACTGTAGCCACATGGATACATGGCATCAAAATAACAGCAGCAAAAGACTGCAAAATTCCAAGTCCCTGGAAACAGAAACATCACGAAGCCTAGTTTGCATGCTTTTGCTAGTCACCACATAGATCACAATAATACATGGAATACACCTCTGTAAATATGGCATGGCATAGATCAAAACACCTGTAGAGCTCATGCCCATAAGATGCACACATCAAATGCAACAAAATTAACAAAACATCAAGTTCTGATAAGTAACAGCAGTAAACGTCATATAGCACTCTTGCATCAGAGATTTGGGCCTCAAGATGGACTCAAACAGACATGGCACAATGGAACAAAATGAAGAGCATCTCATGATGAACATTTCGGTATATCATACACGCAAAACGGAGCAGTATGCAATGAGATATGATGCGATGAACAGGGCAACATAAAGTGATAAACTATGGACTTAGAGGATTTCGTGGTCAACCTTTTTTCCCAGATCTAGGGTTCTTCGGGCACGGACTTCGAGGACGCCGAAGGAGAGGGAGACGGCGGCCGGAGCTCGGGCGGAGAGGGAGGAGGCCGGCCGGAGGAGGCACTGTGCGGCGAGGACGGCGGCGGGGACGGGCGGTGGCGACGCGGACGCGGCGGCGGCGGTTGGCGGCGGGGACGGGCGCCGGCGCGAGAGGAGGCGCGGGCGGCGGCGGTCGGCGGTCGGCGGCGGGCGCGGGCGGTGGACGAGGCGGCGCGGACGCGGCGGCGGCGGTTGGCGGCGGGGAACTGTTTTGGTAGAATCTGTGAGTCATGAGGACTCAACAATCTCACACCCGCGAGATCAAGACTATTTAAGCTCATAGGAATAGGATGGGGTAGTGAGGTGGAGCTGCGGCAAGCACTAAGCATATGGTGGCTAACATACACAAATGAGAGCGAGAAGAGAAGCAACACAACGGCCGCGAAGCTAGAAATGATCAAGAAGTGATCCTGAAACTACTTACGTGCATACATAACCCAGGCCGTGTTCACTTCCCAGACTCCGCCGAAAAGAGACCGTCACGGATACACAGACGGTTCATGTATTTTAATTAAGTCAATTGCCAAGTTCTCTACAACCGGACATTAACAAATTCCCATCTGCCTCATAACCGCGGGCACGGCTTTCGAAAGATAATACCCTGCAGGGGTGTCCCAACTTAGCCCATTATAAGCTCTCACGGTCAACGAAGGATAAACCTTCTCCCGGGAAGACCCGATCAGTCTCGGAATCCCGGTTTACAAGACATTTCGACAATGGTAAAAGAAGACCAGCAAGACCACCCGACTGTGCCGACAAATCCCGATAGGAGCTGCACATATCTCGTTCTCAGGGCACACCAGATAAGCGAAGTGTACAAGTACCAACGTAACCCAAGTTGCCAAGGGACAGTCCCGCACGGTGCTCTAGTTTGGACCAGCACTCAGAGCGGCACTGGCCCAGGGGGGGGGGTTAAAACAAAGATGACCCTCGGGCTCGCGAAAACCCAAGGGAAAAAGGCTTAGGTGGCAAAAGGTAAAACCAAGGTTGGGCCTTGTTGGAGGAGTTTTATTCAAGGCGAACTGTCAAGGGGGTCCCATAAATCACCCAACCGCGTAAGGAACGCAAACTCAAGGAACATAATCCCGGTATGACGGAAACTAGGGCGGCAAGAGTGGAACAAAACACCAGGCATATGGCATGGCATAGATCAAAACACCTGTAGAGCTCATGCCCATAAGATGCACACATCAAATGCAACAAAATTAACAAAACATCAAGTTCTGATAAGTAACAGCAGTAAACGTCATATAGCACTCTTGCATCAGAGATTTGGGCCTCAAGATGGAATCAAACAGACATGGCACAATGGAACACAATGAAGAGCATCTCATGATAAACATTTCGATATATCATACACGCAAAACGGAGCAGTATGCAATGAGATATGATGCGATGAACAGGGCAACATAAAGTGATAAACTATGGACTTAGAGGATTTCGGGGTCAACCTTTTTTCCCAGATCTAGGGTTATTTGGGCACGGACTTCGAGGATGCCGGAGGAGAGGGAGACGGCGGCCGGAGCTCGGGCGGAGAGGGAGGAGGCCGACCGGAGGAGGCGCTGTGCGGCGAGGACGGCGGCGGGGACGGGCGGTGGCGACGCGGACGCGGCGGCGGGGACGGGCGCTGGCGCGAGAGGAGGCGCGGGCGGCGGCGGTCGGCGGCGGGCGCGGGCGGTGGACGAGGCGGCGCGGGGAAGGGTTCGGGTGACGGGGAGGCGGGCCGCGGGGGCCAGGCATGGGCCTCGCGGGCCGGCGGCGGTGGAGCGGCGACATGCCACGTGGCGCGTCCCGATTGGCACGGGCGCGGGCGCGGTTTCGTCCGGCTCGGGACGGACGCGTCTGGCGGTAGAGAGGGAGAGGGCTAGGGTTTCGTCTGCGTGAAAAATCCGGGGGGTCACTTATTTATAGGTAGAGGGAGCTAGGAGACTCCAAATGGAGTGCGGTTTTCGCCCACACGATCGTGATCGAACGACGGAGAGCATGGAAGTGACTTAGGTGGTTTATTGGGCTGGTTGGAGGGGGGTTTGGCTGCAACACACAAAAGGCCTTTGCGGTTACCCGGTTAACCGTTGGAGCATCAAACGACCTCCAAATGGAACGAAACTTGACAGGTGGTCTACTGGTGGTGTACCAAGGCCACTTGGCAAACCTCGGTCCATTCCGAGAACGTTTAACACCCGCTCACGAAAAGAGACAAGAGGGGTGCGTCGGTGCATGTGGGAGTGCCGGATTGCAAAACAGACAACGGGGAAAATGCTCGGATGCATGAGACGAACACGTATGCAAATGAGATGCACATGATGACATGATATGAAATGCATGACATGAACAAAATGCAAAACGAAAGACAAAACCGACCACGAAGGGAATATCATAACACATAGCCGAAAATGGCAAGAGTTGGAGTTACAAATATGGAAAGTTACATCCGGGGTGTTACAATATCCTGCGGTTGCGCACATTGGACTGGAATGCAGCTATCACAACTGCCGGGTGGATGTCTGGAATGTTCCTGTGCACTCGATTGAACCTCTGCATGTACTTCCGCAAACTTTCTCCTTCCTTCTGTGGGAGGAGCTGCAAGTCGCTGGGCCGCCCAGGTTCTTGATGGCCGCCCGTGAAGGCGCCAACAAACTCATGGCATAGGTCAGCCCAGGCCGAGTTGGAGTTCTCTGGCAGGTGCATCGGCCAAGACCTCACATTTGGCTGGAGTGCCAAAGGGAAGTAGTTGGCGAACACCTTCTCGTCTCTTCCCCGGTAGCTTGAACAGCGATGGTGTAGATGCTCAGGAACTCTGCCGGGTTCAATCTTCCATCATACTTCTCTGGTATTTCTGGCTTGAACGTGCGAGTAGATGGCCAACGGACTTGCCGCAACTCGCGAGTGAAGGCAAGTCACCCAACCTCGAAAGGCAGGTACCCGCTCTCACCAGGCGTGGGCTCGTCGACATCGGGGCCATTGCGACTATCAGACTGGCGGCCGGTTTCGCGGTGTCGTATGATGGTGATGCGCGCGTCTTCCCTCCGCCTGTCTTCCAGGACTCGCCGCTGGTCTCGACGTGCTCGAGGATTGGATGAAGCCATCGATACATCGTCGGTTACTTGGTCACGTGGCTCTGGCTACGGCCCCTGCGCTGGCTGCCACAGAGGGGATTGCACCGTGGGGGTGGCTCCTTCGGTACGGCCAACAGCTCAGGCCGTTGTCGCCGCCTGCGGAGGTCGTGACGGGCCTGCTCGCTGTGATCCTCCCGCCTCAGCGAAACCAATCAGGCTCTGAATGGTGGCTCTCCACTCATCCATCTGATCGGCCGCCAGCGGGAATCTCAACAGGAGTTGGGCCCGCGCCATGGCCTTTGAAGTAGTGCTTGGCATGCATGACAATGTAGACCATAACGTCGCCAGGCTTCTGACGGTGCCGGTGGTGGTAGCGCCATGCTCTCGTCGCAGTGAGCCAGTCGCCAGGGTGGCGTGGTGACGAGGAGGATGTGCTTGGGGGTCGGCGGCTCCGTTCGGCGCATTGGCTTGGTCAACTCATCCTGGGGGTGGCGTATGCCATGCGGTCGCACCCGCACCGGGGGTAGCCAGAGGGTTGTGGTTCGCCCCGGAGCGAGCGTCATCACTGCGGCTCCATCCTTCGGTGGGGTGGAGAGGTAGAGTCGGAATAATATCTCCTCCCGCACCCTGTGGAACGTGGCCGTTGGGATGTTGTTGGCGCTTGTCAGGACCCCGATTCTAAGTCACACCGATCTAGCCTGTAACACCTCATATCAATTTGCGGCCTCATGCACGGTATTCCCACAGGTGTCGCCTTACCATGGCCCGGGACCGTTTGCGCCTTTTGGCTCACGTATATGATAGTGTCGCTAGCATCCATATGACAGAGAACCCGGGCCGACATGGCTAGTCGTGAACCCAAAGCGGCACTAACTTACGGGGACAGGCATACATGAATCAACATCGAGCATGTCGGTCAGCAGCGTGTGAATCCGGGCTGTAGCACTGGGCTAACAGGACTCCGGGAACCAGGGCTGTAGCAGGCTAGGCAGGACTCCGGATGTCACCGCGTGACATTTCCCCAAAGGGACAGACACAGGAACGAAGTGAAACACATGCCGGCCAGTCAAGTGTTCCATAGCAGTAGTGCTGGGCTAGCAGGACTCCGGTGAACCGGGCTGTAGCGGACTACTATGGCTCATGGAAGCACTAGACTACATTTCCCCATAGGAGAGGCTGCCAAGGATAAACAACTAGATTGTCGGATCCCACACATACCAAGCATTTCAATCATACACACAATATGCTCGATATGTGTAAATACAACATGGCATCACAACAAAACTCTACAACTCAAGTACTTTATTTAAAGGCTCCGGAGAGCCATACATAACATGTTCATACACTTAGGGGTCACATGACCCGACACTCAAGTCATACAAACATACAAGCACATGCGGAAGCAAACTCGTCTGAGTACAAACAACTAGAAAGAAAGAAGGCTTGATGAAGCCTGTCTATCTACATAGAGACCTTCACAAGCTCAGATCACCACCTGGGTGGCAAGTCACTCGTCAACGTCGAGATCTACATAGAACCCATGGGAGGGGGCGGGGTTGTCGTCTGAAAACAGAAATTAAAGCAACATGAGTACAAAGGTACTCAGCAAGTTTTACAACAGATCCTACTATACATGCACATTCTCAAGAAGGTAGTGGAGTTATTGCAGCAAGCCAGCTTTGACTCTTGGTTAAGCTATCCTACGAGACACCACTTGTAAAAATAGTTTTCGCACACGAGTCCTGTCGTGGAATTATCACGGCAGATGTCCTCATGCAAGGACTTAGTCGTGGAGCCATCGCAGCTAGGAAGCTTAAAGGTCTTAAGCGGGACAAAGGACACAAGGATTATACTGGTTCGGCCCCTTACAGTGAAGGTAAAAGCCTACGTCCAGTTGAGGTTGTATTGATTAGGGTTTCGATGACCCGGAGCTAAACCGCCCTGCCTGGTTATCGATTTTTTCTTACTTGTCCCTGAACCGCCGCCGGGTCGTCCCTTTATATAGAAAGGTTGATGCCCAGCGGCTCTCAGAGTCCCGGCCGGCTTATAACAGTGTCCGGCTCGGACTCTTAACTATTCTTGCCTTACACTACAAGTTTCACCATAACAGCGGTTTATCACTACGGGCCTTAAGCCATCTCCGGGTCTTAAGCCCATTACTGACCCGCCGTCCTCAAGCTTGGTACTGGGCTTCACGTGATGATCATTATGACGTAACCCGGCCCCTCCTGTGCGGGTGACTCTAATGGTTATATCCTCAACATTAGGCCCCAGATTGATTTGAACCGGTTCATGTCAATCTTCAATCCCTTTAAGAGAAAATATTCCGGCTTCTGCTTGTGCAAAGGTTATAACCCGCTGTGACGTCATCTTCTGGATTCCTGGTAACCCGCCATGACGTCATCTTCCATTAAACTCATTTTTTATTCTGTCATATCCCAACGGATCTTATCTTAATAACCATCCCGAGAATCAAGGCGTTTCTGCGGCAAGATAATCATGTCTCCAGCCTCCTCATTTCTCGCGCCCATTTATGAGCCGTCCCTTATAAATAGGCCCGGCCCATAGGCCTTCGTCACTTCTCGATCCCTCGTCTTCCTCCTCTGATGCCCCAGAGCTCGAGCTCCGCCGCCGCCGCCGCGCCCCTTGTCTTCCTCAACCTCGGCCGCTGCATCACCCTGAACTGGTCCAGAGAAACGGCGGCAACCTCCGCAGCTCATCAGCGCCAGTAAGTTCTTGCCACTCCATACAGTAGATTCGCATTAGGGTTCTATCGTTCTCCCCTGTTCTTCGTAGTTCATCTCGAGTTCTTCACAGTTCTTCCACCGCGGCCTCTTTTGATCCGGAAAGTAGGATAGAACTCCTGCGGTAGTGGTTTCGCACCCATTTCCCATACTAGCAGATCCCTCTTGCTTGCAAAAAGACCTCATTAGAACTTATGAACTTCTCTGTGCCAGTTTTTAGGTCTAGAATTTTTTCCTTTCTAAACGACCGTTTGATCCAAAATAATCCCTGCAATCTATGAAACTTGTTTGTGCAACACTTAGACAAAAACTGCCTCTGTGACCCATGGCGGCTCATATCGCCGGTTTAAAAGAGGCCATGCTCTGTGAAATTTCTGGCTTACTCATAATAGAGTTAAATAACTTAAATTGCTTATAATACCCACGGCGGCTTAAATAACCTGACACAATTAGTCATATATCATTAGGCCCCTTCATGAACCGCCGTCCTGAATACTGAACTGAAATTTTTCTCCGGCTTAAATTTGAACCGGAAATTTTCCTTTGTCATAGGCTTCCATTTTCCACAATGCCGCCCAAGGCTCCCAAGGCACCCATTATGTGCAACTGGGTGAGGTCCAACGTTACTGAAAGCACCTTAAATGACTTCGTAAAAACGGGTTACCTGCCCAAAAAGGAAGTCATGTCCTACCGTGCGCCTGACCCGTCCGAAGAAAGACCTCAACCAAAAGATGGAGAGGTTGTTGTATTTGCTGACCACATGAGCCGAGGCTTTGCTCCTCCTGGCTCAAAATTCTTCAGAGATGTTCTGAACTTTTTCAATCTGCGACCTCAAGACATTGGACCCAATTCCGTGTCGAACATTTGTAACTTTCAAGTGTTCTGTGAGGTATATCTTGGAGAGGAACCCAGCCTGCTACTCTTTAGGGAGTTATTTTACCTGAACCGCCAGAATGAATGCGCCAACGGGCCTAGCTTGGAACTTGGTGGAATATCAATTCAACGACGGAGGGATTGTCTCTTTCCTTATGCTGAGCCGCCAAGCCACCCAAAGGACTGGAATCGGACATGGTTCTACTGCCAGGATACTTCTCCGGCTGATGAGAACCCTCTACCCGGCTTTCGCGCCCTGCGTCTGGAGTCAAACCACCCCCTGCTAGACAAATTGTCTCAAGCTGAGCGCCAACCACTTATCCCCACCATCAACAAAATCAAAGCTCTTCTGGGAAACGGCCTTAACGGCGTTGATCTGGTCCGGGTCTGGATTGCTTGGCGGGTGATCCCTCTAAGCCGCCGCCCCGGCTTAATGTGTGATTACACCGGCCGGAAGGATGATCCTCTTCGGCACAGCCCCAACGACTTACCTGAAGACGTCATTGATGACATGACCAAATCCCTTCTGAACGAGAGCTTAGCAGATTGCGAAAGGACCGGCTTAAGTCCATTCTGCAAAGCTAACCCGGCTCCGGCGGTAAACTACTGATCTGAGCACTTTACTTTTCATTTTAACAATTTTCGTTTTTAACTTCAAGAAACCTTTGTTGTATTTTTCAGGCTAATGATAAGTTCTGGAAGGTCAGGTATGACCATGAGGCTGCTAAAAAAGCCAGGAAGGCTAAAAAAGCTGCCAGGAGAGCCGCTCCCCGCAAGAAGGGGAGTAAGCCTAGCGCCTCAGACCTGCTTCAGCTGGATGATACCTCCGAGTCAGAGGTAGCCCTTGATTCTTATGCTCTTCTTTGTTTTTTGTTTGTTCTTAACCACCTTATCGACACTTATTATCAGCAGGAGGACACCGGAGCGAGTAACCCGGTGACTGAAGAAGTAACTATACTTTCCTCCGACTCGGAGCCCTTGCCAAGGTTGAAAGTCCGAAGAGTAACCCGGAAAGTAAGATTTTCACATCCTTTAGCTTATCTAGATCCTCAATTTCTTTTGAAGCGACAGATTCATGAGAGCCAAAGGCACACCCGGACCAACAAGGATGCAGACCTCTCCTCCGGCTTACCTGAAGCATCAAGGAAGCGCCGGACCGAGGTTATCTCCAACTTATATCCTTTTCATCCTTTGGCGGGCGTCACTCGTCAACCGCTCAATTCTTCTGATTCAAACTATCAGGAAACTTCACCTTCCTTCGGGAACTCCATGCAATCTAACTTGCCGGCTTTCAAGACCGCACCCGGGTAATGATGATCAGCTTATGTTGTGCTTATCTTACTCATGTTTTTGCACTAACCTTTTGACTTTCAGTGCACAAGCAAAGCTCAGCAAGAGGGCAAAGAAAAGTAACCCGGTCAAAGAGCCGGTCTTGACTGAACCCAACGCCTCTGCCTCTGAGCCGCCGTCTGTACCAGCTCCAGAAACCACCGCTCCAACTGAAGAACAAGCCATGGGGGGTTCTGACAACCCGGAGATTCCCAGCCCAGCTCAACCGGCCGATGACCCGGATGTGGTGATTACCCGGACCGAATATGTTGAGCCGGGAAGACCCACTGTACTGGCTAGATGCTCTGCTAAAGAAGAACTGCTAGAGCGCCGCAGGGCCAGACTGGATATCACAGACTATGCTAACTTGAGCATTGGAGATATTGTTGCTGGTTATATTGGTCAAGTGCACAACAGCCGGGACCTGGAAATTGACATGGTGAAGCAGATACAGCAAAAATCTGAGGTATAATTCCCTTGTTTACTCCATAGTCATCCTTACCATATTAGCCCCCAAGTCTATTACTTATGACAGAATATGTTGTAGACTTAATACCGGCTTACCTGTTAACACTCAAGGGCCGGGTTAAACAGCCTAGGTGAACCGGTCTTTTACCTTATGTTTTAATCAAGTAATGGAGCAACTTTGCCCATTAGCCCCCAAGTGCCAAGTGTCTTTGCTTGCAAAGTGCTTGGGACTTTAATATTGCATGATAATCACTCAAACTGTAACCCGGAACTTGTACAGGCTGCCTGCAAAAAACTTGAGTCGGAAATCTCTGATCTGAAGACCCGCCTGAAGACTCAGGAAAAGGAGACCCAGAAGGCCAATGCCAAGTTTGAGTTCAGTGTCTCTGCACAAGAAAAACTGAAGAAAAAATTTGAAACAGAAAGAAAAGCCTGGGCCGATGAGAAGACTGCCCTGCTCAGCCGAGCTGAACAAGCGGAGGCTGCTCTTACTGAAAGAACCGCCGAACTCTCCGTCTTAAAACGCCATGTATCGCAGATGGTCGCCGCAATCTTCGGTAAGTTACTCTGTGAGCTTCTAACAAGTTTACATCATTTACGTCTGATAAGTCCCACCATTGCCATCAGCTCACCTAACTTTGTAATGCAGGTCCCAGGAGTTCCAACCTCAATCAGAACGTGCCGACCAAGCTGAAGGCGGTTTACACTTTGGTGGAGCAACTTTACACCGGGTCACAACGTGCTTTAGCCGTTGTGGCTCTGTCCAATGAAGTTCCCACTCACCTGGCAGATGTACTCAGGCGGCTTACCATACTTCCTCAGCGCTTCCAAGAGCTGAGACGGGCTTCTGCAAGAGCCGGAGCCATAGCTGCTCTAAGCCGGGCCAAGGCGTTTCTACCGGAGCTAGACCCGGCCGACATCGCTCTTGGATATCCCAGCCTGAAGGAAGACGGCACCCCCTTTGACCAGAAAGACTTTGCCGCCTGTGTGAAGAGCATTCGCCCGGTCGCCACCTTGATTGGGAATGACACAGACCTTACCAAGTATCAGCCGGGCTATGACGCGGAGAATCAGAGGATCCCAACCCCACGCTATGAAGCAGCCAGCCTGATCCCTCCGACTCGTAAGCATACCTTCGCCCCAGAAGTTGACCCGGCCGGGTTAATTGATGATGAGGCTCAATTTGAAGCTTTGAGCGGCATTGACTGGAAATCATCAACCTTCCAGGTCATGGAAACAGCTGGAGGAGCGGAGAGGGATGAGCCGGAAGCTTCAACCCAACAAGCACCTTGACTACTTAGGTAGCTCATGGTTACGCCTTATAAACAATACCTCACCTTTTGGACTCGGGGAGTCCTATAATAGAGTAGGAAAAACAGTTAATTTTGTCGTGCCATCGTGCACGTGTGCAGCACTTAACTCCGTTGAAGCTGCTCTTTCATGTTCCTCCGGATTATGTTTGATCATTTACTTTCCTTAAGCTTGAAGAACTGTCTTTAATTATTCTGCATACAAAAATAAATCACAAGTCTCTAGGCGGCTTACCGCATGGAGAGTCATATATCTTACATATAACCCGGAATATAAACCAAGGTCATAAAAGACCGGCTCTCAATCATATCTTCGGGATAACCATAATAGCATACCTGCAAGCCTTGCAAGTACACCTCCGGCTTATGTAACCCAAATAATGAGGTTGAGAACGCAATTCCGGTTCATCAGCACCTATAATGCCTATTGTGTGCTATCAACATTACTAATCAAAGTTAAGCCGGCGGAGTAAGAACCGCCCTTGCACACTGTTGATATGATCAAAAGAACTTGTTGCAAACCAAAAGATCAAAACTTAGGGGCTTCTGGTTCGAATACGACCAGAGAACCGTCCCAAAGGGGTTAAGCTTAAGATTCGAATGCGATCCTATAGCCCCCAGTGGCTTTGGCGTTGCCTATCAAGAGGGTACCGACAGCTATGTTCTCTTGGGTTCGGATACGACCCATGTTTGAACAGGAAGCCCCCAAATGACCTTAAGAGTTGTTTAATGACGCTGATTCGAATACGATCCACGTTGGTTCCCAAATGGGGTTGAGCCATGATTCAAATATGATCAAGAAAAACTCCCCAATGAGCTCGGCAATTTGCCAATCAAGTGGGTATCGACAGCTATGTTCTCTTTGGTTCGAATACGACCTATGTTTGAACAGGAAGCCCCAGGTGATCATATTGTTAACGGCTAGATTCGAATACGATCGTAAGCCGGATCCACCTCCAAGTGACCATGTAATGTTGTAATGGAAATAACACATTTACCTTTGGAGGAGAAAAGGACAGAGGTCCTCCTTTATTATTTATCATAATATATACATGGCTATAGAAATATGTACATTATGAGAGCCGGTGGCTCAAGTGTAATAAGGCCGAAGCTGAGCTATGTTCCACGGCCGACGGGTCTCTTCCTCCGACTTACGTGAATCTTTGTGTTCCCGAACATCGATAAGGTAGTATGACCCGTTGTACAAGTTCTTGCTGACCACAAAGGGCCCTTCCCAAGGCGGGGATAACTTGTGTGCATCTGTTTGATCTTGGATGAGCCGGAGCACCAGATCACCTTCCTGGAAGACCCTGGACTTAACCCGGCGGCTGTGATAGCGGCGCAGGTCTTGTTGGTAAATCGCCGAGCGAGCTGCTGCCACATCACGCTGTTCGTCCAACAAGTCAAGAGCATCTTGGCGCGCCCGCTCATTATCCGCCTCAACATAAGCCACCACTCGAGGCGAGTCATGACGGATGTCGCTAGGGAGGACCGCCTCCGCTCCATAAACCATGAAGAAAGGCGTGTAACCCGTAGACCTGTTAGGAGTAGTATTGATGCTCCATAACACGGAGGGTAACTCCTCCAGCCAACAACCCGGCGTCCGTTGCAAAGGGACCAAAAGCCGGGGCTTGATGCCCTTCAAGATTTCCTGATTGGCTCTCTCAGCTTGACCATTGGATTGAGGGTGAGCCACTGATGAAACATCAAGCCGAATATGCTCTCGTTGACAAAACTCCTCCATGGCGCCTTTAGATAGATTGGTACCATTGTCAGTTATAATGCTGTGTGGAAAACCAAAGCGAAATATCACCCTCTTCATGAACTGAACCGCTGTGGCTGCGTCACACTTACTAACTAGCTCTGCTTCAACCCACTTTGTGAACTTGTCGACCGCCACCAAGAGGTGGGTCTTCTTATCCTTGGATCTTTTAAAAGGCTCAACCATATCAAGCCCCCAGACCGCAAATGGCCAAGTAATTGGAATCATCCTCAATTCTTGAGCCGGCACATGAGCCCGTCGCGAGAACCTCTGGCAACCGTCACATTTACTGACCAAATCCTCTGCATCAGCATGAGCCGTCAGCCAATAAAAACCATGACGAAAAGCCTTGGCCACAAGGGATTTTGAGCCGGCATGATGGCCACAATCCCCCTCATGAATTTCACGTAAAATTTCTTGACCTTCCTCAGGGGAAACACAACACTGGAAAGTTCCGGTGACACTGCGACGATGCAGCTCGCCATTGATAATTATCATTGACTTAGACCGCCGGGTTATTTGTCTGGCCAAAGTTTCATCCTCAGGCAATTCTCCCCGGGTCATGTAAGCCAAGTATGGTATTGTCCAGTCTGGGGTAATGTGGAGAGCCGCCACCAACTGTGCCTCCCGGTCAGGAACACTTCCTCTGTAGGCAACTTAACAGAAGGGTTATGCAAAATGTCCAAGAAAGTATTAGGCGGGCACCGGCTTTCGCTGAGAGCCCAGCCGGCTTAATGCATCAGCCGCCTCGTTCTTCCTGCGATCGATGTGCTCTACTTGGTAACCCTGAAAATGTCCAGCAATGGCATCAACTTCGCGGCGATAAGCCGCCATGAGAGGGTCCTTGGAATCCCACTTGCCTGACACTTGTTGGGCCACCAAATCTGAGTCACCAAAGCACCTTACCCGGCTTAAGCTCATCTCCTTAGCCATCCGAAGACCATGGAGCAAGGCCTCGTACTCAGCCGCATTGTTAGTACAGGGAAACATCAACCGTAGCACATAGCAAAACTTGTCACCTCGAGGGGAAGTTAATACAACTCCAGCCCCTGAGCCTTCCAATTGCCTAGACCCGTCGAAGTGAATAGTCCAGTATGTATTATCCGGCTTCTCTTTAGGCACCTGCAGCTCTGTCCAATCGTTGATGAAATCCACCAATGCTTGAGATTTGATAGTAGTGCGTGGCACGTATTTCAGACCATGAGGCCCAAGTTCTATAGCCCACTTAGCCACTCTTCCTGTGGCTTCTCTGTTTTGGATGATATCTCCCAGGGGAGCAAAACTAACCACAGTGATAGGGTGACCCTGGAAATAATGCTTAAGCTTCCGGCTTGCCATGAATACCCCATAAACAAGCTTCTGCCAATGTGGATACCGTTGTTTGGACTCAATGAGTACTTCGCTGACGTAGTAAACCGGCCGCTGAACCGGATACTCCTTACCTGCTTCCTTACGCTCCACCACCATAGCCACACTGACAGCTCGTGTGTTAGCGGCTACATACAGCAATAAGGGCTCCTTGTCAACAGGAGCAGCAAGGACTGGGGGCTCAGCCAGCTGTCTCTTCAAATCCTCAAAAGCAGCATTAGCAGCATTATTCCAGATAAAGTCATCTGTTTTCTTCATCAACTAGTACACTGGCATGGCCTTTTCACCCAAACGGCTTATAAACCGGCTCAAGGCAGCGATGCGACCCGCCAGACGCTGGATGTCGTTTATGCACGCCGGCTTAGCCAGAGAGGTGATTGCTTTGATCTTTTCCGGGTTAGCTTCAATGCCTCTGTGAGAAACCAGAAAACCCAAGAGCTTGCCTGCGGGAACGCCAAAAACACACTTGGCCGGGTTAAGCATCATCTTGTAAACCCGGAGATTGTCAACGGTTTCTTTAAGATCATCTATCAAGGTCTCCTTCTCTCTGGACTTAACCACGATATTATCCACATAGGCATGAACGTTGCGCCCAATCTGGTTATGAAGACAATTCTGCACACAACGCTGGTAAGTCGCCTGTGCACTCTTGAGTCCGAAAGGCATAGACACATAACAGAAGGCTCCAAAGGGAGTGATGAACGCCATCTTCTCCTGGTCCTTAACTGCCATTTTAATCTGATGGTATCCAGAATAAGCATCAAAAAAACTTAAGCGCTCACAACCCGCCGTAGCATCAATAATCTGATCAATGCGGGGGAGAGCAAAAGGACCAGCCGGACAAGCCTTGTTTAAATCCGTGTAGTCCACACACATCCGCCAGGTGCCGTTCTTCTTGAGCACGAGCACCGGGTTAGCTAACCATTCTGGATGAAAAACTTCAACAATAAACCCGGCCGCCAAGAGCCGGGCTACTTCCTCACCGATGGCTTTCCGCCTCTTCTCATTAAACCGCCGGAGGAATTGCCTGACCGGCTTAAATTTCGGATCAATGTTGAGAGTGTGCTCAGCGAGTTCTCTAGGTACACCTGGCATGTCAGAAGGTTTCCACGCAAAGATGTCCCTGTTCTCACGGATGAACTCGATGAACGCGCCTTCCTATTTCGGATCCAGATTGGCACTGATGCTGAACTGCTGAGACGAGTCACCTGGAACAAAGTCAACAAGTTTAGTCTCATCAGCTGATTTAAATTTCATTACCGGCTCATGCTCCGTGGTTGGCTTTTTCAAAGACGTCATATCTGCCGGGTCAACATTGTCCTTGTAAAACTTCAACTCCTCTGTGGCACAAACAGATTCCGCGTAAGCCGCGTCACCTTCCTCACACTCCAAGGCTATCTTTCGGCTGCCATGAACCGTAATGGTCCCATTGTGACCCGGCATCTTGAGCTGCAAATACACGTAACACGGCCGTGCCATGAACTTGGCGTAAGCCGGCCGCCCAAATAAAGCATGATACGGACTTCTTATCTTAACCACCTCAAAGGTTAATTTTTCCGCCCTGTAGTTGTACTCATCTCCAAAAGCCACTTCCAGCTCGATCTTACCAACTAGATATGCCGACTTACCAGGCACCACACCATGGAAAACAGTATTGGACAGGTTGAGGTTCTTATCAATCAACCCCATACGACGGAAGGTCTCATAATAGAGGATGTTGATGCTGCTGCCTCCGTCCATGAGCACTTTAGTGAATTTATATCCCCCCACCTGAGGAGCCACCACCAGGGCCAGGTGACCCGGATTATCAACCTGGGAGGGTGATCTTCCCTACTCCACACAATAGGCTGCTCAGACCATCTTAAATAGCGTGGAACCGCCGGCTCAACAGCATTCACAGCCCTTTTATGAAGCTTCTGATCTCGCTTGCATAGACTGGTGGTAAACACATGATACTGTCCACCATTGAGCTGCTTTGGATTGGTCTGGTATCCCCCTGCTGCTGCTGCTGATGACCCTGGCCGGGCTGTTGATTAAAGCCCCCTTGAACATTTTGAGAATTGGAATTTGAACCGCCGCCCGGGCCATGAAAGCCGCCAGCACCTGAGCCGCCGCCCGGGCCACTGTTGCCATTGAAAGCATTGGAATTTTTAAAGGCCTTCATGATTGCGCAGTCCTTCCATAAATGAGTGGCCGGCCTTTCCCTAGAACCATGCCTTGGGCAAGGCTCATTCAACAACTGTTCAAGCGTCGGGCCTGACCCACCGGCTCGGGGAGGTGGTCTCCCTTACGCTGGTGGTTGTTACCCTGTGAATTGGTGTTGGCCACAAACTCCATACTGCCATCAACCTTACGCTTGTTACCTCCCTGGTTCGCCGGGTTATGCTGGGGGCCCTTGCCATTGCCATTCCGTTTTCCCTTCCCTGTCCTTTCATCATCCGACGCGGGATTCTTGGTACTATTAGAATCGGCGTACTTGACCAGAGCCGCCATCAGTGTACCCATATCATTGCAGTCGCGCTTGAGCCGCCCGAGCTTCATCTTCAGGGGCGCAAAATGACAATTCTGCTCCAACATTAAGACTGCAGAGCCGGCATCCATCTTATCAGATGAGTGTATTATCTCCTTGACCCGGCAAACCCAATGGGTTGTAGACTCACCCTCCCGCTGCTTGCAGTCAGTCAAATCCATAATTGACATAGATTGCCTACATGTATCTTTAAAGTTTTGGATGAACCGGGCTTTTAGCTCAGCCCAAGACCCGATAGAGTTAGGCGGCAGTCCTTTCAACCAAGTGCGGGCAGTCCCATCTAACATCATGGTGAAGTACTTGGCCATTGCCGCTTCACTGACCTCCAGCAACTCCATGGCCATCTCGTAACTCTCGATCCATGCTCCGGGTTGTAAATCAGCCGTGTAATTAGGCACCTTCCTAGGCCCTTTGAAATCCTTGGGCAGGCGTTCATTACGAAGAACCGGCACCAGACAAGGGACACCTCCAGTCCTTGTAGGTATACCCGCATCGACAGAAGCCGTCGGATAAGCCGGGGGTGGCTGGTAAGCCGTCAACTGAGGCGCCTGCTCCGCCTCTTGCCATGCTCTGTCTTGGTCTACCGCGTGAAAGGCTCCGTTATGAGCCGGGCCGTGGCCAGGAGGCAAGTCATGGCGTCGGACATTGCTTGAGATGGTCGCTGAGACCATGTGTCTGCTATAACTCGGGCTCCGGCCTGGACGAGGGGTTAAATGAATCCTGTCCCGGCTATAAGAATATGCCTCCTGCTGCGCCAGAGCCGTCTGAAGGAGTTCTCTGACCCGGCGGGTTTCAACCGCCGTTGGAGAGTCGCATTGATTGGGAGAGCCGCCAGTCGCGCCGCCGCGGCGCCCATGTTTTCCAACGGGTTGGCATAATGACCCGGTGGTATTGGCACGTACTGAGGCGGGGCAGCGTTCACCCGGGGAGGCCCCATCACTTGGGGCTGAATTGACGTTCCAGCCCCGGGCGTCGTGATCTCTGGCAGGTTACTGGGCCCTGCACCAGGCGTGTTGAAGAGGTTTCGAGGATCCTAAACCGGAGGGAGTCGAGAGTGGGCCTTTTGATGCCTCCTTCTCATGACCTCATTAGACGCGTTCTGATCCATTATGAGCCGGAAAGACTGTGCCTGAATCAGCTCAGTCTGGGCGTCAAGAGCCGCCCTCTCCGCAGCCATCCTGACCCCTTCCCCCGCCAGATCCTCCTTGGCTTTTGCTAGATCCAACTTTAACTGTGCCACCTCCGCGTCATGCTGAGCTTGATCCGCTGGGGTGACCGTAGCGGTTAACAGGGCCGTCATCTTGTCTGTGGGATCCATCAGCACCTGAGCCGGCGAGGGCACATGGCTTCCTGCCCCGGCGGTGGGGTTTTGAACAGGTTGTGCGCCAGCCATGAAGATTCCAACCCGGCTCGGCAGCTCGAAGGGGTCCAGAATACTGTCGCCATCGGAACAACCCCTGAGCCTGCCATCTTGAAGTTGGTATAACGAGTCGGTCTCCTCTGTGGATGACTCGCTGTCAGAGCGAGCGGCCATCTCCTCGCCAGATCCAGATCTTTCAGAGAGTCCTCCATGGACGCATCCCACGAAAGCATGCTTCAAGGCAGGCAGAGTTCGGGCGGGTCGTGCACGCTGAGCCGTCTCGATGAGATCGGCGCAGAGGTCTGGCTCAAGGCCCGGCTCACCAATCTTGCCAATAAAGACATGGATTCCGCCGAAGGGGACCCGGTAGCCGTACTCAATTGAGCCGGCGTCGGGGCCCCAGTTTGCATCGTCGATGTAGAGCTTGCCGCGACGACTCTTGGTCATCCGGCCCACAACGTATCCCTTGAGCCCTTCGAAGCTGCCCTTCAAGAACTCAAATGCACCATGCGCTGGCCCCACGGTGGGCGCCAACTGTCGTGGAATTATCACGGCAGATGTCCTCATGCAAGGACTTTGTCATGGAGCCATCGCAGCTAGGAAGCTTAAAGGGGTTAAGCGGGACAAAGGACACGAGGATTATACTGGTTCGGCCCCTTACAGTGAAGGTAAAAGCCTACGTCCAGTTGAGGTTGTATTGATTAGGGTTTCGACGACCCGGAGCTAAACCGCCCTGCCTGGTTATCAATTTTTTCTTACTTGTCCCTGAACCGCTGCCGGGTCGTCCCTTTATATAGAAAGGTTGACGCCCGGCGGCTCTTAGAGTCCTGGCCGGCTTATAACAGTGTCCGGCTCAGACTCTTAACTATTCTTGCCTTACACTACAAGTTTCACCATAACGGCGGTTTATCACTACGGGCCTTAAGCCATCTCCGGGTCTTAAGCCCATTACTGACCCGCCATCCTCAAGCTTGGTACTGGGCTTCACGTGATGATCATTATGACGTAACCCGGCCCCTCCTGGGCGGGTGACTCTAATGGTTATATCCTCAACAAGTCCACTAATCACCATCACAATACTCCATCGTTGATCCTCCCTCGTCATCCTACGAGAGGGCCATCCGCGGTATTCACACTTATCTTGAGTCTTTTAGTAGTATCCATTAACTTGTCTATGAACTGCATAAGCGACCAAGTAGTCCTTTACCGCGGACGCGGCTATTCGAATAGTTTTATACCCTGTAGGGTTGTACTTCTTCACACACGGTTCCACCACTTATCGCCATTTACATGACATGTACTCGGCAACCTTCAAGCGGAAGCCCAGCAAGGGTGTCGGCCACGACCTGACTAAACACACGAGTCCCTAGTCCAGATTTATCGCCTATTCGGGTTCCATACGCAAGGAAATCGGTCGGGGTGTCCTCAACGGCCCCAAACGATGTGTGCAGGGTTCCCGACACACCAAACGGGCGACTCGGTACACCGGGCCATGAGCCTACCACATCACAGCCCACCCCTAAGGTCGGTGCTACGCACGGCCTCCAGCAACTACAAACACCAGAAACTACTTGCAACTCCTGGACAGAGGACGGGGTGGTTAATAAGTCGAGAGAGTCAATTAAGGATCCCAATGTGTGGTAGTAGCTGAATCTTAAATCACGCATACAGATCTCAGTTCTTAAGGATGGCCTCAATGAAACAACCCACCATGTACTCCTACATGGCCTCTCATCGATACCTTTACCAAATCATCTTCAACACTTCACTCTCATTACCGACACAACCATTCACTCTAGTTCATCACCCCGATGAGCCAGACCTGACACGACTCTAAGCATAGCAAGCATAGCATGGTAGGAAACACAAACATGGCTCAATCAACTCCTACACATGCTAGTGGGTTTCATCTAGTTACTGTGGCAATGACAGGTCATGCAGAGGAAGTGGGTTCAACTACCGCAACACACAGCAGTTTGAATCGCGTTGTCTTAATGCAGTAAACGAGAGCAGAAGCGAGAAGTTGGGTTTGTATTGAAATGATCAATGGGTTGCTTGCCTGACAGAGTGGTAGTGGAATACTGCCCTTCAGTTGGATACTCATGAATATCCTCGGAGGCAGAACCTACCACGAAGAACACATCGAAACACAATCACCACATGGCAATATGCAACAATATGATGCATGTAATGACATGGCAAAATGAGTGTGTTTTGACTAATGCAACTTAGAACAGATTGGTTTGAGTTCATTTGAATCAAGGATTCAAATGCTAACCCAAATTAAGAGGTGATATTAGTGCATCAGCTTGTTTCATCCAAACAGCAAGGTTAAAGTGTTCTGACATGCATGAAACCTGTACAGATGGAAAGATTGATTTTTTCTGATCAAATTTCATATATAAATCTTTGCATTTCGAGTTACAGATTAATTTCTATGAATTTTTGAAGTTTGGAGTATTTTCTGGAATTTCCTGTATAAGAATAATTCCAGTAAATGATTTACTGCGTCAGCATTACGTCAGGGTGATTTCATCAGTCAACGGGGCCGGTCCAAGTCAACCCTGACCTGTGGGTCCTGTTTGTCCGTAGTTAGTTAAACTAACTAAATTTAGTTAGCGTTAACCCTGGGTTAATTAGAAGGGCGGGTCCCACTTGTCATAGACCCAGGGGGGTAAAACTGGGCCCACCCGAGGTCAAACTAGGTCAGCGGGGTCAAACTCGCCGGCGTTTAGCCGCCAGCGAGGCCAGACGCGGCGGGGCGATGCGGGTTTCGTGCTCCGGCGACCAAAACGACGGCAGAGCACGTCTGCGTGATGCGGGGTGTGAGCTGCGTCGAGTGGTGGTGGTGGTTGGGCTCGCGGTCGCCGGAAACGACGCCGGCGACGAGCTGTGCGGCTGCCAGAGTTCGAGTGAGCTCGGGCTCGTCGCTAGGGGGCACGACGAGGTGCGTGGAGTGGTGCTACGGGTTCCTGGCGATGCGGTGAGTGTGTTGGACAAGGTGGTGTGGCCGTTGGGTGGCCGGAGTCATGTCGGCGACGAGCTCGGCGGCGGCGCATGCGGTGATGCTTCGTGCAATCGCTACGGTGCTCGAGAGAGAGCACGGAGAGGATGGGAAGGTGGCTGAGCTCACAGCGATCACGTCGGAGCAGTCGGCGAGGTCGGGGACAAGCTGGTGCGGCGGTGACGGCGAAGGGGATCTCCGGTGGTGGCGGAGTCGGGCGAGGTCGTTGCAGTGTCTTCGGGGCAAGCGAGCGCTCGGGGCTCGGCCTGCTCGAAGGAGAGGAGGGCGGCGGAGCTTCTGGACACGGTGGCGCGGCGCGGGGACGACGGAGAGCGCGGCTACGTCGGCGGTGCGGCGGCAGGTGTGTCGGCCATGGCGGGAGAGAGCGAGGGAGAGAGGCAGGGGCGAATGGATGTGTCCGGGGGTCGGGGTGGCGACGTGGGGCTCGCCCAGGTGTCCAGGGGCGCGGGCGGCAAGCAAGTGGTGCCGTGGCGAGCTCGCACACGCCATCGTCACCTCCCTGTCCGCCTGGCGGGGACGAAGCAGCTGGCTGGCATGGGCCAGCACAGTGCTGGGCCGCCAGGTGGGCTGGGTGGTGGGTTGCGGCCAGGTAAGTTATTTTTCTTTTATTTCTGTTTTCTTTTATTTCTGCAAGTTTGTGGCATTTCTAAAAATACTTAGGCATCTCCAAAAATCACCAAACTGCACATGCTCACTGTATGGAACATATCCAACATGGAATATTTCAGTTTGGGATTATTTGGACATTTAAAATATTTACTAGCATTTAAATGCCCAAATGCAAGTTACATATGATTTAATTCAATGATCTTAAGATGACCTAGAAAATTGTGAACCCATTTTGTCAGAGGTTCTAACCCAAGACAAAAAGGGTGGACTTTTTAGAAGGGCATTTCAGGTTCATTGAAAATGATTTTAGTAAACCCTAGTTGTTTTCAGGGGGGTGCTGGGGGTTCTGTCATCCCCATTTCAAGTTTCTGTAAAAGTAAACATGATGCAACACTCTAATGCATGAACTAGCTAGGATGTGACAACTCACCCCCACTCAAAAGAATCTCGTCAAGTCGAAGACAATCCTCCCATTCCCAAGTAGCTTCTTTCTCGGAATGGTGTGGCCATTGACCCTTGAGAAACTTGATATTTTGGCGTCGAGTGGTACGCTTGGCTTGATCAAGGAAGCGAACAGGATATTCCCGATATGTGAGATTATCTTGGAGATCAAGCGTTTCGTGGTCCACTCCACGGATAGGATCCGTGAAGCAACGCCTGAGTTGAGAAACGTGGAAGACATCATGAACTCTGGAAAGATGCGGAGGTAGTTCCAATTGGTAGGAAACTTCTCCTCGTTTCGCAAGAATGCGAAAGGGTCCAATGTAACGAGGAGCCAATTTGCCTTTGATACCGAATCGATGGGTTCCCTTCAAAGGAGTAACCCGAAGATAAGCCTTCTCGCCAACTTCATAAGTCATGAGCTTATGTTTGCGGTCATATTAGCTCTTTTGACGAGATTGGGCTGTTTTCAACTTCTCACGAATAATGCGAACCTGCTCTTCTGCTTCTTGAATCATATCCGGGCCAAAGAGTTGTCTTTCCCCGGTTTCTGACCAGTTAAGCGGCGTTCGACATTTTCGTCCATAGAGAACTTCGAAAGGAGCTTTGCCCAAGCTAGTTTGATAACTACTGTTATAAGCGAATTCGGCGAATGGAAGGCATTTCTCCCAATTGAAAGAACATGTGGTGCCCCCATGTTTGGTTTTGGTAATTGACGACAATCTCTATGGACTAATGGTTGCCTTGAGTTATATTTGAAGGTTTTGTCCTTAGGCTTTTCTTGGAGTACATGTGTTGGTTTCAAGGAGAGTTTGTGTTGACCAAGGTGCTGTTAAGGAATTATCCAAAGATTGGTCATGTGAGAGTTGAGCTTATTGCAAGCATGTCTTGAAGAAGAAGATTGTGTGATCATTCATGTTTACCTTCAAGACATCATCCAAATGAAGAGAGTTGGAAAGATTCTAGGTTGATCAAGACTAAGTCAAGAGTGAATCAAGTTGATCAACTCACAAAGCGTAGAAGATGTACCGAGAGGGATCAAGTGATCCCATGGTATGGTAAGCATTGTCCATTGTGCTTTGTGTACTAACCCATGGTCTATGTGAGAGTTCTATGTGGGGTTAGGTACGTGTTCATGGGCTTGCGTCAAGAGGAAGATATCACTCAACCCATGGAGAGGATGACATCAAGTGGTGATTGTCATCAAGATTGCCGTGTGTAAGTTCAAGTGGAGCATCATGAAGAGATCAAGTGCTTGAAGCTTGCCGTCCATTGTGGTGACAATGGATTTGTGAAGATGTGCCGAAGAGTGGCTCACCCATAGTGGACTATGGGGGAGTAATCATCTAGTCTTCATCGAGCCAACGCAATCAAGAAAGGTGGTCCAACTTGAGGGAGTCAAGATCATCATCATCTAGCTCAACTGGACCATGTGCAAGGCAAAGGTTTGCCCTTGATAGGTTTTCTATTTTACCGGTCTCATGGTGGTAGTTGGGAGACAGGGTTATAGGATCGATAGCCGTACTATCAAGGGGGGCTCTCAAGTGAGTAGCTTGATCGTATCGTTCGTCGAGAGCTCAAACCATTGCATCCTTGCATCATGTTTCTTGGTTCTTGTTTGGTTCTCTTTGTGAGTCTTAGAGCTTATGGTCATCTTGATGACAAGCTTGAGTTCATCGAAAATGGAGTTTGCATGCGTCTTCTATGATGTTTTCGATGTTGGACGTTTTACCGGTCATATCCGAGGAAGGGTTCTCACCATTTTATTTTGGGCCTTTTCTCATTTGCTTCTTATTGGTATTTCTATCAAGATTGTGTTAGCCCTTGTCGCTAGCTTTCCAACAAACTTGGTTTCGTCGAATTCGGAGTCCGTTTGCAGAAGTTGTGTCAGTTTTGGCGTTCTGAAAAGGCTGCAGCGGTACTACCGCGGACAGGAGCGGATGTAATTTTTTACTACTGCTCTTGGGAGCGGTACTACCGCTTGGAGCAGTACTACCGCGGCTACTTCCGCTCGGGACCAAAAACTCGTCACAAGTCCAGCGGTGGTAGGCACGGATGTAATTTTTTAGTACCGCTCGCAAGCAGTAGTACCGCTACCCCTAGCGGTAGTACCGTGAGGTCAAGCGGTACTACCGCTCCGACGGTTCTTCTGGCTTTTTTGCTTCCTCGCTGTTGTGTTTCAAAGGGCTACTACCGCCCTAGAAGTAGTACCGCTCCTTGGAGCGGTAGTACCGCTCAGTGCGGGCTGTGACCATAACGGTTGGATTTTCCCCCACCTATAAAAGGGGGTCTTCTTCCCCAATGAACCTTATCCTTTGAGCTCGTGTTCTTCCCCCATTGTTGACCTTCTTCGAGCTTGCTAACTCTCAATCCCTCCATGGATTCTTGATAGTTTTTGAGGGAAAAGAGAGAGGAGATCTAGATCCACATTTCCACCAATCACTTTCTCCTCTATGTGAGGGGAACCCCTTGGATCTTGATCTTGGAGTTCTTGGTGTTCTACTTCTTGTTCTTCCTCTCATTTTCCTCCCCAGCATTAGCTGCTTCGGTGGGATTTGAGAGAGAAGGACTTGGGCACTCCGTGTGCCCTTGCCATTGCATTTGGTGCATCGGTTTGAGTTCTCCACGGGGATACGTGGAAGTTACAAGTTGAGAAGCTTATTACTCTTGGGTGCTTGGTACCCTTGAGCTTGTTCCTCTTGGGTGCTTGGGCGCCCTAGACGGTTGGTGGTGTTCGGAGCTCAATCATTGTGGTGTAAAGCTCCGGGCAAGCGTCGGGGTCTCCAATTAGTTTGTGGAGATCGCCCCGAGCAATTTGACGGGTTCCGGTGACCACCCCCAAGGGTTGCCAAAGTGTACGGGTTCGGCGACCGCCCCCAAGGGTTTCCATTTGTATGGGTTCGGTGACCGCCCTCAAGGGTCCCTTAGTGGAATCACGGCATCTTGCATTGTGCGAGGGCGTGAGGAGATTACGGTGGCCCTAGTGGCTTCTTGGGGAGCATTGTGCCTCCACACCGCTCCAAACGGAGATTAGCATCCGCAAGGGTGTGAACTTCGGGATACATCGTCGTCTCTGCGTGCCTCGGTTATCTCTTACCCGAGCCCTTTACTTATGCACTTTACTTTGTGATAGCCATATTGTTTATTGTCATATATCTTGCTGTCACCTAAGTAGTTTTTCTTGCTTAGCATAAGTTGTTGGTGCACATAGGTGAGCCTAGTTGTTGTAGGTTTTGTGCTTGACAAATTAACCGCTAGGTTTATTCCGCATTTGTTCAAGCCTCAACCGTAATTATTTTAAAGCGCCTATTCACCCCCCCTCTAGGCGACATCCACGATCTTTCACCAATCCATACCGAAAGAGATGACAGAAGCTCGGAGCATATCCTCCAGAATTTGATTGACTCGTTCTACTTGACCACTTGATTGGGGGTGGAAGGCGGTGCTAAAAGAAAGACGAGTTCCCATAGCATTTTGGAAACTTTCCCAAAATCGAGAGGTGAAGAGACTTCCACGGTCTGAGTTGATCTCCAATGGAACACCATGAAGAGACACTATTCGGGAGATGTACAAGTCAGCTAGCTGGCTAGCGGTTATACTCTCACGAATAGGTAGGAAGTGGGCTACTTTGGAAAGACGATCAACAACGACGAAGATAACATTATTCCCTCTCTTGGTCCTCGGAAACCTGGTAATGAAATCCATACCGATTTTATCCCATTTCCATCCAGGAATAGCCAAAGGTTGAAGGGTGCCAGCAGGCCGTTGATGCTCTGCTTTAACACGATGACAGACGTCGCAATTAGCAATGTATTGAGCAATTTCTCTCTTCATCCTAGTCCACCAAAACCTCTGGCGTAGGTTTTGATACATTTTAGTACTACCGGGATGAATGGTGAGAGGGGATTCATGAGCTTCCTTAAGGATCAATTGCCGTAGCTGTTGTTTCTTGGGAACCACTAGGCGGTTCTCGAAGAAAACAACATCTCGCTCATCCATGGAGAAACACTTAGCAGCTCCGCTAGCAATGTTCTCCTTGATCCGAGATATTCCTCTATCATACCGTTGAGCGGTTATGATTTGATCCGTAAGGTTAGGTTTCGCCACCAGGGTGCATAGGAATCCTCGAGGAACTATGTGAAGGTTGAGCTTACAAAATTCCTCATGGAGAAGTGGTTGACTTTGTTGTAACATCAAGTTGTTACAATAAGATTTACGACTTAGCGCATCAGCCATGACGTTGGCTTTGCCCGGGGTGTAAGTTATTCCTAATTCGTAATCCGTGATCAACTCAACCCAACGTCTTTGCGTGAGATTCAAATCCGGTTGGGTGATGATGTATTTCAGACTTTGGTGATCGGTGTAAATCTCGCAACGATTACCGAGAAGGTAATGTTGCCATGTTTTGAGTGCATGGACTACAGCTGCAAGCTCTAGATCATGTGTGGGATAGTTATCCTCATGCGGACACAACTGTCGAGAAGCGTAGGCAATCACATGACGATCTTGCATGAGTATGAAACCTAGTCCTTGTCGCGAGGCGTCGCAATAGATAACGAAGTCCTTAGAAAAATCTTGTGGCACGAGTACGGGAGTAGATGTCAGACGTCTTTTCAGTTCCTGAAAGCTGAACTCGCACTGTGGGGTCCACTCGAACTTTTTTTATCTTTTTTGAGGAGTTCAGTTAGAGGTTTAGCAACCTTGGAGAAATTCTCGACGAAGCGGTGACAGTAGCTCGCTAAGCCAAGGAAACTCCAAACTTGCTTGACCGTTTCAGGTGGAGTCCAATCAAGGACGGCTTGAACTCGCTCGGGATTGACATCAATACCCTTACCAGAGATTACGTGGCCTAGATAGGTCACTTCTGGCAACCAAAATTCACACTTGGAGAACTTCGCATAAAGGCGATGCTCTCGAAGTTTCATCAATACTAGCCTTAGATGCTCAGCATGTTCTTCCTCATTCTTGGAGTAGATGAGTATATGATCGAGGTATACTACGACGAATTTATCCAAATACTCCATGAAGATCGAGTTCATTAACCGAGAGAAGGTGGCTGGGGCATTGGTTAAACCGAAGGACATGACGGTGTACTCGTATTGGCCATAACGAGTAACAAAGGCTGTTTTAGGAATGTCCCTGTTCTTGATTTTGATTTGATGGTAGCCCAACCTCAAATCCATTTTGGAAAAGACTGAGGATCCAGCGAGCTGATCATACAAATCGTTGATCCTGGGGAGCGGATACTTGTTCTTGATAGTGACCAAGTTGACAGGTCGGTAATCTACAACCATCCGATCCGTTCCATCCTTCTTCTTGACGAAGAGGACGGGGCAAGCCCATGGAGAAGAACTAGGATGGATGAAACCCTTTTTCAAGGACTCATCGAGTTGTTTCTTAAGCTCGGCTAGTTCTAGGGGTGCCATCTTATAGGGTCTTCTAGAGATTGGGACGGTTCCTGGAACAATGTCTATCACGAACTCGACATCCCTGTCAGGTGGAATACCTGGCAGTTCTTCTGGAAAGATATCCGGAAAGTCACGGACTACCGGGATATCTTCAAGGTTTGGAAGAGGGTTGGCATTTAGGGAGTAGAGCTGACGTTTAGACACTCAGGTCAAAACATTGACTGTCTTGCCCGATGGATGGGTGAGTTAAACAGTTCTAGTAGAGCAATAAATCTTAGCATAGTGGGCTGACATCCAATCCATACCCAAGATGATGTTTATGTCCGAGGACTTGAGAGCTATCAGTGATGCAAGGAAGACCAATCTATCGACAAGAATTTCATTTCCATGACTTATTCTAGAGGTTTGCCATCTAGAACCAGGAGTTTGAATTTCCATGGAGGTGGGCATGTCACTAAATGTGGTGTTGTGCAATCGAGCATAGCTCTCAGAGATAAATGAATGAGATGCTCCAGTATCGAAAAGGACAGTTGCCGGATGGCAATTAACAAGGAGCGTACCAAGGACGACGTTGGGATCATCATGAGTCTCTTCAGCTGAGACATAGTTGACATGACCACGTGCAGTGGTGGCTGGCTTGGCGTAGTAAGTCTTTCCCGCTGGCTTACCACGGCCAACGGACTTTCCAGGATGATTGGGGTTGTTCTGGGGGCACTCGCGCAGGTAGTGACCCGTCTCTCCACAATTGAAGCATGTCACGACATTGGGGCGTGGAGCAGCATTAGCAGCGGGGCCACCATAGGCCTTGGGCGGTGCATACTGCTGGTTGGGGCGAGGCGCCTCAAAGGATGGCCTCGGAGTGAACCTGGGTGGCAGAGCTGTGTTTGGAATCCAGACCCGGCGCTTCTGAGATCCAGAGCCGGATGAAGAACCAAAGTCACGGGAGTGCTTGCGTGAAGCGCCACAGTCAGTCTGACCTGTCTCAGCACTAATGGCCTTATTCACTAACTTCTGGAAGGAGGTGCACTCGTGCAGATGAAGATCACGGGGAAGCTCAGGGCTAAGTCCCTTGGGGAACCTTGCCTACTTCTTGGCGTCGGTGGATACCTCTTCAGGAGCATAACGTGCCAGGTTTCCAAATTCACGGCTGTATGCATCCACAGTCAGTCTGCCTTGGGTGAAATTGCAGAACTCTTCCCGCTTACGATCCATGAGACCTTCCGGGATGTGATGCTCATGGAAAGCCTCACTGAATTCAGCCCAAGTAGTGATTTGGCCAGCCGGGCGCATAGCCTCAAAGTTTTCCCACCAAAGGCTAGCAGGGCCTTCGAGGTGATAGGCAGCGTAGGTAACCTTATCAGCTTCAGCTACGTTGGTAGAACGTAGCTTATGGGTGATGCTGCAAAGCCAATCATCCGCATCGAGGGGCTCAACGGAATGATTAAACTTCGGTGGGTACAACTTGACAAAGTCATTGATTGACACCAAGTCGTTCCTCTGATGACGTGCAGTATTCTGCTCAATTCGATCCAGCAAGCGGTTGGTCTCACGCTTGTTTCTTTCCGCCTCCAGCATAACTTCGGCCAGAGAAGGCGGTTGAGGCAGATTCTCATCCCTAGCTGCACTGGCTTCACCCTGCTCCGGGGCAGCAGGGTTGTTGCGGGTGTTGACCATCCTAGGAAAAACAAGACAACGATTTAGACAAGGATGGCAAAATCTTGGCAAGGAAGTGCGGAATGTAATGGACGACATGGAATGCTGAGATGTTCATTTGCATGACATGGTAATATAGAAACTTCCATATATATACCATCGGTCATACACACCGTACATAGTTTAGTACAAGCCCCAGCTAAAGTACAACTACGGTGAAAACGTTACATCTCATCGGAGGCATTCCAAGCTCCTATACATTATTTTTCTACACCTCCGGAACGTGATACACGCCAAGTCATATCCCACGAGTCACGCAGGACTGTGGAGAATACAACTGTTACAATACTAGTGAAGCTACTACCAACTCAGACATCTCCGTAGTAATCTTCATAAAGATTACCACCATGTCCTGGGAGTTGAACATGATCATCTGGAAACAGTCGGTCCTGTGGAGCTTGCGGTCCATAGGGACTCGGATGTGGCCTTGGTACAACAAACGGTGGCAGACGGGGTCCACGAGGAGGGGTGATGCCTCCTACATCACGCCATGCCATACAATCTGGCAGACCAGACCGCACGGGGTACAAGTCCCTCATGTCCATATACCCAGCCTGCACGGCAGGTGCAAACCGTGTCAGAGTGGCCTAGTGATCAGAACGAGCGTTGAAGAGCTCCATTCGCAAGGCACGATTCTCACGGTCCTTGTCCTCAAGCATCTCGGTGGTGGTGCGGAGTAGTGAATCCTCATGGGTAGAATCACAGTAAATAGCCTGATAGTACCCTTGTGCCCCAGGGAGTGATGCTGGCATATAGCAGAAATCAGTGTTCCGAAGCAAGGCAGTTCTGGCTCGTATGATAGTCATCATCGAGTAAGCTGCATCCTGCACGGTCATCTCGATGGTAACCCCAAGTCCATAAGAGCAATGGAGGGGTTCAGTAGCTCCAGGATAGGAAGGGTATATCCTGACCGTACAATGGTATTAACTTTGATTAAAGTCTCGAAACTGCTCCTCGACGGTATACTCAGGATACCATCGATAGCCTGTCTCGATCATCACTCGGACCAGCATGGCCGTGTGACCAGGTACATCGAGGCACCGAGTCAGACGAAGCACTTGATTCTGGGAACGGGTGGCCATCTGAAAGCACGAAATATTGCAAAGGCATTAGAATTTTCTACGAGAAATCGGACAGCATAACGGCTGTAAATGCTCAGAAAAAGATTTGAGACATTCACAACAGTTTGCAAAACCACTCAACAACATCATATCAAGGTTCTGGTTCAACTGCTAACGTAGTAAAAGTAGTAGAAACTGAACTGAGGCTTGTAACCAACACTCCTATAAGTTACTACGGATTAGTAACACGTGAACCTAATAGAGAGAGGAGAGCCTAGTCCTTAACCCACGTAGAATGAGAAGAGAATGACTCAGATCAGAGGGCATAAGGTAAAGGAGTAGAAAGAGCCTTACGTCCCCTCCCACAATCAATTCCCCTACATATAACTAAAGCATTTCTAGACTCGACATCGACCAGTTTGGCTTGACGAACCTACAGGCAGTCCGGCTCTGATGCCAATGCTGTCAGGACCCCGATTCTAAGTCACACCGATCTAGCCTGTAACACCTCATATCACTTTGCGGCCTCACGCACGGTATTCCCACGGGTGTCGCCATACCATGGCCCGGGACCGTTTGCGCCTTTTGGCTGACGTATATGATAGTATCGCTAGCATCCATATGACAGAGAACCCGTGCCGACATGGCTAGTCATGAACCCAAAGCGGCACTAACTTACGGGGACAAGCATACATGAATCAACATCGAGCATGTCGGTCAGCGGCGCGTGAATCCGGGCTGTAGCACTGGGCTAACAGGACTCCGAGAAACCGGGCTGTAGCAGGCTAGGCAGGACCCCGGATGTCACCGCGTGACATTTCCCCGAAGGGAAAGACACAGGAACGAAGTGAAACACATGCCGGCCAGTCAAGTGTTCTGGAGCAGTAGTGCTGGGCTAGCAGGACTCCGGTGAACCGGGCTGTAGCGGACTACTATGGCTCATGGAAGCACTAGACTACATTTCCCCATAGGAGAGGCTGCCAAGGATAAACAACTAGATTGTCGGATCCCACACATACCAAGCATTTCAATCATACACACAATATGCTCGATATGTGTAAATACAACATGGCATCACAACAAAACTCTACAACTCAAGTACTTTATTTAAAAGCTCCGGAGAGCCATACATAACATGTTCATACACTTAGGGGTCACATGACCCGACACTCAAGTCATACAAACATACAAGCACATGCGGAAGCAAACTCGTCTGAGTACAGACAACTAGAAAGAAAGAAGGCTTGACGAAGCATGTCTATCTACATAGAGCCCTTCACAAGCTCAGATCACCACCTGGGTGGCAAGTCACTCGTCAACGTCGAGATCTACATAGAACCCATCGGAGGGGGCGGTGTTGTCGTCTGAAAACAATAATTAAAGCAACATGAGTACAAAGGTACTCAACAAGTCTTACAACAGATCCTACTATACATGCACATTCTCAAGAAGGTAGTGGAGTTATTGTAGAAAGCCAGCTTTGACTCTTGGATAAGCTATCCTACGAGACACCACTTGTAAAAATAGTTTTCGCACACGAGTCCACTAATCACCATCACAATACTCCACCGTGCATCCTCCCTCGTCATCCTACGAGAGGGCCATCCGCGGTACTCACACTTATCTTGAGTCTTTTAGTAGTATCCATTAACTTGTCTATGAATTGCATAAGCGACCAAGTAGTCCTTTGCCACGGACGCGGCTATTCGAATAGTTTTATACCCTGCAGGGTTGTACTTCTTCACACACAGTTCCACCACTTATCGCCGTTTACACGACATGTACTCGGCAACCTTCAAGCGGAAGCCCAGCGAGGGTGTCGGCCACGACCTGACTAAACACACGCAAGGAAATCCGGTCGGGGTGTCCTCAACGGCCCCAAACGATGTGTGCAGGGTTCCCGAGACACCAAACGGGCGACTCGGTACACCAGGCCAAGAGCCTACCGCATCACAGCCCACCCCTAAGGTCAGCGCTACGCACGGCCTCCAGCAACTACAAACACCATAAACTACTTGCAACTCCTGGACAGAGGACGGGGGTGGTTAATAAGTCGAGAGAGTCAATTAAGGATCCCAATGTGTGGTAGTAGCTAAATCTTAAATCACGCATACAGATCTCAGTTCTTAAGGATGGCCTCAATGAAACAACCCACCATGTACTCCTACATGGCCTCTCATCGATACCTTTACCAAATCATGTTCAACACTTCACTCTCATTACCGATACAACCATTCACTCTAGTTCATCACCCCGATGAGCCAGACCTGACACGACTCTAAGCATAGCATGGTAGGAAACACAAACATGGCTCAATCAACTCCTACACATGCTAGTGGGTTTCATCTAGTTACTGTGGCAATGATAGGTCATGCAGAGGAAGTGGGTTCAACTACTGCAACACACAGCAATTTGAATCGCGTTGTCTTAATGCAGTAAACGAGAGCAGAAGCGAGAAGTTTGGTTTGTATCGAAATGATCAATGGGTTGCTTGCCTGACAGAGTGGTAGTGGAATACTGCCCTTCAGTTGGATACTCGTGAATATCCTCGGAGGCAGAACCTACCACGAAGAACACATCGAAACACAATCACCACATGGCAATATGCAACAATATGATGCATGCAATGACATGGCAAAATGAGTGTGTGTTGACTAATGCAACTTAGAACAGATTGTTTGAGTTCATTTGAATCAAGGATTCAAATGCCAACCCAAATGAAGAGGTGATATTAGTGCATTAGCTTGTTTCATCTAAACAGCAAGGTTAAAGTGTTCTGACATGCATGAAACTAGTACAGATGGAAAGATTGAATTTTTCTGATCAAATTTCATATATAAATCTTTGCATTTGGAGTTACAGATTAATTTCTATGAATTTTTGAAGTTTGGAGTATTTTCTGGAATTTCCTGTATACGAATAATTCCAGTAAATGATTTACTGCGTCAGCATTGCGTCAGGGTGACGTCATCAGTCAACGGGGCCGGTCCAGGTCAACCCTGACCTGTGGGTCCCGTCTGTCAGTAGTTAGTTAAAGTTACTAAATTTAGTTAGCGTTAACCCTGGGTTAATTAGCAGGGCGGGTCCCACTTGTCATAGACCCAGGGGGTCAAACTGGGCCCACCCGAGGTCAAACTAGGTCAGCGGGGTCAAACTCGCCGGTCCCACTTGTCGTAGACCCAGGGGGGTCAAACTGGGCCCACCCGAGGTCAAACTAGGTCAGCGGGGTCAAACTCGCCGACGTTTAGCCGCCGGCGAGGCCATACGCGGCGGGGCGATGCGCACCAAAACGACGGCGGAGCACGTCTGCGTGATGCGGGGTGTGAGCCGCGTCGAGTGGTGGTGGTGGTTGGGCTCGCGGTCGCCGGAAACGACGCCGGCGATGAGCTGTGCGGCTGCCGGAGTTCAGGTGAGCTCGGGCTCGTCGCTAGGGGGCACGGCGAGGTGCGTGGAGTGGTGCTACGGGTTCCTGGCGATGCGGTGAGTGTGTTGGACAAGGTGGCGTGGCCGTTGGGTGGCCGGAGTCACGTCGGCGACGAGCTCGGCGGCGACGCGTGCGGTGATGCTTCGTGCAGTCGCTACGGTGCTCGGGAGAGAGAACGGAGAGGATGGGAAGGTGGCTGAGCTCACGGCGATCACGTCGGAGCAGTCGGCGAGGTTGGGGACAAGCTGGTGCGGCGGTGACGGCGAAGGGGATCTCCGGTGGTGGCGGAGTCGGGCGAGGTCGTTGCAGTGGCTTCGGGGCAAGCGAGCGCTCGGGGCTCGGCCTGCTCGAAGGAGAGGAGGGCGGCGGAGCTTCTCGACACGGTGGCGCGGCGCGGGGACGACGGAGAGCGCGGCTACGTCGGCGGTGCGGCGGTAGGTGCGTCGGCCATGGCGGGAGAGAGCGAGGGAGAGAGGCAGGGGCGAATGGATGTGTCCGGGGGTCGGGGCGGCGACGTGGGGCTCGCCCAGGTGTCCAGGGGCGCGGGCGGCAAGCAGGTGGCGCCGTGACGAGCTCGCGCACGCCAGCGTCACCTCCCTGTCTGCCTGGCGGGGACGAAGCAGCTGGCTGGCATGGGCCAGCACAGTGCTGGGCCGCCAGGTGGGCTGGGTGGTGGGTTGCGGCCAGGTAAGTTATTTTTCTTTTATTTCTGTTTTCTTTTATTTCTGCAAGTTTGTGGCATTTCTAAAAATACTTAGGCATCTCCAAAAATCACCAAACTGCACATGCTCACTGTATGGAACATATCCAACATGGAATATTTCAGTTTGGGATTATTTGGACATTTAAAATATTTACTAGCATTTAAATGCCCAAATGCAAGTTACATATGATTTAATTCAATGATCTTAAGATGACCTAGAAAATTGTAAACCCATTTTTTCAGAGGTTCTGACCCAAGACAAAAAGGGTGGACTTTTTAGAAGGGCATTTCAGGTTCATTGAAAATGATTTTAGTAAACCCTAGTTGTTTTCAGGGGGGTGCTGGGATTCTGTCATCCCCATTTCAAGTTTCTGTAAAAGTAAACATGATGCAACACTCTAATGCATGAACTAGCTAGGATGTGACAACGCTGTCCTTCTCCGGAGCCTCCTGCTCCCGTTTCGGCCGTAGGGGAGGTGGTGACGACGCCGCCTGCACCGACCACATGCCCCGTGGCGTCCATGTCCTCATGCATCCCTGTAGCCCCCATGGCCTCGGCGGCCGAGCGCGGAGGGGCCTTGAGGTGGACGGGTGAGCTGCAACACCAGGCTTCTTCTTGGGCGCCATGGATGATGAAGTCGTCGATGAAGAAAACGATGATGAAGATAACGCGCTGCGTACACTCTCGGGTTCGCGCAAGCGCTACCCCCTACCTGGCTCGCCAAAGATGTCATGGGAAAACACGACCACCTATGGGGCAATCGGCCCCTTGTGGTTCGGCGCGCGGGGGGGGGGGGGGGCGGGGTGGGGGGAGGAGCGCACGACAGCGATCACACATGCAATTTTACCCAGGTTCGGGCCGCTACGAGGCGTAAAACCCTACTCCTGCTTTGGTGGATTGATGTGAGGACCGTAGTGGAAACGCAGCGCTCTAGCCAGGCAAGGTTGCCTCGGGGCGAGAGCAGCTACGCGCGTATGAGTGTACAAGGGCCCGAATCCTTTCTAAGGTTGCCACGACCCTCCTTTTATAAATCAAGGCGTCACCACAATGGAAAATCAGTCATTGCATACTGATTAGATAACAAACAATGCTATCATGCCTAACTTTGCAGACAGGACAAGGCGCATTAAATGCGTCACTTAGTGTTACATCATAGCGCAGCCCGGCAAGCCTTGCCGGGCCGTTCGGCCACCTTCTCGCCTGCCTGCTTGACACGTCTCTGGACGGGTGTCATTTGGAGGTGATTTCCTTCAGAAGTGGCCACCACATGCCAAATAACAGCCACTTAGTCACTTGGGGGCTTGACACCGCACCGATCGATGACTTGCGTTGCTGTGAGGTGGGCGGTGGAGCCTTGGCGGGGTAGACCGCCCTCATCGTGCCCGGCAGGCCTACCGAGACAGTCTTGAGACTTGTCTTCGGGGCAACCTCGTCCTCGCCAAGGCTCGCCTTCCCGGCAAGGGAGGTTTTTCCCTTAGTGGTATCTTGCTCGTCCAGCTTGGTCTTGGTCTTCTTGATCCGCCCCTTGATTTCTTAAAGAGCTGATCTCTTCTGCTTTGTCTGGTCCTGGACGTTGCAACCTTGCTCTTAAGCCTGAGTAAAGTCTGGGCAACACACCTGGGGTTTGTTGCACCGACAATAGTAAACCCCTTGAACTTGTCGAAAACCTTTCGCGACAAGTCGAGCTTTGTAGACAGTAACATTCAGTCTTCTTCTTGAAGATCCATTTATTCTCAATGGCTTGCCGATCATCGGGCAAGTCCACCAAAGTCCATACTTTGTTCTCATACATGGATCCTATCTCAGATTTCATGGCCTCAAGCCGTTTTTTCGGAATCTGGGCTCATCATAGCTTCTTCATAGTTCATAGGTTCACCATGGTCTAATTACATAACTTCCAGGACAGGATTACCGTACCACTCTGGTGCAGATCGTGCTCTGGTCGACCTACGAGGTTTAGTAGTAACTAGATCTGAAGTTTCGTGATCATTATCATTCGCTTCCTCTCTAGTTGGTGTAGGCATCACGGGAACGGTTTTTTGTGATGTGCTACTTTCCAATTCAAGAGAAGGTACAATTACCTCAGCATGTTCTACTTTCCTCCCACTCACTTCTTTCGAGAGAAAATCCTTCTCTAGAAAGGATCCATTCTTGGCAACAAAGATCTTGCCTTTGGATCTGTGGTAGAAGGTATACCCAATAGTTTCCTTAGGGTATCCTATGAAGACGCACTTCTCCGATTTAGGTTCGAGCTTATAAGGCTGAAGCCTTTTAACATAATTGTCGCATCCCCAAACTTTAAGAAACGACATCTTAGGTTTCTTGCCAAACCACAGTTCATACGGTGTTGTCTCAACGGATTTAGATGGTGCCCTATTTAACGTGAATGCGGCTGTCTCTAATGTATAAGCCCAAAATGATAGTGGTAAATCGGTAAGAGACATCATAGAAAACACCATATCTAATAAAGTACGATTACGATGTTCGGGCACACCATTACATTGTGGTGTTCCAGGTGGCGTGAGTTGTGAAACAATTCCACATTGTTTTAAATGAAGGCCAAAGTCGTAACTCAAATATTCGCCTCCGCAATCAGATCGTAGAAACTTTATTTTCTTGTTACGATGACTCTCCACTTCACTCTAAAATTATTTGAACTTTTCAAATGTTTCATACTTGTGTTTTATCAAGTAGATATACCCATACCTACTCAAATCATCTGGGAAGGTCAGGAAATAATGATACCCGTTGCGTGCTTCAACACTCATCGGATCGCATACATTGGTATGTATTACTTCCAATAAGTCATTAGCTCGCTCCATTGTTCCGGAGAACGGAGTTTTATTCATCTTGCCCATAAGGCATGGTTTGCAAGTATCAAATGATTCATAATCAAGTGATTCCAAAAGTCCATCCGCATGGAGTTTCTTCATGCGCTTTACACCAATATGACCTAAACGGCAGTGCCCCAAGTATGTTGCACTATCATTATTGATACATCCATTTTTCATCATGCTTTTATATTGATATTTATTGCATTATGGGCTATTATTACACATTATAGCACGATACTTATGCCTTTTCTCTCTTTTTTTACAAGGTTTATACAAAGAGGGAGAATGCCGGCAGCTGGAATTCTGCACTAGAAAAGGAGCAAATCTGAGAGACCTATTCTGCACAACTCCAAAAGTCCTGAAAATTCACGGAGAATTATTTTGGAATATATAAAAAATATTGGGCGAAGAAAGTTCCAGATGGGACCCACCAGGCATCCACAAGGGTTGAGGGAACGCCCTACCCCCTGGGCGCGCCCCCGGTGCCCATCTTCTGCTATATGGTGTGTTTTGACCTGGAAAAAAATTCAAGAGGAAGCTTTTGGGACGAAGCAACGCCGTCTCGTGGCGGAACTTGGGCAGAACCAATCTAGGGCTCTGGCGGAGCTGTTCTACCGGGGAAACTTCCCTCCGGAGGGGGAAATCATCGCCATCGTCATCACCAACTATCCTCTCATCGAGATGGGGTCAATCTCCATCAACATCTTCATCAGCACCATCTCCTGTCAAACCCTAATTCATCTCTTGTATCTGATCTTTGTCTCAAAACCGTCAGATTGGTACCTGCGGGTTGCTAGTAGTGTTGATTACTCCTTGTAGTTGATGCTAGTTGGTTTATTCGGTGGAAGATCATATGTTTAGATCCTTAATGATAATTATTACTCCTCTGATTATGAACATGAATATGCTTTGTGAGTAGTTATGTTTGTTCGTGAGGACATGGGAGAAGTCTTGTTATAAGTAATCATGTGAATTCGGTATTTGTTCGATATTTTTGATGAGATGTATGTTGTCTTTCCTCTAGTTGTGTTATGTGAACGTCGACTACATGACACTTCACCATGATTTGGGCCTAGGGGAAGGCATTAGTTGGGAAGTAATAAGTAGATGATGGGTTGCTAGAGTGACAGAAGCTTAAACCCTAGTTTATGTGTTGCTTCGTAAGGGGCTGATTTGGATCCATATGTTTCATGCCATGGTTAGATTTATCTTAATTCTGTCGGCGTTTTGGCAATGGGGGTCCCCAGACTTGCCTGCCTGCGGCCCATGGCATGGCTCCACCAGCGGGCCCGTACGGCCCATCTTCATCAGCAAACCCTCAAGACCCTCGCGAGGGGCCAAGCCTCGTGAGGCAGACGATGCAAGACCTCCTCAGGGACAGCCTCACCAGGCTGGCTTGCGAGGGGCGGAGAGATCAAGGCAAGGGGAACCTCGCGAGGTTCCCGTGACGTAAGCCATGACGACCAAGGCCAGTCGGGGCACCAGCGAGCACAATGTCCTCGTTTCCTCTTTGGTGCTAAAGGGGCAAGCGCAGGCGAGGAGTCCCGAGGCATCACGCAAAGGTTTCCATATCGGTGCAACGAGACCAAGACTAGAAGGACGGCAAGACGGAGGTCACCGTGGAGCCCAAGACGGCGTCACCACCAGAACCTTTGGCACGCGAAGACCACCTTTAGTCAGGATAGCTTGTACTAGTTGTCCCCCTTCAAACTGGCCGTTGTGGCATCCCTTCCCGCTCAATATTTGGGAAGAGGACCAGGGCCTCTATAAATAGGACTAGCCACCACAGTAGGAGGCATCTCGAACTCATCTTGGATTAGACCATCGTCACCCACACAAGTTCACCAAGCACAAGAACACCTCTCCTCGGGAGGCTGTTCTTCCCTTGTACTGTTCATCCTCAGCCCGAGAGGCAATCCACCACACCACACTGGAGTAGGGTATTACACCACAACGGTGGCCCGAACCAGTATAAACATTGTGTCCCTTTGTTCTTTGGGTTTGCCGAGTTAGGCTGTGAGATCTCGATGCGAGCGAGTTAGAGGGGGGAGAGATCTTCATGAGCACCCTAGTGTTCGAACCTCAAGGGTTTTGCCGGAACCCGAAATCTGACATTTGGCGCACCAGGTAGGGGTGCGCTGAAATCTTCCTTCCGTCGATCCACGCTCCGCCACTACCGCGCCTCGCCCGCATGGCCGGCGCTGTTCTTCCGGCTACGATGACTGATTCCCGTGGCGGGGCCAGGGGGCTCCGAGCCTTGGCCCCCGCCTTACGACAGGTGCACTGGCCACCCAAGTTCAAGCCGGAGATGCCACCGTGCTACGACGGCATGGCTGACCCGTCGGCTTTCCTGCTGGCGTACGAGGAGGCCGTCCTGGGGGCCGGGGGCGACGCGAAGGTCATGGCCAACTGGCTCCCCATGGCCCTCGCTGGCGTGCCGCGCGCCTGGCTCCTCCATCTGCCGGGATGTTCTGTGGCCTCCTGGGGGGAGCTGCGCGACCTCTGCATCGTGCGCTTCGGGGGACCAGCACCCCCAGTCGTCGCAGCTCTCCTCTATGGCTCGCAGGCGCCGCCCTCGGATCGCCATACTTAGTCGTTCTTTCGCCAGATCGACAATGCCTCCACGCGGCAGGGGGCTCCCCTGGGTTGGGCGGCGCCCAAGGCCGACCTGATCTTCGACTCGGGGGATCACCCAGTCACCACCATCGGCTCGGGCGTGCTCCCGATGCTCTGCACGCCCACCATCTGCAGCGTAGCCGTTACCAAGACCCTCATCGACGGCGGCGCCGGCCTCAACGTGCTCTCTGTGGAGGCTTTTGGCCTCCTTCACGTACCGCTTGAGCGGCTCCGCCCCAGCAAGCCATTCTCCGGGGTCGGCGGCGGCTCCTCCAACCCCCTGGGGCAGATCCGTCTCCCCGTGACCTTCGGTACACGCGACAACTACCGCACCGAGCTAATCGACTTCGACATCGCCCGCATCGACTTACCGTACAACGCCATCCTCGGGTACCCAGCGCTGGCCCAGTTTATGGCCGCTACTCATCCCGCCTACAAGCACATGAAGATGCCAGGGAGCAAGGGCATCCTCACTGTGGCCGGGGACACTAAGGAAGCCTTGGCTGCCCTCAAACTCGCTTTCAGGGCCACGGCGGCAGCTTGCCCGGCCGGCAAGGCCGTGCCCCGGGCCAAGGGGGCTGCACCGACCAAGAAGAAGTAGCAATTCACTCAAGGTCAGGCCAAGACGAAGCAAGTACCAGTTGATGAGGACGGTGCCTCAGGCGCCACCTTTACTATAGGCGCCGACCTCGCCCCAGACCAAGAAAGGGAGTTGGTGGACTTCCTGCGGGCGATCAAGGAAGTGTTCTCCTAGGAGCCCAAGCAGCTAGTTGGGGTCCCGAGAGAAGTGATTGAGCATCATCTGATGGTGTGCCCTAACGTGCGCCCTCTGAAGCTGGAGGCAGAGGGTGTGTAATGCCCACGATGCGGCTATATCTCCCACGTGTCGAGGCACGACTTAGAGGCATAACCGCATTGTGGTTTTGTCGCAAGAAGGGTCATCTTCACACAATCCCATGTAATGAACAACAATGGGATAACGAGAGTTGGCTTACAATTGCCACTTCACACAATACATAAATATAATTCATACATCATCCAAAATCCACACATAGACCGACTACGGTCAAGATCCAAATGAAAATAAGATAACCCCAAATGCTAGATCCCCGATCATCCCAACTGGGCTCCACTACTGATCATCAGGAAAAGAAACATAATAACGACCACGTTCCTCGTCGAACTCCCACTTGAGCTTGGTTGCGTCATCTGCACTGGCATCGTCAGCACCAGCAACTGTTTTGGTAGAATCTGTGAGTCACGAGGACTCAGCAATCTCACACCCGCGAGATCAAGACTATTTAAGCTTATAGGAAAAGGATGGTGTAATGAGGTGGAGCTGCAGCAGGCACTAAGCATATATGGTGGCTAACATACGCAAATGAGAGCGAGAAGAGAGGCAACGCAACGGTCGCGAAGCTAGAAATGATCAAGAAGTGATCCTAAAACTACTTACGTTCATGCATAACACAAACCGTGTTCACTTCCCGGACTCCGCCGAGAAGAGACCATCACGGCTACTCACACGGTTGATGTATTTTAATTAAGTCAAGTGACAAGTTCTCTACAACCGGACATTAACAAATTCCCATCTGCCTCATAACCGCGGGCACGGCTTTTAAAAGATAATACCCTGCAAGGAGTCCAAACTTAGTCCATCATAAGCTCTCACGGTCAACGAAGGATAAACCTTCTCCCGGAAAGACCCGATGAGTATCGGAATCCCGGTTTACAAGACATTTCGACAATGGTAAAACAAGACCAGCAAAGCCACCCGAATGTGCCGACAAATCCCGATAGGAGCTGCACATATCTCGTTCTCAGGGCACACCGGATTGTCCAAGCTTCCGATAGGCGAGCCCAGAGTTGCCCCTGGTGGCCACCGGCGACTGACAGGTTGGACCAATACTCAGAGGAGCACTGGCCCGGGGGTTTAAATAAAGATGACCCTCGGGCTGGCGAAAACCCAAGGGAAAAGGCTTAGGTGGCAAATGGTAAAACCAAAGTTGGGCCTTGCTGGAGGAGTTTTATTCAAGGCGAACTGTCAAGTGGGTCCGATAAATCACCCGACCGCGTAAGGAACGCAAACTCAAGGAACATAAAACTGGTATGACGGAAACTAGGGCGGCAAGAGTGGAACAAAACACCAGGCATAAGGCCGAGCCTTCCACCCTTTACCAAGTATATAGATGCATTAATTAAATAAGAGATATTGTGATATGCCAACATATCCATGTTCCAACATGGAACCAACTTCAACTTCACCTGCAACTAGCAACGCTATAAGAAGGGCTGAGCAAAAGCGGTAACTTAGCCAAACAACGGTTTGCTAGGAAATGATGGTTAGAGGCTTGACATGGCAAATATGGGAGGCATGATATAGCAAGTGGTAGGTAGCGCAGCATGGCAATAGAACGAACAACTAGCAAAGCAAAGATAGAAGTGATTTCGAGGGTATGGTCATCTTGCGTGCAGGGTTCTCAGAGTTGTCGAAAGCTTGATCCTCATAAGCGTACTCAACAGGTTCCTCGTTCACGAACTCGTCTCCCGGCTCTATCCACAAGAAGAACACAAGCAATGGAACCACAATCAATCACGGGAAATGCACAAGCAACATGATGCAAAACATGCATGATATGCGAGATGTGATATGCGATGCGTATGCGTGCTCCGGAAGAAAAATGATGAACAAGGCAGTAACTTGGCAAAACCAAGCATGCCACTGGAAAGATGAGATGATTTCGGTCGAAATCGATATAAAGATCACCGGAAACGGATGCACGGTTTGCAAATGGCAAGCAAAACAAGAATGACACGAATCTGCGATTAACAGCATGATAGCACTTAGAATGCAATAATTAACTATGCTACAGCACTCCAACAGAGCAACAAAGCATATGAAAGTAATCTACAGGAGATGCTTAACAAAAAATGAACACTGAGCTACGGCTAGATCACAACATAACAGGTTCAAACAAGCATGGCAAAAGTGCAAAAGATATCAGGTTCCCAAACTTGGTGAATTACTGGACATGGCATAAACAGCATCAGGTAGCAATGTTCAGAGCAAGCAACCAACATGCTACAGGAACTTAACATGGCAAAACAAGGCATGACAGTATTCTACTAAAAGCATATGACAAAAGTCCCTTAATGACCATAACCCAAAAATAGGACCAGAAGATAAGATGGCAACCATGTAAACATAGCAAGTTTCGTTAACAGGTTTCAGACTTAGCAGAAAACAGAGCATGGCAGAAACAGTAATATGAAGGCATCTTGGTGAGCTTGATTCACTCACCACAAAGCAATTCATGACAAAACAAGCATACCTACAGCAAGATGGCATGTTTATGAAGCTATCCATGGAAAGAGAAAGTACATAGCATGAAAGGATCAACTACAACAAGCTTGGCAAAATTGAATATCATGTAAACAATCTGCCAGGAACATTTTATAGCAAAGGTAGAGCAAGATAAAGACATGCTAGGGCACTCCATAATTGCAAACAAGGGCATGGATGGATATACAACAACTATATCTACAAAACATCCTTACTGAACATCACCAAAATAAGCATGGATCAATCTGTAGACACAAGGATACATGGCAACAAAATAACAGCAGTCACAGACGGTAAAATTACCAAGTCCCTGAAATCAGAAACATCACGAAGCCTAGTTTGCATGCTTGTGCTAGTCACCACAGATATCACAAAACTACATGGCATACGCCTCTATAAAGATGACATGGCATACATCAAAACACATGCAGAGCTCATGCCCATAAGATGCACAGATTAAATGCAACAAAAATAACAACACCCTAAGATCTGGTAAGTAACAGCAGTTAACAGCATATAGCACTCTTGCACCAGAGATTTGGGCATCAAGATGGACTCAAATGAACCTAGAATAATGGAACAAAATGAAGAGCATCTCGTAACGAACATTTCGATATATTACACGCACGAAATGGAGCTATATGCAGAGAGTTATGATGCAATGAACAGGAGCACATATTGTAAGAAATCTAGGACAGAAATTCGCGGGGGGGGGGGGGGGGGGGGGAGAAAAGTCAACCTCCGGTCCAGCCCGATCTAGGGTTCACGCGCGGGCCGAGGTTCATCGGGCTCGCCGGAGCTGCTGCCGGAGACGGAGGACAGGGCGGCCGGAGGAGAGGAGGGAGACGGCGGCACTCGGGCGGAGAGGAGGAGGAGGAGGCGCCGGGGAGGCGCGGGATGTGGGGGGCGGCGGAGGGCGGCGACGCCGGGCGGAGCGGCGCGGTCGGGGCGGCACCGGCGAACGTTGGGCGCGACGGCGAGGACGGCGGGGCGGCCGCCCGGGCGGAGGAGGAAGGAGCTCGGGCGGCGGGGCGGCGCACGGGCTCTGGGGCGGCCAGGCACGGGCCCGGCGGGCCGCGGGCGTACGGGCGGCGGCGTGGACACGTGTCGCCCGCCCGTTGTCTCGGGGCGGCGGCGGCTCTGTCCGGCGTGGTACGAACACGTCCGGCGCGCGGAGGGGCGATTTGATCTAGGGTTAGGGTGGTTTTTGACCGAGATGTTGGACGGGGAAGGTATTTTTATAGGTAGAGGGAGCTAGGAGACTCCAAATGGAGCACGGTTTTCACCCACACGATCGTAATCGAACGACCTAGAGCATGGAAGTGACTTAGAGGGGTTTTGGGCTGTTTGGAGGGGGTTTTTGCTGCAACACACAAAAGGACTTTGCGGTTGCCCGGTTAACCGTTGGAGCATCAAACGACCTCCAAATGGAATGAAACTTGACAGGTGGTCTACCGGTGGTATACCAAGGCCACTTGACAAACCTCGGTCCATTCTGAGAATGTTTAACACCCGCTCACGAAAAGAGACAAGTGGGGTGCGCCGGTGCATGTGGGAGTGTCGGATTTCAAAACGGACAACGGGGGAAATGCTCGGATGTGTGAGACGAACACGTATGCAAATGAGATGCACATGATGACATGATATGAGATGCATGCCATGAACAAAATGCAAAACAAAAACGAAACCCAACCACGGAGGGAATATCATAACACATAGCCGAAAATGGCAAGGGTTGGAGTTACGAATATGGAAAGTTACATCCGGGGTGTTACAACACTCCACCACTACGAGAGGATCTCGTCTCGAGATCTAGGACTGAAAGAACTCTGGATATTCGGAACGGAGATGGTCCTCGCGTTCCCAGGTGGCTTCTCGGTTGGAATGGTGCGACCACTTCACTTTCAGGAATTTGATTGACTTGTTGCGAGTCTTGCGCTCAGTATCTTCAAGAATAGCAACGGGGTGCTCATGATAAGACAGATCTTCCTGGAGGTCAATCTCTTTGAAGTTGATGGTGTGCTCAGGAGTTTTGAAGCACTTGCGAAGCTGTGACACGTGGAACACATCGTGCACATTCGCAAAGTTGGAGGGAAGCTCAAGTTGATAGGCGAGGTCGCCTCTTTTGCCAATGATCTTGAAAGGACCCACGTATCTAGGGGCAAGCTTCCCTTTGATACCGAAGCGACGAGTGCCTTTCATTGGAGAGACGCGGAGGTAGACATGGTCTCCGATCTCGAAAGCCACATCACGGTGCTTACTATCATAGTAACTCTTCTGGCGCGATTGCGCGGCTTTGAGATTTTCACGGATGACTTTACACATTTCTTCAGCCTCTGTGATTAAGTCGTTGCCAAGAAGTTGGCGTTCACCAGTCTCTGACCAATTGAGAGGAGTACGACACTTTCTGCCATAGAGAATCTCGAATGGGGCCTTGCCCGAACTTGCTTGGAAACTGTTGTTGTAGGAGAATTCGGCATATGGAAGACAATCTTCCCATTTCATGCCAAAGGAAATGACACAAGCCCTGAGCATATCTTCAAGAATTTGATTGACTCGCTCGACTTGGCCACTAGTTTGAGGATGGAAAGCTGTGCTGAAGCGAATGTTGGTGCCCATGGCCTTCTGGAAGGAGTCCCAGAACTTAGAAGTGAAGATGCTTCCATGATCTGAAGATATCAATTGTGGAATGCCGTGCAAGGAGACAATTCTGGAGGTGTATAGCTCTACCAACTGGGCTGCTGTGATGGATTCTTTGATTGGAAGGAAATGAGCCACTTTAGTAAGCTTGTCGATGACAACGAAGATAGCATCATTTCCGCGCTTGGACTTGGGAAATCCAGTCACGAAGTCCATTTCGATATGATCAAACTTCCACTCTGAGATAGCAAGAGGTTGGAGGAGACCAGCTGGTCGTTGGTGTTCTGCTTTCACCCTTCGACAGACATCACATTCATTCACGAACTGAGCGATTTCTCGCTTCATTCGAGTCCACCAATATGACTGCTTGAGGTCAGGGTACATCTTCGTACTTCCAGGATGAATGGAAAGAAGAGAATTGTGCGCCTCGTTCATAATGACTTTTCTTAGATCACCTTTAGGAACCACAATCCGCTCCTCAAAGAATAAAGTGTCTCTGTCATCAACGCGATAGCACTTGTATTTGGAAAGACCCTTGTCGATACCACGTTTCACCTTCTTCACCATGGTATCCAGGAGTTGTGCCTCACGAATTTGATCTTCCAAAGTAGGAGAGACTATGAGGTTGACAAGAAAGCCTTGAGGAACAACTTGGAGATTCAGCTTGCGGAAAGCTTCACAAAGATCCGGTTGGAATGGCTTGAGAATTAAGCTGTTGCAATAAGCCTTCCTGCTCAAAGCATCTGCAATGACATTGGCTTTGCCTGGAGTATATTCGATACTCGGATTGTACTCTTGAATCATTTCGACCCAACGAGTCTGCCTGAGGTTGAGGTTGGGTTGAGTGAAGATGTACTTGAGACTCTTGTGATCGGTGAATATGTCCACTTGTCTTCCCAACAAGAGATGTCTCCATGTTATTAATGCATGGACAACTGCCGCCAACTCAAGATCGTGAGTGGGGTAGTTCTTTTCATTGGGCTTCAACTGACGAGAGGTATAAGCCACAACTTTCTTCTCTTGCATTAACACAGCACCGAGACCTTGAAGAGAAGCATCGCAGAAAACTTCAAATGGCTTGGATTCGTCAGGAGGAGTCAACACAGGAGCTGTGACGAGTTTCTCTTTGAGAGTGTTGAAAGCAACGTCACACTCAGGAGACCAGACATACTTCACATGCTTCTGGAGGAGGTTGGAAAGAGGCTTTGCAATCTTAGAGAAATTATCAACGAATCTTCGGCAATAGCTTGCAAGACCAAGAAAACTGCGAAGCTGCTTGACATTCTGAGGAGGTTCCCAATTCACAATTGCGGACACCTTCTCGGGATTAACAGCGATGCCCTTGGCAGAGATGATATGACCGAGGTAAAGAACTTCATCAAGCCAAAACTCACATTTGGAAAACTTCGAATAAAATTGATACTCTCTGAGCTTGTCGAGCACCAATCGCAAATGTTTGGCATGGTCCTTCTTATTCTTGGAGAAAACCAAGATATCATCGAGATACACCAGGACGAATTCATTGGTATAGGGGTTGAAGATGAAATTCATCATCCAAGAGAATGTTGGAGGAGCATTGACAAAGGCCGAAAGACATGACAGTATATTCATAAGAACCAAAGCTTGTTCTGAATGCTGTCTTGGGAATATCTTCTTCACGAATGCGAATCTGATGATAACCAATTCGAAGGTCAAGCTTGGAGAAAACTTTAGCACCCTTGAGTTGCTCGAATAGCTCATTGATGTTGGGAAGTGGATACTTGTTCTTGATTTTCTTCTTGTTCAATGGACGGTAGTCGACACAAAGTCGGTCCGTGCCATTCTTCTTCTGGACAAAAAGAACACCACGACCCCATGGAGATGAACTCGGTCTGATCAAACCCAGATGCTCTTGTTCATCGAGCTGTTTCTTCAATTCCTTCAGCTCCTTGGGTCCAAGCTTGTATGGACGCTTGCAAACGGGTTTCGTGCCCGGCTCAAGATCGATAACGAACTCAACTGGCCGGTGAGGAGGCATACCCGGAAGCTCTTCTGGAAAGACATCTTGATACTCACAAACGACTGGAATCTGAGAGATGGCATTCAACTCGCCCTTCTCATTGAGAGAAAACAACCGAATGGTTTCATCACGAGCGGCATAGATAATCACATCCTCAGAAGAGTGTGTCAATTGAATTTCCCTGGCAGCACAATCAAGTTGAGCCTTGTGCTTAGAAAGCCAGTCCATCCCGAGAATTAGATCAATATCCGAGTCACCAAGAACAATTGGTTTAGACAGAAATTTATAGTTCCCCATCTTGATGGAAACATCCGGAACCGTGTAGCTTGCGTTCATGCATTTGCCCGGAGAGACAGCTGCTAACGTTCTAGGCAATTCTTGGAAATGCAATTCATGCTTGGATGCAAATGGTCTTGAGATGAAACTAAGCGATGCACTAGTGTCAAAAAGAACTTTTGCAGGAATATCATTAACTGAGAGATTACCCATTATCACATCAGTAGAATCCTCCGCTTGAGCTGCATTCATCATGTTGACCTTTGCAAACTTTGGATTATGCTTGACCACTGCATTGCTGGAAGATCTCACAGGAGGAGGAGGAGGCGGAAGGCGCCTTTGGTTGAAGCACTTGTTAGCATAGTGACCTTTCTGCTGACACTTGTTGCAAGTCACGTCTGAGAGTGGACGATGATAAGGAGCATTGGACTTTGGAGCTTGATTCTGAGACTTGTTCTGATAGCCAGAGTTGGAAGAGTGGGAAGATCCATGGCCACCTTTGTTCTTCTGCTGGTAAGGCTGACGAAACGGAGGAGGAGGAGGAGGCAACCACAACTTCTGTTGCTTAGCTGCCACAAGTGAGGAAGAAGAAGACCGAACTGCGTCCCTGACTCTCTTCTTAGAAGCCTCACACTTGAGCTGAGCAGCCTCTTGTTTCAGTGCCATGTTATAGAATTGATCAAACTGAGTAGGCTCAACAAGAACGAGAGCTAACTGCAGATCCTCTCTAAGGCCACCTCTGAAGTGATAGATCATGCTCTTTTCATCAGGAACGTCTTGTTTAGCGAAGCGAGCAAGTTTCTGAAACTAGATGTTGAATTGATACACAGACATGTTGCCTTGCTTGAGATTGCGGAACTCCTCACGCTTGATCTCAACAACACTTTGTGGAATGTGGTGCGCTTTGAAGTCCCGACAGAAGTCAGTCCAAGTGATCACACGACCTCCTCTGGAATCTTTGTATTGTTGATACCAATCAGCAGCTTGGTCCTTGATCTGAAAAGAAGCGAACTTGACATAGTCCTCAGGCCTGACATTGCTACATTCAAAATGCTTGTTGATGTCCACGAGCCAATCATCGGCATCTGTGGCCTCGGCACAGTAGCTGAAAGACTTGGGTTGATTTGCGAGAAACTGGTTGAGGGGAGCGAAATGAGGCTGATTGTTGCCTTGACCTTGATTTCCTTGATTTCCTTGCCCGTGGGTGCGTTCTTGCAAGAGTTGCAGAATCATCTGAGCATTGGCGTTGGTGGCTGCCATGATAGCTTTCCATGCCTCCGGAGGCGGAGGTGGTGGCGGAGGGTTCGCCTGACTCCCTTCATTGCGTTCCGGATTCGGACGCGTTGGTGGAGCCATCCTGAAGAGGGTGACATCCGTTAGCATCTTGATAGACAAACAGACAAGTAGAATCAACGGATAGAAATTGCAACATATAGTCTTCACAATAAACATTCGAACGAGGATGAACGAATGAATTCCATAGTAAATCATCACACTTCCATTAAGTTGAGAAGCCACTTAGAAAAAGGTATGGAATCAACATTTGACTTCGAAGCAACTCGAATACCACAATTCAAAACAAAACAAAGTATTGGCTTGCAGAATAAGCCGGAACAAACATATGATAGAGATTTCGTGGTGGGGCCCACACGGGCTCGATCGTACAACACCATCATGTACAAGGCAGTGCACATGACATACGAAGCATCCCCGAGTCGGCATAGCCAAGGACTCTTGAAGACACTACGAGACCACTGTAAAACCAACCGTGGAAAGGCGGACCACTAGACGTCGAACCCCAATCTCATATCATGCGTTTGTCGGAAAGATATCCTAGGAACTACTTGAATTCCCACTTATAAACTCCCGAAACTTTCTGGTTATGCAATCTGGTGTTGGGGATACAGGGGACACAAAATATATCACCCAAACTAGCAATCCCTAGATCCAGCTGTATCCATCCGTCAACACATAACCAAGAAACCTTCGGAAATCATTTACCTCAACCTTCGAAAAGCATCCGTTATACGAGTTATGGCAATACTCCCGAACTCCCACCCCAGTACTGGGTGGCGTCGAGGTGATCTCACCAACAACTGCATAAAAGAGATTTCGATGTCGGCGAAACTCAGGTATTCCAGAACTGCAACGATAAAATTGTGACGGCAACACCTCGGAGCTCAACTCCCCGGGACACTGCCACAACCCCTAAATGTCAGGAGGCACCAAGAACAATGTTCTCGTCACAAAACCATCGGAACGATTCCAAGATACCGCGTGATCCTAAAAAAAATTAGTGAAATTTGAGGAGAGAAGAGTCAAAACTTCTACGTCAGGAGGTCTCACCAGAGCAACGAAGGGACTGAGAAGTAAAAAGAATCCTACTCTCCGATAAATACAATCCTAAGACACAAACCATTTTTGTTCTAGACTTAACAACACCAGCGATTCGATCAAGCAGGGGGCTCCTAAGTCGGGGATGGCTCTGATTACCAACTTGTAACACCCACGTGTCGAGGCACGACTTAGAGGCATAACCGCATTGTGGTTTTGTCGCAAGAAGGGTCATCTTCACACAATCCCATGTAATGAACAAGAATGGGATAACGAGAGTTGGCTTACAATCGCCACTTCACACAATACATAAATATAATTAATACATCATCCAAAATCCACACATAGACCGACTACGGTCAAGATCCAAATGAAAATAAGATAACCCCAAATGCTAGATCCCCGATCGTCCCAACTGGGCTCCTCTACTGATCATCAGAAAAAGAAACATAATAACGACCACGTTCCTCGTCGAACTCCCACTTGAGCTCGGTTGCGTCATCTGCACTGGCATCGTCGGCACCTGCAACTGTTTTGGTAGAATCTGTGAGTCACGAGGACTCAGCAATCTCACACCCGCGAGATCAAGACTATTTAAGCTTATATGAAAAGGATGGTGTAATGAGGTGGAGCTGCAGCAGGCACTAAGCATATATGGTGGCTAACATACGCAAATGAGAGCGAGAAGAGAGGCAACGCAATGGTCGAGAAGCTAGAAATGATCAAGAAGTGATCCTGAAACTACTTACGTTCATGCATAACACAAACTGTGTTCACTTCCCGGACTCCGCCGAGAAGAGACCATCATGGCTACTCACACGGTTGATGTATTTTAATTAAGTCAAGTGACAAGTTCTCTACAACCGGACATTAACAAATTCCCATCTGCCTCATAACCGCGGGCACGGCTTTCGAAAGATAATACCCTGCAGGGGTGTCCCAACTTAGCCCATCATAAGCTCTCACGGTCAACGAAGGATAAACCTTCTCCCGGAAAGACCCGATCAGTCTCGGAATCCCGGTTTACAAGACATTTCGACAATGGTAAAACAAGACCAGCAAAGCCACCCGAATGTGCCGACAAATACCAATAGGAGCTGCACATATCTCGTTCTCAGGGCACACCGAATTGTCCAAGCTTCCGATAGGCGAGCCCAGAGTTGCCCGTGGTGGCCACCGGCGACTGACAGGTTGGACCAATACTCAGAGGAGCACTGGCCCGGGGGTTTAAATAAAGATGACCCTCGGGCTCGCGAAAACCCAAGGGAAAAAGGCTTAGGTGGCAAAAGGTAAAACCAAGGTTGGGCCTTGCTGGAGGAGTTTTATTCAAGGCGAACTGTCAAGGGGGTCCCATAAATCACCCAACCGCGTAAGGAACGCAAACTCAAGGAACATAATCCCGGTATGATGGAAACTAGGGCGGCAAGAGTGGAACAAAACACCAGGCATAAGGCCGAGCCTTCCACCCTTTACCAAATATATAGATGCATTAATTAAATAAGAGATATTGTGATATTCCAAAATATCCATGTTCCAAAATGGAACCAACTTCAACTTCACCTGCAACTAGCAACGCTATAAGAAGGGCTGAGCAAAAGCGGTAACTTAGCCAAACAACGGTTTGCTAGGAAAGGATGGTTAGAGGCTTGACATGGAAATATGGGAGGCATGATATATCAAGTGGTAGGTAGCGCAGCATAGCAATAGAACGAACAAATAGCAAAGCAAAGATAGAAGTGATTTCGAGGGTATGGTCATCTTGCCTGCAAGGTTCTCAGAGTTGTCGAAAGCTTGATCCTCGTAAGCGTACTCAACAGGTTCCTCGTTTACGAACTCGTCTCCCGGCTCTACCCACAGCAATAACACAAGCAATGGAACCACAATCAATCAAGGGAAATGCACAAGCAACATGATGCAATACATGCATGATATGCGAGATGTGATATGCGATGCATATGCATGCTCCGGAACAAAAAGGATGAACAGGGCATCAACTTGGCAAACCAAGCATGCCACTGTAAAGATGTGATGATTTCGGTCGAAATCGGTATAAATATCACCGGAAACGGATGCACGGTTTGCAAATGGCAAGAAAAACAAGAATGACACGATTCTGCGATTAACAGCATGATAGCATTTAGAATACAACAAGTAACTATGCTACATCACTCCAACATAGCGACAAAGCATATGAATGTAATCTACAGGAGATGCTTGACAAAAGATGAACACTGAGCTACGGCTAGATCACAACATAACAGGTTCAAACAAGCATGGCAAAAGTGCAAAAGATATCAGGTTCCCAGACTTGGTGAATTACTGGACATGGCATAAACAGCATCAGGTAGCAATGTTTAGAGCAAGCAACCAACATGCTACAGGAACTTAACATGGCAAAACAAGGCATGACAGTATTCTACTAAAAGCATATGACAAAAGTCCCTTAATGACCATAACCCAAAAATAGGACCAGAAGATAAGATGGCAACCATGTAAACATAGCAAGTTTCGTTAACAGGTTTCAGACTTAGCAGAAAACAGAGCATGGCAGAAACAGTAATATGAAGGCATCTTGGTGAGCTTGATTCACTCACCACAAAGCAATGCATGACAAAACAAGCATACCTACAGCAAGATGGCATGTTTATGAAGCTATCCATGGAAAGAGAAAGTACATAGCATGAAAGGATCAACTACAACAAGCTTGGCAAAATTGAATGTCATGTAAACAATCTGCCAGGAACATTTTATAGCAAAAGTAGAGCAAGATTAAGACATGCTAGGGCACTCCATAATTGCAAAACAAGGGCATGGATGGATATACAACAACTATATCTACAAAACATCCTTACTGAACATCACCAAAATAAGCATGGATCAATCTGTAGACACAAGGATACATGGCAACAAAATAACAGCAGTCACAGACGGTAAAATTACCAAGTCCTTGAAATCAGAAACATCACGAAGCCTAGTTTGCATGCTTGTGCTAGTCACCACAGATATCACAAAACTACATGGCATATGCCTCTGTAAAGATGACATGGCATACATCAAAACACATGTAGAGCTCATGCCCATAAGATGCACAGATTAAATGCAACAAAAATAACAAAACCCTAAGATCTGGTAAGTAACAGCAGTTAACAGCATATAGCACTCTTGCACCTCGTAACGAACATTTCGATATATTACACGCACAAAACGGAGCTATATGCAGAGAGTTATGATGCAATGAACAGGAGCACATATTGTAAGAAATCTAGGACACTGAGAAATTCGGCGGGGGCGGGGGGGGGGGAGAAAAGTCAACCTCCGGTCCAGCCCGATCTAGGGTTCACGCGCGGCCCGAGGTTCGTCGGGCTCGCCGGAGCTGCTGCCGGAGACCGAGGACGGGGCGGCCGGAGGAGAGGAGGGAGACGGCGGCGCTCGGGCGGAGAGGAGGAGGAGGAGGCGCCGGGGAGGCGCGGGATGTGCGGCGGCGGCAGAGGGCGGCGACACCGGGCGGAGCGGCGCGGTCGGGGCGGCGCCGGCGAACGTCGGGCGGGAGGGCGAGGACGGCGGGGCGGCCGCGTGGGCGGAGGAGGAAGGAGCTCGGGCGGCGGGGCGGCGCACGGGCTCGGGGGGGGGGGGGGCAGGCACGCGCCCGGCGGGCCGGGGGCGTACGGGCGGCGTGGACACGTGTCGCGCGCCCGTTGGCTCGAGGCGGCGGCGGCTCCGTCCGGCGCGGTACGGACACGTCCGGCGCGCGGAGGGGCGATTTGATCTAGGGTTAGGGTGGTTTTTCCCCGAGATTTTGGAGGGGGGAAGTATTTTTATAGGTAGAGGGAGCTAGGAGACTCCAAATGGAGCACGGTTTTCGCCCACACGATCGTGATCGAACGCCTAGAGCATGGAAGTGACTTAGAGGGGTTTTGGGCTGTTTGGAGAGGGGTTTTGCTGCAACACACAAAAGGACTTTGCGGTTGCCCGGTTAACCGTTGGAGCATCAAACGACCTCCAAATGGAACGAAACTTGACAGGTGGTCTACCGGTGGTATACCAAGGACACTTGACAAACCTCGGTCCATTCCGAGAATGTTTAACACCCGCTCACGAAAAGAGACAAGAGGGGTGCGCCGGTGCATGTGGGAGTGTTGGATTGCAAAACGGACAACGGGGAAAATGCTCGGATGCGTGAGACGAACACGTATGCAAATGAGATGCACATGATGACATGATATGAGATGCATGACATGAACAAAATGCAAAACAAAAACGAAACCCAACCACGGAGGGAATATCATAACACATAGCCGAAAATGGCAAGAGTTGGAGTTACGAATATGGAAAGTTACATCCGGGGTGTTACAGGGTGTCATTCGCGAGGTTCGGTACCATAAAGTGGCTGGCAAACCCGGTTGTCGTGCCGAAGAAAGGTGGGAAGGAGCGCATGTGTGTCGACTTCACCAACCTCACCAAGGCCTGCCCTCAAGACCCATTCCCGCTGCCGCGCATCGACCAGATAGTCGACTCCACCGCCGAGTGTGACCTGCTATGCTTCCTGGATGCGTTCTCAGGCTACCACCAGATCAACATGGCGGTGGAAGATGTGGAGAAAACGGCTTTATTGACCCCGTGCGGGGTATACTGCTACACATGCATGCCGTTCAGACTGCGCAACGCAGGGGTAACCTTCCAGCGGCTCATGCACATCGCTTTGGGCGGCAGCTCGGGAGGAACGCTGAGGCTTACGTCGACGACATTGTGGTGAAGTCTCGGGAGGCGAGAACTTTGATTCAGGACGTGGAGGAAACCTTCACGAGCCTGCGCCAGGTGCACTTGCGGCTCAACCCGGAGAAATGCGTGTTTGGTGTCCCTTCCGGCAAGCTGCTGGGCTTCCTCGTGTCCCACAGGGGGATTGAGGCTAACCCGAAGAAGGTCAAGGCAATCGAAGACATGAGCCCACCACAAACCCTCAAGGAGATGCAGAAGCTTGCAGTCTACGTGCTTCGTGCTTCGTTGGGGCGCTTCATCTCTAAGTTGGGAGAGCGCGCCCTACCATTCTTCAAGCTGATGAAGAAGAAGGGCCCATTTGAGTGGAACCCGGAGGCTGACCAAGCGTTTCAAGACCTCAAGAGATACTTGACCAGCCCGCCGGTGATGGTGGCACCTCGTTCTCTCGAGTCCTTGGTACTCTACCTGTCTGCCACACCCACTCCGCCAGCGCGGCACTGGTGGCCCTCGGGGAGGAGCGCCAGGTCAAGGGCCTGCCGAATGGAGCCGCCAAGTCGGACGAGGAAGCACAACACCAAGGCGATGCTCCTGAGACGGCGGCTGCCCCGGCAAGTCATCAAGCCCCTGAAGCTGGAAATCCACAGGAAACACCTCAGTCCCCGAGAACCGAAGACTCCGCCAGCTCTCCTACTCTCGTCGAGCACCCGGTGTACTTCGTCAGCACAGTGCTACGGGATGCGAGAGCACGATACCCCATGCCTCAGAAGCTCTTGCTCGCGCTCCTACTAGCTTCGCGTAAGCTGCGCCACTACTTCCAGGGTCACCCCATCAAGGTCGTCTCAGCCTACCCGTTGGAGAGAGTACTCAGGAGCCCCAATGCTGCGGGAAGGGTTGCCGAATGGAACATCGAGTTGCAAGCGTTTGACTTGGAGTTCAGCACAACCAGGGTCAACAAGGGGGCCGCGCTCGCCGACTTTGTGGCTGAATGGACCGACACCCTGGAACTCAAAGCTGGCGAGGACCGGTCCCTCTTGCCAGGGAGTGAAGCGCCGGATGGCTGGGTCATGTACTTCGATGGCATGTTCGCACGCCAGGGCACGGGGGCTGGCGCCGTGCTCATCTCGCCCACTCAGGACAAGCTTTACTATGCCGTGCAGCTCTGCTTCCAACAGGGCGAGAAGGTCTCCAACAACATCGCAGAGTACGAAGGCCTCTTCGCCGGCCTCAGGGCTGCGGTGGCCCTGGGGGTGAAACGCCTCACCATCAAAGGAGACTCACAGCTCCTCGTCAACTTCTCCGACAAGGTGTACAAGCCGAGGGATGAGCACATGGAGGCATACCTCACAGAGGTAAGCAAAATGGAGAAGCAGTTCCTGGGCCTGGAGCTACAGCATGTGCCTCACGGCACCAACAAGGAGGCCGATGACATCGCCAAGAGAGCATCCAAGCGGCTACCCCAAGAGCCTGGCGTCTTCGAGGAACGGATCTTCAAGCCTTCAGCAGCAGCCCCATCTGCGGAACCAGCGCCACCTCAGGAGGAACTCCCCCAGCCACCAGCATCGGGAGCCCCCGCCTGCGGCCCGACCTCAGGAGCACGCCTGCTCCTGGCGCTCGAGCCTCGGGAGGGGTGCTGGATCTAGGAGTTCAAGGCATACCTGACGCAGGGCACGTTGCCAGAGAAGGAAGAAGACACGGAGCGTGTGGCCCGGCAGGCTACGGCGTACTGCATTCAGGATAGTGAGCTATACAAGAAGCGACCAAATGACGTTTCTATATGATGCATCTCCAGGGAACAGGGGAATGAGCTGCTGGCTGACATACATGGCAGAGACTGCGGGCACCACTCATGGTCGCGCACCCTAGTCGGCAAGGCCTTCCACAGCGGGTTCTACTGGCCCACAGCACTCAACGACGCGGCCGAGCTGGTGAAATCCTGCGAGGCCTGCCAATTCCATGCCAAGCAGATCTACCAGCCAGCTTGGGGTCTCCAGACCATCCCGCTCTCATGGCGGTTCGCAGTCTGGGGGCTGGATATCCTGGGCCCATTCCCTAGAGCGCCTGGAGGTTACCGCTACTACGTCGCCATCGACAAATTCACCAAGTGGGCGGAAGTGGAAGCTGTCTGCACCATCCCAGCCGGGTCACCAGTCAAGTTCATTAAGGGCCTCGTAAGCCGATTTGGAGTCCCTAACCGCATCATCACTGACAACGGCTCACAGTTCACTAGCAATCTCTTCAAAACATATTGTACTAACCTTGGAACACAGATCTTCTACGCCTCCGTGGCACACCCCAGGAGCAACGGCCAGGCCGAATGCGCCAACGTGGAAGTCTTGAGGGGCCTCAAGACCAGGACCTTCAAGAAGAAGCTCCAGGCCTGCGGCAGGGGGTGGCACGACGAGCTCTAGTCCGTGCTGTGGTCCATCCGCACCACCGCCACCAAGCCAACAGGCGAGACTCCATTCTTCCTCGTCTACGGAGCAGAAGCGGTTCTCCCACATGAGGTCAGGCATCGCTCCGCGCGGGTCCTGGCGTTCAACGAAGCACAGCAGGACGCCATGCGGGGGATGGACCTCGTGCTGGGGGAGGAACGCCGCCGTCAAGCCTCGCTCCGAGCCGCGAGGTACTAGCAGGCGCTGCGGCAGTACCACTGCCGCAGCATGCGCTCCAGGATGCTCGAGGTGGGCGATCTCGTCTTGAGGCGGGTGCTCTCCAGGGAAGGGCTGCACAAGCTCTCACCCATGTGGGCGGGCCCGTTTCGGGTCGCCCACATCTCCAGGCCTGGCACCGCGCGCCCGGAGACGCAGGACGGGATCCCCATCCAGAACGTGTGGAACATTCAGCACCTCCGGAAGTTCTAGCCATGAAGAAAGGCCCAATGCCTGTGAAGAAGGCCCAGTGCCTATGAAGGTCTCCGCTCGTGACACTCTCACGTAATAATGAGTGTGGCTGTACACGCCCCGGAGTCTAAGGAGTGCCGCCCTCGGGCCTCGGGGCTCCCTCCCACGTCCTAGTGGCAGCACTTAGCTCCGCGCTGGTGAGAAGACAAGAAGACTAGACTAGGTGCCGCACGCGGCTTTTCATTTGCTTTCCGTAGTTGGCTTGCCCCTCTTTAATCAAGTTTGCTTTCTGGTGTTCCTTGCCGGTTTTGTTCCATCGCCTTCTGCCTGTATTTCAGCCTTTGGTTCTCTGCTTTGACCTGCACTCTCTCTCTCGCATACCTCGCGAGGGGGCTGGACAGGTGCCCTCGTGAGCATCTTTTTCTGTTTTCGTTTTCTGCAAGGCACCCTCGTTCGAGCTCGCAAGTTGGCACACCTCTCTCAATCCGTGCCCCTCGGGTACCGCGATGCGAAGCGTTGGGTCACGGCCGACCGCGCCTACGACCGAGGCTTGGGAGAACAAGAGTTTCCTAATGAATTTTTGCAGTCCCCAGATGCCTCCCGAGCCATGGAGGCCTCATCAGGTACTAATGCGCGCTTCACGAGGCAGAAACTACCACTTCGAGCGCGTTGAGCTAAGTTATTCCTGTGCACCTACATAAAACGTTGATGCCGCAACATGACATAGGAAAGATAAACATAGCATAGTAGCATAGCCACTTGGAAATCATAGTTGTCGCACGCCTCAGCGGGGCCCCAAACTTGTCTCTCTCTCTTAATGCAGGAAGGAAAGAAAAAACGAAAGAAAAGTGGCACGTGCTCCCGTGGCAGCTCGCGAGGATGGGCCCCTGGCGCTGTCCTGAGCTCAGCCAGACCCCTCCTCGCGCTTCACTGGAGCGCAGCGGCGAGATGACCCGCTGCCACCTTCGAAGCGGGCGCGGTGGCGTGGCGGCTGGTCGTAGCCACCACTGCAGGAGCTGTCCCCGGTGGAAGAGCCGCCGTAGCTGGATGAGTAGTGGCCAGCACCGAGGGCAAGGCCATCCTCGCCCTCGTCGCGACCGACGCCAAGGCCGAGCACCTCGCTGCTGCCGTCGTCCTCGGGGCAGCACTCGATGCGTCCTCCGTCTTCTCCGAACACCCTCACGTAGAGGGTCGCGTTGCCGTTGTACTTGAAGTGGTGGGTGCACCGCCTGCCCAGGCCACGCGCGCGGGCAAACGTCTGTTAGCTGCGGGCCAGGGCTGCGTTGCCCACGACGAAGACCTCAATCGTGACCCAGGAAGCTTTGCTGCAGCAGCCGTCCGCCTGCAGCCAGAGCCCGCCTGGACCTGTGGCCGGCAGCTCGTCGACGAAGAAGCACGGGAGCTGAAGCCATGCGCCAGCCGTGTTCTTCGACCACACGATGAACTCCGGCAGCACCTTCGCCGAGTGGAAGCACGGCCGGGGAGGCCATGCGACCATGGCACGCCTCCCTTCATCAACGGGGCTACCGCGACTCGGGCGACTCCTACCACGCGAAGGGGCGCCGCCGCGGCTGCCGAGGGCCGCGGCGGGGGTCACGGTGTGTTTGCGGGGACGGCCGCGCCCACGCTTGGGCGGCGGAGAGCCGAGCCCCTCCTGGCGGGCCTTCCCCTTCTCCGCGGCCGAGAATCTCTTCGCAGGCACCATGGGTATCGCTACTGGCAATGGAGCAAGGGAGAAGAAGCGAGCGAAGCAGGAAGAGATGGGCGATGGGGGCTCCCCCTCCTCATTTATAGCAGGAGAAGGCCAATCGGCGATCCCCACGATCACAGGTAATGATGGTTTTTCCTTACATGCAGCAAGGACTCGTCAAGTCGGGCAGTTGCCGAGGCAGCGTGGGGAAGCGGAGACGCCCACGTCCAATCAATCGCCATGCGTCGACCAAGGCTACAGGCTGTTGGGGCCCGCGCGCTCCGCACTTGCCCTTTGGCTTCACCTCGAAGCCAAGTCCGAGCGCACCTTGGGCCCGGGGGCTACTGTCGGTGTTCTGGGAACGGGGGTCCCCATACTTGCCTGCCTGCGGCCCACAGCGTGGCTCCACCAGCGGGCCCGTACGGCCCATCTTCATCAGCAAACCCTCAAGACCCTCGCGAGGCGGACAACGCAAGACCTCCTCAGGGACAGCCTCACTAGGCTTGCTCGCGAGGGGCGGAGAGATCAAGGCAAGGGGAACCTCGCGAGGTTCCCGTGACACAAGCCATGACGACCAAGGCCAGACGGGCGCCAGGCGGGCGTCAGCGAGCATAGTGTCCTCGTTTCCTCTTTGGTGCTAGAGGGGCAAGCGCAGGCGAGGAGTCCCGAGGCATCAGGCAAAGGTTTCCATATCGGTGCAACGAGACCAAGACCAGAAGGACGGCAAGACGAAGGTCACCGTGGAGCCTAAGACGGCGTCACCACCAGAACCTTTGGCAGGCGAAGACCACCTTTAGTCAGGATAGCTTGTACTAGCTGTCCCCCTTCAAACTGGCCGTTGTGACATCCCTTCCCGCTCAATATTTGGTAAGAGGACCAGGGCCTCTATAAATAGGACTAGCCACTACAGTAGGAGGCATCTCGAACTCATGTTGGATTAGACAATCCTCACCCACACAAGTTCACCAAGCACAAGAACACCTCTCCTCAGGAGGCTGTTCTTCCCTTGTACTGTTCATCCTCAGCCCGAGAGGCAATCCACCACACCACACTGGAGTAGGGTATTACACCACAATGGTGGCCCGAACCAGTATAAACCTTGTCTCCCTTTGTTCTTTGGGTTCGTCGAGCTAGGCCGTGAGATCTTGATGCGAGCGAGCTAGAGGGGGGAGAGATCTTCGTGCGCACCCCAGTATTCGAACCTCAAGGGTTTTGTCGGAACCCGAAATCCGACAAATTCTTCTTTCGTAGTTGCGGATGCTTGCGAGAGGGGTTAATCATAAGTGGGAGGCTTGTCCAAGGAAGGGCGGCACCCAAGCACCGGTCCACCCACATATCAAATTATCAAAGTAACGAACGCGAATCATATGAGCATGATGAAATTAGCTTGACAGTAATTCCCATGTGTCCTCGGGAGCGCTTTGCTTTATATAAGAGTTCATCCAGGCTTGTCCTTTGCTACAAAAAGGACCGGGCCAGCTTGCTGTGCCTTAGTTACTTTTGTTACTTGTTTGCCGTTACGGATTATCTTATCACACAACTATCTGTTACTGATAATTTCAGTGCTTGTAGAGAATACCTTGCTGAAAACCACTTGTCATTTCCTTCTGCTCCTCGTTGGGTTCGACACTCTTACTTTCGAAAGGACTACGATAGATCCCATATACTTGTGGGTCATCAATTATAAACTTTGCATCTTTTGGCATCAATATTATGAATGTGTGTATCACTGCGATCAAGAATCAACAAGAATAGACCATTCATCAAGGGTGCATGACCATACAAGATATTACTCATATAATAGAACAACCATTATTCTCTGATTTAAATGAATAACCGTCTCACAATAAACAAGATCCAGATATACTGTTCATGCTCAATGCGGGCACCAAATAACAATTATTGAGGTCTAAAACTAACCCCGAAGGTAGATGTAGAGGTAGCGTGCCAACGGCGATCACAGGGACCTTGGAACCATTCCTGACGCGCATCGTCACCTCGTCCTTAGCCAATCTTCGTTTATTCCAGAGCTCCTGTTTTGAGTTACAAATATGAGCAACCAAACCAGTATCAAACACCCAGGCGCTACTATGAGCATTAGTAAGGTGCACATCAATAACATGTACATCAAATATACCTTTGTTCACTTTGTCATCCTTCTTATCCGCCAAGTATTTGGGGTAGTTCTGCTTCCAATGACCATTCCCTTTGCAGTAGAAGCACTTAGTTTCAGGCTTGGGTCCATCTTTGGGTTTCTTCCCGGGAGTGCCAACTTGCTTGCCATTCTTCTTGAAGTTCCTTTTCTTTCCCTTGCCCTTTGTATTGAAACTAGTGGTCTTGTTAACCATCAACAATGATGCTCCTTCTTGATTTCTACCTCCGCGGCCTTAAGCATTGCGAAGAGCTCGGGAATCATTTTCGTCATCCCTTACATATCATAGTGCATCACGAAGTCTTTGTAGCCTGGTGGCAGTGACTGAAGAACTCTGTCAATAACACTATCGACTGGAAGTTCAACTTCCAACTGAGTCAAGTGGTTATGATATCCAGACATTTTGAGTATGTGTTCACTGATAGAAGTATTCTCCTCCATCTTGCAGCTATAGAACTTGTTGGAGACTTCATATCTATCAACCTAGACATTTGCTTGAAATATTAAGTTCAACTCGAACATCTCATATGCTCCATGATGTTCAAAACATCTTTGAATTCCTGGTTCTAAGACGTAAAGCATGGCACGCTGAACTATTGAGTAGTCATCCGACCACGTTTGCCAAGCGTTCACAATGTCTAGATTAGCGGGAGCGGGCTTGTCACATAGCGGCGCATCAAGGACATAATTCTTCTGAGTAGTAATGAGGATAGTTCTCAAGTTACAGACCCAGTCCGTGTAGTTGCTACCATCATCTTTCAACTTAGCTTTCTCTAGGAACACATTAAAATTTAGGGGAACGGTAGCACGGGCCATTGATCTACAACATAGATATGCAAAACTATCAAGACTAAGTTCATGATAAATTAAGTTCAATTAATCAAATTACTAATGAATTCCCACTTAAATAAACACCCCTCAAGTTATCTAAGTGATACATGATCCAAATCAACTAACCCATGTCCGATCATCACGTGAGATGGGGTAGCCATCAATGGTGAACATCTCTATGTTGATCATATCTACTATATGACTCACGTTCGACCTTTCGGTCTCCAGTGTTCCGAGACCATGTCTGTACATGCTAGGCTCGTCAAGTTTAACCCAAGTATTCTGCATGTGCAAAACTGTCTTACACCTGTTGTATGTGAATGTAGAGTCTATCACACCCGATCATCATGAGGTGCTTCGAAACGACGAACTTTGGCAATGGTGCATACTCGAGGAGAACACTTTTATCTTGAAATTTAGTGAAGGGATCATCTTATAATGCTACTGCCGTTCTAAGTAAAATAAGATGCATAAAAGATAAACAACGCATGCAATCAAAATATGTGACATGATATGGCCATCATCATCTTATGTTGTTGATCTCCATCTCCAAAGCATCGTCATGATCTCCATCGTCACCGGCTCGACACCTTGATCTCCATGTTGCGTCGGGGTTGTATCGCCAACTATTGCTTCTACAACTATTGCTAACACATAGTGATAAAGTAAAGCAATTACATGATGCTTGCATTTCATACAATAATTAAGAGACAACCCCAAGGCTCCTGCCGGTTGTCGATATTACAAAACATGATCATCTCATACAACAACATATATCACATCACGTCTGGACCATATCACATCACAACATGCCCGGCAAAAACAGGTTAGACGTACTCTACTTTGTTGTTGCAAGTTTTACGTGGTTGCTACGAGATTCTAGCAAGAACCATTCTTACCTACGGCAAAAACCACAACGGTGATTTATCAAGTTTTCTGTTTTAACCTTCTTCAAGGACCGGCCATAGTCAAATTCGATTCAACTAAAGTAGAAGAAACAGACACCCGCCAACCACGTTTATGCAAAACAAGTTGCATGCCAGTGGGTGGAACCGGTCTCATGTGCGTGGACATGTAAGGTTGGTCCGGGCCGCTTCATCCCACAATACCGTTGAATCAAAATAAGACGTTGGTGGTAAGCAGTATGACTATCACCGCCCACAACTCTCTGTGTTCTACTCGTGCATATCATCTACGCATAGACTTGGCTCTGATGCCACTGTTGGGGAACGTTGCATGGAAAACAAAAAAATTCTATGCACACGCAAGATCTATCCATGGAGATGCATAGAAACGAGAGGGGAGAGTGTGTCTACGTACCCTCGTAGACCGTAAGCAGAAGTGTTTAGTAACGCGGTTGATGTAGTCGAACTTCTTCACGATCCAATCGATCAAGTACCGAACGTACGTCACCTCCGTGTTCAGCACACCAGCTTGGTGACGTCCTTGCCTTCTTGATCCAGCAAGACGGGAAAGTAGTGGATGAGTTCCGGCACCCTTCCTTGACGTCCTTGCCTTCTTGATGCTATCTCCGCAGGGCTTCGCCTAAGCACTCCAAAAATATGACCAAGGGATGAAACTATGGAGAGGGGCGCCGCACACAGCTAAGAGATTGTCGTGGTTATGTGTGGCGCCCCCTCCCTCATATATATAGGTTTGGGGGAGAGGGGAGGCAACCAGGAGGCGCCCCAAGTGGGGCCGAATCCCACTTGGGCTCCTGCCCCTAACCACACCCCCTTCCATATTTGTGCCGGAGGGAAAGGAAAGGGGGATGAGAGAAGGAAGGGGGCGGCCGAATCCCCCTCCTTCCTTTCTCCCATAGGCCGGCTGCCAAAGGGGGTGTGCCAGCCCCTTGTAGGCTGGGGTGCTCCCCTCTACTGGCCCAATAGGCCCATCATCCTCCCGGGGCTTCCCGGAACCCCTTTAGGTGATCCGATGACTACCCGGTACCTCCCGAAACTCCTTTAGTGTCCAAATATCATCGTCCTATATATGAATCTTTACCTCCGGACCATTCCGGAGCTCCTGGTCATGTCTGTGATCTCACCCAGGACTCCAAACAACATTCGGTCACCTAATCATATAACTCATATAACACTATATCATCAACGAACATTAAGCGTGCGGACCCAACGGGTTCGAGAACTATGTACACATGACTGAGACACCTCTCCGGTCAATAACCAATAGCGGAACATGGATGCCCATATTGGATCCTACATATTCTACGAAGATCTTTATCGGTCGAATTGTTATGACAACATGCGCAATTCCCTTTGTCCATCGGTATGTTACTTTCCCGAGATTCGATTGTCGGTATCTTCATACCTAGTTCAATCTCGTTATCGACAAGTCTCTTTAATCGTTCGATAATACACCATCCTGTAACTAACTCATTAGTCATTTTGCTTGCAAGGCTTCTTATGATGTGTATTACCGAGAGGGCCCAGAGATACCTCTCCAGTACTCGGAGTGACAAATCCTAATCTCGATCTATGCCAACTCAACAAACACTATCGGCGTCCTGGGAACGGGGGTCCCCAGACTTGCCTGCCTGCAGCCCATGGCGTGGCTCCACCAGCGGCCCTATACGGCCCATCTTCACCAGCCAACACTCAAGACCCTCGCGAGGGGCCGAGCCTCACGAGGCGGACGACGCAAGACCTCCTCGAGGGCGGCCTCACCAGGCTGGCTCGCGAGGGGCAGAGAGATCAAGGCAAGGGGCACCTCGCGAGGTTCCTGTGACACAAGCCATGACGACCGGGGCCAGGCGGGCGCCAGCGCGCACAGTGTCCTCGTTTCCTCTTTGGTGCTAAAGAGGCAAGCGCAGGCGAGGAGTCCCGAGGCATCAGGCAAAGGTTTCCATATCAGTGCAACAAGACCAAGACCAGCAGGACGGCAGGACGGAGGTCACCGTGGAGCCCAAGACGGCGTCACCACCAGAGCCTTTGGCAGGTGAAGACCACCTTTAGTCAGGATAACTTGTACTAGTTGTCTCCCTTCAAATGGGGCCGTTGTGGGATCCCTTCCCGCCTAAACATTTGGGAAGAGGACCAGGGCCTCTATAAATAGGACTAGCCACCACCATTGGGAGAGGACGGATCATTCAGATCATCCCCAACCACACAAACTCACCAAGCACAAGAGCACCTCTCCTCAGGAGGCTGTTCTTCCCTTGTAACTATTCATCCACGGCCCAAGAGGCAATCCACCACACCACACTGGAGTAGGGTATTACACCACATCGGTGGCCCGAACCAGTATAAATCTTGTGTCCGTTTGTTCTGCGAGTTCGGCGCGATAGAGCCTTGAGATCACGGTGAGGGCGTGAGCTAGAGGGGGAGAGATCTTCGTGTGCACCCCAGTGTTCGAACCTCAAGGGTTTTGCCGGAACCCGAAATCCAGCATTTGGCGCGCCAGGTAGGGGTGCTCCGAAGCTCTCCTTCCGCCGATCCACGTTCCACCGCTCCACCGTAGCCATGTCAGACGCGCGTCTGGCCCGCGCCGAGCGCCATGCTGCCCTCGCCGCCTGTGTCACTCAGACAGCCCCTGTCGGCGGGCCTCCCCGTCGTTCCCCTTCACCCGCTGCCAACGCCGCCACCGGCCCGGCGGGAAACGAGTAGCAAGCGTCCTCGTTGCACCCCTCTGTGCGGCGGGACGGCCGCACCGCCACTCCGTCGCTGACCCCGGCAGGCTCATCGTCTCATGCTTGTCGCGCTTCCGCAGACGCGCAGGCCGCGCTGCTCATGGCACGCGAGCTCCTGCGCTACCGCCCGGTTGACGAACTCTACGAGGACTGGTTGGACCGCAGCGCCGAGCTCGTCAGGGGCAGGCTCCGCATCAGCACAGGGCCCTGGTGGCCACAGCAGGCTGCCGCGCCTTCACTCCGAGCTGCGTAGCATCGTCTGGCCGGGCAAGTTCAAGCCATACCTACCTCTGCGCTATGACGGCACCCCCGACCCTGCGGAGTTCTTGCAGCTCTACGAGCTAGGCATCGAGGCGGCCAACGGCGACGAGAAAGTCATGGCGGACTGGTTCCCCATGGCTCTCAAGGATGGTGCTCGCTCGTGGCTCCTGAACCTACCCCCGAGCTCGATCTCGTCCTGGGTTGAGATGAGCGACGGCTTCGTTGCCAACTTCCAGGGCACTTATGACCGCCCTCCGGCCGCGGTGACCTGCGCCGCATCAAGCAGCAGCCAGGAGAGACCTTGCAGAAGTACATCCAGTGCTTCAACATCGTTCGTCTCAAGATCCCCAAGGTGACGGATGAGGCCATCATTTCCGTGTTTTCTGATGGCGTCCGCGACGTCAAGATGAAGGAGGAGCTCGCCATCCATGAAGAGTTGTGCATGGCTCTGGAGCTATTCAACATGGCGACCAATTGTGCGAGAGCTGAGGAAGGGCGCCTTTCCCTCCTCGAGCTCCCAGCTACCGACCCGGAGGAGAAGAAAGCCAAGGCCAAGGACGTGAAGCACAAGGGAGTGGTCGTGCTTGCAGCGGAGCCGGATACGAAGCGTGGCCGGGACCACCCCGAGTCGTCCAAAAGCAGCCGACCGTTCTGCGCCTTCCACAACGTACACAACCACAACACCAACAAATGTCAAGAGCTCAGGGCCATTCGAGATGGACGCTTCAGTCGACGCTCCGAGCGCAATGACCGGGGCTACGGCCGAGGAGGAGGACAAGGCGGAGGACGCTGGGATGATTGCGGCCCCCGCCAGGAGTGGCGCGACCAGCCTCGCGAGGACCACTGGCAGGACCAGCCTTGTGAGGGCGCCTGGAGGGATCAACCTCGCGAGGACCACCGTCAGGGCAATGCTGGTCTTCCTCCACTACCGCCGGCACCAAGAAGGAACGACGACCACCATCAGGACGAGGGGGCTGGGGGCTTCTAGGAACCGTGTATTATCGCCTGCATCTTGGGCGGAGCTCAGGCCCCAGCATCTCAGCGTATCTTCAAGCAGTTTGCTCGCAAGGTGAACGCAGCCCTTCCCAGGCTTGAGGCCACACACCCGCTCAGGTGGTCCAAGTGCGCCATCACTTTCAGCTCGGCGGACCAGCTCAAGCGCGCAGCCACTGCTGGCGCCCTCCCGATGCTCTGCTCACCCATCATCAGCAACGTACAAGTCACCAAGACCCTCATCGACGGCAGCGCGGGGCTTAATGTCCTGTCCGTCGAGACATTCGACAGCCTCCAAGTGCCATACGACCAGCTTCAGCCCACCAAGCCCTCTTAAGGAGTGACCGACGGCTCCACCACCCCGATAGGGAAGGTCCGCCTCCCTGTCACCTTCGGGCAGCGCGACAGCTACCGCACCGAGCTCATCGACTTCGACGTCGCCCACATCCGTCTGGCATACAATGCCATCCTCGGGTACCCAGCGCTGGCCAAGTTCATGACAGTAACCCACCATGGCTACAACGTCCTCAAGATGCCAGGAAGCGGCGGGATCATCACAGTCCCCTGCAAAGAAAGAGATGCGGTGTGCTCCCTCGAGTGCACCTTCCAAGCTGCAGCAATCAAAGACCCCGACAACCAAGGCACCATATACCCACCTGAGGACATCCCCAAGAGGAAGAAGCAACTACTCCATACAGGGCCTCAGGGGGTGGCGCCTCTAGCGGTGCCACATCAGGATCGGCGCCTGCGCCTGGCGCGCCTCCCTCCCTTGCATAGGAAGGCGTGCTCTCCTCAGGCGAGGCTCGGGGGCTCTCTTCTGGAGGGCCTCATACCTCGCCAACATCACGAGGGAGGCGCTTGGGCACCACGTGGAGGCGTGCTTTGTGGCACGTTTCCCTCAGGAAGACACCGGGCGAGGAGCGCCCGGCGCTTAGGAGTTCATCACCAAGACCACTCAAGAGCTTCAGGATGCAAGAGCCATGCGCGGTGATCACCACCCACCTGGCGCAGCTCCCCATCAAGGCGAGGATGGCGGGCTGCGCGTCTACATTGACATCCCAGGGCTCAACAGGGCCGCATCTCAGGAGCGCTTCCGGCCCTCGCGCGTGGGATGTTGCGAGGGCCCACTTCACAGCTACGTTCGAATGCCATTCGGCCTGCCGAGCATGGCGGCCGCCTACCAGCGCAACCTGCGGAGCATCCTGGCGACCCAGGAGGCCATGCATCACGCGGTCCTGGAGGAGATGGAGACAGTCCTCAAGGAACCGCCTGGACCCCCAGAGCCTCGCGAGGCTCAGGGCCCTGGTGGCTCATGAGGAGCAACCCCTTCGCCACGCATCTTCACCTACCCCAACATCCCTTCGACAACGGAACCAGGTGACATTTTCCAAGTTTATTTAGCTGGGAGCGCCCCCGGGCTGCATCATTCCCAGTTCGCGTGGGCCCGTCCCTGCGGCATGTATCCTTTTGCGTCTTTAGCTTACTCTACTGGGGTGCCCCTCGGGCTGCATCATCCCCAGGCTGCTCGGGTCTGACCCAGTGGCATGTATCGTTCTTGCATTTGCCTAAGCTAGTTCTCTTTCCATGCATAAGCTATCTATGGTTATTACTTGATTCATTACCACCCATCACGGGAGCTGTGCGCCGATCGCCTTTCTTCAGGATCCCTCGCCTAAGGAGGCTAGGCACGACGCTTGTGCTCGGGTCCATCCCTGCAACGCTGACAAATCTGAGTGGTCGAGCTCTGACTCGTGGTACGCCCTGCGCATGTCACCTCACCAGGCCCTCGGTGCCTTCATCTTCTTGCGGAGCGACCAGCAGCAGACCGGCAATCGTAGTGGCAACCTGTGTCCCTCCTCGCGTAACCTGCAGGAACCTCCTGAGGATTACAGCGGGCGGTACCGCGGGCTCCCTCTTCTCCCATGCAATTCGCTTGCGCGTTAAAAGGGGGGCTCCTGAGCATCGCGACTCAGGAGCTCTTACTGGCTCTCCCGCCCTCACCCCTGGCCTTGACCACAGCATCATGACCTAGCATACCAGCGGCGGCTGAGCTCGCTCGAGGGCCTGGACCTGAGGACGTGGAGCACATAGAAGAGCGGGGAGAAGGGGGGGGGGCTCGCACGGGCTCAACCTAGCTACCCTACAGCCGTCAACGCACGAGTTTGGTGCAGCATGAGGAACCAACTCCGGACTACCAAGATAAGTTTCGCGCCCGGGTCGACCAAGCACTACGGCATAGGATTCTTGCTTGTTGCAGCCTCGTTACGGCAATGTCGCCTCCCTTTCCTGCCTCTCGGTGGCTGCTTGCGCGCTAAAGGGGACCTCTTGAGCATCGCGCCTCAGGAGCTCTAACTGGACCTCAGGCCGCTCACCTCCTGGCCTTGACCACGGCATCGCGACCTGGCATGCCAGCGATGGCTGCAACCTGCCTGGGGACCGGGACCTGTCGGCGTAGAGCACCAAGCTGCCGCAAGGTTGGAAAGGGGAGACCGAGCCGAAACAGGGCATGCATTTGCAAATTTTCATAATAAGGATAATATCGACAAAAGACATTACAGACCCTTTACACGCCCCCACGGGGTCCATCTCGATTCCTTGCAGGGAACAAAAGAAGGGAGTTTCTAGGGGTAATATCTACCTGCGCCAGCGCGGCCGACGCCATCGTCAACAGTGGGCCACGGGAGGCCGGTGCCAAGCCCATCCAGATCAGCGACGGCGGCGGCCACACGTTGCGGCCTGGCTCCGGGCGCGGCGAGAGCTCGGGGGCACGTAGCTGTCGTCGCTCGTCTCCGAGGTCTCGTAGGGCTCAGGAGAATCGCTGGACTCCCAAGCGCCACCGCTACTGCTGGAGGAACCGCTGGCGAGGCCAGGGCAGCACTCCAGGCGGCGGCCTTCCTCGTCGAAGACCTTGAAGAGCATGGTGGAGGCGCCATCGTACTCAAAATGGATGGCGAGGGCACCTTCCGAGCGGCAGACTCGAGCAACCTCACCCCAGCCACGGGTCATGAAGATCTTGCCTGGGGAGACGGCTTCAACCTCCGCTCCAGTCGCCGGGGCGTCGCAGTCGGCGTGCTGCAGCCAAAGCTCGAGGGGGCCCCTCGGCGGCATCTCAGCGGAGAAGAACTGCAGAAAACAAATCCAAGAGCGTGGAGGCATCGCCGCCCACATCACGAGTTCGCGTGAAGAGCCCGCTGCGTGGGCTCCTGGGGCGACGGTGTGCATCACCACGGCGCGGCGACGACCCGGGCGACGCCGCTCGCCGCCTCTCCCTCCGGAGCCCTTAGCTTGGACGTACAGAGGCAGCGGATACCCGGGAGGTGGCCTCTCGCACCAAGGCCTCGACACCTCCGGCCTCACGACTGCGTCGCGGCGGTGGGCCAGCCTCTTCATCGGTGGAAGTGGCCCGGGCTCATCGCGGGGGGTTTTTCCCTTCTCTGCAGCCGAGAACCTCTGTATCGGCGCCATAAGTGTCGCTACTAGCAATGAATCAAGGGAGAAGAAGCGAGCATAGCAGGAAGAGATGAGCGACGGGGGCTCCGTCCCCCCTCCTCATTTATAGCGGGAGAAGGCCAACCAACGATCCCGACGATCACAGGTAATGATGATTTTTCTCTGCATGCAGCAGGGACTCGTCAAGTCGGGCAGTTGCCGAGGCAGCATGGGGAAGTGGAGCCACCCACGTCCAATCAATCGCCACGCATCAGACGGGGACACAGGCTGTTGGGGCCCGCGACGCTCCGCACTTGCCCCTTGGCTTCGCCTCGAAGCCAAGTCCGAGCGCGCCTTGGGCCCGGGGCTACTATCGGTGTCCTGGGAACGGGGGTCCCCAGACTTGCCTGCCTGCGGCCCATGGCGTGGCTCCACCAGCGGCCCTGTACGGCCCATCTTCACCAGCCAACAGTCAAGACCCTCGCGAGGGGCCGAGCCTCGCAAGGCGGACAATGCAAGACCTCCTCGGGGGCGGCCTCACCAGGCTGGCTCGCGAGGGGCGGAGAGATCAAGGCAAGGGGCACCTCGCGAGGTTCCTGTGACGCAAGCCATGACGACTGAGGCCAGGCGGGCGCCAGGTGGGCGCCAGAGCATACAGTGTCCTCGTTTCCTCTTTGGTGCTAAAGAGGCAAGCGCAGGCAAGGAGTCCCGAGGCATTAGGTAATGGTTTCCATATCAGTGCAACGAGACCAAGACCAGCAGGACGGCAGGACGGAGGTCACCGTGGAGCCCAAGACGGCGTCACCACTAGAGCCTTTGGCAGGTGAAGACCACCTTTAGTCAGGATAACTTGTACTAGTTGTCTCCCTTCGAATTGGGCCATTGTGGGATCCCTTCCCGCCTAAACATTTGGAAAGAGGACCAGGGCCTCTATAAATAGGACTAGCCACCACCATAGGGAGAGGATGGATCATTCAGATCATCCCCAACCACACAAACTCACCAAGCACAAGAGCACCTCTCCTCAGGAGGCTGTTCTTCCCTTGTAACCGTTCATCCACAGCCCAAGAGGCAATCCACCACACCACACTGGAGTAGGATATTACACCACATCGGTGGCCCGAACTAGTATAAATCTTGTGTCCCTTTGTTCTGCAATTCGACGCGCTAGAGCCTTGAGATCGCGGTGAGGGCGTGAGCTAGAGGGGGAGAGATCTTCGTGTTCACCCCAGTGTTCGAACCTCAAGGGTTTTGCCGGAACCCGAAATCCGACAAACACCTTCGGAGATACCTGTAGAGCATCTTTATGATCACCCAGTTATGTTCTGACGTTTGATAGCACACAAGGTATTCCTCTGGTATCCGGGAGTTGCATAATCTCATAGTCGAAGGAACATATATTTGACATGAAGAAAGCAATAGCAATAAACTGAACGATCATTATGCTAAGCTAACGGATGGGTTTTGTCCATCACATCATTCTCCTAATGATGTGATGCCATTATAAAATGACAAGACATGTCTATGGTTAGGAAACCATAACCATCACTACAAAAAAAATGCACTTCCGTGATGATACGTGTTTGTCACAGTAGGTCGCGTTTTTTGTCATGCATGTACATCCATGACGATTTTATGACAGAATCAAGATAGTCATACATGTGCTGTCGTAGAAGTGTTCCATGACATTACCAAAATTATCATCACGAAAGTGTCCACTTCTATGATGATAAATCGCGCGTCACAAAAGTGCTTTCGTCAAGGGTGACCGACACGTGGCATCCACCGTAACAGAACGCCGTTAAGCTATCGGGTCAGGTTTTGGATCCGATAACCCGTTAACAGCCCGGACCAATGGGGATTTTCCACGTGTAAAATCATCATTGGCTGGAGGAAACACGTGTCGGCTCATCGTTGGGACAGATGTCATCCACTCATTGGATGGAAGGCGCCTATGATACGTCGACACGTGGCATGGCCCAACAGAGGCCCATTCCTGTGAAAAGGCCGGCCCGTTTGACTTGGTCAAAAGCTGGCGGGCCAGCCCATGGAAAGCCTGTTAATGGCCTGTTCGCATATAGCCCATTTACAGTCCGCTAACCCAGGGCCCGTTACGCTCTATCCAAATTAGGCCCAGTAGCGTCATCTGGGCCATCCAATATGATTCCAGCCCGTTTTCACTTCTGGCGCATGTATGGCCCATGACGTCTTTCGGCCCATATGAGGCCCTATGTAACTCTTGGCCTATTAACGGCCCGTGGTGAAACTGGCCCATAATGAAGAGTGTATTACTTTACACCCATTAACGGCCCGTGGTGAAACTGGCCCGTAATGAACAGTGTATCACTTTATACCCATTAACGACCCGTTATTCTGTTGGGTCGTTTCCAGCCCATGTTATCTTTCGGCCTTCTCAGAGCCCATTTATTCTTGGGCTCATTTCCAGCATTCGGTTACTTACGACCCGTTACTGTCATTTTCTACTTGTGGGCCAAATTCAGCCCGTCGTTACAGTCGGCCCGTTTGTGGCCCGTTAATATGTTGGGCCATTTTCATAGCGTCATCAAATACGGCCTATTAATGATGGCCCGTTATGGTCGGCCCATGAACGGACGGTTCCAACTCTAGCCCGTTTACAGCCATAATGCTGTCTGTTTGGCCCATGTTTGGCCAATCGATCATACGGCCCGTATAAGGGCCATTGATGATACGGCCCGCAGAAGGCCCATTGTTTCTACGGCCCGTAGAAGGCCCACTGTTTCTACAGCCAGTAGGAGGCCCAGTGTCACTACAGTAAATATTAGCCCATGGTTATTGTGGCCTAGTTTTAAAAAATAGGTTATTGCAGCCACTAGCTAACTGCGGAAAAAGAACTGCAATGACTACAAGCAAACAAATAAACAAGACAACAAGGAAATAAATAAGCAAGCAACTAATGCTAGGCTATCATGGCTATTACACATATTACATCCACTGGGCATCAAAGTTCGCCACCAGTGCAAATATAGGGAACAAAGCAGCATATCATATACACTGGTTGTCAAAGTTGGCGACCAGCGCAAATAAACGCCGCAGCAAAACAAATCCAGAACTGAAACCACTTCAGAAGATCTCAAGAAACAATATCCTGGGTACCCATAATGATGGCAAGATGCTTAGCAAGCTTATTAACATTCTCTTGTTTGGCGCTTAAATCCTCCAACGCTTGCTGTTGCACCAGAAAATATGCATCTGAATTCTGCAGGGACTTCCTCAGTCCTTCAGCTTCCTATTGCAGCACATCTGATCGATGTCTTTCAACTTGAAGTTGAGACTCAAGAAGACGAACTGATTCAGGCAGCGAGTTTGAAGAGCTTGTGCCAGCAGTAGTGGCCAGTAACTCGAACACTACATCAAGACAGGACTTTTGGGTTCCCTCACTGTCGTCAAGATAGTTTTTATCAGCTTTCTTGGAGACCAAGAGGGATGTCTCACTATCTCGAACCTTACCTGCATTACTTCCTTTACCATTGGATAACGCGGTACTGTTCTCCAATATTTTGTCCGCATTCTAAAAGAGAAACAAGCAAACACATCACATGTTTACCATGTTGTATATGAAACTCATTTTGGTAAATGAGTTCAGTAGTAAAGTGGACAGGATAACAGCATGAAACAAACATATATCTATGTACCATGGTCACTCTATGGTGTATATCATTCTAGTTTTTGTTGCCAAATCAAGATAGAGACACAGTTCAAATAATATTTGTTCAAGACAAAGCAGAATAGACAGAATATAAGTGTGGGTAACTATAGAGCAATAACAACACTTGTAATGTGCATGACATGAGAACATAACTGTTTAGTCAATTGAAACTGAAATCACCATAGAGTAGGTTACAACAGCAAACCAGTTAAAGAAACAGGTTTAAATCATACCTGTTGCGCCATTGGAGTTTCAATTCCATCCTTCAAATTTGAAAATAGTTGGTATGAGTAAATACAGTAATGCAAGAGCAAAGGAGTATGAACCATAGCTACAGAACCTGGCCTGAGAACAAATCTTCTTCTCCTTTAAGTGTTGAGTTGGGATTCGGAGTGGTGGTCCTTGTGCTTTGGTCACTGCAGTTCCCTTACTAACTGCTTGTGTTTGGGTGCTCTGTGGTGGAGATGGTGCTGTGTCAACTGGAACTGGGTTACTATCTGTCGGGGTTGGGGTTAGAAGGGGTGTAGCTGGTTCTCTGTCCAACTGGGTAGGGGTACAATCTGCGAGAGTCTGGGTTATGTGTGGTGGATCTGGTCCTTGGGCAAGTACAACCGTGGTTCTATCTGCATCAACTGGTAGCACTATCTTTTCTGAAGACCGTGTTGTTACTCCCTTAGATACTGCCATCACGCTCTCCAATTCAAATGGCTGATAAACAAGAAAAGTAATTGAAAGTATAGACATTGTATGATAGACAGGTGCAATGGATAGTGGGGAATAAAAGAGGGCATGAAATAATTCATATTTATGTTGTCTAACCAAACAGGATAGCATGACACAATTTCACATATATGATGGCTAACTAAACAGGATAGCATGACACAATTTCACATTATGATGGCTAACTAAAAAAGATGGAAAGACATAGTTCAAAATATGAGACTATGTAAACAGGATGACATGACATAACTATATAATGTGCTTATTAAATAGGTTGGCATGCCATAATTCACATACATTCACGGATAGAATGCCATAATTCAAAATATGATGACTATAAACACTAAACAGGATCAGATGATATAACTATATGATGTCTTTATTAAATGGGTTGCCATGCCATAATTCAGATAGATGATGTGTATGTACTATGTAAACATGATGGCATGATATAATTCAAATATATGATTTATATAGTAAGCAAGTAAGCAGATGGCAATCCATATATGATGTAAAAACTAAGCAATGCAAGACAACATGCATGACATGGGTAATATAACCCTGCCAAGTTTGAGCATAGACCTCAGGGGGGAAATAGGACTGGTCATCAGTCTCTGAATCCTCCTCTAAGGAGCTCTCTGTAACCAGCAAGATGTCTGCTTCAGCAGGTAGCATTGTCTGCTCTGAATACCTTGTTTTCACTCCAGATACTTCCATCACCGCTTCAAATGGCTGATGCACAGGAAGAGTAGTTGAATATACAAACGTTGTCGACAAATAGAACACGTAATTCAAAAAAATGATAGCATGATATAATTCACATACATGATGATTGGCTAAACAGCATGGCATTGCATAATTCACATATATAATGCCTTTGCAACAAGATAGCATTGCATAATTCACATATATAATGTCTTGCAACAAGATGGCAATGCATGATTCACATATATGGTAATTAAACACTGAACAGGTGGCATTCACACAAAGCATGTCTAAACTAATCAAATGACATAGCAATGCGAGACTCCATACGCACGATATGAGCAACATAACCCTGCCAAGTTAGAGCATACACCTCGGGGGGGAATAGGACTGGTCATCTGTCTCTGAATTCTCCTCTGAGGAGCTATCCGTAACCAGCGAGATATGCGCTTCGTCAGATAGCATAGTCTGCTCTGAAGACCTTGTTTTCACTCCAGAATTTGCCATCACCGTGTCAAATGGCTGATGCACACGAAGAGCAGTTGAATGTACTAACATTGTTGACAAATGTAATATGTAACGAAAAAAAGGATGGCCTGATATAATTTACATATAAGATGACTGGCTAAGTAGGATGGCATTGCAAAATTCACATATATGATGCCTGGCTAAACAAGATGGTGTTGCATAATTCACATAAACGATCAATAAACTAAACAGATGGCATTCACACAAAGGATGTCTAAACTAAGCAGATGACATATTTGATGTATAAAGTAAGCAATGCAAGACACCATATGCATGATATAACCAACATCAGCATGCCAAGTTAGGGCGAAGACCTCAGGGGGTAAATAGGAGTTGTCTTCTCCTTCTAAATCCCCCTCAGAACAGATGGCTTCCTCTCGATTACAATCCGAAATGTGTGGAGGGGGGCTGCCTTTGCGCCTACCATGGAGCGACGTCTGCATGAAATTTTATTGCCACGCAAGGCTCGTCTCTTTTGCTCTACATGTTCAGTTCCATTGTTTACAATAACTGTCATGCATAGGAATAAAACATAGTGAGATTATGTAAGGAGTGCATGCGGAAATCCAGAGTGATGGTAGCAACCTGTGGATAGACCCAAAACCAATAATAGCAGGCAGATAATGGCTTCAATTAAAAAATACAGATAATGGCTTCTTTACTGTTTGTTTCCCACCCAACATGAAACTCATAGTAGACACCGGAGATTAACCAGATAGTAGATAGATACTATTGATAGCAGCCCCGATATGTACCCCGCAACCATTTAAAAACTCAAGTTTGACCATTAGTTTGGAGCTGACTCAGAGTCTAATCGGTGAATAGGACGATAAAGTAGCATGTAATATTAAGCGATGCATAACGTAAGCAGACACGAAAGAGTGCGACCTCTCTTGCAGACCCGTGTAGTCCTCGAGGTCATCTGCTCGGTTGATGATGGTAATGCAGTTTTCATGGCTGCCAGCGGCGGGGAAGAAGATCTGAGGCGGCGAAAGACAGTCTGGAGGCCGGATCCCTGCTGTGCTGGACCCTTCTGTCGTTGGAGCAGCTGAGCTGGGGTGGACGACAGCGCAACAGGAGCGGGACAAACCACGCAAGGTTTTCTTTGACAACTATCTGTAAGAGAAGTAATTCTGTAAGGGCTCGTTTGAATTGGAGGATTCCAACAATGCAGGGATAGGAAATAGACAGGAATAGGATAGGAATGCACGTGTAAAACAGAGAATTTAAAAACACAGGATTTCTGCCAATCTAGGTGTTTGATTCACAACAATTGGAAGATCATAGGATGCAAAGAAGCATGGTGAGATTAAGTCAAACCACAAGAAAAAGTACGGTTATAAGGCTATTATGCTACTATCTCTTAGTCTTGTGCTTCATGAATAGGAATTTAAAAAGGAGTACAAGTGAAAATTAAAATTCCTGCGCTTTTTCTTTCAAGGAGACACTAAAGGAACAAATCTGTGTGCTCAGTGGACAATATATATAACATCTAGAGTAAAAAAGAGATGCAACAAGTGTACAACCTCTTTGGCGAAGCCATGTCGATCTCAGCGTGATTGGGTTGGCCGGTGAGGATGCTCCGGTTGACTTTGCTGTCGGAGGAGGGGAAGAAGATCTTAGGCGTCTGGAGATGGAGCCCGAGGTACTGCTCCGCTGTGATGGAGGGTTTCGTCGTTGGAGCAGCTCCGGTGAGTTGTACGACGCCGAGGCTGAAGCAGGACAAGAGAGACAACGAACAACGTTAACCTGAGTGGAATTCTAATAGCATCTCCAATACATGACGTAAAATACATAACCACAAAGTGCTAGATGTAAAATACATCAGCCGCTCATCTCTGAACTTAACTGTCGAAACTGAACTTAACTGTCGAAACTGAACTTAACTGTCGAAACTGAATTTTGCTGTCGAAACTGAATTTTGCTGTCGAAACTGAACGCACCAGCAAGGTGAGGCTACACGTCGGTCGACTGACTTTTTCATCTCTGGTCAGTCAATTTTGCAGCCGTTGGATACGAAATCAAGGGCCTGCGGTTCATCTTCAACCTCCACCCCCTGAGCCGCCAGCCACCACCGGCCAAACAGCAGGCCCCTGCCGCCCCGCCCGCCCCGAAAACACTCCCCACCGCCGCCCCGGCCATCCCTCTAGGCCCCCCGTGCCGAGCTTTTTCTCCGGCGATCCCCACGCCACCACCCCGCCAACGCCCCGCCACCGCCGGCGACCACCGCCCCCATCCTGAACCCTAAGATAGATAGTGGGGTACCTCTCCGGCGAGCCCCCCTCCCCGCTGCGGCTGGTTCTTCCTTCACCCCGGTGAGCCCCCCCCCACCCCCTGAAAATCGACCGACCCAAAAGTCGATTCAGTCGACTGAAGTGTAGCTAAATCGGAGCAGCATCGCAAGCAAGGGCAAGAGCGAGAGCAGCAGCGCGAGCAAGAGCAATAGCAAGAGCAGACCAGGCAGGGGACCGAGAGCAAGAGCAGAGCAGCAGTGCGAGCGAGAGCTAAAGCAGCAGCAGCTCCTACTGATGTGGACGTCGCCGCCGAGGGAGCAAGGCCGTGGAGGAAGTGGCCGGCGACGCCGCCGTGGATGGAGCCGCGCTGTGTCGGCTCAGGACCGAGCGCCGGCAGCACCGTGAGATCGAATCAAGAAGAAAATGCGGCGATTAGTGTACAACCTCTTTGGTGGCGCCGATTAGGCCGCAGCTTCATCCGAGGAAACGGTGATGATGATGCTCTTCCGGTGGTGCAGGTGAAGACGGCGGTGTGGGGATGGAGGTGGCGCGAAAGACGAGGGGAATGTCGGGGCAGCTCCTTGGAGGTGGAGGACGGGGTGGCTGAACCGGCGGGACGATGAGATCGACGATGGATCCTCATCCGGTACGGTGGATGAGGGACGTTGAGGTGTTGCTGTGGATGACATCGTCGGGGAAGAGGCTTTGGCTGGGTGGCGGACGAAGCAGGGTGTGGGGTTTCGTCGCGGGTTTTCACGGCCTCGGTGTACGAATGGGTGGGCGGATGGGATGGCAGTGGGGAACCATGGCTTAGAGATGCGCTTGTCCGAAATGTGGGGTAAGTTACGAAAGTACCCCCACCGATTTGAGGCGGTTCTTTCGGTTCAGGGGTACCACGGGCATTTTGCGTGTCGGGATTACACAGGAGGTGGGAGTTTTTGCGCGCGTTGTAATTTCAGAATAGCAAGGCGCGGGTTGAGATGGAGGGAGTTGTTGGAGCACAACGAGACAAAGATATATCTTAAATATTTCGGGCTAACAAGGCGCGGGTTGAAATTTCCGGACAAGCCTAACGTGTACTGTACCAAATCAATGCACACTACAAATGTCATTCAAAACTTTTAATTCATGTTATGTTCAATTAAAATATTTCGCTACGTGTATAATGCATGCAACCTACTACTGAAATGAACGTTTTAGTGCATTCCAAACGTATATACTACCGCTTCAATATGAACTAAATTTGAATTCGTTTCTCTATTTGAATAAGATCTACAATAATGATTGTTGTGAAGTCAAAGCATTTGAATTTGTTTCTCTGTTTTAATAAGATCTACAATTATCATTATTGTCAAGTTAAACCATCGTTTGTGTATTATCTTCACAGCACACCACATGATTAGTCTCGAGTTACATATGAACTACGTGTACTATATGAACTCGAACTAGATTTTTTGAATCCACTTTATTTTGATTTCAAATCACATTACATTTCTAGCTCTAGCTAGATCTTCATAATCTAAACCATGTCTCATATGTATAATGTGTTTATCACATTATGTATGGTGCCCCGCCCCCTACGCCTACAAGTATTTAGATGTGAGTTGCAAACACCACACATTACCAGAAATTCAAATAAAATGTGAGAATGTTCGATATATAGTATTGTTTAGATTGTTCGATATTTAGTTGTAAGCTGCAAACGCCACACATTATCACAAATTCAAATAAAATGTGAGATTGTTTTATGTATAGTATGGTTTAGATTGTTCGGCATTTAACTGTGAGTTGCAAACGCCATGCATTATCACATTATGGTATAACATGTGCACAGCCCGTGTATCACCGCTATATTCATGCATGCAATGCTTAAAACACTATGATCTCCTATTCAAATATATGAATCCGCTTTCATATCAAATTATGATCTTTGTTAGTCTCTTACACCCACACAATCCTCTAACCTTTGTAGCTACCACTAACTTTCTCTCGTGCATGCACACGCCCTCCTCGGCCTCCCCCTCCCTCGGCATTCTATCCACCGGGCACATTCATTTTTTTCTTTAGGTCGTTCTCCCAGAGTCTCCACAACTCCTTTCCGACACACACCGATCGATAAACCTCTCCAGCGATGCCTGCCTACAACATACACACACACCTTCAATCTCCTCCTTTATGTGTCCTTGCCTCGTGTGTCTCATACGGTCAGACACACGTGTAAACTCTCGCCCCTCTTTTCATCGATCTCACAACCACACACTCCTCCCCCTATCTAGCTAGTAGTTGGGCCTCTCGCACCACCTCCTAGCTCCATTCTCTCTGTCTATCCGTCTCGCCAGGCCTTATTTGCCTCTAACAAATGGACGTACACCGACCGATCTCTCGCTATGCATATAGCTAGCTAGGTCCTTATAACTCGTTTTTACACACACGTCAATCGATCTACCTCATTAGTTGTGTCTCTCCCTTCCTCCAACAAACAATAATTGATCTATAGGTTTGCTTACCAAACACATGGTTCCCCTTCATCATCCATGGATGCGTCCCGACAGATCTATCATGCATAGGCGCACACAGAAACACATCCCCACTCTTATTGATAACATTGCAGTTCCACCCTCAGTTTGTCTAGTAGGCCTCTCCCACCATCTTCGAGAAGCAACTCCATCACCCATCCAGCACTCTACCCCTCTCCCTCCCTCTCCCTCCCTCTCTCTCCTCTCTCTCCTCTCTCTCTGTCCCATCATATTTCCCGTCCTTCAGTTATGTATGGATGTCGACCGATCTCCCTCAAGACATAGCTAGGTCTCTCCTTCTCAACACATATACGAGTAGTTCTACCTCTATAGTTAGGCCTCTGCCTACCCCTCCCCCCACCCCCTCCCCCTCCCCCACACACCGATACATCGAGCGCTCTAGTCATGTCTCCCTGCCACACACAAACTTGACATGTGCCCTCTAACGTTCCGGTAGGCCAGTCGCCCTATATCTTTGACTTGCACACACACACACACAATTTCGATGGCTCTCTTCATCGATCTCGCACCCACCCACTTGATCCTCTCTTCGACTCTATCGATAGCTATGACCCCTCCCTCTCTTCTCGTGGATTGCCCGACCCTCTATGTATGATATGGATAGGCCTCCATTTCACACACATAGCATGTAAAATTTTGTTTGAGATGTCATCAACACATATTCCCACAAATAATTCACGAAATCAATCCCCCACCCCACCCCCACCCCAAAACAAAAAACACTCACGAACGCGGTTTGTATCTCTCACACACACCCACGTAGGTGGGGGACGTGCACGTAGAGAAGAGGTGCATGCACGGCACACGTACTCCCGTCTCTTTCCCAACCACACCCGCGCGGGTACACGGTGGAGCTCATTTCTGTACAAAAAAGGCAGCCCACGTGGTAATTTGGCACGTGTATTGGTTGTCCACTTGGTGGAGGGAGGATCGTCTACCACGGGTGAACAAACAAATTGCGACTTGACGTGTTATGTTAAATAAAGAGGCAAACCATGTGGGGCCTACCTTAGAGGCAAGGCTCTATACACTGGAGTACTTTTGATGTGTCCCGCCAACTTGCAGAACGAGGAGAAGCTTGCTTAGTACGCCGTCTCCCCCGCCCACGGGCGCGGTGGCTCGTAGGATGAGGTGAAGCTTGCTCCGCCTTACGCCCGCTCCCTCGCCCATGCGCGCGGTGGCTCGCAGGACGAGGAGAAAAATTTACCACTCCCTCCGTTTACTCCTCATCCCTACTACCTTGGTTGTAGAGATTATATCATATTGTTTGGAATATATATGTCCTTTAGTAGATTTCAATATGAACTACTAGTACGTACTCCAAACACTGATGTATATAGACGTATTTTAGAGTGTAGATTCACTCATTTTGCTCCGTATGTAGCACTCTCCCTCGCCCCTCGACCCTCGCCCACGTGGTGGACGTGCAACAATTCATTCGGTCTCATATAGCCAGAACGATATATACTGCACTACCATTATTGCTCGACTTCCCGAAGAGGCGAAGAGCCAATCGCAAGGTTAATATTTTGGAGATGCCAAGCGCAAGGTTATAGGAGAACGAGTAGTAGGTGCCGCGTCATTTATAAATAAAGTTTTTTTTCTTCAGTGGCACGTACGCAATATGATAGGTTCATATGGAGAGAAAAGGAAACCGCTCCACTATATACATAGTCAGGATGGGCCAGCCTACACGGTTGCTTGTTGGGGTTGCTCTCTTCACACTCTCTCGCACAAAACGACTGTGGCCACATCTCTAATATCCCGGCGGATCACGTCCGCTTGGGGAAGGGGTGGATGCTTAGTGTAGATGCGGTGGCCGTCGCCGACGGCGAAAACCCACTGTCGGCACGTCCCGATCAGGGGTCCCCGCCGTTCTCTCTCACAAAGCCGGTGAGGTTGCCTTCGTCCCTTGCTCACTGCCGCGACGTGGGCAGTTGCCGCCTCCCGCCGCCCTCCTCAAGGTTGAGCTACGTCCCTGAGGTACAACTCCCTTTACAGCCAGCTTGCACCACTGCTCCAGCTGCCCACATCACTCCCTGTGGATATTTCTCTACTTCTTTGCCCCGCACATACCTCTACTGGCTTCTACGTACTGTATTTGTGATGAGTTTATGTCTCATCAACTAGTCCCAGTAATCTTATTCTAATCACGCTTCTTCAATTTCTTTGCCACAGGGATGCTCATCTCTATTTTGGTGAAACTGCACAAAATGATCCGATGGTCAAAAGGTTGCAAACTTTATTTATTAGGAAGCTCGAACATTGCCAGCAAATTGAAGCCTGGTCAGGGTTCACGGTTCAAGGGCTAGGGACTGCATGGATCATTTTTTTCTTTAGCTGCCTCTGTTCCAAAATAAGTGTCAACTTTAGTAGTAGTACAACTTTGTACTAAAGTTTGCACAAAGTTGAGACACTTATTTTGGAATGGAGGGAGTACATATTTGCTATGATCTGTCAATCATTGAGATGCAATAGCATGCATGTTAGTCTCCTTTGTATTTGATGAAATGTTGCAACGGGCAACCTTGGACGCAAGATACATGTAACAGAAGCTGGAAGCTTCATAGCATTGTACAAATTTATCTCGCTGATAAATTACAGTACGTACTATACTAGTACTTCCTCCGTTCCTAAATATAAGTCTTTGTAGAGATTTCACCATGAACCACATGCGGATGTATATAGATGCATTTTAAGTGTAGATTCATTCATTTTGTTCCGTATGTAGTGGAATCTCTACAAAGACTTATCTACTAGTAATATCTAGCCCCCACTACTAGGAATTCTCAATCCTCTCCTTGAGCTACATCATCAAAATTGATGTAGCCGTTAGATGAAGTAAATCAGTCCATAATAGCCGTCTGATCTAGACGTTGAGAGGCTCCGCACTAAGCCACATGCAAGCATGCAGAAATACCGTGGCACATGCATGTGAGTGGGTTTTAAATCACATCAACATGTCTGCATGCAAGCATGCACCGGTAGCATGCATGTGAGTGAGCTTTTAAGTCCCATTAACATGTCAAAAAGAAAAATATAATCCCATTATGAAGTAGGAGTTGGTTGATCTTTTTTCCTTACGTGGGATGATCTAAATGATGATGGGAGTTTATTTAGTTTGGCTACCACATTTGTCATGCGGTTATAGAGTTTTTTTAGTTCTATGAAATCGATAATTTTGCGCAGAGAGATATACCGCTGTTCCGCGGCAACGCGCGGGGACTCATCTAGTAATATTTAGGAACGGAAGGAGTACTATGTAAAGAGTTAGGTGTCGCACGGTGATAGTGTGAGGTGGGCCATGTAATCACTGAGCCTGTGTGTTTTCACTGCTCTTGCACGCCTCCGCTGTAATAATGGAGAAAATTGTAATCTAGTAGTAGTACCTCCTTTCACCGAAAGCGTGGGACATCCAGCAGTCCTACCACCTCAGTAATAATGACCAATGAGCCATCAAATCACATAGACCCAGCAGTAAGTTGGACAGACGAAGCAACCATCACTCTTGCGCCAGTGAGAGGTCGCGTCCGCTCTTCCCGGGCATGAATGCGGCACCGATTCTTTGGAGCAGCGCTGACCGTTTCGGGCGAGAAGCACACGCGGGCGATGGAGGGGCTTTGGGTGGGCTAGGCTGGTCAGGAGCGGGCATGGCAGCTGTCCGCATGTCCCTACCGGACACGCCCGGAAACGAGAGGATGCACCGACTCTCGCGGCTAAAATCGTACACTACACAACATCTCTCTGTAGGAGTAGGTCGATCTGTCGCTCTCTCTAACACACACATGCTGTTAAACACACACACACACGCACACGCACGCACCTTGGTCCCGTTGCACCTTCTAACGTGACTTATTACACCTAGACAGAGGGAGTAGTAAGTATACGAGATACGGTGGCACACTGACTTAAGTCGAATACAAGTGCCAAAATTTGTGTGCATGTTATAATAAGGATTCACTTAAAATAGTACGTGAGCGAACAGAGGGATCAATTGGACAGTGTTCCCGAGCAGTAGCAAGATGTGTGAGGTAAGATACACTGCTGGCGCTTTTAATTTTTCTTATTAATTTGTTTGTTTCACCCTCTGACTGGTGGGACCCAACGTACTACGTGGAGAGAGGTAAGGTGACTAAGACTGCATTATTTCTGCACCACTGTGGATAGTCTTACCACCAAAGCCACATGACATGATTATGATTGAAATCCCAATGACTCCCACACACACAAAAAAAACACGGCATGCTTGTCACACGAATGTAGGAATGTATAAAAGGTTATTTCCCTCTCGTTGAACATAACGGGAGGGTTGTGTAGCTGGTTAGCCTGTTCGCTCATCAAACTTGAGATCTCGGGTTCGATAACTACACTTGAGCATAATTTGTGCCAGGAGGATTCTTTGACTAGTCAAAATGTTTTCTAGGGTTTGCAAGCTTCACACTCTCTCTCCTGTATATATATACACGCTGGGGCCTCAGCGCTTGTAGTTGCTCTCTTCACACTCTCTCGCCCTCTCCCGCTGGAGCCTCAGCGCTTGTAGTTGCTCTCTTCACACTCTCTCGCCCTCTCCAGATCTAAACAAGACTTCATTGGCCTCTCTCTCCCCTCACTGCTGCTCAAAGAGCCGGCAGGATCCGTCCGCCGGGAAGGGAAGGAGGCTTAATGCTATCGCCGTCGGCGAGGGACTACCACCGCAGCTGTTCACTTTCCACCCAGCGGCGGTGCGGGAGGGCCTCCGACCCCTTCTTCTTCGCCCACCAAACCACGCCCCAAGAACCTTAAGGTATAATTTACTTACTCCACATGCATTGCTCTAGCTGCATGTATACCATGAATCTAGGACGTGGTTCAAAGAGGAAAGGAGTGGGGGAAAGTAGTGGGAAAAGTTGTATATAGCATGAATCTAGGACGTGGTTCAAAGAGGAAATGAAGGGGGAAAGTTGTATAGCGTGAATCTAGGACGTGGTTCAAAGAGGAAAGGAATGGGGGACAGTAGTGGGGAAAGTTGTATCGCATAAATCTAGGACGTGGTTCAAAGAGGAAAGGAAGGGGCGAAAGTACTAGTTCAAAAAGGAAAGGAAGGGACAAGGCTATAGAGTTTGAGCAGGACTAGATTTGTTGCGCTCACATAGGGAAAGGTGTCTAAAGATAACAAAACTGGGACCAACACAAATATGCTCCTTGGTTGTTTGTTCTTTGTTGCAATAGACTGTGCATGACCACAGTACATCGGTAGATGCACATGGTGCTGGTGCGTCCACTGTCCCGTGCAACTCATTAGCTGTTGTTAATCTAAGGCCATGTTTGGTTAAAAACTCCCTAGTCCCTACCTGCTTGGTTCCAGGGACTAAACATGGACTAGAGGTTATTAAATGACATGCTAAAAGACCATGTTACCCCTAGTAATGAACTAATAGAGACAAGGTGCGATGCGTGGCAGGGGCAACTGTTGGAAAAAGTCCCAAAAAGACTCCCTCGGGGTCTTCTTTCTTTAGTCCCAAATGCCCACTTTTAGTCCCTAAAAGTCCCTCCTGTTTGGTTTAGATGGGACTGACACGGAGTTTTTTAGTCCCTACACCAAAATGTCCCTGTAAACAAACACCCTCTAATAATGCCGCTGGAAAATTGATGTAATGCCACAGTTAAAAGCAAATTTCATGATTAACGAATTTTATTGTTAATATAATCTCTATGTTAATATTAATCAATGGCACCGTTTGAGAAATGCTACTGTCTTGCTTTCTTTCCCATTTAGATAAGGTAGATGCTTCTTTTTGTTGGCTTCTGTGTCATCCACCGTTATTGACCACTAATTGTTTCCTTTGCACCTCTGCGTAAACAGGGTTATCTACTTCACCTCGTTGCCATTGTGACCTTTTGTTGCACTGCACAAAACACTTTTGTTTTAAGAGTGTTTTGTGCAGTTCAACCAAAATGTCACACCGAAAACGTTGCTTGATTGCTTGATCTTAGTGGAACTGCATAAGAGGAGATCTTACTTCCTATCCGTTAAGGCGAATTTGGTTCAGATCTTCTTGTGAGTTGTTTGAATTCCGCATCATGAGAGGTCAGTACTAGCCTTCTTTCACATGATTCTGCAGTGTGCTTTCATATGTTGTGCTACTTGTACGATAATGTTGCTTGATTTTAGTGAACTGGACAAATGGAGACAAGACTTCCAATCTGCATGTGCACCGTAATATCCCATTGAGGTAAGATAAGGATATTTCACAACTGCTGGCCTGTATTTTGCCACTTTCATCAGAAAATTAAGTTTAGTACTATACTTGTGCTCCCTAATTGACATGCCAAATCTTACATTGAAGGCGAAGCTTGTCTGTTATTGAACCAAGTGATGAAGGGGAAGAACAAGCAGAAGAAAAACAAAAATCAACTCCCGGTGCTGTAATGAAGCACTGGAACTGTGATGACACAAGTAATGATATAGTTTTGCATCTTAATTTATTGCTATGGCTGGAACAAGCAATTGTTTTGGCACTGATTTGATGCCACTCTTAATGTAATATGTAATTATCTATACTTGTGCAAACAGGGATCTTCTTTGAAGATACCATATATTTTAGTGAAACTGCATAAGAAGATGTTGGAAACATTAAACTAATCGAGGAGTATATAGTAAGCATGGCCACCATCGTAGATAGCAACAAATGGTTCCGGAGAAGTGCTTCATCTGTATGCTCTACACAATAAGCCTCCTGACAAAGGTTGGTACTCGCCAACTGATTTCATCCATATGATTGAGCTTTGTCATCTCTATTGGTGTTGTGCTACTGTTTAGATACTGTCATGAAAAAGTGGTATTGTCCTTGAGAAGTGCTTCATCTGTGCTGTTTTAAATAGTTCCTTTCCTTTTTTTCGAGCAAACAGGGATGCTAGCATTTAGTAGTCCTCTTGTCTTTGCACAAGAGGATCATCTTCCTTTGAAGAAGAATATGGAGTACGTGAAGTGACTAGTTCCGATTATGCCAGGATGAAGAAGCCCTGTCTATCTTCTCATCAGAAGGAGCAGTTGAAGGATGGTTACATTACTCCCCACAAGACCAAACTAACTTCAGCTCAGAAGGACTGACAAATCTCCATTTTTTTGCTGTGATGCGCGAGTACAATGTTGTTTAGGATTCTTTCTGGTGAGTTCCATTTTTCTAAAAGTGTGCTCTACATGGACCATGTATGTGCCTGTTGAAACTGTCAATTCATAATACAGTTTGCTTTATACTAATCACTTTTTTGTATTTGTGCAATCAGGGGAGCTCAGCTTGATTTCAATGGGAACTGCACAAAATGTTCATGAATACGTCGAATCATTCATTTCCACCACAAGAAAGGAGGTGCCGATAAGTTCAAGGCGTTGCAACATATAAGGGCGAAATCATACAAGCTACGCGCAAATTTGGTTGATTTTGGTGGAACTGCACAAAAAGAACAGCTGGTTTATTTAGCACAAGGTGCCATGTCAATGTCCGAACTGATGGCAAACCCTGCCCATTCCACAATCATAGGAATTTGATATTTTGGAATGGGACAACCTTGTCAAATTTTGCTCATTGATTTTAGCAAGACATGCGTTTGATATTTTCGAATGGGACGCCCTTTGCTGTCAGCAGCGTCGATCAATTTTTTCTTTATTCTTTAGTTGTGAAGTAAATATTGCCTCTGACATGTGAGTCGCTGAGATGCATAATCATCGATTGTTTTGAATGTTCTCTATGAATTGCCAGGCCTGTGTGTTTGATTGCAATGTACAGAAACGCTAAAAAGCTGCTCAAACTCTTTGTACTCCTTCTGTTCCTTTTTACTTCGCACATTGTGAAAGTGCATACTTTTTTGTATAAGATTGGTCAAAGTAGAGATACTTTGACTGCAGACAAAACTTGTATGCAGACTAGAAAGGACCGGAGGGAGTACATGTGAAACTGCTGCAAACGAGGTGATCACCCTGGGAATAATGCTAGTACGTATTGTTTTGCATGTTCTTCCAATGCCAGTGATACATGAATTCGAACTAATCGAAAGAAATTCATTCATACACGGTCGGATTTCATATAAACATGTCGGATTTCATTACATTTCATACATTCTTCAACTAAAAAGGGGTGCACTGGAGGTATAATTAATTAACCGAAGCTACCCACCTGTGTCCCGCTGAGCCGAACAGAAGCTTCAGTGACTTAACTGCAGGTGCAGTTGCATAACTAGAATGTGGCCTATTGGGCCCACGTGTCAGTCAGCCAACTGCACCAGCAGTTAAGTAGAAGCAGCGTTCTTCTCCAGCGCAGCTCTCCAACTCCACGTCGCCGCCAAGAAGCTAACCGACCGTCAATGGTCAACCCCCCTAGCTTGGCTTCAACCAGAGGGTAGCAGCGGTGGCCTTACTTGGACCCGAGCGGCGGCGACCTACCGTGTTCTACTCTTCCTCGTTTTCTGTGTGGCGCGGCCTCGTTGGCAGCGGGGCGGGGCCTCAGTGGAGCCGGCGATGTCCTCTGTCTCGTTGCCGGCGGGCGGCGCCTCAGCGGAGCGGTGGAAATCCTCCCCCACGTTGCTGGCAGGGTGGGGCCTCGGCTAAGCCGGCGATGTCCTCCACCTCATTGTTGGTGGGGCGGGGCCTCGGCGGAGCCGGCGGTGTCCTCTGCCTCGTTGTTGGCGCCGCGGGGCCTCGGCGGAGCAGGGCCTCGTCGACGCTAGTGGAGCGGGGACTCATCGGAGCCGGCATTGTCCTCTGCCTCGTCCTCGGTCTCGCCAAACAGCGCCTCGCCCACTTCATCGCCCTCTTTGCTAGCCTCTTTGTAGGCGGCCGCAGCCTCCGCCACCCGCATGCGGTACCGCCAGCGCTCGAGGCGGCCCTTGCGGGCGGAGCGGTACGAGTCGAGCAGCGCCTCCTGCTCCGCCCGCTCCGCGACGATCTGCTCCTCCGCCTGCAGGTGCTCCTGGAGGAGATGGTGGTTGTAGGCGGTGTTGGTCTGCGCCTCCCGGAACTGCTCCTCACGCATCTGCCTCACCCTGTCCATATATTGGGCACGGGCCTCGCCGATGGTCATGGTGCAATGCACCGGCAAGGATGGCGCGGAGGAGGGGGTTGGCGCCGGATCGTCGACTACCATGTTCTCCATTGGGACGTCGTCGTCCTCCGGCTGCCTGCCGGCCAACCGGTAGGCAGAAATAGCTGCCATCTCCTTGTGGTCCGTCGGCCGCCCGTCCCGAAGAGCGCTGGAGCGCGAGGAAGCCATGGTGGGCAGTAGTGGTGTGGACAGGAGAAAGGGAACGAATGCGGATGACTGCAGCTATGGCCGGCGCAGTAGTTTATATAGCAATGGTGGGCGGGCGGAGGGACGGACGTGTGGCACCAGAGTAGCCGCCTCGGCAACCGCGTATCATTAATGTGGGCGGCAGATGGACTGACGGACGGCACTTGTGTCGTTTGAAGGCGGAGCAATCGCCTGCACCGGGAAGCAGGGCGGGCGGCACTGACTGTTTCGGGCGGAAAGCGCGCGTGGGCGAGGAGATGACTTTACTTGGAGAGGATGACAATGGGGACCCACCAGGTCCATAGCCTCACATAAGCAAGTGCCTCCTTATTCTATATATATATAACTATAATTTATTTTGCTTCCTCCTGGTTTCCTGACATCATGGTCCCACACCATTGTCAACCTATGTAGTAGTCAATAAACGAGAGAATTGCACAAGAAGCGGCCGACAGCTGGGACCAAGCAGCTCGAGCAGTATTTGTGTTTTTGATGTGTGAGCACTGCAGAGTTTTTCAGTGTTTAGCCCAGATATTAATTTTTCTCCTCTGAACAACAACGAAAACATCGCTGCAGGTATTAACTGGGCGGGCTGTGGCCCGTCTAGCCCAGGCCAGATATCCAGCCCAGATATTAATTTTTTTCAAGCTGAAAATGGCTAGCCCAGCTATACTTTTTTTTAGGAATACCGAGGCAATGTCAAGTTGTTATTCTCCGCCCCGCTGGGCTGCAAATCTTTCCTAGGAGGGATGCATTAGGCTTAACAAGAAAATGGGCTTTAAGAAATAATAAATGGGATGTAATTATAAAAACTGGGCAGTAACTATAAAAAATGCACCAAACACGTGATTACTTTATAAAATATTATTTTTGGATATTGAAAATTTTAATTTCATTAATTGTTGCGAGCGCAATGTTTCGTTGGGTTTTTACGTAATATAAATTTATATTGAAATTGTATTTAATCTGACTAGAAATTTCGGGATAAAATATTTCGGATCCCATCAAAATGTGGGAAATTTTATTGAATTCTGTTTTGAACGGTTGGTTGAAATGGGCTGTACTTTTAACAAACTGTAAATGGGCTGTAGTAAATTCCATTAGAATTCAAAAATGGGCTACACATTCTTACAAATCTCAAATGGGCTATAAGTTCTCTGCCACACCTTCGGGCCTTACTAAGTTGACGCGTCCCCTAAAAAAACAGAGTTGACGCGTATGCAAGGCTTTGTCAACTTATAGTCAACACACGGTTCTAGCAGAAGTGGCCGTTGGATGTCCATCCAACGGATGCCGTGCTTCTTCTTCAATCTCGGATATTCTAGCTTCACCCGCCCAAAAAACGATTCCTCCCCTGACATCTGGGGCGCACCGTTTCGGAAGCTGACCTGTGGGCCTACTAAGTTGACGTACCAAGGGCTTTGTCAACTTAGTCAATATAAACGATTCTAGCTACAGTGACCGTACATGTCCATCCAACGGCCGTCGTGCTTCTTCAACCTCTGGTCTTCTTGCTCCAGCCGCCCAAAGCAGCGCCGGTCGTGCCGCCTACTCCTGCCTCCCGTGGCCGGCTGTGCTGCCGCGGAGGCCTCACCGCCCCCTACTACTCCCACCACTGGCCAGGCCATCCCTCCACTCACCCACACCCCCTGTTATTCTGCGGCGACGGCATCCTCACACCGCAGCCGAACCAGTGAACCCTCGTACTCCTCTCTGCGCGGGCTTCCATTGCTGCGTCTTCCCCGGCTCCGCGTCGTCCCCTTCCTAGGCCTCGCCGTCGTCCAGACCACCGCCCTGGTGCTCTCGGCGCGGCGTGGTCAACATGGTCAACGACCGACTTCCATCGGAAGAGTACTGTACGTGGAGAGGCTGACAGCTGGGTCCAGGCGACCGCAAGGAAGTGCCTCCTTATTACGCGCAAAATAATTATTCCTCCACCTGACAGCAGGGACCCACCGGACGGGCCACCTTATTTCGCGAAAAAAACGTTTCCCCCCTGACTGCTGGGACCCACCGGACAGGCCAGCGTATTTCGTGAAAAAAACGTTCCCCCCGCTGTCAGGTCGGACCCACCGGAAGTGCCTCCATATTACGCACACAAAAATGAATACTCCCCCTGCTAGCTGGGACCGACCATGGTGGGATGCTGACTTGTGGGCCTACTAAGTTGACTGGGACGGGGGCCTTTGTCAACTTTAGTCAATATGAACGATTCTAGCTCCAGTGACTGTACGATGTCCATCCAACGGCCGTAGTGCTTCTTCAACCTCTGGTCTTCTTGCTCCAGCCACCCAAGCAGCGCCGGTCGTGCCGCATGCTCCTGCCTCCCGTGGCTGGCTGTGCTGCCGCGGAGGCCTCACCGCCCCTACTATTCCCACCGCTGGCCAGGCCCTGCGGCGACGGCAGCCTCACACCGCAGCCGAACCAGTGAACCCTCGTACTCCTCTCCGCGCGGGCTTCCACTGCCGCGTCTTCCCCGGCTCCCCGTCGTCCCCTTCCTAGGCCTCGCCGTCGTCCACCGCCCTGGTGCTCTCGGCGCGGCATGGTCAGCGTGGTCAAGGAACGACTTCCATCGGACGTGGACTGTACATGGAGAGGCTGACAGCTGGGTCCACGGCCGTAGCAAGGAAGTGCCTCCTTATTACGCGGAAAATAATGATTCCTCCACCTGACAGCTTGGACCCACCGGACGGGCCACTGTATTTCGTGAAAATACATTTCCCCCTGACTACTGGGACCCACCAGCTACATCTTCGCACACAAGGAAGTGCGTCCGGGCAAAAAAAACGATTCGCCCCGCTGACTGCTGGGACCCACCAGCTACATCTTCGCAGGCAAGGAAGTGCCTGACAGTCGGGACCCACCCGGTCGAAGCGTACGTAGAGTTGTCATTCTAGTCGCGAATGTGTACGTACATATATATTGGTGGATGTAGAGGCGCGCACGTGTCGTAGTAGAGGCGCGTACGTGTCGTAGTAGAGGCGCGCACGTAGCATGTACACGTACGTACAGCGGCCAGGGTGCAAGAAAGAGAATACGGCCACATATGTGTACATACGGGCGGGGTCTCGAACGCCTACTCGCGCATACGTACGGCCAGGGCTCATGTACATGGCTGGGTTGGAACGGAGAAACAGTGTCGTCGTCGTGTTCATGGGGAGGCAACGGAATGCGTCGTGTTCATGGGGAGGCAACGGAATGCGTCGTGTTTATCAGGAGGCAACGGAACAAGTGGGAGCCAACCGGCTGGGTCGGAGCGGAATGCGTGGTCGTGTTCATCGGGAGGGCTTGGACGGAACAGGCGATGGAAACGAGGCCTGGCGTACCGCACAACGGAGGAAACGGACCTCCTACATTCAGAACGGGGTCCTGTTGATCGGGAGGGGTCTGGCGTACCGCAAAACGGAGGAAACGGACCTCCTACGGTCGAAACCGGGGTCCTGTTGATCGGGAGGGGTGTGGCGTACCGCAAAACGGACGAAACGGACCTCCTACGGTCGAAACGGGGGTCCTGTTGATCGGGAGGGGTGTGGCGTACCGCAAAACGGACGAAACGGACCTCCTACGGTCGAAACGGGGGTCCTATTCATCGGGAGGGGTGTGGCGTACCGCAAAACGGGACTCCACGGGATACTGTTCATCTCCACCGTCGACCTCCTCCAGCCTCCACGGGCTCCTGTTCATCCAGCCTCCACCGCGTGCTACTCAACCGGCTACTGTTCAACCACCCCTCCACGGGCACCCCTCCACCGTCTACTGTTCATCCAGCCCTCCACACCACGGGGTCCTGTTCAACCACCCCTCTGGGCACCCCTCCACCGTCTACTGTTCATCCAGCCCTCCACCACACCACGGGGTCCTGTTCATCCAGAGGCAACGCCACCGCTCACTGTTCATCCAACCCCCCCCCCCCCCGCAACGCTCACTGTTCATCCAATCGATCGGCTTTAGTTAGCAGCAGTAGCGAAGGAATCGCTCAATCGGGTTCAGTTAACAACCATCGATATATCGCTCGGGTTCAGTAACGCGTAGCCTGCAGTGCAATCACTCGGGTTCAATTAGAGCCCAACGCCTCGCTCGGGTTCAGTTAGAGCCAACGCCTTGCACACACGCGCGTACGTGTACAAGAGAAACGCGCATGGCTCGGCCCCCGACCTCCCTCCGTAACCGGGAACTCCCCGAAATTTTCCTCCCCCACGCTTCTACCATGGTTTTTTCCGTCATGGACGGCCCAAAGAATGTCATGCAGCTCCGTCTCCGGCCCGCCCAGGACAAAAAGCCCATTTTCTGTCATGATTTTTTGTCATAGAAGTAGGAGCCCACCACATCTATGATGATACCGGGTTTTGTCACAATTATCGTCATAGAAGTGTCATATGTATGACAGAAAAAAAATTCGTTCGGCCCAAAATGTCACGGATGTGTCTTTTTTTGTAGTGCATCTTTGATCAATGAGCCAGTCTAGTAGAGGCTTACTAGGGACACGGTATTTGTTTATGTATTCACACATGTATTTAAGTTTCCGATCAATACAATTCTAGCATGGATAATAAACCTTTATCATGAATAAGGAAATACAAAATAACAACTTTATTATTGCCTCTACCCTCTAGGGCATATTTCCTTCAACCACAACTGGAGCCGCTGAAGACGAGAATGTGTTACCGAAGTTCCTTCCCTTTGAGGGGAAGTATGTCTCCGTTGGAGCGGTGTGGAGGCACAATGCTCCCCAAAAGCCACTAGGGCAACTGTATTCTCCTCACACCCTCACACAATGCGAGATGGCGTGATTCCACTAGCGGTGCCCTTGAAGGTGGCTACCGGACCTTTACAAACAAGGTTGGGGCAATCTCCGCAACTTAATTGGAGGCTCCCAACAAAACCATGAAGCTTCACCACAATGGAATGTGGCCCCGAGGTAACCTCAACCGTCTAGGGTGCTCAAACACCCAAGAGTAACAAGATCTGCAATGGATTAGTGGGGGGAATCAAATTTTTCTTGGTGGAAGTGTAGATCGGGGCCTTCTCAACCAATCCCTAGAAAATCAACAAGTTTGATTGGCTAGGGAGAGAGACCGGGCGAAAATGAGCTTTGGAGCAACAATGGAGTTTGGGGGAGGAAGAGGTCGGTCTTCTTCGGGAAGAAGACCCCCTTTTATAGTGGGGGACAAATCCAACCGTTATGCACCTCTCAGCCCGCAAGCAAGCGGTACTACCGCTCCAGGCGCGGTACTACCATTCTGGGAGCGGTACTACTGGTCCTTACAGGATGCGCGGGAGATTAGAAGAGCAGGGGAGAGAACAGAGGAATGGGCAGTGGTAGCCGCGGTAGTAGGGGCGGTAATACCACCTATAGGCGGTACTACCGCTGCTACTACCGCCTCTTTTGTAGGGGCGAACAGGTAGCATAGTGGAGACCCCGAGGCACTACCGTAAAACCCGACACGTAAAAATTGAGGCCCCAACTACGAGCAGTAGTACAAGTGGGAGTAGCAGCGGTACTACCGCTGCTGCCCGCGGTACTACCGCTTGTAGCTCTCCGCCCCTTCTTCGGCACAAATGAAGTACAACTCCAATGAAGTGGAAAGAGGCGATGGTTACAAATATGAGTGTCTACGTGTTGATTCCACCCAAACCTTTCCAAAGCGGACCCCCTCTTGATAGTACGGTTTTCCCTACGACTCAAATCCACCAAAACAAACCTAGGGCAAGAAAATCGTCTTCACTTGGAACTCCGAGGGGCACGATTCGTCTTGTGCCATATGCTTGATAGTCTGAAATGCTCAGTGCACATGATTAGTCTACAAACACATCGTCATCAATCACCAAAACCACTTAAGGAGAAATATTCCCTAACAATCTCCCCTTTTTGGTGGATTGATAACAACGTGGGATTTGCACAAGAATATAGCCAAAAGAGGTGTGCAACCCCACAATCTAGATAATATAGACATGCCCCCCCTAGATGTGTGCACTATTTTAGATATGCTTTTGGAATGCAAAATACACACATATAGGATCCACGCCCCCCTATATTTTATAGACCAAACCATACTTGCATAAACATAGTGAGATGAAGGCAGGCAAGTGATATCATGTGAGCATATGAATAAGAGCATAAGCATAAGATATATCTCACAAATAATTAATAACATAAAGTACTTGACATAAATTGATAGAGATAAGATAGCTCATATGTCTCACACCATATGGTCTCGAACACACGGGACAAAAACAAACCAAAGGAAACGAAAGAGTTCGAGCGAGGGAAGCAACGACAAAGAGAGAAACACACTCGACTAATGACACACTACAAATCCCTACACTCTCTCCCCTTTGGCATCGAGACACCAAAAGGGTAGAGAGGACACCTAAGAACGATGGTGGTAGCAACATGTAACGCCCCGGATCCGATGCGCCAGGTGTCTGCCAGTTATTTGCCGTCCTTGCCTTGTCATCTGCTTGCGTGTTGCTCTTTGCCATGTCATTATCTGCATTTCATATCATGTCATCATGTGCATTGCATTTGCATACGTGTTCGTCTCATGCATCCGAACATTTTCCCCGTTGTCCGTTTTGCAATCCGGCACTCCTATGTCACCCGGCGCCCCCTTTTGCCTCTTTTCGTGAGCGAGTGTTGAACGTTCTCGGAATGGACCGAGTCTTGTCAAGTGGCCTTGGTATACCACCGGTAGACCACCGGTCAAGTTTCGTTCCATTTGGAGGTCGTTTGGTACTCCAACGGTTAACCGGGCATCCGCAAAGTCCGTTTGTGTGTTGCAGCAAACCCCCCTTTCCAACAGCCCCAAAACCCCTCTAAGTCTCCGCCATGCTCTCGGTCGTTCGATCACGATCGCGTGGGCGAAAACCGCACCCCGTTTGGACTCTCCTAGCTCCTTCTACCGATAAATATGTGCCTCCCCCCGAAATTCGCGGATGAAACCCTAACATCTTCCTCCTCGCGCCACCGGACGCGTCTTCCCCGCCGCCCGGACATGTCCGCCGCCCTTAGCCGTCGCCCCCGCGCCAATCAGCAGCCGCCGCGTGGCAAGCGCCGCCGCGGGCCCTCGTCCCCGCGCCGGGCCCGAGCGCCCGCGCCGCCGAGCTCCCTCGCGCCGCGCCCCGCGGCCGTCGCCTCCGCCGCCCGCCGGAACCGCCACCTCCTGCGGTGCCGGCCGCCGCCGTCGGCCGCGGCCCCGCGCCGCCCCGCTCCCGCCGCCCGCGCCCTCGCCGGCGGGCCCGTGCTCCGCCGCCCGGCCGCCCCCTCTTCCCACGCCGCCGGGCTCTCCTCCACTCCAGCCACCGCTGCCCCATACTCCGGCGGCCCGAGCTAAACCCTAGCCTGATCCAGATCGGGTCAATCCCGGAGGTTGACCCCGAGCTCCCCTCAAAATTTCACCAAGTCTGGAAACTTTTACATTATTATGTCCATGTTCATTGCATCATAACTTCATGCATGTAGCTCTGTTTCGCGCGTGCAATATGTCAAATTGTTCACCTCGTGATGCTCTACATTTTGTTCTATTGCACCATATTCATTAGAGGTCATCTTGATGCCCAAATCATCGTTGCAAGAGTGCTAGTTGCTGTTATCTGCTGTCTGTTATCAGAACTTGGAGATTTGTCATTTTTGTATCATTTAATCTGTGCATCTTATGGGATGAGCTCTACATGTGTTTTGTTGTATGCCATGCCATCTTTCCATTGGTGTATGCCATGTATTTTTGTGATCTCTGTGGTGACTAGCACAAGCATGCAAACTAGGCCCCGTAATGTTTCTGATTTCAGAGACTTGGTAATTTTGTTGTTATTTTGTTGCCATGTAAACTTGATGCTACAGAGAGATCCATGCATATTTTGGAGATGTTCAGTAAGGATGTTTTGTAGATATTGTTGTAATTGATCCATTCATGCCCTTGTTTCTAATTTTGGAGTGCCCTAGCATGTCTCAATCTTGCTCTACTTTTGCTGTAAAATGTTCCTGGCAGATTGTTTACGTGTTATTCAATTTTGCCAAGCTTATTGTAGTTGTTTCATACATGCTATGTACTTGCTCTTGCCATGGATAGCTTCATAAACATGCCATCTTGCTGTAGGTATGCTTGTTTTGTCATGCATTGCTTTGTGGTGAGTGCATCAAACTCACCAAGATGCCTTCATATTGTAGTTTCTGCCATGCTCTTTTTCTGCCAAGTCTGAAACCAGTTAACGAAACTTTCTATGTTTACATGGTTGCCATCATATCTTCTGTGCCTTTTGGGCTCATGTTCAGTAAGGGACATTTGTTATATGCTTTGAGTAGACTCATGCCATTCCTTGGTTTTCCATGTTAAGTTCCTGTAGCATGTTGATTTCGTGCTCTGAACATTGCAATCTGATGTTATTTCTGCCATGTCCAGTATTTCTGCCAAGTCTGTGAACCTGTTATTATTTGCAATCTTGCCATGTCCTTTTGAGCATGTTCTTGTGATTTCTGGAGGTAGCTCATTGTTCATGTTTTGTTGTTCTTTACCTGTAAATCATGTCCATGCCTTTTGTTTCCATATTGAGTTGTTGTAGCATATTGTTTTGATGATTTCTATATGCCTAGTTGCTGTTTTGGACAGATTGTTGCTACGACTTGTTTGGAGTGTATGTGTTGCACCGTTGCTCCGTTTGGAGTGTGCTCTATATGAAACTTGCTTATAATTGCATGTAGTCTCATATTATCATGTTGCATCCTTGTTTTGAGGTGTTTGTTTGATGTTTGTATGCTTTTTGCATCAATGCCATGTTTAACTTGTTTTGCTCATATCTTCTAGGCCGTAGCTCCGAATCTAATGAACTTTATATGTAACTTGACTAGAATTTCATGTAGATCATCGTGTTGCTCTTTAACTTGCTGTTTAACAACTTCAACTTAATTCTTGTTCAGTTCTGGACCAATTTCTAAATTTGCATATGAGGACTTACCGGAATTGTTATATGTTGTTTCCGGCCTCATTTAAACTGGCTTTGATGTGTTGTTCTTATATGCATCCTCTCTTGTCAGGAGTAGCCTCATTTAGCCTTGTCATGCATCATACTTGGTCGAGCATCATGCCTTGTTCATGTGTGGTGTGTTTACTATGTTGTGTGCTTCTTCTCGATAGTTCCCGTGTCGTTGCGATCGTGAGGATTCGTTCGTCTTCGTGGCTTCATCTTCTTCATGGACTCGTTCTTCTTCCTAGCGGGATTTCAGGCAAGATGACCGTCACCTTGGATCTCATTACTATCATTGCTATGCTAGTTGCTTCGTTCTATCGCTATGTTGCGCTACCTATTCACTTGATCTTCAAGCCTCCCAAATTGCCATGAACCTCTAACCTTTGTCACCCTTCCTAACAAACCATTGTTTGGCTATGTTACCGCTTTGCTCAGCCCCTCTTTTAGCGTGGTTAGTTGCAGGTGAAGATGAAGATTGCTCCATGTTGGTTTATTTTTATGTTGGGATATCACAATATCTCTTATATTATTAATGCATCTATATACTTGGTAAAGGGTGGAAGGCTCAGCCTTATGCCTGGTGTTTTGTTCCACTCTTGCCGCCCTAGTTTCCGTCATACTGGTGTTATGTTCCCGGATTTTGCGTTCCTTACATGGTTGGGTGATTTATGGGACCCCCTTGACAGTTCGCCTTGAATAAAACTCTTCCAGCAAGGCCCAACCTTGGTTTTACCATTTGCCTAGCCTATTTCTTTTCCCTGGGGAGTCGCTCTCTCGAGGGTCATCTTATTTTAACCCCCCGGGCCAGTGCTTCTCTAAGTGTTGGTCCGAACTGAGTAGACTGCGGGGCCACCTCGTGGAAACTCGAGGTCTGGTTTTACTCGTAGGATGTCTCATCCGGTGTTGCCCTGAGAACGAGATATGTGCAGCTCCTATCGGGATGTCGGCACATCGGGCGGTCTTGCTGGTCTTGTTTTACCATTGTCAAAATGTCTTGTAACCGGGATTCCGAGACTGATCGGGTCTTCTCAGGAGAAGGAATATCCTTCGTTGACCGTGAGAGCTTATAATGGGCTAAGTTGGGACACCCCTGCAGGGTATTATCTTTCGAAAGCCGTGCCCGCGGTTATGTGGCAGATGGGAATTTGTTAATATCCGGTTGTAGAGAACTTGACACTTGACCTTAATTAAAACGCATCAACCGCGTGTGTAGCTGTGATGGTCTCTTCTCGGCGGAGTCCGGGAAGTGAACACAGTTTCTGGGTTATGTTTGACGTAAGTAGGAGTTCAGGATCACTTCTTGATCATTGTTAGTTCACGACCGTTCTTTTGCTTCTCTTCTCGCTCTTATTTTCGTAAGTTAGCCACCATACTTGCTTAGTCGCTGCTGCAACCTCACCACCTTATCCATTCCTTTCCCATTAAGCTTTGCTAGTCTTGTTACCCATGGTAATGGGATTGCTGAGTCCTCGTGGCTCACAGATTACTACACCACCAGTTGCAGGTACAGGTTTCGCGATGATCATGACGCGAGAGCGATGTTTACTTGTTTTGGAGTTCTTCTTCTGCTTCTTCTTCGATCAGGGGATAGGTTCTAGGTCGGCAGCCTGGGCTAGCAGGGTGGAGGTCGTCGTGTGGTCGTAGAGGCCGACCGGCACCTGGCTCCAGCTCCTGCGCTCCCTTGCCGGCGAGCTGCGAGCCGCGGGTCTCGACGGCTTCTGGTTGCAAGCCGACGGCTGCTACAGCAAGGCCTCGTGGGCCGTGGTGGAGGTTTCCGCCACGGGCAATGCGGTCCTGTCCTGCGGCTAGCAGACGTTCGCCCGCGCGCGCGTCTTGAGCAGGAGGTGCACCCTCCACTTCAAGTACGACGGCATCGCGACCCTCTACGTGAGGGTATTTGGGGAAGACGGTCGCCGCGCAGGGTGCTGCCTCAAGGACAGCGGCGGTGACAACGAGCTTGGCCTTGATGTCGGCCGTGACGATGTTGAGGGCGAGCTTGCCCTTGGCGACGGTCGTGGCTTGCCCAGGGATGGCGGCTCCTCCTCCAGCGAGAGCACAAGCAGCAGCGGCTATGAACAGCCACCACGCCGCCAGGCTCGCTTTGAGGACGGCGGCGGGTTGTCCCGTCGCCACGCTCCGGTGAAGCGCGAAGAAGGCTCAGGCTGAATCCGGGAGGCCGTTGGAGCCAGGCCTCGTGCTGCTGCGGTCGCGTAGGCCGCTTTTGTTTAACCTTTCCTTTTTTCCTGCATTTGAAAAGTAGATGGCCCTGCTGGGGCGTGTAATGAACCATGGTACTTATGCCGTTATGCTATGTTTATTGTTCTTGCGTTATGCTATGATGTTCGTGCTCCACGTAGATGTAGAGGAATAACTTAGCTTGATACGCTCGGGGTAGTTTCCCGTCTCGTGAGGGCGCACCTTTTGGCATCTGGTGAGGCCTCATGTTGCCGACTCTGGAACTGCTGACCTCGGGAGGCGTCATAGAGCTGCAGAGTTTGTTCGGGAATCCGTTGGGTGCCTTGTTCCTCCTTGCACGAGCCCTCAGGCATGGGCTAATCATGGCTTAGCGCATCGCGTCGCAGTACCCCGGGGGCACAGACTTTAAAAGGCATGCGCCAATCACGAGCTCATTCGAGCGCGCCTCACGAAGATCAAGGGAGCCGAAGCTCTGGGGCGACAGGGCTTTGGCAAGGTGTGTCTGCGGTCTAGGATAGCCCAGCGCACGCACACACCTGCCCAGCACCCGCGCGAGGCGCGCGAGGGAGAGCGTCGGGCAACTGCCCTCCTCCCTGACGCAAGACAAAGAAGCGAGCGAAGTAAAAGGGGAAAACTCAACCAAGCAATCGAGAAACGCCAAAACTCCAAATTTCATTAAAAGGTTGCAAACCAGCCACAGAAAGCAAATGAACAGCCGCGTCCGACACCTAGTCTAGTCTTCTCACCAGCTCGGAGCTAAGTGCTGCCACTAGGATGTGGGAGGGTGCCCCCGAGGCCGGAGGGCGCCACTGTGGAGACTCCCGGGCGTGTACGGCCCCCCTCATTATTACGTGAGAGTGTCATAAGCGGAGACCCTTGCTTCATGGGTAGAACTTCCGGAGGTGTTGGATGTTCCAAGCGTTCAGGATGGGGATCCCGTCCTGCGTCTCCAGATGCACGATGCTAGGCCTGGAGGTGCGGGCGACCCTAAACGGGCCCTCCCACATGGGTGAAAGCTTATGCAGCCCTTCCCTGGAGAGCACCCGCCGTTGGATGAGATCACCCACCTCGAGCGTCCTGGAGCGGATGTTGCGGCAGTGATACCGCCGCAGCGCCTGTTGGTACCTTGCTGCTCGGAGCGAGGCCTTATGGCGGCGTTCCTCCCCCAGCATGAGGTCCATCACCCGCGACCGCTTCCGCTCCGTAGACGAGGAAGAATGGAGTTTCGCCAGTTGACTTGGTCGCGGTGGTGCGGATGGACCACAACACGAACTGGAGCTCGTCCAGCCAGCCCCTGCCGTAGGCTTCGAGCTTCTTCTTGAAAGTCCTTGCTTTGAGGCCCCTCAGGACCTCCGCGTTTGCGTGCTCGGCCTGGCCATTGCTCCTGGGGTGTGCCACTGAGGCATAGCATATCTGCTTTCCAAGATTAGCACAATATGTTTTGAATTGATTGCTAGTGAACCGCGAGCTGTTGTCGGTGATGATGCGATTGGGGACTCCGAATTGGCTCACGAGGCCCTTGATGAATTTAACTGATGAGCCGGCAGGGATGGTGCGGACCGGCTCCACCTCCGCCCTCTTGGTGAACTTGTCGATGGCGACGTAGAGGTAGCGGTAGCCCCCGGGCGCTCGAGGGAATGGACCCAGAATGTCCAGCCCCCAGACCGCGAATGGCCACGAAAGCGGGATGGTCTGGAGGCTCTGAGCAGGCTGGTGGATTTGCTTGGCATGGAACTGGCAAGCCTCGCAGGATCTCACCAGCTCGGTTGCGTCGTTGAGTGCCGTGGGCCAGTAGAATCCACTGTGGAACGCCTTGCCCACCAAGGTGCGTGATGACGAGTGATGCCCGCAGTCCCCTCCATGTATGTCGGCTAGCAGCTCACACCACTGCTCCCTAGAGATGCATGGCAAGGAAACATCATTCGGTCGTTTTCGGTATAGCTCATCGTCCTGAATGGAATAGGCTATGGCCTGCGGAGCCACGCGCTCCGCATCTTCCTCCTTCTCTGGCAGGGCCCCTCGTAGCAGGTATGCCTTGAATTCTTCGGTCCAGCATCCCTCCTGAGGCTCGAGTGCGAGGAGCAGACACGCTCCTAAGGTCGGGCCACAGGCGGGGGCTCCCGAGGTTGGTGGCGGGGGAAGCTCCTCCTGAGGCGATGACGGCTCCACAGACGGAGGTGCTGCTGAAGGCTTGAAGAGCCGCTCGTCGAAGACGCCGGGCTGCTGAGGCAGGCGCCTGGACACCCTCTTGGCGATGTCGTTGTCTTCCTTGTTCGTGCCGCAAGGCACATGCTGTAGCTCCAGGCCCAAGAATTGCTTCACCATTTTGCGCACCTCCGCGAGGTATGCCTCCATATGCTCGTCCTTCGGCTCGTATACTTTGTTGGAGAAGTTGATAAGGAGCTGGAGTCACCCCTAATGGTGAGGCGCTTCACTCCCAAGGCTGCTGCACCCTTGAGACCGGTGATCAAACCTTCATACTCTGCGATGTTGTTGGAGACCTTCTCGCCCCGCTGGAAGTAGAGCTGCACGACGTAGTAGAGCTTGTCCTGGGTGGGCGAGATGAGCACGGCTCCAGCCCCCGCGCCCTGACGCACGAAGGCGCCGTCAAAGTGCATGATCCAGCCGTCTGGAGCTTCAGTCCCAGGCGAGAGGGACCAGACTTCGCCTGGCTCGGGCCCCGGAACGTCCGTCCACTCCGCCATGAAGTCGGCGAGCGTGGCACCCTTGATGACCCTGGTGGTGCTGAACTCCAGCTGGAATGCCTGCAATTCGATGTTCCACTCGGCGACCCTCCCCGCAGCATTGGGGCTCCGGAGCACCCTCTCCAACGGGTAAGCTGAGACGACCTTAATGGGGTGGCCTTGGAAGTAGTGACGTAGCTTGCGCGAGGCAACGAGAAGCGCCAGCAGGAGCTTCTGCGGCATGGGGTAGCGCGCTCACGCGTCGCGCTGTACTGTGCTGACGAAGTACACCGGGTGCTCGATGAGGGCGGGAGTGTTGATGGAGTCCGAAGCCCACCGAGACTGGGGCACCTCCTGATCCTGGAGACCTCAGGAGCTGGGCCACCTGTTTGGGCAACCACAGCCTCAGGAGCGCCCCCTAGTGGAACCTGGCCGTCCACTGGAGCTGCGGTGGCTTCAGGGGTGCCGTCTTGGTGCTGCGTCATCTTGATTGGCTGCGTGGTGCCACGCGGCAGCTCCTTGGCCTGGCGCTCCTCCCGGACGGCCACCAGTGCCGCGCTGGCTGAGTGAGGCGTGGCAGCCAGGTAGAGCACCAGGGGCTCTTGAGGTCTTGGAACGCCGCTTCGGCCTCCAGAGTCCACTCGAATGGGCCCTTCTTCTTCATCAGCTTGAAGAACGGGAGGGCGCGCTCCCCCAGCTTGGAGATGAAGCGCCCCAGCGAGGTCATGTAGCCCGCCAGCTTTTGCATTTCCTTGAGAGTCTGCGGTGGGCTCATCTCTTCTATCGCTTTGACCTTCTCTGAGTTCGCCTCGATTCCCCTGTGCGACACAAGGAAGCCCAGCAACTTACCTGAGGGGACGCTGAACATGCCTTTCTCAGGATTGAGCCGCAGGTCCACCTTGCGTAGGCTGGCGAAGGTCTCCTCCAGATCCTGGATGAGGGTCCTTGCCTCCCGAGATTTTACTACAATGTCGTCGACATAGGCCTCTGCGTTCCTCCCGAGCTTCCAGCCTAGAGCGATGTGCATCAGTTGCTGGCAGGTCGCCCCCGTGTTACGCAGCCCAAATGGCATGCAGGTGTAGCAGTACACCCCACACGGGGTTAAGAAGTCCATCTTCTCTACGTCCTGCATTGCCATCTTGATCTGGTGGTAACCCGAGAAAGCATCTAGGAAACACAGCAAGTCGCACTCGGCGGTGGAGTCAACAATCTGATCAATGCGCGGAAGCGGGAACGGGTCTTGAGGGCAGGCCTTGTTGAGGTTGGTGAAGTCGATGCACATGCGTTCCTTCCCGCCTTTCTTGGGCACGACGACCAGGTTCGCCAGCCACTCCGGGTACCGAACCTCGCGGATGACACCTGCTTCTTGTAGCTTGCGGGTCTCCTGGACGATGAAGGACCGCTTCTCTGTGGACTGTCGTCGCGCCTTCTGCTTCACCGGACGCACATTCGGGCACACCCTTAGGTGATGCTTGATTACCACCCTTGGGATCCCAACCAGCTGCTTGGGCTCTCAGGCGAATACCTCCTTATTTGCGCGCAGGAAATTCATCAATGCCTCTTCTTGGTCCAGGGCGAGGTCGGCACCTATGGTGAAGGTGGCTCCTGAGGCGCCGTCCTCGTCGACCAGCACCTGCTTCGTCTTGGCCCGACCTGGAGAGAACAATTGCTTCTTCTTCGCTGGTGCAGCACCCAGGACCCCAGGTGCTGCTTCGCATGCGGGGTGAGCTGCCGCAGCGGCCCTGAAGGCGAGCTTGAGGGCCGTCAGAGCACGGTGAGGACGCCGCTGCTCCCTGGCATCTTCATGAGGTTGTAGGCGGCATGAGTTGCCGCCATAAATTTGGCCAGGGCTGGGTACCCGAGGATGGCGTTGTATGGAAGGCTGATGCAAGTGATGTCGAAGTCGATAAGCTCGGTGCGGTAGTTGTCGCGGGTGCCAAAGGTGACAGGGAGGCGGATCTACCCTAGGGGGCTGGTGGAACCATTGCCAACCCCGGAGAAGGGTTTGGCGGGACGGAGCCGGCCGTGCGGCACGTGGAGCAAGCCGGAAACTTCCATAGAGAGCATGTTGAGGCCAGCTCTACCGTTGATGAGGGTCTTGGTAACCGCTACGTTGCAGATGGTAGGTGTGCAGAGCACTGGGAGCGCGCCCGAGCTTGCGGTGGTCACCGGATGGTCCCCCGAGTCGAAGGTGAGGTCGGCCTTGTGTGCCGCCCATCCTTGAGGAGCCCGCTGCTGCACACGGGTGGCGCCCATTTGGCGGAACAACTGCTTGACGTGGCGATGCGTGGGCGGCGCCTGCGAACCACCAAGGAGGGCTTCAACGGCGAGGAGCGCCGGTGCTGCGAAGCGCGCGACGAAGAGATCACGCAGCTCCTCCCAAGAGGCCACAGAGGATCCCGGCAGGTTGAGCAGCCAGACGCGCGGCACGGCGGCGAGGGTCATGGGGAGCCAGTTGGCCATGACCTTGTCGTCGCCTCTGGCTGCCCAAATGGCCTCCTCGTACACCTGGAGGAAGGTTGCTGGATCCGCCATGCCATCGTTGCGAGGTGGCATCTCCGGCTTGAACTTGTGCGGCCACCGCACCTGTCGCAAGGTGGGGGCGAAGGCCCGGAGCCCAACAGCGCCTCCGTGCATGTCCGTCAGCCCGGACGGAGGAGCGGTGCTCGCCATGAGAGCTGAACGGGGGAGCTGAGCAGATCGGGCAATGAGGCGAATCTTCGACGCACCCCTACCTGGCACGCCAAATGTTGGATTACGTGTTCCGTAGACCCTTGAGAGGTTCGAACTCTGGGGTGCGCACGAAGAACACTCTCTCCCTAGCTCCCTCGCTCAACGACCCCACAGCCTAGCTCGACGAACCCAAAGAACAAGAGACACAGGGATTTATCCTGGTTCGGGCCACCTTGCGGTGTAATACCCTACTCCATCTTTGTGGTGGATTGCCTCGAGGGGCTGAGGATGAACTAATATAGTGGTGGAACAACCTCAGGAGGTGAGGTGTTCTTGGGCTCGATGAGCTGGTGAGGGTGGAATGACTCCAATGCCAGATCCCAGATCCCCTACTATGGTGGTGACTAAGTCCTATTTATAGTGGCCTAGGTCCTCTTCCCAGATGTAGGCGGGAAGGGATCCCACAGCGGCCAAATTTGAAGGGAGACAACTAGTACAAGCTATCCTAACAAAAGTAGTCTCCGCCTGCCAAAGGCTCTAGTGATGACGATGCGGGGGGCTCCGCGATGACCTCCGTCCTGCCGTCCTGGCGGTCTTGGTCTTGTTGCACCGGAATGGAAACCTTTGCTTGATTCCTCGGGACTCCGTGCCTGCACTTGCCTCCTTAGCACCAAAGAGGAAACTGGTACACTACGCCCGTTGCGCCCGCCTGACCTTGGTCATCATGGCTCACGTCATGTGAGCCTCGCGAGGTGCACCTTGCATAGATATCTTCGCTCCTCGGGAGCCAGCCTAGTGAGGCCACCCCAGGGAGGTCTTGGTGTCGCCTGCCTCGCGAGGCCTGGCCCCTCGCGAGGGTCTTGAGTCGCTGCTGCTGAAGCTGGGCCGTACCGGGCCCTTGACGTAGCCACGCCACAGGCCGCAGGCAGGCTAGTCTGGGCACCCCCGTTCCTAGGACACCAAAAATATGGCACCGCAAAGATTTTAACCTTGGGCCCATGACCATAACTCATCTTTGAAGCACAAGTACCATAAAAACTGGCTAATGTGAAAGACTTGATCGATTTATGCATAATGGGGGAGGGAGAGTTCATTGAGAGAACAACACCCCCCTATGTCTAGGCCTACATCTAGAACAAGATAGAGTGATGAGTGCAGTGGGGTGTGCCTAGACTTAAGCCACATTGCTCGAATCAATGATATTTAGCTCATGACTTAACTCGCAAAATCTTGCTTCATCTAGAGGCTTGGTGAAAATATCCGCTAGTTGCTCTTGAGTGTTGATGTGGATGATCTCAATATCTCCACGCTTGATGTTGTCTCGAATGAAATGATGACGAATCTCAATGTGCTTAGTCTTGCTTTGTTGCACCGGATTGAGAGAAATCTTGATAGCACTTTCATTGTCACATAGAAGAGGCACTTTGTCACAAGTGACACACCGTAATCCTTTAAAGTTTGCCTCATCCATAGCAATTGTGCACAACAACTTGCAGCGGCCACATACTTGCCTCGGTGGATGAGAGAGACACACAATTTTTATTCTTTGAAGATTAACTTACCAAAGAGCGACCAAGGAATTGGCACCCTCCGGAAGTTGACTTTCTCTCCACACAATCTCCCACCCAATACGAGTCCGAATAGCCCATGAGATCGAAGCTTGCTCCTATGGGGTACCATTGGCCAAAGTTTGGGGTATGAGCCAAATATCTAAAGATTCGCTTGACTGCCGCATAGTGGCTTTCCTTAGGTGTGGCTTGAAACCATGCACAAATTCCCACACTCAACATGATATCCGGTCTAGATGCACAAAGGTAACTCAGGGATCCAATCATGGAGCGATATACCTTTTGATCCACCGCTTTACCATTGGGATCACTGTCAAGCTTGCATTTGGTGGGCATGGGAAACTTAACGGGTTGACATCTTCTAGCTTGAATCTCTTGAGAATGTTTTGGGTATACTTGGCTTGGTTGATGAACGTTCCTTCTCTTCTTTGCTTGACTTTGAACCCAAGAATGAACTTCAAATCTCCCCTCATAGACATCTCAAACTTCTCGGTCATTAGTGCGGCAAACTCATCATTGAAAGACTTGTTAGGAGAACCAAATATAATATCATCAACATATAGTTGGCATATGAACAAATCCCCTTTGACCCTCTTAGTAAAAAGAGTGGGATCAATTTTCCCAATTTCAAACCCACGATCTTGCGACAACTCAGTAAGGTGCTCATACCACACACGTGGGGCTTGTTTAAAGCCATAGTGCGCCTTCTTGAGTTTGTATACATGATTGGGGAGCTTGGGATCCTCGAATCCCGAAGGTTGTTTGACATATACCAACTCATTCAAAGGACCGTTAAGAAATGCACTTTTCACATCCATTTGTTGGAACTTAAAATCATGATGAGATGCCTATGCAAGCAACATGCGAATAGATTCAAGATGAGCAATGGGGGCAAAGGTTTCGCCATAGTCGATACCCTCGACTTGGGAGTAGCCTTCTGCCACCAAACTTGCCTTGTTTCGAACAACTACCCCATTCGCATCTTGCTTGTTCTTTAAGATCCATTTGGTTCCAATGACATTGTGCTCCTCTGTTAGCCTTGACACTAATTCCCACACTTGGTTGCGCTTGAAGTTGTTGATTTCATCATGCATGGCTTCAAGCCAATCCTCATCATCGAGCGCCTAATGTACCTTTTGGGGTTCAACACACGAAACAAACGCGTGATGCTCACAAAAGTTTGACAATTGTTACGAGTAGTTACCCCTTTTCTCAAGCTTCCAAGCACATTCTCCATGACATGTTGTTGACGCTCGAGCTTGGAAGCCACCTTGGCGGCACGGTGCTCCAAGAGTTCCTCAATAGGCATTTGAGGATCATCATTTTGTTCATCTTGAGCACCGTCTTGAGCTTTCCCTTGATCTTGAGAAGCCTCTTGATCTTGAGCTTGCTCGGTATCATGAACTTGATCTTGGGCATCACTTGGTGCAAGACCATCATCATGAGGTTGATCTTGCCCTTGATCTTGTTCACTTGGTTCAGGGTCCTCACTTTGTTCTTCGAAAGCGTGTGGGTCTTTGGTTGGTGATGTCTCCACTAGAGTAGAGCATTGTCCTTCTCCTCCGGCCACAAGGGGTTCCTCAATGGGGAGTATTTGACCAATCCCCATTCTTCTTATGGCTTGAGGAGGAATTTCATCACCTACATCACAAAGACCACTTTGCTCCACTTTGGAGCCATTATTTTCATCAAACTCCACGTTACACATCTCCTCAATGAGTCCGGTGGACTTGTTGAGGACACGGTACGCATGAGAGTTTGTAACATAACCAACAAATATGCCCTCTTGAGCTCTAGGTTCAAATTTAGACAAACGAACACCTTTCTTGAGAATGAAACACTTACAACCGAACACCCAAAAGTACTTGAGGTCGGGCTTGTTACTGGTAAGAATCTCATATGGAGTCTTATTCAAGCCTTTGTGGAGGTAGAGCCGATTGGATGCATGACATGCGGTGTTGATGGCTTTGGCCCAAAAGTTGTACGGAGATTTGAATTCCGCCATCATGGTCCTTGCCACGTCCATCAACGTCCGGTTCTTCCTCTCCTCCACACCATTATGTTGAGGGGTATAGGGTGTGGCATATTGGTGCTTGATCCCCTCGTCACTAAGAAACTCATCCAAGGTGTAGTTCTTGAACTCGGTGCCATTGTCACTTCTAATCATCAATATCTTTGCTTCATGTTGACGTTGACCTTCATTAGCAAAGTTGATATGGTTTGTTGGGTCTCACTCTTCCTCTTGAAGAAGTATACCCAAGTGTATCTTGAGTAATCGTCCACAATGACCAAACAATACTTTCTTCCCCCAAGACTATCAAAGGATGGAGGCACAAAGAGATCCATGTGAAGGAGCTCCAAGGGCCTCTTCGAGTAGATGATAGTCGAGGGTCGGTGAGCCGTCTCATGTAATAACTTTCCTTCAATTCAACCACTGCAAGCACAATCTTTGGCAAAACTCACATTTGTTAGTCCACGGACGTGATTCCCTTTGAGGAGACTTTGCAAACATATCATATTGACATAGGATAGTCGGCGATGCCAAAGCCAACCCACATCAACCTAGCCATTAGGCAAGTCGCGATCTTAGTGGGTCACTCCGAAAAGTTCACCACATAGAGACTGTTCTCGACATGCCCAACAAAAGCTACTTTAAGAGTCTTGATCCACAAAAGGGCCACGGTATCAAGATCAAAGAAGGTTGCAAAGCCCATAAGTGCAAGTTGACAAACGGAAAGCAAATTGTATGCAAGGGACTCAACAAGCATGACCTTCTCAATAGATAAATCTTGAGAGATGACCACCTTGCCAAGTCCCAATACCTTAGATGTTGAAGCAGCACCGAATTGGACATGGGTGGGCATAGATGGAACTGGATGCACATCTCCTTGCTCTCAGTCATATGATTTGTTGCTCCACTATCGAGCAACCATGACACCCCACCGAAAGAAAACTCCTACAAGAGATCAATGCTTGGATTTAGGTACCCATTTTAGAATGGGTCCTTTGATGTTAGTAACAAGAGTCTTAGGAACCCAAATAGACCATTCAATGTACTCATAAGAAGAACCAACAAATTTCGCATAAACATGCCCATCACTAGCACGGCACAAGACATAAGAGGGGTTAAAGTCACCGGCTTTGTTGGTAGGGGCGGTTTTGCCCTTCTTGGCATTACCACCCAATTCCTTGTTCTTCTTCTTCTCATGAGTACCCTCACCCACCTTCATAAAGGTTTCCTTGAGCGGGAGATGTTGCTTGGTTTTGTTTTTGTTCTTGTTCTTCTTCTTCTTCTTCTTTGACTTGGGTACAAACCCAAGTCCTTCCTTTCCCACAACTTCCTTTTGATTACTCAAAAGGTCACTGAGGTTCTTCTCGCCTTGTATGTATGTCACAAGGCCCTTCTCAAGTTGCTCTTTCAACTTGGCATTTTCCTCCACAAGATGCACATGCTCACAAAAAGGGTTAGTATCATGGGCATTATCAATTAGGACGAAAGGAGTGCACGTGGAAATCTCCCCGGTTAGCTTCACTTGGAGTTGATCATGAGACTCCTTGAGAGAAGCATGAACACCCTTCAAGACCTTGTGAGCCTTGTCAAGTGTATCAAACTCTTCCTTGAGTCTATCATGGGCAACCCTAAGTGCAACTTTCTCGGATTTAAGAACACGAGTAATAACAATAGCATGATCAAGAACTTTTTGCAATCTAGCATGTTCAACGTTGTGTGCCTCCTCAAGAGTCAAACGAAGACCTCGCTCTTCCTCTAGAGCAATGGAAAGATCCGCAATCTCATCGGCATAGTCACGACTATGCCCCTCCAACTTGGAGATAGTATCCTCATGCGACTCAATGATATCATTGGCCTCACCAAGTTGTTCCAAGAGAGCAACGAAGTGCTTCTTGGATTCACCCTTGAGCTTACTCACGAACTTGGTAAAGTCATTCTCATCAACTTTCACCACCTCACTATCATCGACACAATCAAATAATGAAGGAGTAGTAATGATGGTGGTTTTGATGTTAGGGTTTACCTTGTTGATACCTTTGGCCATGAGACACTTGGCAATGGTGTTCTCGTTGGGGGCGCCGAAGAGAGACACCTTGGAGGGGGAAGATGTGGCAATGGCAATGCTCGCTGTTGCCCTTCCTTCTCCACTTGCATCTTCCTCATCATCATCGGAGGTGTACTATTCATGTGCCACCAAGCCCTTTGGAGGTGTCTTCTTGGTGAAGGTGTTCTTGCTTGGGAAAGACTTGTCTTTGTCTTTGCGAATGAGTTTGCCACCATTGTCTTCCCTCTTCTCATAAGGGAACTCTGCCACAAAGTGACTCACATTGCCGCAATTGTAGAAAGTCCTCACACATTGCTTGTTCTTTGAGCCACTTGAGTTGTTCTTGGTGAAGTTGGGCCTTGAATTCCTCTTGTTGCCCCAAAATTTCCTTGATGCAAAATCCATGTGCTCATGGTAAGCATATTTGGTGTCCTCGGGGCAACTCTCCTCTTCTTCCTCCTCTTCTTCTTCCGGAATGGCCTTGGCTTTCAAGGCAAGAGTGGGTGAACTTTTCTTTGACCGGACACGAGCAAGAATAATTTCGGCGGTCTTTTTCATGATGTTCATGGCAATAAACTCATCCAACACTTCACTTGAGGTTAAGGTGTGGAAATCCGGCCTTTGACGAATCACGGAGGACATGGCCTTGTTGAATGGCATGATGGCCTTGAGAAACTTGCACTTGATACAATTGTCATCCGTATACTTGCTCCCATGGTCTTGGAGAGCCACCGCAAGAGTTGTCACCCTCCGGTAGAGATCACACGGATCCTCATCTTCTAGCATCACCAATTCATCGGCCTCATCAAGGACCACTTCAAAGTTCGCCCGTTGGATGCTTAAGATCCCCTTGTACAAAGATATGATGTGTTCCCAACAATCCTTTGCATGAGTGAAGGGACGCAAGTGAGATAAATCTTTAGGAGGAACTGCATCTTGAATGATGAACAAAGCGGGGTGATTGTATTGATTGTCCACTTCTTCTCTTGGGGTGAGTTTTTTTGGATCATGCGGGTAGAAGCCTTGCTCAATGATTCTCCAAAGGTTTGTTGAGCTGTGATTCAAATGATACTTTATGCAAAAAAAACCAATTAGCAAAATGACCCTTAACAAACTTAGGAGGAGGACCAAGATGATTAATGCGTGGTGTAGGAACCAGTCATCCATAGACCGGGGGAGGGGGAACCGAGGCAAAGGTTCCCGTCCCATTCTTGTTGTGAGGGGAAGAAGTTTGAGTACCTTTAGCCGCTTCCTTGCCGGAATTGGCCTCCGACTCCGGTGTGGTGGGATTAACCACAAGAAAAGGATCAGGAGTGACATTCAACTTCTCAAGCAATTCTTTAAGCATGGACTTGACCTCAGTCGTCATAGACATCTTAAGTGAAGCCATGGCTTCATTTAAGTCGTCTCGTGTGATCGAAGTCAACTCCACGGCCTCGGGCACTTCCTCCTCGGTGTCAACCATACTCTTCGGGTGATGAAACCCTTAATAAAGAGACGAGGCTCTGATACCAATTGAAAGGATCGATATGGTTGACTAGAGGGGGGTGAATAGGCAACTACCAATTTTTAGCTTTTCTTCACAAATTAGGTTTACCAACAAATAGGTTGTTGATAACCCACAAGTATAGGGGATCAATTGTAGCCTTTCTCGATAAGTAAGAGTGTCGAACACAATGAGTAGCTAAAGGTAGAACAAATATTCTCTCAATTTCTATCGACCACCGATACAACTCTACGCACGCTTAACGCTCGCTTTACCTAGAACAAGTGTGAAACTAGAAGTACTTTGCAGGTGTGATAAGATAGGTTTGCAAGATAATAAAGAACACATAAATAAAATTTAGGGGATGTCTAGATAAAGAAATAATTAAGTTATTTTTAGTAGAGAGCTTTTTGTCACAAGAAAGTTATTTGTCCCTAGGCAATCGATAACTAGATCGGTAATCATTATTGCAATTTTATATGAGGGAGAGGCATGCATGAGCTAACATACTTTCTCTACTTGGATCATATGCACTTATGATTGGAACTCTAGCAAGCATCTGCAACTACCAAAGATCATTAGGGTAAAACCCAACCATAGCATTAAGTATCAAGTCATCTTTACTCCCATACGCAAACAACCTACTTACTCGGGTCTGTGCTTCTGTCACTCACGCCACCCACCATAAGTGAATCTATTGGGGAACGTAGTATTTAAAAAATCCTATGATCACGCAAGATCTATCTAGGAGAAGCATAGCAACGAGCGGGGAAACTATGTCCACGTACCCTCGTAGACCGAAAGCGGAAGCGTTTAGTAACGCGGTTGATGTAGTCGAACGTCTTCGCGATCCAACCGATCCAAGTACCGAACGCACGACACCTCCACGATCTGCACACGTTCAGCTCGGTGGCGTCCCTCGAACTCTTGATCTAGTGGAGGCCGAGGGAGAGTTTCGTCAGCACGATGGCGTGGTGACAGTGATGATGAAGTTACTGGTGCAGGGCTTCGCCTAAGCACTACGGCGATATGACCGAGGTGTAAAACTGTGGAGGGGGCACCGCACACAGCTAAAGATCAACTTGTGTGTCTATGGGGTGCCCCTCCCCCATATATAAAGGAGGGAGGGAGGAGGATGGCCGGCCCTAGAGGGCACGCCCAAGGGGGGAGTCCTACTCCAAGTAGGAATCGCCCCCCCCTTTCCTAGTCCAAGTAGGAGAAGAAGAAAGGAGAGGGAGAGGGAAAGAGGGGCCGCGCCCCCATCCCCTAGTCCTATTCGGACTCCCCTTGGGGGGGGGCGCCACCTCCTGGCTGCTGCCCTCTCTCTCCCCTAAGGCCCACTAAGGCCCATTACTTCCTCGGGGGGTTCCGGTAACCCCTCCGGCACTCCGGTTTTATCCGAAACCATCCGGAACACTTCCGGTGTCCGAATAACATGGTCCAATATATCAATCTTTATGTATCGACCATTCCGAGACTCCTCGTCATGTCCGTGATCTCATCCGGGACTCCGAACAACCTTTGGTACATCAAATCACATAAACTCATAATATGAATCGTCATCGAACGTTAAGCGTGCGGACCCTACGGGTTCGAGAACTATGTAGACATGACTGAGACACATCTCCGGTCAATAACCAATAGCGGAACCTGGATGCTCATATTGGTTCCTACATATTCTACAAAGATCTTTATCGGTCACACCGCATAACAACATACGTTGTTCCCTTTGTCATCGGTATGTTACTTGCCCAAGATTCGATCGTCGGTATCACTATACCTAGTTCAATCTCGTTACCGGTAAGTCTCTTTACTCATTCCGTAATGCATCATCCCGCAACTAACTCATTAGGCACATTGCTTGCAAGGCTTATAGTGATGTGCATTACCGAGAGGGCCCAGAGATACCTCTCCGACAATCGGAGTGACAAATCCTAATCTCGATCTATGCCAACTCAACAAGCACCATCGGAGACACCTGTAGAGCATCTTTATAATCACTCAGTTACGTTGTGACGTTTGATAGAACACAAGGTGTTCCTCCAGTATTCGGGAGTTGCATAACCTCATAGTCAGAGGAACATGTATAAGTCATGAAGAAAGCAATAGCAATAAAACTAAACGATCATTTATGCTAAGCTAACGGATGGGTCTTGTCTATCACATCATTCTCCTAATGATGTGACCTCGTTCATCAAATGACAACACATGTCTATGGTCAGGAAACTTAACCATCTTCTGATTAACGAGCTTGTCTAGTAGAGGTATACTAGGGACACTTTGTTTTGTCTATGTATTCACACATGTATAAAGTTTCCGGTTAATACAATTCTATCATGAATAATAATCATTTATCATGATATGAGGAAATAAAATAATAACTTTATTATTGCCTCTAGGGCATATTTCCTTCAGTCTCCCACTTGCACTAGAGTCAATAATCTAGTTCACATCGCCATGTGATTTAACACCAATAGTTCACATCACCATGTGATTAACACCCATAGTTTACATCGTCATGTGACCAACACTCAAAGGGTTTATTAGAGTCAATAATCTAGTTCACATCGCTATGTGATTAACACCCAAGAGCACTAAGGTGTGATCATGTTTTGCTTGTGAGATAAATTTAGTCAATGGATCTGCCACATTCAGAGCCGTATGTATTTTGCAAATTTCTATGTTTACAATGCTCTGCATGAAGCTACTCTAGCTAATTGCTCCCACTTTAAATAAGTATCTAGATAGAGATTCAGAGTCATCTAGATCGGTGTCAAAGCTTGCATCGATGTAGCTCTTTACGATGAACTCTTTATCACCTCCATAACCGAGAAACACATCCTTATTCCACTAAGGATAATTTTGACCGATGTCTGGATCACTATTGTACCCTCTTGCGAAACTTATGGCGAGGTACACAATAGGTCTGGTACATAGCATAGCATACTTTATAGAACCTATGACTGAGTCATAGGGAATGACTTTCATTCTCTTTCTATTTTCTACCGTGGTCGGGTTTAGAGTCTTACTCAACTTGACACCTTGCAACACAGGCAAGAACTCCTTCTTTGACTGTTTCATTTTGAACTACTTCAAAATCTTGTCAAGGTATGTATTCATCGAAAAATCTTATCAAGCGTCTTGATCTATCTCTATAGATCTTGATGCTCAATATGTAAGCAGCTTCACCGAGGTCTTTCTTTGAAAAACTCCTTTCAAACACTCCTTTATGCTTTCCATAAAATTCTACATCATTTCCAATCAACAATATCTCATTCACATATACTTATCAGAAAGGTTGTAGTGCTCCCACTCACTTTCTTGTAAATACAGGCTTCACCACAAGTCTATATAAAACCATATGCTTTGATCACACTATCAAAGTGTATATTCCAACTCCGAGAGGCTTGCACCAGTCCATAAATGGATCACTAGAGCTTGCACACTTTGTTAACACCTTTAGGATCGACAAAACATTCTGGTTGCATCATATACAACTCTTCTTTGAGATATCCATTAAAGATTGCATATTTGACATCCATTTGCCAAATTTCATAAAATGCGGCAATTGCTAACATGATTCGGACAGACTCTAAGCATCGATATGAGTGAGAAAATCTCATCGTAGTCAACACCTTGAACTTCTCGAAAACCTTTTGCGACAAGTCGAGCTTTGTAGATAGTAACACTACTATCAGCGTCCGTCTTCCTTTTAAAGATCCATTTATTCTCAATGGCTCACCGATCATTGGGCAAGTCAATCAAAGTCCATACTTTGTTCTCATACATGGATCCCATCTCAGATTTCATGGCCTCAAACCATTTCGTGGAATCTGGGCTCATCATCACTTCCTCATATTTCGTAGGTTCGTCATGGTCTAGTTGCATGATTCCCAGAATAGGATTACCGTACCACTCTGGTGCGGAACATATTCTGTTTGACCTACGAGGTTCGGTAGTAACTTGATCTGAAGTTTCATGATCATCATCATTAGCTTCCTCACTAATTGGTGTAGGAATCACATGAACTGATTTTTGTGAAGAACTACTTTCCAATTCGGGAGCACGTACAATTACCTCATCAAGTTCTACTTTCCTCCCACTCACTTCTTTCGAGAGAAACTCCTTTTCTAGAAAGGATCCATTCTTAGCAACGAATATCTTGCCTCCGAATCTGTGATAGAAGGTGTACCCAACAGTCTCCTTTGGGTATCCTATGAAGACACATTTCTCCGATTTGGGTTCGAGCTTATGAGTTTGAAGCTATTTCAGATAAGCATTGCAGCCCCAAACTTTAAGAAACGACAGCTTAGGTTTCTTGCCAAACCACAGTTCATTTGGTGTCGTCTCAACGAATTTAGATGGTGCCCTATATAACGTGAATGCAGCTGTCTCTAATGCATAACCCCCAAAAAATAGTGGTAAATCAGTAAGAGACATCATAGATCGCACTATATCTAATAAAGTATGGTTACGACGTTTGGACACACAATTATGCTGTGGTGTTCCAGGTGGCGTGATGTAACATCCCAAATTTTCAATTTGGAATGTTATACATAGGTCATCATATGCATATCATATTTTATCTGCATTCCGTTTGTGATCCTAGAAATTCTAAGCTACTCAAGGACCCACGGAGAGAGTTGGGGATTTCATTATTTTCATATTTGAATCTTCTCAAATTTGAAAAGAGGATCATTTTGGTTTTAATTATTTTCTCCCTAAATATTTCCAATATAAAAATAAATGAGAGGAGATAATATGACTTCTCCAAAAAAATTGGAGGAAAATATTAAAATGAAATAAATATTTTATTTTGGATTTTTATTGGTATTTTATTTGAATTAGAAAAAATATGCATTTTTCAAAATTGCATTTTAGGCCAAGAAAATGTTCACTTTGTTCTAAATATTTTATTTAAAAGTCAAAATTGTTTTTGGCATTTTTAGAATTTTTAATATTTATTTAGGATTTTTTCTTTCGGCGGAATTTATTTAAAAAAAATGTTCCTGGACGGAACTGGGCTGAAGGCCCAGCCGGCCTGCTGCGCGCCGCCTTCCCCGCCGTGCTCGCGGCGGACTCCGCCGGAGTCCGGCTCCGAGCCGCCCGCGTCGCCCCTCCCGCAAGCCGGCCTCGCCCCCTCCCCTTTAAATACCCGCTGCCGCCGCCCCTCTCCTCGTCCCGCACCACACCATCTCCGCCGCCAGCGCCGCCCGCCGCCGCAGCCCGCGCCCGCCGCCGCCCCTGCTGTCGCCGCCGCCGAGTGCCGCCGCCGCCCCACACCGCGCCTCCGCCCGCCAGATCTCGCCGTCGGACTTTTTTCGGTTTAGGTTTCGTTTTTTTAAAACCCTAGATCGGTTTTTTTATTAGACCGGTTCGATTTTTCTCGGTTTAGTTTTGTTTGCAACGTTCATTCGTTCGTTCATTTTAACGGATGAATTCGTTCGTTAGCCTCTGTTAGCGGACGTTCGTCTGATAGATTTTTCTTTTTCGGTTTTATTTTCGGCCAGGTACCTATCCGTGATTATTTTTATCGCAGATTAGCCCATGATCTTCAAACCCTCGCAACTTTTTAACCGTTCGTCCAAATCCAGTGAAACCAACGCCAAAATCTTCGTCTCGAGCCCCTCTTTCTGGTTAATCAACTTTAACATGGTTTTGACAATTTAAAATTTGGTTTCAAGCAGATTTGAATTTGAAGTTCTTTTGATCGTAGTTCCAGTTCCGTAGCTCCGTTCGATTGATTCTTTTTGCAAATCGAAGCTCTTCTGTTGGACTTTCAGATTGGATCTTCTTATTTGAGTTTTACCCTTGCATCTATGCTTGAGTGCTTATGTATACTATTGTTTGTTTGCGATAGAATTCCCAGAGTGCGAAGCGTGCTACTACGAGTCTCTAGGGTTTGCAGATCGTCAGCAAGGCAAGTAACACATTGATCATACTCTTTTCATACCCAGTTTTTATGAATTAGTTTCAATCCTCAAACACTGCATGGTTAGGATGTGATTAACTTGTGGGTATTGGGAAGTAGATGATGAGGTAGAACCATTTGCCCCTTTTGTTATCAAACCTTGGGAGTTACTTCTTCGTTATGCTTAGGTTGCTATGCTATGCTTGTAGACGTGGTTTGGTTTGAGTGATCCATGACAGATGTGAGATTATTAATTAATGGTTAACTTAAGGTGGCTACTTAAATACACATCTGGGTGGATTGGTTGCAGGCACCTGGAGATATACCAGTGTTGTCCATTTGGTTCGCCACCCAGGCTCAAAGGGATCATAAGATTATTCATGCTAGAAACTTCCGTGTGCAGCCACAAGTTATTATGGGCTCTAGCATAGTTGAGTATGTTGCATGACCTCTTTCAGTGGTAGGCTAGCAGATGTAGGGGAAAGTAGGTGTAACTGTCTACCCAGAGTAAAGAGTTAATGCTTCTGAAAGACTGTGTCTTGGTCATCCGTTTCTCAAACATCATGTAGTGCGAGAAATTCAACAGAGGAGATCGAGTCTTGTGGGGAAAAGTGCGCAAACCTCTGCAGAGTGTACAAACTAATCATGGTTAGCCGTGTCCCCGGTTATGGACATCTTGAGTATCTGGTTCTTGGATTATCATGTTGATCTCATCACTCTAAATTAATTTGCTGGGTTGTTAATTACTGTTTAATTGGGATTGAGATGGGGTTACCATTCTCAATGTTTCAACTACCATGATAGTTAAATAAAATATATTCCTTTGATGTAGGGAAAAATTGGCTTTTTGCAAAACAATATAACCGTAGAGCCTCCACCAGCCATATATGCATATAGTGATAGCACTTACTTGTTCATTTGCTCTACTTTGTTATATTGCCGGCATATTCCATGTGCTGACCCATTTCGGGCTGCAACATATCATGTTGCAGAGTTTTCAAATGAAGAGTAAGGTGCGCTAGGTCGTTGTCGTGCACTCAGCTATGCCGTTGGAGTTGATGGACTCACTTTATCTTCCAAGTCTTCCGCTGTTATCTTATTTAGATGGCCCTAAGCCATATTATTGTAATAAGTTCTCTTTGAGACATTCGATGTAATAAGTGTGTGATTGCACTCTGTTATAAATCCTTCAAGTATTGTGTGTGTCAGCATTACCGATCCAGGAATGACACTTATACACAGAGATTTGACCGTTTGAGTTCGGATCGCTACAAAGATGGTATCATAGCACACGCTGATTGTAGGACACGACCACTAAGAAAAGCCATAGGTCACTCTTCTCTACCCATTTCTGACTCCTCTCCATTTTCTACTCTATAGGATGGCGGACTCAAGGAACAAGTTTGCACAACCGGATGAAGACACACCTCTTGGGAGACACTTGAAGGAAGTCACTAGGTACCTGAATATCGGAATACCAAGCTTCACCGGGACCTACACCGCCACTTTAACAGAAGAGGAGCGTTGGATGATTCGAGTTCAAGTTCCAATAAGGACATTCACGCCAGTTACTGAGCCCATAGAGTTTTCCTTTGATGCACCAACCTGGAGTCTAGGTAAGAGCATGGCAGCCCACATCGCCATGGGATGCATCAGCGAAGTTTATCACAAGGATCTTAAGGACACCATCTACCAGATATGTGGGCACCGAGATGAGCAATGGGAGATGAGCAGCACCAGGAGGGACAGGTCCATTGCAGCTTTCATCCAGGAGTTAAACCAGCACATTCGTCGATAGGAGAACCAGATGTGCGCAAGCATGATAGATTTGAAGAAGGTGATGACCAGGAACATGGAGCTAGAAGAGGAACTCAAGTCTACACGCGATGGATACGAGGAGGAAATCGCAATACTAGTGGAGAAGAATGACGACCTGACAAGGAAGCTAGGAGTATTCATGGGAGACCCCGCGCCAGGAGGAGATGACGACCATCCCGAGGACTAAATCATCATCGACGACACCGACTCTGTCCCCGACAGTAGTGATGATGATTATGAAGACGAAGCTGGAGCGGATATCATGGAGTCTTCCACCAATCAAAATTTCTAGTAGACCACCATATTATTAGTAGTATTCCCCCATGTATACAGTAGTAGTCCGAGCACTTCTGTAATGACAGTTATATCGATTGTATGCCCTTGTTTGAATTGATTGGTGTGATATAAATGTGTTTGTCTCATGTGCATATGGGTAGTGCTTTCTCACTAGACCTCACTCTATTCTAATCTCTCCCCTCTAAACCTACCAGATACCTCCAAGACGTGACCCCGGATTTGTCTTCCCACCGGGGCTCACTTAGTTGATCCAACAGCAGAATGCCTTGATGCAGCTACTAGTCCAGAACCAAGGCAACAACAACAACAACAACAACAACAACCCACCACCACCACTTCCAGTTGACAACTTAGCCCGTTTTCTGAGGTTGCAGCCGCCGGTGTTTTCCAGTAGCACCGAGCCGATAGTTGCTGATGACTGGCTATGCAGAATTGGAAGGGAGTTGACCACCGCAGGTTGCACAGATGTTGAGAAGGTGCGTTTTGCCGCACATCAATAGGATGGACCCGCATCCTCATGGTGGGAGAATTACACTGTCACTTTCCCTATAGCCAATGTCACTTGGGATCAGTTTCAGCAAGCGTTCCGCACTGCACATGTCTCAACTGGAGCTATGAGCATGAAGAAGCGTGAGTTTCGCAACTTACGCCAGGGAAATCGTACTGTGGGGCAGTACGTGGATGAGTTTAGTAAGATAGCTTGCTATGCCCCGGATGATGTGGCCACCGATGCCGCGAAGCAGGAGAAGTTTATGGAAGGGTTGAATGATGAGATGAGTATGCAGTTGATGGTAGCGACATTCGCTAACTACCAGGACTTGGTAGATAGGGCTCTTATGATTGAAGGGAAGCAGCAACAGATAGAGAGCCACAAGAGGAAGTATGGACAAGGGAAGTACAATTCAGGAGCTCAGTAGAAGCCTCGTTTTACCCCAAACTCAGGAGGATATACCCATAACCATGGAGGCCAGAACCACAATGGAGGAAGTTCGCATAACCATAGTGGCTCCAAGAAAGGGAATGGGAATGGAGCAGGTAGCAATCAGGACCGCTCTAACCCAGCCACACCCGCCAAGAAGGACCAAAGTCACATTACTTGTTTCAAGTGCGGGAAGACTGGACATTATGCCAATGAGTGTCCTGAAGCAAAGAATGGAAATGGCAATGGAAGCTCTGGGAAGAAGCCCAACCACTACAACAAAAATACACATCCGTGACATTTTGGGTCGAACAAAAAAAAAATTCTGTCATACTTATGACACTTCTATGACGATAATTGTGACAAAACCCGGTATCATCATAGATGTGGTGGGCTCCTACTTCTATGACAAGAAATCATGACAGAAAATGGGCTATTCGTCCTGGGCGGGCCGGAGATGCAGCTGCATGACATTCTTTGGGCTGTCCATGACGGAAAAAACCGTGGTAGAAGCGAGGGCGAGGAAAATATCGGGGTGTTCCCGGTTATGGTGGGTGGTCGGGGCTGAGCGATGCGTGTTTCTCTCGTACACGCACGCGTGTGTGTGCGAGGCGTTGGGCTCTAACTGAACCCGAGCGAGGCATTCGCCTACTGAACCCGAGCGATTGCACTGCAGGCTACGCGTTACTGAACCCGAGCGATCGATCGGTGGCTGTTAACTGAACCTGATCGAGTGATTCCTTCGCTACTGCTGCTAACTGAAGCTGATCGATGCTGCCTCTAGATGAACAGTGAGCGTTGCTGGGGGGTTTGGATGAACAGTTCCCGGTGGGGGTGGATGAACAGGACCCCGTGGTGTTGCCTCTGGATGAACAGGACCCCGATCGATCGAGCCGGTTGGGGCTGGATGAACAGGACCCCGTGGAGGGCTGGATGAATAGGACGACCCCGTGGAGGGCTGGATGAACAGTAGACGGTGGAGGGCTGAATGAACAGTAGCCCGAGGAGGGGTGGTTGAACATGAGCCTGTGGAGAGGGCTGGTTGAACAGTAGCCGGTGGAGTAGCGCGCGGTGGAGGCTGGATGAACAGGAGCCCGTGGATGAACAGTCACAGGTGGAGGCTGGAGGAGGTCGACGGTGGATGAACAGTAGCCCGTGGAGGCTGGAGGGGGTCGACGGTGGAGATGAACAGTATCCCATGGAGTCCCGTTTTGCGGTACGCCACACCCCTCCCGATGAACAGGACCCCGTTTCGACCGTAGCGCTCCAACACAAGTCTGTTTCCTCTGTTTTGCGGTATGCCACACCCCTCCCAATCAACAGGACCCCGTTTAGACCGTAGGAGGTCCAACACAAGTCCGTTTCCTCTGTTTTGCGGTACGCCAGACCCCTCCCGGTGAATAGGATCCCGTTTCGAACGTGGCCGGTCAAACACAAGGCCATTTCCTCCGTTCTGCGGTACGCCAGGCCTCGTTTCCATCGGCTGTTCCGTCCAAGCTGGTTGGCTCCGACGCGTTCCGTTGCCTCCCGATGAACACGACGCATTCCGTTGCCTCCCCATGAACACGACGACACAGTTTCTCCGTTTCGACCCAGCCATGTACACAAGCCCTAGCCGTACGTACGCGCGAGTAGGCGTTCGAGACCCCGCCCGTATGCACGTACGTGGTTGTATTTACTTTCTTGCACCCTAGCCGCTGTACGTACGTGTACATGCTACATGTGCGCCTCTACTACGACACGTGCGTGCTGTACATCGACCAATATGTACGTACACATTCGCGACCAGAATGACAACGCTACGTACGCTTCGACCAGGTGGGTCCCGACTGTCAGGCACTTCCTTGCTTGCGAAGATATAGCTGGTGGGTCCCAGCAGTCAGGGGGGCGAATCATTTTTTTTTGCCCGGACGCACTTCCTTGAGTGCGAAGATGTAGCTGGTGGGTCCCAGCAGTCAGGGGGAAACGTTTTTTTCATGAAATACGGTGGCCCATCCGGTGGGTCCCCGCTGTCAGGTGCAGGAATAATTATTTTGCGCGTAATAAGGAGGCACTTCCTTGCGGCTGCCGTGGAGCCAGCTGTCAGCCTCTCCACGTACAGTACTCTTCTGATGGAAGTCGGTCGTTGACCACATTGACCACGCCGCGCCGAGAGCACCAAGGCGGTGGACGACGGCGAGGCCTAGGAAGGGAACAATGCGGAGCTAGGGAAGACGCGGCAGTGGATGCCCACGCGGAGAGGAGTACGAGGGTTCACTGGTTTGGCTGCGGTGTGAGGCTGCTGTCGCCGCAGAATAACAAGGGGTGTGGGTGAGTAGAGGGATGGCCTGGCCAGCGGTGGGAGTAGTAGGGGGCGGTGAGGCCTCCGCGGCATCACAGCCGGCCACGGGAGGCAGGAGCACGCGGCACGACCGACGCTGGTTTGGGCGCCTGGAGCAAGAAGACCAGAGGTTGAAGAAGCACTACGGCCGTTGGATGGACATAATACGGTCACTGGAGCTAGAATCGTTCATATATTGACTAAGTTGACAAAGCCCTCCATCCCTATCAACTTAGTAGGCCCACAAGTCAGCCTCCCACTGTGGTGGGTCCCAGCTGGCAGGGGGTATTCATTTTTTTGTGCGCAATAAGGAGGCACTTCATTGCGTGCGAAGATATAGTTGGTGGGTCCGACCTGTCAGCGGAGGGAACATTTTTTTCGCGAAATACAGAGGCCCTTCTGGCGGGTCCCAGATGTCAGGTGGAGGAATCATTATTTTGCGCGTAATAAGGAGGCATTTCCTTGTGTGCGGCCGTGGACCCAACTGTCAGCCTCTCCACGTACAGTCCACTTCTGATGGATGTCGTTCGTTGACCACGTTGACCACGCCGCGCCAAGAGCACCAGGGCGGTGGACGACGGCGAGGCCTACGAAGGGAACGACACGGAGCCGGGGAAGACACGGCAGTGGCTGCCCACGCGGTGGAGAGTACGAAGGTTGACTGGTTCGGCTGCCGTCGCCGGAAAATAACAGGAGGTGCGGGTGAGTAGAGGGATAGACAGGCCAGGGATGTGAGGCCTGCCCGGCAGCACAGACGGCCACGGGAGGCGGGAGCAGGAGGTTCAGACGGCACTGGTTTGGGCGGCTGGGGCAGGAAGATCAGAGACTGAAGAAGCACGATTGCCATTAGATTGACATCTACCGGTTTGACGCTTGTAGAGTCGATTATTGACTAAGTTTCTTTTTTGAGAAACCTTGTGTACGCATGAACTTAGTAGGCCCACAAGCCAGCCTCCAAATCTGTGGCAGACAACATAGAGCCCATTTGCTATTTTTCAATAATTTGCAGCCCATTTGCTAATTCTTAAGTAATTTATTACAGCCCATTTTCTGCCCAGGACCACGGTCAAAAAGTTCAACCTTATTTTGCATATTTCCGTGGAGTCTGAACTTTTATAATCCCAAAATGATAAACATTTTTTAAGAACGTATTGATTTGCCAAAAAAATCGTTTTGTTTTTGTAAGCAAATAAGACGTGGGACAATTGAGTTGGTTTAAGGGAAAACCAGTGGTAAAAAAATCAGCGCTGGGAGGGAAAACAACAACAAAAATAAGGATGTAAATATGAAAAGAGAATTTTATGTATTTTCAATATAATGCGTGTATATGAACTAGTAAAACTATAGGTAGAGATTAGAAAACGGATGTAGGACATGCGTTTCAAGAGGAAAATAGAACTGGACTGTGTGTTTGATTCGGTAAAAAAATTACCTGCGGATGTTGTAAGACAAAATATAACTAACGCTAGCGGGCTAGAGGCCAGTAGATACCTGCTGGATCTTTTTGCCCCATTGTCATCATGGGTTGGGCCTGTTAAAAACAAAACCAAGCCTGGGCAGTCTACAACCCAGTTGAAACTTGCTCGACCTAAAAAAACAATATACGTGCTCAATAAACGAGAGAATTATGCAAGTACAGAATGATAACTGGGATGCAGCAGGGATATTGTTTTTTCATCGTGAGAATAAGTGCATGCACTTGTTTTAAAAAATTTGGAGAACTGGGAGTTCGAACGGCAGGTGCTTATGCTACCCATCAAATAAAAATCAGGTGCCTGAAAATTCATTTCGAAACAAATGATTCAGCTTTATATCCACGTCGACCCTCGGCATGATGGTTGGAAGCAAATGCCAAGTTCATACCAAAAGATCGTTAACGACAATACCAACTTGTGGACGACAAGGTAGTACAAGTACCAATACCAAACTAACTTATAATCTTTTTACTCCTGGCCCTAGTGTTCGTCTGGTAGAAAATCTTGCAGAGGACCAGCTCCCGCTCCTTCTCTTGGTCCAGGTCCCCGAGGTGGTACTGGTGCATCACCCAGTTGGTCCTCTGCTGATCGAAGTTCTTGTTGGTGTGCAGCACCAGAACCTTTTTGCTGCCCGTCTGCCAGCCGTTGACCATCACCGGCAAGGTATTTCTAGTGTTGTACCACATCGCGTGCATGCCGCACTTCGACTGTATCTTGCGACGCGTCCACGTGCCCCTTTTGAACACCCTGGAATTGCACTGGAAGAAATGCTTGCTTAGGCCACTCAGTGTGATACCTGCAGTATTGTCGAATACAGGTTTTAGTGTATGTAGTTGGCATTTTCATAACATCTTTGGCATGTTGCAGTCACTTGTTTCACTTTTTATTAACTATCAAATTGTAATTGCTTCACCAGGTCTGCGTCTAAAAAGAAAAATAGAGCTATAAACAAAGGAATATGTTTGTGCAAGTAGACGGCCAATCGGTGTCTTACCTGGAAGTTTCTCAGGATGGGTGTAGCATATGCCGTGCTCGCTGTCGATGGTTGGTATGAACAAATCGATGAGAGAGTGAGATCTCGCGCTGTCAGCACTCACTTTGGCCTCAAGGTGCTCGATCGCTCCTGATCCGTGGGATCGAACTTGACGCCAGCCGGCAGCGCCGGCCAATCCGTCTTCGACTTGCATCGATTAATTCCAGTTATATGGTACTCAATGTATGATCAATCGACTGTTTTAAGTGAATGATGAAATATTTTGACAGATAAGTGATACTCCAAATCTGAAGTCCAGAATACCCGAACACGCTGCTGGGATTCTTGTGTCACCTCACGCGCAGCGTGTGTCACGTCAATTCAATGTGTGGACATGATGAATAATTTGACCGACGTATACTAGTACTGCTACTGTACTACTTACTAGTCGTATTTAGTGTCACATTTTAACCATAGGTTTAACTAACAAGTACGCACTTGAGGCCTAATTGATATATATATATATATATATATACTGCATAGCATCTCCATCATCATTATCATTACATCCTGCTTAGGTGAGTTAGGATGCACTTGATCCCAGAAAGGTATATGTCCTTCAAACCAGAGGAGTGCTTCAAACTAACAATAGTACATAATATCCAACAAAAGAGGGTCGTGCTACAACAGCAGAATACATGGCTCAGTCTAGATATCAGTATGAATCAAGTTGTGCATATTTGCTGTTGGCACGAACCACATCGCCGCATGTCAGGTTTGCAAAAGCCATCCAGCGCATGGAAGCTTGATGCCTTTCACACACTGAAGATTATCTGGCAACAAGCTGTGTCGACGAATCTCTGGATATGGTGATTCATGAAACCCATGATATGATGTCTAAACACAGTCCCCCCTGGCGAATGGAAGTTGCATAGCACGGTAATCATCGCGGGTGATATAATCGATGATTGGTTGGATGATCGGATAATTGAGCCCGAGGAACATGGAGTGGTTGCCGAGGCTGTAAACCCGCCTCCAGTTGAATACGCCTGGCCCAACGGAGCTGGGATCTTTCTCGAACACGAAGCAACCATAGTCATCAATGTCACGAACGCCCCACGCATTGTACTGCATGTGGTTTGATGTAATGGTTTGGTCAATTTGGTACGTGCGAATGAGCACCAAATGACCGTCGTCAGCTGAACGAGCGATAAACCACCACCCATCGGCTGGTATGATTCCAGGTCCTGGAATCATGAAGGCCAGCGCATTTGCGTCTGCTGCAACAATTCAAATTGGAGACCAAAAGGACAAAAATAAACAATCATGTTCAGAGTATGTGTGGAATTGAGATTATTATAACAATGACACATATCATAGACAGAGAATTGCAATGCCGTGGTCATAATCATACCCCAAGTTAAAAAAATAAGCCAATGGCTCTCATATTCTAGCAATATGTCATGGTTCAAACATCATGTAACAATGAGAGGAAAACAGCTATGACAGAGCCTACTCATGTTCTACCATAGCACTTACTACTACTGTTCTCATATCAACTCTAAGCAATAACATGTGTTGTTATAAAAATCTTGGAAATGAGAGTAACATATAGCAATCATGATGTTATGCTCATAATATCTATTCTAACAATCATTATATGCCAATTGTTCTCATATCAACTCTAACAATAACATGTGTGGTCATAAAAATCTAGGAAATGAGAGGAACATATAGCAATGATGTGCTAATAGACATACTATCTATTCTAAATTTGTAACAATGAATAGGCAGTCGTATTCATAAGGTAAAGATGAGATGAGATAGAACAATTACACGACGATAGATTCCACCAGTATAGGCAGCCAATATGTGCGTCGACCGCGTAAACGATGCCATCGTGCACTATAGCATCAGACAGAAATGTTGCCTCAACAGGATTGACGATGAGCCATACCCATGTATGGCGACCGGATTCCAGATTGACAAATCCCATGTTGAACAAGGAAATGAGCTTGTAATCCATGTAGTCTTCTAATGGTGTGGGCACATCGCAGATTACAACTTTCAGCAAACAGAGGTCGAGCCAAAAGCTTGACGCATCTCGTGCGTAGTAGGCAGGAGTGTCCGGCGGGCCGCGAGGCTCGATAGCGGTGGTATCCAACGATGGAAGGGTGATCTCTCGCTGGGTGTAGATATCCACGAGACGCCACGAACTACCCGATTGGTGGATGAGGACGATCCAATTGGCCTTCATGCCCGCCCAGTAGCGGCCGCGCATGAAGGACAGGTGGACGGGTAGTGGTAGCATGTCGAGGGGCACCACGGCAACCTCCATAGGATCGTCAAGTCGGTGTCTAGGCCACCTGCGAGGATTGGGCATCAGCAAGCAGGGTGTCTTGAAAAGAGCCGGACGGTTGCAGACGAGTAGACGGTACAAAGACACCAAGCATGCGGCCAGACGGACGGTGTTGAGTAGGTCCATACGATTACAGATCTACTCCAAGAGAACATCGGGGAGGGAATTCCAATCATGGCTCTGCGTGTCAGTCGGTTTTGCCATTGGGGTTTTCGGTGCCTGCGAGCCAACGGGGAAGTGGATTCGGGCGGGCGAGCGAAGAAGCTTCTCCTCGTGTGGCCGAGCAGTGAGCGGGGGGATATGGTACGCGCGAGCTACCAAGGAAGATAGCGCGGGCGGGCGAGCAGTGAGCGGGGGGAAATGGTGTGTGGCCGACGATGGGGAGGAGAGGAGGAAGAAGAAGAGTGGAACACGGGGAAGAAAGTGCATTAAATATCAATTCTACTAGTACTACTACCATGATATACCGTCCTTCAGAGTGTAAATAGTTACACCGATGACATGTGGGTCTACCACAAGAGGGCCCATATGTCAGTTAATGGAGGACAGGAGCGTGCTCTACTGGCAAACATGATGGCAGTACTGGGTAAGGCTGATTTAGTAACACCAACACGCTGGTTCAGCTTATTAATTAAGTGTCCCATCTGCCGTTCATATGGTACACGCGGCATCTCAGATCTGGACACATGGTGACGTACATAGTCAAGGTCCATGCATAATAATATTGTGCTCAAATATGGCGGTCAGTAATACTGTGCAGCAAATAGTACTACTCCAGTATAGAGGAAGTAAAATAAACGGCTTATTATATATAGCCACTCTTGGCTACATGGATGAGATAGTAAGACATGGAAAACAAAAATGGTGGCAGCTAGTGGGTTCAAGTCTTCAAGGGCCTAGCTAGCTATACGTGTCCTCCAAGGTAAAAAGTACTCCTACTAGTACGTAAGTAGAGTACTAGTACAACAGTTTTTTTTCGAAAGGTACTAGTACAACAATGAAAGAGAAGGCGAGAGGGTTAAAAAATGGAATACCTGGGTAGATGGTGACGGTCCGATCATGGTAGATTGTGTGACCATGTTGCACATCGGTGGTACCATGGGTAACGACTTCTAAGATAAATGATCACAATATGCCAAAGTCAGCTACAAGGTTCCAGGTTAGACCGAATCGCGGATGCAAATGCACATCCAGGATCGGTGATCTTATTTTGATCGCGGGATGACTGGTCCCTGCAAAATAATGGAGTACCGTTAGGGATGCAAATGATGGTTTGTGCATTCCATTTGTAATCTCCCGTACCGTAGGATGGCAACCAGATGAAACAACTCCCCTGGCTTGTCACCGCGAAGATGCGGCCTTGATGGAGCACGGCGTCTTCGAACATGTAGGGGTACAAATCTGCCGCCGCCAACATGCGCCAGCCTCTGCCGTTACTGCCTCTTGCATTGATGGCAATCCTTAAGTCGAACACCGTGATGAGATAGTAATCGTCGTAGCCACGTCGCTTTGTCGGCGGGTCCGCAATTGCAATCTTCTTCAATCTCATGTAGGCATCATCATATGTATTCAAGCCCAGCCAGTCCAGAAGGCCGATCCCAATGGTGTAGAAGGGGTCTACCGGAACGGCCGCACTACTGTGGATGTTGTGCAAAATGATGGTGGTATCCGGCCGGAGGTATGCAAGCCTATCTTCGTTGGCACCGACCCAGACCTATATATAATACGGTGGGCAGCGGAGAAATTACGGGATGGAAATGGAATAACTAACTACTACATGATCAAACTCCATTACTGACCTGCTCATCGGACAAAATCCGACTACCTCTCAACGTTGGCAACTCTAGCGGAGTCAACGTGCAACCATGGCCAGGGAGCGGTGGACTGTTCGAAGGATTGTCCCATAGAAGAACCTTCTCCTCGAGGACGCATGGAAGACCAACAAGCATGGCCTTTTCCCAAGCCTTTTTAAGCACCGTCTTGAAAAAGTTGGTGCAGGAAGCACCGAGTCTTGCGGCGGTGAGGATGTCGGAGCGGCGTGCGATTTCTACCAGAGGATCGTCGTCCAAGGTCTCCCAACCCCGACGAGGAGGAGAACCGCCTGGCGAATCCATGGGAGCAGTGACGAACTGCCTTCTCTTCGGGGGGAGGGGAACTGGCGAGGAGGAGATAAGAGCGTAGTAACCGCAGGGCCTCATCCCTTCCAACTGTAGATCGTTCCTTAGCGAAGGGGTGAGGCTATTATTTAGTACTAGTACTAGCATTATGGGACATTATGGGATTGCATTATACTATAAATAATAGTACTAGTAAGAAATTTTTGGCACTAGCTAGTAGTTTTGGCGTGGATTAAGAAATTTTGGGTATGTTTTTGCTATTTTTTGTACACGCCAACTAGTGTCAAAAAACGTCTTACATTATGTGACGGAGGAGTACGTACTCGTACTATAGCAGTACTAGTACTACTTTCTCAACTAGTAGTGCGATGTACTGTACTTCTAGTATAGTGCACCAGTTTTGAACTCTTGAATCTCAGGGCCAAGGAGCTACAATTGGAAGTGGAGGGTACTACTGTTCTCTAGAACCATCGCTGTACTATCGATGCAGGGAAAGTACACCTGCGTAGTGGCCTAGTGGGTACTCTCGGTGCTCTATTCAACCGCTCCTCTCACGTAGCTGGCCTACTCAGCCGCTCCTCTCACGCACACACTAGCAACCTATTTATCAGCGATGGTTACTACGGGGGCAGAACATTTGAGTTATTTGATACAGCGAGACTAGGCTTTTCACTTCCATTTGTGGAGGTGTAATGGATCTCGTCGAACTTTGTTAGTAGTTCCTTCTTTATGAATGAGATGAAGCAAAGCTTTTGCCTCCGTTTCAAAAAAAACACGTCAAGAGGAATTTCTTTTATAGTAGAGCTGATAATGGAGTGAAGTCCATGTGTGCAACGCCACAAGCTATAGAGTAGTAGTAGAGCGCTTTACAAACAGAGCCATATTGCACAGTTCCCAATGCCCCACTAGGCTTTTCCGGCTCCTCAAGCTTAATTGGGAGGCGCTAGTTTAAATATGCTACTAGCTGATGAGGAAGCTGCAAGCAAGGTGCTGCTAGGGCGAGCACGCGAGCCACGAGATGCTGGGAAGGAAAAACCCGTTCACGTGGCTAGGCTATCCAGTGCACCCAGATTGTGGTGCCGCACGTCCGTTTGACTTCAAAACTCAAACCACCCAGATTACTATTTAAAAAAAGGCCGCCGTGCGTTCGGCCGGGATCGAACCCACAAAACGAGGTATACACTCCCGCGACCACTAGTAGTACTCGTTGGAGTACAACGCAACCTAGAATCGCCTTTTGTCGCTAGTAGTACATTGTTCCTTACAAGAAACCCCTAATAATGCAAGAAACCACTAATAATGCCAAGAAACTACTACCACTTGCATACGTGGCAGACTTAAGATAAGACTACGTTATCAACCATTGTACATGCTCTTACCAACCAGCCCTACCAAGAAACGACTACTCTACAAAGCGCCGTTATAGGCACGTTTCAACCCATGGCCCTGTTTGGATACATTTGTTGTCAATCTAACCCTGCCATCCAAACACCACTTTGGTTAGAGTTAGTTTAGGGTTAGAATCTAACTCTAACCTCTCACTTAGAGTATCCAAACAGGTCCCATGTCGCCAATTAAGTCAACGCCTTCTATTCGACCAGGCGTTATGATTTGTGGGACCTACATGTCAGTCTGCACGAAAATCCCGGAGTGACCTCCTACCTCCGGCCCGTCCACCTAGTCATCCTCGGCCATGGGACGCAGCTACCGCCGGCGGCAGAAGGCGAGGTCAAAACCGCCGGCGGTGCGGAGCCCATCTTGCGGCAGCCTGGATGCCAGCTCCGTCCGGTGCTCGCGGCCGCTAGCTAGCCAAGATAGCTCCGTCCAGCTGCTTGTCTTCAAGGTTTGCTAGCTAGATTGGCACACGGCGCAGTGGCTTGCTCGCGCGCGCCGCGCTAAGGCCAGCCATCTGGATCGAGCGAAGGCCAGCGGGGCGGCTTGCTCGCTCATGAGTCATGCTCGGGCCAGCCTGCCAACCCGTGCGGACGCCAGCGCGGCGTCCGACCCGTCCGGCGGAGCGGCGATCAACTCGCTCATCACCAGCGCCACCGACGAACATGCATCAGTACTGTTTGAAGTAATGTTCAGGAAAATAATGATTTGAGGGGCAATAAAAGGATAGAAGGTCAGATGTGGGTCCCTCGTGTCAACGGTCAAACAAAATGTGTTGGTTTAAGCTGCCTCGTCAGCACAGACATGTGGGCCAACCCTATGATAAATGGGTTTAAACTAACCTAATCGGTACTAGGTAGTAGTTTTTGGCATGGATTAAGAAATTTTGGGTATGTTTTTGCTATTTATTGTATAATAGATTCTTCCTAGGGCTGGTTGAAAGTGGTAGTTTTTTGTTAAATAATATACATATTGTAAGTAGGAGTGAAAGTTAAGCTTTGGAACCCAATAAGCAACGCTAGTTACATAGTGCATATGTGTACATGATTGAAAGTAAATATCAACCATGAGTGACTAATATCTTGATGGAAAACTCAAAACTATGGAATACTAGGAAAAAAATTGCATGGTTGGAAATACTAGCAATGTTCATGTGCGTTGGAACGAATCATAATTAGAATAATTCTTATTCACAAACTTGATACAAAACACTCTAATTTTGATATACATATATCACTAGAGATATATTATGTTTCAATTAGAATATATTCCTTGGACTGTTTTGGTGAGGTCAGGGAGGGATGTGCTTGGTTTTAAGATACTAATTATGGGTTTTTCTGCAAATTGGTAGACAAGTGGGATGTTGGTGAGAAAAGGCAACAACTTACCTCACAGTCGTTAGATGTAGATCTAATGGTCACAAACGACGGATGGCAGACACACCCTAATCACCAACTTAGTCTTCTGTAGGAGTACTAGCAAGATCTGTGCATTGCATGGAACATCAAGATGCATTTTTTTATAAAACACTTGTTGTGATTGACCCATGCGGGAGTAATCCCATGTGTAAAAACTAATGATATCTCGAGAAATAGGAGATAAGGTGAAGAGGAGTGGGGCGTGGTGGTGATTGGTGGTCGGACTGAGCGGAGGCATGGGGATTGACGACGCCGGTAGCGGCCACCAGGCCAGTTTGTTCCAGAGGCTTCCTTTCTTAATTGCTCAACAATGAGGTTGTTGGAGATAAGGATGAACGATGGAAGGCCTTGTCTGGAAATGTGGAGAGGGGTGCGGGTATCTTTTAGTTTAATTTCCATATGTCAGATATAGATCGGACGGTCTATATTGCAAGATGGCACGTGTGTCATCATCACCAACTCGGTTTTTTAAAAGAGAAGAAATATAAGTATGGAGATACAAATGTATTATCGATACTTGTTTCCTTAAACTAGCATCTACATTCTATTCAACGCCTCAGCATGTGGGGCCTTAGCACAATGAATTCTCGACTGTGTAAAACAAAGGTTTTCCCGTCGCCGATAAGGAGGGGGTGACGGCGGCACGCTTTTTGGCTTGCTCTAGTCCTAGTAGTCATACTAGGTGGTCTAAGCACATGTAGATTTATTCTTTTTCACGTCTCGTGTTCGCTGTACTGCCACGACTGTTGATGAATAGACGGTAAGTTATTCACGGGGAAACCCTTGTTGAGCGTGTTTGCGAGAGAGAGAGAGACAGTGTGCGTGTGTGATATGTCTAGAGATTGAGGCAATGATAACAGATTCTTTGTGTCTATGTGTGTGGAGGATAGAGAGAGACATGTACATGGGGCTTTGTGTTGTGTAACGTGGAGACACATATACATAATTAGAGAGTGAGTGTGTGAGATACACATGCAGACATGGGGAGAGATGAAGATCCAGATTAATGGGTGTTTGTGCGTGTCTGTGTGTGTTTGTGCGCGCGTTTGTGTGTGAGAGGGAGTGTATGTATGTGGAGTAGAGAGACCACTAATGATGCAAACCTAGTATAAGGGAAGGGGGAATGGTGTGACATGTGTAGTAGCGGGATGGCATGGGTGCGGGCGGGGGGAGCAGACTATTTGGAAGCAACATCAAGTGTGTGTGGGAGAGGGGTGTGAGAGCGAGAGAGAGAGAGAGAGAGAGAGCTAGCGACGGAGAGAGAGAGAGAGAGAGAGAGAGAGAGAGAGAGAGAGAGGAAGAGAGGGGGTGAGAGAGTCCTGGATTAGGGGGTCCTCGGACAGCCGGCCTATATACTTCTGCCGGACTGTTGGACTATGAAGATACAAGACTCAAGACTTCGTCCCGTGTCCGGATGGGACTCTCCTTTGCGTGGAAGGCAAGCTTGGCAATACGGATATGTAGATATCCTCCTTTGTAACCGACTCTGTGTAACCCTAGCCCCCTCCGGTGTCTATATAAACCGGAGGGTTTAGTCCGTAGGACAACAACAATCATAATCATAGGCTAGCCTCTAGGGTTTAGCCTCTACGATCTCGTGGTAGATCAACTCTTGTAGTACTCATATCATCAAGATCAATCAAGCAGGAAGTAGGGTATTACCTCCATCGAGAGGGCCCGAAACTGGGTAAATGTTGTGTCCCCCGCCTCCTGTTACCATCCGCCTTAGACGCACAGTACGGGACCCCCTACGCGAGATGTGCCGGTTTTGACACCGACATTGGTGCTTTCATTGAGAGTTCCACTATGCCATCACGATAAGGCTGGATGGCTCGCCTTGTCGTCAAGGACAGCATCACCTCTGGGGGAGCCCTGGCTGTAGGCCAAACTCTCCGACTAGGCGGCTTCGTCATGACCGCCAGCTCGGCCGTTGCGCCGACGATCACTTCTCGGGTCATCGAAAACAGCCTCCGCGTCGGCTCGGAATTCGCCAAGCAGATGGATCCAATGGAGCTCTCTTCCTTGAACGAGCTCTTGGATCGCATCGCTGCCTTGGGAGTCGCTACAGACTATGATCGGATCGGGCTTAAACCCGACCAAAGGGAGATTAACTCTCCGCCGGTCACCCATCAGATAGCGGTGGTGGAGGAGCAAACTATGTTCGGATTCCCGAGCTCTCCGAGCCGGATACCCGTCTACGGGAGGACATGGCCCAAGCTTTGAACCCAGAATCAGACATCGGGCCAAACCTATTGGGCAACATCCCGGAGCCCGAACTTCCAAGATCGGAAACTCCTCCGCCCCTGGGTCTTAGATCAGGTCAGGGTTCGGACTTAAATCCACCCACCCACCCGGATATAAGCGATCTCTCCCACATTAGACAAGAGCCCCAAGCGACAGTACATCACTATTGGGCCAGATTCCTCCTTGTAATGAACAAGGTAAAGGACTATCGCGAGGAAGACGCAATTTCATTCTTTTGCAATAATTGCACGGACAAGGGAATCCTCAACACCGTAAGTCGCCGTGACATAGCACACTTCGCTGACTTGGCGGCCATAGTACAGAAGTACTGTGCGATGGAAAGCGCCTGGAAAACCCAAACAAAATTTTGGGATCCTCCGGCTCTCACTAAACCCCCTGTCCGAACTAAAATGGTGTACTCTCGTAAGTCACCTGATCTAATTACAAAGAAACAAAAGCCCACTGCAGGGCGTGGAACTATATTGGAGGGATGGCTCAACGGACCATGCAAAATTCATAGTACACCAGATACCATGCCAACTCATAGCCTTAGAGCATGTTGGATACTCTAGCAGGTGGCCAAGAGCGGTGAGGATCTCCTCATCAACAATACCGCAGAGCACCATCCCATGGACAATAACAATACAGTATTAACAGTCTTCGAGACCTTCGCCTCAAATAATAGGCGTAAGCGAGCACTCCGCAACCTTGCCGAAGTCTGCCATGTGGCAGCAATAAATCCATGGAGCAATACGGCTATAACCTTCAATGCCAGTGATGAACCTAAATTCCGAACAGCCCGAGCACCAGCCGCCTTGGTCCTTAGTCTAATTGTAGACGGCTTCTGGCTTACTAAAGTGCTCACGGACGGTGGCAGCGGATTAAACCTCATCTACGAGGAGACTCTTCGAAAAATGGAAATAGACAGGAGCCGCATTGAGCAAAGCAGCACGACCTTTAGAGGGATCATCCCTAGCAGGGAGGCACGATGTGCAGGAAAAATCACACTAGGTGTGGTATTCGGCACGCCAGAGAGTTATAGGTCCGAAGAAATCACATTCCAAGTGGCCCCGTACAGTAGCGGATACCACGCCCTTCTAGGGCGGGAGGCATTCACGATCTTCCAAGCTATACCCCATTACGGGTACATGAAGCTCAAAATGCCCGGGCCTAATGGAATCATCACTCTAGCTAGTGATCCGAACATAGCACTCCACGCTGAAAATAAAACCGCCGCACTAGCCCTCGAGGTGTTATCTGAAGCCCTTGCGGCCAAAGAACTAACCGCGCTGCGCTCCACAGTGGACAGGGACGATGTGATACTCGACAAAAGACCCAAGTCCACCTCTTTTAAACCAGCGGACGAAATAGTCAAATTCCAAGTCCACCCAACGGACCCTACAAAAACAGCATCCATCGGGGCACAGTTAAACCCCATAGTAGACGCCGCACTACGGGAATTCTTGCGCGAGAATTGGGACATCTTCGCCTGGCATCCTTCAGACATGCCAGGAATCCCACGCAGGTTGGCTGAGCATAGCCTCAACATTCTAAGGGGGTTCAAGCCAGTCAAGCAAACTCTCCAGCGTTTCTCTAAACCTAAGCGACAAGCCATGGGAGAGGAGCTAGCCAAGTTACTTGAGGTCGGATTCATTCGAGAAATAAAACATCCGGACTAGCTAGCAAACCTGGTGATGGCAGCAAAGAAGGACAAATCCTGGCGCCTATGTATCGATTTCGAGGACCTTAACAAGGCTTGCCCCAAGGATCCCTTCCCCCTCCCTCGCATCGATCAAATTATCGATGCTACCGCAGGACACGAGTCATTGTGTTTCCTCGACGCATACTCCGGATACCATAAAATTAAGATGGTGGAGTCCGATCAAGCCGCAACGGCATTTATCACCCCATACGGCCCCTTCTGTTTTAATACCATGCCTTTCGGGCTCAAAAACGTCGGTGCAACCTATCAACGCATGAGTTAGACATGCCTGGAAACACAGATCGGCAAAATAGTGGAGGCATACGTAGACGATGTGGTCATTAAAACCAGACACGTCGAATCCTTAATAGACGACTTGAGGCTCATGTTCGACAATCTCCAAACATACGACATCAAGCTCAATCCGGAAAAATGCGTTTTTGGCGTACCCGCCGGAAAGCTCTTGGGCTTCATCGTCTCCAATAGAGGAATTGAAGCAAATCCGGCTAAAATCCGAGCTCTGTCATAGTTGGCTATCGCAACAGACCTCAAGCAAATCCAGAAATTAACTGGATGTGTGGCTGCCTTAAGCCGCTTTATCTCCCGATTAGGAGAAAACGCACTACCTCTTTATCGCCTTCTTCGGCGCACCAAACACTTCGTGTGGACGGATGCGGCCACGGCCGGATTGGAAGAAATAAAGGCCGTCTTGGATAGCAACCCAATCTTGGCCGCGCCAAATATCGGCGAACCAAGTTGTAAGCACAGTGTTCGTCGTCGAAGGAGAGACGGACGGACATAAAATTCCGCTTCAAAAGCCGGTATACTACGTGTCCACTGTCCTCACTCCAAGCAAACCACGGTACCCACATTATCAAAAGATAGCATACGTGGTCTTCATGGCATCCCGGAAACTACGACACTACTTTCAAGAGTGTTCAATTATGGTGGCCTCTGAAGTACCACTCAACGACATAATAAATAACCGCGATGCCACGGGCCGGATTGCTAAATGGGCTATTGAGCTCCTCCCGTTCGACATAATATACAAACCACGGCGAGCCATTAAGTCACAAGTACTAGCTGATTTTGTCGCCGAATGGACAGAAGCCGAACTCCCTAAAGAGTACGGCGCGTACTCCAATTGGATCATGCACTTTCACGGCTCTAAAATGCTGGCTGGTCTAAGGGCAGGCATCGTCCTGACATCCCCCACCGGAGATACAGTCCAATACGTACTCCAAATACTATACACATACTCCAACAACACAGCAGAATATGAGGCCCTGTTACATGGTCTCCGGATGGCAGTCTCCATGGGCATTCAATGCCTGGAGGTGCGTGGGGATTCGAACCTCGCAATATCTCAAATAAATGGAGACTTCGACGCCAAAGATCCGAAAATGGCGGCTTACCGCAACGCCGTCCTCAAAATGTCAGCTCGGTTTGAGGGGCTTGAATTCCACCATGTGATCCGGGAAAACAATCAAGCGGCGGATATCCTCGCCAGCATCGGCGCTAAGCGCGACCCTGTCCCACCTAATATCTTCTTAGAAAGGCTGTTTAAGCCATCCGTGGTATGGGAAGGGGAGACCGGCAACAACAGTCCGGATCCGGCCACAGCTCCAGATCCCGAACGCTCTGACGTAATCGGAGGCTCTGCCACCGAAATAACACCTTCAGGCCACGTAATTATGGTTGTCATCGCCCCGTGGACAGAACCCTTCTTGGCTTACCTAACCAAGCAAGAACTCTCAGAGGACCCAAACGAGGCACGTTGCCTTATGCGGTGGTCTAAAGCCTACAAGGTCCACGAGGGAGAGCTTTATAAGAAAAGCGCCACCGGAGTACTTCAATGGTGCATCTCCGAAGAGGAAGGACGACAACTTTTGGCAGAAATTCATGCTAGACTTGGCGGCCACCATGCCGCAGCACGGGCCCTTGTAAGCAAGGCCTTCCGTACTGGTTTTTACTGGCCGACGGCCCGAGCAGACGCACAGGACCTCGTCCAACGTTGCGTCGGTTGCCAGCTTTTCGCTGACCAAAGCCATATGCCACCTACCGCTCTCCAAACAATCCCCATTACTTGGCCCTTTGCGGTCTGGGGGCTTGATATGGTCGGACCCCTTAAAGGGGGAAGCCATAAGAAAAAATACCTATTGGTCATGGTGGATAAATTCACCAAATGGATAGAAGCCAAACCAGTTAAAACGGCCGAGTTCGGACCAGTGATAGACTTCATATCCGGGGTTGTACACCGTTACGGCGTCCCCCATAGCATCATCACCGATAACGGCTCGAACTTTACAGCCGACGAGGTAAAAACTTGGTGCGGCAACATGGGCATTAAGCTCGATTATGCCTCTGTCTATCACCCTCAAACTAATGGTCAAGTCGAGCGAGCAAATGGTCTTATCATGAGCGGCATTAAACCCATATTAGTGCGATCCTTGAAGGAATCAGATACGCACTGGGTCGCGGAGGTCGACTCCGTTCCTCTCCCTCCTCTCCAATCCTCGATCAAACTAGCCTTCCCCAGCAAGAAAACGTATCCGCTTTAGCACCAAAGCGCTCATCCCCATTGGTAGAAAAAAACCCACAACCCCTTGGGGTTATCCTGCGCTTGGAAGAAGAACTAGGAAAGGGAAAAAATATAGCGATAGTTTTATTCTTCGTCGCCGGATCCCCCTGAAAACCGTATGTGCGGGTCTCCCCGCATGCGGCTCACGCCATTTGAGGTGGCCCAGCCCAGCATTCATTCGCTTTATTGCGAGGGGCTTTGAAAAGCGAAAGGATGAAGACTGATTTAGATCCTCTGAAAGCGCAGGAAGTATGCCTTTTGAGCTTTTTCTCCGGGTCCATGGGTCCATGGCCGCTTAGCTTAGACAGCCTTGTTAGAGCCGGAAGAAATGAAGAAGAGCTGTTCGACAGCGATCCTTACCTATCAATTCATGAAATTGGAGTTTGATGTTGTGTTGTAAACGAAATCTTTAGAGAAATGGCTGCAGAGAAAGGTTATGGGTAAAAAGAAGGTCTTTATCCTGGTGCTGCGGAGCGGAATGCCTGAAGCATAGAGAAGTGAAGTACAGTATGAATAAGGCATGGTGGCACACTTGCGAATGCAAACTCTCAGCTGAGTGCGTAATAGCTCACTGATCGAGCGCCCTTGCACTGAAGATGAACGGGGCTAAGCGATCTGCCGAAGCTGTGGGATGTCAAAATGCATCGGTAGGGGAGCGTTCCCGAAAACAGTGGTTATTACGACACCAGGTGAAATAGCTGCTTTTTCTTCTCTTCCTCCCCTCGACCTATTGAAGTTGCGCTCACCCGCAGGTACGATCTGGGCTGTTTCCCTCTCGACTTTGGATCTTAGCACCCAATCAGTCTGTCTGTACTAAGGATGACGGCCTGTATTCGGAGTTTCCCTGGGGTTGGTAAAGCGAAATGGGGGCCACCCTAGCCCATTGAGTGCTCTACCTCGGGCCTGGCCCTACCTTCCTCTTGAGGAATCCGTTCATGATGCCCTGGCCCAAAGCCAATCCCAGGGAACAGTAAAGCTTCATAGGGTCTTTCTGTCCAGGTGCAGGTAGTCCGCATCTTCACAGACATGTCTATTTCACCGAGCCTCTCTCCGAGACAGTGCCCAGATCGTTACGCCTTTCGCATTTCTTTTCTAAAAAGAAAAAAAATGTTTTAAATAAAACATTTTTCTTTAGTGATATTAAATATTTTTATGCAAAAAGAAGTGCTTTAAAAAGAACCTCTGTCCCTTCATTTCCAAATTATTACAAATATCAATTAACGGAGCATTTGGATTCTTGGAGTTATGGGGGCTGCGGACCACGCCGAATCGCACTACCGGATACACACCGTTCTTTATGGTGTACGGCGCAGAGGCGGTACTGCCCTGCGACATCATTCATGACTCACCTCGAGTGCGCATGTACGAAGAGAAAGAAGCCGAGCTTGATCGACAGGACAGTTTGGATGCCCTGGAGGAGGAGCGTGACGTGGCAAAAGCCCGCTTCGCATTCTGTCAGCAACAGGCTCGACGGTATCAAAGCAGAGAAGTATGGGCCAAAACTTATAACGTTGGCAAACTCGTTCTGCGCCTACCAGAGAAGAAAAAGAACAAACTTGAGCCCAAATGGGAAGGTCCCTTCATTATTGACAAAGTTCTGACCTGTGGAGCGTACCGTCTGCGGGACGCATCGGACAATCGACTCGAGCCAAACCCATGGGACACGGCCAGACTCTGAAGGTTTTACGCCTAGTGCTGGACTCTCTGTTCGTCTCCTTACCTCCGTCAATTTTTTTATATATGTTTGTTATCTGTCTTTTCTTTCTTTCTTTTCTCCCTTTTTTCTTCTTCACGGCCTTAAAAGGTCAAAATGTGTCTTGATTACACACCCTTGACGCGCTAGACGCACTCATTATACCTGGGGGCTTCTTATAGAGAAGCTTAATATAACTATGTTCCGAGCTCTATGCCCCCCACACATGTGTTACTTTTCCACATGTACCTTTTCTTCGCCATTATATGCACCGATATGACTTAAGTTCTGGCCAAGCTGGGTTGCCTGGCTCTTGTGTTTATGCCCTACGTTCCCGTTAATTCGGCTAGGGCATAAGGGGAGCACCTCTGCGATTGTTACTGCCAGGTCAGCCGGATGTGTACCTCAGACTGGGTGAAGCCGAAAGCTAGCATTCTTAAGGGAATATTCGGTCGGTGAACAAAAGATGATTTACTTATTGTACTACATGCCCCCAGATGTTTATATCCTGCGCCTATTTTCGCAGTTCGGACATGCACATTAATGGATGCATACCCAGGGAAAGGAACCCTTAACAGAACTATTCTCCCTGGAAGATGTTTCTTACTATCCATGTAATATAGCATAGCTAGTTGGGTACTTGTCTCTTCAAGCACTTATGACCCCTACGCCTGGTTTCCATGCGTACCCCGGTTTTTACATAACTGAGCGGGTATTCGGATACACTCCGGACTGTCGGGTCCGGAGGTCGAAGCGAAAAGGTCCGCCATGACAAATGATTTACAATCCGGCTAGGGACAATATATGTCAATTGAAGTACATAGTCACTTAGACTGACTAAATTCTTCTTCTATACCATCCAACAGGTTGTCTAGCCTACAATCCTGTTGGGAATACTTTGCGGCTAATTTCACCTAGTCATACACCAAACTGACGGGGATTTCTTTCCCATCAGACCCCACAGGTCCAACTTCGGCCATATGGTTCGGGTCAGTCTTGGTATATCGAGTCTTCACCATGGCCCAGGCTTCCCTCGCACCTTGTCGGCAGGCGGATATCTTCCATAATCAGAAGCGCCGCCGCGCTCCCTTGAGCATCTCTACAAGCTCCCCCATGCCTCCTGGCAGGGAGGCGGATGGCCACAAGGCCTGGGCAATGCCCTGCATCACCTGCCGAACCTGTTCGTGCAGTTGTGAGAGCTCGGGCAGAAGATCACCCGCAGACCCGGGCATCTCCTCTGCGGGACGACCCGTCAGCATACCTACAGATATAACTCTGTTAGCCGGTTTCTTCGCCGAACTCAATAAAAGTTCATTCAAGCACTTACTAAAAATGTCGCGTCGAAGCCTCTTATTCTCCTTTACGGAGTCAGCAAGTTGGGCCTGAACATCTTTCAGTTCAACACTCAGCCGGATATTGGCATCTTGGAGATCGTTTTCTCCCGCCTAACCTGCTTAAGCACATGCTCGCCAGCCTTTAACTGTCGTTGCGCATGTTGCTTATCCCCTTGCACGACCTTCGGATTAACTCCGGGGTCATCTGCAGAATCTATTATTAGATTTGTATGCATGCCGCATACTAACTGGTAAGTGTCATTCTTTTTGATAGAGACAAGTGTTACCAGAGGGGGCCTTCTCGGACTCCTTCATTGCGGCAGCTGCGGCCCGTAGCTGGGCTTTGCACTCCTCCAGCTCTTGAGACAACCGGGTATTCTTCTCCGTAAGCACCTACACAGACAATGATCCTTAAATCAGTTGTGTCAACTGTTTCAAGTCTCAGGGGCTACTGATATCCATAATTATCAGATTTTCTTACCCGTATATCCTTTACATACTAGTCCGTGGCTCTGGCAAGACCATTTTGGGCAGCTCGGATGTACGCGTCTCCTGAGTTGAAGGCATCGAATGCCTCTTCAGAGAAACCAGGGTCGCGAAGTACGGCCCAGCGACGCCGGTGATTCATGGCACTCTCCACTTCGGAGTTTGTAGCGGACAGCCTATCCGCATCCTCTGTAGGAGGAACCTCCAGCGTTGTCCTCACATTACCATCCGCCTCTGGGTCCGGCTCTGAAGCCCGGCTAGTGGAGGCGTGGCCATCAGGCCCTCCGGATATAGTCCGGCGGACATTTTTTCTGCCAGGAACCATGGACGTCATTATATTTTCAAGACGACAACCACGGAGCAGGGTTCTTTTTCATACCTCTGCGACGGCGTCCCAGTCCTGACCGCCTTCCTTTTGAGCCTGCCCGGTTCCAGTGCCCCTTGCTGATGGGCCACCGCGGGTTCGGCAAGGCGTCCCGAGGGCCTTCCCTGTAAGACACCAAATGTGTGCGGTAGGTGAAGTGCGAAAAACAGGATCCTTCTCGGAAGTTGGGACTCCGGTTTTACTTACATGCGATGCAGGGAGCAGTCTGGGGTAATCGGCTATGATGGCCACCAAGGCACCGTCGCAGCTCAATTGATAGAACGTCCTGTCGATGAGCTCCACAAATGTGTCCGGATCTTCTTCAAGTCCGGGGTCGAGGGCCCGGTCAGGGTCCTCTGGCTGTGGAGATGGGCTGTGGATCTCCCTCGCGGCGTTTCGCAGTTCCTGCTATGAAATAGCAAGGTAAACATTTACGATAAAGAATGCAGGAAGGTCTGGAGTAAAAAGTAGCAGCTCACCCAGTTTGGGGGGTTGTACATGGAGAATCCATCCCGTGGCTTGATGCGGATGAACAACTCTTCCTCTCCTTTATACAAATCGGACAGTATTTTCGCTAGAGCAGCAACGGAGTCCGGACCTTTACGACCGCAGCGGGTGGCGTCGTCTTCTCCATTGAAGTGCCACATGGGTTGTCCCCGATATTGAAGTGGCTACACCCCCCCCCCCCCGCATTATACATATTGACATAACCTTGATTATTGTCAATCCCGATTAGGCCAGCGTTTTTATCCGGCCCATCAGGTAAAGGACCTCTCTGTTATCTTCCTCCTAGGGGCTTCGAGGGCGCCAGCTACGACGTTTCTTCAAAGGGGCGTTATCAAACTCAGGAAGGCCCATCCGAATAGGGTCTGGAAGGGGGACGTCCTCCATATAAAACCACTCCGAAGGCTAGTCTTCGGATGTCTTCTTCGGAGCACCGGACAGGTATCTGGTCCCGGCGATGCACCATATTTCGGCTCTGCCCACTTGATATATTGACCCCTCCTGTGTACGGGGCACGAGGCAGAATAGCCTCTTCCATAGCTCGAAATGAGCTTCGCAGCCCAAAAACAGCTCGCAAAGGGCGACATGGCCAGCGATGTGTAATATGGAGGTGGGAGTAAAATTATGCAGCTGGAGGCCGTAGAACTCCAGGAGCCCGCGGAGGGATGGATGGATTGGAAATTCAAGTCCCCTTAATAAGTACAGGACAAGGCATACCCGCTCCCCCATAGATGGGTTGGGAAAGCTCTCCGCTTGCTCCCCGCCATTGTAAGTGGCTAGTCCATCTCGGACGGGGACCATATACGCATGAGGGAGAAGCCCCTGCGTCTGTAACTCTACTAACTGTCTGTGGGAGATGGAACACTTCTTCCAGTTGCCTGGCTTAGGGCTACGGGAGCGAGAGGAGGAGGTGCGATGGCCGGCCATGATGGAATGGACTTTTCCGGGTGCGCTCTGATGGATACTCGCTGTGGGAGGATGGTGTGATCTGGATCTGAGGATCCCCGGCTCTTTAAATAGATGATTTACTCACATGGCTAGGGTGGAAAAATGCCCTGGCTTCTCGCATTCGCTCGACACGTGGAAGATAGCCATTATTAGGCCCGGAAGCCAATGAGTGCAAACATTTATGGGAAGCCGGACACTACTCAACAGGTACTCAGGATTTGGAGAAGAACCCGCCTTGCAATGCCGAAGACAATCTGTGCACCGGACTCATCGTCATTGAAGCCTGGTTAAGGGGCTACTGAGGGAGTCCTGGATTAGGGGGTCCTCGGACAGCGGGACTACATACTTCTGCCTGACTGTTGGACTATGAAGATACAAGACTCAAGACTTCGTCCCGTGTCCGGATGGGACTCTCCTTTGCGTGGAAGGCAAGCTTGGCAATATGGATATGTAGATCTCCTCCTTTGTAACCGACTCTGTGTAACCCTAGCCCCCTCCGGTGTCTATATAAACCGGAGGGTTTAGTCCGTAGGACAAGAATAATCATAATCATAGGCTAGCCTCTAGAGTTTAGCCTCTACAATCTCGTGGTAGATCAACTCTTGTAATACTCATATCATCAAGATCAATCAAGCAGGAAGTAGGGTATTACCTCCATCGAGAGGGCCCGAACCTGGGTAAACGTTGTGTCCCCCACCTCCTGTTACCATCCGCCTTAGACGCATAGTTCGGGATCCCCTACCCTAGATCCGCCAGTTTTGACACCGACAGGGGGCGAGAGAGGGGGCGTTTGTGTCCATAAATGGCATATAGATTGGGAGATAATGTTGATGTTTTTTGAAATTGGCCTATGTATGGAGACGCAAGGGAAGCGAGTCATCGTGTGTGTGATAGGGACTTCATGAGAGATCTAGAATAGATGGTGTAGAGAACAATGTGCGAGATCGAGAAGGATGATACATTAGGGAGCTATGGAAAGAGTCACGACATGTATGTATACAGGGAAGGAGCTGGGGCGGGTCCGCCTGTGGGAGAGATAGAAAGAGGAGAGTGGTGCACACGGAGACAAAGTGTGGTTGTTTGCAGTGGGGGTGGTGTGTGGGGTGAGTGTGCGAGAACCACATAACTAGGGAGATATACGTTTGGGGGCGACGTTTTGTGTGTACGGGAAAGATACACTCTACATAGTGCGTGTGCTTGGGAAAGAGAGATGCCGGGAGACCTAGCTAGAGAGTGGGGGAAGAGATGTGTGCATGCCCAAGAGACAAAGTGATAGAGACCTATATTGGGGTCCGGACTTTAGAAGAGAGAGGGGTGTTAATGTGCTCGTGTGTTGGTGTTTGGGGGAGAGAACGACTTCTCTGTGTGTGTGGGGGGTGACGAGGGGGGTGGGGTTGGCTTCAGATAAAGAGTGAGGTGTCTATATTTGAGGGACTTTAGCGTAATTGAGATATACATGGTCAATAGTGTGTGCACTCATGGTTGATCAATTTTTTTCACAATTTGGACTATGAGATAATGATACTTTTGAACATGCGTGTATACCTTGATGTACCAGAATTACAAACCTAAGATTGGAATTTTGGAATTCGACTCCATCATTAGCTTTTTGTAATTCATTTAAATGGAGGTACATTTTTTAAGCCGGGATTTCGTGATTTCAAATTCATATATTTCGAACCTAGAGATATATACATACGGGCATGTTCAAACTTTATAATCATCCACTTTATTCATACACATACACATTTTTGCTGTTATCATCATATTTAGGATAAACACGTTTGGAATTTCATTTGAATTGGACCGTATGATGGTATTTGCTTGTAGTAGCTCAATGATCCATATTTGAATAGAATGGACAATCTAAGTTTCGAGTTGGAGACATTGATTTTCAAAACTTGCACATTTTTTGTGTGCAAAACAAACAAATTCTCGGCCATGATATCATAGTCAGCCGTACAAGAGCAGAATATTATTTCAGGCGCCAAAAGGTTTCAAACTTCCCGCTCACATCGAAATATCTCACGCCCGAAAGTTTAGCCCTGTGATATTCCTGTTTTACCCCTGCCACATGAACGGAAAAGGGTTGCTTTGGTAACTCCATTGTTTTCCCCCCTTTGCCCACAACATTCTTCCCCAGAGCCCCTCCCCGACCCCCCCAACCACGGCAAGCCGCCGAATCTAGTCCTCCGCCGCAGCGGTGGACCTCACACCCCGACGGATCCACCTTCCGCACATTAGAACCCCCAACTGCCAACTCACCACTTCACTGGAGCCGCTTCAGCGACTGGCTTGTCCACCGCTCCAGATCTCCTTGACCGCCATCATGGTCCACCGCACCGGATATGCTTAATCGGCGCCCTCGTCCACCACAGTGTAGGCCCTTCACTGACTCCCTCGTCCGCCCCTTCGTTGGCCCTTCATACAAGCCCTCGTCCGCCGCAACAGATCCGCCTCACCAAAAGCACTATATAACGCGCCCGTCGAAGCCTTCGTCCACTGCACTGGACCCGCTCCACGGATGCCATATTCAAATCCACCGGCCCTGCTTTACCGATGCCGCAGCCTCATCAGGTTATTTCGATTTGTACTCCTTCGGTTTTTCTCTTTATCGTGCAACTATTCACTTACCACATATGAGCTTTCTTGTATCACTACAAAAGAGAGACACATCCGTGACATTTTGGGCCGAACAATTTTTTTTTGTCATACTTATGACACTTCTATGACGATAATTGTGACAAAATCCGGTATCATCATAGATGTGGTGGGGTCCTACTTCTATGACAAAAAATCATGATAGAAAATGGGCTTTTCGTCCTGGGCAGGCCGGAGACGCAGCTGCATGACATTCTTTCGACCGTCCATGACGGAATAAACCATGGTAGAAGCGAGGGCGAGGAAAATATTGGGGTGTTCCCGGTTACGGTGGGTGGTCGAGGCCGAGCGATGCGCGTTTCTCTCGTACACGCACGCGCGTGGGTGCGAGGCGTTGGGCTCTAACTGAACCCGAGTGATTGCACTGCAGGCTACGTGTTACTGAACCCGAGTGATCGATCGATGGCTGTTAACTGAACCCGATCGAGCGATTCCTTTGCTACTGCTGCTAACTGAAGCCGATCGATGCTGCCTCTGGATGAACAGTGAGTGTTGCTGGGGGGGGTTTGGATGAACAGTTCCCAGTGGGGGTGGATGAACAGGACCCCGTGGTGTTGCCTCTGGATGAACAGGACCCCGATCGATCGAGCCGGTTGGGGCTGGATGAACAGGACCCCATGGAGGGCAGGATGAACAGGACAACCCCGTGGAGGGCAGAATGAACAGTAGATGGTGGAGGGCTGGATGAACAGTAGCCCGTGGAGGGGTGGTTGAACAGGAGCCTGTGGAGAGGGCTGGTTGAACAGTAGCCGGTGGAGTAGCGCGTGGTGGAGGCTGGATGAACAAGAGCCCGTGGATGAACAGTCGCAGGTGGAGGCTGGAGGAGGTCGACGGTGGATGAACAGTAGCCCGTGGAGGCTGGAGGGGGTTGACGGTGGAGATGAACAGTATCCCGTGGAGTCCCGTTTTGCGGTACGCCACACCCCTCCCGATGAACAGGACCCCCGTTTCGACCGTAGCGCTCCAACACAAGTCTGTTTCCTCCGTTTTGCGGTACGCCACACCCCTCCCGATCAACAGGACCCCCATTTCGACCGTAGGAGGTCCGTTTCCTCCGTTTTGCGGTACGCCAGACCCCTCCCGATGAACAGGATCCCGTTTCAAATGTGGCCGGTCGAACACAAGGTCGTTTCCTCCGTTCTGCGGTACGCCAGGCCTCGTTTCCATCGGCTGTTCCGTCCAAGCCCTCCCGATGAACACGACGACGCATTCCGTTCCGACCCAGCTGGTTGGCTCCCCATGAACACGACGACGACGTTGTTTCTCCGTTCCGACCCAGCCATGTACACGAGCCCTGGTCGTACGTATGTGCGAGTAGGCATTCGAGACCCTGCCCGTATGTACGTACGTGGCCGTATTTTCTTTCTTGCACACTGGCCGCTGTACGTACGTGTACATTCTACGTGCGCGCCTCTACTAAGACACGTGCACGCCTCTACTACGGTACGTGCCCTTCCTTGCACGCTTCGCGACCAGAATGACAATGCTACGTACGCTTCGACCAGGTGGGTCCCGACTGTCAGGCACTTCCTTGCCTGCGAAGATGTAGCTGGTGGGTCCCAGCAGTCAGGGGGGCGAATCGTTTTTTTTTGCCCGAACGCACTTCCTTGCGTGCGAAGATGTAGCTGGTGGGTCCCCGCAGTCAGGGGGAAATGTTTTTTTGCGAAATATGGTGGCCCGTCCGGTGGGTCCCCGCTGTCAGCTGGTGGAATAATTATTTTGCGCGTAATAAGGAGGCACTTCCTTGCTGCGGCTGTGGACCCAGCTGTCAGCCTCTCCATGTACAACCCACGTCCGATGGAAGCCGTTCCATGACCACGTTGACCACGCCGCGTCGAGAGCACCAGGGTGGTGGACGACGGCGAGGCCTAGGAAGGGGATGACGCGGAGCCGGGGAAGACGCGGCAGTGGAAGCCCGCACGGAGAGGAGTACGAGGGTTCACTGGTTAGGCTGCGGTGTAAGGCTGCCGTCGTCGCAGGGCCTGGCCAGCGCTGGGAATAGTAGGGGGCGCTGAGTTCTCCGCGGCAGCACAGCCGGCCATGGGAGGCAGGAGCATGTGGCACGACCGGCGCTGCTTTGGGCGGCTGGAGCAACAAGACCAGAGGTTGAAGAAGCACTACGGCCGTTGGATGGACATCATACGGTCACTAGAGCTAGAATCGTGCATATTGACTAAGTTGACAAAGCCCTCCGTCCCCGTCAACTTAGTAGGCCCACAAGTCAGCCTGCCACTATACTGGGTCGCAGCTAGCAGGGGGAGTATTCATTTTTTTGTGCGTAATAAGGACACACTTCCTTGCGTGCGAAGATATAGCTGGTGGGTCCGAGCTGTCAGCGGCGATAACATTTTTTTCGCGAAATACAAAGGCCCTTTCGGTGGGTCCCAGATGTCAGGTGGAGGAATCATTATTTTGCGCGTAATAAGGAGGCATCTCCTTGCGTGCGGCCGTGGACCCAACTGTCAGCCTCTCCACGTATAGTCCACTTCAGATGCATGTCGGTCGTTGACCACGTTGACCAGGCCGCGCCAGGAGCACCAGGGCGGTGGACGACAACGAGGCCTAGGAAGGGAACGACACGGAGGCAGGGAAGACTCGGCAGTTGTTTCCCACACGGAGGGGAGTACGACTATATGAGGGTTTACTGGTTCGTTTGCCGTCGCCGGAGAATTACAACAGGTGTGGGTGAGTAGAGGGATGGCTAGGCCAGCGATGGGAGTACGGTGGGGCGGTGAAGCCTACGCGGCAACACAGCTGGCCGCGGGGAGGAGGGAGCAAGCAGTCCCGCCGGCGCTTGTTTGAGCGGTTGGAGCAGGAAGAGCAGAGATTGAAGAAGCACGACGGCCGTTGGATAAACATCCAACAGTCACTGCTTGTGTGTCAACCTTTTTTTAGGAAAGCCTCAAATCTGTGGAAAACATCATACAACCCATCTGCCATTATTTCTAATAATTTACAGCCCATTTGCTAATTCTGAAGGTTTTTTTGGAGCCCATATTCTTTTTGTTAGCATTACAGCCCATATTGTGTCCACGATTAAAAAATTATACGAAATGTTGCATATTTCGGTGCGGTCTGAACTATTTTTAATCCCGAAATTTCGAGTCACATTCAAACTGATTTTAAAAATAAATGTATATCAATATAAAATCCAACAAATTGTCCACGCATAAAAATTAATGCAGTTTAAAATCTTGAAATGAAAAAAAGAAATTTGAAAGTAATTGCCGGTTTGATGTGTTTTAAAAATGTACAGCCCATTTCTCATTACTGATAGGCCATTTTCTCATCCAGCCGAATGAAGCTCTCCTCGTCTTGAAAGATTTGCAGCCCAATAGGCCTGACAAAGCGACTTACTTGGCAAATCACAAAAAAACTGGGCTAGCCATTTTCAGAAAGAAAGAAAAACTACTGGGCTGGTATGTGGTAAACACAAAAGAGAAGGCTGTCCAGACATGCCAGAGTGCCCCGCACAGCCCAGTTGACACCCTGCTTCCGTCTCAAAAACAAATTAGATAAATGCCACAACAAATATGGCGATTCATAAAAATGCCACTCTAATTTCCAAACTTTGAAAAATGCCACTGCAATTTTTGCAAACTTTGGAAAACGCCACTGCAATTTGCAAACTTTGAAAAACGCCACTCCAGACTTCGAAAAATGCCACTGGGGATGGCATGAAATGGCATTTTTCAAAGTTTGGAAATTGCAATGGCATTTCTTAGAAACACCAGATTTGGAGTGGCATTTATCAAATTAACCAAAAACAAAAATAACTGGGCGAGCTGCTGGGTCCCTGATGTCAGCCGCTCGTTGTGCAACTCTCTCGTTTATTGACTACGTTGACAATGGCATGGGACCCAGATGTCAGAAATCCATTATGAGGAGCCATTTTTTTTATTGGATTGAAATAACAAGGCACTTTGCTTGCGTACTGCCATGACCTTGGCGGGTCCCTACTGTCATCCTCTCCACGTACAATCATCTCCTGGTTGTGTATGCGTCAACTTGGTAGGCCCACAAGTCAGCCTCTAAACCCGTGGAGGACAAATACAACCCATTTAAAAAAATAACAGCCCATTCCATATGTTCAAACGGAAAGTTCAACATTCAGAGCAAAGTAACAGGTCTGATCCACATATAGAGTACTGAACTTCCACGTTGACAACCATCATAGCCAAGTTAACTATCTACTTCCACTAATACTCTAGTAGCGTACAAGTACTAACTTACTCTTAGCTAACTAGACGATGCCAGCCGCCATCTGCGGTACACGCTAAACGCCGGCACCGGCGTCCTCCGCCTCACCTCGGACTTTCCAGAGGTGCGATAGGGTGCGTTGCTCGCGCGCGTTGGCCCTTTCCATGCCGGCGTGGTCCACCGAAGCTTCGGCTTCTAAGCGGGAAACCCACTTGACGAGCTGGTAGTAAAAATCGGCATCGCGAACGCGTGCGTGCCCGACAGCCTCCAGGGCTATTTGCCGGGCGCCGGCCTCCACGTAGTCGGCCCACGTGCGGGCGCTCTGCTTGCGACTCAGAGCGTCGGTGCGCTGCTGCTCCATGTCCCGCTGGCGGCGCAAATCGGTGATACGCTACTCATCCGCCAAGCGGTCGCGCTCCAACAACTCCTGCTCCTCCGCCAGGCGGTTGTGCTCCAACAAGTCCTCGATCTCCGTATTGCCATCTAAGGACCGATAGAATGCCTCCTCCCTCCGTCTGCCTTCCGGTGAAAAACCGAACACTAGTTCCGGCGGTGACCGCCTCCGGTCACGCCTATCGCGGACGGGCGGGGGCATGGCGGACGTGGCGAGAGCGAGGAAAGTGGTGAGCAACGTCAGGCCGGTGGGGGCTTATGAGGATAGGGAGAGTTGGGTCACGGTGCCACCATAGAAGGCCGAGAAACAGTACTTATAAGCGGAAGGTGGCGCGACGGTCATCGCAATTCAATGCATAATGAAGCAGGCATGGCTTAGCGCGCCAGCTTGCCGTGGAAAACTAGAGAAACTGAAATTCTGACAGTGCCGTCGCGCCCCGTCCGTGCTGGGTCGCACGCCGGCATTACGGTCAAACGAGTGCACTCGAATCATCTCCCTCCTTGTCAATAATGATTCCACGGATTTAAAAGGCCCGCAGTAATTAAAGCGCATCTTTTTCGCATCAGTTAGCTGCCTTAATTACGGCCGGCTGCATGCGGGCACTCAAAATCGCTCGCAGCCAGTACGCGGAGCAGCATGCAACGAGTCGCAGCCGAGGGCATTAATTGATGAACTTTAGCTGGGAGATAAGGCATTTGCGAACGGTTTTGCTAGCAGTTTTGTCACGACCGGATTTTCGGGATATTAATTTCCCAGAAAACGGCCTTTGTGCTCACCAGCCCCAGGATTACTGTTAGCTGATGAGGCACCAACTTGATACAAGAATTCCAACTCCGAAATTTTTTTATGATGATAACGTCTGTCACAAAATAAACGAAAACCGTGATGCACGCATGCGGAAAAAATATGAACATGCAATACGGGAGTAGGAATAGAACGTACTGATCGAGTGTCTGAAATGACTCCTCGAAAGGGTGCAAATAATTTTAACAATGCCGCAGTCGGGCGTCTGAGCGACACCACATAAAGGGCTTATAAAGAATAAGTAAATAAAATAAACATGCCGCAGTCGGGCGTCTGAGCGACACCACATAAAGGGCTTATAAAGGATAAGTAAATAAAAAAAGCATGCTGCAGTCGGGCGTCTGAGCGACACCACACAAAGGGCTTATAAAGAATAAGTAAATAACAAGCATGCCGCAGTCGGGCGTCTGAGCGACACCACATAAAGGGCTTATAAAGGATAAATAAATAACAACATGCCGCAGTCGGGCGTCTGAGCGATGCCACATAAAGGGCTTATATAAGAATAATCACAGTGAACATCCAGGAGGTAGAACCGTCCCAGTGATACTCAATAATTCAAATAATGTGAATGGTTAGTCCATAATAATAATAAACATAATCCTCATATGTCACAGGTCATAAACAAAATCTAGTCTAGCCGTTTCTCCATCCGATGACCGTCATTAGATTCTAGTGTAGCCGTTTTTTCATCCGAATACCGTTACTATGGTCCAGTTAACCGTGTCTCCATCCGAAAACCGTCACTAGACCCATCTCAGACTGTAGTCCTTACCCATGTACATGGCTATCCAAAAAGATATGACCTCTGCAGAGGGTGTACTCTTTACCCACGAGTAACGGATTTATCTAGTCCATCGGGACTAATTCCGCCTACGGCCTTTTAATTGAAAACACGCCTGACCTGCACACACCAGCTCAACTTACCGGTGTCTGGAATCACCCACGACACCTGTCAAGCAAAACTCTAAGTGGGGAGGCTACAACCTCGACGTAGCATGGGATCAAATTTATATCGCGCGCTCTAAGGGGTGCCCCCCTCTCGGTCCCAACCGGAAACACCCATGCCCCCGAACCAGGTGGCATGCCTACCAGATGCATCCGGTATCTTCCACCATGGCCTCTCTGTACGGTGTGTGCCTTGGTAAGGGGTTGACAACTTACTGAACCGTACCCTGCCTGCGACAGGGACAAGTGGTAGTAAAAAACAAGTAGGGGAAGTTACTAATCAAGACTCGACCTATGGCCGACTCAGGAGGTCCGAAAGATTAGCACAACCGATATATTTCCATTAACAGACAGAATCACCGCTCATCAAACCTCATCATGCCATACCGGACACACTCGTCTCGACGAGGAACTAGGGACAAGCTCGTGTCTACCCAAGACCACGACTCTCCCGTCTTCCTGCCGGTATGCATGCAAAGCTCGCGAGGATGATCACTAACACCACGATATCCATTCTAACAGTAAAGCATCTCCAACAGGCACTCATGCATGTGACTTTACCGTTACATAAAATAACGTATGCTCCAAGTCAAAGTGGTGTTGTAACTGTGTCAAAACACCACACAAAACTATTATGCCAGAGTTCAAAATGCTTGCCTTCAAGAGTATGCAAAGGGTGCACTTTTTGAAAGCTTTCTCTTCTCTACATTTTCCTATTTTGAAAAATATACAAATAACAAATATCTCAAAACCAGTACAAAAAGTTGTCCCAAATATTTTTGAAATAAATCTTAAAATAAATTAGATGAAATTTGAGAGAGGTAGGAAAAAGAATCAACTCATTTGGAGTTAATTTTAAAAGATATAGCCAGTCAAAGTTCTGTTTTAAAATAAAACAGAAAAAGAAAACGTTTCGATACAGAATACGCTTTCGAAGCAGAGGAGACGTACTCGGGACTTATGCGCCTTCACTTAACCAGAGCGGACGGCGCGTGGGTCACTAACAGTCGGTCCAGGGGGCCCACTGGTCAGGTTTGACTAGTCCTCTCCTCCCTCCTCTTCCTGTGCCCGAACGGAGCGAGACTCCGGCGATCGCTGTCGACGAACGGCAGCTCCCCACGGGCATCCGAGGGCGGGGATGGACCGGCCAGACCAGGGCGGTCTTCTTGGTGGTCGTTGGGTCGACGGTGGTGGGAGGAGTCGCCGGCGGCGAGCTCCGTGGTGGAGGGGGCTACGGGAGTGAAGGGGGTTTTGGGCTCCGGTGGTTTCCGATCGAGGCTGAGGCGCTGGGCAGTTCCGCAAGAACAAGGGGAAGCGAGTGGTGGCGCTGGATGGGCGGGGGAGTGCCTGGTTGCGACGAATGTCACCGGACGGCAGCGGCGGCCGAACCGGCCGGAGGTGGGGGAGATGACCTCTTCCGGTCAATCCACGGCTAGGGGAGCTCTAGGGGGAAGGCTTGAGGTCGCCTGAGCACTCGGAGGGGTTCGGGGTCTCCTTTAATAGGCGTTCGAGGCTGATCCCGCGGCGGCCGTGGATAAGAACGCCGGCAACAGCCGTGCTGTAGCTGCAGGGCGACGTGGCGGCGACGAGCGCGTGCCGACGGGCTCCAGGATAAGCTCGAGCTGTTCACAGGGGCAGCTGGCGCGCGCGCGTGGCTTGGGCGGCGCCGACCATGGCAGGAGCTTGTTGCCGACCATGGCGTGGAGAGTGGGCGAGTGTAGTGCGCGGCTCTGTAGGCGAGCCAGGGCCATGTGCGGGACGCGGCGGGGGCGGCAGTGCGACGCGGCGGCTCGGTGCGCGCGCGTGCAAAACGTGCGCTCTGGGCACGCCCAGAGCACGCACGGGACATGCTCAACGAAATGCCAGGGCAGTCTAGAGCGCGAGGGGGAGGCTGGCAACTAACAGGGCAGGGATAGTGTCGTGGAATTGCCACGGCAGATGTCCTCGGGTTGGGACTTAGTCGTGGAGCCATCGCAATTGGGAAGCTTGAAGGGGTTAAGCGGGACAAGGAACACGAGGGTTTATACTGGTTCAGCCCCTTACGGTGAAGGTAAAAGCCTATGTCCAGTTCGAGGTGTTCTTGATTAGGGTTACGATTGCCTGGGAGCTAAACAGGTATGCCCGGCTCTCGATCAAATTGTTGTCGCCTTTAAACCGCTGCCGGGTCGTCCCTTTATATAGGGAGGCTGACGCCCAGCAGCCCTTAGAGTCCCGGCCGGCTCATAAGAGTGTCCGGCTCGGACTCTAAACAATACTTGCCTTACACTACAAGTCTACTATAACAATGATTGTAACTACGGGCTTTAAGCTATATCCGGGTCTCAGCCCATCTCTGGCCCATTATCCTGAAACTTAGCTCCGGGCTTCTGGTAATGATCCTTGGAATAACCCGGCCCTCCTGGCGGGTGACCCCCAGGTCTATATCCTCAACATTAGGCCCCAGATTGACTTGAGCCGGCTCGTGTCAATCTTCAGCTCTGCAGACAGAAAAATTCTTCGGCTTACCATTCATGTGAAGGTCATAACCCGGAGTGACGTCATCCTCTGGACTCCGGATAATCCGCCGTGACGTCATCCTCCATTAAGTCCGTTTTTTACCCCGCCAGATCCGCAACGGATCTTTGCTTTTACTGTCTTTGCGAAAATCGAGGCGCCGTGAGGGGGAGATAACCACGCCGTGGCCTCCTTGAATCCCGCGCCCACTTATGACTCGGCCTTATAAATAGGCCGGCCCGGCACTCTCTTCTCACACTCTCCTTCTTCTTCCTCGCGCTGCCGTTCCTCTGCCCGAGCTTCTGCCGCCGCCGCCGCCGTCGCGCCCCTGATCTTCACCGACCCGGCCGCTGCATCACCCTGACCCGGACCAGATAACGGCGGCGACCTTCGCTCTTCCTCAACTCCGGTGAGTCTTACCTGCCTTGCTAGAACAAATCTGTGGTAGGGTTCATCTTGTGTTCTTCGTGTTCTTCACCATTGCCGCAAGTTTCGGTAACCCCTGTAGCCACTGCCCCCGTTGATCTTAACTCTTCACAGACCCTTTGCGGTAACTGTTCGAGATCCATTCTATCTGCAAAAAATCCTCTTTCACTGCTTAAAAACCATGTTCCACCTTAAGAACTTCTCCTGTTTCTGTTTCTTTAGGTCTAGAAAATTTTCATCTTGCCCGACCAATTTGATCCGAAAAAGTTACTGTAATGTATGAAATCTGTTTTACCACACTTAGTAAAAACTGCAACCCTTGAATCTTGGCGGCTTATATTTCTGACTTAAAGAAAACACGCGCCATAGAACTTTTCCGGTTTAAAGAGAACCATGCTCTGTAGTATCTTCCGACTTAACCGCAGTAAGCCGCAGATGACCAACTCATCCTGAATGCTCTGACGGCTTAAATAACCCACCATGTCAATACATACCATTAGTCCCCTTCATAAGCCGTCATTGTAACTTGAATGATAAACTCCGGCTTATAATTAACCCGGACACTTTCCTCTTTATCATAGATCACCAACCGTCACCATGCCTCCCAAAGCTCCCATCACTTGCAACTGGATGAGATCCAACATCACTGATGAGACCCTGGCCAACTTCGTTAAGTCCGGATATCTCCCCAGGAAGGAAGTAATGTCCTATCGTGCCCCTGACCCATCCGAAGAGAGACCTCAGCCGAGGGACGGGGAGGTAGTGATCTTTGCAGACCATATGAGCCGGGGCTTCGCACCGCCCGGCTCAAAATTCTTCCGGGACATGCTCAACTTCTTTGACCTTCGGCCTCAGGACATAGGACCCAATTCCGTATCCAACATCTGCAACTTCCAAGTTTTTTGTGAAGTATATCTTGGAGAAGAGCCGAGTCTGCTGCTCTTCAGAGAGCTGTTTTATTTGAACCGCCAAACCGAGTGCGCAAACGGCCCAAGTCTAGAGTTAGGCGGCATCTCCATCCAACGGCGCAGGGACTGCCTATTTCCTTACGCAGAACCGCCAAGTCACCCCAAGTACTGGAACATGACTTGGTTCTCATGCCAAGACACGTCCCCGGCTGATGAAAGCCCGCTGCCCGGCTTTCGCCCAACGCGCCTGGAGCCGACTCATCCGCTATCCGACAAGCTGTCTGCCGCGGAACGCCAGCCTCTGCTTCCAACAATCAATAAGATCAAGGCCCTGCTAGGCAACGGTCTGAACAGAATAGACCTGGTCCGGGTCTGGATCTCTTGGCGGGTGATCCCGTTGAGCCGCCGCCCCGGCTTAATGTGTGAGTACACCGGGCGAAAGGATGACCCGCAGAGGCACAGTCGCAATGATCTTCCAGAAGACGTTGCTGAAGAAGAGACCAAGGCTCTGCTAAACGAGAGCCTGGCAGACTGTGGAAGAACCGGGCTAGCCCCGTTCTGCAAGACCAATCCAGCCCAGCGGTAAGCCGCTGACTTTAACCTTTCCATTTTGTTTTACCTGTCCTTTTACTAAGAGCTCATTACTGTATTTCGCAGGCTGATGATAAATTCTGGCGGGTCAAGTATGACCATGAGGCGGCCAAGAAGGCCAGGAAGGCGAAGAAAGCCGCCAAGAGAGCCGCCCCTCGCAAAAAGGGAAACAGACCCACTGCTTCGGAGCTACTGCAATTAAGCGATAGCTCCGAGTCAGAGGTAACCCTTAAACCTTTTTAATTCTTGCAGTATATGTTGTCTGATGTTGTCCGCCTTATCAACACTTGCTTACTGACAGGACGACACCGGCGCCAGCAACCCGGTGATTGAAGAGGTAACGTTACTCCCCTCCGACTCGGAGCCTTTGCCACAGCTGAAAGTCCGAAGGGTAACCCGGAAAGTAAGCTTTTCTCATCCATTAGCTCATCAAGACCCTCAATTCCTTTTGAAGCAGCAGGTTCACGAGAGCCGGCGTCACACCCGGGCCCGCAAGGACACCGACCTCTCCACCGGGTTACCCGACGCAACGAGGAAACGCCACACTGAGGTTTTTTCTCACCTGTACCCTTTTCATCCGTTGGCGGGTGTCATCCGTCAGCCACTCAACTCTTCTGACTCCAACTACCAGGAGACCTCCCCCTCTTCGGGTGACTCCATGCAGTCAAGTCTGCCGGCCTTCAAGACTGCCCCCGGGTAATAACAATCTCCTTACATTACCTGTATGTACTTACCCTTTGTATGCCTAACACTTCTGCCTTTTCAGTGCCCAGGCAAAGCTCACCAAAAGAGCAAAGAAGACAAGGTCAGACGGAGTGCCAGACTTGCCTGAGCCGGAGACGACGGCTCAAGAGCCGCCAGCCGCCTCCGCCCCCGAAGCCACCATTCCTATGGACACGGCGCCTGAAGCCCCTGCCCCGAGCACCAAGAGAACAACCGAAGCATCAGCTAACCCGGAGGCGTCCGGCTCAGCCCCACCAGCTAACGACCCGGACGTGGTAATTACCCGGACGGAGTATGTTGAGCCGGGGAGGCCGACCGCACTGGCCAAATGCTCCGCGAAGGGGGAGTTGCTGCAACCCCATCGGGTGAATCTGGATCTCTCCAGCTACACCGATTTAAGCATTGGAGAGCTTGTCTCAGGCTATATCAGCCAGGTTCACAAGAGCCGAGACGCCGAGATCGCCATGGTCAACCAGATCCAACAGAAATCTGAGGTAACCTTCTGCTGTTTTCTTATTTCTGCATAGTGATCCTTGTCATTCTAGCCCCCAAGTCTAGGACTTATACTTGAACATGTTGTAGACTTTAGATTCCGGCTTACTGAACTGAGCCGGTCGTACATAGATAGATACGTTCAATACGCATTAGCCCCCAAGTGCCAAGTGTCTTTGCTTGGAAAGCGCTTGGGACTTTATAGAATGACTGTTAATAAACCGGAAATATATGCAGGCTGTTGGCAAGAAATTAGAGTCGGACCTGGCGGATCTCAAGAGCCGGCTGAAGGCACAAGAGATGGAGACCCGGAAGGCAAACGCCAAGTTTGTCTCCAGCATCGCCGCTCAGGAGAAATTGAAGACTGAATTCGACGCTGAGCGGAAGGCCTGGGCTGAGGAGAAAGCTGCACTGGTGACCCGGGCAGAACAGGCGGAGAAGGCCCTCACTGAGAAGACCGCTGAGCTCTCCGGTCTAAAGCGCCAAGTGTCCCAAATGGTAACTGCCATCTTCGGTAAGTCGCCTCACCGGCTTTCATTCACGTCGGAATGTTTACATCTCTTAACTCATCCTTATCACCGGGTCATCTGATGTTGTTAAACAGGTTCCAGAAGCGCCAACTTGAACCAGAGCGTGGTCACCAAGTTAAAGGCCGTGTACACCCTGGTGGAACAGCTCTACACCGGATCACAGCGGGCCTTAGCTGTGGTGGCCCTGTCGAATGAAGTGCCGACTCATCTGGCCGAAGTCCTGCGCCGGCTCGCAGTTCTGCCGCAGCGGATCCAGGAGCTACGACGAGCATCCGCGAGATCCGGAGCAATCACCGCACTGAGCCGGGCCAAAGCCTTCTTGCCGGAGCTAGACCCGGCAGACATCGCCCTGGGTTACCCCAGCCTGAAAGAAGACGGCTCAGCGTTCGACCAGAAGGACTTCGCGGCTTGTGTGAAGGCTGTGCGCCCGGTGGCCACCATCATCGGGAACGACACCGATTTAACCAAGTATCAGCCGGGATACAAGGCGGAGAATCAGAGGATTCCAACCCCTCGCTATGAAGCTATCAATCTGATTCCCCCGGCTCGCCAGCACACCTTCGCCCCGGAGATTAACCCGGCCGGGTTAATCGACGAAGAAGCTCAGTTCGAAGCTCTCAGTGGCATCAACTGGAAGTCAACGACCTTCGAAGCCTTGGGATCAGCCGGAGCAGAAGATGAGCCGGGGACTTCGACTCAGTAGGCGTCATAAACCGGCTAGCGGCTCACCAAACAACGCTCCACCCTTGAAACTTTGAAAGATTTTTGTAATAGAATAGGTGCAACAATTTATCTCTGCCGTGCCATCGTGCACGTAATGAATGCTGAAATCCTTTGAAGTCATTCTTTCTGATGCCCCTCCGGGTTATAATTATCCTTCGTGCTTCTCAACCTTTTTAAAAAAGTACCTTTAAGTATATGCATAAGAAGGCAAATCACAAGTCACAAGGCGGCTTACCGCCCTGAGAATCAGGTGTCTGAGATGGATAACCCGGAAACTCAAACCAAAAAGACTGGTCCTTAACTATATTCCGAACATAGTCGTGATAACACACTCAACAGCTTGTAAGCATACTTCCGGGTTAAATAACCCGGGTAGCACGGTTAGTATCTGAACTCGAATTTACTTGTCTTGATGACATCCATGATGCTTAACTAACAAGATAAACCAAAATTAAGCCGGCAAGTGAAACCCGGCAGTACATACTTTGACATGATCAGAGTAAACTTGTGGTAAAATGTAAAAATTTAAGGGCTTCCGGTTCGAATACGACCAGAACCTCGGTCCAAAGGGGTTAAGCTAAGATTCGGATACGATCATATAGCCCCCAGTGGGTTCGGCGATGCCAATCAAGAGGGTATCGACAGCTATGTTCTCTTGGGTTCGAATACGACCCATGTTTGAACAGGAAGCCCCCAAGTGATTCTGAAAATTGTTTAACGACGCTGATTCGAATACGATCCACGTCGGTTCTTAGAGGGGTTAAGCTATGATTCAAATATGACCAAAGGCAACCTCCCAATGAGCTCGGCACGTTGCCAATCAAATGGGTATTGACAGCTATGTTCTCTTTGGTTTGAATACGACCCATGTGTGAACAGGAAGCCCCCAAGTGACTTTATTGCTTACAACTAGATTTGAAGATGATCATAAGCCGGATCTTCTGTAAGTCAGCATGTAAAAAACAACACACATACTTGGGAGAGAGAAAAGGACAGAGGTCCTGCTTTATTGCTTTATCATAATATATACATGGCTGAGATAAATATGTACATCACAAGAGCCGGTAGCTCAAGTGTAGTAAGGCCGAAGCTGAGCTATGTTCCACGGCCGACGGGTCTCCTCCTCAGATTTACGCGAGTCCTTATGCTCCCGGATGTCAATGAGGTAATATGACCCGTTGTGCAAGTTCTTACTGACCACAAAAGGCCCTTCCCAAGGTGGGGATAACTTGTGTGCATCCGTTTGATCCTGGATGAGCCGGAGCACCAGGTCGCCTTCCTGAAAGACCCGTGACTTGACCCGGCGGCTATGATAACGGCGCAGGTCTTGTTCGTAAATCGCTGAACGGGCGGCTGCCACATCACGATGTTCGTCCAACAAGTCCAGAGCATCTTGGCGCGCCTGTTCATTATCCGCCTCAACATAAGCCGCCACACGAGGTGAATCATGACGGATGTCGCTGGGGACAACTGCTTCTGCTCCATAAACCATGAAGAAAGGCGTGAAGCCTGTAGACCTGTTAGGAGTAGTGTTGATGCTCCATAAAACGGAGGGCAACTCCTCCACCCAACAACCCGGCGTCCGTTGCAAAGGGACCAAGAGCCGGGGTTTAATGCCCTTCAGAATCTCCTGGTTAGCTCTCTCAGCTTGACCATTGGATTGGGGGTGTGCCACTGAAGAGACATCAAGCCGGATATGCTCTCTTTGACAAAACTCCTCCATAGCGCCTTTGGACAGATTAGTGCCATTGTCTGTTATGATGCTATGTGGAAAGCCGAAGCGGAAGACCACCTTTTTCATAAATTGAACCGCCGTGGCTGCATCACACTTGCTAACTGGCTCAGCTTCCACCCACTTCGTGAATTTGTCCACTGCCACCAAGAGGTGGGTCTTCTTATCCTTGGATCGTTTAAAAGGCCCGACCATATCAAGCCCCCAGACCGCAAAGGGCCAAGTGATCGGGATCATCCTCAATTCCTGAGCCGGCACATGAGCCCGTCGGGAGAACCTTTGGCAGCCATCACATTTACTGACCAAGTCCTCTGCATCAGCGTGAGCCGTCAGCCAATAAAAACCATGACGGAAAGCCTTGGCCACAAGAGATTTTGAACCGGCATGATGGCCACAATCCCCTTCATGGATCTCGCGCAAGATCTCTTGACCTTCCTCAGGGGAGATACAACGCTGGAATGCCCCTGAAACACTGCGATGATGCAACTCGCCATCGATAACAATCATTGACTTAGCCCGCCGGGTTATTTGCCTGGCCAGAATTTCATCCTCAGGCAACTCTCCCCGAGTTATATAAGCCAGATATGGCATTGTCCAGTCTGGTATGATATGAAGAGCCGCCACCAGTCGTGCCTCCGGGTCAGGGATAGCCAAGTCCTCCTCTGAAGGCAACTTGACCGAAGGGTTGTACAGGACATCCAGGAAAGTGTTAGGTGGCACCGGCTTTCGCTGAGAGCCTAGCCGGCTTAACGCGTCAGCCGCCTCGTTCCGCCTGCGATCAATATGCTCCACTTGGTATCCCTGGAAGTGCCCGACAATGGCATCAACCTCGCGGCGATAAGCCGCCATTAGAGGATCCTTAGAATCCCAGGTGCCAGATACTTGTTGAGCCACCAAGTCCGAGTCACCAAAGCACCTCACCCGGCTTAAGCTCATCTCCTTAGCCACCCGAAGACCGTGGAGCAAAGCCTCGTATTCCGCCGCATTGTTAGTGCAAGGAAACATCAACCGTAGCACATAATGGAATTTGTCACCTTTAGGGGAAGCCAAGACAACACCAGCCCCCGAGCCCTCCAGCTGCCTGGACCCATCAAAGTGAATAGTCCAATAAGTGTTATCTGGCTTTTGCTCGGGTACTTGTGACTCTGTCCAATCATTGATGAAATCCACCAAGGCCTGAGACTTGACAGCAGTGCGTGGCACGTATTTAAGATCATGAGGTCCAAGTTCTATAGCCCACTTAGCAATTCTCCCTGTAGCCTCTCTGTTTTGGATAATATCACCAAGAGGGGCGGAACTGACCACAGTAATGGGATGACCCTGAAAATAATGCTTAAGCTTCCGGCTTGCCATAAACACCCCATACACAAGCTTCTGCCAATGTGGATACCTCTGCTTGGACTCAATGAGCACCTCACTGATATAATAAACCGGCCGCTGAACCGGATGCTCCTTACCCGCCTCCTTGCGCTCCACCACAATAGCCACGCTGACGGCTCGTGCGTTTGCCGCCACGTACAGCAGCAAGGGCTCCTTATCAACCGAAGCAGCAAGGACAGGGGGCTCTGCCAGTTGCTTTTTCAAATCCTCAAAAGCGGTATTAGCTGCATCATTCCAGATGAAGTTGTCAGTTTTCTTCATCAACTGATATAAGGGCATAGCCTTCTCACCCAAACGACTTATAAACCGGCTTAAAGCAGCGATGCGACCCGCCAAACGCTGAACGTCATTTATGCACGCCGGTCTAGCCAAGGAAGTGATGGCCTTGATCTTCTCCGGGTTAGCCTCAATGCCTCTGTCAGAAACCAAGAAACCCAATAGTTTGCCTGCAGGAACACCAAAGACGCATTTAGCCGGGTTAAGCATCATCTTATAGACCCGGAGATTGTCGAAGGTTTCCCTTAAGTCATCTATCAGGGTTTCCTCCTTGATGGATTTAACCACAATGTCGTCCACATAAGCGTGAACATTGCGCCCGATCTGTTTATGAAGACAATTCTGCACACAACGCTGGTAAGTCGCCTGTGCACACTTGAGTCCAAAGGGCACAGATACATAGCAGAAGGCTCCAAAGGGAGTGATGAACGCCGTCTTCTCCTGGTCCTTAACTGCCATCTTAATCTGATGATACCCGGAATAAGCATCCAAGAAACTTAAGCGTGCACAACCTGCCGTAGCATCAATAATTTGATCGATACGGGGGAGAGCAAAAGGATCAGCCGGACACACCTTGTTCAAGTCCGTGTAATCCACACACATCCGCCAGGTGCCGTTCTTTTTAAGTACAAGCACCGGGTTAGCCAACCACTCTGGGTGAAACACCTCAACAATGAACCCGGCCGCCAAAAGCTGGGCCACTTCTTCACCAATAGCCTTCCGCCTCTCTTCATTAAACCGTCGAAGGAACTGTCTGACCGGCTTAAATTTTGGATCAACATTGAGAGTTTGCTCAGCGAGTTCTCTAGGTACACCTGGCATGTCAGAAGGTTTCCATGCAAAGATGTCCCTATTCTCACGGATGAACTCGATGAGCGCGCCTTCCTATTTCGGGTCCAGATTTGCACTGATGCTGAACTGCTGAGACGAGTCACTTGGAACAAAATCAACAAGTTTAGTCTCATCAGCTGATTTAAACTTCATTGCTGGTTCATTCTCCGTGGTTGGCTTTTTCAGAGAGGTCATATCTGTTGGGTCAACATTGTCTTTATAAAATTTCAACTCTTCTGTGGCACAAACAGACTCTGCATAAGCCACGTCACCTTCCTCACACTCCAGAGCCACTTTCCGGCTGCCGTGAACCGTAATGGTCCCGTTGTGACCCGGCATCTTGAGTTGTAAGTACACATAACACGGTCGTGCCATGAACTTGGCGTAAGCCGGCCGTCCGAATATAGCATGGTATGGACTTCTTATCTTGACCACCTCAAAGGTCAACTTTTCCACCCTGTAGTTGTTCTCATCACCGAAGGCCACTTCCAGTTCGATCTTGCCGACTGGATAAGCCGATTTACCAGGTACCACACCATGGAAGATAGTATTTGACTGGCTGAGGTTCTTATCAACTAGCCCCATACGACGGAAAGTCTCATAATAGAGGATGTTGATGCTGCTGCCTCCATCCATGAGTACCTTTGTGAACTTATAGCCTCCCACTTGAGGAGCCACCACTAAGGCCAGGTGGCCCGGGTTATCCACCCGGGGAGGGTGATCCTCCCTACTCCACACTATGGGCTGCTCCGACCATCGTAAGTAGCGTGGAACTGCCGGCGCGACAGCATTAACAACCCTCTTGTGAAGCTTTTCGTCTCGTTTGCACAAACTAGTGGTGAACACGTGATACTGTCCACCGCTAAGCTGCTTTGGGTTGGTCTGATAGCCCCCCTGTTGCTGTTGATGACCCTGACCAGACTGTTGATTAAAGCCCCCTTGACCGTTCTGAGGACCGGAATTTGACCCGCCGCCCGGGCCATGAAAACCGCCAGCGCCTGAGCCGCCGCCCGGGCCATTGTAGTTTTTAAATGCCTTCATGATAGCACAATCCTTCCACAGGTGAGTCGCTGGCTTCTCTCTAGAGCCGTGTCTCGGACAAGGTTCATTCAACAGCTGCTCCAGAGAAGGTCCTGACCCGCCGCCTCGGGGAGGGGGCCTCCCCTTGCGTCGCTGGTTGTTGCCTTGGGCGTTGGCTACGAACTCCAGGCTGCCATCGGCCTTGCGCTTGCCTCCTCCTTGATTCCCCGGGTTAAACTGAGGACCCTTGCCGTTGCCGTTCTTCTTTCCCTTCCCTGTCCTTTCATCATCTGAAGGGGGATCCTTGGTACCATCAGAATCGGCGTACTTGACAAGAGCCGCCATTAGTGTACCCATATCCGTGCAGTCGCGTTTAAGCCGCCCAAGTTTCATCTTTAGGGGCACAAAACGACAGTTCTGTTCTAACATCAAGACTGCAGAGCCGGCGTCCATCTTATCTGATGAATGTATGATCTCCTTGACCCGGCGAACCCAATGGGTCGTGGATTCACCCTCCTGCTGCTTACAGTTAGTCAAATCCACAATTGACATAGACTGCCTACAGGTATCCTTGAAGTTTTGAATGAACCGGGCCTTCAGCTCAGCCCAAGACCTAATGGAGTTTGGTGGCAGCCCTTTTAACCACGTGCGGGCAGTTCCATCTAACATCATGGTGAAATATTTGGCCATGGCCGCCTCGCTGACCTCTAGCAGTTCCATAGCCATCTCATAACTCTCAATCCAGGCCGCAGGCTGTAAGTCAGCTGTATAGTTAGGCACCTTCCTAGGGCCCTTGAAATCCTTAGGTAGACGTTCATTACGGATGGCCGGCACCAAACAAGGGACACCCCCGGTCCTGGTAGAAATACCCACATCAACGGACGCCGTCGGATAAGCCGGGGGGGTCTGATAAGCCGTCAATTGCGGCACCTGCTCCGCCTCTTGCCGTGCTTGGTCTGTTGCGTAGAAGGCTCCAACATGGGCCGGGCCATGACTAGGGGGTGGGTCATGGCGTCGGACATTACTTGAGCCGGTCGCTGAGACCATGTGCCGGCTGTAACTCGGGCTCTGGCCTGGGCGAGGAGTTGAGTGGATCCTGTCCCGGCTGTAGGAGTACGCCTCTTGTTGTGCTAGAGCCGTCTGCAGGAGTTCCCTGACCCGGCGGGTTTCGACGGCTGCCGGAGAATTGCCGTCAACGGGAAGAGCCGCCAGTCGTGCTGCCGCAGCTACCATGTTCTCCAGCGGGTTATCGTAATGACCCGGGGGTATCGGCACATACTGAGGCGGGGCAGGGGGCACCTGGGGAGGCCCCATTACTAGTGGCTGAATAAGGGGTCCCGACCCGGGCGCAATGCCCCCTGGTGGGTTACTGGATCCCGCACCCGGCGTGTTGAAGGGATTGCGCGGATCGTAAACCGGCGGGAGTCGAGACTGGGCCTTCTGATGCCTCCTTCTCATGACCTCGTTGGCCGCGTTCTGATCCATCGTGAGTTGGAAGGACTGCGCCTGAATCAACTGAGTCCGGGCGTCGAGAGCCGCCCGCTCCGCCGCCAGCCTGATCCCTTCTGCTGCAAGATCCTCTTTAGCTTTCATCAGATCCAATTTTAACTGTGCCACCTCCGCGTCATGCTGGGCTTGATCTGCCGGGTCAACCGTGGTGGTTAACAGGGCCGTCATCTTGTCCGTGAGATTCATCAGCACCTGAGCCGGAGAAGGCACCGGGTTTCCCGATCCAGCAGCGGGGTTCTGAACAGGCTGTGCACCAGCCATAAAAACTCCGACCTGACTTGGCGGCTCAAAAAGGTCCGGCATACTGTTGCCATCGGAATGACTCATGAGTCTGCCATCTTGAAGCTGGTACAACGAGTTTGACTCATCAGCGGCCGACTCGCCGTCAGAGCCGGCGGCCGCCTCATCCCCAGACCCAGATGGATCAGAGGGCCTTCCATGGATACATCCCACAAAAGCGCGCTTTAAGGCAGGCCGGGCCCGGGCCGGTCGTGCGCGCTGAGCCGTTTCGATGAGATTGGCGCAGAGATCCGGCTCGGGGCCCATCTCCCCAATCTTGCGAATGAAGACATGAATTCCGCCGAAGGGGACCCGGTACCCGTACTCCACTGAGCCGGCGTCGGGGCCCCAGTCCGCATCGTCGATGTAGAGCTTGCCGCGACGACTCTTGGTCATCCGGCCCACAGCGTATCCCTTGAGCCCTTCGAAGCTGCCCTTCAAGAACTCAAATCCACCGTGCGCCAGCCCCACGGTGGGCGCCAACTGTCGTGGAATTGCCACGGCAGATGTCCTCGGGTTGGGACTTAGTCGTGGAGCCATCGCAATTGGGAAGCTTGAAGGGGTTAAGCGGGACAAGGAACACGAGGGTTTATACTGGTTCAGCCCCTTACGGTGAAGGTAAAAGCCTAAGTCCAGTTCGAGGTGTTCTTGATTAGGGTTACGATTGCCTGGGAGCTAAACAGCTATGCCCGGCTCTCGATCAAATTGTTGTCGCCTTTAAACCGCTGTCGGGTCGTCCCTTTATATAGGGAGGCTGACGCCCAGCAGCCCTTAGAGTCCCGGCCGGCTCATAAGAGTGTCCGGCTCGGACTCTAAACAATACTTGCCTTACACTACAAGTCTACTATAACAATGATTGTAACTACGGGCTTTAAGCTATATCCGGGTCTCAGCCCATCTCTGGCCCATTATCCTGAAACTTAGCTCCGGGCTTCTGGTAATGATCCTTGGAATAACCCGGCCCTCCTGGCGGGTGACCCCCAGGTCTATATCCTCAACAGATAGGGATAGCTAGGAGCTTAGTGGACATGGCTGCTGGGCCAGAGGATCAAGTGCACAGTGCAAACAAAAACTCATGTCAACACAGACTGTGCACACCAAGTGTTCGACAGAATGCTAAGTGCATCTAGGCAACTCTTGGAGTGGCCACAAACTCCAGATCAGGGTCTCCCTGGATGTAGGTGATGATGGCAAGATCATTTGGGCAAAACCAGAAACTTGCTAGTGCAAGTTTTGCAAAACTACAGTTTTGGACAGAAAGAAGGAGGTCTCATTGCATGCACTTAAAATCCTCCAATGGGTCCATTCTCCTGGACTTAAGGGTTTTGTAGGGAGGGCTACAAGCAGGAAAAATCTCAAGGTCACTAGAGTAAAATAAAATAGGGTTGCAGTACAAATCACCAAACTGGACTAGAATGAAAAAGAGGTTGATTCACTCAAAAGTTTCAAAGAACATCACTGGGTTTTGGTATAAAGTTGAATTATATGCATCTACTGACATCTCCAAACATTTGGAAGAATTTTTAAAAGAATATTTAAATAGGTTGTAGTGCAAAAATGCCTACTGGACCAGATTTGAAAAGTTGATGTAGAGCTCAAAATCTCCAATAACCAAAGGATATTTTTGCATGAAAGTGATGTGGAAACATCACATGACATCCCCAAATTTTGGTGGAAATTTTAAATGCATTTGTCAAATGGTTGTAGTGCAAAACAGGCTCCAAATTTGAGAAAGATCATTTATAAAAGAGTAAAGCTCAAGAAAAAGCAAACCTTGCAACTAAATCCACTGATACAGAATTGTTTCGTAGAGAGAGCATACAAGTCCAATAATACTTTTGGAAAGTTCCCACTTGAGGTAAAAATCCATAATATCAAAAGGGAAAAATCTAGACAAATGGAAAAGTTCAATTTCCTGGCAAAATTTTAATTCATAAAACAAGGTCAAAATTTTGGGGTGTCACAACACTACCCCCCTTATGAAAAACCTCGTCCTCGAGATTTATTAAAAGCTGTTTTGAACAAACATTGCTTTTACCAACAGAAAATCATTATACTACTATGCAATAACAATGTAGCTACAGTGAGAGGGCAATAAGTGGTGTAAAACCACAGTGTGGTATACTGGCGTTGCGCGGAAAAAATCCATGGTTGGGGGGGAAACGAGATATTTCTACGTGGATATAGTAATTCGGAATAAATTCTAAATTACGAAAACACGCTGGTCGTACCCGAGAGCACAGTGCTCTCTCTGGCTGACAGGTGGACCCGGGGTCCACTGTCGGCCTCTTCTTCTACCTCTGGCCCTCTCTTCCCTCTCGCGTGCTCTCCCGCGCTTCCTCCACCGGCGACGCCTAGCGCGTAGGGCATCTAGGTCGTACTGCGGTAGTGCGCAGCATGCTAGCTGCTGGTGCAGCGTGCACTCACCTCGCGGGCAAGTGCACTGTCGGCACTGCTCGCGGACTCGCCTCCGAACACCGGCGATCGAGCGACGAGTGGTGCTGGTGGACCTCGCCCACCGTACACCGATCTCGAGCTATAAAACGATCGCGGTGCTCCTCTCTTCTTCCTCACACCTGGCCTCGCTTCTACTTCTCCTTCCTTCTCCTCCATTGCTGTTAGCAGGAGCTCAAGACGAGGCTCTAATGGCGGAGGCGATGCTGGATTGGTACGTGGTCCTGTTGTGTGGAGGTTTAGCGACGCTGCTGGGGCTCTCCGTGCTCCTGTGCGCGATGATCCTGGATGATCGTCGTGATGCTGCTGCTCGAGTGCTAGCTCTTCGCGGTGGCGACGATCACGAGGATTAGGTGCGGCATCGAGTGCTGACTGCTGTCGGTGTGCTGGGGCAACTTGCGCCCGAATGATTACTAACAAATCTCTCTTACTGGGACTGTGGTGTCCTCGAGTGTGATTAGTTAGGTGCAAAAATGTGTACGAGGATTTGTAATTAGCGCACGAGGTCGAGTGGTTGTGGTTGTGAGTCTGCTGCTACGGTGCTGCGCGAATAAAAAAATCTATGTCGTCAAGATATATACGCTGCAGCAACTCGGAGAAAGAAATCTCATTACAAAATTTATCACGAGAGAAAATTAGTTAAACAAAATTAACAGCAGTAAAACTGCTCACATAATTGAAGCAAAAAAAATTTGGTGTGCCGCACAAACTTTGGATACCACGCACAAGTTACAACACATAAATTAATACTGGGATAATAAACATAGCGGTGACGTTTACAATAAAAACGGTAAACGGACAGGATCCTGAGAAAATGTCTCTGGTACTGGGGCACACTCCTCTTCTATCGGGGGAAGCGGGTTGACCAGTCGATGAACGCGCCTCTCCAGGTCAGGCCTCAGGGGTCTGCCAATAGCAATCTGAGGATTTAAATCAGCGAGGCTCTGGAGATAACCCATTACCCGCTGAGTCAAACGCTCCTGAGCGATCACGTACTGGGCAAGGTTGGCCAGTACTGGATCTCTCTCAATTCGTCCACTGGGAAAAGATGCAACTTCTCCGGGTGCTGCACGACTCGGAAAATAATAATATCCTCGTTCGCTGGCATAGGGTACCGTGAATCGAAGACGAGCGAGCGCTTCGTACGCAGCAGCTTCTATGCCCATATGCGGAGTCGGCATGGATTTCCCCATGAAGGAAACTTCCGTTGGGTCTTGGTTTGGGTAAGCGGGAGGGATGTTGTCACGACCGGTTTTTCAATAAAATAATTATTGAGAGACCAATCCCTTTTACGGACCAGCGAAGAAGAATTCCTTCTCACTGGTAGACAATAATCTTGGTCACAGAAGAAAAATACCAGGAGTACTAAATATAACACAAGGTTGAGCAGAGACTGCCCAATAATTTATTACAGGCACGCCGATAAAACAATACGGCGGATAGGGTGGCAAACTTCTAACTCATGATAATAACGGTGGTGGAAATATCATCGCGAAGCGAGTGATATGATTCCAGAAGACTACAACTCATCGAGCGTCGGAGTGAGGCTCGAGGAGACTTATTGCGGGTGGCGGAAGCGTAAACAACATAAGTGACCAATATCCGGGATCGTGCAGGACTGACTGGGACTCCTCTAGGCATCGGACGCGCTATCAAACTCTTCATCCAAGAGATCACCTTCGTCAACATCTGGCCAAAACAACAAGCCAGTTGAGTACTATGAAAGTACTCGCAAGACTGTTCGGACATAAGGTATAACAAATGTAAACATGAAGCACATGAATAAGTTAACCAGTGCGATTAGACATAAATAAATACTGGGTGCCAAGCGAGGGTCTGAATGACGCCTCGAGCGGAAACTGCAGAATAGTAATACTGGTGCCAAACGAGTGTCTGAAAGACTCCTCGAGCGGAAAATGCGAAATAATGATGCGGGTGCCAAACGAGTGTCTGAAAGACTCCTCGAGCGGAAAATGCGGAATAATAATGCGGGTGCCAAATGAGTGTCTGAAAGACTCCTCGAGAGGTAAATGCAGAATAATAATGCCACAGTCGGGCGTCGGGGCGACACCACATAAAGGGCTTATAACAGAAAGTAAAGACAGTGCATGCCGCAGTCGGACGTCTGAGCGACATCACATAAAGGGCTTATATCGAAAGTGAGAAACGAGTACACGCCACAGTCGGACGTCTGCGCGACGTCACCTAAAGGGCTTATGTCACATCTCATTATTACAACAGTTCGGAGACATAAATTATCACAAGCATGAGACACAAAATGAAGTTAGTCCATCCACTGGAATAACAATAAATCTGAAATTTTACCACTTGAGCTTGTTCACCGGGGACAAGTTTTTCACACGGATAGATATGGATATAATGTTTACCCTACTGATCATGGATACGATGATTTGGAAAGAATTGACTCTGCAGAGTTTGTACTTAACCACAGCCAACGGATTTCAGTAGTCACGGGGACTAGTTCCGTCTGCGGTGTTTTGGAGGGAACACGTCCAACCAGTACACACCCAATTCAACCATCCGAAGCCAGGGATCACCCTCGGCGACGTTCAAGAAAAACCTTGAGACGGGGAGGCTACAACCTCGCGTAGCATGGGATCAAATTTATATACGCGCGCTCTAAGGGGGTGCCCCCCCTCTCGGTCCCAACCGGAAACACCCATGCCCCCTGACCGAATGACTGGCTTTAATCCTGGGCCAAGGTACCATCATCCCGGCCTCTCTGTTTGGTGTGTACACGGAAAGAGGTTACCAACTTACTAAACCGCATCCTGGCAATGAGACATGTGGTAGCACGGAAAGGGGAAGGGACGGTAACACGGCTCCAACCATGTTAACGTCGGAAAAGTCGGATGACGCAAGGCTGGCATGCTACAACAGTACCACCTTGCTGCCCTTCATGTCACCACATGATTAGGCCATCTCTCATCAGAGATCATCGCAACTTTGGAACATGCGGGAAAAGATCGATAACGTGGCTCCAACCACGTTAACGTCGAAGAAAAATCGGATGGCGCAAGGCTGGCATGCTACAACAGTACCACCTTGCTGCCCTTCATGTCACCACATGATTAGGCCACCTCTCAACAGAGGTCATCGCAACTTTGGGACAACCGGGTCGTTGCCGCACAAGCAACGAGGTTTTTACCGACACTCATATGCCACACACAAACTCCCACGTGAACATGCAAAACACCTGTCATATCAAATGTTCAAAACATGCTTGCCTGGTTCGGAGAAGTCGGAGTCTAGCTCGGCGAAGTTCGCGGCTCCGTCACCCCTCCCGGAACCTACGGCAAATCATGAAATGGGCACTAACGTGAAAACCAACACATACACAGAAACTTTTCCAATTATTTTTCAAATAAATCCCATAAACAACTAGACAAAATTTGAAGATTGTAAGAAAAAGAATCACTCAAAAATACCTTTTTATTAAAAAGTTATAAAGGTTTCTGTCCAGGGACTTATCTGTAATGAAACAGAGAAGTTCCAGGGTTTTAACTGAGAAAACAGAAAACGCTTCGGCTGGGAATGCGCAAGCGCAAGGGAGGAAACGTATTTTGCCCGAAGGCGCCAACAGAAAACAGTTCGCGAATAAAAGGACAGAGGCTGACATGCGGGGTCCACATGTCAGGTTTGAAAATCTCGCCGGCGCCCGAAGACTACGGTGGACGCCGGCGTCGAACCACGGCGAGTTAGGAGAAACGGAGGGTACCAAGAGCTTCAGCGTCCTCTTCCGCGTCGGTGGGTGGTGGACTCGTCCAACGGGGAGCACCACGTCGACGGCGACACTTTCTCCGGCGGACGGCGGCTCGGGTGAGGATGGGGAACTCCGGTGGAGGGCTGCAAGCTTCAAATTGAAGTGCGGGTCAGAAAGAGGGATGCATGGTGAAGCTACTGGCAAGAGAATGGAGGCGGAGGAGCACACACGGGGGCGAATCGGGCTGGATCCCGTGGCGGGTCGCGGCGGCCGGAGTCGAGGAAGGAGACCTCCTCGGGGCTCTTCCAGTTGCTAGGCGTGCTCTAGGGGGAGTGCAGGGCTGGTGGGTGCTCGAGTTGAAGCTCGGGGCCCCTATTTATAGGCAGATCGACGGGATGGCCGTGAACGGTGAATCTCCGGCGAGCGATTACGGCGGAGCAGTGGGTTGGCAGGGGGTTTGAGCGGTCGGGCAGCATCAGTGGATGTTACTGGACTCGATTTGCAGCTAAACGGGGTCGGTCTTGGCGTAATGGTGTCGGTCCACGGTGAGGTGACCGCACGGGCTCTACGGCGGCAGAGAGCGCGCTCTGCGCCCTGCGGTTCACGACGAGAGCGGCAGCGCGTTCGGGGGAGTGGAAGGCCACGCGGCGAGCTCCGGTGGTTTGGGCGGCGCTGGGTGGCATCGTCGGCGCCGTGTCTCCCGCTGGCGCCCGCAAAGCCGCCGCCGGCGTTGGTCACGGGGTGGCGCACCTTCTGCTGCTCGTCGCCGACGCCCGCAAGGTGCCAGGCACTCGTGCGGTGCAGGAACAAGGGGGCGAGGACGAGGAGCAAGGCGACGCGGTGGCACTGGCGAGATCGATGTCCATCTCTGAAGAAAACGACAGTGAGCACTGAACTGAATCTCTGAACTTTCTGAACTTTGACAAAGACAGTGCACTGCAGGTGTTCGACAGAAGGTTTTGGCTATGAGATAAATTTTTCTGGAGCTGTAACTTGGTGAGATGATCACTCAAAGCATCCAGGGGCTGCCTGAATTTACTTGGAATTTTTGGAGAAGGTTTTGAATGAATTTCACCAAATTTGCCAAATCTGGTCCAAACTTGCAGCAGGTGTAGTTTGAAATTTTTGAACTGAAGACTAGTGGATCTTCATGGTTCCAGGTTGAGGGTTCAAAGGACTAGGAGGGGAAAGAAGTTTGGTGGTAAAAGTCCAAACAGAAAATGGAGTTCCTTTGTAAATCCCCAAGTGGTAGAATAGAAGGCAGAAATTTGTTTGAATGAAATTTGAATGGGAATAATCACATGGGGAGGTTCAACTTGCTGGATTAGGTGTAAAACATGATCCAAAGGTGAGGGAAGGATTTGGGGAGATGATTTGCACAAATGTCATGGTAAGAAGGGAAAGTTGAAAGTGGTGAAGGACTTTCCAAAAGCCATAGTGCAAATTCAAAAAGATTTTCAGGAGTTATTTTCCCAAATGAAAAACATTTTGTTTTGAGTCCAAATGAAAAGTAAGAACTTCCAAGACCAAAGGCAGATCTTGGGTGAATCCAAACAAAACTTTTGCCATAAGGAAAAATATATGAGAGGGAGAGTTCTCTTAAAGAAAAATTTAAATTGCTCCCCTCAAGTCAAAATAGAAATCTTTTTTTGAAAAATCCAAATAAAAACTTGGGTGTCACAGATGTGCACCACTGCCCAATATTTCGAGGTGGATGGGGTGATCCTCGATTTGAGCAACTCGTACTGGGGTGGCTGGATGGCACTCATGGTACTGCAGGTAAAGTCCCACAATAATTTAACAAAACTACCCGGGGTTGCGTCTGGGGTTCTTAGATAAATACTGGGGTTCGGCATGGCAAAGAAATGGCTGTGAGTGTTGTGCACAAGGCGAGGGGTACTTGGCAAGGTCACGAGGTGGCCTCTTATATAGCATTGGGGCTGGGTTATTCACCGAGGTGAAGGGTAACTGGTTTGGGGTCGGGGTCAATGCCACAGATACACATATCTCATAAATGTGACGCATTACTGTGGGTGCCGTCGGGGTTGGCCTTGGTAGCTGCGCCCGGAAAATTTAAAAACGCAACTGTACGCCAACGTACATAGGCATAGCTACTACTCCAAAATAGGGGCGCTCAAGCAGATAGCATTTAATAAAAGCGATACAAGACCACACAATTACAAAGCATAAGAATACTAAGGCTCGATACTACTCAAATAGATATGGATACTCTGCTCGGAGGAAATCTTCCCTCTCCCATGTGGCTTCATCCTCAGTGTGGTTGCTCCACTGAACTCTGAAAAATCTTGTCGTTTTCTCACGGGTCCTCCGTTCAGACTCTTCTAAAACCTTTACTGGCCTTTCTCTGTAGGTGAGATCTGGTTGCATATCAATGTCCTCATGAGGTACATGTTTTTCTGGATTGCTCACACATTTTCTTAACTGTGAGACGTGGAACACGTCATGGACGTCTGACAGCTCCTTGGGGAGGTCTAGTTGGTAGGCCACCGTGCCTCTTCGTGCCTTTACACAAAATGGTCCAATAAACCTTGGGGCTAGCTTCCCCTTAATTTTGAACTGTTGCAGACCCCTCATAGGAGATACTCGGAGGTATACGGAATCACCGGGTTCAAAGCTGACCTCACGGTGCTTCTGATCATAGTAGCTCTTTTGGCGGCTCTGTGCTGTCTTGAGTCTGTCCCTGATTTGCTTAACTTTCTCCTCGGCCTCTTTGAGCATGTCTGGGCCGAAGATACGGCTGTCACCGGTTTCTGACCAATTCAATGGGGTACGACACCTTCGCCCGTACAACGCTTCAAAGGGTGCCATTTTCAAGCTGGCTTGGTAACTGTTGTTGTAAGCAAATTCGGCATACGGCAAACTCTCTTCCCAACTGGATCCATAGGTGAGTACGCAGGCTCTGAGCAGATCCTCTAGGATCTGGTTCACACGTTCCGTCTGTCCATCAATCTGAGGGTGGTATGCTGTACTGAAAGCTAGTTGCGTGCCCAGAGCTTGTTGTAGGTGATCCCAAAATTTGGAGACGAATTGGGTGCCTCGGTCTGATATTATAGTCTTTGGGACTCCGTGCAAGCAAACTATACGGGAGAGATAGAGTTTTGCCAGTCTTTGTGTGGAGTAGGTAGTCTTCACGGGAATGAAGTGAGCAACCTTGGTTAGTCGGTCTGTGATGACCCAGATGGCGTCATTTTCACGCTGTGATTGGGGTAATCCGACAATGAAGTCCATTCCGATTTCATCCCATTTCCACTCCGGTATCCTGTTAGGCTGGAGTAGCGCTGCTGGCTTTTGGTGCTCGGCCTTGATGCGCTGACATGAATCGCAACAAGCAATGAATGTGGCTATATCTCTTTTCATACCGTGCCACCAAAATCTTTCTTGAATGTCCTTGTACATTTTGGTTCCTCCAGGATGGATCGAGTATGGAGCGGTGTGGCTCTCCGTCAAGATCTGTTGCTTGAGTCCCTCAATGTTAGGTACGCAAAGTCTGTCTCGGTACCATAATGTCCCTTCACTTTCCGTGACGAATTCTGTAGTCTTGCTAAGGTTCATTTTCTTCTTTATGCCTTCGATACTAGGATGTCCCTGTTGAGCCTTCTTGATTTGTTCCACTAGGGTGGGTTGTATCTCCAGGTTCGATATGGTGCCCTCAGAGACTAACATCATGTTGAGCCGAGTGAACTCTCGCTGAAACTCAGGCCTCAAACTTTGCTGATCGTCACTGTCCGGGCTGGGGTTTCGACTAAGGGCATCGGCCACTACATTTGCTTTCCCTGGGTGGTAGTGAATACCGACGTCATAGTCCTTGACCAGTTCCAACCAGCGTCGTTGGCGTAAATTCAGCTCTGGCTGTGTGAAAATATATTTGAGGCTCTTATGGTCTGTATATATTTCACAGCGATTTCCCAACAGAAAGTGCCTCCACTCCTTGAGTGCATGTATAACTGCTGCTAGCTCCAGGTCATGTGTTGGGTAATTTTCCTCATGTTCACAGCTGCCTGGAGGCATATGCGACAACTTTGCCATCTTGCATTAGCACACATCCAAGACCTTTTCGGGACGCGTCAGAATACACCTCAAAGCTCTTGTGTATATCTGGCATAGTTAAGACTGGTGCGGTTGTCAGCTTTTTCTTGAGTTCTTGGAAGCTCTGCTCGCATGCTTCCGTCCATACAAATTTCTTGTCCTTCTTGAGTAACTGTGTTATAGGTTTTGCCACAGTGGAGAATCCTTCAATAAACCTCCTGTAATATCCGGCCATTCCTAGGAAACTCCGCACATCTGTAATATTCACGGGTGGCTTCCAGTCTAGTATGGCCTTGACTTTTTCTGGGTCTACGGCCACGCCTTCTTGGTTCAATATATGGCCCAAGAAACCAACTTGTCTTAGCCAAAATTCGCATTTGCTAAATTTGGCGTACAACTGATGTTTCCTCAATTCTCCCAAAACAATTCTGAGGTGCTCAGCATGTTCTTCTGGTGTCCTTGAGTAAACTAGAATGTCGTCAATGAATACCACCACAAATTTGTCCATGAATTTCATGAACACTTTGTTCATGAGGTGGACGAAATATGCGGGGGCGTTTGTTAGTCCAAAAGGCATCACTGTAAACTCGTATAACCCATATCTGGAAGTGAAAGCTGTCTTGGGAATATCTTCCGTCCGTACCTTCAATTGGTGATATCCCGATCTCAAATCAATTTTCGAGAATACCTTGGCCTGTGCGAGCTGGTCAAACAAATCATTTATTCGTGGCATCGGATATTTGTTTTTGATGGTGACCATATTGAGGGCTCGTTAGTCTATGCACAGCCTTAGTGTCCCATCCTTCTTTTTGGCGAACAACACAGGCGAACCCCATGGTGAGGAGCTGGCTCGAATAAATCCTTTGTCCAATAATTCTTTTATCTGCTTCTTTAACTCCACCAATTCTGAGGGTGCCATTCTATACGGCTTCTTATAAATGGGAGCGGTGCCAGGTGCTAGTTCGATGCTGAATTCGATCTCTCGGTCTGGTGGCATGCCTGGTAGTTCTTCCGGGAACACATCAGGGAACTCGCATACCACTGGCACTTTTCTTAATTCTGCGATGTCCATCTTGTTCAGTTTTGGTTTCTCTGATCGTGGCCTTTCTTGAGCGGAAACTCTTATAGTCTTGCCGTGATGGTGAGTGAGAATCACTGTCCGATTGAAACAGTCGATGAATCCTTTGTTGGTGGTTAACCAGTCCATTCCTAAAATGACATCCAGTCCTTTACTTTCCAACACGATGAGATTCGCGTGGAATGGTAGTCCTTCGAACTCAATGACCACTCCTTGGCAGTAACCCTGAGCAATTTGCTTATTTCCGGGGGACTTGATGATCATAGATTTTTCCAAGGGAAGTATCGGAAAACCGTGTTGTGAAACAAAACTCTTCGAAACAAACGAATGGGAAGCTCCAGAATCAAACAAAACCGTGGCAGGTACTGTGTTGACAGGGAACGTACCGAGCACGATGTCTGGGGCATTCTGCGCTTCTTCCCTGGTCACATGGTTCAGGTGACCCTTCCTGTGGTTGCTGCTGGGGTTGAAGTTGTTGCGCTTGGGGGATGGATTGTTCCCCACCATTGTTCGGCTTGGGTGCCGTGTCTCTTGGCTTCGGGCACTGTTTAGCATAATGCCCTTGTTGACCACAAGCATAGCAGGTGACCCCTGGACGGTATGTGAACTCCTTGTCTCTGGCACGAAATTGTCCGACGGGTCTTGGCTCAGTAGTCGTGGATCTCCTCATGTCTGTCCTTGGGACCTCAGTCTTGCCTCGGTTGCTGCGGGCAAGAGTCGTCTTGTCCCTCTTCCGCTTGCGGATATCTTCCAGACTACGGCGCTCATTCTCCAGGGTGATGGCCTTGTCCACCAGCGTCTTAAAATCCGGAAAGGTGTGTACAATCAGTTGGCATCTTAATGCTGGTGCCAGGCCGTCCAGGAATTTTTCCATCTTCTGGTTTTCTGTCATGTGCTCGTCGTAGGCATAACGAGACAGTTGGGTAAACTGGCCGTTGTATTCTGTGACGGACATGCCTCTTTGCTTCAGGTCATCAAACTCTCTCTTCTTGATCTTTAGGATGCTCGTGGGAATGTGTGCCCCACGGAAGCCTTCCTTGAATTCTTCCCAGGTGATGTTGTGTTCCCTGGGGTGCATGTGTAGGAAGTTTTCCCACCATGCTGCGGCTGCTCCAGTAAGGTAGTGTGGTGCATAAAGCACCTTCTCATGATCTGAGCACCGAGCGATAATCAGTTTCCTTTCAATCTCGCGAAGCCAATCATCGGCTTCCAGTGGCCTGTCGGTGTGAGCAAAAGTTGAGGGGCGAGTCTTCTGTAACTCAGATAACTTGGAATGTGGTTGATAGGGTTCACGGTGGTTTCCCATATTGATGACATGGTTCATCATCTCCTGGTGCTGTTGCTGGCTTTGCTCGAAGAGACGGCATACTTGAGATAGTGCCGCTTCGCTGTCCTGTTGGCTGGACTGACCCTGAGTGAAATTGTTGCTGGTCTGTGTTCCGTAAACCTCTTCTGGCTGATTGGGCATAGAGCAAGTCCATGGGCGAGACATTTTTCCAGTCTGGGGTATCATTTGCAAAACCCATGAGAAAAACTGTGTAGTGCAGAAAAACTCTTGGAAAGGTAATAATCAAAAAGGCTTCTAGGTTTTCAAAGAAACACAAATGATTTTTCACGGAGAAGAAGTGCTTAACACAAATCTTACATGCGAAAGCAAACACAAGATACAGCACTCAGGTTGTGCGTACACAATCCTGACATGTTATTTAAAACTAGCGTACTACTCCGGAAGGCGGCAAACACACCAATACAAACTAGCGTACAGATAAAAACAACACATCATACAAGCAGGCATAACACGCGGCTACTCGGTGCTCTCAGTCGGAGATGGTGAAGATCTCCTTCCCCTTGCCGATGGCAAGGCTCAGCGGTCCAGGAGAATCAACCTCCTCCTCTCTAGTTGGCTCCTGGCGTGCGACGCTGCGCGGCGGTGATGGTGCGGGGGCGACTGGTGGTAGAGCGTGTGCGGCAGGCGGTGCGGCTCTGACTGGAGTAGGAGCGATGACTCGGTCGAACCCCTCAGTGGTAGGAAGACGGCGAGCAGTGGCCAAAACGGCCGGTGCATACGAGGCTAAAGACGAGACGAATGTCAGAGGCGGCGCTGTGTGGAGAAGCTCCTTCCTGCTGGCAGGACCGCCCCAGACTAAGTCCATGCGGGCAGCCACAAGATCATCTACGAGGTTGTCGAAAGACTCCTCCAGCGCCTTGAGATACTCCACAACCATTTCGATGGCTTCATCTCGTTCTCCCCGATGGCAGGCGAACGCATAGTGGCTGGTGTAGGGCACGTGGCATGGGAGGTAGCGGTAGCGACGAGTCTTCATCGTAGGAAGGATGTCCCAAAGGCGAGCTATCGCCTCACGGTCAGCCATCTGCATGGCATGCCTCTCCGTAGGCATGGCCCTTCCCACAAAACGGAAGTGGCGTGCAGCTGAACGTCCTCCCTTGAACTGCACCACCACCTGGTGCATAGACACGTCGTCACTGAGCTTGTGCTGATAGAGTGTGAACTCCGGGCGAGCTGCTGGCCCGATCGCGAGCTTGGTGATGGAGACGAGGAGCTTGACAAACCCCTCGGGCACGTTGGTGAACACTCGATTCTCATAGCTGCTGCCAGCCATCTACAAAAGTAGGCAAAAATTCTGAGTAGTCATGTCATAAATTTTATGATGACCAACAGAAAATAGCTACAATTGCAAAATGCTGAAAAAGCACAAAAGACGCTAATAACCGATTAGCGATCGCACCTAGTGGCTTCCTACAGTCAGCCTGGCTCTGATACCAAGCTTGTCACGACCGGTTTTTCAATAAAATAATTATTGAGAGACCAATCCCTTTTACGGACCAGCGAAGAAGAATTCCTTCTCACTGGTAGACAATAATCTTGGTCACAGAAGAAAAATACCAGGAGTACTAAATATAACACAAGGTTGAGCAGAGACTGCCCAATAATTTATTACAGGCACGCCGATAAAACAATACGGCGGATAGGGTGGCAAACTTCTAACTCACGATAATAACGGTGGTGGAAATATCATCGCGAAGCGAGTGATATGATTCCAGAAGACTACAACTCATCGAGCGTCGGAGTGAGGCTCGAGGAGACTTATTGCGGGTGGCGGAAGCGTAAACAACATAAGTGACCAATATCCGGGATCGTGCAGGACTGACTGGGACTCCTCTAGGCATCGGACGCGCTATCAAACTCTTCATCCAAGAGATCACCTTCGTCAACATCTGGCCAAAACAACAAGCCAGGTGAGTACTATGAAAGTACTCGCAAGACAGTTCGGACATAAGGTATAACAAATGTAAACATGAAGCACATGAATAAGTTAACCAGTGCGATTAGACATAAATAAATACTGGGTGCCAAGCGAGGGTCTGAATGACGCCTCGAGCGGAAACTGCAGAATAGTAATACTGGTGCCAAACGAGTGTCTGAAAGACTCCTCGAGCGGAAAATGCGAAATAATGATGCGGGTGCCAAACGAGTGTCTGAAAGACTCCTCGAGCGGAAAATGCGGAATAATAATGCAGGTGCCAAACGAGTGTCTGAAAGACTCCTCGAGAGGTAAATCCAGAATAATAATGCCACAGTCGGGCGTCGGGGCGACACCACATAAAGGCCTTATAACAGAAAGTAAAGACAGTGCATGCCGCAGTCGGACGTCTGAGCGACGTCACATAAAGGGCTTATATCGAAAGTGAGAAACGAGTACATGCCACAGTCGGACATCTGTGCGACGTCACCTAAAGGGCTTATATCACATCTCATTATTACAACAGTTCGGAGACATAAATTATCACAAGCATGAGACACAAAATGAAGTTAGTCCATCCACTGGAATAACAATAAATCTGAAATTTTACCACTTGAGCTTGTTCACCGGGGACAAGTTTTTCACACGGATAGATATGGATATAATGTTTACCCTACTGATCATGGATACGATGATTTGGAAAGAATTGACTCTGCAGAGTTTGTACTTAACCACAGCCAACGGATTTCAGTAGTCACGGGGACTAGTTCCGTCTGCGGTGTTTTGGAGGCAACACGTCCAACCAGTACACACCCAATTCAACCATCCGAAGCCAGGGATCACCCTCGGTGACGTTCAAGAAAAACCTTGATACGGGGAGGCTACAACCTCACGTAGCATGGGATCAAATTTATATACGCGCGCTCTAAGGGGGTGCCCCCCCTCTCGGTCCCAACCGGAAACACCCATGCCCCCTGACCGAATGACTGGCTTTAATCCTGGGCCAAGGTACCATCATCCCGGCCTCTTTGTTTGGTGTGTACACGGAAAGAGGTTACCAACTTACTAAACCGCATCCTGGCAATGAGACATGTGGTAGCACGGAAAGGGGAAGGGACGGTAACACGGCTCCAACCATGTTAACGTCGGAAAAGTCGGATGACGCAAGGCTGGCATGCTACAACAGTACCACCTTGCTGCCCTTCATGTCACCACATGATTAGGCCATCTCTCATCAGAGATCATCGCAACTTTGGAACATGCGGGAAAAGATCGATAACGTGGCTCCAACCACGTTAACGTCGAAGAAAAATCGGATGGCGCAAGGCTGGCATGCTACAACAGTTCCACCTTGCTGCCCTTCATGTCACCACATGATTAGGCCACCTCTCAACAGAGGTCACCGCAACTTTGGGACAACCGGGTCGTTGCCGCACAAGCAACGAGGTTTTTACCGACACTCATATGCCACACACAAACTCCCACGTGAACATGCAAAACACCTGTCATATCAAATGTTCAAAACATGCTTGCCTGGTTCAGAGAAGTCGGTGTCTAGCTCGGCGAAGTTCGCGGCTCCGTCACCCCTCCCGGAACCTACGGCAAATCACGAAACGGGCACTAACGTGAAAACCAACACATACACAGAAACTTTTCCAATTATTTTTCAAATAATTCCCATAAAAAACTAGACAAAATTTGAAGATTGTCAGAAAAAGAATCACTCAAAAATACCTTTTTATTAAAAAGTTATAAAGGTTTCTGTCCAGGGACTTATCTGTAATGAAACAGAAAAGTTCCAGGGTTTTAACTGAGAAAACAGAAAACGCTTCGGCTGGTTATGCACAAGCGCAAGTTAGGAAACGTATTTTGCCCGAAGGCGCCAACAGAAAACGGTTCGCGAATAAAAGAACAGAGGCTGACATGCGGGGTCCACATGTCAGGTTTGAAAAGCTCGCCGGCGCCCGAAGACTGCGGTGGACGCCGGCGTCGAACCACGGCGAGTTAGGAGAAACGGAGGGTACCAAGAGCTTCAGCGTCCTCTTCCGCGTCGTTGGGTGGTGGACTCGTCCAACGGGGAGCACCACGTCGACGGCGACACTTTCTCCGGCGGACGGCGGCTCGGGTGAGGATGGGGAACTCTGGTGGAGGGCTGCAAGCTTCAAATTTAAGTGCGGGTCAGAAAGAGGGATGCATGGTGAAGCTACTGGCAAGAGAATGGAGGCGGAGGAGCACACACGGGGGCGAATCAGGCTGGATCCGTGGCGGGTCGCGGCGGCCGGAGTCGAGGAAGGAGACCTCCTCGGGGCTCTTCCAGTGGCTAGGCGTGCTCTAGGGGGAGTGCAGGGCTGGTGGGTGCTCGAGTTGAAGCTCGGGGCCCCTATTTATAGGCAGATCGACGGGATGGCCGTGAACGGTGAATCTCCGGCGAGCGATTACGGCGGAGCAGTGGGTTGGCAGGGGGTTTGAGCGGTCGGGCAGCATCAGTGGATGTTACTGGACTCGATTTGCAGCTAAACGGGGTCGGTCTTGGCGTAATGGCGTCGGTCCACGGTGAGGTGACCGCACGGGCTCAACGGCGGCAGAGAGCGCGCTCCGCGCCCTGCGGTTCACGACGAGAGCGGCAGCACGTTCGGGGGAGTGGAAGGCCACGCGGCGAGCTCCGGTGGTTTGGGCGGCGCTGGGTGGCGTCGTCGGCGCCGTGTCTCCCGCTGGCGCCCGCAAAGCCGCCGCCGGCGTTGGTCACGGGGTGGCGCACCTTCTGCTGCTCGTCGCCGACGCCCGCAAGGTGCCAGGCACTCGTGCGGTGCAGGAACAAGGGGGCGAGGACGAGGAGCAAGGCGACGCGGTGGCACTGGCGAGATCGATGTCCATCTCTGAAGAAAACGATAGTGAGCACTGAACTGAATCTCTGAACTTTCTGAACTTTGACAAAGACAGTGCACTGCAGGTGTTCGACAGAAGGTTTTGGCTATGAGATAAATTTTTCTGGAGCTGTAACTTGGTGAGATGATCACTCAAAGCATCCAGGGGCTGCCTGAATTTACTTGGAATTTTTGGAGAAGGTTTTGAATGAATTTCACCAAATTTGCCAAATCTGGTCCAAACTTGCAGCAGGTGTAGTTTGAAATTTTTGAACTGAAGACTAGTGGATCTTCATGGTTCCAGGTTGAGGGTTCAAAGGACTAGGAGGGGAAAGAAGTTTGGTGGTAAAAGTCCAAACAGAAAATGGAGTTCCTTTGTAAATCCCCAAGTGGTAGAATAGAAGGCAGAAATTTGTTTGAATGAAATTTGAATGGGAATAATCACATGGGGAGGTTCAACTTGCTGGATTAGGTGTAAAACATGATCCAAAGGTGGGGGAAGGATTTGGGGAGAGGATTTGCACAAATGTCATGGTAAGAAGGGAAAGTTGAAAGTGGTGAAGGACTTTCCAAAAGCCATAGTGCAAATTCAAAAAGATTTTCAGGAGTTATTTTCCCAAATGAAAAACATTTTGTTTTGAGTCCAAATGAAAAGTAAGAACTTCCAAGACCAAAGGCAGATCTTGGGTGAATCCAAACAAAACTTTTGCCATAAGGAAAAATATATGAGAGGGAGAGTTCTCTTAAAGAAAAATTTAAATTGCTCCCCTCAAGTCAAAATAGAAATCTTTTTTTGAAAAATCCAAATAAAAACTTGGGTGTCACAGATGTGCACCACTGCCCAATATTTCGAGGTGGATGGGGTGATCCTCGATTTGAGCAACTCGTACTGGGGTGGCTGGATGGCACTCATGGGACTGCAGGTAAAGTCCCACAATAATTTAACAAAACTACTCGGGGTTGCGTCTGGGGTTCTCAGATAAATACTGGGGTTCGGCATGGCAAAGAAATGGCTGTGAGTGTTGTGCACAAGGCGAGGGGTACTTGGCAAGGTCACGAGGTGGCCTCTTATATAGCATTGGGGCTGGGTTATTCACCGAGGTGAAGGGTAACTGGTTTGGGGTCGGGGTCAATGCCACAGATACACATATCTCATAAATGTGACGCATTACTGTGGGTGCCGTCGGGGTTGGCCTTGGTAGCTGCGCCCGGAAAATTTAAAAACGCAACTGTACGCCAACGTACATAGGCATAGCTACTACTCCAAAATAGGGGCGCTCAAGCAGATAGCATTTAATAAAAGCGATACAAGACCACACAATTACAAAGCGTAAGAATACTAAGGCTCGATACTACTCGAGCGTCTTAGTCTACTTTGTTAATGTCTAAGTGGGATGGCCTGGTGGACGCCGGGGTTTCTCCACGGGTTTCACCGTCGGGATTTGCTGGTTGAGGTTGAGGGGCTGCAGGGTCGGGGAAGTGGTGATGACCATCGCGGGGGTTGCTGGCCACAATCCCGTTGGAACGGGTTCCCAAAAGGCGACGAAGCGCTTCTGGGGACACCAAAGCACTCTGGTTGATGGCTGGGGCAGACCTCAAGGGCTCGATCGGGTGTCCGAACAGCACGACTGGGTTGTCGGCGTCGGGCTCCATTTCTCCTCTCGCCGGGGCTCGGTGAACCAGTTCTCCACGAGCTGCGATCAGATCAAGGGTGATTTGATCGAATAGTTGCTCTAGTGCGCTTACATAGCGCACCAGATGCAACAGTGCAGGATCTGTCTCGTGATCTCCGTTGGCAACCTGGGGCGGCCTACCATACCCGTCACGACTGGGGTAGTAGTAGAATGAGCGACAGTTCACTCTGGGCGACAAGTGCCGGAGTTGAACTATAGCTTCTCGAGCTGCCAGTTGGATGGCTTGTGGTTCAAAGGAAGTTGTCCTTCCAGTGAACCTGTAGGGGCGTTCTGGCGACAGACCCCTACCATAGATGTGCACAGTGGCCCAGTACTGTCGTCTCTCACCGTACATGGGTCCTGGGTACACAACATATTCAGGGGGCTCTTCTAAAGCATAGGCACGGCGGGTGAGGTTTGCGAGCACGGTCACAAAACCTCCAAGGTTGGTTGCTGTGGTCTCATTGTGAACAATGGGGCCAGGCATCGTGGCTTGGTTTGGGAAAGAGGCTGCGTTGTGATAGGTTGAGGCTAGCGTGCCATTTTTATAGGAAAAGGGGACGGAGTCTTCCTTCGCACGCTTGCGATTGAGACGCGTTAGGTGTCGGTCACTGGCGCGTGATCGACGGGCTAGGCGGATAGGTTGGGCACCGTCTGCCGAAAGGCGTCGGGTCACTGTGGGGCTATCTTACGCGAGAAGCTTGCCCGGGGTTAGGTTATGGTTTGGTGGTTTGGTTAACCTAGGTTTATCGACCAGGCTAAGATAGGATTAGCCAATGGTCAGCCTGGCTCTGATACCAAGTCTGTCACGACCGGATTTTCGGGATATTAATTTCCCAGAAAACGGCCTTCGTGCTCACCAGCCCCAGGATTACTGTTAGCTGATGAGGCACTAACTTGATACAAGAATTCCAAGCAAAGTACAAAATATGTAGTACAAGACCATTGTGGCCTAGGAGTACAATACTTGGCTTCTAGTGGTTGATGGCGGAAGCGGTTTGTGGTTCATCTGCGTCTATGGGACTCCATTTCCCACAAGAACAGCTGACCAGGATAACTCCTATCTTCGCGAGGCTGCTATCACCTTTACATGGGTTCCGGGGCTGTCGTCGTAACGCTCTCTCCATGCGCGAAATCTGGCCAAGACAATAGCCAGGGACAAGCCAGTGAGTACGTTTGAATGTACTCGCAAACATTTAGAACACGGGTATAATATAATAAGAGATAATCATGCTCCGAAATTTTTTTATGATGATAACGTCTGTCACAAAATAAACGAAAACCGTGATGCACACATGCGGAAAAAAATATGAACATGCAATACGGGAGTAGGAATAGAACGTACTGATCGAGTGTCTGAAATGACTCCTCGAAAGGGTGCAAATAAATTTAACAATGTCGCAGTCGGGCGTCCGAGCGACACCACATAAAGGGCTTATAAAGAATAAGTAAATAAAAAAAACGTGCCGCAGTCGGGCGTCTGACCGACACCACATAAAGGGCTTATAAAGGATAAGTAAATAAAAAAAAGCATGCCGCAGTCGGGCGTCTGAACGACACCACATAAAGGGCTGATAAAGAATAAGTAAATAACAAGCATGTCGCAGTCGGGCGTCTGAGCGACACCACATAAAGGGCTTATAAAGGATAAATAAATAACAACATGCTGCAGTCGGGCGTCTGAGCGACGCCACATAAAGGGCTTATATAAGAATAATCACAGTGAACATCCAGGAGGTAGAACCGTCCCAGTGATACTCAATAATTCAAATAATGTGAATGGTTAGTCCATAATAATAATAAACATAATCCTCATATGTCATAGGTCATAAACAAAATCTAGTCTAGCCGTTTCTCCATCCGATGACCGTCACTTGATTCTAGTGTAGCCGTTTTTCCATCCGAATACCGTTACTATGATCCAGTTAACCGTGTCTCCATCCGAAAACCGTCACTAGACCCATCTCAGACTGTAGTCCTTACCCATGTACATGGCTATCCAAAAAGATATGACCTCTGCAGAGGGTGTACTCTTTACCCACAGGTAACGGATTTATCTAGTCCATCGAGCCTAATTCCGCCTATGGCCTTTTAATTGAACACACGCCTGACCTGCACACACCAGCTTAACTTACCGGTGTCTGGAATTACCCACGACACCTGTCAAGCAAAACTCTAAGTGGGGAGGCTACAACCTCGACGTAGCATGGGATCAAATTTATATCGCGCGCTCTAAGGGGTGCCCCCCTCTCGGTCCCAACCGGAAACACCCATGCCCCCGGACCAGGTGGCATGCCTACCGGATGCATCCGGTATCTTCCACCATGGCCTCTGTACGGTGTGTGCCTTGGTAAGGGATTGACAACTTACTGAACCGTACCCTGCCTGCGACAGGGACAAGTGGTAGTACAAAACAAGTAGGGGAAGTTACTAATCAAGACTCGACCTGTGGCCGACTCAGGAGGTCCGAAAGATTAGCACAACCGATATATTTCCATTAACAGACAGAATCACCGCTCATCAAACCTCATCATGCCATACCGGACACACTCGTCTCGACGAGGAACTAGGGACAAGCTCGTGTCTACCCAAGACCACGACTCTCCCGTCTTCCTGCCGGTATGCATGAAAAGCTCGCGAGGATGATCACTAACACCAGCATATCCATTCTAACAGTAAAGCATCTCCAACAGGCACTCATGCGTGTGACTTTACCGTTACATAAAATAACGTATGCTCCAAGTCAAAGTGGTGTTGTAACTGTGTCAAAACACCACACAAAACTATTATGCCAGAGTTCAGAATGCTTGCCTTCAAGAGTATGCAAAGGGTGCACTTTTTGAAAGCTTTCTCTTCTCTCCATTTTCCTATTTTGAAAAATATACAAATAACAAATATCTCAAAACCAGTACAAAAAGTTTTCCCAAATATTTTTGAAATAAATCTTAAAGTAAACTAGATGAAATTTGAGAGAGGTAGGAAAAAGAATCAACTCATTTGGAGTTTTATTTTAAAAGATATAGCCAGTCAAAGTTCTGTTTTAAAATAAAACAGAAAAAGAAAACGTTTCGATACAGAATACGCTTTCGAAGCAGAGGAGACGTACTCGGGACTTATGCGCCTTCACTTAACCAGAGCGGACGGCGCGTGGGTCACTGACAGTGGGTCCAGGGGGCCCACTGGTCAGGTTTGACTAGTCCTCTCCTCCCTCCTCTTCCTCTGCCTGAACGGAGCGAGACTCCGGCGATCGCCGTCGACGAACGGCAGCTCCCCACGGGCATCCGAGGGCGGGGATGGACCGGCCAGACCGGGGCGGTCTTCTTGGTGGTCGTTGGGTCAACGGTGGTGGGAGGAGTCGCCGGCGGCGAGCTCCGCGGCGGAGGGGGCTACGAGAGTGAAGTGGGTTTTGGGCTCCGGTGGTTTCCGATCGAGGCTGAGGCGCTGGGCAGTTCCGCAAGAACAAGGGGAAGCGAGTGGTGGCGCTGGATGGGCGGGGGAGTGCCTTGTTGCGACGAATGTCACCGGACGGCAGCGGCGGCCGAACCGGCCGGAGGTGGGGGAGATGACCTCTTCTGGTCAATCCACGGCTAGGGGAGCTCTAGGGGGAAGGCTTGAGGTCGCCTGAGCGCTCGGAGGGGTTCGGGGTCTCCTTTTATAGGCGTTCGAGGCTGATCCCGCGGCGGCCGTGCATAAGAACGCCGGCGACAGCCGTGCTGTAGCTGCAGGGCGACGTGGCGGCGACGAGCGCGTGCCGACGGGCTCCAGGATAAGCTCGAGCTGTTCACAGGGGCAGCTGGCGCGCGCGCGTGGCTTGGGCGGCGCCGACCATGGCAGGAGCTTGCTGCCGACGCCGGCGTGCCGCCAAAGGCTTCTGACGGCGACGCTGTAGGGCGCCAGGGGTGGCGTGGAGAGTGGGCGAGTGTAGTGCGCGGCTTTGTAGGCGAGCGAGGGCCATGTGCGGGACGCGGCGGGGGCGGCAGTGCAACGCGGCGGCTCGGTGCGCGCGCGTGCAAAACGTGCGCTCTGGGCGCGCACAGAGCACGCACAGGACATGCTCGACGAAATGCCAGGGCAGTCTAGAGCGCGAGGGGGAGGCTGGCAACTAACAGGGCAGGGATAGGAATAGCTAGGAGCTTAGTGGACATGGCTGCTGGGCGAGAGGATCAAGTGCACAGTGCAAACAAAAACTCATGTCAACACAGACTGTGCACACCAAGTGTTCGACGGAATGCTAAGTGCATCTAGGCAACTCTTGGAGTGGCCACAAACTCCAGATCAGGGTCTCCCTGGATGTAGGTGATGATGGCAAGATCATTTGGGCAAAACCAGAAACTTGCTAGTGCAAGTTTTGCAAAACTACAGTTTTGGACAGAAAGATGGAGGTCTCATTGCATGCACTTAAAATCCTCCAATGGGTCCATTCTCCTGGACTTAAGGGTTTTGTAGGGAGGGCTACAAGCAGGAAAAAGCTCAGGGTCACTAGAGTAAAATAAAATAGGGTTGCAGTACAGATCACCAAACTGGACTATAATGAAAAAGAGGTTGATTCACTCAAAAGTTTCAAAGAACATCACTGGGTTTTGGTATAAAGTTGAATTATATGCATCTACTGACATCTCCAAACACTTGGAAGAATTTTTAAAAGAATATTTAAATAGGTTGTAGTGCAAAAATTCCTACTGGACCGGATTTGAAAAGTTGATGTAGAGCTCAAAATCTCCAATAACCAAAGGATATTATTGCATGAAAGTGATGTGGAAACATCACATGACATCCCCAAATTTTGGTGGAAATTTTAAATGCATTTGTCAAATGGTTGTAGTGCAAAACAGGCTCCAAATTTGTGAAAGATCATTTATAAAAGAGTAAAGCTCAAGAAAAAGCAAACCTTGCAATTAAATCCACTGATATAGAATTGTTTCGTAGAGAGAGCATACAAGTCCAATAATACTTTTGGAAAGTTTCCACTTGAGGTAAAAATCCATAATATCAAAAGGGAAAAATCTAGACAAATGGAAAAGTTCAATTTCCTGGCAAAATTTTAATTCATAAAACAAGGTCAAAATTTTGGGGTGTCACAAGTTTCTTCAGATTCGCATGGCATTTTCTTCAGAGCAGCTTGTCAGTTTCTTCAGAGGTAGGCATTTTTATTCAAAAAACTGCCACTTCGGATCTTGCGTCGCAACTAAAACAGCCAGGAGCGCATTAGTAGGCTAGCTAGTGATCAATCGGTAACTTGTAAACACTGAGCGAACAGATATAAGGAACTGTTAATGCATCTCAATGATTCACATATCATATACAAATATGTAGCTCCAAAAGCAAAGATCAGCCACAACTAAAACCAACTAGTATGATTCCCATACATAAGATCAACATGTTAATGCATCTCAATGATTCACAGATCATATACAAATATGTAGCTCCAAAAGCAAAGATCTAGAAAAAATATATGTTCTTCCTACTAACATGGATGCCTCTCTTGGCCAACATTCAGTACAGACTGAATGACAAATTTGTTTGTGAAGTCTACAATTCCTCTTGCAAACGTAAGTGGTTTTACCAACAGCTGGAACCATGGGAATGAACCACACATGATGGAGGAACATCCACTGCAATATGATTTGGTCTTCTCTTGATCACACGGCGAGACTATTTTCGGAATACAAACTTTAACTTAGGCAAAATGATGCCCATTGTATAATCAGACCAAAGCAATGAAGCACCTAGTGTTGGCCAATAAATAGTACAGTACTACTTTTCTGCAGTCCATGAAGTGACTATGCAATCTTTCTGTGTCTATTTTCAAATGGCACTGCATGCAGTGACTATACTATTCTCTTGTGCGGTTCAACCAAAATTACGGTCACTTTGTGTGTTTGCTAAATAGCAACGGGCAGACATCTCTGTCTGCACAAATATCAAGCAGCTAGTAAACATATACCCCACCTTGTATTTTCGGATTAAACATGTCTCTTCCGCTTAGATCTGTCATGTTTTGCACTGGACAATTTGATATAGTCATGTTTTGCCCTGGACAATTTCATACTGAATTGATTTGCTTGTTCAGAGCAGAAATATAGCGCCTATTCTTCATCAGACCAAGGATATCCATGTTCGCAGTGATGGAAGAGGTGAAATCGATACAACCGAAATTGAGCATCCAGTCATTGAATCATGTCCTGCACCTCCAATGTAGGTCCACCCTGCCAATAAATTCACATGCAAACCACTAGTATTACTATCTAATGACAGTACAAAAAGAGTAGCAAGATAGTAGCAAACCATGTACCTTCTTAATGAACAGCTCATAGTGCCACCAATTGGATATAAAGGTTTGGGAGAAAACATGCTCCTAATGTTGAACCAGTTGGACTTTTTGTGCAGTTCCACTAAACTCGAGCATCCCTGTTTGCATAGATATTGAAAGTGTGATTACTATAAAAGTGGCACTAGTTGAAGCATAGACTCACAAATATAAGCATTCCAATTTCTTAATGGGAAAAGGTAGCAAGACTGTTTCTAACCACCTTTTTGAAGGAATAAATAAGGCAACAGAGGCTGATGTCAGAAAGGCATATATAGTTCTTTCTGAAAGAATGATCGATTCCTGACCTTTCCTCTTCTTTTAAGCATATTTTGTGCAGTTCAACTAAAATAAAATGCCATCACTGCCTTGACAATTCAGTGACACTGTACAAAAGGAAATGATTTAACATTACATCATGATGTCAGGTATGTAGTCGACAGGCATTAGAGACAAACTTACAGACCTCCTCCGATAACATAATGAACATTAATTTTAACAAAGGTGTGACTAGCTTTACCGGGATAATTTGAGTGAACTCTACACCCTTTGTTCCTTAATATAAGAGGTTTTTGCGGTTCGGTTTAAAGTACCCAAACGTCTACTAGTATTTAGAAAAACAGGTAGTAGTTTTCTTGAGCACATATCTGGGAAAGCTTGCCACCCTTTATTTATGTCCATACGCTAATGCAACACCATTCGAAATTTCGAATACTACAAATATACACTAATCCAGTGGCTAGTGCAACAGTAGAGTAGTTATTTTATTACAGGGTACAGTACAATGGTTTTACTGAACGGATTTCAATAAACTCTAGCACTGGAAGATTTCTATAAGAATTAACAATACAAAATGTAAAGGTAACACGTTTCAGCATTGGTATACTAGCTGTGCATGAGCATTAAACCAAATACAAAAGTCTGAAGGTAACTAGCATTATTAACTAATGACAGTATAAAAAAATTGCAAACCATGTACCTCCAAGGTAAATATCATTTCGAAATCGGGGGGACCTTAAAAATTGCTAGCCCAATCTTGATAATCGATCAAACATAAAAACTTGATCGAACGAATCAAGAGAACAGCCGGAGGAGGAGGTGCCCACTCTTAACCTTTCCTCTTGTCTTCATAATTTTTTGTGCAGTTTAACCAAAATAAAATGACATCAGCGCCTTGGCATTTTGGTGACACTGTACAAAAAATTAACTTATCTCATGAAAGTGAGGTATGTAATCTATAAGCATTAACAGTGCAAAAATCTGAAGGTAGTAACAAGTTTCATCGTTGGTATACTGGCTGTGCAACATCATTAGAATGCCTTAGTTAAAAAATCTTTAATACATCCACAATCAACAGCTAACCCTGAAATAATCCAGTGACATTAAATGGCATTGCTTAAATTTATCGGTGGCGTTAGACTGAGTGCGGCATTAGTTAAATGTGGCATCACTTTAGCAGTAGCATTGCTTGACTTAACTGCTGGCGTTATACTAACAGCAAAAAAGTTAGACTAAGAGCATGCGAGGCCCATTCGGACAGTGGGCGCACCAGTACGATGTACCTCCACAGACGCATAGAGTGGTGAGGGAGGTATGGTTGCCCAGAGCAACAAATATCCAGGCAGCATATGTGGATTACATCCCATTTTTGTTATGTTTAGCCACCTTTTTCCTATGTGAGGACAACAAACCGATCGACCTGGTCATTCTCTATTGCGTTGTCATGCCTTTCTACCCTTCTTCAACCAAGAGACACGAGACTCGTTCCTTAGCTACTGATTTTCCCCTTCTCAACCTAGATGCGGGTTCGATGCCTACTCTCTTGGACAGTACAATCTCTCTTCCTTTCCTTATTCAACCCAGACATGGATTAGTCTGCATGAAGTAGGGTTTCCTTTAATAGTGCAAATTAAGGTTTTCGTCTGCGTGACCAGCAGAGCAGAGGATAGCAAATTGGGAAGATGGTGGAGTGGAAAAAGATCCACATGCAGCGACATGGCAGATGGGGCAATAGAACAAGGGTATGGTTCGAAAAGAGGTAGCATACCTGAGGGTCGGCGGGAAGTGGCTTCGCTCGTGGTCATCGTCCTCCACACGCACTACGACAGCGAGCTTGGGGACGGAGGCCATCCCGCGCGGGCTCTAGGTCTGAGAGGACGGCCTTGTCGTCAGTGCGTGACTTCGCTCGCCGACGACGAGTGCGTCAACACTGCACGTCCTTTTCTTCCCCGGCGGATCTGTGACCACCGGTGAGGAGTGAGAGAGAGGCCGTCTTTTTTAGATCTGGAGAGAGGGTGATAGTGTGAGAAGCAAGTGGGCAGCCCTTAGCAAGAAAGCTCTGAAGCTCCAGCCTATATATCTTTTTTATACTACTAGTACTAGAGGTGGAGTAGTGGTAGAGTAGTTTATATTTTCTCTGCAAACAGTACCAGTTAGTCGTGCTTCAAAACTGAACGGCACGCCATTAAAAAAATAAAGTCGAGAAATAATGCGGCACCTCGGGCCAACGTGGCCAGATCGCATTTTGCACGAGAAATTACACATGATGTTTCGTTGACATGTGGTCCCGTTCCAACATGTCAGTGAGACGACGGCGAGTCTTTTTGTACAATTTCCGAAAGGACGTGTAGGCCGGGGCGCCTCTTCGTGTACCGTGGCAAACTGGCAACCGTCCACCGACTCTTCGCCTTTCCCTCTCGATTTGGAACTGCTGTCGCACGCTCTTCCTCCCTCCTCCATTTGCCTTCACCCTTCCTTCTGCCATTGTTCGATCGTCTTCTCCATGTAGGGAACAACCCAGAAACGACCCCGTTATTCTTGCCCCGATCTGAAAGATGACGTTGTGGGGGAACTCATTGATCGGTGCGACGTCATCACCTCGGCTAGCATGGCAGGTTCGTTCAAGACCATTCTCCACTCAACTAATAACATCATTACAACGAACCCAATGGTCCAGGAGCGGTTTGATCTCCCTTATCTTCTTTGCTATAAGCCTGTTCGCATGGGCGCGGACGACGGAGGCCTCGCCTTGTGCAAGTTGATGCCGCTTGATAATGATACGTGTGATGTCAAGATGCCATTGCTTAAGGGTAAGTCCTGGGCTGGCGCAAATGGAGATTGGGTTGTTTATATTGGGTACAATTGCGAGTGGGAACTTGTGAATGTGTACACTCGTCAGCGGATTCCACTTCCAAAAATCTCCGAGTGCCCTGAGGTTGAGCACACAGATGATCTACGTACGTTCAAAAACGATCATGGTGACTGTCGTCTACTGAAGATAGCAATTTTTCGAGTTCCCAACCGCTCTTGGAATTACAAGAACTATCAAGTTGTTGCTATCTTCGACAAGCTTGTTGCCGTCCTTCGTGGTTCGACTGGATGGATATTGCTCAAAAATCAGTTTCTATACACGGATGTGTACTGTGATGCAATTGAATACGAGGATCTTGTGTTTGCTGCCACCACTCATGGCACTGTTTTTGCATGGGATCCTCGTAGTTTCGGTACGTATGTCTTCCACCATAATTATAATTGTTTCATCCACATGCATGCGGGTTAGCAAGTTTCCCTTTACTAATTAACCTTCTTGTGTTTCCAAGGTCCTGTGAACATTCCACCACCTATACTTGAAAAAAATTATAAGCAAGGGGGAGATGATGATGGTGATGATCACGAGCATGAGGAGGAGCGGAACTTGTATACTCAGTGGCGCCTGGCAACTAATTCCGATGGATCACCTCTTCTTGTCTGTATACAGTGCACTCAGACTGTTACTACTGAGGAAGCAGGTGTTGTCTCCCATGGTCGCCCTCTCCTGACCTATTCCAACACCCGTTGCATGGTATTCAGGATAGATACTAGTGTGCTAGCGCCAACACCTTCTCCCTGGTTCAGTATTGATAGTCTTGGAGCAAACTCGCTCTTCCTTGGACCAAACTATCCCATGATGGTGAAAGGCGATCTAGCTGCTGTTGACACAACGTTACTACCATTTATGAGAAGCAACTATATCTATACCATAGACATTTCGGTGGTTCCCTACCCTGGTCCTGATATATGCCGCTTCAGCCTGAATGATTAGTCCTGCGTTGCTCTCGATATTGACAATAGCCGGCCCTTCCCAGAGCACCTATGGTTCAAAGCAAGCGTTTCCAACACCGAGGATTGGTTGAGTTGAAGTTCATTTCATTGCTTGTTATTTGTTGTGTGATGAAAACTTTAGTATTTGCTAGAATGTTTTGTTGGAAATAATCTATAATCCAACATGTATCCTCGTTGTCGTTGTGTGTTGATGACTTGTTGTATTTAATGAATGGTACATTTCAGTTGTAAATGCATGTCATAGACTCAATTTATGAATGGTTTTCGAGTCACTTCTTGGAGTGTGAGTACCGTAGTAGTATAGCCAGCATCCGGTTAGTATATGAAGTTGCCACATCACATAGACCCAACCTAATATTGGAGTATGCTAGTCCTCCACCGGCGCGCCGCTTCAAATGGCGGAGGAAGTGAGAGGTCGTGTCACCTTGTGTCCAGATCTGAGATGCCACGTGTACCAGATGAATGACTCCAAGTTCAACCACCGTGATGCTAGGTGCGAGCCCAAGAACACTGTTGGAGAGACCCCCCTCATAACTTTCCTACATTGGTCGTTTGATTCATAGGATAGAATGCTATAGGATTTTTTCTATGTAATCATGTTTTAATTGGTAATCTAGCATCCACTCCAACTTTTGTTTCACTTCCTTTGTTCCTACGAAGAGAGTTCTTGCTCTAAATGATGTGCCGCTACAAGAGCCGCCTATATTTATTAACCATGCTCTAAAAAGGTGGACCAGCTTTGGCTATAGTAGTACTGTACTAGGTTAGTAGGTGACCTTGCGCTTGGCTCTTCTCCACTTCCGGAAGTCGAACAATAATGATGGTACTACAGTAGTACTTCTGGCAATCTGACACCAAATGAACTGCTGCATGTCCACCACTTGTAAGCAAAAGTTTCTCCTCGTGCTGCGAGCCACCGCGCACGCGTTGGTGAGGGAGAAGGCGTAGTAAGCAAGCTTCTCGTCATTCTGTGAGTTGACGGGACACATCAAAGTTATTTATTAGTACTCTCTTCGAAAAGGGCCGACCATGTCCATGGCTACCATCCCATGCTCTGTCATTGAGTACGTACACTATTCACATGCCATCGAAGAGAAAAAATATTGCGTATTACTAGGTGCCATCGAAGTGCACGACTCACTTACGCACTGCATATCTCCATTTTCTTGCATGACACACCACCTTGATGCTAGATTTCCCGCGTTGTTGGAAATAATCTCCATTGCATATCTCCATTTTCTTGGAAATAATCTATAATCCAACATGTATCCTCGTTGTCGTTGTGTGTTGATGACTTGTTGTATTTAATGAATGGTACATTTCAGTTGCGAATGCATGTCATAGACTCAATATATGAATGGTTTTCGAGTCACTTCTTGGAGTGTGAGTACCGTAGTAGTATAGCCAGCATCCGGTTAGTATATGAAGTTGCCACATCACATAGAGCCAACCTAATATTGGAGTATGCTAGCCCTCCACCGGCGCACCACTTCAAATGGCGGAGGAAGTGAGAGGTCGCGTCACCTTGTGTCCAGATCTGAGATGCCACGTGTACCAGATGAATGACTCCAAGTTCGACCACTGTGATGCTAGGTGCGAGCCAAGGAACACTGTTGGAGAGACCCCCCTCATAATTTTCCTACATTGGTCGTTTGATTCATAGGATAGAATGCTATAGGACTTTTTTCCTATGTAATCATGTTTTAATTGGCAATCTAGCATCCACTCCAACTTTTGTTTCACTTCCTTTGTTCCTACGAAGAGAGTACTTGCTCTAAATGATGTGCCGCTGCAAGAGCTGCCTATATTAATTAACCATGCTCTAAAAAGGTGGACCAGCTTTGGCTATAGTAGTACTGTACTAGTAGGTGACCTTGCGCTTGGCTCTTCTCCTCTTCCGGAAGTCGAACAATAATTATGGTACTACAGTAATACTTTTGGCAATCTGACACCAAATGAACTGCTGCATGTCCACCGCTTGTAAGCAAAAGTTTCTCCTCGTGCTGCGAGCCACCGTGCACGCGTTGGCGAGGGAGAAGGCGTAGTAAGCAAGCTTCTCATCGTTCTGCGAGTTGATGGGACACATCAAAGTTATTTATTAGTACTCTCTTCAAAAAGGGCCGACCATGTCCATGGCTACCATCCCGTGCTCTGTCATTGAGTACATGCACTATTCACGTGCCATCGAGGAGAAAAAATATTGCGTAGTACTAGGTGCCATCGAAGTGCACGACTCACTTACGCACTGCATATCTCCATTTTCTTGCATGACACGCCACCTTGATGCTAGAGTTCATTTGGTTTCACGCCACCTTACTCATTAAGTCGCCGGAGTTGGTTCCTCGGGCACCGAGCATCTTAATGACGACATACGAACGGACGGCATGAATGCGGGCAGCTGGCGCCGGCTGGGAACGCACCGCGCGACGGCGCGAGGGACGAGGGTTTTGGTGTGCCAGGGTAGTCAGCTGCGGTTGTGGCAACGTTGGAGATGCCCTTTGCTCACATGCGATCCCCGCATGTCATTGAAAAAGCAAGACGACCCGGCATGGTCTCAGGTCCAGAGGATGCAGTTGGCCGCGCTACACCACTCCGCGGACGCGTCGCGGTGCCCCGTGATCCTCGACGAGCCGGGTGTTGGGGTGTGTTTGGATTGTGGCCAAAGTGCACCTTACCAAAATTTTGGTCATGACCCAAAGATTGGTCTTTGTTTGGATGGTTGCCATTTTTTTGGCATACCAATGAACTCTAGCCAACTCTAGTTCATTTTTCTTGCCAATGTCGGCCAAATCATGGGCAACCAATACCTCAACCAAAATTTTGGTCATGACCCAAAGATTGGTCTTTGTTTGGATGGTTGCCATTTCTTTGGCATGCCAATGAAACCGATCGTGTCTAGCGACGATATGAGCGTGTCGCTCACCGCGGTCACCGTGTCCAGAGGTGGTGCTGGAGCTGCACTCCGTTGTTGGCCCCAATGACCCACATGAACGATTGTCGGTGGCGAGGAGGTCGTGGGCCAGCTCTTCCATTGGACTAGTCTGCGCTACGTCGTCCCGACGGGTGTGCCCCACATGTCGGTTTCCCTGTTTTCCCGGCCATATTCGAGCGTCAGTGCTCCGCGTTGCGCATTAGGCCTTTCACTATGTAGGCCAAGCGAGACAACTTATTGTTTATTTGAGCCGTTCAAGTATAATCATGTGGCGTTTGCTTATTTCTCATTCCTCTCCAACCCTCTTCTCCATCGATCATGTCGCCCTCCAGTTGAGTCCATCCTCCCGCATGCTTCATTTGAACATTCCGCCGAGTATCATTCGCATGTACCCACCCTAGTCCTCTTTCAATAGATCTCCGGACCCCGAGATGAAATCGAGAGGGAACGAGTGGGGGCACGTGATACCTAAGGCGGATTCAAAATTTTGAACCGGTGATCATAGCATCCGCAAATCATATATAAAGGGTATTCAATGTTCGTTTCTTTTTTGAACGTACAATATAATCCCCCTATCCTTTCTAGTTTACATATAAGTTTTATGTGTAGTCAAAGTATCTCTACTTTGATCAAAAAGGTATCAACATTCAACAACGCCCAATCAATATTGTTAGATTCGTACGTACTCCTAGATTTGTACTCGAGATGGTTTCCAATTTGACTATTGACAAGATTAATAGTACATGAGATGTATAATGTGAAAATTATATCATTGCAAACTCCTTTCACATACGAATTTGACCGTATGCTTTGTGTAAGTTGCATGTCATATATTATTACTCTAACATTTGGTCAAAGTTAGCCTCGAAAAACGCATTAGACCCTGTATGCTTTGTGTAAGTTGAATGTCATATATTATTACTCTAACATTTGTGTAAGTTGCATGTCATATATTATTACTCTAACATTTGGTCAAAGTAGTATAGTGGAAGTGGATCCTCTGATGTAGCTATCTCTGCCTTACCCTCCCTTTCGGTCACTTACTGGCGGACCCCATGCTTGCTAGGCCCCGCATGTCAGTTACTCAATGGGTTCGGCCACGTCAGGGGATCCTCATCCGTAGTATACTCCCTCCGTTTTTATTTACTCCGCATAAAACGGAGGGAGTGGTGGTATAATAAATGACGCGGGCGGGGGAGGGGGAGGGACGTCGGTTTGCTCTCAACTGCGGTCCCACAAGCGAGCGAAAACGCAAGACGAAGCGCGTTCCATTCGGTGAGCGACGTGGAGGGTCCAGCGTGCCGGGCTGCAACGCGAATGCGACAAGAGCGATGTACAGTCAAAACCGATTGACCGGTCGTCACTGGAACCACTATTCACACCAGAACCTTCACTGCTCGGCCTACGCCAGCCACTGCCCTAAAACCACACCAAATCTGCAGCCCATTCCCCCACCTTTCGATCCCCTAGCCTGCATCAAGCGTCCCCTAGTTCGCCGGAAAGCCATTGTGTGCTGCAAGATCACTTACTACAAGATGCTGACGCCGGAGCGCCGCGCAGAAATCGCGGCGGCGGTCGGTGCCACAGACCTCCGTTCCCAAGCTCGCTTTGCGGCGGGCCAATCCCCGAGTTCTCTGGAGCCAAGCTACGAGGAGGAGGAAGCCGATCCAATGTTCATGGCGGAGGTCGCGGCGCAGAAGGCCCCCGATGGGTATGAGACGATGGACGTCGACTTCGTGCCGGCGTCCGAGTCCCCCATGGTGCAGGCGGACCAGTAGTTCAACATGGCTATACTAAAGGAGGACCAGGAGGCAGAGGCTCAGCTCGACGCAGAGCGCGCGCATGCCGCTGCCATCGAGGCCCTCCTGCAGGCGGAACCGGACGTCCTGGACATGAACCGGGCGGCAGAGGCTCGACTCGACGCAGAGCGCGCGGATGCCGCTCTCATCGACGCCCTCCTGCAGGCGGAACCGGACGTCCTGGACTTGAACCGGGCGGCGGATGCTCGACTCGACGCGGAGCGCGCGGATGCCGCTGCCATCGAGGCCCTCCTGCAGGGGGAACCAGACGTCCTCGACTTGAACCGGGTTGTGCTCTCGTCCGTGTAGAGCGCCCGCACGCTCCGCTTGAACGAGTAGCTAGAGGCCGAGGACAACCACGGTGCGGAGACACACGTCGGCAGCGACAGCTGGTTCGCGCCAGCAGCCAAAGACGACGAGGCCGTGTCTTTCCGCGAGAAGTGATAGTTTTTCTTTATCTTGTTGTTTTTATGGATCTTTTGCTGTGTAAAAACATATATTTGTTATGCAAGTCGCCTGACTTGGGTCAGTCTACCATTTCAGGCGGTTAGATGAATATCCTACGTCTCCTAACCCTTCTTTCCTTCTTCCTCACCTCTTCTTCTTCCCCAACAGACCACCGCACGGGCCGTACGGATACTCCCCAACATGCGGTTGGATAAACATACTCTATGAACGAAAATTATGTGTGAGCGATAGGATGGCTGAGTTTGGTTTGTTCACATGCGACAGCACGTGTCAGTGAGGTTGCGTTCCCTTGGTTGGGTTTGTGGCGTGCAGGAGCGACTGTGTGAGGGTGCGGTGCGACCGCGGCGTGCAGGAGCGACCGTGTGAGGGTGCGGTGCGACCGCGACAGCCGTGCGCAAGTGTACCTCCTTCTCATTTTGAAAACTTTAGGCAAGCTTGGCAAAAATGTGTGGTGAAGTTTGGCAATGCAAGGCCTAGACCCAAACAGGATAAGTACGTACGTACTAGGAGTACTAGTGTTAAAAAAGAAAGGCGGGGTTTTCCTTCGCGGGATTTAATCGATACAAATCCTTGTTTCACGTGTCAATTAATGCGTATTTTTTTCTCCAAAGACCAAAGAGCTAACCATCTCACTCCTCATCGCTTGATTAATGCAGCGCCATGCAAACCAACCTTCTCACTTCTGCATGCATGCAGGGGATATTAATGTCCTTGGTTGCTAACCCCATCAATTTTACCTCGATTAGTGTTAGTGGCCCTTTGCAAATTGTAATTTTGATATACTGGCCTTGTGTACAAAAAAATCGAGGTAGTAACTATATTTGACTTCCTTCCCCATTGCGATGACGTTGACGATATCTTTTTTTGGGTGGTTTGGCGAAGTGCGTTCGACGGAGAACACCATTGAGGGAGACCACGGTAAGTCGTTCGCAAGTGCCGCCTGCAAGCCGATACAACCGCCTTATTTGCATCCAGGAAGTCCTTTACTAGTACTACTAGGAGTGCTAGTGCGGTGAGATGGTTTCTCGAAGAAGACGATGGAGAAGCGGAGTCAGCGAAGAGTGAAATGATGGTTGCTTCGTCCGTGCTTTTGTGATTTGACGCCTCACTGCTTTGTGATTTGTGATAGAAGGGACAGGGGAGTAGACTCTGTGCTCTATACTGTACTACATGCGTCCAAGCATGGGAGAAAGAGGAGAGACGTTGCATTTTTCTATTCCTTCAATCAATCAATCAGGGAGCTTCGGTTCCATCTTTTTGGTTTTGGCAACACCGTCCACAATGGTTCCCACGATGCCGAAAGCTATTTTCACATTTGGCTACACATTGTGGATGCCCTTAACCATACCACTTGGTTTTGCTCCTGTGTGCTATCTATACAAATCTCAATTATATTGATCTAAAAAATTATAGAATCAAGATTAGTAAAAAGGAGGTGATTTTGCCGCGCGGATGGCGGGGGAGGTTTCTTATTTGAGCAATGCTACATCCATGTAATGGTTTACGTAAAGTTACAAACTGATGTGATGTGGGACTATTTGATTGGATTAAAGGAGAGGATTAGGCCCACCCCACCAGAAAATCAGGGGGGGGCATATATAGATTAGATGGAAAGTATATGTAGCAGCTACGTAGCCCTTTGTAAGTCTAGGATTAGGCTTCTTATTTTCGGAGGACGTTGTCCTGGCGGTTTGCTAACATGCGGTCCCACGTGTCAGTGCTTTACCAAGCCGATCCTCGTCCCACATGAGGCAGAACAACGGCAGAAGCAACACGTGGTTAAGTTGAAGAAGATGAGGGAGAAACGGATTCAGCAATGAGTGAAATGATGGTTGCTTCGTCCCTCCAACTTAACTGCGGGAAAGGTGCAGCTTGTGATTTGACGCCTCATTGCTCATTACTACGCCGGCGCCATGACTGGGGTGCTTCACCCCGGCTGCTCCGCACTGTATTCCGGTATGGCACGTGGACCCGGTAGCTTGATGTCCTACATGTCGGCGAAAGGGACTAGAAGATTTATGAAAGCGAGCGCTCCACTCTTGCGACGGAGGAGTAGACGACACGACGGCCAGTGAACTGTCACTTGTAGTACTGTATAGTACTATAGTTTTGTTGTTTCGCACGATCCATCGATACACACCCGATTAAACAGGAAAGGGCGGGATTTTTCCCGCGCGGTAGATGATACTGGCCATACATTTCAAAGGCAATTTTAATGTATGCAAACTGAATAATTATAAGTAACAATCTGATATCTAGTAAAACTAAAAACACATATGATTTATTGTGTTACAGTGTAGTAGTACTGATGTATTGCATAGTTGTTAGATGTAACATGCAAGAACGTGTAGAGATGTAGTTTTGGAGGGCCTACAGAGAGAAAAGCGTAATACGGTCACCGAACTTCAGAATAAGCTGATTACGATCACTATATACGTTTTGCGGTGATTATACGGTCACTTGCTCACAGTTCAGGATCAGATTGCACTCTGTTGACCGGCCAAATAGTCTGCGTGGCGCTATGTTGACTAGTTAAATTGACCACGTTCCTTGTGGGTCCCACCTGTCAGTTCGCATAGGCAAAAGGTCAGATAAACACAAATTTACGCAGGCACGACAAGGCTCCAACCCGTGCGCGGGAATCACCTGGTTGTGTATGTGTCTGTCAGGGCCTGATGTGTGCGCATGCACGTGTAAGTTGAGCACTTGAGCGTGAGATCGTGTGTTGGTCGTGTGGTGTACTGGTGTGTGCATGCATGCATGCGTGTGTGCGTGTGAGTGTTGCGTGCGTGCGTGTGAGTGTTGCGTGCGTGCATGGCTGCGTGTGTACGTGTGAGTGTTGCGTGCGTGCGTGGGTGCATGTGTTTGTGTGAGTGTTGCGTGGATGCAGTTCGTGTGCATGTCTGCGTGTGTGTATAATCACCACACCAGCTCCTGTGTGTTAAAACAGACGGCTCAGCATACCAATACAAGGCCACCTTGTCCGCTGTGCCCGCGGTCATGACTTCGAACCACCGTCCAAATATTTTTTTGTCGTTTGTTTTCATTCTTACTAGCAAGATGCCCGTGCGTTGCACGTAACATCAAGATGCATTTGTATGACTTGTTTATCTTGTGAGAGAAAAGGATGAACGAGGGAAGGCCTTATTTGCAAATGTGGAGAGGTGTGTGGGTACCTTTTTGCAAAATTGCCATAGTTTCTTTCCTATCCGTCAGATATAAATCGGACAGCCTATATTGCAGGATGGCAGGCACACCATCATCACCAACTCTATTTTTTATAAGAGTGTATTTTATGTATTTTATAAGAGTGTAGATGTAGAGTATATACAAGTCACCAGGTGGGCACGATGGTAGTGAGATAATGTGATGCAACACTAGAGGTGCCACGTGGAGCGTTTAACTGGTCAACTAGTCATGTCATGAGCAAATACAGAGTTGTACGGTGAGCCCGTGACTGTATAATAACCACTAAACGTAAATGGTGACCGTAATGAGTGGATTCTGAAGTCCAATGTACGTATCGTGCTTTCGCTTCAAATACAATGATCATCATTGCATATATCGCGAGAGAAAGATGAAACATGCGTGAATTTTCTGGGGGCTTACTTTTAGAGGACCTGGAGATAGTTTTGTGTGCATACGTGAAAGGGGCGTACAGGGGGGTATACGATGGAGAGAGAGATGCTCTTCGTTTCTCTTTATTATGACTAACTTTGTATATAGTATAAAAATATACAAATTCATAATGCGGAATAAATATCATTGTGGGCACCATGCAATGCAAATTAGCGTTCGTACTCCTCCATATAACTTTGTAATGTTGTATATATGTAGAAACTCTAAAATAATTTTTTGGCCACACTTTATTCAAAAGGAATGTTGTATGTGAAATAAACGTGAAGAGAGGGCTTTTTAGATCAATGGGGTACGTGCTGTAACATGTGTGAATGTGTAGTTGATGCATTTGGCGGGGCCTAGAGAGGTATGTGTGTGTATTACGTATTCGAGAGAGGCATGGATAGAGGGGCCGACGGGGGGGGGGGCGTGGTAGAGATAGCACGAGAAATGAGAGTGGTCTAGAGAGAGAGACGAATATGACGTCACGACAAGAGATTCCATTCCCTTGAGTGTGTATATGCAAGGGGGGAGGGAATAGAGGCACCAGGAGAAATTTTCTGTGTGTGTGGTGTTTGTGTTGGTATGTGTGGGTGTGAGAAGATAATGAGACGTGGGGGCAGTGGGTGTGTCACCGCGTGAGGTATGGTGGGTCGAGGTGAGGCCCTTCGTTCGGTTCCGTCCTGCGCCACATTGGTCGGCCCGTGACGCATTTAGGAAGACCCATGGATGACTAGTCATACAAGACAAAGATAGCAGAATTGTGAAGGACTCTGTGTCCACTGACAAAGCCGGCTAGGATTTGTAACCCTAGGTTCTCGGACTAAGGTAACCCCTTTATCTCTGATATTACTATTCATCCAACCTAACTTTAAGGGGCATCCTATAGAATGCTCTGCTAGAATCATACTCGTCGATTAGGAAGAGAGGTGTGAGACAATGCGTGAGAGACAGGCGTAAAGATAATGTGCGTACATGAGATACGTAGGCAGGTCCATGTATATAGAAAGGGTCGATGAGGATTGTGCGTGTGTATGTTTGCGAGAGGAAGAGTGCTTGTGATAAAGGTTAGTGAAAACAGTTCTAAATGGTTACGAGAGGGGGGAGGGTTATATCTAGAGCATGTGTGCGAGAAAGACACCTCGGGAGAGAGTGTGTGAGCATGTGTGAGAGACCACCGATGGAGAGTGAAACTACACGTAAAAGACTGCTCTACACATTGATTAAAGATATAAATTGTATCCAAATATTAGGATGGGATCATGATATTTGCAATTCTCGTAAGGAGCGGTCATGATCCATCAGACATCTAGATTCTATCGAATTTGAGCATGTCTATGTTATTATTCGACACAATTGATCCACATAGTTAGTATTTAATTTTGAACTCCAGACAATGCATCGCTTTAGCAATCGAATATAAACGTGAGTATAGTTCATGTTGTGTGTGTAAAGCACATTATACATACGAAAGTTACACAATGAACATTATAAATAGCTACCTATGAACTAGCATACATTTGAATTCAACTTAAGGTGGTTTAAAAAATCGAATTCAACATGAACTCCATTCAATTATTTGAATTTGATATCATGGCATTTGTAAACCATACCTAAATTATGGGGGCACCAATCTTTGCTCTGATTTTGTACATAATAGCATATGTAGTCGTGTACAAAATAGATTCAAATTTAGCTCCTCCATTCCAAAATAATCGTAGTTATAGGATTTTCAAGTTTCAAAATTTCAAAAAGAAGCGGATAATTTAATGAGGTTTTCAAACATACAAGGTCAAATATAACGTTGTCTATTTAGGTCAATCCTCATAGTTCAAGAGTACTCTAAACGTGAATGCTTGTGTTTCAAAATTTTGAACGAAGCGCCAAAAGAGCCTCTACTCGCCCGAAACCACATGAGACCAATGTTTGGTAGTAGAAGGAAATTACTTTTCTAATAACTCCGACCCATGAAACCTACCTGCCCGACGTCCAAAGGTCTAAACCGGCGTAGGTTTGTAGCTTCATCTAGACGCCACGCAACCGCATCCGATAAACATTCATACACAATGGCCGCCTAAGCACAGATGCGCGCGGCCGAAATCGCTCCCGCCCTCTATTTGGGACACCTGGGATTACCATCCTACCCCCGACCCGCAGTAGGTCCGAAATTTAAGAGGGGGGCAAAGTTTGTACTTTCCCCAAATTTCAAACAAGCGCGTCCCATCTTCTATTTAAAAAAGCCAAAAACAAGCGCGTCCCAGACCGGAACATGGTTCCCCCCACCCGTCTGATTCCCCATTCGTACTCCATGGGCGCCAAAACTACCTCTCCACTAGCCACGAAACCCCGGCGTCCTCCGTCCGCCACCCCATCCCACCCATCAACCACCGCCCTCCTCCATCACGCCGGAGCCGATACCCCGACGTCGTCGTCCACCGCAACCTCAACCGCAACGCCCTCCACGGCTAGTAGTTGAAGCCGAGGCCGAGCCGTCCGTACCCGAGCCAGTTCAACCACGCCGTCCTGCGCCTCACCGCTGCCGCTCCAACTTCGCCACCCTCCACCGCACCGGAGCTGTTCCTGCTACGCCATCCTTCGCCGCCTCGGATCTGCTTCCCCTCCGCCGACATACGGCCACGACAACACAGTCAATAATTTGTCCATGGGTTCGTCCAAGCCTGCACCCTCCAGAACATCGGTTTCCCCGGTAAAAAGAAGAAGATCGGCTCGACATGTGGAGGTGACCACACCGGCAACCGAAAAAGGTACTCCTCTTCCCTTATTCGTGCAAATCTTACGTCTCTGCTTGCACGGTATTCATCCCACAGAAGACACTAGTTGACCGCTTCTTCTTGATACTAGATGTTCCAAGTAACTCGCGATGCACAAGGTTTCTCCTCATATACTATTTCACCTTAGCTAGAGGTCCATCGCCCCCCTGAATTTCAATTTCTGGCCAGTTGATTCCCAATTAACGGAAGCATTCCCCGGCGCAACAGGCGCTAGTACGCCTATTACGCCGGGGAAGCAGCGCCTTGGTGTTTATCTTAGGGGCGTGTGCGGCCTAGAGCTACTAGCGCCCGATCTGGAGGTCAGCCGGGATTAAAGGGATGGCCTCGGGGCGCTGCCAAGCATGGCGGTGGTGTGAGGTCGATGGGAGGGCGGGGCGGCGGAGGCAGGGGTCTGGGCCGCTGGTCGCTGGCGGTTCGAGAAAGATCGTCAACAGTGACTAGCGGGAGGTAGACGAAGGCCATCTGCACGTTCCTTATAGATCGGACGGTTCATTAAAAAAATCGACCGACCTATTTATTTTCAGTCGACTGTTATCTTAGATATGACCACATGTGGTGGTGTGCTGGAGGAGTACCTGCATTTCCTGTGCTCATATATTACAAAATCATACGGAGTAGAATCTAATTTTGTTTGCCATGCAATGTTGTAGAGCTATCATATGTCTCCTGACATTTATTTTTCACCCACCTGCTATCTGCTACTTTTACAGTGCACTAGTTCTGCACACACTTCACCCTTACTCTCACTATTGTGTTTTTATGCAAGGGTATTTCAGACTCTGCTGTCATGAGAGAAGCCAAAAAGAAAAGAGAGAAGTCGCTCCAGCTTCGTATGCGAGTAGGCAAGACACGTTACAGCGCTATAAAGGGTGCAGTGTCAGCAGATGGAGACGGTAAACGTAGCTCTGGAGTTGATGACCTCGCTCGCAATGAACCACCATCCCAGGTGCTTCCTTTAACTTCACGGTGTCATATGTGGTTGCATGTTCCATATGGTGTCTAGCTTGTATTCGAAAGGCCGAAGTCGGTAAGATAAGGAAAGATATTTTTTACATGAACCACCATCCCGTGAGCACCAGAAGACAAATAGCTAGTCAGGGCACCGGCCGAGCCAGTGACAAGCCCAGCAAAGATAGGCATCACCTGGAAGCCAACTAAAAAGTTGCGATGGTGGCGAAGCAGCCCGCCTCCCACCAGGCTCTCAGGTCCTAGATGATCATGCTCACCACTCCAGCCAGATGTCTAGCTTGTATTGCTTCCAATTTGGTTAAACTGCATCTGCTTAGCTTATACATTATACCTTTGAATATGACATGCCTTTCTGTTTTTGGTACATACTAGTACATTTGTGTATTAACCATGTTCTTACATCAAACTAATGTTCTTGTGTATCCCTCATCAATCACTTATGACGAGGCAGGCAGGCAAGGGGACTACTCCTCATTTAAAGAATGCAGTGTCAGCCTCCTGACATGATTCTCAAGAAACAGAAATGCTAGATGAAGATAGTGAACGTAGCTCTGTAGTTGATTACAGCATTTCCCCTACACTAGCATCGCAGGTGCTTGCTCTAACTTGGCAGCGTGATATGTGGTTGCATGTTGCATATGGTGTCTAGATTGTAATTCTTCCAATCTGGTTAAACTGCATGTACTAGTCTGCTTAGCTTATACATTATACCTGTTAATGTGACATGCCTTCCTGTATTTAGTACATAGTACATCTGTCTATTAAGCATGTCCTTACATAAAACTATTGTTTTTTTGTATCCCGCATCAATCAACATGACGAGACACCTTTAGTATATGCAGTGCGATATTAGTTGCATATTTCATATGATTTATAGCATGCGCTGCTTCTAATTTGTTGAAATTCCATTTATGATGGGACGCTTTTAACTTGGCAGAGTCATATTGGTTGCATCTTTCATGTGGTGTCTAGCTTGCATTGCTTCTTATTTGCTGGAATGGTTTCTGCTTAGTTTACACAAACAGTTGTGAACATGCCATGCCGTCCTGTTTTTCGTACATATTCCATCCTGGTATCATGTGTTTGCCTTACATCAAAGTAGTGATTGTCAGTATCATGCATGAATGAGTTCTGAAGAGAGAATTTTATGGCTTTTTCTTGTCGGTTTTACTTGACAATTCAAAATCAATAAAACGGAAGGAAGTTAGCAAGGCAGCGGATAAAGGTGCTCCTTTCGAACGGAGGGCCTCTACAGTTTCTACTCCTCCACACCCCCAAGATGATTTCCAAGACAACACATGCATAGACACTCAACAAAGCTGTGTTCATGATGAGCAAGTCTCCCCTAGTGCAGCATCACCAGTGCTCCCTCTAACTTGGCACTGTTATATGTGGTTGCATGTTATGTATGATGTCTAGCTTGTATTGCTTCTAATTTTGTTGAATTCCATTTGCTCACTTTACACATTATACTTGAATAAGACATGTGTTCCTGTTTCTAGAACATACAATATCTGTCTATCACACCATGTTCTTACATCAAATTACTACTGTTGTGTAACCTGCAACAATCACTTATCATAAGACACGTTTGACTTCGGAGTGTGATATAGGCTACATCTCACATTCTTTTCTAGCTTGTACTACTAATTTGTTGAAATGGAATTTATGACGAGACAGTTTTAACTTGGTAGAGTGATATTCGTTGCATCTTTCATATGGTGTCTAGCTTTCATTGCTTCTAATTTGTTGAAATGCCTTCTCCTTAGTTTACACATCATAAGCTGTGAATATGCAATGCTGTGAATATGCAATGGGACTAATGACGAGAGACCTCTAACATGGTAGTGTGATGTTGTTTGCATCTTGCATATAATTTATTTCTTGTACTGCTTCACATTTGTTTAAACGCCATTTATGATGAGACACTCTTAACTTGGCAGAGCGGTATTTGTAGCATCTTTCATATGGTGTCTACCTTCCATTGCATTGCTTCTAATTTGGTGAAATGTCTTCTTCTTAGTTTACACATCATAGTTCTGGTTATCTCTCCCGTCCTATTTTTCATACATATTACATCCTCCTATCATGTGGTTGTCTAACATCAAAGCAGTTCGTCTGCACCACGCATCAATTTGTTCTGAAGAACTAAATTGTTATTCGTTTTTCTTGTCGGCTTGACTTAACATGGCACAGAGAAAGAGGAAGAAACACAGAATGGCAGGGAATGAGAAGCGGATGAATCCTGCAGATTCTACTGGTACTGATGGTGCAATAGAAGGTCAAAGTCCAGCGGAAAATTCTACAAACACGGCATCCCATGCTACACGAGTTGCAAAAAAGCCAAACAGAAACAAATAGCTGCCACCAAACAAGCAGAGACAGCCCTAGTTCTTGCAACACCTACCACAGTACTACCAGCTGCACGACTTACTCGTGCGTCAACTGAGCTAGCAGCACGTTCCCAAGCTCCCTTGCCACCTGACACTACTTCCCAAGCACTCTTGACACAAGACGAGTTGGCAATATCAGATGAACCTTGTGAGCTTCAACAGCAAGAAGGTAGTTGCTGGAGTCAAGTTACAGTTGCATGCTTCTTTATATGTAGTCTCATAGTTTGATGTACACTAACATTTCCTATGTTCGTTGTTGGACTAGCACCTAGGCGCAAGAGGAAACAAACATCAGGGATAATTCTCGATAGGTTAACTAAATCTAGAGGAGGAAGAATGGAGATCCATTTTGAGGTAGGTTTAAAAAGGCCACGTGATGCTACAGAGTCAGCCAAGTTAGTATCAGAGGCAGCGGTTGCCATTAGGTGTCATGTATGTATCCTCCCAACATGGATTCAGTACAGGAATGACAAAGACGAAACCCAGTTCAACACCTTCCTCGACCATTTATCTGTAGGTATGGTTATGTATGGAAACTAGTAATATCGTCTTGCTCTGTCCCATACTTTCTAGGTTGCTGATAATGAGACTCCCATAATTTTCAACAGACGAGGTTCAAGTTGGATAGCCAAGATGATGCAACCAGACAAGCTTGCACCCATGTTTTCAAGTCTGCTCTGCGACAGTATTGGTATAACTTGAGGAAAACTCACTTTGAAGGCAAGGCTAACAGTGAACTTTCCCAAACATCTCAAGTGGAAAATATATCGGATGAAGACTGGAGGGGCCTTGTTAAACACTGGTCTGATCCGAAGTATCAGGTACATTATATATATGTGATCAGATCACATGTTGAAGTCCTATTTACGCATGTGCCACACAAATCTATCTTCTTGTAGGTGAACTATTCAAAGAACAAGGCCAACCGTACGAAAGTGAAATTCCAACAGACGACAGGATCTCGTAGCTATATTGCACACTTCAAGGCTCTTGTAATTAGTTGTTGTTTCACTCTTTTCGCTGTACCATATTATCATATCTATATTGACTTGTTCGAAATGCAGAGGAAAGCCCGCAAGGACCAAAAAGTACCTGAACCAAATGTTGTGGAAATCTTCAAGGACTGTCACACCAGCAAGAAGAAGGGCATGACTACACCAGTCAAAGCCGCTGTTGTAAGTCCTTAATCCTGATGCCTTTTAACTACTACTTACTCTGACTTGTGCCTTGAACTGCATGGTTTGCAGCCAATGTCTATTACTCTTTTCAATTTTATACACAATTGTCTTAGCGTATCATTGCACCTTACAAGGTTTAAAAGAGAGGAGTGATGTTCCTTTGATCTTGACCCGTAATCTAGTTCCGTGCTGGACTTGCCCACACAACGTTACAATTGCCTGTTTGTCTGTTCTCAGTTGTTTTGTGATATGAATGATGTCATACTATGCTTACCGTATTATAAACCTCGTCTCTTTATCCTTAGCCCTCAATACAATGTGAAGAAATAGACAATACATTAGCGATGGTACATGGTCATATGTTTGGAACCTGGTTTTATTATGTACTTTGCAATAAAATACAACTAATATTTTACATGGGTTCACCAGAATAAGTTCTGTATATAGACCAAAGCTATTTTGTTTGGTTTTGCTGCCTCCTTAATATCTTCTGTTCTGGTACTACTAATGTAAAACCTCAACTTTTCAGCGAGCTATGGAAAAAATGGTGGAACCGCCACCTTCTGAAGGTGGCGAGGCAACTATAACCGCAATGTCAGCTCTTGCTGCAGTGGGTCAGTACCTGTCCACTAACAGTGCCAAAAGCACGTTCCTGCGTAATACTGGGTTGGTTGTTAAGGCAATATCGTCCAAACTGCCTCATGATCAAGATATGCAAGCTCAAAGCAATGTTGTATCTGTGCTCCAGACACAAGTCCATTCCCTAACAGAGACCCTTTGTGAAACAAGGAGAAACATTGCTCAATGTCATCAAGATATGCATGGTTTTGAAACCAGACTATTAGACATTTGCTATGTTGTTCAGGAGCCTAGGGGAAATGAAGGCGAGGGTTATGGTGCTCCATCAGACAATACAGCATGAAAATGTAACAGTCAGGTCAAATGAACTGAGCTTCTGAACTTTCGGTGGTGCATTTATCTGCTAGACTGTTAAGTTTTATGCCAACCTTCCTTTTGTTATATAGTTGTAATTTGTTTTGGTGCGATACAAAATTTATTCTTAACGTGCAGCCACCGGCCGAAGAAAATAGCAAGCCATTTTTGTATAGTGTAGGGTGTTCCCTATATTTGCACCGGTGGCGATCTTTGATGCCGAGTGGATGTAATCTGTGCAATCGCCTTAATAGCCTAGCGTTAGTTTCGGCCTTATTTATTTCCTAGTCTTCTTTTTCCCTGGTTTGCTAGTGGCTGCAACTACCATGGTCCATATACGGGCCGTAGGATCCATGGGTCTCCTACGGGCCGTCGATAAATGGGCGTGTAATCGGTGGGCCTCGGGCCGTCGGATAAATGGGTCTACATGGGCCGTAATCGGGCGTAATTGGTATCGGCCCAGCACGGTAACAGGCCATTAACAGGCCGTAGGACAACAAAGGCTTAATTCTGTCACAGGCATAACGGGTCATTAATGGGCCAGAATATAGGACGGGCTGGAAACGGCGCAACGGGTTAACAGGCCAGAAACGGGCCGACTTTTGCCATGGGCCGAATTTGGCCCATTAGGGTAACAGGCCAGTAACGGGCCGACTCTTGCCATGGGCCGAATTTGGCCCATTAGGGGAACAGGCCAGTAACGGGCCGACTCTTGCCATGGGCCGAATTTGGCCAATTAGGGGAACATGCCAGTAACCGGCCGGAAGTAATCGAGGGCCGAAAAGGAGCCCAAGAACGTATGGGCCGTCAATAGGCCGAAAGCTAACACGGGCTAGAAACGGCCCATGTAAATCACGGGCGGTTAACGGGTATAAAGAAAATTACTGTTCATTATGGGCTAGAGTCACCGTGGGCCTGTAAAGGGCCGAAAGATACGAAGGCCTCATATGGGCCGAAAGACGTCGTGGGCCATACATGGGCCGAAAGTGAAATGGGCTGGTGTTATATTCGACGGCCCACAGGACGTTGTTGGGCCGATTTCCTTTAGGGCCTAATGGGCCGTGAGTTAACGGGCCGTAAAATGGGCTATTTGCGAAGAGACCGTTAACAGGCTTTTCATGGGCCAGCCCGTTAGCTTTTGACCAAGTCAAACGGGCTGGCTTTGTAAGCTAAATGGGCCAGTGGTGGGCCGTGGCACGTGTCGACATATCATAGGCGCCTATCTGACCCACTGACGAGCTGACACGTGTTTCGTCCGGCCAATAAGAATTTTACACGTGGAAATTTCCCATTGGTCGGGGCTGTTAACGGGTTATCGGATCCAAAACCCGACCCGACAGCTTAACGGCGTTCCGTTACGGTGGATGCCACGTGTCGGTCACCCTTGACGAAAGCACTTCTGTGACGCGCGATTTATCGTCATGGAAGTGGACACTTCCGTGATGATAATTTTGGTAATGTCATTGAACACTTCTACGACAGCACAGGTATGACTATCTTGATTCTGTCATAAAATTGTCATGGATGTACATGCATGACAAAAAACGCGACCTACTGTGACAAACACGTATCATCACGGAAGTGTATTTTTTTACTAGTGTATGTCGACAGGCGCCGCAACCGTAGCACTAGAGCCGCTTCAGCGACGGCGACAGCCGGCCCAAACTCAATCGCAACACGAGCACCATCGATGATCCTTAGCTATCAAGTATGACAACGATACCCATACGCCGCCGAGAATCAGGTACTATTATCCAACGGCCGGCGCCTACGTTCACTTTCTTAGCATAAGCACCGCACCTTTGAATTTCTTCAGGGCATCATTCAGTTTTTCATGAGACGTGTTATTCTGCTTGCACCTGTAGGGCCATACTTCTGGCAGTGAACTTGTTACATGTGCTAAATTACATACCAGTGCACATATAGTTAATATGCTTTAGTTTTGTCCTAAGTATTACTGTACTTCCTAGATATCACTGCCTACTATTTTACTTCTTGAATGCTATATTTATGATAATGGTGTTGTTCTGATGCCACCTGTTGGTTCCATTAGACTGCTTAATGTTCTCTATGCTTAATTACACATCAGCAAACTAGCATGTGGTTCCGCTGCTTTTTGTTCGTTTTACCCTACATTTTCTGATGCTAGCTATTACATCACTGCTCCGAGCCTCTGTTCATTACTTGTTTGTGTGTTCTTGATCTTCCCAAGTTGCATGACTAATTTTATGCTTCTATTAATTATGGAGCTGCCAACCCCATCAAGCAAAATATTTGTTGTTTTGGGGCTGGCACCTCGAACAAGCATAAAAATAGAGGGAAGCAGATATATTGTCGTGTATGCACACACCCTTCTTTCATTAGTTTAGATGAACCATTGATGATCAATTCAGACCAGTGCATGCGATTAAAATTAATTTTACCTAAATAGAGGGTGCAGAATAAACTACAACAACTAGATTTGCAACCACGGGATGCTGACGATATCTTCAAAGAACATTGCAATAGTAGCGAGGCTTCACAGCAACATATGGTAAGCCAGTGTGTTTTAGTACATGTGAAATGTAATGCGAGTGGGCTGCTTTCTTGGCTTGTGCCCTCAACCTGTAATCCTACAGAATTACAAATAGTCCAGTTGTCTGCTTTGCTGTATTGCTTGATTCGAATGCTTGTTTGTTGTTACGCTATACCTGAGTTGGCCAATATGTCAGCAGTGCCTGCTGTACTATCGTAAAGAAATGCATGCCTAGTTCATTTAAGTCCTTAACTTTTCCTCTGAACTTCATCACAAGACTGTCTTCGTAGTTTATATGAGGCCACACTGTTAAGTGCTTTATCAGATTATTTCAACTACTTAGATGCCTTGGCAACTTAAATATAGCGGTGGTACACTCCCTTTCAACTTTCATCTTACCATTTTAATTTCTTTTCGGCTGATGCTGCTTCGAACCATTTAAATATAGCTTCCCATGCTCGGCAATAATTCGTATGTCGTTTACCATGTAAGCTTACTGCCTGGATCATGCGATAACTATCTCTTACTTATGTCCAGCGGAAACCTTTTAGGATGTCGTTCACACTAGGACACAATGTACAACCCCAAAATCTATTTATGGAAGCAGTGCACCATCCATGTTACCAGATGGTAGCAGTTCAGAGGAAACACCGCCGGAGAGCAGTCTGAGCACAAATATTATAGTTCTTGCGGCTCTACTAGAGGCAGAAAGAGATGGTGTGGCTACCATGAATGAGGTAATCTTTATCTTGAGGCTGGAAATTATGGAATTAGCTGCACGCATTATGCAAGCAACCCAAGAACTGGAGGAAGTAAGAATGTTACATTTGAAGACGGAGGAGGTCCTACTGTTTCTGCTATCTGAAGCCCAGGGTAATCCCGGTTCTTCTTTCGATACCAGTTGAAATTATCATTAGATTATTGTACTTGCATGTTGTGTCATGTCTCTGAATGGATTATGTTGTAAGACCCCCTATGTTGTCCATGTGTTGTAATGATCCGAATTTTTTAGGCGAGGTAATCCTCAATACTTGTATGATTGACATAAGGTGAACTGTTTTTGTGTGAGCATATTGTATTGGATGAAATAACTGTTTGACTCAAAGTGTATCCAACCTACTGAATTCGAAGATCACGACATTTCTAAATCATAATCATATATAAAGGTGGAATAAATCTTTGTTGTGGTTTTGAAGAAATAAATAACAAAACGTAGAATTATTTGTGGATATTTGTAATCAAATACAAATTGGATTTGAATTTAGTTTGCCAGGGCCCAGGGCAAACGTGAATGCTAATTCTCCCAAGTTTTGAACGATGCGGCTAAACACCCACTATAATTTGTGGGCTGCCCGAAGCAAGTGTTTGTGAGATGGAAATTACTGTCTACCCCTGACACTTACATCCTTATCGACCGGATTTACACTGATGTCGATAGGGGTAGACTAGTAACTTCAATCAGACGTGACACGACGGCCTCTGAGCCCATTCAGACACGGTGGGCGCCAAACGTGGGCGGCAAAACACATTTGATTCAAGCTCGTCCGAAAGACATGTGTCTCTCCCTCCATTTCCCCATTCATACATGGTGGGCGGCAAAACAAACTCTCCTCGTCTGAAATCGATGTAGGCTAATATTTTAAATAGGGGCAGATGTGTAACTTCCCTCAGACGTGACACAACCGCCCTACCTGTCAGCCCCGTTCATACACTGTGGGCGCCTACCGTGGGCGGCAAAACACCCTCTCCTCTCCCGAAATAGTTACCGGCAAATATTTGGGAGATGCGAGATTACCGTCCTATCCCCAACCGACACGATGTCCGAATTTTTAAACGGGGGATAAGTTAGTAACTTTCCCACATTTCAGAGAAGCGCGTCCCAAAGTTTGAGATCCCCCTCCCCTCCATTTCCCCATTCATACACCGTCCGCGCCACGACAACCTCCCCACTGCGGCCAGCCACCTCCGTCCGCCACCCCATCCTCCACCTTGCCGGAGCCGCTACCCCTACCCCGTCGTCCACTGCAAGAGATGGACGTCTCTCATCGACGGTGCTATACCAAGATCCTTTCATCGCGTCCTCTCGCTTCATCGGCGCTGTCGTCCACCTTGCCATTGCCGCTCCTACGACCGCCTCGTCCACGGCACCAAGATTTATCCCCCGACCCGGCCGTCTGCCGTCTAAAGTCTTCTTCCCCGCCGCCGACAGCCGTCGCACCCGCAGCACCCTCAACGTATCAGCAGAGGCCTACACAGCGTCGCAAGAGAGGTGGTACTCTTCCATATGTGCTTAATTTATTGATCTCACCCGGAAAATAGATCGTAATTTGTTTACTGTACTTTTCTTGTCCGTACCAAATCGTAGTGGCTAGTTAAAAGCAAACATTGGTTGCGAAGTAGCCTTGTCCGGTTTGCACCTTCAGATCCGCCATGGCACGGGCACTATACTCGTAAAGCTTATGGTTTCCCCCCTTTGTATTCACTACCATCATCATAGGTGCTTTGTGTCATGCTAGCATTGCTCCTCAAGACCTCAACCCAAAGCTTACGAGTTGAAATACGAATCTGATATGATGCTCATATCACTAAAACAGAGAACGTTTAATTGGTCACCTAATGTTCCTATACTCGTTTCGAAAAGCATGCACGCCACCCACTGGTCCAGCTAGTTCCACTTTCTTGATTTTTCTCTTGATCCTTAGGGTTTTCCCCTTTTATCTACTCTACTATGTTCTGCGTAGGTGCTTTCTGTCGTACTAGCATCACTCCACCCTTCAAGCTAAACAACACAACACTCAAAATTCGAAAGCTTAGTTGTACAAATATGATTGTGATATGATACAGATATTAGTTAATAGACACATTTAGTTGGTTAGCTAAAGGTCCCACTTGAGTTTCCAAATGCATGTCGCGACATATAGAGAGACAGCAGAATTGCATTTCTTTATCACTTGTTGACTGTACTTTCTTGTCCATACCAAATCTTAGTTGTTATTTCAAAGAAAACATCGGTTGCTAACTACCCTTTGCACGGTTTGCAGCTTCAGATCTGCCATCCCACTGCCACGGTCAACACTGTACTCATCATGCTTATGGTTTCCCCATTTTATGATGACCACGATCAACCTACGTGGTTCGTGTCGTAATAGCACTGCTCCACCCATCGAGCTAAACAAGCTTAGTTGTACAAATTCATATATGATATTATGCTGATATTAGTAAAACTGAGAGATGCTTAATTGGTCAGCTAAATGTTCCTACTTTAGTTTCGAAATGCATGTGAGACACATATGGAGAGACCGGAAAGAATAGTATTTCTCTGTGCGCTCTGGTTCATCATGGGTGGCCAACTGACATTGTATTGAAAGACTTGTAATATCTTCAATCTCCTTGCTCTTCTGCTCTTCTTTAAGATGATCCTCTTCTCTTGCGGTCGACTGGTCAGGTCGAGTTGTTCTCCCTTAGTATATTTTGAATCTGTCAGGTCAGGTCGACTTGTTCTTCTTTACTATATGTTGAAGTTGTCATCTGCGAAGTGTCATCACTTCTGGAGCTCTCATATTTTGAGTAGTAGGCCACATTATATTAATGCACACACCAAATTACAGCATGCATGGCATCTCTTAAAAGAATTGCAGAGATAGCACAAAGGAGTTTACAGGGAGGCAGTATTGGATTAGAATCACTTCTGCATTACAAAGATAATCTCACTTGTTTTTATGTTTTCATGTATGTCAGATATTGAACATTATCAAAATGAATATGAGAATGGGCGCACGAGAGGAATATTGCAGAACAATCCACTGGCTAACAAAATTGGCATGGTGGAGGATGGCCTATCTTATTCACCCATCAAGGTGCTTGCTCTAACTTGGCAAGGTTGTATTGGTCGCACATATATTGCATCTGACCCCATGCATTACTTCTTTTTTGTTACACCATCTGCTTAGTTTAAGCATCATATATGAGTATATGCCATACCTATCCATTTTCTATACCTATTCCATGTGTTGTCGTACTATGTTTTTCCAGTCAAATATTGTTCTTTCGTAATAGATGTCCAAAAGGAAGACGGTGAGTGCAGGTCCTCAAGGATTACAAACTAGGTATTTGGAAAAGGTAGTGATACCTGTTAAATCAGATAGATCAGCAGCCACAGAAAACACAGGCCCAACTGTACCACACGTTACCCCTACTCTAGTGGCCAAACCCCTATTAGAACTGCTGGGAGCCCAGCGTCAGGTACTGTCTATGATATCAATTCAAAATTTGAACTCCTAAATCTCTGCATGTGCCTTACCTTCTCTCTTGTATGAAAACTAATTTCAGATGAATCTCCTTGCTCAAAGGATCATAGGATCTCACAACAATACTGGCTCTGCATTGCTCTTGTCGGTACCTCTCTCCCTTTTGCCTTGTAACGATGTACTTAATTAATTGCTATTTGATTATGTATCATCAGTCTGCCTGAGCTTCATTATCCTCTGTTTATTCCAATATTATTTGATTTATATTTACTCTTTGCAAAATATAGAATAATGGCAACGCTTATAAATAATTTTCTTTGCGGAATTTATTGAATTATCCTTCCATCAACATGGAGAAGGGCTTTGTTCAGCCCGTCTTAACATGTAATGTAAGTTCATCCTTCTCAAGCCTTCAAACTTTTTTCTAGTATAGATTTGGATAGGCATCATTTCCTCCATTGCTACTTGCTTTGCTGTTTACATCTGATTGGATGTTTGCAACAACTACCAGTTTCAAATTGTAGTTGTAAAAACATGTTCCTTATGCAGAACAGATCCATTTATTTGCTTATATAATTGTGAAACCTATTACATGTCTCCTTGTTTCTCTTTCAGAGTTGTATCTCTTATGCCAGGCAGAACATTAGGGAAGATAGTGAGCCAAACCATCTTGAGGACAGCGAGATGACCCCCAAGGTCCTTTCTTGATGAAGACAGTGAGTTGAAGCACCAGCAGGTGTGAGACAACCTCTGTGCAGTCGCTGCCTCAATCAGTTCGACTTCTTCAGTCTCAACTTAAAGCGGAAAGGCTTGCTTCAGCTCAGCTCCAACTTGAAGTCAAAGATGTAATGAAGATGTCAGAGGACTGCCTTGCGCACCATCATGCCATACAGCTACGGGTGATGCATCTATCGTTGACACAACTGAGGTCTAATCAGCTTGTTCGACTGTTTGGGGGGCCCGACCTGGCCAGGCCTAGTGCCTTCTGAAGTGCTCTCAGTTTTGTATATTCTTTTGTCGGCGCATTTATTTGCACTGGTGGCGAACTTTGATGCCCAGTGGATGTAATATGTGTAATAGCCGTGATAGCCTAGCGTAAGTTTGCTGCTTATTTATTTCCTTGTTGTCTTGCTTATTTGTTTGCTTGTAGTCAGTACAGTTCTTTTTCCGCGGTTTGCTAGTGACCGCAATAACCTATTTTTTAAAACTAAGCCACAATAACCATGGGCTGCATATTTACTGTAGTGACACTGGGCCTCCTACGGGCGTAGAAACAATGGGCCTTCTATGGTCCATAGAAACAATGGGCCTTCTACGGGCCGTAGAAACAATGGGCCTTCTACGGGCCGTATCATCAATGGGCCTTATACGGGCCGTATGATCGATTGGCCAAACATGGGCCAAAAACAAATTGCATTATGGCCGTAAACAGGCTAGAGTTGGAGTCGTCCGTTCATGGGCCGACCATAACGGGCCGTCGTTAATGGGCCGTATTTGATGACGCTATGAAAACAGCCCAACGTATAAACGGGACACAAATGGGCCGACTGTAACCACAGGCTGAATTTGGCCCACAAGCAGAAAATGGCAGTAACAGGCCGTAAGTAACCGAATGTTGGAAATGAGCCCAAGAATAAATGGGCCCTGAGAAGGCCGAAAGATAACATGGGCTGCAAACGGCCCAATTGATTAATGGGACGTTAATGGGTATAAAGTGATACACTGTTCATTACGGGCCAGTTTCACCACGGGCCGTTAGTGGGCCAAGAGTTACAAAGGGCCTCATATGGGCTGAAAGACGTCATGGGCCATACATGGGCCAGAACTTAAAATGGGCTGGAATCATATTGGATGGCCAAGATGACGCTACTGGGCCTAATTCGGATAGGTCGTAATGGGCCCTGGGTTAGTGGGCTGTAAATGGGCTATATGCGAACAGGCCGTTAACAGGCTTTCCGTGGGCCGGCCCGCCACCTTTTGACCAAGTCAAACGGTCCGGCCTTTTCATAGGAATGGGCCTCTGTTCGGCTGTGCCATGTGTCGACGTATCATAGGCGCCTTCGGTCCAATGAGTGGATGACATATGTCCCAACGGTGAGCCGACACGTGTTTCCTCCAGCCAATGATGATTTTACACGTGGAAAATCCCCATTGGTCGGGGCTGATAGCGGGTTATCGGATCCAAAACCGGACCCGATAGCTTAACGGTGTTCCGTTACGGTGGATGCCACGTGTCGGTCACCCTTGACGAAAGCACTTCTGTGACGCAAGATTTATCGTCATGGAACTGGACACTTCCGTGATGATAATTTTGGCAATGTCATGGAACAGTTCTACGACAGCACAGGTATGACTATCTTGATTCTGTCATAAAATCGTCATGGATGTACATGCATGAAAAAAAATGCAACCTACTGTGACAAACACGTATCATCATGGAAGTGTATTTTTTGTAGTGAACCCTTTTAACAGGGGACAATTGAACCACGTAAACGTGGAGGAGGTTGAAGAGCAGCTAGATGCAATTATCGGTAAGTTTTTGGATAAGTAATTTACTGCAATCGTTCTTTTTTATACTGGTGCATCGCGTTCATACATTTCAAGGGGATTTGTGGATAAGTATAAGTTGCCCACTAAAGTTCTTAGGACACCTATGTTAGTAAGCTCGCCAGGAGCGGAGTATATGGCAAGCCAAGGATGTTTTCAGATGCCATTGACCATAGGTAGGCACGTGTTCCCCTCAGACTTAATAATTCTGGAGTCGCAAGGATTGGATGTGATACTAGGCATGGATTGGCTATCGATGTATGGAGGCAACATCGAATGCGCCAGTAAGTCAATTCTGCTCACCACCCTGGAGGGAAAAAGGATTAAGTATGTATCCAGACATGCGCCTAGGAGGACCCAAGTAAATTCCCTTTCAGGAGTTGTTCAGGAGGAAGTGCCCGTAGTGAAAGATTACCCGGATGTATTTCCAGAGGAGCTACCAGGCATGCCGCCAGATTGAGACATTGAGTTTTTGATAGAGTTGTTGCCAGGCACCGGACCGATATCGAAGAGACCATACCGGATGCCCGCAAATGATCTGGAGGAGATTAAGAAGCAGATTAAGGAGTTACTAGAGAAAGGTTACATTCGGCGAAGTTCATCACCGTGGGGAGCCCCAGTGCTCTTGGTTGAGAAGAAGGATGGATCGTTGAGAATGGTTGTTGATTATCGTGCATTGAATGAAGTCACGATCAAGAACAAGTACCCACTGCCGATGATCAATGATTTGTTTGACTAGCTGCAAGGTGCTAAAGTATTCTCCAAGATCAATCTATGATCAGGATACCACCAGCTCAAGATCCGAGAAAAGGATATACCCAAGACAGCCTTCACCACAAGGTATGGGCTATATGAGTACACGGTTATGTCATTTGGATTGACTAATGCCCCTGCCTATTTCATGAGTATAATGAATAAGGTGTTCATGGAGTTCCTGGATAAGTTTGTTGTGGTGTTCATTGATGATATTTTGGTGTACTCGAAGAATGAAGAGGAGCAGAAGGAACATTTGCGTTTAGTTCTCGAGAAGCTCAGGGAACATCAGTTGTATGCCAAGTTCAGCAAGTGTGAGTTTTGGTTGAAGTTAGATTTCTTGGCCATGTTATATCAGGAGAAGGTATAGCAGTAGATCCTACCAAGGTTCAGTCTGTCACTGAGTGGTTGGCACCCACCTCAGTAGGAGAGATCCGTAGTTTTCTTGGACTCGCGGGATATTATCGGAGATTCATTGAGAATTTTTCCAAGATTGTGAAGCCCATGACGGAGTTGTTGAAGAAGCACATCAAGTTCAAATGGACAGATGAACGTGAGGCAAGTTTTCAGGAGCTGAAGAAACGATTAGTTACAGCCCCAGTGCTGATTCTGCCGGATATACGCAAGGATTTCCAAGTGTATTGCAACGCTTCTTGCTTAGGACTTGAGGAGTACTTATGCAGGACGGTAGAGTTGTTTCATATGCCTCACGAAAGCTTCGACCGCATGAGTTGAATTATGCCACGCATGATTTGGAGTTAGCAGCTGTAGTCCATCTGCTCAAGACCTGGAGACATTTTCTTATTGGAAACCGTTGTGATGTGTACACGGATCATAAGAGTTTGAAGTACATTTTCACTCAGAAGGAGCTGAATCTCAGGCAAAGGAGATGGTTGGAGCTTATAAAGGATTATGATATGAAGTTGCACTATCATCCAGGCAAGGCCAATGTCGAAGCAGACTCTTTGAGCCAAAAGAGTTATGCCAATACCCTCGTAAGCGGAGGATTGCCAAAGGAGTTAGCTGAAGATCTCAGGGAGCTTCGTTTGGAGATAGTCCCTAGAGGTTTTGTTGCAGCATTGGAAGTTCAGTCAACATTATTGGGAAAGATTCGAGAAGCTCGGAAGGATGATAAGGAAATTGCTGAGATAAAGGAGAAAATGAGCAAAGGAAAAGCCAAGGGTTTTCGTGAGGATGAGCATGACACATTGTGGTTTGAGGGCCGTGTTTATGTGCCCAATAATGCAGAGATCAGGAAGTTGATACTTCAGGAAGCTCATGACTCACCATACTCGATACACCCCGGAAACACCAAGATGTATTTGGATTTGAAGGAGCGTTTCTGGTGGACAGGAATAAAGAAGGATATTGCCGAGTATGTAGCCGTATGTGATGTATGTTAGAGAGTGAAGGCAGAAGAACAGAAGCCAGCAGGATTACTGCAGCCTATGCCGACACCCGAATGGAAGTGGGATAAGCTTGGCATGGATTTCATCACCGGATTACCCAGGACCCGATCGGGATGTGATTCTATCTGGGTAGTAGTGGATCGTTTGACCAAAGTAGCTCACTTTATCCCAGTGAAAACCACCTATACGAGTGCGAAGTTGGCCAAGATATATATGACCAGGATCGTATGTATGCATGGAGTTCCGAGGACCATCGTATCAGATAGAGGAACGCAGTTTACCTCGAAGTTTTGGCACCAGTTGCACCAGACTTTGGGTACCAGGCTAGAGTTCAGTACATCCTTTCATCCGCAGATAGATGCACAGACCGAGAGAGTCAATCAGATTCTGGAGGACATGTTGAGAGGTTGTGCGCTAGATTATGGATCTAGTTGGGATGATAATTTGCCCTATGCGGAGTTCTCATACAACAACAGCTACCAGGCCAGTTTGAAGATGGCACCTTTCGAAGCTTTGTATGGAAGGAGGCGCAGGACACCACTGATGTGGGATGAAGTTGGAGACCGTCAGTTGTTTGGACCAGATTTAATCAAAGAGTCCGAAGAGAAGGTGAAGTTGATTTGAGATAGACTGAAGGTAGCTCAGTCCAGACAGAAGAGTTATGCAGACTCAAAGCGCAAGGAGGTAGTCTATGAAATCGGAGACAGAGCATATCATTGTGTGTCACCTCTGCGAGGTGTTAAACGCTTTGGGGTTAAGGGAAAGTTAGCCCCGAGATTTGTAGGACCATACCGAGTTTTGGAGCGTATGGGAGAAGTGACCTACAAGTTGGAGTTACCCGAAGGACTGTCAGGAGTCCATGATGTGTTTCATGTTTCTCAGTTGAAGAAGTGCCATGCTGAGATGGCCGATATCCCTCTGAGAGATACAGTGCCCCTGGAAGCAATTCAGTTGGGTAGTGATTTAACCTACGAGGAGAAACCTGTCAAGATTCTCGAGTTTGCCAGCCGAGTTACCCGCAGCAAGGTTATCAAGTTTTGCAAAGTTCAGTGGAGTCACCATACCGAGGATAAAGCCACCTGGGAGCGAGAGGAAGACCTACGGAAAGACCACCCACACCTATTTTCTAGCCAACCCGAATCTCGAGGACGAGATTCATCTTAAGGGGGGTAGGTTTGTAACATCCCAAATTTCCAATTTGGAATGTTATACATAGGTCATCATATGCATATCATATTTTATCTGCATTTCGTTTGTGATCCTAGAAATTCTAAGCAACTCAAGGACCCACGGCGAGAGTTGGGGATTTCATTATTTTCATATTTGAATTTTCTCAAATTTGAAAAGAGGATCATTTTGGTTTTAATTATTTTCTCCCTAAATATTTCCAATATAAAAATAAATGAGAGGAGATAATATGACTTCTCCAAAAAAAGTAATATCGGAGGAAAAATATTAAAAGGAAATAAATATTTTATTTTGGATTTTTATTGCTATTTTATTTGAATTAGAAAATAATATGCATTTTTCAAAATGGCATTTTAGGCCAAGAAAATGTTCACTTTGTTCTAAATATTTTATTAAGACGGTGAAAATTGTTTTTGGCATTTTTCGAATTTTTTATATTATTTAGGATTTTTCCTTTCGGCGGAATTTATTTAAAAAATGTTCCCAGACTGAACTGGGCCGAAGGCCCAGCCGGCCCGCTGCGCGCCGCCTTCCCAGCCGTGCTCGCGGTGGACTCCGCCGGAGTCCGGCTCCGAGCCGCCCCTCCCGCAAGCCGACCTCGCCCCCCTTCCCTTTAAATACCCGCTGTCGCCGCCCCTCTCCTCGTCCGGCACTGCACCACCTCCGCCGCCAGCGCCGCCCGCCGCCGCCACTACTGCCATCGCTGCCGAGTACCGTCGCCGCCGCCCCGCGCCGCGCCACCGTCGCCCACGCCGCCCCACCTCGCCGGAACGCGCCGCCGCCCGCCGGACTTTTTTCGGTTTAGGTATAACCGTTCGGTTTTTTTAAAACCCTAGATCGGTTTTTTTCTATTGGATCGGTTCGGTTTTCTCGGTTTTGTTCTGTTTGCGAACGTTCGTTCGTTTTAACGAATGAATTAGTTTGTTAGCCTCTGTTAGCGGACGTTCGTCCGATAGATTTGTCTTTTTCTATTTTATTTTCTGCCAGGGACCTATCCGCGATTATTTTTATCGCAGATTAGCCCCTGATCTTCAAACCCTCGCAACTTTTTAACCGTTCGACCAAATCCAGTGAAACCAACGCCAAAATCTTCGTCTCGAGCCCCTCTTTCTGGTTAATCAACTTGAACATGGTTTTGAAAATTTAAAATTTGGTTTCAAGCAGATTTGAATTCGAAGTTCTTTTGACCATTGTTTCAGTTCCGTAGCTCCGTTTCGATTGATTCATTTTGAACATCGAAGCTCTTCAATTGGACTTTCAGATTGGATCTTCTTATTTGAGTTTTACCCTTGCATCTATGCTAGAGTGCTTATGTATACTATTGTTTGTTTACGATAGAATTCCCGGAGTGCGAAGCGTGCTACTACGAGTCTCTAGGGTTTGCAGATCGTCAGCAAGGCAAGTAACACATTGATCATACTCTTTTCATACCGAGTTTTTATGCATTAGTTTCAAACCTCAAACACTTGATGGTTAGGATGTGATTAACTTGTGGGTATTGGGAAGTAGATGATGAGGTAGAACCATTTGCCCCTTTTGTTATCAAACCTTGGGAGTTACTTCTTCGTTATGCTTAGGTTGCTATGCTATGCTCGTAGACGTGGTTTGGTTTGAGTGATCCATGACAGATGTGATATGATATGCTCATCATCATCTTGTGCCTTTGATCTCCATATCCAAAGCATGTTATGATCACCATCATCACCGGCTTGACACCTTAATCTCCATCGAAGCATCATTGTCGTCTCGCCAACTATTGCTTCTACGACTATCGCTACCGCTTAGTGATAAAGTAAAGCAATTACATGGCGATTGCATTGCATACAATAAAGCGACAACCATATGGCTCCTGCCAGTTGCCGATAACTGTTACAAAACATGATCATCTCATGAAACAATTTATATATCATCACGTCTTGACCATATCACAACACAGCAAGCCTTGCAAAAACAAGTTGGACGTCCTCTACTTTGTTGTTGCAAGTTTTATGTGGCTGCTACGGGCTTAGCAAGAACGGTTCTTACCTATGCATCAAAACCACAATGATTTTTCGGCAAGTGTGTTGTTTTAACCTTCAACAAGGACCGGGCGTAGTCACACTTGATTCAACTAAAGTTGGAGAAACAGACACCCACTAGCCACCTGTGTGCAAAGCACGACGGTAGAACCAGTCTCATGAACGCGGTCATGTAATGTCGGTCTGGGCCGTTTCATCCAACAATACCGCTGAATGAAAGTATGACATGCTAGTAAGCAGTATGACTATTATCGCCCACAACTCTTTGTGTTCTACTCATGCATATAACATCTACGCATAGACCTGGCTCTGATACCACTGTCGGGGAACATAGTATTTCAAAAAAAATCCTACGATCACGCAAGATCTATCTAGGAGAAGCATAGCAATGAGCAAGGAGTGTGTGTCCACGTACCCTCGTAGACCGAAAGTGGAAGCATTTAGTAACGCAGTTGATGTAGTCAAACGTCTTTGCGATCCAACCGATCCAAGTACCAAACGCACGGCACCTTCATGATCTACACACGTTCATCCCGGTGACGTCCCTCGAACTCTTGATCTAGTTGAGGCCGAGGGAGAGTTTCTTCAGCACGACGGCGTGGTGACGGTGATGATGAAGTTACCGCCGCAGGGCTTCGCCTAAGCACTACGACGATATGACCGAGGTGTAAAACTATGGAGGGGGGCACCGCACACGGCTAAAGATCAACTTGTGTGTCTATGGGGTGCCCCCTCCCCCGTATATAAAGGAGGTAGGGAGGAGGCCGGCCGGCCCTAGAGGGCGCGCCCAAAGGGGGGAGTCCTACTCCAAGTAGGAATCGGCTCCCCTTTTCCTAGTCCAAGTAGGAGAAGAAGAAAGGAGAGGGAGAGGGAGAGGGAAAGAGGGGCCGCGCCCCCTCCCCTAGTCCTATCCGTACTCCCCTTGGGGGTGCGCCACCTCCTGGCTGCTGCCCTCTCTCTCCCCTAAGGCCCACTAAGGCCCATTAATTCCCCGGGGGGCCCGGTAACCCCTCCGGCACTACAGTTTTATCCGAAACCATCCGGAACACTTCCGGTGTCCGAATAACATGGTCCAATATATCAATCTTTATGTCTTCCATTTCGAGACTCCTCGTCACATCCGTGATCTCATCCGGGACTCCGAACAACCTTCGGTACATCAAATCACATAAACTCATAATACGAATCGTCATCGAACGTTAAGCGTGCGGACCCTACGGGTTCGAGAACTATGTAGGCATGACTGAGACACATCTCCAGTCAATAACCAATAGCGGAACCTGGATGCTAATATTGGTTCCTACATATTCTACGAAGATCTTTATCGGTCAAACCGCATAACAACATACGTTGTTCCCTTTGTCATCGGTATGTTACTTGCCCGAGATTCGATCGCCGGTATCACTATACCTAGTTCAATCTCGTTACCGATAAGTCTCTTTACTTGTTCCGTAATGCATCATCCCGCAACTAACTCATTAGTTACATTGATTGCAAGGCTTATAGTGATGTGCATTACCGAGAGGGCCCAGAGATACCTCTCCGACAATCAGAGTGACAAATCCTAATCTCGATCTATGGCAACTCAACAAACACCATCGGAGACACCTGTAGAGCATCTTTATAATCACCCAGTTACATTGTGACGTTTGATAGCACACAAGTCATGAAGAAAGCAATAGCAATAAAACTAAACGATCATTTATGGTAAGCTAGCGGATGGGTCTTGGCCATCACATCATTCTCCTAATGATGTGACCCCGTTCATCAAATGACAACACATGTCTATGGTCAGGAAACTTAACCATCTTTTGATTAACGAGCTAGTCTAGTAGAGGCATACTAGGGATACTTTGTTTTGTCTATGTATTCACACATGTATCAAGTTTCCGGTTAATACAATTCTAGCATGAATAATAAACATTTATCATGATATAAGGAAATAAAATAATAACTTTATTATTGCCTCTAGGGCATATTTCCTTCAGAATCATGAACCTATTGCAAACCCTACATCAGGGATCCCTCATGCTTGCGCAACATGGAGAGCACCATAGGACAGCACTAATAATAAAACATACAACTCAAACCAATCATGATCATCAATCAAGCCATAGGACAAAACAGATCTACTCAAATATCATAGGATAGCCACACATCATTGGGAAATAATATATAGCGTTGAGCACCATGTTTAAGGACAAATTACAACAGGGAGAAGAGGTGTTACACCGCTGCATAGAGGGGGTGAGAGTTGGTGATGACGGCGGTGAAGTTGTTGGTGTAGACCGCTGTCACGACGATGGCCCCGGCGGCGTCCCGGTGCCACCGGGAGAGAGGGGGAGAGAACCCCCTCCTTCTTCTTCTTCTTCCTTGACATCCGCCTAGATGGGAGGAGGGTTTCCCCTATGGTCCATGGCCTCCATGGCGGCGGAGAGGCGGGAGCTCCTCCAAGATTGGATCTCTCTCTGTTTCCTTCTGTTACTGCGTTCCTATTTTCTGGCCTTTCATCGTTTCTTAAATTCCCGGAGATTTGTAACTCTGACTGGGCTGAAATTTTAACACAATTTTTATTCGGATATTGTCTTTCTTGCGGCGAAAGAAGGGCACCAACTACCTTACGGGGTGGCCACAAGCCTCCCAGGCGCGCCCAGGGTAGGGGCGCGCCCCTAGGGATGGTGGGCCACTCAGGCATCGTCTCACGTTGATTCTTTTGCCCAAAAATCACATATATTCCAAAAAAATCTCTGTAAGTTTCTATCTCGTTTGGACATTCATTTCATATGGATATTCTGCGAAACAAAAAACATGCAACAAACAGGAACTAGCACTGGGCACTGGATCAATATGTTAGTCCCAAAAATAATATAAAAAGTTGCCAAAAGTATATGAAAGTGTTAGAATATTGGCATGAAACAATCAAAAATTATAGATGCATGGTATCGAAGAGGCTAGCAATGGTGGAAGGATGAGAGTGTGTATAATCCATGGACTCAACATTAGTCATAAAGAACTCACATACTTATTGCAAAAATTTATTAGCCATCGAACCAAGTACTAACACGCATGCCCCTAGGGGGGATAGATTGGTAGGAAAAGACCATCGCTTGTCCCCGACCGCCACTCATAAGGAAGACAATCAAAAAAATAAATCATGCTCTGACTTCATCACATAACAGTTCACCATACGTGCATGCTTCAGGAATCACAAACCTTAACGCAAGTATTTCTACCAATCCAAAATTACTCACTAGCATGACTCTAATATCACCATCTTTATATTCAAAACTATTGCAAGGAATCAAACATATCATATTCAGTGATCTACGAGTTTTATGTAGGATTTTATGACTAACCATGTGAATAACCAATTCCTGTTAACTCTCTAAATAGATATAAGTGACGCATGAGAGTTTAATTCTTTCTACAAAAGATATGCCCACGCTCTAACAAATATAAGTGAAGTAAAGGAGCATTCTACAAATGGAAGTTTTCTATGTGTAGAGAAATAGGCAATCCAAACTTCAAATGATATAAGTGAAGCACATGAAGCATTCTATAAAGCCATACTCAAAAGATATAAGTGAAGTGCATGAAGCATTCTGTAAATCAACCAAGGACTTTCTCATACCAGCATGGTGCATAAAAGAAAAACGAAAAATAAACACAAAAGACGCTCCAAGAATTTATGCATATCATGTGACGAGTTAAAGTATAGCTCCAAGTAATATTACCGATAGTCGTTAGAAGAAAGAGGGGATGCCTTCCGGGGCATCCCCAAGTTTAGTTTCTTGGGAGTCCTTGAATATTACCTTGGGGTGCCTCGGGCATTCCCAAGCTTAGGCTTTTGCCACTCCTTATTCCTTCATCCATCGTGATCTCACCCAAAATTTGAAACCTTCAATCAAACAAAACTTAACAAAACCCCCGTGAGATCCGTTAGTATAATAAAGCAACTCACTACTTTAAGTATTGTTGCAAACCCATTCATATTTTATATTTGCAATATAACTACTGTACTCTAACTTCACCACGTTTATATCACCGATACAATCCATATATTCATCAAAACACGCAGAACAATGCATCAAAAACAGAATCTGTCAAAAACCGAGCAGTCTGTAGCAATCTGAACATTCAGCATACTTCTGTTACTCTAAAAAATCTAAAAAATTAGGACAAAATAAACAATTTGCATAGTAGTACTGGTAAAAATTTCAGAAACATTTGATGTTCTAGTAAAAAAATGTAAATTCACGCACTATAGCCAAAGTTTCTGTTTTTGCACTGCACATACCAAACAAGCAATCTAGTCATCCTAAAGGCAAATCTTTGCACATTATTTTTATAATGCAATGGATTTTTACAAGGGGATAATTATTTTTGTTCAAAAGTTTCTGTAATTCAAGATTTACAAAGTTTCCATGGGCATGAACAAAGTTCAAGGAGCTCCCCCACTTCAACGGCGCTCGTCTTTCTTACTTTCACTTTTCTTTTTGAAAAGTTTTAGGTTCCCCTCTATGTTTTTTTTAACTTTATAAAAGCACTCAACAGAATAAAATGACTCTCTAAAACTTCCGGGTTGTCTCCCTGACAGCGCTTTCTTTAAAGCCATTAAGCTAGGCAATAAAGTGCTCAAGTAATGGATCCACCCGGATCCCAAGGTATATCAAAGCCATTTTAATTAACAATGATTTGTAATTTAGTAGTGAGCACAAAGTAATATATATCATGCAACAACGAAGTCAACTCTCTTCCTATGCATCGGCATGTCATAAAAGAACAATTCATGCACACGAAGTAAATGCCAATGTATAGTATAAACAATTTCTTGCAACTTTATCGTATTGGAAACATAGAGAGGTGGAGATGTAGTTCCTTTCTCATAATAATTGCAAGTAGGAGCAGCAAGCACATGCATTATATTCATCAAAATAATCATGTGCAATAGTAGAACGCAACCCATCAATATAATCCTTAATAAGCGCAAACTTCTCCGATATAGTGTAGTTGGGAGAATTCAAAAAGATAATAGGACTATCATGTGTGTGTGCAATAGCAACAATTTCGTGTTTAACATAAGGAACTTCAGCAAGTTCATCTTCATAAGCATCATTCATATTGGCATCATGGCCACAAGCATAGCAAGCATCAAGTTCTTCAAAAAGGGATATTTCAAACGAATCCAAGGGATCATAGCAATCATCATAGCATTCATCCTTCGATAAGAATGAAGGGAAATTAAACAATGTGTGAGTTGAAGAGTTACTCTCATTAGAAGGTGGCCACGGGTAGCTAATCCGCTCTTCCTCCTTTTGTTCTTCACTCTCCTTGTCAACTTTTTCATCTAATGAGCTCACAGTGTCATCAATTTCTTCTTCCATAGTTTCCTGCAAAATATTAGTCTCTTCTTGGACAACTGAGACTTTCTCAATAAAATCATTAATATCGGCATTATATTCATAATTCTCATAGCAATATTTAAGTATAGCATAATTTTCAGGTCTGTAAACAGCATCATCATAATTTTCACACTTTTGAAGCCAAGGTTTCATTATCATTAAATTTATATGAAAAGGGAAGGTATGGAGCCTTCATCCTAGAGCAACAAGTATAATCATATCTCAAGCATAAATTCCAAGCATACCAATGGAACATATGAATTTGATCCCATAACAGTTTCCCTTTTTGAGTCAAGCAATAATCCCTAAACTATTGACGTTGATCCAACGTGTCTCCCATTATCAACTTGAATGGGGTTTTCTCAGGATTATCAAAGTAGTGTTTAATATTTTTCACATAACGAGCATCGAGGGTTTTAGGAGGTTCCCCATCTCCATGAGTAGCAAGTACACCTGATTTTTTTGGTATTTCGTGTTCCATATCCATAACTAAATATAGAGAACAACTTAGAACAGAAAATAAAATCTAGTTAGTGATAAAGCAAACAAGCACACACAAGAATATTCACCCCACGCTATTGCTCCCCGGCAACGGCGCCAGAAAAAGGTCTTGATGACCCACAAGTATAGGGGATCAATTGTAGCCTTTCTCGATAGTTAAGAGTGTCGAACCCAACGAGCAGCTAAAGGTAGAACAAATATTCCCTCAAGTTCTATCGACCACCGATACAACTCTACGCACGCTTAATGTTCGCTTTACCTAGAACAAGTATGAAACTAGAAGTACTTTGTACGTGTGATAAGATAGATTTGCAAGATAATAAAGAACACGTAAATAAAAGTTAGGGGTTGTTTAGATAAATAAAGAATTAAGTTAGTTTTAGTAGAGAGCTTTTTGTCACAAGAAAGTTATTTGTCCCTAGGCAACCGATAACTAGACCAGTAATCATTATTGCAATTTTATATGAGGGAGAGGCATGAGCTAACATACTTTCTCTACTTGGATCATATGCACTTATGATTGGTACTCTAGCAAGCATCTGCACTACCAAAGATCATTAAGGTAAAACCCAACCATAGCATTAAGTATCAAGTCGTCTTTACTCCCATACACAAACAACCTACTTACTCGGGTCTGTGCTTTTGTCACTCATGCCACCCACCATAAGCGAATCATGAACATATTTCAAACCCTACAGCGGGGATCCCTCACGCTTGCGCAGCACGGAGAGCACCATAGGACAACACCAATAATAAAACATACAACTCAAACCAATCATGATCATCAATCAACCCATAGGACAAAACAGATCTACTCAAACATCATAGGATAGCCACACATCATTGGGAAATAATATATAGCGTTGAGCACCATGTTTAAGTAGAGATTGCAGCGGCTAGAAGAGGTGTTACACCGCTCCATAGAGGAGGAGAGAGTTGGTGATGATGGCGGCGAAGTTGTTGGTGTAGATCGCTGTCACGATGATGGCCCCGGCGGCGTTCCGGCGCCACCGAGAGAGAGGGGAGAGAGCCCCCCTCCTTCTTATTCTTCTTCTTATTCCTTGACCTCCCCCTAGATGCGAGGAGGGTTTCCTCTCTGGTCCATGGCCTCCATGGCGCCGGAGAGGCGGGAGCCCCTCCGAGATTGGATCTCTCTCTCTATTTCCATCTGTTTCTCCATTCCTGTTTTCTGGCCTTTCACTATTTTTTAAATTCCTGGAGATCCTTAACTCCAATTGGGCTCAAATTTTAACATGATTTTTATCCGAAAATTGTCTTTCTTGCGGTGAAAGAAGGGCAGCAACCGCCTTACGGGGTGGCCACAAGCCTCCCATGCGCGCCCAGGGTAGGGGGCGCGCCCCTAGGGCTTGTGGGCCACTCGGGCAAAATCTCGCATTGATTCTTTTTCCCCAAATTCACATATATTCCAAAAAAATCTCCGTAAGTTTTATCGTGTTTGTAATTCGTTTGATATGGATATTCTGCAGAACAAAAAGCATGCAACAAACAGGAACTGGCACTGGGCACTGAATCAATATGTTAGTCCCAAAAATAAAAGTTGCCAAAAGTATATAAAATTGTAGAATATTGGCATGAAACAATCAAAAGTTATAGATACGAGGGAGACATATCAGTTTTCTAGATGTGCAACTAGGTGAGAAACCTATATGATGCTAACAACAACTACAACAAGTGCAAGCAAATGATACAACACAAGTAAAGCTTGCACAAAGTAAAGGTAAGAGATAACCACAAGTGGAACCGGTGAAGACGAGGATGTGTTACCGAAGTTCCTTCCCTTTGAGGGGAAGTACGTCCCCGTTGGAGCGGTGTGGAGGCACAATGATCCCTAAGAAGCCACTAGGGCCACTGTATTCTCCTCACACCCTCACACAATGTGAGATGTTGTGATTCCACTAGAGGTGCCCTTGAAGGCGGCGACCTGACCTTTACAATCAAGGTTGGGGCAATCTCCACAACTTAATTGGAGGCTCCCAACAACACCATGAAGCTTCACCACAATGGAATGTGGCTCTGAGGTAACCTAAACCATCTAGGGTGCTCAAACGCCCAAGAGTAACAAGATCCGGAAGGGATTAGTGGGGGGGTCAAATTTCTCTTGGTGGAAGTGTAGATCGGGGCGTTCTCAACCAATCCCTAGAAAATCAACAAGTTTGATTGGCTAGGGAGAGAGATCGGGAGAAAATGAGTTTTGGAGCAAAAATGTGAAGGAAATATGCCCTAGAGGCAATAATAAAGTTGTTATTTATATTTCCTTATATCATGATAAATGTTTATTATTCATGCTAGAATTGTATTAACCAGAAACTTAGTACATGTGTGAATACATAGATAAACAGACTGTCCCTAGTATGCATCTACTTGACTAGCTCGTTAATCAAAGATGGTTAAGTTTCCTAGCCATGGACATGTGTTGTCATTTGATGAACGGGATCACATCATTAGAGAATGATGTGATGGACAAGACCCATCCGTTAGCTTAGCATAATGATCATTTTGTTTTATAGTTATTGCATTCTTCATGACTTATAAATCTTCCTCTGACTATGAGATTATGCAACTCCTGAATACCGGAGGAACACCTTGTGTGCTATCAAACGTCACAACGTAATTGGGTGATTATAAAGATGCTCTACAGGTGTCTCCGAAGGTGTTTGTTGGGTTGGCATAGATCAAGAATAGGATTTGTCACTCCGTGTATCAGAGAGGTATCTCTGGGCCCTCTCGGTAATGCACATCACTATAAGCCTTGCAAGCGATGTGACTAATGAGTTAGTTACGGGATAATGCATTACGTACCGAGTAAAGAGACTTGTCGGTAACGAGATTGAACTAGGTAAGATGATACCGACGATCAATCTCGGGCAAGTAACATACTGATGACAAAGGGAACAACGTATGTTGTTATGCGGTTTGACCGATAAAGATCTTCGTAGAATATGTAGGAGCCAATAAGAGCATCCAGGTTTTGCTATTGGTTATTGACCGGAGATGTGTCTCGGTCATGTCTACATAGTTCTCGAACCCGTAGGGTCTGCACGCTTAACGTTCGATGACGATTTGTATTATGAGTTATGTGATTTGATGACCAAAGTTTGTTCAGAGTCCCGGATGAGATCACGGACGTGACGAGGAGTCTCGAAATGGTCGAGAGGTAAAGATTAATATATTGGAAGGTTACATTCAGACACCGGAATGGTTTCGGGAAGTATCGATAAGTTTCGGAGTACCGGGAGGTTACCGGAACCCCCCGGGGAAGTATTGGGCCTTAATGGGCTTTAGTGGAAAGGAGAGAAAGGGCCACAAGGGGAGGCAGCGCCCCCCCCCCCCAAGGCAAGTCCGAATTGGACTAGGGAGGGGGCGGCGCCCCTCTTTCCTTCTCCCTCTCTTCCTCCTTCCCTCTCTCCCCCTCTTGGAAAGGAAGGGGACTCCAACTAGGATTGGGAATCCTAGTTGGACTCCCCTATGGCGCGCGCCCCCCTTGGTTGGCCTCTTCCTCTCCCCTCCTTTATATACGTGGGAGGGGGGCACCCCATAGAGACACCAAGTCTTCTTTTAGCCATGTGCGGTGCCCCCCTCCACAGTTACACACCTCGGTCATATCGTCATAGTGCTTAGGCGAAGCCCTGCGCCGGTAACTTCACCATCACCGTCGCCACGTCGTCGTGCTGACGGAACTCTCCCTCATCCTCAACTGGATCAAGAGCTCGAGGGACGTCGTCGTGCTGAACATGTGCTGAACACGGAGGTGCCATACGTTCGGTACTTGGATCGGTTGAATCGTGAAGATGTTCGACTAAATCAACCGCGTTACTAAACGCTTCCACTTTTGGTCTACGAGGGTACATGGACATACTCTCCCGTCTCGTGGTTATGTATGACCTAGATAGATCTTGCTTGATCGTAGGAAATTTTTTGAAATACTGTGTTCCCCAACAGTGGCATCTGAGCCAGGTCTATGCATAGATGATATGCACGAGTAGAACACAAAGAGTTGTGGACGATAATAGTCATACTGCTTACCACCAACGTCTTACTTTGATTCGGCGGTATTGTTGGATGAAGCGGCCCGGACTGACATTACATGACCGCATTCATGAGACTGGTTCTACAGACGTGCTTTGCACATAGGTGGCTGGCGGGTGTCTATTTCTCCAACTTTAGTTGAATCGAGTTTGACTACGGTCGATCCTTGTTGAAGGTTAAAACAACATACTCGACAAAAAATCGTTGTGGTTCTGATGCGTAGGTAAGAACGGTTCTTGCTAGAAGCCCGTAGCGGCCACGTAAAACTTGCAACAACAAAGTAGAGGACGTCTAACTTGTTTTTGCAGGGCATGTTGTGATGTGATATGATCAAGACGTGATGAGATATAAATTGTTGTATGAGAAGATCATGTTTTGTAAAAGTTATCGGCAACTAGCAGGAGCCTTATGGTTGTCGCTTTATTGTACAAAATGCAATCACCATGTAATTGCTTTACTTTATCACTAAGCGGTAGCGATAGTCGTGGAAGCAATGGTTGGTGAGACGACAACGATGCTACGAGGGAGATCAAGGTCTCAAGCCGGTGACTGTCGGAGTAAATGACCACGGGTAGCCTCATCAGCCTCCCATGGTATTTCAAGACATCGGGGCCAGCTGCGCCCCTCAAGCATCAAGGACAAAGGGCCGCCTTCTTGGGGCCGGCTGGTCCAAATGGCCGGCTGCCAGAAGGCGGCGCAATCGAGAAGACGGCCATGAAGTGGGCCGACTCCTAGCAGGCGGACCCTCATGCCCTCAAAGTTTGCACCCTCATTACGACGACAGGACGGGGCGTGGCTACAGTGCGGCCTACCACCCCCGAATCCAGGGCGGAACGTCGCCACAGTGCAGCGTACTAGGCGGACGTCCCACGCCCGACGCGACACTGTTGCCATGCTGCTCGTGACATCACCCATGGCATAGAGAGCCATGCTCCCACGACGGGCTGTCGGTACGGCCCGCAGGCGGCAGGCCATACCTGTCCGTGAGAAGCCAGAAGGCGGCAAGCCCAGACCAATCGGCTTAGGTGGAGGCCGACTCCCAGAAGGCGGCCCTCCCCCTCCCTCGGAGTTTGCGCGTCATTAATCAGAAGAGACGGGGAATGGCTACAGTGAGCTCCCGCTAGGCGGCGGGACTGTAGCCATGCTCTCCCCGACAAAGCACACATCATTAGTGGCACTGCCACAGTACTAAGCAGCCGGCAAGACCCGCGAGCGGCGAGCGCGGCCTGTCGGCCAAGTACAGGACAGCCGGCGGGACCCACCAGGCGGCGGGCCCTAGCAGCCGGCGGAGAAGCCAGCCACCAGAGACACTGGCCGCTGGGTCCAACATCCAGCCAGATTACCATTGTACCCCTGGGGGTAGGCCTATATAAACCCCCCAGGACACCCATGCAAAGGGTTCAGCTTCTTAGACACCACACCCACATAGAGAGAGGAGTAGAGCTATCCTTGCCCTTCTTCCTCCTCTAGCCAAATAGCTCAAGGAGCAAGCTTGTAGCTACTTGTTGAGATAGTGATCATGCGGAGACCCCACAGAGCAGGACTAGGGGTGTTATCTCCCAGGAGAGCCCCGAACCTGGGTAAGATGCGTCGGCGTACGTGTTTGCACCATATCCCGTTTTCAGGCACCAGCGATGTATTACTCTCCCCCACCATGATAAGCCATCCTTTGGCATATGTCGCATGAAACCCCCGACGTTTGGCACCCACCATGGGGCTAGGTGCACCGTCGTCCGGAGACCTGTTCTGGACGGGAACCCTTTTCCTTCCTAGCAAGCGCAGCCAGCCCGGCACGCCCGATGGCGCCTGCACCGACGGGCTGCATGGGGCAAAAGCCGCTTGCGCAGCAAGCGGCCTCACCGATCTCATCGGCGGGATCTGCCTCCGACGAGCCCACGCCCGACGCGGGAGCTGCCAGCTCTGAGAGCTGCCTCATCGACCTCCTTGGCAAGCTCCACATCACCAATGAGCCGGCCTCTGGCCTGGAGTCGATTAGCTCCACCGACCCGATGCTTGCCGACTCCGACACGGCATCCCTCGATGCTTTACCCACCAACGTGGTGGTCATCGATGACCCTCTCCCTCGCGCGGATAGCTGTGGCAGCACCGTCACAGAGGTGCTCGTCATCAGCCACGACGGAGCGTCTGGCGGAGCCGCTCAGGACCCACTGCAGGCGGCACTGCTGGACCTGTCCGCACCCATCACGGCAGACGCCTACGCCGAAGCGCTAGAAGCCTGCCGCGTCTCGCTTGTCGAGAGCGCCAAGAAGTTGGCTACCAGCGCGAGATCGACCGCGCTATCGGCGGCACGCCGGCTGCTGGCGAGCCTAGCCGAGTGGGCACCGTCTGCCAGCGCGGCGCAGCCGTCGCCAGCATGTTCGGGGTAGACCGCCCTGTCTATGCCACGCCCATGGAGAACATACATGCTGCCCAGGCGGCAACGGATGAGCAGGACCACCTAGAGGGCGACGAGCGTCGCTCCATGACGGAGCACATGCAGCAACTCCTCGACGCAGCTACCGCGCAGCAAGAAGGCGGCCGCCGTGTGGCTAAGAATCCTCCCTCCCGCCGAGATCAAGGCGCGACCTCCCGGACGCTGACAAGCGGCGCCCGCGACCAGAGAGACCGAGAGCCGGTAGCTAGCCGCTGCCGGACACGTCTCACCATCGAGCGCGACCAAGACGACCGCCCACGAGCAGTGGAACGACGGGACGATCGCCCGCCTCCCCCGCGCAGGGAGAGGCACGCCTCCCCGCCGCTTGTTGAGCATCCAACCCTCAGGGACCAGCTAGGCTGCCGAGAAGGAGTCGGAGAGAACGACGCCCGCCACCGGATCGACCGCCTGACTCGATCCCTGGCGGTAGAAGAAAAAGATGCAATTGGTACCCCTTGTTTCGGCCCCCGCATTCGCGACGAGCCCTTTCCCAAAGGATTCTCGCTCCCCAGAGACACGCCCAAGTACAATGGCTCCGTGAAGCCGGAGGATTGGCTGGTGGATTACTCCACCGCGGTCAACATAGCAAACGGCAACAAGCGCGTTGTCGTGAATTACGTCCCCCTCATGCTTCAGGGCACGACCCAGACATGGCTGAACAACCTCAAGCCCTACAGCGTCAATAGCTGGCTGGACTTCACCGAAGTTTTCATTCGCAACTTCACCAGCACCTATAGTGGCCGCCCAAGCCTCGCCAGCTTTCTCTATGCGTCCAAGGCCCCACCGAGTCCACCCGCGACTACTTGACACGGTGGGCCGAACTGCACAACTCCTACGAAGGGGTGCACGAGGTGCAAGCCATAGAGTACTTCACCGCTGGGTGCAGAGAAGGCACCCTACTCAAGCACCGACTCCTCTGCGATGAGCCGGCCACGCTCGATGAACTGCTGATCATAGCAGACAAATACGCCACTGCCGACTCCTCCATGAAGTCGGAGCTCTAGGTGGACGCGTCCGGGAAGGTGCTCCCTCCGGCTCCTCGGACGCCGGCTGGTGACAACAGTCGGTGCCAGCAACAGAATGGCAACAAGCGCAAGGCCCCGCAGCCAGCTTCCACCAGCTGGCAGGTGGCGACAGTCAAGGATCAGCAGCTGGAGGGACAACCTGGCCCCAAGCGCCAGAAGGGCGGCAAACCTGCCTGGTTGCCCGCCTTCTCCTATGAGCAAACCCTCGATGCTCCCTGCAAGTTCCACAACGACGCAAAGCCATCCAACCACGCCACCCGGAAGTGCCACTGGCTCACCCAAATCTCCAAGGGCGAAGGATTGCTGCCTCCTCTGCCAGCTGGCCAGCCGCCTCCTCATCACCCGGCAGCCCGTCCAGCAGTCGGCGCTATCCAAGACGAATTCCCTGAAGAACATGGAGCCTACGTCGTCTTCACCAGCGTGGCCGACGACAAGCATAGCAGACGTCAGCAGCACCGGGAAGTGAATGCTGTCACATCAGAAGCCCCAGAGTTCATGCACTGGTCCGAGAAGCCCATCAGTTGTAACCGAGATGACCACCCGGAGGTGATGCCTTCTCCGGGCTCCTATGCCTTAGTGTTGGATGCCACCTTTGCAACAGAGAGGCGAGTTGCTCGTTTCTCCTGAGTTCTGATAGATGGCGGTAGCAGCATCAACATCCTTTACCGCAACACCATGGAGAAATTGTGCATCAAATAGAAGCAGCTCCAGCCCAGTCGGACTGTTTTCCATGGCATTGTGCCCGGCCTTTCCTACTCACCAATTGGCAAGATCAAGATAGATGTCCTCTTCGGAGACAAAGATCACTTCCGCCGCGAAGCAATTTGGTTTGAGGTGGTTGACCTGGAGAGCCCATACCACGGTTGCATGGCCGGCCTACTCTAGCCAAGTTCATGGCAGTGCCGCACTATGCCTACCTCAAGATGAAGATGCCGGGAACCAAGGGTATTATCACTATAGCTGGAGACTACAAGAAGTCGGCCGACTGTGCTGCTTCTAGCAGCCGGCCGGCCGAGTCCCTGGTGATTGCTGCTGAGAGGAAGCTCCTGGACCGGGTGGTGGCCATGGCCAGCAAGCAGTCGGACCTGTCACCAGATCCCAAGGAGTCAGAGACCCAGGGATCCTTCCAGCCGGCCAAAGAAACCAAGAAGATCCCCTTGGACCCGAACCACCTGGAGAGGTTCGCTATCGTAGGTACTAACCTCGATAGCAAATAGGAAAGCGAGCTCGTCGATTTCCTCCGTGAGAATCGGGACATCTTCGCATGGTCTCCCAAAGACATGCCGGGTGTTCTGACGGATTTCGCCGAGCACAAGCTACACGTTAGAGCAGATGTAAAACCAGTCGAGCAACCCCTCCGCCGCCTGTTAGAGGAGAAGAGAAGAATTGTTGGTGAAGAGATAGCCCGACTTCTAGCAGCCGGCTTCATTATGGAAGTGTTCTTTCCAGAATGGCTTGCCAACCCAGTCCTTGTACTGAAGAAGAACAACAAGTGGCGCATGTGTATTGATTATACCAGCCTCAACAAAGCCTGCCCCAAAGATCCATTTGCTTTGCCACGGATAGACCAAGTGATTGACTCCACGGCCGGATGCAAGCTGTTGAGTTTTTTGGATGCCTACTCAGGATATCACCAGATCAAGCTGAACCCGGCCGATCGGCTGAAGACCGCCTTCATCACACCATTCGGAGCCTTCTGCTACCTGACCATGACATTCGGCTTGAGAAATGCCAGTACCACTTTTCAGCATTGCATGCAGAAGTGCCTCCTCAAGCAACTCGGCAGAAATGCCCACGTCTATGTAGACGATATTGTGGTGAAGACGGAGAAGCACGGTACCCTCTTGGAACATCTCAAGGAAACTTTTGATAATCTGTGCCATTTTCAAATCAAGCTCAACCAAGAGAAGTGTGTCTTTGGAGTACCAGCCGGCCAGCTCCTTGGCTTCCTGGTCTCAGAGCACGGCATTGAGTGCAATCATGTAAAGATCAAAGCCATCGAGAGGATGGAGAGACCCGCTCGACTGCGAGATGTCCAGAAGTTTACCGGCTGCTTGGCATCCATCAGCCGCTTCATCAGTCGGTTGGGTGAGAAGGCTCTTCCCCTGTACCAGCTCATGAAGAAAACCACTCACTTCGAGTGGAACGACAAGGCGGACGAGGCCTTTCTCCAGCTGAAGAAGATGATGACCACGACGCCTGTCCTGGCGGCTCCGGCTGCTAAGGAGCCTATGCTCCTCTACATCGCCGCCACTAGCCGGGTGGTCAGTACTGTCATAGTGGTAGAGCGCCCAGAAGACGGCAAGGCACAGCCTGTCCAGAGGCCTGTGTACTACTTAAGCGAGGTGCTGTCAACCTCAAAGCAGAACTACCCTCACTACCAGAAGATGTGCTACGGCGTGCACTTTGCCGCCAAGAAGCTCAAGCCATACTTTCAAGAGCACCCCATCACGGTTGTCTGCACCACCTTGCTTGCTGAGATCATAGGCAACAGAGATGCCTCGGGCCGGGTGGCCAAATGGGCCATCGAGCTGGCCACCTACACCATCTTTTACCAGCCTCGCACCGCCATCAAGTCCCAAGCGCTGGCCGACTTCCTCATCGACCGGGCCGAGACCCAGTACCTGCCGCCAGCGCCGGACTCTACCCATTGGCGGATGCACTTTGATGGCTCGAAGATGCGAACTGGTTTGGGATCCGGCATTGTCCTCACCTCTCCCAAAGGCGACAAGCTCAGCTACACACTGCAAATTCACTTTGCCGCCTCCAACAACGTGGCCGAGTACGAAGCACTAGTACACGGACTTCGGCTGGCCAAAGAGATCGGCATCCGCCGGATCCTGTGCTATGGCGACTCGGACTTGGTGGTCCAATAGTCATCTGGCGACTGGGACACCAAGGATGCAAACATGGCAAGCTACCGCTTCCTCGTCCAGCAACTCAGCGGATATTATGAAAGGGTGCAAGTTCCTTCACGTGCCATGGGCCGACAACGAGCAAGCAGATGCCCTGGCATGGATCGGCTCCACCCGACAAGCCATACCAGCCGGCGTCTCCCTTCAGCGCCTCCTCAAGCCGTCCATCAAGCCTTCGTCAGAATCAGAGTCTATCCTCGTGTTGGCCACCCCCGGAATAGTCGGATCCGACTCGGGGGCTGCAGCAGTCGGCCTGAGGACTTTGGCAGGCGGCTCGGGGACTGCAGCAGCCGCACCCAGCCTGGGAACTTCAAAACCCGGCCCGGGCTGCAGCAGTCGGCCCGGGACTTCGGCAGGCGGCTCGGGGACTACAGCAGCCGCACCCGGCCCGGGGACTTCAACAATGCAGCAAGCGGCGGCCGACTCCACCCCGCCGCCTCCCAACCCAACCGCCCTAGTTGAAGTGGCCGTAATGATAGTGGATGAAGTCCAAGAACCATCATGGGCGCAGCCCGTCCTCAACTTCCTGGTGAGCAGAGAGCTACCAGCTGACGAGATTTTGGCCCGACAGGTGCAGCGTCGGGCAGCAGCATACACCATCATCAACAGAGAGCTTGTCAGGCGCAGCGTCACCGGCGTGTTCCAGCGCTGCGTAGAGCCAGAGAAGGGCAAAGCAATCCTCGGAGACGTTCACCAAGGCGAGTGTGGCACCATGCGGCCTCCAGATCTCTTGTCGCCAAAGCTTTCCGCCATGGTTTCTTCTGGCCGACTGCTCTAGAGGACGCCAAGGATCTGGTCAAGAAATGCAAGGGGTGCCAGAAGTTTAACTCCAAGCAACATCTGCCGGCTTCGGCACTCAAGACCATCCCCCTTACCTGGCCCTTTGCCGTATGGGGGCTGGACATGGTGGGCCCATTCAAGACAGCATGCGGCGGCATGACCCATCTGCTTGTCGCCGTGGACAAATTCACCAAGCGGATTGAAGTGAAGCCAATCAAGAAGCTAAACGGTCCGACTGTTGTGACCTTCATCGCAGACATCACCGTCCGGTAGTACTACCACATAGCATCATCACCGACAATGGCACAAACTTTGCCAAAGGCGCCTTGGACCGTTTCTGCGTGACGCAGAGCATCCGACTAGACTTAGCTTCCGTTGCCCATCCGCAGTCAAACGGCCAAGTCGAGCGAGCAAACGGCCTCATCCTCTCCGGCATCAAGCCCCGACTGGTCGAGCCACTAGAGCGCTCGGCCGGCTGCTGGATCGACGAGCTGCCGGATGTCCTCTGGAGTCTATGCACCACTCCGAACAAGTCAACCGGCTTCATGCCCTTCTTCCTCGTGTACAGAGCTAAGGCCGTCATCCCAACTGACATCGAGTTCGACTCACCTCGCGTCATCATGTACACGGAGGCGGAGGCGGAGGCGAAGGAAGCACGAGAAGATGGCATCGATCTGCTAGAAGAAAGCCAGTTGTTGGCACTCAGCCGGTCCTCCATCTACCAGCAGAGCCTGCACCGCTACCACAATCGGAAGGTCAAGTCTCGATCCTTCGAAGAGGGAGACCTTGTGCTCCGACTGATCCAGCGAACAGCCGGCCAGCACAAGCTCTCGGCACCTTGGGAAGGCCCCTTCATCATCAGCAAAGCCTTGGGCAACGACTCCAACTACCTGATCGATGCACAAAAGCCCAGGGCATGCAAGAGGGACGACTCCGGCAAGGAAACAGAGTGCGCATGGAATGCAAATCTCCTTCGAAGATTTTACAGTTGATGAAGTATGTACCACGCTACCTTTTGTATTAAGCGCAAAGACATCGGGTCCCTCGAGGAGCACTCGAGGGCGACCCTCTTTATCTATATGACAAGTTTTATGCCTATGAATGTGTTATTTCATTCTTCTGCGTGGCACCGGGTTCGACCAGTCGGCCCGGGGGCTTGCCGCCTTGTACTATGTTGGTGCCACCGGCTGTTGGACAAGTAGTGTGCCGGCACCTAAGCCCTCTCTTGCCACAAGCCGCAGCTCGTAGAGCGACTGACCGGCCGGCAAGAGTTGAAGGCAGGAAATGGTCCCACATAAAAAATGGCTAAGGACCAAAGCACTCACTTAAGCCAAGCCGGCTCCTCGCCTCACCGACCGGCTGCTGAGCAGCCGGCCGGCCAGCTTCTTACTTAACTTGCTATGTTCTAAACGGCCAAAGTACTTGTCCTCCCAAATGGCTAAGTACTTGATCCAGCCACAGACCATAGAGCGGCTGTCTGGCTGGCAAGGCAGCAGCCAAGGGAGGGCGGCAAAGGAAAAAAGCCAAAAGAACGGAAAAGCCAAGACAAGTCGGAACTCGGCAAAGCACTACTCATGCGAAAATTAATTTACATAGAAAAAGGCCCTCGGCCAGCATTCAGCAAAGTTTGAATACACCCCCAGCGGGTGGAACTGCGCAAATTTAGGAAGTCTGTCCGAAAGATTACAAAAGCACGTAAAGATAAGATAAAATTGGCTGCCTAGGCCAAAGGAGCAGTAGGCGGGTCCGGTAGGCTGGTGGAGTCAGCGGCGCTGGTTGGTGAAGTGGTCGTCCGGTGAGTCTCGGCCTGGTCAGCGTCGATGGCAGTCGGCGTGGTCACGTGCGGCTCATTGCTCGAGGCTCGATCGAGCTGAGGCTGGCTGTCCGCTCCGTCATCCGGTGCGTCGTCTTGACCATCCTCGCCCTCCTTGTCCTCCCCTTCATCGCTGGAAGCAATTTCCTCTGCCGAATCCTCACCGTCCTCTAGGTTCAGCCCAAACCAGTCGGCCGGCACCTCGGCTCCCCGTTCGTCCAATTCGGGGATGAAGTCACCAGTGTTGGTGTACTCGGCAATTGCCGCCGTGCGTTGAGTGAGCGCAGGCCCCACCGCCACCAACTCTTTGCTGGCTTCCTGCCGGAATGTGGCCAACTGGGCTAGGTTTAGCCCAGGATACCACGCCTTGACGAACTCCAAGGCCCGCCGTGTGCCTGCCCGAGCCGCAGAGCCCTTCCACGCCTTGAAGCGGCCGACAGCCACCTCTAGCCACTCGGCGGTCGGGTTGGGGGTGCGTGGGATCTGAGCGTCCAGCCAGAGGGCGGTCAGCACCTAGGCTCCGACGAGCTGTAGGCGGCGGAGCATCCGATGGGCCAGTTGCAGGCGCGCCTGAATGGCGAGGAGCTGCTCGCTGAGGTTCCGGGGCGCGTTGGGCGCGATTGCTGCACCAGCCTGTCTTCGCTCATCACGGCGAGCCTCGATGGCCTGGCTGGCGGCAACGGCATGACCAGGAAAGAACTCGGCGCTAGAAGAAAAAGTAAGTCTGAAGCCATAAGCCGGCTCATATAGTAGTCGGTGGCCGAAAGAAAAGGAGAAGTAACTTACCGTCGATCATGTCCGCGATCTCGCTGTAGCCATCGAACAGAGCTTGCTCCCTCTCGGCCCAGCTCGAGCGTTCAGTCTCGAACTCGGCCTGGAGGGTGGCCTCCCTGTCCTTCGCCTTCTGGAGCTCCGTCCTGTGCCGGTCCGCCTGGTCCGCCAGCTCCTTGACCAGTTGGTCGCGCTCCTGGGCCACCTTGCTGCACTCCTCCTCCTTGGCGCGCAGGCGGTTTGGGCTTCACCCAAGCGCTGCTGCAATGTGGTGTTGGATCCTGCAAAGACAAGAAAGAGAAGACACTCAACAAGATTGACCAAGAAGACAAGTAGTTGCCGGGAAGATCCGGCCCGACTGCTCAACAGTCGGCCCGAATCTCAGGGACTACACCCAGCGGGTGCGCTGGTGCGCCCCCGCAAGGAAGAGGGCGGAGTGCTTACTCCGGCTATTGTTCAAGTCAGTGGTCCACTTGGCCAGCTCCTGGACTTGGGAGTTGAAGGCGGCCGCGCGGATGTTGTGGTAATCCTGCAACGAAGATAACAGAAGGAAAAGAAGTCAGCACTCGGAACATACCTTTAAGTTCCGAGCCGCCTACTCAGCAGTCAGCCCGGAACTCGGGGGCTACACCCAGTGGGTGCGCTGGCGCGCCCCCACGGAAGATTACAAGATTCAAAAACAAAAACAAGAAGCATACCCGGACAGCCGCCCGCGTCGCCAAGAACTCCTGCGTGTATTGCTTGAGAGCGGTGGTCTGGGCCTGAAGCCGGACCCGGACGTCCTGCGCGGCCGTGTTCAGTACAGCCGTCCCGCCCCCAGGTGTCCACTCCGGCGGGGCCGCGCTGGTGGCCTCAGCGTCGGAGGCTACTGAGCTAGATGTCCCGATCTCCTGCGGCTGGGGCGCTGAGGTCGCTTTCGCCGCGCGCCGGCGCATCGGGGCGCGGATCGCCGGAGTCGAGCGCACCACCAGCTCACCGTCAGCTGGCGGCACCGGTGGTGCTTCAGGACGACTGCTCTGCACATCAGCAGTCGGCGCGCGAGGAAGCACGTCCACCTCCAAAATGATGGGGTCGCCTCCTCCCCTCTCCATGGTTGGCTGGTCGTCGTCGACTCCTCTAGTCGGCGCCTGGGTCTCTGGCGCCGGTGGCGCGGAGCGCAGAGGGATGATGAGTTGCGGGGTCCGGCTGCGTGCGGCCTCTTCCGCTTGCACATTAGCGGCCGCGTACGCCTCCGCCTTGGCCGCCGCGTTGGTTTCTTCCTGCGCCGCCTTGGCCGCATCCGCCTTCTCTTGCTCTGCCTTCTCCCATTCTTCGCGCGCCTCCTGCGCGTTCCTCGCTGTCGCCTCCTAGAGGTCGTCGAGCGGATCTATGCGGCGGGTGTTGGCGGAGGCCTCCGCCACCCCGATCACGGAAGCAGAGACGGACCGCTCAAGAGAGAGCGGGGCCCTGTTCGAAGCAAGATAAGAAGAAACCCAGAAAGAGTTTGCAACAAAGAAGAAAAGAAAACATAAGAGAAATCAAGCACTTACGCAGACACCATCGGGGGCTGCTTCGGGGCCCTTTGGAACTGGGCCGCCTTCACGGCGGTCTCTTGCCGTTTGGTCGCGGCGACCGTGTTCTTGGGCTTCTTCGGCCGGCTGCTGAACAGCAACGAGCCGACTCGGCGCTTTGATGCGCCTCCTGGTGCAGTCGGCGCGGCGGAAGAGCTCGCACCCGCCTTGTCGGCGCCGTGCATGCGGCGCAGATCGTTCTCCTCCTTGTCGTCGTCCGGCCAGTCCTCGAGGCCGCCTCCTCCTCCGGAGCCGCCTGCTCCACCACCGCCACCCGTGGCGTCATCCTCCTCCATGGCGGCTGCCCCCAAGTCAGGGTCGTCCACATCGCTTCTCATCCGGTCCAGCATGAACACGTAACCCGGCTCTAGAGCGTCGGCGGCCGACTGGGTCGAGAAGACCTGTTCCATTGCCGAATGATCAGACGGCGAAGCGAGAACTCGAACAAGCAAAGAAGAAAAAGGGAGAACAAGACTCACCACAGGCGGCGGGTGTGCGCGGTCGTGCGGCCACTTGCCGAACTGCCAGTCCGTCTCCGACAGCTTGCAGTTAGAGAAGTAATTGAATAGCCGGGCCACCTCCACGTCCGGCAGCTCCCGCGTGCACATCCGGCATGGGTCCCGGTGCCCACTCATGCTGCTGATGATGTGCGGCCGGGCTTGAAGGGGAAGCACTCGGCACGCCACGTAGGCGGCCAGCAGGTCCGAGCCCTTGAGGCCCTCTGACTCCGTCATCACCTGAAGTCGGGCGAGGGCGGCGTTGGAGACGGCCGATAGGGTGGCCGGTACCGCCAGTTGGTGCGCGGCTCAACAGGCGGGCCGGCTACATAAGTCGGCAAGTGGACATAGTCCATCGTCGGGTGGAGGTTCTTGATGTAGAAATAGGACTTCTGCCACAGTTTGGCCGACTGCAGCAGGGAGATGGTCGGGAAGCGGTTCTCGGCACCCGGACGCCGCACCGCCACGCAGGCTCTGCACTGAGTGTGGGGACCCCGACTCATAAGTCGAGATCACCGAATGCACGTGTACAGTGATCCCAAAGATCAATGCTCACTGAACACACTGATGCTGAATAACAAGAGTCTTACATCCATACATACCGTCTTACACAAATTATGACCATTATGGTCAAGTCTTACATAGATAAGCCTCACGGCTAAACATCGAATAAACTCAAATAGCGGAAGTCTTCATAGATAAGTAGAACCCATGCCATCTGCCTTAACCCTACAGGCATTCTGACTGGGAAAGCATCCTAGTTCGCATGTTTGCCTCCGAAGAACTCTTCTTCAAATTCCTGCTCTTCCATGCCTGGCCAATTAAAAAACCAGTGGCAAGCCAATGAGTACTTCGAATGTACTCGCAACTAACCCATGTTTTGGCTCAAGATACAACAATGCATGACATAGGTAATTTTTTGCAGAAAGCTAATTTTATTGTGCTATGACATGTTCAACAACTGGTAAATCATGCACCATATGAATTCAAGTAACCATAGGGACTGGTTACAGATATCAATATAAAGGGAGTGGGCTTCAACCCAACTCAATCATGTCAAGTCCTTTGACTTGACCCAAGTAGTTCTTCCCACTTATCCAAACACACACACTGGTTTGTAAACAAGTGGACGTAGCCCAAGAGCGGTTACCCAACTGTCCTTGACCGTGGACATGGCTATTCGAATAGTTTTACACTCTGCAGAGGTTGCACACTTTACCCACAAGATCCGGGGAACTTCCGTGTCATCCACGACCCGCGGTACCTCAAGTACCCGGGGTAAGCACCCGATCACTATCTTTCCCTACACGTCACTAACATAGGGTCCACTCGATTGATAGTAACCCCCGTGCCCAAAATTTCACATCTTAAGATTGTGGAGCTTTGCTCCCATATTCATCACATACCACCGGCACGGGGTACCAACGGTGTGGCTGGTGCCCTGTGAAAACAGTCATGGCCGCCTATCCAAGCACGACCCCGTCCCGAGAGTGACCTCGTGTCACCCCCGTCACTAGTAATGCGGGCACCATGCTAGTATCGGCCTAGGTAATCAATAATGCCCTTTCCCATATAAGGGTAGAGTGGTTGCGCACGTAAGGGTGGAGTAACGGTCGCAACTTAAACCAATCTGTTTTGAAAACAACACACACACTTGCCTCGGTACACCACTTCGTCATCAAGTGGTTACCCAACTCATTATCTCCCTCGGACATTAGTGGCACCCGACGGAGTTTTCAAAAAGTCTTTGAGAATACTTTTGTCTCCATCACCATGCATATACTTGTCCCTTTTTGCGTAGCAACTACTTTAGCATCCTATCTACTCCCACTCGCATAACCCTCGTAGAAAGGTAGGGTCATGCATCATGCAAGTATCAACGAGTAAAGCAACGGAGTAACCCACCAAGGTGGTACCCTCCCATCATGATTCCGGTGCAACAACAACAAGTGCTATATGACATGCATAAAAAGGTTTCACGATATGGTCAAAGGGTTGCTTGCCTGGCTCAGCAAAGTCTTCTGGTCCAACTCCTTCGTCAGCAACGCAATCTATCGTCGCAATATAACAACGAGAAAATAAGGCAATAGTAAAATAGAAAAACCAAAGTGCTCAGAAAAATGTCAACTAATTTTTGTTAAATACTAGAGTGTACTCTAAGAATGAGAAAATTCCTAGTTTTGGATTTGGAGTCATGGAAATAGTGCTAGGAATTTTTAGTGACAGGCATAAATGCTCAAATTCAAATTTAAATTTGAACAGTGAAGAAAAGTTGGTTTGATAAGAGTGAAAACTGCACCATTAAATAGGTGGGATTATTACAAGAATTTAGGAGTTGAAATTATTGCATTTGGATTATTATTTAATCTTGTGGAATTTTTGCAAGTTTAACAGAAAAGAAAAAGGAGAAGGGGCACTGTGCCTGCTGCGCCAGAACAGCTGCAGCGCAGCAGGCCTAGCCAGAGACGCGGCCCAGCGCACTGGTGCATGCGCGCGCGCCAGGTTAAACCTGATGGGCGGGGCCCAGGCGTTAGTGAGAGAGAGGGGCGATGGAGAGGAGAGGCTGACAGGCGGGGCCTGCCTGTCATCCCTAACCCTGAGTCCAGACGGCCGGCGACCTCACCAGCGACGATGCAGGGCACGGCGAGGTCGGGCGAGGCACGGCTGGACTCAGCATCGAGTCGCCGTTCGGGTGGTGGCGGTTGCGGTCGGCCGGGTGGCCTGGTTCGCCGGCGACGAGGAGGCACGGCGGAGGAGCTTCGGGTGGCGGCGGTTCCGGCCGTTTCCGGCAGCTACAGAGAGGGGAAGCAGGGGGGAAGGATCAGTGGAGTGCGGGGGTTCCAGATCGAGGCTTAGGAGCAGTGGGGAGAGCTTCTACCATGCGGACGACGGCGAGCGGCGGAGCTCGAGCTCGAGAGCTTCTGGAGAGGAGCGGGTGGTGTACGGGGTGATTAGGGGAGTGAGAGAGCGAGTGGTGACGAGAGGAGGGCTCGGGGAGGCCCTTAAATAGGCGAGCGATGGTCCACCGTGGTCCAGTGCGCCGGCAAGGCCGTTGCCATCGCTACGGGTCACGGGGGATCGCAACGAGGTGTCGGGGGTGCTCGTGGGGTTGGTCTAGGGCGAGGGGAGAGAAGAGAGGGAGAGCAGGGGGCCCAGGGGCACCGCATGTGTGAGCGCGCTCACTGGTGCGCTCGGGCGGCTGGCACGCGTGCGAGCTGGGGCGAGAGGAGGGAGAAGGAGGAGGGGGACAGTGGTTTAGCGTGTCGCGGACGCCGAGGCACCTCGTCGGGCGCGCTGGGGAGGCCTGAGGTGGCCGGAGGTGGTTGGCAGGGGCGGCTACAATGCCTGGCCGCACTGTAGCGCGCTCTGGAGCGTGCAAATGGCATGCCATGGAATTTTATATGCCTTGTGGGCACGGCCACTCATGTCTGGCTGCCCTAGGGGGCAGTAAAGAAGAGGGGAGGGGCATTGGGTGCCCTGGAGAGCCAGTATGAGAGGAGTGGGGTTGAGAGAGAGGGGTAAATGGGCTGTCCAGAGGGGTAAATGAGGTGGTTTCACCCCTCAATCATTGAGCTGAGATGCAGCCATAGTTACTGGAGGTGTAAGGGGACTAGGAGGGGCTGTGGTAAAACTTTGAGCCCATAGAGATTAGTGGAAGGGGTCAAAATGGTGTTTTTGGAAATGTGGCAGAAGGTGTTTGATGCTTGTTTGGGTAAGCAAATGAACTCCATTTGGCATGAGACTCCACAGGGTGAAATGGCACATATAATTAGGGCCTTCCACCAATTTTGAGATCATTTGGGCAAAGTTGCCAATGCAACTTTTGTAAACCCTAGAAATCAACAGAAATGCATTTACCAAGATCTAGTCATGCAAAACCATTCCCCTTGATGCACCACTTGGTGTAGTGTCATCATTTGGGCTTTTGACCATGACCACAAAGTTTGGGGTCATTTGGAATAAGTTGGCAATGTAAAGTTGTTCAAACTTGAATCTGGACAGAGAAGGTTTTGGGGCACTTTGGTGAACCAAAACAGTTTGGATTGAGCTGAAACTTTGCAAGGTCATCATATTATGCATATGTTACTTGCTAGAATTTTCCTGGATTTATTGGATTCAAATACTAGAAATGGACAGAAATGATTTTGGAGGGTTTTGTCCAATATTTTCAACATGACCATGTGTTGAAACTCTTATATATGGACAATATATGTCCTATGAGTTCCCCTAAATTTTCTCAAATATTTTTGAAGAATTTAAATAATTTTAACCTATTAAAGACCATTTCTAGCCTAAAGAAAAAGCCTTTAAATAAAATAGGAAAATTAAGTTTAAAATTATATTTTTGTGGTTTATGGGAGTCCTATATCTAATAGGTTTCAAATATACTCTTTGAAATATTTTTCATACCCCAAATCAAGTACTTGTAGTGCAAACCTCAACTCATGGCTTTTTGGAAAACTAATTTTTGAAAATACTATTTGGCCAAATTATTTTTGTAAGAAAATACTATGTTGTTCTATACACATGGCATGATCATTGGACAGAAGTTTGGGGCAAGGAGATGATGTAGAGAAGGTGAACTTATGTTGACCTTAAAGAGCACTTGAAAATCACAGAGAGAGAACCAACTCCAAATAAAAGCCAAATGATGCAAAAGTTTTTGTTGGTCCAAATTTTCATGCTTTATTAATGCAAATGACATGTTACAAAATGCAGGGTGTGACAGACCTAACCCCCTTACAAGAATCTCGTCCCCAAGATTCCTAAACTAGGCTTAAAAGAGATCTAGAAACTCGAATCTAAGGTAGTCTTCACGTTCCCAGGTTGCTTCTGCTTCGGTGTAGTTGTGCTACCTCTTGAGCATGTGTTGCTTTTCCTTTGAAGAGGAAAGGGTGATGCAGCAAAGTAGCGTAAGGATTTCCCTCGGTTTTTGAGAACCAAGGTATCAAGCCGGTAGGAGACTACACGCAAATCCCTAATACCTGCACAAACAAATAAGAACCTTGCAACCAACGGGATAAAGGGGTTGTCAATCCCTTCACGGCCACTTGCAAAAGTGAGATCTGATAAAGATAATAAGATAAATATTTTTGGTATTTTTGTTGTACAGATTGGAAAGTAAAGATTGCAAAATAAACGGCGACAGAAATAGCACGTTGGCGGGAGATTAATATGATGGAAAATAGACCTGGGGGCCATAGGTTTCACTAGTGGCTTCTCTCAAGATAGCAAATTCTACGGTGGGTGAACAAATTACTGTCGAGCAATTGATAGAAAAGCGCATAATTATGAGAATATCTAGGCATGATCATGTATATAGGCATCACGTCCGTGTCAAGTAGACCAAAACGATTCTGCATTTACAAATATTACTCCACACTTCGACCGCTATCCAGCATGCATCTAGAGTATTAAGTTCATAAGAACAGAGTAACGCATTAGGCAAGATGACATGCTGTAGAGGGATAAACTCAAGCAATATGATATACACCCCATCTTTTTATCCTCGATGGCAACAATACAATACGTGCCTTGCTGCCCCTGCTGTAACTGGGAAAGGACACCGCAAGATTGAACCCAAAGCTAAGCACTTCTCCCTTGCAAGAAAGATCAATCTAGTAGGCCAAAGTAAACCGATAATTCGAAGAGACTTGTAAATATATCAAATCATGCATATAAGAATTCAGAGAAGAATCAAATATTTTTCATAGATAATCTTGATCATAAACCTACAATTCATCGGATCTCGACAAACACACCACAAAAAGAATTACATCGAATAGATCTCCAAGAGAATCGAGGAGTTTGTATTGAGATCCAAAGACAGAGAAGAAGCCATCTACCTAATAACTATGGACTCGAAGGTCTGTGGTAAACTACTCACACATCATCGGAGAGGCTATGGTGTTGATGTAGAAGCCCTCCGTGATCGATTCCCCCTCCGGTGGAGCGCCGGAAAAGGCCCCCAAGATGGAATCTCACAGGTACAGATGGTTGCGGTGGTGGAAAATAGGTTTCGTGGCTCTCCCCGAAGGTTTCAGGGTATAAGAGTATATATAGGCAAAAGAAGTAGGTCGGTGGAGCTGCGAGGGGCCCACGAGGGTGGGGTGCACGCCCTCCTGCCTCGTGGCTTCCTCGCTGCTTCCTTGACGTCCACTCCAAGTCTCCTGGATTACGTTTGTTCCAAAACCGATCCTCACGAAGGTTTCATTCCGTTTGGATTCCGTTTGATATTCCTGTTTTGCGAAACACTGAAATAGGCAAAAAAACAGCAATTTGGTTAATAGGTTAGTCCCAAAAATAATATAAAAGTGCATAATAAAGCCCATTAAACATCCAAAACAGATAATATAATAGCATGGAATAATCAAAAATTGTAGATACGTTGGAGAAGTATCAAGCATCCCCAAGCTTAATTCCTGCTCATCCTCGAGTAGGTAAATGATAAAAACAGGATTTTTGATGTGGAATGCTACCTAACATAATTTTCAATGTAATTTTCTTTATTGTGGCATGAATGTTAAGATCCAAAAGATTCAAGATAAAATTTTAATATTGACATAAAAATAATAATACTTCAAGCATACTAACTAAGCAATCATGTCTTCTCAAAATAACATGGTCAAAGAAAGCTCATCCCTACAAAATCATATAGTTTGGCTATGCTTCATTTTCGTCACACAAAAATGCTCTCATCATGCACAACCCCGATGACAAGCCAAGCAATTGTTTCATACTTTAGTATTTCCCAAACTTTTTCAACTTTCACGCAATACATGAGCGTGAGCCATGGACACAACACTATGGGTGGAATAGAATAGTGATGGGGGTTGTGTGGAGAAGACAAAAAAGGAGAAAGTCTCGCATTGACGCGGCTAATCAACAGGCTAGGGTGATGCCCATCAATTGATGTCAATGCAAGGAGTAGGGATTGCCATGCAACAGATGCACTAGACCTATAAATGTATGAAAGCTCAACAAAAGAAACTAAGTGGGTGTGCATCCAACTTGCTTGCTCACGAAGACCTAAGGCATTTTAGGAAGCCCATTGTTGGAATATACAAGGCAAGTTCTATAATGAAAAATTCCCACCAGTAAATGAAAGAGACAAAATAAGAGACTCTCTATCATAAAGATCATGGTGCTACTTTGAAGCACAAGTGTGGAAAAAGGATAGTAGCATTGTCCCTTCTTTTCTTTTCCCTTTTTTTATTTTTTTTATTTTTTTGGGCCTTCCCTTTTTTTCATGGGACAATGCTCTATTAATGATGATCATCACACTTCTATTTATTTACAACTCAAAGATTACAACTCGATACTGGAACAAAGTATGACTCTATATGAATGCCTCCGGCGGTGTACAGGTATGGGCAATGAATCAAGAGTCACATGTATGAAATTATGCATGGTGGCTTTGCCACAAATACGATGTCAACTACATGATCATGCAAGGCAATATGACAATGATGAAGCATGTCATAATAAACGGAACGGTGGAAAGTTGCATGGCAATATATCTCAGAATGGCTATGGAAATGCCATAATAGGTAGGTATGGTGGCTGTTTTGAGGAAGATATAAGGAGGTTTATGTGTGATAGAGCATATCATATCACGGAGTTTGGATGCACCGGCGAAGTTTGCACCAACTCTCAAGGTGAGAAAGGGCGATGCACGGTACCGAAGAGGCTAGCAATGATGGAAAGCTGAGAGTGTGTATAATCCATGGACTCAACATTAGTCATAAATAACTCACATACTTATTGCAAAAATCTACAAGTCATCAGAAACCAAGCATTACGCGCATGCTCCTAGGGGGATAGATTGGTAGGAAAAGACCATCGCTCGTCCCCGATCGCCACTCATAAGGATGACAATCAAAGAACACCTCATGTTTCAAATTTGTCACACAACGGTTACCATACGTGCATGCTACGGGATTTGCAAACTTCAACACAAGTATTTCTCAAATTCACAATTACTCATCTAGTGCAACTCTAATATCACTATCTTCATATCTCAAAACAATCATCAAGTACCAAACTTCTCATAGTATTCAATGCACTCTAAATGGAAGTTTTTATTACACCCATCTTGGATGCCCATCATATTAGGACTAATTTTATAACCAACGCAAATTACCATGCTGTTCTAAAGGACTCTCAAAATAATTGAAGTGAAGCATGATAGATCAATAATTTCTATAAAATAAAACCACCACCGTGCTCTAAAAGATATAAGCGAAGCACTAGAGCAAAATTATCTAGCTCAAAAGATATAAGTGAAGCACATAGAGTATTGTAATAAATTCCGATTCATGTGTGTCTCTCCAAAAGGTGTGTACAGCAAGGATGATTGTGGTAAACTAAAAAGCAAAGACTCAAATCATACAAGACGCTCCAAGCAAAACACATATCATGTGGTGAATAAAAAAATAGCCTCAAGTAAAGTTACCGATAGACGAAGACGAAAGAGGGGATGCCTTCTGGGGCATCCCCAAGCTTAGGCTTTTGGTTGTCCTTGAATTTTAACTTGGGGTGCCTTGGGCATCCCCAAGCTTAGGCTCTTGCCACTCCTTATTCCACAATCCATCAAATCTTTACCCAAAACTTGAAAACTTCACAACACAAAACTCAACAGAAAATCTCATGAGCTCCGTTCGTGTAAGAAAACAAACCACCACATTAAGGTACTGTAATGAACTCATTCTTCATTTATATTGGTGTTAAACCTACTGTATTCCAACTTCTCTATGGTTCATACCCCCCGATACTGGCCATAGATTCATCAAAATAAGCAAACAACACACGAAAAACAGAATCTGTCAAAAACAGAACAGTCTGTAGTAATCTGTATCAAATGCAAACTTCTGGAACACAGAAAAATGTGCCAAAACAGTACGACCTACATAATTTGGTTATTGATCTACTGCAATTGGAATAAGTATTTTATCACTTTCTGGTGATTTTTAACAACTGTTTTCGTGAGCAGAAAGTTTCTGTTTTTTTCAGCAAGATCAAATAATTATCACCCAAGAAGATCCTATAGGTATTACTTGGCACAAACACTAATTAAAACATAAAAACCAATCTAACCAGAGGCTGGATGATTTAATTATTACTAAACAGGAACAAAAAGCAAGGAACAAAAATAAAATTGGGTTGCCTCCCAACAAGCGCTATCGTTTAACGCCCCTAACTTGAATCTGGACAGAGAAGGTTTTGGGGCACTTTGGTGAACCAAAACAGTTTGGATTGAGCTGAAACATTGCAAGGTCATCATCTTATGCATATGTGACTTGCTTGAATTTTCCTGGATTTATTGGAAAATATTTATTGTAGAAATATTTCAAATACTAGAAATGGACAGAAATGGTTTTGGAGGGTTTTGTCCAATATTTTGAACATGACCATGTGTTGAAACTCTTATATATGGACAATATATGTCCTATGGGTTCCCCTAAATTTCTCAAATATTTTTGAAGCATTTAACTAATTTTAACCTATTAAAGACCATTTCTGGCCTAAATAAAAAGCCTTTAAATAAAATAGGAATATTACTTTTAAAATTATATTTTTGTGGTTTTTGGGAGTCCTATATCTAATAGGTTTCAAATATACTCTTTGAAATATTTTTCATTCCACAAATCAAGTACTTGTAGTGCAAATCTCAACTCAGGGGTTTTTGGAAAACTAATTTTTGAAAATACTATTTGGCCAAATTATTTTCGTAAGAAAATACTATGCTGTTCTATACACATGGCATGATCATTGGACAGAAGCTTGGGGCAAGGAGATGATGTAGATAAGGTGAACTTATGTTGACCTTAAAGAGCACTTGAAAATCACAGAGAGAGAACCAACTCCAAATAAAAGCCAAATGATGCAAAAGTTTTTGTTGGTCCAAATTTTCATGCTTTATTAATGCAAATGACATGTTACAAAATGCAGGGTGTTACAGACCTACCCCCTTACAAGAATCTCGTCCCCGAGATTCCTAAACTAGGCTTAAAAGAGATCTAGAAACGCGAATCTAAGGTAGTCTTCACGCTCCCAGGTTGCTTCTGCTTCGGTGTGGTTGTGCTACCTCTTGAGCATGCATTGGTTTTCCCTTGAAGTGGAAAGGGTGATGCAGCAAAGTAGCGTTAGTATTTCCCTCGGTTTTTGAGAACCAAGGTATCAATCCAGTAGGAGACTACACGCAAATCCCTAATACCTGCACATACAAATAAGAACCTTGCAACCAACATGATAAAGGGGTTGTCAAGCCCTTCACGGCCACTTGCAAAAGTGAGATCTGATAAAGATAATAAGATAAATATTTTTGGTATTTTTGTTGTATAGATTGAAAAGTAAAGATTGCAAAATAAACGGCGACAGAAATAGCACGTTGGCGGGAGATTAATATGATGGAAAATAGACCTGGCGGCCATAGGTTTCACTAGTGGCTTCTCTCAAGATAGCAAATTCAACGGTGGGTGAACAAATTACTTTTGAGGAATTGATAGAAAAGCGCATAGTTATGAGAATATCTAGGCATGATCATGTATATAGGCATCACGTCCGTGTCAAGTAGACCGAAACGATTCTGCATCTACTACTATTACTCAACACATCAACCACTATCTAGCATGCATCTAGAGTATTAAGTTCATAAGAACAGAGTAACACATTAGGCAAGATGACATGATGTAGATGGATAAACTCAAGCAATATGATATAAACCCCATCTTTTTATCCTCGATGGCAACAATACAATATGTGCCTTGCTGCCCCTGCAGTCACTGGGAAAGGACACCGCAAGATTGAACCCAAAGCTAAGCACTTCTCCCATTGCAAGAAAGATCAATCTAGTAGGCCAAACTAAACTGATAATTCGAAGTGACTTGCAAAGATATCAAATCATGCTTATAAGAATTCAGAGAAGAATAAAATATTATTCATAGATAATCTTGATCATAAACCCACAATTCATCGGATCTCGACAAACACACCGCAAAAAGAATTACATCGAATAGATCTCCAAGAGAATCGAGGAGAACTTTGTATTGAGATCCAAAGAGAGAGAAGAAGCCATCTAGCTAATAACTATGGACCCAAAGGTCTGTGGTAAACTACTCACACATCATCGGAGAGGCTATGGTGTTGATGTAGAAGCCCTCCGTGATCGATTCCCCCTCCGGCGGAGTGCTGGAAAAGGCCCCAAGATGGGATCTCACGGGTACAGAAGGTTGCGATAGTGGAAAATAGGTTTCGGGGCTCTCCCGAAGGTTTCAGGGTATAAGAGTATATATAGGTGAAATAAGTAGGTCGGTGGAGCTGCGAGGGGCCCATGAGGGTGGGGGCATGCCCACCCCCTGGGGCGCGCCCTCCTGCCTCGTGGCTTCCTCGCTGCTTCCTTGACGCCCACTCCAAGTCTCCTTGATTGCGTTTGTTCCAAAAACGATCCTCGCGAAGGTTTCATTCTGTTTGGATTCCGTTTGATATTCCTTTTTCTGCGAAACACTGAAATAGGCACAAAACAGCAATTTGCACTGGGCCTTTGGTTAATAGGTTAGTCCCAAAAATAATATAAAAGTGCATAATAAAGCTCATTAAACATCCAAAACAGATAATATAATAGCATGGAACAATCAAAAATTATAGATACGTTGGAGACGTATCAGGTTGCTCCACTGGACCTTGAAGTACTTGATAGTGCGGCTTCGAGTGCGTCGTTCTGCTTCGCCCAATATGCAGATGGGCCTCTCACGGTAGGTCAAGTTAGGCTGAAGGTCAATGGCTTGGTGATCAACATCCTTGTAGAGATTGGGCTTGTCTTGAACTTGGAGACACTTCCGGAGTTGTGACACGTGGAATACGTTGTGCACATCGGATAGTTCAGGTGGTAGTTCCAACTGGTACACAACTTCTCCTCGTCGATCAGTGATCTTGAAGGGGTCGATGTATCTTGGTACGAGCTTTCCTTTGAGATGGAAGCGATGGGTTCCCTTGAGAGGTGTGACCCGGAGATAGACATGGTCTCCAACTCGGAAGGTCATGTGTCGACGACGTGAGTCAGCGTAGCTCTTCTGTCTTGACTTGGCGGTCTTCAAATGCTCTCTGACAAGTTGGACTTGCTCTTCTGCTTCACAGAGGATATCGGGCCCAAAGACTAGTCCTTCTCCGGTCTCGGACCAATTGAGGGGAGTGCGGCACTTCCGTCCATATAGCACCTCAAACGGTGCCATCTAAAGACTGGACTGGTAGCTGTTGTTGTAGGAGAACTCGGCGAAGGGTAGGCAATCTTCCCACTTAGATCCATATGCTAAGACACAGGCTCGGAGCATGTCTTCGAGTATCTGATTCACTCGTTCTGTTTGACCTCCGGTCTGTGGGTGGAAAGCAGTGCTGAAGGACAACTTGGTTCCCATGGCCTCTTGGAACTTCTTCCAGAACCTTGAGGTAAACTGGGTTCCTCGATCAGACACAATCTCCTTGGGAACACCATGAAGGCTTACGATTCAGTTGACGTAGAGGCTGGCTAACTGGTTCCCCTTGTAGGTCGTCTTGACAGGAATGAAGTGGGCAACTTTAGTCAAATGGTCGACTATGACCCAGATGGAGTCATGTCCCTTGTTTGACCTAGGGAGTCCAGTGATGAAATCCATTACGACTTTATCCCATTTCCACTCGGGAACCTTGAGTGGTTGGAGCAATCCAGCAGGTCACTGATGTTCAGCTTTGACTCTCTGGCATATGTCGCACTTAGCGACGAAAGTGGCTATCTCTCTCTTCATGCCATGCCACCAGAATCTTTCCTTCAGGTCTTGATACATCTTGGTTCCTCCGGGGTGGATGGAATATGGGGTGTCATGATCTTCTTGCAAGATCAAATTCTTGAGCTCAACCTTGTTGGGTACGCAAATGCGATTCCCAAATCACACAATTCCTCGCTCATCTTCTGAGAATCCTGGGGTTTTGCCTGCCTTGATATTCCTCTTGATACCTTCAATACTTTCGTGTGCCTTCTGAGCTTTCTTAACATCCATCAAGGTAGGCCTGACTTCGAGGTTGGCCAAGAATCCTGGTGCAACCAGTTCCAACCCGAAGCTTTCAAGTTCTTCATACAAGGCAGGTAGCCTTTCCTTAATCATAGCGTTCAAGGAACAAGCCTTTCTGCTTAAGGCATCTGCTACCACATTAGCCTTTCCAGGATGGTATTGAACACTGAGGTCATAACCCTTGATCAACTCTAGCCATCTTCTCTACCTCATGTTCAATTCCTTCTGAGTGAAAATATACTTTAGACTTTTGTGATCTGTGTATATCTCACACCGCTTCCCTAGGAGGTAATGTCGCCATGTCTTCAGGGCATGAACCACTGCTGCTAACTCAAGATCATGAGTAGCATAGTTCTCTTCATGAGGCCGTAGTTGTCTTGAAAGGTAAGCTACGACTCTGCCCTCTTGCATCAGAACACTTCCCAGTCCGGTTCGTGAGGCATCACAATATATCACAAATTCCTTGTGAATATCAGGTTTGGCCAGAACAGGGGCGGTGGTCAATCTCTTCTTCAGCTCCAGGAAGCTTTCTTCGCAATTCAGCGTCCATTCGAACTTCTTGTCCTTCTTCAAGAGCTGGGTCATGGGTCGGGCAATGCTTGAAAATCCTTCAATGAACTTGCGGTAATATCCCGCGAGTCCGGGGAAGCTTCTGACTTCCTTCACATTGCTCGGGGTTTGCCATTCAGTCACGGCTTGAATCTTGACGGGAACTACTGACAATCCTTCAGCAGTCAATTTATGACCCAAGAATCCAACTTCATGCAGCCAAAATTCGCACTTGTTGAACTTGGCGTACAGTTGGTGCTCTCGAAGCTTGTTTAGGACCATCCTCAAGTGTTGCTCGTGCTCTTCTTCCGTCTTCGAGAAGACAAGAATGTCATCAATGAAGACGACAACAAACTTGTCCAAATACTCCATGAAGAGCTTATTCATGAGATACATGAAGTAAGTTGGGGCATTGGTCAATCCAAAGGACATGACCGTGTACTCATACAGGCCATATCTGGTTACAAATGTCGTCTTCGGAATATCTTGGGGTCTGATTTTCAGCTCGTAGTACCCAGATCTGAGGTCGATCTTGGAGAACACCTTGGCCCCACTGAGTTGATCAAACAGATCTTCAATCTTGGGAAGTGGATACTTGTTCTTGATTGTAACTTCATTGAGGGAGCGATAGTCAATGCACAAGCGGATGGTACCGTCCTTCTTTGCCACAAACAGAACAGGTGATCCCCAAGGGGAGGCACTAGGGCGGATAAATCCCTTCCTCAACTGCTATTCCAGTTGCTTCTTCAATTCTGCTAACTCCTCCGATCCCATTCTATAAGGCTTCTTATAGATCACTACAAAAAAAGACACATCCGTGACATTTTGGGCCGAACGAAATTTTTTCTGTCATACTTATGACACTTCTATGACGATAATTGTGACAAAACCCGGTATCATCATAGATGTGGTGGGGTCCTACTTCTATGACAAAAAATCATGACAGAAAATGGGCTTTTCGTCCTGGGACATTCTTTCGGCCGTCATGACAGAAAAAACCGTGGTAGAAGCGAGGGCGAGGAAAATATCGGGGTGTTCCCGGTTACGGTGGGTGGTCGGGGCCGAGCGATGCATGTTTCTCTCGTACACGCACGCGCGTGGGTGTGAGGCGTTGGGCTCTAACTGAACCCGAGCGAGGCGTTGGGCTCTAACTGAACCCGAGTGATTGCACTGCAGGCTACGCGTTACTGAACCCGAGCGATCGATCGATGGCTGTTAACTGTACCCGATCGAGCGATTCCTTCGCTACTGCTGCTAACTGAAGCCAATCGATGCTGCCTCTGGATGAACAGTGAGCGTTGTTGGGGGGGTTTGGATGAACAGTTCCCGGTGGGGGTGGATGAACAGGACCCCGTGGTGTTGCTTCTGGATGAACAGGACCCCGATCGATCGAGCCGGTTGGGACTGGATGAACAGGACCCCGTGGAGGGCAGGATGAACAGGACCACCCCGTGGAGGGCAGAATGAACAGTAGATGGTGGAGGGCTGGATGAACAATAGCCCGTGGAGGGGTGGTTGAATAGTAGCCGGTGGAGTAGCGCGTGGTGGAGGCTGGATGAACAGGAGCCCGTGGATGAACAGTCGCAGGTGGAGGCTGGAAGAGGTCGATGGTGGATGAACAGTAGCCCGTGGCGGCTGGAGGGGGTCGACGGTGGAGATGAACAGTATCCCGTGGAGTCCCGTTTTGCGGTACGCCACACCCCTCCCGATGAACAGGACCCCCGTTTCGACCGTAGCGCTCCAACACAAGTCTGTTTCCTCCGTTTTGCGGTACGCCACACCCCTCCCGATCAACAGGACCCCCGTTTCGACCGTAGGAGGTCCGTTTCCTCCGTTTTGCGATACGCCAGACCCCTCCCGATGAACAGGATCCCGTTTCAAACGTGGCCAGTCGAACACAAGGTCGTTTCCTCCGTTCTGCGGTACGCCAGGCCTCGTTTCCATCGGCTGTTCCGTCCAAGCCCTCCCGATGAACACGACGACGCATTCCGTTCCGACCCAGCCGGTTGGCTCCCCATGAACACGACGACGACGCTGTTTCTCCGTTCTGACACAGCCATGTACACGAGCCCTGGCCATACGTATGCGCGAGTAGGCGTTCAAGACCATGCTCGTATGTACGTACGTGGCCGTATTTTCTTTGTTGCACACTGGTCGTTGTACGTACGTGTACATGCTACGTGCGCGCCTCTACTACGACACGTGCGCGCCTCTACATCGACCAGTATGTACGTACACGTTCGCGACCAGAATGACAATGCTACGTACGCTTCGACCAGGTGGGTCCCGACTGTCAGGCACTTCCTTGCCTGCGAAGATGTAGCTGGTGGGTCCCAGCAGTCAGGGGGCGAATCAATTTTTTTTGCCCGGACGCACTTCCTTGCGTGCGAAGATGTAGCTGGTGGGTCCCTGCAGTCAGGGGGAAACACTTTTTTCGCGAAATATGGTGGCCCGTCCGGTGGGTCCCCGCTGTCAGGTGGAGGAATAATTATTTTGCGCGTAATAAGGAGGCACTTCCTTACTGCGGCTGTGGACCCAGCTGTCAGCCTCTCCATGTACAGTCCATGTCCGATGGAAGCCGTTCCTTGACCATGTTGACCACGCCGCGCCGAGAGCACCAGGGCGGTGGACGACGGCGAGGCCTAGGAAGGGGATGACGCGGAGCCGGGGAAGACGTGGCAGTGGAAGCCCGCGCGGAGAGGAGTACGAGGGTTCACTGGTTCGGCTGCGGTGTGAGGCTGCCGTCGCCGCAGGGCCTGGCCAGCGGTGGGAATAGTAGGGGGCGGTGAGTTCTCCGCGGCAGCACAGCCAGCCACGGGAGGCAGGAGCATGCGGCACGACCGGCGCTGCTTTGGGCGGCTGGAGCAACAAGACCAGAGGTTGAAGAAGCACTACGGCCGTTGGATGGACATCGTACGGTCACTGGAGCTAGAATCGTGCATATTGAGTAAGTTGACAAAGCCCTCCGTCCCCGTCAACTTAGTAGGCCCACAAGTCAACCTGCCACTATACTGGGTCCCAGCTAGCAGGGGGGTATTCATTTTTTGTGCGTAATAAGGACGCACTTCCTTGCGTGCGAAGATATAGCTGGTGGGTCCGAGCTCTCAACGGCAATAACGTTTTTTCATGAAATACAGAGGCCCTTTCGGTGGGTCCCAGATGTCAGGTGGAGGAATCATTATTTTGCGCGTAATAAGGAGGCATTTCCTTGCGTGCGGTCGTGGACCCAGCTGTCAGCCTCTCCACGTACAGTCCACTTCAGATGCACGTCGGTCGTTGACCACATTGACCAGGCCGCGCCGGGAGCATCAGGGCGGTGGACGACGGCGAGGCCTAGGAAGGGAATGACACGGAGGCAGGGAAGACTCGGCAGTTGTTTCCCACGCGGAGGGGAGTACGACTATACGAGGGTTTGCTGGTTCGTCTACCATCGCCGGAGAATAACAACAGGTGTGGGTGAGTAGAGGGATGGCTAGGCCAGCGATGGGAGTACGGTGGGGCGGTGAAGCCTGCGCGGCAGCACAGCCGGCCGCGGGGAGGAGGGAGCAGGCTGTCCCGCCAGCGCTTGTTTGAGCGGCTGGAGTAGGAAGAGCATAGATTGAAGAAGCACGACGGCCGTGTCACTGCTTGTGCGTCAACCTTTTTTTAGGAAAGCCTCAAATCTGTAGAAAATAGCATACAACCCATCTGCCATTATTTCTAATAATTTACAGCCCATTTGCTAATTCTGAAGGTTTTTTTGGAGCCCATATTCTTTTTGTTAGCATTACAGCCCATATTGTGGCCACGGTTAAAAAATTATACGAAATGTTGCATATTTCGGTGCGGTCCGAACTGTTTTTAATCCCGAAATTTCGAGTCACATTCAAACTGATTTTAAAAATAAATGTATATCAATATAAAATCCAACAAATTGTCCACGCATAAAAATTAATGCAATTTAAAATCTTGAAATGAAAAAAAGAAATTTGAAAGTAATTGCCGGTTTGATGTGTTTTAAAAATGTACAGCCCATTTCTCATTACCGATAGGCCATTTTCTCGTCCAGCCGAATGAAGCTCTCCTTGTCTTGAAAGATTTGCAGCCCAATAGGCCTGACAAAGCGACTTACTTGGCAAATCACTAAAAACCGGGCTAGCCATTTTCAGAGAAAAAAAACTACTGGGCTGGTCTGTGGTAAACATAAAAGAGAAGGCTGTCTAGACATGCCAGAGTGCCCCGCACAGCCCAGTTGACACCCTGCTTCCGTCTCAAAAACAAATTAGATAAATGCCACAACAAATATGGCGATTCATAAAAATGCCACTGCAATTTCCAAACTTTGAAAAATGCCACTGCAATTTTTGCAAACTTTGGAAAACGCCACTGCAATTTGCAAACTTTGAAAAACGCCACTCCAGACTTCGAAAAATGCCACTGGGGATGGCATGAAATGGCATTTTTCAAAGTTTGGAAATTGCAATGGCATTTCTTAGAAACACCATATTTGGAGTGGCATTTATCAAATTAACCCAAAACAAAAATAACTGGGCGAGCTGCTGGGTCCGTGATGTCAGCCGCTCGTTGTGCAACTCTCTCGTTTATTGACTACGTTGACAATGGCATGGGACCCAGATGTCAGAAATCCATTACGAGGAGCCATTTTTTTATTGGATTGAAATAAGGAGGCACTTTGCTTGCGTACTGCCATGACCTTGGCGGGTCCCTACTGTCATCCTCTCCACGTACAATCATCTCCTGGTTGTGTACGCGTCAACTTGGTAGGCCCACAAGTCAGCCTCTAAACCCGTGGAGGACAAATACAACCCATTTAAAAAAATAACAGCCCATTCCATATGTTCAAACAGAAAGTTCAACATTCAGAGCAAAGTAACAGGTCTGATCCACATATAGAGTATTGAACTTCCACGTTGACAACCATCATAGCCAAGTTAACTATCTACTTCCACTAATACTCTAGTAGCGTACAAGTACTAACTTACTCTTAGCTAACTAGACGATGCCGGCCGCCATCTGCGATACACGCTAAACGCCGGCACCGGCGTCCTCCGCCTCGCCTCGGACTTGTCAGGTGGGTCCCAGCAGTCAGGGCAAATGTTTTTTCGCAAAATACGGTGGCCCGTCTAGTGGGTCCCTGCTGTCAGTTGGAGGAATCATTACTTTCCGCGTAATAAGGAGGCACTTACTTGCTGCGGCCGTGGACCCAGCTGAGACTCTTCATGTACAGTATACTTCCGATGGAAGTCGTTCCTTGACCACGTTGACCTCGCCGCGTTCCGTTGCATGCATGCGTCCATGGGCGTGGTGCGTCCCCACTGTCAGCCTCTCACGTACAGTCATCTTCCGATGACTCTCGGTTGTTGACCATGTTGACCACACCGTGCCGAGCGCACCCAGACTGGAACGACCCGGAGATGGGGAAGACGGGGCAGTGGAGACGCAGATGGAGAGGAGTGGGAAACTTCACTGGTTCGGGTGCGTGGCAGCACAGCCGCGGTGCCGCTCACGGGAGACAGGAGCAAGAACAGAGGTTGAAGAAGGAGCACGGTTGTTGGATTAACATCCAACGGTCCAGCTGCTAGAATCATTTGTTGATTAAGTTGACAAAGTCGTGCGTACATGTCCGCTTAGTAGGCCCACAAGTCAGTCACCAAATCTGACGGGTCCCAGCTGTCAACGGGATGAATATTTTTTTTTGCAAAACAAGGAGGCACTTCCTTCTGTGCGAAGATACAGCCGGTGGGTCCCAGCTGTCAGGTGGAGGAAACATTTTTTTCAGCTTAATAAGGAGGAACTTTCCTTGCGTGCGACCATGGACCTCTTGGGTCCCAGCCGTCAGGCTCTCCACGTACAATCCTCTTCCGATGACTCTCGTTTGTTGACCACGCCGCACCGAACGCAGCGAGGTGGTGGACGACGGCGAGGCCCGGGACAGGAACGACTCGGAGATGGGAAAACGCGGTAGTGGAGTCGCAGATTGAGAGGAGGAGAAGGGTTATAACTGGTTCTGTTGCGGCATGGGGCTGTAGTCTGTGGAGAATAACGGGAGGTGTCGAGGGGTGGAGGGATAGCCTGGCCGGTGGTGGGGTAGCGCTTCGCAGCGATGTGTGCTAAGCAGAGCCGCTAGCCGCCGGAGGCCGGACCAGGCGGTCCCGGCGACGCTAGAGGAAGAAGACGAGAGATTGAAGGTGCATGCCGGCCGTTGGATATAAATCCAATGGTTGTGGATGACACAATCATTTGTTGACCAAGTTGACAACGCCCTACGTAGGCTTCGACCTATTGGCCCACATGTCAGCCTGCAAAAATGTGGCATATATTTAACCCATGTTTTCTAGAATATACAGTCCATTTGCTGGGCTGGGTGAACAAATAATTTCACATCAATCAGGTCCATTTATATTTTCTAAGAAATCCCAGCCCATTTGCACTTCCTTGAAATACACGTATTAGGTGGGCTCGTTATATATATATATAATGTTATGTTAGAAGGAGCAACTAATATCAAAGAATAAACCAGAGAGGCACATTTTTTATATATATAATTAAGAAATTAGCGAGTTATTGCTCAAAAAAAATGAGTTCGTTATTATTAAATTGGTCCTTAAAATCTTCGCAAGCTTTTGTATGCAATCACCAGGATTTTCCTTGCCTGTGAGTCAAAAACAACCAGGATTTTCCTTGCCAACTTCCGTTAAACATTTACTTTTATAAGTTAATAACACGTGGGATGTTTTTATAATGTATATATAAGTCTCTATAAAATATACGATAATAGTAATAATATAAATATATATAATGTGGTTAGAAGGGAAAACATAAATTGGACACAGCATTACTTTTATAAGAGACCTGCGTTTTATACCCCACAGTAGGCATACTAACAAGTTCACACACAAATACAACAGAAAAGGTAAACATTCATATCAAATTCAGGTTCACAGGACACGTTCATATTCATAGCCAACATTCACTATCAAATATTCAAAAGATTCATATATAAACAAGCTCAGCATATCTATGCATCCAAATGATTGATAGATCACACGACAATATTCATACATAATGCACAAAAAGATTCGGATATACACATGTTCAGTATGTTTATGCATCCAAATGATTGAGATCACAGCCAATATGATCCATGGACGAACTTTAATTACCTAGGGTACAGACTGGTAAATGGTGTTCAATCGGAGGTACTTCTTGCTAAAATTAGTTCTTGTACGAGTAAACTTTCGAGTACATAAGAGACAGCAAAGAGGTGGGGCGTTAAGTTTTTTCCAAACGGGCGGGGGGTGGGGGCCACCTCTCTCTTTGTCGTCTGCCAGCGGACGGCAAAGAGCTCGCAGATGGCAAAGACCTATTTTGTCGTCTGCCATTTCTTTGCCGTCTGCTTTTGGGTAGCTGATGGCAAAGAGCTTCTTTGCCGTCAGCTAGCAGACAGCAAAGAGCTGGCAGATGGCAAATTAGCTGATTCCAGTAGTGCTTGTAGGTTTATCCTCAAATAGTGGCCTCGTGCCGAGGGAGGTTTGAGCAACTTGGCCACTACTTTCATCCAACTAGTTTACTGGCTCATCTTGGTCCTGTATCTCGCCAGAATTCTACATTGCAGACGAGAAAGGAGGCGGTTGAGAAAATGAACCACCTAAATTTTTTGTGCAGTTCAACTGAAATGGAGCATCCTTGGCGTGCAGACTGATTAAGTGCCAGATGAATATACGCGTCAACCAACTTGTCTGGAATCTTTAGACTCCATGCCATATAGTTCGCTACCATATGTGTCGATAACCAAAAGGCACAAGTTGGGACCAAAGACTGGACTGCGTTTTTCTGGGCTATGCACCAAGCAATATTTTTGGCGTTCACTCTCCTAATACTTGGAGTTTGACAATTGGTTGACGCCGGTTGATACTCGAATGAATATAGTCACTTCTTGTCAACATCGATGCTTGTCTGAGTGAACTTTGGAGTACATAGCAGGAGCATAAGTACCTGTCCATCTGATCATTTTGTGCAGTTCTACTGAAATCACCCGATGTAATGATTTGCCTGCGAGTTCAAGCTCCAAATTACTCCTTTATGAAATCGGCAAATAGTAGCACAATACCAAATTACCAATACATATGACAGGCACAATAATCAGGATAAAGACCAGTACCAACCTGTGTGAGGTAGCATATCAATTACTATTTCCTTTGACTGGAAGCCGAGATAAGCCAAGCGACTGACAGCAAAGGAAGAAAGCAAGCGGAGATTAGCGACTGACAGGAAAGGACGGAAGCTGTCGAGGCAATGAGGCACCCAAAGTTTTTGTGCAGTTCCACCAAAATCGAGCATCCCTGTTGGCACATATATTGAGAGAGTGAGATTACTGTAATAGTGGGACTAGTTGATGAAACATACACTAACAAATAGAAGCACCCTCATTATCTTAATGGGTAAAGTTAGCAACATAGTAGTCTTGCTTAAAGAGAGGTATTAGTTTATTTAATCAGTGCCAATTAGCTCAACTCAACACTCAAAGCATTGCCATTTATCATAGGTTGCAAAACTTTAACGTGCAAAGATAAAGGAGTTTCTCATGACAGTAGCACGATACAAATAGAGACGACAGCAAACTAATATGGATGAAGGCCTTAGGCCCGTACCAACCTGAGAAAAAAAGCTTATTCATGTAGTCCCATAAGAGATGATAAAGCACTCACTGGAATCACACAATAGTATATATTTTTGTGCACTTCAAATGTATGGTTGAAATCACTCTTGTTTACCAGTGCTAAGATTATATCGAAAGATTATCAAGAACTTCCAGCAGAGTTAAAGCACTGGCTGGGATATAGTTCATTGTATTGTCTTGTGTAGTTCCACTAAAATGTATGATTGGCACAACATGATCCCTGTTTGCACAAGTAGGAACAAGGTGAAACCTTCATTAGCTTAGTGAGAAAGGATAGGACGACATTAGCATATTACTCAAACAGTAGCATCAAATTCATGATGGACAATACGCAAAACATTGCCTCATTGAACCAATGGCAATAAATTGACATGCAAAACAATAGCACTATTATGTCATGACACTAATAATATTCCCTCCCTCCTCCACCACATGATTCACCTCCATAGACAAACATACACACGTACATGATTCAGCATAGGGTCCTACTAAAGATTTGTTTAACTTTAACAGGAAAATTAGGCAGTAATAAATTAGTGGTACTTAAGTACACCTAATTAATTAAGTGAGACAGCTGAAGTGGAAGGGCTCCCTGGAGGATCGTCTCACATGTAAGGTAGTCGTTGCCGGAGCCCTTGAATGGCCTCGACTAAGGCCTCTGGCTTCAGCAAGATCGCCTTGGCACTGTTTATTCTTCTTCTTCTTCTTCCTCTTCATGCTCTGTTTCTCTTTCTCCTCACCAGTTGGTGAAACCAAGTACATGATTGGCCTTGTAATTCAGAATTGGTTTTGTCAGTGAGGGAGTACAAGTGTACTAGTAAAAAACAGCATTATTTTCTCATGGCAGTCGGAAAATAGAGATGAACACATGCATTAAATATCATTCTTACCTAAAGGAAGGTTATGGCGCCAATATGGATGATGAGGATTGGAACACAGATCTCCCTTTGTGCAGTTCCACCAAAATGAACCAACTGTTCCATTCTGACATTCCAGTTAAACAGCACAAAAGTCACTTCTTTTAAGAAGAGTTTTGTGCAGTGCACCAAAAGGTCACAACAGCAACCAGGTGAATTGGATATCCCTGTTTGCACAAAAAGGCACAGAGGAAACAGTCAGAGTCTCAAACAATTACAGGCAAAAACATTTGGCTAAACTTTTCATGGCTTATAACAGTGGCATGGCTTCATTTTTACCAGGGACATTAGATTAAGAACAGCTAAGGCTGCGTTCGGTTCACAGGTTTGGTGCAGGATTTTCGTAGGAACACAATTCCTATGGTATTCTTTCCCTTCCAACCGTTCGGAACACGGGAAAGGTGAACAGTGTTTCATAGGAAAGCTGGTCTGGTAGTGATGATTCCATAGGATTAGAAACATCCACGCGCTGCTCATTTTTTGGGCGGAAGCTTGAGGCAGGCGCTCGCTGCCATGCATTAGACAGGTTGCTGTGCTGTGTTGCCGGAATAAAAAAATCAACCTATGTGTGGTACGTGAGGTGAGGACAAGAGTAGTCACTGTGCAGCTGAATAAACAAATAGCATCTCATACTGCCAAGCATGCTACTCTAAAAAAACAAATCTGTACATTTCGTAGTCCATCCGAACACATTCTCTTGAGAGTTTCCTCCGGTTCGCTGTTCCATAGTTTTATACCTACATTCCTTTCCTATTCCTCTATTTTCATCAAGACCTATGTTTTCTGCCCCTTTATTCCGAACGGAGCCTAAATATTTGGTATAAGGGCATGGGACAGTGGGTGCACCAGCAGTCTAGCACCATGTACGTAAACAGGGGCATAAAGTGGTGATTCATAGTTTGTTGCCCCGAGAAACAAACATCCAAGAAACAAATCTGGGTTGGTCCCATTTTTGTTCACTCCAGCCACCTACTCCTATGTGTGGATAGCAAATCTAGTCCTGGTCATACCACTGTGTACAGCGTTACCCCTATATTTCCCATTTCGACCACGAGACCGGTTGGATGACCAGTCTGTACTACTTTCACCCCCTTTCCTTCCTGTTTGTACCAAGTCCGATGTACATACTAAATTCCCCCACCCCCACTTTATTTCTTGTTTGAACCAAGTACTCCCTCCGTCCGGAATTACTTGTCATCAAAATGGATGTGTCTAGAACTAAAATACATCTAGGTACATCCATTTCAATGACAAGTATTTTCGGACGGAGGGAGTACAAGATTCGACTCCATGAAGTAGCTTTACCTCTAACAATAGAAGAAAAAAATATGTGACGTTGGACCATCCGATCGAGAGGGGCTGAGAGGTAGAAAATGATGCACATGCAGCGACGTAGCGAGCTGGGGAAGTAGAGCTAAGGCGGTTTCGCACGAAGATATACCTGAAGGTCGTCGGGATGTGGATAGGTGGGCGGCGGGAGGCCGGATCTGCCCACAGGCAATGACGAAGGGATCGGAGGACCTCCCGCGCCGGCGCTCGGCCAGAGATAACGGTGCGGCCGGCAGTGGGTCTCCTCCCTCGCTGTCGATAACGGCCTAAACACTGCCCCTCCTCCCCTTCACCGACAGAGGGGGATACGTCCGAATCTATAACCAGCGGTGAGGATAGAAATCCAGTGTTTTTTGAAGGGAGAAAGACAGTGTTACTACCCCTATCTCGTTTAGATTTGGAGAGGATGAGAGTGTGTGAATAGAGCAACCCTAGCAAGCAAGCGCGGACGCTCCGGCCTATATATACGTAGTGGGGTAGTTTTCCTTTTTCACTCCATCAAAACAATCGTTTAAAATTGTGTACTACTACATGCCAGGTCGCGGTTTTTTTAGTTGTTGATTGTTTTTTGAGATAGCTACCCGCTTGTTCCAAGTGGTGTTACAGTGTGCCAGGTCGCACTTTGTATCGTTCAAGTCTGGTACTACAAGTCCCTCCATTAAATGAACAACCACCCCCTCGTAAAAATTGTGAACAAGCCCACGGCTAAAATTAGCGGAAACGTGGGTTGCCCCAACATGCATTATTGTGCCAGCTTAGGGCTAGTGCAATGTCTTGTGTGGGCGGATCTTGCTACTTTTGTTTGATAGTGAATCATGCGAACCCTCTCCGAGTTATGGAAACAGATGTATCCTCGCCAGCTTTTGATGTAATATATGGCATGCTTAGATGTAAGTTTGAACTGTTTATCATATCAGCAGGGCTTGTTTGATGATTCTTGGTGTTAGTAGGCTAGCTACTGTGCGAGCTATAGTACTTGCAAAACACTCATCGAAGAGAAACGTTGGGGCTAATGAGCTCGTGGTACGCTTATACTTATCCCTCGTCGATCGACCAATAGCCCTAGCTCCTAAAATTGTAGGCTTAGCGATTGATCAGACAATAGTCGACATACATTCAGGCCTCATTTGGTTCATAGGGTAGGAAAATCGTATCAAAAGTACAGAGAACGTGCAACACAAAATCATAGCAGTGCAGAGACGTACTCCCTCCGTTCCAAAATAGTAGATGACCTAGGCGGGCTAGTTTGGCCTAGTGGGTTTCAGTGATATGACGTGGTACAGTGCCATCCAGTCTTCGCGTGTGGTAGCAGTATTGCGGGTACAGTAAGTTTTCTTGAAGAAGCGGAATTCAACGAAGTCATGATGGTTCCTTCGTCCGAACAACTTACAGTGGGAAAGGTTGGGCCTGCGATACGACCGGGGTAGACCAGGATAATTTTGTGCATGGCAGGTGGACCAGGATGGTCAACGTTCCACATGTCGGCGAATGAAAGTATTCTTTCCGATATAGAGGATGAGCAACGAGTATTCATTGTTTATTTTTGATGAAAGCTATTGTCTCCACTGTTACGACGGAGGAGTGTTAAACACGGCAGCCCAGTGAACTTGGCATGTGCACCACTCGCTCCTTCCTCATGTAATGCCCAGGTTACAGCTTTTTCTCACTTTCTCTCTATCTATTTCCTCTCAAATGTTTTTTACCTTTCTATTTTTAAGACACAATTGTTTTTTATGCCTTTTTTAGAATTATTTTTTTATACCTAGGAGCACGTGTAAAGACGGGCTCTTGCAGAGCCCACTCCTTGACTTTGTCAATGCCTCTCTCTCCTCCACATAAGGAGTACTACTTGCTATGCATGCATGCGGCGGGCAGCTGGCGTCTTGAGGGGCCAGGGCAGTGAGAGCGGGCTCCGGAAGCGGTCCGGACTCCAGCATGGCCCACCTCACATTATCACCATATATTTCTTGGAGTCCGTGCGTGGCGGGCGGGCGATCTCTTCTCCCTCCCCCGTTTCTCTCTTCCCAGCCGACGCCCGCCGAGAGATTAGATTTCGGCTATCGACGGTTTATTCAATTACGGTCCCCCATGTCAGTGAAATTGCAAGACAAGGCGTGTCCCCTCTGGTGAGCGGCGTGCGAGACGGACTGTCGGGGTTGCGACGCGTACGAGTCGTAAGTGTGCCGCCTTTTCCTTTAGAACTTGCGAAGCGTAACATTTTCGCGCAATCGATTGATAGAAATCCAGAACAAAATGATGAGGGCGGTGCTTTCCCGCTCGTTAGGCGGGCTAGTTCGAGTGATATGACGTGCTACAGTGCCATCCACTTGCTCCATTTTTATGTAAGCAAGAGTTTACACTCTTACGCGGGAGGAGTGCGAAACACTGCGGATCTGATTTTGATCGAGGGATAACTGTTCCCTGCCAAATAATGGAGGATTGTTAGTGATTATAGCATGATAGTTAGGGCATCTCCAGCGCTGGCCCACAAATTTACACCGGCATCTGTCCAAAGACACTGATGGATGCCATCCGATGCTGCCCGCATACCTTTCGACAACTATATGAACTAACCGGACGAAATTCGTGCAAACAAAGCAAATTTCAAATTAACCGGATGAAATTCATTACATTTCGAAAACTTTTCCTACAAACTAGACGAAATTCATTACATATTTCGCACAAACCGTACTAAAACCTACTGTAAACCTAATCTAAACAATCGCCGGCGCCCGACCACCATGTCCGGCCATGAACCCGAGAAAGCCGGCCATTGCCTTTGCCTCCTCCTCATCCGCCTTCATAACCTCCTCCTCCAGAGCGGCGGCGACCTACCGTGTACTACTCTTCCTCACTGCCGGCTTCATGGTCATGGCGGCGGAGGGCGGCCGGGGGGGTGCCGGTGATCTCCTTCGTTTGCTCCTGCGACAGTACGTCGAAGAGAGCTTTGGTGCACGCCCGGAGCGGAGCCGCCGATGTCCCTCGTCTGCTCCTGCGACAGTACGCCCAAGAGAGCTTCGAAGCGCCGGGAGGCCATGGTTGAAGTGGTGCCGACAGAAGGAAGGGACCGAAGGAGAATAAGTGTGGGTCTTTGGCTATGGCTGGGAGCTGGGGCTCAAGTTAATATAGCGGGCAAATGGCAATGAGCCGCGGCAGACGGTTGGACAACTGGCGCCGGAGTAGGTTCGTCGGGCGTGAATGCGGACGCTGCTTCAGTGACTTAACTGCAGATGCGTTATGGTTACTGACATGTGGGGCCAACGGGCATCTGGCCCGCATGTCAGTGACACACCAATTGCACCTGCAGTTAAGTCCGGTGAATGCGGCATTGACATTCTGGAGAGACGGTGACTGTTTCAAGCGGGAAGCGCGCGCTAGCGATGGAAGGGGTTTCGGTGTGCAGTGGCACTAAGATCGGTCGCTCACAATAGTACATACTCCGTACCATACTACCATAGTACCCTCTCTAGCATAGGTTGTTTTATAGATTGTCGTTGTGATGGACGATATACATGAGCAAGGCGGTCCGAGTATGACCGTTGGTGTTGATCCAGGTGAATACATGCTCGGCGTTCGCGTAGGCCTCCATCAAACGTCAAAACAGTAATGTCAGGCACCGCTGGGGCGCGCAGGTGATGGGCTCGCCATTTGCGTCGCGCCATGAGCAGGACTTTGATTTAGAGGGCGACGTGCATGCATTAGCATGCTTTGACAGCGTGAGCGTGAGTGTCTGACGCGAAGTATTTCATTTTCATTTGGCTGACGAGGGTGCATTGCAGCGACGAGTCCGTGGTTTGATTCCCCACATACGCATAATTTTGGTTTTTACAGTATTTCTTTCTCCATTGACAGGTAGCCCGCGTAGATAGATAAAGAACACGAGCTGATGAGGCGCATGCGGACTATTTGACTGGTCAACAGACAAATACGGAGCTATACGCTGAGCCAGTGATCGTATAATCACCATATCTCGTATACAATGATCAAAGTGAGCTATCAAGACAAGTTCGATGACCGCCAACGCATTTTACTCGGTAATAAATGACCAAGATTGAAGGGTAATCCAAATTTGCTTCGTCTTCTGTCCTTGAGCTCTTGACAAACCAATGCACTATACGGTTGTCCGGCCACTCCACCCTAGAGCTCTCACCAAGCGTCGTTCATGCCACCGCGCGGCACACTAACCGGTAAGGCAGCGATGGCATCCCGCCGCGCCGAGTTCCTTGCCGCCCACGACCGTACACAAAATGGTAGGGAATCGATGGCATCCCGTCATGCCGAGTTCGTCGCCGCTCGCGACCTCACAACTATGTGGGAGAAATTTGAAGATGCCAAGGCCGAATGGGCGGTAGAGCAAGAGGCGGCCAAAGCAGCACAGAGGGAGCGGAAAAGTCAGAAAGCACTCAAGAAAAGAGAGGCCCGCCGCCGCAAGAAAGAAAAGGACGCACGCGCTGCTGTGGAGAGGTCGGCGGAGATCCAAGCACAGTGGGGTGTCGCCGACAAAGCCGGGAAGGAGAACGACGGCGTCTCGCCAGCATGTGAGAAGTAGTAGTACTAGTAGTTAGTGTGTGTGTCTGTGTCTGAGTACGAGCATGTACCAATACTACTAGTTACTACTGTAGTTTTTAGAGCAAATTACCAGTACATTAGCCTAGACTAAATGGAAAAATTCCTATCCTAAGCATCAAATGGCATCTCTTTCTCTATAGGAATTGAGATGCATGTCATCTCACTTCCTATGATTTTCATATTCCTATCCTATGAACGAAAGGGGGCCTCTGTTGGAGTAACTACTGTAGCTAGCAGTACTGCTGGTACAGTAGTTTTCTTCATGAAGCGGAATTCAACGAAGTCATGATGGTTCCTTCGTCCGAGCAACTTCAAAGTGGGAAGTGGGCCTGTGATTTGATGGCTCATTAGTCATTTTTACTGCGGCGCGACGACCTGGGTGACTCTCCCTTGGAGTTCTGCGTGCATGGCAAGTGGACCAGGATGGTCGAGGTCCCACATGTTGGCGAACGGAAGTATTCTTTCCGATATCGAGGAGCAAGGAAACCGTGTGGTATAGTATCACTGCGGATTGGTTCGCAAAAAAATAGTATCACTGCCAATTTATAATTATTTTTTATTTCTGATGAATGCTAGCGTTTCAACTCTTACGACGAAGGGTGCCAAACACGGCACGTGCTGGATGTCCCACGCGTCAGCGAAAGGAGTGGGACATGAACAGCGTGGTAGAGCCCAGCGTATAAAAAACAGCGTGGTAGAGCGTCTCCACTTCTTCCACTTCTGGGTCGGAGACCACACGTAGTAGTACTTAGTGGTATGAACGATACAAAGTGCGACCTGGAGAGAAAGACACGCCTAGTTGGAAGGTCTCGGGGCATACACGTAAACAAATATAAAAGTTAATATGTGCCTCCAACTAATATAGTAGTAGTAGAGTACTTAGGCACGTACTCCATAACATCACCGTGCATTGCACGTACAACATTTAGTGGTAGTACGTAGTAAGAGACAAATGCCGCCCAAGAGTTCCCTTCTCGGCCTACTTTTGGGTGTTTGGTAGAGTGTATGGAGGGTGCATGAGTCCACACTAGTTTAGCACAAATACACTAGAAGCATGCATGAAGAGAGCATGCATGAAGAGGGGTGTTGAGTTGAGCATGCATGAAGAGGGAACAACTATGCTGAGACGAGAACGCAACCAAACACACCCTATATGCCACGCATGTTCATACCATTTGTGCCTTTCTACTTCACTTACTGCGCTACATTACTCAGGTTCGTACGTCCACTCTTGGGTACATGTCCGTCTCGTAGTTCTAGTCCCACGTGTTCTTCATATAGATGGAACGATCCTTGCATAACACGTGCACCTTGATGCTAGATGTCTCGCTTGTTGGCAAAAGGATGAACAAAGCTCACGTAAAAAAATAGAGTGGAAGAACATAGATTCCGGACGACCGAGAAGGAGCAAGGAACCTCGTGGTGGAGCGTCTGCACTCATAATATTTAATATTATTCAGCGATATAAAATTAACCAATCATCTCCACAGTGGACTGGAAGAGTACGAAACACGGCAGCCCAGTGTAGTTACATCATACTAGTACATGGCTAACCCACGCTATCACCATATTTCTTGGTTTCCATGCGACAGCTATCTCTAGTAATCCAGCAGCCTGTATCGCTTCTCCCTCCTCGTCTCTATCAAAGTGCGGCGGGCTGGCGTTTCTGCCGTCTATTGAGGTCGGTTAACTATAACATGTTAGCGACATGCCAAGAGCATTCTAAAAAAAACTCCTTTCACGTTCTGTTTTCAAAAAGAAAAAAATCCTTTCACGTACGAATTTGCCTGTATGCTTTGAGCAACTTGCATGTCCTATACTGCTCCTGTTTGATACTCTAACTTAGCTAGAGGTTAGACTAACTCATGACTAACCCTGAACTAACTGCAGCCAAAGAGGTGTTTGGGGTGACAGGGTTAGATTGACAATAAATGCACTTCATGGAGAGAGAAAAGTGATTTTTCAGTGGTCCCAATGAGAACTATCTCCAGTTAGCACCTCTTGGGTGGGATAGTTTTTTTTGGTGGGTTCGGTGCAACTTGCTCCAATTTAAACCCTCATGCTTGGAAACTTTAGGGCATTTTTTTACAGAACACCTGTTGTGATTGACCCATGCAGGAGTAATCCCATCTGTAAAAACTAATGATATCTCGAGAATTTTATCGGAAAACTAGTATCTCGAGAATGTCATCGAAAAAATGAAAGATGAGAGATAAGGCGAGGAGGAGTGGAGCGTGGTGGTGACTGGTGGTCGGAATGGGCGGAGGCATGGGGATGGACGGCGCCGGCAGGCGGCAGTGGCCACCATGCATGCTAGATTGTTCCAGAGACTTATTCCTTTTTTAATTGTTGAGCAATGAGGTTGCGGGATAAAATGATGTGGAGAGAGGTGCGGGTATCTTTTGTAAAATTATCATAGTTTGCTTTCTATCCTCAGATATAGATCATACGGTATGTATTACAAGATGGCAGGCACACCATCACCGCCAACTCGTTTTTTTATAAGGGTACAGATGATAAGTTTGCTGACTAAGTAAAGTGGAATTTGTCCATGTTATGCAAGTAAATAAAGGTGATTGTTTATCATACGGGTAAGGTTGGATGAAGGGTGGTAGGAACAAATGCTCTGCCTAGAGCATGTGTGTGTGAGATGGAGTCTTAGTGTGTGTGGGGGGTGTGTGTGTGTGTGAGAGAGAGAGGAGAGAGAGAGATGGAGTCTTAGTTTGTGTGTGTGTGTGAGAGAGAGAGAGATGGAGTCTTAGTGTGTGTGGGGGGGGTGTGCGTGCGTGCGTGCGTGTGTGTGTGTGTGTTTGTGTGTGTGTGAGAGAGAGAGATGGAGTCTTAGTGTGTGTGCGGGGGGGTGCGTGCGTGCGTGCGTGTGTGTGTGTGTGTGCCGCGGGGTCCTCTGTGGCGGATGTAATTTAAGTGTGCATGGCTTCATCATAGAGAGGTGATGTGTATGGCAGAGGCCACCAACGATGGGGTGCGAGAGAGAAAATGCCCGTAGAGAGGGAAGAGAAGGTGTGTGCGCGTGAGAGGAGTCGACATCGAGAGAACGTGTTTGTTCGAGAGACACTGAGGAAGACTACTATATATCGATGGTGCATGTAGGCGGGAATTAAACAAAGGGATGGTCTTATTGGTTTCGGGGATATATGGGAAGAGTGAGAGGCGGGGGGTAGCTAGAAGGTGATTATTAAGTGTGAGTGTGTGTTTTACCCATCCAGGCGGAAGTTACGTGCACAAAAGAGGAGAACGATTCGATGTGGCGTTAGGATTGAGGGTCATTAACTACGTATAGAGACATAGAGACCTTGAACGTGCATGTGTGAGAGGTATACATGTATACGTGGGATGTGTGTGTGTGCGCGCGCGCATGATCGAGATAAAAGAAAGAAGACATATGTCATAAGATCGACGACATGGGAGAGACGGATCGGTATGACAATACGCATGCATGTGAGAATGTAGGGAAGAAGGCCTGACAATTGAGCATGTGTTTTTGTCTTGAAGAGATAGTGGCGTGGGCTGGAGCATGCATCTATGGCGAGCAGAGGGAGTGAGGCGCAACGATTGTGCAAAAGAGACCAACCTATAAATGCATATGTATGGAGAGACATATATAGTGTGGGTGATAGGAAGCAAGACTCCGTGCGAGAAAGAAATGTTGACTGAGAAACTACAGATAGATACAGAGATGGAGATGCTAGCTAGAGGGACATCCGCTAGTTTGGGTGTTGGAGATGACCGTCCGGTGGTTCAAAGGGTGAAGTTATATATGTGTGTGAGAGGGCACTTGACTGCATGTAGAGAGAAACATATGTAGTGTGCGTGATAGGAATCAAGAGTGAGGGCGAGAAAGAAGGTTGATGGAGAAATAGATAAATAGAAAGATAAAGATGCTAGCTAGTGTGCGTTAGAGATAGGAGTCGAGTGGATCAGAAGGCTGGGTTATGTGTGTGGGTGTGAGAGAGATAGAGAGAGGGTGCATGTGAGTCACATACAAACAGATATCAGAGAGAAATGAGATCCAGAGAGACGGAGTTTTGTGTCTGCGAGAGAGAAAGATATTTCACAATGAGAGTGATAGCTAGAGAGACATACGAGGGAACGCAAGATATCTCTAGGGAGAGAGGGTGTGTGTGAGCGACATACAAGAGAACAATGGAGAAATATGAGACCCTGGAAGACAGAGTTTGTGTTTGTGTGTGAGAAAGAGATATTGAAGAGGAAGAGTCGTAGGTTCTCATATCTAAGGAGCGAAAGACATCTCTGTATGAGGGGTGTGCGAGTGGCACACATGGGAATAGTAGAGAGAAATGAGACCCCGGGAGACAAAGTTTTGTGTTTGTGTGAGAGAAAGAGATTCCACATGGAGAATCATAGTTAGAGACACATAGCAGGGAGCGAGATATACTTAGAGAGAAATAGAGTGATGAAGGTCGAGGGAGATAGTACCGTCAGTGTGTTACGAAGATAAAAGATCATTGTCGACATACAGGTAGCACGAGAGATACCTGAGAGTCGATGAACGCGTATAGGTCCAAAGAGATAGTCCTATATAAGCATGAGTATAGCTATATGAGACGAATATCTGGATTAAAGGGGATTCAAATATTTAAACTGGAGATCACGACATCGATAATATCATAACGCAAATTGGTGTATCAAACATGCATATTCATTTGAATTTGGGCACACGTGTAATGTTATATAGTTTATCAATATTGGTGATCCATAGATTCTTCAATTACAAACAATGCATGGTTTATATGCAATTAATGTCTAAACGGGATTACACTATATGTTGCGTGTGTGAAACACATTATACATGTTTGAGAAGTAAAAAAACCCGCATGAAACACACATTAATTGAAGACAGTTAGTGAGGAATGCATACATTGGATTTCAACATAAAGTGGTTTCAAATATTTGAAAATCCAAATTGATGGATACAACCTTATGAATCTGAGATCATGCCATTTGTAAACCATATTTATGTATAAATGGTGTTGTGCTTTTGAAAGTACATATAAAAAAATGATGTATATAGAATGTAATTCCAATTGAAAATGGATCCCGCCTGGAAAAAATAGAATACAAATGGGATTCGAATTGAGTTGGCACGGTAAACGTGCACTCTGCAAAATTTGAACAAAGCGGGGAAAGTCGCAGTAACCGCCCGAAACCAAAATCTGCGAGATGGAAATCACTACTGCCTATCCCTGCCACGCAAAGCCTATCAGCTAGATTTCTATAGGTTTCGATAGGGGTAGGTTTGTAATTTCACCCAAACGTGACGTAACCGCCTCTCACCCGGATTCATACACGGTGGGCGCCAAAACATAGTGTGTCCTCGGCCGAAATCGACTCTCTCCCCGATTCATATTCATACACGGTGGGCGCCAATAACAAACTCTCGTCGGCAAATATTCTGTAGCGACCCGACCCAAATGGATCAAGTCTCTGTGCTTAAGTGTCATCCCTGGATCGGTATGCTGACACACACAGTACTCGAGGATTTATAACAGAGGTAAATCACATGTATAAAATAATGTAAATACTATTACCTCAATCCAAAATAGCGGAAGAACAAGGTTGTGGATTCCCATCAACACCAACGGCAAAGTTGAGTGTAGAAATCGTAACCCTAACGTATCACTTACTCGTCGTAAGAATCCTGCAACATGAAACGTTGCAGCCCGAAAACGGGTCAGCACATGGGAATATGCTGGCAAATTCACACCATAGAGAAATGATGAACAAAGGCTATCACTACATGCATATATGGCTGGTGGAAAAGCTCTATGGTTATAATGTTTTTGCGAAAAGCCAATTTTTCCCTACTTCAAAGGAATAAATTTTATTTAACTATCATGGTGGTTGTGAAACATTGAGATGGTTGACAACATCTCAATCCCAATTAAGTATCATCATTAACCCAACAATATTAAATTAAAGTAACATGATGAGATCAACGGGATAATCCAAGAACTAGATACTCAGGATGTCCATAACCGGGGACACGGCTAATCATGATTAGTTTGTACACTCTGCAGAGGTTTGCGCACTTTTCCCCACAAGACTCGATCGCCTCCGCTTGATTCTCGCACTGCATGATGTTTGAGAAACGGATGACCGAGACACAGTCTTTCAGGAACAATCACTCTTTACTCTGGATGGACCGGTACACCTACTTTCCCCTACATCTGCTAGTCCACCTCTTCAAGAGATCCTGTAACCTACTCAGCTATGCTAGAGCCCATAATAGCTTGTGGCTGCACACGGAGGTTTCTAGCATGAATAATCTTATGATCCCTTTGAGCCTGGGTGGCGGTCCTTATACAAACAGGCAACACCGGGTTCTCCAGGTGCCTCAATCCACCCAGATGTGAGTTTTAGTTGCCACCTTAAGTTGAACCATTATTAACAATCTCACATCTGTCATGAATATCACTCAAACCCAATCCACGTCTACGAGCATAGCATGGCAATATAATAGCAACGTAGAAGTAACTCCTAAGGGTTTGATAAATAAAACAGGTAATAGGTACTACCTCAACTACTTCCCAATACCCTCAATTTAAATTAGATCCTAACCATGCAATGTTTGAGGGTTGAATCTAATGCACAAAAACTGGGTATGAACGGGATATGATCAAAGTGTGAACTTGCCTGCAATGTTGATGAAGATGATTCGCACTCAAAACTCTTGATAGATCTACTCGTCACACTCCGGTCAATCTATCGTAAGCAAGCAATAGCAACCACACATAAGCAATCACTCAAAAGATCGAGAAGAACGAAGAAGACACTTCGGAAAACATCAAAACCAAGCAAATAACTCTTGCAACATAAAACAATTTCTAACAGTACCAAAATTATGTGAATTTGGCCTTATCAGAAAGTTTAGGTCAAGAGCTTCGATTTGCAAAAAGAATCAACTAAATCGGAGCTACGAAACTTAAGTTATGATCAAAAGAAGATTCAAATTCAAATCTGTTTGAAACAAATTTTAAATTTTCAAAAACATGTTTAAGTTGTTTTACGGGATAGAGGGGATCATAACGAAGACGTGGGCGTTGGTTTCGTTGGATTTGGACAAACGAGTAAAAAGATGTGGTCGTTTGAAAATCAGGGACTAATCTGTAAATAAAATATCTACAACTAGGTCCCTGGCGTAAATAAACAGAAAACGAAAAGACTAAATAACGAACGCTCGTTTATAAGACCTAAACAGTGGACGTTCGCGGTTTAGTAAAACCTAAAAAAACAGATCTAGGTTTTCTTAATAAAACCAAAATGAATAATAAAAAACCGGGGCGGTTCACGGTTTATACCGGTGGGTTTTCATCGAAAACCGGCGGTTTTCGGCGGCGGACCGGGTCGGCGGTGGCGGGGCTCGCCGGCGTCGGAGAAGGGCGGCGGCAGCTCGGGCTCGTCCGGAGCGGCGGCTCTGGTGGCCCGCGGCGAGGGTGGAGTGGACGGGGAGGGGTGGCGCGTCGCGGCGAGGAGGATGGCGGCGTCGGCGGCGGTCAACGGCGACGAGGGCGGCGGCTACAGCGTGCGGCAGCGGTGAGATGCAGGAGAGGCGGCGGCGGGCTCGGGCGGCTCGGGCTCCGAGGAAAACGGGGCCGGGGCGCGCCTTTTAAGAGGGGGGCGAGGAGGAGGCGTGGGGAAGGGGGCAGAGGAGGCCGGGGGCGACACGGCGTCCATGGCGGCGGCGGTCGGCGTGCGGGAGCCGGTCTCCTGCGGGAGATCGGGGACGAGGCGACGGGCGAGCTGGGCTAGGCCGCGGCCTGGCCTGGGAGCTGGGCCGGCCCAGTTCGGCGGAGGGTTTTTTTTTTATAAACAGAGAAAGAAATAATAAAAACAAAAGAAAATGAAAATATTATATAGGCATATAATATATCAAAATTTTTAGAAAAAGATTTCCTACAACGTGAACATTTTTACAACGCCAAATAAAATTCACACAAATTTAAATAAAGCAAAGAGTGCTACTGCCTTAATAAAATCCAATAAAAATCATTTTAAAAATACAAAAATGATTTCAAATTTATTTTTCTCCAATTTTCTGATGTATGGAATCATGTTACCCTATTTTCTGTATATTTTTATTTTGGAGAAAAATAATTTGAATAAGACTCAATTAACTCCAAATTAAAAATACTTTCCAAAAGGACTTTGAATTTGACCTTTGAAACTCCCAACTCATATTTCATTCGTTTTGAAGAAGTCATTTTTATCTTCTCTCGTGAAAATCATTGAGTTGCATAAAGTTTCAGAAATGTGAAATATTTTCAAATGAAATTCAAATATTTTCAACACCCCTTGTCATTTAAATAAATGGAAGAAGTCATGTCATCTTCTCTCCAGGGTTTTGTGGTGAAAAGAATTTGAATTCATGGAGATCATAAAAGCAAAATGAAAGTTTGGGAAAGTCCTTTTATTCCCTCTCATTTAACTTTCAAAAGATTTCGAATTCCACTCACTTTCAGTCAATCAATCAAACAATCAATCCAATCTATCTGTTTATTATAACATTCCAAAATTTAGAATTTTGGGATGTTACAAACCTACCACCCTTAAAATGAATCTCGTCCTCGAGATTCGGAGAGGCTAGAAAGAAATAGGTTAGGGTTTGGGGTCTTCTCAAAATCCATTGATCATCACAGGGGGTCTGGGGTGCTACCACCCTTAGAAGCATTGTTACTGTTCCATCAAAACTCATATACTCCATCCATCTTTGACAGTGTCAGTCTTCTCAGATTCTCGGAAAATTCCTTCTCTGGGCTCTTCCGGTAGTGGCATAACCTTTTTCCTCAATTCTTCTGTCTTTCATCTCGGTAAGGTTATTCGGAGACTGGGTCTTCATAGCTGACGGGTCTGGCGCCAATACTAAACAACTATCGACATCTCATGGTGGTCAACAATTTACGGTTTCTCCTGCAGGAAATGGGTCTGGGTTGAACCTCACCGTATAACCTACGGTTGGCAACAACTGCCGTGTACAAGGGACAATACCTATACCATTCTAAGGTTTAAACAAGGTTTAAATCATCGTCACTCTACTATAGGTAAGTCACTCAGATTTACCATCCCATATAGCAAAGCGAACAATAAGAGTAAGTCGGTATAGTGATCAATCCATCCCGCACCCAAATCATTACCTTGTATATGGTTTAGCGAATCTCGCATTCTAACACTCAGTCATCCTCGCAAGCATTGCAGAATTTCTCTTGTCGACGAACCAAGTTCGGATAAATCCATGGATTCTGCAAGCCAGACAAACATCTATCGTTCCTTCACAACTCTCAGGTTTTTGCGTTACTCCTATAAAATCGTCTGTCGATAAAATCGTAACTTCTTCCAGGGTCTTTCCTTCAGCAAGAATGCGCTTGCTTCTTGGCAGGTCCTGGGGCCTGTGGGTTATGGCCCATCTCATCACTTGTAGTTCCTTGAACTTATCATCGAGCACTGATCATTATTCCAACATCCAGCTTCCAGCATTCTTAAATCCATCCCATTGTACTGTCTTCCTTCTATTGGCACCAAACTGGGACATGATTACTCAGACTCATCATGGAATTTCCATTGATCCATATTTCCAACATCATACCTCCTTTATATTCAATAGTAATTTATCTCTTCATCCTCGTGGGATATCCCACATACCGAAAAAAAACTTATACTTATGAAGTCCATACTCCACTTCATGGAACATCATTATCCTTTCCAGGGTCAAGCGTCCTTACAGGGGAATATTGGCCATCTCTACATGGCACTTCTTCAACTGGGAAAGATGAAACACATCATGAACTCATGACAGTCCTTCGGGTGACTCCAACTTGTTGGCCACTTCTCCCATACGCTCCAAAACTCGGTATGGTCCTACAAATCTCGGGGCTAACTTTCCCTTAACTCCAAATAGTTTAACTCCTCGCAGAGGGAACACACGTAGACATGCTAAATCTCCAATTTCATAGACTACCTACTTTACATCCAATAATACTCCATACCCTCATATTATTGGGGTATCCAACATATCGAGATAAAACTCATACTTATTTTGTTCGAAATCCACTTCGTGGAATATCATTACCTTTTCCAAGGGTCATGTTTCCTCACAGGGTACTACCACCCTTAAAATGCACAATCTTCCATAGACCATATTTCTCATATCCTCGAAAATGGTCAAAATCTTTCTTCATAGAGTAACAACTCATAAAATCCAAATCAATACCAATGATGCTAACTTTATTGATTCTCCAATTATTACAATCTCCTGCATTCCATTACATGCCTCAATCCGACACCTCACTAATAAAAGAAATGTCCACACTACTACTACTATACTTCGCGTTGCACTCAACTATTTGTCTCAAGTCTCCGTCTCCTTGGGGCATTCTCTCGCAAAGTGCCCTGCTTCATCACAACAGAAACATATTACTTCTGACATATCTCGGGGTTTCCTTGTGATTATATAGCCTCCTGGGGTCCTCATCCTCCCTTTTGGGCAATCATTGTGGTAGTGTCCTGAATTTTTGCACCTGAAACATGTGATATGACTCACGTCTCTCTTTGTAGAAATTGGGTTGTTCCTGGGATCCAATCTATTTCTCTTCCTGGACTTTTCCGTTCCAATCAGGGCTTCTATTTCCTGTGGGTCATACTCTACTTCCTCTGTCGGGAATTCTACTAAATCCCCATTCAGACAATTTTGGGAGATGTGTCCTTCTTCTACACATGAATAGCATGACTTGGTGCAGGGTTTATTTGGTTCTTCTTTGGGTGTGTTCTCCACCTCTTCTTTCATCACAGATTCCTCTAAACTTTCCATGAGGGCTCTTTTCATTGCTTCTTTCTTCTGCTGGACGGTCCTTTGTACCATGGGGTAGATGTGACACTGAGCAGGGTAGTGGGTAGTCCCTTCACACAAGAAACAAGTGATCTGCCGAGTTGGGCATTCTTCAGCTGGGTGACTTCCTTCACAATTAGGGCATTCATCCTTGTGTTCCTTATGGTTGTGTCCTATTTCTCCACAAGGCTTGTATGCACAAGGTTTCTTCATATCCTTTCCATAAGGCTTCAATTTCTGGGACACAAGACGAGATCTTTGTAGAGTCCACTTAAATTCTTTCCAAGTGGTTGCTTCTTGCAATCCATTGATGGTTTGGTACATCCTCCACCAAGTAGCAGCACCTCTTTCAAAACATTGAAGAGCATGCCGGGTCATATCCCTTCCGACTATAGGGTTATTCTTCATGTGATCCTCCATGTTCTGAATCCATCGGTCCGTCTCCAATTGACTCATCGGTCCAGAAAATACAAACTCATCTCCATTCATCCTCTATTGGGTCCATGGGTTTGGGGTGAGATAAGAGAGATCGAGAGGGATGCAAACAATAGTTTTGAAAAGACAGATTTTTATCGTGGCTGTCAGAAAAACAATAAACAAATGACAGCTCACAATCATCGCATCTAACGTAGGTATAACATGGGTTTGGTCTTCTAAAGGTCAATAAATCTTCAACGTCGCCAAACTCTTCAAGTCTTGGTCATGTCTCCAATGGCTTCTTCCAATCATGCTTGTCCTTCTTAAGTTCTTTTGCCAGATCATCTCTGTTGACTCAAAGTCTCTCGTGACATCCTTGAATATTCTGGGGTTGCATCCCAAACTTCTGGGTTTCATCAACCTCGACATGGTCCACGATCTTATTGTCCTTCAGTTCCTGACGAGTCTCCGTTATCTCGAGGTTTTGCTTTCCCTGCTTGGCTACTTTCAGTTTCTGAGTTCTGAGTTCTTCACGAAACACTTCCTTATCAAATACTATTTCCTGTAGGTCCATCCTAAACTTCTTGATGTAATACTCCGGATCCTGGTGATACACCGGTCTAAAGTTAAAACTTCATCTTGCTGATAGGTGCTCCATCAGCCTTCTACCATCCAATCCTTCCATGCATATGCATACTTAACTCAACACGATGACAATATCATAAGTGGGCGATAACCTCATGGGTATCCGTGTTTCTGCTCTTGTCATTACCATGAGCTATCATTCCATAGTTGATATCTCCTGCCTTAGGGTTTCCTAGACAAAACTTTGAGTTTCTAACTCTCCATGTTTCGGTCTTTCTCCGATACACCTTGGTCTCGGGCATTGACGGCTTCCATAGTCTGTCAAGTTCCATAAGGGTAACCTTCCTAGGTCATACACATTTGGCAATTCTTCAGAGCCTTCAAATTCTCCCAGTCTTCAGAGTCCTTAACCGTTGTAGTTTCCATTATCATAATGCACGGTAAAATCCTCTTCATTCCGAATGGTCTTAGTTGTCCGATATCTTGTACTTCTTGAAGTGGTCTTATCCGTCGAATCTTCGAGTGGTCCAAAGGGAAAAAAGGGTATGGTCTCACTAAAAGGGAATAATTGAATTAACTCAGAAGAGAAGAGAGGTAAAAGATCTTTTTGAAAAGAAAAGTTTTAGGGAAAATCCTTCCTATGGGCTTGCCAGTTTCTAGGGTCACGTCCTACAGTCAACATGTGCTCTGATACCATCTTGTAGCGACCCGACCCAAATGGATCAAGTCTCTGTGCTTAAGTGTCATCCCTGGATCGGTATGCTGACACACACAGTACTCGAGGATTTACAACAGAGGTAAATCACATGTATAAAATAACGTAAATACTATTACCTCAATCCAAAATAGCGGAAGAACAAGGTTGTGGATTCCCATCAACACCAACGGCAAAGTTGAGTGTAGAAATCGTAACCCTAACGTATCACTTACTCGTCGTAAGAATCCTGCAACATGAAACGTTGCAGCCCGAAAATGGGTCAGCACATGGAATATGCTGGCAAATTCACACCATAGAGAAATGATGAACAAAGGCTATCACTACATGCATATATGGCTGGTGGAAAAGCTCTATGGTTATAATGTTTTTGCGAAAAGCCAATTTTCCCTACTTCAAAGGAATAAATTTTATTTAACTATCATGGTGGTTGTGAAACATTGAAATGGTTGACAGCATCTCAATCCCAATTAAGTATCATCATTAACCCAACAATATTAAATTAAAGTAACATGATGAGATCAACGGGATAATCCAAGAACTAGATACTCAGGATGTCCATAACCGGGGACACGGCTAATCATGATTAGTTTGTACACTCTGCAGAGGTTTGCGCACTTTTCCCCACAAGACTCGATCGCCTCCGCTTGATTCTCGCACTGCATGATGTTTGAGAAACGGATGACCGAGACACAGTCTTTCAGGAACAATCACTCTTTACTCTGGATGGACCGGTACACCTACTTTCCCCTACATCTGCTAGTCCACCTCTTCAAGAGATCTTGTAACCTACTCAGCTATGCTAGAGCCCATAATAGCTTGTGGCTGCACACGGAAGTTTCTAGCATGAATAATCTTACGATCCCTTTGAGCCTGGGTGGCGGTCCTTATACAAACAGGCAACACCGGGTTCTCCAGGTGCCTCAATCCACCCAGATGTGAGTTTTAGTTGCCACCTTAAGTTGAACCATTATTAACAATCTCACATCTGTCATGAATATCACTCAAACCCAATCCACGTCTACGAGCATCGCATGGCAATATAATAGCAACGTAGAAGTAACTCCCAAGGGTTTGATAAATAAAACAGGTAATAGGTACTACCTCAACTACTTCCCAATACCCTCAATTTAAATTAGATCCTAACCATGCAATGTTTGAGGGTTGAATCTAATGCACAAAAACTGGGTATGCACGGGATATGATCAAAGTGTGAACTTGCCTGCAATGTTGATGAAGATGATTCGCACTCAAAACTCTTGATAGATCTACTCGTCACACTCCGGTCAATCTATCGTAAGCAAGCAATAGCAACCACACATAAGCAATCACTCAAAAGATCGAGAAGAACGAAGAAGACACTTCGGAAAACATCAAAACCAAGCAAATAACTCTTGCAACATAAAACAATTTCTAACAGTACCAAAATTATGTGAATTTGGCCTTATCAGAAAGTTTAGGTCAAGAGCTTCGATTTGCAAAAAGAATCAACTAAATCGGAGCTACGAAACTTAAGTTATGATCAAAAGAAGATTCAAATTCAAATCTGTTTGAAACAAATTTTAAATTTTCAAAAACATGTTTAAGTTGTTTTACGGGATAGAGGGGATCATAACGAAGACGTGGGCGTTGGTTTCGTTGGATTTGGACAAACGAGTAAAAAGATGTGGTCGTTTGAAAATCAGGGACTAATCTGTAAATAAAATATCTACAACTAGGTCCCTGGCGTAAATAAACAGAAAACGAAAAGACTAAATAACGAACGCTCGTTTATAAGACCTAAATAGTGGACGTTCGCAGTTTAGTAAAACCTAAAAAAACAGATCTAGGTTTTCTTAATAAAACCAAAACGAATAATAATAAAAACTGGGGCGGTTCACGGTTTATACCGGTGGGTTTTCATCGAAAACCGGCGGTTTTCGGCGGCGGACCGGGTCGGCGGTGGCGGGGCTCGCCGGCGTCGGAGAAGGGCGGCGGCAGCTCGGGCTCGTCCGGAGCGGCGGCTCTGGTGGCCCGCGGCGAGGGCGGAGTGGACGGGGAGGGGCGGCGCGTCGCGGCGAGGAGGATGGCGGCGTCGGCGGCGGTCGACGGCGATGAGGGCGGCGGCTACGGCGTGCGGCGGCGGTGAGATGCGGGAGAGGCGGCGGCGGGCTCTGGCGGCTCGGGCTCCGAGGAAAACGGGGCCGGGGCGCGCCTTTTAAGAGGGGGGGCGAGGAGGAGGCGTGGGGAAGGGTGCAGAGGAGGCCGGGGGCAACACGGCGTCCATGGCGGCGGCGGTCGGCGTGCGAGAGCCGGTCTCCTGCAGGAGATCGGGGACGAGGCGACGGGCGAGCTGGGCTGGGCCGCGGCCTGGCCTGGGAGCTGGGCCGGCCCAGTTCGGCGGAGGGGTTTTTTTTATATAAACAGAGAAAGAAATAATAAAAACAAAAGAAAATGAAAATATTATATAGGCATATAATATATCAAAATTTTTAGAAAAAGATTTCCTACAACGTGAACATTTTTACAACGCCAAATAAAATTCACACAAATTTAAATAAAGCAAAGAGTGCTACTGCCTTAATAAAATCCAATAAAAATCATTTTAAAAATACAAAAATGATTTCAAATTTATTTTTCTCCAATTTTCTGATGTAGGGAATCATGTTACCCTATTTTCTGTATATTTTTATTTTGGAGAAAAATAATTTGAATAAGACTCAATTAACTCCAAATTATAAATACTTTCCAAAAGGACTTTGAATTTGACCTTTGAAACTCCCAACTCATATTTCATTCGTTTTGAAGAAGTCATTTTTATCTTCTCTCGTGAAAATCATTGAGTTGCATAAAGTTTCAGAAATGTGAAATATTTTCAAATGAAATTCAAATATTTTCAACACCCCTTATCATTTAAATAAATGGAAGAAGACATGTCATCTTCTCTCCAGGGTTTTGTGGTGAAAAGAATTTGAATTCATGGAGATCATAAAAGCAAAATGAAAGTTTGGGAAAGTCCTTTTATTCCCTCTCATTTAACTTTCAAAAGATTTCGAATTCCACTCACTTTCAGTCAATCAATCAAACAATCAATCCAATCTATCTGTTTATTATAACATTCCAAAATTTAGAATTTTGGGATGTTACATATTCGGTGTATGCGAGATTACCATCCTATCCCCAACCGACTAATGTTGCTGTGATGTAGTAGCAATTTGAAACGGGGGCTAAGTTTGTAAATTTCCTCGCATTTGAGACAAGCGCGCCCTGAATACATGGTTCCCCCTTCCTATCTACCTCCCTTTTCCCCATTCGTACTCCGTGGGCGCCAAAACACCCTCTCCACCCCACCCTCCTCCGTCCGCCGCCGTCCGCCACCCCATCCACCGCCGTCCTCCTCCACCATGCCGGAGCTGATACCCCGACGCCGCCGTCCATTACAAGAGATCGACCTCTCTCATCCACGGCTTCGGACCGGGATCCTTGCATCCCGTCCTCTCGCTTCATCCCCGTCGTCGTCCACCTTGCCGGCGCCGCTCCTATGACCGTCTCGTCCACCGCGCCCCGCTGCCACCGTCTACCCTCCTAGATCTGCTTCCACGCCGCCGACAGCCATCGCTACCGCAGCACCATCAAATTCTCAGCAGATGCGTACATGGCGCCGCACCAGAGGCGGTACTCTTTCGTATCTGCTCAACTTATTTATCGCAACAAGAAAATAGATCGCCACTACTTTACTCTGATTTCTTGTCTTGGTTGCGAAGTTGCCTTTGTCCGGTTTGCACCTTCAGATCCGCCATGGCACGCTCAACACTATACTCCCAATGCTTATGGTTTTCCCCTTTTATATTCCACACTAGTTAAATCATAGTAGACTAAATTTCAAAATTGGGTCAGTCGATTTTTCAGAGCTCGCCGGTGCGATCGAAGGGGCTCGGGTGGTTGTGGGGCCTCGCCGAACGAAGAAAACTCGACGCGGGTGGGGGTTGGGGCGGGGGTGGGGGTGGCGGAGGAACACAGGCGGTGGGGGCCGGTGGTCCGGCCGGCGGCCCGTGCGGTGTTCTGTATGGGAAGAATCAGAGACGAGGAAGAAGAAGGGTTAGGAGACGTAGGATGTTCATCCAACCGCCTGAAATGGTCGAGAGATAGCTGGGAGTTGCAATCTTAATGCGCTTTGGTTCATCATGTGTGGGCACTGCGCAACCAACATTTTATTATCCAAAATCTACTTGCTCTTCTTTACCATGTTCCTCTTCCATTCTTCTTTAATATGTACTCTCTCCGTTCATAAATACAAGTCTTTGTATAGATTCCACCATGGACTACATATGGAGCAAAATGAGTGAATCTACACTCTAAAATGTATCTGGATACATCGGTATGTGATCCATAGTGGAAATCTCTACCAAGACTTATATTTTGGAACGGAGGGAGTATGATAGTAGTACAGTATGTTCCTTGTACTGAAGATGAGTAGGGACATTTGCAGTGTAGAGGTCTATACGGTCGGTTGTGATGGACACTTTGAGCCTCTTTGATTCGTAGGATCTTGTAAACATAGGAATAGGATTTGTAGTGGCCTGCCCACTTGAATCCTATAAGAATAGCAAGGAAATGCGGGGAGATGTGTCGCCTTTGAGAGTTACACTGATATTAACAGTACCGCACCTTCACTTTGATGGCAAGTCTATAAACGAATTTCCGGTGAAGTCTCCTGTGCTAAATTTATAAGACATTGAATGGAAAGACCTTGTTATGCACTGGTCTCGTTCCTAGGATGAGGTACTGTCTATGAAATCACATGACAATTTGAACTTCTACTTTTCTGCATGTGCCTTACGGATCTTTTTTGCAGGAAATCTGCTCGAAGAAGAATTCCGGTTTGACAAGAACGACAGGATATCGCAAATATGTTGCCCGCTGCTTTGCTCTTGTTAGTACCTGTTGTCCTGTATCACTGTACTTGCATACATACCTGGTTCATTATGTGACAGCAGTATGCATGATAACTTGCTTATAAATTGTTCGCTCCAAATTATCTGATCTGTATGAATGGTTACATTAGTGTAGAATATATCCAATGCCAATGTTTTTTTAGCTCTACATTGTTCTTGTAAGTACATGTTGTCCTTTATCAGTGTACTTATAATGACAGGTAGTTGTTCATGTACCATCACTCTGCAGCTTATTTTCCTTTGCCCTCCATTTTCGACACATCAGATCTATATTTACTCTTACCATAAGGTTGGTACTGGAGAAGTTTAGCTGTGCATTGCTCTTGGCTGTACCTTTTGCCTGTATCGCTGCACTTACATTTATAGCTACTTAGTTATGTAGCATCACTCTTCATCTTATCTTAAATATTCTCCATTTTTTCGTATATTATCACATCTATATTTACTCTTAACAAAATGTAGAATAAAGGCAATGCTTTTGAAGAAGATTTTGTGGTAAACTTCTTGAATTGCACCCGCCATCAGCATGGACAAGGCCTTTATAGAGCCTGTCTTCACCAATAATGTAAGTTTGTCCATCTCAAGCCTTCAAACTTTGTTGTATATATTTGGTTAGGCATGACTGCAACAGCTGTTTATTTTTGGTGTTTGCATCAAATTGCTTGATTAAAGTTTATTATGTAGTTCATAAAAAAAAGTTTGTCCTTTCTCAATTTAAGTTTTCAGTTGTACAACCAAGTTCCTTCTTCATACCATGTAAATTAAACTATACAGAGCAAGTGATCTTCTTTTGCACTGCATGTATGCTTCTGTTCTTCATCCGTAATCCAATGGTGTGGTGAACCTACCCACTACAGCACAATGCCATATTCGGCAATGTCTTAACTATGAACAATGTCATATCGTTCTACTATTATTTAAACCGTCTCTTTATTTGCCAATCTGAAATGGTATAAATTGACAACACACTAACCATTGATACTTATGAGTTCTTGATCTGTAATCCAGTGGTGTCGTGAAGCTGCCAACTCCTTCACAATCTCATTTCCTGCCATGTCTTGACCTGAACAATACCATATTGTGTTAATGCAATTTTAAACTGTGTCACTTTATTCGTCAGTAAGAAATGTGATGAATTATCAGCACTGATACTTTTATGTGCAAAACCTGTCATCTATCTGCTTGTTTATCTTTCAGAGTGAGGAAGATATAAGTGTTGAACAAGCGCAGTCTCATCATCTTGCTCAGCTGCTTGCGCTGCAGCTCCCCAGCAGGGCTAACCTTTCTTGAACTCTATTGAAGTGCTGTCGGTTTTGTATATTATTTTGTCGGCGTGTTTATTTGCACTGGTGGCGATCTTTGATGCCCAGTGTATGTAATCTGCTGTCTGCTTGTGCTTTATTATCATAGTGGCGAACTTTGATGCCCAACGGATGTAATATGCCGTAATTTATTTATTGTATAGTCTAGGTTTTTTCTTATTCACGATGCTGTAGTTATTTTACTATATATATATATCCTGTCTTTGCAGTAAACCGGCCAAACTGTAAAATTACGGTACATAATCGGGCCGTCATGCAATCACGATGTAGGTTTGGCCTGAAACGTGCCGAACAGCTCATGGGCCGGCAGCAGCCCGAAATGAACCCCGGCCCATGATTGTGCGAATCAAATCACCGGCTTTTAACAGGCCAAAATTGTCTCAGTCCTTGTTTGGCCCAATCAGATATCGGCTACGAGCAGGCCGGATGCAAACCGGGCCGTAGTTAAGCCCAACTATATGACAGGCTTTTAACAGGCCGAAATTAATATAGGGCCGAAATGTTAAACGGGCGCTTAACAGGCCAAAACTAATATCAGGCCGAATTACTAAGTGGGCCTTTAGCAAGTGGGCCCAAAAGCATAGTGTCCAGTTGACGGGCCGAATCTGATATGGGCCATAATTGAGACCAAAGCCTCTTAAAGGGCCGGACCTGATCTGGGCCGTAATTTGGCCCAGAACGTGGTAGGCTTTTAACGGGCCGGATCTCATATGGGCCACTATTAGGCCCGGAGCGTGGCAGGCCATTAATGGACCGGATCAAATATGGGCCGGCATTTGGCCCAAAACATGGCAGCCAGTTAATGGGCCGGCCTACTAGGGTCCTCAAAATCTTGTGGGCCTACAACTGGGCCGGCCCATTAATGTCGGCGAAATCTCGTGGGCCTTTAGCTGGGCCGGCCCATTATGATCCGCAAGAATCTTGTGGGCCTTTACCCGGGTCGGCCCATTATGGCACACAAAAATCTTGTGGGCCTTTACCTGGGCCGGCCCATTTAAACTTGATGGGCCGGTCCACGTGTCAACATATCATAGGAGGGTCTCGCCCATTGGATGAGTGACACCTATGCCAACGCGGACCTGACACGTGTCTCTTCCAGCCAATGATGATTTTACACGTGGAAAATCCCCATTGGTCGGGGCTATTAACGGGTTATCGGATCCAAAACCCGACCCGATAGCTTAACGGCGTTCCGTTACGGTGGATGCCACGTGTCGGTCACCCTTGACGAAAGCACTTCTGTGACGCGCGATTTATCTTCATGGAAGTGGACACTTCCGTGATGATAATTTTGGTAATGTCATGGAACACTTCTATGACAGCACAGGAATGACTATCTTGATTCTGTCATAAATTTGTCATGGATGTACATGCATGACAAAAAACGCGACCTACTGTGACAAACACGTATCATCACGGAAGTGTATTTTTTTGTAGTGATGGGTCCTGCTCCGGGCATGAGCTCGATGATGAACTCAGTGTCTCGGTCAGGAGGCATTCCTGGTAGCTCATCAGGAAAGACATTGGGGTATTCGCATACTACCGGCACTTGCTCCAACCCAACTTCAGACAGACAGTTGACTTGGGTGTCTTGAGCAGAGGAGGGGTTGGAAGCAAACTTAACTTCAACTCCTTGGTCATTGGTCACAGTGACAGTCCGGTTGGCACAATCTAACAAGCATTGGTCCTTGATGAGCCAATCCATTCCTAAGATCACATCCAAGCCTTGCGATCTTAAGATGATAAGGTCTGCTAGGAAATCTACCCCGTTAATGACGATTCCGACTCCCTTACAGCCTATCTTGGCTCTCATCTCTGCTCCGGGGGTTTGTACCACCATAGGGTTATTCAGGGGTGTAGAGGTCATGCCACTTTTTAATGCAAACTTTTGGGTGACAAATGAATGTGTGGCTCCAGAATCAAACAAGACAGTTGCAGGTGTTGAGTTGACAAGGAACGTACCCAGCACGACGTCCAGGTCTTCATGGGCTTCTTCTGCAGTGACATGATTCACACGACCCTTGCCATTGTTGGGCGGGTTGCAGGGAGCTTGGTTCCTTGGTGGCATTCCACGGCCTTGTCCTGGGTTCTGCACATTGGGGCGCGGGGCATCGGGCTTCTTGTTGGGGCAATACTTGGAGTAGTGTCCTGGCTGACCACATCCAAAACAAGTGACTTGATTGGAGTTGTTGCTCTTGCCGGCACTGTTATTGGGGTTGTTGTAAGCTGGCCTGGGGTTGGCGTACTGCTGAGGCTGATAGTTGGTGCGGGATGTAGGGGCTCTTGGCTGCTGATAGGTTGGCTTGACAGGGGCTGGCTGCCACGGGCGAGGCTTCTGGTTGCTGGAGCTAGCCTTGCTGATCATCTTGCGCTTACGAGTATCATCCAGAGCGCATCGCTTGTCCTCAAGCATGAGTGCCTTGCTCACCAAATCAGGAAAGGTTGGGCAGTCACACACAACAAGCGAGTACAGCAGAGTCTGGTTAAGGCCTGCCATGAAGCGCTCTCTTTTGGCAGCATCAGTGCTGACATCTTCAGGAGCATACCTTGACAAAACACTGAACTTGTGCATCTACTCCTTGACGGTGCCACTTCCTTGCTTCAGGGCTCGGAATTCACGCTTCTTGATGGCATGATTCCGGAAGGAATGTGGGCCTTGCGGAATTCTGCCTTGAAGTCATTCCAAGTGATGTTTTGCCCAGCATGCATGACCTTGAATCCATCCCACCAAGCTCTGACAGTTCCCCCGAGACAGTGAGCAGCATATGCCACCTTCTCATGGTCCTCAGTGCAGCCGACTAGTTCCAACAGATCCTCAATGGTGCGGACCCAGTCGTCTGCATCCAGGGGTTCAACAGGATCGATGAAGGTGGGTGGTGCATGCTTCTTGAACTCCGCCAACGTGGAACGTCCATTGCCATTCCCCGCCGGCTGGCGGTTGACAGCCTGAGCAATCATCTGGAGGGCTGCAGTGTTGGCTTGGCGTTCCTCTCGGAAGGCTTGGAGAAGCTGAGCCATGTCCATGTTTGGAGGTGGTGGCGGTGGTGGAGCTTGTCCTTGGGTTTGGTCTTGACTGGCTCCTGCTCCGGCAGAACCTCCGGCTTCTTTCTGCTGGGTAGAGGTACCATTACGTGTTACAACAGGCATCCTGTTGGAGCAGTCAAGGTCTCATGATTGGAAAAGATGAGGGAAAGCAATATAGATGGGATGCCTGGTAAGGGGGTCAGTATGACACTAATTGTTTTCATGCAAGGGCCAAAAGGCCAAACACATTCATTAAAATCCAAATGGGTGATGTAGTCGCTTACAAGTTCCCGAACGAAAGCACGACGTCCATCAAACACATCAAAAGCAAACACAACACTGCATGGTTTCGTATGAACAATTACAAGGACTCGACTTCGCATAGGGGGTACACGACCTATCCTATCGTAGGGGTTACGAACTGGCATATCCGGGTCCGGGTGGTGCCTAAGTGGTGGAATGCTCGGTCGCGTAGTCTGGCTCTTCTGGGTCTTCCTCCTCATCAGCATCCTGACTTTCCTCTTCACTTGAAGGGGTGGGGGAGTGGAGGAGCTCAACACGGCGTTGCTTTGCCGGTGGTGCGAAGAGCTTGCGGTAATCCCTTGCGCATGCGGTGTTGCTATGGGGGTCCTCCATCCTTTGGGGGTCTTCCGCCTCGATATGTGATTGCGGGCTGTCTAGGGGGAGCACCTTCTTTCTTGATCCTATCTGTCTTCCCTTGTGCTTGGCGAAGAAGTGCCTTGGTCTCATGAAGTTCCTTTCAGAGCTCCATTGATTCCGAGGCCAAGTGTTGCGCCAAGCTATCGGCACAAAGCCTGAAGTAGGTCTGGAATCATAGTGGAAGTCCTTCCTCCAATGGTGGAGCTAGTGCGCTGCTCTTTGATACGTCTCCAACGTATCTATAATTTTTTATTGTTCCATGCTATTATATTATCTGTTTTGGATGTTAATGGGCTTTAATATACCTTTTTATATTATTTTTGGGACTAACCTATTAACCGAAAGCCCAGTGCAAATTGCTGTTTTTTTGCCTATTTCAGTGTTTCGCAGAAAAGGAATATCAAACGGAATCTAAACGGAATGAAACCTTCGCGAGGATCGTTTTTGGAACAAACGCAATCCAGGAAACTTGGAGTGGACGTCAAGGAAGCAGTGAGGAAGCCACGAGGCAGGAGGGCGTGCCACAGGGGGGTGGGCGTGCCCCCCACCCTCGTGGGCCCTCGCAGCTCCACCGACCTACTTCTTTCGCCTATATATACTCTTATACCATGAAACCTTCGGGGAGAGCCACGAAACCTATTTTCCACCGCCGCAACCTTCTGTACCCGTGAGATCCCATCTTGGGGCCTTTTCCGGTGCTCCACCGGAGGGGGAATCGATCACGGAGGGCTTCTACATCAACACCATAGCCTCTCCGATGATGTGTGAGTAGTTTACCACAAACCTTCGGGTCCATAGTTATTAGCTAGATGGCTTCTTCTCTCTCTTTGGATCTCAATACAAAGTTCTCCTCGATTCTCTTGGAGATATATTCGATGTAACTCTTTTTGCGGTGTGTTTGTCGAGATCCGATGAATTGTGGGTTTATGATCAAGATCTTCTATGAACAATATTTGATTCTTCTCTGAATTCTTATATGCATGATTTGATATCTTTGCAAGTCTCTTCGAATTATCGGTTTAGTTTGGCCTACTAGATTGATCTTTCTTGCAATGGGAGAAGCGCTTAGCTTTGGGTTCAATCTTGCGGTGCTCGATCCCAGTGACAAAAAGGGAAACGACACGTATTGTATTGTTGCCATCGAGGATAAAAAGATGGGGTTTATATCATATTGCTTGAGTTTATCCCTCTACATCATGTCATCTTGCCTAATGCGTTACTCTGTTCTTATGAACTTAATACTCTAGATGCATGCTGGATAGCGGTCTATGTGTGGAGTAATAGTAGTAGATGCAGAATCGTTTTGGTCTACTTGTCACGGAAGTGATGCCTATGTTCATGATCATGCCTAGATATTATCATAACTATGCGCTTTTCTATCAATTGCTCGATAGTAATTTGTTCACCCACCGTAAAATATGCTATCTTGAGAGAAGCCACTAGGGAAACCTATGGCCGCGGGTCTATTTTCCATCATATTAGTCTTCCGTCAACTAGATATTTCTGTCGCCGTTTATTTTGCAATCTTTACTTTTCAATCTATACAACAAAAATACCAAAAACATTTATCTTATTATCTCTATCAGATCTCACTTTTGCAAGTGGCCGTGAAGGGATTGACAACCCCTTTATCACGTTGGTTGCAAGGTTCTTATTTGTTTGTGCAGGTATTAGGGATTTGCGTGTAGTCTCCTACTGGATTGATACCTTGGTTCTCAAAAACTGAGGGAAATACTTATGCTACTTTGCTGCATCACCCTTTCCTCTTCAAGGGAAAACCAACGCATGCTCAAGAGGTAGCACTCTCATCCTCACCCTCCTTCCGATAAGGCAAGAAGCGGGTTGCCAACTCGTCTGCCATCTCGGGAAGAAGGTCTCGGAGGCGGGTGAGTGCCTTGAGGGTTGCCGTCTCGACGGCAAGAACCATTGTTGCCATCTGGGGTCCCTCGAAGAACCAGCTTGTTGGAGAGTCATTAGCCTTCACGATCACTTCCACATGATACTCTGTCTCGGTGTCATTGATCCAATGCTCATGGTAGGTAAAAATGGGGGCTCGGTGAAACTGGCACTTCTTGACACTATCTTTGAGAAGCACGGGAAATCCGGTGGTCAGGAAGTCTTTGGGTACGGCAGCCATCTACAAGCTTGAATGGGAGAGGACAATATGGAAATATATCTTGGGTTTGGTAAGCTTAGAAAAGAAGAGGATTATAGAGGGTTTTGCAAAACAGGTTCGTCCTAACTAATGCCCATGCTAACTAAGGCTTCCTACAGTCAGGATGGCTCTGATACCAGCTCTGTGGGGACCCCGACTCATAAGTCGAGATCACCGAATGCACGTGTACAGTGATCCCAAAGATCAATGCTCACTGAACACACAGATGCTGAATAACAAGAGTCTTACATCCATACATAATGTCTTAGACAAATTATGACCATTATGGTCAAGTCTTACATAGATAAGCCTCGCGGCTGAACATCGAATAAACTCAAATAGCGGAAGTCTTCATAGATAAGTAGAACCCATGCCATCTGCCTTAACCCTACAGGCATTCTGACTGGGAAAGCGTCCTAGTTCGCATGTTCGTCTCCGAAGAACTCTTCTTCAAATTCCTGCTCTTCCATGCCTGGCCAATTAAATAACCAGTGGCAAGCCAATGAGTACTTTGAATGTACTCGCAAGCAACCCATGTTTTGGCTCAAGATACAACAATGCATGACATAGGTAAATTTTTGCAAAAAGCTAATTTTATTGTGTTATGACATGTTCAACAACTGGTAAATCATGCACCATATGAATTCAAGTAACCATAGGGACTGGTTACAGATATCAATATAAAGGGAGTGGGCTTCAACCCAACTCAATCATGTCAAGTCCTTTGACTTGACCCAAGTAGTTCTTCCCACTTATCCAAACACACACACTGGTTTGTAAACAAGTGGACGTAGCCCAAGAGCGGTTACCCAACTGTCTTTGACCGTGGACGTGGCTATTCGAATAGTTTTACACTCTGCAGAGGTTGCACACTTTACCCACAAGATCCGGGGAACTCCGTGTCATCCAAGACCCGCGGTACCTCAAGTACCCGGGGTAAGCACCCGATCACTATCTTTCCCTAGACGACACTAACGTAGGGTCCACTCAATTGGTAGTAACCCCCGTGCCCAACATTTCACATCTTAAGATTGTTGAGCTTCGCTCCCATATTCATCACATACCACCGGCACGGGGTACCAACGGTGTGTCCGGTGCCCTGTGAAAACAGTCATGGCCGCCTATCCAAGCACGACCCCGTCCCGAGAGTGACCTCGTGTCACCCCGGTCACTAGTAATGCGGGCACCATGCTAGTATCGGCCTAGGTAATCAATAATGCCCTTTCCCATATAAGGGTAGAGTGGTTGCACATGTAAGGTTGGAGTAACGGTCGCAACTTAAACCAATCCGTTTTGAAAACAACACACACACTTGCCTCGGTACACCACTTCGTCATCAAGTGGTTACCCAACTCATTATCTCCCTCGGGCATTAGTGGCACCCGACGGAGTTTTCAAAAAGTCTTTGAGAATACTTTTGTCTCCATCACTATGCATATACCTGTCCCTTTTTGCGTAGCAACTACTTTAGCATCCTATCTACTCCCACTCGCATAACCCTCATAGAAAGGTAGGGTCATGCATCATGCAAGTATCAACGAGAAAAGCAACGGAGTAACCCACCAAGGTGGTACCCTCCCATCATGATTCCGGTGCAACAACAACAAGTGCTATATGACATGCATAAAAAGGTTTCACGGTATGGTCAAAGGGCTGCTTGCTTGGCTCAGCAAAGTCTTTTGGGTCTTCAAAGTCTTCTGGTCCAACTCCTTCGTCAGCAACGCAACCTATCATCGCAATATAACAACGAGAAAATAAGGCAAGAGTAAAACAGAAAAACCAAAGTGCTCAGAAAAATGTCAACTAATTTTTGTTAAATACTAGAGTGTACTCTAACAATGAGAGAATTCCTAGTTTTGGATTTGGAGTCATGGAAACAGTGCTAGGAATTTTCAGTGACAGGCATAAATGCTCAAATTCAAATTTAAATTTGAACAGTGAAGAAAAGTTGGTTTGATAAGAGTGAAAACTGCACCATTAAATAGGTGGGATTATTACAAGAATTTAGGAGTCAGAATTATTGCATTTGGATTATTATTTAATCTTGTAGAATTTTTGCAAGTTTAAAAGAAAAGAAAAAGGAGAAGGGGCACTGTGCCTGCTGGGCCAGAATAGCCGCAGCGCAGCAGGCCTAGCCAGAGAGGTGGCCCAGTGCACTGGTGCACGCGCGCGTGACAGGTTTAAACCTGACGGCGGGGCCCAGGCGTTAGTGAGAGAGAGGGGCCATGGAGAGGAGAGGCTGACAGGCGGGGCCCGCCTGTCATCCCTAACCCTGAGTCTAGACGGCCGGCGAGCTCATCGGCGACGATGCAGGGCATGGCGAGGTCGGGCGAGGGCACGGCTGGACTCAACATCGAGTCGCTGTTTGGGTGGTGGCGGTTGCGGTCACCGGGGTGGCCTGGTTTGCCGGCGACGAGGAGGCACGACGGAGGAGCTTCAGGTGGCGGCGGTTCCGGCCGTTTCTGGCAGCTACAGAGAGGGGACACAGGGGGAAAACGATCAGTGGAGTGCGGGGGTTCCAGATCGAGGCTTAGGAGCAGTGCGGAGAGCTTCTACCGTGCAGACGACGGCGAGCCGCCGCGGCGGAGCTCGAGCTCAGGGAGAGGAGGGTGATCAGGGCAGTGAGAGAGCGGGTGGTGTAGGGGGTGATCAGGGCAGTGAGAGAGCGAGTGGTGACGAGAGGAGGGCTCGGGGAGGCCCTTAAATAGGCGGGCGATGGTCCACTGTGGCCCAGTGCGCCGGCGAGGCCGTTGCCGTCGCTACGGATCACGGGGGATCGCAACGAGGTGTCGGGGGTGCTCGTGGGGTTGGTCTAGGGCGAGGGGAGAGAAGAGAGGGAGAGCAGGGGGCCCAGGGGCACCGCGCGTGTGAGCGCACTCACTGGTGCGCTCGGGCGGGTGGCCCGCGTGTGAGCTGGGGTGAGAGGAGGGGAAGGAGGAGGGGGACAGTGGTTTAGCGTGTCGCAGATGTCGAGGCACCTCGTCGGGCGCGCTGGGGAGGCCCGAGGTGGCCGGAGGTGGTTGGCAGGGGGCGGCTACAGTGCCTGGCCGCACTGTAGCGTGCTCTGGAGTGTGCAAATGGCATTCCATGGCATTTTATATGCCTTGTGGGCACGGCCACTCATGTCTGGCTGCCCTAGGGGCAGTAAAGAAGAGGGGAGGGGCATTGGGTGCCCTGGAGAGCCAGTATGAGAGGAGTGGGGTTGAGAGAGGGGGAAATGGGCTGTCCATAGGGGTAAATGAGGTGGTTTCACCCCTCAATCATTGAGCTGAGATGCAGCCATAGTTACTCGAGGTGGAAGGGGACTAGGAGGGGCTGTGGTAAAACTTTGAGCCCATAGAGATTAGTGGGAGGGGTCAAAATGGTGTTTTTGGAAATGTGGCAGAAGGTGTCTGATGCTTGTTTGGGTAAGCAAATGAACTCCATTTGGTATGACACTCCACAGGGTGAAATGGCACATATAACTAGGGCCTTCCACCAATTTTGAGCTCATTTGGGCAAAGTTGCCAATGCAACTTTTGTAAACCCTAGAAATCAACAGAAATGCATTTACCAAGATCTAGTCATGCAAAAACATTCCCCTTGATGCACCACTTGGTGTAGTGTCACCATTTGGGCTTTTGAGCATGACCACAAAGTTTGGGGGCATTTGGAATAAGGTGGCAATGTAAAGTTGTTCAAACTTGAATCTGGACAAAGAAGGTTTTGGGGCACTTTGGTGAACCAAAACAGTTTGGATTGAGCTAAAACTTTGCAAGGTCATCATATTATGCATATGTGACTTGCTAGAATTTTCCTGGATTTATTGGAAAATATTTCTTGTAGAAATATTTCAAATACTAGGAATGGACAGAAATGGTTTTTGAGGGTTTTGTCCAATATTTTGAACATGACCATGTGTTGAAACTCTTATATATGGACAATATATGTCCTATGCGTTCCCCTAAATTTTCTCAAATATTTTTGAAGCATTTAAATAATTTTAACCTATTAAAGACTATTTCTGGCCTAAAGAAAAAGCCTTTAAATAAAATAGGAAAATTACTTTTAAAATTATATTTTTGTGGTTTATGGGAGTCCTATACCTAATAGGTTTCAAATATACTCTTTGAAATATTTTTCATACCCAAAATCAAGTACTTGTAGTGCAAACCTCAACTCAGGGGTTTTTGGAAAACTAATTTTTGAAAATAGTATTTGGCCAAATTATTTTTGTAAGAAAATAATATGATGTTCTATACACATGGCATGATCATTGGACAGAAGTTTGGGGCAAGGAGATGATTTAGAGAAGGTGAAGTTATGTTGACCTTAAAGAGCACTTGAAAATCATAGAGAGAGAACCAACTCCAAATAAAAGCCAAATGATGCAAAAGTTTTTGTTGGTCCAAATTTTCATGCTTTATTAATGCAAATGACATGTTACAAAATGCAGGGTGTGACACTGAGCCACCGTGCCCTTGGCGGCGGTGCCGAGCTTGATGTAGAAGCACTCCGCCCAGAGTTCGAGACTGGGGAGGGTGCCGAGATAGCCCTCGCAGAGGGTGACGAAGGCGGCCAGCAGCACCACCGTGTTGGGTGTAAGGTGGTGCGGCTGGACTTGGTAAAAGTTAAGGAAAGAGCGCAGAAAGCCGCTCGCCGGAAGGCCGAAGCCGCGCAGGAAATGTGACCGGAAGACAACGCGCTCGTCCTCTTCCGGCACCGGCGAGATTTCAGCGGCAGGGGGACGCATACGCGGGGCAGGCGCCGCGTCTGGTAGAGGAAGGCAAGGTGGTCCTCATGGACATTAGAGCCGGCCCAGTCGCCGGCCCGTAAGTGCGCCATGGACGAAGGAGCTCGTCATAGGTGCGGTGCGGTGGCGAGCGGACGAAACCGCGGCGGAGCAAGGAGGCCGCGGCGAGAAAAAGCCCGGCGACGGAAGGCTGCGGCAGCGCTTCGGTGCAGGGAAAGGCGCTGCGGCAGCGGAGAGGAGAAGATGAAGAACGGCGAAGGAAAAGGGTGAGGAGGGCGTGCCTGCGTCTGCCGCCCCCTCCTCCCCCAACTTATAGCCCCAGGCGGCGGAGCCGAGGGGGCAAGAACGTCGGGGGTCGTGGGATTAACTACGCCACTCCCCCACAATCCCACGATTACCGTGCAATAACAGCGCATATTAACTGCACCCCGGAATCTCAACCGTCCGCCTCGGCCGCAGCGGATCCGTGCGCGTGCCGAGGGCTGGTAGTGGCGGGCCCTAGCCTGCGGCGACGTCCTGTCGCGCGTGTGGGCTGGCAGGGCGGCCTGGCTGGCTGGCGCCGCATGGCGTGCGGACAGCGGGCGGCAAGCTTGGCGCCCGGCTAGCGTGCCACCTGGCTCCCGCCACGACGTTTTGAAATCACCAGGCGGCCTGCCAGGTCACGTTCGACTCCTACCTGTTGGTGCTTCAGAAGTCGGACGAAGCAAAGCAACCAGACCACTCGGAGTAGGAAGCTGCTGAGGCTCCTCGCCTTTTCAGCCGCAGCACCCCACCAGCTTCGGGGACTACTGCCGGAGTAAATGACCATGGGTAGCCTCATCAGCCTCCCATGGTATTTCAAGACATCAGAGCCGGCTGCGCCCCTCAAGCATCAAGGACAAAGGGCCGCCTTCTTGGGCCCGGCTGGTCCAAACGGCCGGCTGCCAGAAGGCGGCGGAATCCAGAAGACGGCCATGAAGTGGGCCGACTCCTAGCAGGCGGCCCCTCTGCCCTCAAAGTTTGCACCCTCATTTTCGACGAGACGGGTCGTGGCTACAGTGCAACCTGCCACCCCCGAATCCAGGGCGGAACGTGGCCACAGTGCAGCGTACCAGGCAGACGTCCCACGCCCGGCGCGGCACTGTTGCCATGTTGTTCGTGACATCACCCATGGCAGAGGGAGCCATGCTCCCACGACGGGCTATCGGTACGCCCCGCAGGCGGCGGGCCCTACCTGTCCGTGAGAAGCCAGATGGCGGCAAGCCTAGACCAGTCGGCTCAGGGGGAGGCTGACTCCCAGAAGGCAGCCCTCCCCTCCCTCGGAGTTTGCATGCCATTAATCAGAAGAGACGGGGAATGGCTACAGTGAGTGCCCACCAGGCGGCGGGACTGTAGCCATGCTCTCCCCGACAAAGCACACATCATCAGTGGCACTGCCACAGTACTAAGCAGCCGGCAAGACCCGCCAGCGGCGGGCGCGGCCTGTCGGCCAAGTACAGGACAGCCGGCGGGACCCACCAGGCGGTAGGCCCCAGCAGCCGGCGGAGAAGCCGGCCACCAAAGACACTGACCGTTGGGTCCAACATCCGGCCAGATTACCATTGTACCCTTGGGGGGTAGGCCTATATAAACACCCAGGGCACCCATGCAAAGGGTTCAGCTTCTTAGACACCACACCCACATAGAGAGAGGAGTAGAGCTAGCCTTGCCCTTCCTCCTCCTCTAGCCAAGCAGCTCAAGGAGCAAGCTTGTAGCTACTTGTTGAGATAGTGATCGTGCGGAGACCCCGCAGAGCAGGACTAGGGGTGTTATCTCCTAGGAGATCCCCGAACCTGGGTAAGATGCATCGGCGTACGTGTTTGCGCCTTATCCCGTTTCCAAGCACCGGTGAAGTATTACTCTCCCCAACCATGATAAGCCATCCTTTGGCATATGTCTCACGAAACCCCTGACAGTGACGATGGAGATCATGACGGTGCTTTAGAGATGGTGATCAAAGGCACAAGATGATGATGGCCATATCATGTCACATATTTTGATTGCATGTGATGTTTATCTTTTATGCATCTTATTTTGCTTAGTACGGCGGTAGCATTATAAGATGATCTCTCACTAAATTTCAAGGTATAAGTGTTCTCCCTGAGTATGCATCGTTGCTACAGTTCGTCGTGCCGAGACACCACGTGATGATCAGGTGTGATAAGCTCTACGTTCACATACAACGGGTGCAAGCCAGTTTTGCACATGCAGAATACTCGGGTTAAACTTGACGAGCCTAGCATATGCAGATATGGCCTCGGAACACTGAGACCGAAAGGTCAAACGTGAATCATATAGTAGATATGATCAACATAGTGATGTTCACCATTGAAAACTACTCCATCTCACGTGATGATCAGACATGGTTTAGTTGATATGGATCACGTGATCATTTAGATGACTAGAGGGATGTCTATCTAAGTGGGAGTTCTTAAGTAATATGATTAATTGAACTTTAATCTATCATGAATTCAGTCCTGATAGTATTTGCAAATTATGTTGTAGATCAATAGCTCATGATGTAGTTCCCCGTTTATTTTTGATATGTTCCTAGAGAAAAATAAGTTGAAAGATGATAGTAGCAATGATGTGGACTGGGTCCGTGATCTGAGGACTATCCTCATTGCTGCACAGAAGAATTATGTCCTTGATGCATCGCTAGGTGACAGACCTATTGTTGGAGCAGATGCAGACGTTATGAACGCTTGGCAAGCTCGGTATGATGACTACTTGATAGTTTAGTGCACCATGCTTTACGTCTTAGAACCGGGACTTCAAAAACGTTTTGAATGCCACGGAGCATATAAGATGTTCCAAGAGCTGAAATTGGTATTTTAGACTCATTCCCGAGTCGAGAGGTATGAGACCTCTGACAAGTATTTTGCCTACAAGATGGAGGGGAATAGCTCAACCAGTGAGCATGTGCTCAAAATGTCTGAGTACTACTATCGCTTGAATCAAGTGGGAGTTAATCTTCCCGCTAAGATAGTGATTGACAGAGTTCTCTAGTAACTATCACCAAGTTACTGGAACTTCATGATGAACTATAATATGCAAGGGATGACGAAACGATTCCCGAGCTCTTCGTGATGCTGAAATCGGTGAAGGTACAAATCAAGAAAAGCATCAAATGTTGATGGTTGACAAGACCACTAGTTTCAAGTAAAAGGGCAAGGGAAAGACAGGGAACTTCAAGAAGAATGGCAAGCAAGTTGCCACTCCCATGAAGAAGCCCAAAGCTAGACCCAAGCCTGAAACTGAGTGCTTCTACTGCAAAGGAAATGGTCACTGGAAGCAGAACTGCCCCCAAATACTTGGCGGATAAGAAGGATGGCAAAGTGAACAAAAGTATATATGATATGTTGGGGAACGCAGTAATTTCAAAAAAAATCCTACGATCACGCAAGATCTATCTAGGTGATGCATAGCAATGAGAGGGGAGAGTGTTGTCTACGTACCCTCGTAGACCGAAAGCGGAAGCGTTATGACAACGAGGTTGATGTAGTCGTACGTCTTCACGATCCGACCGATCCTAGCACCGAAGGTACGGCACCTCCGCGATCTGCACACGTTCAGCTCGGTGACGTCCCAAGAACTCTAGATCCAGCTAAGGTCGAGGGAGAGTTTCGTCAGCACGACAGCATGATGACGGTGTTGATGAAGTTACCAAAGCATGGCTTCGCCTAAGCACTACAACGATATGACCGAGGTGGAAATCTGTGGAGGGGGGCACCGCACACGGCTAAGACAACTGTCAACTTGTGTGTCCTAGGGTGCCCCCTGCCCCCGTATATAAAGGATCAAGGGGGAGGCCGGCCGGCCCTCATAGGGCGCGCCCCAAGTAGGATTCCTACTAGGAATCCTATTCCTAGTAGGTTTCCAACAAGGGAAGAGAGGGGGAAGGAAGGAGAGGGAGAAGGAAAGGGGGGCGCCGCCCCCCCCTTCCCTGGTCCAATTCGGACCCAAGGGGGAGGGGCGCGCGGCCTGCCCTAGCCGCCCCTCTCTCTCTCCACTAAGGCCCATGTGGCCCACTAGTTCCCCCGGGGGGTTCCGGTAACCCTCCGGCACTCCGGTTTTATCCGAAACTTCTCCGAAACATTTCCGGTGTCTGAATATAGTCGTCCAATATATCAATCTTTATGTCTCGACCATTTCTAGACTCCTCGTCATGTCCGTGATCACATCCGGGACTCCGAACTACCTTCGGTACATCAAAACACATAAACTCATAATACCGATCGTCATCGAACGTTAAGCGTGCGGACCCTACGGGTTCGAGAACTATGTAGATGTGACCGAGACTCACTTCTGGTCAATAACCAATAGCAAAACATGGATGCTCATATTGGTTCCTACATATTCTACGATGATCTTTATCGGTCAAACCGCATAACAACATACGTTTTTCCCTTTGTCATCGGTATGTTACTTGCCTGAGATTCGATCGTCGGTATCATCATGCCTAGTTCAATCTCGTTACTGGAAGTCTCTTTACTCGTTCCGTAATGCATCATCCCGCAACTAACTCATTAGTCACATTGCTTGCAAGGCTTATAGTGATGTGCATTACCGAGAGGGCCCAGAGATACCTCTCCGATACACGGAGTGACAAATCCTAATCTCGATCTATGCCAACCCAACAAACACCTTCGGAGACACCTGTAGAGCATCTTTATAATCACCTAGTTACGTTGTGATGTTTGATAGCACACAAGGTGTTCCTCCGGTATTCGGGAGTTGCATAATCTCATAGTCTGAGGAACATGTATAAGTCATGAAGAAAGCAGTAGCAATGAAACTGAAATGATCATAGTGGTAAGCTAATGGATGGGTCTTGTCCATCACATCATTCTCTAATGATGTGATCCCGTTCATCAAATGACAACACATGTCTATGGCTAGGAAAGTTAACCATCTTTGATTAACGAGCTAGTCAAGTAGAGGCATACTAGGGACACTCTGTTTGTCTATGTATTCATACATGTACTAAGTTTCCAGTTAATTCAATTCTAGCATGAATAAACATTTATAATGATATAAGGAAATATAAATAACAACTTTATTATTGCCTCTAGGGCATATTTCCTTTAGTCTCCCACTTGCACTAGAGTCAATAATCTAGTTCACATCATGATGTGATTTAATACCAATAGTTCACATCTTTATGTGATTAGTTCACATCGCCATGTGACTAACACCCAAAGGGTTTACTAGAGTCAATAATCTAGTTCACATCGCAATGTGATTAACACCCAAAGAGTACTAAGGTGTGATCATGTTTTGCTTGTGAGAGAATTTTAGTCAACGGGTCTGCCACATTCAGAGCCGTATGTATTATTGCCTCTAGGGCATATTTCCTTCAGTCTCCCACTTCCAATATGTATCCAGATTGAGATGCAGAGTCATCTGGATCGGTGTAAAAGCTTGCATCGACGTAACTCTTTACGACGAACTCTTTGTCACCTAACCGAGAAATATTTCCTTAGTCCTCTAAGGATAATTTTTACCAATGTCCAGTGATCTACTCCTAGATCACTATTGTACTCCCTTGCCAAACTCAGGGCAGGGTATACAATAGGTCTGGTACACATCATGGCATACTTTATAGAACCTATGGCTGAGGCATAGGGAATGACTTTCATTCTCTCTCTATCATCTGCCGTGGTCGGGCTTTGAGTCTTACTCAACTTCACACCTTGCAATACAGGCAAGAACTCCTTCTTTGACTATTCCATTTTGAACTACTTCAAAAACTTGTCAAGGTATGTACTTATTGAAAAAACTTATCAAGCGTCTTGATCTATCTCTATAGATCTTGATGCTCAATATGTAAGCAACTTCACCGAGGTCTTTCTTTGAAAAACTCCTTTCAAACACTCCTTTATGCTTTCCAGAAAATTCTACATCATTTCTGATCAACAATATGTCATTCACATATACTTATCAGAAAGGCTGTAGTGCTCTGATGTCTACTACGCAACCTTCTCCTTGTAGACATTGTTGGGCCTCCAAGTGCAGAGGTTTGTAGGACAGTAGCAAATTTCCCTCAAGTGGGTGACCTAAGGTTTATCAATCTGTGGGAGGTGTAGGATGAAGATGGTCTCCCTCAAACAACCCTGCAACCAAATAACAAAGAGTCTCTTGTGTCCCCAACACACCCAATACAATGGTAAATTGTATAGGTGCACTAGTTCGGCGAAGAGATGGTGATACAAGTGCAATATGGATGGTAGATATAGGTTTTTGTAATCTGAAAATATAAAAACAGCAAGGTAACTAATGGTAAAAGTGAGCGTAAACGGTATTGCAATGCTAGGAAACAAGGCCTAGGGTTCATACTTTCACTAGTGCAAGTTCTCTCAACAATAATAACATAACTGGATCATATAACTATCCCTCAACATGCAACAAAGAGTCACTCCAAAGTCACTAATAGCGGAAAACAAATGAAGAGATTATTGTAGGGTACGAAACCACCTCAAAGTTATTCTTTCTGACCAATCTATTCAAGAGTCCGTAGTAAAATAACACAAAGCTATTCTTTCCGTTCGATCCATCATAGAGTTCGTACTAGAATAACACCTTAAGACACAAATCAACCAAAACCCTAATGTCACCTAGATACTCCAATGTCACCTCAAGCATCCGTGGGTATGATTATACGATATGCATCACACAATCCCAGATTCATCTATTCAACCAACACAAAGAACTTCAAAGAGTGCCCCAAAGTTTCTACCGGAGAGTCAAGACGAAAACGTGTGCCAACCCCTATGCATAAGTTCATTGAACCCGCAAGTTGATCACCAAAACATACATCAAGTAGATCACGTGAATATCCCATTGTCACCACAGATAAGCACGGCAAGACATACATCAAGTGTTCTCAAATCCTTAAAGACTCAATCCGACAAGACAACTTCAAAGGGAAAACTCAATCCATTACAAGAGAGTAGAGGGGGAGAAACATCATATGATCCAACTATAATAGCAAAGCTCGCGATACATCAAGATCATGCCAAATCAAGAACACGAGAGAGAGAGAGAGAGAGAGATCAAACACATAGCTACTGGTACATACCCTCAGCCCCGAGGGTGAACTACTCCCTCCTCGTCATGGAGAGCGCCGGGATGATGAAGATGGCCACCGGAGAGGGATTCCCCCCTCCAGCAGGGTGCCGGAACAGGGTCCCGATTGGTTTTCGGTGGCTACAGAGGCTTGCGGCGGTGGAACTCCCGATCTAGGTGTATTTCTGGAGGTTTCTGTATTTATAGGAATTTTTGGCGTAGGTTTCACGTCGGGGGGGGTCTCGGGGCTGTCCACGAGGTAGGCCCACGCGCCTGGGGGGTGGGCGCCCCCCCACCCTCGTGGGCAGCCCAGGACTCCTTTGGCCCAACTCCGATGCTCCGTGGTCTTCCTTTGGTCCATAAAAAATCATCAAAAATTGGCACGTCAATTGGACTCCGTTTGGTATTCCTTTTCTGCGATACTCAAAAATAAGGAGAAAACAGAAACTGGCACTGGGCTCTAGGTTAATAGGTTAGTCCCAAAAATCATATAAAATAGCATATAGATTCATATAAAACATCCTAGATGGATAATATAATAGCATGGAACAATCAAAAATTATAGATACGTTGGAGACATATCAAGCATCCCCAAGCTTAATTCCTGCTCGTCCTCGAGTAGGTAAATGATAAAAACAGAATTTTTGACGTGGAATGCTACCTAACATAATTTTCAATGTAATCTTCTTTATTGTGGCAAGAATATTCAGATCCATAAGATTCAGGACATAATATTGACATAAAAACAATAATACTTCAAGCATACTAACAAAGCAATTATGTCTTCTCAAAATAACATGGCCAAAGAAAGTTCATCCCTACAAAATCATATAGTTTGGCTATGCTTCCATCTTCGTCACACAAAATATTCAAATCATGCACAGCCCCGGTTTCAGCCAAGCAATTGTTTCATACTTTAGAATTTTCAAACTTTTTCAACTTTCACGCAATATATGAGCGTGAGCCATGGACATAGCACTATGGGTGGAAAGAATATGATGATGGGGGTTGTGTGGAGAAGACAAAAAAGGAGAAAGTCTCACATTGACGCGGCTAATCAACAGGCTAGGGAGATGCCCATCAATTGATGTCAATGCAAGGAGTAGGGATTGCCATGCAACGGATGCACTAGAGCTATAGATGTATGAAAGCTCAACAAAAGAAACTAAGTGGGTGTGCATCCAACTTGCTTGCTCATGAAGACCTAGGGCATTTGAGGAATCCCATTGTTGGAATATACAAGCCAAGTTCTATAATGAAAAATTCCCACTAGTATATGAAACTGACAAAACAAGAGACTCTCTATCATAAAGATCATGGTGCTACTTTGAAGCACAAGTGTGGAAAAAGGATAGTAGCATTGTCCCTTTTTATTTCTCTTTTTTTTGGCCTTTCTTTTTTTGGCCTTTCTTTTTTTCTTTTTGGCCTTTCTCCCTTTTTTGGGACAATGCTCTATGAATGATGATTATCACACTTCTATTCATTTACAACTCAATGATTACAACTCGATACTAGAACAAAGTATGACTCTATATGAATGCCTCCGGCGGTGTACCGGGATGAGCAATGAATCAAGAGTGACATGTATGATAAATTATGCATGGTGGCTTTGCCAAAAATACGATGTCAACTACATGATCATGCAAGGCTATATGACAATGATGAAGCGTGTCATAATAAACGGAACGGTGGAAAGTTGCATGGCAATATATCTCGGAATGGCTATGGAAATGCCATAATAGGTAGGTATGGTGGCTGTTTTGAGGAAGATATAAGGAGGTTTATGTGTGATAGAGCGTATCATATCATGGGGTTTGGATGCACCGGCGAAGTTTGCACCAACTCTCAAGGTGAGAAAGGGCAATGCACGGTACCGAAGAGGCTAGCAATGATGGAAGGGTGAGAGTGCGTATAATCCATGGACTCAACATTAGTCATAAAGAACTCACATACTTGTTGCAAAAATCTACAAGTCATCAAAACCAAGCACTATACGCATGCTCCTAGGGGGGAGGTTGGTAGGAGTTAACCATCGTGCGCCCCTGACCTCCACACAAAGGATGACACTCAAAGAACACTTTATGTTTCAAATTTGTTACACAACGGTTACCATACGTGCATGCTACGGAACTTGCAAACCTCAACACAAGTATTTCTCAAATTCACAACTACTCTACTAGCATGAATCTAATATCACCATCCTCATATCTCAAAACGATCATCAAGCATCAAACTTCTCATAGTATTCAATGCACTTTATATGAAAGTTTTTATTATATCCCTCTTGGATGCCCATCATATTAGGACTAATTTCATAACCAAAGCAAATTACCATGCTGTTTAAGACTCTCAAAATAATATAAGTGAAGCATGAGAGTTCATCTATTTCTTCAAAATAAAACCACAGTTGTGCTCTAAAAGATATAAGTGAAGCACTAGAGCAAATGACAAACTACCCCGAAAGATATAAGTGAAGATCAATGAGTAGTCGAATAATTATGCAACTATGTGAAGACTCTCTAACATTTAAGAGCTTCAGATCTTGGTATTTTATTCAAACAGAAAGCAAAACAAAATAAAATGACATGACTCTCCAAGCAAAACACATATCATGTGCTGAATAAAAATATAGCTCCAAGTAAAGTTACCGATGAATGAAGACAAAAGAGGGGATGCCATCCGGGGCATCCCCAAGCTTAGGCTCTTGGTCGTCCTTGAATATTACCTTGGGGTGCCTTGGGCATCCCCAATCTTAGGCTCTTGCCACTCCTTATTCCATAGTCCATCGAAACTTCACCCAAAACTTGAAAACTTCACAACACAAAACTCAACAGAAAATCTTATGAGCTCCGTTAGTATAAGAAAATAAAACCACCACTTTAGGTACTGTTGTGAACTCATTCTAAATTCATATTGGTGTAATATATACTGTATTCCAACTTCTCTATGGTTCATACCCTCCGATACTACTCATAGATTCATCAAAATAAGCAAACAACACAATGAAAACAGAATCTGTCAAAAACAGAACAGTCTGTAGTAATCTGTATCAAACGCATACTTCTGGAACTCCAAAACATCTGAAAAAATAGGACATCCTAGATAATTTGTTTATTGATCTACTGCAATTGGAATCAGTATTTTATGACTTTCTTGTAATTTTTAACAATTGTTTTCGTGAGCAGAAAGTTTCTGACTTTTTCAGCAAGATCAAATAATTATCATCCAAGAAGATCCTATAGGTTTTACTTGGCACAAACACTAATTAAAACATAAAACCACATCTAACCTGAGGCTAGATGAATTATTTATTACTAAACAGGAACAAAAAGCAAGCAACAAAAGTAAAATTGGGTTGCCTCCCAACAAGCGCTATCGTTTAACGCCCCTAGCTAGGCGTGATGATTTCAATGATGCTCACATAAAAGATAAGAATTGAAACATAAAGAGAGCATCATGAAGAATATGACTAGCACATTTAAGTCTAATCCACTTCCTTTGCATAGGTATTTTGTGAGCAAACAACTTGTGGGAACAATAATCAACTAGCATAGGAAGGCAAAGCAAGCATAACTTTAAAACTTTTAACACATAGAGAGGAAACTTGATATTATCGCAATTCCTACAAGCATATGTTCCTCCCTCACAATAATTTTCAGTAGCATCATGAATGAATTCAACCATATAACCAGCACATAAAGTATTCTTTTCATGATCTACTTGCATAGAAATTTTACTACTCTCCACATAAGCAAATTTATTCTCATCAATAGTAGTGGGAGCAAACTCAACAAAATAACTATCATGTGAAGCTTAATCCAATTGAAAATTAAAATCATGATGACAAGTTTCATGGTTATCTTTATTCTTTATAGCATACGTGTCATCACAGTAATCATCATAAATAGGAGGCATGCTTTCATCATAATAAATTTGCTCATCAAAACTTGGGGGACTAAACATATCATCTTCATCAAACATAGCAACCCCAAGCTTGTGGCTTTGCATATCATTAGCATCATGGGTATTCAAAGAATTCATACTAACAACATTGCAATCATGCTCATCATTCACATATTTTATGCCAAGCATTCTATCTAATTCTTCTTCTAGCACTTGAGCACAATTTTCCTTCCCATCATTTTCACGAAAGACATTAAAAAGATGAAGCATATGAGGCAACCTTAATTCCATTTTTTGTAGTTTTCTTTTATAGAATAAACTAGTGATAAAACAAGAAACAAAAAGATTCTATTACAAGATCTAAAGATATAGCTTCAAGCACTCACCTCCCCGGCAACGGCGCCAGAAAAGAGCTTGATGTCTACTACGCAACCTTCTCCTTGTAGACGTTGTTGGGCCTCCAAGTGCAGAGGTTTGTAGGACAGTAGCAAATTTCCCTCAAGTGGATGACCTAATGTTTATAAATCCGTGGGACGTGTAGGATGAAGATGGTCTCTCTCAAACAACCCTGCAACCAAATAACAAGGAGTCTCTTGTTTCCCCAACATACCCAATACAATGGTAAATTGTATAGGTGCACTAGTTCGGCGAAGAGATGGTGATACAAGTGCAATATGGATGGTAGATATAGGTTTTTGTAATCTGAAAATATAAAAACTGCAAGGTAACTAATGGTAAAAGTGAGCGTAAACGGTATTGCAATGCTAGGAAACAAGGCCTAGGGTTCATACTTTCACTAGTGCAAGTTATCTCACCAATAATAACATAACTGGATCATATAACTATCCCTCAACATGCAACAAAGAGTCACTCCAAAGTCACTAATAGCGGAAAACAAACGAAGAGATTATTGTAGGGTACGAAACCACCTCAAAGTTATTCTTTCTGATCAATCTATTTAAGAGTCCATAGTAAAATAACACGAAGCTATTCTTTTCGTTTGATCCATCATAGAGTTCGTACTAGAATAAAACCTTAAGACACAAATCAACCAAAACCCTAATGTCACCTAGATACTCCAATGTCACCTCAAGTATCCGTGGGTATGATTATACGATATGCATCACACAATCTGATATTCATCTATTCAACCAACACAAAGAACTTCAAAGAGTGCCCCAAAGTTTCTACCGGAGAGTCAAGACGAAAATGTGTGCCAACCCCTATGCATAAGTTCATTGAACCCGCAAGTTGATCACCAAAACATACATCAAGTAGATCACATGAATATCCCATTGTCACCACAAATAAGCACGGCAAGACATACATCAAGTGTTCTCAAATCCTTAAAGACTCAATCCGACAAGACAACTTCAAAGGGAAAACTCAATCCATTACAAGAGAGTAGAGGGGGAGAAACATCATATGATCCAACTATAATAGCAAAGCTCGTGATACATCAATATCGTGCCAAATCAAGAACACGAGAGAGAGAGAGATCAAACACATAGCTACTAGTACATACCCTCAGCCCCAAGGGTGAACTACTCCCTCCTCGTCATGGAGAGCGCCGGGATGATGAAGATGGCCACCGGAGAGGGATTCCCCCCTCCGGCAGGGTGCCGGAACAGGGTCCCGATTGGTTTTTGGTGGCTACAGAGGCTTGCAGTGGCGGAACTCCCGATCTAGGTTTATTTCTGGAGGTTTCTGTATTTATAGGAATTTTTGGCGTAGGTTTCACGTGGGGAGTCTCCGGGCTGTCCACGAGGTAGGCCCACGCGCTTGGGGGGGTGGGCGCGCCCCCCACCCTCGTGGGCAGCCCGGGACTCCTCTGGCCCAACTCCGATGCTTCGTGGTCTTCTTTTGGTCCATAAAAATCATCAAAAATTGGCACGTCAATTGGACTCTGTTTGGTATTCCTTTTCTGTGATACTCAAAAACAAAGAGAAAACAGAAACTGGCACTGGGCTCTAGGTTAATAGGTTAGTCCCAAAAATCATATAAAATAGCATAAAAATGCATATAAAACATCCTAGATGGGTAATATAATAGCATGGAACAATCAAAAAATATAGATACGTTGGAGACGTATCATCCTCCCACTCACTTTTTTGTAAATACAGGCTTCGCCGCAAGTCTGTATAAAACTATATGCTTTTGATCAACTCATCAAAGCGTATATTCCAACTCCGAGATGCTTGCACCAGTCCATAGATGGATCGCTGGAGCTTGCACATTTTGTTAACACCTTTAGGATTGACAAAACCTTCTGGTTGCATCATATACAACTCTTCTTTAATAAATACATTAAGAAATGCAGTTTTGTTATTCATTTGCCAGATTTCATAAAATGCGGCAATTGCTAACATGATTCGGACAGACTTAAGCATCGCTACGAGTGAGAAAATCTCATCGTAGTCAACACCTTGAACTTGTCGAAAACCTTTCGCGACAAGTCGAGCTTTGTAGATAGTAACACTACCATCAACGTCAGTCTTCCTCTTGAAGATCCATTTATTCTCAATGGCTTGCCGATCATTGGGCAAGTCAATCAAAGTCCATACTTTGTTCTCATACATGGATCATATCTCAGATTTCATGGCCTCAAGCCATTTCGCGGAATCTGGGCTCATCATCGCTTCCTCATAGTTCGTAGGTTCGTCATGGTCAAGTAACATGACCTCCAGAACAGGATTACCGTACCACTCTGGTGCGGACTTACTCTGGTTGACCTACGAGGTTCGGTAGTGACTTGATCTGAAGTTTCATGATCATCATCATTAACTTCCTCACTAATTGGTGTAGGCATCAATGGAACTGATTTCTGTGATGAACTACTTCCCAATTCGGGAGAAGGTACAATTACCTCATCAAGTTCTACTTTCCTCCCACTCACTTCTTTCGAGAGAAACTCCTTCTCTAGAAAAGATCCATTTTAAGCAACAAATATCTTGCCTTCGGATCTGTGATAGAAGGTGTACCCAACAGTTTCTTTTTGGGTTTCCTATGAAGACGCAATTCTCTGATTTGGGTTCGAGCTTATCAGGTTGAAGCTTTTTCACATAAGCATCGCAGCCCCAAACTTTAAGAAATGACAACTTAGGTTTCTTGCCAAACCATAGTTCATACGGTGTCGTCTCAACGGATTTAGATGGTTCCCTATTAAAGTGAATACAGCTGTCTCTAATGCATAACCCCAAAACGATAGTGGTAAATCGATAAGAAACATCATAGATCGCACCATATCTAATAAAGTGCGGTTACGACGTTCGGACACACCATTACGTTGTGGTGTTCCGGGTGGCGTGAGTTGCGAAAATATTCCGTATTGTTTCAAATGAAGACCAAACTCGTAACTCAAATATTCTCCTCCACGATCAGATCGTAGAAACTTTATTTTCTTGTTGCGATGATTTTCTACTTCACTCTGAAATTCTTTGAACTTTTCAAATGTTTCAGACTTATGTTTCATTAAGTAGATATACCCATATCTGCTCAAATCATCTGTGAAGGTCAGAAAATAATGATACCCGCCGCGAGCCTCGACACTTCATCGGACCGCATACATCAGTATGTATTATTATTTCCAATAAGTCAGTGGCTCGCTCCATTGTTCCAGAGAACGGAGTCTTAGTCATCTTGCCCATGAGGCATGGTTCGCAAGCATCAAGTGATTCATAATCAAGTGATTCTAAAGGCCCATCAGCATGGAGTTTCTTCATGCGCTTTACACCAATATCACCTAAACGGCAGTGCCACAAATATGTTGCACTATCATTATTAACTTTGCATCTTTTGGCATCAATATTATGAATATGTGTATCACTACGATCGAGATTCAATAAACCATTCACATTGGGTGTATAACCATTGAAGGTTTTATTCATGTAAAAAGAATAACAATTATTCTCTGACTTAAATGAATAACTGTATTGCAATAAACATGATCCAATCATATTCATGCTCAATGCAAACACCAAATAACATTTATTTTGGTTCAACACTAATCCCGAAGGTAAAGGGAGAGTGCGATGGTGATCTTATCAACCTTGGAATCACTTCCAACACACATCGTTACTTCGCCCTCAACTAGTCTCTGTTCACTTTGCAACTCCCGTTTCGAGTTACTACTCTTAGCAACTGAACCAGTATCAAATACCGAGGGGTTGCTATAAACACTAGTAAAGTACACATCAATAACATGTATATCAAATATACTTTCGTTCACTTTGCCATCCTTCTTATCCGACAATTATTTGGGCTACTTCCGCTTCCAGTGACTATTCCCTTTTGCAGTAGAAGCACTCAGTTTCAGGCTTAGGTCTTAGCTTTGGGCTTCTTCACGGGATTGACAACTTGCTTGCCATTCTTTTTGAAGTTCCCTTTCTTTCCCTTTGTCCTTTACTTGAAACTAGTGGTCTTGTTAACCATCAACACTTGATGCTATTTCTTGATTTCTACCTTCGCCGATTTCAGCATCGCGAAGAGCTCGGGAATTACTTTCGTCATCCCTTGCATATTATAGTTCATCACGAAGTTCTAGTAACTTGGTGATAGTGACTAGAGAACTTTGTCAATTACTATCTTATCCAGAAGATTAACTGCCACTTGATTCAAGCAATTGTAGTACCCAGACAATCTGAGCACATGCTCACTGGTTGAGCTATTCTCCTCCATCTTGTAGGCAAAGTACTGTTAGAGGTCTCATACCTCTTGACACGGGCATGAGTATGAAATACCAATTTCAACTCTTGGAACATCTTATATGCTCCATGGCGTTCAAACATTTTTGAAGTCCCAGTTCTAAGCCGTAAAGCATGGTGCACTAAACTATCAAGTAGTCATCATACCGAGCTTGTCAAACGTTCATAACGTCTGCATCTGCTCCTGCAATAGGTCTGTCACCTAGCGGCGCATCAAGGACACAATTCTTCTATGCAGCAATGAGGATAATCCTCAGATCACGGACCAAGTCCGCATTATTGCTACTAACATCTTTCAACTTAGTTTTCTCTAGGAACATATCAAAAATATAGGGGACCTACAATGCGAGCTATTGATCTACAACATAATTTGCAAATACTATCAGGACTAAGTTCATGATAAATTAAAGTTCAATTAATCATATTACTTAAGAACTCCCACTTAGATAGACATCCCTCGAGTCATCTAAATGATCACGTGATCCATATCAACTAAACCATGTCTGATCATCACGTCAGATGGAGTAGTCATCAATGGTGAACATCTTTATGTTGATCATATCTACTATATGATTCACGTTCGACCTTTTGGTCTCCAGTGTTCTGAGGCCATATCTGCATATGCTAGGCTCGTCAAATTTAACCCGAGTATTCCGCACGTGCAAAACTGTCTTGCGCCCGTTGTATTTGAATGTAGAGCTTATCACACCCGATCATCACGTGGTGTCTCGGCACGACGAACTGTCGCAACGGTGCATACTCAGGGAGAACACTTATACCTTGAAATTTAAGTAAGGGATCATCTAATAATGCTACCGCCGTACTAAGCAAAATAAGATGCATAAAAGATAAACATCACATGCAATCAAAATATGTGACATGATATGGCCATGATCATCTTGTGCCTTTTATCTCCATCTCCAAAGTACCGTCATGATCTCTATCATCACCGGCATGACACCATGATCTCCATCATCTTGATCTCTATCAACGTGTCGTCACATGGTCGTCTCGCCAACTATTGCTCTTGCAACTATTGCTATCGCATAGCGACAAAGTAAATCAATTATTTGGCGCTTGCATCTTATGCAATAAAGAGACAACCATAAGGCTTCTGCCAGTTGCCGATAACTTCAAAAAAACACGATCATCTCATACAACAACTTATATCTCATCACGTCTTGACCATATCACATCACAACAAGCCCTGCAAAAACAAGTTAGACGTCCTCTACTTTGTTGTTGCAAGTTTTACGTGGCTACTACGGGCTTAGCAAGAACCGTTCTTACCTACGCATCAAAACCACAACGATTTTTTGTCAAGTGTGTTGTTTTAACCTTCAACAAGGACTGGGTGTAGTCACACTCGATTCAACTAAAGTTGGAGAAACAGACACCCACTAGCCACCTGTGTGCGAAGCACGGCGGTAGAACCAGTCTCATGAACGCGGTCATGTAATGTAGGTCTGGGCCGCTTCATCAAACAATACCGCCGAATCAAAGTATGACATGCTGGTAAGCAGTATGACTATTATCGCCCACAACTCTTTGTGTTCTACTCATGCATATAACATCTACGCATAGACCTGGCTCGGATGCCACTGTTGGGGAACGCAGTAATTTCAAAAAAATTCCTACGATCACGCAAGATCTATCAAGGTGATGCATAGCAACGAGAGGGGAGAGCGTTGTCTACATACCCTCGTAGACCGAAAGCGGAAGCATTATGACAATGCGGTTGATGTAGTTGTACGTCTTCACGATCCGACCGATCCTAGCACCGAAGGTACGGCACCTCCGCGATCTGCACACGTTCAGCTCGGTGACGTCCCACGAACTCTAGATCCTGCTGAGGTCGAGGGAGAGTTTCGTCAGCACGACGGCGTGATGACGGTGTTGATGAAGTTACCGACGCAGGGCTTCGCCTAAGCACTACAACGATATGACCAAGGTGGAAATCAGTGGAGGGGGGCACCGCACACGGCTAAGACAACTGTCAACTTGTGTGTCCTAGGGTGCCCCTGCCCCCGTATATAGAGGAGCAAGGGGGAGGCCGGCCGGCCCTCATAGGGCGCGCCCCAAGTAGGATTCCTGCTAGGAATCCTATTCCTAGTAGGTTTCCAGCAAGGGAAGAGAGGGGGAAGGAAGGAGAGGGAGAGAGGGGGAAGGAAGGAGAGGGAGAGAGGGAGAAGGAAAGGGGGGCGCTGATACGTCTCCAACGTATCTATAATTTTTTATTGTTCCATGCTATTATATATTCTGTTTTGGATGTTTAATGGGCTTATTTATACACTTTTATATTATTTTGGGGACTAACCTATTAACCGGAGGCCCAGCCCAAATTGCTGTTTTTTTCCTATTTCAGTGTTTTGCAGAAAAAGAATATCAAACGGAGTCCAAACGGAATGAAACCTTCGGGAACGTGATTTTTGGAACAAACGTGATCCAGAGGACTTGGAGTGGACGTCAAGTAGCAGACGAGGAGGCCATGAGGTAGGGGGCGCGCCCTCCACCCTCGTGGGCCCCTCGTGGCTCCACCGACCTACTTCTTCCTCCTATATATACCTACGTACCCCCAAACCATCAGAAGCGACCACGAAAACCTAATTCCACCACCACAACCTTCTGTACCCGTGAGATCCCATCTTGGGGCCTTTTCCGGCGTCCTGCCGGAGGGGGCATTGATCACGGAGGGCTTCTACATCAACACCATAGCCTCTCCGATGATGTGTGAGTAGTTTACCTCAGACCTTCGGGTCCATAGTTATTAGCTAGATGGCTTCTTCTCTCTCTTTGGATCTCAATACAGAGTTCTCCTCAATTCTCTTGGAGATCTATTCGATGTAATCTTCTTTTGCAGTGTGTTTGTCAAGATCCGATGAATTGTGGGTTTATGATCAAGATTATCTATGAACAATATTTGAATCTTCTCTAAATTCTTTTATGTATGACTGGTTATCTTTGCAAGTCTCGTCGAATTATCAGTTTGGTTTGGCCTACTAGATTGATCTTTCTTGCAATGGGAGAAGTGCTTAGCTTTGGGTTCAATCTTGCGGTGTACTTTCCCAGTGACAGCAGGGGCAGCAAGGCACGTATTGTATTGTTGCCATCGAGGATAAAAAGATGGGGTTTATATCATATTGCATGAGTTTATCCCTCTACATCATGTCATCTTGCTTAAAGCGTTACTCTGTTCTTATGAACTTAATACTCTAGATGCATGCTGGATAGCGGTCGATGTTTGGAGTAATAGTAGTAGATGCAGAATTGTTTCGGTCTACTTGTCACGGACGTGATGCCTATATACATGATCATACCTAGATATTCTCATAACTATGCTCAATTCTATCAATTGCTCGACAGTAATTGTTCACCCACCATAATACTTATGCTATCTTGAGAGAAGCCACTAGTGAAACCTATGGCCCCGGGGTCTATTTTCCATCATATTAATCTCCTGTTATTTCCATTACTGTTTACTTGCTTTCTTTACTTTTACTCTTTATCATAAAAATACCAAAAATATTATCTTATCATCTCTATCAGATCTCACTCTCGTAAGTGATCGTGAAGGGATTGACAACCCCTTTATCGCGTTGGTTGCGAGGTTCTTATTTGTTTGTGTAGGTGCAAGTGACTTGAGCATGACCTCCTACTGGATTGATACCTTGGTTCTCAAAAACTGAGGGAAATACTTACGCTACTTTACTGCATCACCCTTTCCTCTTCAAGGGAAAACCAACGTAGTGCTCAAGAGGTAGCAAGAAGGATTTCTGGCGCCGTTGCCGGGGAGAATATGAGATTGATAATAGTGTTTGCAATAATATTGAAAGTGGGTTTGGAAGAGTGTCAACTTTAGATCCCACATATTTGGATAATATTCAATCTTATGAATTTTTTGATAAAAGTGGGTTTGGAGAGGTCATGACTTTAGTTAATGATAATCCCACTATTTTGGAAGAGTGTCAACTTCGCATGCATGTGGATCGTGTTGAGAATATGTTATGTGATAGCTATATTGTTGAATTTTCTTATGATCCCACATGTAATTATTATGAGAGAGGAAAATATGGTTATATAAATTTTCATGTTACTAAATTACCTCTCGTTATGTTGAGATTGATATCGTTCCTTTCCGCTTCCTTGCATATGATAGTTTTTGCTTGCTATGTTAATTTGTTTTTATATAATATGCCTATGCATAGGAAGTATGTAAAACTTAGATGTGTTTGTCACGTGTTTCATGATGCTCTCTTCGCGCTTCAATTCTTGTCTTTTATGCGAGCATCATTAAAATTATCAATGCCTAGCAAGGGGCGTTAAACGATAGCGCTTGTTGGGAGGCAACCCAATTTTATTTTAGTTTTTTTGCTTTTTGCTCCTGTTTAGGAATAAATCTTTGATCTAGCCTCTGGTTAGATTTGTTTTTATGTTTTAATTAGTGTTTGTGCCAAGTTAAACCTATAGGATCTTCTTAGATGATAGTTATTTGATCTTGCCAAAAATTCCAGAAACTTTCTGTTCACGAAAACAATTGTTAAAAATCACCAGAACGTGATAAAATACTGATTCCAATTGCAGCAGATCATTAGACAAATTTTCTAGGTCTTCCTATTTTGGTAGAATTTTTGGAGTTCCAGAAGTTTGCGTTAGTTACAGGTTACTACAGACTGTTCTGTTTTTGACAGATTCTGTTTTTCGTGTGTTGTTTGCTTATTTTGATGAATCTATGGCTAGTAAAATAGTTTATAAACCATAGAGAAGTTGGAATACAGTAGGTTTAACACCAATATAAATAAATAATGAGTTCAATACAGTACATTGAAGTGGTATTTTGTTTTCTTTCGTTAACGGAGCTCACGAGATTTTCTGTTAAGTTTTGTGTTGTGAAGTTTTCAAGTTTTGGGTAAAAGATTTGATGGATTATGGAACAAGGAGTGGCAAGAGCCTAAGCTTGGGGATGCCCAAGGCACCCCAAGGTAAATACAAGGACACCAAAAAGCCAAAGCTTGGGGATGCCCCGGAAGGCATCCCCTCTTTCGTCCTCAACCATCGGTAATTTACTTGGAGCTATATTTTTTATTCACCACATGATATGTGTTTTGCTTGGAGCGTCTTGTATGATTTGAGTCTTTGTTTGTTAGTTGCCACAATCATCCTTGCTGTACACACCTTTTGAGAGAGACACACATGATTCGGAATTTGTTAGAATACTCTATGTGCTTCACTTATATCTTTTGAGCTATATAGTTTCTGCTCTAGTGCTTCACTTATATCTTTTAGAGCATGGCGGTGGTTGTATTTTATAGAAATTATTGAACTCTCATGCTTCACTTATATTATTTTGAGAGTCTTAAACAGCATGGTAATTTGCTTTAATTGTGAAATTAATCTTCCATATTGAGTACATTGAATGTTATGAGAAGTTAGATACTTGATAAGTGTTTTGAGATATAAAGGTGGTAATATTAGAGTGTGCTAGTTGAGTGATTGTGAAATTGAAAAATACTTGTGTTAAAGTTGGCAAGTCCCGTAGCATGCACGTATGGTAAAACTTGTGTGACAATTTTGACATATAGGTGTTCTTTTATTGCTTTCCTTATGAGTGGCGGCCGGGGACGAGCGATGGTCTTTTCCTACCAATCTATCCCTCTAGGGGCATGCGTAGTAGTACTTTGCTTCGAGGGCTAATAAAATTTTGCAATAAGTATATGAGTTCTTTATGACTAATGTGATTCCATGCATTATACACACTCTCAACCTTCCACAATTTTCTAGCCTCTACGGTACCGTGCATTGCCCTTTCTCACCTTGAGAGTTGGTGCAAACTTCGCCGGTGCATCCAAACCCCATGAAATGATACGCTCTATCACACATAAGCCTCCTTATATATTCCTCAAAACAGCCACCATACCTACCTATCATGGCATTTCCATAGCCATTCCGAGATATATTGCCATGCAAATTTCCACCGTTCCGTTTATTATGACACGCTTCATCGTTGTCATATTGCTTTGCATGATCATGTAGTTGACACCGTATTTTGTGGCAAAGCCACTATTCATAATTTTTTCATACATGTCACTCTTGATTCATCGCATATCCCGGTACACCGCCCGAGGCATTCACATAGAGTCATATTTTGTTCTAAGTATTGAGTTGTAATTGTTGAGTTGTAAATAATAAAAGTGTGATGATCATCATTATTAGAGCATTGTCCCATGTGAGGAAAGGATGATGGAGACTATGATTCCCCCACAAATCGGGATGAGATTCTGAACTAAAAAAAAGAGGCCAAAAAAAGGAGAAGGCCCAAAAAATGATGAGAGAAAAAGAGAGAAGGGACAATGTTACTATCCTTTTTCCACACTTGTGCTTCAAAATAGCACCGTGATCTTCATGATAGAGAGTCTCCTATGTTGTCACTTTCATATACTAGTTGGAATTTTTCATTATAGAACTTGGCTTGTATATTCCAATGATGGGCTTCCTTAAAATTCCCTAGGTCTTCGTGAGCAAGCAAGTTGGATGCACACCCACTTAGTTTCTTTTGTTGAGCTTTCATATATTTATAGCTCTAGTGCATCCGTTGCATGGCAATCCCTACTCCTCTCATTGACATCAATTGATGGGCATTTCCATAGCCTATTGATTAGCCGCATCAATGTGAGACTTTCTACTTTTTTGTCTTCTCTCATAACCCCCATCATTATACTTTACTCCACCCATAGTGCTATATCCATGGCTTGCGCTCATGTATTGCGTAAGAGTTGAAAAGGCTGAAGCGCGTTAAAAGTATGAACCAATTGCTCGGATTGTCATCGGGGTTATGCATGATGAGAACGTTTGTGTGACAATACTGAAACATAGCCTAACTATATGATTTTGTAGGGATAAGATTTCTTTGGCTATGTTATTTTGATAAGACATAATTGCTTGGTTAGCATGTTTGAAGTATTATTGTTTTTATGTCAACATTAAACTTTTATCTTGAATCTTTCGGATCTAAATATTCATGCCACAATAAAAAGATTTACATTGAGAATTATGCTAAGAAGCATTCCACATCAAAAATTCTGTTTTTATCATTTACCTACTCGAGGACGAGCAGGAATTAAGCTTGGGGATGCTTGATACGTCTCCAACGTATCTATAATTTTTTATTGTTCCATGCTATTATATATTCTGTTTTGGATGTTTAATGGGCTTATTTATAAACTTTTATATTATTTTGGGGACTAACCTATTAACCGGAGGCCCAGCCCAAATTGCTGTTTTTTTCCTATTTCAGTGTTTCACAGAAAAAGAATATCAAACGGAGTCCAAACGGAATGAAACCTTCGGGAACGTGATTTTTGGAACAAACGTGATCCAGAGGACTTGGAGTGGACGTCAAGCAACAGACGAGGAGGCCACGAGGTAGGGGGCGCGCCTACCCCCCAGGCGCGCCCTCCACCCTCGTGGGCCCCTCATGGCTCCACCGACCTACTTCTTCCTCCTATATATATCTACGTACCCCCAAACCATCAGAAGCGACCACGAAAACCTAACTCCACCGCCGCAACCTTCTGTACCCTGAGATCCCATCTTGGGGCCTTTTCCGGCGTCCTGCCGGAGGGCCATTGATCACGGAGGGCTTCTACATCAACACCATAGCCTCTCCGATGATGTGTGAGTAGTTTACCTCACACCTTCGGGTCCATAGTTATTAGCTAGATGGCTTCTTCTCTCTCTTTGGATCTCAATACAAAGTTCTCCTCGATTATCTTGGAGATCTATTTGATGTAATCTTCTTTTGCGGTGTGTTTGTCGAGATCCGATGAATTGTGGGTTATGATCAAGATTATCTATGAACAATATTTGAATCTTCTCTGAATTATTTTATGTATGATTGGTTATCTTTGCAAGTCCCTTCGAATTATCAGTTTGGTTTGGCCTACTAGATTGATCTTTCTTGCAATGGGAGAAGTGCTTAGCTTTGGGTTCAATCTTGCGGTGTCCTTTCCCAGTGACAGTAGAGGCAGCAAGGCACGTATTGTATTGTTGTCATCGAGGATAAAAAGATGGGGTTTATATCATATTGCATGAGTTTATCCCTCTACATCATGTCATCTTGCTTAAAGCGTTACTCTGTTCTTATGAACTTAATACTCTAGATGCATGCTGGATAGCGGTCGATGTGTGGAGTAATAGTAGTAGATGCAGAATCGTTTCGGTCTACTTGTCACGGACGTGATGCCTATATACATGATCATACCTAGATATTCTCATAACTATGCTCAATTCTATCAATTGCTCGAGAGTAATTCTTCACCCACTGTAATACTTATGCTATCTTGAGAGAAGCCACTAGTGAAACCTATGGCCCCCGGGTCTATTTTCCATCATATTAATCTCCCGTTATTTCCATTATTGTTTACTTGCTTTCTTTACTTTTACTCTTTATCATAAAAATACCAAAAATATTATCTTGTCATCTCTATGAGATCTCACTCTCGTAAGTGACCGTGAAGGGATTGACAACCCCTTTATCGCGTTGGTTGCGAGGTTCTTATTTGTTTGTGTAGGTGCAAGGGACTTGAGCGCGACCTCCTACTGGATTGATACCTTGGTTCTGAAAAACTGAGGGAATACTTACGCTACTTTACTGCATCACCCTTTCGTCTTCAAGGGAAAACCAACGCAGTGCTCAAGAGGTAGCAGGCGCCGCCCCCCTTCCCTAGTCCAATTCGGACCCAAGGGGGAGGGGCACGCGGCCTGCCCTAGCCGCCCCCCTCTCTCTCTCTCTCCACTAAGGCCCATGTGGCCCATTAGTTCCCCCGGGGGGTTCCGGTAACCCTCCGGCACTCCGGTTTTATCCGAAACTTCTCCGGAACATTTCTGGTGTCCGAATATAGTCGTCCAATATATCAATCTTTATGTCTCGACCATTTCGACACTCCTCGTCATGTCCGTGATCACATCCGGGACTCCGAACTACCTTCGGTACATCAAAACACATAAACTCGTAATACCGATCGTCATCGAACGTTAAGCGTGCGGACCCTACGGGTTCGAGAACTATGTAGACATGACCGAGACTCACTTCCGGTCCATAACCAATAGCGGAACCTGGATGCTCATATTGGTTCCTACATATTCTACGAAGATCTTTATCGGTCAAACCGCATAACAACATACGTTGTTCCCTTTGTCATCGGTATGTTACTTGCCCGAGATTCGATCGTCAGTATCATCATACCTAGTTCAATCTCGTTACCGGCAAGTCTGTTTACTCGTCATGCATCATCCCGAAACTAACTCATTAGTCACATTGCTTGCAAGGCTTATAGTGATGTGCATTACCGAGAGGGCCCAGAGATACCTCTCCGATACACGGAGTGACAAATCCTAATCTCGATCTATGCCAACCCAACAAACACCTTCGGAGACACCTATAGAGCATCTCTATAATTACCCAGTTACGTTGTGACGTTTGATAACACACAAGGTGTTCCTCCGGTATTCGGGAGTTGCATAATCTCATAGTCTGAGGAACATGTATAAGTCATGAAGAAAGCAGTAGCAATGAAACTGAAACGATCATAGTGGTAAGCTAACGGATGGGTCTTGTCCATCACATCATTCTCTAATGATGTGATCCCTTTCATCAAATGACAACACATGTCTATGGCTAGGAAACTTAACCATCTTTGATTAACGAGCTAGTCAAGTAGAGGCATACTAGGGACACTCTGTTTGTCTGTGTATTCACACATGTACTAAGTTTCCGGTTAATACAATTCTAGCATGAATAATAAACATTTTTCATGATATAAGGAAATATAAATAACAAATTTATTATTGCCTCTAGGGCATATTTCCTTCATGATATACATGTTATTGATGTGTACTTTAGTAGTGTTCATAGTAGCCCCTGGGTATTTGATACCGATTCAGTTGCTATGATTAGTAACTCGAAATAGGAATTACAAAATGAACAAAGACTAGTTAAGGGCGAGGTGACGATGTGTGTTCGAAATGATTCCAAGGTTGATAAGATCACCATCGCATACTCCCTCTACCTTTGGGGTTAGTATTGGAACTAAATAAATGTTATTTGGTGTTTGCGTTGAGCATAAATATGATTGGATCATGTTTATTGCAATACGGTTATTTATTTAAGTCAGAGAATAATTGTTGTTCTGTTTACATGAATAATACCTTCTATGGTCTTACATCCAATGTAAATGGTTTACTGAATCTCGATCACAGTGATACACATAATATTGATGCCAAAAGATGCAAAGTTAATAATGATAGTGCAACTTATTTGTGGCACTGCCGTTTAGGTCATATTGGTGTAAAGCGCATGAATAAACTCCATGTTGATGGGCTTTTAGAATCACTTGGTGCTTGCAAACCATGCCTCATGGGCAAGATGACTAAGACTCCATTCTCCGGAACAATGGAGCGAGCCACTGACTTATTAGAAATAATACATACTGATGTATGCGGTCCGATGAGTGTTGAGGCTCGCGGCAGGTATCGTTATTTTCTGACCTTCACAGATGATTTAAGCATATATGGGTATATCTACTTAATGAAACACAAGTCTGAAACATTTGAAAATTTAAAGAAATTCAGAGTGAAGTTGAGAATCATCGTAACAAGAAAATAAAGTTTCTACGATCTAATCGCGGAGGCAAAGATTTGAGTTACGAGTTTGGCCTTCATTTAAAAACAATGTGGGATAGTTTCACAACTCATGCCACCTGGAACACCACAGCGTAATGGTGTGTCTGAACATCGTAAACATACTTTATTAGATATGGTGCGATCTATGATGTCTCTTCTGATTTACCACTATCGTTTTGGGGTTATGCATTAGAGACAACTGCATTCACGTTAAATAGGGCACCATCTAAATCCGTTGAGATGACACCATATGGACTGTGGTTTGGCAAGAAACCTAAGCTGTCGTTTCTTAAAGTTTGGGGCTGCGATGCTTATGTGAAAAAGCCTCAACCTGATAAGCTCGAACCCAAATCGGAGAAATGTGTCTTCATAGGATACCCAAAGGAGACTGTTGGGTACACCTTCTATCACAGATCCGAAGGCAAGATATTCGTTGCTAAGAATGGATCCTTTCTAGAGAAGGAGTTTCTCTCAAAATAAGTGAGTGGGAGGAAAGTAGAACTTGATGAGGTAATTGTACCTTCTCCCGAATTGGGAAGTAGTTCATCACATAAATTAGTTCCAGTGATGCCTACACCAATTAGTGAGGAAGTTAATGATGATGATCATGAAACTTCAGATCAAGTCACTACCGAACCTCGTAGGTCAACCAAAGTAAGGTCCGCACCAGAGTGGTACGGTATCCTGTTCTGGAAGTCATGTTACTAGACCATGATGAACCTATGAACTATAAGGAAGTGATGATGAGCCTAGATTCCGCGAAGTGGCTTGAGGCCATGAAATCTGAGATGGGATCCATGTATGAGAACAAAGTGTGGACTTTGGTTGACTTGCCCGATGATCGGAAAGCCATAGAGAATAAATGGATTTTCAAGAAGAAGACTTACGCTGATGGTAATGTTACTGTCTACAAAGCTCGACTTGTTGCGAAAGGTTTTCGACAAGTTCAAGGAGTTGACTACGATGAGACTTCCTCACGCGTAGCGATGCTTAAGTATGTCCGAATCATGTTAGAAAATGCCGCATTTTATGATTATGAAATTTGGCAAATGGATGTCAAAACTGCATTCCTTAATGGCTATCTTAAAGAAGAGTTGTATATGATGCAACCAGAAGGTTTTGTTGATCCTAAAGGTGCTAACAAAGTGTGCAAGCTCCAATGATCCATTTATGGACTGGTGCAAGCCTCTCAGAGTTGGAATATATGCTTTGATAGTGTGATCAAAGTATATGGTTTTATACAGACTTTTGGAGAAGCCTGTATTTACAAAAAAGTGAGTGGGAGCTCTGTAGCATTTCTGATATTATATGTGGATGACATATTGTTGATCCGAAATGATATAGGATTTCTGGATAGCATAAAAGGGTACTTGAATAATTTTTTTCAATGAAAGACCTCAGTGAAGCTACTTACATATTGGGCATCAAGATCTATAAAGATAGATCAAGACGCTTGATAAGACTTTCGATGAGTACATACCTTGATAAGATTTTGAAGGAGTTCAAAATGGACCAGGCAAAGAAGGAGTTCTTGCCTGAGTTGTAAGGTGTGAAGTTGAGTAAAGACTCAAAACCCGACCATGGCAGAAAATAGAAAGAGAATGAAAAGTCATTCCCTATGCCTCAGTCAAAGGTTCTATAAAGCATGCTATGCTGTGTACCAAACCTATTGTGTACCTCACCATGAGTTTGGCAACAGGGTACAATAGTGATCCGGGAGTGGATCACTGGACAGCGGTCAAAATTATCCGTAGTGGAATAAGGACATGTTTCTCGGTTATGGAGGTGACAAAAAATTCATCGTAAAGGGTTACGTCGATGCAAGCTTTGACACTGATCCAGATGACTCTAAGTCTCAATCTGGATACATATTGAAAGTGGGAGCGATTAGCTAGAGTAGCTCCGTGCACAGCATTGTAGACATAGAAAATTTGCAAAATACATACGGCTCTGAATGTGGCAGACCCGTTGACTAAACTTCTCTCACAAGCAAAAACATGATCACTCTTCGAGTGTTAATCACATAGCGATGTGAACTAGATTATTGACTCTAGTAAACCCTTTGGGTATTAGTCACATGGAGATGTGAACTAATCACATAAAGATGTGAACTATTGGTGTTAAATCACATGATGATGTAATCTAGATTATTGACTCTAGTGCAAGTGGGAGACTGAAGGAAATATGCCCTAGAGGCAATAATAAAGTTGTTATTTACATTTCCTTATATCATGATAAATGTTTATTATTCATGCTAGAATTGTATTAACCAGAAACTTAGTACATGTGTGAATACATAGACAAACAGAGTGTCCCTAGTATGCCTCTACTTGACTAGCTCGTTAATCAAAGATGGTTAAGTTTCCTAGCCATGGACATGTGTTGTCATTTGATGAAAGGGATCACATCATTAGAGAATGATGTGATGGACAAGACCCATCCGTTAGCTTAGCATAATGATCGTTTTGTTTTATTGCTATTGCTTTCTTCATGACTTATACATGTTCCTCTGACTATGAGATTATGCAACTCCCGAATACTAGAGGAACACCTTGTGTGCTATCAAACGTCACAACGTAACTGGGTGATTATAAAGATGCTCTACAGGTGTCTCTGAAGGTGTTTGTTGGGTTGGCATAGATCAAGAATAGGATTTGTCACTCCGTGTATTGGAGAGGTATCTCTGGGCCCTCTCGGTAATGCACATCACTATAAGCCTTGCAAGCAATGTGACTAATGAGTTAGTTGCGGGATAATGCATTACGGAATGAGTAAAGAGACTTGCCGGTAACGAGATTGAACTAGGTATGATGATACCGACGATCGAATCTTGGGCAAGTAACGTACCGATGACAAAGGGAACAACGTATGTTGTTATGCGGTTTGACTGATAAAGATCTTCGTAGAATATGTAGGAGCCAATATGAGCATCCAGGTTCCGCTATTGGTTATTGACCAGAGATGTGTCTCGGTCATGTCTACATAGTTCTCGAACCCGTAGGGTCCGCACGCTTAACGTTCGATGACGATTTGTATTATGAGTTATGTGATTTGATGACCGAAGTTTGTTCAGAGTACCGGATGAGGTCACGGACGTGACGAGGATTCTCGAAATGGTTGAGAGGTAAAGATTCATATATTGGAAGGTTACATTCGGACACCGGAATGGTTTCGGGAAGTATCAGATAAGTTTCGGAGTACCGGGAGGTTACCGGAACCCCCCGGGGAAGTATTGGGCCTTAATGGGCTTTAGTGGAAAGGAGAGAAAGGGCCACAAGGGGAGGCAGCATCCCCCCCATGGCAAGTCCGAATTGGACTAGGGAGGGGGCGGCGCCCCCCTCTTTCCTTCTCCCTCTCTTCCTCCTTCCCTCTCTCCCCCTCTTGGAAAGGAAGGGGACTCCAACTAGGGAGGGGGCGGCGCCCCCCTCTTTCCTTCTCCCTCTCTATGGCGTGCGCCCCCCTTGGCCGGCCTCTTCCTCCCCCTCCTTTATATACGTGGGAGGGGGCCACCCCATAGAGACACCAAGTCTTCTTTTAGCCGTGTGCGGTGCCCCCTCCACAGTTACACACCTCGGTCATATTGTCGTAGTGCTTAGGCAAAGCCGTGCACCGGTAACTTCATCATCACCGTCGCCACGCCGTTGTGCTGACGGAACTCTCCCTCGTCCTCAACTGGATCAAGAGCTCGAGGGACATCATCGTGCTGAACGTGTGTTGAACACGGAGGTGTCGTACGTTCGGTACTTGGATCGGTTGAATCGCGAAGACGTTCGACTACATCAACCGCGTTACTAAATGCTTCAGCTTTCGGTCTACGAGGGTACGTGGACATACTCTCCCGTCTTGTTGCTATGCATCACCTAGATAGATCTTGCGTGATCGTAGGATTTTTTTTAAATACTGCGTTCCCCAACACAATGGAGTTTGGGGGAGGAAGAGGTCAGTCTTCTTGGGGGAAGAAGATCCCCTCTTATAGTGGGGGACAAATCCAACGGTTATGCACCTCTCAGCCCGCAAGCAAGCGGTACTACCGTTCTGGGAGCGGTACTACTGCTCCTTACAGGACGCACAGGAGATTAGAAGAGCAGGGGAGAGAACAGAGCAACGGGTGGTGGTAGCCGCGGTAGTAGGGGCGGTACTACCGCCTATAGGCGGTACTACCGCTGCTACTACCACCTATTTTCTAGGGGCGAACAGGTAGCACGGTGGAGACCCTGAGGCACTATCGTAAAACCCGACACGAAAAAATCAAGGCCCCAACAACAAGCGGTAGTACGAGCGGGAGTAGCAGCGGTACTACCGCTGCTGCCCGCGGTACTACCTCTTGTAGCTCTCCACCCCTTCTTCGGCACAAACGAAGGACAACTCCAATGAAGCGGGAAGAGGCGATGGGTGCAAATATGAGTGTGTACGTGTTGATTCCAACCGAACCTTTCCGAAACGGACCCCCCTCTTGATAGTATGGTTTTCCCTACGACTCAAATCCACCAAAACGAACCAAAGGAAAGAAACCGTCTTCACTTGAAACTCCGAGGGGTACGAATCGTCTTGTGCCATATGCTTGATAGTCTGAAATGCTCAATGCACACGATTAGTCCGCAAACACATTGTCATCATTCACCAAAACCATTTAGGGAGAAATATGCCCTAACACATTGCTTATGGGAAGCGATTTTTTTGAAACGAAGGCATAAGATTAGCCTCATCCATTAATTAAGGGAGAAATAGAGTTGGGGTTACAACAAGACGCAAAAGCTCCAACACTAGTAAAGCTACTGTCCCGACATTAGTTCACCCAATCGCTTTGCACCCGTGATGACCCATTACTTCTTTCTTAATCTCCTCCATGAGAATCGTTGTAGGGCCGGATTTGTGCCGGAAGACCCTTGCATTCCTCTCATTCCAAATGGTCCAACACATGAGTGATGGAAGCCATCGCACTCCTGTTTGGGATGTTCCTTCCAGAAATTTTGATCCACCAATCTTTTATGGACCTTTCCATAGCCCAAACGATGGTGTCAAGGTGCACTAGTTGGAGCCAATCCCGGACCAAATCCCAAAGCCTCAAAGTGTAGCGTCATTCGTATAGCAAGTGAGATGATGTTTCCGGCTCCCTTCTACATAGCGGGCAGAGGCCACAATTTATCCTAGTGCGCTTGCCAGCATATCCGCCATCCGAATCCTTCCTTGGATTGTCAATCACGCAAAGAATTTGGCCTTTGGGATGAGAAGCGAATCGTGCGGCACATGAGCTAGCACGGTTTAGTTTCAGTAATAAGAATTCCTGTAGTTGGGTCGATGAACCAGTTGAGAAAACTGGTGAATGATGTACTTCATCAAAAAATCACATCGTCTGGTTTGATTTGATTTGTGGAGATGAGCTTAAGCCTGAAGTTTAGAAAAACAAGTGAATGGCGCAGTTGGATGTGGATAGATGGACAGCCCGCAAGACAGCGAATGAAGTCATGCCCCACACACACTTCAATCAAATCAAAGAAACGAAAAAAAGGGAAAAACAAGCTTCGACGAACTGGACAGGGCAGGGACGAACACCTGATAATTTATTTATTTTTCTCAGGGAGAAATAAATAAAGGACATGCTCAACACGGGTGGAATAAAGTCGCCGGTGCTACTGCTACAGAGGGAATCAGGGAAGATCCGGTTTCGCTGTCTACAGCAGTAGTATACTTAGAGCTCGAGGACATGAGGAAATGAATGGAGTTGGGTGGGTCTGAATAGAAAGCGACGGAGATAATTAAAATACGCAACGCGCGGTAAACACGGCGCACGCAAATAATGAAGCCACAGTTCGATGAGAGCGAGCGGGATGGGAACACACACGTGCCCTGATGCTGCTTAACAGTAGTACTAGTAGTTGAGGCAGGAGAGTAGATAGAAGAAATAAAAGTCGTTGGTACTGGCGGCTACGTGCCAAGGACGACCACCAAGTAGCTGGGAGGCTGGAACGGGAGGGAGCGGAGCGGACCCGGGGGAAGGCGAGAGAGTCGGAGGGAGCCCCGCTCCGGCCAGCCTCCGTCGGCACCCACGGCCGGCAGCGGCACCGGCACGCCATGGACGCGGAGGCCGGAGAGGCGCCCCTCCTCTCCCACCAGCACAACCCCAACCAGGTAACCCGCCTTCCCCACCGGAAAAGCCCATTCCCCAAAAACGCCCGCCTACCCGCCACCCATTTATTTCTCTGCTCTGGCTCTGGCTCTGGCTCGGCGGCTCTACTACATCAGAAATCTTCTTCTACCACCACCAGCAGCATCTCTCGCGTCGCAAGCAGTGAGAGATTGAGACCAGACTCCTCGGATTCATGGCCACGCCACGGGGTTCAGATTCAGCACCGGTTTTGTCAGATAGGGTTGGTGTTGCTCAATTTTAGTACTACTCTCATTGTAGACTGTATGTACACGACGCTCATCCTGTTAGATCTCTCAGCCGCTCGCTCGCTTGCTTGTAGCAGCAAGCAGCGCGCACATTCCGATGTCGGCTCACTTAAATTACATCCAAATTCCAACTTAGATTCGCACTCCTGCTTGCCACTCCTCTGCACTGACGCTTGGACACTTGCTATCCGCCTCAAACTAAATCTCTCAGCTCTCATCCCAGCTCCCTAAATTGGTCAACCATATTTTTTCCTCATTTCAAATCCACAATTTGGTCACCTTTAACTTGGTTCATATGTTTCTCCATGCATACAGGTCTCGTCAGCAGATCACAACCACAAACCCTTCAACTGGAAGGCTCCTGCTATTATCTTGGGTCGGCTCCTCCTCATATTTCTTCCTGCCAGTCTCATGAATGCAAACAAACCTACTATGTGATGAACATTTTCTGATGTTGCAACAAAATTAACACTCCTTTTCGCTGCAGCGTTTGAGTTCTTGGAGAGCATTGCCTACGCTGGTATTGCCCTCAACTTGGTAGTATATCTTGGGAAGGTCCTTCATGGAACTACGGCTTCAAATGCCGCGAATGTCGATACATGGAACGGCACCACGTTCCTCACGCCCGTCCTCGGAGCATTTCTTGCTGATACATACTGGGGGAAGTACAAGACCGTGGCCATCTCCATAATATTCTATCTTACTGTAAGTACATGCATTCTATTACTTCAGAACTTGCTCTCTTTTATGCCCATTTTGTTGCAGTCATCATGTGTGATTTCTTAACTCCTAAATTTGTCTGTCAACAAATAGGGGTTGCTCATCATAACTGCTTCGGCGATCATTCCATCTTTACAACCCGCCGCATGTGAAGGAACTTCATGCCCTCCTGCCACAGGGTTTCAGAATTTTGTCTTCTTTACTGCACTATACCTTGTCTCGGTTGGGACTGGAGGGGTTAAATCAGCTTTGCTCCCACTTGGAGCTGATCAGTATGATGATTCAAACCTTGAACAGAGTAAAAAGAAGCAGGCTTTCTTTAGCTGGTTCTTCATTGCCATTAACCTTGGCGTCTTCATCTCGGGGACAGTTGTTGTATGGATACAGCAAAATGTTGCTTGGTCTCTTGGATTTGGCATCTCATCGATATGCCTCATTATCGCCACAGTTGCCTTCTTGGCAGGAACACCAATCTACAGGGTTCAACTTCCTACTGGAAGCCCACTTAAAAGTCTTGTAGCGGTGTTTGTTGCATCATTTAAAAAGAGAAAAGTGGAGGTTCCTGCTGATAGCTCAATATTGTTTGATGGAAATGATGCTGACTTAACCAATGAAGCACCAAACAAATTGGCACATACTGAAGGATTCAGGTATGTTTATCACATGATGGAATCCAAGTCTGCTAGCCTAGCTGGACAAGTTAGTTTAAATTTGTCTGTTTTAACAAAAGAAACTTACCTCACATGTTTTCTAGAATTCCCCACTAGCTACAAATAGACATCTGGAAGGTGTAATATCCCCCTTAACATTATTTTACGAAAACAGGGTCAACAAATATTTATGAAATTACTAGCGGCTTTTATGTTCATTTTCTTATAATGAATGATGTTGTTAGAGCTATTAGAAAAGATCTTTGTATTAAAAAGTTACATTGTCATGTAGCCTTGATTTGTTCATGTGAATCTCAAAGAGAAATAAAGCTCAATTTGCCCTTATATCGTACTCTTCGTCAACCACAACCCCCAATTGTAATTAGTCAGAACAATTTGGCATGAAATATATCACTCCTAATTAGCCCCATCTCATCTACCAGATAGAATTAAATGTCTCGCAATATTGTGGATGTGAGTCATGTTATGTTATGATCAAACATTAGAATTTTGTGTGGCTGTGTGCATTGCAATATGCAGAGGCCGGGTGTTACCCTCCTTTCCACACCAAAAAAACATTAGATTTTTTGCATGCGTAATACAGCCTAAAACCACAACTTTAGTTTCTGTAATGCTTTAGTTACAATCATGGACTGGTGGTGAAGATTGTGTTTTGCAATTTGAGTTATTCTTGTTACCTTTTAGTCGAATATGTATTCTGCACTTTGACATTTCAATCCTTTCAGGTGCTTAGATAAGGCTGCTGTAGTCTTAGGGGACCAGGAGATAAAGGAGAGCCTTTCTGGGCGTCCATGGATGCTATGCACTGTAACTCAGGTGGAGGAAGTGAAGATTCTTGTTCGGATGCTTCCAATATGGTTCACCAGCGTGTTCTACGCAGCTTCCATGTGCCAAACAGCCACCACCTTCATCCAACAGGGGAACAAAATGAACACAAAGATTGGATCCTTCTCCGTCCCTCCTGCTTCCATGAACTCTGCCTCGGTGGTCTTCATGATGATCTTTGTCGTGATCCAGGACACCATTGTGATCCCAGTAGCCAGACGATACACCGGAAACGTCGCCGGGCTCACGCAGCTGCAGCGGATGGGCGTCGGCCGGTTCCTAGCGGTCCCTGCGGTGGCCGCGGCCGCGCTGGTTGAAATGTGGAGGCTGCGCAGCGTCGCGGCCGGCCACAACCTGAGCATAGCATGGCAGCTCCCCCAGTTCATGCTCATCGCCTGCTCCGACGTGTTCTGCGGCATAGCTCAGCTCGAGTTCTTCTACTCGGAGGCCCCCATGTCGATGCGGAGCCTGTGCTCGGCATTCTCGTTCCTTGCAATGTCGCTTGGTTACTACCTGAACTCGATGATCATCTCGGCCATCGCTGCTCTGTCGAAGAGCGGGGGCGGGCAGGGCTGGCTTCCCGCCGACTTGAACGACGGGCATCTCGACTACTACTTCTGGCTGTGGGCGGGGATCGGCGCGGTGAACTTTGTTGTGTACACGGCGTTCGCGAAGAATTATACGGTGAAGAAAGTCGAGCTCCGGTGAACATGGTTTGCTGTCGGTTATCCTCTTTGTTGTATATGCACCGTCTACAAAACCACTTTGACGTAATTAAATATCGCCGAAATTCCTGAAGTTGTGTTCATTTGCATAAAAGGTGCCTTTGGAACACAAATGAAACAAAGCTAGCTCTGTTTACAGCTGCGTACCCTCTTTGTTCTTTTTATCTGAGTAAGGTGTAGCAAATGGTACCCCAGAATAAGTATGAGCCGTCCATTTGCGCCCATCTAATGGTTAATCTTGACCCGTACTCCATGACAGTCTTAAGGAGTACCACCTCTAGAAATGTACAGAGTACCTCCATTTCAAGGGTAAAATCGTAATCAAGAGATTTTCACTTAATGATGTGATTAAACCAAATAGAAAATAAATATAACACTGTTACCTAGGTAACGCTACTCATGAGGGCAACAGATTTGGCTAACCCTAATTATAAAAAAAAATCCTAAGAACCCTAATTCTTTAAATCACGATCAAATTGTGGTGACCGGGGAGTGGCTTCAGGCCACCACCGCGGTGGACTGGACTGAGCAGACGCAGCCAGGATGGGCTCCAGGCCATGCACGTTCATCTCTTTGGTCTGCGCTATGTGAGCCTGCAGGAACGCCGCCGCCCGCCGGCTGGCTTCTCCGGGCTTATGGCGGCCAACCGGCAACCACACAACGATATACTAATCATATATGTATTCCGTTTGCACATCGTTGATGGCCATGTGATGCATACACACGTTCATCCTGGAATTAAATCGCACCTAACTTGCAGTGATCGCAATTCCTTTTCCGCGGCGACAGATCTATACTCGTTGCGTTTCAATGGGGAAGATTAGGCCCAGTTCTACCCCCAAAAAATATTGATACAAGAACTGAACTACCCCTGCTGATGGATGGCCAGATTTTAATGGTACTCCAACGCACTAAATGGAGTACAAGGGTACCGTAAAAGAGCTCAATTGAACATTGACTCAATGGCAGGAGTGCAGGCCGTCGAACCCCGCCCACCCGCCTCTGAATTCCCACGGTAATTCCGCTGGTGTACTATCCGCGTTTATTATTCGCGGAGACGTCTCACTTCTACTAGTACTACGTAACAGGGGGCAGTTAAGTGAGGGGTCCTTCCTCCTTTGGACCCATTTCTTAGGTGTAGCAAATGTCACCGAAACTTCGTCTTCCGTGTTCATATGAATAGAAGCGCGTATGGAACAGAAATGGTTCATCTTGATCATCATCTGGTACATGGACCGACGACATCTTCAGTCAGTAAGCTATAGTAGCGAACAAACAGCGATGCTGGGACTGGACCGTTCTTCTGCACTTTCTGGTGTAACCAGCAATACATCTCTCGAGCGGTTCTTGTTGACCAGAAGGCAGCAACACATTTGCAGATCACACTTGAATCAATGTGCCTAGACCAGTAGTTGAGGAATTGGTTGGGATTGATGAGAGTCACATGGCGAGGTTGCCCGTCGCCAGCGTTTCCAGGAAACCCAAGTAGCCAGGCAAGTTGCAAGTTGAGCTGGATCGGCAATAGACTAGTACCAGTACCGTGGACGCGGACAGACGCAGACGCAAGGTTGGGTCATTGGCTGCTTGTTTTAGCTCATGCATCGAGCTAATCCCGCAGCTTAATTAAGTGGTCGCAAGTCGCAACTGCCTGCCTAGTGGCTGATGAAGAGTTGACGAGAAGTAGAGCCAAGTCATAAACTAACAGCAAGCGGTGCTCGTCTGAATCTGGATGCCTTCCAGTCCTCTCCTCGCTGTTATCTTGTAGCAATGTCAGTAGTGCAGTAGTATGTTAGTGACAACTGGATGCATTATCAAATGCGCGTGTCTGGTCTACTCTGAGCTTAACTCTGAAGCCAAAGAAAAATGAGAAACAGCAGCTAGAGCGATCTTGTGCTACATCACTTTCGCCGCCCACGTCTCATGCACATCAGCAATCGCGAGAGCGGCATTGAAGGACAGTTGGGTAGGCCGTAGCTACTTGAAACGGGGGCTTCCGTGGCGAATCCGGGCTGCCTTGGTGTCTTGGTGTCTTTGGTTGCAAGGGAAGGTGACATGACCCGCCGCCTATCCCTCCACCTTTTGCCCCAACAACCATGAATGGCGCCAAGGCTCACGGTCCCGCACCGCCCGCACGCCCAAGGCCGCCTCTGACGGACGAGGTACGCCGCACATCTTTTGGGTTTTCAGTGCAGTGCAGTGGTGTCGCTGCCTGCGGGTTTGGTTCAAGGACGGAGGGGGAGGCCACTCGATCCAGCTCGTTTATCCTCTCCGCACGTACTTGTCCGGCTGCTGACCGAGGCCGAGCGGGATGACGCTCTGCCCTCGTCCTGTAGTTTGACTTTCACCGCGCTCGACCAAATCCGCCGAGCTCATCAATTCCGGGAGATTTGCGTCCATTCAGGTCTCGCGGTTTACTATTTCAGTTACTGTTTCATTCATTTCATTCCGCTGCCCTGTCCGTCCGTCCGTCCGTCCGTCATTAGAACCTTCCGTCTTTGCTCCCTGTTGATCATTACTCGCTGAATCTGGATGCGGCCTGCAGATGGCGTCCTCTGCTGGTAATGGCAAGGAGATGGCCGCGCTCGAGTCCGGCCACGCGTCCTCCTCCTCCTCCTCCTCCTCCTCGCCGGCCGCTGCTGCGAAGATGACGGCGGTGGCGGGGAAACCGCGCCCCTTCACCTGGACAGGGCCTGCCATTGTTATGGGTAATTGACAGGCGACGACGACGACGATTTCCATTGGTTCATCCTTACAGATTCATGTGGCTGGATGACTGACTGTGCTGTGCTGTGCAGGCTTCGAGTTGCTGGAGAGCATCGCCTTCTCCGGCGTTGCACTGAACCTGGTCATCTACCTGGGCACCGTGCTCCATGGCACCACCGCCTTCAACGCCGCCCACGTCGACACCTGGAACGGGACCACCTTCATCGTCCCCGTCCTCGGCGCCTTCCTCGCCGACAGCTGCTGGGGCAAGTACAACACCATCGTCGTCTCGCTCCTCTTCTACCTCGCCGTCAGTATCCTCCTCTTATCTTCATCACTTCACTTGTGATTCAGTCAGGCAAAAGTCGTAGTTGAGATTGATGGGAAAATGAAATGCCAATCGATGGATGCAGGGCCTCGTGCTGCTCACCCTGTCCGCGGCGATCTCGCCCTTCCGGCCGTCGTCGTGCCAGGGGCTCTCGTGCCCGCCGGCCTCACGGACCCAGTTCTCGGTCTTCTTCGCGGCGCTGTACCTGACCTCCATCGGCACGGGGGGCGTCAAGTCGGCGCTCCTGCCGTTCGGGGCGGAGCAGTACGACGACAGCAGCCCGGAGGAGAGTCGGAGGAAGCAGTCCTTCTTCACCTGGTTCTTCGGCGCCATCAACCTCGGCATCTTCGTCGCCGGGACGCTCGTGTCGTGGCTGCAGCAGAACGTGTCCTGGGCGCTCGGCTTCGGCGTCTCCGCGCTCTGCCTCCTCCTGGCGGCGGCGGGCTTCCTGGCCGGCACGCCCTGGTACAGGGTGCAGCTCCCCGCCGGTAGCCCGCTCAGGGACATACTCAGGGTGGTGGTGGCGTCCGTCAAGAAGAGGAAGACCAGGCTGCCTGCAGCCGCGGGTCAAGGTGACCTTGGCCTGCACGAGGTGGCGGAAGACGACGACCTGCAGAAGCTGGCGCACACCAAAGGGCTCAGGTGTCTGGACAAGGCCGCGGCGAAGGGCGGCGACGGCCACGAAGGCCCGTGGAATCTGTGCACGGTGAGCGAGGTGGAGGCCGTCAAGATCCTGGCGCGCATGGTGCCCATCTGGGTGACGTGCGTGCTGTACGCGGCGTCCCTGGGGCAGATGACCACCACCTTCATCCAGCAGGGGATGACCATGGACAACAAGTTGCTCGGGAGGGTGAAGGTGCCGGTGGCGTCGATGGTGTCGATCGAGGTGGTGTTCATGCTGCTCTGGGTGCTTCTGCACGACGCCGTCATCATGCCGCTCGCGCGGAGGTGGGCCCAAGCCGGGAGCGCCGGGCTGTCCCAGCTGCAGCGGATGGGCGTGGGGAGGGTCCTGGTGGTTCTGGCCATGGCGACGGCGGCGCTGGTGGAGAGCCGCCGGCTGCGCGTGGCCGGCGCGGGCAGGAAGATGGGCATCGCGTGGCAGGTGCCGCAGTTCGTGCTGGTGGCCGGGTCGGACGTGTTCTGCGGGATCGCGCAGCTGGAGTTCTTCTACGGGGAGGCGCCGGCGTCGATGCGCAGCATCTGCTCCGCCTTCTCCTTCCTCGCGCTGTCGCTGGGATTCTACGTCAACTCGGTGGTGGTGACCGCGGTGGCGGCGTTGAGGCCCGGGTGGCTGGCGGCCAACCTCAACGAGGGGCACCTGGACTACTACTTCTGGCTGTGGGCCGTCATCAGCGCCGGCAACCTGCTGCTCTACCTGCTGCTTGCCGCCCGGTACACGCCCAAGCAAGTCCTCCGCCACTCGCCATAGCCGCCGGCACCGAGTTAGCTAATGCACTGCTCCGTACTATGATGAATGTCTGAATGATGATGTAACTTGGACACATCACGCCGTAGAAGTCTCGTCGGATATAACTCTTGTTTTGTACATGTTCAGAGAGTGTCGTTAACGTTAACAAGCTGGGAGATTTTTTTTTCGGAGCTGCTAAAACTCAGTCGACTCTCAGTCGACGAGTTAGCCGTTGGATGTTTTGTTCGCTTTAAGATTCACGCTAGGTGTGTTTGTCTTTGTTTCAGCCTGTATAAGGCGACCAGCCCGTTTCCTTATTTTGTTGGACCTTTTTGTAGCGTGCGTGTGTTGCTTTTGTGTTGGGCGGGTGTTCAGCCAGCCTTTTTCATTGTTTTTTGCTTTTTTTGTCGTTGCTGCCTGCTGCTTTAGCTCTGGATTGTTTACCTGCTTTGCTCCCATTTTTCCTTTTCCCATTTCTTTTTTTGTTTTCTATTAGTTTTTGTTTTTTCATAAATATTACCACACGGTTTGTTTTTGTGCGTAATTACATGTCAACTATCGATATGCAACCTTTTCTTTTCTTTTCAAGAGTATTGTTATCGGTCACATCCATCGATCATACGGAGTTGCATGCGCATCAGCCACACGCTATTGTATATGTATGTCATCCGCGTGCAACTTACCTTTCTTTTTTCCATTTTAAAAGTATGTTCTTGCCGGTCAACTATAAGTGTCGCCCTGACTGCAAGTGCATGTCTTCAGCTCAGTTGCAACTTACTAGTGTTTTGTCGGAGGGGAAAGTTGCATGTCTGTCACTAGGCACGCAACTGCAAGTGTCGCTTCCGACTGCAACTGCCTGTCTTCAACACGATTACAACTTAGTGTTGTTTTGTGGGAGGGGGGGGGGGACAATTGCATGTTTTGTACTACAAACGCAACTGCAAGTGTTGCCCTCGACTGCAATTGCATGTCTTCAACGCGACTGCAACTCCCTGGTGTTTTTTTGTCGGGGAGGGGGTAGTTGCATGACTGCCACTAGGCACGCAACTGCAAGTGTCTCCTCCGACTGCAATTGCATGTCTTCAACACGATTGCAACTTAGTGTTGGTTTGTCCGGGGGGGGGGGGGGGGGGGCGCAATTGCATGTCTTGTTCTACACATGCAACTGCAAGTGTTGCCCTCGACTGCAATTGCATGTCTTCAACGTGACTGCAACTTTGTGGTGTTTTTGTCGGGGAGGGGGTAGTTGCATGTCTGCCACTAGGCACGCAACTGCAAGTGTCTCCTCCGACTGCAATTGCATGTCTTCAACGCGACTGCAACTCAGTGATGTTTTTTGTCAGGAGGGGGGCAGTTGCATATCTTTTCACTAGACACATTGTCGCCATGACTACAACTGCATGTTGTTGCTGTTGTTCTTGTGGTGGTGGTTGTTGTTGTTGTTACTATTATTATTAGTAGTAGTAGTACTACTACTACTAGTAGTACTATTATTATTATTATTATCATCATCATCATATTTTATATTTTTTATGCTTATTTTATTTTGTTGTTGCATTTTGAGTTTTTCTTTTTGAAAACACACGTGAACATTTTCAAAATACATGATGTTTTTTAGGAACATTTTTTCCAACACATGATGAATAATTTTAAGAATAAACGAGCAATTTTTCCAAAATATCATGATAAATGTAAACAAAATGCTTCCTTTTACAGTGAGCTGATAACTATTTTTTCAAAGGAAATGAGCGTTTAACAAACAATAGGAAAAAACAGAAAAACTAAACTTAAACAAAAAAACGGATGGAAGGAAAATCATGCAAACTTACTACTGGCCCGGCCTGTGTGCCAGAACGAGCAGTATCTCTAGAAACTCTCGATGGACTCAAAAAAACGCTGGCCTAAAGGCACAGAGCAACGTGAGAAACTGACAAAGGCATTAGACGCAATAGCAGGGCCGACCCAACAATACTAGAAAAGTATCAGACTAAATGAGAAATTAAAAATGGGCTGGGCTATTGTTAGATGATGTCATCTGACTGAGACTTCGCGAAGTCTCAGTCGACTAAGGCCTAGACAGACCCTTCTTTTTTTTGCGAGGAAGCTGGGAGATATGTAAGACTAGCCACAGTGGGAGTAACTTCAACAGTAACATCGAGTCCAACTCAGCAAATTTGCTTATGTGGCAATGAGTTAATGAGGAGAGAGGTACTTGTAGTAACTTAGCTAGTTACTGTAACATCACATGTCCCAATGCAATATGAGTCTATAACCTAATAAATGAAGCTGTCCATGTTACCATACTTATGTTACTACCCACTATGAAGGTAGTAACATAGTCTAGGGACATGTGTATGTTACTCTCCATTGTGGCTAGTCTAAGGCAATTTTATTTTTTAGCAAAACAATGGATGGATAATTTTCAGTTCTTTGTCCTTAGAATGAATGAATTTTCAGTTCTTTGTCCTTAGGATGAATGCAATCATAGTTTCTTGAGTAAAATTCATCAACATGCACTGAGCTTGTTTGTGGCGTGCAAAAAAGTCACTGAATTCAGAAAGTGTAATATTCGGGTTGACAAACTTGTTCCACGAGCGCACATACGGTCACCGCCGCCGTTTTCGTGTGTATTTTGCTAGCTTGGCGACGTCTTACTCGCCATATGTTGCCACGTCATCGTTCGAGGGACCGCAAGAAGGAAGCTCTGGGAGTGCGAGGATTTTTTTTGTTGCAAAAAATCTAGTTGGTGGGGCTTCTTTAAATCTGATGGATCTAGGGGTGGACACGGATTGGATGTGGATCGGATAGTGCTCTTACCACTTCCGTTTTCATATTTACAAAACGAATACGAATGCGAATACGGATGTTATCGGATACGGATGCGGCTCGGATGTTATTCGTATACGGATACGTATCGGATGTTTTCTTGATTCGGAATGGATACAAATAATAGCGACATATTGCTTAAGTATATTAGTCAATAGCTATGTGACATGAAGTATTCAACTTGTGACATACAATAAATCAATGATAAATAGGTTTATGAATAAACACTACTGTAATGCATAATAATTTCTAAGAGTAATCATAAAACGAGTAAAATTTGACCACTTATTTGACTTTTAAGTTGGATAATTGGAATATTGGGGCTACAATTTTGAAAAGTACCTCCCATAATCTTATTCGGATACGGATATATTCACTTCCATATCCATATTTGTGTCAAAATCTCATACCGTATTTTATTTTTTATTTGCTAAATAAATTCGGATACGGATAATTTCCATTTCCATTTTGGTTCGGATGCGGATGTTCCGGATACGAATAGGCATTTTCTCGAATACGAATATCGGATATTTCGGATTATCCGCTACCACTTTCCACCCCTAGATGGATCTTTTGAAGGGTTGTATCGCAAAAATGCTGCCACGTTCGAACTGCAGTTTACAAAAAATCTCTCGAGCCCACCTCGGCACCGTCGACAACGCTTCAAAACCAGTCGATTCGGGGAAAGAGAAGAGAAATGAGGAAAAGAAAGAGGAGGAGGTGACGCTGATCGCCTAGGGTTTTCGATCTGACGCACGCAATGCTCGGCGGCGGCGCCTACACCTGTGAGTTCGCCATCGATTCGAAACATGGCACCGCGGCTGCGACCTGATAGAGAGCCACCCCCTGTCTACGGTGAGTGATCCCCACCCCCGCCGCTCCTCGTGTTCATTTGTACTTGTTCCTTGTGTTCATGTTCGTGTCGCTCTTCGTTTTCCATAGATGCATTGCTTGGAATGCCTTGTGGTCTGGTAAAGAAAGTAGGGTTTGGGGGGTGTTGACATCAGATTTTTGCATGGCATAAAATAAAATGAGATGGCTTCGAGTGAAAGGGTTTTCAGCATGGAAAGTTTCACGTCGCCGAGTGGAACAACTTTGATGTTTAGGTTATCATCATCCAAACCCATCTTAGGGATCGAAATTGTACTCCGAGTGGCAGAATTCAATGTTCCGAGTGGTTTTCGGCCGATCACGCCTTCAAGACGACCACGGATGAAGGAGCACTCTAAAGGAATTGTCTTCGTATCGTCGAGGCAATCAATTTTGATATATAAATCATCTCAATCTGTGTTCATATGTAAAAGTTAAAGACAATACACTGCAGACGGAGTCTAAACGGAAATATGGCGCGAGGTACCAGACACCCTGTCTGATGGGTCGCACGAGCAATTCGGCTCTCAAAAAGGCCTTGAATCGGAAAACCTTCAACACGGATAAGTTTCGTCTTGTCGAGCCGATCGATTTTCATATATAATTCGTCTCCATCTGAGGTCGTATGAGACCTGGAGAGATAAATCAAGATCAGGCTATGTTTTCAGTCAGGAAATCCGAGTGAAAATCTTATCATTCGAGTGAAAACTTACCGATCGACTGAAAGTTTGCTGTCCGAGTGAACTTATTATCATCCGAGTGAAAATAGAGTCATCCGAGTGAAAAGATTACCATCGGAATGAAAACTTGCCGATCGAGTAAGAGATTGCCTTCCGAGTGAAAATATAGTCATCCGAGTGAAAGATTGTCTTCCGAGTGAAAATTTTGCCATCCGAATGAAAGATTTCGAGGGAAAAAGTCTAGTCGGACGATCCGAGTGAAAGACTCTAATATTCGAGTGGATGAGCTCGAATCCGAGTGAAACCGAACATGTGCCCGAAAGTTTATCAAGATGACCTCGGATGGAGAAGTGTTCAATACAGAAGTTATTCGTATCGCCAAAACAGTAAACTTTGGTTTTGGAGTCATCATCATCAGAGATAGTATATGGCCTGCAAATTCACTACGAGACTCAGATAATCCAGTCTGCTGCAAGACCGAGTCCGACTGGAAGGTAAAGATGACTTCGTAAAGTATTCAAGATGGCCTTATTTGAAAAAGTGATCAACATGAGAGTTGTTCGCCTCGTCGAGGCACACAAGTTTGATATTTGGGCCGTCTTGGTCGGAGATCATATGCAAGATCGATGGCCCGCGCAAGGAGGAAGACAGAAGTTGGGCCAGATTCAGACTGAATCTGAGTTGGAATAGAACTAGGACTGTAGGACGTGAATTGATGTAATTTTTTGTAAGGAAAGCCTAGATGAATCTTTTACTTGTATAGGAAGTTCAGCCGCCTCTTATATATATTGAGAGTGATGGCCGATTAGACAACACACAATCGAACAAATCAATATACTATTTTTTCAGTGTACGTTTTATCTCTCCACCGTTTTTCTCTCTCGTTCTTCGATGTTCCTCAAGTTTGAGAGCTGCAAATCCCGTGGCTCTAGGGGCGAGCGAATCGACCTAGGGCAGCCCATAGCCGACGCACTCCCTGGCGGGGTCCCTCCCGGGCGTGCGGGGTTTCGGGTTTGCAAAAGCGCCCGCCGACTATCTTGCGTATCGCGCTGTCGGTCGGGTCTCCTTCAACGTGAGCTGCGGTGCATCACCCCGACGTCGAGGGTACACGTGACGTGTTCGTGTTTCAACACACTTTTTGGCGACTCCGCTGGGGACTGAAGACCAATCATCATCATCCACCATGTCCGATCTTCCCAAGCCATCTAAGGTAGACGCCGATAACATCATTAAGTACAGTCTTGATGAGATATCAGCTGATCATCGCCAAGTCTATGAGGAGTAAAGAAGGCGCGCGAAGAGAAGGATTTGCAGGAGTTTCTTGCAAAATTCTAGAAGGATCGCCAAGGCAACATCACTCCGATTGAAGAAATCAAATTCCCTCCTCTTCAAGCCGAGCAGGTTAAACCCTCTGTGAGCACTACCTTTCCTCCTAAGCAGTGGGCTGAGATCGAGAGTCGTATTGCTGATGGTAACAATCTAGTCTCTCAAACTTTCATAGAAAATACTAATGCTCAGAAGAATATATCTCAATCATCTAGTGGTAATGGTGGTATAGCTGCTAGTGTGCAAAACCCTAATCTGACTTTACGTATTTCATTGGCGCCTCCCATGCCGATGACTTATTATCCTACTCAAACAAATCAGATTGTGGCTGCACCCATTAACCCTATTATGAGCATGCCAGGTTCAGTGGCAACGCTGAACCAAACCCTACCTGCAGCTACAACCACTCGGCCACTACCGAACTATGGTTCGGCATACATGCCACAGTTCCTACCTACACCTTGTAGTCCTACTCCTCCTATGCCACTGCAACAAGCTTCATCGTCTACCACAGACGATGCCCTAGCTAATTTTAGAGAGGAGATGGCTAAGATGCTTCGAGGGAACTTTGGGGTTGAGTTACCTCGGAATCGGATTTACCAAAAGCCGTACCCCGAGTACTTTGATGCCATCCAGTGCCCTCCGGGATATAAGATTCCAGATTTTGGTAAGTTTAATGGAGAAGGCACGAAAACCACATGGGAGCATGTTAGTCAATACTTAGAACAATTAGGTGAAGCAGACTTGTTAAATGAATTGAAAGTGCGTTTATTTCCTTTATCATTGACTGGTACCGCATTTTCATGGTTTTCTTCTTTACCACATGGTTCCATTCGGGTTTGGTCATAGCTAGAGCAGAAATTTCATGATCACTTTTATAGCAGCGAAAATGAACTTAAGTTGTCACATCTAACATCGGTTAAACAGAAACATGATGAATCGGTCTCCGATTATGTCAAGAGATTCAGAGAAACAAAAAATCGGTGTTACAGTTTGGTGATTACCGAGAGAGACTTGGCACACCTAGTGTTGAGTGGTTTGAGAACTCCCATTAGAGAAAATCTAGAAGGCTATGAGTTCTTAAATATCAACCAAGTCTTACAAAGGGCTTTGGCTCAGGAAAGCCAAAGCAAAGATCTCAAAGAAGTGCATAGATATAAAGCTGATCATCCTAAGATGAACATGGTTGAATATGATAGTGATCACTCAGACGATGAGGGTGATATGTATGCTACTGAATTTGTTTGGCCGTCTAAAGCTAAACTATTTACTTGCAATGATCTGGAACCGATTCATAAGAATCGTGATGAAGAGATGAAGTTTACTTTTAACATTGCCAAGTGTGATAAAATATTTGATGCTTTGCTGCAAGCTAAAATTATTAGGATATCTCATACTTTACCGCCGTTTGAAGAGCTGAAAGGGCGTGCTTATTGCAAGTATCATAATTCTTTTTCTCATGCTACTAACGATTGCAATGTTTTTCGACGACAGATACAATCGGCCATTAATGACGGACGGTTGAACTTTTATGAGATGGAAGTTGATAAACAGCCCTTTCCAATGAATACCATGGATTTGGAGGGGATAAGCTACTCATTCGGCCGGAGGTAGCCGAATCTGCTAATAAAGCTAATGTCATTGTTGGTGAGCCTAGGAAAGACAAGGAGGGCGACAAGGTCTTGGGGAGACAGATCATGCTTGATAAGCAACCCGATGGCAAGGAAGTGATCAAAATCATCATTAAGAATCCTACACTCGGGGGGCAAGCACACGTGCAGCAAGACACTTGAGTTAAATTTGTTAAGCCCAAGAGTCCTGAAGTTGGCAAGTGGAAGATGAACAAAGCTAAAGTACAGCGCAAGCGGGTCAAGCCAACTTTTGATATGTTGCTGTCCAAGTATGCAATCAGTCGTCTGGTTCCAGCTCTAACCGGCCATCACACTTGAAGCGACCAAGATCACCATCAGATGATATGTTCAGTCGGTATATGAAACCAAGTGGACCAAGGGCGTTGTTTCTGGAAGAGCAAAGGCATTCTGTTTTGGGATCGACTTGACTACTCATATAATGGCCGACTGAACATTGGTGACTATCAGTCGGCTGGTCAAAATATGCGACCGAGTGGAAACTATCCTAGTGTAAGAATGCACCCAGGTGGAAGCCATCCGAGTGAAAAAATGTTGTTGGGTAGATTCCACCCGAGTGAATTCCATCCGAGTGAATCCATCCGAGTGGATTCCCTCCGAGTAAAAGGGTGCGACCGAGTGGAAATTTCATGCATCTGGAAGGTCAAAAAGAATGGCGTGTTAAGCCACCAAGTGTTGCAATAGTTGAGTCAGGAAAAGGCAAGGAGAAAATCGATGCTGACTCACTTATCTTGGGCACTGAAACATTCACCATACGGCAGCTGATTGTGCATAACAATCTGACTGAGTCGATACTTGCTATCACGCCAAAACACTCGGCTAATTACCATGAAGCAAGCACCAGCCAAGTAAATATGAGGGATCCTAAATACACTTAGCCGAAGTGGTGTCCTCCAGGGCTAACAAAGACACAGAAGAGGAAACTACAGAGGTTAAGGAGTCAAGAGATGGCAGAGCTAGAGGCCGAGAAGCAAAGGGACAGATTATTCAATGACACTCGGCCCATGGTACCTATAAAACAAGTGTGGTGGCCTAAACAAATACAAGATGCAGTGGCTTCTACACCTATCACAGCAACACCTACACCACCAAAAGAGGACGATGCAACCATTGCATCGTCTACGTTACCTTCCTCTTCACTCGGACAGATTTCAGAATCGGTAGATACACTAGGGGAAGAGGATGATATGTTAGACTATGAGTCTACGCCGGTTCATGAAGTATGGATATCAATATGGTGTATTACTTACCCGCTGAATTTCGCGCTGTAGATGAAGAAGGAGAAGTGGCTCAGTTGGATTTTGGCCCTAAAAATGCAATATTCGAGAAGCCAAAAGACACAGTAACACATCTGAAACCATTGTATCTCAGAGGTCATATCAATGGATCGCCGCTCACTCGGATGCTTGTTGATGGTGGTGTTGTGGTAAATCTTATGCCTTATTATGTCTTCAAGAAATTGGGTTTGCCCGATGAAGAGTTGATAAAGATGAATATGGTGCTCAATGGATTTGAAGGCAAAGAGAAAACTGAAGCCAAAGGTGTGATGTATGTGGAGCTTACAGTCGGAAGCAAAACTTTGGCTACTGCGTTCTTTGTCGCCGAGGTGCAAGGTAACTACAACATCATATTAGGCCGAGATTGGGTTCATGCAAACCAGTGCGTGCCATCCACTATGCACCAGTTTCTGATCTAGTGGGTTGATGATGAAGTGGAAATCATTCATGCGGACAACTCGGCGTGTGTTGCTTTGGCCGATGCCTGCTACCTCTTGAACATGCGTTGGTTTTCCCTTGAAGAGGAAAGGGTGATGCAGCAAAGTAGCGTAAGTATTTCCCTCAGTTTTTGAGAACCAAGGTATCAATCCAGTAGGAGATAACATGCAAGTCACCTAGTACCTGCACAAACAATCAAGAACCTTGCAACCAACGCGATAAAGGGGTTGTCAATCCCTTCACGGCCACTTGCAAAAGTGAGATCTGATAAAGATAGTAAGATAAATATTTTTGGTATTTTTGTTGTATAGATTGGAAAGTAAAGATAGCAAAATAAACGGCGATAGAGATAGCTAGTTGACGGGAAACTAATATGATGTAAAATAGACCCGGGGGCCATAGGTTTCACTAGTGGCTTCTCTCATGATAGCATATATTACGGTGGGTGAACAAATTACTGCCGAGCAATTGATAGAAAAGCGCATAGTTATGAGAATATCTAGGCATGATCATGAACATAGGTATCACGTCCGTGTCAAGTAGACCGAAACGATTCTGCATCTACTACTATTACTCCACACATCGACCGCTATCCAGCATGAATCTAGAGTATTAAGTTCATAAGAACAGAGTAACGCATTAAGCAAGATGACATGATGTAGAGGGATAAACTCAAGCAATATGATATAAACCCCATCTTTTTATCCTCAATGGCAACAATACAATACGTGCCTTGCTACCCCTACTGTCACTGGGAAAGGACACCGCAAGATTGAACCCAAAGCTAAGCACTCCTCCCATTGCAAGAAAGATCAATCTAGTAGGCCAAACTAAACCGATAATTCGAAGAGACTTGCAAAGATATCAAATCATGCATATAAGAATTCAAAGAAAAATCAAATATTATTCATAGATAATCTTGATCATAAACCCACAATTCATCGGATCTCGACAAACACACCGCAAAAAGTATTACATCGAATAGATCTCCAAGAACATCGAGGAGAACTTTGTATTGAGAAACAAAGAGAGAGAAGAAGCCATCTAGCTAATAACTATGGACCCGAAGGTTTGTGGTAAACTACCCACACATCATCGGAGAGGCTATGGTGTTGATGTAGAAGCCCTCCGTGATCGAATCCCCCTCCGGAAGATTGCCGGAAAAGGTCCCAAGATGGGATCTCACGGGTACAGAAGGTTGCGGCGGTGGAAAAGTGGTTTCGTGGCTCCCCCGGATATTTTCAGGGTATAAGAGTATATATAGGCGAAATAAGTAGGTCGGTGGAGCTACGAGGGGCCCACGAGGGTGGGGGCGCGCCCTCCTGCCTCCTGGCCGCCTCGTTGCTTCCTTGACCTCCACTCCAAGTCTCCTGGGTTGCGTTTGTTCCAAGAAAGATCCTCGTGAAGATTTCCTTCCATTTGATATTCCTTTTATGCGAAACACTGAAATAGGCAAAAAAATAGCAATTTGCACTGGGCCTTCGGTTAATAGGTTAGTCCCAAAAATAATATAAAATAGTATATTAAAGCCCATTAAACATCCAAAACAGATAATATAATAGCATGGAACAATAAAAAATTATAGATACGTTGGAGACGTATCAAGCATACCCAAGCTTAATTCCTGCTCGTCCTCGAGTAGGTAAATGATAAAAACAGAATTTTTGATGTGGAATGCTACCTAACAAAATTTTTAGTGCAATTTTCTTTATTGTGGCATGAATGTTCAGATCCGAAAGATTCAAACCAAAAGTTCAATATTGACATAAAAATAATAATACTTCAAGCATACTAACTAAGAAATTATGTCTTCTCAAAATAACATGGCCAAAGAAAGCTCATCCCTACAAAATCATATAGTTTGGCTATGCTTCATTTTCGTCACACAAAATGCTCTCATCATGCACAACCCCGATGACAAGCCAAGCAATTGTTTCATACTTTAGTATTCTCAAACTTTTTCAACTTTCATGCAATACATGAGCGCGAGCCATGGATATAGCACTGTGGGTGGAATAGAATATGATGATGGAGGTTGTGTGGAGAAGACAAAAAAGAAGAAAGTCTCACATCGACGCGGCTAATCAACGGGCTATGGAGATGCCCATCAATTGATGTCAATGCGAGGAGTAGGGATTGCCATGCAACGGATGCACTAGAGCTATAAATGTATGAAAGCTCAACAAAAGAAACTAAGTGGGTGTGCATCCAACTTGCTTGCTCACGAAGACCTAGGGCATTTGAGGAACCCCATTGTTGGAATATACAAGCCAAGTTCTATAATGAAAAATTCCCACTAGTATATGAAAGTGACAATATAAGAAACTCTCTATCATGAAAATCATGGTGCTACTTTGAAGCACAAGTGTGGAAAAAGGATAGTAGCATTGTCCCTTTTCTCTTTTTCTCTCTCTTTTTCTTTTTTCTTTTTTTTCTTTTTTTCTTTTTCTTCTTCTTTTTTTATTTGGCCTTTCTCCTTCTTTTTTTTTACTTCCTCACATGGGACAATGCTCTAATAATGATGATCATCACACTTCTATTTATTTACAACTCAAGGATTACAACTCGATACTAAAACAAAATATGACTCTATATGAGTGCCTCGGCGGTGTACCGGGATAATGAAACAAAAGTAACATGTATGAAAAATTATGCACGGTGGCTTTGCCACAAATACGATGTCAACTACATGATCATGCAAGGCAATATGACAATGATGGATCATGTCATAATAAACGGAATGGAAAGTTGCATGACAATATATCTCGGAATGGCTATGGAAATGCCATAATAGGTAGGTATGGTGGCTGTTTTGAGGAAGATATAAGGAGGTTTATGTGTGATAGAGCGTATCATAACACGGGGTTTGGATGCACCGGCGAAGTTTGCACCAACTCTCAAGGTGAGAAAGGGCAATGCACGGTACGGAAGAGGCTAGCAATGATGGAAGGGTGAGAGTGCGTATAATCCATGGACTCAACATTAGTCATAAAGAACTCACATACTTATTGCAAAAATATACAAGTCATCAAAACCAAGCACTACGCGCATGCTCCTAGGGGGATAGATTGGTAGGAAAATACCATCGCTCGTCCCCGACCGCCACTCATAAGGAAAGCAATCAAAGAACACCTCATGCTTCAAATTTGTTACACAAGGTTACCATACGTGCATGCTACGGGACTTGCAAACCTCAACACAAGTATTTCCCAAATTCAAAATTACTCAACTAGCATGACTCTAATATTACCATCTTCATATCTCAAAACAATCATCAAGTATCAAACTTCTCATAGTATTCAATGCACTCTATATGGAAGTTTTTATTATACCTATCTTGGATGCCCATCATATTAGGACTAATTTTATAGCCAAATCAAATTACCATGCTGTTCTAGAAGACTCTCAGAATAATATAAGTGAAGCATGAGAGATCAATAATTTCTATAAAATAAAACCACCACCGTGCTCTAAAAGATATAAGTGAAGCACTAGAGCAAAATTATCTAGCTCAAAAGATATAAGTGAAGCACATAGAGTATTCTAATAAATTACGATTCATGTGTGTCTCTCCCAAAAGGTGTGTACAGAAAGGATGATTGTGGTAAACTAAAAATCAAAGACTCAAATCATACAAGACGCTCCAAGCAAAACACATATCATGTGGTGAAAAAAATATAGCCTCAAGTAAAGTTACCGATAGACGAAGACGAAAGAGGGGATGCCTTCCGGGGCATCCCCAAGCTTAGGCTTTTGGTTTTCCTTGAATTTTACCTTGGGGTGCCTTGGGCATCCCCAAGCTTAGGCTCTTGCCACTCCTTATTCCGAAATCCATCAAATCCTTACCCAAAAATTTGAAAACTTCACAACACAAAACTTATACAGAAATCTCATGAGCTCCGTTAGTGTAAGAAAAACAAACCACCACTTTAAGGTACTGTAATGAACTCATTATTTATTTATATTGGTGTTAAACCTACTGTATTCCAACTTCTGTATGGTTCATACCCCCCCGATACTAGCCATAGATTCATCAAAATAAGCAAACAACACATGAAAAACAGAATCTGTCAAAAACAGAACAGTCTGTAGTAATCTGTATCAAACGTATACTTATGGAACTCCAAAAATTCTGAAATAAATTGGTGGACGTGAGGAATTTATCTATTAATCATATTCAAAAAGAATCAACCTAAAATCACTCTCCAGTAAAAAATGGCAGCTAATCTCGTGAGCGCTAAAGTTTCTGTTTTTTACAGCAAGATCACAAAGACTTCACCCAAGTCTTCCCAAAGGTTCTACTTGGCACAAACACTAATTAAAACATAAAACCACATCTAAACAGAGGCTAGATGAATTATTTATTAATAAAAAGGAACAAAAACAAGGAAAAAATAAAATTGGGTTGCCTCCCAACAAGCGCTATCGTTTAACGCCCCTAGCTAGGCATAAAAACAAGAATAGATCTAGGTATTGTCATCTTTGTATGCAATCCATAAGTGGCTCTCATAATAGATTCATAAGGTAATTTAATTTTCTTCCTAGGAAAGTGTTCCATGCCTTTCCTTAATGGAAATTGGAATCTAATATTTCCTTCTTTCATATCAATTATTGCACCAATCGTTCTAAGGAAAGGTCTACCAAGAATAATAGGACATGTAGGATTGCAATCTATATCAAGAACAATGAAATCTACGGGCACATAATTCCTATTTGCAACAATAAGAACATCATTAATCCTTCCCATAGGTTTCTTAATGGTGGAATCCGCAAGTTGCAAATTTAAAGAACAATCATCAAATTCACGGAAACCTAACACATCACACAAAGTTTTTGGAATCGTGGAAACACTAGCACCCAAATCACATAAAGAATAGCATTCAGGATCTTTAATCTTAATTTTAATAGTAGGTTCCAACTCATCATAAAGTTTTCTAGGGATAGAAACTTCTAATTCAAGCTTTTCTTCATAAGATTACATTAAAGCATCAACGATATGTTTAGTAAAAGCTTTGTTTTGATCATAAGCATGAGGAGAATTTAACACGGATTGCAACAAGGAAATACAATCTATCAAAGAGCAATTAACATAATTAAATTCCTTGAAATCCAAAATAGTGGTTCATTGCTATGTAAAGTTTTGACCTCTTCAATCCCACTTTTATTAATTTTTGCATCAAGATCTAAAAACTCCGAATCATTGGGACGCCTTTTAACTAAAGTTGTCTTATCTCCAGTCCCATCTTTATCAAGATTCATATTGGAAAACAAAGATTTAATAGGAGACACATCAATCACTTTTTGATCTTCATCATTCTTATCATGAAAACTAGAAGAACACGCTTTCACAAAGCAATCTTTTTTAGCACGCATCCTAACGGCCCTTTCTTTGCACTCATCAATGGAAATTCTCTTGGCTTTGAGGGACTCATTGATATCATGCTTAGGTGGAATAGATCGAAGTTTCAAAGAATCGACATCAAGATAAATTCTATCCACGTTCCTAGCCAACTCATCAATCTTAGGCAATTTTTCTTCAAGCAAAGCATTGAAATTCTTTTGCGAATTCATAAATTCTTTAACACTAGTCTCAAAATCAGAGGGCATCTTATTAAAATTTCCATAAGAGTTGTTGTAGGAATTACCATAATTATTAGAGGAACTACTAGGAAACGGACTAGAATTAAAGTTTCCTCTATACGCGTTGTTACCAAAATTGTTCCTACCAACAAATTCACATCCATAGGTTCATTATTATTCTCAATCAAAGTGGACAAAGGCATATCATTAGGATCATAAGAAACACTCTTATTAGCAAACAATTTCATAAGTTCATCCATCTTTCCACTCAAAACATTAATCTCTTCAATCGCATGAACTTTTTTACTAGTAGATCTTTCGGTGTGCCATTGAGAATAATTAACCATAATATTATCTAGGAGTTTAGTAGCTTCTCCTAAAGTGATTTCCGTAAAAGTGCCTCCCACGGCTGAATCTAAAAGATTTCTAGAAGCAAAATTCAATCCGGCATAAATTTTTTGTATAATCATCCATAAATTCAAACCATGTGTAGGGCAATTACGTATCATTAATTTCATCCTCTCCCAGGCTTGTGCAACATGCTCATGCTCAAGTTGCTTAAAATTCATAATATCGTTTCTAAGAGAGATGATCTTAGCGGGAGGAAAATACTTAGAGATAAAAGCATCTTTGCACTTATGCCATGAATCAATACTATTTTTAGGCAAAGAAGAGAACCAAGTTTTAGCACGATCTCTAAGCGAAAACGGAAATAGCTTCAATTTAACATTATCATTGTCCACATCTTTCTTCTTTTGCATATCGCACAAATCAACAAAGTTGTTTAGATGAGTGGCGGCATCTTCACTAGGAAGGCCACAAAATTGATCTTTCATGACAAGATTCAACAAAGCAGCATTAATTTCACAAGATTCAGCATCGGTAATAGGAGCAATTGGAGTGCTAATAAAATCATTGTTGTTGGTATTGGAAAAGTCACATAATTTAGTATTATCTTGAGCCATCGTGACAAACAATCAATCCAACACACAAGCACAGAAGAAGCAAGCGAAAAGAGACGAACGGAAAAAGGGTGAATAAAACGGCAAGGGTGAAGTGGGGGAGAGGAAAACGAGAGGCAAATGGCAAATAATGGAATGCGAGGGAGAAGAGTTTGTGATGGGTACTTGGTATGTCTTGACTTGTGCGTAGATCTCCCCGGCAACGGCGCCAGAGATCCTTCTTGCTACCTCTTGAGCATGCGTTGGTTTTCCCTTGAAGAGGAAAGGGTGATGCAGCAAAGTAGCGTAAGTATTTTCCTCATTTTTTGAGAACCAAGGTATCAATCCAGTAGGAGATAACACGCAAGTCACCTAGTACCTGCACAAACAATCAAGAACCTTGCAACCAACGCGATAAAGGGGTTGTCAATCCCTTCACGGCCACTTGCAAAAGTGAGATCTGATAAAGATAGTAAGATAAATATTTTTGGTATTTTTGTTGTATAGATTGGAAAGTAAAGATTGCAAAACAAACGACGACAGAGATAGCTAGTTGATGGGAAACTAATATGATGTAAAATAGACCCGGGGGCCATAGGTTTCACTAGTGGCTTCTCTCATGATAGCATATATTACGGTGGGTGAACAAATTACTGCGGAGCAATTGATAGAAAAGCGCATAGTTATGAGAATATCTAGGCATGATCATGAACATAGGCATCACGTCCGTGTCAAGTAGACCGAAACGATTCTGCATCTACTACTATTACTCCACACATCGACCGCTATACAGCATGCATCTAGAGTATTAAGTTCATAAGAACAGAGTAACGCATTAAGCAAGATGACATGATGTAGAGGGATAAACTCAAGCAATATGATATAAACCCCATCTTTTTATCCTCGATGGCAACAATACAATACGTGCCTTGCTGCCCCTACTGTCACTGGGAAAGGACACCGCAAGATTGAACCCAAAGCTAAGCACTTCTCCCATTGCAAGAAAGATCAATCTAGTAGGCCAAACTAAACCGATAATTCGAAGAGACTTGCAAAGATATCAAATCATGCATATAAGAATTCAGAGAAAAATCAAATATTGTTCATAGATAATCTTGATCATAAACCCACAATTCATCGGATCTCGACAAACACACCGCAAAATGTATTACATCGAATAGATCTCCAAGAACATGGAGGAGAACTTTGTATTGAGAACCAAATAGAGAGAAGAAGCCATCTAGCTAATAACTATGGACCCGAAGGTCTGTGGTAAACTACTCACACATCATCGGAGAGGCTATGGTGTTGCTGTAGAAGCCCTCCGTGATCGAATCCCCCTCCGGCAGATCGCCGAAAAAGGTCCCAAGATGGGATCTCACAGGTACAGAAGGTTGCGGCGGTGGAAAAGTGGTTTCGTGGCTCCCCCGGATGTTTTCAGGGTATAAGAGTATATATAGGCGAAAGAAGTAGGTCGGTGGAGCTACGAGGGGCCCATGAGGGTGGGGGCGCGCCCTCCTGCCTCGTGGCCGCCTTGTTGCTTCCATGACCTCCACTCCAAATCTCCTGGATTGCGTTTGTTCCAAGAAAGATCCTCGCGAAGGTTTCGTTCCATTTGGATTCCGTTTGATATTCCATTTCTGCGAAACACTGAAATAGGCAAAAAAAACTGCAATTTGCAATGGGCCTTTGGTTAATAGGTTAGTCCCAAAAATAATATAAAATAGTATATTAAAGCCCATTAAACATCCAAAACAGATAATATAATAGCATGGAACAATCAAAAATTATAGATACGTTGGAGACGTATCAATGCCTCGGTGGATTGGCAACATCCCAATGCTACTTGCTTGACGGGACGTGACTTGTCAGAGTTTGATTTTCTCAGCGCGACCAAGAATGGTTTTGTGCCCGTCTCTTTAAAGCCGACTGAATGCAATCGGCTCCAAGGTATGATATATTTAGATGGATTCTAGTTCCGAGTGGTTACAAAAACGTCTTGTAAAATATCGGTCCAGCGAGAACGATATGTATGAGTCTATAGAGGAGTTGGATGACATGCATAAACTTGGACAAGGTTTTACATCGGCCAATCCATTAGAAGAAATAGATATTTGAGATGGTTCAGTCACTCGGCCGATGTTTGTAAACAAAAATTTGAAAGTCAATTGTAAAGCTAAGTTAACCGAGCTATTGAAAGAATATGTTTGTTGCTTTGCATGGGAATATCATGAGATGCCAGGTTTAAGCCAAGAACTGGTGGATCATCGGTTACCTATAAAGGCTGGTTTTAGACCGTATAAACAATCAGCCAGAAAGTTTAGTCCAAAAACATATGACTGGATCAAGGAAGAGATCGGTCGTTTGCTTAAAGCTAATTTTATTAGACCTTGCAGGTATGCCGAGTGGATTTCTAACATTGTCCCAGTGGAGAAGAAAGGATCCGGCAAGTTGAGGGTGTGCATTGACTTCAGAGGTTTGAATAGGGCTACACCCAAAGATGAGTATCCCATGCCAATAGCCGATATGCTTATTAATGATGCTTCTCGACATAAGGTTATTAGCTTTCTAGATGGTAATGCCGGATACAATCAAATTTTTATGGCCGAAGAGGACATGTCCAAGACAACTTTCCGATGCCCTAGATTCCTTGGTTTATTCGAGTGAACAGTGATGACATTCGGATTAAAAAATGTTGGTGCCACATATCAAAGGGCTATGCATTTGATTTTTCATGATTTAATCGGTGTCATACTTGAAGTTTATATTGACGATATTGTTGTCAAATCGGATGCTTTTGAATCTCACTTGGCCGATTTGCGTTTAGATTTTGAAAGAATGAAGAAGTATGGACTGAAGATAAATCCTTTGAAGTGTGCATTCGGCGTGTCAGCTGGGAAGTTTTTGGGTTTCATTATTCATGAAGATGGCATAGAGATTGATCCCAAAAAGATAGAGGCCATACAGAAAGTGGAGGCTCCAACATGCAAGAGAGATATGCAAAAGTTCCTTGGCAAGGTAAATTATTTGAGAAGGTTCATAGCTAATCTGTCAGGGAAAGTTGATGCATTTACTCCGGTTAAAGAATGATGTTGATTTCACTTGGGGGGGAAACAGCAAGAAGCATTTGATATGATCAAGAATTATTTGTGCACTCCTCCGGTAATGAAAGCACCCAAGCATAGGGAACCCTTTAAGCTTTACATTGCAGCAGAGGAAGGTGTTATTGGTGCTGTTTTGACTCAAGAAATTGAAGGAAAAGAGCATGCTATTACATATTTGAGCAGGCACTTATTGGACGCCGAGGCAAGGTATACATTTATTGAAAAATTATGTCTTTTCTTATATTATGCTTGCACAAAATTTAGAAATTATTTAGTGCCGAGTGCTTGCATAGTAGCTTGCCAGACCGATGTCATTAAATACATGTTGCATAGACCAATTCTTAGTGGTAGAATTGGCAATTGGGCTTATGCTTTGATATAATATGATTTGGCTTATGAATCTCTAAAATCCATGAAAGGCCAAATCGTTGCTAATTTTATTGTTGAACATCGGATTGATGACAGGCATGATGTTGATATAAACCTTGTCTCACTAGTACCGTGGATATTATATTTTGATGGTTCAGTTTGTAGCAACGGCCAAGGTGTTGGTATTGTTTACATATCTCCTCATGGTGCTATGTTTGAAGCCTCATGCTGCTTAGAATATTTTTGCACAAACAACCAAGCCGAATATGAAGCATTATTATTCGGCCTAGAGATGTTACTTGCGGCAGGTGTTACACATATTGAGGCTTACGAGGATTCGTTACTAGTGGTGCAACAAATATGCAAAGTCTTTCAGTGTTTGGATGAATTACTTAATGTTTATCTTGATAAATGTCTAGATATAATTTCTACTTTGGATTGTTTTAGCATTGCTCATATATCTAGGCATGACAATTGGAAAGCAAATGAGTTGGCACAACAAGCATCCAGATATCATGTTGATCATGGCATGTTCATGTTTCATATTCCTCAAAGACCGATGTCTTGTCTTACCAGTATAGAAGAGGCTAAACCAGAACCCACTGATTCGGCCATTAATAAAAAATCTAGTACAGATGAAAATCACGACTGGAGGAAGCCCATTGTTGATTACTTGCGCAATCCGAGTGAAAGGGTGGACAGGGTTGTTCGGCGTATGGCTTTCAAGTATACAATGAGAGATGATGGTCTTTATCGCCGAACAGTCGATGATGTTCTTCTAAAGTGCTTGGACAAGGACCAGGCAAGAGTTGCTATGGGAGAGGTACATGAAGGCATTTGTGGCACTCATCAGTTGGCTCCCAAGATGAAATGGTTATTGCGATGTACTGGGTTTTATTGGCCGACTATGATTAATGATTGCTTCAGATATTATAAGGGGTGTGAAGCTTGTAAAAATTTGGTGATATTCAATTGGCTCCTGCTGCTATGTTACATCCTATTATCAAGCCGTGGCCTTTCAGAGGTTGGGGTTTAGACTTCATTAGAGAAATTCATCCGTCTTCCTCAAAAGGGCATCGGTTCGTATTGGTGGCAACTGATTATTTCACTAAATGGTCTGAAGCAGTAACTCTCAAGAACATGACACATACGGAGGTAATTCAATTCATAACCGAGCACAATATTCATAGATTCAGTATTCCTCAAACGTTAACTACAGATCAAGGTTCATCTTTCATGTCACACCAAGTCAGAGAGTTTGCCGAATCTTATAACATAAAGTTGCTCAATTCCTCTCCGTATTATGCCCAAGCTAATGGGCAAGCTGAGTCTAGCAATAAAATTTTAATCAAGCTCATCAAGAAGAAGATTGAGGATAATCCGAGGAGATGGCATGAGTTGTTGTCTGAACCTTTATGGGCAGATAGAATCTCAAGGCATGGTGCTACGAAGGTGACTCCATATGAGCTAGTATATGGTCAGGAGGTTGTTTTACCGGTGGAAATAAATTTGAATGCTTTGAGAATAGCCAAACAAAATGATTTATCGGCAATGGACTTTTATAACTTGATGATGGACAATATTGATGAGGTTGCCGATAAACGTTTGCCTGCTTTGAAGGCCATAGAGAGAGATAAGTTGAGGGTGGCAAGAGCTTACAATAAGAAAGTCAAGTTGAAGAATTTTCAAGTTGGTGATCTCGTTTGGAAAGTGATTCTGCCGATTGGTTCGAGATATAGGAAATTCGGGAAGTGGTCTCCAAGTTGGGAAGGTCCTTTTAGGATTACAAGAGTAGTTCCCAGGAACTCATATTTGGTGGAATCCGTACAAGGGACGTTGTTACCTCGAGCTCTCAATGGCAAGTACTTGAAGAAATACCACCCGAGTGTGTGGCAAGAAGCCTAAGTAGGCAATGGCCGATATATGATTATCGCCCTTAGCACAAACATGGCCGATACATAATTATCACCTTGAGAAAAATAAATGGCCGATGGAGTGTTGACATCGTCCTTAGAACAAACACCATGCATATTATTTTTCGGCGTGCAAGCTTTGCCGAAAAACAAGGGGGCATGTGTTGACATCATATTTTGGCATGGCATAAAAGAAAATGAGATGGCTTCGAGTGAAGGGTTTTCAGCATGTAAAGTTTATGTCGCCAAGTGGAACAACTTTGATGTTTAGGTTATCATCATCCAAACCCATCTTAGGGATCGAAATTGCACTCCGAGTGCCAGAATTTAGTGTTCAGAGTGGTTTTCGGCCGATCACGCCTTCAAGACGACCCCGGATGAAGAACTCTAAAGGAATTGTCTTCGTCTCGTCGAGGCAATCAATTTTAATATATAAATCATCTCAATCCGAGTCCATATGCAAAAGTTAGAGACAATACACTCCAGACCGAGTCTAAACGGAAATATGGAGTGAGGTACCAGACACCCTGTCTGATGGGTCGCGCGAGCAATTCGGCCCTCAAAAAGGCCTTGAATCGGAAAACCTTCAACACGGAAAAGTTTCGTCTCATTGAGATGATCGATTTTCATATATAATTTGTCTCAATCCAAGGTCGTATGAGACCTAGAGAGACAAATCAAGATCAGGCTATGTTTTTAGTCGGGAAATCCGAGTGAAAATCTTATCATCCGAGTGAAAACTTACCGATCGAGTGAAAGTTTGCTGTCCGAGTCAACTTATTATCATCCGAGTGCAAATATAGTCATCCGAGTGAAAAGATTACCGTCGGAATGAAAACTTGTCGATCGAGTAAGAGATTGCCTTCCGAGTGAAAATTTTGCCATCCGAGTGAAAAAGTCCAGTCGGACGATCCGAGTGAAAGACTCTAATATCCGAGTGGATGAGCTCGAATCCGAGTGAAAATGAACATGTGCCCGAAAGTTTATAAAGATGACCTCGGATGGAGAAGTGTTCAATACGGAAGTTGTGTGTATTGTCAAAACGGTAAACTTTGGTTTTGGAGTCATCATCATCAGAGATAGTATATGGACTGCAAATTCACTACGAGACTCGGATAATCCAGTCTGCTGCAAGACCGAGTCCGACTGAAAGGTAAAGATGACCTCATAAAGTATTCAAGATGGCCTTATTTGAAAAAGTGATCAACATGAGAGTTGTTCGTCTCGTCGAGGCGCACAAGTTTGAAATTTGGGCCGTCTTGGTCGGAGATCATATGCAAGCTCGACGGCCCGCGCAAGGAGGAAGACAGAAGTTGGGTCAGATTCAGACTGAATCCGAGTTGGAATAGAACTAGGACTCTAGGACGTGAATTGATGTAACTTTTTGTAAGGAAAGCCTAGATGAATCCTTTACTTGTACGGGAAGTCCAGCCGCCTCTTATATATGTTGGGGGTGATAGCCGATTAGACATACACAATCGAACAAATCAATATACTACTTTTTTAGTCTATGTTTTATCTCTCCACCGTTTCTCTCTCTCGTTCTTCGTTGTTCCTCAAGTTTGAGAGCTGCGAATCCTGAGGCTCTAGGGGCAAGCGAATCGACCTAGGGCAGCCCATAGCCGCAGCACTCCCTGACGGGGTCCCTCCCGGGCATGCGGGGTTTCGGGTCTGCAAAAGCGCCCGCCGATTGTCTTGCGTATCGCGCTGTCGGTCGGGTCTCCTTCGACGTGAGTTGCGGTGCATCACCCTCGGCGTCGAGGGTAAACGTGACGTGTTCGTGTGTCAATAGGGGGGCTATGCTCTGCTCTTTTCTCTGATAGCGATGAAAGTAGGGTTTTTGAGGGGGTTAAGTCCGGCTCTGTTTCTAGACCTCTGTCCTAGGGTTTGAAGGTAGGATGTTAATCATGTATAAATTAGGGTTTAGGCATTGATGTGGAGTGGAACTCCGTACGGCCGATCTTTCACGAAAGGAGCGGATCCCAACTAAGGACACGAAGAACATGAGGGGAAAACAAGGGGAATCACAAGAGGAAACACGAGAGAATCACTCAACCAACAAGAATAGATCACACATGCGCTAGATCGATGAACACAAAGGTGAGATACAAGATCCAAGTCCAACAAAGGACGATACAAGAGGTAACCGGTTCTTCTCCGTGAGGAGGTCTTGATGGGGCCACCCAAAAGGGGGTCTTGAATCCGCTTGGAAGGATCTTCTCCGATGGAGGCACATCTCCAAGGAGAAGGTAACCAAGTGGATGAGCAAAGCTCTCACACAAACATGAGCTAATCCTTTGCTAACCCTAACTAGGAGGAGGTGGAGGAGTATATATAGTCTAGAGACACAAAGGAGTAAGTGAGGGTGAAGGGGTACATGGGCTCGGCCCAATACATTGTGCGCAGACAGGTACCGGACGTCCGCTAGGGACAGGTCGTCCAGTGGCTCATGGGCGTCCGGTCGTCCGGTAGTCTCCGGACTTCCGCTGATTTGGCTCGGGTGTCGTGGCACCGGTCGTCCAGTGTGGGCCGGACGTCCGCTCGCTGGGAGGTGTGGCCGGTCGTCCGGTCCTGGACGGTCATCCGCTCGCTGTAGCTCCCGTTGGCTGGGGCTTCAGGTGCCGGTCATCCGCTGAAGGCCGGACGTCCGCTTGCTGTGAGTGGCCGATCGTCCGCTCGCTACCGGACGTCCGCTCGCTGGAGCTTCTTTGGTAGTTCTTGTACTTGGTGTCCTCGCCGTCTTGTCCATGGTCTTCCTCTTTGTTCCTAGTCATGCATAGCACATATATTTGAGGTAGTAGCCATGTCTCACATATGGAAAGTGATGGTTCGAAGAGGAGCGACTTCACCTTGTGTCCAATGGTGTATGTTCGAGGTCTCACCATATGTCCTTTTGGGGCTTGGAGAATAGTCGGAGTGTACATGGGGATGAACGTGGGATGCTCCGCATCATCTCCCCTCCCTTGGGAAAGATCCGACCTCGGATCGTGATCCTCATCACCATGGAAACGGTTGTCGTGGACGGACTTGAAGTTGGACGGAGTTGAAGATATGGCACAATCCAAGTACTCCAAGGTGTCGCCGGAGTGGTATACATGCAAAAAGAGCAAACACAATCGACACTCGGAAATACAATGGTTAGCGCACACACGGTGTCCATCAAATAAGCATGAGTTCGTCCAAAGGAATTGATCATGAAAAGGCACGAGATGCTTATCCAAATGATCTAAAATGACATGTAAAGCATTCATGAGAGAAAATTCATTCATTGGGCACACAAAGGTGTTGCGAATGTGATCAATGCAACCACGGTGCAAAATGATGCCATAGTGAGACGGTTTATCAATAGCATGAATATGGTAATGGATGCTCAATATGAATAAGGTATCATGCAATTGATGGTAGGCAATATGACCACGATGTATGAATATGCCATCAAGAAAGATCACAACAAATTTGCTAAGAAAGTGCTCAAGCTCATATATCATGGATGACATAGAAATACAAGATGCACCAAGGCAATCATAATGCAAGTCAATCCATGTATAAAGTGCAAACTTGTTATGGGAGTTGTTGTACCATGGCTCAATGTCGTGGTAGAAATGGTGGTCCGTTGGTGAATCCACTAAGTACGAGCACTCCTCAACTTGAAGGTACATAGGGTCCATCTCCATTGCCGGTCCTCCATCCAATAGATGTATCATGTAGACAACAAGAAGGAAACAACAATGAAAGAATGGCCCATCCAATATGCATAATTGAGGGTGGCTCAAAGGGAAGGAGTTCACCTTTATGAGAATGTCGAAAATGTTGGTGTCGCACATCGTGTACGCCTTCACATAACCAAATTGTCTCATGACGGTATCGCCTTGTGAATCCTTCAAAACGGGCAAACACTCGGAAAAACAAATGAGGTTAGCGGAAATGCAAAACCTATCATTCATGTGGTAAGATACCCAACAAGTGTATGCATCATGCTCATCATAAGAAAGGACAAGGGAGCATTTCACAGTATGGAGGCATATGATGCGATAACAACCAAATACAATAGGCTCAAGTAAACAAGCATGCATCACAAGTAATATGTCCAAGTCTCCAAGATGAATAAGCATAGCATGGATGCACTCACTACAATGGCATATGAGAGGTGTAACTAATGGAGACAAGAGACAATGATCATGGCAAATCAAGTGAGAGGCATGAACATATATTTCATCAACCCAAGAAAGCGAGTAAGAATGGAACATGGGTGATGCAACCAAGCAAGTAATCATAGTGATCAAGTCAAGCAAGCTAGTAGTGCGAAGATGCACCATACTAGAAGGAATCATGGCAAGCATGTCATGTGTGCAAATAGTGGGCATGAATATTGCACGTGACATATCACAAGCATGAAGGCAAGATATGAGCAAAATAGCATCAATAGCATGAGGCACATGATAAACATGGCAATAGCAACAAGGGTCTCCACCAAGCATGCAAATACACATAGAAGTAGCACACCCCAGGAGCAATGGCCAAGCCGAGCGCGCCAAATATTTATAGAGGCCCTGGTCCTCTTCCCAAATATTAGGCGGGAAGGGATCCCACAACGGCCAAGTTTGAAGGGGGACAACTAGTACAAGTTATCCTGACAAAAGGTGATCTTCACTTGTCAAAGGCTGTGGTGGTGACACTGTTGTGGGCTCCGTGGTGACCTCCGTCTTGCCGTCCTGCTGGTCTTGGTCTCGTTGCACCGATATGGAAACCTTTGCCTGATGGCTCGGGACTCCCTCGCCTGCGCTTGCCTCTTTAGCACCAAAGAGGAAACTGGTACACTGCGCCCGCTGGCGCCCGCCTGGCCTTGGTTGTCATGGCTCATGTCACGCGGAACTCGTGAGGTGCCCCCTGCCTTGATATCTCCGCTCCTTGGGAGCCAGCCTAGTGAGGCTGCCCCTGAGGAGGTCTTGTGTCGTTCGCCTCGCGAGGGTCTTGAGTGGTTGCTGCTGAAGATGAGCCGTACCAGGCCACTGGTGGAGCCACGCCGTGGGCTGCAGGCAGGCAAGTCTGGGTACCCCCGTTCCCAGGACGATGACAGTAGCCCCCGGGCCCAAGGCGCACTCGGACTTGGCTTCGAGGCGAAGCCAAAGGGCAAGTGTGGAGCGCTGTGGGCCCCAGCCGCCCGCGGCCTTGATTGACGCATGGCGTCTCCGCTTCCCCACGCCGCCTCGGCAACTGTTCGACTTGACGAGACCCTGCTGCATGCAGAAGAAAACCATCATTACCTGCGATCGTGGAGGTCGACGGTTGGCCGCCTCCTGGCTATAAATGAGGAGAGGGGCGGAGCCCCCGTTGCTCATCTCTTTCTCCATTCCACCTGCTTCTTCTTCTTCCTCCTTGCTTCACCGCCTTGCTGCGAAACTCATGGCGCCGACGAAGAGGTTCTCGGCCGCTGAGAAGGGGAAGGCTCGCCAGGAGGGGCTCGACTCGCCACCTCCTAAGAGGGGGCATGGTCGCCCCCGCAAGCATGCCGCAACCCCCGCTGTGGTCCCTCGTGGGCGCGGACGAACTTCTTCGGGGTCTGGCGCCGTCCCTGGCGGCCGCGGTAGCGTCTCTTCGCGCGGTGGGGGCCACCTGGGACGTGGCAGTCCCGCCAACAGAGGGAGGCGCGCCATGATCGCCCGACCTCCCCGGCCACGCTTTCCCTCGGCAGAGGTGCTGCCGGAGTTCGTCGTGTGGTCGGAGAACCCGACCGGCACCTGGCTTCAGCTTCCGCGCTCCTTTGCCGGTGAGCTGTTGACCATAGGTCCTGGCGGCCTCTGGCTGTAGGCTGACGGCTGCTGCAGCAAGGCCTCGTGGGTCGCGGTGGAGGTCTCGGTCACGGGCAATGTAGCCCTGGCCCGCGGCTGGTAGACGTTTTCCCGCGCGCGCGGTCTGAGCAGGCGGTGCACCCTCCACTTCAAGTACGACGGTGCCGCGACCCTCTTCGTGAGGGTGTTCGGGGAAGATGGTCGCCGCGCTGGGTGCTGCCCCGAAGACAGCGACGGTGGTGAAGCGCTCGGTCTTGGCGACGGCCGTGACGAGGATGAGGGCAAACTCGCCCTCGGTGACGGTCGCGGCTCGTCCGACAGCGGCAGCTCCTCCTTCGGCGAAAGCTCCAGTAGCGGCGGCTACGACCAGCCGCCACGTCATTGGGCTTGCCACGAGGACGGTGGCGGGTCGCCGCGCCCCGGTGAAGCGCGAGGAGGACTCTGGCTGAGTCCGGGGGGAGGCGCTGGGGGCCGATCCTCGTGAGCAGCCGCGGGCGTAGGATCCGCTTTTGCCTGTCCTTTCCTTTCTTCATGTATTAAAAGAAACAAGTATGGGGCCCTGCAAGGGCGTGTAATGAACCGTAATGCTCATGTTGCTCATGCTATGATTATTGTTTCCGGGTTGTGTTGTGGCATCTGTGCTTTATGTAGGCGTAGAGGGATAACTTAGCTTGATACATCCGAGGTAGTTTCCACCTTGTGAGGGCACGCGCCTCCTAGCATCTGGTGAGGTGATGATCCACAAGTTTAGGGGATCTATCGTAGTCCTTTCGATAAGTAAGAGTGTCAAAACCAACGAGGAGCAGAAGGAAATGACAAGCGGTTTTCAGTAAGGTATTCTCTGCAAGCACTGAAATTATCGGTAACAGATAGTTTTGTGATAAGGTAATTTGTAACGGGTAACAAGTAATGAAAGTAAATAAGGTGCAGCAAGATGGCCCAATCCTTTTTGTAGCAAAGGACAAGCCTTGACAAACTCTTATATGAAGGAACACGCTCGTCAAGCTAGTTTTCATCACGTTCATATGATTCGCGTTCGGTACTTTGATAATTTGATATGTGGTGGACCGGTGCTTGGGTGCTGTCCTTACTTGGACAAGCATCCCACTTATGATTAACTCCTATTGCAAGCATCCACAACTACAAAATAAGTATTAAGTTAAACCTAACCATAGCATGAAACATATGGATCCAAATCAGCCCCTTACGAAGCAACGCATAAACTAGGGTTTAAGCTTCTGTCACTCTAGCAACCCATCATCTACTTATTACTTCCCAATGCCTTCCTGTAGGCCCAAACAATGGTGAAGTTTCATGTAGTCGACGTTCACACGACACCACTAGAGGAGAGACAACATACATCTCATCAAAATATCGAACGAATACCAAATTCACATGACTACTTATAGCAAGACGTCTCCCATGTCCTCAGGAACAAACGTAACTACTCACAAATCATATTCATGTTCATAATCAGAGGGGTATTAATATGCATAATGGATCTGAACATATGATCTTCCACCAAATAAACTAACTAGCATCAACTACAAGGAGTAATCAACACTACTAGCAACCCACAGGTACCAATCTGAGGCTTTGGGACAAAGATTGGATACAAGAGATGAACTAGGGTTTGAAAGGAGATGGTGCTGGTGAAGATGTTGATGGAGATTGGCCCCCTCCCGATGAGAGGAGCGTTGATGATGATGATTTCCCCCTCCCGGAGGGAAGTTTCCCGGCAGAACAGCTCTGCCAGAGCCCTAGATTGGTTCCGCCAAGGTTCCGCCTCGTGGCGGCGGAGTTTCATCCCGAAAGCTTGCTTATGATTTTTTCTCAGATGAAAGACTTCATATAGCAGAAGATGGACACCGGAGGCCTGCCAGGGGGCCCACGAGGCAGGGGGCGCGCCCAGGGGGGTAGGGCGCGCCCCCCACGCTCGTGGCCAGGGTGTGGGCCCCCTATGGTATTTTCTTTGCTCAGTATTTTTTATTATTTCCAAAAATGACTTCCATGGAGTTTCAGGACTTTTGGAGTTGTGCAGGATAGGTCTCTAATATTTGCTCCTTTTCCAGCCCAGAACTCCAGCTGCCGGCATTCTCCCTCTTCATGTAAACCTTGTAAAATAAGAGAGAATAGGCATGAGTATTGTGACATAATGTGTAATAACAGCCCATAATGCAATAAATATCAATATAAAAGCATGATGCAAAATGGACGTATCAACTCCCCCAAGCTTAGACCTCGCTTGTCCTCAAGCGAAAGCCGATAACGATAAATATGTCCACATGTTTAGAGATAGAGGTGTCGATAAAATAAAATACGGACATGAGGGCATCATGATCATTCTTATAGCAGCAACATATATGGATATTATCATATGATTTCTTATGCTCAAGTAATAATCTATTCACAATGTAAGGTATGAATCAAAAACTTCATTGAGAACTGACAAACTATAATCTCAGTCATTGAGGCAATTGCAATTTATCATAACATCAGAAAGAGTCAATATAAGAGCTTTTCAGCAAGTCCACATACTCAACTATCATTTAGTCTTTCACAATTGCTAACACTCACGCAATACTTGTGGTTACGGAGTTTTAATCGGACACAGAGAAAGATAGGGGCTTATAGTTTCGCCTCCCAAACTTTTACCTCAAGGGTAATGTCAACAATAATAGCTCATGCTAAATTACATCCAATTAGATATATACATCAGGATCTTTCCAACACAATGTGCTTGCCAAAGGATAAAATGTAAAAAGGAAAGGTGAAGATCACCATGACTCTTGCATAAGGGTGGAAGATAAAAGTAAAAGATAGGTCCTTCTCAGAGGGAAGCAGAGGTTGTCATGCGCTTTCAAGGTTGGATGCACAAAATCTTAATGCAAAAGAACGTCACTTTATATTGCCACTTGTGATATGGACCTTTATTATGCAGTCCGTCGCTTTTATTTCTTCCACATCACAAGATCGTATAAAGCTTATTTTCTCCACATTAATAAATCATACGTATTTAGAGAGCAATTTTTATTGCTTGCACCGATGACAACTTACTTGAAGGATCTTACTCAATCCATAGGTAGATATGGTGGACTCTCATGGCAAAGCTGGGTTTAAGGGTATTTGGAAGCACAAGTAGTATCTCTACTTGGTGCAAAGAATTTGTCTAGCATGAGGGAGAAAGGCAAGCTCAACATGTTGGATGATCCATGACAATATACTTTATTTCAGATGTAAGAAAACATAACCCATTACGTTGTCTTCCTTGTCCAACATCAACTCTTTAGCATGTCATATTTTAATGAGTGCTCACAATCATAAAAGATGTCCAAGATAGTATATTTATATGTGAAACCTTTCTTTCTTTATTACTTCCTATTAATTGCAACGATGACCAAAACTGTGTTTGTCAACTCTCAACAACTTTTAATCATCATACTCTTTATATGTGAAGTCATTACTCTCCATAAGATCAATATGATCTCTTTATTTCTTTTTATTCTTTCTCTTTCTTTTATTCCCTTAAGATCATAGCAAGATAATCAAGCCCTTGACTCAACACTAATCTTTATCATATATAGCTCACGGACTCGATTACATAGAGGGATCATAAAGCAAAACTCAAAACTAAATCATACTAAAACTTTATTCTACTAGATCAAGATATTACTAAAAGGATCGAACTAAGAAAAACGGTAAAGATAGGAGTGTGATGGTGATACGATACCGGGGCACCTCCCCCAAGCTTGGAAGTTGCCAAGGGGAGTGCCCAAACCCATGTGATTATATCTCCTTTGCTGGTGAAGAAGATGGTGGAGTTGTTGATGATGTGGGCTTGTCATCCATCTTCCAAGGCATAGGCTCACCATCATAGAAGGATGATCGAGTCTCCGGGATCCTCAAATCTGCATTCAAACTCATCCTCTTGAATCTATATTCATACTCACAGTTTTGGTTTTGCAGGTCATACATTTGGGCTTGGAGATGCTCGATCTTCTCGTGAAGCTTGTGGATGGTTTCCCCAATGTTATTGGCATCCAGCTTGTGGTTGTTGGTGAACTCCGCGATCATCATGTGGTTGGCGTTGAGTCCATGTTCCATAATCCCCTAGCACTTGAAAACTTGTTGTTCCATTGCTTCGAGCCTCGTCTCCACACTTCCGGTCCTCCTTGGTCCCTCAACATCGCGGATGTGCAGCAACCCATCACGCATCTCAATGGTTTGAGGGTGTTGCAGCACCTCCGCGAGGTAGGGGTTGATGACCTTCTCGAAGAACTTGTCCTTGGGGGCGCTTGGAGACGTCATGGTGATCTAGATCTGTCAGAAAAACAGCTCGAAACGAAAACAGAGGATATTTGCGTGATACGGTGGTCAAAACCTTCGGGAGATTATATAATGAATTTTTACCGACCGAAAGAAGTATCGTGCAAGAAAACGGAGTCCGGAGAGCGCACGAGGTGCCCACGAGGCAGGGGGCGCGCCCAGGGGGGTAGGGAGCGCCTCCCACCCTCGTGGAAGCCTCGTGTCCTTCCCGGACTACTTCTTATTTTCCTATTTTCTTAAATATTCGAAAACGGAGAAAAATTGCCATTAGAACTGTTTTGGAGTTGGTTTACTTACCGTACCACGTACCTATTCCTTTTCGGAGTCTGAAACATTCTGGAAAGTGTCTCTTATGTATTCCTCCGGGGTTACGGTTTCAATAACATTAGTTGCAATATTTATAAGATTACCTGAGATATAATGTTTGATTCTTTGACCGTTCACCACCTTTGGATTTGTGCCTTCGAAGTTGTTGATTTTTATGGCACCGGAACGATAGACCTCCTCGATAATGTAAGGACCTTCCCATTTAGAGAGAAGCTTTCTTGCAAAAAATCTTAAACAAGAGTTGTATAGCGACACACAATCACCTATATTAAACTCACGCTTTTGTATCCTTTTGTCATGCCATCTTTTAACTTTTTCTTTAAACAATTTGGCTTTTCATAGGCTTGGGTTCTCCATTCATCAAGTGAGCTAATGTCAAATAACCTCTTCTCACCGGCAAGTTTGAAATCATAATTGAGCTCTTTAATAGCCCAATATGCCTTATGTTCTAGTTCGAGAGGTAAGTTACCTGCTTTTCCATAAACCATTTTGTATGGAGACATACCCATAGGATTTTTATATGCAGTTCTATATGCCCATAATGCATCATCAAGTTTCTTGGACCAATTCTTTCTAGATCTATTAACAGTCTTTTGCAAAATTAATTTGAGCTCTCTATTACTCAATTCTACTTGTCCACTAGACTGTGGGTGATAAGGGGATGCAATTCTATGATTAACATCATACTTAGCAAGCATTTTACAAAAAGCACCATGAACAAAATGTGAACCACCATCACATTAAATATCTAGGGACTCCAAACCTCTGAAAAATAATTTCTTTAAGCATCTTAATAGAAGTGTTATGATCAGCACTACTAGTTGGAATAGCTTCTACCCACTTAGTAACATAATCAACAGCAACTAAAATATGTGTATACCCATTAGAGGAAGGAAACGGTCCCATATAATCAAAGCCCCAACATCAAATGGTTCAATAACGAGTGAATAATTCATAGGCATTTCTTGATGTCTACTAATATTACCAATTTTTTGACATTCATCACAAGACAAGACAAACTTACGGGCATCCTTGAAGTGAGTAGGCCAATAAAAACCGGATTGCAATACCTTATGTGCAGTTCTATCTCCAGCGTGATGTCCTCCATAAGCCTTAGAGTGACACTTGCGTAGGATCTGTTCCTGTTCATGCTCAGGTACACAACGTCTAATAACACCATCTACTCCTTCTTTATAAAGATGTGGGTCATCCCAGAAGTAATGCCTCAAATCATACAAAAACCTTTTCTTTTGCTGGTATGTGAAACTAGGTGGTATAAATTTAGCAACAATGTAATTAGCATAATCAGCATACCATGGAGCAGTACGAGAAGCATTTATGACAGCTAATTGTTCATCAGGAAAGCTATCATCAATAGGTAGTGGGTCATCAAGAACATTCTCTAACCTAGAAAAGTTGTCTGCAACGAGGTTCTCAGCTCCCTTTCTATCAATAATATGCTAATCAAATTCTTGTGGCAAGAGAACCCATCTAATAAGTCTAGGCTTAGCATCTTTCTTTTCCATAAGGTATTTAATAGCAGCATGATCAGTGTGAATAGTTACTTTAGAATCAACAATATAAGGTGTGAACTTATCACAAGCAAAAACAACTGCTAAGAATTCCTTTTCAGTAGTAGCATAATTTCTCTGGGCATTGTCTAGAGTTTTACTAGCATATTGAATAACATTTAATTTCTTATCAACCCTTTGCCCTAGAATAGCACCTACAGCATAATCACTAGCATCACACATAATTTCAAAGGGTAAATTCCAATCAGGTGGTTGAATGATAGGTGCAGAAATCAATGCTTTCTTAAGTATTTCAAATGCTTCTACACAATCATCATCAAAGACAAAAGGAATATCTGTTTATAATAGATTAGTCAGAGGCCGAGAAATTTTTGAGAAGTCCTTAATGAACCTCCTATAAAAACCGACATGACCAAGGAAACTTCTTATACTTTTGATGTCCTTGGGACATGACATCTTTTCAATAGCATCAACTTTAGCTTTGTCAACTTCAATACCTCTTTCAGAAATTTTATGCCCCAAGAAAATGCCTTCATTAACCATAAAGTGGCATTTCTCCCAATTCAAGACAAGATTAGTTTCTTCACATCTCTGCAAAACTCGATCAAGGTTGCTCAAGCAATCATCAAAAGAGGATCCATAAACGGAGAAATCGTCCATGAAAACCTCACAATCTTTTCACAAAGTCAGAGAATATAGCCATCATGCATCTTTGAAAGGTAGCAGGTGCATTACATAAACCAAAAGGCATACGTCTATAAGCAAAAGTACCGAAAGGGCAAGTGAAAGTGGTTTTTGCTTGATCATCAGCTGACACAGGTATTTGAGAGAAGCCAGAGTAACCATATAGAAAGCAAAAATGTGTATGTTTGGATAATCTTTCTAGCATTTGATCAATGAAAGGCAAAGGGTAATGATCTTTTTTAGTAGCTTTATTTAATTTGCTGAAATCAATTACCATCCTATAACTTGTAATAATTCTTTGCGGAATCAATTCATCTTTATCATTAGGAAGAACAGTAATACCTCCTTTCTTAGGGACACAATGGACAGGACTTACCCACTGACTATCAGCAACGGGATAAATTATACCTGCCTCAAGGAGCTTTAATATTTCCTTTCTTACCACTTCTTTCATCTTAGGATTCAGCCGTCGTTTGTGATCAATAACTGGTTTGGCGTCTTTCTCCAAATTTATTTTGTGTTGACATAGAGTGGGACTAATGCCCTTAAGATCATCAAGAGTATATCCAATAGCAGCGCGGTGCTTCTTCAGAGTTTTCAATAATTTTTCTTCCTCATGCTCTGAAAGGTTAGTACTAATAATAACAGGATATATCTTCTTTTCATCTAGATAAGCATACTTAAGAGTATCGGGTAATGGTTTAAGCTCAAACACGGGATCACCCTTGGGTGGAGGAGGATCCCCTAGGATTTCAACAGGCAAGTTGTGTTTCAGAATAGGTCCCTATTTAAAGAATATTTCATCTATTTCCCTTCTTTCATTCATAAACATATCATTTTCATGGTCTAGCAAATATTGTTCTAAAGGATCATTAGGAGGCACAACAATAGAAGCAAGACCAATAATTTCATCCTTAGTAGGCAATTCCTCATCTCGGAGTTGTCTATGAAATTTAGGAAAATTAAACTCATGAGAAATATCTCCCAAACCAATAGTAACAACATCCTTTTCGCAGTCTATCTTAGCATTAACAGTGTTCAAGAAGGGTCTACCAAATATAATGGGACAAAGGCTGTCTTGTGGGGAACCAAGAACAAGAAAATCAGCAGGATAATTAACCTTCCCACACAAGACTTCAACATCTCTAACAATCCCAATCGGTGAAATAGTATCTCAATTGGCAAGTTTAATGGTAACATCAATATCTTCTATCTCAGCAGGTGCAATATCATGCATAATTTCTTGATATAAAGAAATAGGTATTGCACTAGCACTAGCACCCATATCACCAAAGCCATGATAGCAATGATCTCCTATTTTAACAGAAATAACAGGCATGCCTACCACAGATCTAGGTTTATCTTTAGCACCAGGTTTAGCAATTGTAGCAGTTTCCTCACAGAAATAAATAACATGCCCATCTATATTATCAGCCAAGAGATCTTTAACAATAGCAATATTAGGTTCAACTTTAACTTGCTCAGGAGGTGTATAAGTTCTAATATTGCTTTTACGAACCACAGTTGAAGCTTTAGCATGATCCTTTATCCTAACAGGGAAAGGTGGTTTCTCAACATAAGCAGTAGGAACAATAGGATCATTATAAGTGACAGTCTTTTATTCAACTTTAATAGGTTCAACTACTTTTACTTCTATGGGAGGATGATATTTAAACCACTTCTCGTTAGGGAGATCAACATGAGCAGCAAAAGATTCACAAAAAGAAGCTACTATCTCAGAGTCAAGTCCATATTTAGTGCTAAATTTACGGAAAACATCGGTATCCATAAAAGATTTAACACAATCAAACTTAGGTGTTATACCTAACTCCTTACCTTCGTCGAGATCCCAATCTTCAGAGTTACGTTTAATCCTTTTCAATAAATCCCATTTGAATTCAATAGTCTTCATCATAAAAGAACCAGTACAAGAAGTATCGAGCATGGAGCGATTGTTGTCACAAAGCCGAGCATAAATTTTTTGAATAATCATTTCTCTTGAGAGCTCATGATTGGGGCATGAATATAACATTGACTTAAGCCTACCCCAAGCTTGAGCGATGCTTTCTCCTTCACGAGGCCAAAAATTATATATATAATCACGATCACGATGAACAAGATGCATAGGATAAAACTTCTGATGAAATTCCAATTTCAATCGTTTGTAGTCCCATGATCCCATATCATCACATAGCCTATACCATGTCAATGCATCTCCCTTCAAAGATAAAGGGAAGATCTTCTTCTTGATAACATCATCGGGCATACCTGCAAGCTTAAATAATCCACAAACTTCATCCACATAGATTAAGTGTAAATCGGGATGCAATGTTCCATCTCCTGCAAAAGGATTAGCTAGCAGTTTCTCTATCATACCAGAAGGAATTTCAAACTAAACATTTTCAGTAGGTTCAGTAGGTTGAGGAGCAACTATTTTCTCTATCGGTCGGGGTGAAGATACCCCGAACAAGCCCCTCAAAGGATTACTTACCATAGTAACAAGTGACAGTAAATTTTAGCACACTATATAAAATTTTCCTTACCAAATTCCACCTACCAAAGGCGCTTCACTCCCCGGCAATGGCGCCAGAAAAGAGTCTTGATGAACCACAAGTATAGGGGATCTATCTAGTCCTTTCGATAAGTAAGAGTGTCGAACCCAATGAGGAGCAGAAGGAAATGACAAGCGGTTTTCAGTAAGGTATTCTCTGCAAGCACTGAAATTATCGGTAACAGATAGTTTTGTGATAAGGTAATTTGTAACGGGTAACAAGTAATGAAAGTAAATAAGGTGCATCAAGATGGCCCAATCCTTTTTGTAGCAAAGGACAAGCCTGGACAAACTCTTATATGAAGGAAAACGCTCCCGAGGACACATGAGAATTATCGTCAAGCTAGTTTTCATCACGTTCATATGATTCGCATTCGGTACTTTGATAATTTGATACGTGGGTGGACCGGTGCTTGGGTGCTGTCCTTACTTGGACAAGCATCCCACTTATGATTAACTCCTATTGCAAGCATCCGCAACTACAAAAGAAGTATTAAGGTAAACCTAACCATAGCATGAAACATATGGATCCAAATCAGCCCCTTACGAAGCAACGCATAAACTAGGGTTTAAGCTTCTGTCACTCTAGCAACCCATCATCTACTTATTACTTCCCAACGCCTTCCTTTAGGCCTCAACAATGGTGAAGTGTCATGTAGTCGACGTTCACATAACACCACTAGAGGAGAGACAACATACATCTCATCAAAATATCGAACGAATACCAAATTCACATGACTACTTATAGCAAGACTTCTCCCATGTCCTCACGAACAAACATAACTACTCACAAATCATATTCATGTTCATAATCAGAGGGGTATTAATATGCATAATGGATCTGAACATATGATCTTCCCCCAAATAAACCAACTAGCATCAACTACAAGGAGTAATCAACACTACTAGCAACCCACAGGTACCAATCTGAGGCTTTGGGACAAAGATTGGATACAAGAGATGAACTAGGGTTTGAAAGGAGATGGTGCTGGTGAAGATGTTGATGGAGATTGGCCCCCTCCCGATGAGAGGAGCGTTGATGATGATGATTTCCCCCTCCCGGAGGGAAGTTTCCCGGCAGAACAGCTCTGCCAGAGCCCTAGATTGGTTCCGCCAAGGTTCCGCCTCGTGGCGGCGGAGTTTCATCCCGAAAGCTTGCTTATGATTTTTTCTCGGACGAAAGGCTTCATATAGCAGAAGATGGACACCGGAGGCCTGCCAGGGGGCCCATGAGGCAGGGGGGCGCGCCCCCACCCTCGTGGCCAGGGTGTGGGCCCCCTCTGGTATTTTCTTCACTCAGTATTTTTTATTATTTCCAAAAATGACTTCCGTGGAGTTTTAGGACTTTTGGAGTTGTGCAGGATAGGTCTCTAATATTTGCTCCTTTTCCAGCCCAGAACTCCAGCTGTAGGCATTCTCCCTCTTCATGTAAACCTTGTAAAATAAGAGAGAATAGGCATGAGTATTGTGACATAATGTGTAATAACAGCCTATAATGCAATAAATATCAATATAAAAGCATGATGCAAAATGGACGTATCATGAGGCTTCCCTGCTGCTGACTCGGGAGACATCGCGAAGCTGCAAAAATTCGTTAGGAAATCCTTATCCCTCCATGCACGAGACCTCAGGTATGGGCTGATCATGGCCTAGCGCACCACGTTGCGGTACCCGAGGGGCACGGACTTAGAAGGGGGTGCGCCGATCACGTGCTCAATCGAGGGCTCCTCGCGAAGACCAGGGGAGCGTGCACGCACACACCTGTCCAGCCCCCTCGCGAGGCGCGCGAGGGAGAGCGTCGGGCAACTGCCGCCCTCCCTGGCGCAAAGCAAAGAACTGAGGGAAGAAACAGAGAGAAGAAGGGATTCAACCAAGCCGTCGAGAAACGCCAGAACTTCAAATTCCATAAAAAGGGGGCAAGCCAACTATAGAAAGCAAATGAACAGTCGCGTCCGGCACCTAGTCTAGTCTTCTCACCAGCGCGGAGCTAAGTGCTGCCACTAGGACGTGGGAGGGAGCCCCCGAGGCCCGAGGGCGGCACTCCGGAGACTCCGGGGCGTGTACAGCCCCACTCATTATTACGTGAGAGTGTGTCATGAGCAGAGACCTTCACAGGCACTAGGGCTTGCTTCATGGGTAGAACTTCAGGAGGTGCTAGATGCTCCAGGCGTTCTGGATGGGGATCCCGTCCTGCGTCTCCAGGCGCGCGGCGCCAGGCCTGGAGACGCGGGCAATCCTAAACGAGCCTCCCACATGGGTGAGAGCTTATGCAGCCCTTCCCTGGAGAGCACCCGCCTCAGGACGAGATCGCCCACCTCGAGCGTCCTGGAGCGGACGCTGCGGTAGTGATACCGTCGCAGTGCCTGCTGGTATCTTGCCGCCCGGAGCGAGGCTTGACGGCGGCGCTCCTCCCCCAGCACGAGATCTATCCCCCTCATGGCGTCTTGACGTGCCTCATCAAACGCCAGGACCCGCGCGGAGCGATGCTTGACCTCGTGAGGGAGAAACGCTTCGGCTCTGTAGACGAGGAAGAATGGGGTCTCGCCTGTTGGCTTGGTGATGGTGGTGCGGATGGACCACAGCACGGACTGGAGCTCGTCGTGCCAGCCCTACCGCAGGCCTCGAGCTTTTTCTTGAAGGTCCTGGTCTTGAGGCCTCTCAAGACCTCTGCGTTGGCGCGCTCGGCTTGGCCATTGCTCCTGGGGTGTGCCACTGAGGCGTAGCATATCTGCGTTCCAAGGATAGCACAATATGTCTTGAAGAGATTGCTAGTGAACTGCGAGCCGTTGTCGGTGATGATGCGGTTAGGGACCCCAAACCGGCTCACGAGGCCCTTGATGAACTTAACTGCAGACCCGGCTGGGATGGTGCGAACGGCTTCCACCTCTGCCCATTTGGTGAACTTGTCGATGGCGACGTAGAGATAGCGGTAGCCCCCAAGCGCTCGAGGGAAATGACCCAGGATATCCAACCCCCAGACCGCGAACGGCCACGAGAGTGGGATAGTCTGGAGGCCCTGGGCAGGCTGGTGGATTTGCTTGGCATGGAACTTGCAGGCCTCGCAGGATCTTACCAGCTCGGCTGCGTCGTTGAGTGCCGTGGGCCAGTAGAACCCGCTGCGGAACGCCTTGCCAACCAGGGTGTGCGACGACAAGTGATGCCCGCAATCTCCGCTGCGTATGTCAGCTAGCAGCCCGCTCCCCTACTTCCTAGAGATGCATCACAAGGAAACATCATTTGGTCGTTTTCTGTACAGCTCACCATCCTAGATGCAATATGCCGTAGCTTGCCGGACCACGCGCTCCACGTCCTCCTCCTTCTCCGGCAGCGTTCCTTGCACCAGGTATGCCCTGAACTCCTTGGTCCAGCACCCCTCCTTAGGCTCGAGCACCAGGAGCAGGCGTGCTCCTGAGGTCGGGCCACAGGTGGGGGCTCCCGAGGCTGGTGGCTGGGGGAGTTCTTGCTGAAGCGGTGCAGGCTCCGCGGCCAGGGGGTGCCGCCGAGGGCTTCAAGAGTCGCTCTTCGAAGACACCTGGCTCTTGGGGCTGATGCCTTGATGCCCTCTTGGCGATCTCTTCGGCTTCCTTGTTTGTGCCGCGTGGCACATGTTGCAGTTCCAGGCCCAAGAATTGCTTCTCCATCTTGCGCACCTCCGCGAGGTATGCCTCCATGTGCTCATCCCTCGGCTCGTACACCTTGTTGGAGAAGTTGACGAGGAGCTGAGAGTCGCCCTTGATGGTGAGACGCCTCACCCCCAAGGCTGCTACAGCCTTGAGTCCAGTGATCAACCCCTCGTATTTCGCGATGTTGTTGGAGACCTTCTCGCCCCGATGGAAGCAGAGCTGCACGGCGTAGTATAGCTTGTCTTGGGTGGGCGAGATGAGCACGGCACCAGCCCCCGCGCCTTGGTGTGCGAAAGCGCCATCGAAGTACATGACCCAGCCATCTGGCGCTTCACTTTCCGGCGAGAGGGATCGGCTCTCGCCCACTTCGGGCTCCGGAGCGTAAGTCCATTCTGCCACGAAGTCGGCTCCCTTGATGACCCTAGTTGTGCTGAACTCCAGCTGAAACGCTTGCAGTTCGATGTTCCACTCAGTGACTCTTTGTCGGTGTCAAAACCGGCGGATCTCGGGTAGGGGGTCCCGAACTGTGCGTCTAAGGTCGATGGTAACAGGAGACAGGGGACACGATGTTTACCCAGGTTCGGGCCCTCTCTATGGAGGTAATACCCTAGAAGTCTAGCCTGTATGATTATGATTGTCCCTATGGATTAAACCCTCCGGTTTATATAGACACCAGAGGGGACTAGGGTTGTACAAAGTCGGTTACAGAGAAAGGAATCTTCATATCCGAACGCCAAGCTTGCCATCCACGCTAAGGAGAGTCCCATCCGGACACGGGTGAGAGTCTTTGGTCTTGTATCTTTACATCCCATCAGTCCGGCCCATGTCCAATATGCCGGACGCCCGAGGACCCCTTAGTCCAGGACTCCCTCAGTAGCCCCTGAACCAGGCTTCAATGACGAGGTGTCCGGCGCGCAGATTATCTTCGGCATTGCAAGACGGGTTCCTCCTCCGAATACTCCAAAACAGCCTTTGAACACAAAGAACGTGTCCGGCTCTGCAAAACAAGTACCACACACAACCGTAGAGAGTATAATATTTCACGAGTCCAATCTACTGACAACTTTTGTAGCGTGACGGTCACCACCCGGTCGTTATTTCAAACCATTTTTCGGCCTGCCGCTCCACGTTTTTGAGACGCGGTTCCATTGGCACGTCTTGTCAAAGCAGAGATCGCTTCCCCTTATTACAGGATTCTCATCAATACGGGCATGGGTAATCCAACCGTGTCATCTACGTGACCCTTGGGAAACAGGTGAGTTTCAAGGCGAGTGGGGAGGCACATGATATTCGCTGCCTTTATAAAGGGATAAGGATTCATCCCCTTTCACCCATGCCTTCTCTCTCTCTGCCCACCCATTCTCGAGCTCTAGCGCCCAAGTTCTCATCTTTTCCGCCTCGAAAAAGTTCTCCGATCATGTCCGGATCCTGAGCGCAGGGCAAGTGGATGGTCTCCTCCGTCAAGGAGAAGGACATCACCAAGCTCCGGGGGACTGTATATTTGGCCAAGGAGGTCGCCCATCGGCTCCCGACCGAGGGACAGATCGTCCCTACCCCGGAACCCCATGAGAGGGTAGTGTTCAGCCCCCACTTTGTCCGTGGGCTAGGGTTTCCTCTCCACCCTTTCGTCCGCGGACTCATGTTCTACTACGGGCTAGACCTCCATGATCTAGCACCAAATTCCATCCTCAACATCTCGGCATTTATTGACATGTGCGAGGCTTTCCTCCACATCCCACCCCACTTCGGATTGTGGCTAAAGATCTTCAATGTGAAGCCGAAGGTTGTGGGTGGCCAACACGCAGAGTGCGGGGGCGCCATGGTGAGCAAGATGCCCAACGTCACATGGCCCGAAGGCTCCTTCGTGGAGACCGTCAAAGGGTGGCAGCAACTGTGGTTCTATATCACAGAACCCCGTGACGCCACCTGGGGCGCGGCTCCCGAATTCAAGTCCGGCGCCCCGATGCGGCTCACCTCCTGGCTAGAGAAGGGCCTAAATTGGGCTTCGTCGGGCGAGTTGACAGTGTTGCAGGCGCGCATCAAAGCATGGTGGACAAGAACATCAAGCTCGTCAACGTGATCCAGGTGATGCTAGTTCGTCGGATCCTTCCATGCCAGAGCCGGGCTTGCCATCTATGGGAGTTCGATCCGGCCGAGCACCACACCTTGCAACAGTTCTTCGGAACTATGCACGAAGATATTTGGAAGGTGCTCTTCAAGGCCAATGAGAAGTGGCTGAGGACGACCGAGGACCATGGGCACGACCTGGCCCATCCCGCCAGTCCGGTAAGTCTTTCGCATTTCAAGGTGTATCCTTTACTTGCTTTTTCAGGGAAGGTGCCTAAACCTCCCTATTTATTTTTTTAGGGCTGGACAAAGAAGGCGGAGCGGATTCAGTGTCCGGCTCCACTGCCCGAGGAACCAGCCATCCCGCTTCTGATGAAGATGCTGGTTCCGGCGCCCTACCAGGCGCCGGAGAAGAAGGCCAAGAAAAAGGCCAAGGAGACCATAAGTGGTCTCCGCCGCAAGGGCGCTTCGTACGTGACGTCCGAAGGCGCCGAGACTCACTCCTCCGCCGCCGAGGACGACGAGGAGGAGGAGGAGAGCAACTCTCCCCTGAGGGGGGAAGGAAGAAGAGGGCGGCCTCCACAAATCTGGAGGCAGAGGCGTCCAAGAAGGGGAAGATTTCCCTCGCGGATAACTCGGCGTGGGACATTGATAGCAGCCCAGAGCGGCGCCCCCGAGATAAGCCCCTGGCCGAATCATGAGTACTCAGAGACCCTGACGCATTCATATATCAGCCTCTTTACTTCGTAATTTTAACATGTTGAATAATGCACTCGCAGTCCGGCTCGTTCCGACCTCGAGCGATCCTTGTCTTCGGGGAACTCGCTGGACCCGAAGGTGATGGATAGCGGGTCCCTTCCGGCGGCCTCCTCTCCCAGGGCCATGGATGACACCGAGGTGGTGTCCCGAAGGATCCCAGGCTAGGGAAAGACGCAGGAGGCCGTCGGGGCAGCGCTAGAGGGTGAAACCTCAGCTGCCGGACACATGGGGAGCAAATCCCCATGGAGTCTGGCGATGGGGGCCATATCCAATTCGGCCCCCCCAGCCGAATACGGTCCCGGAGACCTATACGGCTACGGGATCCGGCAAGCAGCCTCCTCCAAAATAAGGAGGTGTGCCCATTCCGCTAGTGACCTCTGTCCACCCAGAGGCACCAGATACTCTACTGGAAGCACTACGAAGTGCTTCCATTGTTGAGGAACACCGTACCCTCATGGGAACGGTGATTGACAAGATTCAGTCCGCAAAGAGCGGACTGACCGAAGCCTGCACAAGCCTTCTAACAGGCTTTGGGGTAAGCAACGCAATAATGTGAAAAGAATGTCACAGTATAGACAGCAGCCCCGGAGACTCTGTCCGGTGTTCGGAAAGAAAAACCGGACAGAGGATCAAATAGTTTTTGTAGGAGATTAACCATATATGTCTATGTGAATAAGTAGGCGTCGTTGATGGCCACGACTTCTCATGCTGCCGAAGTCTCCGGACTAAAGCAGAGTCTGGATCGGGCCGAGGAGGAGCTCGGCCGAGTGAAAAAACAACTGGAGGACAAGCAAGGTATGTAATGACCTTCTGTGTATCAGAAAGGATTGATGATTTATGTTGACTATAGTGCCATGGTATTTGTAGGAGCGGTGACCGAGGTGGAGGCCCTTAAAAAGGCGCTGGCCGAGGCCAAAAAGAAAGCGGCAAAGGAGCAAGCCGCCCGTGAAAAACACGAGGCCAAGGTTGAGGAGGTCCAGCAGGAGCTCCAGGACGCTGTTAAGAAATGCGAGTCCTTGGAGCGCAATATTGTGGATCAAGAGACCGAACTCGCCAAGGCTCGCCAAAGTGCACAAGATGCCCGGCTTGAAGCCCAGGGCACCCTCCAAGAAATCCAAGAGGCCAGGAAAATCGCAGCGGGTAAGGCTTTTATTATCCAAAGCCAGTATGTGAAGAAGAGATATCTCTTGCTAACCTGGATTTGGAGTTCTCCAGCGGCGTTTGCGGATCTGCCGCGCGGTGTTTCTGACGCTGCGGAGTCCTTCTGAGCCAAAGAAGGGAGCTCAACGGAGAAGTTGTTCTAGTCGCAATACCTTGCGCCAGAACATCCGGTGCCCTTTAGCGATCAGCTAAAACAGCTGGTCGAACTGCATAGTGTCGGTGTCAAAACCGGCGGATCTCGGGTAGGGGGTCCCGAACTGTGCGTCTAGGATCGATGGTAACAGGAGACGGGGGACACAATGTTTACCCAGGTTTTGGCCCTCTCGATGGAGGTAATACCCTACTTCCTGCTTGACTGATCTTGATGATATGAGTATTACAAGAGTTGATCTACCACGAGATCGTAGAGGCTAAACCCTAGAAGCTAGCCTATGATTATGATTGTGTATCTATCTATCGACTAGCCTGACCTCGGTTTATATAATGCACCAGAGGCCTAGGATAACAAGAGTCCTAGCCGAATACGCCGGTGGGGAGGAGTCCTTGTCTTGATCGCCAAGTCTTGTGGAATCTTCCTTGTATGCGGCAGCTGTCCGAACTAGCCAGAGTTAGGGACGCTCCTCGATTCTTCCGAACTGTTCTTCATCTTCGGCCGTCGGTCTTGCAAACTGGTTCAACAAATTTTCCCATCATCTGTCTTGAGGATTGCTGAGCTAAATCTGACGAGTTTATACGCCGGGGTATCCGAGGAGCCCTTTAAGTCTTCGGCCTTTATCAATGCCTTGTTATTTTTATGCCATGCCTCGGGTTTGAAGTTGTTCCCGTGCGGCGGTGTCCTCTTGCATCCGAGCCCCAACACCGGACTGCATTCGAGGTATCCTTTGTAGCCAAGCACCAATGCCAGACTGTGTCCAAGCTCCAACACTGGACTGTATCCGAGCTCCAACGCTGGACTATATCCGAGGTGTCATAGATCACCTTGGTTCAAAAAAGTCAAAGGAGTTTAGCCGAGCTTAATGCCGGAAATGCCCTCTATGGAGCTAGCCGCTGGCGCCCAAGCTTTATGCGGCACTGCTTCCGAGGTGGTGCACCACCCGACAGTGGGCTGATTTTTTGTGAATATTTTTGACTGGTGCAGTTTATTCTCTGCCGAGGTATATAGCCAGTATATATATATATCCAGTAGCCCTCAAGGTGTGTATCAGTCTAAAACCCAAGATGCACCTGAAGGAAAACATGAAACCGCTGCTCCCGGTAGCCCCTGAGACTCAGGCCGATGCGTGAAATCGGCCTGAGGATCAACTCCTAGCTCGGCAGCATACATAGGAATAAAAACGCAGTGTAATATATTAGAGATAATAGTGATCGGCGAACGGGCCCTTGAGAGAGGGCCTTGAAAAATTGCCGTAATATATTAGCTTGATGCCAGATAGGTCCAGATGGTACTTATTGTTGTCCGAAGATGCGCTTTCCCATAGTTCGATCAAGCCAAACAATGAGCCCTTTGAATTTTCTACATTGAATAGGCAATGAAGTAGCCCCCGAGACACTGGTCGGGTGGCAACACCAGATCAGGGGATCGATGTGCCCCTTTAATATTTGTAAATAATGAGCGCAAAGCCCAGTAGCCCCCGAGCCTTAATGTGGGCACGAGTGGCCGAATTAAGGATCGATATCCAGAGTAAAATCACAGATTATGTGTAATGATTCTATGTATCCAAGTACTTTACATCATTATTTTGACTCCATTGCGACCGTTTTATCAGTTGAAAGTGGCCCATCGTCGGCTTCTACCCCTTGGTAGATACTACGCAGGGTGTTTCCACAATAACAAAACAACCCTTAGCCAACGTCTCGGTGCCCGAAGGCGGTTGTGTTAGCGGAAACGAGGCAATCAGATATGCGGGCTTTATAACTTTCGCTTAGTCATAGGAGCTTTATACTGGGGAAGCTAGCTATGAGCCCCCGGTTAGTGTTCGGCGACAGCCGAGGTCAAGCCGTAAACACTTCAGCCAATGTTATGAACGGCCTGTCATTTAACATATTCATCGGATCGCTGACCAGTTTACGCCTATTGTGACAGTTAGTTTTCGGCTTTCTCCATTGAGGTGCTTAACCATGCGAGATGGAAGCACAATCATAGTGGTTCTCCCTTTGCACACCTAGCCGAACAAAGCGGAACGTAGGAGGCAAGCACAGGAGCCGGGCAACCCAACTATTGACCGAAGACACAATTCGAAACCGATGCATATATGGTGGCAATATCCGAGAATGTTTTTGCCGAATCTGTAAAGGTGTCTAGCCTTGCACTACGAGACTAATGTTGGAAACACACAAATAGTTTAAAAGTGCCATAGGCTTGGAAAACCAAAAAATGTCAGTGCCTGACGTCTGAACAAGATGAAGTGTTCGGTGCCAATCTGAAAATTGGACTTTAGAAAAAAAGTGCTTCTGTCGTACTTTAACATGGCACATCCTATCTAAAGACTTCAAGCGGGTCAGCCTACGGCTTCAACCTCCTATCCCGAAGGCGGAGTACTTCTCATTAGGCCAGTTTAGCAAACTAAACTCTAGCGGCTTTGAGAGGGAAATTAGGCTCCCCGGCTAGTGACCACACACTCGTGTCGAAAAAAGGAGTGATAAATAATAATAATAAAAACTTTGCAACTACTAAGAAGAAGAACACTTATTATAAAACGGCTCATATAAATTTAAGAGCCCCCAAGTGACTTGGGTAAAAGAATTTTATGTATAATGATTCTATGTACCGAAGTACTTATATCATATCTGTGTTCACCCGAACTTTAAACGCGTCTTAACCGACTGTCGGCTTCTCCCTCTTCGGTCAAGAGCCGAAATGTGTTATGTACTCCACCTATCGAGAATATCGACGGTGTTTCCGATAACCAGGCAATCAGGCCATAAGGCTGTAACAGACAAAGCGCGCTCATGGAACTTATGCTATATTACTGACGAAATATAAGAAGCATCTTCGAAGAAAATAGTACCCCCACCGATACCTTTCTTCGGTTGCTCATTGCTACTATGAGACTTGTGCAATAGATTTTTTGTACTCATGAGTTCCGTTGTGTGCCGACCATAATTGAAAACAATAAGAGCGCTAGCTTTCGGCTTCACCCAGTCTGAGGTCCGGCTCGGATGACCCGATCGTGACAATCGCAAAGGTGCTCCCTTTACTCCCTAGTCGAACAATCGGGAATGTAGGGGTAAACACAGGAGCGAGGCAACCCAGCTTGCAAATCGCTTAAGTCAACATGGTGCATATTGTGGCGTAATACACGAACAAGGAATGAACCCGTACAAGTGTAATCATTTGCAAGAGGAAAGGCTTCATAAAGGAAGCCCCCCAAGTAAACGGGGTATTTGAATCTGTGTGTCACAAACAAGGTTATGACAAGGAATTTTTTCACAAGCAACTTTTTGCCAAAAAAGTATAATGCTTGGTCGAACCGAACACAAGTTAAAAATTTAAAACTTTGAGCATGAAGGAAACTTAGCTGGTTAATGTGTTCGGTATTGATGACACGGTCCGAGCTTGATGCGGGACAAGGTTCCATCCCCCAAGCCGGTCCCGAGGTGGCGGAGGAAAGAGCTCGGCACTCCGAAGTGGTGACATAGCATGGTCGATGCAGGCCGGCAGAGTGAAGCCGAAGTCCCCGGCATGGGGTAATGAAGTGTTGACGAAGCCCCCCGTCCAGCCGAGGTGACGTGGTATGTCAGTACGCCGAGTTGACGATACTGCCCAACCCGGATCATTTTCCTGTGCACAAAAAATAGTGCAAACCGGAGATAATAGTAATAAAAAATCGTTGCATAATAAATAATTTATGCAAAGTGAGTAATAAAAGAAATATGGCATGGCACCGAAGTCATTGTCGATGCAGGGCGTCGGCGTGATGCGGTAAAGGCGTGGCAAAGCCTGAATTCACAGGCCGGTCCGAGTTCTGGATGCGGCGTTCACCGGACTATGTACGGAAACTGACCGAACCACCATGCGACCGTCGTTAATGCAGCCACCATTTGATAGACCTGCGTACATATGATGGACAAACCAGAGTAATAATTCCTTGGGAAAAATGAACCCAAACAAGCAAAAAATACTAGGATTAATAGCACCTGGTTTATTTGTTGTAGCAATTCGAAGAAAGGTGATTCCCAAAATTGGGACTCGATTCACACACCCATTGCCTGATGGGCGATAAAGCGACGACATGGCGATGCTGGCAAAGGTTGGCTTGCCGAGGCAAAGCCCTCGGTCCAGCTAACGTGACAGAGTTGGTCGGCTAGTGACGCCGAAGTCTCCGGAGTAGGTTGATGAAGAGATGGCGAAGCCCCCGGTCCAGCCAAGATGTCGAAGCCTCGATGTCAGCCGATGAGTCAAAGTAGGTTGGCGTGATGGACACCGGCTTGAAGGAGCAACAGTGCGGCCCTGCCGATGCAGGTCGTGACGTGGTCAATGCCGGCTTGACGAAGTGACCGTGCGGTGATGCCGGTGTGCCCGCTCCGTGTAATCGGTGGGGTGGCGATGTTGGTGATGATTTATCCTTCCCGATGCCGAACTCCTATTCGGCTCGCCGAGATGATGATCCGAAGAAGTTGAGCTCGGCTCAACAAAGTGACGACGTGTCTAGCGTAGGTCGGCAGCCGTGGAGCAATATTGCCGGACTGGTTTGACACCAGCATGATGGTGAAGATCATGTTCAAAAGATTTTAAAGTTAGTGGGATGTGTTCGGGAACAAAACACAATACCCCATACAAAACTTCCTTCAAAAAGGATGTCCAAAATCCCGTTCATAAAAAAGACGAACTCGGGTCGGATTCGTTTTCGCGCAGAAAACAGATCCGAAAAGTGATGCACTAATCGGAAGGTTCCTGAAGTTTGGACGGTTGGATCGAGCTGAAATTTTGAGAGGTGGTAGATATTGGAATTCCGCAGCCGATCAACGGTTGGATCTTCCAAAGGATGTCCGAGCTAGAAGCTGGACACCACACCCTAAACTCGTCCAGATTCCCGTCCAGATTTGACAGGGCTCCGGTATATCGCGGATTGCCAGAGATTCCTCCATTGGAACTCGACGAAATTTTCCAGGGTTGTTGTAGACTCAATTCCGCACAATTCCACCGAAGCAATCGTTAAAACAACACTTGAGGAGGCGGTGGCGGCGGATACAAGTTCGCTGTCCAGAAAAACAGCACGGTCGCCCGAGGGCAATGTTGACGTTGAGCCCCCGGGCTCCCTGGATGATTCCTCCATGATCTTGATAGAGATCGGAGTTGATTTTGATGAAGGCCCTCATCCGAACATGATGATCGGAGGTAGGGCGCAGTCCTCGGTCCAGCCAAGGTGACCAGCCGAGCCGGTGACGAAGAAGCCGATGTCGAAGTTGATCTGCAGTCGAGCCATTGATCCTTTTGCCGATCACACAGCGGAACTCTCAATGAAAGCTCCAATGTCGGTGTCAAAACCGGCGGATCTCGGGTAGGGGGTCCCGAACTGTGTGTCTAGGATCGATGGTAACAGGAGACGGGGGACACAATGTTACCCAGGTTCGGGCCCTCACGATGGAGGTAATACCCTACTTCCTGCTTGATTGATCTTGATGATATGAGTATTACAAGAGTTGATCTACCACGAGATCATAGAGGCTAAACCCTAGAAGCTAGCCTATGATTATGATTGTGTATCTATCTATCGACTAGCCTGACCTCGGTTTATATAATACACCAGAGGCCTAGGATAACAAGAGTCCTAGCCGAATACGCCGGTGGGGAGGAGTCCTTGTCTTGATCGCCAAGTCTTGTGGAATCTTCCTTGTATGCGGCAGCTGTCCGAACTGGCCCATGAGTATACGGCCATGGGGGTCCTCGGCCCAATCTAACAGATCGGGAGATGACGTGGTGAGTACCCCCTACTCCAGGACACCGTCACATAGGGTGGCCGAACTAGCCATGGAGGATTTGATAATCCAGCTATGGCCTGCCGAGGCAATACCCAGCAGCTACTTCGGCCTCGTGAAGCGACTGGTCGATGCCTGCCCTCGGCTTGATGCCATCAAGTGGTCGGTCTGCATTGAAGGTGCGCGGATGGCCTTCGCCCATGTCAAGATACAGTGGGCGAAGATGGATGCCGTCAAGCTCGCGACCGAGGGACCGTCCGCTGGCAAGGAGCACCGTACGCCATAGCGTTATTTTGATGATGTCCTCAAGGGATCCCACATTGTAGAGGGCCAATGTTCAAAAGACATTATCTTTGAATGAATACATTCATGTTATCTTTGTCTTGTATGATGAAACAAAGTCATTATATAATATAATGCTTGTTTATTATTAAAATTTTACCTCCTGTGCGGCTGTTTTTAGTAAATCTGAGAGTTGGCCTGTCGTCGGCTTCAGCCCCCACATAGGTAGTACAGGCGTGTTCGGGTTGGAATCTGAACACTCTTGATCCAAAAATTTGGTCCTTGAAGGAGGTGTTTAGCGCAACGAACCAGGCAATCGGACTATGTGGCTTTATCACCCTCACTTAGCCATAGGAGTTTGACAATAAAATTTAGGCGCAGCCCCTAGTTAGCATTTAATCTGAACTAGGGTGCTGTAAACACCTGATCAGACTGAGGCCGATCCGTCGCATAATGCGGAAAAAATCGCAAAAGATTTGTAACCTCCGAACAGCTGACCGGACCACGCCGCATCATGACAGTCAGTTTTCGGCTTTCTCTACTGAGGTGCTCATCTGGATAAACCAGGACACAATCGTAGTAGTTCTCCCTTTACTACCCTAGACGATAGAGCGGAACATAAGGTAGTAAGCACAGGAGCCGGGCAACCCAACTATTGACCAAAGACATGATTCGGAGCCAATGCATATAATGCTAAAATTTGGGGTGCCGAACTGTACTATAAAAGTGTTCGGGCTTTGCTGCCATAGTATGGAGCGTAGTGAAGCCCCTGGCCAATTAAAGCGTACCAAAGTGTATGTGTGCAATCAATAAGAATAACGAAAATAAAATGAGATTGTAAGCTAATGCCACGTAAGTTGGTCCGCAAATAGCTCTCGTTGTAATTTGATTGATACGTCAAAACGTATTTGTACAAGTAGTGCGATAAGCAACCTGGCTATTTAACATGCCAAGACCAAGGGGGAGCTGCGTGCGGATCCTGAAAACAGGTAGGACGATCATCGAAGAGAACGTCTAGAGATTCCCCCACACGTCTGTGCCGCCTGCCGCCATGGTGTATCCGTCCCTCGAAAGGTCCGACGATCAGGCCACTGCTAGGGGTCTGCGGAAAAGAAACCTGAAAAAGATATAAAATGATAAATGAAAGTATGTGTGTCCAGGGAAGGCCGAAGCCGTATTGTGGACCACAGTCTGGTTATGCCTCCCTCTCGGCCCATGGTATTTTGAGTGCGTAGTTATGTGCGTGCGGTACGTAGGCCGCCATTTGGTCAGGACTGAGATGGAGGCCGAATTGCTAGTCTGTCTCCTGACGAGCCGGACTGTCAAGCCGCGGAGTAGTCCGGACTTGTTTGACAGTGTCCGGGAGTTTGGCCGCTGAATTAAAATTCTGCCTTAAAAGGCCGCTCTGTACTTCCGCTGCCAGGGCCGCGGTGTGTTCTTCAGTACGGAGGGAGCGCTCCGTGTTTCCATTAACTGTTATGACCCAGCGTGGTCCGGGCATCTTGAGCTTGAGATAAGCGTAGTGTGGCACCGCATTAAATCGAGCGAATGCGGTTCGTCCGAGCAGTGCGTGATAGCCACTGCGGAAGGGGACGATATAGAAGATCAACTCTTCGCTTCTGAAGTTGTCCGGGGACCCGAAGACAACTTCCAGTGTGATTGAGCCCGTACAACGAGCCTTTACACCTGGTATAACTCCTTTAAAGGTAGTTTTGGTGGGCTTGATCCTTGATGGATCGATGCCCATTTTGCGCACTGTATCCTGATAGAGCAAGTTGAGGCTGCTGCCACCGTCCATGAGGACTCGCGTCAGGTGGAATCCATCAATTATTGGGTCGAGGACTAGTGCGGATGAACCGCCATGACGGATACTGGTCGGATGATCCCTGCGATCGAAGGTGATCGGGCATGACGACCATGGATTAAATTTTGGGGCGACTGGCTCTATCACATGGACGTCCTTGAGCGCGTGCTTGTGCTCCCTCTTGGGGATATGGGTAGCGTATATCATGTTCACCGTTTTGACCTGAGGGGGAAATTTCTTCTGTCCCCCTGTGTTCGGTGGACAGGGCTCCTCGTCATCGTCCTCGCTTTGCGACCCCTTCCCCTTGTTTTCGGCATTTAACTTGTCGGCATGTTTAAAAACCCAGCAGTCTCTGTTGGTGTGATTGGCTGGTTTATCAGGGGTGCCGTAGATCTGACATGGGCAATCGAGTATGCGGTCCAAGCTGGATGATCCCGGATTGTTTCTTTTATATGGCTTCTTCCGCTGGCCGGACTTGGAGCCACTGAATCCGGCATTGACAGCCGTGTCATCGGTATTATCACCGTTGCTTCGACGCTTGTGTCTGTTGCGTCGGGGCTTGCCGTTGCTATTTCTGGCTTCCGAAGTGCCAGGTTCGCTTGAATTGTTACTTCTACGAGCTAGCCAGCTATCTTCGCCCGCGCAAAAGCGGGTCATAAGCGCCATGAGGACTACCATGGACTTCGGCTTTTCTTGGCCGAGGTGTCGGGCGAGCCATTCATCCCGGACGCTATGTTTAAAGGCCGCTAGGGCTTCGACATACAGACAGTCGACAATCTGGTTCCTTTTGGTTAAGAACCTAGTCCAGAATTTCCTGGCTGACTCTCCGGGCTGTTGAATTATGTGACTTATGTCGTCGGCATCCGGAGGTCGAACATATGTACCTTGGAAGTTGTCAAGGAAGGCTTCTTCCAAGTCTTCCCAGCTGCCAATGGAGTTTTTGGGCAGACTGTTCAACCCGTGCCGAGCTGGTCCTTTAAGTTTTAGTGGGAGGTATTTGATGGCATGGAGATCATCATCGCGGGCCATATGAATATGGAGAAGAAAATCCTCGATCCACACCGTGGGGTCTGTTGTCCCATCATATTATTCGATGTTTACGGGTTTAAACCCTTCTGGGAATTCGTGCTCCATTACCTCGTCAGTAAAGCAAAGGGGGTGTGTGGCGCCTCTATATCGGGCCACGTCGCGACGTAGCTTGGATGGAGTCCATCTGCAGTTCTCGGCCCGGGCGTGATTATGGTTGTTGCGTCCGGCTAGGTAGCCATTGTCGCGTGTCGGGGCCCGCCCCCGCGATCCATAGATCGATCTGTTCTGACCTGCTCTACTGTCCAAGTCCTGCCACAGGTCATATGTATGTCCCCGAGCTGTTTTATCTCTGCCTTTATGGTGAGGTAGTATGGGCTGGTGTTCGGCTTGAGTTGCCGCTTTGTCCCGACCACGTGGTGGTCGGTCAGCCGCATTGCACGATGATGGTATGGGCTCCAGCGCCTTGTCATCGAACTGGGGTAGCAATTTGTGCTTCGGATAACTTTTGGCTGGGCGCTTGAGGCCGTATTCCTCGGCTGCCAGGACATTAGTCCATCTATCATTGAGCAGATCTTGATCAGCTTGAAGCTGTTGCTGCTTCTTTTTCAGGCTCCTTGCAGTGGCTATTAGCTGGCGCTTAAAGCGCTCCTGCTCGAGAGGTTCCTCAGGCACGATAAAATCCTTGTTGCCGAGGCTCACCTCATCCTCGGAGAGTGGAAGATAATTACTGTCCTCCGAGTCTTTGTTTATGGACTGTTCATCAGGGCTAACTTGCCCGTCTTCCCGTTCGTCATGTTCTGAGGTTGGCTCAATGGGGTCTTCATTGTCTTCGGCATCATCCGGAGTATTGTTTTCTCCTGTGCCGGTATTGCTGTCTTTTCCGCGGCGTGACTTGGAGCGGCGCCGCTGACGTCGGCGCTTTGGCTGTATCTCAGGAGGTTTATCCTCGACTGGGTCTTCCTTGTCGTCGACGCTATTCTCTTTGGGTGTATCCACCATGTACACGTCATACGAGGAAGTGGCCGTCCAGCGTCCGGTAAATGGCGGGTTTTGGGCCTATTCTTCTCCGGCATCGTCGTCCATACCGTCGATGTCTTCGGAGCCATAATCGAGCATGTCGGTTAAGTCCTCAACAGTGGCTATGAAGTGGGAGTGGGTGGGAAGCGAAATTCCCCGTCATCAACCCCTAGTTCGAACCAGATATAATTTGGCTATGAGTTCCCTGCTAAGGAGAGGGTTTTCAAGGAGTTCAGCACGTTGCCTAATGGCGAGTGCTGGAAGATGTCTGTGGCGCTGAATCCGACGAACGGGGCCTGATCGAGCTCGACGGACACGGACGCGCATGGTTCAGAACCTGTGGCCGGAGACGAATCTGATGTTCCGGTGACATAGGTCATGCTCGAGGTTGGGTCTGTGTGCGGCTCCAGCGCCGCTGGGTCTGCGGCTCCCGTGGCGGGGTTGAGCTTCCCGTCCTCAGATGGCGCAATCTGCTCCGGATCTAGGGTCGGAGCACTTACAGGTGCTATCTGCTGGGTATGGTCCGATGACAGATTTAGGTCATGCTCATCGCGGTGGCAGGGAGCGGCTGCCGTGGGCTCGAATCCGTCGAAGATCAAGTCTCCGCGGGTATCAGCAATGTAGTTCAAGCTTCCAAACCTGACTTGATGGCCAGGGGCGTAGCTGTCGATCTGCTCTAGATGGCCAAGCGAGTTGGCCCGCAGTGCGAAGTCGCCGAATACGAAGATCTGTCCGGGGAGAAAAACTTCCCCTGGACAGCATTGTTGTAGATGATTGACGGGGCCATCGAACCTCTTGAAGACGATGCAGCGGAACTCTCAATGAAAGCACCAATGTCGGTGTCAAAACCGGCGGATCTCGGGTAGGGGATCACGAAATGTGCGTCTAAGGTCGATGGTAACAGGAGATAGGGGACACGATGTTTACCCAGGTTCGGGCCCTCTCTATGGAGGTAATACCCTACTTCCTGCTTGATTGATCTTGATGAATATGAGTATTACAAGAGTTGATCTACCACGAGATCGTAATGGCTAAAACCCTAGAAGTCTAGCCTATATGATTATGATTGTCCCTATGGACTAAACCCTCCGGTTTATATAGACACCGAAGGGGACTAGGGTTGTACAAAGTCAGTTACAGAGAAAGGAATCTTCATATCCAAACGCCAAGCTTGCCATCCACGCCAAGGAGAGTCCCATCCGGACACGGGTGAGAGTCTTCGGTCTTGTATCTTTACAGCCCATCAGTCCGGCCCATGCCCAATAGGCCGGACGCTCGAGGACCCCTTAGTCCAGGACTCCCTTACTCTTCCCGCAGCGTTGGGGCTCCGGAGCACCCTCTCAAGTGGGTAGGCTGAGACGACCTTAATTGGGTGGCCTTGGAAGTAATGACGCGGCTTGAGTGAGGCCACTAGGAGTGCGAGCAAAAGCTTCTGTGGCATGGGATATCATGCTCTTGCATCCCGTAACACCGTGCTGACGAAGTACACCGGGTGCTCAACGAGGGCGGGAGTGTCGACGAAGCCTGCGGCCTCCGGAGGTTGTGGCACCTCCTGAGGTGGGGGGACCTTAGGGGCTTGGTCACCCATCGGGGCCTCCGTAGGCCCAGAAACACCGTCTTGTAGGGCCTGATCATCTGCGAGCGTCGTCGTGGCCTTAGCGGCGCCGTCCTGATCCCGCATTGTCCCTGCCGAAGGCGCTGCATTACGCGGCGGGCTCTTGGCCTGGCGCTCCTCCCGGACAGCCACCAACGCCGCGCTAGTAGAGTGGGGCATGGCGGCCAGGTAGAGCACCAGGGGCTCGAGAGGGCGAGGCGCTACCATCACTGGAGGGCTGGTCATGTATCTCTTGAGGTCTTGAAATGCCAGGTCGGCCTCTAGGGTCCACTCGAACGGCCCCTTCTTCTTCATCAGCTTGAAGAACGGCAGGGCGCGCTCCCCCAGCTTGGAGATGAAGCGCCCCAGCGAGGTCACGCAGCCCGCGAGCTTTTTCATTTCCTTGAGAGTTTGCGGCGGGCTCATGTCTTCTATCGCCTTGACCTTCTCCGGGTTAGCCTCGATCCCCTTGTGCAACACAAGGAAGCCCAGTAGCTTGCCGGAGGGGACGCCGAACACACACTTCTCCGGATTGAGCCACAGGTCCACCTGGCGCAGGCTAGCGAAGGTCTCCTCCAGGTCCTGAATGAGGGTCCTTGCCTCCCGAGATTTTACCACGATGTCATCGACGTAGGCTTCAGCGTTTCTCCCTAGCTGCTGGCCTAGGGCGATGTGCATCAGCCGTTGGAAGGTCGCCCCAGCGTTGCGCAGTCCGAACGGCATGCAGGTGTAGCAGTATAGCTCACACAGGGTCAAGAAGGCCGTCTTATCCACGTCCTCCACCGCCATCTTGATCTGGTGGTAACCCGAGAAAGCGCCAAGGAAACACAGCAAGTCACACTCAGCGGTGGAGTCGACGATCTGGTCGATGCACGGAAGCGGGAACGGGTCTTGAGGGCAGGCTTTGTTGAGGTTGGTGAAGTCGACGCACATGCGTTCCTTCCCGCCTTTCTTGGGCATGACGACGGGGTTCGCCAGCCACTCCGGGTACCGGACCTCGCAGATGATGTCTGCCGCTTGTAGTTTGCGGGTTTCCTGGACGATGAAGGACTGCTTCTCTGTGGACTGTCGCCGTGCCTTCTGCTTCACGAGGCGGACATTGGGGCACACCCTTAAGTGATGTTCGATTACCCCCCCTTGGGATCCCTACCAGCTGCTTGGGCTCCCAGGCGAACACCTCCTTGTTCACGCGCAGGAACTTCACCAATGCCTCTTCTTGGTCCGGGTCGAGGTTGGCGCCTATGGTGAAGCTGGCTCCCGAGGCTCCGTCCTCCTCGATCGGCACTTGCTTTGTTTTGGCCCGATCCTGGGTGAATAGCTGCTTCTTTTTCGCCGGCGCGGCCCCCTTAGCCCCTGGGGCGGCTGCGTCGGCCGGGCGTGCTGCCGCGGTGGCCTCGAAGGCGAGCTTGAGAGCCGTCAGAGCCTCCTTGGTGTCTCCAACCACGGTGAGGACGCCACTGCTCCCCGGCATCTTCATGAGGTTGTAGGCCGGATGGGTCGCTGCCATGAACTGAGCCAGGGCAGGGTACCCGAGGATGGCGTTGTACGGGAGACCGATGCGGGCGATGTCGAAGTCGATCAGCTTGGTGCGGTAGTTGTCGCGGGTACCGAAGGTGACCGGGAGGCGTATTTGCCCCAGGGGGCTGGTGGAACCACTGCCGACTCCGGAGAAAGGCTTGGTGGGGCAGAGCCGGCCGTACGGCACGTGAAGCAAGCCGAAAGCTTCCACGGAGAGCACGTTGAGGCCAGCTCCGCCATCGATGAGGGTCTTGGTCACTGCTACGTTGCAGATGGTGGGTGTGCAGAGCATCAAGAGCGCGCCCGAGCCAGCAGTGGTTGCGGGGTGGTCCCCTGAGTCGAAGGTGAGGTCGGCCTTGGGCGCCGCCCATTGATAACCCACAAGTATAGGGGATCAATTGTAGCCTCTTTCGATAAGTAAGAGTGTCGAACCCAACGAGGAGCTAAAGGTAGAACAAATATTCCCTCAAGTTTTATCGACCACCGATACAACTCTACGCACGCTTGACGTTTGCTTTACCTAGAACAAGTATAAAACTAGAAGTACCTTGTAGGTGTAACGGGATAGGTTTTCAAGAATATAAAGAGCACGTAAATAAAAACTAGGGGCTGTTTTAGGTAAAGAAGCAATAAATTTAGTATAGCGAGTGTGGAAAAGTGGTGGTAGGAGTTGCGAAATTGTCCCTAAGCAATTGACTACTTTACTAGACCGATAGCAAGTTTTATGTGGGAGAGGCCACTGCTAGCATGTCATCCCTGACTTGGAATTCTATGCACTTATGATTGGAACTATTAGCAAGCATCCGCAACTACCACTACAAAAAAAAGACACATCCGTGACATTTTGGGCCGAACGAAAATCTTTTCTGTCATACTTATGACACTTCTTTGACGATAATTGTGACAAAACCCGGTATCATCATAGATGTGGTGGGGTCCTACTTCTATGAAAAAAATCATGACAGAAAATGGGCTTTTTGTCCTGGGCGGGCCGGAGACGCAGCTGCATGACATTCTTTGGGCCGTCCATGACGGAAAAAACCGTGGTAGAAGCGAGGGTGCGGAAAATATCGGGGAGTGCCCGGTTACGGTGGGTGGTCGGGGGCCGAGCGATGCACGTTTCTCTCGTACGTACGCGCGTGTGTGCGAGGCATTGGGCTCTAACTAAACCCGAGCGAGGCGTTGGGCTCTAACTGAACCCGAGCGATTGCACTGCAGGCTACGCGTTACTTAACCCGAGCGATCGATCGATGGCTATTAACTGAACCCGATCGAGCGATTCCTTCGCTACTACTGCTAACTGAAGCCGATCGATGCTGCCTCTGGATGAACAGTGAGTGTTGCGGGGGGGTTTGGATGAACAATTCCCGGTGGGGGTGGATGAACAGGACCCCGTGGCGTTGCCTCTGGATGAACAGTGAGCGTTGCTGGGGGGTTTGGATGAACAGTTCCCGGTGGGGGTGGATGAACAGGACCCCGATCGTTCGAGCCGGTTGGGGCTGGATGAACAGAACCGAACAGGACCACCCCGTGGAGGGCAGGATGAACAGTAGACGGTGGAGGGCAGGATGAACAGTACCCGTGGAGGGGTGGTTGAATAGGAGCCCGGGGAGAGGGCTGGTTGAACAATAGCCGGTGGAGTAGCGCGCGGTGGAGGCTGGATGAACAGGAGCCCGTGGATGAACAGTCGCAGGTGGAGGCTGGAGGAGGTCGACGGTGGATGAACAGTAGCCCGTGGAGGCTGGAGGGGGTCGACGGTGGAGATGAACAGTATCCCGTGGAGTCCCGTTTTGCGGTACGCCACACCCCTCCCGATGAACAGGACCCCCGTTTCGACTGTAGCGCTCCAACACAAGTCCGTTTCCTCCGTTTTGCGGTACGCCACACCCCTCCCGATCAACAGGACCCCCCGTTTCGACCATAGGAGGTCCGTTTCCTCCATTTTGCGGTACGCTAGACCCCTCCTGATGAACAGGATCCCGTTTCGAACGTGGTCGGTCGAACACAAGGCCGTTTCCTCCGTTCTGCGGTACGCCATGCCTCGTTTCCATCGGCTGTTCCATCCAGGCCCTCCCGATGAACACGACGACGCATTCTGTTCCGACCCAGCCGGTTGGCTCCCCATGAACACGACGACGACGCTGTTTCTCCGTTCCGACCCAGCCATGTACACGAGCCCTGGCCGTATGTATGCGCGAGTAGGCATTCGAGACCCTGCCCGTATGTACGTACGTGGCCGTTTTTTGTTTCTTGCACACTGACCGCTGTACGTACATGTACATGCTACGTGCGCGCCTCTACTACGACACGTGCGCGCCTCTACATCGACCAATATGTACGTACACGTTCGCGGCCAGAATGACAACGCTACGTACGCTTCGACCAGGTAGGTCCCGACTGTCAGGCACTTCCTTGCCTGCGAAGATGTAGCTGGTGGGCCCCAGCAGTCAGGGGGGCGAATCGTTTTTTTTTCGGACGCACTTCCTTGCGTGCGAAGATGTAGCTGGTGGGTCCCCGCAGTCAGGGGGAAACGTTTTTTTGCGAAATACGGTGGCCCATCCGATGGGTCCCAGCTGTCTGGTGGAGGAATAATTATTTTGCGCGTAATAAGGAGGCACTTCCTTGCTGTGGCCGTGGACCCAACTGTCAGCCTCTCCACGTACAGTCCATGTCCGATGGAAGCCGTTCCTTGACCACGTTGACCACGCCGCGCCGAGAGCACCAGGGCGGTGGACGACGACGAGGCCTAGGAAGGGGACGACGCGGAGCCGGGGAAGACGCGGCAGTGGAAGCCCGCGCGGAGAGGAGTACGAGGGTTCACTGGTTCGCTGCGGTGTGAGGTTGCCGTCGCCGCAGGGCCTGGCCAGCATAGTAGGGGGCGGTGAGGCCTCCGCAGCAGCACAGCCGGCCACGGGAGGCAGGAGCATGCGGCACGACCGGCGCTGCTTTGGGCGGATGGAGCAAGAAGACCAGAGGTTGAAGAAGCACTAAGGCCGTTGGATGGACATCGTTTGGTCACTGGAGCTAGAATCGTTCATATTGACTAAGTTGACAAAGCCCTCCGTCCCCGTCAACTTAGTAGGCCCACAAGTCAGCCTCCCACCAAGGTGGGTCCCAGCTGGCAGGGGGGTATTCATTTTTTTGTGCGCAATAAGGAGGCACTTCCTTGCGTGCGAAGATATACTTGGTGGGTCCGACCTGTCAGCGGAGGGAACATTTTTTCGCGAAATACAGAGGCCCTTCCGGCGGGTCCCAGATGTCAGGTGGAGGAATCATTGTTTTGCGCGTAATAAGGAGGCATTTCCTTGTGTGCGGCTGTGGACCCAGCTGTCAGCCTCTCCACGTACAGTCCACTTCCGATGGATGTCGTTCGTTGACCACGTTGACCACGCCGCGCCGAGAGCACCAGGGTGCTGGACGACGGTGAGGCCTACGAAGGGAACGACACGGAGCCAGGGAAGATACGACAGTGGCTGCCCACGTGGTGGAGAGTACGAGGGTTGACTGGTTCGGCTGCCGTCGCCGGAAAATAACAGGAGGTGTGGGTGAGTAGAGGGATAGACATGCCAGGGATGCGAGTATATGATGGGGCTGTGAGGCCTGCCCGGCAGCACAGCCGGCCACGGGAGGTGGGAGCAGGCGGTTCCGACGGCGCTGGTTTGGGCGGCTGGGGCAGGAAGATCAGAGACTGAAGAAGCATGATTGCCGTTAGATTGACATCTAACGGTCTGACGCTGGTAGAGTCGATTGTTGACTAAGTTTCTTTTTTGATAAACCTTGTGTACGCATGAACTTAGTAGGCCCACAAGTCAGCCTCCAAATCTGTGGCAGACAACATAGAGCCCATTTGCTATTTTTTAATAATTTGCAGCCCATTTGCTAATTCTTAAGTAAATTATTACAGCCCATTTTCTGCCCAGGACCACGGTCAAAAAGTTCAACCTTATTTTGCATATTTCGGTGGAGTCCGAACTTTTGTAATCCCGAAATGATAATTTTTTTAAGAACTTATTGATTTGCCAAAAAATCGTTTTGTTTTTGTAAGCAAATAAGATGTGGGACAATTGAGTTGGTTTAAGGGAAAACCAGTGGTAAAAAAATCAGCGCTGGGAGGGAAAGCAACAACAAAAATAAGGATGTAAATATGAAAAGTGAATTTTATGTATTTTCAATATAATGATACGTGTATATGAACTAGTAAACTATAGGTAGAGATTAGAAAACGGATGTAGGACATGCGTTTCAAGAGGAAAATAGAAATGGGCTGTGTGTTTGATTAAGTAAAAAAAGTGCTTGTGGATGTTGTAAGACAAAATATAACTAACGCTGGCGGGCCACAGGCCAGTAGATACCTACTGGATCTTTGTGCCCCGTTGTCGTCATGGGTTGGGCCTATTAAAAACAAAACCAAGCCTGGGTAGTCTACAGCCCAGTTGAAACTTGCTCGACCTGAAAAAACAGTGCTCAATAAACGAGAGAATTCTGCAAGTACAGACTGATAACTGGGATGCAGCAGGGATATTGTTTTTTTGTCGTGATAATAAGAGCATGCACTTGTTTTGAAAAAATTGGAGAACTGGGAATTCGAACGGCAGGTGCTTATGCTACCCATCAAATAAAAATCAGGTGCCTGAAAATTCGTTTCGAAACAAATGAATCAGCTTTATATCCACGTCGACCTCGGCATGATGGTTGGAAGCAAATGCCAAGTTCATACCAAAAGATCGTTAACAACAATACCAACTTGCGGACGACAAGGTAGTACAAGTACCAATACCAAACTAACTTATAATCTTTTTACTCCTGGCCCTAGTGTTCGTCTGGTAGAAAATCTTGCAGAGGACCAGCTCCCGCTCCTTCTCTTGCTCCAGGTCCCCGAGGTGGTACTGGTGCATCACCCAGTTGGTCCTTTGCTGGTCGAAGTTCTTGTTGGTGTGCAGCACCAAAACCTTTTTGCTGCCCGTCTGCTGGCCGTTGACCATCACCGGCAAGGTATTACCGGTGTTGTGCCACATCGCGTGCATGCCGCACTCCGACTGTATCTTGCGACGTGTCCACGTGCCCCTTTTGACGCCCTGGAATTGCGCTGGAAGAAATGCTTGCTTAGGCCACTCAGTGTGATACCTGCAGTATTGTCGAATACATGTTTTAGTGTACGTAGTTGGCATTTTCATAACATCTTTGGCATGTTGCAGTCACTTGTTTCACTTTTTATTAACTTTCAAATTGTAATTGCTTCACCAGGTCTGCGTCTAAAAAGAAAAATAGAGCTATAAACAAAGGAATATGTTTGTGCAAGTAGACGGCCGATCGGTGTCTTACCTGGAAATTTCTCACGATGGGTGTAGCATATGCCGTGCTCGCTGTCGATGGTTGGTATGAACAAATCGATGAGAGGGTGAGATCTCGCGCTGTCAGCACTCACTTTGGCCTCAAGGTGCTCGATCAGCTCCTGATCCGTGGGATCGAACTTGACGCCAGCTGGCAGCACCGGCCAATCCTTCTTCGACTTGCATGGGTTAATTCCAGTTATATGGTAGTCAATGTATGATCAGTCGACTGTTTTAAGTGAATGATGAAAGATTTCGACAGAGAAGTGGTACTCCAAATCTGAAGTCCAGAATACCCGAACACGCCACTGAGATTCTTGTGTCACCCCACGCGCAGCATGTTGTCACGTCAATTCAATGTGTGGACATGATGAATAATTTGACCGACGTATACTAGTACTGCTACTGTACTACTTACTAGTCGTATTTAGTGTCACATTTTAACCATAGGTTTAACTAATAAGTACGCACTTGAAGCCTAAGTGATATATATATATACTGCACATCATCTCCATTATCATTATAAGTACATCATGCGCAGGTGAGTTAGGATGCACTTGATCCCAGAAAGGTATCTATCCTTCAAACCAGAGGAGTGCTTCAAACTAACAACAGTCCAACAAAAGTGGGTCGTGCTACAGCAGCAAAATACATGGCTCAGTCTACATATCAGTATGAATCAAGTTGTGCATATTTGCTGTTGGCATGAACCACATCGCCGCATGTCGAGTTTGCAAAAGCCATCCATCGCATGGAAGCTTGATGCCTTTCACACACTGAAGATTATCTCGCAACAAGCTGTGTCGACGAATCTCTGGATATGGTGATTCATGAAACCCATGATATGATGTGTAAACACAGCCCCCCTGGCGAATGGAAGTTGCATAGCACGGTAATCATCGCCATTGATATGATCGATGATTGGTTGGATGATCGGATAATTGAGCCCGAGGAACATGGAGTGGTTGCCGAGGCTGTAAACCCGCCTCCAGTTGAATACGCCTGGCCCAACGGAGCTGGGATCTTTCTTGAACATGAAGCAGCCATAGCCATCAATGTCACGAACGCCCCAGGCATTGTACTGCATGTGGTTTGATGAAATGGTTTGGTCAATTTGGTACGTGAAAATGAGCATCAAATGACCACCGTCAGCTGAACGAGCGATAAACCACCACCCATCGGCTGGTATGATTCCAGGTCCTGGAATCATGAAGGCCAGCGCATTTGCGTCTGCTGCAACAATTCAAATTGGTGACCAAAAGGACAAAAATAAACAATCATGTTCAGAGTATGTGTGGAATTAAGATTATTATAACAGTGACACATATCATAGATAGAGAATTGCAATGCCGTGGTCATAATCATACCCCAAGTTAAAAAAATAAGCCAATGGCTTTCATATTCTAGCAATATATCATGGTTCAAACATCATGTAACAATGAGAGGAAAACAGATATGACAGGGCCTACTCATATTCTACCATAGCACTTACTATAGTTATCATATCAACTCTAACCAATAACACGCGTTGTTATAAAAATCCTGGAAATGAGAGTAACATATAGCAATCATGAGGTTATACTCATAATATCTATTCTAACAATCATTAGATACCAATTGTTCTCATATCAACTCTAACAATAACATGTGTGGTCATAAAAATCTAGGAAATGAGAGGAACATATAGCAATGATGTGGTTATAGACATACTATATATTCTAAATTTGTAACAATGAACAGGCAGTCGCATTCTTAAGGTAAAGATGAGATGAGATAGAACAATTACACGACGATAGATTCCACCAGTATAGGCAGCCAATCTGTGCGTCGACCGCATAAACGATGCCCTCGTGCACTATAGCACCAGGCAGAAGTGTTGGGTGAAGAGGATCGATGATGAGCCATAACCATGTATGGCGACCAGATTCCAGATAGACTAATCCCATGTTGAACACGGCAATGAGCTTGTAATCCATGTAGTCTTCTGATGGTGTGGGCACTTCGCAGACGACAACCTTCAGCAAACAGAGGTCGAGCCAAAAGCTCGACGCGTCTCGTGCATAGTAGGCAGGAGTGTCCGGCGGGCCGCAAGGCTCGATGGAGGCGGTATCCAAAGATGGAAGGGTGATCTCTCGCTGGGTGTAGATATCCACGAGACGCCACGGACTACCGGATTGGTGTATGAGGACGATCCAGTTGGCCTTCATGCCCGCCCAATAGTGGTCGCGCATGAAGGGCAGGTGGACGGGTAGTGGTAGCATGTCGAGGGGCACCACGGCAACCTCCGTAGGTTCATCAAGTCGGTGTCTGGGCCACCTGCGAGAATCGGGCATCAGCAAGCAGGGTGTCTTGAAAAGAGCCGGCCGATTGCAGACGAGTAGATGGTACAAAGACACCGAGCATGCGGCCAGACGGATGGTGCTGAGTAGGTCCATACGATTACAGATCTGCTCCAAGAGAACATCGGGGAGGGAATTCCAATCACGGCTCTGCGTGTCAGTCGGTTCTGCCAGTGAGGTTTTCGGTGCCTGCGAGCCAGCAGGGAAGTGGATTCGGGCGGGCGAGCGAAGAAGCTTCTCCTCGTGTGGCCGAGCAGTGAGCGGGGGGATAGGGTACGCGCGAGCTACCAAGGAAGATAGCGCGGGCGGGCGAGCAGTGAGCGGGGGGAAATGGTGTGCGGCCGACAATGGGGAAGAGAGGAGGAGGAAGAAGAGAGGAGGAAGAAGAGTGGAAGACGGGGAAGAAAGTGCATTAAATCTCAGTTCTACTACTACTACCAGGATATACCGTCCTTCGGATTGTAAATAGTTACACCGATGACATGTGGGTCTACCACAAGAGGGCCCATATGTCAGTTAATGGAGGACAAAAGCGTTCTCTACTGGCAAACATGATGGCAGTACTGGGTAAGGCTGATTTAGTAACACCAACACGCTGGTTCAGCTTATTAATTAAGTGTCCCATCTGCTGCAGCGTGTATTGTCACTTCACTATGAAGACTAGTTGAATAGTTCTCTCTGACCGAGATGGGGAATAATGGATTGCGAAGACTTCCTTTCTACATTATCCCTATGCCTCTACGCTCACTTCACTCATTTTGCTCCGTACGTAGTCACTTGTTGAAATCTCTAGAAAGACAAATACTCCGTATTTGGGAACAAAGGGAGGATTTTACTCCGTATTTGGGAACAGAAGGAGGATTTTACTCCGTATTTGGGAACAGAGGGAGTATCACCATATGGAGGGAACAGAGGAAGCTTGAATTATGAACATGTCAATGGGATGGAGTAAGCCCCATGCATGCATGCATGCAACATGCAACACTCACACGTACACATGGACGCACGCAACACTCACGCACCCATGCGGCACACAGCACACGATGCAACACACACGCTCACGCTCAAGTGCTCAACCTACTCCCTACGTCCGTGAAAGACTGTACATTTAGAGATTTACACATTGACCAGGGCATAATTAATGCCCAAAAGTTATGTGTGCATGCGACCATTGAGAGAAGAAGATTAAATGAAAGTCGTTGCATGCTGTGATTAAGGATAGACATGTAGCCTATACCTAGAGCACAAGTTGGTGCATTAGTAAATCAATATCGATTTAGATTGAAGGCTAAATGCATTGGAAGTGTAGATGTACTACACTCTTTGTTTTTTAGCTGATTTCTTTGCTCTGCCAACTGACAGGTGGGACCCAGAAACCAGGTGACAATTTAACCAGTCAACAAAGTGCCACGTCGACTATGTGGCCGGTCAGTAGGGTGCAATACGGTGCTCTATGATGAGCTAGTGATCGTATAATCACCGCAAAACTATATATAGTGACCGTAAAGAGCGTATTCTTACATACGTTGACCGCCAGTGTATTTTTCTTGTTTCAAATTAAGCCATATTAACCGGAAAGGACGCGGTATGGAATAGTACTAGTACTGCTTTGATGTGTCCCGTCAACTCGCCGAACGAGGAGAAGCTTGCTTACTACGCCTCTCCCTCGCCCACGCGCGCGGTGGTTTGCAGGACGAGGAGAGGGTTTTGACTACAGCGCGCCCTCTCCCTCTCCCTCTCCCTCGCCCTCGCCCTCGCGGTGGACGTGCAGCAGTTCAATCGGTGTCAGATTGCCAGAAGCATAATCTGTACTGTAGTATCATCATTGTTGGACCTTCCGAAGAGGCGAAGAGCCAAGTGCAAGGTTCACACGAGTACGAACTGTTGAACCTCCCGAAGAGGCAAAGAGCCAAGCGCAAGGTTTTATAGGAGTTGTCGTCCAAGTAGGAGCGTACTACAACTATAGCGAACGATGCTACTGCATGATGCCGCCACGTCACATATATCCAAAGCTGTGCCACCTTTTTTTTTTCTCAAAGAGCGTATTGGAGCCCGTGCAACAACCACACAAGTTGCACGTACACATAACACATTTACTAGTAATAAATTCTTAAGGACAAATGCTAGTATGCCACACAAGTTCATCTCCAATTCATGTGATAAATTTGTGCACGACTAGTCTACGTATATTCACAGCGCTACCGTTCACAATTTACCGTACTCCACTCACACGTTATAGACGGGCTACATGTCCTCCTCCAGGTTCCAGTCCCAGGTGTTCTTCATGGATGGCACGATCCATAGCGGTGGGCAACGGGAATCATTGTCGCAGCTTTCTAGTCCGGTTCCACACGATGGAGACTCATCCAAGCTGAAGCGGCATAAATCAGGGATAGCGTGTCCAAGCATGTCGTTCATCCGGCGGTGCGCACGGAAGACACAACCATGCTTCATGAACGGCAGGCCTTCCGTGTCGTGCACGGAAGGTGGCATCCGCTTCACAATGGGGTAGCTGTCCCCAATGAAAAGCGAGCACTCTCCAAGAGTGTTCCTCGGCACCCACGTAGCATCACGGGGGTCGAACTCGGCGCCGTTCATCTGGTACACGCGGCATCTCATATCTGGACACATGGTGACATACATAGTCAAGGTCCATGCATAATAATGTTGTGCTCAAATCTGGCGGTCAGTAATACTGTGCAGCAAATAGTACTACTCCGGTATAGAGGAAGTAAAATAACCGGCTTATTATATATAACCACTGTTGGCTACATGGATGAGATAGTAAGACATGGAAAAACAAAAATGGTGGCAGCTAGTGGGTTCTAGTCTTCAAGGGCCTAGCTAGCTATACGCGTCCTCCAAGGTAAAAAGTACTCCTACTAGTATGTAAGTAGAGTACTAGTACAACAATGAAAGAGAAGGCGAGAGGGTTAAAAAATGGAATACCTGGGTAGATGGTGACGGTCCGATCGTGGTAGATTGTGTGACCATGTTGCACATCAGTGGTACCATGGGTAACAACTGCTAAGATAGTTGATCCCAATATGCCAAAGTCAGCTACAAGGTTCCAGGTTAGACCGAATCGCGGATGCAAATGCACATCCAGGATCGGCGATCTTATTTTGATCGCGGGATGACTGGTCCCTGCAAAATAATGGAGTACCGTTAGGGATGCAAATGATGGTTTGTGCATTCCGTTTGTAATCTCCCGTACCGTAGGATGGCAACCAGATGAAACAAGTCCCCTGGCTTGTCACCGCGAAGATGCGGCCTAGATGCCGCACGGCGTCTTCGAACGTGTAGGGGTACAAATCTGCCGCCACCAACATGCGCCAGCCTCTGCCATTACTGCCTCTTTCATTGATGGCAATCCTGATGTCGAACACCGCGGTGAGATAGTAATCGTCGTAGCCGTGTCGCTTTGTCGGTGGGTTCGCAATTGCTATCTTCTTTAATCTCATGTAGGCATCATCATACGTATTCAAGCCCAGCCAGTCTGGAAGGCCCATCCCAATGGTGGAGAAGGGGTCTACCGGAACGGCCGCACTGATGTGGATGTTGTGCAAAATGATGGTGGTATCCGGCCGGAGGTATGCAAGCCAATCTTCGTTGGCACCGACCCCAGACCTATATATAAGATGGTGGGCAGCGGAGAAATTACGGGATGGAAATGGAATAACTAAGTACTACCTGATCAAACTCCATTACTGACCTGCTCATCGGACAAAATCCGACTACCTCTCAATGTCGGCAACTCTGGCGGAGTCAACGTGCAACCATGGCCAATGAGCGGTGGACTGTTCGAAGGAGTGCCCCATATAAGAACCTTCTCCTCGAGGACGCATGGAAGACCAACAAGCATGGCCTTTTCCCAAGCCATTTTAAGCACCGTCTTGAAATAGTTGGTGCAGATAGCACCGAGTCTTGCGGTGGTGAGGACGTCGGAGCGGCGTGCGATTTCTCCCAGAGGATCGTCGTCCAAGGTCTCCCAGCCCCGACGAGGAGGAGAACCGCCTGGCGAATCCATGGGAGCAGTGACAAACTGCCTTCTCTTCGGGGGGAGGGGAACTGGCGAGGAGGAGATAAGAGCGTAGTAACCGCAGGGCCTCATCCCTTCCAACTGTAGATCGTTCCTTCCAACTGTAGCGAAGGGGTGAGGCTATTATTTACTACTAGTACTAGCATTATGGGACGTTATGGGATTGCATTATACTGTAAATAATAGCACTAGTAAGAAATTTTTGGCACTAGCTAGTAGTTTTTGGTGGGGATTAAGAAATTTTGGGTATGCTTTTGCTATTTTTTGTACACGCCAACTAGTGTCAAAAAACGTCTTACATTATGTGACGGAGGAGTACGTACTCGTACTGTATCAGTACTAGTACTACTTTCTGAACTAGTAGTGCGAGGGTACTACTAGTGCTATGTATTGTACTTCTAGTATAGTGCACCAGTTTTGAACTCTTGAATCTCAGGGCCAAGGAGCTACAGTTGGAAGTGGAGGGTACTACTGTTCTCTAGAACCATTGCTGTACTATCAATGCAGGGAAAGTACACTTGCGTAGTGGCCTAGTGGGTACTCTCGGTGCTCTATTCAGCCGCCCCTCTCACGTAGCTGGCCTACTCAGCCGCTCCTCTCACGCACACACTAGCAGCTTGTTTATCAGCGACGGTTACTGCGGGGGCAGAACATTTGAGTTATTTGTGGAGGTGTAATGGATCTCATCGAACTTTGTTAGTAGTTCCTTCTTTATGAATGAGATGAAGCAAAGCTTTTGCCTCCGTTTAAAAAAACACGTCAAGAGGAATTTCTTTTATAGTAGAGCCGATAATGGAGTGAAGTCCATGCGTGCAACGCCACAAGCTAAAGAGTACTCCAATGCCCCGCCAGGCTATGGAGTAGTAGTAGAGCACTTTACGTACAGAGCCATATTGCACAGTTCCCAATGCCCCGCCAGGCTTTTCCGGCTCCTCGGGCTTAATTGGGAGGCGCTAGTTTAAATATGCTACTAGCTGATGAGGAAGCTGCAAGCGAGGTGTGGCTAGGGCGAGCACGCGAGCCACGAGATGCTGGGAAGGAAAACCCGTTCACGTGGCTAGGCTATCCAGTGCACCTAGATTGTGGTGCCGCACGTCCGTTTGACTTCAAAACTCAAACTACCCGTGTAAAATATTGGCTCGCAACGAAGTTACTATTTAAGAAAAAGGCCGCCGTGCGTTCGGCCGGGATCGAACCCACAAAACGAGGTATACACTCCCGCGACCACTAGTAGTACTCATTGGAGTACAACGCAACCTAGAATCACCTTTTGTCGCTAGTAGTACATTGTTCCTTACAAGAAACCCCTAATAATGCAAGAAACCACTAATAATGCCAAGAAACTACTACCACTTGCATACGTGGCAGAATTAAGATAAGACTACCTTATCAACCATTGTACATGCTCTTACCAACCAGCCCTACCAAGAAACGACTACTCTACAAAGTGCCGCTATAGGCACGTTTCAACCTGTTTGGATACATTTGTTGTCAATCTAACCCTGGCATCCAAACACCACTTTGGTTAGAGTTAGTTCAGGGTTAGAATCTAACCTCTGACTTAGAGTATCCAAACAGGGCCCGTGTCGCCCATTTAGTCAACGCCTTCTATTCGACCGGGTGTAATGACTTGTGGGACCTACATGTCAGACTGCACAAAGATCCCCGAGTGACCTCCTACCTCCGGCCCGTCCACCTAGTCATCCTCGGCCATGGGACGCAGCTACCGCCACTGGCAAAAGGCGAGGTCAAAACCGCCGGTGGTGCGGAGCCCATCTTGCGGCAGCCCGGATGCCAGCTCTGCCCGGCGCTCGTGGCCGCTAGCTAGCCAAGATAGCTCCGTCCAGCTGCTTGTCTGCAAGGTTTGCTAGCTAGATTGGCACGGCGGCGTGGCGGCTTGCTCGCGCGCGCCGCACTAAGGCCAGCCATCTGGCTCGAGCGAAGGCCAGCGCGGCGGCTTGCTCGCTCGTGAGTCACACTCGGGACAGCCTGCCAACCCGTGCGGAGGCCAGCGCGGCGTCCGGCCCGTCGGGCGAAGCGGCGGCCAACTCGCTTATCACCGGCGCCACCGACGAACACGCATCAGCACTGTTTGAAGTAATGTTCAGGACAAATAATGATTTGAGGGGGAATAATAGGATAGAAGGTCAGATGTGGGTCCCTCGTGTCAACGGTCAAACAAAATGTGTTGGTTTAAGCTGCCTCGTCAGCACGGACGTGTGGGCCAACCCTGTCATAAATGGGTTTAAACTAACCTAATCGGTAGGTAGTAGTTATTGGCGTGGATTAAGAAATTTTGGGTATGTTTTTGCTATTTTTTGTACAATAGATTCTTCCTAGGGCTGGTTGAAAGTGGTAGTTTTTTGTTAAATACTCTACATATTGTAAGTAGGAGTGAAAGTTAAGCTTTGGAACCCAATAAGCAAGGCTAGTTACATAGTGCATATGTGTACATGATTGAAAGTAAATATCAATCATGAGTGACTAATATCTTGATGGAAAACTCGAAACTATGGAATACTAGGGAATTTTTTTTGCATGGTTGGAAATACTAGCAATGTTCATGTGCGTTGCAACGAATCATAATTAGAATAATACTTATTCACAAACTTGATACAAAACACTCTAATTTTGATATACATATATCACTAGAGATATATTATGTTTCAATTAGAATATATTCCTTGGGCTGTTTTGGTGAGGTCAGGGAGGGATGTGGTCGGTTTTAAGATACTAATTATGGGTTTTTCTGCAAATTGGTAGACAAGTGGGATGTTTGTGAGAAAAGGCAACAACTTACCTCACAGTCGTTAGATGTAGATCTAATGGTCACAAACGACGGATGGCAGACACACCATCATCACCAACTTATTCTGTAGGAGTACTAGCAAGATCCGTGCATTGCACGGAACATCAAGTTGCATTTTTTATAAAAACACTCATTGTGATTGACCCATGCGGGAGTAATCCCATGTGTAAAAACTAATGATATCTCGAGAAATAGGAGATAAGGTGAAGAGGAGTGGGGCGTGGTGGTGATCGGTGGTCGGACTGAGCGGAGGCATGGGGATTGATGACGCCGGCAGCGGCCACCGGGCCAGTTTGTTCCAGAGGCTTCCTTTCTTAATTGCTCAACAATGAGGTTGTTGGAGATAAGGATGAACGAGGGAAGGCCTTGTCTACAAATGTGGAGAGGGGTGCGGGTATCTTTTAGTTTAATTTCCATCAGTCAGATATAGATCGGACGGTCTATATTGCAAGATGGCACGCGTACCATCATCACCAACTTGGTTTTTTATAAGAGAAGAAATAGAAGTATGGAGATACAAACGTATTACCGATACTTGTTTCCGTAAACTAGCATCTACATTCTATTCAACGCCTCAGCATGTGAGGCCTTAGCACAATGACTTCTCGACTGTGTAAAACAAAGGTTTTCCCGTCGCCTATAAGGAGGGGGTGACGGCGGCGCGCTTTTTGGCTTGCTCTAGTCCTAGTAGTCATACTAGGTGGTCTAAGCACGTGTAGATTTATTCTTTTTCATGTCTCGTGTTCGCCGTACTGCCATGACTGTTGATGAATAGACGGTAAGTTATTCACGGGGAAACCCTTGTTGAGCGTGTTTGCGAGAGAGAGAGAGAGAGAGAGAGAGAGACAGTGTGCGTGTGTGATATGTATAGAGACTGAGGCAATGATAACAGATTCTTTGTGTCTATGTGTGTGGAGGATAGAGAGAGACATGTACATGGGGCTTTGTGTTGACGTGGAGACACATATAAATAATTAGAGAGTGAGTGTGCGAGATACACATGCGAACATGGGGAGAGATGAGGATCTAGATTAATGGGTGTTTGTGCGTGTTTGTGTGTGTTTGTGCACGCGTTTGTGTGTGAGAGGGAGTGTGTGTATGTGGAGTAGAGGGACCACTAATGATGTAACCTAGTATAAGGGAAGGGGGAATGGTGTGACATGTGTAGTAGCGGGATAGCATGGGTGCGGGCAGGGGGAGCAGACTATTTGGAAGAGACATCGATTGTGTGTGGGAGAGGGGTGTGATGCCCCAAGACCAAGACCTCCCTTTATTTGTTGTGTTATGTCCATGCTTGCATGCTTGTGATGTTTGTTTTATTGTATTTTGCATCATGGTCATCATTGTTGTTGCATGTTTGTTGAGTGCCTTGTCGTATTTTACTTCTGGCATCATGTTCATCGTTTATTATATTGCCTTATGCCTTCCTTGTTTGTTTTGCCATGCCTATCTCTTGTCATATTGCTTTTGGTCATTCATGTTGTTGCCATGAGAATCATGTGCATTAAACTCATCCTTATGTTACATGTTACTTTCATGTTGTGTGTGCATCAACCCTTGTCACCCTCTCAAACCATGCCCATGCTTCATCCACCTCTCCATCTCTTTCTTTCTTTTGGCAAGTGCCATTTTTCACTCCTCCATTAATGTTCATCTTCTACCTATAAATCTTGCTACATGTCCCGAACCTCTCTGCCTAATTTCACCTCCATTGAAGTTCTTTTGGTCAGGTTAAAAAATGACCCAAGCTTGAATTATATTCAAACTTGTTTTATTTTTCAACCTCTAAAATTGCCCAACTCAATTTTATCAAATAGTGGGTAATTCCAGGAGCTTGAGGATATTTTTATATCTGCAAAACTCCTCTCCTACCCCCTCGCCTTTTTATTTTTCCTTGCAGCTGCTTATTAGTTATCCAGCAAATAAAGGGAAGGGAAAAGGCCTTGCCTGGGCTTCCCGCAGCCAGCAGCCCACCTAGGCACCGCAGCCAGGCGCAGCCCAGCAGCCCATCCAGCCCACTCGTTCAGAGGCGTCGTCAACCTCCTGTACGGCGCGCATCCAGCATGTCCACGTCGACAACCGCATTGATTTGATGGCCATCCGGCGTCCCTAGCCCTTATATATCATGTCCAAAACCCTACCCGGCCTCCCCTTGACCGATTCAGACCCTCTCCTTCCATCGCCGCCGCCAGGTAAGGCTAGCCACGCCACGCCGTCGCCCTGCCCACCATGCTCCGGCCGAGCTTGAGCTCGAGCTCGGGGTAGCTCGTCGCCGCGCCTTCGACCCCCTCGGCAACTGTGGAGAGGAACGCCAAGTCCCTCTTCTTCCCCTTCCACCATGCCCTCACCGCCACGGCCTCCGGATCTACCTCCCCGTCGTCCTCTTCCTCCCCTGCTTCACGGACAGTAGCCCCACCAATTTCAGAGCTCCATCACATCGTCTACGGCTCGTCTCCGTCGACCCCATCGTGTCTTTGGGTGAGCTGGGTACCGCACCTCCCTCTCCCATCTGTCTCTTTTGCATTTAGGCACCCCTAGGGTTCGTCCGATCCATGTCTTTGCCGTGCTCCCGATGATCCGGCGAAGCCTGTAGTTCTCTGTTGCTCGCGTAGATGCATTAGCGTCTCCGTGCTCTGGTTCTCGCCTAGCGCGCCCCTCCGCTGGCCTCACCCCGCACACGCACACGCCCTTGCACCTAGAAGCCCCAAGCACACATGCTCCTTAGCCTAACCCGCACACCCGCCGTGGCCTCCCAAGCCCCGTCATCACCACGGCTAACCTCGCCGGCTCCGTCCTCGCAGCCGTCGTCTTCTCTGCCTATACAGAGAGGCTCGGCCCTGGGCAATCTCTTAAGGGGCCGCGCCCCTTCCTATCAACTGCAGCCGCGGCAGCGCAGTGGTTCGCACCACGCTCCTGCATCCTGGAGGTCTGGGGTTCGAATCCCAGGAGCCCCTATTTTCTGCACTGCTTCCATATTTTTTTTGCTCACACACACTCAGCCGCTTCGGGCCAGATTTGCTGCTGGGCTTCCACAGTGCGCAGCATTCGGCCCGCATCCTTTTTTATGTTCACTGCGATTTGTCTAATTCCAAGTGCATGCATATTTGCAGAAATGCCACTGGTTTTGCATTGTTGATAACTAAAGATCCATGCATTCAAATGAAACATGTCATATATGCATTTTGTTCATATTTTCATGTTCTTTAATAGTATGCAACTTTCATCCTTGTTTAAAATGTTTAAAATGTTGTTTGTTTAAATTTGCTCGATTGCCATGTTAAAATGATTTATTTCATAACTAAATAACCGTAGCTCCAAATTTAATAAACTTTATATGTAAATGGGGTAGAAAAATGCATAGATTAACTTGGTGCACTTTATTTTCCTGTTTAACAACAATAAAATATGGTTTTAGGCAGAACAGTACCAATTCCAAAATATGGACATGAGGATTTTCCGGAATTGTTGTTTGTTGTTCCGGCCTCATTTAAACTTGCCTAGATAGGTAGTTTTCATATGCTTCACCCCCTTGCCATGTTTAATAACATTTAATATTGTTGGGTACATAAACGAGAGAGAACTAAATAATTGATGTGGTGATTCGCAATATGCAACGAGTTGCATATTGAGCTCCACTTAATTTGTAGCGTTGTATGTTGCACTTTGCCATGCCATGCTCATTAAATCGGACATGCATCATACTTGTTATGCCATGTGTATGTGGTGGTTGTTTACTATGTTGTTTGTTTCTTTCCGGGTTGCTTCTCTCGTTAGCTTCGGTTTCGTTCCGGAGTTGTGAGGATTTGTTCGACTCCGTCCGGTTGTCTACTTCGTGGACTCGTTCTTCTTCCTAGCGGGATCTCAGGCAAGATGACCATACCCTCGAAATCACTTCTATCTTTGCTTGCTAGCTGTTCGCTCTATTGCTATGTCGCGCTACCTACCACTTGCTTATCAAGCCTCCCAAACTGCCATGAACCTCTAACCTTTGTCACCCTTCCTAGCAAACTGTTGTTTGGCTATGTTACCGCGTTTGCTCAGCCCGTCTTATAGCGTTGCTAGTTGCAGGTGAAGATGAAGATTGCTCCATGTTGGATTATGTTTATGTTGGGATATCACAATATCTCTTATCTTAATTAATGCATCTATATACTTGGTAAAGGGTGGAAGGCTCGGCCTTATGCCTGGTGTTTTGTTCCACTCTTGCCACCCTAGTTTCCGTCATGCCGGTGTTAAGTTCCTTGATTTTGCGTTCCTTACGCGGTTGGGTGATTTATGGGACCCCCTTGACAGTTCGCTTTGAATAAAACTCCTCCAGCAAGGCCCAACCTTGGTTTTACCATTTGCCTACCTAAGCCTTTTTCCCTTGGGTTCTGCAGACTCAAGGGTCATCTTTATTTTAAACCCCCGGGCCAGTGCTCCTCTGAGTGTTGGTCCAAACCCGTCAGTCGCCGGTGGCCACCAGGGGCAACTCTAGGCTCGCCTATCGGAAGCTTGGACAATCCGGTGTGCCCTGAGAACGAGATATGTGCAGCTCCTATCAGGATTTGTCGGCACATTCGGGTGGCTTTGCTGGTCTTGTTTTACCATTGTCGAGATGTCTTGTAAACCGGGATTCCGAGACTGATCGGGTCTTCCTGGGAGAAGGTTTATCCTTCGTTGACCGTGAGAGCTTATAATGGGCTAAGTTGGGACACCCCTGCAGGGTATAAACTTTCGAGAGCCGTGCCCGCGGTTATGTGGCAGATGGGAATTTGTTAATGTACGGTTGTAGAGAACTTGACACTTGACTTAATTAAAATACATCAACCGTGTGTGTAGCCGTGATGGTCCCTTTTCGGCGGAGTCCGGGAAGAGAACACGGTTTTCGGGTTATGTTTGACGTAAGTAGGAGTTCAGGATCACTTCGTGATCATGACTAGTTGACGACCGTTCCTTTGCTTCTCTTCTCGCTCTTGTTGGCGAAAGTTAGCCCTTTCCTACCCTTAAGCTTAAATAGTCTTGATCTCGCGGATGTGAGATTGCTGAGTCCTCGTGACTCATAGATACTTCCAAATAGTTGCAGGTGCCGAGGATACCAGTGCAAGTGATGCTACTGAGCTCACGTGGGAGCTCGATGAAGATCTTGTTCGTTGTGTTGTTTCTTTTCATGTTGATCAGTAATGGAGCCCAGTTGGGACGATCAGGGATCTAGCAGTTGGGTTGTCTTCTTTTCTTTTGGTTCCGTAGTCGGACCTATGTGTGTACTCTGAATGATGTATGATTTATTTATGTATTGTGTGAAGTGGCGATTGTAAGCCAACTCTTTATCCCATTCTTGTTCATTACAGGGGATTGTGTGAAGATGACCCTTCTTGCGACAACACCACAATGCGGTTATGCCTCTAAGTCGTGCCTCGACACGTGGGAGATATAGCCGCATCGTGGGCGTTACAAGGGGTGTGAGAGCGAGAGAGAGAGAGAGAGAGAGAGCTAGCGATGGAGAGAGAGAGAGAGGAAGAGAGGGGGCGAGAGAGGGGGCGTTTGTGTCCATAAATGGCATATAGATAGGGAGACAATGTTGATGTTGTTTGAAATTGGCCTATGTACGGAGACGCAAGGGAAGCGAGTCATCGTGTGTGTGATAGGGACTTCATGAGAGATCTAGAATAGATGGTGTAGAGAACAATGTGCGAGATCAAGAACGATGATACATTAGGGAGCTATGGAAAGAGTCACGACATACATGTATACAGGGAGGAGCTGGGGCGGGTCCGCATGTGGGAGAGATAGAAAGAGGAGAGTGGTGCACAAGGAGACAAAGTGTGCTTGTTTTGCAGTGGGGGTGGTGTGTGAGGTGAGTGTGCGATAACCACATAACTAGGGAGATAGACGTTTGGGGGCGACGTTTTGTGTGTATGGGAAAGATACACTCTACATAGTGCGTGTGCTTGGGAAAGAGAGATGCCGGGAGACCTAGCTAGAGAGTGGGGGAAGAAATGTGTGCATGCCCAAGAGATAAAGTGATAGAGACCTATATTGGGGTCCGGACTTTAGAAGAGAGAGGGGTGTTAATGTGCTCGTGTGTTGGTGTTTGGGGGAGAGAACGACTTCTGTGTGTGGGGGGGGGCGGCGAGGGTGGTTTGCTTCAGATAAAGAGTGAGGTGTCTATATTTGAGGGACTTTATCGTAATTGAGATATACATGGTCAATAGTGTGTGCACTCAAGGTTGATCAATTTGTTTCACGGTTTGGACTATGAGATAACGATACTTTTGAACATGCGTGATATACTTTGATGTACCAGAATTACAAACCTAAGATTGGAATTTTGAAATTCGACTCCATCATTAGCTTTTGTAATTCATTTAAACGGAGGTACATTTTTAAGCCGGGATTTCGTGATTTCAAATTCATATATCAAACCTAGAGATATACACATACGGGCATGTTCAAACTTTATAATCATCCACTTTATTCATACACATACACATTTTTGCTTTTGTCATCATATTTAGGATAAACACATTTGGAATTTCATTTGAATTGGACCATATGATGGTATTTGCTTGTAGTAGCTCAATGATCCATATTTGAATTGAATGGACAATCTAAGTTTCGACTTGGAGACATTGATTTTCAAAACTTGCACTTTTTTTGCGTGCAAAACAAACAAATTCTCTGCCATGATATCATAGTCGGCCGTACAAGAGCAGAATATAATTTCAGGCGCCAAAAGCTTTCAAACTTCCCACTCTCATTGAAATATCTCGCGCGCAAAAGTTTAGCCCTGTTATATTCCTGTTTTACCCCTGCCACATGAACGGAAAAGGGCTGCTTTGGTAACTCCGTTGTTTTCCCCTCTTTGCCCCCAACATTCTTCCCCAGAGCCCCTCCCCTTCCCCTCCCGACCCCCCCAACCACGGCAAGCCGCCGAATCTAGTCCTACACCACAGCGGTGGACCTCACACCCCGACTGATCTACCTTCCGCACCTTGGAACCCCCAACTGCCAACTCACCACTTCACTGGAGCCGCTTCAGCGACTGGCTTCTACACCACTCCAGATCTCCTTGACCACCATCATGGTCCACCGCACCGGATCTGCTTAACCGGCGCCCTCGTCCACCACAGTGTAGGCCCTTCACTGACTCCCTCGTCCGTCCCTTCGCTGGCCGTTCATACAAGCCCTCGTCCGCCGCAACAGATCCGCCTCACCGAAAGCACTGTACAACGCACCCGCCGAAGCCTTCGTCCACTACACCGGACCCGCTCCACGGATGCCATAGTCAACTCCACCGGCCCTGCTTTACCGACGCCGCAGCCTAATCAGGTTATTTCGATCTATACTTCTTCGTTTTTTCTCTTTATAGTGCAACTGTTCACTTACCGCAGATGAGCTTTCTTGTATGTCGACAGGCGCCGCAACCGTAGCACCGAAGCCGCTTCAACGACGGTGACAGCCGGCCCAAACTCAACCGCAACACGAGCACCATCAATGATCCTTAGCTATCAAGTATGCCAACGATACCTACGCCGTCGAGAATCAGGTACTATTATCCAACGGCCGGCGCCTACATTCACTTTCTTAGCATAAGCACCGCACCTTTGAATTTCTTCAGGGCATCATTCAATTTTCATGAGATGCGTTATTCTGCTTGCACCTGTAGGGCCATACTTCTGGCAGTGAACATGTTACATGTGCTAAATTACATACCAGTGCACATATAGTTAATATGCTTTAGTTTTGTTCTAAGTATTACTGTACTTCCTAGATATCACTGCCTACTATTTTCTTGCATGCTATATTTATGATAATGGTGTTGTTCTGATGCCACCTGTTGGTTCCATCAGACTGCTTCATGTTCTCTATGCTCAATTACACATCAGCAAACTAGCATGTGGTTCCGCTGGTTTTTGTTTGTTTTACCCTACATTTTCTGATGCTAGCTATTACATCACTACTATGAGCCTCTGTTCATTACTTTTTTGTGTGTTCTTGATCTTTCCAAGTTGCATGACTAATTTGATGCTTCTATTAATTATGGAGCTACCAACCCCATCAAGCAAAATATTTGTTCTTTTGGGGCTGGCACCTCGAACAAGCATAAAAATAGAGGGAAGCAGATATATTGTCGTGTATGCGCACACCCTTCTTTCATTAGTTTAGATGAACCATTGATGATCAATTCGAACCAGTGCATGCGATTAAAAATTAATTTTACCTAAATAGAGGGTGCCGAATAAACTACAACAAGTAGATTTGCAACCACGGGATGCTGGCGATATCTTCAAAGAACATTGCAACAGCAACGAGGCTTCACAACAACATATGGTAAGCCAGTGTGTTTTAGTACATGTGAAATGTAATGCGTGTGGGCTGCTTTCTTGGCTTGTGCCCTCAACCTGTAATCCTATAGAATAACAAATAGTTCAGTTGTCTGCTTTGATGTATTTCTTGATTCGAATGCTTGTTTGTTACTTGTTACGCTATACCTGAGTTGGCCAACATGTCAGCAGTGCCTGTTGTACTATCGTAAAGAAATGCATGCCTAGTTCATTTGAGTCCTTAACTTTTCCTCTGAACTTCATCACAAGACTGTCTTCGTAGTTTATATGAGGCCACACTGTTAAGTGCTTTCTCAGATTATTTCAACTGCTTAGATGCCTTGGCAACTTAGCGGTGGTACACTCCCTTTCAACTAGGGATGTCAACTGGGTCCCGTTTAATGCCGATTAAAGTCCACTAGTGGTATGATAGTTCAAAAGAGTTTTTTGTTTTTTGAGGAAAATGAACCAGGGAGCTAGCAAAAACTAACTAGATGGGACTGGCGGATGTCGCTTATTTGCCACTTACATCCCTAGTTTCATCTTACCATTTTAATTTCTTTTTGGCTGATGCTGCTTCAAACCATTTAAATATAGCTTGCCATGCTCGGCAATAATTCGTATGTCGTTTACCATGTAAGCTTACTGCCTGGATCATGCGATAACTATCTCTTACTTATGTCCAGCGGAAACCTTTCAGGATGCCGTTCACACTAGGACACAATGTACAACCCCAGAATCTATTTGTGGAAGCAGTGCGCCATCCATGTTACCAGATGGTAGCAGTTCAGAGGCAACATGGCAGGAGAGCAGTCTGAGCACAGATATTATAGTTCTTGAGGCTCTACTAGAGGCAGAAAGAGATGGTGTGGCTGCCATGAATGAGGTAATATCGATCTTGAAGCTGGAAATTATGCAATTAGCTGCACGCATTATGCAAGCAGCCCAAGAAATGGAGGAAGTAAGAATGTTGCATTTGAAGACGGAGGAGGTCCTGCTGCTTCTGCTATCTGAAGCCCAGGGTAATCCCAGTTCTTCTTTAGATAGCAGTTGAAATTGTCATTAGATTATTGTACTTGCATGTTGTGTCATGTCTCTGAATGGATTATGTTGTAAGACCCCCTATGTTGTCCATGTGTTGTAATGACCCGAATTTTTTAGGCGAGGTAATCCTCAGTACTTGTATGATTGACATAAGGTGAACTGTTTTTCGTGTGAGCATATTGTATTGGATGAAATAACTGTTTGACTCAAAGTGTATCCAACCCACTGAATTCGAAGATCACGGCATTTCTAAATCATAATCATATATAAAGGTGGAATAAATCTTTGTTGTTGTTTTGAAGAAATAAATAACAAAACGTAGAATTATCTGTGGATATTCATAATCGAATAAAAATTGGATTTGGATTTAGTTGCCAGGGCCCAGGGCAAACGTGAATGCTAATTCTCCCAAGTTTTGAATGAAGCGGCTAAACACCCACTATCATTTGTGGGCTGCCCGAAGCAAGTGTTTGCGAGATGGAAATTACTGTCTACCCCTGACACTTGACATCCTTATCGACCAGATTTACACTGCTGTCGATAGGGGTAGACTAGTAACTTCAATCAGACATGACACGACGGCCTCTGAGCCCATTCAGACACGGTGGGCGCCAAACGTGGGCGGAAAAACACATTTGATTCAAGCTCGTCCGAAAGACATGTGTCTCTCCCTCCATTTCCCCATTCATCCACGGTGGGTGGCAAAACAAACTCTCCTCGTCCGAAATCAATGTAGGCTAATATTTTAAATAGGGGCAGATGTGTAACTTCCCTCAGACGTGACACAACCGCCCTACCTGTCAGCCCCGTTCATACACCGTGGGCGGCAAAACACCCTCTCCTCGCCCGAAATCGTTACAGGCAAATATTTGGAAGATGCGAGATTACCGTCCTATCCCCAACCGACGTGATGTCCGAAATTTTAAATGGGGGATAAGTTCGTAACTTTCCCACATTTCAGACAAGCGCGTCCCAAAATTTGAGATCCCCCCTCCCCCTCCATTTCCCCATTCATACACCGTCGGCGCCACGACAACCTCCCCACTGCGGCCAGCCTCCTCCGTCCGCCACCCCATCCTCCACCTTGCCGGAACCGCTACCCCTACCCCGTCGTCCACTGCAAGAGATGGACGTCTCTCATCCACGACAGCGGACTAGGATCCTTTCATCGCGTCATCTCGCGTCATCGGCGCCGTCGTCCACTTTGCCGTTGCCGCTCCTACGACCGCCTCGTTCACGACAACAGGATTTATCCCCAACCCGGCCGTCTGCCATCTAAAGTCTTCTTCCCCGCCGCCGACAGCCATCGCACCCGCAGCACCCTCAACGTATCAGCATGGGCCTACACGGTGTCGCAAGAGAGGTGGTACTCTTCCATATGTGCTTAAGTTATTGATCTCACTCGGAAAATAGATCTTAAATTGTTTACTGTACTTTTCTTGTCTGCCAAATCGTAGTGGCTAGTTGAATGCAAACATTGGTTGCGAAGTAGCTTTGTCCGGTTTGCACCTTCAGATCCGCCATGTCATGGTCACTATACTCGTAAAGCTTATGGTTTCCCCCTTTATATTCACTACCATCATCGTAGGTGCTTCCCTGCTTCGTGTCGTGCTAGCACTGCTCCTCAAGACCTCAAACCATCAAGCGAAACAGCATGCCACTCATAATTCCAAAGCTTACGTGTTGAAATACGAATCTGATATGATGCTCATATTACTAAAACAGAGAACGTTTAATTGGTCACCTAATGTTCCTATATTCGTTTCAAAAAGCATGTGCGCCACCCACTGGTCCAGCTAGTTCCACTTTCCTGATTTTACTCTTGATGCTTAGGGTTTTCCCCTTTTATCTACTCTACTATGATCTGCGTAGGTGCTTTCTGTCATACTAGCATTACTCCACCCTTCAAGCTAAACAACAAAACACTCAAAATTCCAAAGCTTAGTTGTTCAAATATGATTGTGATATGATACTGATATTAGTTAACAAACACATTTAATTGGTTAGCTAAAGGTCCCACTTGAGTTTCCAAATGCATGTCGTGACATATAGAGAGACAGTAGAATTACATTTATTTGTCACTTGTTGACTGTACTTTCTTGTTCATACCAAATCTTAGTTGTTATTTCAAAGCAAATATCGGTTGATAACTACCCTTTGCGCGGTTTGCAGCTTCAGATCTGCCATCCCACTGCCACGGTCAACACTATACTCATCATGCTTACGGTTTCCCCATTTTATGATGACCACGATCAGCCTACGTGGTTCATGTCGTAATAGCACTGCTCCACCCATCGAGCTAAACAAGCTTAGTTGTACAAATTCAAATCTGATACTATGCTGATATTAGTAAAACTGAGAGATGTTTAATTGGTCAGCTAAATGTTCCTACTTTAGTTTCGAAATGCATGTAAGCCACATATGGAGAGACTAGAAGGAATAGTATTTCTCTGTGCGCTCTGGTTCATCATGGGTGGTCAACCGACATTGTATAGAAAGACTTGTAATATCTTCAATCTGCTTGCTCTTCTGCTCTTCTTTAAGATGATCCTCTTCTCTTGCGGTCGACTGGTCAGGTCGAGTTATTCTCCCTTAGTATATTTTGAATCTGTCAGGTCAGTTCGACTTGTTCTTCTTTACTATATGTTGAAGCTGTCATCTGCGAAGTATCATCACTTCTGGAGCTCTCATATTTTGAGTAGTAGGCCACATTATAGTAATGCACACACCAAATTACAACATGCATGGTACCTCTTAGAAGTTGCAGAGATAGCACAAAGGGGTTTACAGGGAGGAAGTATTGGATTAGAATCACTTCTGCATTGCAAAGATAATCTCACTTGTTTTATGTTTTCATGCATGTCAGGTATTGAACATTATCAAAATGAATATGAGAATGGGTGCACGAGAGGAATATTGTGGAACGATCCACTGGCTAACAAACTTGGCATGGTGGAGGATGACCTATCTTATTCACCCATCAAGGTGCATGCTCTAACTTGGCAAGGTTGTATTGGTCGCACATATTTTGCATCTGACCTCTTGCATTACTTCTACTTTTTACACCATCTGCTTAGTTTAAGCATCATATATGAGTATATGCCATACCTATCCATTTTCTGTACCTATTCCATGTGTCGTCATACTATGTTTTTCCATTCAAATGTTGTTCTTTCGTAATAGATGTCCAAAAGGAAGAGGGTGATTGCAGATCCTCAAGGAGTACAAACTAGGTATTTGGAAAAGGTAGTGATACCTGTTAAATCAGATAGATCAGCAGCCACAGAAAACACAGGCCCAACTGTAATAGACTTTACCCCTACTCCAGTGGCCAAACCCCTATTAGAACTGCTGACAGCCCAGCGTCAGGTACTGTCTATGATATCAATTCAAAATTTGAACTCCTAAATTTCTGCGTGTGCCTTACCTTCTCTCTTGTATGAAAACTAATTTCAGATGAATCTCCTTGCTCAAAGGATCATAGGATCTCACGACAATGTTGGGCTCTGCATTGCTCTTGTCAGTACCTCTTGCCCTTTGTCAGCATACTTACACTCATTGTTGTTTGATTATGTACCATCATTGTAAATGTTCGCTTCTTTATCCCCCCTTTGCTTGAAATTATAAGATCTATATTTACTCTTAGATAAATGTAGAATTAACACAATGGTTATGAAGTTTTGGATTGCTCATGTAAGTACCTGTTGTCATGTACTCCCTCTGTATCGAATTAATTGTTGATCAATTGGATGTATTTAGAACTTAATAGTGCTAGATACATCCATTTGAGCGACAACTAATAACGGACGGTGGTGGTATTACTGTACATGCATCGCGAGATAGTTGATTGTCTAGCATTACTCTGCATCTTATCTGCCCTGCCCTCCACTTTCTCCAAATTATCATATCTACATTTAATCTTACCAAAATGTTGAATAAAGCCAATGCCACTGCACACGTTGATGTCTGCATTCCTCTTGTCAATACCTTTTGCCTTGTAACGATGTACTTAATTAATTGCTATTTGATTATGTATCATCAGTCTGCACCTGAGCTTCATTATCCTCTATTTCTTCCAATATTATTTGATCTATATTTACTCTTTGCAAAATGTAGAATAATGGCAACGCTTATAAAGAATTTTCTTTGAGGAATTTATTGAATTACCTTTCCATCAACATGGAGAAGGGCTTTGTCCAGCCCATCTTAACATGTAATGTAAGTTCATCCTTCTCAAGCCTTCAAACTTTGTTCTAGTATAGATTTGGATAGGCATCATTTCCTCCACTGCTGTTTACATCTAATTGGATGTTTGCAACAACTACCAGTTTTAAATTGTAGTTGTAAAAACATGTTCCCTATGCAGAACAGATCCATTTATTTGCTTATATAATTGTGAAACCTATTACGTGTCTCCTTGTTTCTCTTTCAGAGTCGTGTCTCTTATGCCAGGCAGAACTTTAGGAAAGATAGTGAGCCAAAGCATCTTGAGGATAGCTAGATGACCCCAAGGTCCTGTCTTGATGAAGACAGTGAGTTGAAGCTACTCACCAGCAGGTGCGAGACAACCTCTGTGCAGTTGCTGCCTCAATCAGTTCGACTTCTTCAGTCTCAACTTAAAGCAGAAAGGCTTGCTTCAGCTCAGCTCCGACTTGAAGTCAAAGATGTAATGAAGATGTCAGGGGACTGCCTTGCGCACTATGGTGCCATACAGCTAGGGATGAAGCATCTATCGTTGACACAACTGAGGTCTCATCAGCTTGTTCGGCTGCTTGCGGGGGCCCGAGCTTGCTAGGTCTAGTGCCTTCTGAAGTGCTCTCAGTTTTGTATGTTCTTTTGTCAGCGCGTTTATATGCACTGGTGGCGACCTTTCATGCCCAGTGTATGTAATCCGCGGTCATGTTGCGCTTTATTATCACCGGGTAGCGAACTTTGATTCCTAATATGCCGTAATTTCTTTGTTGTATAGTCTAGGTTTATTCTTTGGTCGGTATGCTGTAATTTAGGCCGGAAGGTTCAGTGGATCTCGGTGTTGTCGGCCTTCAGGCCGGCTCGTTACTCATATGGGCCAAAACGTGGGCCTATAATCATCTTGGGCCATTAGCAGGTCTAAACCTATAGTAGTTTCCCGCTTTTAACAGGCCATGGTCTACATATTTACTATAGTGACGCTGGGCTTCCTACGGGCCGTAGAAACAATGGACCTTCTACGGTCCGTAGAAACAATGGGCCTTCTATGGGCCGTAGAAATAATGGGCCTTCTACGGGCCGTATCATCAATGGGCCTTAGACGGGTCGTATGATCGATTGGCTAAACATGGGCAAAAAACAGACCGCATTATGGCCGTAAACGGGCTAGAGTTGGAGTCGTCCGTTCATGGGCCGACCATAACGGGCCGTCGTTAATAGGCCGTATTTGATGACGCTATGAAAACGGCCCAACATATTAATGGGCCACAAACGGGCCGACTGTAACCACGGGCTGAATTTGGCCCACAAGCAGAAAATGGCAGTAACGGGCCATAAGTAACCGAATGCTGGAAATGAGCCCAAGAATAAATGGGCCCTGAGAAGGCCGAAAGATAACATGGGCTGCAAACGGCCCAATGGATTAATGGGCCGTTAATGGGTATAAAGTGATACACTGTTCATTACGGGCCAGTTTCACCACGGGTCGTTAATGGGCCAAGAGTTACAAAGGGCCTCATCTGGGCCGAAAGACGTCATGGGCCATACATGGGCCAGAACTTAAAATGGGCCGGAATCATATTGGACGGCCTAGATGACGCTACTGGGCCTAATTCGGATAGGTCGTAACGGGCCCTGGGTTAGCGGGCTGTAAATGGGCTATATGGGAACAAGCCATTAACAGGCTTTCCGTGGGCCGGCCCGCCACCTTTTGACCAAGTCAAACGGGCGGCCTTTTCACAGGAATGGGCCTATGTTGGGCCATGCCACGTGTTGACATATCATAGGCGCCTTCTGTCCAATGAGTGGATGACATCTGTCCCAACGGTGAGCCGACACGTGTTTCCTCTAGCCAATGATGATTTTACACGTGGAAAATCCCCATTGGTCGGGGCTGTTAGCGGGTTATCGGATCCAAAACTGGACCCGATAGCTTAACAGCGTTCCGTTACGGTGCATGCCACGTGTCGGTCACCCTTGACGAAAGCACTTCTGTGACGCGCAATTTATCGTCATGGAAGTGGACACTTCCGTGATGATAATTTTGGTAATGTCATGGAACACTTCTACGACAGCACAGGTGTGACTATCTTGATTCTGTCATAAAATTGTCATGGATGTACATGCATGACAAAAAATGCGACCTACTGTGACAAACACGTATCATCACGGAAGTGTATTTTTCTGTAGTGTACTAACGTTCATTAAGGTAAAACCCAACCATAGCATTAAAATATATTGGTCCCCCTTCAATCCCGTATGCATCAATTTCTATGCTAGGTTGAAGCTTCTGTCACTCTTTCCCTCCAATACATAGTCCTATCAACATACAACTAACCCTATGGTGTGATCCATGCTACCTCTTGAGCACTGCGTTGGATTTCCTTGAAGAGGAAAGGATGATGCAGCAAAGTAGCGAAAGTATTTCCCTCAGTTTTTGAGAACCAAGGTATCAACCCAGTAGGAGGCTACGCGCGAGTCCCTCGTACCTACACAAAGCAAATAACTCCTCGCAACCAACGCGATAAGGCGTTGTCAATCCCTTCACGGTCACTTACGAGAGTGAGATCTGATAGAGATGATAGGATAATATTTTTGGTATTTTTGTGATAAAGATGCAAAGTAAAATAAAAGCAAAGTAAAAAGCAAAGGAAACAACTAAGTATTGGAAGATTAATATGATGAAGATAGACCCAGGGGCCATAGATTTCACTAGTGGCTTCTCTTAAGAGCATAAGTATTTTACGGAGGGTGAACGAATTACTGTTGAGCAATTGACAGAATTGGGCATAGTTATGAGAGTATCTAGGCATGATCATGTATATAGGCATCACGTCCGAGACAAGTAGACCGACTCCTGCCTGCATCTACTACTATTACTCCACTCATCGACCGCTATCCAGCATGCATCTAGAGTATTAAGTTCATGAAAATAGAGTAACGCCTTAAGCAAGATGACTTGATGTAGAGGGATAAATTCATGCAATATGATAAAAAAACCATCTTGTTATCCTCGATGGCAACAATACAATACGTGCCTTGCTGCCCCTACTGTCACTGGGAAAGGACACCACAAGATTGAACCCAAAGCTAAGCACTTGTCCATTGCAAGAAAGATCAATCTAGTAGGCCAAACCAAACTGATAATTCGAAGAGACTTGCAAAGATAACCAATCATACATAAAAGAATTCAGAGAAGATTCAAATATTGTTCATAGATAATCTTGATCATAAACCCACAATTCATCGGTCTCAACAAACACACCGCAAAAAGAAGATTACATCGAATAGATCTCCACGAGAGAGGGGGAGAACATTGTATTGAGATCCAAAAAGAGAGAAGAAGCCATCTAGCTACTAACTATGGACCCGAAGGTCTGAGGTAAACTACTCACACTTCATCAGAGAGGCTATGGTGTTGATGTAGAAGCCCTCCGTGATGGATGCCCCCTCCGGCGGAGCTCCGGAACAGGCCCCAAGATGGGATCTCGTGGGTACAGAAGGTTGCGGCGGTGGAATTAGGTTTTTGGCTCCGTATCTAATCGTTTGGGGGTACGTAGGTATATATAGGAGGAAGGAGTACGTCGGTGGAGCAACAGGGGGCCCACGAGGGTGGAGGGCGCGCCCTGGGGGGTGGGCGCGCCCCGTACCTCATGGCCTCCTCCTTTGTTTCTTGACGTAGGGTCCAAGTCTCCCGGATCATGTTCGGTGAGAAAATCACGTCCCCGAAGGTTTCATTCCGTTTGGACTTCGTTTGATATTCCTTTCCTGCGAAACTCTGAAATAGGCAAAAAAACAGCAATTCTGGGCTTGGCCTCCGGTTAATAGGTTAGTCCCAAAAATAATATATAAGTGAATAATAAAGCCCAATAATGTCCAAAACAGTAGATAATATAGCATGGAGCAATCAAAAATTATAGATACGTTGGAGACGTATCAAGCATCCCCAAGTTTAATTCCTGCTCGTCCTCGGGTAGGTAAATGATAAAAACAGAATTTTTGATGCGGAGTGCTACTTGGCATAACTTTAATGTAATTCTTCTTAATTGTGGTATGAATATTCAGATCCGAAAGATTCAAGACAAAATTTTAATATTGACATAAAAATAATAATACTTCAAGAATACTAACAAAGCAATCATGTCTTCTCAAAATAACATGGCCAAAGAAAGTTATCCCTACAAAATCATATAGTCTGGCTATGCTCTATCTTCATCACACAAAGTATTTAAATCATGCACAACCCCGATGACAAGCCAAGAAATTGTTTCATACTTTTGACATTTTCAAACTTTTTCAATCTTCACGCAATACATGAGCGTGAGCCATGGATATAGCACTATATGTGGAATAGAATGGTGGTTGTGGAGAAGACAAAAAGGGAGAAGATAGTCTCACATCAACTAGGCGTATCAACGGGCTATGGAGATGCCCATCAATAGATATCAATGTGAGTGAGTAGGGGTTGCCATGCAACGGATGCACTAGAGCTATACGTATATGAAAGCTCAACAAAAGAAACTAAGTGGGTGTGCATCCAACTCGCTTGCTCACGAAGACCTAGGGCATTTTGAGGAAGCCCATCATTGGAATATACAAGCCAAGTTCTATAATGAAAAAATCCCACTAGTATATGAAAGTGACAAGAGAGACTCTCTATCATGAAGATCATGGTGCTACTTTGAAGCACAAGTGTGGTAAAAGGATAGTAACATTGTCCCTTCTCTCTTTTTCTCTCATTTTTTTATTTTCTTATTTGGCCTTTTCTCTTTTTTTATGGCCTCTTTTATTTCGTCCGGAGACTCATCCCGACTTGTGGGGGAATCATAGTCTCCATCATCCTTTTCCTCACTTGGGACAATGCTCTAAAAATGAAGATCATCACACTTTTATTTTCTTACAACTCAACAATTACAACTCGATACTTAGAACAAAATATGACTCTATATGAATGCCTCCGGCGGTGTACCGGGATATGCAATGAATCAAGAGTGACATGTATGAAAGAATTATGAATGGTGGCTTTGCCACAAATACGATGTCAACTACACGATCATGCTAAGCAATATGACAATGATGGAGCGTGTCATAATAAACAGAACGGTGGAAAGTTGCATGGCAATATATCTCGGAATGGCTATGGAAATGCCATGATAGGTAGGTATGGTGGCTGTTTTGAGGAAGGTATATGGTGGGTGTATAATACCGGCGAAAAGTGCACGGTATTAGAGAGGCTAGCAATGGTGGAAGGAAGAAAAGTGCGTATAATCCATGGACTCAACATTAGTCATAAAGAACTCATATACTTATTGCAAAAATCTACAAGTTATCAAAGCAAAGTATTACGCGCATGCTCCTAGGGGGCTAGATTCGTAGGAAAAGACCATCGCTCGTCCCCGACCGCCACTCATAAGGAAGACAATCAATAAATAAATCATGCTCCGACTTCATCACATAACGGTTCACCATACGTGCATGCTACGGGAATCACAAACTTTAACACAAGTATTTCTAAAATTCACAACTACTCAACTATCATGACTCTAATATCACCATCTTCATATCTCAAAACAATTATCAAGCATCAAACTTCTCATAGTATTCAACACACTCATAAGAAAGTTTTATATTCTTGAATACCAAGCATATTAGGATTATTTAAGCAAATTACCATGCTATTTAAGACTCTCAAAATAATCTAAGTGAAGCATGAGAGATTAATAGTTTCTATAAAACAAATCCACCACCATGCTCTAAAAGATATAAGTGAAGCACTAGAGCAAAACTATGTAACTCAAAAGATATAAGCGAAGCACATAGAGTATTCTAACAAATTCCAAATCATGTACGGCTCTCTCAAAAGGTGTGTACAGCAAGGATGATTGTGGTAAACTAAAAAGCAAAGACTCAAATCATACAAGACGCTCCAAGCAAAACACATATCATGTGGTGAATAAAACTATAGCTCCAAGTAAAGTTACCGATGGAAGTAGACGAAAGAGGGGATGCCTTCCGGGGCATCCCCAAGCTTTGACTTTTTGGTGTCCTTAGATGATCTTGGGGGTGCCATGGGCATCCCCAAGCTTAGGCTCTTGCCACTCCATGTTCCATAATCCATCAAAAATCTTTCACCCAAAACTTGAAAACTTCACAACACAAAACTCAACAGAAATCTCGTCTCTATGGTTTATAAACTATTTTATGTAACGCCCCGAGACCGACGCTCCAGACGCCTTCCATGTTTTGCGTGTCAGCTGTGTTAATTATTTGTTTGTTGCTTTCATCATGTCTTCATTTGCATTGCATCGGCACTTCGTTGCCGTCATTTTTTAAAAAACTTGCATCCGTTCGTAGTTCTCACTTCTCCCTGTTGCCTTCGTTGTCCTTTTCGAGACCAACTGTTCTGTTGTTGTCCGACCGTTTGAGCCTCTTTGCACAATGCACAAAAACCCCTCCTCGCGCGCGTCCGAAAATTGTCTCGAACCCGACCCGGGTGTTGTTACCATTGGATCCGGATCATCCCCTAACATCTATAAAACATCCCCGTTTTCTTATTTGGACTGCCTACCCTAATTATTCTCGACAGTCCGATTATGATCGGAGGGGCTAGAATAGCCCCTAAGCTAACCCACTCACTATATAATCAATCTACTCTAACCCTAGAAACTAGGGATCCTGTCCCATCCATCCACCTATTCCCGAGCTGCCGCCACCCACCTCCCTTTCTTCCTCGGGATCTCCTCATTCCCCCAATCCAATCCCACCAACCAGAACCAGCCCTGAAGCTTCCCCTCGATCCCGTCGCCTCCTTGCTCGGGAGAGCAAAGGCTCGACCCTGAGCAGCACCAGCGCCTCGTGCCTCCTCCTTCCTTGGTCCTGGACGCGTCCGGCCGCCCGCAGCCGTCATCGTCCGCGCCTGCAGGAGCCAGCAGCTGCAGCCCCGAGCCATCTGCTTCTTTCCCGCCGGCCTCCTCTTCCTCCTGTTTTCTCCTTTTCCTCGTGTATCCTTCCCCGTCTCTCAACTCCCCCTCCTCTGCTTCTTATCGCAGGAAACAGACGCACCCGACGAACGCCACGGCCGCCGCACGCGCCTGCCTTCATCCCTCGCACCCGAAGCCCAGCAAAACAGCGCCACCATCCTCTGCGTCAGGAGGATGCTCAAACCTCCTCTGCTTCCCGCTCGCCTGCACGTGACCGCAAGCTCCTCCCCTGCTCCGTTCGTCGCCGTCGACCACCTCCAGCAGGACCTCCCCCAACACGCCCAAGCTCCTCCCCTGCCCCGAGCCGCATCTGCAGTTCTCCTCCTTGAGCAGCGCATCCCCGAGCGAAGAGCGCTCGATCTGCTAGTGCCACAGCACCTCCATGGAGCCGAGGAGCTCCTGCACCTTGCCTCCGCCGCCCTCGTCGAACCTCGCCGCCGGCACCTCCATACTCGACGCTCTCACCACCATCTCCGGTGAGCCTCGTCACTCATCTTCTCTCACTCTCTATCTTTCCCCTGTCTCTCTGTGTTCTCTGAACCTTCTCCTTTTTCCTTCGACAGGAGCATCCATGGCCATCCCTCCGTCATCGGTGCCTCGAAGTTTCTCCCTCCGGCCACCTCGAGATCTGGCCATTCCTCGCTCTGGATGAGGACCAGCGCCCCGCAACTTCGGTCGTCCCCACCGCCAGGTCCATCGCCGCCTGAACCTCCCTGCTTCGCCAAGTCCCCTGTCGCGGCCTCTGCTTCGTTTGCATCGAGCGAGCGAGGGGAGCGCTCGCGTTGACCGCGCCTCTAGGCCCAGCGCGCCCCTTCGCAGCCTACCTTGGTCTCTCCATCGATCTGGGCTTGGCCCATGGTGAGCGCCCCAGCACCCAGCAGATTCGGCCCGCTTCTGTTTTTTTCCTCTCAGCGAATTTGTCTATTTCCCAGGATTTATAGTTTTGCAGAAAACCCCCCTGTTGTTCATGCATTTAGTAACTATTTAACCATGCATCGGTTTAAAACAAATTATATATGTTAAATGCTCAGAAATTTGTGTAGTTCAATAATATGCCACTTTCATCTATGTTTAAAATGTTTAAATTGATGTTTGCATTAATTTGCTTAAATGCCTTGCTAAAATGATTTATTTCACAACTAATTAACCGTAACTCGGAATTTATTAAACTTTATATGTAAATGGGGTAGAAAAATGCCTAGTTTAACATGGTGCACTTTATTTTGCTGTTTAACAACATTAAAATTGTCTTTATGGCAGAACAGTACCAAATCTAAAATATGCATATGGGGATTTACCGAAATTGTTGTTTGTTGTTCCGGCCTCATTTAAACTTGCCTAGATAGGTAGTTTTCTTATGCTTCACCTCTTGCCATGTTAATCAACATTTAATATTGTTGGGTACATAACCGAGAGAGAACTAAATAATTGATGTGGTGTTTCATCAATATGCAACTCGTTGCATATTGAGATCCACTTAATTTGTAGTGTTGTTTGTTGCACTTTGCCATGCCATGCCTCATTACATCGGTCATGCATCATACTTGTTTGTGCATCATGCCATGTGTATGTGATGGTTGTTTACCATGATGTTTGCTTCTTTCCGGTTGCGCTTCTCCTTGGTAGTTCCGGTAACGTTGCGATTGTGAGGATCCATTCGACTACGTTGGTTCGTCTACTTCATGGACTCGTTCTTCTTCCTTGCAGGATCTCAGGCAAGATGACCATACCCTCGAAATCACTTCTATCTTTGCTTGCTAGTTGTTCGCTCTATTGTTATGCTGCGCTACCTACCACTTGCTATATCATTGCCTCCCATACTGCCATGTCAAGCCTCTAACAATCCTTTCCTAGCAAACCGTTGTTTGGCTATGTTACCGCTTTTGCTCAGCCCCTCTTATAGCGTTGCTAGTTGCAGGTGAAGATGAAGTTTGTTCCATGATGGAACATGGATATGTTGGGATATCACGATATCTCTTATTTAAATTAATGCATCTATATACTTGGTAAAGGGTGGAAGGCTCGGCCTTATGCCTGGTGTTTTGTTCCACTCTTGCCGCCCTAGTTTCCGTCATACCGGTGTTATGTTCCTTGATTTTGCGTTCCTTACGCGGTTGGGTGATTTATGGGACCCCCTTGACAGTTTGCTTTGAATAAAACTCCTCCAGCAAGGCCCAACCTTGGTTTTACCATTTGCCTACCTAAGCCTTTTTCCCTTGGGTTCTGCAGACTCAAGGGTCATCTTTATTTACCCCCCCCCCCGGGGCCAATGCTCCTTCGAGTGCTGGTCCAAACTGAGCGATGTCCGACGCCCCCTGGGCAACCAGGGTCTATGCCAACCCGACGTCTGGCTCATCCGGTGTGCCCTGAGAACGAGATATGTGCAGCTCCTATCAGGATTTGTCAGCACAGCGGGTGGTCTTGCTGGTCTTGTTTTACCATTGTCGAAATGTCTTGTAACCGGGATTCCGAGACTGATCGGGTCTTCCCGGGAGAAGGAATATCCTTCGTTGACCGTGAGAGCTTATAATGGGCTAAGTTGGGACACCCCTGCAGGGTATAAACTTTCGAGAGCCGTGCCCGCGGTTATGTGGCAGATGGGAATTTGTTAATATCCGGTTGTAGAGAACTTGACACTTGACTTAACTAAAACGCATCAACTGCGTGTGTAGCCGTGATGGTCTCTTTTCGGCGGAGTCCGGGAAGTGAACACGGTTTTTGGGTTATGTTTGACGTAAGTAGGAGTTCAGGATCACTTCTTGATCATGACTAGTTGACGACCGTTCCGTTGCTTCTCTTCTCGCTCTTATTTGCGTATGTTAGCCACCATACATGCTAGTGCTTGCTGCAGCTCCACCTCACTACCCCTTTCCTACCCATAAGCTTAAATAGTCTTGATCTCGCGGGTGTGAGATTGCTGAGTCCTCGTGACTCACAGATACTTCCAAAACAGTTGCAGGTGCCGACGATACCAGTGCAGGTGATGCAACCGAGCTCAAGTGGGAGTTCGACGAAGACCTTGGCCATTACTGTGTTTCGTTTTCCTGTTGATCAGTAGTGGAGCCCAGTTGGGACGATCGGGGATCTAGCATTTGGGGTTGTCTTCTTTTATTTTGGTTCCGTAGTTGGACCTATGTGTGTACGCTGTTTGATGTATGATTTACTTATGTATTGTGTGAAGTAGCGATTGTAAGCCAACTCTTTATTCCATTCTTGTTCATTACATGGGATTGTGTGAAGATGACCCTTCTTGCGACAAAACCACCATGCAGTTATGCCTCTAAGTCGTGCCTCGACACGTGGGAGATATAGCCGCATCGTGGGCATTACAAGTTGGTATCAGAGCCATCCCCGACTTAGGAGCCCCCTGCTTGATCGAATCGCTGGTGTTGTTGAGTCTAAAAAAATGTTTTGAGTCTTAGGATTATATATATCGGAGAGTAGGATTCTTTTTACTCCTCAGTCCCTTCGTCGCTCTGGTGAGGACTCCTGACGTAGATGTTTTGACTCTCGTCTTCCCAAATTTCACTAAAAAAATTAGGATCACGCGGGTATCTTGGAATCGTTCCGATGGTTTTGTGACAAGAACATTGTTCTTGGTGCCTCCTGACATTTAGGGGTTGTGGCAGTGTCCCGGGGAGTTGAGCTTCGAGGTGTTGTCGTCACAATTTTATCGTTGCAGTTCTGGAATACCTGAGTTTCGCCGACATCGAAAATCTCTTTTATGCAGTTGTTGGTGAGATCACCTCGACGCCACCCAGTACTGGGGCGGGAGTTCGGGAGTATTGCCATAACTCATATAACGGATGCTTTTCAAAGGTTGAGGTACACGATTTCCGAAGGTTTCTTGGTTATGTGTTGACGGATGGATACAGCTGGATCTAGGGATTGTTAGTTTGGGTGATATATTTTGTGTCCCCTGTATCCCCAACACCAGATTGCATAACCAGAAAGTTTTGGGAGTTTATAAGTGGGAATTCAAGTATCTCGTAGGATATCTTTCCAACACACACATGATACGATATGGGATCTATCATATGTTTGTTTCCGGCTTATTCTGTGAGCCAATCCTTTGTTTTGTTTTAAGTTGTGGTATTCGAGTTGCTTCGAAGTCAAGTGTTGATTCCATACCTTTCCTAAGCGGTGTTCTCATACTTCTATGTGAATACCAATCCTTCTTGATCATCGAGATTGTCATGCCAATTCTTTCCAACCGACGTGCTCTTTTTCAAGTGGATCCGATCATTTCAACATTCGCGAGATCAATTCTCAGTTCTTTGCAACGGTGTTTGCTTCATCCGTCCCAAGTTGTCTTTGTTTTCCTGCCCTCACACCCTTTTCCTTCAAGGAATCAGATGTCTTAACCAAGTATCCATTTTATTCATGTGAAGTTTCTTCATTCTTTTCCTTTAATGTTTTTTATCTGGTGATTTCTCATGAAGACGCTAAGGAAGCTTCAACTTTATCATTGTTCCATTCTAATTTTCTTCTCCGGTGGATTCAATTCAAGCTTTCGGTGTTGATCATATTCCTTTTCTCATTTCAAGTGCTTTCTTATGCCGGTGTATCTCTTAATCATTCACCTCCCGCTTTCCATTTGTTCCGGAGTGCTAAAGATATCTTGAAAGATTCATTTTCATTCTCAATCCGTTCAAGGTATTTTGAGGTTGTTATCTCAGTCAAGCCATTTCATTCAACCGGTGTAATCTCTCTTTTCAAGCAATTTTTTTAACGGTGTTTCTTTTGAGTGGGCCCTAACCCACAGGTTTTTTTCCCAGGATCTTACCTAACTCTTCTAATTCTTTCCGGAGTTATTCTCAAATTCATTGCAAAGTTTGACGTAAGAATGAATTATCATCAGTCATATGTCTTTCTCCAAGATCTTTCAAATTCTTTTCATCGTTGGTTCAACCTTTCTAATTTTCATTACGGAGTGCCTAAAAATTCATGGTGGTGTTTCTCGTCATCATTCTCAACATTTGAAGAACGAAGAAGAATTTCTCTTGAATCTTGGTCCGTTCTCTTTAAGATTCATGGTTCTAACTTGTTGCCATCCTCTCAAATTGTTTCCAATCGCGCAATTCTTTTCACCCATCCGGGGAAATTCATGAGTCTTTTCAATTTGATTCTCCGAAGGCCATCATTTCAGAAGATTTATTCGTTCTCAACATTCAGCTCTCGTTCTCCAAATCTTACCGGTGCATCGTTCAAATATCCTCTAATCAGTTCATGATATCTTCGTTTCACTTGTATCTAAATTCTTTCAAGTATCTTCGTTCATTTTCTAATTCTTCCCGGTGTTTCTTTATCTTTTCTTCGTTCATTTTCAATTCTTACGGTGGTTCATTCAAGAGTTCTCTTCCTTGGTTATCATATCAATTCATTCGTTCTTTCCAAATCCTACCGGCGGATCGTTGAAGACTTTTCTCAAGTTTGCGCTATATCTCTCTTAATCCTTTCTACGAGAATAAGTAGTATGCCAAATCCGTTACTTGTCATCAATCTAAATTGGTGAAGGATGAGCATAATGTAATTCTTATTCTTGTTTCATCCAAGTGATCTAGTTTCTTCTTTCCAGAGGTTTATCAAAATTCTTGATTTCATTTGTTCATCTTTCTTTCCGGAGTTCCAAATTTTCTCGGTCATATCATTTCAAAGCTTCATCTTATCACTGCAAGGCTTCACCTTGTGTTGTCAACTTCTCTTTTCTTTCTATCATCCTTTTATTCCCGGAGTTCTTCATGGAGGCGCTACATGGTGGTTCGTCAAGGATTCCTTTCATTCTTCAATTGTTCTTCAAGATTTCTCTTGAAGTTATGATCCGCCAAGCTATACCCAAAGATAAACATGGTGCTCAACACATGTTGTGTTTTGTGGAGTCCAAGCATTCTTCATCTTACATTCTGAAGTACAATTCATTCTACCTTATCATTTGAGGTGGTGTTATGTCATTCTTGACAATTTGAGTTCATGTTTCATGATTCACATGTTGTCAAGAATGAGATATTTTAAATCCACCAATCTCTTCGTTGGAGTTATCTTGTGCCATGTTTCACCTAAAGCCTTCCCTAAGGAATGTTGCTATTGTGGTGCTTATCAATGTCCCAAGCTTGCTCTTTATCCTCTTGGTGGAAGAAGTTTTCATCTCCTTGTTGATCTCAATCCAATCAACTGTTTCCGTTAGTGGCGGGTTGTCACCTCATGTTTTGAGATGTCTCCATAAGCCCACGAGGATCATATCCTTTCGTTGTTGGTTTTCCAACAACTCCGTTCTAACCTTCCTGCAAGGATACTTTCCAAATTCAGTTGTGGAAGGTGTTGTCATTTTCTTCTCCATTCTATTATCACAATGATCTATCTTTTATTCTTTCTTCCGAATCCATTGTGATGTTGCTCTCTTCACTCATCTTCTCGGTTTGTGAGGACCGTGTTCTTTTCGTGCTTATCCATTTCCAACCGGAGTGTCGTGCCCTCTTTTCAAGTTCTTCCCATTCGGTCAAGTTTTGCCTCCCTTCTCAACCGGAGTGCTGTTTGAAATCTTTCTGACCCATTGTGCCATTTTTTTGCAATAGTTCCGGAGGCAGTGTGCTGTTGATTTCATTAAGTATCCTCTCATCTTGTAAAGTTCATGTTCAATTCCTTCCATTTACAGTCGGAGTGCTGTCCTAATTATATCATTCTTATTCCTTCTTTATCTTGTTTTAACTGGAGTGTTGTGTCTATCATTCCTCTTTTAACCGGAGTCTCATCCAAGTGCTTTCATTTTGCCAAGTTCAAATTCTATTCTTTTCATTTCCAACCGGAGCGTTATCGTAATTGATCATTACCGTTCCTTGTACATCTCGTTTCAACCGGAGTGCTTGCATGTACTTCTCGTCCATTGTTCTCATCATTCATAGCTTTGCAAACCCCAAGGTTCACATGGTGTTCCTTGTATCTCATTTCTACCGGTGTGCTTTCATATTCCTTTTGATCCGTTAAGCTCTTGTTCCATATTCTTCAAGCTACAAAGGTTCTCGCAATGTTCCTTGTTCCTCTTTGATAAGGGAGTGTTTTCAATCTCGTTCATCTCCCTTGTATTCTCTCTTTTCGTTCATTCAATCTCTCAAGGTTCGTGGTTTCACTCGTTTGTCGGAGAAGCAACTTTGCTTTAACTCTTCCCTTTTTGTTTTCTCTCCGGTGCAATCCTAGATCTCGGGACGAGATCCTCTTGTAGTGGTGGAGTGTTGTAACGCCCCAAGACCGACTCTCCAGACGCCTTCCATGTTTTGCGTGTCAGCTGTGTTAATTATTTGTTTGTTGCTTTCATCATGTCTTCATTTGCATTGCATCGGCACTTCGTTGCCGTCATTTTTTTAAAAACTTGCATCCGTTCGTATTTCCCGCTTCTCCATGTTGCCTTCGTTGTCCTTTTCGAGACCAACCGTTCTTTTGTTGTCCGACCGTTTGAGCCTCTCTGCACAATGCACAAAAAACCCTCCTCGCGCGCGTCCGAAAATTGTCCCGAACCCGACCCGGGTGTTGTTACCATTGGATCCGGATCATCCCCTAACATCTATAAAACATCCCCGTTTTCTTATTTGGACTTCCTACCCTAATTATTCTCGACAGTCCGATTATGATCGGAGGGGCTAGAATAGCCCCTAAGCTAACCCACTCACTATATAATCAGTCTACTCTAACCCTAGAAACTAGGGATCCTGTCCCATCCATCCACCTATTCCCGAGCCGCCGCCACCCACCTCCCTTTCTTCCTCGGGATCTCCTCATTCCCCCGATCCAATCCCACCAACCAGAACCAGCCCCGAAGCTTCCCCTCGATCCCGTCGCCTCCTTGCTCGGGAGAGCAAAGGCTCGACCCCGAGCAGCACCAGCGCCTCGTGCCTCCTCCTCCCTTGGTCCTGGACGCGTCCGGCCGCCCGCAGCCATCGTCGTCCGCGCCTGCAGGAGCCAGCAGCTGCAGCCCCGAGCCCTCTGCTTCTTTCCCGCCAGCCTCCTCTTCCTCCTGTTTTCTCCTTTTCCTCGTGTATCCTTCCCCGTCTCTCAACTCCCCCTCATCTGCTTCTTATCGCAGGAAACGGACGCACCCATCGAACGCCACGGCCGCCGCGCGCGCCTGCCTTCATCCCTCGCACCCGAAGCCCAGCAAAACAGCGCCGCCATCCTCTGCGTCAGGAGGACGCTCGAACCTCCTCTGCTTCCCGCTCGCCTGAACGTGACCGCAAGCTCCTCCCCTGCTCCGTTCGTCGCCGTCGACCACCTCGAGCAGGACCTCCCCCAACACGCCCAAGCTCCTCCCCTGCCCCGAGCCGCATCTGCAGTTCTCCTCCTCGAGCAGCGCATCCCCGAGCGAGGAGCGCTCGATCTGCTCGTGCCAGAGCACCTCCATGGAGCCGAGGAGCTCCTGCACCTTGCCTCCGCCGCCCTCGTCGAACCTCGCCGCCGGCACCTCCATACTCGACGCCCTCACCACCATCTCCGGTGAGCCTCGTCACTCATATTCTCTCACTCTCTATCTCTCCCCTGTCTCTCTGTGTTCTCTGAACCTTCTCCTTTTTCCTTCGACAGGAGCATCCATGGCCGTCCCTACGTCGTCGCTGCCTCGAAGTTTCTCCCTCCGGCCACCTCGAGATCTGGCCATTCCTCGCTCTGGACGAGGACCAGCGCCCCGCAACTCCGGTCGCCCCCGCCGCCAGGTCCATCGCCGCCTGAACCTCCCTGCTTCGCCAAGTCCCCTGCCGTGGCCTCTGCTTCGTTTGCATCGAGCGAGCGAGGGGAGCGCTCTCGTTGACCGCGCCTCTAGGCCCAGCGCACCCCTTCGCGGCCTGCCTTGGTCTCTCCATCGATCTGGGCTTGGCCCATGGTGAGCGCCCCAGCGCCCTGCAGATTCGGCCCGCTTCTGTTTTTTCCCTGTCATCGAATTTGTCTATTTCCCAGGATTTATAGTTTTGCAGAAAACCCCCTGTTGTTCATGCATTTAGTAACTATTTAACCATGCATCGGTTTAAAACAAATTATATATGTTAAATGCTCAGAAATTTGTGTAGTTCAATAATATGCCACTTTCATCTATGTTTAAAATGTTTAAATTGATGTTTGCATTAATTAGCTTAAATGCCTTGCTAAAATGATTTATTTCACAACTAATTAACCGTAACTCGGAATTTATTAAACTTTATATGTAAATGGGGTAGAAAAATGCCTAGTTTAACATGGTGCAATTATTTTGCTGTTTAACAACATTAAAATTGTGTTTATGGCAGAACAGTACCAAATCTAAAATATGCATATGGGGATTTACCGGAATTGTTGTTTGTTGTTCCGGCCTCATTTAAACTTGCCTAGATAGGTAGTTTTCTTATGCTTCACCTCTTGCCATGTTAATCAACATTTAATATTGTTGGGTACATAACCGAGAGAGAACTAAATAATTGATGTGGTGTTTCGTCAATATGCAACTCGTTGCATATTGAGCTCCACTTAATTTGTAGTGTTGTTTGTTGCACTTTGCCATGCCATGCCTCATTACATCGGTCATGCATCATACTTGTTTGTGCATCATGCCATGTGTATGTGATGGTTGTTTACCATGATGTTTGCTTCTTTCCGGTTGCGCTTCTCCTTGGTAGTTCCGGTAACGTTGCGATTGTGAGGATCCATTCGACTACGTTGGTTCGTCTACTTCATGGACTCGTTCTTCTTCCTTGTGGGATCTCAGGCAAGATGACCATACCCTCGAAATCACTTCTATCTTTGCTTGCTAGTTGTTCGCTCTATTGCTATGCTGCACTACCTACCACTTGCTATATCATGCCTCCCATATTTCCATGTCAAGCCTCTAACAATCCTTTCCTAGCAAACCGTTGTTTGGCTATGTTACCGCTTTTGCTCAGCCCCTCTTATAGCGTTGCTAGTTGCAGGTGAAGATGAAGTTTGTTCCATGATGGAACATGGATATGTTGGGATATCACGATATCTCTTATTTAAATTAATGCATCTATATACTTGGTAAAGGGTGGAAGGCTCGGCCTTATGCCTGGTGTTTTGTTCCACTCTTGCCGCCCTAGTTTCCGTCATACCGGTGTTATGTTCCTTGATTTTGCGTTCCTTACGCGGTTGGGTGATTTATGGGACCCCCTTGACAGTTTGCTTTGAATAAAACTCCTCCAGCAAGGCCCAACCTTGGTTTTACCATTTGCCTACCTAAGCCTTTTTCCCTTGGGTTCTGCAGACTCAAGGGTCATCTTTATTTACCCCCCCCCCCCCCGGGGCCAATGCTCCTTCGAGTGCTGGTCCAAACTGAGCGATGTCCGACGCCCCCTGGGCAACCAGGGTCTATGCCAACCCGACGTCTGGCTCATCCGGTGTGCCCTGAGAACGAGATATGTGCAGCTCCTATCAGGATTTGTCAGCACAGCGGGTGGTCTTGCTGGTCTTGTTTTACCATTGTCGAAATGTCTTGTAACCGGGATTCCGAGACTGATCGGGTCTTCCCGGGAGAAGGAATATCCTTCGTTGACCGTGAGAGCTTATAATGGGCTAAGTTGGGACACCCCTGCAGGGTATAAACTTTCGAGAGCCGTGCCCGCGGTTATGTGGCAGATGGGAATTTGTTAATATCCGGTTGTAGAGAACTTGACACTTGACTTAACTAAAACGCATCAACCGCGTGTGTAGCCGTGATGGTCTCTTTTCGGCGGAGTAGGAGTTCAGGATCACTTCTTGATCATGACTAGTTGACGACCGTTCCGTTGCTTCTCTTCTCGCTCTTATTTGCGTATGTTAGCCACCATACATGCTAGTGCTTGCTGCAGCTCCACCTCACTACCCCTTTCCTACCCATAAGCTTAAATCGTCTTGATCTCGCGGGTGTGAGATTGCTGAGTCCTCATGACTCACAGATACTTCCAAAACAGTTGCAGGTGCCGACGATACCAGTGCAGGTGATGCAACCGAGCTCAAGTGGGAGTTCGACGAAGACCTTGGCCATTACTGTGTTTCATTTTCCTGTTGATCAGTAGTGGAGCCCAGTTGGGACGATCGGGGATCTAGCATTTGGGGTTGTCTTCTTTTATTTTGGTTCCGTAGTCGGACCTATGTGTGTACGCTGTTTGATGTATGATTTACTTATGTATTGTGTGAAGTGGCGATTGTAAGCCAACTCTTTATCCCATTCTTGTTCATTACATGGGATTGTGTGAAGATGACCCTTCTTGCGACAAAACCACCATGCGGTTATGCCTCTAAGTCGTGCCTCAACACGCGGGAGATATAGCCGCATCGTGGGCGTTACATTTTACTAGCCATAGATTCATCAAAATAAGCAAACAACACACGAAAAACAGAATCTGTCAAAAACAGAACAGTCTGTATTAATCTGTGACTAACGCAAACTTCTGGAACTCCAAAAAATCATCCAAAATAGGACTACCTAGGCAATTTGTTTATTGATCAGAAGCAATTGGAATCAGTATTTTACCACATTCTGGTGATTTTTAAAAATTGTTTTCGTGAACAGAAAGTTTCTGGAAATTACAGCAAGATCAAATAACTATCATCCAAGAAGATCCTATAGGTTTAACTTGGCACAAACACTAATTAAAACATAAAAACACATCTAACAAGAGGCTAGAACAAATATTTATTCCTAAATAGAAGCAAAAAGCAAAAAACTAAAAATAAAATTGGGTTTCCTCCCAACAAGCGCTATCGTTTAACGCCCCTAGCTAGGCATAAAAGCAAGGATAGATCTAGGTATTCCCATCTTTGGTAGGCAATCCATAAGTGGCTCTCATGATAGATTCATATGGTAATTTTATTTTCTTTCTAGGGAAGTGTTCCATGCCTTTCTTTAATGGAAATTGGAATCTAATATTCCCTTCCTTCATATCAATAATTGCACCAATCGTTCTAAGGAAAGGTCTACCAAGAATAATAGGACATGAAGGACTGCAATCTATATCAAGAACGATAAAATCTACGGGCACATAATTCCTATTTGCAACAATAAGAACATCATTAATTCTTCCCATAGGTTTCTTAATAGTGGAATCCGCAAGGTGCAAGTTTAGAGAGCAATCATCAAAATCATGGAATCCTAGCAAATCACACAAAGTTTTGGGAATAGTGGAAACACTAGCACCCAAATCACATAAATCGTAAAACTCATGATCCTTAATCTTAATTTTAATAGTTGGTTCCCACTCATCATAAAGTTTTCAAGGGATAGAAACTTCCAACTCAAGCTTTTCTTCATAAGATTGCATCAAGGCATCAACGATATGTTTAGTAAACGCTTTATTTTGACTATAAGCATGAGGAGAATTTAGCACGGATTGCAACAAGGAAATACAATCAATCAAAGAGCAATTTTCATAATTAAATTCCTTGAGATCCAAAATAGTGGGTTTAGCAACATCTAGGGTTTTGATTTCTTCAATCCCACTTTCAATTTTAGCATCAAGATCTAAAAACTCCGAATTTTTAGAGCGCCTTCTAGGTAAGGGTGAATCATATTCAGTCCTATCATTATCAAGATTCATATTGCAAAACAAAGATTTAATAGGGGACACATCAATAACTTTTAGATCTTCATCTTAATTTTCATAGAAACTGGAAGAACACGCTTTTATAAAGCAATCTTTCTTAGCACGCATCCTAGCGGTTCTTTCTTTGCACTCATCAATGGAAATTCTCATGGCTTTGAGAGACTCATTGATATCATGCTTAGGAGGAATAGATCTAAGCTTTATAGAATCAACATCAAGAGAAATTCTATCAACATTCCTAGCCAATTCATCAACTTTAAGCAAAGCATTGAAATTGTTTTGCGAATTCATAAACTCTTTAACACTAGTCTCAAATTCAGAGGGCATCTTATTAAAATTTCCATAAGAGTTGTGTAGGAATTTCCATAATTATTAGAGGAATTACTAGGATAAGGCCTAGGATTAAAGTTTCCTCTATACGCGTTGTTACCAAAATTATTCCTACCAAAAAAATTCACATCCATAGATTCATTATTATTCTCAATCAAAGTAGACAAAGGCATATCATTAGGATCAGAATAAACACTCTTAGTAGCAAATAATTTCATAAGTTCATCCATCTTTCCACTCGAAACATTAGTTTCTTCTATCGCATGCACTTTTTTATTAGTAGATCTTTCAGTGTGCCATTGAGAATAATTAACCATAATATTATCTAGGAGTTTAGTAGCTTCTCCTAAAGTGATTTCCATAAAAGTGCCTCCCGCGGCCGAATCTAAAAGATTTCTAGAAGCAAAATTCAATCCGGCATAAAAAAATTGTATAATCATCCACAAATTCAAACCATGAGTAAGGCAATTACGTATCATTAATTTCATTCTCTGCCAAGCTTGTGCAACATGTTCATGATCAAGTTGCTTAAAATTTATAATATCGTTTCTAAGAGAGATGATCTTAGCGGGAGGAAAATACTTAGAGATAAAAGCATCTTTGCACTTGTTCCAAGAATGAATACTATTTTTAGGTAAAGACGAAAACCAAGCTTTAGCACGATCTCTAAGCGAAAAAGGAAATAGCTTCAATTTAACAATATCATTATCAACATCTTTCTTCTTTTGCATATCACACAAATCAACGAAGCTATTTAGATGAGTAGCGGCATCTTCACTAGGAAGGTCAGCGAATTGATCTTTCATGACAAGATTCAACAAAGCAGCATTGATTTCACAAGATTCAGTACTGGTAAGAGGAGCAATCGGAGTGCTAAGGAAATCATTATTGTTGGTATTGGTAAAGTCACACAATTTGGTATTATCTTGAGCCATTGTGACAAACAAGCAATCCAACACACGAGCAAACAAAAGGCAAGCGAAAAAGAGGCAAACAGAAAAAGAGAGGGTGAATAAAACGGCAAGGGTGAAGTGGGGGAGAGGAAAACGAGAGGCAAATGGCAAATAATGTAGTGCGGGAGATAAGGGATTGTGATGGGTACTTGGTATGTTGACTTTTGCGTAGATTCCCGGCAACGGTGCCAGAAATCTTCCTTGCTACCTCTTGAGCACTGCGTAAGATTTCCTTGAAGAGGAAAGGATGATGCAGCAAAGTAGCGAAAGTATTTCCCTCAGTTTTTGAGAACCAAGGTATCAATCCAGTAGGAGGCTACGCGCGAGTCCCTCATACCTACACAAAGCAAATAACTCCTCGCAACCAACGCGATAAGGGGTTGTCAATCCCTTCACGGTCACTTACGAGAGTGAGATCTGATAGAGATGATAGGATAATATTTTTGGTATTTTTGTGATAAAGATGCAAAGTAAAATAAAAAGCAAAGTAAAAAGAAAAGGAAATAACTAAGTATTGGAAGATTAATATGATGAAGATAGACCCGGGGGCCATAGATTTCACTAGTGGCTTCTCTCAAGAGCATAAGTATTTTACGGTGGGTGAATGAATTACTGTTAAGCAATTGACAGAATTGAGCATAGTTATGAGAGTATCTAGGTATGATCATGTATATAGGCATCACGTCCGAGACAAGTAGACCGACTCATGCCTGCATCTACTACTATTACTCCACTCATCGACCGCTATCCAGCATGCATCTAGAGTATTAAGTTCATGAAAACAGAGTAACGCCTTAAGCAAGATGACATGATGTAGAGGGATAAATTCATGCAATATGATAAAAACCCCATCTTGTTATCCTCGATGGCAACAATACAATACGTGCCTTGCTGCCCCTACTGTCACTGGGAAAGGACACCGCAAGATTGAACCAAAGCTAAGCACTTCTCCCATTGCAAGAAAGATCAATCTAATAGGCCAAACCAAACTGATAATTCGAAGGGACTTGCAAAGATAACCAATCATACATAAAAGAATTCAGAGAAGATTCAAATATTGTTCATAGATAATCTTGATCATAAACCCACAATTCATCGGTCTCAACAAACACACCGCAAAAAGAAGATTACATCGAATAGATCTCCACGAGAGAGGGGGAGAACATTGTATTGAGATCCAAAAAGAGAGAAGAAGCCATCTAGCTACTAACTATGGACCCGAAGGTCTGAGGTAAACTACTCACACTTCATCGGAGAGGCTATGGTGTTGATGTAGAAGCCCTCCGTGATGGATGCCCCCTCCGGCGGAGCTCCGGAACAGGCCCCAAGATGGGATCTCGTGGGTACAGAAGGTTGTGGTGGTGGAATTAGGTTTTTGGCTCCGTATCTGATCGTTTGGGGGTACGTAGGTATATATAGGAGGAAGGAGTACGTCGGTGGAGCAACAGGGGGCCCACGAGGGTGGAGGGCGCGCCCTAGGGGGTGGGCATGCCCCCCTACCTCGTGGCCTCCTCCTTTGTTTCTTGACGTAGGGTCCAAGTCTCCCGGATCATGTTCGGTGAGAAAATCACGTTCCCGAAGGTTTCATTCTGTTTGGACTCCGTTTGATATTCCTTTTCTGCGAAACTCTAAAATAGGCAAAAAACAGCAATTCTGGGCTGGGCCTCCGGTTAATAGGTTAGTCCCCAAAATAATATAAAAGTGAATAATAAAGCCCAATAATTTCCAAAACAGTAGATAATATAGCATGGAGCAATCAAAAATTATAGATACGTTGGAGTCGTATCAATCCACGCGCACGCTCATATGATGGGCACCTAAGGACTGCAACATAGCCACAAGCAAATTAAACCAATCATAGCAATTCACCAATTACCGATAGGACAACGAAAATCTACTCACACATCATAGGATGGTAACACATCATTGGATAATAATATGAAGCATAGAGCACCATGTTCAAGTAGAGGGTACAGCGGGTTGCGAGAGAGTGGACCATTGTAGATAGATGGGGGAAGGTGATGAAGATGTTGGTGAAGATGATGGAGGTGTTGGTGTAGATTGCGGTGACGATCATGGCCCCGATGGTGTTCCGGCACCACCGGGAGAGAGGGGGAGAGGGCCCCCCTTCTTCTTCTTCTTCTTCTTCCTTGACCTTCCCCCTAGATGGGAGAAGGGTTTCCCCTCTGGTCCTTGGCTTCCATGGCATGGGAGGGGCGAGAGCCCCTCCGAGATTGGATCTGTCTCTCTCTGTTTCTGCGTTCCCTAATTCTGGCCTTTCACCATTTCTTATATTCCCGGAGATTCGTAACTCCGATTGGGTTAAAATTTGGACACGATTTTTATCCAGATATTGGCTTTCTTGCGGCAAAAGAAGGGCACCAACCGCCTTACGGGGTGGCCACGAGGGTCAGGGGCACTCCCCCTGCCTCGAGGCCCCTTCAGGCATCGACTCGCGTTGATTCTTCTTCCCAAAATTCACATATATTCCACAAAAATCTCCGTCAGTTTTTATCCTGTTTGGACTCCATTTGATATGGATTTTCTGCGAAACAAAAAACATGCAACAAACAGGAACTGGCACTAGGCACTGGATCAATATGTTAGTCCCAAAAATAGTATAAAAAGTTGCCAAAAGTATATGAAAGTTGTATAATATTGGCATGGAACAATCAAAAATTATAGATACGACGGAGACGTATTAGCATCCCCAAGCTTAATTTCTGCTCGTCCTCCAGTAGGTAAATGATAAAAAATATAATTTTGGATGTGGAATGCTACCTAGCATAATCTTGATCATGTAATCTAATCATGGCGTTAATATTAAGACACGAGTGATTCAAAGCAATATTCTATCATTTGACATTAAGACAATAATACTTCAAGCATACTAATAAAGCAATCATGTCTTTTCAAAATAACATTGCCAAAGAAAGTTATCCCTACAAAATCATATGGTCTAGCTATACTCCATCTTCACCACACAAAATATTCAAATCATGCACAACCCCGATGACAAGCCAAGCAATTGTTTCATACTTTTGACGTTCTCAAACCTTTTCAACTTTCACGCAATACATGAGCGTGAGCCAGGGACAAAACACTATAGGTGGAATAGAATATGATGGTGGAGGTTGTGTGGAGAAGACAAAAAGGAGAAAGTCTCACATCGACGCGGCTAATCAACGGGCTATGGAGATGCGCATCAATTGATGTCAGTGTGAGGACTAGGGATTTCCATGCAACGGATGCACTAGAGCTATAAGTGTATGAGAGCTCAAACTGAAACTAAGTGGGTGTGCATCCAACTTTCTTGCTCATGAAGACCTAGGGCATTTGAGGAAGCCCATCGTTGGAATATACAAGCCAAGTTCTATAATGAAAATTCCCACTAGTATATGAAAGTGATAACTCAAGAGACTCTCTATATGAAGAACATGGTGCTACTCTGAAGCACAAGTGTGGTAAAAGGATAGTAACATTGCCCCTTCTATCTTTTTCTCTCATTTTTTTTTGTTTTGTTTTTGTTTTTTTGTTTTTGTGGGCTTCTTTGGCCTCTTTTTTTATTTGGGCTTCTTTGGCCTTTTTTTAAGTCCGGAGTCTCATCCCGACTTGTGTGGGAATCATAGTCTCCATCATCCTTTCCTCACTGGGCAATGCTCTAATAATGATGATCATCACACTTTTATTTACTTACAACTCAATATTACAACTAGATGTCTAGAACAAAGTATGACTCTATATGAATGCCTCCGGCGGTGTACCGGGCTGTGCAATGATCTAGCGTAGCAATGACATCAAAAAAGGGACAAGCCATGAAAACACCATGCTAGCTATCTTACGATCATGCAAAGCAATATGACAATGAATGCTCAAGTCGTGTATATGAAGATGATGGAAGTTGCATGGCAATATATCTCGAAATGGCTATGGAAATGCCATGATAGATAGGTATGGTGGCTGTTTTGAGGAAGATATAAGGAGGCTTATGTGTGATAGAGCGCATCGTATCACGGGGTTTGGATGCATTGGCGAAGTTTGCACCAACTCTCGAGGTGAGAAAGGGCAATGCACGGTACCGAAGAGGCTAGCAATGATGGAAAGGTGAGAGTGCGTATAATCCATGGACTCAACATTAGTCATAAAGAACTCACATACTTATTGCAAAAATCTATTAGTCATTGAAACAAAGTACTACGCGCATGCTCCTAGGGGTATAGATTGGTAGGAAATACCATCGCTCGTCCCCGACCGCCACTCATAAGGAAGACAATCAATAAATACCACATGCTCCAACTTCATTACATAACGGTTCACCATACGTGCATGCTACGGGAATCACAAACTTCAACACAAGTATTTATACAATCCACAACTACCCACTAGCATGACTCTAATATCACCATCTTTATATCGCAAAACTATTGCAAGGAATCAAACATATCATATTCAGTGATCTACAAGTTTTATGTAGGATTTTATGACTAACCATGTGAATGACCAATTCCTGTCATCTCTCTAAATAGATATAAGTGAAGCAAGAGAGTTTAATTCTTTCTACAAAAGATATGCCCACGCTCTAACAAATATAAGTGAAGAAAAAGAGCATTCTACAAATGGTGGTTTTCTATGTGTAGGGAAACAGGCAATCCATGCTTCAAATGATATAATTGAAGCACATGAAGCATTCTATAAAGCCATACTCAAAAGATATAAGTGAAGTGCAATGAGCATTCTATAAATCAACCATGGACTTTCTCATACCAGCATGGTGCATCAAAGAAAATTGAAAACTAAATGCAAAAGATGCTCCAAGATTTGCACATATCACATGAACGAAACGAAACCGAAAACATACCGATACTTGTTGAAGAAAGATGGGATGCCTTCTGGGGCATCCCCAAGATTAGCCGCTTGAGTCTCCTTGAATATTTAATTGGGGTGCCTTGGGCATCCCCAAGCTTGAGCTCTTGCCTCTCCTCCGTATCCTCATATCAAGACCTCCTCGATCTTTGATCACTTCATCCACACAAAACTCAACAGAAAACTCGGTAACATCCGTTAGTATAATAAAGCAAATCACTACTCTAAGTACTGTTACAAACCAATTCATATTTTGTTTTTGCATTGTAGCTACTATAATATAACTTTTCCATGTCTTAATCCACTGATAGAAATCGATTGTTTCATCAAAACAAGCAAACAATGCATTAAAAACAGAATCTGTCTTAAACAGGACAGTCTGTAGTAATCTGAACATTCACCATACTTCTGGTACTCCAAAAATTCTGAAACAATTAGTAAAAATAAAAAATTTGTATAGAAAGACATTGCAAAAAGTTTCAGAACCGTTTGACGTTCCAGTAAAAAATGTAAAATCACGCACTACAGCCATAGTTTCTGTTTTGCACCACACAAACCAACAAGCAATGTAAACATCCTAAAGGCAAATCTTGGCACATTATTTTTATAATACAATGGAATTGTACAAGGGGATAATTATTTTTGTTGAAAATTTTCTGTAATCAAGATTCACAAAGTTTCCGTGAGCATGAACAAAGTTCGAGGAGCTCCCCCACTTCAACAATGCTTGTCTCTCTCACTTTCACTTTCCTTTTTGAAAAGTTTTGGGTTCCCCTCTATATTTTTTTGTTTTAAAACTTTATAAAAGCACTCAGCAGAAATAAATGACTCTCTAAAACTTCCGGGTTGTCTCCCTAGCAGCGCTTTCTTTAAAGCCATTAAGCTAGGCATATGGTGCTCAAGTACTGGATCCACCCGGATCTCAAGGTATATCAAAGCCAATTTCAATTAACAATGATTTGTGATTTAGTAGTGAGCACAAGGTAACATATATCATGCAACAACGAAGTCTAACTCTCTTCCTATGCATCGGCATGTCATAAAAGAACAATTCATGCACACATAGTAAAGGCCAATGCATAGTATAAACAGTTTCTTGCAATTTTATCATATTGGAAACATGGAGAGGCGGAGATGTAGTTCCTCTCTCATAATAATTGCAAGTAGGAGCAGCAAGCACATGCATATTATATCTATCAAAATCATCATGTGTAGTAGTAAAACACAACCCATCAATATAATCCTTAATAAGGGCAAACTTCTCCGATATAGTGTAGTCGGGAGAATTCAAAAAGATAATAGGACTATCATGCGTGGGTGCAATAGCAACAATGTCATGTTTAACATAAGGAAATATAGCAAGTTCATTTCCACAAGAAGAATTCATATTGGCATCATGGCCACAAGCATAACAAGCATCAATTTCATCAAAAAGGGATATTTCAAATGAATCAACGGGATCATAGCAATTATCATGGCATTCATCCTTCGGTAAGAACGAAGGGACATTAAATAATGTATGATTTGGAGAGTTACTCTCATTAGAAGGTGGGCACGGGTAGCTAATCCGATCTTCCTCCTTTTGTTCTTCGCTCTCCTCATCATCTTTTTCATCCAATGAGCTCACAGTTTCATCAATTTCTTCTTCCATAAACTCCTACAAAATATTAGTCTCTTCTCGGACAGCGTAGACTTTCTCAATAAATTCATCAATATCAAAATTGTATTTATAATTCTCATAGCAATATTTAAGGATAGCTAAATTTTCAGGTCTATAAATTGAATCATCAAAATCTTTAAACTCTTTAAATAAAGATTCAATTTCACATGCACCCTTAAAAGCAACAAATTCTTCTATTCGTTCCACATCATAGTAATCATATATACCTCTAGCATAAGAAGCCAAGGTTTTATTATCATTAAATCTACATGAAAAGGGAAGGTGTGGAGCCTTCATCCTAGAGCAACAAGTATTATCATATCTCAAGCATAGTTGCCGAGCATACCAATGCAACATATGAATTTGATCCCATAATAGTTTCCCTTTTTGAGTCAAGCGATAATCCCTAAAGTATTCACGTTGATTCAACGTGTCTCCCATTATATAATTGAATGGGGTTTTCTCGAGATTATTAAAGTAGTGCATAATATCTTTCACATAATGAGCATCGAGGGTTTTACGAGGTTCCCCATCTCCATGAGTAGCAAGTAAACCTAATTTTTTTGGTATTTCATGTTCCATATCCATAACTAAAGATAGAGAACAACTTAGAACAACAAATAAAATCCACTTAGTGATAAAGCAAACAAGCACACACGAGAATATTCACCCCACGCAATTGCTCCCCGGCAACGGTGCCAGAAAAAGGTCTTGATAACCCACAAGTATAGGGGATCAATTGTAGCCTCTTTCGATAAGTAAGAGTGTCGAACCCAACGAGGAGCTAAAGGTAGAACAAATATTCCCTCAATTTTTATTGACCACCGATACAACTCTACGCACGCTTGACGTTCGCTTTACCTAGAACAAGTATAATACTAGAAGTACTTTGTAGGTGTAACGGGATAGGTTTGCAAGAATATAAAGAGCACGTAAATAAAAACTAGGGGCTGTTTTCGGTAAAGAAGCAATAAAGTTAGTATAGCGAGTGTAGAAAAGTGGTGGTAGGAGTTGCGAAATTGTCCCTAAGCAATTGACTACTTTACTAGACCGATAGCAAGTTTTATGTGGAAGAGGCCACTTCTAGCATGTCATCCCTGACTTGGAATTCTATGCACTTATGATTGGAACTATTAGCAAGCATCCGCAACTACTAACGTTCATTAAGGTAAAACCCAACCATAGCATTAAGATATATTGGTCCCCCTTCAATCTCGTATGCATCAATTTCTATGCTAGGTTGAAGCTTCTGTCACTCTTGCCCTCCAATACATAGTCCTATCAACATACAACTAACCATATGGTGTGATCCACACACACGCTCATACGATGGGAACCAAAGGACAGCAACATAACCACAAGCAAATTAAACCAATCATAGCAATTCACCAATTACCGATAGGACAACGAAAATCTACTCAGACATCATAGGATGGCAACACATCATTGGATAATAATATGAAGCATAGAGCACCATGTTCAAGTAGAGGGTACAACGAGTTGCAGGAGAGTGGAGCACTGTAGATAGATGGGGGAAGGTGATGAAGATGTTGGTGAAGATGATGGAGGTGTTGGTGTAGATTGCGGTGACGATGATGGCCCCGGCGGCGTTCCGCGCCACCGGGAGAGTGGGGGAGAGGCCCCCCCTTCTTCTTCTTCTTCCTTGACCTTCCCCCTAGATGGGAGAAGGGTTTCCACTCAGGTCCGTGGCTTCCATGGAATGGGAGGGGCGAGAGCCCCTCCGAGATTGGATATGTCTCTTTGTCTCTCTCTATTTCTGCGTTCCCTGATTCTGGCCTTTCACCGTTTCTTATATTTTCCGGAGATCCGTAACTCCGATTGGGTTGAAATTTGGACACGATTTTTATCTGGATATTGGCTTTCTTGCGGCGAAAGAAGGTCACCAACCGCCTTACGGGGTGGCCACGAGGGTCAGGGGCGCACCCCCTGCCTCGTGGCCCCCTCGGGCATCGTCTCGCGTTGATTCTTTTTTCCCAAAAATCACATATATTCCAAAAAAATCTCCGTCAGTTTTTATCTTGTTTGGACTCCGCTTCATATGGACTTTCTGCGAAACAAAAAACATGCAACAAATAGGAACTGGCACTGGGCACTGGATCAATATGTTAGTCCCAAAAATAGTGTAAAAAGTTGCCAAAAGTATATGAAAGTTGCATAATATTGGCATGGAACAATCAAAAATTATAGATACGACGGAGACGTATCACCCATCTTGGAGGGGCTCCCTACTGCACAGAGGCGGCGCCAGTCTGGCGTAAGAACTGCTTGACGTGGCGGTCCGAGGGCGGAGCCTGCGAGTCGCCGAGGAGGGCCGTGACGGCGATAGGCGCCGGCGCCGCAAAGCGTGCGATGAAAAGGCCGCGCAACTCCTCCGAAGAAGCCATAGAGGATCCTGGCAGGTTGAGCAGCCAGGTGATACGTCTCCAACGTATCTATAATTTATGAAGTATTCATGTTATTATATTATCCATCTTGGATGTTTAATGGGCTTTACTATGCACTTTTATATTACTTTTGGGACTAACCTATTGACCCAGAGCCCAGTGCCAGTTTCTGTTTTCCCCTTGTTTCAGTGTTTCGCAGAAAAGGAATATCAAACGGAGTCCAAACGGAATGAAACTTCAGAAAAGTTATTTTTGGAAAGAAAGCAATATAGGAGACTTGGAGTGCACGTCAGGGGGTCAACGAGGAAGGCACGAGGCAGGGGGCGCCCACCCCCCTGGGCGCGCCCTCCACCCTCGTGGGCCCCTCGTGGCTCCCCTGATGTATTTCTTCTGCCTATATATATCCATATACCCTAAAACCATCGGGGAACAGAATAGATCGGGAGTTCCGCCGCTACGAGCCTCTGTAGCCACCAAAAACCAATCGGGACCCTGTCCCGGCATCCTGCCGGAGGGGGGATCCCTCACCGGTGGCCATCTTCATCATCCCGGCGCTCTCCATGATGAGGAGGGAGTAGTTCACCCTCGGGGCTGAGGGTATGTACCAGTAGCTATGTGTTTGATCTCTCTCTCTCTCGTGTTCTTGAGGTGATACGATCTTGATGTATCGCGAGCTTTGCTATTGTAGTTGGATCTTATGATGTTTCTCCCCCACTACTCTCTTGTAATGGATTGAGTTTTCCCTTTGAAGTTATCTTATCGGATTGAGTCTTTAAGGATTTGAGACCACTTGATGTATGTCTTGCCGTGCTTATCTGTGGTGACAATAGGATATCACGTGATCCACTTGATGTATGTTTTGGTGATCAACTTGTGGGTTCCGCCCATGAACCTATGCATAGGGGCTGGCACACGTTTTCGTCTTGACTCTCCGGTAGAAACTTTGGGGCACTCTTTGAAGTACTTTGTGTTGGTTGAATAGATGAATCTGAGATTGTGTGATGCATATCGTATAATCATACCCACGGATACTTGAGGTGACATTGGAGTATCTAGGTGACATTAGGGTTTTGGTTGATTTGTGTCTTAAGGTGTTATTCTAGTACGAACTCTATGATAGATCGAACGGAAAGAATAGCTTCATGTTATTTTACTACGGACTCTTGAATAGATCGATCAGAAAGAATAACTTTGAGGTGGTTTCGTACCCTACAATAATCTCTTCGTTTGTTCTCCGCTATTAGTGACTTTGGAGTGACTCTTTGTTGCATGTTGAGGGATAGTTATATGATCCAATTATGTTATTATTGTTGAGAGAATTTGCACTAGTGAAAGTATGAACCCTAGGCCTTGTTTCCTAGCATTGCAATACCGTTTACGCTCACTTTTACCACTTGTTACCTTGTTGTTTTTATATTTTTCAGTTTACAAAAACCTATATCTACCATCCATATTGCACTTGTATCACCATCTCTTAGCCTAACTAGTGCACCTATACAATTTACCATTGTATTGGGTGTGTTGGGGACACAAGAGACTCTTTGTTATTTGGTTGCAGGGTTGTTTGAGAGAGACCATCTTCATCCTACGCCTCCCACGGATTGATAAACCTTAGGTCATCCACTTGAGGGAAATTTGCTACTGTCCTACAAACCTCTACACTTGGAGGCCCAACAACGTCTACAAGAAGAAGGTTGCGTAGTAGACATCAAGCTCTTTTCTGGCACCGTTGCCGGGGAGGCTAGGTAAGCGGCACTCACACCCCGTCAACTAAGCTCTTTTCTGGCGCTGTTGCCGGGGAGGTGAGTGCTTGAAGGTATATCTTTAGATCTTGCAATCGAATCTTTTTGTTTCTTGTTTTATCACTAGTTTAGTCTATAAAAGAAAACTACAAAAAAATGGAATTGAGTTTGCCTCATACGCTTCATCTTTTTAATATCTTTCGTGAGAATGATGGAAAGGAAAATTGTGCCAAAGTGTTAGAAGAAGAATGCATTAAAATGTTTGGCACTAAATCTTTGAATGATGAGCATGATTGCAATGTTGTTAGTATGAATTCTTTGAATACCCATGATGCTATTGATATGCAAAGCCACAAGCTTGGGGAAGCTATGTTTGATGAAGATGATATTTGTTGTCCCCCAAGCTTTGATGAGAAAATTTACTATGATGAAAGCATGCCTCCTATCTATGATGATTATTGTGATGACACTTATGCTATAAAGAATAATGATAACCATGAAACTTGTCATCTTGATCTTAATTTTCAATCACATGATAGTTATTTTGTTGAGTTTGCTCCCACTACTATTCATGAGAACAAATTTACTAATGTGGAGAGTAATAAAATTTCTATGCTTGTAGATCATGAAAAGAATGCTTTAGGTGATAGTTATATTGTTGAATTCATTCATGATGCTACTAAAAACTATTATGAGGGAGGAACATATGCTTGTAGGAATTGCAATAATATCAAGTCTCCTCTCTATGTGCTTAAAGTTTTAAAGTTATGCTTGTTTTGCCTTCCTATGTTAGTTGATTATTGTTCCCATAAATTGTTTGCTCACAAAATCCCTATGCATAGGAAGTGGGTTAGACTTAAATGTGCTAGTCATATTCTTCATGATGCTCTCTTTATGTTTCAATTCTTATCTTTAATGCGAGCATCATTGAAATCATCATGCCTAGCTAGGGGCGTTAAACGATAGCGCTTGTTGGGAGGCAACCCAATTTTATTTTAGTTTCTTGCTTTTTGGTTCTTTTTAGTAATAAATAATTCATCTAGCCTCTGGTTAGATGTGGTTTTATGTTTTAATTAGTGTTTGTGCCAAGTAAGACCTATAGGATCTTCTTGGATGATAGTTATTTGATCTTGCTGAAAATTCCAGAAACTTTCTGTTCACGAAAACAATTGTTTAAAATCACCAGAACGTGACAAAATACTGATTCCAATTGCAGCAGATCAATAAAAAAAATTCTAGGTCGTCCTGTTTTGGTAGAATTTTTGGAGTTCCAGAAGTTTGCGTTAGTTACAGATTACTACGGACTGTTTTGTTTTTGACAGATTCTGTTTTCGTGTGTTGTTTGCTTATTTTGATGAATCTATGGCTAGTAAAAATACTTTATAAACCATAGAGAAGTTGGAATACAGCAGGTTTAACACCAATATAAATAAAGAATGAGTTCATTACAGTACCTTGAAGTGGTGTTTTGTTTTCTTTGGCTAACGGAGCTTACGAGTTTCTGTTGAGTTTTGTGTTGTGAAGTTTTCAAGTTTTGGGTAAAGATTCGATGGACTATGGAATAAGGAGTGGCAATATCCTAAGCTTGGGGATGCCCAAGTAACCCCAAGGTAATATTCAAGGACAACGAAGAGCCTAAGCTTGGGGATGCCCCGGATGGCATCCCCTCTTTCGTCTTCGTTCATCGGTAACTTTACTTGGAGCTATATTTTTATTCGCCACATGATATGTGTTTTGCTTGGAGTGTCATTTTATTTTCTTTAGCTTTGCTTGATGTTATTTATAATAATGTTTTGCATCCCTATTTTCAATAAAAATGTCAAGGATAGCCTTTACCATGCTTATTTTGCAAGTATACATGTTGCTGTTTCAAAACAGAAAGTTTACCGCTGTTGCAAAAATTCCCTAGAAAAGTCAGAATGTGATAAAATGTTGAAACCTTTTGCATAATAAGCTCTGATAAATTTACTACAGTGGGAGTTTTCTTTCATAATTTTTGGAGTTAGGGAAGTGTGATGAATCTTGCATTCTTTACAGACTGTACTGTTTTGGCAGATTGCTGTTATGTTTGCATTGTTTGGATATGTTTGCTTGTTTAATGATTCTATTGGAGGATAGGAGTATTAAATATGCTGAGGCATTTAGTATGCAATGTTGAATAATAATTTTAGTGATTTGTTACAGTAGAGAATGATAAGGTTTTTGCATTGGTTTATACTAACCTATCTCACGAGTTCTTGTTGAGTTTGGTGTGGATGAAGCTTTCGAGATTTAGGAAACCGTGATATAAAAGGAATTAAGGAGACGCAAAAGTTCAAGCTTGGGGATGCCCAAGGCACCCCAAGATAATATTTCAAGAAGTCTCAAGCGTCTAAGCTTGGGGATGCCCCGGTTGGCATCCCACCTTTCTTCTTCAACAACTATCGGTTAGTATCGGTTGATCCTAAGTTTTTGCTTCTTCACATGATGAGTGATATCCTTGAAATTTCATTTTATTTTGTTTTTCTTGCTGTTTGAATATCAAGATCTGAAACTCTTAAATGAGAGAGAGTCTTCACATAGCTACATAATTATTTAACTACTCATTGATCTTCACTTATATCTTTTTGGAGTAGTTTGTCATTTACTCGTGTGCTTCACATATATCCTATGATTAAATGGTTGAATGATTTGAATATCATAAATCTGAAATTATATATGTTTCATATGCTTATCCCATGGGGAGTAATGACTTCACATATAAGAGTAGAGGTGGTAAATTTATAAGGTTAGCAAACATTGTATTGGTCACTTGAACAATTCATGAAAGAATATTGAAGGAAGAGAGATTTCACATATAAATATACTATATTGGACATCCTCTATGATTGTGAGCCCCATTAATTATTTTCAAACCTGAGCAAATTAGTTGAAGTTGGACAAGGAAGACAACATAATGAGTTATGCTTGGGTATATTTGTATAGAAGTTATATTGTTATGGATCCTCTAACATGTGGTGCTTTCTATTTAGAATCCTTTGCTAGCCAAAATATCTGTATTAAGCGGGAATACTGCTTGTGCATCCAAATTCCTTGAACCAAGTTTATTCCATGAGTGTCCACCATATCTACCTATATGCGGTATTTACCTGCCGTTCCAAGTAAATTTGCATGTGCCAAACTCTAAACCTTCAAATAATCATCTGTGTTGTATGCCCGAATCGCTCATGTAGCAACTAGGGGTTGTCAGTATCTTCCATGCTAGGTGGGTTATTCTCACGATGAGTGGACTCCGCTCATCATTCACGAGAAAATGGCTGGTAACTGGGATGCCCAGTCCTATGATCAAAAGATCAAAAACAAATTCGCAAATAATTTAAATAAACTCCCCCAGGATTGTTGAAAGTTGGACGGCACCCGTTGTTTCGGACAAGCCGTGGAGTGTGAATGTTGGTGGAGGGGGAGTAAAATCTTTACCTTTCTGTTTGGGAACCGCCTATAATGTATGTAGTATGGAAGATATTGGGAACTCTTGGTCGTTATGTTGACAATGACAGCATACCTCTCAAAATTATTTCCATCTTGTTTTTGCTTCAAGCTCTGGCACCTCTGCAAATCCCTGCTTCCCTCTGCGAAGGGCCTATCTTTTACTTTTATGCAAGAGTCAGTAGTATTCCTTCTCATTCCAACCTACTCTTTAGTTGGCAAGCATCATGTGATGGAAAGATCTAAGCATATATGGCCATTCAAATATATTTGAGCATGAATTATTACTGTTGACATTACCCTTGAGGTAAAAGGTTGGGAGGCGAAACATTAAGCCCCTATCTTTCTCTGTGTTCGATGAATACTATTTGTTCTAAAAATATGCTTTGAGTGGTAGCAATCATGGAAGACTAAATGATAGTTGAGTATGTGAAGTTTGCTGAATCAAAGCTCTGACATAGACTCTTCCTGAAAATAAGATGAATTGTAATTGTTTGATGACTAATAACATGGTTGTTAGTTTTCAAGAAAGTTTATGATCTATACTTTAACATGTGAATAGTTTGTTACTTGATCATGCAAAGTTCTATGAGTTGAGCTACTGTTATGACATATAATGATGCTAGAAAGGTGATTGAAATTATCCTTGATCAAACTTATGCACCTGCTAGCATTCGCACTTCATAAATTATTTCTTTTATCATTGACCTACTCGAGGACGAGCAGGAATTAAGCTTGGGGATGCTGATATGTCTCCAACGTATCTATAATTTATGAAGTATTCATGCTATTATATTATCCATCTTGGATGTTTAATGGGCTTTACTATGCACTTTTATATTACTTTTGGGACTAACCTATTGACCCAGAGCCCAGTGCCAGTTTCTGTTTTCCCTTGTTTCAGTGTTTCGCAGAAAAGGAATATCAAACGGAGTCCAAACGGAATGAAACCTTCGGAAAAGTTATTTTTGGAAAGAAAGCAATACGGGAGACTTGGAGTGCACGTCAGGGGGTCAACGAGGAAGGCACGAGGCAGGGGCGCGCCCACCCCCCTGGGTGCGCCCTCCACCCTCGTGGGCCCCTCATGGCTCCCCTGATGTATTTCTTCCGCCTATATATATCCATATACCCTAAAACCATCGGGGAACAGAATAGATCGGGAGTTCCGCCGCCGCAAGCCTCTGTAGCCACCAAAAACCAATCGGGACCCTGTTCCGGCACCCTGCCGGAGGGGGGATCCCTCACCGGTGGCCATCTTCATCATCCCGGCGCTCTCCATGACGAGGAGGGAGTAGTTCACCCTCGGGGCTGAGGGTATGTACCAGTAGCTATGTGTTTGATCTCTCTCTCTCTCTCTCGTGTTCTTGAGGTGATACGATCTTGATGTATCGCGAGCTTTGCTATTGTAGTTGGATCTTATGATGTTTCTCCCCCTCTACTCTCTTGTAATGGATTGAGTTTTCCCTTTGAAGTTATCTTATCGGATTATGTCTTTAAGGATTTGAGAACACTTGATGTATGTCTTGCCGTGCTTATCTGTGGTGACAATGGGATATCACGTGATCCACTTGATGTATGTTTTGGTGATCAACTTGCGGGTTCCGCCCATGAACCTATGCATAGGGGTTGGCACACATTTTCGTCTTGACTCTCCGGTAGAAACTTTGGGGCACTCTTTGAAGTACTTTGTGTTGGTTGAATAGATGAATGTGAGATTGTGTGATGCATATCGTATAATCATACCCACGGATACTTGAGGTGACATTGGAGTATCTAAGTGACATTAGGGTTTTGGTTGATTTGCGTCTTAAGGTGTTATTCTAGTACGAACTCTACGATAGATCGAACGGAAAGAATAGCTTCATGTTATTTTACTACGGACTCTTGAATAGATCGATCCGAAAGAATAACTTTGAGGTGGTTTCGTACCCTACAATAATCTCTTCGTTTGTTCTCCGCTATTAGTGACTTTGGAGTGACTCTTTGTTGCATGTTGAGGGATAGTTATATGATCCAATTATGTTATTATTGTTGAGAGAACTTGCACTAGTGAAAGTATGAACCCCAGGCCTTGTTTCCTAGCATTGCAATACCGTTTACGCTCACTTTTACCACTTGTTACCTTGCTGTTTTTATATTTTTAGTTTACAAAAACCTATATCTACCATCCATATTGCACTTGTATCACCATCTCTTCGCCGAACTAGTGCACCTATCCAATTTACCATTGTATTGGGTGTGTTGAGGACACAAGAGACTCTTTGTTATTTGGTTGCAGGGTTGTTTGAGAGAGACCATCTTCATCCTACGCCTCCCACGAATTGATAAACCTTAGGTCATCCACTTGAGGGAAATTTGCTACTGTCCTACAAACCTCTGCACTTGGAGGCCCAACAACGTCTACAAGAAGAAGGTTGCGTAGTAGACATCACCAAGCGCGCGGCGCGCCGGCGAGGGCCATGGGGAACCAGTTGGCCATGACCTTGTCGTCGCCCCGGCCTCCAGAACGGCCTCCTTGTACGCCAGCAGGAAGGCCGATGGATCCACCGGGCCGTCATAGCGGGGCGGCATCTCCGGCTTGAACTTGTGCGGCCACTGCACTCGTCGCAAGGCAGGGGTGAGGGCCCTGAGCCCCATGGCGCCGTCGTGGGCGTCCGTCGGTCCGGTCGGAGGAGCGGCGCCGGCCATGGGGTCCGGACGAAGAGGCAAAGCTGGAGGAGGGGCGAAGCTTCGGCGCACTCCTACCTGGCGCGCCAAATGTCAGATTTAGGGTTCCGGCAAACCCTTGAGGTTCGAACTCTGGGGTGCGCATGAAGAACTCTCTCTCCCTAGATCACTCGCGCAACGGTCTCAAGGCCTAGCTCGTCGAACCCAAGGAACAAGAGACACGAGAGTTTATACTGGTTCGGGCCATCGTTGTGGTGTAATACCCTACTCCAGTGTGGTGTGGTGGATTGCCTTATAGGAAATTGGTACATTGCGCCCGCTGGCGCCCGCCTGGCCTTGGTTGTCATGGCTCACGTCACGTGGACCTCACGAGGTGCCCCCTGCCTTGATATCTCCACTCCTCGGGAGCCAGCCTAGTGAGGCTACCCCTGAGGAGGTCTTGTGTCATCCGCCTCGTGAGGCTTGGCCCCTCGCGAGGGTCTTGAGTGGTTGCTGCTGAAGATGGACCGTACCAGGCCGCTGGTGGAGCCACGCCGTGGGCCGTAGGCAGCCAAGTCTGGGTACCCCCATTCCCAGGACGCCGACACCGCCTGGTGTGACCCAGGCTGTAGAGATGGCCACAACTGGGGCGGCGGCTTAGCCTCGCACACCAGACCCGCCTTGTTTGAATTTGACCCCGCCTCAGCGAGTGCTCACACCTCCGAGCATTACTCTAACCCGCTGGATAATATGATTGCTGCGGCTTCGCGACTGGCGGCTCTTCCAGTTAAAGGCGATTCCCCAGTTGCGATAGAGACCCGAAACGCCGTGGAACTTCTTCAGACGCCGGTGGCTCAACAGGCGGCTTACTCATATAGCCGTGAGCGAATTCATTCAACTCCACGCCATAGCCGAAGTTACAGCCGGCGCATTGAATCGCCGGCGGTTTCCAGCAGCGAGCGGCATCGTAACATGCCCCGTGGGCATGACCCACCGCGTGATGATAACAATGTTCAGGCCCTGATGGATCAGGCTAGGGCACGTCAAGAGGTGGAGTTGGCGGCTCAGTTAGCGGCTCATCAACGGCCTCAGTTGAACCCTTCGGCGTCTGTAGCGGCTGGAATGACTACCAGGATGGTTGGTTTGCCGTGTCTGGTGCCGGCTCTGCGGAATGAGCGCCTGCCTAAAGACTTTAAAGGTCCTCGCAAGGTGCCTAATTACACAACTGATCTTCCACCTAAGGCTTGGATCGAGAGCTATGAGCTGGCTATGGAGATGCTAGACATGAACGATGTTGTATGTGCCAAGTACTTCATCATGATGCTGGACGGGCCGGCACGAACCTGATTGAAGGGATTACCCCCCAATTCTATCAATTCATGGGCTGAGTTGAAGGCGCGATTTATTCTAAATTTTAAATACACATGTAAACAGCCCCTGTCGATCATTGATCTGGATGCTTGTGTGCAGTGAGAGGACGAATCGGCCCACCACTGGGTTCGCCGGGTCTCCGCCATTATCCATTCATCGGATAGCATCAACGCCGGCTCTGCTGTTCTAATTTTCGAGATAAATTGCCATTTCAGCCCTCTCAAGCAGAAGTTAGGGCGGCTTAAACGTCATTGCAATGATATGGGGGAGCTCATGGCGATTCTCATCAAATACGCCGACTCTGACAACACTAAGGACCCTAGGTCTGATGAGGAGAAGTCCAACAAGGGGAAGAATAACGGCAATGGAAAAGGGCAGCAACAAAATATGACAGGGCTTAACTAGGGTAGTAATGGCAAGCGCAAGCAAAATGACGGCGGGTTAGATTTTGTGGCCAATACAAACACACAGAATAACAATTAGCGTCGTAAGGGAAAACCACCTCAGTTTGGAGGGCCAAAGTTCAACCTTGAGGCGATGTTGAACCAGCCTTGCCCAAAGCACAGTTTTTCGAATAGACCGTCAACTCATATGTGGAAAGATTGTTTTATCATGAAGGAATATAAGAACTCCGACTCTCATCAGGACCACAATAACAATAATGGCCCGCACGGCGGGTCAAGATCCGGCTCACATGGGTCCGGCTTCGGAGGTGGCGGCTTAAATTCTGAATATCAAGGTCAGGGCCTCTGTCGTTTGATTTCTAAGTATCTGAGTCTTTATTGTTTGTTCATGAGGTCACTTGGGGGCTTCCTGCTCAATGAGCATAGCTATTCTTACCCTCTTGATCGGCTTTCATGCCATATTCTAGGTCACTTGGGGGCTTCCTGCTCAATGAGCATAGCTATTCTTACCCTCTTGATCGGCTTTCATGCCATATTCTAGGTCACTTGGGGGCTTCCTGCTCAATCAGCATAGCTATTCTTACCATCTTGATTGGCTTCCATGCCATATTATGGGTTGCTTGGGGGCTTCCAACCAACGGGTTTAGCTTTCTTACCATTGTGACCCGGCTAGATGTCGAATCCTGAGTTTCAACCTGCGTGTCTGCAAGATGCTTCTCCACCAGGTAATCCTGAATGACTCGTCGTACTCTTAACAGTCAATCTTTTAAATAAGACCTTGAACTTGTTAAGGTTAAAACGGCGGTTTGTCATGTGAGGGCCGGCTTACAGTAAGCGAGGACAACTCTAAGGCTGTGCGGCCTATGAAAGCACTTGAATCTTAGTGGTTGTGTGGCCCATGAAAGCACTTGAATTTTAAGGCGGTGCGGCCTATAAAAGCATTTGATTTTTTCTAAATTTCTTCTAGACATTGCGTCCATCAAAGATTTCCTCTGCTCAAGTGTATTTGGTGCAATTCAGGCCATGTAGCCTTGATTATATTACTCATAATTGAGCATATTGGGTTGATAACCGCCAGGATAAGTTGCCTTGAGCAATCAAGGTCATGATATTTCATGCCTATGGGTTAAATCCCATTCTGGATTATAATTATCACAACAACAATATGATATCAATCTCCAGGTATGTATGAACATTTGGGGCATCTTAAACCGCCCTGGCTTTAGACTTTAAATTGCCAGAGTGTTCCGGCTTATATAGCCTGCACTAATAGTCTTTATGTCAAGTTTTTCAAAAGATCATTATATCAGGGTTTTTCAAAGGTATTTGTGACCCGCCTTGGCTTAAACCGCCAGGGCACATGCTCTTTCCTTGTGTGCAGGGAGTATGATAATATTTGACCTAACCCACATGATTGACAACATTATAAGCACAAGCGGCGGATCATAAATATCATATCGGCGGTTTAAGTATTCAAAGGATAAACATGCACGATGGCATGAAAGATCATTTCTTGCAAATCTAGGCTATTACAAGGCCATAGTGGACCTGCCAATTGAAGTTATGTGTTTTTCAACACATTGTGCTTAAGCCATGATTAAGAGCCGCCTGAGATCTATTGCCTTCGTCACGGCGGGTTGATGATTCCGGGTCATCCTGCTCCAGCTCTTCTTCTTCGTCCATCTGGAAGTCAGGCGACGTCCATTCGATGCTAGTTAAGGCCTTGAAAACAGCTTCATCATCGATAAGTATGGACGGACCAACATCAGGAGCAAAAGTATGCTTACGCATTGGAGGGATGAGATCCACAACTTCATAAGCCGGCGCTTTAACTTTGGCATTATCCATAGTGTACGCTGCCTGGTACTTGGATAAATCAGTCTCTTCAGCCAGTTTGCATGCCAATGGACGCATCTCTTTCACGCAATTGGCAAAGTCAGTTTTATCGAAACGATATCAATCTTCTTTTAGGCTCGGACATCCAGTTGCCATCTTTGTCGGGTCTAATTTTGCTTGCCACGCTTTGGCCCGACTCAGAGCGGTAATGGAACCAACGCGGGTGGCTGATCGCTTTATCTCTTCCAATTTTTTGCGCATCACGGATAGGTTATCTAGCACCTCCCTGAGGAGGGTAGGTAGCTGTTCGCCATTGGAGATAGCCACAAGAGTGTGTTGTGTGCCGGTGTATAACTGCTCCACCAGAGTATAAACGGCTTTCAGCTTCACCAGCATGTCCTGACCAAGATTGGAGCTCCTGGAGCCTATTAAGTAAACATGCAGATGAGTCGCCAGGCGATTTAAAATTAAAAAGACTGGGAAAGATTAAAATGTGGAGAATTACTTACCAAAGATAGCAGATGTCATCTGTGAAATATGGCATTTTAAGCCTGTCAGCTCTACTGTGGTCTCCTTCAATGATGCTTCAGCAGCTTCTGCCCGTTGCAATAAGGTGGTTTTCTCCTCCTCCCAAGTGGCTCTCTCCGTGGAAAATCCGGCTTTGAGCTTCTCGTTCTCGTCCTGGCTGAACTTAAACTTGGAGTCAGCTTTGCATGTTTCAGACTCTTGATGTTCAAGCCTGTTCTTCATATCCACCAATTGGGACTCAATCAAATTTAAGGCATCCTGCAATAAAGAAACAAAAGGTTATAAACATATTTGTCAGGCTACAATTTGCATTCAAGTCCCAAGCACATTGCAAGCAACGCACTTGGCACTTGGGGGCTAATGTATGAGGAAGTTCTTTTCAAATTGCATTGCAGAAGATCCGGCTCATATTTATCAGATAAGCCAGCCTGTGAGGGCTATGAGGTGAAGTTCTACTTTGAATATAATAAAGATGATTCAGCTCATCTTTATCAGACAAGCCAGCTCATGAGGGCTATGACTCAAAATTTGCAATGACATATTGATTGAAGTCTTAACCATACTCAACAAATCCTTTCCTATGGCTAAGACTTGGGGGCTGGATGACTGTATAGACAGAGGAAGCAGGTGTTCATACCTCGTATTTCTGTCGCATTCTTTTGACTATGTCCGCTTCCAGGTCACGACTAGTATGCAGATGGCTCAAATAACCAGAGTATAGTTCATTGACACCCAAGTGTGAGTAGTTTGCAATGTCAAACTTGGCTTTGCTCTTTTCAATTAGCTCCTCCTTGGCAGAATGCTTGTCCAGAACGGTGGGGTTTCCTGGTTCTACATAGCCAGTGCCAGTAAGCAAGACATCCTCAGTATCTTCTTCGACAGGATTCATGGGGCTTGGCGGCTTAGCACTTGACGGGTCAACACCCATTGGATCCACGGGGGTGTCATGAGTCTTTGGTGGCGGGTCACTAGCAGTATCTTTGGGGTTCTGATTTGAAGCTCCCGATGCTGGCGTCTGTTTCTCCGGATCATTGACCTTAGGATCTTCGGTCGGCTTGCTTATCTTCAACTTCTTGCTTGGTTTGGCTATACCACTGAGAATAAGACATGAGGATGTGAATATATCAGTTTAAAAGTGTTAAAACAAAGAAGTCAAATGTCCTTACCCAGGGGCAATTTTAAAGGGAGGCATTTGAGACCCAGTAGAGTCACCAGAGGATGAATGAGAAGTTCCCTGATAATTTGAATCAGAAGAATTAAGTGGTTGACAGATAAGACCCACCTTTGGAAAAAATAGGATTGAACTCTGAGGCACCTCTTTTCAGCGTTTGCGAGGGACCGGTGTGTTGGGTAAGCCGGCAGAAAGTTCTCCGCCTCCGCTGTTCCAGGTTGTGCATCGAGCTTCATGCTGTTGTTTCTTCAAAATAAAGTTTGGATCCAAGTAAGCTAAAGGGTGAGAAAACCTTACTTTCCGGGTCACTTGCCGAACTTTCTGTCTTGGCAAAGGCTCTAAGTCGGAGGAAATGATAGTTACCTCTTCAACATCAGCCTGGTTGGTCTCCGCGTCGTCCTGAGAGGAGTCAGCGTCAATAAGCTGCATAAAAAAGGAGCCAAGAGAATCGAGTTCTACCTCCGACTCATCATTCAGAGCGAATAGCTCTGTTGTATCTATTTTATTCTTGGCGGTTGGGAGCCTTGGTCTTTGCTCTGGCCTTTTTGGCCAGTTTATCTTGAAGTTTTTTATTCCAAAAAGGAGAGTCAGCCTGAAGAAAACAAGATAATAAGGAGAGTGTAGTGTATGAGAATAAGGAATAAAGTAAAAATGGTTTGAAATACTTATAGCTGGAGCCGGGTTAAGGGCGCAGAAGGGGTTCAGCCCCGTCTTACTATAGTTTTCTAGAGTCTCCCCAAGCAAGGACTTGGTCATTTCATTGAGGTCCTTTTCTTCAAGACATGTGGAGTTAAACCGTAGGGGGTCATTTACATCACCTGTATATGTGCACAATAAACCGGGGCGGCAGCTCAAGGGCATGATCCTCCAAGCAACCCAGCATCGGACCAGATCAATGCCAGTCAAGCCATTGGCCATCAAGGCCCTTATCTTGGTAAAGGTGGGTCCGTATTTGACCCGTTCAGCAGAGCTGATCTGATCTGGAAGTGGGTGCCTTGGGTTGAGCCGGCAGCTACGGAAACCCGACAGAGGGTTCTCACCCGCTGAAGAGGTGTCTTGGCAATAGAAACAAGTTTGATTCTAGTCTTTAGGGTGACTGGGAAGCACGGCTGCAGGAAAGACAACGTCTCTGTGTCTCTAGATAGAAATTCCGCCGAGTTCAAGGTTGGGCCCTTCTGTCATCTTTGTTTGGCGGTTCAGATAATAAAATTCTCTGAAGAGATCAACGTTGGGCTCTTCTTGAAGGTACACTTCACAAAAGACTTGAAAATTGCAGATGTTGGAAACTGAGTTGGGCCCGATGTCTTGAGGGTGAGGCTGATAGAAGTTTAGAATGTCGCGGAAGTATTTTGAGTCGGGTGGTGAGAAGCCCCGGAGCATGTGATCAGAAAAGACTATAACTTCTCCTTCCTTTGGTTGAGGCGGAACCTCAGTTCCTGGAACCCGCCAGTAGATGGCATCTTTAGATGGCAAGACGCCCATGCCCACAAACTCTTGGAGAGATTGTTCTGTGACTGTGGAAACAATCCAGTCGCAGGAGGTGACGGTCTTAGTCATTTTTGTCAGGTGAAAGCCTAAAAAGGAAGTTATGGCGGGTCAAATTTATGATGATAAGCCACCCAATGGTTACAAGAAAGAAGGTTTATTATGCAAATTGGTTAATGTGAAAAGAAATAGCATGGCTAATCGGCAAAGCACAGTTGGGTGATATCAACATCAGATAGATGCTGGCGGTTTAATATTTCCTAAGTGAACCGGTTGGCATATGGCGGGTTACAAAGTATCATTTAAGCCGCCTATACAGTGGTAATTATGCAGGTATCTACGGATCTGGGTCTGAATGAAATTTTACGAAGTGTTACAAACAGGTTTCACAAACCAGTTCTATAATATTGGATCTACGACAGTTCAAGAAACAAAAGAAAATTACTAGCCCAAAAATACAGTGGAAGAACTACTATGTTGGGGGGTGAATTTCAACAAAAGGAAGTGGATCTATAGTTGATAATAGGTACTAAGATGATTAAAGCATCACTTTAGCATCGCGTTCTAGTTCAACAAAGTGACGTAGCGGACGAACTACGGACAAGTGCAATGAACAGCGAAGAACACCGAAGAACGACAAGAACCCTAATGCAGATTGGATGCGAAGGGAGATGGGTACCTAGTGATGCTGATGAAAAGCGAAGGGGCGCCGCCATTTTCTGGTCGAGATCAGGTTGATGCATTCGAGTGGGGCGGCGGAGCTCCGGTGGCGTCGGTCGTTGCGAGGAGGAAGAATAAGAGACAGGGGCAGGGGTAAAAGTGAAACAGAGGGCCCCTGTCCCTATTTATAAGGAGGTGATAAGATGGTATGCGCGGAGATCGAGGAGGCGAAATGATTATGTTAACAACACGGGCACCTCGATTTTTGGGAAGCCCATTAAAGATAGGGATCCGCTGAGATATCCTGGGTTTTGTGCGGAATTAATGCACATGAGGTCATGGCGGGTTACAATGATTCTGTTTATATGATGTCATGGCGGGTTATAGCGGTCTGCATAAAATCCGGCACTGATGCACAGTCTGTTAAGTTAAACAGTGAAGATTGATACGAACAAGTTCAAATCGGCCTGGGGCCTAATGTTGGGGATATAGCTCCGAGGTGTGACCCGCCTAGAAGGGGTCGAGTTACACCGTTGGCGGTTTAATATGAAGAAGGTCCAAGAAGGCCCAAGAAGTATGAAGACAGCGACTTATGGAGGCAGGCCTGGTGAAAGCCCAGGACCTGGGCCTATGAACTGTCGTATGAAGACTTGCCCTGTAAGGCATGACTAGTTATAAACCAAGCCAGTCACGTTGTGTGAGCCGGCCGAGACTCTGTAAGCCTCCGGGTCTCTACTTGTGTATATAAAGGTGAGACCCAGCAGCGGATTAACTCAAGAATCAATAGATCGAGGACTAGGTCAAGCGTACTCGCTCCCTTGTAATCGAAACTCAAGCAATACAACCAGAAGCATGACGTAGGCTTTTACCTCCTTGCGAGGGGCCGAACCTGGGTAAACTCCTTGTGTCCTTTTTCCCGTTCAACCCCTTCAAGCTAACTACGTTGTGATGGCTCCACACCTAAGTCCTTTTGCTAGGAAATCTGTCGTGACAATTCCACGACATGTCTCATGGCCAAAGGTATCAACAAGGTAACCTCAAACATCAAAACCACCATCACTACTACTCCTCCATTGTTAGATTGTGTTGATGATAGTGAGGTGGTAAATGTTGATGAGAATGAGTTTACCAAGTTCGTGAGTAAGCTCAAGGGTGAATCCAAGAAGCACTTTGTTGCTCTCTTGGAACAACTTGGTGAGGCAAATGATATCATTGAATCTCACGAGGATACTATCTCCAAGTTGGAGGGGCATAGTCGTGAGTATGCCAATGAGATTGCGGATCTTTCCACTGCTCTTGAGGAAGAGCGAGGTCTTCGTTTGACTCTTGAGGAGTCACACAACATTGATCATGCTAAATTGCAAAAATATCTTGATCATGCTATTGTTCTTACTCCTGTGCTTAAATCCGAGAAAGTTGCACTTGGGGTTGGCCATGATAGACTCAAGGAAGAGTTTGATACACTTGACAAGGCTCACAAGGTCTTGAAGGGTGTTCATGCTTCTCTCAAAGAGTCTCATGATCAACTCCAAGTGAAGCTAACCAAAGAGATTTCCACATGTCCTCCTTGCGTTCTAATTGATAATGTCCATGCTACTAACCCTTGTTGTGAGCATGTGCATCTTGTGGAGGAAAATGCCAAGTTGAAAGAGCAACTTGAGAAAGGCCTTGTGACATGCATACAAGGCGAAAAGAACCTCAATGACCTTTTGAGTAACCAAAAGGAAGTTATGAGGAAGGAAGGAGTTGGGTTTGTGCCCAAGTCAAAAAAGATGAAGAAGAACAAGACCAAGCAACCTCTCCCGCTCAAGGAAATTTTTGTCAAGGAGGGTGAAGGTACTCATGAGAAGAACAAGAACAGGGAAGTGGGTGGTAATGCCAAGAAGGGCAAAACCGCCCCTAACAACAAAGCCGGTGACTCTAACCCCTCTTATGTTTTATGCCGTGCTAGTGATGGGCATGTATATGCTAAATTCATTGGTTCTTATTATGAGTACATTGAATGGTCTATTTGGGTTCCTAAGACCCTTGTTACTAACCTCAAGGGACCCATTCAAGAATGGGTACCTAAATCCAAGCATTGATTTCTTGTAGGAGTTTGCTTCCGGTGGAGTGTCATGGTTGATTGATAGGGGAGCAACAAATCATATGACCGGGAGCAAGGACTTGGTGGTGGATGTGCATCCAATTCCATCTATGCCCACCCATGTCCAATTCGGTGATGCGTCGACATCTAAGGTATTGGGACATGGCAAGGTGGTCATCTCTCAAGATTTATCTATTGAGAAGGTCATGCTTGCTGAGTCCCTTCCATACAATTTACTTTCCGTTCGTCAACTTGCACTTTTGGGCTTTGCAACATTCTTTGACCTTGATACCGTGGCCCTTTTGTGGAGCAAGACTATTAAAGTAGCTTTTGTTGGGCATGTCGAGAATGATCTCTATGTGGTAAACTTTTCGGAGCGGCCTACTAAGGCCGCGACTTGCCTAATGGCTAAAGTTGATGTGGGTTGGCTTTGGCATCGCTGACTAGTGATGTCTGCTAGGACTACATCGGTATTTCCCCAAAGAGGAAGGGATGATGCAGCACAGCAGCGGTAGGTATTTCCCTCAGTAATGAAACCAAGGTTATCGAACCAGTAGGAGAACCAAGCAACACAACATAAACAGCCCCTGCACACAAATAACAAATCCTCGCAACCCGACGTGTTAAAGGGGTTGTCAATCCCTTTCGGGTAACGACGCCTCAAGATAGGCAAACGGACGTGAGGTAAATTGTAGTAGATTGATAGATCGAACGCCAAATAAAATAAATAATAATAAAACACAACAAGGTATTTTTGTATTTTTGGTTTAATAGATCTGAAAATAAAAAGCAAAGGAAAAATAGATCGCAAAGGCAAATAATATGAGAAAGATACCCGGGGGCCGTAGGTTTCACTAGTGGCTTCTCTCGAGAAAAATAGCAAACGGTGGGTAAACAAATTACTGTTGGGCAATTGATAGAACTTCAAATAATCATGACGATATCCAGGCAATGATCATTATATAGGCATCACGTCCAAGATTAGTAGACCGACTCCTGCCTGCATCTACTACTATTACTCCACACATCGACTGCTATCCAGCATGCATCTAGTGTATTAAGTTCATGGAGAAATGGAGTAATGCAATAAGAACGATGTCATGATGTAGACAAGATCTATCTATGTAGAGATAGACCCCATCATTTTATCCTTAGTAGCAACGATACATACGTGTCGGTTCCGCTTCTGTCACTGGGATCAAGCACCGTAAGATCGAACCCACTACAAAGCACCTCTTCCCATTGCAAGATAAATAGATCAAGTTGGCCAAACAAAACCCAAATATCGGAGAAGAAATACGAGGCTATAAGCAATCATGCATATAAGAGACCAAAGAAACTCAAATAACTTCCATGGATATAAAAAGATAGATCTGATCATAAACTCAAAGTTCATCGGATCCCAACAAACACACCGCAAAAAGAGTTACATCATATGTATCTCCAAGAGACCATTGTATTGAGAATCCAGCGAGAGAGAGGAAGCCATCTAGCTACTAACTACGGACCCGAAGGTCTACAAAGAACTACTCACGCATCATCGGAGAGGCGCCAATGGAAGTGGTGAACCCCTCCGTGATGGTGTCTAGATTGGATCTGGTGGTTCTGGACTCTGCGGCGGCTGGAATTGATTTTCGTCGACTCCCCTAGGGTTTCTGGAATATTGGGGTATTTATAGAGCAAAGAGGTGGTCTGGGGGGCACCCGAGGTGGGCACAACCCACGAGGGCACGCCAGGAGGTGCCCTGGTGTGTTGTGCTCTCCTCGGAGCACCCCCCAGGCGCTGCCTTGGCCCATTAGGTGTCTTCTGGTCCATAAAAATTCTCCGTGAAGTTTCCTTGCATTTGGACTCCGTTTGGTATTGATTTCCTGCGATGTAAAAACATGCAGAAAACAGCAACTGGCACTTGGCACTATGTCAATAGGTTAGTACCAAAAATGATATAAAATGGCCATAAAATGATTATAAAACATCCAAGATTGATAATATAATAGCATGGAACAATCAAAAATTATAGATACGTTGGAGACGTATTAGCATCCCCAAGCTTAAATCCTGCTCGTCCTCGAGTAGGTAAGTGATAAAAACAAAAAAATGTGGAATGCTGCCTAACATGTCATCTCATATTTCTCTTCTTTATAGCATGGACATTTGGACTTTTATGTGATTCAAAGCAATAGTCTATTTTTGACATGGTAATTTAAATACTCAAGCATATCAACAAGCAACCATGTCTTTCAAAATATCAATGCTAAAATAAGTTATCCCTAGCCCATCATGCTCAGTCATTGATCCATTCATGAAACACACTCGCATATTAACTACACCCAATACTCAAGGACGATCATATTGCCTCCTAGTTGGTGCTTTTATAAGAGAAGATGGAGACTCAAATTCAAAATAAAAATTGCATAAAGTAAACGAAAGGCCCTTCGTAGAGGGAAGTAGGGATTTGTAGAGGTGCCAGAGCTCAAAGCGAAAAACTTAGAGATAAAAACATTTTGGGAGGTGTGTCTTTCCCACCAATGAAAACGACTTAGAGTTCCCAACACTTTCCATGCAAGATATATCATAGGCGGTTCCCAAACAAAAAATAAAGTTTATTCCTTTTTCTACCATACTTTCACTTTCCATGGATAACCGTATCCACGGGTGCCTTCCATACCAACACTTTCCAAGGAATTTATTATTTGACAACATAAAGTAAATTCGTTTTTCATTTCGGGACTGCGCATCCCTAATACATTTGCCTTACTCTCGTGCAAGGACAAGTGAATAAACACTCATCGTGAGAATAACACATCTAGCATGGAAAATATTAGCCACCCTTCACCGCTCCGCGAGCAGTACGAACACACAAAAGAGAAGTTTATTTTGAAAATTAGAGATGGCACATACAAATTTGCTTAGAACGACAAAAGAATACTGCATATAGGTAGATATAGTGGACTCATGTGGCAAAACTGGTTTAAAGGTTTTTGGATGCACAAGTTGTGATCATACTTAGTGCAAAATGAAGGCTAGCAAAAGATTGAGAAGCGACCAACCAAGAAACGAATAATCTCATAAGCGAGCATTAAGCATAATTAACACCGAATAATGCACCACAGGTAGGATATAATTTCATTGCATAATTATTGACTTTCGTGCTTGCATAGGGAATCACAAACCTTAGCACCAACATTCTTACTAAAGCATAATTACTCATCAACATGACTCACATATCACATCATCATATCTCAAAACTATTACTAAGAATCAAGTTTATTTTGTCCAATGATCTTCATGAAAGTTTTTCTTTATATCCTTCTTGGATATCTATCACTTTGGAACTATTTTCTATGTGATGCTTCTCATAAGCTCAAACAAATATAAGTGAAGATTATGAGCATAATATTTCTTTCTCTCAAATTAATTTAAGTGAAGCAAGAGAGAATTTCTTGAAAATTTTACTAACTCTCAAATAAATCTAAGTGAAGCAAGAGAGCATTTCTTCAAATAACAAAGCACACCGTGCTCAAAAAGATATAAGTGAAGCACTAGAGCAAGTCCATAGCTCATAAAAATTTAAGTGAAGCATAGAGAGCAATTCTAACAAGTAATGACATAATTTTGGCTCTCTCAAATAGGTGTGTCCAGCAAGGAATCAAGACTTAAAACACAAAATAAAACAAGCAAAGACTCATATCATACAAGACGCTCCAAGAAAAACTCATAGTATGTGACGAATAAAAATATAGCTTCGAGTAAAATACCGATGGTCGTTAGAACAAAGAGGGGATGCCACTCGGGGCATCCCCAAGCTTAGTTGCTTGCTCTCTTTGGATAATAGCTTGGGATGCGGGGGCATCCCCAAGCTTAGGCTCTTCTTACTCCTTATTCCTTCATCCATCATAAGATAACCCAAAACTTGAAAACTTCAATCACACAAAACTCAACAACACCTTCGTGAGTTCCGTTAGTATAAGAAAACCAATCACTACTATAAGTACTGTTGCAACCTACTCATATTTTGTTCTTGCATTATATCTACTGTATTCAAACTTTTCTATGGCAAAAACTCATCAAAGAAAACCATGGAGCCATCAAAACAGCACACAACACAAAGAAAACGGAATCTGTCAAAAACATAACAGTCTGTAGCAATCTGGATATTTCGAATACTTCTGAAACTCCAAAAATTCTGAAAAATTAGGACGACCTGAGCAATTTGTATATTAATCTTCTGCAAAAAGAATTGGCATTTTATCGCACTCTGGTAAAAAAAAGAATTGTTTTCATGAGCGCAAAAGTTTATGTTTTTCAGCAAGATCAAACAACTATCACCCAGGAGGATCCTAAAGGTTTTACTTGGCACAAACACTAATTAAAACACAAAAAACACAATCATAACAGTAGCATAATTGTGCAAACACTCAAGAACAGAAAGAAAAAAGCAAAAATAAAATTTATTCATTGGGTTGCCTCCCAACAAGTGCCATCGTTTTATGCCCTTAGCTAGGCATGAAGCAAGGATCTAAGTTTTGTCATCTTTGTTTCGAGATCCATAAGATGCCCTCATGATTGATTCATAGGGTGGCCTAATTCTTGTTCTAGGGAAATGTTCCATACCCTTCCTCAAAGGAAATTGGAACTTAATATTGCCTTCTTTCATATCAATCACGGCACCGATAGTGCGTAAAAACGGTCTACCAAGAATAATTGGACAAGACGGGTTGCAATCAATATCAAGAACAATAAAATCTATGGGCACATAATTCCTATTTGCAAGAATAAGAACATCATTAATTCTTCCCATAGGCGTTTTAATAGTAGAATCCGCCAAGTGCAAATTTAAAGAGCATTCTTCTAGATCGGTAAGACCAAGCACATCACATAAAGATTTCGGAATTGTAGAAACACTAGCACCCAAGTCACACAAAGCAAAACACTCATAATTTTTAATCTTGACTTTGATAGTAGGTTCCCATTCATCATGCAATTTTCTAGGAATTGAAACTTCTAATTCCAATTTTTCTTCAAAAGCTTTCATCATAGCATCAATAATATGTTTAGTAAAAGCTTTATTTTGTTCATAAGCATGGGGTGAATTTATCATGGATCGCAACAAATAAATACAATCAATAAAAGAGCAACTATCATAATTAAAGTCTTTGTAATCCAAAAGAGTGGGCACATCACTACTTAAAGTCTTGACCTCTTCAAACCCACTTTTATCAATTTTCTCAACAAGATTTTCACCCACTACTGCAGGATGCTGCTAACACGACACTACGATCAGAGACCCTTCGACGAAACTGTGTGTGATGCAATAATCGCAAACGGTGGTGTCAAAAAACTATCAAAAAGGTGCAAAATGTTTATGATGGAGGATGCATCAAACACGGTTCAGATTTTAGTTGCGTGTGCGATGCAGGGCATACGGTTCAGTTCAATTAACCGTTTTCGATGAGGAGGAACAAAAGAAACGGGCAGCCAGATGAAGGTGTGTGCGATGTACAGCATACGGTTCACTCGGATGAACTGTTTGTGATTAGGCAACACAAAAAAAGGTCAGCCAGATCAAGGTGTGTGCGATGTACAACATACAATTCACTCGGATGAACTGTTTGTGATTAGGCAACACAAAAGAAACGGACAGTCAGATCAAGGTGTGTGCGATATACGACATGCGGTTCACTCGGATGAACTGTTTGCGTTGAGACAAGAGAACAGAAACGGTTCAATATAACAAATACCATAAATATTGCAAGGTTCAAATTCAAAGATTACAATGCCCAAATTCAAACATTGCAAACTTCGTCATTTCTGAAAAGGGATCAACCGCTGACAAGTCATGTATGGGTTTGACACAATGACTTCCAATTGCTTTGCCATATGCTCTTCCAATACGGAGTTTAGCATTTTTGGAGGCTCTTCCATTCCGCAGTACCTGCCGGCTCTGATAATCATACCATTCATCTTTCCTAATTAAATGTGTGTTCAACCACAGTACCCTCAGCACCTTTGCTCTAGCAAGAAAGAACCTGGCGAGTGTAATCTCCGGTAAGGTCCCTCGGTAGGAGTTCAGAGTAATATTTGAGAGATGCAGATCCAGGCATTCGATGTGATTGTCATTATAAACATTATCCACCTCCGGGCCTATTATTATCTGCAAAAGAAGAGAACGTGTTAGTGCCTACATGCAGTTTTGAACACTGCTACATGCCCATTTGGTTTGCAGGATTTGTAAAATGCACCAACGTGCCATCTTCGATCTGGCATGATTAACATGGGCATTTGATTACAATCTAGAAACATGTAGCCTTCTTCACAAGAGGTTGGATTGGATGAAAAATTCCCTAAAAAAAACTAGTACATATGAATCCAAAGGAGAAATGCTTATGGACGATTGTAACCATATGAATGAAGCAACCAATATGGGGTGGGGGTGTATGTCCTAAAATCCTCCAAAAATCCTTCAGAAATCATAGTATATTGTCATTGTAAACTTGGGAAAAGGTGCAAAAAATTGAACTCTCTTATGGTTAAAATTTAACAGGAAAGGAAGATCACCTTGATATACAACTTCTTCAGACACGAAAAGCATCTCAGGCAACTGACAACTTGGTCCAGGTTGGGGCCGACAGATTCTAGTGCCAAGACCTTCACTGTGCCCAAAATCTGGGTGAAGCTTTGTTGGATGAAAGACGAACATACATCTTCAAAACTAGAAATAACGTTGATATCAAGAAGGAGAGGTATAAGGCGACTGTTGTACCCGAAAGTTGTAGTATTTGACAGACGAGTAGCCCACCACTTTCAATTTCGGCGCAGAAATGACATTGATTCTTGTTGGACCTTGTTGATCAACTACAAGTAATCTCTCAAGTGAAGGTGTGTCCTCAATGACCATATTGTGGTCCACCTTTTGTGTCTCTCGTTGTAGCACCAGCAACACACATAAATAGTCCATAGAGTCCTGGAGGTGATGTGCAAGGTACTCGACCAATTCATCGCCTAAAGACGAAGGAACTCGAGTGCAGTACAGCCGCGGAGCAGGCGCTCCATGTCATCCTTTTGGATGCAGACGGCGACGAGCTCGAGGTGCTTCAATCGTGGTAGAAAAAGAGCGGGCGTGTCATTAAGGGGGAGGGGAATGGCAGTTCATGAACTTGGCGAGGCGCAGCGTCGGCGCGAAACGGAGCGCGGACGTTGGCAGCAAGCGCATATGCCCATCATTAAAACTGAGCTTCTCGAGCTGATCTATGGCGGGGGATCGGAACCACTCGTCAAGCTTGGCTCGGTCCTTGCCATTGGAACGAAACTTGCCCGTGATAAGGCCTTTGATTGGGCCATGGTGACTGCTGAGGATCTAGGAGAACGCATCCAAGCTTTGGCGTTAGCCATGGCAGAGCTCGTGGGCGTCGAGGAGGTCGACAGGGGTGAGGAGCCATAGGGGGCGCCATCGCCGAGAAAGGGTGGCTCTCCTCGCCCAATATTTGATTGGGAGGAGGGATATGATGACTATCAACATATCATCGGGGAGGTTGTTGATGAAGTCTAGGCCTGCTGGAGTCGCTTGCGGTTCTTTCTCGACCCGCCTCCGCTTGCTGGCAGCCTCGTTCTCCACCTCATCGGCGGCGACGGAAACCTCTATCTCCATATTCACTCCGTGCTCCGGTGCTTCAACAGCCCCGGCGTCGCCACTCCCTCCGATGGGGCGCTTCGGCGGCAACCTCATACACTGACGGCTTTGAGGACTCAGTGCGGCGTCGAGGATGCGGGCGGAGAGAGAGGACTGTGTGTGTGGCGAGGATGGGGGGTGCGGCCGCTCGGCGGCGCCATTAATACAGACCAGTGGGAGCGAGGCGGGCGGCGGTCCAAGGCTGTCTTGCTTCCCGGTGAGAACAACTGCTTAATCTCTACGAATGAAATCTATGTTTAATTACTGATTTTTAGTTGCAAAAAATAGATAGTGCTTTTCATTTTTAGCTGCATATTTTGACAAATCGCAGTGTCTCTTGGCTTAGCACCGAAGTCTGGCTTTAATTTGCATACCGTAATCTGAACCGTTTGCATTGAAGAGATGCACAGATCCTGCGTTGAATAGCTTGCACGCTTCCCAGTGAGCCTGCGCACCGGACTGCGCTCGCACGCCTCCCGTTCAGTCAAGTAGCTGTCCGCACGGCACCTCCTATAGCCATTAAAACCAAGACACATGGGGTCACGTGAATGGTTAACAGAACGCACACGGTTTGAATTATACAAACGTTAGAGATATTAAAGTGGTAGCTATTTTTTTCAAAATGCCTTTGTTGGCTGTTATTCGAGTGCGCCTTCTCTCAAAATGGACACGAAAAATACCACAGCATGTCGGGTGTCATTCCGTGATAGCATGCCAAGTTTCATGAATTTCAGATGAGTTTTGGATTTACTAGAATTTAAAAGCCAGGTATCTCAACATTTTGCCGGCAATCAACAGTCCCCTGGTGTTTGAAATTCATTCCCATTTCTTGCATGGGACCTAAGCATGCACCCAAGGACACATATTTGACTTTTCAACCAATATATATGCACTGGAGCATGTGCATGTATTTAAAATTTGAATTATGCACATAAAATGCCTAGAAAACCCAGTTAATGTATAAAAATGTCCAAACGAACCACGAAAATTCTAAAACTTAACACAACACTCATGTTGTTCTATGTTGACACTAGCATTTTTTGATAGCAATAAGAGGCAACGGATATCGTTTCGTCCCCAAAGGTGGCACGTTCCGTACCGAAACCATCAGGCTTGTTGTGAGAAGCTCTGGTTTGTGAGAAGCTTATCCCCAAACCTGCCCCAAATGGGACAATTTTGTTACCATGGCATGTAGATGCCGCTCCATGATAGCATGCCAAGTTTCATGAATTTCAGACGAGTTTTGGATTTACTAGAATTTAAAAACCAGGTATCTCAACATTTTGCCGGCAATCAACAGTGCTCTGGTGTTTGAAATTCATTCCCATTTCTTGCATGGGACCTAAGCATGCACCCAAGGACATAGATTTGACTTTTCAAACAATTTATATGCATTGGAGCATGTGCATGTATTTGAAATTTGAATTATGCACATAAAATGCCTAGAAACCCAGTTAATGTATAAAAATGTCCAAACGAACCACGAAAAATTCCAAAACTTAACACAACACTCATGTTGTTCTATGTTGGCACTAGAAATTTTTTGAAAGCAATAAGAGGCAACGGATATCGTTTCGTCCCCAAAGGTGGCACGTTCCGTACCGAAACCATCAGGATTGTCGTGAGAAGCTGTGGTTTGTGAGAAGCTTATACCCAAACCTACCCCAAATGGCACAAATTTTTTACCACGGCATGTTGACGCTGCTCCATGATAGCATGCCAAGTTTCATGAATTTCAGACGAGTTTTGGATTTACTAGAATTTAAAAAACAGGTATCTCAATGTTTTGCCGGCAATCAACAGTGCCCTGGTGTTTAAAATTCATTCTCATTTCTTACATGGGATGTAAGCATGCACCCAAGGACACATATTTGACTTTTCAACCAATTTATATGCACTAGAGCATGTGCATGTAGTTCAAATTTGAATTGTGCACATGAATGCATTGAAAACTCAGTTAATGTATAAAAATGTCCAAGCGAACCCCGAAAAATCCCAAAAATTGACACAACACTCCTGTTGTTCTACGTTGACACTAGGAAAAAATTTGAAAGCAATAAGAGGCAATGGATATCGTTTTGTCCCCAAAGGTAGGACATTCCCTATCGAAACCATCATACTTGTTGTGAGAAGTTGTGGTTTGTGAGAAGCATAAAACCAAACCTGCCCCAAATGGGACAAAAAATTACCATGACATGTTCATGCCGCTCCATGATAGCATGCCAAGTATCATGAATTTCAGACGAGTTCTGGAATTACTAGAATTTAAAAACCAGGTATCTCAATGTTTTGCCGGCAATCAACGGTGCCATGGTGTTTGAAATTCACTCCCATTTCTTGCATGGGACCTAAGCATGCACCCAAGGACACAGATTTGATTTTTCAACCAATTTATATGCACTGGAGCATGTGCATGTAGTTCAAATTTGAATTATGCACATGAATGCATTGAAAACTCAGTTAATGCATAAAAATGTCCAAGCGAATCCCGAAAAATCCCAAAAATTGACACAACACTCCTGTTGTCCTATGTTGACACTAGGAAAAAAATTGAAAGCAATAAGAGGCAATGGATATCGTTTCGTCCCCAAAGGTGGGACGTTCCCTATCGAAACCGTCATGCTTGTTGTGAGAAGCTGTGGTTTGTGAGAAGCATATACCCAAACCAGCCCCAAATGGGACAAAAATTAGCATGCAAAGTTTCATGAATTTTAGACGAGTTTTGGATTTAATAGAATTTAGAAACAAGGTATCTCAACGTTTTGCCGGCAATCAACGGTGCCCTGGTGTTTGAAATTCATTCCCATTTCTTGCATGGGACCTAAGCATGCACCCAAGGACACAGATTTGATTTTTCAACCAATTTATATGCACTGGAGCATGTGCATGTACTTCAAATTTTAATTATGCACATGAATGCATGGAAAACTCAATTAATGCATAAAAATGTCCAAACAAACCCCAAAAAATAACAAAAATTGACACAACACACCTGTTGTTCTATGTTCACACGAGAAAAAATTTGAAAGCAATAAGAGGCAATGGATATCGTTTCGTCCCCAAAGATGGGACGTTCCCTATCGAAACCATCATGCTTGTTGTGAGAAGCTCTGGTTTGTGGGAAGCATATACCCAAACCTGCCGCAAATGGGACAAAAAATTTACCACGGCATGTTGATGCCGCTCCATGATAGCATGCCAAGTTTCATGAATTTCAGAAGAGTTTTGGATTTAATAGAATTTAAAAACCAGGTATCTCAATGTTTGCGGCCGAGTGACGGTGGCACGGTGTTAGGCATTCATTCCCATTTCTTGCATGGGACCTAAGCATGCAACCAACGACTGATACGTCTCCAACGTATCTATAATTTTTTATTGCTCCATGCTACCATATATTCTGTTTTGGATGTTTAATGGGCTTATTTATACACTTTTATATTATTTTTGGGACTAACCTATTAACCCAAGGCCCAGTGCAAATTGCTGTTTTTTTTTGCCTATTTTAGTGTTTCGTAGAAAAGGAATATCAAACGGAGTCCAAACGGAATGAAACCTTCGGGAGAGTTATTTTTGGAACAAACATGATCTAGAGGACTTGGAGTGGACCTCAAGCAATCAACGAGGAGGCCACGAGGCAGGGGGCGCGCCTACCCCCTGGGCGCGCCCTCCACCCTTGTGGACCCCTCGTGGCTCCACCGACCTACTTCTTCCTCCTATATATACCTACGTACCCCCAAAACCATCGAGGAGCACCACGAAAACCTAATTCCACCGCCGCAAACTTCTGTACCCGTGAGATCCCATCTTGGGGCCTTTTCCGGAGTCCTACCGGAGGGGGCATTGATCACGGAGGGCTTCTACATCAACACCATATCCTCTCCGATGATGTGTGAGTAGTTTACCACAGACCTTCGGGTCCATAGTTATTAGCTAGATGGCTTCTTCTCTCTCTTTGGATCTCAATACAAAGTTCTCCTTGATCTTCTTGGAGATCTATTTGATGTAACTCTTTTTGCGGTGTGTTTGTCGAGATCCGATGAATTGTGGGTTTATTATCAAGATTATCTATGAACAATATTTGAATCTTCTCTGAATTCTTTTATGTATGATTGGTTATCTTTGCAAGTCTCTTCGAATTATCAGTTTGGTTTGTGTCGGGGATATACCCCGCGGTATGACCTGGCCGGAAGTATGACCCGGCCGGACTTGGCGCTTCACCGATGACCCGCCGGAGGACTGACGACTCACGAGCCTGACGATTCATGGATGGCCCCGATGGTGGGTCAGATAGAAGACAAGGCCCAAGGCCCCGAAGGGCGGCTCACGTTTATGATGGGCCGGCTTAAGAACAAAGGGATGACGAATATTTCCTTTACGAGGAAGCAAGACCCGGACTTGTATTCAACTTGTAAGAAAAGATAGACTAGTCCTAGTCCTACTAGGACTCCGCATGTAACCCGCCCCTCTAACTTATATAAGGAGGGGCAGGGCACCCCAAAGACAGACAGGCAACAAGAAATAATCTCTAGGGCTAAACACCGAGAGCCGGAGCCGGCGACTCTCCCGTGATCATAATGAGACCTAGCCTCAAACAGCACGTAGGGTTGTTACTAGATGATGTTTCCCGGGGCCCGAAGCTGTCTAAACCCTTGTCTTGTGCGTTGATCCGCCCTGCGTCTCTCATCCCAATCAACCCCTCTCAAGCTACTACATAGATGCGCTGGCCTCACGACTAAGTCCTCACGCCAAGGACATCTGCCGTGACAATTCCACGATAGTTGGCACCCACCGTGGGGCTCGCGCACGGTGGTGTTGAGTTCTTGAAGGGATCTCTCCTAGGGATCAAGGAGGCTCGAAATTCTTCAGATGAAGAATAGCTGGGTTACAACTTTGGACAAGCCGCCTTGTGATCGTTTGGACTGATTTCAAGTCGCCAAGACGGACAGATTTTTGAAGAGGACATGTTAGACCGGCAAAAGTCGCTGATTCGTTTGTTCATGGTTACGGCTACAATTGAGAAGAAGAAAAGTTATACGCGTGGTTGATTCGCCGAGACTGACTTGGGTACCGTCCGTGTGCGGATCAGCATGACACGGCTCGTAGGACTACAGCAGTACCGAGGCAAACTCTGCAAACATCGTACAATTGATTCCTCGCCGGAGTGTGCAGATAAGATCAAAAAGTGCTACTGGCTGAAATAGTAAAAAAAAGGAAAATCCTGTGATGCGATCTGCAGTCTCGATGTCCACATCATGGTATTAAAGTAAATCAAAAGTGCTACTAGGAAAAGACAAAGCTACTACTACTACTTTTCTCAAGCCTGGGAAGTACCTCCCTCACGTGGGGATAATGGATTCTATCATGCGAGATGCAAGTACCAGTACTCCGGTCATCAAGGGAAAATTACTATTGAAAAAAACACAAAAAAGGGAGGGTCACGACCTGGAGGTTGAAGCGGACGTGGATTCGAAAAAAAACGTGCGGCCCGGAAACAGATTTGGCCGCAGACTCAGGCCTCTGCTGCTCACACCCTCGCGTCACCTGAGCCGTCGTTGCCGACCGGCGGCTGCTGTTTCTACGTTGGTCAAAACAAGTCACCTAAACCACTGATGTTCAAAGTTGCTGTGAACTACTACGTCCACTACATGATATAACCAGGTGTTATTTTTCTTATCTATTTACTACATATTAATTTTATCCTGAGAGCGATCACGTTTTCTTGCAATATATTTTACACAGGACAAATATACATTATAAAGGTGTCGCAAAGGGGCGTGCGCCGAAATTATTTTTTGCACTAAGCACGTGTCCGTACCGTGTTACTGGACGGATACGTACGCAAGTCGCCGCCCCCGCCACATCAACACGACGCGATTGACTCGCCCGTCCACGCGGTCTACCGCATCTGCGTTTGACTCGCCCATCCGCCCTCGCGGCCGGTTCATGCGTCCGCGCCGGCTTATAACGCCGCTGCCGACTCTCCCCGTCCACACCGGATTACAACCCAGCGGCTGACTCATCTGTCTGGTCCCGCGGGCGACTCGTCTGTGACTGATTTCAACTTCACCATGGTGATGATCAACTCCGTGGTGGATAATTTCTGGTTTAAACATATCAGGACAGGTATTCAATGTAAGGGCGATGGTCATGCAATGGATATCATGACCCGCCATAATGCTCAACGAATATATGAGCAAGTTGTCGCCTCTGTGGCCCAGTTGATATCAACATGACGAGGCCAAACCGCCCGTCCGCGCGGTTTTACCGCGCCTGCGACTGACTCGCCCATCCGTACCGGCTTACAACACCGTGGCCGTCTCTCGCGACCATGCCGGATTACAACAAGAAGGACAACTCACCCGTCCGCACCGGCTTACAATGCCACAGCCGACTCATCTGTCTATGCCGCCTCTGATGTTGCGGTCGTCTTTACCGTCCGTCTCTCGCGGCCTGGTCTACATCAACATATCAGGCCGCACTTGTCTGGATGAGTTGTTTATTGATTATGAGCAAGTCACTACTTGGGAAGCCCGGTTTTCTTCCAATAAACTGGAGGCAAGTTATCATGTCTTATCAGCCGCCGTCTGCACTGGATGGCTCAATGGGCATGCGCACAAGTCGCCGCCACTACAGTTTGGTTAACTTCAAAACAACCAGTTGGAAGGAGCCATTGGCCGAGTTGCTGACACGGCTCATACGGGATCATTTATAACCCGCCGCAGTCACTTCAACCTTCTGTGGGTTCACATCGCGCTATCAATGCGCTGATGATATACACCTTCTGCTCTGGTACAATATGGAGAATCTCAAGCCAACTCCTCGAATCGTCTTGAGACTCGGGGGCTACAATGACATGACTCGGCAAAATTGGCCGGTGTTAGTGAATTCAAGAACTCCGGGTCATTGAAGGGAAGGTAACCCGGTTCCGGAGGCTACCGCTATATTGGTGAAAAATTTAAAAGGCCGTCAGAAAATTTCTGGTTTAAAAAGAAGAATTCCGGTTTAAAATCCGGTTCAAGAGACATCTCTCTCCAACAAAACACTGAAGCTCTTAATATCCGGTTTAAAAACCGGTTCAAGGGAAATTTGTTTACCACAAGGCTTTGAAGCTCTCAAATCCGGTTCAAACTTCCTGCTCAAGGTAAATTTGTCTCTTACAAAGCTTTTAAGCTCTCAAATCCGGTTCAAAGTTCCAGTTCAAAAAGAATTAATCTCTCGCAAGATTCGAGTTCTCAGAAAAAATTAAAGGTTGCCAAAAAGAACTTGCTGCCATGATGCGCGGTTCAAACATAGGTATCCTGCCTTACGGCTTATCTTATTATGGTCACTTGGGGGCTTCCTGCTCATCGGGCATAGCTATCAGTACCCTCTTGATCGGTGCAATGCTTAAACTTATATAGTCACTTGGGGGCTTCCTGTTCAAACATAGGTCGTATTCGAACCGAAGAGAACATAGCTGTCGATACCCTTTTGATTGGCAAACTGCTGAACCTACTTGGGGGCTTCTTGATCGTATCCGAATCATAGCTCAACCCCTTTGGGAACCGACATGGATCGTATTCGAATCAGCGTCGCTAAACAACTCTTAAGGTCATTTGGGGGCTTCCTGTTCAAACATAGGTCGTATTCGAACCAAAGAGAACATAGCTGTCGATACCCACTTTGATCGGCAACGCCAACGCCACTGGGGGCTATATGATCGTATTCGAATCTTAGCTTAACCCCATTGGAACAGTTTACTGATCGTATTCGAATCAGAAGCCTCAAAAAAATTATCTGTTTCTCATACAGTTTTTGTAATCACAAATATTTGAGTTGTCACAAATATCATGTGTGCCGGCTTTTTAGAATTGGGTTCTCACCCTCATTGTCCGGGTCACATAAACCGGCGGTATCATTGAAGGGATCATAGGGATCTTGTGATCTACTTGTGTACAGGGTAAGACTACATTTGGGTGGTTACCCGCCCTAGCTTTCGACGTTAAGTCGCCAGGGCATATGTTGTTTAAACTCTGTGCAGGATTTATAGAGCTATGACTTACATAAATGATTCAGTTCAAGCCCATCATCGAAAGATTGAAATTGGTGTATCAAAAGGGTTATCAATTATTGGTTTTCTCAAGGGATATAGGCCACCGGATTACAAAAATTCCGGTTTATAAGGAATGCGCATTAAGTCGTCATCGGCCAAGAGCCGCCAGGTATTTAAACTCCGGATTTACTTGTCAACCGATGAGGTATTCAAATCTTTAATAGCCAAAACTGGCTGGATTTTCATGATGATATTGAATGATTGAGGTTTTCATACCAGATTATATTATTCAAATCTTGAATAGCCATCATGGCTGGAATTTTATTATGGTTATCAGAAATTAATATTATGATTGAGGTTTTCAAAGTCGCTTCAGCGCAATGGCTATTATTTTATCAATGGATATAATTTATTCTACAATGGAAGGAATAGTCCCGAGTCGCTGCAGGCTTACAACCCGGCACTTGGGGGCTACATTATTCAAATTGATATTACATCAAATATGCAAGTCCCATGTCACTGCAAGCATGCACCATGGCACTTGGGGGCTAATGCAAAATCATTTTTTGCTCAACTTATTGAAGACCCGACTCATCATATCATAATGAGCCGGCCCTTGGGGGCTACCAATTGCTCCTGTCAACAATTCAAGGTACACAAGTTTTCGTCCATTATATTGAAGGATCCACTGCTCAGTTGGTAAAGCACAAAGCTCTTAACCTTGTGGACGTGGGTTCAAGCCCTACGATGGAAGCTACATTATAAGATGTTATTTTCATTGAAGTATATATCAAGTCCCGGTTCAGTATTATCTTACTAAGCCGGCCCTTGGGGGCTACACATCACTGCTCAAGTCTACATGATTATATTTACAAAGTCCCTGCTCATTATTGCATAATGACCCGGCCCTTGGGGGCTACACTGATTGAAGTTTTTATAAGCAATTTCAAGTCCCAGGTTGCTGCAAGCATGACAACCCGGCACTTGGGGGCTACATATGTGGAATATTCAGTTTTGACTAGTGACTGAGATGAACAATTTGGATTTCTTCAAGGTTGCAGTATCTATATTGAAGCAAGTCCTAAGATGTCATTTTATTCTCCTCTTAAGACTTGGGGGCTACAAGTATTATACATATAAGGGGGAAAAATCTTCAAATTTTCAGTTTGGAGAAGATCAAGTTGACCCGGTGTTTGCAAGAATCATGATCCGGTGTCACCAATAATTATGACCCGGCGTCGGTAACAGTTATGACCCGGTGCAATCAATATTTACAAACCGGCAATTTTGGTTATGATAAACCAACAAGTTTTGCCTCTTCAAGCCGGCTGAAAGTCAGGAGACCAATGTTAGCAAATGGATTATGAAGCTGGCCTATTGACCCGGATATTCCAGGAGAAAATGTCAAGGACTTAAGGATGATCAGGTGCCGGCTTACAAGAATATTTAACCCGGAGCACAACCTGTCAAATTTGTTCTTGTGTTTATGTTGTAGGATCAGTTTAACATGGATAAATCCAAATTAAACTGGGGGCTAATGTCGGGGATATACCCAGCGGTATGACCCGGCCGGAAGTATGACCCGGCCGGACTTGGCGCTTCACCGATGACCCGCCAGAGGACTGACGACTCACGAGCCTGACGATTCATGGATGGCCCCGATGGCGGGTCAGATAGAAGACAAGGCCCAAGGCCCCGAAGGCCGGCTCACATTTATGATGGGCCGGCTTAAGAACAAAGGGATGACGAATATTTCCTTTACGAGGAAGCAAGACCCGGACTTGTATTCAACTTGTAAGAAAAGATAGACTAGTCCTAGTCCTACTAGGACTCCGCATGTAACCCGCCCCTCTAACTTATATAAGGAGGGGCAGGGCACCCCAAAGACAGACGGGCAACAAGAAATAATCTCTAGGGCTAAACACCGAGAGCCGGAGCCGGCGACTCTCCCGTGATCATAATGAGACCTAGCCTCAAACAGCACTTAGGGTTGTTACCGGATGATGTTTCCCGGGGCCCGAAGCTGTGTAAACCCTTGTCTTGTGCGTTGATCTGCCCTGTGTCTCTCATCCCAATCAACCCCTCTCAAGCTACTACATAGATGCGCTGGCCTCACGACTAAGTCCTCACGCCAAGGACATCTGCCGTGACAATTCCACGACAGTTTGGCCTACTAGATTGATCTTTCTTGCAATGGGAGAAGTGCTTAGCTTTGGGTTCTATCATGTGGTGCTTGATCCCAGTGACAGTAGGGGAAACGACACGTATTGTATTGTTGCCATCGAGGATAAAAAGATGGGGTTATATCATATTGCATGAGTTTATCCCTCTACATCATGTCATCTTACCTAATGCGTTACTCTGTTCTTATGAACTTAATACTTGTAACGCCCCGGATTCGATGCGCCAGGTGTCTCCCAGTTATTCACCGTCGTTGCCATGTCATTTGCTTGCGTGTTGCATTTTGCCATGTCATCATCTGCAATTTATCTTCATGTTTTCCAAAACTTGCATCCGGTCCTTTTCCCCGTTGTCCGTTTCGCGATCCGACACTCTCGCACGCGCCCGTCGCCCCTCTCAATCCTTGTTTCGTGAATGGGAGAAAAACATTCTCGGAATGGGCCGAGATTTGCCGAGTGGCCTTGGTATAGCACCGACAGACCGCCCGTCAAATTTCGTTCCATTTGGAGGTCGTTTGAAGCCCCAATGGTTGACCGCGTAGACCGAAAGCCCCTTTTGTCTCGCAGCCCAACACCCCTCCAAATCATCCCACTAACCCAGCAAACCCCCCTCCATGCTCTAGGTCGTTCGATCACGATCGTCTGGGCGAAAACCGCACCTCATTTGGACTCTCCTAGCTCCCTCTTCCTATAAATATGTGCCCTCCCCGAAAATTCGTGCAAGTGAAACCCTAGCGTCTTCCTCCTCGCACCGCCGGACACGCCCGTCCGCGCCGGACATGTCCGCCGGACACGTCGCTCCGGCCAACCACAAGCCGCCACGTCACCCCGCCGCCGCTCCCCTCCACTCACGTCGCGCCACGTCTCTGCCGCCAGCGCCCTCCTCCACCGCGCCCCCCGGGGCCCAGATCCGGGCCGCGCCGGGCCCGTCCTCCGCCGCCGCTCGCCCGCGCTGGATCCCGTGCTGCGCCGCCTCCCGCCGCCCGCGCGCAGTGCTCCGGCCACCGCGCGCAACCACCGCCACCTCGCCGTTCGGCGTCGTCCGCCGCCGTCGTCGCCATCGCCCCGAGCGCCGAGCCCCGCAGCGCCTTGGTCCCGTCCGGCCGGTCGCCGCTGCTGTGGCCCCGCGCCTCCCTCCGGTGGCCGCGCTACCCCGCTGTCGGTGAGCTCCGCCCCGACGCTGGGCCCCGCCGCCCACCGCACCTCGTCGTCGGCAACCGCCGTCCCCGCGCCGGATCCGGCGAGATCCGGCCGGAGGAGGTCTCCCCGGCCCCGGATCCGCCTCCCCGGCGTCTTCCCCGTCTACTCCGGCGTCTACTCCGGCGAACCCCGGCCATCCTCGAAATCCGTGCAGAAACCCTAGATCCGGAGGTTGACCTCGATTTTTTCCCCAAGTCCCTAAGTTTTCTGCATTATGTACCCATGTTCATCATGCCATAACTTGTTGCATACTGCTCTGTATAGTGCGTGTAATATATCACAATGTTCATTGTGAGATTCTCTTCATTTTGTCCCATTGGGTCGTGTTCATTAAAGTTCATCTTGATGCCCTAATCATCGTTGCAAGAGTGCTATGTGATGTTGTCTGCTGTAGTTTAACAGAACTTGCTGATTTGTTATTTTCGTTGCATCTTGTGTGTGCATCATATGAGCATGAGCTCTACATTTGTTTTGAACTTAATCATGTCATCCTTACAGTGGTGTTTGTCTTATATTTTTGTGATCTATGTGGTGACTAGCACAAGCATGCAAAGTAGCCTCCGTGATGTTGCTGATTTCTGCGACCTAGTCATTTTCTGCTAAGCCCGAGTCTGTTATATTTTGTTGCCATGCAAAATTTGCTGCTACCACGAGTTCTATGCATAATATGGAGATGTTCACTAAGGATGTTTTGTTGTTAATGTTATGCTCTATCCATCCATGCCCTTGGTTGCATTTATAGCCTGATGTAGCTTGTTGCAAACTTGCTCTCAAATTGTTAAATAATGTTGCTCTCAGCCTGTTAACATTTAGTTCAGTTTTGCCATGTGTTTTACTAGTGATCCATGCACCCTATGAACTTTCTATTGCCATGCTTAGCTTTATAATAATTCCTTCTTACTGTTGGTTACCTTGTCATGCCATGTATTGCTCTGTGGTGAGTGGTTCAAGCTCACCAACATGCCTACTTATCGTTGTTTCTGCCATGAACTGTTATTTTTACCGTCTGAATCTGTTTATGAAACTTGCTATGTTTACATGGGTGTCATCATATCTTCTGTGCCTTTTTGGCTCGTGATCATTAAGGGACTTTTGTTCTATGCAATTAGTATATTCATGTCATGCCTTTCTTTGCTATAATCTGTTCCCGCAGCATGTTATTTTATAGCTCTAAACTCAGCAACCTGATGTTATTTCTGCCATGTCCAGTGTTTTCTGCTAAGTCTGTGAAACTGTTATTATTTGCAATCTTGCCATGTCCTTTTAAGCATGTTCTAGTAATTTCTGGAGATAGCTCAGTGTTCATGTTTTGTTATGCTTTACCTGTAAATCATGTCCATGCCTTTTGTTATCATGTTGGGGTGCTGTAGCATATTTTCATGATGCTTGCAAGATGCCTAGTTGCTGTTTTGGACAGATTGTTGTTATATCTTGTTTGGAGTGTATGTGTTGCACCGTTGTTCCGTTTTGAGCATGCTGTATATGAAACTTGCTTAGAATTGCATGTAGTTTCATATTATAATGTTGCATCCTTATTTTAAGAGTGTTTGCTTGATGTTTGGATGCATTTTGCATCAATGCCATGTTTAACTTATTTTGCTTATATCTTCTAGGCCGTAGCTCCGAATCTAATGAACTTTATATGTAACTTGACTAGAATTTCGTGTAGATCATCTTGGTGCATCTTAACTTGCTGTTTAACAACTTGAACATAAGGTTTATTCAGATCTGGACCAATTTCGAAATTTTCATATAAGGACTTACGGAATTGTTATATGTTCTTTTCGGCCTCATTTAAACTTGTTTTGATGTGTTGTTCTTGTATGCATCATCCCTTGCCATGAGTAGCTTCATGTAGCCTTGTCATGCATCATACTTGGTTGAGCATCATGTCTTGTTTATGTGTTGAGTGTTTACCGTGATTGTTTGCTTCTTTCCGGTTGTGCTCCTTCTCGTTAGTTCCTGTTTCGTTGCGATCATGAGGATTCGTTTGTCTTCGTGGCTTCACCTTCTTCATGGCCTCGTTCTTCTTCCTAGCGGGATTTCAGGCAAGATGACCATCACCTTGGATCTCATTACTATCATTGCTATGCTAGCTGCTTCGTTCTATCGCTATGCTGCGCTACCTATCACTTGCTCTTCAAGCCTCCCAAATTGCCATGAACCTCTAACCTTTGTCACCCTTCCTAGCAAACCGTTGTTTGGCTATGTTACCGCTTTGCTCAGCCCCTCTTATAGCGTTGCTAGTTGCAGGTGAAGATGAAGATTGCTCCATGTTGGATTATGTTTATGTTGGGATATCACAATATCTCTTATATTATTAATGCATCTATATACTTGGTAAAGGGTGGAAGGCTCGGCCTTATGCCTGGTGTTTTGTTCCACTCTTGCCGCCCTAGTTTCCGTCATACCGGTGTTATGTTCCTTGATTTTGCGTCCCTTACGCGGTTGGGTGATTTATGGGACCCCCTTGACAATTCGCTTTGAATAAAACTCCTCCAGCAAGGCCCAACCTTGGTTTTACATTTGCCTTACCTAGCCTTTTTCCCTTGGGTTTCCGGAGCCCGAGGGTCATCTTTATTTACCCCCCCCGGGCCAGTGCTCCTCCGAGTGTTGGTCCAAACTAGAGCCCTTTGCAGCGCCACCTCGGGGAAACTTGAGGGCTGGTTTTAGTTGTACGGACTGCTCATCCGGTGTGCCCCGAGAACGAGATATGTACAGCTCCTATCGGGATTTGTCGGCACATTCGGGCCGCTTTGCTGGTCTTGTTTTACCATTGTCGAAATGTCTTGTAAACCGGGATTCCGAGACTGATCGGGTCTTCTCGGGAGAAGGAATATCCTTCGTTGACCGTGGGAGCTTATAATGGGCTAAGTTGGGACACCCCTGCAGGGTATAAACTTTTGAGAGCCGTGCCCGCGGTTATGTGGCAGATGGGAATTTGTTAATGTCCGGTTGTAGAGAACTTGACACTTGACTTAAATAAAACGCATCAACCGCGTGTGTAACCGTGATGGTCTCTTTTCGGCGGAGTCCGGGAAGTGAACACGGTCTTTGGGTTATGTTTGACGTAAGTAGGAGTTCAGGATCACTTCTTGATCATTGCTAGTTTCACGACCGTTCCGTTGCTTCTCTTCTCGCTCTTATTTGCGTATGTTAGCCACCATACTTGCTTAGTCGCTGCTGCAACCTCACCACTTACCCCTTTCCTATCCTTTAAGCTTTGCTAGTCTTGATACCCATGGTAATGGGATTGCTGAGTCCTCGTGGCTCACAGATTACTACAACACCAGTTGCAGGTACAGGTTTTGCGATGATCATGACGCGACAGTGATGTTGCTTGTTTTGGAGTTCTTCTTCTACTTCTTCTTCGATCAGGGGATAGGTTCCAGGTTGGCAGCCTGGGCTAGCAGGGTGGATGTCGTTTGAGTTTCTGTTGGTGTTTCATCCGTAGTCGGATGTTGATCATGTGTATGTTGTATTGATGTATTCTTGCGGCATTTGTATGCCTTGTATGTATCCCCATCTATGATGTAATGTTAATGTAATGATATCCACCTTACAAAAGCGTCTTCAAGATGTGCTTCTATCCTTGGTGGGACCTTCGAGTTCCTTTAGGATAGGGTCGCATCTTGGGTGTGACAATACTCTAGATGCATGCTGGATAGCGGTCGATGTGTGGAGTAATAGTAGTAGATGCAGGCAGGAGTCAGTCTACTTGTCGCGGACGTGATGCCTATATACATGATCATGCCTAGATATTCTCATAATTATGCACTTTTCTATCAATTGCTCGACAGTAATTTGTTCACCCACCGTAATACTTATGCTATCTTGAGAGAAGCCACTAGTGAAACCTATGGCCCCCGGGTCTATCTTCCATCAACTAGCTATTTCTTTTACGTTTATTTTGCAATCTTTACTTTTAATATTTATCATAAAAATACCAAAAATATTATCTTATCATCTCTATCAGATCTCACTTTTGCAAGTGGCCGTGAAGGGATTGACAACCCCTTTATCGCGTTGGTTGCAAGGTTCTTATTTGTTTATGTAGGTACGAGGGACTTGTGTGTGGCCTCCTACTGGATTGATACCTTGGTTCTCAAAAACTGAGGGAAATACTTACGCTACTTTGCTGCATCACCCTTTCCTCTTCAAGGGAAAACCAAAGCAGTGCTCAAGAGGTAGCAAGAAGGATTTCTGGCGCCGTTGCCGGGGAGTCTACGCACAAGTCAAGACATACCAAGTACCCATCACAAACTCTTATCCCTCGCATTACATTATTTGCCATTTGCCTCTCGCTTTCCTCTCCCCCACTTCACCCTTGCCGTTTTATTCGCCCTCTCTTTCCGTTTGCCTCTTTTTCGCTTGCTTCTTGTGTGTTCGTTCTCTGTACTGCCGTCATGTCTGAAACGGGGGAGGTTATCATTGATAAGGATAATAGTATGGAAAACTTTGATGTTTTCGATGATCCTCTTGAAGATCCTACTATTTTACACACTAAAAAGTTTCGGATTGGTAGCGGTAATATTATTGGGAAAGGAGTTCTTCAAGATTTGTTTACTTGTGCCGGTACCTTACCCTCTATGGGTGGGTCTATTCTTCATAGAACTAGTAGTCTCGCGGGGGCTATATCCTTGCTCGTAGTTGAACTTGAAAGACAATTTATTCATTTGCATCCTTGCATACAAAGGATCTTTCTAGAGTTCTCCAATATAGAGCATTCTTCTGTTAAGCGAGCTGCTACTATCTTTTTGACACATGAGTTTAGATTTATAATTAAAGAGGCCAATGAAATTTTTGCGCATTATAGGGTGGACGCTGGTCGTCCTCCCATAGAGGCTATCCTTTTTGATCAAGAAGATTTAATACTCTTACGATCCATAGATCATGTTGCTTACAATGAAAACCTTAGAAAAAAGGTTCCTACCGATGTTCTAGTTGATAGAATTTCTGAACTTAATGATGACTTTGCTATTCAGAACAATGGGTTAGGTTTTTCTCTTGAACAAAGGCTCATGACTTATTGCCAAAAGAATGCTTATAATGATGAATTGGTTGTGCAATATAAGGGGCCAAAGGAGGAACCCATACATCCCGAGCTTGACCTTGGACTTTTGTCCTATTAAATTTAGCCCTTTTGATTACTTTTGCTTGCCACGAAGAAAACTTGCTGCTGAACATAGGGAATATGAGATGAGTTTTCGTGATTTACCCTACTATCATTATGGCAATACCTAGATCTATCCTTGCCTTTATGCCTAGCTAGGGGCGTTAAACGATAGCGCTCGTTGGGAGGCAACCCAATTTTATTTTAGTTTTTTGCTTTTTCGTTCTGTTAAGTAATAAATAATCCATCTATCTTCTGTTTAGATGTGGTTTTGTGTTTTAATTAGTGTTTGTGCCAAGTAGAACCTTTGGGAAGACTTGGGGAAAGTCTTTGCGATCTTGCTGTAAAAAACAGAAACTTTAGCGCTCACGAGATTAGCTACAACTTTTTACTGGAGAGTGCTATTTAGTTTATTCTTTTTTCAGATAATTAATATACAAATTCCTCACGTCCATATATTTATTTTAGAATTTTTGGAGTTCCAGAACTTTGCGTTAGTTACAGATTACTACAGACTGTTCTGTTTTTGACAGATTCTGTTTTTCGCGTGTTGTTTGCTTATTTTGATGAATCTATGGCTAGTAATGGGGTTTACAAACCATAGAAAAGTTGGAATACAGTAGGTTTAACACCAATATAAATAAATAATGAGTTCATTACAGTACCTTGAAGTGGTGTTTTGTTTTCTTTCGCTAACGGAGCTCACGAGATTTTCTGTTAAGTTTTGTGTTGTGAAGTTTTCAAGTTTTGGGTAAAGATTTGATGGATTATGGAACAAGGAGTGGAAAGAGCCTAAGCTTGGGTATTCCCAAGGCACCCCAAGGTAAAATCTAAGGACAACCCAAAAAGCCTAAGCTTGTGGATGCCCCGGAAGGCATCCCCTCTTTTGTCTTCGTCCATCGGTAACTTTACTTGGAGCTATATTTTTATTCACCACATGATATGTGTTTTGCTTGAAGCGTCTTGTATGATTTGAGTCTTTGCTTTTTAGTTCACCACAATCATCCTTGCTGTACACAACTTTTGAGAGAGACACACATTATTCGAAATTTATTAGAATACTCTATGTGCTTCACTTATATCTTTTGAGTTAAACAATTTTGCTCTAGTGCTTCACTTATACCTTTTAGAGCACGGTGGTGGTTATATTTTATAGAAATTATTGATCTCTCATGCTTCACTTATATTATTTTGAGATTCCTTTAGAACAGCTTGGTAATTTGCTTTGGTTATACAATTTGTCCTAATATGATAGGCATCCAAGATAAAAGTTATAAAGTGCATTGAATACTAAGAGAAGTTTGATTCTTTATAATTGTTTTGAGATATGAAGATGGTGATATTAGATTCAAGCTAGTTGAGTAGTTGTGAATTTGAGAAATACTTGTTCTAAAGTTTGTGATTCCCGTAGCATGCACGTATGGTGAACTGTTATGTGATGAAGTCGGAGCATGATTTATTTATTGATTGTCTTCCTTATGAGTGGCGCTCGGGGACGAGCGATGGTCTTTTCCTACCAATCTATCCCCCTAGGAGCATGCGCGTAGTACTTCATTTTGATAACTAAAAGATTTTTGCAATAAGTATGTGAGTTCTTTATGACTAATGTTGAGTCCATGGATTATACGCACTCTCATCCTTCCACCATTGCTAGCCTCTCTACTACCGCGCACCTTTCGCCGGTATCATACACCCACCATATACCTTCCTCAAAACAGCCACCATACCTACCTATTATGGCATTTCCATAGCCATTCCGAGATATATTGCCATGCAACTTACCACCGTTCCATTTATTATGACACGCTTCATCATTGTCATATTGCTTTGCATGATCATGTAGTTGACATCGTATTTTTGGCAAAGCCACCTTCATAATTATTTCATACATGTCACTCTTGATTCATTGCATATCCTAGTACACCATTGGAGGCATTCACATAGAGTCATATTATGTTCTAAGTAACGAGTTGTAATTCTTGAGTTGTAAGTAAATAAAAGTGTGATGATCATTATTAGAGCATTGTCCCATGTGAGGAAAGGATGATGGAGACTATGATTCCCCGATAAGTCGGGATGAGACTCCGGACGAAAAAAACGGGGAGAGAAAAGAGGCCAAAAAAAGAGAGAAGGCCCAACCAAAAAAATATGAGAGAAAAAGAGAGAAGGGACAATGTTACTATCCTTTTTCCACACTTGTGCTTCAAAGTAGCACCATGATCTTCATGATAGAGAGTCTCCTATGTTGTCATTTTCATATACTAGTGGGAACTTTACATTATAGAACCTGGCTTGTATATTCCAATGATGGGCTTCCTCAAAATGCCCTAGGTCTTCGTGAGCAAGCGAGTTGGATGCACACCCACTTAGTTTCTTTTGTTGAGCTTTCATACACTTATAGCTCTAGTGCATCCGTTGCATGGCAATCCCTACTCACTCACATTGATATCTATTGATGGGCGTCTCCATAGCCCATTGATACGCCTAGTTGATGTGAGACTATCTTCTCCTTTTTTTGTCTTCTCCACAACCACCATTCTATTCCACCTATAGTGCTATGTCCATGGCTCACGCTCATATATTGCGTGAAGATTGAAAAAAGTTTGAGAACATCAAAAGTATGAAACAATTGCTTGGCTTGTCATTGGGGTTGTGCATGATTTAAATACTTTGTGCGGGGAAGATAGAGCATAGCCAGACTATATGATTTTGTAGGGATAGCTTTCTTTGGCCATGTTATTTTGAGAAGACATGATTGCTTTGTTAGTATGCTTGAAGTATTATTACTTTCATGTCAATATTAAACTTTTATCTTCAATCTTTCGGATCTGAACATTCATGCCACAATAAAGAGAAATACATTGAAGAATATGCTAAGTAGCATTCCACATCAAAAATTCTGTTTTTATCATTTACCTACTCGAGGACGAGCAGGAATTAAGCTTGGGGATGCTTGATACGTCTCCAACGTATCTATAATTTTTGATTGCTCCATGCTATTATATATTCTTTTTTGGATGTTTAATGGGCTTGTTTATACACTTTTATATTATTTTTGGGACTAACCTATTAACCCAAGGCCCAGTGCAAATTGTTGTTTTTTTGCCTATTTCAGTGTTTCGCGGAAAAGGAATATCAAACGGAGTCCAAACGGAATGAAACCTTCGGGAGAGTTATTTTTGGAACAAACGTGATCCAGAGGACTTGGAGTGGACATCAAGCAATCAACGAGGAGGCCACGAGGCAGGGGGCGCGCCTACCCCCCTGGGCGCGCCCTCCACCCTCGTGGGCCCCTCGTGGCTCCACCGACCTACTTCTTCCTCCTATATATACCTACGTACCCCGAAAGCATCGAGGAGCACCACAAAAACCTAATTCCACCGCCGCAACCTTCTATACCCGTGAGATCCCATCTTGGGGCCTTTTCCGGCGTCCTGCCGGAGGGGGCATCGATCACGGAGGGCTTCTACATCAACACCATAGCCTCTCCGATGATGTGTGAGTACTTTACCACAGACCTTTGGGTCCATAGTTATTAGCTAGATGGCTTCTTCTCTCTCTCTTTGGATCTCAATACAAAGTTCTCCTCGATCTTCTTGGAGATCTATTTGATGTAACTCTTTTTGTGGTGTGTTTGTCGAGATCCGATGAATTGTTGGTTTATGATCAAGATTATCTATGAACAATATTTGAATCTTCTCTGAATTCTTTTATGTATGATTGGTTATCTTTGCAAGTCTCTTCGAATTATCAGTTTGGTTTGGCCTACTAGATTGATCTTTCTTGCAATGGGAGAAGTAGGGGAAACGACATGTATTGTATTGTTGCCATCGAGGATAAAATGATGGGGTTTATATCATATTGCATGAGTTTATCCCTCTACATCATGTCATCTTACCTAATGCGTTACTCTGTTCTTATGAACTTAATACTCTAGATGCATGCGGGATAGCGGTCGATGTGTGGAGTAATAGTAGTAGATGCAGGCAGGAGTCGGTCTACTTGTCGCGGACGTGATGCCTATATACATGATCATGCCTAGATATTCTCATAATTATGCACTTTTCTATCAATTGCTCGACAGTAATTTGTTCACCCACCGTAATACTTATGCTATCTTGAGAGAAGCCACTAGTGAAACCTATGGCTCCCGGGTCTATCATCCATCAACTAGCTATTTCTCTTACCGTTTATTTTGCAATCTTTACTTTTAATCTTTATCATAAAATACCAAAAATATTATCTTACCATCTCTATCAGATCTCACTTTTGCAAGTGGCCGTGAAGGGATTGACAACCCCTTTATCGCGTTGGTTGCAAGGTTCTTATTTGTTTGTGTAGGTACGAGGGACTTGCGTGTGGCCTCCTACTGGATTTATACCTTGATTCTCAAAAACTGAGGGAAATACTTATGCTATTTTGCTGCATCACCCTTTCCTCTTCAAGGGAAAACCAACGCAGTGCTCAAGAGGTAGCAACGACACAGATTTGAATTTTCAACCAATTTATATGTATTAGAGCATGTGCATGTAGTTCAAATTTGAATTGTGCACATGAATGCATAGAAAACTTAGTTAATGTATAAAAATGTCCAAGCGAACCCAGAAAAATCCCAAAAATTGACACAACACTCCTGTTGTTCTATGTTGACACTAGGAAAAATTTGAAATCGAGACGAGGCAACAGATATCGTTTCGTCCAGAAAGGTGAAACGTTCCCTACCGAAACCATCACACTTGTTGTGAGAAGCTCTGGTTTATGAGAAGCTTATTCCCAAACCTTCCCCAAATGGGACAAAAAATTACCACGGCATGTTGATGCCGCTAGATGATAGCATGCCAAGTTTCATGAATTTTGGACGAATTTTGGATTTACTAGAATTACAAAAGCAAGTACGTCGATGTTTGCCGGAGAGCCACGGTGCCGTGGTGTTCAAATTTCATCCCCATTTCTTGCATGGGACATAAGCATAAACCCATGGACACATATATGATTTTACAACCCATGTTGGTGCACAGGAGCATGTGCATGTAGTTTAATTTTGAATTGTGCACCTGATGTCGGTGTCCTGGGAACGGGGGTCTTGGATCAGATTCATTCCATCCCGGCACGCACAAGCTCACCGAGCTCAAGAACACCTCTCCTCAGGAGGCTGTTCTTCCCTTGTACTTGTTCATCCCCAGCCTACAAGGCAATCCACCACACCACACTGGAGTAGGGTATTACACCACATCGGTGGCCCGAACCAGTATAAACTCTTGCTTCCCTTGATCCTTGGGTTCGGCGGGCTAGGCCTTGAGATCGTTGTGTGAGTGAGGTAGAGATGGAGAGAGATCTTCATGCGCACCCCAGTGTTCGAACCTCAAGGGTTTGCCGGAACCCATAATCCGACACCTGAAATGGCTAGAAAACCAATTTAATGTATAAAATGTTCAAACGAACCCTGAATAATTCCAATTCTTATACGACACACATATAGTTGCATGTTCACTGCAGATAAAAGGTTTAGCAATTCAAATACCGTCCATTGCCGCTGTGACCCCATTATGTAATTCAAATCAAGATGAAAAGTCAAGTAGATCGCACACAGTTTATTATCACCAACCGTGTGAGATGCAACACAAAATATCGTGGAGCACCATCGGTGTATAGTATGCCTATGGCTTACGCGAGAAGGTGCGTCGGCTATAGTCCACAGCCGGCGTGTCAAGCACACTAGCTCGCTCCCCAAATACTCCCGCCTCTGCATCCCTCGCAATCTCGAAAATATTACTGCCTCGTAATCTCGAAAATATCTACCGCCTGGAAGGTTTTAATGTTTGATAGCACACGATTAGTATGTGCGGACAGTGTGTGATGTCTGTTACTCCCGCTCTGCTTCAGTCCCTTGATTCAAATTTTCAGTAGCCCCGGCATTTTACTCCCGCCTCTGCATCCCTCGCAATCTCAAAAATATCTGCTCGCCCTTGATCCAAATTTTCAGTAGCCCCGCCTTGTTACTCCCGCCTAGTAAATTTTTTAGTTGCCACAGTATTTCCTCAAACACCACCTCCCCCCCCCCCCGCCCCCTGTCCACACACACCACACACTCCCCAAAACCTCCGCTCACACAGACACACACAACCCTCGAAACCATTGGTAGGTCGCCGCCATCGCCGGCACCTCCATCCTTAACCTCTGCATGTGTGTCGGGGAGCTCGAGGAGACAATGGCCAAAAAGAGGTTTATCGCGTCCTTTTCGCCCGACGCCTGCGAGGTGGCCGCCAAGGTGTCCCCGTCGTCCTCCATGGGCTCGATCCGCCGTCGCCGGTCCCTCGATCCACCTGCCGCCGCACCCCTACGCTGGTTCGAGGACTTCCCCTTCCTCCCTCGGACCCGGCAGCCAAGGAGGTCCTACCTCGGGGTCCGGCAGCGGCGGTGGGGGACGTGGGTCGCCAAGATTACAGATCGGGAGACCCACACCCGCCAGTGGCTCGGTAGCTTCCACACGGCCGAGCTCGCGGCCATGTAGTACGACCGATGGCAGGTCCGCTACCACGGCGCGGCGCCTAGGCTCAATTTCCCCTTCGGCACACGTCCGGTCGACCTCGTTCCGCTGGAGCTAGGGGTGTTGAGCTCGCCTATGGCGTGGGAGGACCACGAGGCGTGGGAGCGCCTCGAGGCCGAGGCCGCCGACGAGGCCTACATGCAAGAGCTCCGCCGGCAGCACCCGGAGCTCGTGGAGGCGGAGCGGGCGATCTTTGCCGGCGCGGAGGGCGGCGAGGTTATGGTGCTCTCCTCCGATGATGAGGTCGAAGGCAGCGCGGAGGACGGCGAGGTTATCATGTGCTCCTCCGATGACGAGGTCGAAGGAGGCGGCGCGGAGGGCGTCGAGGTGGGCCCCGAGGATGAGGAGATCGACGTCGACGAGTGGAGGAGTGACTTCCCCAACGACCCCGACGACGGTACCGGCCCGGACCCGGCTCACGACACACCGTACATGACGAGGAAGGATTGGCTCGACCTCCACTTCGACTGAAAGTAGTTTAGCTTAGTTTAAATTTATGTTTTATGTTCAGTTATGCAAAACTATCTATGTTTATGTTTGAATGCATGCTACTTTCGGTTGAACCTGCTTTGAACTTGATCAAATTGAAGTTTACAACCTTAAGTTTAGGGGATCGACTAGAAAAGGCCAAAAATTGCTGGAGTATATATATATATATCCACTAAGGGTCTTAGTCCTTTAACTTTTTCAGGATCGGCTAGAGATGTCCTTATGACTTTTTTATTTCAGTTCTTCACAATGTGATGCTCTATATGTGCAACTATTTGCCATGCAGTTCAATTTCATCTATAACAGTTTCAACAATACCACTATGAATTACGATATTTGGTTGCTGTTAAGGATATTGCAGTTAACATGCCTTTTTGTTTTTTAACAATAACTAGTGTACTGTAGACCTGCACAATACCAGTTTGAATGACTATTTGCTTGTTTTTAAATGTTATGCCTGATGCAGTTAACACACCTTTTCCACTTCTTGTTTTGCTTAACTAGCGTGCTTAAGCCTGCACATTGAAGCTATCATTTGTAGATTATGTTGTCTACCATGGATATATTTGGTTAATGTTTAGCATGTTGTGCTTAACATGCCTTTATATGTACTCATGCAGGACAATATTGAGAACAGTGTTGTTTTCCATCGAGGTTAGTTTCATCACATTGCTTATATGTACTCACTATTCAGGATATCGGTAGCTGGTACCATATAGCCTGGGGCTGATAAGGGATTAATCGTCGAATCGGACATTTCACTAAATATATCTGTAACCCATTTATCAGTAGGTTAACTAGGGACATATTTAATATATCTGAGGCTACATAGCAACATGCATTGTACTGAATGACTAAATATGCAATCCCAGGCTACATAGCAACAAGGAAGAGTGTTAGCTTAATGTTCTGATGATGTCTAGATATACATGTAATAAAATCTTATATAATGGGATGGAGGGAGTGTTGTACTACATCATTTTTCAATTGTTGTTTAGCTTCTAATATTAACTTGGTGCTTTTAGGTACATATATCATTGCCAAAGATCCACACTTCGACCCTTTCTGTGTATGGGGCAATGAGATATTCATGAACCAACATCAAGTGAGGAAACTGATAAAGATTGTTATTAAAATGGGTCAAAAGATGTCAATCGAACTATTTGTTTACACTTTATGCAAGACAACAGTGAACTGCAGGATGGTAAGTAAGAACCCTGTAGCCTTCTTTTTACTGCCCATAATGAGTTGTGTTAGATGACAATGTCTGAATCTTTTTTATTTTGCAGTGGATCCTGAAGCAGTTTACTCAAGATTAGCTCTCAAACTACATGATTGATGGCCGGCCATCACAAGGGGTTGGACTAGAGTCCTGCATGCCTTCTGCATCCAGGAGAGCACATTAGGGCCATTCCGCTTCACCTTCTTCAGCAACCGGAATGTTTGTCGCCTCTTTCTTTACCATCTGTAATAGTACAAGTATAGAACCCTGGTTCATCATTCTTTATTTGGTACTTATGTAATTCTTAAACATATGTACCTGTGAATCCAATAATGCATTGGTTGTTTGAAAGCTATAGCCTACTTTCAAGTTTAAATTAGGTACAATTAAATTAGGGCAAAATTATGGTGTGCAGGTCATTACGGCACACACGGTTGGTAAAACACAAACGTTTGCGATATACACCATAATCCAAGACGGTTCACAGAGAGGAAACGTGTGCAAGCATGCACACAGTTGTCGTTTGCAAAGCGTGTGTGATGTCAGACACTATCACATACGGTGCGGGGAAACTAAATGTGTGTGATTGTCTACCTATCGTACACGGTTTATAATCATGAACTGTTTGTGATGTGCCAGGCATCGTAAAACTCCCATGCCTGGAATCTGCCTGGAAAGCTCCCGTGCCTGGAATCTGCCTGGTTTTAGGTAAAACCACAAAACTCCGACTGTGATGGCAATGCGAGCACAAACGAGTATCAAGGATGAAGCATTTGGGATATTCGAGATATCGGAAACGGTTATATAGGGACAACTGTATGTATCAAGGCTCCCTATCCCTGACGGTTTCTGGGTCGTGTGGGAAAGAACCCCCCTATCGCCCACACTCACTTGGCTACGGTTCCAAATGTCATCGCGGAAAGGGGTTAAAAACCGTTTGTATAGCACCGACATGTACCAGTGACCCTCCAAATTATTGGGACGCCTTCTAGCTAAAGTTGACTCTTCTCCAGTCCCTTTTTCATCAATCTTAACTTTACTAAACAAGGAATCAATAGAAGAAACACCCATCACATTAAGATCATCATTTTCCTCTTCTAACGAGATTGGTTTAGCGGTCATTTGATTTACTAGGGTAGCTTGTCCATCGGATATTTTTCCTAGCAAACTTTCGGCAAAAGCATACTTAGATTGGAGATTGCAAACTTCTCTACTAATATCATCAAGTTGTTTTGTTATAGCATCAAGCACAATGGAGTCCTCCTTAAGTTCTTCGGTAAAATAATTATTATGCTCAAATTGTGTAGTCATATATTCCTTAGTACTTTTCTCAATTTCAAGCAAAATATTGGGGTAAGGAACATCATAATATTTTCTTTGAGGCATCATGACTACGCAAACAAGAACGCACGCGAAAACAGATCCGACAAGAAAACGGCGAACGGAAAAGAGGGGCGAATAAAACGACAATTTTTTGTGAAGTGGGGGAGAGGAAAACGAGAGGCAAATGGAAGATAATGTAAATTGCGAGGAGATGAGATTTGTGATTAGGAACCAGGTATATGTTGAAGATCCTCCCCGACAACGGCACCAAAAATTTCCTTTTGATGTCTGTTAGGACTACGTCGGTATTTCCCCAAAGAGGAAGGGATGATGCAGCACAACAGTGGTAGGTATTTCCCTCATTAATGAAACCAAGGTTATCGAACTAGTAGGAGAACCAAGCAACACAACGTAAATAGCCCCTACACACAAATAACAAATCCTCGCAACCCACGTGTTAAAGGGGTTGCCAATCCCTTTCGGGTAACGACGCCTCAAGATAGGCAAACGGATGTGAGATAAATTGTAGTAGATTGATAGATCGAACGCCAAATAAAATAAATAATAATAAAACGTAGCAAGGTATTTTTGTATTTTTGGTTTAATAAATCTGAAAATAAAAGCAAAGGAAAAATAGATCGCAAAAGCAAATAATATGAGAAAGAGACCCGGGGGTCGTAGGTTTCACTAGTGGCTTCTCTCGAGAAAAATAGCAAACGGTGGGTAAAAAATTTACTGTTGGGAATAGATAGAACTTCAAATAATCATGACGATATCCAGGCAATGATCATTATATAGGCATCACGTCCAAGATTAGTAGACTGACTCCTGCCTGCATCTACTACTATTACTCCACACATCGACCGCTATCCAGCATGCATCTAGTGTATTAAGTTCGTGGAGAAACGGAGTAATGCAATAAGAACGATGACATGATGTAGACAAGATCTATCTATGTAGAGATAGACCCCATCATTTTATCCTTAGTAGCAATGATACATACGTGTCGGTTCCCCTTCTGTCACTGGGATCAAGCACCGTAAGATCGAACCCACTACAAAGCACCTCTTCCCATTGCAAGATAAATAGATCAAGTTGGCCAAACAAAACCCAAATATCGGAGAAGAAATACGAGGCTATAAGCAATCATGCATATAAGAGATCAAAGAAACTCAAATAACTTTCATGGATATAAAAAGATAGATCTGATCATAAACCCAAAGTTCATCGGATCCCAACAAACACACCACAAAAAGAGTTACATCATATGGATCTCCAAGAGACCATTGTATTTAGAATCCAGCGAGAGTGAGGAAGCTATCTAGCTACTAACTACGGACCTGAAGGTCTACAAAGAACTACTCAAGCATCATCGGAGAGGCACCAATGGAAGTGGTGAACCCCTCCGTGATGGTGTCTAGATTGGATCTGGTGGTTCTGGACTCTACAGCGGCTGGAATTGATTTTCGTCGACTCCCCTAGGGTTTCTGGAATATTGGGGTATTTATAGAGCAAAGAGCCGGTACGGGGGCACCCGAGGTGGGCACAACCCACTAGGGTGCGCTTGGGCCTCCTGGCGCGCCCTGGTGGGTTGTGCTCTCCTCGGAGCACCCCCCCCCAAGGCGCTGCCTTGTCCCATTAGGTGTCTTCTGGTCCATAAAAATTCTCTGTCAAGTTTCGTTGCATTTGGACTCCGTTTGGTATTGATTTCCTGTGGTGTAAAATACATGCAGAAAACAGCAACTGGCACTTGGCACTATGTCATAGGTTAGTACCAAAAAATGATATAAAATGATTATAAAACAGCCAAGATTGATAATATAACAGCATGGAACAATCAAAAATTATAGATACATTGGAGACGTATCAACTAGCCCATGTCAATATGAGATCTTTGCAAAGTCTCCTCAAAGGGGATCACGTTCATGGGCTAACAAATGTGAGTTTTGCCAAAGACCGTGCTTGCAGCGCTTGTATCGAAGGAAAGCTTCATGAAACGGCTCACCGACCCACGACTATCATCTACTCGAAGAGGCCCTTGGAGCTCCTTCACATGGATCTCTTTGGTCCTCCATCTTTTGATAGTCATGGGGGGAGAAAGTATTGCTTGGTGATTGTGGATGACTACTCAAGATACACTTGGGTATATTTCTTCAAGAGGAAGAGTGAGACCCAACAAACCGTCATTGACTTTGCTAATGAAGCTCAACGTCGACATGAAGCAAAGATTTTGATGATTAGAAGTGACAACGGCATCGAGTTCAAGAAATACACCTTAGATGAGTTTCTTAGTGATGAGGGGATCAAGCACCAATATGCCGCACCCTATACCCCTCAACAAAATGGTGTAGCGGAGAGGAAGAACCGGACGTTGATGGATGCGGCAAGGACTATGATGGCGGAATTCAAACCTCCGTACAACTTTTGGGCCGAAGCCATCAACACCGCATCATGCATCCAATCGGCTCTATCTCCGCAAAGGCTTGAAAAAGACTCCATATGAGATACTTACCGGTAACAAGCCCAACCTCAAGTACTTCTGGGTGTTCGGTTGTAAGTGTTTCATTCTCAAGAAAGGTGTTCGTTTGTCTAAATTTGAACCTAGAGCTCAAGATGGCATCTTTGTTGGTTATGCTACAAACTCTCATGCTTACCGTTCCCAAAAAGTTTGGGGTCAAGCAAGCAAAGATAAATAGCACTTGCTTCACAAAGTGGCATTTAGGGCAGAATAGGAAAAGGAATATTGGTGAATTATCTTTGAACATGGCAAGGAAGGGTTTTGCCATATTTGAGGAAGATATGACCAAAACAATTTATGAGAATTATCTGAGAATTTTATGAATGACAGAAATATACTCCCTCCGTCCCAAAATAAGTGTCTCAAGCTTAGTACAACTTTGTACTAGAGCTAGTACAAAGTTGAGACAGTTATTTTAGGACGGAGGGAGTAGGTTGCTTCACAACCTAGGGCAAATAGGACTATTCCTTTAATAGAAAAGGAGTATTCCCAATAAAAAGAATATTGGGATTGGTCCAAGATAAGGAATGACAGGGTCTTGGGATGATTTAGAGGATGACAAGCCACTATGGAACCTAGGAAGATATATTCTTCCCAAGTTTTCAAACCACAAAGCCACAAAAAAACAAATCAAAGCAATAATCCAAGGAAAAACAAAGGAAAAAGAAAAAGCCAAAATCCAGGGTGTCACATATGTCTGAAAAAACTAGTCTTTTCTTTTAGGTTGTTAAAGAAAATGATTTCTAGAATTGGTTATTAAAGAAAAAGGTGATCTAGACGTCTGATAGATTAGCGCGCAGAGGCCTCGCACATCAAGCCGCATGCCCATTTTGCGATCAGCATGATGAGACGACTGGTCACTTGCTAATTACCCGCGTCTTTGCGAGAAGAATTTGGGACAAGGTTTATGCGGCTCTAGGCACTAGGGATGGTGCACCGACGATGGAAGACTCGCTACCGGATTGGTGTTTGAGGACTGGGGCTCACGGTCGCCTCGGTAAAGCGGAGTGTGCTATCCACCTCATGTGCCTTTGGGAGCTTTGGAAGCATCGGAACGCGGTCGTTTTTTATGGGGAGACGACGAGCATGAGGGGTGTACTACGATGCACTGCGTTCGAAAGCGAGGTTTGGTTTTTAGCAAGGCTTGTAGGTGAGGAGCTAGGTACTTTCCTAGCGGCGGCATCTTTGTGGGTGAGTAGCGAGTGGTCCACTTTACTACACTAGAGTGCACGTGGAGTGGACTGAGACGTTGCCTCATGCAAACTTAACATATAATAGGCACATTCGTGCGCATTCGAGAGAAAAAACCCTCACCCAGCTGCAGAAAAAAAAATAGCTTAACCCGACCTAACCTAACTGCAACCCGCTCACATGGTCGTCGGGGCCCACGTAAAAGTAGACGGCCCAGATTATTCCTTGGGAATCCGCTACCACCCCCAACGCCAGTGAGCTCAGCATCTCCACCTCCTCGTCCTCCTCCCCCGTCGTCTCCGGCTCCGACTTCGACGAGAGGAAGGCAGGCAGGCAGGCAGGGGCGGGCCCGATCGATCCTTCCCCGAACCTCACACACGCCGCAGAAACTTCCAGAAGCCGGTCCGTTCCCATCCTCTTCGGCGGCCGACCAGCCGGCCAGATTCCCCTGATCCAGGGAGGGAGGGAGATGGGCCAGGCCTTTCGCAAGCTCTTCGATGCCTTCTTCGGCAACAAGGAGATGCGGGTGCGCCCTCTTTTCTCCTCTCTTCTCCTAATTAGTTTGTTGGGCGAATGGATCGGTCGACAGACTTTAAGAATGAATCAGAGCACATATCGATCCGCTCCTCCTTTGATTTACTATTAGTTTCATATGTTTCTGTCTGATTCGATTTTTTTTCATCCTGGATACATACAAGTGAGTTGCTAGCAGATTTTACATATCAACCATGTGATGTGATGGTGCTCGCTTTCTTACTAGCTGCTTCTCTGTCATGTTAGTTGCTATTTTCGTCAGAGATACTCAGAGAGTCAGAGGGCACGAAGATCCAAGTTAATTCGTTGTGCTCCTCGATTCTAATGGAATGGCCTGTTGCCTTATGCTAGGTGGTGATGCTTGGGTTGGATGCAGCCGGTAAAACCACCATACTCTACAAGCTACACATTGGCGAAGTACTCTCCACCGTCCCCACTATTGGTACAACATACCCGCCTGCCTATCTCTTAACTTATTAACTAATTTTGGGCTCATGCACTGTGCTTTCATCCGACTAAACATGAAGCCCTTGAACTACTTTGCTAATTAATCCGTTCGTGGGCAGGTTTCAATGTTGAGAAGGTTCAGTACAAGAATGTAGTGTTCACTGTGTGGGATGTGGGCGGCCAGGAGAAATTGAGGCCCTTGTGGAGGCACTACTTCAACAACACGGATGCTCTGGTCATTACTCATTCCATATGCTTGCTTGCTGTTTCGTTGTATTTTAAGCAACAATTCAACATATATGGGAACATACAGGACTACTAAAGCTATAAATTCCTTTCCTCCGGTTAGTTGTTTCATTCTTTACTTGCTTCTCTTTTGTGCCCATCTGATTTATGAACAAGTTCAGTAGCAGTCAGCAGGAAAGATGGTCAATTAGCTTATCTAGTATCTACTATGGATATTTGCATACGTTACTGCTCTTAGCTTCTGAGCCACCAAAAACAGACATGGTAGAATTGTTAGCCAAACAGGGTAAGTATCTGGATGTTACTACACATCTCCCTACCTAGCCCAGGACCTTCATCTTAGTGGACCATGCTAGACTCGCCTTGGATTTGTTGATGGGGCATAGTGATTTGTGATATGACACTGCTTTCTTGAGATGTAAGCTTTCTCTGTTGCTTTTGTTAACTTGCAGATCTATGTGGTCGATTCCCTCGACAGGGATAGAATTGGAAGAGCCAGGGCTGAATTTCAGGTTTATGGCATTTCTTATCGAGAACCTGTTCCTGTTTCTGTGGTAATATCTGTTGTGATATGTGCTCTAACTTACTGTAATCTATTATCTCTTGCAGGCCATAATCAATGACCCATTTATGCTCAACAGTGTATTATTGGTGTTTGCTAACAAGCAAGACATGGTATGCTTGTCATGGTTTCTTTTGGTATCACGTGCACTTGTTCAAGATGGTGTGGTTTGTGTAGAATACTAGTAGATTATAATTGGGTCTGTCTAGGACACATCTAGATGTGACATAGTTATCTCACATCTAAGCTGATGTTCACTCTATTTTGTGGTCTATTTTTTTATCCTAGTTTTTTTTTGTTTCTTGTTGCTGCATTATATATTTGTGGGAGCTTAGATGCGACATCCTTAAAAAACATCTAGATGTGAATTAGATAAACTGATTATAATTCTCTGCCTTAAGACTCTTTGTTTTGGACTTGCTTCTTGCGTGCAAGAGTTTGCAGATTGTAGGGGATTTACATTGTTTGCATATATGGACATGCTGCATTTATGTAGGGCTGAAGTAGCCTTTTGTTGATATTTTCAGTTTCACTTGTGAAAAGGAAGAGTTTATTCTGCCTTAGGAAACAGGTTTATTTTCACTCCTTGTATGCTTAATCATGTAGTGTCTTTGTGTCTTGTGGATGCAGAGGGGAGCAATGACCCCGATGGAAGTATGCGAGGGTCTTGGTCTGTATGACCTGAACAACCGCATCTGGCACATCCAAGGCACATGTGCTCTTAAAGGCGATGGCCTGTACGAAGGCTTGGACTGGCTAGCGACGACTCTGGATGAAATGCGAGCTACAGGGCGGTTAGCTTCGACATCGGCGTAACGAGTAACAGGGATGGATCGTCTGTGTTTCTTGGCACCTCATTTTTTTCTTTTTGTGTCTGCCCTGTGGCCGCCTTTTGATGTGGTCAACAGATTTGTTGTAGTATGAATGATTCGCAAGAGGAGATGCGTTTCTGAAGAGGGGGTGCTCCTCCTAGTTAGAAGCGCATATCTATTCTGTTCTACTCTAGGACTGTGGAATGTAAATACTGATGTTTTCTACTGATGGCATGACACGCTCAATATTTGTGGTTTAGTCTGAAGAAATCACAGTATTTACTCTACTTTGTTGGTTTGTTGGGAATGACTAGCTAGAATGCCAAGGCTAAAGATGGAAAATTATGTGATGCTTTTCCTGGATTGGTGGTGTTGTGGACATGGTGGTGTTAGCTGCTTCAGATCCATGTCGAAGAAGCTGAAGCAAAGGGTCTGTGCTGCAGGTATGAAAATTGTGAATGGATATTTCTCGGACCCCTACTAGTCTGTAGTTGGGTAATGTTGTTGTTGGAGTCAGCAGAAACAAAGAGATGTATTTAGAAAAGTTGCGGAGAATATCTGAAGAAATCAAGCCCTTAAAGAACCAAGATTATTTTCTTATCAGAAAGATAGGAAGAGAGTGCAATACTGTAGCTCATCATCTAGCTTTGCTAACTAGAAATCAGGGTGTAAATGATGTCCGGTTCAGACTTAGTGCCTGAACCTATGCGCGAGCTTTTGTATCTGACAATGTAAAATTCCCTTAAAAGGGTAATGTTAACTAGCGAACGTCGTTAAGAAAGAACTCCCAGCGAACGCAATCGCAGCCATTTGATCGAGATCAAATGATGGTAAAAAAAATTAATGCATTCACTACCGTGAAATTGTCATGTTAGTCTCAAGAAATTGTCACCCTCCTACAACTAAAATTGCCGCAAAAATTGTTCGCAATTGCCATTCTCCCCAGTGATGCGCAGAAACAAAATATCTACACGAATCTCAACATAAGATCAATGACATAGGACTTAGATGTGCAATACTTATAGCACATCTAGATGTGCTTTAGCAAAACTGATAAAATATTTGTAAACTCCGTGTTACACCCCCCATAGCCGAGCCCGAGCGAGGGAGGATAAGGTAAAGGAGGCAGGCAAAGCGAGACCAGAGCGTAGCAGTCAGCGCGTGAGAGAGAGAGAGAGAGAGATGGCAGCAGGAACGGCTTGGGCGGGGTGCCATCTCGCCCGCCTCCCCCACATTCCCATCTCGGTCAGCATCCCCGTGGCCGGCGCTGGCGCTAGCAGCAGGAGGAGGCGGCCCGGGTTAGCGGCGGCGGCGGGGGCAGCAGCAGCAGCAGCGACAGACGGGCGGGTGCTGGGCCGGCGCCCCGTGGAGGACGTGTACAAGGTGCGCGTGGTGCGCGGCGCGGCGGCGCAGGAGCGGGTGGAGGCGCTGCGGGCGATGGAGACGTGGTCGACGTGGCGCACGGGCGGCCGCTGCCGCCTGGCCTGGGACTGGCAGGTGGACCAGCTCGTGTACATCGTCGCCGGCGAGGTCCGCGTGCTCCCCGCGGGTGCCACCACCGGCGAGGAGTACATGCACTTCGTCGCCGGCGACCTGGTCCGGTACCCCAAGTGGCTGGAGGCGGACCTCCACTTCGACGGGCCCTACGAGGAGCGCTACCGCTTCCTCGCCTACGGCGACGACAACTGAACCGCTCCTCCTGGACGAATCCTGCCTGTATCGTCAGTAGCCTAGCTAGCACCATAGTCCTACTAGTTCACTGAAGCTTTCGTTCGAGTTCCTGCCTGGATGATTTCCTTTTGTTTACCATATACTCCTAGCCTGGGACAACAAGGAGTACGTATTTCCTAGTCGTTTGAGTTCATTGTCGTGGTGATGCAAAAGAGCGTGTCCATTTGATGATTCGATTGGGCATTGCTGGTAGCCCTCCTTCCACCGCCGGCCTTGTCCAGGACTAGTATGTTCGATCGGCTTTGGGACGCGGTCTACAGCACTAGTAGGAATGCAGGTGAGGATTACAACTTCTCTTGGCGCTGGAGCCGCCCAACTGGTTCTTACAGAGTATCTCTGCCTACAAGCTGTTGTGCCAAGGACAGATTAGACTTTTAGAGAAAATGCATCGGCCGAGCCTGAGATAGGGCTTGAGCCTAGCTCGGCTTTGAACTAACAAAGCAATCAACCGGCCAGGATTTCAAGCATACACCTAGAGGCAGCGAGAAATAAAACACAGAGCGGAAATATACAAAGGCGCTGGAAAGCAGCAATGAAGCATGAAGTCGTCGACGCCGAGGTCCTCCTCCGTGAACAAAGCGCCGAGAACAATAACACGCTGGCTCAAGAGGAGAAAGGCAGACCCGCACCATAGGGGAATGCCATCACCAAGCTACTACAGACCCCGGCACGGCACATCCAACAACATCCATTTTCGAAGGAGGCCACAACCTCCTCGCCTGGATCGAAGGTGCCGTACCGTCACGAGATGGTAAAGTTCCCCAAGAACAATGGTGGATGCCGCCGGAAAATGGCCACATACAGTGGGTCAGCACACCCCCAAGACGAGCCACCGACGCTTCTCCTCAAGCAGAACACCACTGCTCCTCACGTCCAGCAACCAGAGGAGGAAAAGCAGCAGCTAGGACAGAGGGCACCACCGACACCACCACCCGCACCCCAACAGCGCCCACCTCCCAAAACGGCGCCTTCAAGAAGGATACGACGCCGAGGGCGCCGGTGCCACCTCCGCCCAATAAAGTTATGGCTTTCGCCCGGAAGAACAGGGGGAAGGGGGGAGTGGGGAGTGGGGGGATTAGACCTGTCAGACGTCTCCAAGGAGGAACACGGCGCCCTCGGGCATCGGCCGGCCAGGGATTTCGCCCGGACAGATTAGATTCAGTACTGCTAATTGCATCTGGAGGAATGGTATTCATTGCTTGATGCAGAGGTCGTGGCTATCCCCTTTTCCAACACTTGCAAGATTTTCGCTTGGCATTCAGTATAGGATCTGGATCACAGAGTCCGGCATAGCCTTCAAGATGACATGGCTTCCTGCTATCTCTGTCTGCAAGATCTCAACAGGTTTAGTACCATGTCTTCAGAACAGAACTTCTTCCCCGCTCCAAGCCCTGTTGACAGTCTAGAACCCCAGTGGCTGCACGCTAGAATCCTGATTCCCAAGTGCAGCAAGAGGGGGTTTGACACTCTTTTTATCTTTAATCGCCAGGAGCGTATGGAAACGGCACAGTGCCCAATTTTCAGAAATCTGGCGCTCCAGGCGAAGGAGCCTGAATTGGCCAATCTCATTTTTGAATTTCAGCTCTGGAAGTTTGCCAAAGAGATGGATATTGATAGTTTAGACAGTAGTTGCCTTTGAATGTGTTTTGTTGGAGCTAGAGTCTGTTTGCTCTATCCTAAGTTCCCAACTAGGCCGAGTTCTTGTAAGTTTTTTGCCATCTTGCTATATAGTCCTACTCTTCTTCCAGAGACATGTCCTGGTCATACTACTTCCTAATTCTACCCAACAAGCAGGAATCAAACTAACATTTACATAGGATCAACAACATGGCCACCTTCTGCCAAGTACTTCCAATCAAATTATCTATAGCATCAATAGAATCATACCATGAAGTGATATAGCAAGCAATGGCAAAGACATGTAATGTTAATTGCATCAACAAGAAGAAACATTCACCCCAATAGTCAAATATATGCTTATCAAGGTGCCCAGATGGGGCGACTACAAAAGTAACAGAACAGAGAATCAGAAGAAAGAATAATTCAAGGCTGGATTTATTTGGTTGCCACTTTCAGGCCATGATCAATTGTAATTTGCTCCTTGCCTCCTGCTATTATGCGTTCCTCTTCCACCACCGGAATTCGAATTACGGTTGCTTCTTCCTCGTCTCTCGGTCGATCCACCATTAGGCCGAGAGGAACCACCTGTATTAGTACTATGATGAGGACCAGCAGCGGTGTCACGGTAAGATGCACCGCTGCTGTCCTCGATCCTCAAGCTACTCCCCAACACCATGCCAACGATGTGATCGTTGAAATGATCTGCAGATGTTGTTCCTCTTGCTCTCCCGCGCTGACGCCGACCACCACGGTAACCAAAATCTGGCTCCTGATGGGTTGTGTTGTCAAAGAATGTATCCATAATGTCATCAGAAAAAACACTATGATGACCATGTCGCCGGGAAGAGCCAATCACGGCTTCAGCGGCGTCAGCAGATCTAAACATTGGGAGTCGCATTAAATCAAGGCCATATACCTCATCAAAGTTGCGGTGGAGGTAGGGATCAGTGTAGTCATCATAATCTTGTTCGATGTCATCATCGGGTATGATCATCATACCACCTCTCAGCGAGTTAACTCCAAAGCGAAGACTAATCTCCTCGAGAAAGGGGTCGTCGTCTTCATCATCTTCGTCCATCATCATATTCAAGTTGGAAGCAGCAAACTGCTGCAGCTGCTGCTGTCTGGAGCTTTCAACTCTGGCCCCAGTGGGCCTCGGCGGTGCGGCGTGAACAGACGCTGCAGAGCCGCCACGTCCATAGATGGGTATAATGGCATCGTCAGCGACCTGGCCCTTGCAGACAGGGCACTCGCGGTGGTTGGAGTGGACATGGAGCCACTGGTAGAGGCAGTCCCAGCAGAAGAGATGGCCGCACTTGGTGACGACGGGGTCGTCCGCCATGTCGAAGCAGACGTTGCACTCGAAATTGGCAGCATTGCGCCTGGCCTTGTCGTCGGGTTCGTTGGCATTGGGTGTGGAGGTAGGAGACGGCTTGTGGTCTGTGAAGGTGGGGCGAGGCTGTGGTGGACGATTTGGCCGCAGGCGCCGGGTGGAAGTGGAGGAGCCTCCCTGCCCTTGGTGTCGGTCCAGCTCCCCCGCCGGTGGGTGGCGCGGGTGCTGCGAGGAGTGGTCATTGTGGTTGACAGGACGGTAGCGATGCTGCTGCTGCTGCTGATGGTGCTGTTGTTGGTGGTGATGCTGTTGCTGTTGCTGCTGCTGCGGCGGCGGCTGAGGCTGCGGCTGCGGCTGCGGTGGCGTTCTCTCTCTCCACATGGTGTTGTTGTTGGCGTTGCCGCCGCCGCGGTTTGCGAAGCCGCCGCCGCCGCCTCCTCCTCCTCGCCCTCGGCTGCCGCCGGAATCGGTCCAGCCGGCCATGAGGATTGGTCTGGAATAGCCCTAGAAGATTAAGATCTGAGAAACGAATCGAACAAGGGTTTGGAACAACTCGCGGAAAGGGGATCGGGAGCGACGCGAACCTGCGGGTCGCCGGAAGCACGTATCAATCAATAGATCGAATCCACGGAGAAGCAGCGGGCGGAACGAGAACCTTCGCCACCGCTTCCTCCTCCTAATAATCCTGGGGCCGGCTGCTCCGGCACCGCCTCCGCCTCCGCCTCCGTCTCCCACAGGGAAGAGGTGTAGAGATGTCTGCGCATTGGATTGAAATTCGATTTGATTTGGTTCCGTTTCCTTCTCCAGAAAGCGATTCCGACAGCAACACCGCACGACAAGCCTTGGGCTTCGTTGGGCTTTTCTATCTCGTTTTCGGTTGAATTTTGGCACAAGCCCAGACCCAGAGTGCTTCGTTGTTTTGCTTTGAGTTAATTACACAAAACCAGAACTTCAGGGTAACTTATAACACTTTACCACAACTTTTGAGTTTAAAAAAAAACACAACTTCAGGTCAACTTATAACACTTTACCATAACTTTTAAGTTTTTTAACACAAAACCACAACTTATGAACTAATTCTCAACACTGAGCCCAAGTCTATCAGTCAACTTCTTTTAACAGAAAATTTGATTGATTGGGCCCACATGTTAGGACCTAAGCAGGAAAAAGGTGGTATGTGCGCATCTCCGATGTGGCCTACCATTTCCTCCTCTTGCCATCCTGTACCGGCGCTATGAACTCCACCGACGCATTTGAGCAGGGAGCTGGGTGTTGTTGGGGTGGTCAAAATTCTGCCACAGGATGATCACTCCGAGCGTCCTCGATGGCGAGGTTCCTAGTGTCGCAAAGTCGCGCCCGCATGTCACTGTCGTTGGCGGTGGAGTTCCAAATGATCTCGACGTCGTAATCAGTGAGGACGAGCACGTTGCAATGGTCGTTAAGCATGAGGTGGCAGCCATGATTGTGCACAACGTGGCGGCACGGATGTGCTGGCGGCGCCCGTCCGGACTATGGCATGGTCGGGCGGAGCGCGCGAACTAGACAGATAGGCTCAGGGGAGGACGAGCGCGTGTCTACGGTGGTGGAGCATAAGGGAGGAGCCTTGTCTATGCACAATGTGGTATAGTGCATGTGCTAGCTGCGGTTGTCCAGACGACAACATGGTTGGGCGGAGTGCACCAGACAGTGGATTTTTTTCCCTTTCCGGGGTAGATGGCGTAAAAGATGTAGGTGAACGCGTCACTGATAACCCACAAGTATAGGGGATCAATTGTAGCCTCTTTCGATAAGTAAGAGTGTCGAACCCAACGAGGAGCTAAAGGTAGAACAAATATTCCCTCAAGTTCTATCGACCACCGATACAACTCTACGCACGCTTGACGTTCGCTTTACCTAGAACAAGTATGAAACTAGAAGTACTTTGTAGGTGTTTTTGGATAGGTTTGCAAGAATATAAAGAGCACGTAAATAAAGACTAGGGGCTGTTTAGATAAAGACACGACTAAATTAGTTTTAGTAAAGAGCTTCTTGTCACGAGAAAGTTATTTGTCCCTAGGCAATCGATAACTAGACCGGTAATCATTATTGCAATTTTATTTGAGGGAGAGGCATAAGCTAACATACTTTCTGTACTTGGATCATATGCACTTATGATTGGAACTCTAGCAAGCGTCCGCAACTACTAAAGATCATTAAGGTAAAACCCAACCATAGCATTAAAGCATCAAATCCTCTTTATCCCATACGCAAACAACCTACTTACTCAGGTCTGTGCTTTTGTCACTCACGCTACCCACCATAAGCAAATCATGAACATATTGCAAACCCTACAGCGGGAATCCCTCACGCTTGCGCGACACGGAGAGCACCATAGGACAGCACCAATAATAAAACATGCAACTCAAACCAATCTTGATCATCAAATAACCCATAGGACAAAACAGATCTACTCAAACATCATAGGATAGCCATACATCATTGGGAAATAATATATAGCGTTGAGCACCATGTTTAAGTAGAGATTACAGCGGGTAAGAGAGAGGTTACACCACTGCATAGAGGGGGGAAGAGTTGGTGATGATGGCGGTGAAGTTGTTGGTGAAGATTGCGGTGATGATGATGGCCACGGCGGCGTTCCGGCGCCACCGGAAGAGAAGGGGAGAGGGGGGCCCTTCATCTTCTTCTTCCTTGACCTCCTCCCTAGATGGGAGAAGGGTTTCCCCTTTGGTCCTTGGCCTCCATGGCGTGGGAGGGGCGAGAGCCCCTCCGAGATTGGATCTGTCTCTCTGTCTCTCTCTGTTTCTGCGTTCTTCTCTGCCGCCCTTTCACCGTTTCGTGTATATATGGAGATCCGTAACTCCGATTGGACTGAAACCTTCGCCGTGATTTTTCCCCAAAAATTAGCTTTCTTGCGACCGAAGAAGGGCATCAACCGCCTTACGGGTGGCCCACGAGGGTCTGGGGCGCGCCCCCTGCCTCGTGGCCACCTCGGGCACCGTCTCGCGTGGATTTTTCTTCCGAAATTTTCCAAATATTCCAAAAATAATCTCCGTCCGTTTTTATCCCGTTTGGATTCCGTTTGATATGGATATTCTGCGGAACAAAAACATGCAACAAACGGGAACTGGCACTGGGCACTGGATCAATATGTTAGTCCCAAAAATAGTATAAAAAGTTGCCAAAAGTATATGAAAGTTGAATAATATTGGCATGGAACAATCAAAAATTATAGATACGACGGAGACGTATCAACATCTCCAAGCTTAATTCCTGCTCGTCCTCGAGTAGGTAAATGATAAAAAGATAATTTTTGATGTGGAATGCTACCTAGCATAATCTTGATCTTATGTCTAATCATGGCATGAATATTAAGACACGAATGATTCAAAGCAATAGTTTATCATTTGACATAAAAGTAATAATACTTCAAGCCTACTAATAAAGCAATCATGTCTTTTCAAAATAACAAGACCAAAGAAAGTTATCCCTACAAAATCATATTGTCTGGCTATGCTCCATCTTCACCACACAAAATATTCACATCATGCACAACCCCGATGACAAGCCAAGCAATTGTTTCATACTTTTGACGTTCTCAAACCTTTTCAACTTTCACGCAATACATGAGCGTGAGCCATGGATATAGCACTATAGGTGGAATAGAATATGATGATGGGGGTTATGTGGAGAAGACAAAAAGGGAGAAAGTCTCACATCGACGCGGCTAATCAACGGGCTATGGAGACGCCCATCAATTGATGTTAATGTGAGGAGTAGGGATTGCCATGCAACGGATGCACTAGAGCTATAAGTATATGAAAGCTCAAACTGAAACTAAGTGGGTGTGCATCCAACTTGCTTGCTCATGAAGACCTAGGGCATTTGAGGAAGCCCATCGTTGAAATATACAAGCCACGTTCTATAATGAAAATTCCCACTAGTATATGAAAGTGATAACTCAAGAGATTCTTTATATGAAGAACATGGTGCTACTTTGAAGCACAAGTGTGGTAAAAGGATAGTAAAATTGCCCCTTCTCTCTTTTTCTCTCATTTTTTTTGTTTTTTTGGCCTTCTCTTTTTTTTGGCCTTTCTCTCTTTTTTTTTGTCCGGAGTCTCATCCCGACTTGTGGGGGAATCATAGTATCCATCATCCTTTCCTCACTAGGGCAATGCTCTAATAATGATGATCATCACACTTTTATTTACTTACAACTCAATATTACAACTCGATACTAGACCAAGGATATGACTCTATATGAATGCCTCTGGCAGTGTACCAGGATGTGCAATGATCTAGCATAGCAAAGATATCAAAAAACGGACAAGCCATGAACACATCATGCTAGCTATCTTACGATCATGCAAAGCAATATGACAATGAATGCTCAAGTCATGTATATGATGATGATGGAAGTTGCATGGCAATATATCTCGGAATGGCTATGGAAATGCCATAATAGGTAGGTATGGTGGCTGTTTTGAGGAAGATATAAGGAGGCTTATGCGTGATAGAGCGTATCGTATCACGGGGTTTGGATGCACCGGCGAAGTTTGCACCAACTCTCGAGGTGAGAAAGGGAAATGCACGGTACCGAAGAGGCTAGCAATGATGGAAGGGTGAGAGTGCGTATAATCCATGGACTCAACATTAGTCATAAAGAACTCACATACTTATTGCAAAAATCTATTAGTCATCGAAACAAAGTACTACGCGCATGCTCCTAGGGGGATAGATTGGTAGGAAAATACCATCGCTCGTCCCCGACCGCCACTCATAAGGAAGACAATCAATAAATAAATCATGCTCCGACTTCATCACATAACGGTTCACCATACGTGCATGCTACGGGAATCACAAACTTCAACACAAGTATTTCTACAATCCACAACTACCCACTAGCATGACTCTAATATCACCATCTATATCGCAAAACTATTGCAAGGAATCAAACACATCATATTCAGTGATCTACAAGTTTATGTAGGATTTTATGACTAACCATGTGATGACCAATTCCTGTCATCTCTCTAAATAGATATAAGTGAAGCAAGAGAGTTTAATTCTTTCTACAAAAGATATGCCCACGCTCTAACAAATATAAGTGAAGCAAAAGAGCATTCTAGAAATGGCGGTTTTCTATGTAAAGAGAAACAGGCAATCCAAACTTCAAATGATATAAGTGAAGCACATGAAGCATTCTATAAAGCCATACTCAAAAGATATAAGTGAAGTGCAATGAGCATTCTATAAATAAACCAAGGACTATCTCATACCAGCATGGTGCATAAAAGAAAAGTGAAAACTAAATGCAAAAGACGCTCCAAGATTTGCACATATTGCATGAACGAAACGAATCCGAAAACATACCGATACTTGTTGAAGAAAGAGGGGATGCCTTCCGGGGCATTCCCAAGCTTAGACGCTTGAGTCTCCTTGAATATTTACTTGGGGTGCCTTGGGCATCCCCAAGCTTGAGCTCTTGCCTCTCTTCCTTCTTCTCACATCGAGACCTCCTCGTTCATCGAACACTTCATCCATACAAAACTTCAACAGAAAACTCGGTAAGATCCGTTAGTATAATAAAGCAAATCACTACTCTAAGTACTGTTGCAAACCAATTCATATTTTGTTTTGGCATTGTGTCTACTGTAGTATAACTTTTCCATGGCTTAATCCACTGATATAAATCGATAGTTTCATCAAAACAAGCAAACTATGCATCAAAAACAGAATCTGTCTAAAACAGAACAGTCTGTAATAATCTGAACAGTCACCATACTTATGATACTTGAAAATTCTGCAAAATTAGGAAAAATAAACTATTTGTACAACAAGACATTGCAAAAATAATCAGAACCGTTTGACGTTCCAGTAAAAAATTAAAAATCGCGCACTACAGCCAAAGTATCTGTCCTGCACCGTACAAACCAACAAGCATTGTAAACATCCTAAAGGCAAACCTTGGCACATTATTTTTATAATACAATGGAATTGTACAAGGGGATAATTATTTTTGTTGAAAAGTTTCTGTAATCAAGATTCACAAAGTTTCCGTGAGCATGAACAAAGTTCAAGGCTAGCTCCCACTTTAACAATGCTCGTCCTTCTCACTTTCGCTTTTCTTTTTAAAAAAGTTTTTAGGTTCCCCTCTTTATTTTTGTTATTTTTAAACTATATGAAAGCACTCAACAGAAATAAATGACTCTCTAAAACTTCCGGGTTGTCTCCCTGGCAGCGCTTTCTTTAAAGCCATTAAGCTAGGCATATAGTGCTCAAGTAATGGATCCACCCGGATCCCAAGGTATATCAAAGCCAATTTTAATTAGCAATGATTTGTAATTTAGTAGTGAGCACAAAGTAACATATATCATGTAATGACAAAGTCTAACTCTCTTCCTATGCATCAGCATGTCATAAAAGAACAATTCATGCACACCTAGTAAAGGCCAATGCATAGTATAAACAGTTTCTTGCAATTTTATCATGTTGGAAACATAGAGAGGTGGAGATATAATTCATCTCTCATAATAATTGCAAGTAGGAGCAGCAAGCACATGCATATTATATTCATCAAAATCATCATGTGCAACGGTAAAAGGCAACCCATCAATATAATCCTTAATAAGTGCAAACTTCTTCGATATAGTGTAGTCGGGAGAATTCAAAAAGATAATAGGACTATCATGTGTGGGTGCAATAGCAACAATTTCATGTTTAACATAAGGAACTATAGCAAGTTCATCTCCATAAGCATAATTCATATTGGCATCTTGGCCACAAGCATAGGAAGAATCATCAAAAAGGGATATTTCAAGAGAATCAACGAGATCATAACAGTCATCATAGCAATCATCCTTCGGTAAGCACGAAGGGAAATTAAACAATGTATGAGTTGAAGAGTTACTCTCATTAGAAGCTGGGCACGGGTAACTAATCCACTCTTCCTCCTTTTGTTCTTCGCTCTCCTCATCATCTTTTTCATCCAATGAGCTCACAGTTTCATCAATTTCTTCTTCCATAGATTCCTGCAAAATATTAATCTCTTCTTGGACAGCGGAGACTTTCTCAATAAGTGCATTAATATCAGAATTGTATTCATAATTCTCATAGCAATATTTGAGGATAGCTAAATTTTCAGGTCTATAAACAGCATCATCAAAATCTTCAAACTCTTTAAACATAGATTCAATTTCATAAGCACCCATAAAAGCAACAAATTCTTCTATTTGTTCCACATCATAGTAATCATATATACCATTAGCATAAGAAGCTAAGGTTTTATTATCATTAAAGAAAAGGGAAGGTGTGGAGACTTCATCCTAGAGCAACAAGTATAATCATATCTCAAGCATAGTTGCCTAGCATACCAATACAACATATAAATTTGATCCCATAATAATTTCCCTTTTTGAGTCAAGCGATAATCCATAAAGTATTCACGTTGATCCAACGTTACTCCCATTATAAAGTTGAATGGGGTTTTCTCAGGATTATTAAAGTAGTACATAATATCTGTCACATAACGAGCATCGAGGGTTTTAGGAGGTTCCTCATCTCCATGAGTAGCAAGTACACCTAATTTTTTTGGTATTTCGTGTTCCATATCCATAACTAAAGATAGAGAACAACTAAAACAACAAAATAAAAATTACTTAGTGATAAAGAAAACAAGCACACACGAGAATATTCACCCCACGCTATTGTTCCCCGGCAACTGCGCCAGAAAAAGGTCTTGATAACCCACAAGTATAGGGGATCAATTGTAGCCTCTTTCGATAAGTAAGAGTGTCGAACCCAACGAGGAGCTAAAGGTAGAACAAATATTCCCTCAAGTTCTATTGACCACCGATACAACTCTACGCACGCTTGACGTTCGCTTTACCTAGAACAAGTATGAAACTAGAAGTACTTTGTAGGTGTTTTTGGATAGGTTTGCAAGAATATAAAAAGCACGTAAATAAAGACTAGGGGCTGTTTAGATAAAGACACGACTAAATTAGTTTTAGTAAAGAGCTTCTTGTCACGAGAAAGTTATTTGTCCCTAGGCAATCGGTAACTAGACCGGTAATCATTATTGCAATTTTATTTGAGGGAGAGGCATAAGCTAACATACTTTCTCTACTTGGATCATATGCACTTATGATTGGAACTCTAGCAAGCGTCTGCAACTACTAAAGATCATTAAGGTAAAACCCAACCATAGCATTAAAGCATCAAGTCCTCTTTATCCCATACGCAAACAACCTACTTACTCGGGTCTGTGCTTCTGTCACTCACGCCACCCACCGTAAGCAAATCATGAACTTATTGCAAACCCTACAGCGGGAATCCCTCACGCTTGCGCGACACGAAGAGCACCATAGGACAGCACCAATAATAAAACATGCAACTCAAACCAATCTTGATCATCAAATAACCCATAGGACAAAACAGATCTACTCAAACATCATAGGATAGCCATACATCATTGGGAATTAATATATAGCGTTGAGCACCATGTTTAAGTAGAGATTACAGCGGGTAAGAGAGAGGTTACACCGCTGCATAGAGGGGGGAAGAGTTGGTGATGATGGCGGTGAAGTTGTTGGTGAAGATTGTGGTGATGATGATGGCAACGGCGGCGTTCCGGCGCCACCGGAAGAGAAGGGGAGAGGGGGGCCCTTCGTCTTCTTCTTCCTTGACCTCCTCCCTAGATGGGAGAAGGGTTTCCCCTTTGGTCCTTGGCCTCCATGGCGTGGGAGGGGCGAGAGCCCCTCCGAGATTGGATCTGTCTCTCTGTCTCTCTCTGTTTCTGCGTTCTTCTCTGCTGCCCTTTCACCGTTTCGTGTATATATGGAGATCCGTAACTCCGATTGGACTGAAACCTTCGCCGTGATTTTCCCCCCAAAAATTAGCTTTCTTGCGGCCGAAGAAGGGCATCAACCGCCTTACGGGTGGCCCACGAGGGTCAGGGGTGCGCCCAGGGGGGCAGGCACGCCCCCTGCCTCATGGCCACCTCGGGCACCGTCTCGCGTGGATTTTTCTTCCGGAATTTTCCAAATATTCCAAAAATAATCTCCGTCCGTTTTTATCCCGTTTGGATTCCGTTTGATATGGATATTCTGCGGAACAAAAACATGCAACAAACGGGAACTGGCACTGGGCACTGGATCAATATGTTAGTCCCAAAAATAGTATAAAAAGTTGCCAAAAGTATATGAAAGTTGAATAATATTGGCATGGAACAATAAAAAATTATAGATACGACGGAGACGTATCAGTCACCAAGGAGACGACGATGTTGTATGTGTTGGAAATATACCCTAGAGGCAATAATAAATGGTTATTATTATATTTCTTTGTTCATGATAATCGTCTATTATTCATGCTATAATTGCATTGTCCGGAAATCGTAATACATGTGTGAATACATAGACCACAACGTGTCCTTAGTAAGCCTCTAGTTGACTAGCTCGTTGATCAACAGATAGTCATGGTTTCCTGACTATGGACATTGGATGTCATTGATAACGGGATCACATCATTAGGAGAATGATGTGATGGACAAGACCCAATCCTAAGCATAGCATAAAAGATCGTGTAGTTTCGTTTGCTAGAGCTTTTCCAATGTCAAGTATCTTTTCCTTAGACCATGAGATCGTGCAACTCCCGGATACCGTAGGAGTGCTTTGGGTGTGCCAAACGTCACAACGTAACTGGGTGACTATAAAGGTGCACTACGGGTATCTCCGAAAGTGTCTGTTGGGTTGGCACGGATCGAGACTGGGATTTGTCACTCCGTGTGACGGAGAGGTATCTCTGGGCCCACTCGGTAATGCATCATCATAATGAGCTCAATGTGACTAAGGCGTTAGTCACGGGATCATGCATTGCGGTACGAGTAAAGAGACTTGCCGGTAATGAGATTGAACAAGGTATTGGGATACCGACGATCGAATCTCGGGCAAGTAACATACCGATTGACAAAGGGAATTGCATACGGGATTGATTGAATCCTCGACACCGTGGTTCATCCGATGAGATCATCGTGGAACATGTGGGAGCCAACATGGGTATCCAGATCCCGCTGTTGGTTATTGACCGGAGAGGCGTCTCGGTCATGTCTGCATGTCTCCCGAACCCGTAGGGTCTACACACTTAAGGTTCGGTGACGCTAGGGTTGTAGAGATTTATGTATGCGGAAACCCGAAAGTTGTTCGGAGTCCCGGATGAGATCCCGGACGTCACGAGGAGTTCCGGAATGGTCCGGAGGTAAAGAATTGTATATAGGAAGTCAAGTTTCGGCCACCGGGAAAGTTTCGGGGGTTACCGGTATTGTACCGGGACCACCGGAAGGGTCCCGGGGGTCCACCGGGTGGGGCCACCTATCCCGGAGGGCCCCGTGGGCTGAAGTGGGAAGGGAACCAGCCCCTAGTGGGCTGGGCGCCCCCCCCATGGGCCTCCCCCCATGCGCCTAGGGTTGGGAACCCTAGGGTGGGGTGGCTTCCCACTTGCCTTGGGGGGCAAGGCACCCCCTGGCCGCCGCCCCCCCACCCTAGATGGGTTCTGGCCAGTGCCCCCCCTCCCAGGGGGCCTATATAAAGGGGGAGGGCAGTAGTATAACAGCCTTGGGCGCCTCCCTCCTCCCCTGCAACACCTCTCCCTCTCGTATATGCTCGGCGAAGCCCTGCCGGCATCCCGCTACATCCACCACCACGCTGTCGTGCTGCTGGATCTCCATCAACCTCTCCTTCCCCCTTGCTGGATCAAGAAGGAGGAGACGTCGCTGCACCGTACGTGTGTTGAACGCGGAGGTGCCGTCCGTTCGGCACTCGGTCATCGGTGATTTGGATCACGGCGAGTACGACTCCGTCATCCACGTTCATTGGAACGCTTCCGCTCGCGATCTACAAGGGTATGTAGATGCACTCCTTTCCCCTCGTTGCTAGTATACTCCATAGATGCATCTTGGTGAGCGTAGGAAAAATTTAAAATTATGCTACAATTCCCAACAGTGGTATCAGAGCCAGGCCTATGCGTAGTTACTATGCACGAGTAGAACACAAAGCAGTTGTGGGCGTTGAGTTTGCCAATTCTTCTTGCCGCTACTAGTCGTTTCTTGTTTCGGCGGCATTGTAGGATGAAGCGGCCCGGACCGACCTTACACGTACGCTTACGTGAGACAGGTTCCACCGACTGACATGCACTAGTTGCATAAGGTGGCTAGCGGGTGTCTGTCTCTCCTACTTTAGTCGGAACGGATTCGATGAAAAGGGTCCTTATGAAGGGTAAATAGAAATTGGCAAATCACGTTGTGCTCATACGTAGGTAAGAAAACGTTCTTGCTAGAAACCTACAAACCACGTAAAAACTTGCAACAACAATTAGAGGATGTCTAACTTGTTTTTGCAGCAAGTGCTATGTGATGTGATATGGCCAGAAGATGTGATGAATGATATATGTGATGTATGAGATTGATCATATTCTTGTAATAGGAATCACGACTTGCATGTCGATGAGTATGACAACCGGCAGGAGCCATAGGAGTTGTCTTTATTATTTTGTATGACCTGCGTGTCATTGAATAAACGCCATGTAATTTACTTTACTTTGTTGCTAAACGCGTTAGCCATAGAAGTAGAAGTAATCGTTGGCGTGACAACTTCATGAAGACACAATGATGGAGATCATGGTGTCATGCCGGTGACGAAGATAATCATGGTGCCCCGAAGATGGAGATCAAAGGAGCATAATGATATTGGCCATATCATGTCACTATTTGATTGCATGTGATGTTTATCATGTTTTTGCATCTTATTTGCTTAGAACGACGGTAGTAAGTAAGATGATCCCTTATATTAATTTCAAGAAAGTGTTCACCCTAACTGTGCACCGTTGCGAAGGTTCGTTGTTTCGAAGCACCACGTGATGATCGGGTGTGATAGATTCTAACGTTCGAATACAACGGGTGTTGACGAGCCTAGCATGTACAGACATGGCCTCGGAACACACGCAATACACTTAGGTTGACTTGACGAGCCTAGCATGTACAGACATGGCCTCGGAACACGGAGGACCGAAAGGTCGAGCATGAGTCGTATAGAAGATACGATCAACATGAAGATGTTCACCGATCTTGACTAGTCCGTCTCACGTGATGATCGGACACGGCCTAGTTAACTCGGATCATGTTTCACTTAGATGACTAGAGGGATGTCTATCTGAGTGGGAGTTCATTGAGTAATTTGATTAGATGAACTTAATTATCATGAACTTAGTCTAAAATCTTTACACTATGTCTTGTAGATCTAATGGCCAACGTTGTCCTCAATTTCAACGCGTTCCTAGAGAAAACCAAACTGAAAGATGATGGCAGCAACTATACGGACTGGGTCCGGAACCTGAGGATCATCCTCATAGTAGCCAAGAAAGATTATGTCTTAGAAGCACCGCTAGGTGAAGCACCAATCCCTGAGAACCAAGACGTTATGAACGCTTGGCAATCACGTGCTGATGATTACTCCCTCGTTCAGTGTGGCATGCTTTACATCCTAGAACCGGGTCTCCAAAAGCGTTTTGAGAAACATGGAGCGTATGAGATGTTCGAGGAGCTGAAACTGGTTTTTCAAGCTCATGCCCGGGTCGAGAGATATGATGTCTCCGACAAGTTCTTCAGCTGTAAAATGGAGGAGAATAGTTCTGTTAGTGAGCACATACTCAGAATGTCTGGGTTGCACAGCCGCTTGTCTCAGCTGGGAGTTAATCTCCCAGATGACGCGGTCATTGACAGAATCCTCCAGTCGCTTCCACCAAGCTACAAGAGCTTTGTGATGAACTTCAATATGCAGGGGATGGAAAAGACCATTCCTGAGGTATATTCAATGCTGAAATCAGCTGAGGTAGAGATCAGAAAAGAACATCAAGTGTTGATGGTGAATAAAACCACTAAGTTCAAGAAGGGCAAGGGTAAGAAGAACTTCAAGAAGGACGGCAAGGGAGTTGCCGCGCCCGGTAAACCAGTTACTGGGAAGAAGTCGAAGAATGGACCCAAGCCCGAGACTGAGTGCTTTTATTGCAAGGGAAGTGGTCACTGGAAGCGGAACTGCCCCAAATACTTAGCGGACAAGAAGAAGGCCGGCAACACCAAAGGTATATGTGATATACATGTAATTGATGTGTACCTTACCAGTACTCGTAGTAGCTCCTGGGTATTTGATACCGGTGCGGTTGCTCATATTTGTAACTCAAAACAGGAACTACGGAATAAACGGAGACTGGCGAAGGACGAGGTGACGATGCGCGTCGGGAATGGTTCCAAGGTCGATGTGATCGTCGTCGGCACGCTACCTCTGCATCTACCCACGGGATTAGTTTTAAACCTCAATAATTGTTATTTAGTGCCAGCTTTGAGCATGAACATTGTATCTGGATCTCGTTTAATTCGAGATGGCTACTCATTTAAATCCGAGAATAATGGTTGTTCTATTCATTTGAGAGATATGTTTTATGGTCATGCCCCGCTGGTCAATGGTTTATTTTTGATGAATCTCGAACGTGATGTTACACATATTCATAGTGTGAATACCAAAAGATGTAAAGTTGATAACGATAGTCCCACATACTTGTGGCACTGCCGCCTTGGTCACATTGGTGTCAAGCGCATGAAGAAGCTCCATGCAGATGGACTTTTGGAGTCTCTTGATTACGAATCATTTGACACGTGCGAACCATGCCTCATGGGTAAGATGACCAAGACTCCGTTCTCCGGAACAATGGAGCGAGCGACCAACTTATTGGAAATCATACATACCGATGTGTGCGGTCCAATGAGTGTTGAGGCTCGCGGAGGATATCGTTATGTTCTCACTCTCACTGATGATTTAAGTAGATATGGGTATGTCTACCTAATGAAACACAAGTCTGAAACCTTTGAAAAGTTCAAGGAATTTCAGAGTGAGGTTGAGAATCAACGTGACAGGAAAATAAAATTCTTACGATCAGATCGTGGTGGAGAATATTTAAGTCACGAATTTGGTACACACTTAAGGAAATGTGGAATAGTTTCACAACTCACGCCGCCTGGAACACCTCAGAGAAACGGTGTGTCCGAACGTCGTAATCGCACTCTATTGGATATGGTGCGATCTATGATGTCTCTTACCGATTTACCGCTCTCATTTTGGGGCTATGCTTTAGAGACTGCCGCATTCACTTTAAATAGGGCACCGTCAAAATCCGTTGAGACGACACCGTATGAATTATGGTTTGGAAAGAAACCTAAGCTGTCGTTTCTAAAAGTTTGGGGATGCGATGCTTATGTCAAGAAACTTCAACCTGAAAAGCTCGAACCCAAGTCGGAAAAATGCGTCTTCATAGGATACCCTAAGGAAACTATTGGGTATACCTTCTACCTCAGATCCAAAGGCAAGATCTTCGTTGCCAAGAACGGGTCCTTTCTGGAGAAGGAGTTTCTCTCGAAAGAATTGAGTGGGAGGAAAGTGGAACTTGATGAGGTGATAGTCACCCCTTCCGAACCGGAAAGTAGCGCAGCGCGGGAAAATGTTCCTGTGGTGCCTACACCGACTGGGGAGGAAGTTAATGATGATGATCATGAAGCTTCGGATCAAGTTACTGAACTTCGTAGGTCCACAAGGACACGTTCCGCACCAGAGTGGTACGGCAACCCTGTCCTGGAAATCATGTTGTTAGACAACGGTGAACCTTCGAACTATGAAGAAGCGATGGCGGGCCCGGATTCCGACAAGTGGCTTGAAGCCATGAAATCCGAGATAGGATCCATGTATGAAAACGAAGTATGGACTTTGACTGACTTGCCCGATGATCGGCGAGCCATAGAAAACAAATGGATCTTCAAGAAGAAGACGGATGCGGATGGTAATGTGACCATCTATAAGGCTCGACTTGTCGCTAAGGGTTATCGACAAGTTCAAGGGATTGACTACGATGAGACTTTCTCACCCGTAGCGAAGCTGAAGTCCGTCCGAATCATGTTAGCAATTGCCGCATACTATGATTATGAGATATGGCAGATGGACGTCAAAACGGCATTCCTTAACGGCTTCCTTAAGGAAGAGTTGTATATGATGCAGCTGGAAGGTTTTGTCGATCCTAAGAATGCTAACAAAGTATGCAAGCTCCAGCGCTCAATCTATGGGCTGGTGCAAGCATCTCGGAGTTGGAACATTCGCTTTGATGAGATGATCAAAGCGTTTGGGTTTACACAGACTTATGGAGAAGCCTGTGTTTACAAGAAAGTGAGTGGGAGCTCTGTAGCATTTCTCATATTATATGTGGATGACATATTATTGATGGGAAATGACATAGAATTCTTGGAAAGTATAAAGGCCTATTTGAATAAGTGTTTTTCAATGAAGGACCTTGGAGAAGCTGCTTATATATTAGGCATCAAGATCTATAGAGATAGATCAAGACGCCTCATTGGTCTTTCACAGAGTACATACCTTGACAAGATATTGAAGAAGTTCAATATGGATCAGTCCAAGAAGGGGTTCTTGCCTGTATTGCAAGGTGTGCAAAGCACGGCTCAATGCCCGACCACGGCAAAAGATATAGAAAAGATGAGTGTCATCCCCTATGCCTCGGCCATAGGGTCTATTATGTATGCCATGCTGTGTACCAGACCTGATGTAAACCTTGCCGTAAGTTTGGTAGGAAGGTACCAAAGTAATCCCGGCATGGAACACTGGACAGCGGTCAAGAATATCCTGAAGTACCTGAAAAGGACTAAGGATATGTTTCTCGTTTATGGAGGTGACGAAGAGCTCGTCGTAAAGGGTTACGTCGACGCTAGCTTCGACACAGATCTGGATGACTCGAAGTCACAAACCGGATACGTGTATATTTTGAATGGAGGAGCAGTAAGCTGGTGCAGTTGCAAGCAAAGCGTCGTGGCGGGATCTACATGTGAAGCGGAGTACATGGCAGCCTCGGAGGCAGCACATGAAGCAGTCTGGATGAAGGAGTTCATTACCGACCTAGGGGTGATTCCCAATGCGTCGGGCCCGATGACTCTCTTCTGTGACAACACTGGAGCTATTGCCCTTGCGAAGGAGCCCAGGTTTCACAGGAAGACCAGGCATATCCAGCGTCGCTTCAACTCCATTCGTGAAAGTGTTCAAAATGGAGACATAGATATTTGTAAAGTACATACGGACCTGAATGTAGCAGATCCGTTGACTAAACCTCTCCCTAGAGCAAAACATGATCAACACCAGGACGCAATGGGTGTTCGATTCATCACAATGTAACTAGATTATTGGCTCTAGTGCAAGTGGGAGACTGTTGGAAATATGCCCTAGAGGCAATAATAAATGGTTATTATTATATTTCTTTGTTCATGATAATCATCTATTGTTCATGCTATAATTGTATTGTCCGGAAATCGTAATACATGTGTGAATACATAGACCACAACGTGTCCTTAGTAAGCCTCTAGTTGACTAGCTCGTTGATCAACAGATAGTCATGGTTTCCTGACTATGGACATTGGATGTCATTGATAACGGGATCACATCATTAGGAGAATGATGTGATGGACAAGACCCAATCCTAAGCATAGCATAAAAGATCGTGTAGTTTCGTTTGCTAGAGCTTTTCCAATGTCAAGTATCTTTTCCTTAGACCATGAGATCGTGCAACTCCCGGATACCGTAGGAGTGCTTTGGGTGTGCCAAACGTCACAACGTAACTGGGTGACTATAAAGGTGCACTACGGGTATCTCCGAAAGTGTCTGTTGGGTTGGCACGGATCGAGACTGGGATTTGTCACTCCGTGTGACGGAGAGGTATCTCTGGGCCCACTCGGTAATGCATCATCATAATGAGCTCAATGTGACTAAGGCGTTAGTCACGGGATCATGCATTGCGGTACGAGTAAAGAGACTTGCCGGTAACGAGATTGAACAAGGTATTGGGATACCGACGATCGAATCTCGGGCAAGTAACATACCGATTGACAAAGGGAATTGCATACGGGATTGATTGAATCCTCGACACCGTGGTTCATCCGATGAGATCATCGTGGAACATGTGGGAGCCAACATGGGTATCCAGATCCCGCTGTTGGTTATTGACCGGAGAGGCGTCTCGGTCATGTCTGCATGTCTCCCGAACCCGTAGGGTCTACACACTTAAGGTTCGGTGACGCTAGGGTTGTAGAGATTTATGTATGCGGAAACCCGAAAGTTGTTCAGAGTCCCGGATGAGATCCCGGACGTCACGAGGAGTTCCGGAATGGTCCGGAGGTAAAGAATTGTATATAGGAAGTCAAGTTTCGGCCACCGGGAAAGTTTCGGGGGTTACCGGTATTGTACCGGGACCACCGGAAGGGTCCCGGGGGTCCACCGGGTGGGGCCACCTATCCCGGAGGGCCCCGTGGGCTGAAGTGGGAAGGGAACCAGCCCCTAGTGGGCTGGGCGCCCCCCCATGGGCCTCCCCCCATGCGCCTAGGGTTGGGAACCCTAGGGTGGGGTGGCTTCCCACTTGCCTTGGGGAGCAAGGCACCCCCCTGGCCGCCCCCCCCACCCTAGATGGGTTCTGGCCGGCGCCCCCCCCCTCCCAGGGGGCCTATATAAAGGGGGGGAGGGAGGGCAGTAGTATAACAGCCTTGGGCGCCTCCCTCCTCCCCTGCAACACCTCTCCCTCTCATATATGCTCGGCGAAGCCCTGCCGGCATCCCACTACATCCACCACCACGCTGTCGTGCTGCTGGATCTCCATCAACCTCTCCTTCCCCCTTGCTGGATCAAGAAGGAGGAGACGTCGCTGCACCGTACGTGTGTTGAACGCGGAGGTGCCGTCCGTTCGGCACTCGGTCATCGGTGATTTGGATCACGGCGAGTACGACTCCGTCATCCACGTTCATTGGAACGCTTCCTTTCGCGATCTACAAGGGTATGTAGATGCACTCCTTTCCCCTCGTTGCTAGTATACTCCATAGATGCATCTTGGTGAGCGTAGGAAAATTTTAAAATTATGCTACGATTCCCAACAGTATGCACACTGCTATGTTACACATATTCAGTCAGCGTCACGTAGGAGGGAACTTGTCGCCTAGAGCCTGACATGTGGGCCCAATCATTTAGATTGGCTGTTAAAAGAAGTTGACCGATAGATTTGGGCTCAATGTTGAGAATTAGTCCAGCAGTTGTGGTTTTGTGTTAAAAAAACTCAAAAGTTGTGGTAAAGTGTTATAAGTTGCCGCGAAGTTGTGGTTTTGTGTTAAAAAACTCAAATGTTGTGATAAAGTGTTATAAGTTATTCTAAAGTTGTGGTTTTGTGTAATTAACTCTTTTGCTTTATTTTACGGGAAAGCTAACTCGTGAACACCCCTAAAAAAATACTACCTTGCGAACGGTCGCTGGGGCTGGATGGCAAGCGAACGGGTTTGTCTGGCAGTTTCAAGTCATAACAAACATTTTTTATGGCAGTTTCTTACTTTTCTTGCCATATTTTTTCCTTCCTAACAGAGACTGTCGTGTGCCTCTAAGAAAAATGGCACGCGTTATCAAACATTACAAATGCAGATTTTCGCGTACACTCATCCTTATGAATGCACGCGTGGTCGCATGCACACCTTATCCCTATGAGCACCCCCAGGATACTGAGTCGACGCAACATTTTTAGATTAACAAAGTCACCACACGCAATTTCGTAGTCGACAGAAATGTCTTCTCCCACTAAATAAACATCGCAACCCTTAACTACAAGTACAACACATAAATCGCTAAATAATGCAAAAATCACGGAAGGCACCTCACTAGTAGTGACCGTAAGGCTCTGTTTGGAACAAAGGAGTTCTAGAGGAATTTTAGGCCCGGTATGAAACAAGTGATGACAACATAAATGACATTCCTATTAAAATAGGTTTGCATCAAGGGTCAATTTTGAGTCCTTTTCTTTTTTGCTTTGGTGATGGATGAGGTCACAATGGATATGCAAGGACAAACCTTATCACATGGTGTATGTTCAATGCGGATGTGTGGTGCTATTGTTAGACGAGGGTTAATAGAAAGTTAGACTTGTGAAGATAAACCTCTCGATATTTGGGGTCAATGCTGCAAAAAGACGATGATATCGATGAAGATATGAGCCATCCAGTCAAAGTTGGGTGGATGAAGTGGCACCAAGCTTCTGGCATCCTCTGTGACAAGAAAATGCCAAGCTAAAGACATGTTTTATAGGACGATGATTCGACTTACGCTGTTGTACGGCTCTAAGTGTTGACCAACTAAAAGGCGTCATGTCCAACAGTGATATGTAATAGAGATGTAGATACATGGCCACATAAGAAAGGATCGGCTCCGGGATGATGATATATGTGATAGAGTTGGGGTAGTATCAATTGAAGAGAAACTTGTCCAGTATCGTCTAAGATGGTTTAGGCATATACAACGCGGCTCCCCAGAAGCATACATAGCGGATGGTTAAAGGGTGATGATAATGTCAAGAAAGGACGGGCATACAAATTTGACATGGGAGAGTCAGTAAAGAGAGATCTAAATGATTGGAGTATCATCAAAGAACTAGTCATGGACATGAGTGTGTGAAGGTTAGCTATTCACATGCGAGAATCATGACTTGATTTTGAGATCTTGTGTATTTCAACTCTAGCCTAACCCTACTTTTTAAGACTGGAAGGCTTTGCTCAAACATTATGTTCTCGCTTCCAGCAAAATTTATGTGGAGCATTGAACGAGCGTGCTGTGCAATTTATGCGCTTCTGATTCCTTTAGGAATCTACAAGACTTGATGTCTAACTCCTTTAAATTTTCTATTCATTTGGTTTTCCTATCATGGATTACAAAGAGGCCCTTAAATCCATGGTTTAATTTAAAATGAGTTTACAACAATATTTGGTTGGGGATAATTATAGCTAGAGAATGAGAATTTAGGGGATCAAGATTTAGGTTCATCCTATGGTTAGGAGGGGTATGGGAGTTGAGCGAAAATTAATTCGGATGACCTCCGACACCGTGCTCCATGAAATGGAGCCGTGTCGGGAACCCTAGCTCCACGGAGCCAGCTTCGAGAAGCTGTGTTGGACCACAGTGTAAATTGAAGGAGTTCGAGGCGTCACAAATCCTTAAAATGCAAAGTTGGCGCAAATTACATCCCACTAACACCTCTGAGTGGAAAATGACCGGTTTTGAATAGATGATACGTCTCAAATGTATCTTTTGTTTGCTTGTTTCATGCTGCTTTTATATCATTATTTCATAGCTTTAGTATTATCTTTTTGTTGGGGAACGTAACATGCAATTTCAAAAAAATTCCTACGATCACGCAAGTTCTATCTAGGAGATGCATAGCAACGAGAGGGGGAGAGTGTGTCCACGTACCCTCGTAGACCGAAAGCGGAAGCGTTAGGTTAACGAGGTTGATGTAGTCAAACGTCTTCACGATCCAACCGATCTAGTACCGAACGTACGACACCTCCGAGTTCAGCACACGTTCAGATCGATGACGTCCCTCGTACTCCTGATCCAGCAGAGGGTCAAGGGAGAGTTCCGTCAGCACGATGGCGTGGTGACGGTGATGGTGATGTGATCTGCGCAGGGCTTCGCCTAAGCACTACGACGCTATGACCGGAGGAGTAAACTGTGGAGGGGGGCACCGCACACGGTTAAGAGAACAATTGATCTGCTATGGGGTGCCCCCTGCCCCCGTATATAAAGGAGGGGAGGAGAAGGTGCGCGCCATGGGGGAGAGTCCTACTAGGACTCCACTCCTAGTAGGATTCGCACCCCCCCCTTTTCCTTTCTTACCGGAGGGGAAAAGGAAGGAGAGGGAGAGGGAGAGGGAAAGAGGGGCGTCGCCCCCTCCCCTAATCCAATTGGGACTGCCATGGGGGGCGCGCGGCCACCCCTTGAGGCCCTCCTCTCTCTCCACTAAGTCCCATCTAGGCCCAATACTTCCCCGGGGGGTTCCGGTAACCCCTCGGTACTCCGGTAAAATACCCGAACCACTCGAAACCATTCCGATGTCCGAATACTACCTTCCAATGTATGAATCTTTACCTCTCGACCATTTCGAGACTCCTCTTCATGTTCGTGATCTCATCCGGGACTCCGAACAAACTTCGGTCACCAAAATACATAACTCATAATACAAATCGTCATCGAACGTTAAGCGTGCGGACCCTACGGGTTCGAGAACTATGTAGACATGACCGAGAGACATCCCCGGTCAATAACCAATAGCGGAGCCTGGATGCTCATATTGGTTCCTACATATTCTATGAAGATCTTTATCGGTCAAATCGCAATAACAACATACGTTATTCCCTTTGTCATCGGTATGTTACTTGCCGAGATTCGTTCGTCGGTATCATCATACCTAGTTCAATCTCGTTACCGCCAAGTCTCTTTACACGTTCCGTAATGCATCATCCCGTAACTAACTCATTACTCACGTTGCTTGCAAGGCTTATAGTGATGTGCATTACCGAGAGGGCCCATAGATACCTCTCCGATACTCGGATGACAAATCCTAATCTCGATCTATGCCAACCCAACAAACACCTTCGGAGACACTTGTAGAGCATCTTTATAATCACCCAGTTATGTTGTGACATTTGATAGCACACAAGGTGTTCCTCCGGTATTCGGGAGTTGCATAATCTCATGGTCAGAGGAATATGTATAAGTCATGAAGAAAGCAATGGCAATAAAACTTAACGATCATTATGCTAAGCTAACGGATGGGTCTTGTCCATCACATCATTCTCTAATGATGTGATCCCGTTCATCAAATGACAACACATGTCTATGGTCAGAAAACTTAACCATCTTTGATTAACGAGCTAGTCAAGTAGAGGCATACTAGGGACACTCTGTTTTGTCTATGTATTCACACATGTACTAAGTTTCCGGTTAATACAATTCTAGCATGAATAATAAACATTTATCATGATATAAGGAAATATAAATAACAACTTTATTATTGCCTCTAGGGCATATTTCCTTCAGTCTCCCACTTGCACTAGAGTCAATAATCTAGATTACATAGTAATGATTCTAACACCCATGGAGTCTTGGTGTTGGTCATGTTTTTCTCGTGGAAGAGGCTTAGTCAACGGGTCTGCAACATTCAGATCCGTATGTATTTTGCAAATCTCTATGTCTCCCTCCTTGACTTGATCGCGGATGGAATTGAAGCGTCTCTTGATGTGTTTGGTTCTCTTGTGAAATCTGGATTCCTTCGCTAAGGCAATTGCTCCAGTATTGTCACAAAAGATTTTCATTGGACCCGATGCACTAGGTATTACACCTAGATCGGATATGTACTCCTTCAACCAGACCCCTTCATTTGCTGCTTCCGAAGCAGCTAGGTACTCCGCTTCACACGTAGATCCCGCCACGACGCTCTGCTTGGAACTGCACCAACTAACAGCTCCACCATTCAATATAAATACGTATCCGGTTTGTGACTTTGAGTCATCCGGATCGGTGTCAAAGCTTGCATCGACGTAACCATTTACGACAAGCTCTTTGTCACCTCCATAAACGGGAAACATATCCTTAGTCCTTTTTAGGTATTTCAGGATGTTCTTGACCGCTGTCCAGTGATCCACTCCTAGATTACTTTGGTACCTCCCTGCTAAACTTATAACAAGGCACACATCAGGTCTGGTACACAACATTGCATACATGACAAAACCTGTGGCTGAGGCATAGGGAATGACTTTCATTTACTCTCTATCTTCTGTAGTGGTCGTGCATTGAGTCTGACTCAACTTCACACCTCGTAACACAGACAAGAACCCTTTCTTTGCTTGATCCATTTTGAACTTCTTCAAAACTTTATCAAGGTATGTGCTTTGTGAAAGTCCAATTAAGCATATTGATCTATCTCTATAGATCTTGATGCCCAATATATAAGCAGCTTCACCGAGGTCTTTCATTGAAAAATTCTTATTCAAGTATCCTTTTATGCTTTCCAGAAATTATGTATTATTTCCAATCAACAATATGTCATCCACATATAATATTAGAAATACTATAGTGCTCCCACTCACTTTCTTGTAAATACAGGCTTCTCCAAAAGCCTGTATAAAACCATATGCTTTGATCACACTATCAAAGCGTATATTCCAACTCTGAGAGGCTTGCACCAGTCCATAAATGGATTGCTGGAGCTTGCACACTTTGTTAGCACCTTTAGGATCGGCAAAACCTTCTGGTTGCATCATATACAACTCTTCTTTAAGAAATCCATTAAGGAATGCAGTTTTGACATCCATTTACCAAATTTCATAATCATAAAATGCGGCAATTGCTAACATGATTCGGACAGACTTAAGCATTGCTACGGGTGAGAAGGTCTCATCATAGTCAACTCCTTGAACTTGTAGGAAACCTTTCGCAACAAGTCGAGCTTTGTAGACAGTAATATTATCGTCGACGTCAGTCTTCTTCTTGAAGATCCATTTATTCTCAATGGCTTGCCGATCATCGGGCAAGTCAACCAAAGTCCTTACTTTGTTCTCATACATGGATCCCATCTCAGATTTCATGGCCTCAAGCCATTTCGCAGAATCTGGGCTCATCATCGCTTCCTCATAGTTCGTAGGTTCGTCATGGTCTAGCAACATCACTTCCAGAACAGGATTACTGAAAGGATCGATATAGTTGACTAGAGGGGGGGGGTGAATAGGCAACTAACAATTTTTAGCTTTTCTTTACCAATTTAAACTTTGCATCAAAGTAGGTTGTCTAGATATGCAACTAGGTGAGCAACCTATGTGATGCAACAACAACAAGCACACAAGCAAGCAAGGGATATAACACAAATAAGCTTGCACAAGTAAAGGCACAAGATAACCAAGAGTGGAGCCGGTGAAGACGAGGATGTGCTACCGAAGTTCCTTCCTTTTGAGGGGAAGTACGCCTCCGTTGGAGAGGTGTGGAGGCACAATGCTCCCCAAGAAGCCACTAGGGCCACCGTATTCTCCTCACACCCTCACACAATGCGAGATGCCGTGATTCCACTATTGGTGCCCTTGGAGGCGGCGACCGGACCTTTACAAACAAGGTTGGGGCAATCTCCACAACTTAATTGGATGCTCCCAATGACACTACGAAGCTTCACCACAATGGAATATGGCTCCGCGGTGACCTCAACCGTCCAGGGTGCTTAAACACCCAAGAGTAACAAGATCCGCAAGGAATTAGTGGGGGAAATCAAATTTCTCTTGGTGGAAGTGTAGATCGGGGCCTTCTCAACCAATCCCTAGAAAATCAACAAGTTTGATTGGCTAGGGAGAGAGATCGGGCGAAAATGGAGCTTGGAGCAACAATGGAGCTTAGGGATGGAAGAGGTGGTCAACTCGGAGAAGAAGACACCCCTTATATAGTGGAAGAACAAATCCAACCGTTATCCACCAACTCAGCTTGCGAAGCACGGTACTACCGCGCCGGGGACGCGGTACTACCGCAAGGGCATATGTACTACCGCAAGGCACTTCGGTAGTACCGCCCATGCAGCAGTATCTAATCTAGCCCTGAAGCGATGAGGCAGAGGGTGGTAGAACCGCTGGCTCGGTACTACCGCAAGGCAGGGGTAGACTAGATTTGGAAAGCACGAACGTATAAAAATACATCCGTGGCAACTTTCGCTGAGTTGGGATCTATGCAAAAATCCGACATGGTAGTACCGTAAGCCAGGAGCGGTACTACCGCGCGGGGCGCGGATGTAAAAAATTACATCCGCCCCTACTGTCGGGCATGCTGCTGAGCCTGGCCAGAGCGCACGGTACTACCGCGCCCCTGGCACGGTACTACCGCGTAGGGCACGGATGTAAAAAATTACATCCACCCCTACTACAGCAAAAGCAGCAGCGCCTGACCTGAGGCCACAGTACTACTGCTCCAAGGAAGCGGTACTACCATGGGCACTTGCGGTACTACCGCGCCAGAGGCCGGTTTACCGCAAGGGCTTGCGGTACTACCGCTCCTAGGTGCAGTACTACCGCATGCCCCAGTTCAGCAACAATCACGACATTTTGCATAGACAAGAAAAGACGGAGGATGCTCCAAAGGCCAAAGGAAAGGTGGTGCAAATGGAGTAGACGTGTACGTGATGATTCCACCCAAACCTTTCCAAAGCGGACCCCCTCTTAATAGTACGGCTTTCCTACGACTCAAATCCACCAAAAAGAAACATAAAGAAACGCCGTCTTCAATAGTCTTCGAGGGGCACCAAATCGTCTTGTGCCTAGTCATGATATATATGAAAGACTCAATGCACACGATTAGTCCGCAAAAGCATTGTCATCAATCACCAAAACAACTAAGGGATAAAAATGCCCTTACAATCTCCCCCTTTTGGTGGATTGATGACAATATGGGATTTGCGCAAAGGGAGATAACATAGAACATGAGCAAACCCCACATCTCTAAAATATAGACGGGCTCCCCCTAGATGTGTGCTATCTAGATAAGTGCTTTGGACTGCACGGCACACATACTAGGATCAACACTCTCCCTATATTTTATAGACAAAGCATATCTTGCAATAAAAGGCTAACACTAAGCAAGATAATAACTAAGAGCATAAAGTAAAGATCACAAGATAGCATAGGCTCAATAAGGTACGCTAGAGTGCATATGTCTTACACCATATGATAGAAAGGTCTCACACGCACAAGCCAAACCAAAGCAAATGAAGTTCAACGAAACGAAAGCAAAGCGACAAGATGAAACAAGACACACGACTCGCAAACTCGCAAATCCTACACCCTCTCCCCCTTTGGCATCGAGACACCAAAAAGGCAGAGAGGACACCTACTACACAAGTGGTGGCTCAAGCTGGAGTGATCACTCGTCATCCTCCTCGTCGGTCTCAGCAGCGGGGATGGGCTCCTCCTCAGAATCAGTCCACTTGTAGCCCTGTTTTGCCATCCATTCAGCCTCTGGAGTGATGTGCTTCTCGGAGCTGCTGGTAATGTCCTCTCCAAAAGTCCTCAAGATCCTCTTGTCGTGGCGGCGACTCTCCTTGGAGGCAACGTGAGTCTGGTACTGCCCCTTGGCTTGCATGTAGAACAAGGCCTTCATCTTGGCCTTCAGCTTCTTATCCCATGAGGGCTCAGTAGAGGGAGAGCATACCCAGCAGAACTGTCCTCATCCGCGTCCTCCTCCTCAATCTCATCCTCATCAACTTCCATTCTAGCAGCCTCAGCCTCAGCACAAGTAGTAGTGTTAGCCCACTGGGGCTTGATGCGGAGTCTGATGGGGTCATGACGGATCCAGTCAGGGGCCAAGAACTCATCCTCCGGGTAGAGCTTCTCCCACGTCCTCGAGATCAAGAGAAACAGGTAAGGTCCATACATGGGAACCTTACGGTTGAACACCGCAAACCGAAGCTCGGACCACATGATGTGGGAGACGTCAAGTGGTTGAGTCTGAGTGAGACGCGCCTCCTCACAAATGAGCATCATGTCCACAAGATAGGCATGCACCTTGTCCTTGTCCCCAATGCGTGGAAAGAGAGAGTTGCGGAAGATCCGGTGCATAATGTCAAGGGAAGGGTTCAGCACCCACGCCTTCTTGCCACTGGGAAGAGTCTTCTCAACATAATACCGTTGGAGCTTGTTCTTGCTAGCTGACTCGGCGTTGGCATGAGGGCGAACACCAACGGGCTTCCTCATCAGTATGAAAGTGAACCGAAGCAAAGAACTAGGCCACAATCTCGGGATCAAAGTCTAGGTGGAAAGAGATCACGTCCTCAATGCCAAACTGCTCCACGAGGTCCAAAGCCTCACCAAAGTAGGCACGGTGCTTATCCTCCCTCATGTGATTCATGTCAATCCAGTGCACGTCCACATATATGTTCTTCTTGGCCTTGATCACATCCACATAAATGAGATTCTGCTGCTTGGTCCAGAACAGAACATTCCCTCTGAAGTTGGCACGAGGATTCACATAAGGGTTGATCCTCCTTCGAGTGACAAACTCAGTCAGGGGTATCTCATCCATGCCCATGGAGGGCTCCTTATTCTTGGTGGCGGTGGTCTTGGTCCTGCGTTGGGGGGCATTGGAGCCCTCTGGAGCTTCGTCTTGGTTGCGCAGATGCTTGGAACCCGTGTCACGGCTGGGATTGGAACGGCGAGCAGGAGCACCGGAGCCACCACCTAAGACACAAAGCACAAAAACACGCACGAGAAGCGAGAAGGATCAATGCAAAGACCACATCAAAACAGGTGAAACAAGTAGAACTCGCACTTGGTAATTGCCACATGGGAGATTTGACAACAGCGGTAGTACCGCATGGGTGCGCGGTACTAAAATTTTAGTGCTGCTCCTAGCCACGGTAGTACCGCGCCAGGGTGGCACGGTAGTACCGTGTCTCGGAGCGGCAGTAGAATTTTAGTGCCACGCCTCGCGCGGTAGTACCGCTCCTGAGGAGCGGTAGTACCGTACGAGCGGTAGTACCGCACGGTTTCAGATCTGAATCCTCAACTGGATCTGAGCACAACCGTGACAACGAAGCGGTACTACGGTTGATCAAATCTACCACGGGACTCTCCTACATCCTACTCTTGAAAAGATTTGGCCTAAAATCTCAAGAACAACATGCATCTCCCCAAAAACCTAGAAACGAAAGAACGAACCAAAGAGAGAGGGATTTGGGGAGAAACCTTGTTCCATGGCAAGAGGAAGTGGTGGGGAACGATCCCACCGGACGGAATCCGAGGAGAGCGGCCGGAGATGGAGATCCGGCGAGGGTCTCCGGCGCCGTTCTTGGGCAAGAGAGATAGAGAGAGAGACGGCGTGGGGAGAAAGAGTGAATGGGTATGGGGGAGTTGGAACTCCCCAGCTGCCCGCTCTTAACCCCCACGCGCTCTCGACTGCGCGGTAGTACCGCGTGTCATCGCGGTAGTACCGCCTGGGTGGAAGTACCGCACCGAGGGCGGTAGTACCGCTCCCCCAGGCGGCAGTAAAAAATTACTGCCGTGCTGGGTGCGGTAGTACCGTGCGCAGCTCCTGCGGTAGTACCGTGGCAGGCCGCAGTAGTACCGTGTGCCCAAGAAAATGCAAGTTTCAAAAACAGAGAAGACCAAAGGGCCTTTGCAAAGCAACCTTCAAGCAAACGGACGCACCAAAACGCTGACACACGAGACAACACACACAAGCTCGGCACGAAGAAAGAGAGACAAGAGACAACAAGGACTAAACACGCAACACAACCTCTCCAAAGAGAGGGCGGTGGCCGGAGCCACCTATGTTTGAGTCAATTGGTATGGCACCGCGAAGAATTATCCTTGGGCCCATGATCAAAACTCGTCTTTGAAGCACAAGTACCATCAACAATGGCTAATGTGAAAGAGTTGATCAATTTATGCATAATGGGGGAAGGGAGAGTTCATTGAGAGAACAACACTCCCCCTATGTCCATGCCTAGACCTAAACATGATAACAAGTTGAGTATGGTAGGGTGTGCAACGGTTCAAGCAACATTGCTCGAATCAATGATATTTAGCTCATGCCTTAACTCACGAAATCTTGCTTCATCCAACAGCTTCGTGAAAATATCTGCAAGGTTATCATTAGTGTTGACATAGTTAAGCTCGATCTCCCCTCGCCTAATGTGATCCCGGATGAAGTGATACCGAATCTCAATATGCTTCGTCTTGAAGTGTTGAACCGGGTTGAGAGAAATCTTGATGGCACTTTCATTGTCACACCAAAGAGGCACTTTGTCACAAATGACACCGTAATCCTTTAAAGTTTGCCTCATCCATAGAAGTTGTGCACAACAACTACCGGCCGCCACATACTCCGCTTCGGTGGATGAGAGAGACACACAAGTTTGTTTCTTAGAAGACCAATTTACCAAAGAGCAACCAAGGAATTGGCACCCTCCGGAAGTGGACTTCCTATCCACTTTGTCTCCCGCCCAATCCGAGTCTGAATATCCTGCAAGCTTGAAGTTTGCTCCTCTTGGGTACCATAAGCCAAAGTTTGTGGTATGAGCCAAATATCGAAAGATTCGTTTGACCGCCACAAAGTGGCTTTCCTTAGGTGCGGCTTGAAACCGTGCACAAATTCCCACACTCAACATGATATCTGGTCTAGATGCACAAAGGTAAAGCAAGGAGCCAATCATGGAGCGATATACCTTTTGATCCACCGCTTTACCATTGGGATCTATGTCAAGTTGGCATTTGACGGGCATTGGAGTGGAGGCCGGCTTGACATCACTTAGCTTGAATCTCTTGAGCATGTCTTGAGTATATTTGGCTTGGTTGATGAAGGTTCCTTCTCTTCTTTGCTTGACTTCGAACCCAAGAAAGAACTTCAACTCTCCCATTGAAGACATCTTGAACTTTGAGGTCATGAGAGCGGCAAATTCCTCATTGAAAGCTTTGTTAGGGGAACCAAAGATAATATCATCAACATATAGTTGGCACACAAACAACTCCCCTTTGACCTTCTTAGTAAAAATATTGGGGTCGGTTTTCCCAACTTCAAATCCACGATCTTGCAACAACTCGGTAAGGTGGTCATACCACGCACGTGGGGCTTGTTTAAGGCCATAGAGTGCCTTATCGAGTTGATACACATGGTCCGGGAATTAGGGATCCTCGAACCCGGGGGGTTGTTTGACATACACCAACTCATTAAGGACCATTAAGAAAAGCACTCTTCACATCCATTTGTTGCAACTTAAAGTTATGATGAGAAGCATAAGCAATCAATAAACGAATGGATTCAAGGCGGGCAATGGGAGCAAAGGTTTCACCATAGTCGATACCCTCGACTTGGGAGTAGCCTTGTGCTACCAATCTTGCCTTGTTGCGAACGATGGTCCCATGAGCATCTTGCTTGTTCTTGAATATCCACTTGGTTCCAATGACATTGTGGTTCCCCGTTGGCCTTGGCACCAATCTCCACACCTTGTTGTACTCGAAGTTGTTGAGTTCTTCATGCATGGCATTGAGCCAATCCGGATCTTCGAGCGCCTCATAGACCTTTTGGGGTTCAACACAAGAGACAAACGCGTGATGTTCACAATAGTTTGCCAATTGTCTATGAGTGCTTACCCCCTTTTGAATGCTTCCAAGCACATTCTTCATGAGATGACCCTTGGTAGAGAGCTTGGATGCAATCTTGGCGGCACGACGCTCCAATTCCTCCTCGGGGGTGAGTTGAGGAGCGGTCACTTGATCATCTTGAGCACCGTCTTGAGCTTGTTCTTGATCTTGAGGTTGCTCTTGATCTTGAACTTGCTCGGAGGAGAGAACTTGACCTTGGGCATCACTTGGTGATTCGACACCGTCTTGAGATTGATCTTGCCCTTGGTCTTGTTCATGACGTTGAGGGCCTTCACTTTGTTCTTCGGAAGCGTGTGGGCCTTGGGTTGGTGATGGCTCTACTTGAGTGGAGCATTGTCCTTCTCCTTCGGCCACAAGGGGTTCCTCAATGGGTACGATAGAACCAACTCCCATTCTTCTTATGGATTGAGGTGGAATTTCATCACCTACATCACAAGTGCCACTTTGCTCCACTTGGGAGCCGTTATTCTCATCAAACTCCATGTTACATGTCTCCTCAATAAGTCTCGTGGATTTATTGAGGACACGGTAAGCATGAGAGTTTGTGGCATAACCAACAAATATGCCCTCTTGAGCTCTAGCCTCAAATTTACACAAACGAACACCTTTCTTGAGAATGAAACACTTACACCCGAACACCTGAAAGTACTTGAGGTTGGGCTTGTTACCGGTGAGTATCTCATATGGAGTCTTGTTCAAGCCTTTGCGGAGATAAAGCCGATTTGATGCATGACACGCGGTGTTGATGGCTTCAGACCAAAAGTTGTATGGAGACTTGAACTCCACCATCATGGTCCTTGCCGCATCCATCAATGTCCGGTTCTTCCTCTCCGCTACACCATTTTGTTGAGGGGTGTATGGTGCGAAATATTGATGCTTGATCCCCTCATACTAAGAAACTCATCCAAGGTGTAGTTCTTGAACTCGGTGCCGTTGTCACTTCTTATAGTCAAGATCTTTGCATTATGCTGACGTTGGGCCTCATTTGCAAAGTCAATGACGGTTTGTTGGGTCTCGCTCTTCCTCTTGAAGAAGTATACCCAAGTGTATCTTGAATAATCATCCACAATCACCAAGCAATACTTTCTACCCCCAAGACTATCAAAGGATGGAGGCCCAAAGAGATCCATTTGGAGGAGCTCCAAAGGCCTCTTCAAGTAAATGATAGTCGTGGGAGGGTGAGCCTTCTCATGTAGCTTTCCTTCGATACAAGCAGTGCAAGCATGATCTTTAGCAAAACTAACATTTGTTAGTCCACGGACATGGTCCCCCTTGAGAAGACTTTGCAAAGATCTCATATTGACATGGGCTAAACGGCGATGCCAAAGCCATCCCACGTCAACTTTAGCCATTACGCATGTCGCGGTCTTAGTGGGTCGCTCCAAAAATTTAATCACATAGAAACCGTTCTCGACATGCCCAACAAAGGCTACTTTAAGAGTCTTGCTCCACAAGAGGGCCACGGTATCAATATCAAAGAAAGTGGCAAAGCTCATGAGTGCAAGTTGACGAACGAAAAGTAAATTGTATGCAAGGGATTCAACAAGCATGACCTTCTCGATCGTGAGATCATGAGAAATGACAACCTTGCCGAGTCCCAATACCTTAGAGGACGAGGCATCACCCCACTTGACATTGGTGGGCATAGATGGAATCTTGTGCACATCCACCACCAAGTCCTTGCTTCCGGTCATATGATTTGTAGCTCCACTATCGAGCAACCATGATCCCCCACCGGAAGCAAACACCTACAAGAGATCAATGCTTGGTTTTAGGTACCCATTTTGTAATGGGTCCTTTGATGTTAGTGACAAGGGTCTTAGGAACCCAAATAGACCATTCAATGTACTCATAAGGAGAACCAACAAATTTGGCATAAACATGCCCATCACTAGCACGGCACAACACATAAGAAGGGTTAAAGTCGCCGGCTTTGTTGGAAAGGGGTGGCATTGCCCTTCTTGACACCACCACCCTTCACATTGTTCTTCTTCTCTTTGGAAGCACCCTCTCCCTCCTTCACAAAAGTTTGCTTGAGAGGAGGAGGTCGTTTGGTCTTGTCATTCTTCTTCTTGTTCTTGGACACGGGTGCGAACCCAATCCCTTCCTTGGCCACAACTTCCTTTTGATTGCTCAAAAGGTTTTTGAGGTTCTTCTCACCTTGTATGCACGACACAAGGCCTTTCTCAAGTTGCTTCTTCAACTTTGCATTCTCCTTAACAAGATACACATGCTCACAACATGGGTTAGTAGCATTTGCAATATCAATTAAAACCATGTGAGGAAAAGTGGCTTTCTCCTCGGTTAGCTTCACTTGGAGTTGATCATGAGACTCCTTGAGGTTAGCATGAACTCCTTTCAAGGCCTTGTGAGCCTTGTTAAGTATATCAAACTCCTCCTTGAGTCTAGCAAGATCAACCCCAAGCTTGGCCTTCTCAGAGTTTAGCAGATGAGATACAACAAGAGCATGATCAAGATCTTTCTTTAATTTAGTGTGGTCATCGTTGTATGACTCCTCAAGAGTCAAACGAAGACCTCGCTCTTCCTATAGAGCATTGGAAAGATCTGAAATCTCATCAGCATAGTCACGACTATGCCCCTCCATCTTAGAGATGGTATCTTCGTGAGCCTCGATCATGTCATTGGCTTCACCAAGTTGTTCCAAGAGAGCAACGAAGTGCTTCTTGGATTTACCCTTGAGTTTACTCATAAAAGACTCAAATTCATTTTCCTCCACATTGGACCCCTCATGTTCATCAATGCAATCCGTCAAAGAAGGATTATTAATGATGGTAGTTTTGATGTTGGGAGTTACCTTGTTGGTGGCTTTAGCCATGAGGCACTTGGTGGTGATGTTCTCATTGGGTTAGTCGAAGAGAGACACCCGTGGAGTTGTTGCAATGGCAACGGAGGCCATGGCAACCGACTCACCGTCTTCATCATCATCATCATCCTCATGGTACTCTTCTTGTGCCACCAACCCCTTGGGAGGAGTCTTCTTGATGAAGTTTCTCTTGTTGGGGAAAGATTTGGCCTTGTCCTTTCGGATGAGCTTGCCACCATTGTCTTCCCTCTTCTCATAAGGACATTCCGCAACAAAGTGGCTCACATTGCCACAATTATAGCAAGTCCTCACTCGTTGCTTGACCTTTGCGCCACTTGAGTTGTTCTTGTTGAAGTTGGGCCTTGTGTTCTTCTTGCTTCAAAATTGCCTTGAAGCAAGAGCCATGTGTTCATGATAAGCATACTTTGTATCTTCGGGATTGCTCTCCTCTTCTTCCTCTTCTTCCACACTAACCTTGGCCTTCAAGGCAAGGTTGGGCTTCTTTGCTCTTTGAGAGCATAACACCGCATTGTCGGCGGTCTTTTCCAAGATGCTCATAGCCACAAACTCATCCAACACTTCACTTGAGGACAAGGTGTGGAAGTCCGGCCTTTGACGAATGACGAAGGACATGGCCTTGTGGTAAGGCATCATGGCCTTGAGGAATTTGCTCTTGATCCAATTGTCATCCGTATCCTTGCTCCCATGATCTCGGAGTGAGACCGCGAGAGTAGTTAATCTCCGATAGAGCTCACGAGTTTCTTCATCTTCTTTCATTGCAAACTCATCGGCTTCATCTTGCACTACTTCATAGTTGGAGCGTTGAAAGCTTGCGCTTCCCCTGTAGAGGGAAACAACATGCCGCCATGCATCCTTGGCCACGGTGAAGGGTCGAAGATGAGCAAGATCTTTGGGTGGAATTGCATCTTGGATGATGAAGAGAGCATTCTCATTGAATTGATTATCCACGGCTTCTCTAGGGGTGAAGTTGCTTCAGTCATGCGGATAAAAACCTTCTTCAATGATTCTCCAAAGGTTAGTATTAACATGGTTCAAATGACGCTTAAAGTGATAAACCCAAGAATCAAAGTCCTCATTTTTCACAATCTTAGGGGGAGGACCGGCATGATTCAAATGAGTGGAAGGAATCGGTCCACCATAAGTAAGTGGAGGTTCCACATGGGCAAAGCTGTCGTTGCCATTTTTACCACTAGAAGAAGGAGCCATTTCACTAGTAGCTTCCCCCTTGTTGGAGTTAGCATCCGTCACCTTGTTAGTGGGATCACCCACTTTCATCGGTGCGGTAGATAGTTTAAGCCCTTCTAAGAATTTATTAAACATGCTTTCAACCCCGGTCGTCATGGAGGTTTTCAATGTGTCCAAAGCCACATTGAATTCCACACGAGAGACCGTGGTTCCCCCATCGGTAGTAGACGAGATCGGATTCACATCGGAGTGCTCCTCCACACCGTCTATGGTGTCAACCATACTCTTCGGATGGAAAAGTCCTTAATAAAGAGATGAGGCTCTGATACCAATTGAAAGGATCGATATAGTTGACTAGAGGGGGGTGAATAGGCAACTAGCAATTTTTAGCTTTTATTTACCAATTTAAACTTTGCATCAAAGTAGGTTGTCTAGATATGCAACTAGGTGAGCAACCTATATGATGCAACAACAACAAGCACACAAGCAAGCAAGGGATATAACACAAATAAGCTTTCACAAGTAAAGGCACGAGATAACCAAGAGTGGAGCCGGTGAAGACGAGGATGTGTTACCGAAGTTCCTTCCTTTTGAGGGGAAGTACGTCTCCGTTGGAGCGGTGTGGAGGCACAATGCTCCCCAAGAAGCCACTAGGGCCACCGTATTCTCCTCACGCCCTCACACAATGCGAGATGCCGTGATTCCACTATTGGAGCCCTTGGAGGCGGCGACCGGGCCTTTACAAACAAGGTTGGGGCAATCTCCACAACTTAATTGGAGGCTCCCAACGACACCACGAAGCTTCACCACAATGGAATATGGCTCCGCGGTGACCTCAACCGTCTAGGGTGCTCAAACACCCAAGAGTAACAAGATCCGCAAGGGATTAGTGGGGGAAATCAAATTTCTCTTGGTGGAAGTGTAGATCGGGGCCTTCTCAACCAATCCCTAGAAAATCAACAAGTTTGATTGGCTAGGGAGAGAGATCGGGCGAAAATGGAGCTTGGAGCAACAATGGAGCTTAGGGATGGAAGAGGTGGTCAACTCGGAGAAGAAGACACCCCTTATATAGTGGAAGAACAAATCCAACCGTTATCCACCAACTCGGCCTCCGAAGCACGGTACTACTGCACCGGGAACGCGGTACTACCGCAAGGCACTGCGGTAGTACCGCCCATGCAGTAGTATCTAATCTAGCCCTGAAGCGATGAGGCAGAGGGCGGTAGAACCGCTGGTGCGGTACTACCGCTCCCCCTTGCGGTACTACCGCAAGGTAGGGGTAGACTAGATTTGGGAAGGCACGGACGTATAAAAATACATCCGTGGCAACTTCCGCTGAGTTGGGATCTATGCAAAAATCCGACACAGTAGTACCGTAAGCCAGGAGCGGTACTACCGCGCGGGGTGCGGATGTAAAAAATTACATCTGCCCCTACTGCCGCGCATGCTGCTGAGCCTGGCCAGAGCGCACAGTACTAGTGCGCCCCTGGCGTGGTACTACCGCATATGGCGCGGATGTAAAAAATTACATCCGCCCCTACTACCGCAAAACCAGCAGCGCCTGGCCTGAGGCCACAGTACTACCGCTCCAAGGAAGCGGTACTACCGTGGGCACTTGCGGTACTACCGCGCCAGAGGCCGGTACTACCGCAAGGGCCTGCGGTACTACCGCTCCTAGGAGCAGTACTACCGCATGCCCTAGTTCAGCAACAATCACGACATTTTGCATAGACAAGAAAAGACGGAGGATGCTCCAAAGGCCAAAGGAAAGGTGGTGCAAATGGAGTAGACGTGTACGTGATGATTCCATCCAAACCTTTCCAAAGCGGACCCCCTCTTAATAGTACGGTTTTCCTACGACTCAAATCCACCGAAAAGAAACGTAAAGAAACGTCGTCTTCAATAGTCTTTGAGGGGCACCAAATCGTCTTGTGCCTAGTCATGATATATCTGAAATACTCAATGCACACGATTAGTCCGCAAAAGCATTGTCATCAATCACCAAAACAACTAAGGGATAAAGATGCCCTTACAATTACCATACCACTCTGGTGCGGACCTTACTCTGGTTGACCTACGAGGTTTGGCAGTAACTTGATCTGAAGTCTCATGATCATCATCATTAACTTCCTCACTAATTGGTGTAGGCATCACTGGAACTGATTTCTGTGATGAACCATTTTCCAATTCGAGAGAAGGTACAACTACCTCATCAAGTTCTACTTTCCTCCCACTCACTTCTTTCGAGAGAAACTCCTTCTCTAGAAAGGATCCATTCTTAGCAACGAATATCTTGCCTTCGGATCTGTGATAGAAGGCGTGAATGCAGCCGTCTCTAAAGCATAACCCCAAAACGATAGTGGTAAATCGGTAAGAGACATCATAGATCGCACCATATCTAATAAAGTACGGTTACGGTGTTCGAACACACCATTACGTTGTGCTCTTCCAGGTAGCGTGAGTTGCGAAACTATTCCACATTGTTTCAAATGAGGACCAAACTCGTAACTCAAATATTCGCCTCCACGATCATATCATAGAAACTTTATTTTCTTGTTACGATGATTTTCCACTTCACTCTGAAATTCCTTGAACTTTTCAAACTTTTCAGACCTATGTGTCATTAAGTAGATATACCCATATCTGGTCAAATCATCTGTGAAGGTCAGAAAATAATGATACCCGCTGTAAGCCTCAACACTCATCGGACTGCATACATCAGTATGTATTATTTCCAATAAGTCAGTAGCTCGCTCCATTGTTCCGGAGAACGGAGTCTTAGTCATCTTGCCCATGAGGCATGGTTCGCAAGCATCAAGTGATTCATAATCAAGTGATTCCAAAAGTCCATCAGCATGGAGTTTCTTCATGCGCTTTATACCAATATGACCTAAATGGTAGTGCCACAAATAAGTTGCACTATCATTATTAACTTTGCGTCTTTTGGCTTCAATATTATGAATATGTGTATCACTACGATCGACATTCAACAAAAATAGACCACTCATCAAGGGTGCATGACCGTAAAAGATATTGCTCATATAAATAGAACAACCATTATTCTCTGATTTAAATGAATAACCGTCTTGCATCAAACAAGATCTAGATACAATGTTCATGCTCAACGCTGGCACCAAATAACAATTATTCAGGTCTAAAACTAATGCCGAAGGTAGATGTAGATGTAGCGTGTCGACGGCGATCACATCGACCTTGGAACCATTTCCAACGCGCATCATCACCTCGTCCTTAGCCAATCTTCGTTTAATCCGTAGCCCCTGTTTCGAGTTGCAAATATGAGCAACAGAACCAGTATCAAATACGCAGGCGCTACTACGAGCATTAGTAAGGGACACACCAATAACATGTATATTAAATATACCTTTCACTTTGTCATCCTTCTTATCCGCCAAATACTTGGGGCAGTTCTGCTTCCAGTGACCAGTTCCTTTACAGTAGAAGCACTCAGTTTCAGGCTTAGGTCCAGACTTGGATTTCTTCCCTTGAGCAGCAACTTGCTTGTTGTTCTTCTTGAACTTCCCCTTCTTCCCTTTGCCCTTTTTCTTGAAACTAGTGGTCTTGTTAACCATCAACACTTGATGCTCCTTCTTGATTTCTACCTCCGCAGCCTTTAGCATTGCGAAGAGCTCGGGAATTGTCTTTTCCATCCCTTGCATGTTATAGTTCATCACGAAGCCTTTATAGCTTGGTGGCAGTGATTGAAGAACTCTGTCAATGATACTATCATCAGGAAGATTAACTCCCGGTTGAGTTAAGTGGTTATGGTATCCAGATATTCTAAGTATGTGTTCACTGACAGAACAATTCTCCTCCATCTTGTAGCTATAGAACTTGTTGGAGACTTCATATCTCTCAATTCGAGCATTTGCTTGAAATATTAACTTCAACTCCTGGAACATCTCATATGCTCCATGACATTCAAAACGTCTTTGAAGTCCCGATTCTAAGCCGTAAAGCATGGCACACTGAACTATCGAGTAGTCATCAACTTTAGTCTGCCAGACGTTCATAACGTCCGGAGTTGCTCCTGCAGCGGGCCTTGCACCTAGCGGTGCTTGCAGAAAGTAATTCTTCTGTGCAATAATGAGGATAATCCTCAAGTTACGGACTCAGTCTGTGTAGTTGCTACCATCATCTTTCAACTTAGCTTTCTCTAGGAACGCATTAAAATTCAAGGGAACGGTAGCACGGGCCATTGATCTACAACAACATAGATGTGCAAAAACTATCAGGACTAAGTTCGTGATAAATTAAAGTTCAATTAATCATATTACTTAAGAACTCCCACTTAGATAGACATCCCTCTAGTCATCTAAATGATCACGTGATCCATATCGACTAAACCATGTGCGATCATCACGTGAGATGGAGTAGTTTTCAATGGTGAAGATCTCTATGTTGATCATATCTACTATATGATTCACATTCGACCTTTCGGTCTTAGTGTTCCGAGGCCATATCTGCATATGATAGGATCGTCAAGTTTAACCCGAGTATCCTGCACGTGCAAAACTTGCTTGCACCCAGTGTATGTGAACGTAGAGCTTATCACACCCGATCATCATGTGGTGTCTCAGCACGACAAACTATAGCAACGGTGCATACTCAGGGAGAACACTTTTACCTTGAAATTTAGTGAGGGATCATCTTATAATGCTACTGCCGTACTAAGCAAAATAAGATGCATAAAAGATAAACATCACATCCAATCAAAATATGTGACATGATATGGCCATCATCATCTTGTGCCTTTGGTCTCCATCTCTAAAGCACCGTCATGATCTCCATCGTCACTGGCTTGACACCTTCATCTCCATCGTAGCGTCGTTGTCGTCTCGCCAACTATTGCTTCTACGACTATCGCTACCGCTTAGTGATAAAGTAAAGCAATTACATGGCGGTTGCATTTCATACAATAAAGCGACAACCATAAGGCTCCTTCCAGTTGCCGATAACTTCTACAAAACATGATCATTTCAGACAACAATTTATATGTCATCACGTCTTGACCATATCAAATCACAACATGCCCAGCAAAAACTGAAGGAAATATGCCCTAGAGGCAATAACAAAGTTGTTATTTATATTTCCTTATATCATGATAGATGTTTATTATTCATGCTAGAACAGTATTAACCGGAAACTTAGTACATGTGTGAATACATAGACAAACAGAGTGTCCCTAGTATGCCTCTACTAGACTAGCTCGTTAATCAAAGATGGTTAAGTTTCCTAGCCATAGACATGAGTTGTCATTTGATGAACGGGATCACATCATTAGAAAATGATGTGATGGACAAGACCCATCCGTTAGCTTAGCACTATGATCGTTTAGTTTATTGCTATTGCTTTCTTCATAACTTATACATGTTCCTATGACTATGAGATTATGCAACTCCCGAATATCGAGGAACACTTAGCGTGCTATCAAATGTCACAACGTAACTGGATGATTATAAAGATGCTCTACAGGTGTATCCGATGGTGTTTGTTGAGTTGGCATAGATCGAGATTAGGATTTGTCACTCCGATTGTCGGAGAGGTATCTCTGGGCCCTCTCGGTATTGCACCTCACTATAAGCCTTGCAAGCAATGTGACTAATGAGTTAGTTGCGGGATGATGCATTACGAAACGAGTAAAGAGACTTGCCGGTAACGAGATTGAACTAGGTATGATGATACCGACGATCGAATCTCGGGCAAGTAACGTACCGATGACAAAGGGAACAACGTATGTTGTTGTGTAGTTTGACCGATAAAGATCTTCGTAGAATATGTAGGAACCAATATGAGAATCCAGGTTCCGCTATTGGTTATAGACCGAAGATGTGTCTCGGTCATGTCTACATAGTTCTCGAACCCGTAGGGTCCGCACGCTTAACGTTCGATGACGATTGGTATTATGAGTTTATGGGATTTGATGTACCGAAGGTTGTTCGGAGTCCCGGATGAGATCACGAACATGACGAGGAGTCTCGAAATGGTCGAGACATAAAGATTGATATACTGGACCATGTTGTTCGGACATCGGAAGTGTTCCAAAGAGTTTCGGATAAAACCGGAGTGCTCGAGGGTCACCGGACACCCCCCCAGAAGTTAGTGGGCCACCATGGGCCTTAGAGGAGATAGGGCCGGCCAGGAGGTGGCGCGCACCCCCCCCCCCCCCAGTCCGAATTGGACAAAGGGTGGGGGCGGCGCCCCTCTCCTTCCTTCTCTGCCCTTCCTCCTTCCTTCCCCTCCTTATTTGACTAGGAAAGGGGGGAACCTACTCCTAGTAGGAGTAGGATTCCCCCCCCCCTTGGGCGTGCGGGCACGCCCAAGGGGGGGGGGGAATCCTACTCCTACTAGGAGTAGGTTCCCCCCTTTCCTAGTCAAATAAGGAGGGGAAGGAAGGAGGAAGGGCAGAGAAGGAAGGAGAGGGGCGCCGCCCCCACCCTTTGTCCAATTCGGACTGGGGGGGGGGGGGTGCGCGCCACCTCCTGGCCGGCCCTATCTCCTCTAAGGCCCATGGTGGCCCACTAACTTCTGGGGGGGTGTCCGGTGACCCTCGAGCACTCCGGTTTTATCCGAAACTCTTTGGAACACTTCCGATGTCCGAACAACATGGTCCAGTATATCAATCTTTATGTCTCGACCATTTCGAGACTCCTCGTCATGTTCGTGATCTCATCCGGGACTCCGAACAACCTTCGGTACATCAAATCCCATAAACTCATAATACCAATCGTCATCGAACGTTAAGCGTGCGGACCCTACGGGTTCGAGAACTATGTAGACATGACCGAGACACATCTTCGGTCTATAACCAATAGCGGAACCTGGATTCTCATATTGGTTCCTACATATTCTACGAAGATCTTTATCGGTCAAACTACACAACAACATACGTTATTCCCTTTGTCATCGGTATGTTACTTGCCCGAGATTCGATCGTTGGTATCATCATACCTAGTTCAATCTCGTTACCAGCAAGTCTCTTTACTCGTTCCGTAATGCATCATCCCGTAACTAACTCATTAGTCACATTGCTTGCAAGGCTTATAGTGATGTGCATTACCGAGAGGGCCCAGAGATACCTCTCCGATACTCGGAGTGACAAATCCTAATCTCGATCTATGCCAACCCAACAAACACCTTCGGAGACACTTGTAGAGCATCTTTATAATCACCCAGTTACGTTGTGACGTTTGATAGCACACAAGGTGTTCCTCCGGTATTCGGGAGTTGCATAATCTCATATAGTGAGAGGAATATGTATAAGTCATGAAGAAAGCAATAACAATAAAACTTAACGATCATTATACTAAGCTAACGGATGGGTCTTGTCCATCACATCATTCTCTAATGATGTGATCCCGTTCTTCAAATGACAACACATGTCTATGGTCAGGAAACTTAACCATCTTTGATTAACGAGCTAGTCAAGTAGAGGCATACTAGGGACACTCTGTTTTGTCTATGTATTCACACATGTACTAAGTTTCCGGTTAATACAATTCTAGCATGAATAATAAATTTTTATCATGATATAGGAAAAATAAATAACAACTTTATTATTGCTTCTAGGGCATATTTCCTTCACTTTTATTATTTTTCTAGACTAACTATTAATTCAATGCCCACATCTATTTGTTGTTTTCTGCTATTTTTGGAGTTTTCAAAAAAATCAGTTTTTTTTATCAAAACAAATCAAATAAAATACTACATCTGTAACTTTCACATCCAGGAAATTTCAGAAAGCATCACAGCTGGCTCTCGACCAAGGGGTGGGCCGCAAGGGTTATAAATCATAATATATCAAAATTTAACAAATGTCGTCTAGTTTACTGTGAATTTCGTCTCCTTTTTAAAAGATTCGTTTGAAATGGGACAAGCATTTTATGCCTGCGGTTGAATGGACTCTTCTGCTACATCTGTCCGTGGAGATTTTTGCAGACTTTTGTGAGGCCCATTTTGGTGACCCTCGTTGGAGTTGCCCTTAGTAAGTGAAGAGATACTATTCTAAAAAAAAAAGAAACTGAAGAGATAACAAGGGCGGGTGGGAGTTGGAAGAGATGTTTAAGTGATCACATCTTGACCCTCAATTCTCACTAATCAAACAAATAGAATAAATTTTTCGTGTTTTACATACATAATTCCCAAAACAATGCATCATAATTCCAAAAACAATGCATCCATATAAACATGTTGAATTTTTTCAGAATCTTTTGAAACATCAAAATATTATTTTGGCACTGTTCAAAATATAGGGCTCACTGGAGCTCGTCCTCCAAAGTGACTTTTTGCCAAACCACTCGTCTTCCAACATGAGCAGAAGAATGAAACTAGCATGTCTACCAGCTTGTCTTGTATATTCAGAATTCAGAATGTCAATTATTCTGCATGGAGCAGCTTAGCGCAGTAGCTGTAAAAGGCAATCATCCAAATTTCCTCTACAACGACCCTTACAGCTACTTTAACTTACCAAGCTAGCAGATAAGCACTATAAATCTACAACAACAAGCTTACATGGCCACCAGACGATGTATATCTATCTGGAAGATTTACATACATGATGATGCCATGAGTACATTTATATCAGTCGGTGCCCAGGAGGGAGGATGTCAGAAGCGCCTCTTCTGCTGAGGGTACCCAGGGTTCTGCATCCCCATCCCTTGATCAGCCTTCCTTCTCAACTGTCAACGCCAAGAAAATCAAACGGCTTACTGATCGTCACAAGCGTCATTCAAACAACAGTAGCTAGGAACGTAAGATAATTAAAATATACAACAAACCTGGTGTGGATGAGACTGGCCACCTGCGCCTCTCTGCATTGGAATGTTGCCGGGATTCATCCCAACCATGCCTGCTTGGGGCGCTGCGCCAAAGGCACCCATGTTTGCACCAGGAGGCATTCTTTGCATACCACCCATAGGCTGTTGCATTTGCCTTGGGATTTGTCTTGGTACAGGCTGGCCTCCTGGAGGTCCGTTCCCTGATGGCTGAAACATGAATGCATCATGTTATTACAGATCATAGCACGGCAGTTCTCAAGAATTCTTTGGTTCACTCAAAGTGGGACTGAAACAAATCTCCTGAGGAAATTAAACAAGAAACAAGCCTTGTGATGCCTACGTCTAACTTGACTGACTAATTAAATATGTTCTGCACCATTGGAAGATGATTTTGCTACAAGGAAGAAATCTAAGTCTCCGTAAGCACATTCATTGCACAAGCTTTCCACTAATCTTCTCTAAAAAAAAAGCTTTCCATTAAGCTCTTCTCTATCAAAAAAAGCTTTCCACTAATCAGGTCAATTGGAAAATTAAGATTTAGGCAGAGACAAAGCTTCTATTACCGGTTGAGTTGGTTGAAGGCTTGTTGTTCCTTCAAAATCTGTTGAGGTGTCTACTGGACGAACAGGATATGTCACAATTTTCTCGCCTGGCTGAGATGGTACAAGTGCACTGACCAGAGAGACATTTTAGGCACAGAGACAAGAAAAACCATCACTTTCTAAACTAGAGGCAGTTGAGACTCTATTCATACATAACTTACTTTCGTCCAGGTAGCGGGTCCATCCGGAAGTACCTAGCAAAGAGGTGGATGTATTCAGAAGAGTTGATATATCAAACTTCATTCCCCATTATCAGAAGAGTTGATATAATAAACTGTAATCGCCAATATCCCCGCATTACAACTATGATTTTGTTGTGTTCCCTGTATATTTAAAATATTCTACAGCATTAGGACATGAGTTTATCTCAAATCGGCATTGTTTCAATGGTTAAAAGTTATGTGTAATTAGCAATGACAACATTCGGTACAGATCAATCCTACCGGAAGAACCTTTGGTTCCTGGTTTTGGCCGCTTTGCTTTATGCTTGTGATCCATTTCGGCATTCTTCTAATAGGAAATAACACAAATTCTGTTCAAGGAGTGGCTTTGGGTGGGGTGGGGGGGGGGGGGGGGGGGGGTGGTATGATGTAAGGCTGTTATGGTTTTTTTCTGCTGTAACGAACTCCTAATGGTTTGTAATAACGGAAAATCAGAAGGCAACCCCTTGTTTAAAAACCATTTTATATGTGAATAAAGGAAATTTTGAGGTTAAAACATAGCATGATTCCAAGAATAATTCCAGACTGCTTCTAAGGGTATCTCCAACGCGGACCCTCAAATCATCCGTATATGTCCTTTGCGGGAGTCCGGGCACTTTTGCCATCCAGTGCTATCAAACTGGTAGCAAACCTGGGGGGGCTTTGCGGGAGTCCGGAAATCCATCTGGCCAATCAAAAGCCACCATGTATCCCTCCTCTCCGTCCGGATGGCAGAAGGCCGCTGCTAATTTTTCCTGTTTGACAGAAGGTGAAGGCGTTTGGCGGAAGCACTAATTAACCTGTTTGGCGGAAGGGTAGCATCTTTGGCGGAAGCCACTAAATGGCTAGCATGCTTTAACTAGTAATTAAGTGCTAAATAGCATGTTTTGGCGGAAGGGGTAGCATCTTTTGCAGAAGCCACTAAATGGCTTGCTCCAAGGCGGAAGGCACTTAATTAAGTGCTTCATTTTGGCAGAAGGGCTAGCATGTGTTATCTTAATATGAGGCGTTTGACGGAAGGCTATTTTTTAAAGTTAATAGGGGCGGACATTTAAGGTATAGCATTGGATGGCCGGCTCCCGTATCATGTCCGCAAACGCGTCCGGACGCGGTCCGGGGACGGATAGTGTGTCTGTTTTAGGGGATAGCGTTGGAGATGCCCTAATAGAGTAGAGTAAGGCAGTTTAGACAGTGGTATAACGGGAGCGGCTAGAGTCTCCCTATTAGTACAAAGGAAACCTAAGCATATTCCAAAGATCTCATATCTGGTAGCACCAATAAGGATGCATAATGGTCTGACAGGTAGTTAAAATATGCACCAGATAGCTATTGCAGGGCAGCATCTTTTTCATGTTTGCTCATCTAGATTCAGGTAGCTTACTACAAGTCTAGAGCATGCATCAGCTAAGAACTAGTTATACAGATATGGAAACAGAAGCATCCAAACACGCGAAAGGGGAAAAAAGAATAGGTGAAGGTATTAATTATTTACTCATGCTCCAAAGCTTGTGCAGCTGTAATACGCTTTCGAGGGTCATACCTGAAACATGAGGAATACTAGGATGATAAACCAACACATAATAGTACAAAAAAGAACAAAAAATATGTTCATCAACCAACATAATGTTGACTCCAACAAACTAGAGAGCAAGAGACATACTCGAGCATTCTTGAGAGAAGGTCAAATGCAGGACCCTTCTGCGGCAAGTGAACAATAGTATGAAGACCTGTGTTCTCACTGCAAGGGAAATATGACAGTATATTAAGTTAAGTAATAATAAAAGAGATATTTAATCCTTCTTAGAGTAGCTCAACAATGTCCAACATACTACTTATGCCCCTGAATGTGTTGCTGGTCATTTTGCCAGCATGGAAGATTTGCAAGGGTAGGCCACTTCTCGACCGTAGGATGACCTTCAGAAGAGTTGGGTTATTGTTGTGAGTATATTTCTGATGAGCATGACAAATCAAACAAGACAAGCAAAAACAAGGAATACATACCTAGGACCTTAAAAATCTTGTCTAGTTGATCAAGCTACAAGACGTGTAAATCAACTGTGAGATATACCAATGGCATAAACGGAGGAAAGTTACTTGAGACATGATCGTCATGTAAAATATAACAACTTTAGTCTAGTGATATAATCTAAAAACAAGATGGCAATACTAACTAACTGAGTGCAACTGCCCATACTTGAAAAGGGTTTGGAGTAGCTTTTGCTTCAACACCTTGGAACAATGGTTTCAGTGTAAGCAATTCGGCAAAAATGCAACCAACTGCCCACATGTCTGGAGATGGTTAAGAGAATAACAGAATTAATGAAGAAAAGTAGACAGTAAAAGGATCTGCTTTTCTCTCCCTGCAAGGATACCAACAGCACTTGTGTAGTGTTTAGCTCCAAGTAACAGCTCAGGTGCACGATACCAGATAGTTACAACAACCTGAAATTTATTTCAAATCAGGGAATTAGCATAATACATTGCACAGTGTCAAAAGTACTGCAGAAATCTACCATACCACCTCAGCTATTCATGAAGCAGTGTTGTACAAAATAATACTACCACGTGCCGTAATTAATGTACAGTTAAGAGTTAAATTTAGAAGGTTTAAGAGGGTATATTATGGGATTTAATGTGGATCCTCCTAGGCCGTCAATGGACTCCAATCAACGGCCAAAATTGCATTCAGATACTTGAACTCAAACATTCAAAATCGGTGCACTGTGTGATAAATATTTGCATGCAATTGCAAATTATAAGCTTTGAGTCTATAAGAATAGTGGGAACCTGAGAATACTAGTGGTAACTTGGCGGAATGAGTGAATGACTGCATTCCATTACCAAAAGTACCATCCTTTGGTTCCCTCATATTACTTGAAATGGGAATGTAGATAGAGCTACTCACCCCATTGTCACTTAGTGGTTTTAGTGGAGCTTGATATATCCTAGCCAGCCCAAAATCAGCAATCTTTATAATTCCATGTTCTTCTCCTTCTCCCATGACCTACTGGGGCACACCATTGCAGCATGCTTAGCAAGCAAAAGAGACAATACTGGACAGATTTGCGTATCAGCGTGAGGCATGAAGCAACATACCAGTATATTAGAAGGCTTGAGGTCTCGATGGATAATCCAGTTACTGCAGGAGAGGAGACAGGTAGGATAGATCAGATTTTGATAGGATTGACCCAGATAAACATTGCATATATTTACAGTGAAGACATCACAGCTTGTGGAGAATCATGCTGCTCGACTTGTTAATAGAAAATATATATAGACATACCTATGGAGATAGTTTAGGCCATTGAGCAGTTGCCAGAGCAAGGATTTAACTGTATATTGGTTAATGGAGAGGTTAAGCTTCTCTCTGTGATGCCGAATAACCTCCTGCGGATAAAGCAGTGCTTCGTTAATTAATTATTCCGTCGAGAGAGTTGGATTTGAATTTCATACTAAGAGGTCGACAGGAATGAAAAAGGCACATATAAGCAGGGGACGGGAGTTGCATACATAGAGGTCATGCTCGGCGTAATCGAAGGCGAGATAGAGGGACATGTCGGCGTGGTTGATGTGGACGTTGACGAGCTTGACGACATTTTCGTGGTTGATCTCGCGCAGGAGCTGCACTCAAAGGGCAAGCGCATGGAGAGGGATTACAGTCCTATATGGCCAGGGTCTGGAACGCCACGAAGGAAAGAAACAACCGGCGGCGGCGATGAGTTACCATGATCTCTCTAATGGCGGTAGGCGACACGCCATCGCCCTCCTTGGATTGCTTGAACTTCTTGATGGCGATGGGGGAGCCGCGGCGGCCAGCAGCCTGGGGATGCGTTGGCTTGAGGCGCGCGAGGAAGACGAGGCCGTAGGTGCCCTCGCCGATCTTCCCCACCAGCTCGTACTGCTGCAGCCATGCGGGGCGGTTTGACCCTCCGCCGCGGCCGTCGCCCATCGCCGCCGACGGCAGTCGACCAGATCCCTCTCTTTCTTCTTCTTCCTCCTCTAAAGAGGAAACAGCGGCGAAACACGGCAGAGCTTGTGCAGAACAAACGGATCAGCTAGACTCGCTTCGGGAGGAGCCGGCGACCTAGGGTTTGGGCCCCGCCCGAATCGGAGTGAGAGAGGGATTGGGGAATCGGATGGGGGGCGGGCAGGCTGGGGAAGAGAGTGTTTTTGCAAAATATGCAGCGTGGCCCGTATCCTCGCCTTTGGATGCTGATCGGATGGCTGCGGTCAGTTTCGATTTATGAGTCCACAACTTTGGTTTCGACTCATACTTTCTCATCCAAAAAACACAAAGATTTCATCCCTCCTCCCTGCACACCAGCAATATTTTTCGTTCTCAACTTTCTCCAAAAATTCTTACTTCATGGACATGCAAACGTGTACTCTCTTCGTCCCATAATATAAAACCTTTTTTTACTAGTGTAGTGTAAGAAAAGGTCTTATATTACGGGATGAAGGGAGTAGTTTACATAGAAGTGCGGTAACTTACCGAAAATTCGTTGGCGTGGACGAGCTCGCCTGCTCACGTTATCTGTAGGCGTCGGCCCTCGTCGGGATATGGAAAGCATGTCGTATTCCAGCTCGTAAACGACAGCTCATTTAATGGTTGACGCGAATGGGAACAGACATCATTTGTACGGTGCCCGGTGACGGACGTTGAGGTGCTAGCGACGGCGGTTTTGTCCGGTAGCAACGTGTATCCTACCAGACTGAATTCCGCTTGGGGTCGGCCTACCTACTCCATTTAACTCCTCATCTATCATCGTCGGTGGCTCGGTGTATAATAATCCATCCCCAAACCGAAGGAAAAAATCCTAATTGCACACTATTCCTCAATAGATCTCCAAATCGGAGCAAGGAATAGCAGCGGCGGAAAAGATAGCAAATCTGAATCAAGGTGTTGATCCGGCGGCACTTCCAAAGATGATCAATAATGCCGAAGGTACTAACCCGAAGATGGTCAATGGGCAAAGAATTAAGCACTATATCTCATGTACGCCCATTAATGTTGAAAGCAATATTATCCAAACCATGACACCGGAGGAACACACAAAAGAAACCTTCCGGAAGACTCCAGAATCTTAAGAAAGAGGAGGTACATGATACGGTAAGTAAACGGACTCCAAAAAATTCGCAAAAATACTTTTTGTCAGTTTTGAAATATTACAAAATCAAGAAAATAAGAAACAACCAGGAAGGCAACTCAGGAGGGCACAAGACACCAGGGCGCGCCTGCCTTGCCTGGCGCGCCTAGGTGGGTTGTGCCCACCTCGGGAACCTTCCTGACTCCGTTTTCCTCTCATTTGCTTGTTTCCCAATATAAAAAATCTTTATATACCCCCTGAACGTGAACACCGCATCGCGGAGAAATCTTTTGTTCTTCTTTCGTGATGTTCTCTTTGCAGATCTGAAAATATGTCATCTCAAGATTCGAAGGAGGAGTGCCCTGTTTCTTACCAGTCTCTAGACCCAAATATCTTCAAAAATAATTTTCCCTACGTGTGGTTCACAGGTGAGGAGGATGAAACCGAATCTATCCCTCCTCATTTCCTGCAGGAAAGCAAGGAAGCATTATGCAAGAAGATATTAAAGCTCGAGCTGGAGAATGAGGATCTTAGGGAGGATGATTTCAGCCTCCGACACAAGTTGGAGAAGAAGAACATGACTACTGCAGCACCACCATCATCATCTTCCCCACCAAAGGAGACTTGAGTACATGGTATGGGCACTCCCCTTGGCTTGTGCCAAGCTTGGGGGAGGTGCCCCGGTATTGTATCACCACCACTATATTTGCCTTTATCTATTTTAGTTCGATCTTTAGTTATCCTATGATTTAGTTGAATAAAAGTCTAGTTCGATCTGTTTTTGAGTGCTTGCTTAGTGATCTATCTATCTATGTAATCATGTGCGAGATATATAATAAAGAGTAGTTTGAGTTTGTTTCTTTACTCTTATGTTTGAATAAAAATAAAAATAAATAAATGAAAAAGATCATATGCTAATGTTATGGTAAGTAATGACATCACATAAGGAAAAGTATAAGTGGTAAAATTTATTGGAGATTGACAAACATAGAATTGGTCAATGATGCAATTCATGAAAGAATTAATAAGGGAAGAGAAGATTCACATGCAAATACACTATCTTGGACATCTTTTATGATTGTGAGCCCCCATTAAATATTATATGTCAAAATTGTTGACGTTGGACAAGGAAGACAACGTAATGATTTATGGTTGTTCATATTCACATAGAAATTATATTGTCATGGATCCTTCAACATGTGGTGCTTGCTCAATATCTTTGCTAGCCAAAAACTCCGCACCGAGTAGCGATACTACTTGTGCATCCAAAAACCCTTAAACCCAAAATCTTATTTTGAGAGTCCACCACACCTACCTATGGATTGAGTAAGATCCTTTAAGTAAGTTATCATCGTGCGATAAGGCATTAAAAATTGGTTCTAAATGTGTTGGAATTTAGTGTAAGAGAAAATTGAGCGTTGTACGAACTTGTGATGGCAAAGTAATAAAAGCGACGGACTGCATAATAAAGGTTGCTATCATAAGGGGCAATATAACGTGACGTTCTTTTGCATTAAGGGATTTGGCATAAAACAAAAAGCGTATGGCAACCTCTGCTTCCCTCTACGAAGGGCCTATCTTTTACTTTTATGTATTTATTTTTGTGCAAGTCAAAGTATTCTTCCTTGTTCTTTTTATTTCCTCTTTTTGCAAGCATCATGTGGTGAGGAAAAATCTAGACACATATATACAATTAGATGATACGTCCATTTTACATCATGCTTTTAAATCAATATTTATTGCATTATGGGCTGTTACTACACATTATGTCACAATACTTATGCCTTTTCTCTCTTATTTTACAAGGTTTACATGAAGAGGGAGAATACCGGCAGCTGGAATTCTGGGCTGGAAAAGGAGCAAATGTTAGAGACCTATTCTGCACAACTCCAAAAGTCCTAAAACTTCACGAAGGTCAGTTTTGGAATATATTAAAAATATTGGGCGAAGAAAGCACTAGAGAGGGGCCACACCCTGTCCACGAGGGTGGGGGGCGCGCCCTACCCCCTGGGCGCGCCCCCTGCCTCGTGGGCCCCCTGGCAGGCCTCCGGTGCCCATCTTTTGCTATATGAAGTCTTTTGCCCTGGAAAAAATCAGAAGGAAGCTTTCGGGATGAAGCGCCGCCGTCTCGAGGTGGAACCTGGCGAAACCAATCTAGGGCTCCGGCGGAGCTGTTCTGCCGGGGAAACATCCCTCCGGGAGGGGGAAATCATCACCATCGATCCTCTCATCGGGAGGGGGTCAATCTCCATCAACATCTTCACCAGCACCATCTTATCTCAAACCCTAGTTCATCTCTTGTATCCAATCTTTGTCCCAAAACCTCAGATTGGTACCTGTGGGTTGCTAGTAGTGTTGATTACTCCTTGTAGTTGATGCTAGTTGGTTTATTTGGTGGAAGATCATATGTTCAGATCCTTTATGCATATTAATACCCCTCTGATTATGAACATGAATATGATTTGTGAGTAGTTACGTTTGTTCCTGAGGACATGGGAGAAGTCTTGCTATAAGTAGTCATGTGAATTTGGTATTCGTTCAATATTTTGATGAGATGTATGTTGTCTTTCCTCTAGTGGTGTTATGTGAACGTCGACTACATGACACTTCACCATTATTTGGGCCTAGAGGAAGGCATTGGGAAGTAATAAGTAGATGATGGGTTGCTAGAGTGACAGAAGCTTAAACCCTAGTTTATGCGTTGCTTCGTAAGGGGCTGATTTGGATCCATATGTTTCATGCTACGGTTAGGTTTACCTTAATACTTCTTTTGTAGTTGTGGATGCTTGTGAGAGTGGTTAATCATAAGTGGGATGCTTGTCCAAGGAAGGGCAGTACCCAAGCACCGGTCCACCCACATATCAAATTATCAAAGTAACGAACGCGAATCATATGAGCGTGATGAAAACTAGCTTGACGATAATTCTCATGTGTCCTCGGGAGCGTTTTCCTTTATATAAGAGTTTGTCCAGGCTTGTCCTTTGCTACAAAAAGGATTGGGCCACCTTGCTGCACCTTGTTTACTTTTGTTACTTGCTACCCGTTACAAATTACCTTATCACAAAACTATCTGTTACCGATAATTTCAGTGCTTGCAGAGAATACCTTACTGAAAACCGCTTGTCATTTCCTTCTGCTCCTCGTTGGGTTCGACACTCTTACTTATCGAAAGGACTACGATAGATCCCCTATACTTGTGGGTCATCAAGACTCTTTTGTGGCGCCGTTGCCGGGGAGTGAAGCGCCTTTGGTAAGGAAAAATTTATATAGTGTGCTGAAATTTACTGTCACTTGTTACTATGGAAAGTAATCCTTTGAGGGGCTTGTTCAGGCTATCTTCACCCCGACCTGTAGAGCAAAGAGTTGCTCCTCAACCTACAGAACCTACTGAAAATGTTTACTTTGAAATTCCTTCGGGTATGATAGAGAAACTGCTAGCTAATCCTTTTACAGGAGATGGAACATTGCATCCTGATTTGCACCTAATCTATGTGGATGAAGTTTGTGGATTATTTAAGCTTGCATGTATGCCCGAGGATGTTATCAAGAAGAAGGTCTTCCCTTTATCTTCGAAGGGAAAGGCATTGACATGGTTTAGGCTATGTGATGATATTGGATCATGGAACTACAACTGATTGAAATTGGAATTTCATCAGACGTTTTACCCTATGCATCTGGTTCATCGTGATCGTAATTATATATATAATTTTTGGCCTCGCGAAGGAGAAAGTATCGCTCAAGCTTGGGGGAGGCTTAAGTCAATGTTATATTCATGCCCCAATCATGAGCTCTCAGGAGAAATTATTATTCAAAATTTTTATGCTCGGCTTTCTCTCAATAATCGCTCCATGCTCGATACTTCTTGTACTGATTCTTTTATGATGAAGACTATTGAATTCAAATGGGATTTATTGGAAAGAATTAAACGCAACTCTGAAGATTGGGAACTCGACGAAGGTAAGGAGTCAGGTATAAAACCTAAGTTTGATTGTGTTAAATCTTTTATGGATACCGATGTTTTCCGTGAATTTAGCACTAAATATGGACTTGACTCTGAGATAGTAGCTTCTTTCCGTGAATCATTTGCTACTCATGTTGATCTTCCTAAGGAGAAGTGGTTTAAATATCATCCTCCCATTGAAGTAGAAGTAGTTGAACCTATTAAAGTTGAAGAAAAGACTCACTTACAATGTTGATCCTATTGTTCCTACCGCTTATATTGAGAAACCACCTTACCCTGTTAGAATAAAGGATCATGCTAAAGCTTCAACTGTGGTCAACAAAAGTAATATTAGAACACCCAAACCCTCTGAGCAGATTAAAATTGAACCTAATATTGCTATGGTTAAAGATCTCTTGGTTGATAATATTGATGGGCATGTTATTTACTTCTGTGATGAAGCTGCTAGAATTGCTAAACCCAATACTAAAGATAAACATAGACCTGTTGTTGGCATGCTTGTTGTTTCGGTTAAAATAGGAGATCACTGTTATCATGGCTTATGTGATATGGGTGCTAGTGTCAGTGCAATACCTTATACCTTATATAAAGAAATTATGCATGATATTGCACCTGCTGAGATAGAAGATATTAATGTTACTATTAAGCTTGCCAATAGAGATACCATATCACCGGTTGGGATTGTTAGAGATGTTGAAGTCTTGTGTGGGAAAGTTAAATATCCTACTGATTTTCTTGTTCTTGGTTCCCCACAAGATGACTTTTGTCCCATTATATTTGGTAGACCCTTCTTGAATACTGTTAATGCTAAGATAGACTGCAAAAAGGATATTGTTTCTGTTGGTTTAGGGGATATGTCTCATGATTTTAATTTTGCTAAATTTCGTAGACAACCCCATGATAAAGAATTTCCTAGTAAAGATGAAATTATTGGTCTTGCTTCTATTGATGTGCCTCCTAACGATCCTTTAGAACAATATTTGCTAGACCATGAAAATGATATGTTTATGAATGAAAGAAGGGAAATAGATGAAGTATTCTTTAAACAGGGACCTATTTTGAAACACAACTTGCCTGTTGAAATTCTAGGGGATCCTCCTCCACCCAAGGGTGATCCCGTGTTTGAGCTTAAACCATTACCGGATACTCTTAAATATGCGTATCTTGATGAAAAGAAGATATCCTATCATTATTAGTGCTAACCTTTCAGAGCAAGAAGAAGAGAAATTATTGAAAACTCTGAAGAAGCACCGTGCTGCTATTGGATATACTCTTGATGATCTTAAGGGCATTAGTCCCACTCTATGCCAGCACAAAATAAAATTGGAGAAAGACGCTAAACCGGTTGTTGATCACTAACGACGGTTAAATCCTAAGATGAAAGAAGCGGTAAGAAATGAAATACCAAAGCTTCTAGAGGCAGGTATAATTTATCCCGTTGCTGATAGTCAGTGGGTAAGTCATGTCCATTGTGTCCCTAAGAAGGGAGGTATTACTGTTGTTCCTAATGATAAAGATGAATTGATCCCACAAAGAATTGTTACAGGTTATAGAATGGTAATTGATTTCCACAAACTAAATAAAGTTACTAAAAAGGATCATTACCCTTTACCTTTTATTGATCAAATGCTAGAAAGATTATCCAAACATACACATTTTTGCTTTCTAGACGATTATTCTGGTTTCTCTCAAATTCCTGTGTCAAAAGAGGACCAAGAAAGGATCACTTTTACTTGCCCTTTCGGTACCTTTGCTTACAGACATATGCCCTTTGGTTTATGCAATGCACCTGCTACCTTTCAAAGATGTATGACTGCTGTATTCTCTGACTTTTGTGAAAAGATTGTTGAGGTTTTATGGATGATTTCTCTGTTTATGGAACTTCTTTTGATGATTGCTTAAGCAACCTTGATCAAGTTTTGTAGAGATGTGAATAAACTAATCTTGTCTTGAATTGGGAGAAGTGCCACTTTATGGTTAATGAAGGTATTGTCTTGGGACGTAAAATTTCTGAAAGAGGTATTGAAGTTGATAAAGCTAAAGTTGATGCTATCGAAAAGATGCTGTGTCCTAAGGACATTAAAGGTATAAGAAGTTTCCTTGGTCATGCCGGTTTTTATAGGAGGTTCATTAAAGACTTCTCAAAAATTTCTAGGCCTCTGACTAATCTCTTACAAAAAGATGTTCCTTTTGTCTTTGATGATGATTGTGTAGAAGCATTTGAAATACTTAAGAAAGCCTTTATTTCTGCACCTATTGTTCAGCCACCTGATTGGAATTTACCCTTTGAAATTATGTGTGATGCTAGTGATTATGATGTAGGTGTTGTTTTAGGACAAAGAGTTGATAAGAAATTAAATGTTATCCAATGTCACATCCCTAGTTCTGGTAATGCTTAGTGCTAGCATCTTGTGTTGCATCATGTTTAAGTTTCAATTAAATTTGAAATGGGGCCTGTTAAACCCTAGCACCAAATGAAATTCAAATAGGTTCAACCTAAAATAATCTTCAATGAACCCAAAATGCCCTTTGAAAATGTTCATGATTTCTTATGAAGGTGAAAACCTCTGCCAAAAATGCTGACATATTTCTAGGACATTCTGGATTTTTGAATTAACTCATATTGTATTTGAATTGGGGCATTTAAATCCTATAAATATTTTAAATGCTCTAATAATTCTGAAACTAGTTGAGGGCTGTTGGGAATAATTTCAATAGTGCCCACAAATATTTTTAGGAGTTTTAAAAATGGTTTAGTATTTTTATTAAATCAAAACAAATGCCAGAAAAGAAAACAGAAACAAAAATAGAAAAGAAACTCACCTAGCGGTCTGGCACTATGCAGACCAGTGGCCCAGCAGGCCGGCCCAGCCGACTGGTACTGCCAGTCGTCCCCTTCCTCGCGCCAGGAGGATAGGGGCACGCGCCCGGCCACGCGTCCGGCCACCTCATGCCTGTCTGCCTCACCCCCTCGTCGCCCTGGATGCCCTGGACGACGCCACGCCCCCCGGACCCCTCTCACTCTCTCTCGTTCCTCCCCTCCACTGGATCTCTCTCTCACGGCCGAGCGCTGCCGTCGCCGCAACTCACCGCCGTCATAGCTACCGCCTCCCCCTCGCCCTCTCCTCGCGTCTGCAAGCTCCGCCGCGACGCCTACTTCGTCTCCATCGAGCCACGCGCCACGGGAGGCCCTGGAACGCCGCCATCACCATCGTCTTCACCTCCGACCGCACGAGATCGCCGCCGCCTTTCTGCTTGCGTTGGACCTCCCCCGAGCCCGCTGACACCTCCGCCGGATCCTCTGTGAGCCCCGCAGTCGCTTCCCCCTCTCTGTTTTGTCGTTCGCGCGCCGTAGCTGCGCTACCCACCAGACCCGAGCGGTCGCGCCGCCGTGGTTCCTCTCCGTCGTGGCCAGAGCCACCGCGGCTCGCAACCGCGCGCGTCACCCTGCTTCTGATGATGCCAGGAGGCCGTAGAGGCCCTCCTCCCGCTCTCCCGTGCACCGCAGCACCCCGCCCGCACCTAGCCGTGCTCCAGCCGCCGCCCCGAGCTCGTTCCCGGCGAGCTCAGGTCTCCCCCGCCTCTCCCGCTTGCTCCAAACGACGCGGATGAGCCCTGGCTCCTCGCCCGTGGCCTCCGCCGCCCAAATGGTCGCCGGAGTGACAAACCCGACGCGCTCCACCTCGTTCGGCCTCGCCGGCGGCTAACCACCGGTCAAACCGGTCAACCCCCGCTAATTAACCCCCCCTGTGACACTGACAGTGGGCCCCGGCGCCCTAATCTTTTAATTAGATTAGAAATAGCCCCCCTGTTTAACACCGTGTCACTGACGTGCGGACCCTACACGTCAGGTTTGACTCTGGTCAGTGCCGTTGACTTGCTGACGCAGGCATGACGCAGTGCTGACGCAATAAAGCTTTTCTGTGTTTAATTAAATCAGGAATTCCAGAAATTTAACAAAACTTCTAAAATTCATATAAATTCAACCGTAACTCAGATGGAAATAATTTATATATGAAAAATGATCAGAAAAATCCAATCTATCAATATGTTCTGGTTTCATGCATGTTTAAGCAACCTTGCTGTTTAGTGCAAAACATGATAAGGCACTATTTAAATTCATAGTTTGAATTTGAATTTGAACCATTGGTTCAAATCAACTCAAACCCTTCTGTTGCTAGATGCATTAGCTCAAATCACAACATATTGCCATGTCATGATCATGCATCATATTGTGCATTGCATTGATTGTGTTCTTTCTCTCTTTGCCGGTGGTTGTTCCCCTCGGTAGACGTATGTTCCGACGATGAGTTCGATGACACCAATGAAGAGCTATACTATCTTCAGAAGTGTCAGGCAAGCAAAACCCCCTTGTTCATTCTGATACAATCCCACTCTCGCTCCTGCTCTCTTTAATGCATTAGGACAACAACGATTCAACTGTTACATGTTGCGGTAGTTGAACCCCTTTCCTCTGCATGACCTGTCATTGCCACAGTAAATAGATGATACCCACTAGCATGAGTAGGAGTTGTTTGAGCCCTGATGTGCCTACTCATTCATGCTGGTTCGTCATGCCTGCTATTGCTTAGAGTTGTGTCAGGTCTGATTCATCGGGGATGAATTGGAATGTGGTGAACATGTCCTACTATTGAGAGCTAAGTGTGTGAACATGATTTGGTAAAGGTAGCGGTGAGAGGCCATGTAGGAGTACATGGTGGGTTGTCTCATTGAAACCGTCCTCAGGAACTGAGTTCTGTGTTTGTGATCCATGAAACAGTTACTACTACACATTGGGTTCCGGTAACTCGACCCCTCTCGGGTTATTAATCGCCTCAATCTCTGTCCAGGAGTTGCAACTAGTTTCTGGTGTTTGTAGGTAGTGTTAGTAGTCTACCATGTGGCACCCGGTACAGGTGGGCTTGGGACAGACTAGGCACAGTGGCACGGTGTACCAAGTGGCACCTGGATAGTGGGCTTGGGAACCCTGCTCACATCGTTTGGGGCCGTGAGCGACACCCCAGCTGGATCTCCTTGCGGATGGAACCCGAATAGGCGATAAACCTGGACTAGAGACTTGTGTGATTAGTCAGGTCGTGGCTGACTCCCTCGCCAGGCTTCCGCTTGAAGGTTGCCGAGATACACGACGTGTACATGGTGGTAAGTGGCGAGAGCGTGTGTGAAGAAGTACACCCCTGCAGGGTTAACATCATCTATTCGAATAGCCGTGTCCGCGGTAAAGGACTTCTGGGTTGCCTATACAGTTCATAGACAATTGAAAGTGGATACTCTAAAATGCGCAAGATAAGCGTGAGTGCTATGGATGGCCTTCTCGTAGGGAGACGGGAGTGGATCCATAGTGGTGTATTGATATGGTGAATATGTGGACTCGTGTGCACCACCTCAAACGAGTTACTTGCAGTCGTAGTTCAGGATAGCCATCGAGTCAAAGCTGGCTTGCTGCAGTTAAACTCCACCACCCCCTTTGTTGATACTGATGCATATGTAGCTAGATCTGATGTAAGTCTTGCTGGGTACATTTGTACTCATGTTTGCTTAATTTATGTTTTTGGAGAGAGACTTCAGTCTCACTAGTAGTTCCGCGTGGACTTCGACGTTTAGCTTGTTACCTCAGCTACGATCTTGTGCCCTCGGCGGGATCTTGTAGATAGTCAGACTTCTCAACCTTTTTCATTTGTAGTTGTCTGTACCCAGACAAGTTAAGCTTCTGCATGTGCTTGTTGCTTGTATGTTCTGTATGTGGGGTCATGAGACCCATGTTTGTAATACTTGGCTCCTCGGAGCCTAATGAATAAATACTTTGAGTCGTAGAGTTTTGTTGTGATGCCATGTTGTATTTGCACATATCGAGCATATTGTGTGTATGATTTTGAAATGCTTGGTATGTGTGGGATCCGACAACCTAGTTGTCTATCCTTGGTAGCCTCTCTTATGGGGAAATGTAGTCTGGTGCTTCCACTGAGCCATGGTAGTCTGCTACAGCCCGTTTTACCGGAGTCCTGTTAGCCCAGTTGCTATTGCTCCGGAACACTTAGACTGGCCGGCATGTGTCCTTCTTCGATCATGTGTCTGTCCCTTCGGGGAAATGTCACGCGGTGTCTTTCGGAGTCCTGTTAGCCTGCTACAGCCTGGAATCCCGGGTCCTGCTAGCCCAGTTGCTACAGCCCGAAATCACTCGCTGATGACCGACACGTTCGTTGCTGGGTCATGTATGCCTGTCCCTGTAAGTTAGTGCCATTTTGGGTTCACGACTAGTCATGTTGGCCCGGGTTCTCTGTCATATGGATGCTAGCGACACTATCATATACGTGAGCCAAAAGGCGCAAATGGTCCTGGGCCAGGTAAGGTGGCACCCGTGGGAATACCGTGCGTAAGGCCGCAAAGCGATATGATGTGTTACATGCTAGATCGATGTGGCTTAGGATCGGGTCCTGACAGCTTTGGTATCAGAGCCTGACTGCCTGTAGGATTACCATGCCAAACTGGTCGAAGTCGTGTCTAGAAATGCTTTAGTTATATAAGGGAATTGATTGTGGAAGGGAATGTAAGGCTCTTTTTACTCCTTATGCCTTATGTCCTTCTGATCTGAGTCATCCTATCTTTCCTACGGGGTTAAGAACTAGGCTTCTCGTCTTTCTATCAGGATCACGTGTTACTAATCCATAGACTCATAGGATTGATGGATTCAAGTCTCAGTTCAGTTTCTACTACCTGCGTGTGATAACAGTTAGTCTCGAAACCTTGATATTGCGATGTTTAAGTGGTTATGCCACCATTTTGTAGGATGTCTCAAATCTTTTCGAGCATTTACATCCATTATGTTGTCCGAGTCATCCCAGGTTTCTAACTAGTCTGATGCATTTGCAAATCCCTTTCCGTTTCCGATGTTTCTTTGGGCCAGTTTAACCACACTAATCGGTGAGGTGAGGTACTCTGTTGCCTCGACATATATGTTGGAGCTATTATTATGACCCTAGGTGTCTTAGAGGATCACCTAGTAATCCAGCTATGTTTTGTGTTCCCAGTGTGTTGATCCTGGCCGTTATTCTCTAAAGCATCCCGTGATGCCATTTAGTTAGAAGGCATTCTATTTCTGGGTTCTTGAGCCCAAGATTCACTCTACTTACCTCGTGTATTTCTGGGTTCTTGAGCCCAAGATTCACTCTACTTACCTCGTGTTGGTAGTGTTTTCTCGTTCCTTTAGGATATTAGTAACCTTTGCGATAGTCCTCGAGGTTCGTGGTATTTCCTTCTTCCAAATACCATGAACTACTTATGGCAGAAGTTCCTCGTTGAACCGAAAGATCACAACTAGAGTGCTCTTGATGAGTTCTCGATTCTATGATTGTGACTCTGCCAGTCCTACCTTCTGCATGGGTTATCCGGAAGAAACATGTTGAACTTTTCTCGACATGCTAATCCATGCATCCACAAGTCAGAAAGTTATATGTTCCTTTGAGTTGTCCCTCTTTAGTTGTTCTCTGACCTTCGTCTATAAATTGATAGTCAAGAGTATGCGTGCAATCGTGTTCATCGATGCCTATTATTTTGGTGGTCCTTCAAGCCGTTCTATTTCAGAATGACTAGGAGAAACAAACTCCAGTACCTCATCCATTTCTAGGATTGGGTCAAAGTAGTTGTACTCCGCATATCAAAATGCTAATCCAGCTTTTGTTCTGCTCTACCTTGGAGTGTTGCCCTCTTTATGTCAGGAATCTCATGAGAATTGCACCAACCCTTATGAACTCTTGTTGCAGTGATACTTCTAGCCATCATTATTCACTCCTCGGTCTCCGTGTTATTGTAACCGGAATACCGACAAGTGAATCACTATGTGTGAAATCAATACTCCTAGAAATCCCGTTGCTTGGTAGTTAATGGACAATAACTTCATTCTTCGCGTGTTGGTTATTGAATCATCATTCTAAGGTTGATCGTGCTACCTAGTCCATATTTCTGGTGCACTCTTCGATCAATGAGTTAGGATGGTGTCAATCCTTGCTTAATTGATCACATCATCTTGCCTCGAAAGCAAGATCTCTCCCGAGCTTAATAACATATTGGTGGTTCGTGATTCTTCAAATATCTTCTCGGAGGTATCACCAGGTTGTTCCCTGACTGTTATGTTGAGCTCGTGGTCAAGTTGGTTTCTTGTAACCACCCCTTCTCCAAGAATCTGTGTTGGATACCCCTGAGCTAGTTGGTTAAGCTAAATAACAACTTGGAGAGTTGGAAGATCAAAGCATTGCCTTATTTAGTTCATTACAAAGGGATATCTTTTGCGTGTGTGTGTTGAAGGAAGATGGTATCTTCATCGATTGGTCCTTGTGATCAGTTGTTGGATCTATTGTCTTGTCAAAACTTTGATTTGAGTGTGGGCTATCGTCAAATCAAATCAGAACCAATGATGATCAAAATGTTGTCTTACTCGTGGTTGATTCCTCGAGCATACACCACATCTTTTGGTCTGACCAATGCTATCCCCGTGTTCACTTAATTGTGGAATTCCATCTATATGGAAGCCTGGATGGATTGTTGTTGAGCCCATTGACAACATTTTCATCTTGTCCATGATTCATGTTGAACATCTAAGTTAGTGTTGGAAACTTTTGAAAGCATCTTCTTCGTGCTACCTCGTGAAGTTTATGTTTGGACGAAAGTAGTGACTTCCTCTAAGTTCACGTGCATTTGATGCAAGTTGCCGCCGTGAATTCGAGAAAGTTTGTTTGCCTCCTCTGGAATCATCCCAAATCAGTCATGCATACGTGCGAAGTATTATGTGGTTTGGAGACTTGCAACCTTCATTCTATATGTGTCCCTAGCACACCAAGCCACTGATTGATTTGTTCAAGGAGAAGAAGTTCCTTTTTAAGAGCTAACCCGGGCTTAATCAAGGACTTTGTTATCCGCAATGATGGTTCCCCACGTAAACTCAGTAGTGTTTCGTTGTAAGACTACTACGTGGTCATGCTTGTCTGGGACATCGTGTTCACATGTTTGTAGCAGAACCGACTCATGTTTTGGAGCTTACCACCGTAGTCCATTTCCCGAGAATCCTGCAACGTCATCTCGTCGACTTGTGTTGCAAACTTTAATTTTTCTCTCTAGACTTGATGAGTTTGGAATACCCTGACACCAACTAGATCTGAATCTCAGGCAGATATGATGGTTGGAACATTTCCCAAGAACTATAATATTGGTCTCTCTGTAACCGGTAAAGTGGGAGTTGTGGCCAACACACCTAGCCGGAAGACCTATTATTGTAATATCTTGAATTGAAAAGTTGGTCGCTTCCCCGTGAGGATTCCATATGACTTGTTCTAGAAGTTATTCCTTATGGATTCTTGTGCTCACGAAGTCCGACCTTTTACTTGATGTTCTAGATACCAAACCATATCTATAAATGGGTTACGCTAGCACATCAAGGAGAATATTGGAAGTGGAGTGCTAAATGTCTCTCGGTCGATCATCCAGATCTCGTTTCCTTGGCCTTGCTAAGGTGAAATCTGAGAAAGTGTTGTCTTCCTTTGCATCTGCATTGTCCATCACTATTCATCATGGTAGTAAGATGTGTTGCCAGGATCCTTGGCACGGATGTTGGTAAGACCTTGATGAGTATGGAAATGTTCAAGTTCTTGAGAGCACGCTCAGGCACCAGGTTACATCCTCGGTATTAATTGGAATGTGCCTTCGATTTGCCGAATTGCCCTATAACCGCAGTTTCCTTTCCAAACTGAGTATGCCATTCTTTTGAATTCTTTCAAACGATCAATTGTGAATTGCCTCAGGCTGGTATGAAGAGTTCCAATGATCAATGTATCAAAAGTAATTCTTTTTGCCACCTAAGGGAATAACTTTACGAGCCACCTCCCTAAGGTGCCCCGTTATGGAATCATGGCAATTATTTCCTCGCTACTTTGAAACCATGCACCATTTTATTTAAGCGTGGAGTCGTTTCCTACCGATTTGAACATTCGTCATCTGTTTGTTTCCATCCCTCTTGAAGTGTGTTTGTGTCTCAGCTCAAGAGGTGATTCGACGTCTCATTCCGTGAGTTGATCATGGTTTGCTTGATCTTCGTGAAGATCGAATCATGTAGAGTTTCCCTCTTTTCCGTTGTCGTGTCGAGTGAAGATCTCGAAGGCAAAGATGTCAAAACCAAGATGATGGAATGAATCAACATCTTCGATGAGGGCAATTGGATCGAGAAGATTGTGTTAGCTTTTGTGTCCCCTCTTCCTCGTACCCTATGCTTGAATCTCGGGACGAGATTCTTGTTTAGTGGGGGTGAGTTGTCACATCCCTAGTTCTGGTAATGCTTAGTGCTAGCATCTTGTGTTGCATCATGTTTAAGTTTCAATTAAATTTGAAATGGGGACTGTTAAACCCTAGCACCAAATGAAATTCAAATAGGTTCAACCTAAAATAATCTTCAATGAACCCAAAATGCCCTTTGAAAATGTTCATGATTTCTGATGAAGGTGAAAACCTCTGCCAAAAATGCTGAACATATTTCTAGGACATTCTGGATTTTTGAATTAACTCATATTGTATTTGAATTGGGGAATTTAAATCCTATAAATATTTTAAATGCTCTAATAATTCTGAAACTAGTTGAGGGCTGTTGGGAATAATTTCAACAGTGCCCACAAATATTTTCAGGAGTTTTAAAAATGGTTTAGTATTTTTATTAAATCAAAACAAATGCCAGAAAAGAAAACAGAAACAAAAATAGAAAAGAAACTCACTTGGCGGCCTGGCACTGTGCAGCCCAGTGGCCCAGCAGGCCGGCCCAGCCGACTGGCACTGCTAGTCGTCCCCTTCCTCGCGCCAAGAGGACAGGGGCACGCGCCCGGCGCGCGCGGCCACGCGTCCGGCCACCTCCTGCCTGTCTGCCTCACCCCCTCGTCGCCCTGGATGCCCTAGACGACGCCACGCCCCCCAGACCCCTCTCACTCTCTCTTGTTCCTCCCCTCCCCTGGATCTATCTCTCTCTCACGGCCGAGCGCTGCCGTCGCCGCAACTCACCGCCGTCATAGCTACCGCCTCCCCCTCGCCCTCTCCTCGTGTCTGCAAGCTCCGTCGCGACGCCTACTTCGTCTGCATCGAGCCACGCGCCGCGGGAAGCCCTGGAACACCGCCATCGCCGTCGTCTTCACCTCCGGCCGCCCAAGATCGCCGCCGCCTTTCTGCTCGCGTTGGACGTCCCCCGAGCCCGCTGACACCTCCGCCGGATCCTCTGTGAGCCCTGCAGTCGCTTCCCCCTCTCCGTTTCGTCGTTCGCGCGCCGTAGCCGCGCTACCCACCGGACCCGAGCGGTCGCGCCGCCGTGGTTCCTCTCCGTCGTGGCCAGAGCCACTGCGGCTCGCAACCGCGCGCGTCACCCTGCTCCTGGTGACGCCAGGAGGCTGTAGAGCCCCTCCTCTCGCTCTCCTGTGCACCGCAGCACCCCGCCCGCACCTGGCCGTGCTCCGGCCGCCGCCCCGAGCTCGTTCCCGGCGAGCTCAGGTCTCCCCCGCCTCTCCCGCTTGCTCCAAACGACGCGGACGAGCCCTGGCTCGTAGCCCGTGGCCTCCGCCGCCCAAATGGTCACCGGAGCGACGAACCCGACGTGCTCCGCCGCGTTCGGCCTCGCCGGCGGCTGACCGCCGGTCAAACCGGTCAACCCTCGCTAATTAACCCCCCATGTGACACTGATAGTGGGCCCCGGCGCCCTAATCTTTTAATTAGATTAGAAATAATCCCCCCTGTTTAACACTGTGTCACTGACGTGCGGACCCTACACGCCAGGTTTGACTCTGGTCAGCGTTGTTGACTTGCTGACACAGGCATGACGCAGTGCTGGCGCAATAAAGCTTTTCTGTGTTTAATTAAATCAGGAATTCCAGAAATTTAGCAAAACTTCTAAAATTCATATAAATTCAACCGTAACTCAGATGGAAATAATTTATATATGAAAAATGATCAGAAAAATCCAATCTATCCATCTGTTCTGGTTTCATGCATGTTTAAGCAACTTAACCTTTCTGTTTAGTGCAAAACATGATAAAGCACTATTTAAATTCATAGTTTGAATTTGAATTTGAACCTTTGGTTCAAATCAACTCAAACCCTTCTGTTGCTAGATGCATTAGCTCAAATCACAGCATATTGCCATGTCATGACCATGCATCATATTGTGCATTGCATTGATTGTGTTCTTTCTCTCTTTGCCGGTGGTTGTTCCCCCTCGATAGACGTATGTTCCGACGATGAGTTCGATGACACCGATGAAGAGCTATACTATCTTCAGAAGTGCCAGGCAAGCAAAACCCCCTTGTTCATTCCGATACAATCCCACTCTCTCGCTCCTGCTCTCTTTTACTGCATTAGGACAACAACGATTCAACTGTTACATGCTGCGATAGTTGAACCCCTTTCCTCTGCATGACCTGTCATTGCCACAGTAAATAGATGAAACCCACTAGCATGACTAGGAGTTGTTTGAGCCCTGATGTGCCTACTCATTCATGCTTGTTCGTCATGCCTGCTATTGCTTAGAGTTGTGTCAGGTCTGATTCATCGGGGATGAATTGGAATGTGGTGAACATGTCCTACTATTGAGAGCTAACTGTGTGAACACGATTTGGTAAAGGTAGCGGTGAGAGGCCATGTAGGAGTACATGGTGGGTTGTCTCATTGAAACCGTCCTCAGGAATTGAGTTCTGTGTTTGTGATCCATGAAACAGTTACTACTACACATTGGGTTCCGGTAACTCGACCCCTCTCGGGTTATTAATCGCCTCGATCTCTGTCCAGGAGTTGCAACTAGTTTCTGGTGTTTGTAGGTAGTGTTAGTAGTCTACCAAGTGGCACCCGGTACAGGTGGGCTTGGGACAGACTAGGCACAGTGGCACGGTGTACCAAGTGGCACCCGGATGGTGGGCTTGGGAACCCTGCTCACATCGTTTGGGGCCATGAGCGACACCCCGGCCGGATCTCCTTGCGGATGGAACCTGAATAGGCGATAAACCTGGACTAGAGACTTGTGTGGTTAGTCAGGTCGTGGCCAACTCCCTCGCCAGGCTTCCGCTTGAAGGTTGCCGAGATACATGACGTGTACATGGTGGTAAGTGGCGAGAGCGTGTGTGAAGAAGTAAACCCTTGCAGGGTTAACATCATCTATTCGAATAGCCGTGTCCGCAGTAAAGGACTTCTGGGTTGCCTATACAGTTCATAGACAATTGAAAGATGATACTCTAAAATGCGCAAGATAAGCGTGAGTGCTATGGATGGCCTTCTCGTAGGGAGACGGGAGCGGATCCATAGTGGTGTATTGATATGGTGAATATGTGGACTCGTGTGCACCACCTCAAAAGAGTTACTTGCAGTCATAGTTCAAGATAGCCACCGAGTCAAAGATGGCTTGCTGCAGTTAAACTCCACCACCCCCTTTGTTGATACTGATGCATATGTAGCTAGATCTGATGTAAGTCTTGCTGGGTACATTTGTACTCATGTTTGCTTAATTTATGTTTTTGGAGAGAGACTTCAGTCTCACTAGTAGTTCTGCGTGGACTTCGACGTTTAGCTTGTTACCTCAGCTACGATCTTGTGCCCTCGGCGGGATCTTGTAGATAGTCAGGCTTCTCAGCCTTTTTCATTTGTAGTTGTCTGTACCCAGACAAGTTAAGCTTCCGCATGTGCTTGTTGCTTGTATGTTCTGTATGTGGGGTCATGAAACCCATGTTTGTAATACTTGGCTAATCGGAGCCTAACACTACAAAAAAATACACTTCCGTGATGATACGTGTTTGTCACAGTAGGTCACATTTTCTGTCATGCATGTACATCCATGACAAATTTATGACAGAATCAAGATAGTCATACCTGTGCTGTCATAGAAGTGTTCCATGACATTACCAAAATTATCATCACGGAAGTGTCCACTTCCATGACGATAAATCGCGCGTCACAGAAGTGCTTTCGTCAAGGGTGACCGACACATGGCATCCACCGTAACAGAACACCGTTAAGCTATCGGGTCCAGTTTTGGATCCGATAACCCGTTAACAGCCCCGACCAATGGGGATTTTCCACGTGTAAAATCATCATTGGCTGGAGGAAACACGTGTCGGCTCACAGTTGGGACATATGTCATCCACTCATTGGACACAAAGCGCCTATGATACGCCGACACGTGGCACGACCCAACAGAGGCCCATTCCTGTGAAAAGGCTGGCCCGTTTGACTTGGTCAAAAGGTGGTGGGCCGGCCCACGGCAAGCTTGTTATGGCCTGTTTGCATATAGCCCATTTACAGCCCGCTAACCCAGGGCCCGTTTACGGCCTATCCGAATTAGGCCCAGTAGTGTCATCTGGGCCGTCCAATATAATTCCAGCCCGTTTTAACTTCTGGCCCATGTATGGCCCATGACGTCTTTTGGCCCATATGAGGCCCTTAGTAACCCTCGGCCCATTAACGGCCCGTGGTAAAACTGGCCCGTAATGAACAGTGTATCACTTTATACCCATTAACGGCCCATTATTCCGTTGGGCCGTTTCCATCCCATGTTATCTTTCGGCCTTCTTAGGGCCCATTTATTCTTGGGATCATTTCCAGCATTCGTTTACTTTCGGCCCGTTACTGTCATTTTAAGCTTGTGGGCCAAATACAGCCCGTGGTTACAGTCGGCCCGTTTGTGGCCCGTTAATACGTTGGCCGTTTTCATAGCGTCATCAAATACGGCCTATTAACGACGGCCCGTTATGGTCGGCCCATGAACAGACGATTTCAATTCTAGCCCATTTACGGCCATAATGTGGTCTGTTATTGGTCCATGTTTGGCCAACCGATCATACGGCCCGTAGAAGGCCCATTGTGTCTACGCCCCGTAGAAGGCCCAAGGCCCATTGTGTCTACGCCCCGTAGAAGGCCCATTGTGTCTACGGCCCTTAGAAGGCCCATTGTTTCTACGGCCCGTAGGAGGCCTACAGTAAATATGTAGCCCATTGTTAATGTGGCCTAGTTTAAAAAATAGGTTATTCCGGCCACTAGCAAACCGCGGAAAAATAACTGCACCGACTACAAGAAAACAAATAAACAAGACAACGGAAATAAATAAGCAAGTAACTTACGCTAGGCTATCACGGCTATTACACATATTACATCCACTGGGCATCAAAGTTCGCCACTAGTGCAAATATAGGGAACAAAGCAACATATAAACGCCGCAGCAAAACAAGTCCGGAACTGAAACCACTTCAGAAGAGCTCAAGAAACAATATCCTGGGTACCCATAATGCTGGCAAGATGCTTAGCAAGCTTATTAACTTTCTCTTGTTTGGTGCTTGAATCCTCCAACACTTGTTGTTGCACCAGAAAGTATGCATCTGAATTCTGCAGGGACTTCCTCAGTCCTTCAGCTTCCTGTCGCATAACATCTGATCGATACCTTTCAACTTGAAGTTGAGACTCAAGAAGACGAACTGATTCAGGCAGCGAGTACGAAGAGCTGGTGCCAGCAGTAGTAGCCAGTAACTCGAACACTACATCAAGACAGGACTTTGGGGTTGTCTCAGTGTCTTCAATATAGTTTTTATCAGCTTTCTTGGAGAACAACAGGGATGTCTCACTATCTTGAACCTGATATGTATTACTTCCTTCACCATTGCATAACAGGGTACTCTTCTCCAATATTTTATCCGCGTCCTAAAGGAGAAACAAACAAACACATCACAGGTTTACAATGTAGTATATGAAACTCATTTTGGTAAACCAGTTCAGTAGTAAGGTGGACAGGATAACAGCATGAAACAAACATATATCTATGTAGTATGGTCACTGTATGGTCTATATCATTCTAGTTTATGTTGCCAAATCAAGATAGATACAGTTCGAATCATATCTATTTAAGACAAAGCAGCATAGACAGAATATAAGTGTGGGAAACTACACAGCAATAACAACACTTGTAATGTGCATGGCATGAGAACATAACTGTTTATTCAATTGAAACCGAAATCAACATAGAGCAAGTTACAACAACAAACACATTAAAGAAACAGGTTTTAAACATACCTGTTGCGCCATTGGAGTTTCAATTGCATCCTTCAAATTTGAAATTAGTTGGTATGAGTAAATACAGTGATGCAAGAGCAAAGTAGTATGAACCATAGCTACGGAACCTGACCTGAGAACAATTCTTCTTCTGCTTTAAGCGTTGACTTGGGGTTCAGAGTGGTGGTCCTCGTGCTTTGGGCACTGCAGTTGCCTTACTAACTACTCGTGTTTGGGTGCTCTGTGGTGGAGACGGTGCTGTGTCAATGGGAACTGGGTTACTATATGCTGGGGTTGGGGTTAGAAGGGGTGTAGCTGGTTCTCTGTCCAACTGGGTAGGGGTACAATCTGCGTGAGTCTGGGTTATGTGTGGTGGGGCTGGTTCTTGGGCAAGTACAACCGTGGTTCTATCTCCATCGACAGGTAGCACGATCTTTTCTGAAGACCGTGTTTTTACTCCCACAGATACTGCCATCATCCCCTCCAATTGAAATGGCTGATAAACAAGAAAAGTAAATGTGCAGACATTGTAAGATAGACATGTGCAATGGATAGTAGGGAAGAAAACAGGGCATGAAATAATTCACATTTATGTTGTCTAACCAAACAGAATAGCAGGACATAATTTCAAATATATGATGGCTAATTAAACAGGATAGCATGACACAATTTCACATGTATGATGGCTAACTAAACAGGATAGAATGACATACTTCAAAATATGATGACTATGTAAATAGGATGACATGATATAACTATACGATGTGTCTATTAAAGTGGTTGGCATGCCATAAATCACAAACATGCCGTCGATGGAAACATGATGGCATGACATAATTCACGGATAGAATGACATAATTCAAAATATGATGACTATGTGAACAGGATGAGATGATATAACTATATTATGTCTTTAGAAAATGGGTTGGCATGCCATAATTCAGATACATGCTGTCTATGTAAACATCATGGCATGATATAATTCAAATATATGATTTATATACTAAGGAAGTGAGCAGAGGGCAATCACATATATGATGTGTCAACTAAGGAGATGGCATTCAACATCGTGTATATGATGTAAAAACTAAGCATTGCAATACAACATATGCATGATATGAGTAATATAACCCTGCCAAGTTTGAGCATACACCTCAGGGGGATAATAGGACTGGTCATCTGCCTCTGAATCCTCCTCTGAAGAGCTATCTGTAACCAGCAACATATCTGCTTCACCAGGTAGCATTGTCTGCTCTGAAGACCTTGTTTTCACTCCAGATTTCTCCATCACCAATTCAAATGGCTGATGCACAGGAAGAGCAGTTGAATATACAAACATTGTCGACAAAAGCAATGAGAAATACAAAAAAAGGACGGCATGATATAATTCACATATATGACGCTTGGCTAAACAACATGGCATTGCATAATTCACATATATAATGCCTTGCAACAAGATAGCATTACATAATTCACATATATAATGTCTTGCAAAAAGATGGCATTGCATAATTCACATATATGGTAATTAGACACTAAATAGGTGGCATTCACACAAATCATGTCTAAACTAAGCAAATGACATAGCAATGTAAGATACCATACGCACGATATGAGCAACATAACCCTGCCAAGTTAGAGCATGCACCTCGGGGGGGGAGGGGGAATAGGACTGGTCATCTGTCTCTGAATCCTCCTCTGAGGAGCTATTCGTAACCAGCGAGATATGCGCTTTGTTAGATAGCATAGTCTGCTCTGAAGACCCTGTTTTCACTCCAGAATTTTCCATCACCGTGTCAAATGGCTGATGCACACGAAGAGTAGTTGAATGTACTAACATTGTTGACAAATGTAATACGTAACGAAAAAAAGGATGGCCTGATATAATTCACATATAAGATGACTGGCTAAGCAGGATGGCATTGCAAAATTCACATATATGATGCCTGGCTAAACAAGATGGCATTGCATAATTAACATAAACGATGAATAAACTAAACAGATGTCATTCACACAAAGCATGTCTAAACTAAGCAGTTGAAATATTTGATGTATAAAGTAAGCAATGCAAGGCACCATATGCATGATATAACCAACATCAGCATGCCAAGTTAGAGCGAAGACCTCATGGGGTAAATAGGAGTGGTCTTCTGCTTCTGAATCCCCCTCAGAACAATTATCTTCCTCTTGATTACGATCCAAAATGGGTGGAGGGGGGCTGCCTTTGCGCCCACCATGGAGCGACGTCTGCATGAAATTTTATTGCCACGCAAGGCTCGTCTCTTTTGCTCTACATGTTCAGTTCCATTGTGTACAATAACTGACATGCATAGGAATAAAACATAGTGAGATTATGTAAGGAGTGCATGCACAAATCCAGAGTGATGGTAGCAAACTGTGGATAGACCCAAAACCAATGATAGCAGGCAGATAATAGCTTTAGTAAAAAATACAGATAATGGCTCCTTTAATGTTTGCACCCAACATGAAACTCATAGTAGACACCCGAGATTAACCAGATAGTACTGATTGCTACCCCAATATGTACCCCACAACCATTTAAAAACTCAAGTTTCAGCATAAGTTTGAACCTGAGTCGAAGTCTAATAGGTGAACACGATGATAAAGTAGCATGTCATCATATTAAGCGATGCATAACGTAAGCAAACACGGAAGAGTGCGACCTCTCTTGCGGACCCGTGTAGTCCTCAAGGTCATCTGCTCAGTTGATGATGGTAATGCAGTTGTCGTGGCTGCCGGCGGCGGGGAAGAAGATCTGAGGCGGCGAAAGACAGTCTGGAGAGCGGATCCCTGCTGTGGTGAACCCTTCCGTTGTTGGAGCAGCTGAGCTGGGGTGGAACACAGCACCGCAGGAGCAGGACAAACCACACAAGGTTTTCTTTGACACATATCTGTAACAGAAGTAATTGTGTAAGGGCTTGTTTGAATTTGAGGATTCTAACAATGCAGGGATAGGAAATAGACATGAATAGGATAGGAATGCACGTGCAAAACAGAGAATTTAAAAACACAGGATTTCTGCCAATCTGGGTGTTTGGTTCACAAGAATTGGAAGATCACAGGATGCAAAGAAGTATGGTGAGATTAAGTCAAACCACAAGAAGTGTACAACCTCTTTGGCGAAGCCATGTCGATCTCAGCATGATTGGGTTGGCCGGTGAGGATGCTCCGACTGACTTGGATGTCGGAGGAGGGGAAGAAGATCTTAGGCGTCTGGAGATGGAGCCTGAGGTACTGCTCCGCTGTGATGGAGGGTTTCGTCGTTGGAGCAGCTCCGGTGAGTTGTACGACGCCGAGGCTGAAGCAGGACAAGAGAGACAACGTTAACCTGAGTGGAATTCTAATAGCATCTCCAATAGATGACATAAAATACATAACCACAAAGTGCTAGATGTATACATCAGCCGCTCATCTCTGAACTTAACTGTCGAAACTGAATTTAACTGTTGAAACTGAACTTAACTGTCGAAACTGAATTTTGCTGTCGAAACTAAATTTTACTGTCGAAACTGAACGCACTAGAGGTGAGGCTACACGTCAGTCGACTGACTATTTCATCTCTGGTCAGTCGATTTTGCAGCCGTTGGATACGAAATCAAGGGCCTGCAGTTCATCTTCAACCTCCACCCCCCTGAGCCGCCAGCCACCACCGGCCAAACAGCCGCCCCGCCCGCCCCGAAAACACTCCCCACCGTCGGTCCGCCGCCGCCCCGGCCATCCCTCTAGGCCCCCCCGTGCCGAGCTTTTTCTCCGGCGATCCCCACGCCACCGCCCCACCACCGCCGGTGACCACCGCCCCCACCCTGAACCCTAAGATAGATAGTGGGGTACTTCTCCGGTGAGCCCCCCTCCCCGTTGCGGCTGGTTCTTCCTTAACTCCGGCGAGCCCCCCCACCCCCTGAAAATCGACTGACCCAAAAGTCGATTCAGTCGACTGAAGTGTAGCTAAATCGGAGCAGCATAGAGCAAGAGCGAGAGCAGCAGCAAGAGCAAGAGCAAGAGCAAGAGCAGACCAGGCAGGGGACCGAGAGCAAGAGCAGAGCAGCAGCGCGAGCGAGAGCTAAAGCAGCAGCAGCTCCTACTGATGTGGACGTCGCCGCCGAGGGAGCGACGTTGTGGAGGAAGTGGCCGGCGACACCGCGGTGGATGGAGCCGCGCTGTGTCGGCTCGGGACCGAGCGCCGGCAACACCGTGAGATCGAATCAAGAAGAAAATGCGGCGATTAGTGTACAACCTCTTTGGTGGTGCCGATTAGGCCGCGGCTTCATCCGAGGAAACGGTGATGCTGATGCTCTTCCGGTGGTGTAGGTGAAGACAGCATTGTGGGAATGGAGGTGGCGCGAAAGACGAGGGGAACGTCGGGGCAGCTCCTTGGAGGTGGAGGATGGGGTGGCTGAACCGGCGGGACGACCAGATCGACGACGGATCCTCATCCGGTACGGTGGATGAGGGACGTCCAGGTGTTGCTGTGGACGACGTCGTCGGGGAAGAGGCTCCGGCTGGGTGGCGGACGGAGGAGGGTGTGGGGCTTCGCGGGTTTTCTCGGCCTCGGTGTACGAATGGGTGGGCGGATGGGATGGGAGTGGGGAACCATGGCTTAGGGACGCGCTTGTCCAAAATGTGGGGTAAGTTACGAAAGTACCCCCACCGATTTGAGGCGGTTCTTTCGGTTCAGGGGTATCATGGGCATTTCACGTGTCGGGATTTCACAGGAGGTGGGAGTTTTCGCGCGCGTTGTAATTTTGGAATAGCAAGGCGCGGGTTGAGATGGAGGGAGTTGTCGGAGCACAACGAGACAAAGATATATCTTAAATATTTCGGGCTAACAAGGCGCGGGTTGAAATTTCCGGACAAGCCTAACGTGTACTGTACCAAATCAATTCGCACTACAAATGTCATTCAAAACTTTGAATTCATGTTATGTTCAATTAAAATATTTCGCTACGTGTATAATGCATGCAACCTAGTACTCAAATGAACGTTTTAGTGCATTCCAAACGTATATACTACCGCGCCAATATGAACTAAATTTGAATTCGTTTCTCTATTTGAATAAGATCTACAATAATGATTGTTGTGAAGTCAAAGCGTTTGAATTCGTTTCTCTGTTTTAATAAGATCTACAATCGTCATTATTGTCAAGTTAAACCATCGTTTGTGTATTATCTTCACAGCACACCACATGATTAGTCTCGAGTTACATATGAACTATGTGTACTATATGAACTCGAACTTGATTTTTTGAATCCACTTTATGTTGATTTCAAATCATAGTACATTTCAAGCTCTAGCTAGATCTTCACAAACTAAACCATGTCTCATATGTATAATGTGTTTATCACATTATGTATGGTGCCCCGCCCCCTACGCCTACAAGTATTTAGATGTGAGTTGCAAACACCACACATTACCACAAATTCAAATAAAATGTGAGAATGTTCGATATATAGTATTGTTTAGATTGTTCGATATTTAGTTGTAAGCTGCAAACGCCACACATTATCACAAATTCAGATAAAATGTGAGATTGTTCGATGTATAGTATGGTTTAGATTATTCGACATTTAGCTGTGAGTTGCAAACGCCATGCATTATCACATTATGGTATAACATGTGCAAAACCACAACACGCATATCACCGCTATATTCATGCATGCATATGTTTAAAACACTATGATCTCCTATTCAAATATATGAATCCACTTTCATATCAAATTATGATCTTTGTTAGTCTCTTACACCCACACAATCCTCTAACCTTTGTAGCTACCACTAACTTTCTCTCGTGCATGCACACGCCCTCCCCCTCCCTTGGCATTCTATCCATCGCGCACATTCATTTTCTTCTTCTTTAGGTCGTTCTCCCACAGTCTCCACAACTCCTTTCCGACACACACCGATCGATAAACCTCTCCAGCGATGTCTGCCTACAACATACACACGCACCTTCAATCTCCTCCTTTATGTGTCCTTGCCTCGAGTCTCTCATACAGTCCCACTCACGTGTAAACTCTCGCCCCTCTTTTCATCGATCTCACAACCGCACACTCCTCCCCTATCTAGCTAGTAGCTGGGCCTCTCGCACCACCTTCCTAGCTCCATTCTCTCTGTCTATCCGTCTCGTCGGGCCTTATTTGCCTCTAACAGATGGACGTACACCGATCGATCTCCCGCTATACATCTAGCTAGCTAGGTCCTTATAACTCGTTTTCCCCCACGCGTCGATCGATCTACCTCATTAGTTATGTCTCTCCCTTCCTCCGACAAACAACATTTGATCTACCGATCTAGTTAGGTTTGCTTACCAAACACATGGTTCCCCTTCATCATCCATGGATGTGTCCCGACAGATCTATCACGCACAGGCATACACAAAAACACATCCCCACTCTTATTGATAATATTGCAATTCCACCCTCAGTTTGTCTAGTAGGCCTCTCCCACCATCTTCGAGAAGCAACTCCATCACCCATCCAGCACTCTACCCCTCTCCCTCCATCTCTCTCTCCTCTCTCTCTGTCCCATCCTATTTCCCGTCCTTCAGTTATGTATGGATGTCGACCGATCTCCCTCAAGACATAGCTGGGTCTCTCCTTCTCAACACATATACAAGTCGTTCTACCTCTATAGTTAGTCCTCTGCCTACCCCTCCCCCACCCCCTCGCACACACACACACACCGATACATCGAGCGCTCTAGTCATGTATCCCTGCCACACACAAACTTGACCTATGCCCTCTGACGTTCCGGTAGCTAGGTCAGTCGCCCTATATCTTTGACTTGCACACACACACAATTTCGATGGCTCTCTTCATCGATCTCGCACCCACCCACTTGATCCTCTCTTCGACTCTATCGATATCTATGACCCCTCCCTCTCTTCTCGTGGATTGCCCGACCCTCTATATATGATATGGATAGGCCTCCATTTCACACACATTGGATGCAAAATTTTGTTTGAGATGTCATCGACACATATTCCCACAAATACATTCATGAAATCAACCTCCTCCCCCCCCCAAAAAAACAAAAAACACTCACAAACGCACAAGCCATTTGTCTAGGTTTGTATCTCTCACACACACCCACGTAGGTGGGGGACGTGCATGAAGAGAAGAGGTCCACGCACGGCGCACGTACTCCTGTCTCTTTCCCAACCACACCCGCGCGGGTACACGGTGGAGCTCATTTCTGTACGAAAAGGCAGCCCACGTGGTAACTTGACACGTGTACTGGTTGTCCACTAGATGGAGGGAGGATCGTCTACCACGGGTGAACAAACAAATTGCGACTTGACGCGTTATGTTAAAAAAGAGGCAAACCATGTGGGGCCTACCTTAGAGGCAAGGCTCTATACACTGGAGTACTTTTGATGTGTCCCGTCAACTCGCAGAACGAGGAGAAGCTTGCTTAGTACGCCGTCTCCCCCGCCCACGGGCGCGGTGGCTCGCAGGATGAGGTGAAGCTTGCTTACTACGCCTTACGCCCCCTCCCTCGCCCACGCGCACGGTGGCTCGCAGGACGAGGAGAAAATTTTACTAGTACTCCCTCCGTTTACTCCTCGTCCCTACTACCTTGGTTAGAGAGATTATCATATTGTTTGGAATATATGTCCTTCAGTAGATTTCAATATGAACTACTAGTACATACTCCAAACACTGATGTATATAGACGTATTTTAGAGTGTAGATTCACTCATTTTGCTCCGTATGTAGTCCATATTGAAACAGACGTAATAGTACGCACTCTCCCTCGCCACGTGGTGGACGTGCAGCAATTCATTTGGTCTCATATAGCCAGAACGATATATAGTGCAGTACCATTATTGCTCGACTTCCCGAAGAGGCGAAGAGCCAATCGCAAGGTTAATAGTTTGGAGATGCCAAGCGCAAGGTTTATAGGAGAACGAGTAGTAGGTGCCGCGTCATTTATAAATAATTTTTTTTTCTTCAGTGGCACGTACGCAATATAAATAGGTTCATATGGAGAGAAAAGGAAACCGCTCCACTATATACATAGGCAGGACGAGCCTGCACGGTTGCTTGCTGGGATTGCTCTCTTCAGTTTTCACACTCTCTCGCACAAAACCACTATGGCCACATCTCTAACATCCCGGTGGATCACGTCCGCTGGGGGAAGGGGTGGATGCTTAGTGTAGATGCGGTCGCCGTCGTCGACGGCGAAAACCCACTGTCGGCACGTCCCGATCAGGGGTCCCCGCCATTCTCTCTCACAAAGCCGGTGAGGTTGCCTTCGTCCATTGCTCACTGCCGCGACGTGGGTAGTTGCCTCCTCCCTCCACCCTCCTCTAGGTTGAGCTATGTCCCGACATCCCTCAGGTACAACTCCCTTTACAGCCGGCTTGCACCACTGCTCCAGCTGCCCACATTACTCCATGTGGATATTTCTCTACTTCTTTGCCCCGCACATACCTCTACTGGCTTCTACGTACTGTATTTGTGATGAGTTTATGTCTCATCAACTAGTCCCAGTAATCTTATTCTAATCACGCTTCTTCAATTTCTTTGCCACAGGGATGCTCATCTCGATTTTGGTGAAACTGCACAAAATGATCCGATTGTCAAAGGGTTGCAAACTTCATTTCTTAGGAAGCGCCGACGTTGCCAGCAAATTAAAGCCTGGTTAGGGTTTACGGTTCAAGGGCTAGGGACTGCATGGATCGTTTTTTTCTTTAGTTGTCTCTGTTTCAATGGCTAGGGACTGCATGAGTAGTAGTAGTATTGTACGCCTTACGCTCGCTCCCTTGCCCACGCGCGCGGTGGCTCGCAGGACGAGGAGAAAATTTTACTAGTACTCCCTCCATTTACTCCTCGTCCCTACTACCTTGGTTAGAGAGATTATCATATTGTTTGGAATATATATGTCCTTTAGTAGATTTCAATATGAGCTACTAGTACATACTCCAAACACTGATGTATATAGACGTATTTTAGAGTGTAGATTCACTCATTTTGCTCCGTATGTAGCATAAAGTTGAGACACTTATTTTGGAACGGAGGGAGTACATATTTGCTATGATCTGTCAATCATTGAGATGCAATAGCATGCATGTTAGTCTCCTTTGTATTTGATGAAATGTTGCAACGGGCAACCTTGGACGCAAGATACATGTAACAGAAGCTGGAAGCTTCATAGCATTGTACTATCTTGCTGATAAATTACAGTACGTACTATACAAGTAGTACTATGTAAAGAGTTAGGTGTCGCACGGTGTCCAGAAAATATGGTGATAGTGTGAGGTGGGCCATGTAATCACTGAGCCTGCGTGTTTTCACCGCTCTTGCACTCCTCCGCTGTAAGAATGGAGAAAATTGTAATCTAGTAGTACCTCCTTTCGCCGAAAGCGTGGGACATCCAGCAGTCCTACCACCTCAGTAATAATGACCAATGAGCCGTCAAATCACATAGACCCAGCAGTAAGTTGGACGGACGAAGCAACCATCACTCTTGAATCCGCGTCTCCCTTCAACGCAGTCGCCAGTGAGAGGCCGCATCCGCTCTGCCCGGGCATGAATGCGACACCGATTCTTTGGAGTGGCGCTGATCGTTTCGGGCGGGAAGCACGCGCGGGCGATGGAGGGGCTTTGGGTGGGCCAGGATGGTCAGGAGCGGGCGTGGCAGCTGTCCGCCGGTCCCTACCGGACGCCCGGAAACGAGAGGATGCACCGACTCTCGCGGCTAAAATCATACACTACACACCATCTCTCTATAGGAGTAGGTCGATCTGTCGCTCTCTCTAACACACACATGCTGTTAAACACACACACGCACACGCACATGCACACACAGGTTCACAGAATAGGAAAATCGTGCGAGTGCGAAGCCACAGGAAGTGAGATACAAATGGAGTGCGTACAAGAAGAGAAGAGGCATCTCTTAGTTGTTTGGATTAATTGTTGCGTTTAGAGACAGAAATCGGGGCTTTGATTGGAGGAATGACCGGTCAAGTTTCTCCTTCTCCTCCAATCTGCTTGCACCTTGGTCCCGCTGCACCTTCTAACGTGACTTATTACACCTAGACGAAGGGAGTCGTACGAGATACGGTGGAACACTGACTTAGGTCGAATACAAGTGCCCAAAATTGTGTGCATGTTATAATAAGGATTCACTTAAAATAGTACGTGAGCGAATAGAGGGATCAATTGGACAGTGTTCCCGAGCAGTAGCGAGATGTGTGAGGTAAGATACACCGCCGGCGCTTTTAATTTTTCTTATTAATTTGTTTGTTTCACCCTCTGACTGGTGGGACCCAACGTACTACGTGGAGAGAGGTAAGGTGACTAAGGCTGCATTATTTCTGCACCACTGTGGATAGTCTTACCACCAAAGCCACATGACACGATTATGATTTAAATCCCAATGACTCCCACACACACACACACAAAAACACGGCATGCTTGTCACACGAATGCAGGAATGTATAAAAGGTTATTTTCCTCTCGTTGAACATAACGGGAGGGTTGTGTAGCTGGTTAGCCTGTTCGCTCATCAAACTTGAGGTCTCGGGTTCGATAACTACACTTGAGCATAATTCGTGCCAGGAGGATTCTTTGACTGGTCAAAATGGATGGATACGGAGCTATACGATCTCGTAGTGACCGTATAATCACCTCATCACGTATAAGCTGCAGCCTCGGCGCTTGTTTTCTAGGGTTTGCACTCTTCACACTCTCTCCAGTATATATATACACGTTGGAGCCTCAGCGCTTGTAGTTGCTCTCTTCACACTCTCTCACCCTCTCCAGATCTAAACAAGACTTCGTTGGCCTCTCTCTCCCCTCACTGTTGGTCTGCTTGTAGTTCCTCTCTTCACACTCTCTCACCCTCTCCAGATCTAAACAAGACTTCGCTGGCCTCTCTCTCTCTCCCCTCACTGCTGCTCAAAGAGCCGTCCGCCGGGAAGGGAAGGAGGCTTAACGCTGTCGCTGTCGGCGAGGGAGGGAATCCACTACCGGTGCAGTTGTTCACTTTCACCCAGCGGCGGTGCGGGAGGGCCTCCGACCCCTTCTTCTTCGCTGCCATACATAGTGTGGGTCGCACGGCCTCCGGTCGCCCACCGAACCACACCCCAAGAACCTTAAGGTATAATTTACTTATTCCACATGCATTACTCTAGCTGCATGTGGGCTTTTTCCGCTTCTGCACTTGAATCTAGGTGTTGGATCAAACAGGAAAGTAGTGGGGAAAGTTGTATACCGTGAATCTAGGATGTGGTTCAAAGAGGAAAGGAATGGGGGAAAGTAGTGGGAAAAGTTGTATAGCATGAATCTAGGACGTGGTTCAAAAAGGAAAGGAAGGGGGAAAGTAGTGTGGAAAGTTGTATCGCATGAATCTAAGACGTGGTTCAAAGAGGACAGGAATGGGGGAAAGTAGTGGGGAAAGTTGTATAGCATAAATCTAGGACGTGGTTCACAGTGGAAAGGAAGTGGGGAAAGTACTAGTACAGACTGGCTATCCAGCACCTACGTTGGTCGAAAAGGGAAAACAATGACAAACGCAGTACGCACATCTGTAACAAACTGATCTTTTGTTTTGGGGGACAAGGCTGTAGAGTTTGAGCAGGACTAGATTTGCTGCGCTCACATAGGGAAAGGTGTCTAAATATAACAAAACTGGGACCAACACAAATATGCTCCTTGGTTGTTTGTTCTTTGTTGCAACAGACTGTGCATCACCCCAGTACATCGGTAGATGCACATGGTGCTGGTGCGTCCACTGTCCCGTGCAACTCTTTAGCTGTTGTTAATCTAAGGCTCTGTTTGGTTAAAAAATCCCTAGTCCCTACCTGCTTGGTGCTACCTCTTGAGCACTGCGTTGGTTTTCCCTTGAAGAGGAAAGGGTGATGCAGCAAAGTAGCATAAGTATTTCCCTCAGTTTTTGAGAACCAAGGTATCAATCCAGTAGGAGGCCACGCACGAGTCCCTCACACCTACACAAACAAATAAATCCTTGCAACCAACGCGATAAGGGGTTGTCAATCCCTACACGGTCACTTACGAGAGTGAGATCTGATAGATATGATAAAATATATTTTTTGGTATTTTTATGATAAAGATGCAAAGTAAAATAGAAGCAAAATAAAAGGCAATGGAAATAGCTTGTTGATGGGAGATTAATATGATGGAAAATAGACCCGGGGGCCATAGGTTTCACTAGTGGCTTCTCTCAAGAGCATAAGTATTACGGTGGGTGAACAAATTACTGTTGAGCAATTGACAGAATTGAGCATAGTTATGAGAATATCTAGGTATGATCATGTATATAGGCATCACGCCCGAGACAAGTAGACCGACTCCTGCCTGCATCTACCACTATTACTCCACACATCAACCGCTATCCAGCATGCATTTAGAGTATTAAGTTCATAAAAACAGAGTAACGCTTTAAGCAAGATGACATGATGTAGAGGGATAAACTCATGCAATATGATATAAACCCCATCTTGTTATCCTCGATGGCAACAATACAATACGTGCCTTGCTGCCCCTACTGTCACTGGGAAAGGACACCGCAAGATTGAACCCAAAGCTAAGCACTTCTCCCATTGCAAGAAAGATCAATCTAGTAGGCCAAACCAAACTGATAATTCTAAGAGACTTGCAAAGATAACCAATCATACATAAAAGAATTCAGAGAAGATTCAAATATTGTTCATAGATAAACTTGATCATAAACCCACAATTCATCGGTCTCAACAAACACACCGCAAAAGAAGATTACATCAAAAAATCTCCACGAGAAAGGGGGATAACATTGTATTGAGATCCAAAAAGAGAGAAGAAGCCATCTAGCTAATAACTATGGACCCGAAGGTCTGAGGTAAACTACTCACACATCATCGGAGAGGCTATGGTGTTGATGTAGAAGCCCTCCGTGATCGATGCCCCCTCCGGCGGAGCTCCGGAACAGGCCCCAAGATGGGATCTCACGGGTACAGAAGGTTGCGGCGGTGGAATTAGGTTTTTGGCTCCGTATCCGATAGTTTGGGGGTAGGTAGGTATATATAGGAGGAAGGAGTACGTCGGTGGATCAACAGGGGGCCCACGAGGGTGGAGGGCGCGCCTGGGGGGGGGGGGGGTAGGCGCCCCCCTACCTCGTGCCCTCGTGGTTGATGTCTTGACGTAGGATCCAAGTCCTCTGGATCACGTTCGTTCCAAAAATCACGTTCCCGAAGGTTTCATTCCGTTTGATATTCTTTTTCTGCGAAACTCTGAAATAGGCAAAAAACAGCAATTCTCGGCTGGGCCTCTGGTTAATAGGTTAGTCCCAAAAATAATATAAAAGTGTATAATAAAGCCCAATAATGTCCAAAACAGAATATAATATAGCATGGAACAATAAAAAATTATAGATACGTTGGAGACGTATCAAGCATCCCCAAGCTTAATTCCTGCTCGTCCTCGAGTAGGTAAATGATAAAAATAGAATTTTTGATGTGGAATGCTACCCGGCATAATTTCAATATAATTCTTCTTATTGTGGCATGAATGTTCAGATTTGATATGATTCAAGATAAAAGTTTAATGTTGACATAAAAACAATGATACTTCAAGCATACTAACTAAGAAATTATGTCTTATCAAAATAACATAGCCAAACAAGTTATCCCTACAAAATCATATAGACTGGCTATGCTCCATCTTCCCCACACAAAATATTCATATCATGTACGACCCCGGTTTTGGCCAAGCAATTGGTTCATACTTTTAACGCGCTTCAGCCTTTTCAAATCTTATGCAATACATGAGCGCAAGCCATGGATATAGCACTATGGTGGAATAAGGTATAATGGTAGGGGTTATGTGGGAAGACAAAAAAGCAGAAAGTCTCACATCAACGAGGCTAATCAACGGGCTATGGAGTGATACGTCTCCAACGTATCTATAATTTATGAAGTATTCATGCTATTATATTATCCATCTTGGATGTTTTATGGGCTTTACTCCAGAGCCCAATGCCAGTTCCTACTTTTTTCCCTCGTTTCAGTCTTTCGAAGAAAAGGAATATCAAACGGAGTCGAAACGGAATGAAACCTTCTGGAGAAGTTATTTTTGGAAAGAAAGCAACCCGAGAGACTTGGAGTCCACGTCAAGAAAGCAACAAGGAAGGCACGAGGTAGGGGGGCGCGCCCTCCACCCTCGTGGGCCCCTCGTGGCTCCCCTGACGTATTTCTTCCGCCTATATATATATCCATATACCCTAAAACGACCGGGAACAGAATAGATCGGGAGTTCCACCACCGCAAGCCTCTATAGCCACCAAAAACCAATCGGGACCCTGTTCCGGCACCCTGCCGGAGGGGGGATCCCTCACCGGTGGCCATCTTCATCATCCCGGCGCTCTCCATGACGAGCAGGGAGTAGTTCACCCTCGGGGCTGAGGGTATGTACCAGTAGCTATGTGTTTGATCTCTCTCTCGAGTTCTTGATTTGGCACGATCTTGATGTATCGCGAGCTTTGCTATTATAGTTGGATCTTATGTTGCTTCTCCCCCTCTACTCTCTTGTAATGGATTGAGTTTTCCCTTTGAAGTAATCTTATCGGATTGAGTCTTTAATGATTTGAGAACACTTGATGTATGTCTTGCCGTGCGTATCTGTGGTGACAATGGGATATCACGTGATTCACTTGATGTATGTTTTGGTGATCAACTTGCGGGTTCCGCCCATGAACCTATGCATAGGGGTTGGCACACGTTTTCATCTTGATTCTCCGGTAGAAACTTTGGGGCACTCTTTGAGGTTCTATGTGTTGGTTGAGTAGATGAATCTGAGATTGTGTGATGCATATCGTATAATCATACCCACGGATACTTGAGGTGACATTGGAGTATCTAGGTGACATTAGGGTTTTGGTTGATTTGTGTCTTAAGGTGTTATTCTAGTACGAACTCCAGAACTGTTTGTGACACTTATAGGAATAGCCCAACAGATTGATTGGAAAGAATAACTTTGAGGTGGTTTCATACCCTACCATAATCTCTTCGTTTGTTCTCCGCTATTAGTGACTTTGAGTGACTCTTTGTTGCATGTTGAGGGATAGTTATATGATTCAATTATGTTATTATTGTTGAGAGAACTTGCACTAGTGAAAGTATGAACCCTAGGCCTTGTTTCCTAGCATTGCAATACCGTTTGTGCTCACTTTTATCATTAGTTACCTTGCTGTTTTTATATTTTCAGATTACAAAAACCTATATCTACCATCCATATTGCACTTGTATCACCATCTCTTCGCCGAACTAGTGCACCTATGCAATTTACCATTGTATTGGGTGTGTTGGGGACACAAGAGACTCTTTGTTATTTGGTTGCAGGGTTGTTTGAGAGAGACCATCTTCATCCTACACATCCCACGGATTGATAAACCTTAGGTCATCCACTTGAGGGAAATTTGCTACTGTCCTACAAACCTCTGCACTTGGAGGCCCAACAACGTCTACAAGAAGAAGGTTGCGTAGTAGACATCAAGCTAGTTTCTGGCGCCGTTGCCGGGGAGGTGAGTGCTTGAAGGTATATCTTTAGATCTTGCAATCGAATCTTTTTGTTTCTTGTTTTAGCACTAGTTTAGTTTATAAAAGAAAACTACCAAAAAATGGAATTGAGTCTGTCTCATACGCTTCATCTTTTTAATATCTTTCGTGAGAATGATGGAAAAGAAAATTGTGCCAAAGTGTTAGAAGAAGAATGCATTAAAATGTTTGGCAATAAATCTTTGAATGATGAGCATGATTGCAATGTTGTTAGTATGAACTCTTTGAATATCCATAGTACTAATGATGATTGCACTAGTTATGATGAAAACGTCTCCTATAAACATGTCAATTTTTGTGGAGTGCATTGGGTTTTCAAGTACACATCAAATAGAGAAGATAGATATTGCAAGAGGCATAAGCATTTAGAAACTAAATTGTTGCAAGAAAGGCTAGATGTTTGTGCTGAAAATTTAAATTTTCTTGGCCATACTTGTGAACTTTGCAATGAACGGGGTCATTTAACTATCTGATGCAAATTGTTTCATGATCTAATCGTGTCCAAAAATTGTGATGACTTTATTTCCCTTGCACATTATAATGAACATAGTTTTCTTATGGGTTACGAAGAAATAAAACGCATAACTAACTATCTTCCAGAAGTTGCCCGTTATAAACTTCTTGGATTTGATCTAGAAGAAATTTATATGTATTGTGCGGTGAATTGCATTGAAAATCCTTATATTGCCAATTACATAAAGAAAAGAAAACAAATAGAGGATGAAGAGAATACTAACGAAAGGGAAGAGACTTCCCAATATCCTCCTATTATTTCTTATGATGAATCAGGTAACGAGGAGGAGCCTTCTATTCAACCAATCTCATTAATAAGGAGCTCCAAAAATAGGATTGAACCCACACATGATGTGGTGAAGAAGAAGAAAAGGAAAAGGAAGATAGGTAAAAAAGACATCTCTCCCAAATGATGTTGCTCCTATCATTGTTGTGCCTCATGAAAATGAATCAAAAATAATTGTGGAAGATGATGCACTTGATGATGATCTCGTTATGCCTATTGCTTGTTGTGATGATTATGATTGGGAAGATAATGATACCTCTTATGATCTTGAAAATCTTTTTGGCACTTGCTTGGAAGAATATGATAATTGCTATACTATTGGTGTTATCCATACTATTAATGGTGAGAGTGATTATTCTTATGATATGAAAAGGCCCAAGCTTGGGGATGCTATGTTTGATGAAGATGATGTTTTTGAGAATATATTTGCTGCAATTAATGTTTGTCCCAAGCTTGGGGAGGCTATGTTTAATGAAGATGATATTTTTAGTCTCCCAAGTTTTGATATGCAAATTTATAATGATGATAGCATGCCTCCTACTTATGATGATTATATTGATGAAAGTGGGTTTGGAAGAGTGTCAACTTTAGGAAGTAGTGATCCCACAATATTGGAGGATGTTGAATCTTATTGTGATAATTATGAAAGTGGATTTGGAGAGGTCATGACTTTATTTAGTGATGATTCCACTATCTTGGAAGAGGTTTCAATCGATTATGATGAGAACAAAGTTGCTACTTATGATGATTACTGTGATGAAACTTATGCTATAAAAAGCAGTGATGATTATATTTATAAAACTTGTCATGATTATGATTACCCTTTTTCTGAACATTACTCTTTTAATGTGGAAACAATTTATAGTATTCAAGTCTCTTATGATACTCCCGCTATTTCGAATGAAATGAATTTTGCTTATGTGGAGAGTAATAAAATTTCCATGCAAGTAGATCATGGAAAGAATGCTTTAGGTGCTGGTTATATTGTTGAATTCATTCATGATGCTACTGAAAATTATTATGAGAGAGGATCATATGCTTCTACATATTGCAATAATATCAAGTTTCCTCTCTATGTGTTTAAAATCTTGAAGTTATGCTTGTTTTACCTTCCTATGCTAGTTGATTATTGTTCCCATAAGTTGTTTGCTCACAAAATCCCTATGCATAGGAAGTGGGTTAGACTTAAATGTGCTAGTCATATTCTTCATGATGCTCTCTTTGTGTTTCAATTCCTATCCTTTATGTGAGCATCATTGAAATCATCATGCCTAGCTAGGGGCGTTAAACGTTAGCGCTTGTTGGGAGGCAACCCAACTTTATTTTTGTTTCTTGATTTTTGGTTCTTTTTAGTAATAAATAATCCATCTAGCTTCTGTTTAGATGTAGTTTTGTGTTTTAATTAGTGTTTGTGCCAAGTAGAACCTTTGGGAAGACTTGGGTGAAGTCTTTATGATCTTGCTGTAAAAAACAGAAACTTTAGCGCTCACGAGATTAGCCAAATTTTTTTACTGGAGAGTGCTATTTAGTTGATTCTTTTTGCAGATGATTACTAGACAAATTACTCAGGTCCACCAATTTATTTTAGAATTTTTGGAGTTCCAGAAGTTTGCTTTAGTTACATATTACTACAGACTGTTCTGTTTTTGACAGATTCTGTTTTTCATGTGTTGTTTGCTTATTTTGATGAATCTATGGCTAGTAAAATAGTTTATAAACCATAGATAAGTTGGAATACAGTAGGTTTAACACCAATATAAATAAAGAATGAGTTCATTACAGTACCTTGAAGTGGTTTTTTTTTCTTTCGCTAACGGAGCTTACGAGTTTTCTGTTAAGTTTTGTGTTGTGAAGTTTTCAAGTTTTGGGTAAAGATTCGATGGACTATGGAATAAGGAGTGGCAAGAGCCTAATATTGGGGATGCCCAAGGCACCCCAAGGTAATATTCAAGGACAACCATGAGCCTAAGCTTGGGGATGCCCCGGATGGCATCCCCTCTTTCGTCTTCGTTCATCGGTAACTTTACTTGGAGCTATATGTGTTTTGCTTGGAGCGTTATTTTATTTTCTTTTGTTTTGTTTGCTGTTAGTTGGAATAATGTTTTGCATCTCTATTTTCAATAAAATGTCAAGGATAGCCTTTACCATGCTTATTTTGCAAGTATACATGTTGCTGTTTTAAAACAGAAAGTTTACCGCTGTTGCAAAAATTCCCTAGAAAAGTCAGAATGTGATAAAATGTTGAAACCTTTTGCATAATAAGCTCTGATAAATTTACTACAGTGGGAATTTTCTTTCATAATTTTTGGAGATAGGGAAGTATAATGAATCTTGCATTCTTTACAGACTGTACTGTTTTGGCAGATTGCTGTTATGTTTGCATTGTTTGCATATGTTTGCTTGTTTAATAATTCTATTTGAGGATAGGAGTATTAAATATGCAGAGGAATTTAGTATGCAATGTTGAATAATAATTTAGTGATTTTTTACAGTAGAAAATGATAAGGTTTTTGCATTGGTTTATACTAACTTATCTCACGAGTCCTTGTTGAGTTTTGTGTGGATGAAGCTTTTGAGATTTAGGGAGACCGTGATATAAAAGGAATTAAGGAGACACAAAAGCTCAAGCTTGGGGATGCACAAGGCACCCCAAGATATTATTTCAAGAAGTCTCAAGCATCTAAGCTTGGGGATGCCCCGGTAGGCATCCCACCTTTCTTCTTCAACAACTATCGGTTAGTATCGGTTGAACCTAAGTTTTTGCTTTTTTCACATTAGTTGTGCTATCCTTGCAATGTAGTTTTATTTTGTTTTGCTTGTTGTTTGAATAAAATACCAAGATCTGAAATTCTTAAATGATAGAGAGTCTTCACATAGCTACATAATTATTTAACTACTCATTGATCTTCACTTATATCTTTTTGGAGTAGTTTGTCATTTACTCGTGTGCTTCACTTATATCCTATGAGTAAATAGTTGAATGATTTGAATGTCATAAATCTGAAATTATATATGCTTCATATGCCTTTCCCATGGGGAGTAATGACTTCAGATATAAGAAGTAGAGGTGGTAAATTTATTGAAGGTTAGCAAACTTTGTATTGGTCACTTGAACAATTCATGAAAGAATATTGAAGGAAGAGAGATTTCACATATAATACTATCTTGGACATCTTCTATGATTGTGAGCCCCATTAATTATTTTCAAACCTGAGCAAATTAGTTGAAGTTGGACAAGAAAGACAACATAATGAGTTATGCTTGGGTATATTTGTATAAGTTATATTGTTTTGGATCCTCTAACATGTGGTGCTTGCTATTTAGAATCCTTTGCTAGCCAAAATATCTGTACTAAGCGGGAATACTGCTTGTGCATCCAAACTCCTTGAACCAAGTTTCTTCCATGAGTGTCCACCATATCTACCTATATGCGGTATTTATCTGCCGTTCCAAGTAAATTTGCATGTGCCAAACTCTAAACCTTCAAAGAATAATCTGTTTTGTATGCCCGAATCGCTCATGTAGCGACTACGGGTTAGCAGTATCTTCCATGCTAGGTGGGTTATTCTCACGATGAGTGGACTCCGCTCATCATTCATGAGAAAATGGCTGGTAACTGGGATGCCCAGTCCCATGATCAAAAGATCAAAATCAAATAAAATATAATTGCAAACAAAACTCCCTCAGGTTTGATGTTAGTTGGAGGCACCCGTTGTTTCGGGCAAGCCATGGATTGATGATTGTTGGTGGAGGGGGAGTAAAAATCTTTACCTTTCTGTTTGGGAACCGCCTATAATGTATGTAGTATGGAAGATATTGGGAACTCTTGGTCGTTATGTTGACAATGAAAGCATACCTCTCAAAATTATTTTCATCTCTGTTTTTGCTTCGAGCTCTGGCACCTCTGCAAATCCCTGCTTCCCTCTACGAAGGGCCTATCTTTTACTTTTATGCAAGAGTCAGTAGTATTCCTTCTCATTCCAACCTACTCTTTAGTTGGCAAGCATCATGTGATGGAAAGATCTAAGCATATATGGCCATTCAAATATATTTGAGCATGAATTATTATTGTCGACATTACCCTTGAGGTAAAAGGTTGGGAGGCGAAACATTAAGCCCCTATCTTTCTCTGTGTTTGATGAATACTATTTGTTCTAAAAATATGCTTTGAGTGGTAGCAATCATGGAAGACTAAATGATAGTTGAGTATGTGAAGTTTGCTGAATCAAAGCTCTGACATAGACTCTTCCTGAAAATAAGATGAATTGTAATTGTTTGATGACTAATAACACGGTTTGTTAGTTTTCAAGAAGGTTTATGATCTATACTTTAACATCTGAATAGTTTGTTACTTGATCATGAAAAGTTCTATGAGTTGAGCTACTGTTATGACATATAATGATGCTAGAAAAAGTGATTGAAATTATCATTGATCAAACTTATGCACCTGCTAGCATTCACACTTCATAAATTCTTTCTTTTATCATTTACCTACTTGAGGACGAGCAGGAATTAAGCTTGGGGATGCTGATACGTCTCCAACAGATCTATAATTTATGATGTATTCATGCTATTATATTATCCATCTTGGATGTTTTATGGGCTTTACTATGCACTTTTATATTATTTTTGGGACTGACCTATTGACCCAGAGCCCAGTGCCAGTTCCTGTTTTTTCCCTTGTTTCAGTGTTTCGAAGAAAAGGAATATCAAACGGAGTCGAAACGGAATGAAACCTTCTGGAGAAGTTATTTTTGGAAAGAAAACAACCCGGGAGACTTGGAGTCCACGTCAAGAAAGCAACGAGGAAGGCACGAGGCAGGGGGGCGCGCCCACCCCCCCTGGGCGCGCCCTCCACCCTCGTGGGGCCCTCGTGGCTCCCCTAACATATTTCTTTCGCCTATATATATCCATATACCCTAAAACGATCGGGGAACAGAATAGATCGGGAGTTCCGCCGCCGCAAGCCTCTGTAGCCACCAAAAACCAATCGGGACCCTGTTCCGGCACCCTGCCGGAGGGGGGATCCCTCACCGGTGGCCATCTTCATCATCCCGGCGCTCTCCATGACGAGCAGGGAGTAGTTCACCCTCGGGGCTGAGGGTATGTACCAGTAGCTATGTGTTTGATCTCTCTCTCCTGTTCTTGATTTGGCACGATCTTGATGTATTGCGAGCTTTGCTATTATAGTTGGATCTTATGTTGCTTCTCCCCCTCTACTCTCTTGTAATGGATTGAGTTTTCCCTTCGAAGTAATCTTATCGGATTGAGTCTTTAATGATTTGAGAACACTTGATGTATGTCTTGCCGTGCGTATCTGTGGTGACAATGGGATATCACGTGATTCACTTGATGTATGTTTTGGTGATCAACTTGCGGGTTCCGCCCATGAACCTATGCATAGGGGTTGGCACACGTTTTCATCTTGATTCTCCGGTAGAAACTTTGGGGCACTCTTTGAGGTTCTATCTGTTGGTTGAATAGATGAATCTGAGATTGTGTGATGCATATCGTATAATCATACCCACGGATACTTGAGGTGACATTGGAGTATCTAGGTGACATTAGGGTTTTGGTTGATTTGTGTCTTAAGGTGTTATTCAAGTATGAACTCTAGGGCTGTTTGTGACACTTATAGGAATAGCCCAACGGATTGATTGGAAAGAATAACTTTGAGGTGGTTTCGTACCCTACCATAATCTCTTCGTTTGTTCTCCGCTATTAGTGACTTTGGAGTGACTCTTTGTTGCATGTTGAGGGATAGTTATATGATTAAATTATGTTATTATTGTTGAGAGAACTTGCACTAGTGAAAGTATGAACCCTAGGCCTTGTTTCCTAGCATTGCAATACCGTTTGTGCTCACTTTTATCATTAGTTACCTTGCTGTTTTTATATTTTCAGATTACAAAAACCTATATCTACCATCCATATTGCACTTGTATCACCATCTCTTCGCCGAACTAGTGCACCTATACAATTTACCACTGTATTGGGTGTGTTGGGGACACAAGAGACTCTTTGTTATTTGGTTGCAGGGTTGTTTGAGAGAGACCATCTTCATCCTACGCCTCCCACGGATTGATAAACCTTAGGTCATCCACTCGAGGGAAATTTGCTACTGTCCTACAAACCTCTGCACTTGGAGGCCCAACAACGTCTACAAGAAGAAGGTTGCATAGTAGACATCATGGAGATGCCCATCAATTGATGTTAATGCGAGGAGTAGGGATTGCCATGTAACGGATGCACTAGAGCTATAAGTGTATGAAAGCTCAAAAAGAAACTAAGTGGGTGTGCATCCAACTTGCTTGCTCACGAAGATCTTGGGCATTTGAGGAAGCCCGTCATTGGAATATACAAGCCAAGTTCTATAATGAAATTTCCCACTAGTATATGAAAGTGACAAAATGAGAGACTCTCTATTATGAAGATCACGGTGCTACTTTGAAGCACAAGTGTGGTAAAAGGATAGTAACATTGTCCCTTCTCTCTTTTTCTCTCATCATTTTTTTATTTGGGCCTTTTCTCTTTTTTTTATGGCCTCTTTTTTTTTAGTCCGGAGTCTCATCCCGACTTGTGGGGGAATCATAGTCTCCATCATCCTTTCCTCACTTGGGACAATGCTCTAATAATGATGATCATCACACTTTTATTTACTTACAACTCATGAATTACAACTCAATACTTAGAACAAAATATGACTCTATATGAATGCCTCCGGCGGTGTACCGGGATATGCAATGAATCAAGAGCGACATGTATGAAAGAATTATGAACGGTGGCTTTGCCACAAATACAATGTCAACTACATGATTATGCAAAGCAATATGACAATAATGGAGTATGTCATGAGAAATGAAACGGTGGAAAGTTGCATGGCAATGTATCTCGAAATGGCTATGGAAATGCCATGATAGGTAGGTATGGTGGCTGTTTTGAGGAAGATATAAGGAGGTTTATGTGTGATAGAGCATATCATATCATGGGGTTTGGATGCACCGACGAAGTTTGCACCAACTCTCAAGGTGAGAAAGGGCAATGCGCGGTACCGAAGAGGCTAGAAAATTGCGGAAAGGTAAGTGTGCGTATAATCCATGGACTCACATTAGTCATAAAGAACTCATATACTTATTGCAAAAATTTATTAGCCCTCGAAGCAAAGTACTACTACGCATGCTCCTAGGGGAAGGGTTGGTAGGAGTTAACCATCGTGCGATCCCGACCGCCACACAAAGGAAGACAATCAACAAATACTTCATGCTCCGACCTCGTTACATAACGGTTCACCATACGTGCATGCTACGGGAATCACAAACTCCAACACATGTATTTTTCAATTCCACAATTACTCAACTAGCACAACTATGATATTACTACCTTTATATCTCAAAACAATTATCAAGCATCAAATTTCTCATGATATTAATTAAAGAAAATTTCCATGCTATTTTAAGACTCTCAAAATAATATAAGTGAACATGAGAGATCAATAGTTTTTATAAAACAAATCCACCATCGTGCTCTAAAAGATATAAGTGAAGCACTAGAGCAAAAACTATATAGCTCAAAAAATATAAGTGAAGCACATAGAGTATTCTAATAAATTCCGAATCAAGTGTGACTCTCTTAAAAGGTGTGTACAGCAAGGATGATTGTGGTAAACTAACAAATAAAGACTCAAATAATACAAGACGCTCCAAGCAAAACACATATCATGTGGTGAATAAAAATATAGCTCCAAGTAAAGTTACCGATGGAAGTAGATGAAAGAGGGGATGCCTTCCGGGGCATCCCCAAGCTTTGGCTTTTAGGTGTCCTTAGATTATCTTGGGGTGCCATGGGCATACCCAAGCTTACGCTCTTTCCACTCCTTGTTCCATAATCCATCAAATCTTTCACCCAAAACTTGAAAACTTCACAACACAAAACTCAGCAGAAAATCTCGTAAGCGCCGTTAGCGAAAGAAAACAAAAGACCACTTCAAGGTACTGTAATGAACTCATTATTTATTTATATTGGTATTAAACCTACTGTATTCCAACTTATCTATGGTTTATAAACTATTTTACTAGCCATAGATTCATCAAAATAAGCAAACAACACACGAAAAACAGAATCTGTCAAAAACAGAATAGTCTGTAGTAATCTGTAACTAACACAAACTTCTGGAACTCCAAAAATTCATCCAAAATAGGACGACCTAGACAATTTGTTTATTGATCAGCAGCAATTGTAATCAATATTTTATCAAGTTCTGGTGATTTTTAACAATTATTTTCGTGAACAGAAAGTTTCTGGAATTTTCAGCAAGATCAAATAACTATCATCCAAGAAGATCCTATAGGTTAAACTTGGCACAAACACTAATTAAAACATAAAAACACATCTAACCAGAGGCTGGATCAAATATTTATTCCTAAACAGAAGCAAAAAGCAAAAAACTAAAAATAAAATTGGGTTGCCTCCCAACAAGCGCTATCGTTTAACGCCCCTAGCTAGGCATAAAAGCAAGGATAGATCTAGGTATTTCCATCTTTGGTAGGCAATCCATAAGTGGCTCTCATAATATATTAATAAGGTAATTTTATTTTCTTTCTAGGGAAGTGTTCCATGCCTTTCTTTAATGGAAATTGGAATCTAATATTCCCTTCCTTCATATCAATAATTGCACCAATCGTTCTAAGGAAAGGTCTACCAAGAATAATAGGACATGAAGGATTGCAATCTATGTCAAGAACAATAAAGTCTATGGGCACATAGTTCCTATTTGAAACAATAAGAACATAATTAATTCTTTCCATAGGTTTCTTAATAGTGGAATCCGCAAGGTGCAAGTTTAAAGAGCAATCATCAAATTCACGGAAACCTAATAAATCACATAAAGTTTTTGGAATCGTGGAAACACTAGCACCCAAATCACACAAAGCATAGCATTCATGATCCTTAATTTTAATTTTAATAGTAGGTTCCCACTCATCATAAATTTTTCTAGGGATAGAAACTTCCAACTCAAGTTTTTCTTCGTAAGATTGCATCAAAGCATCAACGATATGTTTGGTAAAGGCTTTATTTTGACTATAAGCATGAGGAGAATTTAGCATGGATTGCAACAAGGAAATACAATCTATCAAAGAGAAATTATCATAATTAAATTCCTTGAAATACAAAATAGTGGGTTCATTAATATCTAGAGTTTTGATCTCTTCAATCCCACTTTTATCAATTTTAGCATCAAGATCTAAAAACTCTGAATTTCTGGAACGCCTTCTAGGTAAAAGTGGATCATATTCAGTCCCATCATTATCAAGATTCATATTTCAAAACAAAGATTTAATAGGGGACACATTAATAACTTTTAGATCTTCATATTTATTTTCATAGAAATTTGAAGAACACGCTTTCACAAAGCAATCTTTCATAGCACGTATCCTAGCGGTTCTTTCTTTGCACTCATCAATGGAAATTCTCATGGCTTTGAGAGACTCATTGATATCATGCTTAGGAGGAATAGATCTAAGTTTTAAAGAATCAACATCAAGAGAAATTCTATCAACGTTCCTAGCTAATTCATCAACTTTAAGCAATTTTTCTTCAAGCAAAGCATTGAAATTCTTTTGCGAATTCATAAATTCCTTAACACTAGTCTCAAATTCAGAAGGCATCTTATTAAAGTTTCCATAAGAATTGTTGTAGGAATTACCATAATTATTAGAGGAATTACTAGGATAAGGCCTAGGATTAAAGTTTCCTCTATACGCATTGTTACCAAAATTATTCCTACCAACAAAATTCACATCCATAGGTTCATTATTATTCTCAATCAAAGTAGACAAAGGCATATCATTAGGATCAGAAGAAACCCTCTTAGTAGCAAATAATTTCATAAGTTCATCCATCTTTCCACTCAAAACATTAATTTCTTCTATCACATGCACTTTTTTATTAGTAGATCTTTCAGTGTGCCATTGAGAATAATTAACCATAATATTATCTAGGAGTTTAGTAGCTTCTCCTAAAGTGATTTCCATAAAAGTGCCTCCCGCGGCCGAATCTAAAAGATTTCTAGAAGCAAAATTCAATCCGGCATAAATTTTTTGTATAATCACCCACAAATTCAAACCATGCGTAGGGCAATTACGTATCATTAATTTCATCCTCTCCCAAGCTTGTGCAACATGTTCATGATCAAGTTGCTTAAAATTCATAATATCGTTTCTAAGAGAGATGATCTTAGTGGGAGGAAAATATTTAGAGATAAAAGCATCTTTGCACTTATTCCAAGAATCAATACTATTTTTAGGCAAAGATGAAAACCAAGCTTTAGCACGATCTCTAAGCGAAAAAGGAAAGAGCTTCAATTTAACAATATCATTGTCCACATCTTTCTTCTTTTGCATATCACACAAATCAACGAAGCTATTTAGATGGGTAGCGGCATCTTCACTAGGAAGGCCGGCGAATTGATCTTTCATGACAAGATTCAACAAAGCAGCATTGATTTCACAAGATTTAGTATCGGTAAGAGGAGCAATAGGAGTGCTAAGAAAATCATTGTTGTTGGTATTGGTGAAGTCACACAATTTAGTATTATCTTATGCCATCGTGACAAACAAGCAATCCAACACACGAGCAAACAAGAAGCAAGCGAAAAAGACGAACTGAAAAGAGAGGGCGAATAAAATGGCAAGGGTGAAGTGGGGGAGAGGAAAACGAGAGGCAAATGGCAAATAATGTAGTGTGGGAGAAAAGGGTTTGTGATGGGTACTTGGTATGTTGACTTTTGCGTAGACTCCCCGGCAACGGCGCCAGAAATCCTTCTTGCTACCTCTTGAGCACTGCGTTGGTTTTCCCTTGAAGAGGAAAGGGTGATGCAGCAAAGTAGCGTAAGTATTTCCCTCAGTTTTTGAGAACCAAGGTATCAATCCAGTAGGAGGCCACGCACGAGTCCCTCACACCTACACAAAAAAATAAATCCTCGCAACCAACGCGACAAGGGGTTGTCAATCCCTACACGGTCACTTACGAGAGTGAGATCTGATAGATATGATAAAATAATATTTTTGGTATTTTTATGATAAAGATGCAAAGTAAAATAGAAGCAAAATAAAAGGCAATGGAAATAGCTTGTTGATGGGAGATTAATATGATGGAAAATAGACCCGGGGGCCAAGGTTTCACTAGTGGCTTCTCTCAAGAGCATAAGTATTATGGTGGGTGAACAAATTACTGTTGAGCAATTGACAGAATTGAGCATAGTTATGAGAATATCTAGGTATGATCATGTATATAGGCATCACGTCCGAGACAAGTAGACCGACTCCTGCCTGCATCTACTACTATTACTCCACACATCGACTGCTATCCAGCATGCATCTAGAGTATTAAGTTCATAAAAACAGAGTAACGCTTTAAGCAAGATGACATGATGTAGAGGGATAAACTCATGCAATATGATATAAACCCCATCTTGTTATCCTCGATGGCAACAATACAATACGTGCCTTGCTGCCCCTACTGTCACTGGGAAAGGACACCGCAAGATTGAACCCAAAGCTAAGCACTTCTCCCATTGCAAGAAAGATCAATCTAGTAGGCCAAACCAAACTGATAATTCTAAGAGACTTGCGAAGATAACCAATCATACATAAAAGAATTCAGAGAAGATTCAAATATTGTTCATAGATAAACTTGATCATAAACCCACAATTCATCGGTCTCAACAAACACACCGCAAAAGAAGATTACATCGAATAAATCTCCACGAGAGAGGGGGAGAACATTGTATTGAGATCCAAAAAGAGAGAAGAAGCCATCTAGCTAATAACTATGGACCCGAAGGTCTGAGGTAAACTACTCACACATCATCGGAGAGGCTATGGTGTTGATGTAGAAGCCCTCCGTGATCGATGCCCCCTCCGGCGGAGCTCCGGAACAGGCCCCAAGATGGGATCTCACGGGTACAGAAGGTTGCGGCGGTGGAATTAGATTTTTGGCTCCGTATCTGGTAGTTTGGGGGTAGGTAGGTATATATAGGAGGAAGGAGTACGTTGGTGGAGCAACAGGGGGCCCATGAGGGTGGAGGGCGCGCCTGGGGGGGTAGGCGTGCCCCCCTACCTCGTGTCCTCCTTGTTGATGTCTTGACGTAGGGTCCAAGTCCTCTAGATCACGTTCGTTCCGAAAATCACGTTCCCGAAGGTTTCATTCCGTTTGGACTCCGTTTGATATTATTTTTCTACGAAACTCTGAAATAGGCAAAAAACAGCAATTCTGGGCTGGGCCTCCGGTTAATAGGTTAGTCCCAAAAATAATATAAAAGTGTATAATAAAGCCCAATAATGTCCAAAACAGAATATAATATAGCATGGAACAATAAAAAATTATAGATACGTTGGAGACGTATCACTTGGTTCCAGGGACTAAACATGGACTAGAGGTTATTAAATGACATGCTAAAAGACCATGTTACCCCTAGTAGTGAACTAATAGAGAAAAGGTGCGATGCGTGGCAGGGGCAACTATTGGAAAAAGTCCCAAAAAGACTCCCTCGGGCTCTTCTTTCTTTAGTCCCAAATGCCCACTTTTAGTCCCTAAAAGTCCCTCCTGTTTGGTTTAGATGGGACTGACACGGAGTTTTTTTAGTCCCTCCACCAAAATGTCCCTGTAAACAAACACCCTCTAATAATGCCGCTGGAAAATTGATGCAATGCCACAGTTAAAAGCAAATTACATGTTTAACGAATTTTATTGTTAATATAATCTCTCTATTAATATTAATCAATGCCACAGTTTGAGAAATGCTACTGTCTTGCTTTCTTTCCCATTTAGATAAGGTAGATGCTTCTTTTTGTTGGCTTTTGTGTCATCCACCGTTATTGACCACTAGCTGTTTCCTTTGCACCTCTGTGTAAACAGGGTTATCTACTTCACCTCGTTGCCATTGTGACCTTTTGTTGCACTGCACAAAACACTTTTGTTTTAAGATTTTTTTGTGCAGTTCAACCAAATGTCACACCGATAACATTGCTTGATTGCTTGATCTTAGTGGAACTGCACAAGAGGAGATCTTACTTCCTATCCGTGTTGGCAAATTTGGTTCAGAACTTCTTCTTGTGAGTTGTTTGAATTCCGCGTCATGAGAGGTCAGTACTAGCCTTCTTTCACATGATTCTGCAGTGTGCTTTCACATGTTGTGCTACTTGTACGGTAATGTTGCTTGATTTTAGTGAACTGCACAAATGGAGACAAGACTTCCAATCTGTATGTGCACGGTAATATCCCATTGAGGTAAGATAAGGGTATTTCACAACTGTTGGCCTGTATTTTGCCACTTTCATCAGAAAATTAATGTCATTGTTTAGTGCTATACTTGTGCAAGCTAATTGACATGCCAAATCTTACATTGAAGGCGAAGCTTGTCTGTTATTGAACCAAGTGATGAAGGGGAAGAACAAGCGGAAGAAAAACAAAAATAAACTCCTGGTGCTGTAATGAAGCACTGGAACTGTGATGACACAAGTAATGATATAGTTTTGCATCTTAATTTATTGCTATGGCTGGAACGAGCAATTGTTTTGCCACTGATTTGATGCCACTCTTAATGTAATACATAATTATCTCTACTTGTGCAAACAGGGATCTTCTTTGAAGGTACCATATATTTTAGTGGAACTGCACAAGAAGATGTTGGAAACATTAATCTAATCGAGGAGTATATAGTAAGCATGGACACCACAGTAGATAGCAACAGATGGTTCCGGAGAAGTGCTTCATCTGTATGCTCTACACAATAAGCCTCCTGACAAAGGTTGGTACTCGCCCACTGATTTCATCCATATGATTGAGCTTTGTCATCTCTATTGGTGTTGTGCTACTGTTTAGATGCTGTCATCAAAAAGTGGTATTGTCCTTGAGAAGTGCTTCATCTGTGGTGTTTTAAATATTTCCTTTCCTTTTTTTCAAGCAAACAGGGATGCTAGCATTTAGTTATCCTCTTGTCTTTGCACAACAGGATCATCCTCCTTTGAAGAAGAATATGGAGTACGTGAAGTGACTAGTTCCGATTATGCCAGGATGAAGAAGCCCTGTCTATCTTCTCATCAGAAGGAGCAGTTGAAGGATGGTTACATTACCCCCCCAGAAGACCAAACTAACTTCAGCTCAGAAGGACTGACAAATCTCCATTTTCTTGTTGTGATGCGCGAGTACAATGTTGTTCTAGGATTCTTTCCGGTGAGTTCCATTTTTGTAGAAGTGTGCTCTACATGGACCATGTAGGTGCCTGTTTAAACTGTCAATTCATAGTACAGTTTGCTTTATACTAATCACTTTTTTGTATTTGTGCAAACAGGGGTGCTCAGCTTGATTTCAATGGGAACTGCACAAAATGTTCATGAATACATCGAATCATTCATTTCCACCACAAGAAAGGAGGTGCCGATAAGTTCAAGGCATTGCAACATATAAGGGCGAAATCATACAAGCTACGCGCGAATTTGGTTGATTTTGGTGGAACTGCACAAAAAGAACAGCTGGTTTATTTAGCACGAGGTGCCATGTCAATGTCCGAACTGATGGCAAACCCTGCCCATTCCACAATCGTAGGCATTTGATATTTTGGAATGGGAAAACATTGTCAAATTTTGCTCATTGATTTTAGCAAGAAGACATGCGTTTGATATTTTCGAAAGGGACGCTCTTTGCTGTCAGCAGCGTCGATCCATTTTTTCTTTATTCTTTAGTTGTGAAGTAAATATTGGCTCTGACATGTGAATCGCTGAGATGCATAATCATCGATTGTTTTGAATGTTCTCCATGACATGTGAATCGCTGTGATTGCAATGTACAGGAATGCTAAAAAGCTGCTCAAACTCTTTGTACTCCTTCTGTTCCTTTTTACTTCGCACATTGTCTGGTAGCATACAACTGAAGCGCTCAAGTTCTCTAGCAAATGACTGTATCTCATGAGCTTGCTCAACCACGGAGCGCTCTTCAATCAGCCTGTAATCATAGAATTGCTCCATGATGTACAGCTCAGTGCCAGCAACCGGAGGGTAGCAGCGGTGGCCTTACTTGGACCCGAGCGGCGGCGACCTACCGTGTTCTACTCTTCCTCATTTTCTGTGTGGTGCGGCCTCGTTGGCAGCGGGGCGGGGCCTCGGCGGAGCCGGTGATGTCCTCTGTCTCGTTGCCGGCGGGCGGCGCCTCGGCGAAGCGGGGGAAATCCTCCCCCTCGTTGCCGGTAGGGTGGGGCCTCAGCGGAGCCGGCGGTGCCCTCTGCCTTGTTGTTGGCGCCGCGGGGCCTTGGCGGAGCAGGGCCTCGTCGACGCGAGCGGAGCGGGGACTCGTCGGAGCCGGCATTGTCCTCTGCCTCGTCCTCGGTCTCGCCAAATGGTGCCTCGGCCGCTTCATCGCCCTCTTTGTAGGCGGCCGCAGCCTCCGCCACCCGCATGCGGTACTGCCAGCGCTCGTGGCGGCCCTCGCGGGCGGAGCGGTATGAGTCGAGCAGCGCCTCCTGCTCCGCCCGCTCCGCGGCGATCTGCTCCTCCGCCTGCAGGTGCTCCTGGAGGAGATGGTGGTTGTAGGCGGCGTGGGCCTGCGCCTCCCGGAACTGCTCCTCATGCTTCTGCCTCACCGTGTCCATATATTGGGCACGGGCCTCGCCGATGGTCATGGTGCAATGCACCAGCGAGGATGGCGTGGAGGAGGGGGTTGGCGCCGGATCGTAGACTACCATCTTCTCCATTGGGACGTCGTCGTCCTCCGGCTGCCTGCCGGCCAGCCAGTCGGCAGCAATGGCTGCCATCTCCTTGTGGTCCGTCGTCCGCCCGTCCCAAAGAGCGCTGGAGCGCGAGGAAGCCATGGTGGGCAGTAGTGGTGTGGACAGGAGAATAGGAACGGATGCGGATGACTGCGGCTATGGCCGGCGCAACAGTTTATATAGCAATGGTGGGTGGCGGAGGGATGGACGTGTAGCGCCGGAGTAGCCGCCTCGGCAATCGCGTATCATCAATGTGGGCGGCAGAAGGACGGACGGACGACACTTGTGTCGTTTGAAGGCGAAGCAATCGCATGCACCGGGAAGCGGGGCGGGCGGCGCTGACCGTTTCGGGCGGAAAGCGTGCGCGGGCGAGGGAGGCGGTCTGGGTGGGCCAAGGCAGTCAGACTCGTGCTTGGCAGCGGGTCGGTCCAGCAGCCGGACATGCTGGCTCGCCAGCTACCTCGCCGAGCTGAGCGACGACAATCAGACCAGGAGCCGGCGCCACTGTCCAAGCCGGTTCATGCCATGTTCACCATAGAGCAGGTGCGGCCGCACTTCGACGCCCTAATGGCGGAAGAGCTACCAGCGCAGGAGGACCTGTGCTGCAACCTCCGTCTCCTCAACGAGCACCGGTGAACAAGCGAACGACAATGCCGTCGCGGACATGTGGCCCTATGATCCTGGCTTCCCGAATGAGCAGCGGGCGCTGTATCAGACCATCTGTAGGGCCCGTGAGGCCCTCTCCATCGTCCTTCGAGTTGTTGCGCTCGCCGTGGCGCCGCCGTCTCACGTTGTCAACATGGTCAACGGACATGAGGATGAGGAGATGACTTTACTTGGAGAGGATGACAGCAAGTGCCTCCTTATTAGTATATAAAACTATAATTTTTTTTGCTTCCTCCTGGTTTCCTGACATCACGGTCCCACACCATTGTGAACCTATGTAGTCAATAAACGAGAGAATTGCACAAGAAGCGACCGACAGCTGGGACCAAGCAGCTCGAGCAGTATTTGTGTTTTCGAGGTGTGAGCACTGCAGAGTTTTTCTTGAGCGATGTTTAGCCCAGATATTAATTTTTCTCCTCTGAACAACAACGAAAACATCGATGCAGCTATTAACTGGGCGGGCTGTGGGCCGTCTAGCCCAGGCCAGATATCCAGCCCAGATATTAATTTTTTTCAAGCTGAAAATGGCTAGCCCAACTATACTTTTTTTAGGAATACCCAGGCAAGGTCAAGTTGTTATTCTCCGCCCCGCTGGGCTGCAAATCTTTCCTAGGAGGGATGCATTAGGCTTAACAAGAAAATGGGCTTTAAGAAATAATAAATGGGATGTAATTATAAAAACTGGGCAGTAACTATAAAAATGCACCAAACACGTAATTACTTTATAAAATATTATTTTTGGATATTGAAAATTTTAATTTCATTAATTGTTGCGTGCGCAATGTTTCGTTGAATTTTTACGTAATATAAATTTATATTGAAATTGTATTTAATCTGACTAGAAATTTCGGGATAAAAATATTTCGGATCCCATCAAAATGTGGGAAATTTTATTGAATTCTGTTTTGAACGGTTGGTTGAAATGGGCTGTACTTTTAACAAACTGTAAATGGGCTGCAGTAAATTCCATTAGAATTCAAAAATTGGCTGCACATTCTTACAAATTACAAATGGGCTATAAGTTCTCTGCCACACACTTGTGGCCTTACTAAGTTGACGCGTCCCCTAAAAAAAAAGAGAGTTGACGCGTATGCAAGGCTTTGTCAACTTATAGTCAACACACGGTTCTAGCAGCAGTGGCCGTTGGATGTCCATCCAACGGATGCCGTGCTTCTTCTTCAATCTCGGATATTCTAGCTTCACCCGCCCAAAAAATGATTCCTCCCCCTGACATCTGGGGCGCACCGTTTCAGAAGCTGACCTGTGGGCCTACTAAGTTGACGGGGACGGAGTGCTTTGTCAACTTAGTCAATATGAACGATTCTAGCTCTAGTGACCGTACGATATCCATCCAACGGCCGTCGTGCTTCTTCAATCTCTGCTCTTCCTACTCTAGCCGCTCAAACAAGCGCTGGCGGGACTGCCTGCTCCCTCCTCCCCGCGGCCGGCTGTGCTGCCGCGCAGGCCTCACTGCCCCACCATACTCCCATCGCTGGCCTAGCCATCCCTCTACTCACCCACACCTGCTATTATTCTCCGGCGACGGCAGGCAAACCAGTAAACCCTCGTACTGTCGTACTCCCCTCCGTGTGGGAAACAACTGCCAAGTCTTCCCTGCCTCCGTGTCATTCCCTTCCTAGGCCTCGCCGTCGTCCACCGCCCTGGTGCTCTCGGCGCAACCTGGTCAACATGGTCAACGACCGACATGCATCTGAAGTGGACTGTATGTGGAGAGGCCGACAGCTGGGTCCACGGCCGCACGCAAGGAAATGCCTCCTTATTACGCGCAAAATAATGATTCCTCCACCTGACATCAGGGACCCACCGAAAGGGCCTCTGTATTTCACGAAAAAAATGTTACCGCCACTGGCAGCTCGGACCCACCAGCTATATCTTCGCACGCAAGGAAGTGCCTCCTTATTATGCACAAAAAAATGAATACTCCCCCTGTTAGCTGGGACCCAGTATATTGGTAGGCTGACTTGTGGGCCTACTAAGTTGATGAGGACGGAGGGCTTTGTCAACTTAGTCAATATGCACGATTCTAGCTCCAGTGACCGTACGATGTCCATCCAACGGCCATAGTGCTTCTTCAACCTCTGGTCTTGTTGCTCCAGCCGCCCAAAGAAGCGCCGGTCGTGCCGCATGCTCCTGCCTCCCGTGGCCGGCTGTGCTGCCGCGGAGGCCTCACCGTCCCCTACTATTCCCACCACTGGCCAGGCCCTGCGGCGACGGTAGCCTCACACCACAGCCGAACCAGTGAACCCTCGTACTCCTCTCCGCGCGGGCTTCCACTGCCGCGTCTTCCCAGGCTCCGCGTCATCCCCTTCCTAGGCCTCGCCGTCGTCCATCGCCCTAGTGCTCTCGGCGCGGCGTGGTCAACATGGTCAAGGAATGGCTTCCATCGGACGTGGACTGTACGTGGAGAGGCTGACAGCTGGGTCCACAGCCGCAGCAAGGAAGTGCCTCCTTATTACGCGCAAAATAATTATTCCTCCACCTGACATCGGGGACCCACCGGACGGGCCACCGTATTTCGCGAAAAAAACGTTTTCCCCTGACTGCTGGGACCCACCAGCTACATCTTCGCATGCAAGGAAGTGCGTCCGGGCAAAAACAAAACAAAAACGATTCGCCCCCTGACTGCTGGGACCCACCAGCTACATCTTCGCAGGCAAGGAAGTGCCTGAAAGTCGGGACCCACCTGGTCGAAGCGTACGTAGCGTTGTCATTCTGGCCGCGAACGTGTACGTACATACTAGTCGATGTAGAGGCGCGCATGTGTCATAGTAGAGGCGCGCACGTAGCATGTACATGTACGTACAGCGGCCAGGGTGCGAGAAAGTAAATACAACCACGTACGTACATACGGGCGGGGTCTCTAACGCCTACTCGCGCGTACGTACGACCAGGGCTTGTGTACATGGCTGGGTCGGAACGGAGAAATAGCGTCGTCGTCATGTTCATGGGGAGGCAACGGAATGCGTCGTGTTCATCGGGAGGAAACGGAACGCGTGGGAGCCAACCGGCTTGGACGGTACAGCCGATGGAAACGAGGCCTGGCGTACCGCAGAACGGAGGAAACGGCCTTGTGTTCGACCGGCCATGTTCGAAATGGGATCCTGTTCATCGGGAGGGGTCTGGCGTACCGCAAAACGGAGGAAACGGACCTCCTACGGTCGAAATGGGGGTCCTGTTGATCGGGAGGGGTGTGGCGTACCGCAAAACAGAGGAAACGGACTTGTGTTGGAGCGCTACGGTTGAAATGGGGGTCCTGTTCATCGGGAGGGGTGTGGCGTACCGCAAAACGGGACTCCACGGGATACTGTTCATCTCCACCGTCGACCCCCTCCAGCCTCCACGGGCTACTGTTCATCCACCGTCGACCTCCTCCAGCCTCCACCTGCGACTGTTCATCCACGGCTCCTGTTCATCCAGCCTCCACCACGCGCTACTCCACCAGCTACTGTTCAACCAGCCCTCTCCACGGGCTCCTGTTCAACCACCCCTCCACGGGCTACTGTTCATCCTGCCCTCCACCGTCTACTGTTCATCCTGCCCTCCACGGGGTGGTCCTGTTCATCCTGCCCTCCACGGGGTCCTGTTCATTCAGCCCCAACCGGCTCGAACGATCGGGGTCCTATTCATCCACCCCCACCGGGAACTGTTCATCCAAACCCCCCAGCAACGCTCACTGTTCATCCAGAGGCAACACCACGGGGTCCTGTTCATCCACCCCCACCGGGAACTGTTCATCCAAAACCCCCCGCAACGCTCACTGTTCATCCAGAGGCAGCATCGATCGGCTTCAGTTAGCAGCAGTAGCGAAGGAATCGCTCGATCGGGTTCAGTTAATAGCCATCGATCGATCGCTCGGGTTCAGTAACGCGTAGCCTCCAGTGCAATCGCTCGGGTTCAGTTAGAGCCCAACGCCTCGTCCGGGTTCAGTTAGAGCCCAACGCCTCGCACACACGCGCGTACGTACGAGAGAAACGTGCATCGCTCGGCCCCCGACCACCCACCGTAACCGGGGAGTCCCCGACATTTTCCGCGCCCTTGCTTCTACCACAGTTTTTTCCGTCATGGATGGCCCAAAGAATGTCATGCAGCTGCGTCTCTGGCCCGCGCAGGATGAAAAGCCCATTTTCTGTCATGATTTTTTGTCATAGAAGTAGGACCCCACCACATCTATGATGATACCGGGTTTTGTCACAATTATCGTCATAGAAGTGTCATAAGTATGACAGAAAAGATTTTTGTTCGGCCCAAAATGTCACGGATGTGTCTTTTTTTCTAGTGTAATGAATAAATACTTTGAGTCGTAGAGTTCTGTTGTGATGCCATGTTGTATTTGCACATATCGAGCATATTGTGTGTATGATTTTGAAATGCTTGGTAGGTGTGGGATCCGACAACCTTGTTGTCTAACCTTGGTAGCCTCTCTTATGGGGAAATGTAGTCTAGTGCTTCCACTGAGCCATGGTAGTCCGCTACAGCCCGGTCTACCGGAGTCCTGTTAGCCCAGTTGCTACTACTCCGGAACACTTAGACTGGCCGGCATGTGTCCTTCTTCGATCCTTTGTTTGTCCCTTTGGGGAAATGTCACGCGGTGTCTTTCGGAGTCCTGTTAGCCTGCTACAGCCCGGAATCCCGGGGTCCTGCTAGCCCAGTTGCTACAACCCGAAATCACTCGCTGATGACCGACACGTTCATTGCTGGGTCATGTATGCCTGTCCCTATAAGTTAGTGCCATTTTGGGTTCACGACTAGTCATGTCGGCCCGGGTTCTCTGTCATATGGATGCTAGCGACACTATCATATACGTGAGCCAAAAGGCGCAAACGGTCCCGGGCCAGGTAAGGTGGCACCCGTGGGAATACCGTGCGTAAGGCCGCAAAGCGATATGATGCGTTACATGCTAGATCGATGTGGCTTAGGATCGGGGTCCTGACATCCAATATGCTAGTGAAACTCTAGACAGTGCCCAAAGAAATTATGCTACTACTGAAAAAGAATTTTTAGCAGTTGTATTTGCTTGTGATAAGTTCATACCTTATATTATTGATTTTAAAGTAACTGTTCACACTGATCATGCTGCTATTAAATATCTTATGGAAAAGAAAGATGCTAAACCTAGACTTATTAGATGGGTTCTCTTGCTACAAGAATTTGATTTGCATATTATTGATAGAAAGGGAGCTGAGAACCCCATTGCAGACAACTTGTCTAGGTTAGAGCATGTTCTTGATGACCCACTACCTATTGATGATAGCTTTCCTGATGAACAATTAGTTGTCATAAATGCTTCTCGTACTGCTCTATGGTATGCTAATTATGCTAATTACATTATTGCTAAATTTATACCACCTAGTTTCACATACCAGCAAAAGAAAAAGTTTTTCTATGATTTAAGACATTACTTCTGGGATGACCCACACCTTTATAAACAAGGAGTAGACGGCGTTATTAGACGTTGTGTACCTGAGCATGAACAGGAGCATATCCTACCCAAGTGTCACTCCGAGGCTTATGGAGGACACCACACTGGAGATAGAACTCCACATAAGGTATTGCAATCCGGTTTTTATTGGCCTACTCTTTTCAAGGACGCCCGTAAGTTTGTCTCGTCTTGTGATGAATGTCAAAGAATTGGTAATATTAGTAGACGTCAAGAGATACCTATGAACTATTCACTTGTTATTGAACCATTTGATGTTTGGGGCTTTGATTATATGGGACCGTTTCCTTCCTCTAATGGGTATACACATATTTTAGTTGCTGTTGATTACGTTACTAAGTAGGTAGAAGCTATTCCAACTAGTAGTGTTGATCATAACACCTCTATTAAGATGCTTAAAGAAGTTATTTTTCCGAGGTTTGGAGTCCCTAGATATTTAATGACTGATGGTGGTTCACATTTTATTCATGGTGCTTTTCGTAAAATGCTTGCTAAGTATGATATTAATCATAGAATTGCATCTCCATACCATCCACAATCTAGTGGTCAAGTAGAACTAAGTAATAGGGAGATTAAATTAATTTTGCAAAAGACTGTTAATAGATCTAGAAAGAATTGGTCCAAAAAACTTGATGATGCATTATGGGCCTATAGAACTGCATATAAAAATCCTATGGGTATGTCTCCATATAAAATGGTTTATGGAAAAGCATGTCACTTACCTCTCGAACTAGAACATAAGGCATATTGGGCCATTAAAGAGCTCAATTATGATTTCAAACTTGTTGGTGAGAAGAGACTATTTGACATTCGCTCACTTGATGAATGGAGAACCCAGGCCTACGAGAATGCCAAACTATTTAAAGAAAAAGTTAAAAGATGGCATGACAAAAGGATACAAAAGCGTGAGTTTAATGTAGGTGACTATGTTTTGCTATACAACTCTCGTTTAAGATTTTTTGCAGGAAAACTCCTCTCTAAATGGGAAGGTCCTTACGTTATCGAGGAGGTCTATCGTTCCGGTGCCATAAAAATCAACAACTTCGAAGGCACAAATCCGAATTTGGTGAACGGTCAAAGAATCAAACATTATATCTCAGGTAATCCAATAAATGTTGAAACTATTGTTATTGAAACCGTAACCCCGGAGGAATACATAAGGGACACTTTCCAGAACGTTTCAGACTCTAAAAAGGAATAGGTATGTGGTACGGTAAGTAAACCGACTCCAAAACAGTTCTAATAGCAATTTTTCTCCATTTTGGAATATTTAAGAAAATAGGAAAAATAAGAAGTAGCCCGAAAGGGACACGAGGCATCCACCGAGGGTGGAGGGCGCGCCCTACCCCCTAGGCGCTCCCCTGCCTCGTGGGCATCTCGTGTGCCTTCTGGACTCCATTTTCTTGCATGATACTTCTTTTGGTCGGTAAAAATTCATTATATAATCTCCTGAAGGTTTTGACCCTCGTATCACGCAAATACCTCCTGTTTTTGTTTCGAGCTGTTTTTCTGACAGATCCAGATCTCCATGACGTCTCCAAGTGCCCCCAAGGACAAGTTCTTCGAGAAGGTCATCAACCCCTACCTCGCAGAGGTGCTGCAACACCCTCAAACCATTGAGATGCGTGAGGGGTTGCTGCACATCCACAATGTTGAGGGACCGAGGAGGACCGGAAGCATGGAGACAAGACTCGAAGCAATGGAGCAACAAGTTTTCAAGTGCCAGGAGATGGTGGAACGTGGACTCGATGCCAACCACATAATGACCACGGAGTTCACCAACAACCACAAGCTAGATGCCAGGAACATTGGGGAGACCATCTTCAAGCTTCACGAGGAAATCGAGCACCTCCAAGCCCAGATCTATGACCTGCAAAACGAAACAGTGAGTATGAATATAGATTCAAGAGGATGAGTTTGGCTGCAGATTCGAGGATCCCGGAGACTCGATCATCCTTCTATGATGGTGAGCCTATGCCTTGGAAGATGGACGACAAGCTTACAACATCAACAACTCCATCATCACCACCTTCGAAGAAAGAGACATAAATACATGGGTATGGGCACTCCCCTTGGCAATTGCCAAGCTTGGGGGAGGTGCCCCGGTATCGTATCACCATCACACTTCTATCTTTACCGTTTTTCTTAGTTCGATCCTTTTGGTAATATCTTGATCTAGTAGAATAAAGTTTTAGTATGATTTAGTTTTGAGTTTTGCTTTATGATCCTTCTATGTAATCGAGTCCGTGAGCTATATATATAATAAAGATTAGTTTTGAGTTGAGGGCTTGGTTATCTTGCTATGATCTTGAGGGAATAAAAGAAATAATAAAAAGAATTAAAGAGATCATATTGATCTTATGAAGAGTAATGACTTCACATATAAAGAGTATGATGAATAAAAGTTGTTGAGAGTTGACAAACATAGTTTTGGTCATCGTTGCAATTAATAGGAAGTAATAAAGAAAGAGAGGTTTTCACATATAAATATACTATCTTGGACATCTTTTATGATTGTGAGCACTCATTAAAATATGACGTGATAAAAAGTTGATGTTGGTCAAGGAAGACAACGTAATGGGTTATGTTTTCTTATATCCGAAATAAAGTATATTGTCATGGATCATCCAACATGTTGGGCTTGCCTTTCCCCCTCATGCTAGCCAAATTCTTTGCACCAAGTAGAGATACTACTTGTGCTTCCGAATATCCTTAAACCCGGTTTTGCCATGAGAGTCCACCATATCTACCTATGGATTGAGTAAGATCCTTCAAGTAAGTTGTCATTGTTGCATGCAATAAAAAATGCTCTCTAAATATGTATGATCCATTAGTGTGGAGAAAATAAGCTTTATATGATCATGTCATATGGAAGCAATAAAAGCGACGGACTGCATAATAAAGGTCCCTATCACAAGTGGCAATATAAAGTGATGTTCTTTTGCATTAAGATTTTGTGCATCCAACCATAAAACCACATGACAACCTCTGCTTCCCTCTGCGAAGGGCCTATCTTTTATTTTTGCTTTATGTCTTATGCAAGAGTCGCGGTGATCTTCACCTTTCCTTTTTACACTTTATCCTTTGGCAAGCACATTGTGTTGGAAAGATCCTGATATATGTATCCAATTGGATGTAAGTTATCATGAACTATTATTGTTGACATTACCCTTGAGGTAAAAGGTTGGGAAGCAACACTATAAGCCCCTATCTTTCTCTGTGTCCGATTAAAACTCCATACCCATAAGTATTGCGTGAGTGTTAGCAATTGTGAAAGACTAAATGATAGTTGAGTATGTGGACTTGCTGAAAAGCTCTTATATTGACTCTTTCCGATGTTATGATAAATTGCAATTGCTTCAATGACCGAGATCATAGTTTGTTAGTTTTCAATGAAGTTTCTGATTCATACTTGACATTGTGAATAGATTGTTACTTTAGCATAAGAAATCATATGACAATATATATATATGTTGTTGTTATAAGAATGATCATGATGCCCCCATGTCCGTATTTTATTTTATCGACACCTCTATCTCTAAACATGTGGACATTTTTTTCGATATCGGCTTCCGCTTGAGGACAAGCGAGGTCTAAGCTTGGGGGAGTTGATATGTCCATTTTGCATCATGCTTTTATATAGATATTTATTGCATTATGGGCTGTTACTACACATTATGTCACAATACTTATGCCTTTTCTCTCTTATTTTACAAGGTTTACATGAAGAGGGAGAATACCGGCAGTTGGAATTCTGGGCTGGAAAAGGAGCAAATATTAGAGACCTATTCTGCACAACTCCAAAAGTCCTGAAACTTCACGAAAGTCAGTTTTGGAATATATTAAAAATATTGGACGAAGAAAGCACCAGAGGGGGGCCACACCCTGTCCACGAGGGTAGGGACGCGCCCTACCCCCCTTGGCGCGCCCCTGCCTCGTGGGCCCCTTGGCAGGCCTCCGGTGCCCATCTTTTGCTGTATGAAATCTTTTACCCTGGAAAAAATCGGAAGGAAGCTTTCGGGACGAAGCGCCGCCGTCTCGAGGCGGAACCTGGCGAAACCAATCTAGGGCTCCGGCGGAGCTGTTCTGCTGGGGAAACATCCCTCTGGGAGGGGGAAATCATCACCACCGTCATCACCATCGATCCTCTCATTGGGAGGGGGTCAATCTCCATCAACATCTTCACCAGCACCATCTCATCTCAAACCCTAGTTCATCTCTTGTATCCAATCTTTGTCCCAAAACCTCAGATTGGTACCTGTGGGTTGCTAGTAGTGTTGATTACTCCTTGTAGTTGATGCTAGTTGGTTTATTTGGTGGAAGATCATATGTTCAGATCCTTTATGCATATTAATACCCCTCTGATTATGAATATGAATATGATTTATTAGTAGTTACGTTTGTTCCTGAGGACATGGGAGAAGTCTTGCTATAAGTAGTCATGTGAATTTGGTATTCGTTTGATATTTTGATGAGATGTATATTGTCTTTCCTCTAGTGGTGTTATGTGAACGTCGACTACATGACACTTCACCATTATTTGGGCCTAGAGGAAGGCATTGGGAAGTAATAAGTAGATGATGGGTTGCTCGAGTGACAGAATCTTAAACCCTAGTTTATGTGTTGCTTCGTAAGGGGCTGATTTTGATCCATATGTTTCATGCTATGGTTAGGTTTACCTTGATACTTCTTTTGTAGTTGCGGATGCTTGCAAGAGGGGTTAATCATAAGTGGGATGCTTGTCCAAGGAAGGGCAGTACCCAAGCACCGGTCCACCCACATATCAAATTATCAAAGTAGCGAACGTGAATCATATGAGCGTGATGAAAACTAGCTTGACGATAATTCCCATGTGTCCTTGGGAGCGTTTTCCTTTATATAAGAGTTTGTCCAGGCTTGTCCTTTGCTACAAAAAGGATTGGGCCACCTTGCTGCACCTTGTTTACTTTTGTTACTTGTTACCCGTTACAAATTACCTTATCACAAAACTATCTGTTACCGATAATTTCAGTGCTTGCAGAGAATACCTTACTGAAAACCGCTTGTCATTTCTTTCTACTCCTCGTTGGGTTCGACACTCTTACTTATCTAAAGACTACGATAGATCCCCTATACTTGTGGGTCATCATTAGATATGAGTGAGCATGAGTTATTATTTTATCACCCTTGAGGTGAATACGTTGGGAGGCGAAACTATAAGCCCCTATCTTTCTATGTGTCCTGTTGAATTTTTTTGCCCATGGGTATGCTGTGAGTATTAGCAATCATAGAAGGTTGAATGATGGTTGAGTATGTGGACTTGCCAAAAGGCTCCGATACATGACCCTTCCTGAAAATATGATGAGTTGTAGTTGCAAAGTTGACTGAGAACATAGTTTGTTGGTTTTCAATAGAGTTTATGCTTTATACTTCAATGTTGTGATGAATTGTTACTTGTTCATGAGAAGTTATATGATAAAAGTTGTGCGATAAAGTTTTATGTTAAAGTTCTTTGTTGTTATAATAATAAGCATGATGCTTCTATGTCCGTATTTTGTTTTTATCGACACCTCTCTCGCTAAGCATGTGGACATGTTTTTCGATATCGGGTTTTCGCTTGAGGACAATCAAGGTCTAAGCTCGCGGGAGTTGATACATCCATTTTGCATCATGATTTCCTACTTTTATTTATAATGTTTTATGCATAATATGCAAGGTTCACACAAAGAGGGAGAATGCCGGTAGCTGGAATTCTGGACTTGAAAAAGCTACGTCAGAGTTACCTATTCTGCACATCTCCAAATGAGCTGAAAATTTACAGAGAATTATTTTGGAGTATATAAAAAATACTAGAGCAAATAACTACCAGAGGGGGGCCACCTAGTGAGCATAAGACATGAGGGCGCGCACGCCCCCAGGTGCGCCCTGGTGGGTTGTGCTCAGCCTAGCCTAGCCCACCTCCGGTGCCCATCTTCTGGTATATAGGTCATTTTGACCTAGGAAAAATTAGGAGAGGACTTTCAAGATGAAGCGCCACCATCTCGAGGCGGAACTTGGGCAGGAGCACTTTTGCCCTCCGACGGAGCTATTCCGCCGGGGGAACTTCCCTCCCTGAGGGGGAAATCGAAGCCATCGTCATCACCAACAACCCTCTCATATTTGGGAGGGCAATCTCCATCAACATCTTCAACAACACCATCTCTTCTCAAACCCTAGTTCATCTCTTATGTTCAAGCTTTGTACCAGAACCTCAGATTGGTACATGCGGGTGACTAGTAGTGTTGATTACATCTTGTAGTTGATTACTATATGGTTTATTTGGTGGAAGATTATATGTTCAGATCCATTATGCTATTTAATACCCCACTGATCTTGAGCATGATTATCATTTGTGAGTAGTTACTTTTGTTCTTGAGGTCACGGGAGAAGTCATGTTTCAAGTAATCATGTGAACTTGATATGTGTTCGATATATTGATGATATGTATGTTGTGATTCCCTTAGTGGTGTCATGTGAACGTCGACTACATGGCACTTCACCATATTTGGGACTAAGGGAATGCATTGTGGAGTAGTTATTAGATGATGGGTTGCTATAGTGACAAAAGCTTAAACCCTAGTTTATGCGTTACTTCGTAAGGGACCGATTTGGATCCCAAAGTTTAATGCTATGGTTAGATTTTATCTTAATACTTTTCTTGTAGTTGCGGATGCTTTCGAGGGGGTTAATCATAAGTAGGAGGTTTGTTCAAGTAAGAACAACACCTAAGCACAAGTCCACCCACATATCAAATTATCAAAGTAGCGAACACAAATCAAACCAACATGATGGAAGCGACATGGTGAAATTCCCGTGTACCCTCAGGAACACTTTACTTATCATAATAGACCGTTTTGGCCTGTCCTTTGCCACAAAAGGATTGCGCTACCTTGCTGCACTTTAGTTACCGTTACCGTTATTTGTCCGTTACAAATTATCTTGCTATCAAACTACCTGTTACCGACAATTTCAGTGCGTGCAGAAATTACCTTCCTGAAAACCACTTGTCATTTCCTTCTGCTCCTCATTGGGTTCGACACTCTTACTTATCGAAAGGACTACGATTGATCCCCTATACTTGTGGGTCATCAACCACTTAAAGTGGTTTTCAGCAAGCACTGAAATAGTCGGTAATAGGTAGTTTGATAGCAAGATAATTTGTAGCAAGTAACAAGTAACAATAGTAACAATAAGTGCACCAAGGTAGCTGATGTAGGGTGGAACCCTAGGGGCCGATCTTTCACGATTGGAGCGGATCCTACGAAGAACATGCGGGGAAACACGAGGGGAAAGTGAGAGAAATCACTCAAACCAACAAGATTCAATTACACATGTGCTAGATCCTCGAAACACAAAGAGATACACGATCCACGATCAACAAAGGACGATACAAGTAGCAAGTTCTTCTCCGTGAGGAGGTCTTGAGGGGTCTTCCCGTGAGGGGTCTTGAATTCGCTTGGGGGATCTTCTCCGAAGAGGTCGTGGACTCCAATGGAGAAGTAACCAAGTGGATGAGCAAAGCTCTGTCTCTCAAATGAGCTAATCCTTTGCTAACCCTAACTAGGAGGAGGTGGAGGAGTATATATAGTCTAGGGCCACGAAGGGGTAAGTGAGGAGTACATGGGCTTCGGCCTAACACATTGTGCGCAGACAGGCGTCGGACGTCCGACAGTTGTCGGTTGTCCGGTCGCTCGCGGGCGTCCGGTCATCTAGAAGTCTTCGGACTTTCGACATTTTGGCTCTGGTCCGGTAGTGCCGGATTTCCGGTCGGTGTCGGTTGATACGTCTCCAACGTATCTATAATTTTTGATTGTTCCATGCTATATCATATTCTATTTTGGACATTATTGGGCTTTGTTATACACTTTTATATTATTTTTGGGACTAACCTATTAACCGGAGGCCCAACCCAAAATTGCTGTTTTTTGCCTATTTCAGAGTTTCGCAGAAAAAGAATATCAAACGGAGTCCAAACGGAATGAAACCTTTCGGAACGTGATTTTCGGAACGAACGTGATCCAGAGGACTTGGACCCTACGTCAAGACATCAACCAGGAGGGCACGAGGTAGGGGGGCGCGCCCTCTACCCTCGTGGGCCCCCTGTTGCTCCACCGACGTACTCCTTCCTCCTATATATACCTACGTACCCCGAAACTACCACATACGGAGCCAAAAACCTACTTCCACCGCCGCAACCTTCTGTACCCGTGAGATTCCATCTTGGGGCCTGTTCCGGAGCTCCGCCGGAGGGGGCATCGATCACGGAGGGCTTCTACATCAACACCACAGCCTCTCCGATGATGTGTGAGTAGTTTACCTCAGACCTTCGGGTCCATAGTTATTAGCTAGATGGCTTCTTCTCTCTTTTTGGATCTCAATACAATGTTCTCCCCCTCTCTCGTGGAGATCTATTCGATGTAATCTTCTTTTGCGGTGTGTTTGTTGAGACCGATGAATTGTGGGTTTATGATCAAGTTTATCTATGAACAATATTTGAATCTTCTCTGAATTCTTTTATGTATGATTGGTTATCTTTGCAAGTCTCTTCGAATTATCAGTTTGGTTTGGCCTACTAGATTGATCTTTCTTGCAATGGGAGAAGTGCTTAGCTTTGGGTTCAATCTTGCGGTGTCCTTTCCCAGTGACAGTAGGGGCAGCAAGGCACGTATTGTATTGTTGCCATCGAGGATAACAAGATGGGGTTTATATCATATTGCATGAGTTTATCCCTCTACATCATGTCATCTTGCTTAAAGTGTTACTCTGTTCTTATGAACTTAATACTCTAGATGCATGCTGGATAGCGGTCGATGTGTGGAGTAATAGTAGTAGAAGCAGGCAGGAGTCGGTCTACTTGTCTCGGACGTGATGCCTATATACATGATCATACCTAGATATTCTCATAACTATGCTCAATTCTGTTAATTGCTCAACAGTAATTTGTTCACCCACCGTAAATACTTATGCTCTTGAGAGAAGCCACTAGTGAAACCTATGGCCCCCGGGTCTATTTTCCATCATATTAATCTTCCAACACTTAGTTATTTTTATTGCCTTTTATTTTACTCTGCATCTTTATCATAAAAATACCAAAAATATTATCTTATCATATCTATCAATCTCACTCTCGTAAGTGACCGTGAAGGGATTGACAACCCCTTTTATTGCGTTGGTTGCGAGAATTTATTTGTTTGTGTAGGTGCGAGGGACTCGTGCGTGGCCTCCTACTGGATTGATACCTTGGTTCTCAAAAACTAAGGGAAATACTTACGCTACTTTGCTGCATCACCCTTTCCTCTTCAAGGGAAAACCAACGCAGTGCTCAAGAGGTAGCAAGAAGGATTTCTGGCGCCGTTGCCGGGGAGTCTACGCAAAAGTCAACATACCAAGTACCCATCACAAACCCTTATCTCCCGCATTACATTATTTGCCATTTTCCTCTCGTTTTCCTCTCGCCCACTTCACCCTTGTTGTTTTATTTGCCCTCTCTTTTCCGCTCGTCCTTTTGTTTGCTTGTGTTGCCATGTGCCTTCTATATGCTTGCATCTTCGCTTGCTGAAAATCTATTGATATGGATCCACTTAAAGTGTTCTACTTGGATCATCTTCGATCCTTATGCGCTCGTGCTGAAACCCCAACTAGCCTAGTTGATGGGAAATCTTTAGATGAGCATGCTCATTTTGTGCGTCATCGTTTGTCTGAAAAAGGGAAGCTCTTATGGTATCATATAAATAGTTTGCTATGCTATGCTTGGAATCTTTGTGAAATTTGTGATTTTACTTGTTGCTCTAAGAACCCTAAAAAACACCTTCCCTACCTATGTGAGTTCAATGATAATGAAATCTTATCTTCTTATGCAAAGGGTGTTTATAGTTACTATGATATCGAACAAATTGAAGAATTTGTCGTTTTTAAGGGTGCTCATGAAGTTGCTTCTTTGATTGAGAAGTATGATTTTACTCTCAACAAATCTGAAAATTCCGTCATACTTAAATAGTGCAATGAAAACTTTGCTCATAATGTCTATGTCCAAGAATTTATTGAAAGAATGACCATTGCTCCTAAAGAAAATAATGATATGCATGAATCTATAGATAATTATGATTCTGATGATTTGATTTAAATACCCCTTGATGAGCATGATGCTTGCTATTCTTGTGGCCACGATGCCAATATTTATGAAGATGAGTTTGCTATAGTTCCTTACGTTAAACATGAGATTGTTGCTGTTGCACCCATACTTGGTAGTTCCTTCGATAAAAAGCATGATTGCAATGATTTTACTATAAATTCTCTTGATGTCAATTGTGCTAATAATATGCAAAACCCTAAGCTTCGGGATGCTAGTTTTGCTATGTCTACTACTTGTTGCAATGATCATGATTGGGGTGATTCTTCTTATGATCTTGAAAATTTATTTAAGCCCCATGATGAATATGAGATTGATAATAATGTTTGCAATATTATTAGAAGTGGGTTTGGAAGAGTGTCAACTTTAGATCCCACATATTTGGAGAATATTCAATCTTATGGTATTTTTGATAAAAGTGGGTTTGGAGAGGTCATGACTTTAGTTAATGTTAATCCCACTATCTTGGAAGAGTGTCAACTTTGCATGCGTGTGGATCGTGTTGAGAATATCTTATGTGATAGCTATTTTGTTTAATTTGCTTATGATCCCACATGTAATTATTATGAGAGAGGAAAATATGGTTGTAGAAATTTTCATGTTACTAAATTACCTCTCGTTATCTTGAGATTGCTATTGTTTCTTTCCGCTTCCTTGCATATGCTAGTTTTTGCTTGTCTTGATAATTTGTTTGCCTATAAATTCCTATGCATAGGAAGTATGTTAGACTTAGATGTGTTTATCATGTGTTATATGATGCTCTCTTTGTGCTTCAATTCTTGTCTTTCATGTGAGCATCGTTGAAATCTTATGCCTAGCTAGGGGCGTTAAACGATAGCGCTTGTTGGGAGGCAACCCAATTTTATTTTTAGTTCTTTGCTTTTTGCTTCTGTTTAGGTATAAATATTTAATCTAGACTCTGGTTAGATGTGTTTTTATGTTTTAGTTAGTGTTTGTGCCAAGTTAAACCTATAGGATCTTCTTGGATGATAGTCATTTGATCTTGCTGAAAATTGCAGAAACTTTCTGTTCACGAAAATAATTGTTAAAAATCACCAGAACGTGATAAAATATTGATTCAAATTGCTGCTGATCAATAAACAAATTTTCTAGGTCTTCCTATTTTGGCTGAATTTTTGGAGTTCTAGAAGTTTGCGTTAGTTACAGATTACTACAGACTGTTCTGTTTTTGAAAGATTCTGTTTTTCGTGTGTTGTTTGCTTATTTTGATGAATCTATGGCTAGTTAAATAGTCTATAAACCATAGAGAAGTTGGAATAAATTAGGTTTAACACCAATATAAATAAAGAATGAGTTCATTACAGTACCTTGAAGTGGTCTTTTGTTTTCTTTCGCTAACGGAGCTTACGAGATTTTCTGCTGAGTTTTGTGTTGTGAAGTTTTCAAGTTTTGGGTGAAAGATTTGATGGATTATGGAACAAGGAGTGGCAAGAGCCTAAGATTGGGGATGCCCATGGAACCCCAAGATAATCTAAGGACACCTAAAATCCAAAGCTTGGTGATGCCCCGGAAGGCATCCCCTCTTTCGTCTACTTCCATCGGTAACTTTACTTGGAGCTATATTTTTACCCTGGAAGTGACGATTCAGAGAGGAGCGAGTTAACCTTGTGTCCAATGGAGTATACTTGAGGTATCATCTTATGTACTCTTGAGTCTTGGGGAGTCGTCATAGTGTACATGGGGATGACCCTAGGATGCTCCGCATCATCTCCCCCCCTTGGGAAAGATCCGACCTCGGATCGTGATCTGCATCACCATGGAAACGGTTGTCGTGGACAGACTTGTAGTTGGACGTAGATGAAGACATTGCGCAATTCAAGTACTCCAAGGTGTCTCCAGCATGTGGTACATGCAAAATGAGCAAACACAAAGTACACTTGGAAATACAATGGTTAGCGCACACAAAGTGTCCATCAAGTAAGTATGAGTCCGTGCGGCAAGATTGTTCGTGAAAAAGTGCATGAAGCTTATCAATATGATATAGAATGGTATGCAAAGAATTCATGGGAGGAAAGTCATTTGTTATGCACACAAAGGTATGGTAAGTTGCATGGTGCACAAAGCTACAAATTCTACCATCGTGCAAAATGATGTCATAGTGTGACGGTGTATCAAAAGCATGAACATGGTAATTGGTGCTCAATATGACTATGTGATCATGCAACTGATGATGGGCAAAGTGATCCTTATGTATGAATATGCCATCAAGGAAGATCACAACAAATTTGCTAAGGAAGTGCACAAGCTCATATATCATGGATGACATGGAAATAGATGCAACAAGACAAGCATAATGTGAGTCAATCCATGCATGGGGTGCAAACTTGTGGTGAGTATGATATGTACATCGAACATGTCATGTGGACACACAATCAACAAATATGGAGGTGTTGGTGCAATGTGTCAAAGGAGTATTTATGTACCAATGCTCGATCTCGTGGCATGAGTGGTGGTTCGGAGGTGCATCCAATAAGTCCGAGCGCTCCTCAACTTGAAGGTCCATAGAGTCCATCTCCAATGTTGGTGCTCCATCCAATAGATGTATCGTGTAGACAAGAAGAAGGAGACAACAATGAAAGAATGACCCGTCCAATATGCGTATGTGAGGATGGCTCAAAGGGAAGGAGGTCACATTTAGGAGTTTCTTAAGGATGTTGGAGTTGCGCATCTTGTATGCCTTCACATAACCAATATGTCTCGTGACGGTATCGCCTTGTGAATCCTTCAAAATGAAAGAACATGACAAACACTCAGAAAAACAGAATGAGGTTAGTGCAAATGCAACACCTATCATTCGTGTGGTGAAATACCCAACAAGTGTTTTCATCGTTCTTATCATAAGAAAGTACAAGGGTGTAGGGCATGGTATGTAGGCATGAGATGCGATAACAACCAAATGCATTAAGCTCAATTAAACAAGCATGCGTCACATGTAAGATGTCCAAGTCTCCATGATCAATAAACATAGCAAGTTGGCACTCAATACAAGGGGATATAAGATATGCCACTAATGGAGACAAGAGACAATGATGAAGATATATCATGTGAGAGGCAAGAGCATATATGCTATCAACCCATTGAAACGAGCAAAGATGGATCATGGGTGATGCAACCAAGCAAGTGATCATATGAATCAAGTCATGTAAGCTAGTAGTGCGAAGATGCAACATAATAGAAGTAATCATGGCAATCATGTCATGTGTGAAAATAGTGGACATACATAATGCACATGACATATCACAAGAATCAAAACAAGAGATGAGTAATGTATCATCATTGTATTGGCAAGAAGCCGTGTGTAAATAGCAATGGAACATCATGACTCTCCCAACACAAGAATCAACAATAGCATGGAGCATGTATAGAACATGGCAATAGCAACAAGTATCTCCACCAAGCATGCAAATACACATACAAGTAGTATAATGGTGAATCGGGGTAAATGCACGCAAGGGTCACAATTGCATGGCAAAATCATAGAAAGAGGTGTATCATGCAAAGTGAACACGCTATGATGGGCATAAAGTAACAATTGATATACAGCCCATATCCGTGTGAGAGCCAAGTAAAAGAGATGTGCAAAGTCATTGCGCGAAGAGAACAGTGGTAAGGACAATCCATGGGGTCCCAAATCGTCGTTGCTCTCAAGAGCTCGTTTCGTCAACTCTTGGGATTGAGAGGTTGACGAATGTTCATAAGTACCTACACAAAACAAAGGTAAAGGGAAAATTGTGTGTGCGTGGTATATGTACACATCATCCATTATGATGCATACGTGCATGTGTTGGTTAGCACAAAATATCCAATGCTCAAATGAATGAGATGCGTGATATAGAAACATGTCATTCATCATGATAGGTTTGTTGTTATGTATGGCATAATGGAGACTCAAATTGTGTAAAGCATCACGAGAAATATGTAGAGCATTGTTATTCATGGAATGCATATGGTGCACACAATCATGGGAATCATGCAAAGTATGGAATGCATCAAAATCTCCTAATATGTATGAGGAAACTAAGAGGGTCTCCTCATGAGCATTAGTGGAAACATCACATGGAGAATATTGACAACATCTGAAGCAAAGCATATTTGGGTCTATGTGATCATGGCATGGTATAGTAGATGAATTGCGCAAATTTTGCAAAGGTAGCATAGCAATATCATCACAAGAGAAGCAAAATCCAATAACCATGACCTTGCCATCTATGCCATAAGTGCAAATAGGATTTATTTTAATGGGGCATGCATAGTTACTATGTTGAGATTGTGATGAAACAATATGCGAAATCTCACTCATATCATATGACAAGTTTAATGGATTGTCGAACATGATGTGACTGATAGAATTTTCATAAGATGTCCTATGGAGCATAGCATCACAACTAGGCAACTCAACATGCTCATCATCATATTCATCATAAATTGGTAAGTCATGACATGAGGAAGTCGCACTAGCATGAAGCATGGTAATAAGTGTGTCAACATCATGCAAACAGTCATTGGTAAGATAGTCCACTAGTGGGACAAGACAAGCACTATCACCTATTTTACCTCTGGAACATCGCTCATGAGTTGTAGGTGAGATGTCGAAGACCAAGTCGTGGTCATCTTCATCTTGATGGAACCATGTGGGGGTGCATCATCGTCCACCATGGCTATCGTCGTCTCCATTGGAGGTATGGACTCATCGAGGATAGGCATGTCGTCATGTAGGAGACCTAGCACCAAAAGGGAAAACACACTCGGAGTAGAGGTTAAGTCGTTAGAAATCATAGTGGCCTACTACTTCTTGAGCTTGCGTTGGTTTTTCCCTTGAAGAGGAAAGGGTGATGCAGCAAAGTAGAGATTAGTATTTCCCTCAGTTAGAGAACCAAGGTATCAATCCAGTAGGAGACAACGCACAAATCACCAATACCTGCACAAACAATTAAACAACTTGCACCCAATGCAATAAAGGGTTTGTCAATCCCTTCATGGTTACTTGCAAAAGTGAGATCTGATAGAGATAGATGAAACTAAACAAACGATAAAGTAAATATTTTTGGGTTTTGGTTTATAGATCGGAAAGTAAAAGATTGCAAAATAGTAGATCAGAAACTTATATGATGGAAAATAGACCCGGGGCCATAGGTTTCACTAGAGGCTTCTCTCAAGATATCAAATAATATGGTGGGTGAACAAATTACTGTCGAGCAATTGATAGAAAAGCGTGAAGTTATGACGATATCTAATGCAATGATTATGAAATATAGGCATCACGTCCGTGTCATGTAGACCAAAACGATTATGCATCTACTACTATTACTCCACACATCGACCGACTCCTGCTTGCATCTAGAGTATTAAGCTCATGAAGAACAGAGTAACGCATTAAGAAAGATGACATGATGTAGAGGAATAAACTCAAGCAATATGATGTAAACCCGATCTTTTTATCCTCGATGGCAACAATACAATACGTGCCTTGCTGCCCCTACTGTCACTGGTAAAGGACACCGCAAGATTGACCCAAAGCTAAGCACTTCTCCCATTGCAAGAAAAACCAATCTAGTTGGCCAAACCAAACCGATAGTTCGAAGAGAATTACAAAGATACCAAATCGTGCATAAAAGAATTTAGAGAAGGTTCAAATAATATTCATAGATAAGTTGATCATAAATCCACAATTCATCGGATCTCGATAAACACACCGCAAAACAAGATTACATCGGATAGATCTCCAAGAACATCGAGGAGAACATGGTATTGGGAATCAAAGAGATAGAAGAAGCCATCTAGCTACTAGCTATGGACCCGTAGGTCTGTGGTAAACTACTCACGCTTCATCGGAAGGGCAATAGAGTTGATGTAGAAGCCCTCCGTGATCGAATCCCCCTCCGACAGGATGCCGGAAAAGGCACCAAGATGGGATCTCACGGGAACAGAAGGTTGGTGTGGTGGAAAAGTGTTTTCGTGGATACTTCTGGTTGTTTGGGAATATTTGTGAATATATAGGCCGAAGAATTAGGTCAGGGGAGTCACGAGGGGCCCACAAGACAGGGGGCGCGTGATATGTCTCCAACGTATCTACTTTTCCTCACGCTTTTCCTCTTGTTTTGGACTCTAATTTGCATGATTTGAATGAAACTAACCCCGGACTGACGCTGTTTTCAGCAGAACTACCATGGTGTTGTTTTTGTGCAGAAATAAAAGTTCTCGGAATGGAATGAAACTTTGCGAGGAATTTTTATATAATATATAATAATTTCTGGAGCCAAGAGCTACCGGAGAGGGGCCCCTGGGTGGGCACAACCCACGAGGGCGCGCCCCCCTCTCCTGGCGCGCCCAGGTGGGTTGTCCCCACCTGGTGGCCCCGTAGACCCTGAAACCGATGCTATAAAATCCTATTTTTCCAGAAAAAAATCAGGGAGAAAGAATTACTGCGATCCACGAGACGGAGCCTCCTTCATCGGGAGGCCAGATCTGGAGTTCGTTTGGGGCTCCGGAGAGGGGGATCTTCGTTCTTCGTCATCACCAACCCTTCTCCATCGCCAATTCCATGATGCTCCCCACCGGGAGTGAGTACTTCCTTCGTAGGCTCGCTTTACCGTTACTGTTACCATTATTGTTAGTGCGGTCACTATTATCAAAACTATCATATTACTTTGATACTGATCACTTTGCTGCAGATAATAATCTCTAGGTGTGGTTGAATTGAAAACTCAGCTGCTAATACCTTCAAATATTCTTTGGCTCCCCTTGTGTCGAACCTATAAATTTGGGTTGAATACTCTACCCTCGAAAACTGTTGCGATCCCCTATACTTGTGGGTTATCAAGACCTTTTTCTGGCGCCGTTGCCGGGGAGCATAGCTATATTTGTTGAGTCACTTGGGATTATTATCAATTTATCACTATGAAGAATCTGAAGGATCCAAATACTAAGATTTATCCCTCAAAGACGAGGGGAGGTAAGGAACTGCCATCCAGTTCTGCTTTAGATTCACCTTCTGTTATGAGTAAACTTGCAACACCACCACATGCTATCAATTCTAATATGTCGCAAGTTATTGATGATGCTACTTCTACTATGAATGATGCTTATGATGATGCTAGTACCTTGCTTGATAATGATGATGTGCCACTTGGTGAATTTCTTGATGAACAAATTGCTAGAGTAATACAACATGATGCTTTTGAATCTGATGATGAGCTTGAAACTGAAACTCCTGAAACACCTACTAGAACTAGCCTTCCTAGATACGAATTGCCTAAGGTACCGGAAGGTTATGTTATGAATAAGGAGACAACTAGAGACATTCTGTAACATCCAAAAATTTCAATTTGGAATGTTATACATAGGTCATCATATGCATATCATATTTTATTTGCATTTTGTTTGTGATCCTAGAAATCCTAAGCAACTCAAGGACCCACGGAGAGAGTTGAGGATTTCATTTATTTTCATATTTGAATTTCTCTCAAATTTGAAAAGAGGATCATTTTGGTTTCAATAATTTTTCTCTCCGAAATATTTCCAATATTAAAAATAAAAGAGAGGAGATGAAATGACTTCTCTAAAAGAAATATTGGAGGAAATTAAAATCAAATAAATAATTTATTTGGATCTTTATTGCTATTTTATTTGAATTAGAAAATATGCATTTTTCAAAATTGCATTTTAGGCCAAAAAATGTTCACTTTGTTCCAAATATTTTATTTAGACGGTGAAAATTGTTTTGGCATTTTTAGAATTTTTTTATATTTATTAGGATTTTTGTTTCGGCAGAATTTATTTATATAAAAAAACTCCCGGACCAAACTGGGCCGCAGCCCAGCCGGCCCGCTCGCGCCACCGCCTCTGCGCCGCGCTGTGCCGCCGGCGGACTCCGCGAGGAGTCCGGCTCTGCCTCGCCGCCGCTGCCCCTTCTCACAAGTCAGAGACCACGGGGGGGGGGGGGCTTTAAAAGCCGCCGCCCCGGGCCCCCTCTCGCAACCCACCGCCGCCGCAGCAAGCCGCAGTAGCAGCAGCCGCCGCCTCGCCACCGCCGCCCCGCCGCCGCGCGCGCACCACCGCTGCAGTGCCGCCGCACGCCACCGCCGTTGACTTCATCGCCGCCAGTTTTTTTCGGTTTAGGTATAAACCGTTCGTTTTTTTAAACCCTAGATCTACTCCCATTTTTTATTAGACCGGGTTTTTCTCGGTTTAGATCTAATCTGCGAACGTTCATTCGATTAGTTCGTTTTAAGGAACGAATTCGTTCGTTAGTCTCTGTTAGCGGACGTTCGTCCGATAGATTTTTCTTTTTCTGTTTTATTTTCGCTAGGGACCTATCCGCGATTATTTTTTATCGCAACTTAGCCCCTGATCTTCAAACCCTCGCAACTTTTTAACCGTTTGTCCAAATCCAGTGAAACCAATGCCTATCTTCGTCTCGAGCCCCTCTTTCTGGTTAATCAACTTGAACATGATTTCGACAATTTAAAATTTGGTTTCAAGCATATCTGAATTCGAAGTTCTTTTGACCGTAGTTTCAGTCCCGTAGCTCCGATTTGATTGATTCTTTTTGCAAATCGAAGCTCTTTAGTTGAATTTTTAGATTGGACTTTCTCATTTGAGTTTTACCCTTGCATCTATGCTTGAGTGCTTATGTATGCTATTGTTTGTTTGCGATAGAATTCCCGGAGTGCGAAGCGTGCTACTACGAGTCTCTAGGGTTTGCGGATCGTCAGCAAGGCAAGTAACACATTGATCATACATCTTTATTACCCAGTTTTTATGCATTAGTTACAACCCTCAAACACTGCATGATTAGGATGTGATTAACTTGTGGGTATTGGGAAGTAGATGATGAGGTAGAACCTATTGCCCTGTTATTATCAAACCTTGGGAGTTACTTCTACGTTATGCCTATATTGCTATGATATGCTCGTAGACGTGGTTTGGTTTGAGTGATCCATGACAGATGTGAGATTTTTAATTAATGGTTAACTTAAGGTGGCTACTTAAATACACATCTGGGTGGATTGGTTGCGGGCACCTGGGGTTATACCAGTGTTGTCCTAGGAGATCCCGGGGTACCCGTGTGATCATCCTATGGTTCGCCACCCAGGCTCACAGGGATCATAAGATTATTCATGCTAGAAACTTCCGTGTGCAGCCACAAGCTATTATGGGCTCTAGCATAATTGAGTATGTTGCATGACCTCTTTTAGTGGTAGGCTAGCAGATGTAGGGGAAAGTAGGTGTAACTGTCTACCCAGAGTAAAGAGTTAATGTTTCTGAAAGACTGTGTCTCGGTCATCCGTTTCTCAAACACCATGTAGTGCGAGAAATCCAATGGAGGAGATCGAGTCTTGTGGGCAAAAGTGCGCAAACCTCTGCAGAGTGTACAAACTAATCATGGTTAGCCGTGTCCCCGGTTATGGACATCTTGAGTATCTGGTTCTTGGATTATCATGTTGATCTCATCACTCTAAATTAATTTGTTGGGTTGTTAATTACTGTTTAATAGGGATTGAGATGGGGTTACCATTCTCAATGTTTCAACTACCATGATAGTTAAACAAAATATATTCCTTTGATGTAGGGAAAAAATGGCTTTTCGCAAAAACATTATAACCATAGAGCCTCCACCAGCCATATATGCATGTAGTGATAGCACTTACCTGTTCATTGCTCTACTATGTTATATTGCCAGCATATTCCATGTGCTGACCCGTTCCGGGCTGCAACATATCATGTTGCAGACTTTTCAGACGAGGAGTAAGGTGCGCTAGGTCGATTGTCGTGCACTCAGCTATGCTGTTGGAGTTGATGGACTCACTTTATCTTCCAAGTCTTCCGCTGTTATCTTATTTAGATGGCCTTAAGCCATATTATTGTAATAAGTTCTCTTTTGAGACATTCGATGTAATAAGTGTGTGATTGCACTCTGTTATAAATCCTTCAAGTACGTGTCAGCATTACCGATCCAGGGATGACACTTATGCACAGAGATTTGACCGTTTGAGGTCAGATAGCTACAAGATGGTATCAGAGCACACGCTGATTGTAGGACACAACCACTAAGGTAAGCCATAGGTCACTCTTCTCTACTCATTTCTGACTCCTCTCCATTATCTACTCTATAGGATGGCGGACTCAAGGAACGAGTTTGCACAACCGGATGAAGACACACCTTTTGGGAGACACTTGAAGGAAGTCACTAGGTACCTGAACATCGGAATACCAAGCTTCACCGGGACCTACACCGCCACTTTACCAGAAGAGGAGCGTTGGATGATTCGAGTTCAAGTTCTAGGAAGGACATTCACGCCAGTTACTGAGCCCATAGAGTTTTCCTTTGATGCACCAACCTGGAGTCTAGGAAAGAGCATGGCAGCTCACATTGCCATGGGACGCATCAGCAAAGTTTATCACAAGGATCTTAAGGACACCATCTACCAGATATGTGGGCGCCGAGATGAGCAATGGGAGATGATCAGCACCAGGAGGGACAGGTCCATTGCAGCTTTCATCCAGGAGTTAAACCAGCACATTCGTCGTCAGGAGAACCAAATGTGCACAAACATGATAGATTTGAGGAAGGTGATGACCAGGAACACGGAGCTAGAAGAGGAACTCAAGTCTACACGTGACGAATACGAGGAGGAAATCGCAATACTAGTGGAGAAGAATGACGACCTGACAAGGAAGCTAGGAGTATTCATGGGAGACCCCGCGCCAGGAGGAGGTGACGACCATACCGAGGACTACATCATCATCGACGACACCGATTCTGACCCCCACAGTAGTGATGATGATTACGAAGACGAAGCTGGAGCGGATATCATGGAGTCTTCCACCGATCAAAATTTCTAGTAGACCACCATATTATCAGTAGTATTCCCCCATGTATATAGTAATAGTCCGAGCACTGTAACGATAGTTAGATCGATTGTATGCTCTTGTTTGAATTGAGTGGTGTGATATGAATGTGTTTGTCTCATGTGCATATGGGTAGTGCTTTCTCACTAGACCTCACTCTATTCTAATCTCTCCCCTCTAAACCCATCAGATGCCTCTGAGATGTGACCTCGGATTTGTCTTCCCACCGGAGCTCACTCAGTTGATCCAATAGCCGAATGCCTTGATGTAGCTACTAGTCTAGAACCAAGGCAACAACAACAAAAACAACAACAACAACCCATCGCCACCACCTCCAGTTGACAACTTAGCCCGTTTTCTGAGGTTGCAACCGCCGGTGTTTTCCAGTAGCACCGAGCCGTTAGTTGCTGATGATTGGCTACACAAGATTGGAAGGGAGTTGACCACTGCAGGTTGCACAGATGCAGAGAAGGTGCGCTTTGCCGCACACCAATTGGATCGACCTGCAGCCTCATGGTGGGAGAATTACACAACCACTTTCCCCATAGCCAATGTCAATTGGGAGCAGTTTCAGCAAGCATTCCGCACTACACATGTCTCAACTAGAGCTATGAGCATGAAGAAGCGTGAGTTTCGCAACTTACGCCACGGAAACCGTACTGTGGGGCAGTACATTGATGAGTTCAGCAAGTTAGCTTGCTATGCCCCAGATGATGTGGCCACAAATGCCGCGAAGCAGGAGAAGTTTATGGAAGGGTTGAATGATGAGATGAGTATGCAGTTAATGGTGGCAACATTTAACAACTACCAGGAGTTGGTAGACAAGGCTCTAATGATTGAAGGGAAGAGGCAGCAGACTGAGAGCCGCAAAAGAAAATATGGACAAGGGAAGTACAATTCAGGAGCTCAGCAGAAGCCTCATTTTACCCCGAACTCGGGAGGATATACCCATAACCATGGAGGAAGTTTTCATAACTACAGTGGCCCCAAGAATGGAAATGTGAATGGAGCAGGCAGCAATCAGAACCGCTCTAACCCAGCCACACTCGCCAAGAAGGACCAAAGTCACATTACCTGTTTCAAGTGCGGGAAGACTGGACACTATGCCAACGAGTGTTCTGAAGCAAAGAATTGAAATGGAAATGGAAGCTCTGGGAAGAATCCCAACCCTTTCAACAGGGGACAAGTGAACCACGTGAACGTGGAGGAGGTTGAAGAGCAGCCAGATGCAGTTATAGGTAAGTTTTTGGTTAAGTCATTTACTGGAGTTCTTAGGACACCTATGCTAGTAAGCTCACCAGGAGCGGAGTATATGGCAAGCCAAGGATGTTTTCAGATGCCATTGACCATAGGTAGACATGTTTTCCCCTCAGACTTAATAATTCTGGAGTCGCAAGGATTGGATGTGATACTAGGAATGGATTGGCTATCGATGTATGGAGGAAACATCAATTGCGCCAGTAAGTCAATTATGCTCACCACCCCGGAGGGAAAAAGGATTAAGTATGTATCCAGGCATGCGCCAAGGAGGACCAAAGTAAATTCCCTCTCAGGAGTTGTTCAGGAGGAGGTGCCTGTAGTGAAGGATTACCCGGATGTATTTCCAGAGGAACTACCAGGCATGCTGCCGGATTGAGACATTGAGTTTTTGATAGAGATTTTGCCAGGCACCGGACCGATATCGAAGAGACCATACCGGATGCCCGCAAATGATCTGGAGGAGATTAAGAAGCAGATTAAAGAGTTATTGGAGAAAGGGTACATTCGACGAAGTTCATCACCATGGGGAGCCCCAGTGCTTTTGGTTGAGAAGAAGGATGGATCCTTGAGAATGGTTGTTGATTATCGTGCATTGAATGAAGTGACGATCAAGAACAAGTACCCACTGCCAATGATCAATGATTTGTTTAACCAGCTGCAAGGAGCTAAAGTATTTTCCAAGATCGATTTGCGATCAGGATACCACCAGTTGAAGATCTGGGAACAGGATATACCTAAGACAACCTTCACCACAAGGTACAGGCTATATGAGTATACGATTATGTCATTTGGGTTGACTAACGCCCCAGCCTATTTCATGAGTATGATGAATAAGGTGTTCATGGAGTTTTTGGATAAGTTTGTTGTGGTGTTCATTGATGATATTTTGGTATGCTCAAAGAATGAGGAGGAGCACAAGGAGCATTTGCATTTAGTTCTCGAGAAGCTCAGGGAACATCAGTTGTATGCCAAGTTCAGCAAATGTGAGTTTTGGTTGAAGGAAGTTGGATTTCTTGGACATGTTATATCAGGAGAAGGTATAGCAGTAGACCCTACCAAGGTTCAGTCAGTCACTGATTGGCTAGCACCCACCTCAGTAGGAGAGATCCGTAGTTTTCTTGGACTCGCAGGATATTATCGGAGATTCATTGAGAATTTTTCTAAGATTGCGAAGCCCATGACGGATTTGTTGAAGAAGGACACCAAGTTCAAATGGACATATGAATGTGAGGCCAGTTTTCAGGAGTTGAAGAAACGTTTGGTTACAGCCCCAGTGCTGATTCTGCCGGATATATGCAAGGATTTCCAAGTGTATTGCGACGCTTCTCGCTTAGGACTTGGAGGAGTACTTATGCAAGATGGAAGAGTTGTTTCATATGCCTCACGTCAGCTTCGACCGCATGAGTTGAATTATGCCACACATGATTTGGAGTTACCAGCTGTAGTTCATGCACTCAAGACCCGAAGACATTTTCTTATTGGAAACCGTTGTGATGTGTACACGGATCACAAGAGTTTGAAGTACATTTTCACCCAGAAGGAGCTGAATCTTAGGAAAAGGAGATGGTTGGAGCTTATAAAGGATTATGATATGAAGTTGCATTATCATCCAGGAAAGGCCAATGTTGTAGCAGACGCTTTGAGCCGGAAGAGTTATGTCAATACCCTCATAAGCGGGGGATTACCAAAGGAGTTAGCCGAAGATCTCAGGGAGCTTCGTTTGGAGATAGTCCCTAGAGGTTTTGTTGCAGCATTGGAGGTTCAGCCAACATTATTGGGAAAGATTCGAGAAGCTTAGAAGGATGACAAGGAAATTGCTGAGATAAAGGAGAAAATGAGCAAAGGAAAAGCCAAAGGTTTTCGTGAGGATGAGCACGACACTTTGTGGTTTGAGGACCGTGTTTATGTACCCAATAATGCAGAGATCCGGAAGTTAATACTTCGGGAAGCTCATGACCGCCATACTCGATACACCCCAGAAACACCAAGATGTATTTGGATTTGAAGGAGCGTTTCTGGTGGACTGGTATGAAGAAAGATATTGCCGAGTATGTGGCTGTGTGTGATGTATGTCAGAGAGTGAAGGCGGAACATCAGAAGCCAGCAGGATTACTGTAGCCTATGCCTATACCCGAATGGAAGTGGGATAAACTTGGCATAGATTTCGTCGCCGGATTACCCAGGACCCGGTCAGGGTATGATTCTATCTGGGTAGTAGTTGATCGTTTGACCAAAGTGGCTCACTTTATCCCAGTGAAAACCACCTACACAAGTGCGAAGTTGGCCAAGATATATATGACCAGGATCGTATGTCTGCATGCAGTTCCGAGGACCATCGTATCAGATAGAGGAGCATAGTTTACTTCGAAGTTTTGGCATCAACTGCACCAGACTTTGGGTACCAGGCTAGAGTTTAGTACAGCCTTAAATCCGCAGACAGATGGACAGACCGAGAGAGTCAATCAGATACTAGAGGATATGTCGAGAGCTTGTGCGCTAGATTATGGATCTAGTTGGGATGATAATATTCCTTGCGCGGAGTTCTCATACAACAACAGCTACCAGGCCAGTTTGAAGATGGCACCTTTCGAAGCTATGTATGGAAGGAGGTGCAGGACACCGTTGATGTGGGATGAAATTGGAGACCGCCAGTTGTTTGGACCAGATTTGATCAAAGAGTCAGAAGAGAAGGTCAAGTTGATTCGCGATAGACTGAAGGTAGCTCAGTCCAGATAGAAGAGTTATGCAGACTCAAAACGCAAGGAGGTAGTTTATGAAATCGGAGACCGAGCATATCTACGAGTGTCACCTCTGCGAGGAGTTAAAGGCTTTGGAGTTAAGGGTAAGTTAGCCCCGAGATTTGTAGGACCATACCGAGTTTTGGAACGTATGGGAGAAGTGGCCTACAAGTTGGAGTTACCCGAAGGATTGTCAGGAGTTCATGATGTGTTCCACGTTTCACAGTTGAAGAAGTGCCATGTTGAGATGGCCGATATTCCTATGAGAGATACAGTGCCCCTTGAAGCGATTCAGTTGATAGTGATCTGACCTATGAGGAGAAACCTGTCAAGATTCTCGAGTTTGCCAGCCGAGTCACACGCAGCAAGGTTATCAAGTTTTGCAAAGTTCAGTGGAGCCACCATACCGAGGACGAAGCCACCTGGGAACGAGAGGAAGACCTACGGAAAAACCACCCACACCTATTTTCTAGTCAACCCGAATCTCGAGGGCGAGATTCATCTTAAGGGGAGTAGGTTTGTAACATCCCAAACTTTCAATTTGGAATGTTATACATAGGTCATCATATACATATCATATTTTATTTGCACTTTGTTTGTGATCCTAGAAATTCTAAGCAACTCAAGGACCCACGGAGAGAGTTGGGGATTTCATTTATTTTCATATTTGAATTTCTCTCAAATTTGAAAAGAGGATCATTTTGGTTTTAATAATTTTTCTCTCCGAAATATTTCCAATATTAAAAATAATAGAGAGGAGATAAAATGACTTCTCCAAAATAAAAGAAATATTGGAGGAAAAATATTAAAATCAAATAAATAATTTATTTGGATTTTTATTGCTATTTTATTTGAATTAGAAAAATATGCATATTTCAAAATTGCATTTTTAGGCTAGAAAATCGTTCACTTTGTTCTAAATATTTTATTTAGTCGGTGAAAATTGTTTTGGCATTTTTTAGAATTTTTTATATTTATTTAGGATTTTTCTTTCGGCGGAGTTTATTTATATAAAAAACTCCCGGACCGAACTGGGCCGCAGCCCAGCCGGCCCGCTCGCGCCACCGCCTCCGCCTCTGCGCCGCGTCGTGCCGCCGGCGGACTCCACGAGGAGTCCGGTTCCGCCTCGCTGCCGCTGCCCTCTCTCCCAAGTCGGAGACCACGGGGGGGGGGGGGGGGGGCTTTAAAAGCCGCCGCCCCGGGCCCCCCTCTCGCCACCCACCGCCGCAGCAAGCCGCAGCAGCAGCCGCCGGCACCTCGCCGCTGCCGCTCGCCGCACTGCGCCGCCCCGCCGCCGCGCCGCGCCGCCGCCCGCTTCCCCGCGCCGACGCCGCCGCCCGCCGTAATCCCGCCGCCGGTTTTTTAGGGTTTAGGTATAAACCGTTCGTTTTTTAAACCCTAGATCTACTCCGGTTTTTTATTAGATCGGGTTTTTCTTGGTTTTCTCGGTTTAGATCTAATCTGCGAACGTTCGTTCGATTAGTTCGTTTTAACGAATAGTCTCTGTTAGCGGACGTTCATTCGATAGATTTTTAGTTTTCTATTTTATTTTCGCCAGGGACCTATCTGTGATTATTTTTTATCGCAGATTAGCCCCTGATGTTCAAACCCTCGCAACTTTTTAACCGTTTGTCCAAATCCAGTGAAACAAACGCCAAAATCTTCATCTGGAGCCCCTCTTTCTGGTTAATCTACTTGAACATGATTTTGAAAATTTAAAATTTGGTCTCAAGCAAATTTGAATTTGAAGTTCTTTTGACCGTAGTTTCAGTTCCGTAGCACCGATTCGATTGATTCTTTTTGCAAATCGAAGCTCTTCAGTAGAATTTTAAGATTGCACTTTCTCATTTGTGTTTTACCCTTGCATCTACGCTTGAGTGCTTATGTATGCTATTGTTTGTTTGCGATAGAATTCCCGGAGTGCGAAGCATGCTACTACAAGTCTCTAGGGTTTGCGGATCGTCAGCTGATACGTCCATTTTGCATCATGCTTTTATATCGATATTTATTGCATTAGGGGCTATTATTACACATTATGTCACAATACTTATGCCTATTCTCTCTTATTTTACAAGGTTTACATGAAGAGGGAGAATGCCGGCAGCTGGAATTCTGGGCTGGAAAAGGAGCAAATATTAGAGACATATTCTGCACAACTCCAAAAGTCCTGAAACATCACGGAAGTCATTTTTGGAATTTATAAAAAATACTGAGCGAAGAAAATACCAGAGGGGGCCCACACCCAGGCCACGAGGGTGGGGGGCGCGCCCCCCTGCCTCGTGGGCCCCCTGGCAGGCCTCCGGTGCCCATCTTCTGCTATATGAAGTCTTTCGTCCGAGAAAAAAATCATAAGCAAGCTTTCGGGAAGAAACTCCGCCGCCACGAGGCGGAACCTTGGCGAAACCAATCTAGGGCTCCGGCAGAGCTGTTCTGCCGGTGAAACTTCCCTCCGGGAGGGGGAAATCATCGCCATCGTCATCACCAACGACCCTCTCATCGGGAGGGGGTCAATCTCCATCAACATCTTCACCAGCACCATCTCCTCTCAAACCCTAGTTCATCTCTTGTATCCAGTCTTTGTACCTGTGGGTTGCTAGTAGTGTTGATTACTCCTTGTAGTTGATGCTAGTTGGTTTATTTGGTGGAAGATCATATGTTCAGATCCATTATGCATATTAATACCCCTCTGATTATGAACATGAATACGATTTGTGAGTAGTTACGTTTGTTCCTGAGGACATGGGAGAAGTCTTGCTATTAGTAGTCATGTTAATTTGGTATTCGTTCGATATTTTGATGAGATGTATGTTGCCTTTCCTCTAGTGGTGTTATGTGAACGTCGACTACATGACACTTCACCATTGTTTGGGCCTAGAGGAAGGCATTGGGAAGTAATAAGTAGATCATGGGTTGCTAGAGTGACAGAAGCTTAAACCCTAGTTTATGAGTTGCTTCGTAAGGGGCTGATTTGGATCCATATGTTTCATGCTATGGTTAGGTTCACCTTAATACTTCTTTTGTAGTTGCGGATGCTTGCAATAGGGGTTAATCATAAGTGGGATGCTTGTCCAAGAAAGGACAGTACCCAAGCACCGGTCCACCCACATACCAAATTATCAAAGTAACGAACGCGAATCATATGAGCGTGATGAAAACTAGCTTGACGATAATTCCCATGTGTCCTCGGGAGCGCTTTTCTCTATATAAGAGGTTGTCCAGGCTTGTCCTTTGCTACAAAAAGGATTGGGCCATCTTGCTGCACCTTATTTACTTTCATTACTTGTTACTTGTTGCCAATTACCTTATTACAAAACTATCTGTTACCGATAATTTCAGTGCTTGCAGAGAATACCTTGCTAAAAACCGCTTATCATTTCCTTCTACTCCTCGTTGGGTTCGACACTCTTACTTATCGAAAGGACTACGATAGATCCCCTATACTTGTGGGTCATCATCATCAAGGCAAGTAACACATTGATCATACATCTTTATTACCCAGTTTTTATGCATTAGTTACAACCCTCAAACACTGCATGATTAGGATGTGATTAACTTGTGGGTATTGGGAAGTAGATGACGAGGTAGAACCTATTGCCCTGTTATTATCAAACCTTGGGAGTTACTTCTACGTTATGCCTATATTGCTATGATATGCTCGTAGACGTGGTTTGGTTTGAGTGATCCATGACAGATGTGAGATTTTTAATTAATGGTTAACTTAAGGTGGCTACTTAAATACACATCTGGGTGGATTGGTTGCGGGCACCTGGGGTTATACCAGTGTTGTCCTAGGAGATCCCGGGGTACCCGTGTGATCATCCTATGGTTCGCCACCCAGGCTCACAGGGATCATAAGATTATTCATGCTAGAAACTTCCGTGTGCAGCCACAAGCTATTATGGGCTCTAGCATAATTGAGTATGTTGCCACAAGGATAGAGAGGATCTAGAGAAATTATTATGCAAGTATAAAGAAAAATCTCTGAATGCTAGAATGAAATGTGATCCTAAGTTTGCTACTTCACCTATATTTATTGATGATAAGGATTATGAATTCTCTGTCGACCCAGAGTTAATTACTTTGGTTGAATCTGATCCTTTCCATGATTATGAAACTGAAACTGTTGTGGCACATCTTACTAAGTTGAATGACATAGCCACCCTTTTTACTCAGGATGAGAAAACTCGCTATTACTTTATTCTCAAATTATTTCCGTTCTCATTAAAGGGTGATGCTAAAGCTTGGTACAATACTCTTGCTCCTGGTTGTGTGCGTAGGCCCCATGATTGATTTATTACTTCTGTGAAAAATATTTTCCTGCTCGTAAGAAACAAGCTGCCTTACAGGAAATATTTAACTTTGTGCAAACTAAAGAAGAGAGTCTCCCACAAGCTTGGGGGAGGCTTTGCCAGTTACTTAATGCTTTGCCTGATCATCCTCTTAAGAAAAATTAAATACTTGATATCTTCTATAATGGACTAACCGATGCTTCTAGGGATTTCCTAGATAGTTGTGCTGGTTGTGTTTTCAGGGAATGAACTGTTGGGCAAGCTGAAGAATTATTGAATAACATATTGAAAAATTATGATGATTGGACTCTTCCTAAACCACCGGCTAAACCCACTCTGAAGAAGAGGGGTATAATCTTGAAGATATGCAAGAGGCAAAGAAATCTATGAAGGAAAAAGGTATTAAAGCTGAGGATGTTAAAAATTTACCTCCTATTGAAGAAATACATGGGCTTAATACACCACCACTGCCTAAGGTGGTAGAGGTAAATTCTCTAATGAAGTTCAATGATAATGATAATCCTCACAATATGCATCCTAGTCAATGCCTTTATGAGTTTGAAAACTACATTAGAAAACATGATCACTTCAATGCAAATGTTATGACCAATTGAAATATAATTCTGATATGATTGCTCGCTTGAGTGACTTGTTATTTAGAATCTCAAATGATGTTAGGGGTGTTGGAAAGGATGCTTCTATGGTTCAAACTCAGTTAGAACAAGTTGCTAAATCACAAAGAGAATTACTTGATGAAATGAATCACAATATACATGACTTTGCTGTTAGAGTTGCAACTAGAGGAGGTAAAATGACTCAGGAACCACTTTGTCCTGAGGGACATCCAAAAAGAATTGAACAAGATTCACAAAGAATTAACACTGATGCACCTAGTCCTTCTAGAAAGAAAAAGAAAAAAATGATAGGACTTTGCGCACTTCTAGTGAACCTAAAATAGAAAAACCTCCTCATAATGAAAATGAAACTTCTATCTCTGATGCTGAAACTCAGTCTGGTAATGAACATCCACCTAGTGATAATGAAAAAGATAATGATGAAGTTCATGAGGACACTCAACCAAATGATGAAAAGGAACCAAATAATGATGTTGAGATAGAACCACCTGTTGATCTTGATAACCCACAACCTAAGAATAAAAGGTATGATAAAATAGACTTTGTGGCTAGGAAACACGGTAAAGAAAGAGAACCGTGGGTTCAAAACCTATGCCTTTTCCACCCAAGTCAACTAAAAAGAAAGATGATGAAGAATTTGAACACTTTGCTGAAATGCTGAGGCCAATCTTTTTGCGTACTCGCTTGACTGATATCTTGAAAATGCCTCCTTATGCAAAGTATATGAAAGACATCATCACAAATAAGAGAAAAATACCGGAAGCTGAAATCTCCACTATGCTTGCTAATTATACTTTTAAAGATGGAGTACCTAAAAAACTTGGAGATCCAGGAATACCAACTATACCTTGCTCCATCAAAAAGAATTATGTGAAAACTGCTTTGTGTGATTTAGGAGCTGGTGTTAGTGTTATGCCTTTCTCGTTATATAAAAGACTTGATTTGAATAAACACACATCTACTGAAATATCTTTGCAAATGGCTGACAAATCAACTGCCATACCTATCGTTATCTGTGAGGATGTGCCCGTTGTTGTTGCTAATGTTACTATTTTGACTGACTTTGTTATACTTGAGATGCCTGAGGACGGCAACATGTCGATTATCCTTGGTAGACCCTTCTTGAATACTGCAGGGGCTGTTATTGATTGCAATAAAAGCAAGATCACTTTTCATATCAATGGTAATGAGCATACGATGCACTTTCCGAAGAAACAATTCCAAGTGAATGGTACTAATGTTATTGAAAAATCTCCGACAATCACTATTGGAAGTTTTCAAATACCCCTACCTACTTTAAAAAAGAAATATGAAATGCTCATTGTTGGGGACATTCATATCGCCATTGAGGTAACTTAGTGATTTACGAAAGTTCTTCGGTTTCATGCTAATCGAAAGTCATTGTAAGACATGATCAACCTTATTAATGGATCATTTTTTGAATGGTATGAAGTTGATGAATTTAGTAAGCACTACCTTGTGTCCCTACTTTTTGTTTTCTGTTTTTACTAGTTAAATAAAATAAAATGCCATGTTTTGTCTGTTTTCTGAATTTCCCGTGTAATAAAAAAATGTCCCAAAAATAAAAGTTCTCAGAATGCTTTGAAAATTTAATATGATTTTTTTATAAATATTTCTGAATTTATGGTGCAAATAATATCAGAGGGAGGTGCACCAGGTGGGCACAACCCACCTGGGCGCGCCAGGACCCCCAGGCGCGCCCTGGTGGGTTGTGGTCCCCACGTGGGCCCCCTCACTTATCTCTTCATCCCACATCATCACTTACCTCCAGAAAAAAATCTCCATTGCTCTCTCTCATGTGTTCTTGCTCTCAAAACCGCGGATTTCGATCTCTTTGCTCGAAGCTCCGTTTCTGAAACTGTTTCGGGGGATTGTTGCTTGAAAATTGTACGCGGACATGAATATCTTTAGGAAGTTTGGCTCTAAGAAGAACTCCAAGGGTGTTATTGGGGAGTCTTGTGACAGTGATCTCCACCCCCGGAGGTTGGCGGAAGTGCGGCCATGTGAATGGCCGCACATCCCGTTCCTGGAAGAGGCTGGAATTCTTCAGGAGTTCACACAATGTGTTGCTAATGCCGGCCTCACCGACTTCATCGTAGATGAGTGTGACCAGCACCAAATCCTCACAAACATCTTTGTTCAGAGTTTTACTTTCCTACCTAGAAATAATCCTCCTGAAGTGAGCTTTGATTTATATGCTGAAAACCATCAGATACCACTTACTGAATTTTGTGACATATGCCTGATCCCTTCTGATGGGAGCTTAGTTGAGCCTAGGCCGGCTGGGTTGAGGACTTTTATCGCACTTCGACAGTGGGAGATGAGAGAGGGGTGTCAGCCACCACGGCTGCTACCATACACTTTCCTGCCGTACACTATTTTGCTTTATTTGTTGCTAAGTGCTTGCTTGCTAGAAAGGAAGTAGGTGCGCTCAGTGCACCAGACTTTGCTGTTTTATGCCGAGCACTAGAGGGCGACAACACTCATAGCTTGGGAGCTATTGTGGCTCGTTGCCTCCATCTTAATAAATCCCAGGGTGAAATACATGGTGGAATTTTTGCTACTCGTTTGGCGGCTCGCTTCAATGTTGAGATACGCCCTCATGATTACCCCCTGACCAAGGTTTACTTAGACCGTGCAGCCATGGAACACCCTCATTTTATTGCACAAGATTATCCTAACATCCCCATTCCTTATAACCTGGTCTTTAGCGTTAAAACTCGTGATATTATTCCATTGCCTGCTCCTACTTTGTTTGATTCTGTTGCCAGGTGATGTCGCTTGAAGCTATGTTGGTATTTCCCCAAAGAGGAAGGGATGATGCAGCACAACAGTGGTATGTATTTCCCTTAGATATGAAAGCAAGGTTATCGAACCAGTAGGAGAACCAAGCAACACAACGTAAACAGCCCCTGCACACAGATAACAAATCCTTGCAACCCGACGTGTTAAAGGGGTTGTCAATCCCTTCCGGGGTACGGTGCCTCAAGAGGGGATGCCACTCGGGGGCATCCCCAAGCTTAGTTGGTTGCTCATTTTTGGATAATAGCTTGGGATGCCGGGGCATCCCCAAGCTTAGGCTCTTCTATCCTTCCTTCATCCATCGTAAGATAACCCAAAACTTGAAAACTTCAATCACACAAAACTCAACAAAACCTTCGTGAGATCCGTTAGTGTAAGAAAAATAAACCACTACTATAAGTGCTGTATCAAACCAATTCATATTTTGTTTTTGTATTATATATACTGTATTCCAACGTTTCTATGGCAAAAACTCATCAAATAAAACCATAGAGCCATCAAAATAAGCACACAACACAAAGAAAATAGAATCTGTCAAAACAGAACAGTCTGTAGCAATCTGATTTGTTCGAATACTTCTGGAACTCCAAAACTTCTGAAAAACTAGGACGACCTGGGTAATTTGTATATTAATCTTTTGCAAAAAGAATTGGCATTTTAGTACGTACTGGTGATTTTTAATAATTATTTTCGTGAGCGCAAAGTTCCTGTCTTTTTCAGCAAGATCAAACAACTATCACCCAAGAAAATCCTATTGGTTCTACTTGGCACAAACACTAATTAAAACACAAAAAACACAATCATAACAGTAGCATTATTATTCTAACACTCAAGAACAAAAAGCAAAAATAAAATTTATTCATTGGGTTCCCTCCCAACAAGCGCTATAGTTTTACGCCCTTAGCTAGGCATAAAGCAAGGATCTAAGTTTTGTCATCTTTGGTTCGAGATCCATAAGATGGCCTCATGATTGATTCATAAGGTGGCTTAATTCTTGTTCTAGGAAAGTGTTCCATACCCCTCCTCAAAGGAAATTGGAACTTAATATTGCCTTCTTTCATATCAATCACGACACCGATAGTGCGTAAAAACGGTCTACCAAGAATAATTGGACAAGACGGATTGCAATCAATATCAAGAATAATAAAATCTATGGGCACATAATTCCTATTTGCAAGAATAAGAACATCATTAATTCTTCCCATAGGCTTTTTAATAGTAGAATCCGCCAAGTTCAAATTCAAAGAACATTTTTCAAGATTGGTAAGACCAAGCAGATCACATAAAGATTCCAGAATTGTAGAAACACTAGCACCCAAGTCACACAAAGCAAAAACAGTCATAATTTTTAATCTTGACTTTTATAGTAGGTTCCCATTCATCATGCAATTTTCTGGGAATTGAAACTTCCAATTCCAATTTTTCTTCAAAAGCTTTCATCATAGCATCAACAATATGTTTAGTAAAAGCTTTATTTTGTTCATAGGCATTGGGTGAATTTATCATGGATTGCAACAAAGAAATACAATCAATCAAAGAGCAACTATCATAACTAAAGTCTTTGTAATCCAAAAGAATGGGCACATCACTAGTTAAAGTTTTGACCTCTCCAAACCCACATTCATCAATTTTCTTAACAAGATTTTCACCCTCCGAAATATTGGGACTCCTTCTACCTAAAGTTGACTCTTCTCCAGTCCCTTTTTCATCAATCTTAACTTTACTAAACAAGGAATCAATAGTGTAAACACCAAACATTTTAAGATCTTCATCACTTTTATCTTCTAACGAGATTGGTTTAGCAGCCATTTGATTTACTAAAGTAGCTTGTGCATCGGATATTTTTCCTAGCAAACTTTCAACAAAAGCGTACTTAGATTGGAGATTACAAACTTCTCTACTAATATCATCAAGTTGTTTTGTGATAGCATCTAGCACAACAGAGTGTTCCTTAAGTTCTTCAATAAAATACTTATTATGCTCAAATTATGTAGTCATATATTCCTTAGTACTTTTCTCAATTTCAAGCAAAATATTTGGGTAAGGAACATCATAATATTTTCTTTCAGGCAACATGACTACGCAAACAGGAAAGCACACAAAAATAGATCCGGCAAGAAAATGGCGAACGGAAAAAGAGGGGCAAATAAAACGACAAATTTTTGTGAAGTGGGGGAGAGGAAAACGAGAGGCAAATAATTTAAATTGCGAGGAGATGAGATTTGTGATTAGGAACCTGGTATATGTTGAAGATCCTCCCCGGCAACGGCGCCAGAAATTCCTTTTGATGTCGCTTGAAGCTACGTCGGTATTTCCCCAAAGAGGAAGGGATGATGCAACACAGAGGCGGTAGGTATTTCCCTCAGATATGAAACCAAGGTGATCGAACCAGTAGGAGAACCAAGCAACACAACGTAAAAATCCCCTGCACACAGATAACAAATCCTCGCAACCCGACGTGTTAAAGGGTTTGTCAATCCCTTCCGGGGTACGGCGCCTCAAGATAGGCAAACGAACGTGAGGTAAATTGTAGTAGATTCATAGATCGAACGCCAAATAAAATAAATAGAAATAAAATGCAGCAAGATATTTTTGTATTTTTGGTTTAATATATCTGAAAATAAATGCAAGGAAAAAGTAGATCGCAAAGGCAAAATATATGAGAAAGAACACCCGGGGGCCGTAGGTTTCACTAGTGGCTTCTCTCGAGAAAAAATAGCAAACGATGGGTGAACAAATTATTGTTGGGCAATTGACAGAACTTCGAATAATCATGACGATATCCAGGCAATGATCATTATATAGGCATCACGTCCAAGATTAGTAGACCGACTCCTGCCTGCATCTACTACTATTACTCCACACATGGACTCCTATCCACCATGCATCTAGTGTATTAAGTTCATGGAAAAATGGAGTAATGCAATAAGAACGATGACATGATGTAGACAAGATCTATCTATGTAGAGATAGACCCCATCGTTTTATCCTTAGTAGCAACGATACATACGTGTCGTTTCCCTTTCTATCACTTGGATTAAGCACCGTAAGATTGAACCCACTACAAAGCACCTCTTCCCATTGCAAGATAAATAGATCAAGTTGGCCAAACAAAACCCAAATATCGGAGAAGAAATACGAGGCTATCACTACTGTAGGATGCTGCTAACGCGACACTACGATCAGAGACCCTTCGACGAAATTGTGTGCGATGCCATAATCGCAAACAGTGGTGTAAAAACCATCAAAAAAGGTGCAAAACGTTTACGATGGAGGATGCATCAAACACGGTTCAGATTTTAGTTGCGTGTGCGATGCAGGGCATATGGTTCAACTCAATTAACCGTTTGCGACGAGGAGGAACAAAAGAAATGGGCAGCCAGATGAAGGTGTGTGCGATGTACAACATACAGTTCACTCGGATGAACTGTTTGTGATTAGGCAACACAAAAGAAACGGTCAGCCAGATCAAAGGTGTGTGCGATATACGACATGCGGTTCACTCAGATGAACTGTTTGCGTTGAGACATGAGAACAGAAACGGTTCAAATGAACAAGATGTGTGTGATATGAGGAAAACAGGTCTGTAATCGGAAACGTGTGCGAAGACCGATAACAACACAGACGATTAGTGCTAACAAGCCGTGTGTGTTGTGAGCAAACAATTGCTGGTATACAATTGTGAGTGATTGATGAAAACATCACCGACGGGTTCCATTGTTTAGTCCGTGTGCGATGTGATTTTCTTTGTCCACACAACATCTACGCTCTGTCTACAGAGCATCAACATATATACTTAAAAAGAGAGCATTGCATAACCAAATTAAGCATACAATTACACAAGTGACTACACACATAACATTTCCACACACCAAAGAAAGCAATTACATGCATACTAAAGTAGGAGAAACGAGGATCTAATCATCTACTTATTGTTGCGACGACGCTTGCCATTGCTCTGCTTTCGGCTGGATCCCTGGCCATATTGGGGAAGGAGGCACTTCCTCATGTCAACGATCCGCCTGTACATGTCGTAGCTCGTGTATGCTTCCTTGGCCGCGTACACGACATGAGCTTTGTCGAGTTTCTCCATCCAGGCCGAGTGCCAGGCACGCTTGTTCTTGTTGCACAAATCCTTCATGTCTGTGTAGTAGGGGTCGATGATGGCCTCGGTGAGGTGAACCAGTGAGTCCTTCTCATGCTCCTTGCTGCCCCAGATCTTGTATTGGCCCTGGATGTCGACAAGATTCTGGCAGGCGATGCCCGAATTCTCGAGTGCCTTTACATCATTGGTGATGTCCACCGTAGCGAACATGTAGTGGGGGCTGTTGACAAACCTGGCGAAACGGTCGCAAGGCCTTGTGGCCAGGCAGTAGTGGTAGACGAGGACATGGTGGCGCACGCACATCTGGGCGACGGCGACCTTGGGACGAGACCCAGCACAAGCGCGGGTGTACTCGAGGTCGAACCCGACCACCTTTTACTTCTCCTCGGCAAGCAACAGCTCCATGATGTGGATGGAGTGCCCCACCCAAATCGGGTCATTAGTGTACACCACCAAGAGGTCCATGAACCTTCTGTGGGTGTCCACCATGGTACGCATGGTGAACCGCTGCTCGTCGTCGGCAGCCGCTCGGAGCGCCATTGGAGCCGTGCAGGATACCCTCTAAGAATTTCTCGTGGTGGGTGTGCTTCTTGCAATGGTGGGGCGCGATCGAAAGGTTGAAGAGACCCAAGGGTAGGTTAAATGGCCGCTGTAATAAATGGGGCCGGCCGGCCTGTAATCGTCACGTCTTGTCACGACGTTCATAGCGGAGGATTCCAGTGCACGCTAATTGACAACACCGCACTGCATGCGTGGGCCCGAAGAGGCGCCAAATGTATTGTTGGTGAGCCTGTTCCCGTGCTACCGCGCTGTTTACCGCGCAAGCTTCCCGCTCGGCTAGTTTGGCCACGCGTCGGCTAGAAGAGAGACAAATCGTGGGCGTTTATTGGCAAAAAGCTTTTTAAAAACGAAGTGTGTGGAATGACTTCGGTCATAAGTTTACCCTTGGGTGATGAGGTCAAAGTTACACAGAAGGGTGATGATGGACACTGGAGTGCGATAATTAATTCTCCACTCTACAGTGCACATGGTGGAAGAAACCAGCTGTGAGCAATAATGTCAAAGATCGCAGTCGAGTTAGCTATATAGATCGTGTGCTGTGAGATCGACAAGGTAAACTGATTCGAGAATGGTTAATAAAATCTAAGACCATTGCATATCAAGGTCAAAATAGTGCTAGCAATATATGAGTCTCATACGATGCCATTTCAACTATTGTACCACAAAAGCTCGAAATGTTACAAGGTTCAAATTCCAGAGTTATATGACTCAAATTCGAAGATTACAAGGTTCAACTGATATTAGAAATGAAATTCAGCTCATCAGCTGCAAACGCCCACGCTGATCCGCTGAACATGAATATCAGAGAGGTTCAAACCAATATCACCGCTTCTAAGTCTGGCTTCGAAACCTTTGTAGCGACCAGACCTCAAACAGTCTGATCTACCGTGCACCAGTGTCATCCCTGGATCAGTAATGCTGGCACACACAGTACTTGGAGGATTTATAACAGAGTAGCAATCACACACTTATTACAACGAGTATCTCAAGAGAGAAATAAGTATGACAAATATGGCTTAAGGCCATCTAAAACGATAAAAACGGAAGACTTGGAAGATAAGTGAGTCCATCAACTCCAACGGCATCACTGAGTATAAGACCACGACCTAAGGCACCTTACTCGTTGTCTGAAAAGTCTACAACATGAAATGTTGCAGCCCGAAAACGGGTCAGCACATGGAATATGCTGGCAAAATAACACAGAGAGAGTAATGGACAGAATAATGCTATACTACATGCATATATCGCTGGTGTTAAGCTCTATGGTTACAGTTTTGCAAAAAGCCAATTTTTCCCTACTGCAAAGGAATAAATTTTATTTAACTATCATGGTGGTTGTTAAACATTGAGATGGTTGACAGCATCTCAATCCCAATTAAGTATCATCATTAACCCAACAAAATTAATTAAAGTAACATGATGAGATTCACATGATAATCCAAGTACGGACACGGCTAACCATGATTAGTTTATACACTCTGCAGAGGTTTGTGCACTTTTCCCCACAAGACTCGATCTCCTCCGTTGGGATTCTCGCACTTCATGGTGTTTGAGAAACGGATGACCGAGACACAGTCTTTCAGAAGCGTTAACTCTCTACTCCGGGTAGACAGTACCACCTACATCCCCTACATCTGCTAGTCTACCTCTTCAAGAGCTCACACAACCTACTCAACTATGCTAGAGCCCATAATAGCTTGCGGCTGCACACGGAAGTTTCTAGCATGAATAATCTCATGATCCCTTTGAGCCTGGGTGGCGGTCCAAAGAAAAACAGGCAATCACTGGGATACCCAGGTGCCTCAATCCACCCAGATGTGTGTTTTAGTTGCCACCTTAAGTAAACCATTAATTTAACAATCTCACATCTGTCATGGATACGTTCAAACCCAATCCACGTCTACTAGCATAGCATAGCAACATGAGCAAACGTAGAAGTAACTCCCAAGGGTTCGATAATAAACAGGGCAATAGGTACTACCTCATCTACTTGCCAATACCCACAATTTTATTAGATCCTAATCATGCAATGTTTGAGGATTGGTCTAATGCAATAAAACTGGGTAGTAAAGAGGTATGATCAAAGTGTTACTTGCCTTGCTGATGATCCGTGAAACTTAGAGATTCGAAGTAGCAAGCGGCGCACTCCGGGTACTCTATCGCAAACAAAAAAGCATACAATAAGCACTCATCTAATGCACAGGTAAAACTCAAGTAAAAGATCTAACCAGAAAGTTCAACTTAAGAACTCTGGTTTGCAAAAAGAATCAAATCGAACGAAGCAACGAAAGTCAAACGGCAAAAGAAACAGGCTTCGTTTACTAATCTGGATCTAAGTCAAATTTTACAGTAGCACAAACTTGTTTGAGTTGGTTAAATGGAAAGAGAATTTCGAGACGAAACTCTAGGCGCTTGAATCGCCTGATTCCGATAAACGAGCGAAAAGTTAAACTAAAACGAAAAACAGATCGGAAATCGCGATCTGGAATAATCGCGAATAATCCGACGAAAAAGAAAACTGACGAACAGTTAATCGAACGGACGTTCGTTAACAGCAACTAAACGGTGAACACGTTCGTTAAAACGAACGGACCGGCGAACGTTCACTAACTAACTAAACCAAAGAAAAGAAAATAAATCGATCTTAAAAAAAATAAACCTAGGGTTTCTAAAAAGGGACAATTGCATTTTTACCCCTAGTTGGTTCCTACCCACGGGTTTTGCCCTTACTTTTCGAGCTTGCTCAGTTTTGCCCTTACTTTTTCCGTCAAGGTCCCTCGAATGCCCTTTGACCGTTTGACAAAAACTTTGAAAATTCATAACTAATTCTTATGAACTCAGAAAAATGCAAATTATAAGATATCAAAATGTTCAGATAAACATTACCTTTATGTGCACATCATTTGCATTCAGGAAAAAAGCATCGTTTAAACTACCTGAGGTAATTAATTTTATTAACATTATTAAAAATAAAAAGGTATAAATAATTTTTTTTTTCATGAATAAAAATTACATGCAAATGTAGGTGATGTTTTCTGAACATCCTGATATCTTATTTGCATTTTTCTGAGTTCATATCAACTTGTTATGAAGTTTCCAAATAATGGTCAAAGTCGTCAGAACATTCATAACAAGATGATACGAACTCAGAAAATGCAAATAAGATATCTGGATGTTCAGAAAACATCACTTACATTTGCATGTAATTTTTATTCATGAAAAAAATATTGTTTATACCTTTTTATTTTTAATAATGTTAATAACATTAATTACCTCAGGTAGTTTAAACGATGCTTTTTTCCTGAATGCAAATAATATTCACATAAAGGTAATGTTTATATGAACATTTTGATATCTTATTTGCATTTTTCTAAGTTCATATGAATTAGTTATGAATTTTCAAAGTTTTGGTCAAACGGTCAAAGGGCATTTGAGGGACCTTGACGGAAAAAGTAAGGGCAAAACTGAGCAAGCTCGAAAAGTAAGGGCAAAACCCGTGGGTAGGAACCAACTAGGGGTAAAAATGCAATTGTCCCTTCTAAAAAATAAACCGAAACGGTTTAAAAAAACCGGACTCGGCGGCGGCGGCTTCGGTTACCTCCGGCGAGGTTACTCCGGCGGGCGGGACGGGCTCCGGCGGGGCTTCGGGGGGTGCGGTGGGGTGCGGGGAGGCGGCGGGTGGCGACGAGGGGCGACGGGCAGCGGTGTTCGGCGTCTCCGGCGTCGGCGGCTTCGGGCTCCGGCGTCGGGCGGCTCAGGCGGGCTTCGATCGGGGTGGGACGGGGTGAGGGAGGCGGCGGGGTGCGGGGTATATATAGGTGGGGGGGCTGCCGTGGGGGAGGGGGCAAGGCGGCGGGAGGCGGCGCCGATCGGGACTCGGGCGGTGGCGCGGACGTCTCCAGCTCGGAGACGACGGGGAGCTGGGCCGCTCGGCTTGGCTTCGGCCCAGTCGGCGCTCGCGGGATTTTTTTTATATATAATTCTGCCGAACCTAAAAAAATCCTAGAAAAAAAATAAAAATCTAAAAATGCCAAAATAAATTTTCACCGTCTAATTAAAATAATTAGAACGAGATGAACATTTTCTTGGCCCAAAAATGCAGTTTTGAAAACGTGAAATTTTTCTAATGCAAATAAAATTGCAAATAAAATCCAAATAAAATCAAATATTTGATTTTAATATTTTCCTCCAATATTTCAATTTTTTCGGAGAAGTCATATTTTATCCTCTCATTTATTTTAATATGAAATATTTTCCGGAGAGAAAAATAATTAAAACCAAAATCCTCGTTTCATTATTTGATAAAAAAATCAAATATGAAAACCGGGAAAATCCCGAACTCTCTCCTAGGGTCCTTGAGTTGCTTAGGATTTCGAGGATTTGCCAAAATGCAATAAAATATGCTATGCAATGATGATCTAATGTATAACATTCCAAATTGAAAATTTGGGATGTTACAAACCTACCCCCTTAAGAGGAATCTCGCCCTCGAGATTCGGGTTGGCTAGAAAATAGGTGAGAGTGGTCCTTCCGTAGATCTTCCTCTCGTTCCCAGGTGGCTTCGTCCTCGGTATGGTGACTCTACTGAACTTTGCAAAACTTGATAACCTTGCTGCGGGTGACTCGGCTGGCATACTCCAGAATCTTAACGGGTTTCTCCTCATAGGTCAAGTCACTATCCAACTGAATCGCTTCCAATGGCACCGTATCTCTCAGTGGTATATCAGCCATATCTGCGTGGCACTTCTTCAACTGGGAAACGTGAAATACATCATGAACTCCTGACAATCCTTCAGGCAATTCCAGCTTGTAGGCAATTTCTCCCATATGCTCCAAAACTTTGTATGGTCCTACAAAACGTGGCGCTAACTTTCCCTTAACTCCAAAGCGCTTCACTCCTCGAAGTGGTGATACTTGTAGGTAAACTCTGTCTCCGACTTCGTAAACTGCCTCCTTGCGTTTAGAATCCGCATAACTCTTCTGCCTGGACTGGCTACCTTGAGCCTATCGCGAATCAACTTCACTTTTTGTTCGGACTCTTTACTCAAATCTGGTCCAAACAACTGGCGGTCTCCAACTTCGTCCCATAACAATGGTGTTCTACACCTCCTTCCGTATAAAGCTTCGAAAGGGGCCATCTTCAAACTGGTTTGATAACTGTTGTTGTAAGAGAATTCTGCATACGGCAAATTGTCGTCCCAACTAGATCCATAATCTAGTGCACAAGCTCTCAGCATATCTTCCAAAATCTGATTGACTCTCTCGGTCTGTCCGTCTGTCTGTGGGTGAAAAGCTGTACTGAACTCTAGCCTGGTACCCAAAGTTTCATGTAACTGATTCCAAAACTTCGAAGTAAACTGGGTTCCTCTATCTGATACAATGGTCCTCGGAACTCCATGCAGACATACGATCCTAGTCATGTATATCTTTGCCAACTTAGCACTGGTGTAAGTGGTCTTTACTGGGATGAAATGAGCTACCTTCGTCAAACGATCAACTACAACCCATATCGAGTCATAGCCTGAACGAGTCCTGGGCAATCCCGTGATAAAATCCATGCCTAGTTTATCCCACTTCCATTCAAGTATCGGCAATGGCTGTAGCAATCCTGCTGGCTTCTGATGCTCTGCCTTCACTCTCTGGCATACATCACAACTGCTACATACTCTGCAATATCCTTCTTCATTCCGGTCCACCAGAAAGTATCCTTCAAATCCAAATACATCTTGGTATTTCCTGGGTGAATCGAATAAGGCGAATCATGGGCCTCTTGCAAGATCAACTTCCTGATCTCCGGATCATTGGGCACATAAACGCGGTCCTCAAACCATAAGGTATCGTGCTCATCCTCACGAAATCCCTTGGCTTTTCCTTTACTCATCCTTTTCTTTATTTATGCAATCTCCTTGTCTGTCTTCTGAGCTTCCCTGATCTTTTCCATCAAGGTAGACTGAATCTCCAACGTTGCTACATAGCCTCTCGGAACTATTTCCAAACGTAGTTCGCGAAGATCCTCGGCTAACTTCTTGGGTAATTCTCCGATCATGAGTGTGTTGACATGACTTTTGCGGCTCAACGGATCAGCTACTACGTTAGCCTTCCCTGGGTGATAATGCAATCTCATATCATAATCCTTAATGAGCTCCAACCATCTCCTTTGCCTGAGATTCAACTCCTTCTGCGTGAAAATGTACTTCAAACTCTTGTGATCCGTGTACACCTCACAGTGATTTCCGATGAGAAAATGTCTCCATGTCTTCAACGCATGTACTACAGCTGCTAATTCCAGATCATGCGTGGCATAATTCTTCTCATGGGGTTTAAGTTGTCGTGAAGCATATGAAACAACTCTTCCCTCCTGCATTAGCACTGCTCCAAGTCCTTGCCGTGAAGCGTGGCAATATACTTCATAATCCTTGCGTTGATCTAGCAGAATCAACACTCGTGATGTAACCAAACGTTTCTTCAACTCTTGGAAACTAGCTTCACATTCCTCAGTCCAATTGAACTTGGTGTCCTTCTTTAACAGCTCTGTCATGGGCTTAGCAATCCTCGAGAAATTCTCAATGAACCTCCGGTAGTATCCTGCAGGTCCAAGAAAACTCCGGATCTCTCCAACTAATGTGGGTGATTCCCAGTTTGTCACAGTGTCGACTTTGGCGGGGTCTACTGCTATTCCTTCTCCGGATATAACATGTCCGAGGAATCCAACTTCCTTCAACCAAAACTCACATTTGCTGAACTTGGCGTATAACTGATGTTCTCTGAGCTTCTCAAGTACCAAACGCAAATGTTCCTTATGCTCCTTTTCATTCTTGGAGTAAACCAAAATGTCATCAATGAACACTACGACGAACTTATCCAAAAACTCCATAAACACTTTGTTCACCAGGTTCATGAAATAGGCAGGTGCGTTAGTCAGACCAAATGACATAACGGTATACTCGTACAACCCATACCTGGTGGTAAAAGCCATCTTAGGTATATCCTGCTCTCGAATCTTCAACTGATGGTATCCTGATCGTAGATCGATCTTGGAAAATACCTTAGCTCCTTGTAATCGGTCAAACAGATCATTGATCATCGGCAGTGGGTACTTATTTTTGATGGTCACTTCATTCAATCCACGATAATCAACAACCATCCTCAACGATCCATCTTTCTTCTCCACTAGAAGTACGGGTGATCCCCAAGGTGAAGAACTTGGGCGAATATAGCCTTTATCCAGTAACTCCTTAATCTACTTCTTAATCTCCTCCAAATCTTTTGCGGGCATTCTGTACGGTCTCTTAGATATTGGCCCTGTGCCTGGCAAAAGCTCAATCAAAAACTCAATGTCTCTATCCGGTGGCATGCCTGGCAACTCTTCTGGAAATACATCCGGGTAATCCTTCACCACTGGTACTTCCTCCTGTACAACTCCTGGTAAGGAATTCACCTGAGTCCTCTTCGGCATATGCCGGGATACATACTTAATCCTTCTTCCTTCTGGGGTGGTAAGCAAAATCGACTTACTGGCGCACTCAATGTTCCCTCCATACTTCGATAACCAATCCATGCCTAATATCACATCCAATCCTTGCGATTCCAGTACTATTAGGTCCGAGGGAAACACGTAGTTACCAATCCTTAATGGTAACCGATCACACCATAAACTAGCCATATACTCTGCTCCTGGCGAGGTTACTAACATGGGTGACCTAAGGGCTTGGGTTGGCAGTTTATACTTATCCACAAATCCCCTTGATATGTATGAATGTGATGCACCAGTATCAAAAAGAACGAGTGCAGTAAATGACTTAACCAAAAACTTACCTATTACTGCATCTGGCTGAGCTTCAACCTCCTCCACGCCAACGTGGTTCACATGTCCTTTGTTGAAAGGGTTCGGCTTCTTCCCAGAGCTTCCATTCCCATTTCCATTCTAGGCTTCAGGACAGTCATTGGCATAATGTCCAGTCTTCTGACACTTAAAGCAAGTGACTTGCCTCAGGTCTCTCTTAGCTAGGGTTGAAGGGTTGGTACGGTTCTGGCCATTGCTTCCTCCATTCCCATTACCATTCTTGGGGCCATTATGGTTGTGCGAACCTCCTCCATGGGTATGCTGAAATGGTCCTCCCGATTTCGAGGTAAAACGTGGCTTCTGCTGAGCTCCAGAATTGTACTTCCCTTGTCCATACTTCCTTTTACGGTTTTCAATCTGCTGCTGCTTCCCTTCAATCATGAGAGCTCTATCTACCAACTCCTGGTAGTTGTTGAAGGTTGCTACCATCAACTGCATGCTCAGCTCATCATTCAGTCCTTCCAGAAACTTCTCCTGCTTGGCTGCATCTGTAGCAACGTCATCTGGAGCATAACGTGCTAACTTACTAAAGTCCTCCACATACTGGCCTACGGTGCGTCCTCCTTGGCGTAGGTTGTGAAACTCACGCTTCTTCATAGCCATAGCTCCTGCTGAGACATGGGCAGTATGGAAAGCTTGCTAAAACTGGTCCCATGTGACAGTGTCAATAGGGTGTGTGGCTGTGTAATTCTCCCACCATGATGTTGCGGGTCCATCAAGCTGATGTGCGGCAAAACGCACTCTCTCCGCATCTGTGCATCCTGAAGTGGTCAACTCCCTTCCAACTTTGCGGAGCCAATCATCTACAACAATCGGCTCGGTGCTGCTGGAAAACACCGGCGGATTTAGCCTCAAGAAACGGGCTAAGTGATCAACAGGTGGTGGTGGTGGGTTGTTGTTGTTGTTGTTGTTGCCTTGGTTCTGTACTAACACTTGCATCAGGGCATTCTGCTGCTGAATCAACTGAGTGATCTCCGGTGGGAAAACAAATCTGGTGTCGTGTCTCGGAGGCATCTGATAGGTTTAGAAAAGATGAGAATTTAGAATAGAATGAGGTCTAGAGAGAAAACACTACCCATATGCTCATGAGATAAACACAATCAATATCACTCAATCGATTCAAACAAGGCATACAATCGATCTAACTATTGTTACAAAGTGCTCGGACTATACTATATACATGGGGGAATACTACTACTGATTATGGTGGTCTACTAGAAATTTTGATCGGTCGAAGACTCCATGATATCTGCTCCAGCTTCATCAACAAAATCATCTTCACTGGGGTCTGAGTCGGTGTCGTCGATGATGATGTAGTTATCCGGGCAAGTGCAATCATCATCTTCTCCTCCTGGTGCTGGGTCTCCCATGAATACTCCGATCTTCTTTATCAGGTCGTCATTCTTCTCCAACAGTGCGACGATTTCCTCCATATAATCCTCGCGTGTAGCCTTGAGTTCTTCCTCCAACTCCGTGATCTTGGTCAATGCCTTCTTCAGATCTATCATGTCTGCGCACATCTGGTTCTCCTGGCGTCGAATGTGTTGGTTTTGCTCCTGGATGAAAGCTGCAATTGATCCATGCTTCTTGGTGCTGATCATCTCCCATTGCTCATCTCGGCATCCACAAATCTGATAAATAGTATCCTTAAGCTCCCTGTGGTGGACTTCTCCAATGCGTCCCATAGTGATGTGGGCTGCCATGCTCTTCCCTAAACTCCAGGTTGGTGCATCAAAGGAAAACTCTATAGGCTCAGTGACTGGCGTAAACGTCCTTCCTGGAACTTGAACTTGAATCTTCCAGCGCTCCTCTTCTCGTAGTGTGGCGTTGTAGGTCCCGGTGAAGCTTGGTATTCCGATGTTCAGGTACTTAGTGACTTCCTTCAAGTGTCGTCCAAAAGGTGTATCTTCATCCGGTTGCATGAACTTGTTCCTTGCATCCGCCATTCCTAAAAGAGTAGAAAGTGGAGAGGAGTCAGAAATGAGAAGAGAGTAGTGTTCTAGGGTTTAAGCTTAGTGGTCGTGTCCTACAGTCAACGTGTGCTCTGATACCACCTTTGTAGCGACCAGACCTCAAACAGTCTGATCTACCGTGCACCAGTGTCATCCCTGGATCAGTAATGCTGGCACACACAGTACTTGGAGGATTTATAACAGAGTAGCAATCACACACTTATTACAACGAGTATCTCAAGAGAGAAATAAGTATGACAAATATGGCTTAAGGCCATCTAAAACGATAACAGCGGAAGACTTGGAAGATAAGTGAGTCCATCAACTCCAACGGCATCACTGAGTATAAGACCACGACCTAAGGCACCTTACTCGTTGTCTGAAAAGTCTACAACATGAAACGTTGCAGCCCGAAAACGGGTCAGCACATGGAATATGCTGGCAAAATAACACGGAGAGAGTAATGGACAGAATAATGCTATACTACATGCATATATGGCTGGTGTTAAGCTCTATGGTTACAGTTTTGCAAAAAGCCAAATTTTCCCTACTGCAAAGGAATAAATTTTATTTAACTATCATGGTGGTTGTTAAACATTGAGATGGTTGACAGCATCTCAATCCCAATTAAGTATCATCATTAACCCAACAAAATTAATTAAAGTAACATGATGAGATTCACATGATAATCCAAGTACGGACACGGCTAACCATGATTAGTTTATACACTCTGCAGAGGTTTGTGCACTTTTCCCCACAAGACTCGATCTCCTCCGTTGGGATTCTCGCACTTCATGGTGTTTGAGAAACGGATGACCGAGACACAGTCTTTCAGAAGCGTTAACTCTCTACTCCGGGTAGACAGTACCACCTACATCCCCTACATCTGCTAGTCTACCTCTTCAAGAGCTCACACAACCTACTCAACTATGCTAGAGCCCATAATAGCTTGCGGCTGCACACGGAAGTTTCTAGCATGAATAATCTCATGATCCCTTTGAACCTGGGTGGCGGTCCAAAGAAAAACAGGCAATCACTGGGATACCCAGGTGCCTCAATCCACCCAGATGTGTGTTTTAGTTGCCACCTTATGTAAACCATTAATTTAACAATCTCACATCTGTCATGGATATGTTCAAACCCAATCCACGTCTACTAGCATAGCATAGCAACATGAGCAAACGTAGAAGTAACTCCCAAGGGTTCGATAATAACCAGGGCAATAGGTACTACCTCATCTACTTCCCAATACCCAAAATTTAATTACATCCTAATCATGCAATGTTTGAGGATTGGTCTAATGCAATAAAACTGGGTAGTAAAGAGGTATGATCAAAGTGTTACTTGCCTTGCTGATGATCCGTGAAACTTAGAGATTCGAAGTAGCAAGCGGCGCACTCCGGGTACTCTATCGCAAACAAACAAGCATACAATAAGCACTCATCTAATGCACAGGTAAAACTCAAGTAAAAGGTCTAACCAGAAAGTTCAACTTAGGAACTCTGGTTTGCAAAAAGAATCAAATCGAACGAAGCAACGAAAGTCAAACGGCAAAAGAAGCAGGCTTCGTTTACTAATCTGGATCTAAGTCAAATTTTACAGTAGCACAAACTTGTTTGAGTTGGTTAAACGGAAAGAGAATTTCGAGATGAAACTCTAGGCGCTTGAATCGCCTGATTCCCATAAACGAGCGAAAAGTTAAACTAAAACGAAAAACAGATCGGAAATCGCGATCTGGAATAATCGCGAATAATCCGACGAAAAAGAAAACTGACGAACAGTTAATTGAACGGACGTTCGTTAACAGCAACTAAACGGTGAACACGTTCGTTAAAACGAATGGACCGGCGAACGTTCACTAACTAACTAAACCAAAGAAAAAAACGATCTTAAAAAAATAAACCTAGGGTTTCTAAAAAAATAAACCGAAATGGTTTTTTAAAAAAACCGGACTCGGCGGCGGCGGCTTCGGTTACCTCCGGCGAGGTTACTCCGGCGGGCGGCACGGGCTTCGGCGGGGCTTCGGGGGGTGCGGCGGGGTGCGGGGAGGCAGCGGGTCGCGACGAGGGGCGACGGGCGGCGGCGTTCGGCGTCTCCGGCCTCGGCGGCTTCGGGCTCCGGCGTCGGGCGGCTCCGGCGGGCTTCGGTCGGGGTGGGACAGGGTGAGGGAGGCGGTGGGGTGCGGGGTATATATAGGTGGGGGGGCTGCCATGGGGGAGGGGGCAAGGCGGCGGGAGGCGGCGTCGATCGGGACTCGGGCGGCGGCGCGGAGGTCTCCAGCTCGGAGACGACGGGGAGCTGGGCTGGGCCGCTCGGCTGGGCTTCGGCCCAGTCGGCGCTCGCGGGATTTTTTTTATATATAATTCCGCCGAACCTAAAAATCCTAGAAAAATAAATAAAAATCTAAAAATGCCAAAATAAATTTTCACCGTCTAATTAAAATAATTAGAACGAGATGAACATTTTCTTGGCCCAAAAATGCAGTTTTGAAAACGTGAAATTTTTCTAATGCAAATAAAATCCGAATAAAATCAAATATTTGATTTTAATATTTTTCCTCCAATATTTCAATTATTTCGGAGAAGTCATATTTTCTCCTCTCATTTATTTTAATATGAAATATTTTCCAGAGAGAAAAATAATTAAAACCAAAATCCTCGTTTCATTATTTGATGAAAAAAAATCAAATATCTAAACCGGGAAAATCCCCAACTCTCTCCTAAGGTCCTTGAGTTGCTTAGGATTTCGAGGATTTGGCAAAATGGAATAAAATATGCTATGCAATGATGATCTAATGTATAACATTCCAAATTGAAAATTTGGGATGTTACATGGACCTTCTTGATCAACTACAAGTAATCTCTCAAGTGCAGGTGTGTCCTGGATGACCATACCGTGGCACACATCTTGTGATGTCTTCCTGCCGCACCAGCAACACACATAAATAGTCCGGAGAGTCATGGAGGTGATGTGGAAGGTACTCAACCCATTGATCGCCTGAAGACGAAGGTACTCGAGTGCAGTACAGCCACGGAGCAGGCGCTCCATGTCATCCTTTGAGAGGCAGATGGCGATGAGCTCGAGGTGCTTCAGTCATGGTAGAATAAGAGCAGGCACGTCATTAAGGGGCGGGAAATGGCAGTTCCTAAACTTGGCGACGCGCAACGTGGGTGCGAGGCGGTGTGCGGACGTTGGCAATGACCGCATATGCCCATCATCAAACACGGTTCAGATTTTAGTTGAGTGTGTGATGTAGGGCATACGGTTCAGCCCAATTAACCATTTGCGATGAGGAGGAACAAAAGAAATGGGCAGCCAGATGAAGGTGTGTGCGATGTACAGCATACGGTTCACTCGGATGAACTGTTTGTGATTAGGCAACACAAAAGAAACGGTCAGCCAGATCAAAGGTGTGTGCGATATACGGCATGCGGTTCACTCGGATGAACTGTTTGCGTTGAGATATCAGAACAGAAACGGTTCAAATGAACAAGATGTGTGTGATACGAGGCAAACAGGTCTGTAATCGGAAACGTGTGCGAAGACCGATAACAACACAGACGATTACTGCTAACAAGCCGTGTGTGTTGTGAGCAAACGATTGCTGGTATACAATTGTGAGTGATTGATGAAAACATCACCGACGGGTTCCATTGTTTAGTCCGTGTGCGATGTGATTTTCTTTGTCCACACAACATCTACGCTCTGTCTACAGAGCATCAACATATATACCTGAAAAGACAGCATTGCATAACCAAATTAAGCATACAATTACACAAGTGACTACACACATAACATTTCCACACACCAAAGAAAGCAATTACATGCATACTAAACTAGGACAAACGAGGATCTAATCATCTACTTATTGTTGCGACGACGCTGGCCATTGCTCTGCTTCTGGCTGGATCCCTGGCTGTTTTGGGGAAGGAGGCACTTCCTCATGTCAACGATCCGCCTGTACATATCGTAGCTCGTGTACGCCTCCATGGCCGCGTACATGACGTGAGCTTTGTCGAGTTTCTCCATCCAGGCCGAGTGCCAGGCACGCTTGTCCTTGTTGCACGAACCCTTCATGTCTCTGTAGTAGGGGTCGATGATGGCCTCGGCGAGGTGAACTAGTGAGTCCTCATGCTCCTTGATGCCCGAGATCTTTTATTGGCCCTGGATGTTGACAAGATTCTGGCAGGCGATGCCCGAATTCTCGAACGCCTTTACATCGTTGGTGATGTCCACCGTAGCGAACATGTAGTGGGGGTTGTTGACAAACCTGGCGAAACGCTCGCAAGGCCTTGTGGCTAGGCAGTAGTGGTAGATGAGGACGTGGTGGCGCACGCACATCTGGGCGACGGCGACCTTGGGACGAGACCCGACACGAGCACGGGTGAACTCAAGGTCGAACCCGACCACCTTGTACTTCTCCTCGGCAAGCAACAACTCCATGATGTGGATGGAGTGCTCCACCCAGACCGGGTCGTTGGTGTACACCACCAAGAGGTCCATGAACCTTCTGTGGGTGTCCACCATGGCACGCATGGTGAACTGCTGCTTGTCGTCGACAACCGCTCGGAGCGCCATTGGAGCCGCGCAGGATACCCTCTAAGAATTTCTTGTGGTGGGTGTGCTTCTTGCAATGGTGGGGAGCGATCGAAAGGTTGAAGAGATACAAGGGTAGGTTAAATGGCTGTTGTAATAAATGGGGGCCGGCCGGCCTGTGATTGTCACATCTTATGACGGCGTTCATAGAGGAGGATTCCAGTGCACGCTTGACAACACCGCACCGCACGCGTGGGCTCGAAGAGGCGCCAAATGTATCGTCGGTGAGCCTGTTCCCACGCTACCGCGCTGTTTACCGCGCAAGCTTCCCGCCCGGCTAGTTTGGCCACGCGTCGGCTAGAAGAGGGATAAATCATGAACGTTTATTAGCAAAAAGCTTTGTAAAAACGAAGTGTGTGGAATGACTTCGATCATAAGTTTACCCTTGGGTGATGAGGTCAAAGTTACACAGAAGGGTGATGATGGACACTCGAGTGCGATAATTAATTCTGCACTCTACATTGCACACGGTGGAAGAAACCAGCTGTGTGCAATAATGTCGAAGATCGCATTCGAGTTAGCTATACAGATTGTGTGCTGTGAGATCGACAAGGTAAACTGATTCGAGAATGGTTAATAAAATCTAAGACCATTGCATATCAAGGTCAAAATAGTACTATATATGAGTCTCATACAATGCCATTTCAACTATTGTACCACAAAAGTTCGAAATGTTACAAGGTTCAAATTCCAGAGTTATATGACTCAAATTCTAAGATTACAAGGTTCAAACTGATATTAGAAATGAAATTCAGCTCATCAGCTGCAAACGCTCGCGCTGATCCGCTGAACATGGATATCAGAGAGGTTCAAACTAATATCATCGCTTCTAAGTCTGGCTTCAAAACCTCACAATTTTTGCAAATTGGTCAGCCACTGAGAAGTCATGTATGGGGTTGACACAATGACTTCCGATTACTCTGTCATCAGAAGTTCCAAAATGAAATCCAGCATTTTTGGATCCTACTCCATTCTGCCGCAGGCGCCGGCGCTGATCAACAAACCATTCATTTTTGCGAAATAAATGTAGGGCAAACCTCATTTCCTTCAGCACCCTTGCTATGAGAACAAAGAACCTCGCGAATATAATCTCTGGTAAGGTCCCTCGGTAGGAGTTCAAAGTAATTTTTGAGAGATGCAAATCTAGGCATTCGACGTGATTATTATATTGTATCACATTATCCACCACTGGGCCTAATCTTATCTGCAAAATAAGAAAACGTGTTAGTGCCTACATGCAGTTTTGAACATTACTACAGGCCTAGCTATTTGGTTTGCAGGATTTGTAAAATGCACTAACATGCCATCTTCGATCTTACATGATTAACATGGGCATTTGATTACATTCAAGAAAAATGTAGCCTTCTTCACAAGAGGTTGGAGTGGATGAAAAGTTCCCTAAGAAAACTAGTACAGATGAATCCAAAGGAGAAATGCTTATTGATTGTAACCATATGGATCAAGCAACCAATATGGGGGGGGCATGTATGTACTGAAATCCTCCAAAAGAACCTTCAGAAATCATAGTTCATTGTCATTGTAAACTTGGGAAAAGGTGTCACAAATTTAACTCCCTTATGGTTAACATTTAACAGGAAAGGAACATTACCTCGATATATAGCTTCTCCAGGCACGGGAAGCATCTCAAGAAACTGACAACTTGCTCCAGGTCGGGCCCGATAGATTATAGTGCCAAGACCTTCATTGTGCGCAGTTTCGGGGTCAAGCTTGTCGGAATCATTTTCTACATGACAGACGAACAAACATCTTCAAAATTAGAAATAATGTTAATTTATAGAAGGAGAGGTAGAAGGCGGCTGTTCTACCTGAACGGGTGTGGATCCAATAACAAGTTCGGAGTATTTGTCAGACGAGTAGCCCGCCACTGTCAGTTTCGGCGTAGAAATGATATTGATTCTTGTTGGACCTTCTTGATCAACTACAAGTAATCTCTCAAGTGCAGGTGTGTCCTGGATGACCATACCGTGGTACACATCTTGTGATGTCTTCCTGCCGCACCAGCAACACACATAAATAGTCCGGAGAGTCATGGAGGTGATGTGGAAGGTACTCAACCCATTGATCGCCTGAAGACGAAGGTACTCGAGTGCAGTACAGCCACGGAGCAGGCCCTCCATGTCACCCTTTGAGAGGCAGACGGTGATGAGCTCGAGGTGCTTCAGTCGTGGTAGAATAAGAGCGGGCGCGTCATTAAGGGGTGGGAAATGGCAGTTCCTGAGCTTGGCGACGCGTAGCGTGGGCGCAAGGCTGAGTGCGGACGTTGGCAGCAACCGCATATGCCCATCATCAAAAGTGAGCTCCTCGAGTTGTTCTAGGGCGGGGGATCGGAACTAGTCGTCAAGCTTGGCTCGGTCCTTGCTGTTGGAACGGAACTTGCCCATTCTAATGCCTTTGGTTGGGCCAAGGTGACTGCCGAGGATCTTGGAGAATGCATCCAAGCTTTTGCGATAGCCATGGCACAGCTCGTGGGTGTCGATGAGGGCGAGAGGGCTGGAGTTCCATAGGGGGCGCCACCGCCGGGAAAGGAGAGTTGTCCGCGCCCCATATTTGATTGGGAGGAGGGAGATGATGACTCTCAACATATCATCGGGCAGGCTGCTGATTAAGTCTAGGCCTGCTGGAGTCGCTTGCGGTTCTAGCTCGCCCCGCCTCCACTTGTTGGCAGCCCCGTTCTCCACCTCCGGAGTCTCCTTGTCAGCGGCGCTTTCTGATAGAAATGGGAGTACAGGGAATATTTAGTTAAAACAGGGCAATAGAAAAGTGTATTGGTAACTAGAAGTTATTAGGTAGGAATATAGTAAGAAAAGGGAATAACAATTGGTTGCTTAAATACTACACAATTCATTTGACATTGCTGGGTAAGTCAACATATGCAGATAGTTGAAAAGAAAACTTACTTCGAACAAAGTCTGGACGGATGATTTTGTCGGGGAAGCTAGCATATATCTCATGACCAGGCCCTTTTATGTGCAGTGCAATTTTAGTGCCAGCTTTCAGTACATAAAACTTTGCAATTTCATTCCAAAAGCCAGTGCCAAAATAGGAGTCACCACGTTCATCAAGTCTTACAGTAGCAACGATTGTAAATCCATGGTTTGTGTGCAGTATGACATCCGTGGAGCCTTGATCTATGTAAAGGGAAAAATTGTGCACTACGTAATCTGTTGCATAGCGAGGGATGTTCTGCAGAAAATGGTAGGATTGTTAAAGAAAATATGATAACATGCAAATATGGGCCCAGATTGAAAGAATTGTACAACAGTTGAAATTGAAGGACAAAAATCTATAATTAAACAGATAGGGTAAACATGATGTCATGGAAAAATGAGAGTAATCGAAAGAACAATACATCATTAATTTGCCTAATATAGAAAGAAGAGGGGAAAAATCCCCTTTGACGTATATGGTGCATGTGGCACCTTTTATCCAAATGTAGCAATATTTAGAATATGTTCAGGAAAGTAGGCCATGCCAACCGATTTAGGGTGAGATTGAACATACCGCGCGCGTCCTCAAGTTATCTGGTACCGTGAGATGGAATCTCTGGCGGCGGTCGCAAAGTCTTGAAGTGTGGGCGCACTGTACATTCTATGAATGAAAGAAAACCCTCAAATCAGCTCGAATAAAAATGAATTCATGGCGATTTCCGCCGGGTGATTAAAGGAGGCAGATGAACTGGGATAAGAGATGAGATGATATCTCGTTAAATTAGTTACCTTGTTGTCCATGAGAAAGAACCCTCAGTACGGCAGATTCCCCAACCGAGCGGAGCTGGGTTGACTGCGAGCAGCATCGAGAAAGTCGATGGCGATAGGCGGCGGCAAGCGGAAGTGGCAAAATGCGGTGGGCTTTGCCGGCAGCCTGGCGGCGGCGACAGGCGTCGAGCTAAGTGTTTACCGCCACGATAGGCGGTGCCATGGCATAGACGCGGAGGAGCTTGTGCAAGTGTGAATGGGGAACATACCGGAGGGGCCGAGGGGTGGCGTGCGGGGTGAGGGTTTTTGTGATGTGGGATGGTGAGGGTTTTCTTTTTTCTTTTTTGAATTGGTGGTGATGGTTTTCTGTCCCACAAAGAATTTTGGGGGCGATGGTTTGCTAGAGCGAACCGTGTGTGATTGACGCAGCAGGCAAAATGAAAGTCATTTCACATGCTTCCAATTTTGGGAACCGTGTGTGATTGACGTACTACCTCCGTCCTGGTTTATTGGTCTCCCGTTGTAATTTTTACCAAAATTTGGCGAAATATTTAACATACTCAGACATAGATAATAAGCGTACACGTACATAAGCATAGTTCAACCATAAGTACATAGTTCAACCGTCATTAAGCATACTCAAGCGTACATAGTTCGATCCATCCCACATCTCATCTCACATGCGGCCGGCATGATCCTGAAGCTTCTCCAGGTATTCGGCGTACGCGCCGTGTGCTACCCTGCGAGAATACTTCTGCTTGAAGGAGCCAACGGCCCGTCCTCTTGCATGCGCCAGAACACATAGATACACGTCATGAAGCTTCTGGTTGCAGAATGGGCATCCATAGCCGTTGTTCCAGGTCCTAATACGCCTGTTATGCATTCCCGCATAAAGCTCCCTCAGGATTTGCCTCTTGTACCTCCTCTGGCCATCTTCATCCTCGATGTCCACATCGTCAGACAACACCTATACAAATAGTAAAACAAATTTGGCATCAAATTAATGATTACATGCCGTGAAGTAGGATTAGGAATTTATGGCTATTTATTTATACATATCCAGAGATTATGGTTCGATTTTTAAGCACACTCGTCTATGTACAGACCAATCTTGAAGAAAATAATGGCACAAACATATGTAGGTTATTCAAAATCAATTGTCAAGCCCTGGCTAGGAATTATTAGCACGAACACTAATCCTAGTCGGATTACTAGCAGAAATCATTTGCACAGATGAAACAACTAATCACTTATCACCTGTACCATTCAAACAATCAATACACTACACGGATCTCACGAAACTTACTCAGATTTCATGGATTGGGAGAACATAACCATAGGATTTCTATTCCAAAAAGGGGGAGGCAGGAGTAACCAGAGAAACCCTATGATCTATTTGACACATAAATGGGTATAGATGACTAACCAGCTGTCCGTCGTCAGAGTCGTCACTGGAGTGGTCGTCAGAGTTGGTGTGGAACTCCGCCTCCGGCTGTGGAAGCTCGACGCCGTCGACGACGTCAGGGTGCAGTGATAACTCGTTGGCGCTGACGGCAACCTCTGTCTCCATCTCCACGCCGTGCTCCGGTGCTTTAGCAGCCCCGGTGTCGCCACTCCTTCCGATAGGGCTCTTCGGCGGCATCCTCATACACTGACGGCTTTGAGGACTGAGAGCGGCGTCGAGGATGCAAGCAGAGAGAGAGGATTGTGTGTGCGTAGCGAGGATGGGGGGTGCGGCCGCTTGGGCGCACCATTAATATGGAGTAGTGGGAGTTGTGGGAGAGAGGCGGGCGGCGGTCAAACCGATGGCTCGCCTCCTGGTTAGCCTGCGCACCGGACTGCTGGCATGCCTACCAAAGTTTCACACAGCTACTCGCACGCCTCCCGATGATACTGCGTAGCAAGCATGCCTCCGTCAATTCACACACCTGCATGCACGCCGTACCGTCTGCCTGCGCGACGGACTGCTCGCATGCGTCCCGTCAACTCACGCCTGCTCGCACGCCACACGGGTCGCGCAGCGGCACGTATATTGTTTTTATATTTGGATGATTAATGTTGCCGCTTTATTGCTTAACCGAAGCCTGGCACGTATCCATTGTTGGTCTATCGCTCACGGTTCGAATAAATAATCCGTTTGGGATATTGGTTCCCAATTATTAATAATCTCCCATCTGTAATTAGATAAAGATTACATCAAAACTGGTCTCAAATTTGACAAAAAAAAGTACAATGGCACTTTGTATTGGTGTCCATATGACAACACGATAAGTTTCATGAACTTCAAATAAGTTTTGGATGTACTAGAATTTAAAAATCAAGATTCTCAATGTTTGAAATTTGTTGCACGGGGAGTAAACATCCACCCAGTGAGACACATGTGTTTTTGCAATCCATTTAGGTGCACTGTCACGTGTGCATGTAGCTCAAATTTGATTTTTGCACATTATACGTACCCATAGAAAATCAATCAATCAATGTACTAAAACGTCTTAATGATCTTTGTGATTTTTTTGAAATTAAAACATCCTCCTTTGGTAACATGTATGTTCACCGTGGGATAATTAATTTAACATGCATCGTAGTTGTGGTGGATTCACGGTGTGTGTGTGGGTGTGTGCGTCTGGGGGTGGCGGGTGGCTCGCAATACACTACGAGTTGTGAGCCACCGTGTGGGTTGGCCGTTTTGTTAGGCAGGCCGGTGCCACATCAGGGTCATGAAATCGTTATTTAGAACATTACACAACCCTTTCATACATAAATGTCTTGGCCACATTCAGTCGATGATTGTCCTACACGACACTCGATACTCGCGTGTGACGCTTTCTGTGGGCCCGCGAGGTCGTCGTCCATCACTTTGACGAACAGCCGGCAGTGAGGTTAATTTGACCAGCAAGGTAGAATCTTTTTTGTTTGTGTTATGGTGGTATATAGTACGCGTCAAAGAGGTGGGAGGGGACTAGCATATATACTATACGTACACGTCCGTGAACAAGTACACCTCACTCAGTGTCGGGACTTTTTGGTTACCGAGGCACGTGCCACACCAAAATTGTGAAATTGGTTATTCAAACATCACACAACACCTTTTTGGGCCACATGCATATCCTAGCTAGGACACTCACGTGTGACGCTTCCATGTGTGGGCCCACAAGGCCATCGTCGATGCATGCATGCATCACTTTGACCTACATCGGGAGAGGTTAATTAATTTCACCATCGATGAGGATTCTTTTGGGTTGTACATATATTACGACAGGAGCATATAGTATGCGGTGAAGAGGGGGGAAGGGTACCATCATATGTAGTACGCTTGATATGAACCTCACTCTGTGTGGGTGCATGGTTTACAGTTGTTTAGGCATGTGGCACATCAAAGTTGTGCATTTTGGGTATTCAACATATATATGTTTGGCCCACATGCAAAGCGGTGGTGGTTGTCCTCTCGCACCCACTTAAGCGGTTATCAGCGATATCGATGCTTTCCATCTGTGGGCCCGCTTGGTCCATCACTACTTTTTGCCTGACAATAAGAGAGGTTAATTTGACTTAGGAGGGGATTATTATTTGCTCTGGGATGACATGCATGATACAGTTTGAGCACACACACATGCATGTGTACGCATGAATCCCTCCCATCGAGTCGAAGTGGCTAGTACAACAACACATCATAAACCGATCTCGCTCTGTGTGGGGAGCTAGTGTACGATTTTTGACACACGCGCCACATCAATGTTGTGTATTCAAACATGCATGCACGCATCACCTCCATACATATGCATGTAGTGGTTGCCTCCGAACTATACACTCTCTCGCGTGGTTATCGGCGACAAGCCTATATATTCGTGGGCCCGCATGGACATCCATGATCACCTTGACCAACAACAAGATAGGTTACCATGGCGGATTCTTCATTTGGTTCGTGTTATCCTAGTATAGGTCATGGTGAGATTCATACCTAATTAAGTTTGAGCGCATATACTATGCACGCATGCATGCATGAATCCCCGTCGTTGGCTTGAAGTGTGGTCTAACATACATATGCATCGTCAACCTAACCCTCACTTAGTGTGGGGATTTCTAGTTCAAAATCATGGTGACACATCAAAGTTGTTCCATTGTTACTCAAAAACACACCTCTCCATACATATGTTTGGGCCACACGCATGCAGTGGTTGTCTTCGGGGACTAGCTACTTGCATGATTATTGGCGAGCTAGCCCATCTCCGGGGTCGCATGGACGACCATCACTTTGACCAACAACAAGAGAGAGGTTGTACGACCAAGGTGGATTATTCTTGGTCCATTTTACGATCCATCTTGGTGAGATATATGCCTCTCTGGCCTGCCGACTGAAAGTGTGTGTGTGTGGGGGGGGTGCTACTTCACACTTTACTAGGTGAACCTCGGTCGCGCGCGGGGGGGGGGGGGGGGGCATGCATTCATAGCTTAGAATTCCCTTCGTGGCGACACGAGGGGCGGGGGGGGGGGTGCTAGCTACTTCGCACTTTGCTAGGTGAACCTCGGTTGGGGGGAGGGGGGCATGCATTCATAGCTTAGGATTCCCTTCGTGCCGACACGAGGGGGGGCTGCTAGCTACTTCGCACTTTGCTAGGTGAACCTTGGTTAGGGGGCATCTTAGGATTCCCTTCGTGCCGACACGAGGGAGGGGTGGCTGCTAGCTACTTTGCACTTTGCTAGGGTGAACCTCGGTTGGGGGGGGAGGGCATGGATTCATAGCTTAGGATTGCCTTCATGCTGACACAAGGGAGGGGGATGCTAGCTACTTCACACTTTGCTAGGTGAACCTCGGTTGGGGGGGCATGCATTCATAGCTTAGGAATCCCTTCGTGCCGACACGAGGGAGGGGGGCTGCTAGCTACTTCGCACTTTGCTAGGTGAACCTCGGTTGGGGGGCATGCATTCATAGCTTAGGATTCCTTTCGTGCCGACACGAGGGAGGGGGGCTGCTAGCTACTTTGCACTTTGCTAGGGTGAACCTCGGTTGGGGGGGCATGCATTCATAGCTTAGGATTCCCTTCATGCCGACACGAGGGAGGGGGTGATACGTCTCCAACGTATCTATAATTTTTGATGTATTCATGCCATGTTTATAATATTTCTACATGATTTTGGTATGATTTGGTTAGAACTAACCCGGACTGACGCTGTTTTCAGCAGAACTACCGTGGTGTTGTTTTTGTGCAGAAATAAAAGTTCTTGGAATGCGCTAAAAATCAACGGAGATTTTTTCTAGAAAATAAAAAAAATACTGGAACGAAGAGTTACCGGAGGGGAGTGCGCCCCTGGGGCGCGCCCCTGTGCCTCGTGGACTCTCCGTGGGGCCCCCTGACTTGTTCCCGACGCCAAAAATTCCTATAAATACAGAAACCCCCAGAAAGAAACCTAGATCGGGAGTCCGCCGCTGCAAGCCTATGTAGCCACCAAAAACAAATCGGGACCCTATTCCGGCACCCCGCCGGAGGGGGAATCCCTCACCGGTGGCCATCTTCATCATCCCGACGCTCCCCATGACGAGGAGGGAGTAGTTCATCCTCGGGGCTGAGGGTATGTACCCGTAGCTATGTGTTTGATCTCTCTCTCTCTCTCTCTCTCTTGTGTTCTTGATATGGCACGATCTTGATGTATCATGAGCTTTGCTATTATAGTTGGATCTTATGATGTTTCTCCCCCTCTACTCTCTTGTAATGGATTGAGTTTTCCCTTTGAAGTTATCTTATCGGATTGAGTCTTTAAGGATTTGAGAACACTTGATGTATGTCTTGCATGTGCTTATCTGTGGTGACAATGGGATATTCACGTGATCTACTTGATGTATGTTTTGGTGATCAACTTGCGGGTTCAGTGACCTTGTGAACTTATGCATAGGGGTTGGCACACGTTTTTGTCTTGACTCTCCGGTAGAAACTTTGGGGCACTCTTTGAAGTACTTTGTGTTGGTTTGAATAGATGAATCTGAGATTGTGTGATGCATATCATATAATCATACCCACGGATACTTGAGGTGACACTGGAGTATCTATGTGACATTAGGGTTTTGGTTGATTTGTGTCTTAAGGTGTTATTCTAGTACGAACTCTAGGATAGATCGAACGGAAAGAATAACTTCGTGTTATTTTACTACGGACTCTTGAATAGATCGATCAGAAAGGATAACTTTGAGGTGGTTTCGTACCCTACAATAATCTCTTCATTTGTTCCCTGCTATTAGTGACTTTGGAGTGACTCTTTGTTGCATGTTGAGGGATTGTTATATGATCCAATTATGTTATTATTGTTGAGAGAACTTACACTAGTGAAAGTATGAACCCTAGGCCTTGTTTCCTAGCATTGCAATACCATTTGTGCTCACTTTTATCATTAGTTACCTTGCTGTTTTTATATTTTCAGATTACAAAAACCTATATCTACCATCCATATTGCACTTGTATCACCATCTCTTCGCCAAACTAGTGCACCTATACAATTTACCATTGTATTGGGTGTGTTGGGGACACAAGAGACTCTTTGTTATTTGGTTGCAGGGTTGTTTGAGAGAGACCATCTTCATCCTACGCCTCCCACAGATTGATAAACCTTAGGTCATCCACTTGAGGGAAATTTGCTACTGTCCTACAAACCTGTGCACTTGGAGGCCCAACAACGTCTACAAGAAGAAGGTTGCGTAGTAGACATCAAGCTCTTTTCTAGCGCCGTTGCCGGGGAGGTGAGTGCTTGAAGGTATATCTTTAGATTTTGCAATCGAATCTTTTAGTTTCTTGTTTTATCACTAGTTTAGTTTATAAAAGAAAACTAGAAAAAAATGGAATTGAGGTTGCCTCACACGCTTCATCTTTTTAATGTCTTTCGTGAAAATGATGGAAAGGAAAATTGTGCTCAAGTGCTAGAAGAAGAAATCTATAAAATGTTTGGCACTATATATTTGAATGATGAGAATGATTGCAATGTTTTTAGTATGCATTCTTTGAATATCCATGATGCTAATAATATGCAAATCCACAAGCTTGGGTATGCTATGTTTGATGAAGATGATATTTTTAGTCCCCCAAGTTTTGATGTGCAAATTTTTATGATGAAAGCATGCCTCCTATCTATGATGATTATTGTGATGACACGTATGCTATAAATAATAACGATAACCATGAAACTTGTCATCTTGATTTCAATTTTCAATCCCATGATAGTTATTTTCTTGAATTTGCTCCCACTATTCCGAATGAGAAGAATTTTGCTTATGTGGAGAGTAATTAATTTTCTATGCTTGTGGGTCATGAAAGGAATGATTTGTGTGATGGTTATATTGTTGAATTCACTCATGATGCTACTGAAAATTATTATGAGGGAGGAATATATGCTTGTAGGAGTTGCAATAATATCAAGTTTCCTCTCGATGTGTTGAAAATCTTGAAGCTATGCTTGTTTTGCTTTCCTATGCTAGTTAATTATTGTTCCCATAAGTTTTTTGCTCACAAATCCCTATGCATGGGAAGTGGGTTAGACTTAAATGTGTTATTAATATGCTTCATGATGCTCTCTTTATGTTTCAATTCTTATCTTTTATGCGAGCATCACTGAAATCATCATGCCTAGCTAGGGGCGTTAAATGTTAGCGCTTGTTGGGAGGCAACCCAATTTTATTTTTATTCTTTGCATTTTGCTCCTGTTTAGTAATAAATAATCTATCTAGCCTCTGGTTAGATGTGGTTTTATATTTTAATTAGTGTTTGTGCTAAGTAGAACCTTTGGGAAGACTTGGGTGAAAGTTAATGCGATCTTGCTGTAAAAAACAGAAACTTTGCGCTCACGAGATTAGCTGTCATTTTTTACGGAAGAGTGCGTTTAAGTTGATTATTTTTGCAGAAGATTAATAGACAAATTCCTCAGGTCCACCAATTTATTTGAGAATTTTTGGAGTCCCAGAAGTATTCGAACAAATCAGATTGCTACAGACTGTTCTGTTTTTGACAGATTCTGTTTTTCGTGTGTTGTTTGCTTATTTTGATGAATATATGAGTAGTATCGGAGGGTTTGAACCATAGAGAAGTTGGAATACAGTAGATATTACACCAATATAAATAAATAATGAGTTTACAACAGTACCAAAAGTGGTGATTTATTTTCTTATACTAACGGAGCTTATGAGATTTTCTGTTGAGTTTTGTGTTGTGAAGTTTTCAAGTTTTGGGTGAAGTTTCGATGGACTATAGAATAAGGAGTGGAAAGAGCCTAAGTTTGGGGATGCCCAAGGCACCCCAAGGTAATATTCAAGGACAACCAAGAGCCTAAGCTTGGGGATGCCCCGGAGATTATTTTGTCTGCCATGTATAATTTTGGTTGATGTTTAGCCTGTTGTGCTTAACATGCTTCTCGATGTACCTACACAGGACAATTTTGGGAACGACTGCTTTTTTCCATCGAGGTTAGTTTCATCCCATGGCTTATATCTGCTCACTGTTCAGGATATCGGTAGCTGGTACCATATAGGCCGGCGGCTGATAAGGGACTAATCGGTGAATCGGACTTTTAACTAAATATATCTGCAACCCATTTTTCGTTGGGTTAACTAGGGACATATGTAATATATCTGAGGCTACATAGCAACATGCACTATACTTAATGTCTAAATATGCAATCCTAGGCTACATAGTGATATGTCTCCAACGTATCTATAATTTTTGATTGTTCCATGCTATTATATATTCTGTTTTGGATGTTTAATGGGCTTATTAATACACTTCTATATTATTTTTGGGACTAACCTATTAACCGGAGGCCCAGCCCAAATTGCTGTTTTTTGCCCATTTCAGTGTTTCACAGAGAAAGAATATCAAACGGAGTCCAAACGGAATGAAACCTTCGGGAACGTGATTTTTGAAACAAAGGTGATCCAGAGGACTTGGAGTGGACGTCAAGCAACCGACGAGGAGCCACGAGGCAGGGGGGCGCACCTACCTCCTGGGCGCGCCCTCCACCCTCGTGGGCCCCTCGTGGCTCCACCGACCTACTTCTTCCTCCTATATATACCTACGTACCCCCAAACCATCAAAGAGCACCACGAAAACCTAATTCCACCGCCGCAACCTTCTGTACCCGTGAGATCCCATCTTGGGGCCTTTTTCGTCGTCCTGCTGGAGGGGGCATTGATCACGGAGGGCTTCTACATCAACACCATAGCCTCTCCGATGATGTGTGAGTAGTTTACCTCAGACCTTCGGGTCCATAGTTAGTAGCTAGATGGCTTCTTATTTCTCTTTGGATCTCAATACAAAGTTCTCCTCGATTCTCTTGGAGATCTATTCAATGTAATCTTCTTTCGCGGTGTGTTTGTCGAGATCCGATGAATTGTGGGTTTATGATCAAGATTATCTATGAACAATATTTGAATCTTTTCTGAATTCTTTTATGTATGATTGATTATCTTTGCAAGTCTCTTCGAATTATCAATTTGGTTTGGCCTACTAGATTGATCTTTCTTGCAATGGGAGAAGTGCTTAGCTTTGGGTTCAATCTTGCGGTGCTCGATCCCAGTGACAGTAGGGGCAACGGCACGTATTGTATTGTTGCCATCGAGGATAAAAAGATGGGGTTTATATCATATTGCATGAGTTTATCCCTCTACATCATGTCATCTTGCTTAAAGCGTTACTCCGTTCTTATGAACTTAATACTCTAGATGCATGCTGGATAGCGGTCGATGTGTGGAGTAATAGTAGTAGATGCAGGCAGGAGTCGGTCTACTTGTCACGGACGTGATGCCTATATACATGATCATACCTAGATATTCTCATAACTATGCTCAATTCTATCAATTGCTCGACAGTAATTTGTTTACCCGCCGTAGTACTTATGGTATCTTGAGAGAAGCCACTAGTGAAACCTATGGCCCCCGGGTCTATTTTCCATCATATTAATCTCCCGTCAACAAGCTATTTCTGGCGCCGTTTATTTTTGCTTTATTTACTTTTACTCTTTATCATAAAAATACCAAAAATATTATCTTATCATCTCTATCAGATCTCACTCTCGTAAGTGACCGTGAAGGGATTGACAACCCCTTTATCGTGTTGGTTGCGAGGTTCTTATTTGTTTGTGTAGGTGCGTGGGACTTGAGCGTGGTCTCCTACTGGATTGATACCTTGGTTCTCAAAAACTGGGGAAAATACTTACGCTACTTTACTGCATCACCCTTTCCTCTTCAAGGGAAAACCAACGCAGTGCTCAAGAGGTAGCAAGAAGGATTTCTGGCGCCGTTGCCGGGGAGTCTACGCACAAGTCAAGACATACCAAGTACCCATCACAAACTCTTATCCCTCGCATTACATTATTTGCCATTTGCCTCTCATTTTCCTCTCCCCCACTTCACCCTTGCCATTTTATTCGCCCCTCTTTCCTTTTGCCTCTTTCCCTCTGTCTTTCTTGTGCCATGGCCGAATCAAAAAGGTCCAAGGGCTCTCTTCATGGTTTTAATACTTTGGATAGTCCCTCTGTCCTCTCTAAGCTCATAAACAATGATGCTATGGAAAGACCTACCGGGATTGTCAATGAGGGTTTGAATAATTTCGATGAAGATGATCCCGGAATTTTTCGTTATTTATTTGATGAGTCTTTGAAAGATGCGTGGGATAGGCTTTTAAGGATCCAAGCTAGCTATGTGCCCCAATATCAAATTGAGGTATACCTAAAAAGCATTTATGTTGGGTTGCGCGCTTCTTTCAAGCAAGTTTTAGAATCTATTTTTGAAGAGGGTTTTCTTGAGGGGGATCCCATAGATACCTATGAAAAGATGAAAACTATATTTGGGCACCCGATGAGTGAGAAATTTGAATCCACCTCTCTTTTGTGCTTTTATCAAAACGAAATTATCAAAGAGATGGAAACTAGCTTAGATGCGAATTTCCGTAGCATGCTTAATCTTTCTTCCACCATTAATGGCCACGTGCTTTATCAAAATAGAAAGATAAATGCTATAGATAATAATTTTTCTCTTTTCTTTCCCAACACCAAAGATGGCAATACCTAGATCAATCCTCGCTTTTATGCCTAGCTAGGGGCGTTAAACGATAGCGCTTGTTGGGAGGCAACCCAATTTTATTTTAGTTTTTTGCTTTTCGGTTCTGTTTAGGAATAAATCTTCCATCTAGCCTCTGGTTAGATGTGTTTTTATGTTTTAATTAGTGTTTGTTTCCAAGTTAAACCTATAGGATCTTCTCGGATGATAGTTAATTGATCTTGCTGAAAATTCCAGAAACATTCTTTTCACGAAAACAATTGTTACAAATCACCAGAACGTGATAAAATACTGATTCCAATTGAAGTAGATCAATAAACAAATTATCTAGGTCGTCATATTTTGGTAGATTTTTCTGAGTTCCAGAAGTTTGCGTTAGTTACAGATTACTACAGACTGTTCTGTTTTTGACAGATTCTGTTTTTCGCGTGTTGTTTGCTTATTTTGATGAATCTATGGCTAGTAAAAAAGCTTATAAACTGTGGAGAAGTTGGAATACAGTAGGTTTAACACAAATATAAATAAAGAATGAGTTCATTACAGTACCTTGAAGTGGTGTTTTGTTTTCTTTCGCTAACGGAGCTCACGAGATTTTCTGTTAAGTTTTGTGTTGTGAAGTTTTCAAGTTTTGGGTAAAGATTTGATGGATTATAGAACAAGGATTGGCAAGAGCCCAAGCTTGGGGATGCCAAGGCACCCCAAGGTAAAATTCAAGGACAACCAAAAGCCTAAGCTTGGGGATGCCCCGGAAGGCATCCCCTCTTTCGTCTTCGTCTATCGGTAACTTTACTTGGGGCTATATTTTTATTCACCACATGATATTTGTTTTGCTTGGAGCATCTTGTATGATTTGAGTCTTTGCTTTTTAGTTTACCACAATCATCCTTGCTGTACACACCTTTTGAGATAGACACACATGATTCGGAATTTGTTAGAATACTCTATGTGCTTCACTTATATCTTTTGAGCTATATAGTTTTTGCTCTAGTGCTTCACTTATATCTTTTAGAGCACGGCGGTGGTTTTATTTTATAGAAATTATTGATCTCTCATGCTTCACTTATATTATTTTGAGAGTCTTTTAGAACAGCATGGTACTTTGCTTTGGTTAAAATTTTAATCCTAAAGTTATGAGCATCCCAGATAGGTATAATAAAAACTATCATATAGAGTGCATTGAATTTTATGAGAAGTTTGATACTTGATAATTGTTTTGAGATATGAAGATGGTGATATTAGAGTCATGCTAGTTGAGTAGTTGTGAATTTGAGAAATACTTGTGTTAAAGTTTGTGATTCCCGTAGCATGCACATATGGTGAACCGTTATGTGATGAAGTCGGAGCATGATTTATTTATTGATTGTCTTCCTTATGAGTGGTGGTCGGGGACGAGCGATGGTCTTTTCCTACCAATCTATCCCCCTAGGAGCATGCGCGTAGTACTTTGTTTAGATAACTAATAGATTTTTGCAATAAGTATGTGAGTTCTTTATGACTAATGTTGAGTCCATGGATTATACACACTCTCACCCTTCCACCATTGCTAGCCTCTCTAATACCGCGCACCTTTCGCCGGTATCATACATCCACCATTACCTTCCTCAAAACAGCCACCATAACTACCTATCATGGCATTTCCATAGCCATTCCGAGATATATTGCCATGCAACTTACCACCGTTCCGTCTACTATGACACACTCCATCATTGTCATATTGCTTTGCATGATCATGTAGTTGACATCGTATTTGTGGCAAAGCCACCTTCATAATTCTTTCATACATGTCACTCTTGATTCATCGCATATCCCGGTACACCACCGGAGGCATTCACATAGAGTCATATTTTGTTCTAAGTATTGAGTTGTAAGTAAATCAAAGTGTGATGATCATCATTATTAGAGCATTGTCCCAAGTGAGGAAAGGATGATGGAGACTATGATTCCCCCACAAGTCGGGATGAGACTCCGGACGAAAAATAGAAAAAAAGGAAAAAAAAGAGGCCATAAAAAAGTGAGAGAAAAGGCCCAAATAACAAATAAAAAAAGAGAAAAAGAGAGAAGGGACAATGTTACTATCCTTTTACCACACTTGTGCTTCAAAGTAGCACCATGATCTTCATTGATAGAGAGTCTCCTATGTTGTCACTTTCATATGCTAGTGGGAATTTTACATTATAGAACTTGGCTTGTATATTCCAATGATGGGCTTCCTCAAATTGCCCTAGGTCTTCGTGAGCAAGCAAGTTGGATGCACACCCACTTAGTTTCTTTTGTTGAGCTTTCATACACTTATAGCTCTAGTGCATCCATTGCATGGCAATCCCTACTCACTCACATTGATATCTATTAACGGGCATCTCCATAGGCCGTTGATATGCCTAGTTGATGTGAGACTATCTTCTCCTTTTTGTCATCTCCACAACCACCATTCTATTCCACCTATAGTGCTATATCCATGGCTCACGCTCATGTATTGCGTGAAGATTGAAAAGTTTGAGAACATCAAAAGTATGAAACAATTGCTTGGCTTGTCATCGGGGTTGTGCATGATTAAATACTTTGTGTGACGAAGATAGAGCATAGCCAGACTATATGATTTTGTAGGGATAACTTTCTTTTGCCATGTTATTTTGAGAAGACATGATTGCTTTATTAGTATGCTTGAAGTATTATTATTTTCATGTCAATATTAAACTTTTACCTTGAATCTTTCGGATCTAAACATTCATGCCACAATAGAGAAAATTACATTGAGGAATATGCTAGGTAGCATTCCACATCAAAAATTATGCTTTTATCATTTACTTACTCGAGGACGGCTAGGAATTAAGCTTGGGGATGCTTGATACGTCTCCAGTATCTATAATTTTTGATTGTTCCATGCTATCATATATTCTGTTTTGGATGTTTAATGGACTTATTTATACACTTTTATATTATTTTTGGGACTAACCTATTAACCGGAGGCCTAGCCCAAATTGCTGTTTTTTCCTATTTCAGTGTTTCGCAGAAAAAGAATATCAAACGGAGTCCAAACGAAATGAAACCTTCGGGAACGTGATTTTTGGAACAAACGTGATCTAGAGGACTTGGAGTGGACGTCAAGCAACCGACGAGGAGGCCACGAGGCAGGGGGCGCGCCTACCCCCTGGGCGCGCCCTCCACCCTCGTGGGCCCCTCGTGGCTCCACCGACCTACTTCTTCCTCCTATATATACCTACGGACCCCCAAACCATCGAAGAGCACCACGAAAACCTAATTCCACCGCTGCAACCTTCTGTACCCGTGAGATCCCATCTTGGGGCCTTTTCCGGCGTCCTGCTGGAGGGGGCATCGATCACGGAGGGCTTCTACATCAACAATCATTGCCTCTCCGATGATGTGTGAGTAGTTTACCTTAGACCTTCGGGTCCATAGTTATTAGCTAGATGGCTTCTTCTCTCTCTTTGGATCTCAATACAAAGTTCTCCTCGATTCTTTTGGAGATCCATTCGATGTAATCTTCTTTTGCGTTGTGTTTGTCGAGATCTGATGAATTGTGGATTTATGATCAAGATTATCTATGAACAATATTGGAATCTTTTCTGAATTCTTTTATGTATGATTGATTATCTTTGCAAGTCTCTTCGAATTATCAATTTGGTTTGGCCTACTAGATTGATCTTTCTTGCAATGGGAGAAGTGCTTAGATTTGGGTTCAATCTTGCGGTGCTCGATCCCAGTGACAGTAGGGGAAACGACACGTATTGTATTGTTGCCATCGAGGATAAAAAGACGGGGTTTATATCATATTGCATGAGTTTATCCCTCTACATCATGTCATCTTGCTTAAAGCGTTACTCCGTTCTTATGAACTTAATACCCTAGATGCATGCTGGATAGCGGTCGATGTGTGGAGTAATAGTAGTAGATGCAGGCAGGAGTCGGTCTACTTGTCACGGACGTGATGCCTATATACATGATCATACCTAGATATTCTCATAACTATGCTCAATTCTATCAATTGCTCGACATTAATTTGCTTACCCACCGTAGTACTTATGCTATCTTGAGAGAAGCCACTAGTGAAACCTATGGCCCCCGGGTCTATTTTACATCATATTAATCTCCCGTCAACAAGCTATTCCTGGCGCCGTTTATTTTTGCTTTATTTACTTTTACTCTTTATCATAGAAATACCAAAAATATTATCTTACCATGTCTATCAGATCTCTCTCTCGTAAGTGACCGTGAAGGGATTGACAACCCCTTTATCGTGTTGGTTGCGAGGTTCTTATTTGTTTGTGTAGGTGTGTGGGACTTGATCGTGGTCTCCTACTGGATTGATACCTTGGTTCTCAAAAACTGAGGGAAATACTTACGCTACTTTACTGCATCACCCTTTCCTCTTCAAGGGAAAACCAACGCAGTGCTCAAGAGGTAGCAAGAAGGATTTCTGGCGCCATTGCCGGGGAGTCTACGCACAAGTCAAGACATACCAAGTACCCATAACAAACTCTTATCCCTCGCATTACATTATTTGCCATTTGCCTCTCATTTTCCTCTCCCACACTTCACCCTTGCCTTTTGATTCGCACCTTCTTTCATTTTGCCTCTTTCCCTCTGTCTTTCTTGTGCCATGGCCGAATCAAAAAGGTCCAAGGGCTCTCTTCATGGTTTTAATACTTTGGATAGTCCCTCTGTCCTCTCTAAGCTCATAAACAATGATGCTATGGAAAGACCTACCGGGATTGTCAATGAGGGTTTGAATAATTTCGATGAAGATGATCCTGGAATTTTTTGTTATTTATTTGATGAGTCTTTGAAAGATGCGTGGGATAGGCTTTTAAGGATCCGAGCTAGCTATGTGCCCCAATATCAAATTGAGGTATACCTAAAAAGCTTTTATGTTGGGTTGCGCGCTTCTTTCAAGCAAGTTTTAGATTCTATTTTTGAAGAGGGTTTTCTTGAGGGGGGTCCCATAGATTCCTATGAAAAGATGAAAACTATATTTGGGCACCCTATGAGTGAGAAAGTTGAATCCACCTCTCTTTTGTGCTTTTATCAAAACGAAATTATCAAAGAGATGGAAACTAGCTTAGATGCGAATTTCCGTAGCGTGCTTAATCTTTTTTCCACCATTAATGGCCACGTGCTTTATCAATAGAAAGATAAATGCTATAGATAATAAGTTTTCTCTTTTCTTTCCCAACACCAAAGATGGCAATACCTAGATCAATCCTCGCTTTTATGTCTAGCTAGGGGTGTTAACCGATAGCGCTTGTTGGGAGGCAACCCAATTTTATTTTAGTTTTTTGCTTTTTGGTTCTGTTTAGGAATAAATCTTCCATCTAGCCTCTGGTTAGATGTGTTTTTATGTTTTAATTAGTGTTTGTGCCAGGTTAAACCTATAGGATCTTCTCGGATGATTGTTATTTGATCTTGCTGAAAATTCCAGAAACTTTCTTTTCACAAAAACAATTGTTACAAATCACCAGAACGTGATAAAATACTGATTCCAATTGCAGTAGATCAATAAACAAATTATCTAGGTCTTCCTATTTTCGTAGATTTTTCTGAGTTCCAGAAGTTTGCGTTAGTTACAGATTACTACAGACTGTTCTGTTTTTGACAGATTCTGTTTTTTGCGTGTTGTTTGCTTATTTTGATGAATCTATGGCTAGTAAAAAAGCTTATAAACCATAGAGAAGTTGGAATACAGTAGGTTTAACACCAATATAAATAAATAATGAGTTCATTACAGTACCTTGAAGTGGTGTTTTGTTTTGTTTCGCTAACGGAGCTCACGAGATTTTCTGTTAAGTTTTGTGTTGTGAAGTTTTCAAGTTTTGGGTAAAGATTTGATGGATTATGGAACAAGGATTGGCAAGAGCCTAAGCTTGGGGATGCCCAAGGCACCCCAATGTAAAATTCAAGGACAACCAAAAGCCTAAACTTGGGGATGCCCCGGAAGGCATCCCCTCTTTCGTCTTCGTCTATCGGTAACTTTACTTGGGGCTATATTTTTATTCACCACATGATATATGTTTTGCTTGGAGCGTATTGTATGATTTGAGTCTTTGCTTTTTAGTTTACCACAATCATCCTTGCTGTACACACATTTTCATAGAGACACACATGATTCGGAATTTGTTAGAATACTCTATGTGCTTCACTTATATCTTTTGAGCTATATAGTTTTTGCTCTAGTACTTCACTTATATCTTTTAGAGCACGGCGGTGGTTTTATTTTATAGAAATTATTGATCTATCATGCTTCACTTATATTATTTTGAGAGTCTTTTAGAACATCATGGTACTTTGCTTTGGTTAAAATTTTAATCCTAAAGTTATGAGCATCCCAGATAGGTATAATAAAAACTATCATATAGAGTGCATTGAATTTTATGAGAAGTTTGATACTTGATCATTGTTTTGAGATATGAAGATGGTGATATTAGAGTCATGCTAGTTGAGTAGTTGTGAATTTGAGAAATACTTGTGTTAAAGTTTGTGATTCCCGTAGCATGCACGTATGGTGAACCGTTATGTGATGAAGTCGGAGCATGATTTATTTATTGATTGTCTTCCTTATGAGTGGCGGTCGAGGACGAGCGATGGTCTTTTCCTACCAATCTATCCCCTAGGAGCATGCACGTAGTACTTTGTTTCGATAACTAATAAATTTTTGCAATAAGTATGTGAGTTCTTTATGACTAATGTTGAGTCCATGGATTATACGCACTCTCACCCTTCCACCATTGCTAGCCTCTCTAATATCGCGCACCTTTCGCCGGTATCATACATCCACCATTACCTTCCTCAAAACAACCACCAGACCTACCTATCATGGCATTTCCATAGCCATTCCAAGATATATTGCCATGCAACTTACCACCGTTCCGTTTACTATGACACGCTCCATCATTGTCATATTGCTTTGCATGATCATGTAGTTGACATCGTATTTGTGGCAAAGCCACCTTCATAATTCTTTCATACATGTCACTCTTGATTCATCGCATATCCCAGTACACCGCCGGAGGCATTCACATAGAGTCATATTTTGTTCTAAGTATTGAGTTGTAATATTTGAGTTGTAAGTAAATAAAAGTGTGATGATCATCATTATTAGAGCATTGTCCCAAGTGAGGAAAGGATCATGGAGACTATGATTCCCCCACAAGTCGGGCTGAGACTCCGAACGAAAAATAGAAAAAAAGGAAAAAAAAGAGGCCATAAAAAAAGAGAGAAAAGGCCCAAATAACAAATGAAAAAATGAGAGAAAAAGAGAGAAGGGACAATGTTACTATCCTTTTACCACACTTGTGCTTCAAAGTAGCACCATGATCTTCATTGATAGAGAGTCTCCTATGTTGTCACTTTCATATGCTAGTGGGAATTTTACATTATAGAACTTGGCTTGTATATTCCAATGATGGGCTTCCTCCACTACAGGAAACAGCTACTTTGCCGTCTGCCACGGCGGACGGCAAAGGCTCGAAAGGCGGACGGCAAAGACCTTTGCCGTCAGCCACGGACGGCAAAAGGCTCCGGCAAAGAAGGCTACGGTAAACAGCTGCTTTGCCGTCTGCTTCCTGGCGGCGGACGGCAAAGAGCCTTTGCCGTGTGCGGCGGACGGCAAAGAGGGTGGACGGCAATAATTGCGCTGTCAGTCCATTAAGTGGCTAACGGCAGACCTTTGCCGTCCGCCGCGGACGGCAAAATTTCTCTGGTCTTTGCCGTCCGCCTTATGATGTCATCTACACGTCACTAGATGGCAGGTTCTTTGCCGTCTGCCACTGATGGCAAAGTCTTTGCCGTCTGCCACTGTAGGCAAACTGACCAAATGGGTCATCTCCCAGGAAGCACAGTTGGCTGCCACGTGGCTTCTTTGCCGTCTGCGGCAGACGGCAAAGAGCTCTTTGCCGTCGGTGGCAGATGGCAAAGAGCCTGCATATTGTCTTTTTTTCTGTTTTTTGTTAAATCCCACAATTTGCACAGAAAATATATATGACATATAGATATATTTCACAGGCATTCATCACATAAACAAGTTCATACATCATTTCATACATAAACAAGTTCCATCCATCATTTCATACATAAACAAGTTCCATCCATCATTTCATACATAAAGAAGTTCCATCCATACATAAAGAATCACTCCATAGCTAAGGTGACTAGAATGAGAAGACAAGAAGAAGAAGAGTAGAACAAGCACTCCATCCAGCACATAATGAAATCTGCAAAATGGCAAAATAAGAAAGTTAGAAATGGATCGTTTTTGAGGTAACTAAGGTGAAATGGATCGTTTTTGAGGTAACTAAGGTGAAATGGATCGTTTTTTAGCTCACTTAGGTCAAATGGATCGTTTTTGAGCTAACTTTGTTGAAATGGATCGGTTTTGAGCTAACTTTGTTGAAATGGATCATTTTTGAGCTAATTTAGTTGAAATGGATCTTTTTCAGCTAACTTAGGTGAAATGGATCATTTAAGAGCTAATTTAGGTGAAATGGATCGTTTTTTAGCTCACTTAGGTCAAATGGATCGTTTATGAGCTAAATTAGTTGAAATGGATCGTTTATGAGATAACCTAGGTAAGATGGGTCATTTTGGAGTTAACGTAGGTGAAATGGACCATTTTAAAGCTAACGTAGGTAAAATGGATCATTTAGGAGCTAATCTACGTAAAAGGGGTCATTTTTGAGCTAACTTGGATGAACTGCATCATTTATAAGCTAACCTAGGTAAAATGGGTCATTTTGGAGGAAAATAAGCTAACTCTAGGTCATTATGGTAAGCATATAGGAGGAAATAAAGCTAAGTCTAGGTCTTTATGCATTTGTTAAGCAAAACACTAGAGAAACTTACCGTGATCAGGGAGGTGTAGGAGCGGGGTGGCTAGTGCCGCTACCTGGAGAAGGATCGTGCGATGCGTTTCTGGAGTTAAGCTGCACCAAAGATCATTTCCAATGTCTCGTTAGCATTACGACACTCAAATGTTAAGACTACCAAGTAATGTTCATTCAAACTAAATTCACCGTGCTCCCAGGAGCAATCACTGGCATCGGCGGAGCGGGCTGACCGGACTTCTCGCACACAGACTGCACATTTGGTTTTCAGAACAGAGTCATACTAGTTAGTAATGAGACTCAAATGTTAAGACTAGCAAGTAATCTGTAGAAGAAACTTACCACAAGGAGCTCGTACATGGCCCTTGCCTGCATGTCATTCCGTGCCCTCTCCTCCTCCATCATCTTTCTCGTCCTCTCCTCCATCTCCCGCTGCCTCTCCGCCGCCTCCGCCAGAAGTTTCTCCGTTCTATCTCTCTCAGTCTGTATAGCAGCCTGCAACACCACTCACATGACCATTTGTAATCATTGATGGAAGCGCACACAATGTAATGGAGAAAGATAACTGAGTACGTATCACTAACCTTGATGGCGAGTTGCACTGGCCGTTCACGAGGCCTTATCTCAGGAGCGGAGCTCGACTGGCGCGCCTTGATCTCCGGGAGAGTGCTAGGACAACGGATAAGTCCATCTCCAATGGCTATGGAGCCATGGGACCTCCCGCCACCAAATATCATCACCAGCTCTGGATCAATGGGACCCTGGCTCGGGTTAAAGTCCTCCCCTTTCCTCGCCTTCCCCTCATCTCTATATCTCACGAGCTTGTTGTGGGAGGAGATGTTGGTGAAGTTGTTTGCATCATCGAGGTCAGACTGAGAGAAAGCCTTGACTTTCTTGAAAGAGCCAGTGTGGGCCATGGCATACAGGTCGTACACCTCTGGCACCTTATCCGCCTTATTGTGGCGTGCTTGAAAGAGAGAAACAATGAAAATTAGTAATTAAAGGGCTCAAGCTAGCATGATGAATGAATTGCATGAATCATATAGCAAACCACATACCCAGTTGCGCCCGAACTGATATAAGTTGGAGCTGCCTTGATGGTGTGGCACACCTTCCATTTGGGCACGTTTGTCCTTGGCCTGGTTGTGGAGGGTTAGCCATTCTTGTGAGCACCACTCATCGACCAACACCTCCCAACAATCCATCCGATCCGCACACCATCTCGGAGGCGCCTAAGTTAGCAAATAGAAACTTGAGCGCTACGGCTAAGAATTACTAAATGAAGGAACTTAAGTAGAAGGCCTTAAGAATTACCTTCATGTACTGCTCCTTACTCAGGAACTTATCGCGGCACGCCGGCTTGGTCTTCTTGATACCACGCAAGGCGTAGTAGTCTCGAACAGCCTGCACCCGAGCCTCGTGCCGTAAGTTCTGGAGTAGGCGCTTGCAGACGTTCTGGATAACATTTGCGCTGTCCTCCTCGTATCCCTCCTCACACCTGTAGAATGTCTGCAATCAAATGAGACAATATTGATTAGTACAATTAATAACTAGCTAGTTGAAGATTTTGAAATGTGTAAAGGAGAAATTACCCAGAACGTCCTGATCACCATGTCTGCCCTCGTGTCGCACAAGACATCGTCGATAATGACATCCGGCGGGGCCGGGGCAGCCACGTAGTGCTCCCAGCTCAACCCAAGCTCTGGAAGCCGACCCTCACCAGGCAACGTGACAAACCCCGGGAAGTTTTGCCGGCAAAGAACTCCAAGGACGGAGTTGGGCCGGCGGACACTATGATGGTGGTCCCAACCCCTGCAGCATGACAAGGCCAACGCATTAGTTATTTGAAGAAACGTGAATGCAGAAGGTACAAAAATATTAAATGCACTTACGTACCTCTCCCCATCAGGGAAGATCAACCACCTCTGCTCGCGGGTCGCCGGCACGGACGGGAGCCGTGTAGCACCACGCTGGTACACGGTGCCACCCTCCTCCTCAAGATCAGTCGGCTCCCCGCCATCACCAGCATGGCCACTCGGCTCCTCGGGCTGATCCGGCCAGGTACCCCATCCGGACGTGTGCTCCTCCGGGGTCTCGTGGGCCGAAGGCCAGTCGACCCGAGGCTCGTGGGCCCAAGACCCGTGGACCGGAGGCTCGTGGACCGGAGTCTGTGTAGCCTCCTCCTCGGACGAGTCCACCCTAGCAGTCACGTGCTCGGGTGAAACAGCTGGGGGTGGCAGCGAGGAAGGTGCCCTAGCAGTCACCCTACCTCCTCTCCCGCGACCACGTGCCCCACCTCCTCTCTTCCTACCTCGTCCCCTGCTGGGCACCGCGGTCGATGAAGAAGGGCCCGGCGGTGTGGACATACTGTCCAGCAACGCTCGGCGGAGAGGTACGTCTGGAATCGAAGACCTCAGACCACGCGCCGACGAAGAAGGGGCCTTGGCGCGCTCCCGACCAGCGCCCACCATCTTTCAACACCTGCCATGACAAACAGTAAACGAAATTAGTACAACATAAAAAAGCAGTAACCTCTTCTTGTTCCGGCTCTTCTTGTTCCTCCTCTGGGGTGATGTCGGATTCACTGTCGCTGTCTACTTCAATGTTTTGGGGTGAAGTATAGCGGTTCTTGAAACGCTTTTTGGAAAGACGTGTCTCTTGGAAGAATTCTCCTTCATATGTGTCTGGGTTAATGTGAGGTTCATAATCCTCTTCCTTTGGGGGAGATAGTCTAGCACGTGGCGGCACTTCATAAACGACATCCCAACCTTTCAGATTTGGATTAGTTTGGCAGGCCCACGGTAGATAGAATACTTGGGTCACCTGTTGAGCCGTAATATAGACATCAGGAACATCTAGGTGCTTTGGTTGATTTCAACTAGCCCTATATGTTCATGAGTCCTTCTAGTCTCCTTCGGCTGAAACCAATAACATTTGAAGACTACGACATTCGATGGGTTTTCACCATAGAATAGAAGTTCATAAATTGCTTCAACTCTCCCATAATACTCGGTACCTCCTTCGCCGATAGCAGATACACAACAATTTGTAGACTTTCGGTCGGCCATAGATAGCTCTTTGCCATAGGTACGAAAGCGATACCCGTTGATGTCGTATTTGTCAAATGAACGGACCTTATAGTCAAAACCATTAGCGACTTGTCTCAATTCGGCGTCCATAGACTCTGAATTAGCCTACAAGTTTAATATGAAAGGATTGTTGCATTACGCACAAATTAGCGAATGAAACCGGGATAGCCGCCTACAAATTAGCCTACAAGTCTAATAGAAATTACCGTTTGTTTGAACCAAGAGATGAAACCGGGATAGCCGCCTCCTTGCTTTGCGAGAAGCTCATACTCTTCGACAGAATCCTTTTGGATCACTGCTCCATACGAGAATAAGGCGACGTATCGACTGTATGAAATATCCAGGAATAAGAGCAGTTCAAAGGAAATAGAAGTTGCGAAACTATGTACCGAGAACTTACTCGATGTACGGCCGCACTTCTATCAGGTTGTTGAAGATATACAACGAAATGGTCCGCCATTGTTCGTTATCCAAAGATACTGGATTTGAAACACTGGCTGGTGCGAGATTCCCTTTGAATAGGCTGAGGTTGGATCCACCCTTTTTAGGGTCGTCAGCATTGTACCGAGGCTTCGGATTATGCAAATGACAATTTTTGGCTTCGTAGTGTGCTGTCACGAAGTTTGCCGCCTCCTCAGAGATGAATGCCTCAGCCATCGATGCTTCAATTCTACGTTTATTTTTACATTTTTGTCGAAGCGTCTTCTGCATCCTCTCAGTTGGGTAGCACCAACGATTTTGCACGGGCCCCCCCAATCTTGCCTCGGTCGGGAGATGCAAAATCAAATGTTGCATTGGATTAAAGAAGCCCGGTGGAAAGATCTTCTCTAACTTGCAGATCAACTCCGGCGCCAACTCTTCCATTTCTTCTAGCACGCCTGGCGATAGTTCTTTCGCACAAAGAACACGGAAGAAATAGCTGAGTTCTGCCAGTACTAGCCATTCATCCTCAGGGATGAAGCCACGCAACATCACCGGCATTACCCGCTCAATACATATGTGCCAATCATGACTCTTGAGACCAAATATCTTCAATTTATCAAGACTGGCTCCCCTCTGTAGATTCGCTGCATACCCATCGGGGAACATCAACTGCATTTTCACCCACAAGATAATTTCCCTCATAGCTGGCCTTCCAAGATTGAACCATGCCTTTGGCTTCGTCCAGTTCTGCTTTCCTTTCGGTTCTTTCATGTTTTGTAACGGCCTATCACATAGCGCCTCCAGATCGACTCTAGCCTTAGTATTATCCTTTGACTTCCCATCTATGCCGAACAATGTACCAAAAAGTGCCTCGGCGATATTCTTTTCAGTGTGCATCACGTCGATGTTGTGTGGGCAAAGGAGGTCTTTGAAGTAAGGCAGATCCCATAAGCATGTTTTGTGAGTCCAGGCGTGCTTAGAATTATACCCCTTGAAGTACCCTGGACGCTCTGGATCTGGCTCGAGAGCGTTTAACTGATCCAGGGTCTGTTGGAGTTTTTGACAACTCTACCTCTGATGAAGTTCTTCTTGTCTTTCCTGAACTTATGGCGAGGATTCAGGAACTGTCTATGCATGTCGAAGCAAGAAAACTTGCGACCGGCCTGAAGCCAACGAAACTCAAGAGCTCCCTTGCATGTGGGGCACGGGAACCTTCCATGCACACACCAGCCAACGAATAGCGCATACGCCGGCAAGTCATGCGTCGAGTACATGTACCAGACACGCATTATGAAGTTTCGTTTGCTATAGGCATCGTATGTCTTGAACCCATTATCCCAGGCTTCTTGCAATTCGTCCTTAAGCGGTTGCATGTACACATTCATATTTTCCCCAGATAGTTGGGCCCTGGAATTATCAACGTCAGGAAAATGTTCTTTCTTTGCATAATCTGTCCGGGGGGGAGATTGAGTGGAAAGACAAATACGGGCCAACAACTGTATTGGGCTGCCGTCATACCAAACACACTGAACCCATCCGTGCTGATGCTGACTCGAGGATGCCTCGGATCTGCCGCTTTGTCACCATGTAATTCATCAAACTTTTTCCATGCAACACCATCCGATGTGTGTACAATCATCAGATTCCCATCTGCATCTAGTTCGGTTCTTTTGCCCGTTTTGTGCCATGTCATCTGTCTGGCCGTCTCTTCGACCATGAAAAGACGTTGATGTCTTGGTACGATTGGCATATACCGAAGAACACTAACGGGGATTTTGGTATGTGTCTTCTCACCCATACCGTTGTCTACCACAACATACCTGGAAGACTTGCAAATGGGACAATAGTTCAAGTCCGCATAGTCAAGCCTAAACAAGACACATCCTTTCTCACAGGCATGTATCTTATCATAGGGCATCTTCAGTGCACGGAGGATTTTGTCCGACTGGTACAGGTTTGCAGGCATTACATGGCCTTTGGGTAGAAAGCGTCCAAATACTGTCATCATTGCATCGTAGCATTCTCTGCCCAAGTTGAACTGAGCCTTCAGAGCCATTACTTGTGAGATGGCATCCAACTGACAAAGCTCAGTGTGCTCATGGAGCGGACGTTTTGAAGACTCCAACATTTCATTGAAGGCCTTTGCAGATTCCTCCATCTCCTCGTCCGAATCCCGAGCATCATCAAAGTCTTGCACCATGTTTTCCATCCCGGTACCATGCTCGTCGGTGCGACGACGATCCACCTCAGCTCGGTCACGTTGGGCAGACTCGCCATGAAATGTCCACACCGTATAATCGGGCGTAAAACCACTCTTCTGCAGGTGTTTGCCCATTTCAGCCTCTGTCCTCTTTTCCCAATTGCCGCACCGTAAACAGGGGCACCAGGTTTTCCTCTGGCCATTTGCAAATGCGGCTCGCACAAACCCCTTGGTTTTTGTGAACCATTCAGTGCTCCATTTGTTCTGACCAGTGTGACCGGTGTACATCCACGCACGATCACTCATCTTGACTTTCAGAGCTACTAGACACACAACAAATATATATATATATATATAATTCAGCATGTATGTATTCATCAGTTGATCTACTTTGTCAATTTTATTACGTCCATGCAACCTACACTCTAATAGGTAATGATAGGTCCTAATCCCACCCGAGTATGTTTAGATTGGGTTCATTTTCCCATGCTATGCCCCGGATCCTACGCAAAATTTTGGCAGCACCTCCCTGCTGTTCTCCTGATACACGTCTCTGCAATAAACAGAGAGGATGTGTACCCGGAGAACAACAGGGGAGGCACTGACGAAATTTATGCGTCGGATCCAGAGCAAAGCATATGGGAAAACGAACCCAATCTAAACATACTCGGGCTGTCCATGGATAGCGTTGGACAATTCGAAAGAATCAAGGTTATAAATATGCAAATGCATGCATATTTATAACTATGACGCTTTCGAACGGGAGACACATATTGGTTATGCATACTGATGATTCAAGACACATATATATCTAGCTATCAAGTTTCATCGGAATAGATCAAATAATTAATGGGGGAGGAGGACATGTCATTTGTGCTCACCCACGAACGAAGGGGCAGAGCTCGTCAAACGCACGGCGAGGTCGTCGAACACCAAACCTCGCAGCGATGAAACAACTGCACATTTAAAACTACCCGATCAACACAATTATATATGATGTTTTTCATAACAAAATCGAAAGATATATGACCTAACTAATAATTCACAAATATATGACCCCGTCGGCTTCTGGAAGGCCAAAGAACACCTTTTCGGGAGGTGTCGGGGGTCGGGGTGTCGTGTCGGTCTCGGGGTGCCGTGTCGGGGTCGGGGTGTCGGGTCGGGGTGCCGGGTCGGGGTCGGGGTGCCGTGTCGGTGTCGGGGTCGGGGTGTCGGGTCAGGCTCGGGGTCGGGGTGTCGGGGTCGGGGTGTCGGGGTCGGGGTCGGGGTCGGGGTCGGGGTCTCGGGGTCGGGGTGTCGGGGGTGTCGTGTCGGGGGTCGGGGTGCCGTGTCGGGGTCGGGGTGTCGTGTCGGTCTCGGGGTGCCGTGCCGTGTCGGGGTCTCGGGGTCGGGGTGTCGGGTCGGGGTGCCGGGTCGGGGTCGGGGTGCCGTGTCGGTGTCGGGGTCGGGGTGTCGGGTCAGGCTTAGGGTCGGGGTGTGGTGTCGGGGTGTGGTGTCGGGGTTGGGGGGTCAGGGGGTCTTCTCATTCTTCTACTACTTCTACTTCTTCTCATTCTTCTACTTCTTCTCATCCCCCGTCTTCTTCTTCTTCTTCTTCTTCTTCTTCTTCTTTCTCCTCCTCCTCCTCCTCGTCTTCTTCTTCTTCTTCTTCTTCTTCTTCTCCTCCTCCTCCTCCTCCTCTTCTTCTTCTTCTTCTTCTTCTTCTTCTTCTTCTTCTTCTTCTTCTTCTTCTTCTTCTTCTTCTTCTTCTTCTTCTTCTTCTTCTTCTTCTTCTTCTCCTCCTCCTCCTCCTCCTCCTCCTCCTCCTCCTCCTCTTCTTCTTCTTCTTCTTCTTCTTCTTCTTCTTCCCCCTTCTACTTAACCTAAACCTAAACTAAAAACCTAAACTAATTAAAACTAATTAAACCTAAACTAATTAAACTAAATAACCTACACTAATTAATTCTAAATTGAAAAAACTTAAACTAAAAAACCTTATCTAAACAGAAAAAAACAAAAAACAGAAAAAAAAATGGGATCGAGGGGCTCACTGTGGGGGGCGGCGACGGGTCGGGGAGGGGCCGGCGACGGGGGGCCGGGGCGGGGCGATGGAGGAGGCGGGGCGGCGGGGGCCCGGGGCGGGGCGGTGGAGGAGGCGGGGCGGCGGGGGGCCGGGGCGGCGGGGGGGGGGGGGGGGGGGGCGGGTGGCGGAAGGCCGGGGCGGGGCGGTGGAGGAGGCGGCGGGGGGCGCGGGGCAGCGGGGGGCCGGGGCGGCTGTGGGCCGGGGCGGCGGTGGGGCGCGGGGCGGCGGGGGGCCGGGGCGGGGGGGCGACGGGGCGGTGGGGCGGCGGGGAGCCGGGGCGGCGGGGCGACGGGGCGGCGGGGGCGACGGGGCGGCGGGCGGCGGCGGCGGCGGGGTCGGAGGAGAAGGGCGCGCGAGGATGAAGTGAGTAACGGGCGGGGGGGGGGGGGTACCTGCTGTTAGGCAAGTGCCCTCTTTGCCGTCAGCCAGCCTTTGCCGTCCGCCTTTTTGCCTCTTTGTCGTCTGCTAGCGGACGGCAAAGAGGTGGGCCGTTAAGATTTTTTCAAACGAGCAGGGGGTGGGGGCCACCACACTCTTTGCCGTCTGCCAGCGGACGGCAAAGATTCTTTGCCGTCTGCCAGCGGACGGCAAAGATTCTTTGCCGTCTGCCAGCGGACGGCAAAGAGGTGGCTGATGGCAAAGAGCTTCTTTGCCGTCAGCCTTTTCTTTGCCGTCCGCTTACGTGTAGCTGATGGCAAAGAGCTTCTTTGCCGTCAGCTAGCAGACGGCAAAGAGCTGGCAGATGGCAAATTAGCTGATTCCAGTAGTGCTCAAATTGCCCTAGGTCTTCGTGAGCAAGCAAGTTGGATGCACACCCACTTAGTTTCTTTTGTTGAGCTTTCATACACTTATAGCTCTAGTGTATCCGTTGCATGGCAATCCCTACTCACTCACATTGATATCTATTAACGGGCATCTCCATAGGCCGTTGATACGCCTAGTTGATGTGAGACTATCTTCTCCTTTTTGTCTTCTCCACAACCACCATTATATTCCACCTATAGTGCTATATCCATGGCTCACGCTCATGTATTGCGTGAAGATCGAAAAGTTTGAGAACATCAAAAGTATGAAACAATTGCTTGGCTTGTCATCGGGGTTGTGCATGATTAAATACTTTGTGTGATGAAGATAGAGCATAGCCAGACTATATGATTTTGTAGGGATAACTTTCTTTGGCCACGTTATTTTGAGAAGACATGATTGCTTTATTAGTATGCTTGAAGTATTATTATTTTCATGTCAATATTAAACTTTTATCTTGAATCTTTCGGATCTGAACATTCATGCCACAATAGAGAAAATTACATTGAGGAATATGCTAGGTAGCATTCCACATCAAAAATTCTGTTTTTATCATTTACCTACTCGAGGACGAGCAGGAATTAAGCTTGGGGATGCTTGATACGTCTCCAACGTATCTATAATTTTCGATTGTTCCATGCTATCATATATTCTGTTTTGGATGTTTAATGGGCTTATTTACACACTTTTATATTATTTTTGGGACTAACCTATTAACCGGAGGCCCAGCCCAAATTGCTATTTTTTTTGCCTATTTTAGTGTTTCGCAGAAAAAGAATATCAAACGGAGTCCAAACGGAATGAAACCTTCAGGAACGTGATTTTTGGAACAAACGTGATCCAGAGGACTTGGAGTGGACGTCAAGCAACCGACAAGGAGCCACGAGGCAGGGGGCATGCCTACCCCCCTGGGCGCGCCCTCCACCCTCGTGGGCCCCTCGTGGCTCCACCGACCTACTTCTTCCTCCTATATATACCTACATACCCCCAAACCATCGAAGAGCACCACGAAAACCTAATTCGACCGCTGCAACCTTTTGTACCCGTGAGATCCCATCTTGGGGCCTTTTCCGGCGTCCTGCTGGAGCGGGCGTCGATCACGGAGGGCTTCTACATCAACACTATAGCCTCTCCGATGATGTGTGAGTAGTTTACCTCAGACCTTCGGGTCCATAGTTATTAGCTAGATGGCTTCTTCTCTCTCTTTGGATCTCAATACAAAGTTCTCCTCGATTCCCTTGGAGATCTATTCGATGTAATCTTCTTTTGCGTTGTGTTTGTCGAGATCCGATGAATTGTGGGTTTATGATCAAGATTATCTTTGAACAATATTTGAATCTTTTCTGAATTCTTTTATGTATGATTGCTTATCTTTGCAAGTCTCTTCGAATTATCAGTTTGGTTTGGCCTACTAGATTGATCTTTCTTGCAATGGGAGAAGTGCTTAGCTTTGGGTTCAATCTTGCGGTTCTTGATCCCAGTGACAGTAGGGGAAACGACACGTATTGTATTGTTGCCATCGAGGATAAAAAGATGGGGTTTATATCATATTGCATGAGTTTATCCCTCTACATCATGTCATCTTGCTTAAAGCGTTACTCCGTTCTTATGAACTTAATACTCTAGATGCATGCTGGATAGCGGTCGATGTGTGGAGTAATAGTAGTAGATGCAGGCAGGAGTCGGTCTACTTGTCACGGACGTGATGCCTATATACATGATCATACCTAGATATTCTCATAACTATGCTCAATTCTATCAATTGCTCGACAATAATTTGTTTACCCACCATAGTACTTATGCTATCTTGAGAGAAGCCACTAGTGAAACCTATGGCCCCTGGGTCTATTTTCCATCATATTAATCTCCCGTCAACAAGCTATTTCTGGCACCGTTTATTTTTGCTTTATTTGCTTTTACTCTTTATCATAAAAATACTAAAAAAATTATCTTATCATCTCTATCAGATCTCACTCTCGTAAGTGACCATGAAGGGATTGACAACCCCTTTATCGTGTTGGTTGCGAGGTTCTTATTTGTTTGTGTAGGTGCGTGGGACTTGAGCGTGGTCTCCTACTGGATTGATACCTTGGTTCTCAAAAACCGAGGGAAATACTTACGCTACTTTACTGCATCACCCTTTCCTCTTCAAGGGAAAACCAACGCAGTGCTCCAGAGGTAGCACATAGCAACAAGGAAGAGTGTTACATTAATGTTCTAATGATGTGTAGATATACGTAGAAGAGCAGCAGCAGCAACAGCAACAACACAGCCATGTTTGGATACTCAACTTAGCTAGAGTTTAGAGTTAGTTTCTAGCTCATTACTAACCCTGAACCAACTCCATCCAAAGAGTTGTTTGGATGGCAGGGTTAGATTGACAATAAATGCACTAGGAGAACTAGCTCCAATTAGCACCTCTTGGGTTGGATAGTTTTTTTGGGTGGGTTATAGATTCAACTAGCACAAACTAGCCCTCATGTTTAGATATACTTTAGGGCTATTTGAGCCCAAACTAGCTCAAACTAACTGTAACCCATGGATCAGCAGTAGTTAATCAGCCGATAATTTGTAAGGATGAACTAAACTCCTTCTGACCCATAATATAAGATGTTAATTCATCTAATATGTGAGTATATTGGATGTTATAAGATACTCCCTCCATTCCTAAATATTTGTCTTTTTAGAGATTTCAAATGGACTACCGCGTACAGATGTATATAGACATATTATAAAAGAGTGTTGTACAACATCATTGTGCAATTTCTGTTTAGCTTCTAATATTAACTTGGTGCTTTTAGGTACATATGTCATTGGTAAAGATCCGCGGCTCGACCCTTTCTGCGTATGGGGCAATGAGATATCGATGAACCAACATCAAGTGAGGAAGCTGATAAAGATTGTTAGTAAAATGGGTCCAAAGGTGGCAATTAAACTATTTGTTTCCACTTTATCCAAGAAAACAGCGAACTGCAGGATGGTAAGTAAGAACTCTACAACCTTCTTTTTACTGCCCTGTAGCAACCCGACCTTGGATGGTCAAGTCTCTGTGCTTCAGTGTCATCCCTGGATCGGTAATGCTGACACACAAAGTACTCGAAGGATTTATGGCAGAGTAGCAATCACACACTTATTACATCGAATGTCTCAAAAGAGAACTTATTACAATAAATATGGCTTAAGGCCATCTAAAACGATAACAACAGAAGGCTTGGAAGATAAAGTGAGTCCATCAACTCCAACGGCATAGCTGAGTGCATGACAACGACCTATCGCACCTTTACTCGTCATCTGAAAAGTCTGCAACATAATACGTTGCAGCCCGAAAATGGTTCAGCACATGGAATATGCTGGCAATGTAACACAGTAGAGCAATGAACAGATAAAAGCTCTCACTACATGCATATAAGGCTGGTGGAGGCTCTATGGTTATATGCTTTTGCGAAAAGCCAATTTTTCCATACAACAAAGGAATAGAGTTTATTTAACTATCATGGTAGTTGAAACATCATTGAGAAGGTACCTCTAACTCAATCCCAATTAAAAGTAATTATTAACCCAACATGTTAAAATTTAGAGTGATGAGATACATTTGATAATCCAAGTACCAGATACTCAAGTTGTCCATAACCGGGGACACGGCTAATCATGATTAGATTGTACACTCTGCAGAGGTTTGCGCACTTTTCCCCACAAGACTCGATCTCCTCCGTTGGATTTCTCGCACTACATGGTGTTTGAGAAACGGATGACCGAGACACAGTCTTTCAGAAGCATTAACTCTAACCTTGGGTAGACAGTACCAACCTACATCCCCTACATCTGCTAGCCTACCACTGGAAGAGGTCATGCAACATACTCAACTATGCTAGAGCCCATAATAGCTTGTGGCTGCACACGGAAGTTTCTAGCATGAAATATCTCACAGTCCCTTTGGGCCTGGGTGGCGGACCGTAGGATGATCACATGGATACCCCGGGATCTCCTAGGACAACACTGGATTCCCCAGGTGCCCAAACAAGCAATCCACCTAGATGTGTATTAAATTTGCCACCTTAAGTTGAACCATTAATTAACAACTCACATCTGTCATGGATACACTCAAACCCAATCCACGTCTACAAGAATAGCATGTCAATATAAGCATAACGTAGAAGTAACTCCCGAGGGTTTGATAATAAAATAGGTAATAGGTTCTACCTCATCAACTACTTCCCAACCCACAAGTTAATCACATCCTAATCATGCAGTGTTTGAGGATTGGAACTAATGCATAAAAACTGGGTATGAAGGGAGTATGATCAATGTGTTACTTGCCTTGCTGACGATCCGCAAAACCTAGTGACTCGTAGTAGCACGCTTCGCACTCCGGGAATTCTATCGCAAACAAACAATAACATACATAAGCAATCAATCAATGATGCACGGGTAAATCTCAAATAAGAAGATCTAACCAGAAAGTTCAACTTAAGAACTCCGGTTTGCGAAAAGAATCAAATCAAACGGAGCAACAAAACACAAACTGCAAAAGAAACAAGATCCTTTTACTAATCTGGACTAAAGTCAAATTTTACAGTACCAAAATCTCGTTCAAGTTGGTTAAAAGTAAAGAGGGCTTCGAGACGAAGATCTAGGCGCTTGAATCGCCTGATTCCGATAAACGAGCGAAAAGATACGCTAAAACGAAAATCGAATCAGAAATCGCGATCGGAAATAATTGCGAAAAATCCGAGGAAAAGAAAAACTGACGAACAGACTAACGAACGAACGTTCGCTGTTTGTGACTAACGAGCGAAAACCGTTCATTAAAACGAACGTACGGACGAACGTCCGCTATTTAACCGAACCGAGAAAACCGAACTGATCTAATAATAAAAAAAACGAATCTAGGGTTCTAAAAAAACCGATCGAACCGAAAAAAACGGTGGTTAACCCGTGAAAAGCGGCGGCGGCGGCGGCGGCGGCTACCTCGGCGGCGGCTCCGGCGGGGTGGGGCGACGGCAGCGGGTGGCGGCGTCGGGCGGCGGCGGAACGCGGTGGCGGCGCGGGGCTCGGGCGGTGCTAGGGTTCGGGCGGGCGGCGCGGCTAGTGGGCTCGGGGTCCGGGCCCCCGTCTTATAAGGCCGGCCGGGCGGAGTCCCGGTCGGACACGGCCCGTTAGGCGGCCTCCCTTTTTTTAAATAATTTCGGCGTGCAGAAAAAGAAAGAAAAAGAGTACTAAACGGACTCCAAAAATTCCTAAATAAATGTTTCCCGTCCTCTAAAAATAAGCCGGACAAGGTGAACATTTATTTGTGCCTATAATGCAATTTTGAAAAACGCATATTTTTCCTATGCAAATAAAATAGCAATAAAATCAAATATTTGATTTTAATATTTTTCCTCCAATATTTCATTTATTTTGGAGAAGTCATATTATCTCCTCTCATATGTTTTAATATGAAATATTTTCGGAGAGAAAAATAATTAAAACAAATGATCATCATTTCGATATTTGAAAAAAAAATTCAAATATGAAAACGGTGAAATCCCCAACTCTCTCCGTGGGTCCTTGAGTTGCTTAGAATTTCGAGGATCGCAAATCGAAATGCAATAAAACATGTTATGCATGAATGATCTATGTATAAGATTCCAACTTGGAAATTTGGGATGTTACAAACCTACCCCCCTTAAGATGAATCTCACCCTCGAGATTCGGGTTGGATAGAAAATAGGTGAGGGTGATCCTTGCGAAGTTCATCCTCTCGTTCCCAGGTGGCTTCATCCTCGGTATGGTGGCTCCACTGAACTTTACAAAACTTGATAACCTTGCTGCGAGTAACTCGGCTGGCAAACTCAAGAATCTTGACAGGTTTCTCCTCATATGTCAAATCACTGTCCAGCTGAATCGCTTCCAGGGGCACTGTATCTCTCAGAGGTATATCAGCCATCTCTACATGGAACTTCTTCAACTGGGAAATGTGAAACACATCATGTACTCCTGACAGTCCTTTAGGTAACTCCAACTTGTAGGCAACCTCTCCCATGCGTTCCAAGACACGGTAAGGTCCTACAAACCTCAGGGCTAACTTTCCCTTAATCCCAAAACTCTTAACTCCTCGAAGAGGTGATACTCGTAGATACGCTCTGTCTCCGATTTCATAGACTACCTCCTTGCGTTTTGAATCTGCATAACTCTTCTGCCGGGACTGGGCTACCTTCAGTCTGTCTTGAAATAGCTTAACCTTCTCTTCGGATTCCTTAATCAAATCCGGTCCAAACAACTGGCGGTCTCCAACTTCATCCCACATCAACGGTGTTCGACATCTCCTTCCATACAGGGCTTCGAACGGTGCCATCTTCAAACTGGCCTGGTAGCTATTGTTGTATGAGAACTCCACATAGGGTAAATTGTCATCCCAACTAGATCCATAATCCAACGCACAAACTCTCAACATGTCGTCCAGAATCTGATTGACTCTCTCGGTTTGTCCATCTGTCTGCGGGTGAAAAGTTGTACTGAACTCCAGCCTGGTTCCCAAAGTCTGGTGTAACTGATGCCAAAACTTGAAGTAAACTGTGTTCCTCTATCCGATACGATGGTCCTAGGAACTCCGTGCAGACATACGATCCTGGTCATGTATATCTTGGCCAACTTCGCACTCGTATAAGTGATTTTCACTGGGATAAAGTGGGCTACTTTGGTCAAGCGATCCACTACTACCCATATTGAATCATATCCTAATTTGGTCCTGGGCAATCCAGTGATGAAATCCATGCCAAGTTTATCCCACTTCCATTCGGGTATCGGCATAGGTTGCAGTAATCCTGCTGGCTTCTGATGTTCTGCCTTAACTCTCTGACATACATCACATACGGCTACATACTCAGCAATATCCTTCTTCATACCAGTCCACCAGAAACGCTCCTTCAAATCCAAATACATCTTGGTGCTTCCGGGGTGTATCGAGTATGGCGAGTCGTGAGCCTCCTGAAGTAGCAACTTCCTGATCTCCGCATTATTGGGCACATAAATGCAGTCCTCAAACCATAGGGTGTCGTGCTCATCCTCACGAAAACCTTTGGCCTTTCCTTTGCTCATTCTCTCTTTTATCTCGGCAATCTCTTTATCATCCCTCTGCTCTTCTCGAATCTTTCCCAACAATGTAGACTGAACTTCCATTGCTGCAACAAAACCTCTAGGGACTATCTCCAAACGTAGTTCCCTGAGATCCTCGGCTAACTCCTTTGGCATCCCTCCGCTTACGAGGGTGTTTACATAACTCTTTCGACTCAAAGCGTCTGCTACGACATTGGCCTTTCCTGGATGATAATGCAGCTTCATGTCGTAATCCTTTATAAGCTCCAACCATCTCCTCTGCCTGAGGTTCAGTTCCTTCTGTGTGAAAATGTACTTAAAAATCTTATGATCCGTGTACACATCACAATGGTTTCCAATAAGGTAATGTCTCCAAGTCTTGAGCGCATGCACTACGGCTGCTAACTCTAAATCATGAGTAGCATAGTTCAACTCATGCGGTCGAAGCTGTCGGGATGCATACGAAACAGCTCTTCCATCCTGCATAAGTACACCTCCAAGTCCTGAGCGTGAAGCATCGCAATACACTTGGAAATCCTTGCGTATATCCGGCAGAATCAGCACTGGGGCTATAGTCAAACGTTTCTTCAACTCCTGAAAACTTGCCTCACATTCTTCCGTCCATTTGAATTTGGTATCTTTCTTCAATAACTCCGTCATGGGTTTCGCAATCTTGGAAAAATTCTCAATGAATCTCCGATAGTGTCCCGCGAGTCCAAGAAAACTGTGGATCTCGCTAATTGAGGTGGGTGCCAACCACTCAGTGACTGACTAAACCTTGGTGGGGTCTACTGCTATACCTTCTCCTGATATAACATGTCCAAGGAATCCTACTTCCTTCAACCAGAACTCACATTTGCTGAACTTGGCATACAACTGATGTTCCCTGAGTTTCTCGAGGACTAAACGCAAATGCTCCTGGTGCTCCTCCTCATTCTTCGAGTAGACCATTATATCATCAATGAACACCACAACAAATTTATCCAAGAATTCCATGAACACCTTATTCATCATACTCATGAAATAGGCAGGGCGTTAGTCAGTCCAAATGACATGACCGTATACTCATATAACCCGTACCTTGTGGTGAATGCTGTTTTTGGTATATCCTTCTCTCGAATCTTCAGCTGGTGATATCCTGATCGCAGATCGATATTCGAAAACACTTTAGCTCCTTGCAGCTGGTCAAACAAATCATTGATCATCGGCAATGGGTACTTTTTATTGATCGTTACTTCATTCAACGCACGGTAATCAACAACCATCCTTAAGGATCCATCCTTCTTCTCAACCAAGAGCACTGGGGCTCCCCATGGTGATGAACTTCTTCGAATGTAACCTTTCTCCAATAACTCCTTAATCTGCTTCTTGATCTCTTCTAGATCATTTGCAGGCATCCGGTATGGTCTCTTTGATATTGGCCCGGTGCCTGGCAACAACTCTATCAAAAATTCAATATCTCGATCTGGTGGCATGCCTGGCAACTCCTCCGGAAATACATCCGGGTAATCCTTCACTACCGGCACTTCCTCCTGAACAACTCCCGTGAGAGAATTTACTTGGGTCCTCCTTGACGCATGCCTGGATACATACTTGATCCTTTTTCCCTCCGGGGTAGTGAGCAGAATTGTCTTACTAGCACAATCAATGCTTCCTCCATACTTCGACATCTAGTCCATGCCTAATATCACATCCAATCCTTGTGACTCCAAAATTATTAGGTCTGAGGGGAAAACATGGCTACCAATGGTTAAGGGTATCCGGTTGCACCATCGGCTGGCCATATACTCTGCTCCAGGTGAACTTACTAACAGGGGTGTCCTAAAGGCTAGGGTTGGCAACTTAAACTTGTCCACAAATCCCCTGGATATGTATGAATGCGATGCACCAGTATCGAAAAGAACAAGAGCGGTAAAAGACTTAACCAAAAACTTGCCAATAACTGCATCAGGCTGCTCCTCAACCTCCTCCACGTTCACGTGGTTCACTTGTCCCCTATTGAAAGGGTTGGGATTCTTCCCAACGCTTCCATTGCCATTGCCGTTCTTTAATTCCGGACAATCGTTAGCGTAGTGTCCAGTCTTCCCGCACTTGAAACAAGTAATGTGACTTTGATCCTTCTTGGCGGGTGTGGATGGGTTAGAACGGTTCTGATTGCTGCCTGCTCCATTCCTGTTTCCATTCTTGGGGCCATTGTGGTTGTGAGAACTTCCTCCATTGTGGTTGTGGCCTCCATGATTATGGACAAGTCCTCACGAATTCGGGGTGAAACGAGGCTTCTGTTGGGATCCAGAATTGTACTTTCCTTGTCCATACTTCAATATGCTGCTGCTTCCCTTCAATCATAAGAGCCTTGTCTACCAACTCCTGGTAATTGTTGAATGTTGCCACCATCAACTGCATGCTCATCTCATCATTCAGCCCTTCCATAAACTTCTCCTGCTTCACGGCATCTGTGGCCACATCATCAGGGGCATAGCGAGCTAACTTGCTGAACTCATCCACGTATTGCCCCACAGTACGGTTTCCTTGGCGTAAGTTGTGAAACTCACGCTTCTTCATGCTCATAGCTCCAGTTGAGACATGGGTTGTGCGGAATGCTTGCTGAAACTGGTCCCATGTAACGTTGGCTATGGGAAAAGTGGCTGTGTAATTCTCCCACCATGATGCTGCTGGTCCATCCAACTGATGTGCGGCAAAACACACCTTGTCTGCATCTGTGCAACCTGCGGTGGTCAACTCCCTTCCAATCCTGCGTAGCCAGTCATCCACAACAATCGGCTCGGTGCTACTGGAAAACACCGGCGGCTGTAACCTCAGAAAGCGGGCTAAGTTGTCAACCCGAGGCGGGTTGTTGTTTTTGTTGTTGTTGTTGTTGTTGTTGTTGTTGTTGTTGTTGTTGTTGTTGTTGTTGTTATTGTTATTGTTCTTGTTGTTGCCTTGGTTCTGGACTAATATCTGCATCAAGGCATTCTGCTGCTGGATCAACTGGGTGATCTCCGGTGGGAAGACAAATCCGGTGTCACGTCTCGGAGGCATCTGATGGGTTTAGAGGGGAGAGATTAGAATACAAATGAGGTTTAGTGAGAAAGCACTACCCATATGCACATGAGACAAACACAATCATATCACTCAATCAAGCAAGCAAGGGCATACAAACGGTCTAGAACTATCATTAAAAGTGCTCAGACTACTACTATATACATGGGGGAAATACTACTAATCATTTGGTGGTCATCTAGAAATTTTGATCGGTGGAAGACTCCATGATATCCGCTCCAGCTTCGTCTTCAAAGTCATCATCACTATCTTCGGGGTCGGAGTCAGTGTCGTCGATGATGATGTAGTTCTCTGGGCAAGTGGAATCGTCCTCTTCTCCTCCTGGCGCGGGGTCTCCCATGAATACTCCGATCTTCTTTATCAGGTCATCGTTCTTCTCCAATAGTGTCACGATTTCCTCCTCGTATCCATCGCGTGTAGACTTGAGTTCTTCCTCCAGCTCGGTGATCCTTGTCAGCGCCTTCTTCAATTCCATCATGCCAACGCACATCTGGTTCTCCTGGCGTCGAATGTGCTGGTTTAACTCCTGGATGAAAGCTGCAATAGATCTGTCCCTCCTGGTGCTGACCATCTCCCACTGCTCATGTCGGCGCCCACATATCTGGTAGATAGTGTCCTTGAGATCCTTGTGGTAAACTTCGCCGATGCGTCCCATGGCGATGTGGGCTGCCATGCTCTTGCCTAGACTCCAGGTTGGGGCATCAAAGGAAAACTCTATGGGTTCAGCGACTGGCGTGAAAGTCCTCCCTGGAATTTGAACTTGAATCATCCAGCGCTCCTCTTCTGGTAAGGTGGCGTTGAAGGTCCCGGTGAAGCTTGGTATTCCTATGTTCAGGTATCTAGTAACTTCCTTCAAGTGTCGTCCAAAAGGTGTATCTTCATCCGGTTGAGCAAACTTGTTCCTCGAGTCCACCATCCTAAAGAGTAGAAAATGGAGAGGATTTAGAAATGAGTAGAGAAGAGTGACCTATGGCTTTTCTTGGTGGCCGTGTCCTACATTCAACGTGTGCTCTGATACCATCTTGTAGACACCTGGCCTCGGATGGTCAAGTCTCTGTGCTTTAGTGTCATCCCTGGATCGGTAATGCTGACACACACAGTACTCGAAGGATTTATAGTAGAGTAGCAATCACACACTTATTACATCGAATGTCTCAAAAGAGAACTTATTACAATAAATATGGCTTAAGGCCATCTAAAACGATAACAGCGGAAGACTTGGAAGATAAAGTGAGTCCATCAACTCCAACGGCATAGCTGAGTGCATGACAACGACCTATCGCACCTTTACTCGTCGTCTGAAAAGTCTGCAACATAATACGTTGCAGCCCGAAAACGGGTCAGCACATGGAATATGCTGGTAATGTAACACAGTAGAGCAATGAACAGATAAAAGCTATCACTACATGCATATAAGGCTGGTGGAGGCTCTATGGTTATATGTTTTTGCGAAAAGCCAACTTTAACCTACAACAAAGGAATGGAGTTTATTTAACTATCATGGTAGTTGAAACATCATTGAGAAGGTACCTCCAACTCAATCCCAATTAAAAGTAATTATTAACCCAACATGTTAAAATTTAGAGTGATGAGATACATTTGATAATCCAAGTACCAGATACTCAAGTTGTCCATAACCGGGGACACGGCTAATCATGATTAGATTGTACACTCTGTAGAGGTTTGCGCACTTTTCCCCACAAGACTCGATCTCCTCCATTGGATTTCTCGCAGTACATGGTGTTTGAGAAACGGATGACCGAGACATAGTCTTTCAGAAGCATTAACTCTAACCCCGGTAGACAGTACCAACCTACATCCCTCTACATCTGCTAGCCTACCACTGGAAGAGGTCATGCAACATACTCGACTATGCTAGAGCCCATAATAGCTTGTGGCTGCACACGGAAGTTTCTAGCATGAAATATCTCATGGTCCTTTTGGGCCTGGGTGGCGGACCGTAGGATGATCACATGGATACCCCGGGATCTCCTAGGACAACACTGGATTCCCCAGGTGCCCAAAAAAGTAATCCACCCAGATGTGTATTAAAGTTGCCACCTTAAGTTGAACCATTAATTAACAACTCACATCTGTCATGGATACACTCAAACCCAATCCACGTCTACGAGCATAGCATGGCAATATAAGCATAACGTAGAAGTAACTCCCGAGGGTTTGATAATAAAACAGGTAATAGGTTCTACCACATCAACTACTTCCCAACCCACAAGTTAATCACATCCTAATCATGTTGTGTTTGAGGATTGGAACTAATGCATAAAAACTGGGTATGAAGGGAGTATGATCAATGTGTTACTTGCCTTGCTGACGATCCGCAAAATCTAGTGACTCGTAGTAGCACGCTTCCCACTCCGGGAATTCTATCGCAAACAAACAATAACATACATAAGCAATCAATCAATGATGCATGGGTAAATCTCAAATAAGAAGATCTAACCAGAATGTTCAACTTAAGAACCCCGGTATGCAAAAATAATCAAATCAAACGGAGCAACAAAACACAAATTGCAAAAGAAACAAGATCCATTTACTAATCTGGACTAAAGTCAAATTTTACAGTACCAAAATCTTGTTCAAGTTGGTTAAATGGAAAGAGGGCTTCGAGTCGAAGATCTAGGCGCTTGAATCGCTTGATTCCGATAAACGAGCGAAAAGATACGCTAAAACGAAAATCGGATCAGAAATCGCGATCGGAAATAATCGAGCCCCCGTTTCGACCATAGCGCTCCAACACAAGTCCGTTTCCTCCATTTTGCGGTACGCCACACCCCTCCGGATCAACAGGACCCCGTTTCGATCGTAGGAGGTCCAACACAAGTCCGTTTCCTCCGTTTTGCGGTATGCCAGACCCCTCCCGATGAACAGGATCCTGTTTCGAACGTGGCCGGTCGAACACAAGGCCGTTTCCTCCGTTCTGCGGTACGCCAAGCCTCATTTCCATCGGCTGTTCCGTCCAAGCCCTCCCGATGAACACGACGACGCATTCCGTTCTAACCCAGCCGGTTGGCTCCCCATGAACACGACGATCATGCTATTTCTCCGTTCCGACCCAGCCATGTACACGAGCCCTGGCCGTACGTATGCGTGAGTAGGCGTTCGAGACCCCGCCCGTATGTACGTACGTGGCCGCTGTACGTACGTGTACATGCTACATGTGTGCCTCTACTACGACACGTGCGCGCCTCTACATCGACCAGTATGTACGTACACTTTCGCGACCAGAATGACAACGCTACGTACGCTTGGACCAGGTGGGTCCCGACTGTCAGGAACTTCCTTCCGTGCGAAGATGTAGCTAGTGGGTCCCATCAGTCAGAGGGCGAATCATTTTTTCTTGCCCGGACGCACTTCCTTGCGTGCGAAGATGTAGCTGGTGGGTCCCAGCAGTCAGGGGGGAAACATTTTTTCATGAAATACGGTGGCCCGTCCGGTGGATCCCTGCTGTCAGGTGGAGGAATAATTATTTTGCGCGTAATAAGGAGGCACTTCCTTGCGGCCGCCGTGGACCCAACTATCAGCCTCTCCACGTACAGTGCTCTTTCGATGGAAGTCGTTCCTTGACCACGTTGACCACGCCGCGCCGAGAGCACCAGGGCGGTGGACGACGGCGAGGCCTACGAAGGGGACGATGCGGAGCCGGGGAAGACGCGGCAGTGGAAGCCCGCGCAGGGAGGAGTACGAGGGTTCACTGGTTCGACTGCGGTGTGAGGTTGCCGTCGCCGTAGGGCCTGTCGAGCGGTGGGAATAGTAGGGGCGGTGAGGCCTCCGCGGCAGCACAGCTGGCCACGGGAGGCAGGAGCATGGGGCACGACCGGCGCTGCTTTGGGCGGCTGGAGCAAGAAGACCAGAGGTTGAAGAAGCACTACGGTCGTTGGATGGACATCGTATGGTCACTGGAGCTAGAATCGTTCATATTGAGTAAGTTGACAAAGCACTCCGTCCCCGTCAACTTAGTAGGCCCACAAGTTAGCCTCCCACCAAGGTGGGTCCCAACTAGCATGGGGAGTATTCATTTTTTTTGTGCGTAATAAGGAGGCACTTCCGATGGGTCCGAGCTGACAGCGGGGGGAACGTTTTTTCGCGAAATAAGGTGGCCCGTCCGGTGGGTCCCAGCAGTCAGGGGGGAAACATTTTTTTCGCCAAATACGGTGGCCCATCCGGTGGGTCCCTGCTGTCAGGTGGATGAATAATTATTTTCCGTGTAATAAGGAGGCACTTCCTTGCGGCTGCCGTGGACCCAGCTGTCAGCCTCTCCACATATAGTACTCTTTCGATGGAAGTCGGTCGTTGACCACATTGACCACGCCGCGCCGAGAGCACCACGGCGGTGGACGATGGCGAGGCCTAGGAAGGGGACGACGCGGAGCCGGGTGTCAGAGCCCTATAATTGCTTGTAGTTAGTTGCATCTGTGAGACTCCATGCATCATGTTTAAATTCAACTTGAATTTGAAATGGGGGTGATCCAAACCCTAGCACCAATTAAATCAAACAGGTTCAAGTAAAATTTATTTCAGTGAACTCAAAATGCCCTTTAAAAATGTTCATCATTTCTGGATTAAGGTGGAAGCATCTACCAAAAATGGTTCACATTTTTGCAGGACATATTTGGGCTTTGAATTAATTCATTCTTTATTGGAATTGGAGCAAATATATTCTATAAATATATTTCTATTGCTCCAATAATTCTGGAAAATTGTGAGGGGCTTTGGAATAATTCATTTAGTCCCTACAAATTTATCAGAAGAAAATAAATTGATTTATTATTTTTACTAAATCAAAAACAAATTACAGAAATAGAAAAGAAAACAAAGTAGAGAAAGAGAGCTCACCTGGCAGCCCAACCTACCTGGGCCAACTAACCTGGCGGCCTGGCACTGCGCGGCCCATCTGGCCCAAGTGCCAGTCGTCCCTGACCTTGAGCTAGTCGGACGAGAGGCGCGTGCTCGCCGCGCGCTGGCACACGCAGGGCCACGTCCTGCTTGCCGCCTTCTCCCCCACGCGCCCAGATGGCGCCACGCACCTCCCTGCCTCACTCTCTCACTCTCCCTCGCTCTCACCCCCTTCCCTGGATCTCTCTCTCTCACGCATACCCGAACGCGCCGTCGCCGCCGATTGCTCTTGCTGCGTCCACCGCCACCCCTCGCCTCTCCGACACGCCCCCGAGCTCCGCCGTGCCTCCCTCATCCTCTCCGTCGGCTCACGCGACCGGAAGAGCCCCGACGCGTCGTCCTCGACCTCATCTTCTTCCACGGCCACAGGAGATCGCCGTCGGGATTCTGACGCCGTCAAGCCTTCCCCGAGCCCGCTGAACCTCTCTCCGTCCTCCCTGTGAGCTGCTAAGTCCTCCCCCTCTCTTTCCTCTGCTGTTCATGCGTCCTAGCTAGCTCCACCACTGAGCCCGAGGGCTCATCACCGCCGCCCATGTCACCGCCGTGGCTACGGCTGCTGAAGCTCATAGCCGAGCACACCACTGTGCTCAGTGCCTCTCCGCGAGCCCGCAGCACGCCTCAGCTCGCCTTACCGTGCCCCCTAGTGGTCGCTCGCGTCTCACCCGAGCTCCGGCCGCCGCCGAGGTCGACGCCGCGCTCGATTACAGCCACCCCAACCGCTAACTCCGGTCCCGTCGGATGCAGAAGAGCGCCAGCTACGCGTAGAGCCTCTCCACCGCTCGTTTGGTCGTCGGAGCAAGAAACCCGAAGATCTCCGCTGCGTCCTGGTCGCCGCTGGCGTAGTTCCGGTGACGTTGACGTGTCGTCAGTAGATTAGGTTAATCACATGGTTAGCAGACACCTGTGCCACTGACGAACCGGTCCCATACAGCTAATTAGACCCTGCTAATTTCTGTTTAAGTTTATTTAATCACAGTGGCCCCACGCGTTAGCGTTGACCTCGCTGACGTGGCCCTTGACCGGCCCCACATGTCTGTGAGCCTAGCCGTCACTGTGAGACTGACCAGTGGGACCCACTAGTCAGGTATGACCTGGACCTGGCGTGTTGACCTGCTGATGTCACACTGATGTCATGCCGATGCAATAAGCTATTTTCTCGATTTAATTTAATTCAGGAAATTTCAGAAATTTGCCTAAACTTCTAAAAATCATAGAAAATAATCTGTAACTCCAAATGAAATAATTTATATATGAAAAATGATCAGAAAAATCCAATCTTCCCATCTGTACCATTTTCATGCATGTTTGAACAACCTAAGGTTTTTGTATATGACAATTTGCATAATTGGCATTTAAATAATCACATATGGAGTTTGAATTTGAACCTTTGGTTCAAACCATCTTCATTTAATATGGTTGCTAGTTGCATTAGCTCAATCAACATCATATTGCCATGTCACATTCATGCATCATATTGTTGCATTGCATTGATTGTGTTCCCTCTTGTTTGCCGGTATTTGTCCCCTCTCAGTAGACGTTGTTCCGGCGATGAGTTCAATGACACCGATGAAGATCTATAGTATCTTCAGAAGTGCCAGGCAAGCAAAACCCCCTTGTTCATTCTGATACAATCCCACTCTCTCGCTCCTGCTCTCTTTTACTGCATTAGGACAACAACGATTCAACTGTTACATGCTGCGGTAGTTGAACCCCTCTCCTCTGCATGACCTGTCATTGCCACAGTAAATAGATGAAACCCACTAGCATGAGTAGGAATTGTTTGAGCCCTGATGTGCCTACTCATTCATGCTTGTTGTCATGCCTGCTACAGCTTAGAGTTGAGTCAGGTCTGATTCATCGGGAATGAATTGGAATGTGGTGAACATGTCCTACTGTTGAGAGCTAAGTGTGTGAACACGATTTTGTAAAGGTAGCGGTGAGAGGCCATGTAGGAGTACATGGTGGGTTGTGTCATTGCAGCCGTCCTCAAGAACTGAGTTCTGTGTTTGTGATCCATGAACAGTTACTACCACACATTGGAATGCTTAAGTGCCCCTCTCGACTTATTAATTGCCTTGATCTCTGTCTAGGAGTTGCAACTAGTTTTTGGTGTTTGTAGGATATGTGTTGGGGGCCGTGCGTAGCGCTGACCGTAGGGGTGGGCTATGATGCGGTAGAGACACGAGGCACGGTGTACCGAGACGCCCGTTTGGTGCCCTGGGAACCCTGCTCTCATCGTTTGGGGCCGTGAGCGACACCCCAGCCGGATCTCCTTGCGGATGGAACCCGAATAGGCGATAAACCTGGACTAGAGACTTGTGTGGTTAGTCAGGTCGTGGCCGACTCCCTCGCGAGGCTTCCGCTTGAAGGTTGCCGAGATACGCGACGTGTACATGGTGGTAAGTGGCGAGAGAGTGTGTGAAGAAGTACACCCCTACAGGGTTATAAATGATCTATTCGAATAGCCGCGTCCGCGGTAAAGGGCCTCTGGGTTGCTTATACAGTTCATAGACAAGTGAAAGTGGATACTCTACAATGCGCAAGATAAGCATGAGTGCTATGGATGGCGTTCTCGTAGGGAGACGGGAGCGGATCCATAGTGGTGTATTGATTGGTGAATATGTGGACTCGTGTGCGCCACCTCAAAAGAGTTACTTGCAGTCGTAGTATAGGATAGCCACTGAGTCAAAGTTGGCTTGTTGCAGTTAAACTCCACCACCCCCTTTGTTGATACTGATGCATATGTAGATAGTTCTGATGTAAGTCTTGCTGGGTACATTTGTACTAACGTTTGCTTAATTTATGTTTTTGTAGAGAGACTTCAGTCTCGCTAGTAGTTCCGCGTGGACTTTGACGTTTAGCTTGTTACCTCAGCTACAATCTTGTGCCCTCGGCAGGGTCTTGTAGATAGTCAGGCTTCTCAGCCTTTTTCATTTGTAGTTGTCTGTACTCAGACAAGTTAAGCTTCCGCATGTGCTTATTGCTTGTATGACTTGAATGCTGGGTCATCAGACCCATTTTTTGTAATATCTGGCTCTTCGGAGCCTAATGAATAAATACTTTGAGTTGTAGAGTTTTCTTTTGATGCCATGTTGTATTTGCACATATCGAGCATATTGTGTGTATGATTTGAAATGCTTGGTATGTGTGGGATCCGACAACCTAGTTGTCTATCCTTGGTAGCCTCTCTTTGTCGGCGTTCTGGTAACGGGGGTCCCCCAGACTTGCCTGCCAGCGACCCACGGCGTGGCTGTGCAAGCAGGCCTGAACGGCCCATCCTCATCGACAAGGCATTCAAGACCCTCGTGAGGGGCCAAGCCTCGCGGGGGGGGGGGGGGGGACGACGCAAGACCTCCTCAGGAGCGGCCACGCTCGGCAGGCTCGCGAGGAGCGGAGATATCAAGGGGGGCAAACCTCGTGAGGCTCTCGTGACATGAGCCATGACGACTGACACCAGGTGGGCGCCAGCGCGCGCGGCGTCCTTGTTTCCTATTTGGTGCTAAGGAGGCAGGCGCAGGCGCGGAGTACCGAGGCATCAAGCAAAGGTTTCCATATCGGTGCAACGAGACCGATGACTAGCAGGACGGCAAGACGGAGGTCACCATGGAGCCCAAGACGGCGTCACCACCAGAGCCCTTTGAAAGCGAAGACCACTTTTGTCAGGATAGCTTGTACTAGCTGTCCCCCTTCAAAATTGCCCGCCGTTGTTGGATCCCTTCCCGCTCAATATTTGGGGAGAGGACCAGGGCCTATATAAGTAGAACTAGCCACCACAGTAGAGGGCAAGCAATCTGAACTCATTCAGAGGCACCTCACCCACACAAGTTCGTCGAGCACAAGAATACCTCAACCTCAGGAGGCTGTTCTTCCCCTTGTACTGTTCATCATCAGCCCAAGAGGCAATCCACCACCACCACACTGGAGTAGGGTATTACACCACAACGGTGGCCCGAATCAGTATAAATCTCGTGTCTTTCTGTGTTGTGAGTTCGTCGAGTTCGTCCGCGAGATCTTAGCGAGCTAGGGCGTAGATCGGTAGGAGGGAAAGAACTTCGCGCGCACCCCAGAGTTCGAACCTTAAGGGTTTTACCGGAACCCGAAATCCGACATTTGGCGCGCGAGGTAGGGGTGCGCCGTAGCTTCTCCTCTGTCGATCTGCGCTTCGCCCTCATGGCAGGCGCCCCGCCACCGGCTCCAACGGCCGGTGCTGATGACGGGGCCAGGGGGCTTCGAGCCCTGGCCCCCGCCCTTCGGCAGGTGCGATGGCCACCCAAGTTCAGGCCGGAGATGCCGCCGTGCTACGACGACGCGGTGGACCCGTCAGCATTCCTGCTGGGATACGAGGAGGCCGTCCTTGAGGCCGGGGCGACGACAAGGTCATGGCCAACTGTCTTCCCATGGACCTCGCCGGCGAGGCACGCGCCTGGCTGCTCAACCTCCCTGGATCCACGGTGGCATCCTGGGGGGAACTCCGCGAGCTCTTCACTGCTCGCTACGCGGTGCCGGCGCAGCACGCAGTCGCAGCCCTGCTGGGTGGCTCTCAAGCACCGCCTTCAGATCTCCACGTCAAGCCGTTCCTCCGCCAGGTTGGTGCCGCTTCCAAGCGCCCGGGGGCTCCGCCGGGTTGGGCTACGCTAGAGGCCGACCTCACCTTCGGCTCAGAAGACCACCCCAACTCTACCGCCGGCTCGGGCAAGCTCCCAATGCTCTGCACGCCCACCATCTGCAACGTGGCTGTTACCAAGACCCTCATCGACGGCGGTGTAGGCCTCAACTTGCTCTCCGTAGAGGCCTTCAGCCTTCTTCACGTGCCACTCGAGCGGCTCAGTCTCAGCAAGCCTTTCTCAGGAGTTGGTGGCGGCACTGCCCGCTCTCTGGGGCAGATCCGCCTCCCGGTCACCTTCAGCACACGCGACAACTACCGCACAGAGCTGGTCGACTTCGACATCGCTCGCATCGGCCTCCCGTACAACGCCATCCTCGGGTACCCAGCTCTCGCCCAGTTCATGGCGGCAACTCACCTGGCCTACAACCTCATGAAGATGCCTGGGAGCAAAGGCGTCCTCACCATCAAGGGGGAAACCAAGGAGGCCGTGACGGCACTCAAGCTCGCCCTCAAAACCGCTGCGGCGGCGCAGCCTGCCGACGCGGGCGCCTCCGAGCCCAAGGGAGCCATACCGACCAAGAAGAAGCAGTTGTTCACACAAGACAAGGTGGAAACCAAGCAGGTGCCGGTCAACGAGGACAGGCCCTCAGGAGCCACCTTTACCATAGGTGCCAGCCTCGACCCAGGTCAAGAGGAAGCATTGGTGAAGTTCCTATGCGCAAACAAGGATATATTCGCGTGGGAGCCCAATCAGCTGGTGGGAGTCCCGAGAGAGGTGATTCAGCATCATTTAAGGGTATGCCCCAATGTACGCCCCGTGAAGCAGCGGGTGAGATGGCAGTCCACTGAGAAGCAGGCCTTCATCATCCAGGAGACCCGCAAGCTAGAGGCGGCGGGTGCCATTCGCGAGGTTCGGTATCCCGAATGGCTGGCGAACCCCGTCGTAGTGCCGAAGAAAGGCGGGAAGGAACGGATGTGTGTCGACTTCACCAACCTTAACAAAGCCTGCCCCCAAGATCCGTTCCCGCTCCCACGCATTGATCAGATCATTGACTCCACCGCCGAGTGCGACCTACTGTGCTTCCTGGATGCGTTCTCAGGGTATCACCAGATCAAGATGGCGGTTGAAGATGTGGAGAAGACAGCCTTCCTGACCCCGTGTGGGGTGTACTGCTACACCTGCATGCCCTTCGGACTGCGCAACGCGGGTGCAACCTTTCAGCGCCTGATGCATATCGCCTTGGGGCGGCAGCTCGGGAGAAACACAGAGGCCTACGTCAACGACATTGTGGTGAAGTCTCGGGAAGCGAGGACCCTGATTCAAGACCTAGAGGAGACCTTCGCGAGCTTGCGCCAAGTGAACTTGCGGCTCAACCCGGAGAAGTGCGTGTTCGGCGTCCCTTCCGGCAAGCTGCTGGGCTTCCTCGTGTCCCACAGAGGGATCGAGGCGAATCCAGAGAAGATCAAGCCCATCAAGGACATGAGCCCGCCACAGACCCTTAAGGAGATGCAGAAGTTGGCTGGTCAGGTAACTGCGTTGGGACGCTTCATCTCTAAGCTAGGGGAACGCGCCCTACTCTTCTTCAAGCTGGTGATGAAGAAGGGCCCATTTGAGTGGACCCAGGAGGCCGACCGAGCTTTTCAAGACCTCGAGAGATACTTGACCAGCCCTCCGGTGATGGTAGCACCACAACCCCTCGAGCCCCTAGTACTCTACCTTGCCGCTACCCCGTACTCCGCCAGCGCAGCACTGGTGGCAGTTCGGGAGGAGCACCAAGCCAAGGGCGCGCTGCGCCGAGCTACAGCTGAAGCAATGCAAGATCAGGAAGTCGCCGCAAGAGCCGTGGCAGCGCCGGCGGAAGACCAAGCTCAGCAGGACGACGCCGTCAAAACTCCCGCAAACCATCATGCGCTAGGAGTCCCGTCACCTCAGGAAACATGTCAACTCCCGCAAGGCGCGAGCCCAGATAGCGCGCCAGCCCTCGTCGAGCACCCGGTGTATTTTGTCAGCACCGTGTTGCGAGATGCGAAGGCGCGATATCCCATGCCTCAGAAGCTCCTGCTCGCACTCTTGGTGGCCTCGGGCAAGTTGCGGCACTATTTCCAGGGGCACCCCATCAAGGTTGTCTCAGCCTACCCGTTGGAGAGGGTGCTCAGGAGCCCCAATTCTGCTGGAAGGGTCGCTGAGTGGAACATCGAGCTGCAAGCATTCCAGTTAGAGTTCGGCACTACCAGGGTCATCAAGGGAGCCGCGCTCGCTGATTTTGTGGCAGAATGGACTGACGTCCCGACCCTTGAAGTAGGCGAAGACCGGTCCACCTCGCCAGGAAGTGAGGCACCAGACGGCTAGGTCATGTACTTCGATGGGGCCTTCGCGCACCAAGGCGCAGGGGCTGGAGCAGTACTCATCTCGCCCACTCAGGATAAGCTCTACTACGCCGTGCAGCTCTGCTTTCAGCATGGCGAGAAGGTCTCCAACAACATCGCAGAATACGAAGGCCTCATAGCTGGTCTGAAGGCCGCGACAGCTCTGGGGGTGAAGCGCCTTACTGTTAAAGGCGACGCGCAGCTCCTCGTCAACTTCTCCAACAAGGTATACGAGCCGAAGGACGAGCATATGGAGGCATACCTCGCGGAGGTGCGCAAGATGGAGAAGTAGTTCTTGGGCCTGGAGCTGCAGCACGTGCCCCGGGGCACCAACAAGGAGGCCGATGACATCGCCAAGAGAGCATCCAAGCGGCAGCCGCAAGAGCCCGGCGTCTTTGAGGAACGGCTCTTCAAGCCATCGGTGACACCACCACTTTCAAGCACGGCTCAGCCTCGGGAGGAGCTCCCACAGCCACCTGCCACAGGAACCCCGGCATGTGGCCCGACCTTAGGAGCTTGCTTGCTCCTGGCACTCGAGCCCCAGGAGGGATGTTGGACCAAGGAATTCAAGGAATATCTGATGCAAGGGGCGCTGCCGGAGAAGGAGGAAGATGTAGAGCGTGTAGTTCGGCAAGCCACGGCGTATTGCATCAAGGACGGTGAGTTGTACAGGAAGCGGCCAAACAACGTCTCTCTGCGCTGCATTTCCAGAGACCAGGGGCAGGAGCTGTTAACTGACATACACGGTGGGGATTGCGGGCACCACTCGTCATCACGGACCCTCGTCGGCAAAGTATTCCGCAGTGGGTTCTACTAGCCCACTACGCTCAACGATGCAACTGAGCTGGTGAAGTCCTGCGAAGCCTGCCAGTTCCACGCCAAGCAAATTCATCAGCCGGCTCAGGGCCTCCAGACCATTCCGCTCACGTGGCCGTTCGTGGTCTGGGGGCTGGACAACTTGGGCCCATTCCCTCGAGCGCCTGGGGGCTACCGCTACCTCTATGTCGCCATCGACAAGTTCACCAAGTGGGCGGAAGTGGAAGCCGTCCATACCATCCCAGCTGGCTCTGCTGTCAAGTTCATCAAGGGCCTCGTGAGCCGCTTCGGGGTCCCCAACCGCATCATCACAGATAACGGCTCGCAGTTCACTAGTAACCTCTTCAAAGCCTACTGTGCTAACCTTGGAACGCAGATTTGCTACGCTTCGGTGGCACACCCCAGGAGCAATGGTCAGGCCGAACGCGCCAACGCGGAGGTCCTGAGGGGCCTCAAGACCAGGACCTTCAAGATGAAGCTTGAGGCCTGTGGCAGGGGCTAGCACGACGAGCTCCAGTCCGTGCTTTGGTCCATCCGCACCACCGCCACCAAGCCAACGGGCGAAACCCCATTCTTCCTTGTCTACGGAGCTGAAGCGGTCCTTCCTCACAAGGTCAAGCATCGCTCCGCACGGGTCCTGGCATTCAATGAAATGCAGCAGGACGCCACGCGGGGGATGGACCTCGTGTTGGGGGAGGAACGTCGTCGTGAAGCTGCACTGAGGGCGGCAAGGTACCAGCAAGCGTTGCGGCGATACCACTGCGCAACATCCGCTCCAGGACGCTCGAGGCGGGCGACCTCATCCTGAGGCGGGTCCTGTCCAGGGAAGGGCTGCACAAGCTTTCACCCATGTGGGAGGGTCCGTTCAGGGTCGTCCATGTCTCCAGGCCTGGCGCCGCGCGCCTGGAGACGCAGGACGGGGTACCCATCCAGAACGCGTGGAACATCCAGCACCTCCGGAAGTTCTACCCATGAAGCAAGGCCCAGAGCCTGCGAAGAAAGGCCCAGAGCCTGTGAAGAAGGCCCGGTGCCTGTGAAGAATCGCCGCCCGTGACACTCTCACATAATAATGAGTGGGGCTGTACACGCCCCGGAGTCTCAGGAGCGCCGGCCTCAGGCCCTTGGGCTCCCTCCCACGCCTAGTGGCAGCACTTAGCTCCGCGCTGGTGAGAAGACTTGAAGACTAGATTAGGTGCCGGACTCGACTTTTCATTTGCTTTCCCTAGTTGGCTCGCTTTTCCTTAATCGAAGTTTGCTTTTGGTGTTTCTTGCTGATTCGATTCCCTCGCCTCTTACCACGTTTTCCGGCTCTAGTTCGCTCGTGTTCTCTCTATCACATACCTTGCGAGGGGGGCTAGGAAGGTGCCCTCGCGAGCGTTTTTCTTCTCTCTACCTTCTCGCGAGCCACCCTCGTTCGAGCCCGAAAGCTGGCGCATCTCTCCTAATCCGTGCCCCACGGGTACCGCGATACAAACGCCGGGTCAAGGCTTGGGTGAGCGACAAATCTCCTGGCAAGCTCCCTAACGATTTTTTTTTGCAGTTCCTGAGCAATCGCAGACCACAAGGTCAAGATGGCACGAGGAAATAAACGCCTCGTAAGGAGGAGGGTACCCCGAATGCACCGGGCTATGTTATCTTTGCGCAAAATAGCCACACCGCACTGAAACAACAAGCGTGGAAATATGGTTAATAAGTTATGGTTCGATACATGCCCCTTCGGGCCCATGTTGGCTTCATTTCGGTGCAGGAAGGAAAGGGGAACATAACAAAAGCGGCGCTCGCCCCTGCAGCAGCCGACGGGGGCAGGGCCTTGGCGACGTCCCGGGTCTAGTCGGACCCCTCCTCGCGCTTCACCGATGTGCGACGACGAGACGACCCGCTACCACCTTCGAAGCGGGTGCGGCGGCTGATCAAGGCTGCCGCTGCTGGAGCTGTCGCCAAAGGAGGAGCCGCCATAGCCAGACGAGGCGTGGCCGGCGGGTTCATCCTCCTCCTCGCCCCGACCATCGCCAAGGCCGAGCACCTCCTCGCCGTCGTTCACCTCGGGGAACCATCCGGCGCGGCGACCGTCTTCCCCGAACACCCTCACGAAGAGGGTCGCGTCGCCGTCGAACTTGAAGTGGAGGGTGCACCGCCTGCCCAGGCCGCGCGCGCGGGCGAACGTCTGCCAACCGCGGGCCAGAGCAATGTTGCCCGCGACGGAGACCTTGACCGCGACCCAAGAAACCCGGCTGCAGCAACAGTCTGCCTGCAGCCAGAGCCCGCCTGGACCGGAGGCCGGCAGCTCATCGGAGAAGAACGGGGGAGCTGGAGCCAGCTGCCGGCCGGATCCTCCGACCAGACAATGAACTCCAGCAGCACCTGTGACACATGGAACCGCGGTCGGGGAGGTCGTGCAACCATGGCGCGTCTCCTCTCGTCGACAGGACTGCCGCGACCAGAGCGACTCCTGCCGCGCCACCCCGAGAGCCAGGGGCCACGGCGGGGGTCGCGGCATGCTTGCGGGGACGGCCACGTCCTCGCTTGGGCGCCGGGGAGCCAGGTCCCTCCCGAGGGGCCTTGCCCTTCTCTACGGCGGAGAACCTCTTCGGTGGCGCCATTGCTACTAGCGGTGGAGCAAGGAGGAAGAAGCAAGTGAACCGAGAAGAGATGGGCGACGGGGGCTCTGCCCCCCTCCCCGTTTATAACGGAAGAAGGCCAACCGGCGCCTCCCACGTTCACAGGTAATGATGATTTTCCTTGCATGTCGCAGGGACTTGTCAAATCGAGCAGTTGCCGAGGTAGTGTGGGGAAGTGGAGACGCCCACGTCCAATCAACCGCCACGCATCGACCAAGGCCGCAGGCTTTTGGGGCACGCGGCGCTCCGCGCTTGATCTTTGGCTTCGCCTCAAAGCCAAGCCCGAGTGCGCCTTGGGCCCGGGGGCTACTGTTGGCGTTCTTGGAACAGGGGTCCCCAGACTTGCCTGCCTGCGGCCCATGGCATGGCTGTGCGAGCAGGCCTGAATGGCCCATCCTCATCGAGAAGGCATTCAAGACCCTCGCGAGGGGCCAAGCCTCACGGGGGGGACGACGCAAGACCTTCTCAGGAGCGGCCATGCTCGGCAGGCTTGCGAGGAGAGGAGATATCAAGGTGGGGCAAACCTCGCGAGGCTCTCGTGACATGAGCCATGACGACTGACACGAGGCGGGCGTCAGGCGGGCGCCAGCGCGCGCGGCGTCCTTGTTTTCTCTTTGGTGCTAAGAAGGCAGGCGCAGGCGTGGAGTACCGAGGCATCAAGCAAAGGTTTCCATATTGGTGCAAGAGACCGAAGACTAGCAGGACGGCAAAACGGAGGTCACCATGGAGCCCAAAGCGGCGTCACCACTAGAGCCCTTTGCAGGCGAAGATCACTTTTGTCAGGATAGCTTGTACTAGCTGCCCCCCTTCAAAATTGCCCGCCGTTGTTGGCTCCCTTCCCGCTCAATATTTGGGGAGAGGACCAGGGCCTATATAAGTAGAACTAGCCACCACCATAGAGGGCAAGCAATCTAAACTCATTCAGAGGAACCTCACCCACACAAGTTCGTCGAGCCCAAGAATACCTCAACCTCAGGAGGCTGTTCTTCCCCTTGTACTGTTCATCATCAGCCCAAGAGGCAATCCACCACCACCACACTGGAGTAGAGTATTACACCACAACGGTGGCCTGAACCAGTATAAATCTCGTGTCTTTCTGTGTTGTGAGTTCGTCGAGTTCGTCCGTGAGATCTTAGCGAGCTAGGGTGTAGATCGGTAGGAGGGAAAGAACTTCGCGCGCACCCGAGAGTTCGAACCTTAAGGGTTTTGCCGGAACCCGAAATCCGACACTCTTATGGGTAAATGTAGTCTCGTGCTTCCACTGAGCCATGGTAGTCTGCTACAGCCCGGTTTATCGGAGTCCTGTTAGCCCAGTTGCTACTGCTCCGGAACACTTAGACTGGCCGGCATATGTCCTTCTTCGATCCTGTGTCTGTCCCTTCGGGGAAATGTCACGCGGTGTCTTTCAGAGTCCTGTTAGCCTGCTACAGCCCGGATTCCCCGAGTCCTGCTGGCCTAGTTGCTACAGCCCGAATTCACTCGCTGATGACCGACATGCGTTGCTGGGTCATGTATGCCTGTCCCTTTAAGTTAGTGCCACTTTGGGTTTATGACTAGTCATGTCGGCCCGGGTTCTCTGTCATATGGATGCTAGCGGCACTATCATATACGTGAGCCAAAAGGCACAAACAGTCCCGGCCCACGTAAGGTGGCACCTGTGGGAATACCGTGCGTGAGGCCGCAAAGTGATATGATGTGTTACATGCTAGATCAATGTGACTTAGGATCGGGGTCCTGACAGCTTTGTTATCAGAGCCTGACTGCCTGTAGGATTACCAAGCCAAACTGGTATAAGTTGAGTCTAGAAATGCTTTAGTTATATGTAAGGGAATTGATTGTGGGAAGGGACGTAAGGCTCTTTTTACTCCTTTACCTTATGCCCTTCTGATCTGAGTCATCCTCTTCTTTCCTACGTGGGTTAAGGACTAGGATCTCATCTCTCTATCAGGTTCACATGTTACTAATCCGTAGAATCTTAGGATTGTTGGTTCCAGGCCTCAGTTCAGTTTCTACTACTTTTAGTATGTTGTCAGTTGAACTAGAACCTTGATATGATGTTGTTAAGTGGCTATGCAAATCCTTGTGAATGTCTCAAATCTTTCTCTGAGCATTTACAGCTGTTATGCTGTCTGAGTCATCCCAGGTTTCTGAACAGTCTGATGCATTTGCAAATCCCTTCCTCCTATTCCTGATGTCCTTTGGGGCCAGATTAAGCACACTAAATAGTCTGTTGAGGTACTCTACTGCCTCGACATATAAGATGGAGCTAGTATTATGACCGTAGTCATCCTGGAAAATCACCTAGTAATCTAGCAATGCTTTTTGTTCCCAGTGTGATGATTCTGGCCGCCATTCTCGAAAGCATCCCGTGATGCCATTTAGTTAGTAGGTATTCCATTCCTGGGTTTTGAACCCGAGATTAACTCCACTCACCTCCTGTTGATAGTGTTTGCTAGTTCCTTTAGGATATTAGTAACCTTTGCGATAGTCCTCGAGGTCCATGGTATTTCCTTCTTCCAAATACCATGAACTGCTTATGGCAGAAGTTCTTTGAACCAAAGATCACAACCAGAGTGCTCTTGATGAGTTCTCCATTCTACATTGTGAATCTGCCAGTTCTACCTTTTTGCATGGGTTATCCGGAAGAAATGTTGAGCTTTGCTCGACATACTAATCTATGCATCCACAACTCAGAAAGATATATGTTCCTTGAGTTGTTACTCTTCACTTGTATTCCGACCATTGTCTATCAATCGATAGTCTAGAGTATGTGTGCATTCGTTCGTCGATGCCTATTATTCTTGTGGTCTGTCAAGCCATTCTTTTCCGGAATGACTAGGAGAAACAAACTCCAGTGCCTTATCCATTTCTAGGATTGGATCAAAGTAGTTGTATTCCACAGATCAAATGCCAAACTAGCTTTTGTTCTATTCTACCTTGGAGTATTACCCTATTTATGTCAAGAATATCATAGGAATTGCACCATCTCTTATGAATTCTTGATGCAGTGATACTTCTCACCATCATCATTCATTCCTCGGTCCTCGTGTTGTTGTAACCGGAATGCTGACAAGTGAGTTGTGATGTGTGAAATCAATACTTCGAGCAACTTGTTGCTTGGTAGTAAATGGACAATATTCTCATTCTTAGCGTGTTCGTTATTGAATCATCATTCTAAGATTGATCGTGCTACCTAGTCCATTTTCCTAGTGCACTCTTCGATCAATGAGTTTGGATTATGTTAATTCCTTGCTCTTTCGATCATATCGTCTTACCCTGAAAAGCAAGATTGTTCTCGAGCTTAGTAACATATCGGTGGTTCATGATTTTCCGAATATCTTCTCGGAAGTATTACCAGGTTGTCACCTGACCGATATGTTGAGTTCTTGATCAAGTTGGTTTTCCAATAAACCATTCCTTCTCCAAGAATCTGTGTTGGATACCCCTGGGCTAGTTGGTTAAGCCAAACAACAACTTGGAGAGCTGGAAGATAAAAGCTTGCCTAGCTTAGTTCATTTTAAGGGATATAGTGGGGTGTGTTGAAGATGATATCTTCATCGATTGGTCCCTGTGATCAGTTGTTGGACCTATTGTCTTATCAAAACTTTGATTTGAGTGTGGGCTATTGTCAAATCAACTTAGAACCAATGATGTTCGTAATGTTGTCTTACTCATGGTTGATCCCTCGAGCATACACCATTACATCTTTTGGTCTGACCAATGCTATCACCTTGTTCACATAGTCGTGGAATTCCATCTTATGGAAATCTCGATAAATTGTTGTTGAGCCCATCGACAACATCCTTATATTCTCCATGACTTTGTCAGACATCAAGCTAGTGTTGGAAACTTGTGTAAGCATTTCTTCATGTTTCGTTCATGAAGCATATGTTTGGATGAAAGAAGTGACTACCTCTGATTCACGTGCATTTGGTGAAAGTTGCCGCCGTGAATTTGAGAAAGTTAGTTTTGCTTCCTCTGGAATCATCCCAAGTCAGTCATGCATGTGTGCCAAGTATTCTGTGGTTTGGAGACTTGCAACCTTCATTCCATATGTATTCCCTAGAACCCCAAGCCACTGATTGATTTGCTCAAGGAAAAGGAGTTTGTTGTGTTAATTCTAGATCATGCACAAGACTCCGATATCCTCGATGATGGTTCCCAGCCAGAACTCGGTAGTGTTTTGTTGTAAGACTACTACGTGGTCATGCTTGTCTGGGACAGCGTGTTCACATGTGTGTAGTAGAACCGGCTCATGTTTTGGAGCTTGCTATTGTAGTTCATTCCCCGAGAATCTCGCAACGCCATCTCATCGATTTGTGTTGCCAACTTTCATTTTTCTGTCTAGACTTGATGAGTCTGGAATATCCTGACACCAACCAGATCTGAATCTCAGGCAGATATGATGGTTGGAACATTCTCGACATTTGCATTTTGTTCCCAGCTTGCACCACCATGGTGCCAATTTCCCATGGGCTGCCTTCTCAGCAGTTGTTTTCCAAGATCATTTTCAAAAGTGGACTTACCATGGGTCCCATCCATCTCCAATGACAAGCAAAAAAATCACTCAATGCATTGTCTTCAACAAGGTAGTCCACATCATCCATCCTAGTCCGAGTATGTCATTCCTTCGAACTCCTTCAAACGAATGTTTGTAAATTGCCTTAGGCTGGTAAGAAGAGTTACAATGATCTACATATCAAAAGTAATTCTTTTTGCCGCTTAAGGGAATAGCTCTATGAGTCACCTCCTCTAAGGTGCCCCGTTTGACATGAAGGGCAACTTAACTCCTCGCTACTTGAAACGCATCCACCATCTTCTTAAGCGTGGAAATGTTGCCTACCAAATTGAACCTTTGGCATATGTTCCTCTCAACCCCTCCCTATGAGTGTTTTGTGTCTCAACTCAAGAGGTGTCCTTACATCTCACTCCATGAATTGATCTTGAGTTGCTCGATCTTCTATAAGATTCATTCATGTAGAGTTTCTTTCTGAAAACAAAGACGTCAAGACTAAGATGATGCAAGGAATCAATATCTTCGAGAAGGTTACTTGGATCGTGAAGATCGTGTTAGTTTTGTGTTCCCTCTGTCCTCTTACCTCACGTCTTGAATCTCGGGACGAGATTCTCGTTTAGTGGGGGTGAGTTGTCACAGCCCTAGAATTGCTTGTAGTTAGTTGCATCTGTGAGACTCCATGCATCATGTTTAAATTCAACTTGAATTTGAAATGGGGGTGATCCAAACCCTAGCACCAATTAAATCAAACAGGTTCAAGTAAAATCTTTTTCAATGAACTCAAAATGCCCTTTAAAAATGTTCATCATTTCTGGATTAAGGTGGAAGCATCTACCAAAAATGGTCCACATTTTTGTAGGACATATTTGGGCTTTGAATTAATTCATTCTCTATTGGAATTGGAGCAAATATATTCTATAAATATATTTCTATTGCTCCAATAATTCTAGAAAATTGTGAGGGGCTTTGGAATAATTCATTTAGTCCCTACAAATTTATCAGAAGAAAATAAATTGATTTATTATTTTTACTAAACCAGAAACAAATTACAGAAATAGAAAAGAAAACAAAGTAGAGAAAGAGAGCTCACCTAGCAGCCCAACCTACCTGGGCCAACTAACCTGGCGGCCTGGCACTGCGCGGCCCATCTGGCCCAAGTGCCAGTCGTCCCTGACCTTGAGCCAGTCGGACGAGAGGCGCATGCTCGCCGCGCGCTGGCACACGCAGGGCCACGTCCTGCTTGCCGCCTTCTCCCCGATGCGCCCAGATGGGGCCACACACCTCCCTGCCTCACTCTCCCTCGCTCTCACCCCCTTCCCTGGATCTCTCTCTCACGCACACCCGAACGTGCCGTCGCCGCCGCTCGCTCTTGCTGCGTCCACCGCCACCCCCTCGCCTCTCCGACACGCCCCCGAGCTCCGCCGTGCCTCCCTCACCCTCTCCGTCGGCTCACGCGACCGGAAGAGCCCCGACGCATCGTCCTCGACCTCATCTTCTTCCTCGGCCACAGGAGATCGCCGCCGGGATTCTGACGCCGTTAAGCCTTCCCCGAGCCCGTTGAACCTCTCTCCGTCCTCCCTGTGAGCTGCTGAGTCCTCCCCCTCTCTTTCCTCTGCTGTTCACGCGTCCTAGCTAGATCCACCACCGAGCCCGAGGGCTCATCACCGCCGGCCATGTCATCGCCGTGGCTACGGCTGCTGAAGCTCGCAGCCGAGCACACCACTGCGCTCAGTGCCTCTCCATGAGCCCGCAACACGCCTCAGCTCGCCTTCCCGTGCCCCCTAGTGGTTGGTCGCGTCTCACCCGAGCTCCGGCCGCCGCTGAGGTCGACGCCGCGCTCGATTACGGCCACCCCATCCGCTGACTCCGGTCCCGTCGGTTGCGGAAGAGCGCCAGCTACGCGTAGAGCCTCTCCGCCGCTCGTTTGGTCGTCGGAGTAAGAAACCCGAAGATCTCCGCCGCGTCCTGGTCGCCGATGGCATAGTTCCGGTGACGCTGACGTGTCGTCATTATATTAGGTTAATCACATGGTTAGCAGACACCTGTGCCACTGACGAACCGGTCCCACACAACTAATTAGACCCTGCTAATTTCTGTTTAAGTTCATTTAATCACAGTGGCCCCACGCGTCAGCGTTGACCTCGCTGACATGGCCCTTGACCGGCCCCACATGTCTGTGAGCCTAGCCGTCACTGTGAGACTGACTAGTGGGACCCACTGGTCAGGTATGACCTGGACCTGGCGTGTTGACCTGCTGATGTCACACTGATGTCATGCCGATGCAATAAGCTATTTTCTCGATTTAATTTAATTCAGGAAATTTCAGAAATTTGCCTAAACTTCTAAAAATCATAGAAAATAATCTGTAACTCCAAATGAAATAATTTATATATGAAAAATGATCAGAAAAATCCAATCTTCCCATCTGTACCATTTTCATGCATGTTTGAACAACCTAAGGTTTATGTATATGACAATTTGCATAATTGGCATTTAAATAATCACATATGGAGTTTGACTTTGAACCTTTGGTTCAAACCATCTTCATTTAATCTGGTTGCTAGTTGCATTAGCTCAATCAACATCATATTGCCATGTCACATTCATGCATCATATTGTTGCATTGATTGTGTTCCCTCTTGTTTGCCGGTATTTGTCCCCTCTTAGTAGACGTTGTTCCGGCGATGAGTTCGATGACACCGATGAAGAGCTATACTATCTTCAGAAGTGCCAAGCAAGCAAAAACCCCTTGTTCATTCCGATACAATCCCACTCTCTCACTCCCGCTCTCTTTTACTGCATTAGGACAACAACGATTCAACTGTTACATGATGCGGTAGTTGAACCCCTTTCCTCTGCATGATCTGTCATTGCCAGAGTAAATACATGAAACCCACTAGCATGAGTAGGAATTGTATGAGCCCTGATGTGCCTACTCATTCATGCTTGTTGTCATGCCTACTACTGCTTAGAGTTGAGTCAGGTCTGATTCATCGGGAATGAATTGGAATGTGGTGAACATGTCCTACTGTTGAGAGCTAAGTGTTTGAACACGATTTGGTAAAGGTAGCGGTGAGAGGCCATGTAGGAGTACATGGTGGGTTGTCTCATTGCAGCCGTCCTCAGGAACTGAGTTCTGTGTTTGTGATCCATGAACAGTTACTACCACGCATTGGAATGCTTAAGTGCCCCTCTCGACTTATTAATTGCCTTGATCTCTGTCCAGGAGTTGCAACTAGTTTCTAGTGTTTGTAGGATATGCGTTGGCAGCCGTGCGTAGCGCTGACCCTAGGGGTGGGCTATGATGCGGTAGAGACACGAGGCACGGTGTACCGAGACGCCCGTTTGGTGCCCCGGGAACCCTGCTCTCATCGTTTGGGGCCGTGAGCGACACCCCGGCCGGATCTCCTTGCGGATGGAACCCGAATAGGCGATAAACCTGGACTAGAGACTTGTGTGGTTAGTCAGGTCGTGGCCGACTCCCTCGCCAGGCTTCTGCTTGAAGGTTGCCGAGATACACGACGTGTACGTGGTGGTAAGTGGCGAGAGCGTGTGTGAAGAATTACACCCCTGCAGGGTTATAATTGATCTACTCGAATAGCCGCGTCCGCGGTAAAGGACCTCTGGGTTGCCTATACAGTTCATAGACAAGTGAAAGTGGATACTCTAAAATGCGCAAGATAAGCGTGAGTACTATGGATGGCGTTCTCGTAGGGAGACGGGAGCGGATCCATAGTGGTGTATTGATTGGTGAATATGTGGACTCGTGTGCGCCACCTCAAAAGAGTTACTTGTAGTCGTAGTATAGGATAGCTACTGAGTCAAAGCTAGCTTGCTGTAGTTAAACTCCACCACCCCCTTTGTTGATACTGATGCATATGTAGATAGTTCTGATGTAAGTATTGCTGGGTACATTTGTACTCACGTTTGCTTAATTTATGTTTTTGCAGAGAGACTTCAGTCTGGCTAGTAGTTCCGCGTGGACTTCGACGTTTAGCTTGTTACCTCAGCTACGATCTTGTGCCCTTGGTAGGGTCTTGTAGATAGTCAGGCTTCTCAGCCTTTTTCATTTGTAGTTGTTTGTACTCAGACAAGTTAAGTTTCCCCATGTGCTTATTGCTTGTATGACTTGAATGCTGGGTCATCAGACCCATGTTTGTAATATCTGGCTCTTCGGAGCCTAATGAATAAATACTTTGACTTGTAGAGTTTTGTTTTGATGCCATGTTGTATTTGCACATATCGAGCATATTGTGTGTATGATTTGAAATGCTTGGTATGTGCGGGATCCGACAACCTAGTTGTCTATCCTTGGTAGCCTCTCTTATGGGTAAATGTAGTCTAGTGCTTCCACTGAGCCACGGTAGTCTGCTACAGCCCAGTTTACCGGAGTCCTGTTAGCCTAGTTGCTACTGCTCTGGAACACTTAGACTGGCCGGCATGTGTCCTTCTTCGATCCTGTGTCTGTCCCTTCGGGGAAATGTCATGCAGTGTCTTTCGGAGTCCTGTTAGCCTCCTACAGCCCGGATTCCCGGAGTCCTGCTAGCCCAGTTGCTACAGCCCGAATTCACTCGCTGATGACCGACACGTTCGTTGCTGGGTCATGTATGCCTGTCCCTGTAAGTTAGTGTCACTTTGGGTTTCCGACTAGTCATGTCGCCCCGGGTTCTCTGTCATATGGATGCTAGCGGCACTATCATATACATGAGCCAAAAGGCGCAAATGGTCCCGTGCCAGGTAAGGTGTGGGAATACCGTGCGTGAGGCTGCAAAGTGATATGATGTGTTACATGCTAGATCAATGTGACTTAGGATCGGGGTGCTGACACCGGGGAAGACGCGGCAGTGGATGCCTGCGCGGAGAGGAGTACGAGGGTTCACTGGTTCGGCTGCGGTGTGAGGCTGTCGCCGCCGCAAAATAACAGGGGGTGTGGGTGAGTGGAGGGATGGCCTGGCCAGCGGTGGGAGTAGTATGGGGGCGGTGAGGCCTCCACGGCAGCACAGCCGGCCACAGGAGGCAGGAGCAGGCGGCACGACCAGCGCTGCTTTGGGCGGCTGGAGCAAGAAGACCAGAGGTTGAAGAAGCACTATGGCCGTTGGATGGACATCGTACGGTCACTGGAGCTAGAATCGTTCATATTGACTAAGTTGACAAAGCCCTCCATCCCCTTCAACTTAGTAGGCCCACAAGTCAGCCACCCACTATGGTGGGTCCCAGCTAGCAGGGGGTATTCATTTTTTTGTGCGTAATAAGGAGACACTTCCTTGCGTGCGAAGATATAGCTGGTGGGTCTGACCTGTCAGCGGGGGGAATGTTTTTTTTGCGAAATACAGAAGCCCTTCCTGTGGGTCCTAGCTGTCAGGTGGAGGAATCATTATTTTGCGCGTAATAAGGAGGCATTTCCTTGCGTGCGGCCATGGACTCAACTGTCAGGCTCTCCACGTATAGTCCACTTCCGATGGATGTCGTTCATTGACCATGTTGACCAGGCCGCGCCGAGAGCACCAGGGTGGTGGACGACGATGAGGCCTAGGAAGGGAACGACACGAAGCCAGGGAAGACTCGGCAGTTGTTTCCCACGCAGAGGAGTACGAGGGTTTACTGGTTCGTCTGCCATCCCCAGAGAATAACAGCAGGTTTGGGTGAGTAGAGGGATGGCTAGGCCAGCGATGGGAGTACGGTGGGGCGGTGAGGCCTGCGCGGCAGCATAGCCGGCCACGGGAGAAGGGAGCAGGCAGTCCCGCCAGCGCTTGTTTGAGCGGCTGGAGTAGGAAGAGCAGATATTGAAGAAGCACGACAGCGGTTGGATGGACATCCAACAGTCACTGCTCTTGTGTGTTGACTAAGTTGACACGGCGTTGTGTGTGCGTCAACCTTTTTTTTAGGAAAGCATACACGTCAACCTGTAGTAGGCGCACAAGTCAGCCTCAAATATGTGGAAAACAGCATACAGCCCATCTGCCATTATTTCTAATAATGTACGGCCCATTTGCTAATTCTTAAGAATTTTGTTGGAGCCCATCTTCTTTTTGTTAGCATTACACCCCATATTGTGGCTACGGTTAAAAAGTATATGAAAGTTTGCATATTTCAGTGCGGTCAACTGTTTTTAATCCCAAAATATTGATTCACATTCAAAATATTTTGAAAAATAATTTATATAAATATAAAATCCAAATAATTGCCCACGCATAAAAATCAATAGAATTTAAAATCTTGTAATGAAAAAAAATTGAAACTAATTCCCGGTTTGATGTGTTTCAAAAATGTATAGCCCATTTCTTGGCAAACTGAATGAAACTCTCCTCGTCTTGAAAGATTTGCAGCCTAGCAGGGCTGATAAAACAAGTAGGCCTCGTTTGGGTATTTCTTTTAAAAAATAGAACTGGGCTAGCCATTTTCAGCAAGAAAAAAACACAACTGGGCTCATGATGTGGTAAACATAAATAAAACCCTGGCTAGACGGGCCACAGCCCCCGCACAGCCCCGTTGTTACCCTGATTCGTCGCTAAAACTAGTATAAATAACAACTGCTTGTTCCTAAAAAAACCGCGCGACCTGCTGGGTCCCTGGTGTCAGCCGCTCGTAGTGTAATTCTCTCGTTTATTGACTACGTTGACAATGGCGTGAGCCCCAGATGTCCAACCATTTGGAGGAACCATATTTTTGGGCTTGTAATATAGAGGCACTTGCTTGCGTACTGCCATGACGCTGGTGGGTCCCTACTGTCATCCTCTCCATGTACAGTCATCTCCTTGTTCCTCTTGCAAGAGGGCGGTGCACGGCGAGTGACAAGGCCGCAAGGCGGAGGACGACGGCGAGGCCTCGGATGGAACGAACAGGAGCCGTGGAAGATGCGCCGGTCCAGTCGCAGGCGGAGGGGAGTACGAGGGTTGACTGGTTCGGGTGCGGGTGCGTGTTGGGGCTGACGTCGCTGGAGAATAACATGAGGTGTGGGGGAATAGAGGGAGGGACTGGCCAACGTTGGAGGGTACGTACGGTAGGGCGGCAGAGGCGCAGCCAGCCATGGGGGCGGGAGCAGGCGGAGCCGACGGGGTGGTTTGGTTTGGGCGGCTGGAGGAAGATGAACACAAGAGATGGAAGATACACGACAGATGTTGGATGTTAATCCAACGGCTGGTAGGCAGAATCGTTTGTTGACTGGCTAGTAAGTCGACACCACCTTGGATAGACTATTTCCTCGCGGGTCCCAAATGTCAGAATCCAAATCTGTCACGGTCATGTAGCCTTTCCTATGAAAATTTACAGCCCATTTGATGTGCTAGTTCGAAATAAGTTTGTGGGTGCAGGTGGGGGCTAATCACTTGGCTTCTTAATGCACAGTGAGCTCAAGCAGCCGGTGAGAGTGATGTTATTTCCCTTGGTTGGCATTTGTTAGTTGTTACAATATTTCACTCTAAATTAAACGACTGGCAAGCCATTTGCCTTGTTTCAAATAAAATATGACATTCACAGCCGAGTTGAAAAGGGCAAGAACATCTAACTCCAGCTTACAAACTGTACAAAAGCACGAGGGTTAATTGTTCATCAGGTTTACAAAAAAACCCAGGTTGAAAAGGGCAACAACATCTAACTCCAGCACTGTTTTCGGCAGTCACAGTCAAATGGATCGGTCAGGTCCATAGAATGAACATCCTGGGTCGTAAAATTTACTGGATTATGACCACAATATGTTGTAAATAGAAGCCCGACACGTTCAGAAGCTCTTTTTCCCACCTGAAACTCCTTTTTTTGCTCTTCCACATACCCATCCATCAAAACCATGTTGCTGATAAACTTAAGCCTGATGGACAATAGTAACCTCGCATTTAGCAGGAAGAATGTGACAAATCTAGTGTTTGCACGGTTGGCTACATATCGTTCTAACGTTATTGTCTTCAATCTAATCTCATGAGAAGTGAGAAAATCCCGATGCTTACGAATCCGCCGATTGGTTATAACTTTCTTACCCCGTCCTGTTGCCTAAATAGACATGAAGATTGAAAACAATTAAGGTCTAAAAAAAGAGTGTCAAAAGAGCAACAGCTGAACGGTTAATTCTAGTACACTATATGTGGGCTTCCAATGTGCGTGAAATTATCACCTTTATATACAACTTGTCCAGACATGGAAAGCATTGCAGCAAGCCAATAATCTTGTTCAGATCAAAACTATTCATTTGGATATATAAGAACTTGATAGAATCCAGCACCATTGATAGGCCATCCATGGAGAAACTCTTCATTGAGCATAGAACATAATATTAGTACAAAATGTGTACTCCAAGATGATATATAACTTATGCGCAGAAATTTAAAATGCAGCTTATGGTTACAAGTGTAGATGATAATATAAAGTACCTGAAGAACTGTGGAGCCAAACACCATATTGAAATGAGCACAAAGATCATGTATTACACCCAAGGTCTCCAGTTTAGGTGCAGAGAGGACAGTTATTTGCAACGGTGAATAACTAGAATCAAGGATCAACCTTTGAAGTGAAGGGGCATCTTGGATGATGAGCTGCCTTCCGTCAAAAGAAATTCCAATTCTTACAAGGTTAGGCCACTTTATTTTGAGACAACCGATTCTAACTGTGAAAACAAGCACCAAGCACTCCAGGGCAGGGCAACTAGAGTGGATAATGCTGTGCAATGAGGCCTCCGATATACGAACCCGCACAAGTGAATGTTTCTTGAGAAATGGGAGTCGAAGGTTTAGTACCAGATTGTCTGGTAGGTAGCACAGCGCAAAGTTGGCGGTGTGGAGAGAGGAGGAAAACCGCGAGATGGGCATCGGTGCTGAGGGCACAAGTACATGGCGTTCGGTATGTGGTATGTGATTTCCAGGGGAATAGTAGTACTCAAGCAGCTGTAGTTCTGTGAATTCAGGGGATTTCAGCCAGGTGTCCACCATGCAGGGCATGGTATGCTTGCTCAGGTAGCATGACGGGATGCAGAGGCTTTGAACGGAGCCCTGGTAGGAGGAGATGATGGCTCTGGGGATTTCAAAATCATTGAAGAGAGATAGCTGACAATAGTCGAGATTAAGGGGCACGACACGCCATAGAGGGCGCCACCGAATTGAGAGGACTTGGGTGCGGCAGCAATCCTTGGTGGGGAGAAGCGAGATGATCTTCCCAAGGACGGCGTCCGGGAGATCGCTGATGCGGTCCACCCGAGATTCTACGGGTTCCTGGGAACCGATGCGGGCGGGGTCGCCGCTTCTCCCCGCGCTGCCGGGTGCAGGATCTACAACAGGCATCGCCGCTGGCGGGAGCCTCATCTTCTTGGCGCTGGGGTCAGTCGACTCCATTTTCCTCGAGGGCGTCGCGTCGCGCTCACGGATTTGAGCAGAGTAACAAATGACGAGCCTAGTTGTAGTGCGAGTGAAGAAGAAGGGGAGCTGGGGTTTTTCTGTAGTAGTGAGGAAGAAGGGGAGCTGGGGTTTTCTGTAGGAGTGAGGTGAGAAATTTGTGGGTACGAGTGGAGCGAGCTGACGTGAGGTGGGTGGGAGTGAGGAGGAAGAAGAGGACCTAGGTTTTTTGGGGGGTGGTGGTTTGGGTGTGGGTAGCGCCTCTCATTCAGTAAATATATGGGCTTTTGAATTGATTTTACTATTTACTAGGGTGGATGGGCTGTTTTGTCTTGGGCCCAGAGAAACAATTACTACTAGTACAGTGGATACAATACCGCTTCTGGCTCCTCCTAGGTCATCGAAACGTCTCCCTCTACTGAATGCCGTTATACTTTTGTTCACCAACATGCGGGCCATGGAGCGCACGGGCCCAAATGCCATCCACCAAATTAGAAGGCAGTATGCAGGCGAAGAGTCACCCCGGTCGTAGCGCAGTAGTAACGAGCCGTCGTATCACAAAACCCCACCTCCCCGCAGTCTAAGTTTGACGGACGAAGCAACCATCATTTCACTCTTCGCTGAATCCCCTTCTCCCTCACTGTCTTCAAGAAAGGCAACACTCGCTTCTGCCACTGTTCTTCTCTCCCAACGAAGGGAAGGTAAGCGGATCCGTGATGTTGGTATATTTTCGTTCAGAAAAAAAAAAGAACTTTTGCAAAGCAGTAACCGATCCTCACTCTTTTTTTGTTTCATTGTGATTGCGATTGTGTTTTCCTTTCAGTGGTCTCCTAGCATTCTTCAGTTTCATGATGGACCAAGGAGAACCAGGCAAAGATCTGCCGATATTGGAGCAGACGCGAGAGGCTGATCCCCATGAGATAGAGAGCTCCAAGAAGATGGAGGCAGCCACCGAGCCGACCCCAGATATGCTCATGGCCACTACTGAGATGGTCAACGCCCCGTTTGAGGTTACAGCCCTCGTGGCACTGCAGGAGCAGTTTTCCCCCTTCGAGGATGTGTCCCCCCCCCCCACTGAGCTGCCCAAGGTGATTTTCTTCTTTGCCGATCTCGATTGTGGTTTTTCATCTAAGTATGGGGTGATGAATAATGCAAAATTTTATTAGCTTCGATGCCATGCTATACATAGTGGTTTAAATAACTTGTGTTTCTTATACTGGAAAGTAATTCAGAATTAGTTTCTGTTTCAATTAGAGCCCTGATGCAGACAAGGATTGTGTGGTTGTACATGTCACTCGCTATGAGGCGGATGACCTGAGTATACGCACAGGGAAAACAGACTTTTTAGGCTGTTGGATCCTGGAAGCCATTTGCGCTTATACCAATGAAGAGTTGTATTCCAGCCTCACTGTTGTCAGGCGTGTTGTCCAGGGTGTACTGAAGCACAAGAAGTTCAAAGCTACTCCTTCGTTTGTGAGGCATACTGTTCTTGTCAAGCTTACGCAGGAAGATGACGTGGCATGCCTCCACAAACAAGTTTATGAGTGGCAAGGCCACAAGGTTGTCTTCATGAAGGTTCACGGGATTGAGCTGCTGCTGGACGTCCTCGATGATGTTCATGGCAAGGTCCGTCTTGTGTCCAGCCCAAATTAGATTGAGGCATGAAATAGTTGCCCCATCTAGTGTTTAATAGTAGTTTGGATTGTGTCCAATTATCCGAACCTTGCCTGTTATCGAGCCCTTTGGGGCTAGTACTCTATTTGAATCCGTCTATGGGAACTGCTGCTACTTTTGTGTGCCCATGAATCATGTGAGAACCATCGTAATTGTTGCCAAAACAGATGCGTCCTCACTAGTTTTTTCATGAATATGGCATGGTAAGATATAAGTTGTCACGGTTTATCATACGAGCAGTGTGTGTTTTGATGAAATAGAGTACTCGTTCGAGAACTGTGCGCCGACGTATACATAAGTACTTGTAAACACTGTTGGTGCTACCCCACTTGCAAGCAGTTGTGCAAAACACGGCACATTGGCTCAGCTCGCTTCAACACTAGGCTATCGACCAGCTAACAATCAACAATCTGTTGTCTGACATATAAGCAACTATGTATCTTGTTACAGTGGTTCATGCAGTTAACTGAGGCCACAATGTAAATTCCAAACGTTCACACGCTAGTCCAGCGTTCATGTGGAACACTCACATTAAACTCGGCTTCATAAAAAACTTGAAAAGCATAAGTTAAGCAATTTTATACATCTCAAGGATTCATAGAACATAACAAACATATACTAGTTCACAGCAAAAGACAAAGGTGTGAGAAGGTTTACAAATCAGGAAAAAACAAGCAAGGCTTCTCTGAGCAAAGGGCCTCCCGGCAGGCTTAAAGTTCCTGGAGTTCACTCTGGTTTTTTCTTGTTCCCACCATCCAGGGTTAGGTTCTCTCATTCCAGAATAACCAATTATAATTGTGGTCTCAGCTGGAATGCTGAACTGAACCATGCAGTGTACTGACCAGCTGAAATGCTTGTGCATTCCACTAAATTTAAGCACCGCTATTTGCATAAATAAGCAGACCACAATGCCTCTTGTCCGTGCACCTGTCCAAAAAACCGCCATGCAGCCGTGCCAGCTAGTCCTCGGTCCATGGATGAACTGGTAGAAAGTGCATTCCGGATTAGGATGCAATTGTTTTCGCTCGTCCCTACACTGCAATCAGGAAGTAAAACGTAAGAATCAACTTCTTTTATATTGCGTTGGTCATTCTACCTAGTAACTACCAATGTAGGAATACCTGGAAGACGGGTGGTTAGATGACAACAGCGAGGGATAGCCATCTCATTTTGCGCAGTTCTACTAAAACTGAGGTGTGTGCTTTTGATTGCGCGGATAGAAACGATACGGAGACAGACATCCCAAAACGATATGGAGACAGACATCCCTGTTTGCGCAAATACGAAATACGGTTATTTAAACAGTGACAGATATTTGCAGTGGCGTATGATTAACATTAGCATCTATTGTGTTATAATTGGCACTAGATTGACAGTATGAAAGTGTCCTTAAGTAAGTAGCATCACATCACATCAACACTGCCACTAGATTAACATGCAGAACAATAGCATTAGTATTACTGTCATGAGAGTAGCACATGGTCAGTAAATGTGCAATCAAATTTGTGCAGTTCCACTGGGATGAAGCAATGTTAGCGGTGTGAGATTTAAGTGTAACTGCAAAAACACAATTCATGGGAAATAAAGCAAGACGGAAGCACTTCATAAAATGGTGGTGGCATTGCTTCAATTTATCGACGGCACTAGACCATTACTTATAGTGACATTAGGTGGCATTGCTTAATGCTTCATGTGATTTTACATTAACGGTAGCGATATGGGCGTAGGGACAGCAGGGGCATAAAGTGGTGAGGCAGATGTGGTTGCCGAGAGCGGCAAACACTCAGGCAGCATGTCTGCATTTGTCCCATTTTTTATCTCCTCGGCGACTTTTTCCTATGTGAGCACAGGAAATCTAGACCTGCTCATTCTCATTTGCGTTGTCCCCCAACACCCGTCACTTTCTTTCCTTTTTCAACCAAGAGATAGGTCCACTTCCCCCCACCCTTTGCCATCCACCATGCTTTCTTCGTCTTTTCAACCAAGAGACCGGTTGGGTAGCCAGTATCTACTACTTTCCCCTGTTTCCTCTTAGAACCAAGTCCTAGATTCATGCTACAGCTTTCCCACTTTCTTCCCTGTTTAAACCAACTCTTAGAGTCGACTGTATGAACTAGCTTTACCTCTAATAATAGTAAAATTCTAGGTGGCTTTAGAACAGCGGACGGAAGTAGAAAAAGATCCACGCGAAGCCAAGTGGGGAGCTGGGGCAGTAGAGCAAGGCAGGTTTCGAAGGAATATATACCTGAGGGTCGTCGGCATGTGGCAAAGACGGCGTCGGGAGGTCGCATCTTGGCCACAATACCGCAGGGAGGAAGAAGGGGTCAGAAGCCCTCCCGAGCCGGTGCTCTCTTGGAGAGAACGGCACGGCCGCCGATCGGGACACGCGGGCAGCCGTTGGTCTCCTCCCTCGCCGCCGACGACAGCGTGAACGATGCACCTACACCCCTGCCCCGGTCGAGGTTGTCCGGCCGGATTTGTGACCAGCCGTGAGCTGAGAGAGAGAGAGTGTGGCCACCTATGTCTTGCTTAGATATGGAGAGCATGAGAGAGTGAACGAGAGGAACCCTAGTAAAGCAAGCGCTAAGGCTCCTGCTTATATATATAGTGGAGTGATTTTGTTGTACCAGCTTCAAAAAAATGCGCTCCTACATGTACCCGCGAGTGGGTGTGAGAGAACTAGTGCGTGCATGCATCGCTTCTCTTCGTGAGAGTACAATATACTATGCCCAAAGAACGTTCGCCACAAGAGTAATAGTATAAGTGTGTGACGTGTGAGCTAAAATAAAATGTGCGCGACGTCTTTTGTTTTTTAGAAGTTCTGAGGGTAGGGTGTGAAGAGCACATATGTGTGTGACGTCTACCTGCAGATAGACGGTGGGTGCGACAGGACTCGGGAGAGTCGTGACTCGTGAGGGTTCGTGTGCGTGAGAGAGAGGGGGGCACATATCAATGCAATGCATGTGTCCGTAAATCATTATCCGACAAACGTTCGCCACAAGCCTTTTCCTGACGAACGCCATAAGAATCGTTAGATCGGCATCCGACAGTATCAGTTTTTGCCATGTCATTTAACAGAACGGCCACTCCTCCTACACACAAATCTTCCACGTGAGTGTTAGCAACTGCCGTATGCTCCCTCCGTTCCAAAATGCAGTGCATATAGCTTTATTGAAAATTCGAACCTCGCAAACTTTTACCAAGTTTTCGTGCACCAAATTGCACATGTAGAATACCCTGTATATATCATTTCATTCATCTTTGAGAGGTAACTATAAAGATGGGGGAGGAGTCTACAAAGAAAGACCATTGTATCACCTGCAGCAATTTCAACCATCCTTTGGTGTGGAGGAATATCATAGGAACTCTATATGATATGATTTTTATAGGATTTTTTCCTTTAGAGCCAATTGGTTCATAGGAATAGATTCATATACTCCACATTTCAAAGGAAATAAACATGATATCATTTCTATAGCTTTAGAGCCACTTGGTTCATATGAATGGATTCCTATACTCCCATATTTCAAAGGAAAATAAACATTAGCATATATTCAATAGAAAAGTTCCTATGATATGAACCAAATTACATCTCTTTTCTAATCCCTCCTCATAGGAATTGAGATACATGTCATCTCTAGATTCAATACAAAAGTTCCTATGATGTGAACCAAATGACATCTCTTTTCCAATCCCTACTCATAGGAATTGAGATACTCCATGTCATCTCTTTCCCTACAACTTCAATGTATACATCTTCTATTCCTAAATAGCTAGTACAACCCACTAGTAGCTTTTTTCCAAGACATGCAATATGGCACAAGAACTATATAGTGTGCGAATAACTTTGAAAGATGGTCGCTGGATGAAGCTAATCCGACAGTGCAGAGATGGCAAATCCGAGCACTACTGGCCGTTGGATATCATCAACATTCCACCAGATCTACCACATGTACAATTTTGAAGACTCCATGGTTGAACTTAAGCATAATGTACAAACCTCAAAACACAAGCATTTCTCCTTTGTTCTAGAATCTTCCGTATCATAATTGAATTTTTTTCTAACTGAATTGCCATTATTTGTTTTTTACTTTATGCTTTACAATGCACAACCCCATGAATCTTAACATTTTTATAACACTAATTGATTTTGAATGAGATGAACTATAAGAACTAAACGAACATCTACATCATGCATATATGACTCAAAGCTTTACATGCTATAGTGTGTATTTATTCATAATTTGGTTTCGAAATATCATGCGTTCAATGCATGTGTACCTTACTAGTTTTGAGTATAGTAGCAAATTTCACGCGGCCCCGGGTATCAAAATGCAGGGCCCATGCATCATTGCCTTAACCTACGTCCAAAATTTTTTGTACATACTATATCTCCCTGGTCCCCGAACCCAAAATGCTGCCTCGTTCCCCTAAAACCAAGCGGCCCACACATATTTAAGGCGTCGACTCAAACTCAATCCCTCTCCCGTTTACTACGACGTGGTCCCGCACGCCGTAGTAGTACTCCTACAAACCCTACCGCCGCACGCATCATCGGTTTTCTTCAAGAGGACGAGGGAGAAGTCGATTTGTAGTGGAGGCGCTTTAAAAAAAGGATCTGTAGTGGAGACCCCTACCCTAGGGTGCCCTAGGTAGCTGCTGCACGCATCATTGGATTTCTCTTTTCTTTATGCTCTTGCGCCCTAGAGTGAAATGATGGTTGCTTCGTCTGTCCAGCTTAATGCGAGAAAGGTGGGGCTTTGTGATTTCACCCCTCATCGCTCATTTTCTACTACTGCGGTGCTACGACTGGGGTGCCTCCAATTCCAACCGCTGCTCTGAACTGTAATTTGGTGCATCGCACGTGGAGCAATACGGTGGATGAGCCACATGTCAGCCAAAGGGGTCCTGTTAAGTGTGTCGCCATTTCATGTGCGGATTGACACTGCTTGAGTTGCTACGCCAACACGACAGGAGCAGCCTACCGCTTGGTTTTGCTCCTCGGTGAATCCTGACTATATTGATCTAAAAGGATACGTACTCAACTACCCTCTCCGTCTCGTTTTTTTAGGCATCTCGGTTTATAGGGCGTGCACGTAGTTTTAGGTCATCCATTTGACTAACTAAATATGAGTTACTATGTCACAAAAAGTATATCATTGGATTCTTAAGAGGATGTAGTTTCTAAACATATACTGTTCATCACATATATAGCCAGTTAAATTCTCAACCTAGAACGACGTGCATGCCATGTAAACCGATACGGAGGAAGTATAGTAAAAATGAGGAGATTTTACCGAGCGATCAGCGGGGGAGCATGGCCTGTCATGCGGTCCCACGTGTCATGATGTACCAAGGCGATGCGCGTGTCCCTCTTGAGGGAGAAGCAATACTACATGGTTTGAGATGATGGCAAACCGAAGTGTGAAATAATGGTTGCTTCGTCCGTCTGGGAAGGTGCGGCATTGTGATTTGACGTCTCATTGCTCATTACTACTACCGGGGCGGTACGACTGGGGTGCGTCCCCTGCTGTTCTGCACTATTATTTGGTGCTTGACACGTCGACCCGGTTGCTATATGTCCCACATGTCGGCGACAGGAAGTACAGAATTCATGAAAGCGAGCGTCGATGGAGGAGTACAAGACATGGCTTGGGTTTTTGCTGCTTCGCGCGATCCATCGATACAAACCCAGACTAAAAAAAGGCGAGGGCGGGTCTTTTCCCACGCGGCAGGCAGGGGAGTTTGGCATAGTCTGTTCGAGGCAAGGAGGCAGGAAGGGAAACAAGCAAATAAAGGTTGAGCGACTTAGTTTTGGGAAAATCTGATTTTATGGAGTACGTACCCACTAGGGTTTATAGGGCTCATCTAAAAACATTCGTTTTTCCGTTTTATAAGTCTCAATTCTACTACTAGTAGTAGTACGATCACATGTTGGATTTCGAGGTGCGTTAGATCACCCGATGCAAGCAGTGTCAAGAGAAAACTCACCAATGCATGTAGAAGTTCATGGAAATTCAGTGGTCATTCATGCATTCGTTCTAATTAATGCCTCAGTAAACATAACTTTTTGAGAAAAACGAGCGTTGTTGGGGATATAACTACGACAAGCGTACTAATTACTTGTGCAAACTAGGAGTACAAAATTAATTCGACCACTCACCGTCTACCTTGGTTGGTGAGATTTTGAAATTGAGCCATAAACTGGAAAGGAGGGAGTAGTAACTTTTGTCTCGATTACTATTTGTGGCCTTGTATAGATGCAAAATGTATTTTTTTAGTGGCCTTGTATAAGTAAATGGAGGGAGTACTAAAGGACATATATATTCCAAACAATATGATAATCTCTCTAACCAAGGTAGTAGGGACGAGGAGTAAACGGAGGGAGTAGTAAAATTTTCTCCTTGTCCTGCGAGCCACCGCGCGCGTGGGCGAGGGAGTGGGCGTAAGGCGTACAGTACTACTACTTCCTTCGTTTCTTTTTACTCCGCATATAAGATTTGGTCAAAGTCAAACTACACAAAGTTTGACCAAATTTATATAAAAAATTATGAACATCTACAATACTAAAAATATATAGTATGAAAATACGTTTCATGGTGCATCTGATAATATTGATTTCATATTGTGAATGTTTATATTTTTTAATATAAAGTTAGTCAAACTCTACAAAGCTTGACTTTGACCAAACCTTATATGCGGACTAAAAAGAAACGGAGGGAGTACTAGTAAGCAAGCTTCGCCTCATCCTGCGAGCCATCGCGCCCGCGGGCGGGGAAGACGGCATACTAAGCAAGCTTCTCCTCATTCTGCGAGTTGACGGGACACATCAAAAGTACTCCAGTGTATAGAGCCTTGCCTCTAAGGTAGGCCCCACATGGTTTTCCTCTTTTTTAACATAACTCGTCAAGTCACAATTTGTTTGTTCACCCGTGGTAGATGATCCTCCCTCCACCAAGTGGACAACCAGTACACGTGTCAAATTACCACGTGGGCTGCCTTTTGATACAGAAATGAGCTCCACCGTGTACCCGTGCGGGTGTGGTTGGGAAAGAGACGGGAGTACGTGCGCCGTGCGTGCACCTCTTCTCTTCGTGCACGTCCCCCACCTACGTGGGTGTGTGTGAGAGAGATACAAACCTAGACATAATGCGCCGTCCATCCCCATGCCTCCGCCCAGTCCGACCACCAGTCACCACCAGGCCCCACTCCTCCTCACCTTATCTCTCATCTTTCTCCCTCCATTTTTATATACAAGGCCACTATCAAAATTACAATTTAAAGATATACAAGGCCACTAACACTGATCGATGCAATATTAATGGTGTTTGCCTCATAGTACTAGCAAAGGAGGACATTAATTATCCCTTGCATGCATGCGGGAGTGTGAGCATTGGCTTGATGTGGATGAAAGAGAAGAATACACATTAATTTACACGGCAAACAAGGAAACAAGGTGGCTTGCAACATTGACTTAGAAGACATTAATTTTTGCCTTGGTATCTATAATATGGGTTTGTGACCTTGTATACAAAAATGGAGTCCGATAAAATTCTCGAGATACCATTTATCCGATAAAATTCTCGAGATATCATTAGTTTTTACAAAATGGGATTACTCCTGCATGGGTCAATCACAACAGGTTTTTTGTAAAAAAAATGCACCTTGATGTTCCGTGCAATGCACGAGCATCTTGCTAGTCCATGAAAACAACACATGGCAAAATTCCACGGCGAACGAGGGATTTGAATCTATTGGGAGGGGTTGTTTGGATCTTGCCCGGGGTAGCCAAAATATTGGCGACCCTTTTTGTCCACCGGTGCCTTTGCCACCGATGAATGAGGAATGGCTCGGGTGCTCATGCATCCTCCAGCGCGCACGTTGGAGACGAGCTCGCACGAGTTGTGTTCTTTTTGTCCCACCACGCCGCCCGAGCCGCCCACAGACCGATCGGCGACCCGCAAATTACGCCATCCAACCGTAGCCGCACAAATTATGACAGCAACTCAACCAACCGGACGGAATGCACGCAAACACGGCGATATTTCATATAAACAACGACGGAAATCATATAAGATACCGGATTTTCATACAAACATGACGGATTTCATTACATTCAAATGAACTACGCGGTGCTAGTTCTGGACAGCACAGGTATATAATACCTGGCCTAAATGGTCGCCCGCCGATCGATTTGTGTTCCTCATGTCCGGCAGCGCGATCACCGGACTACCGGGAGCCCCGGAGGTATATGCTTCAACGCAAAGGACGGCTCGCTTCCCCACTGTCCAACTGATATCATTGGCTGATGCCGAAGATGATGGTGGAAGGGGGCTTCCCCGCTTCCGTGGAGCCCATGCGGGGTCGACGAAGGTCCTCGCAACAAAAGGATCCGGCAAGACACCTGCTGTGTATGCCAGTGTCGCCTCCACGGTGGCCTTCAGTGGACCCAAGTGGTGGCGGCCTCCCGTGTTCTACTTCTCCTCGATGATGGCGGCGGACGCGGAGGCGTTGGCCACCGACTCGTCGCTCTCCGCACACCCGGCTTCTGTCGCTGCTTGCATGGCACGGCCACCGACATGGGAGTCTCGGCCACAGAAACGGGAGACGCGGTACGAGGCGGCGGCGTGGACGGCAGCAACGATGCCCGTCCGCCTCTCCTCGTCAAGCTGGCCTGGAGCGGCGAGTTGCTGAACCGCGCGTCGGCTTGGGGCGGCAACTGGCTCCGTCGGGCAAGGGGAGGGAGGTGGATCAGCAAGCTGCATAGCTCGTATCCGGCGGGCTCGGCGGGCCACCCAGCCGGCTTGGATGCGGAATAACTACTCTTCGTAAGCCATTGTAAGAGTGGACAAAATGGTGAAGGAGGAGATAGGGGAGCGGCAGAGGTGTGCGATTCTTAGCCGGCGTTTGGCCTTGTTTAAATAGGAGATTAAATAGATAGCAGATGGGAGGAGCTCGGCCGGTGTTGCATTTAGTGCCGGCCCAGTCATGAACGGACGTGTGTCGAGAATGGGTTTCTCGGCTTCCACACGGGCGGGTTTCATGGAGGCGTTTGAATGCGGCAAGGAGGCGTGTTCAGTCGGGCGTGCAGCGAGTGGCGCCCTCGACTCTGACGTAGGACACCGCGCTGTTCTTCCACTGACGTGTGGGCTCTTTGGGTACATGGCCTGCATGTCAGTGACCCAACACAGGCAGCGCATAGCAGAGGAACCTTTGGTGGGCCAGGGCGGTCAGAAGCGGGCATTTCATAAACCGATGATTGTTCATTGAGTGTGACGTCATCTTTTTCATGTAGATAAGCCTACTATGTTGATAGCTCGTTCGATACGTTGTGATTCATAAAGACCGCTGCAAACATCAATGTTCTGCTTATCACAGATAAGATTGATTAATACCCGTAACAATCCATGTCCTTAACAAAGGGTGCATGCACGTATAGGTTGAGCGTGTGTCTTGCGTCGTGTGTTGTGTGCATGCAGGCGTGCGAGTGTTGCGTGCATGCAAGGGTACGTTTCAGTGTTGCATGCATGTGTGCGTACGTGCGTGTGTTTGTGAGTGCATGTGTACGTGTCAGTGTTGCACGCGTGCATGCGTGCGTGTGTTCATTATGTGTACGTGTTAGTGTTGCACGCCAGCGTGCGTGCGTGTCTTGCGTGCGTGCAGGGTGAGGCTACATGTCAGTCGACTAACTTTTTCATCTCTGGTCATTAGATTTTCCAGCCGTTGGATACGAAATCAAGGGCCTGCAGTTTATCATCAAACTCCACCCCCCGCCGCCCGCAGCCGGCCTGCGCCGCCACGCCGCCCCGCCCGCCCCAAAACCACTCCCCACCGCCGGTCCGCCGCCGCACCGGCCATCCCTCTAGCCCCCCCCCCCCCCCGCGCCGAGCTTTTCTCCGGCGATCCCCACCCCACCGCCCAATCAACGCGACCCCATCGCCGGCGACTGCCAACCAGAGGTCTCACGACTTCGAGTACCCACCGACCACTAATTTATTACCATTTCTGTCCTTCATATACGCGCTGACGGGTGGGCCCTATGGTAATGTGCGCTGCTGAATGTGGACAGTTTGACTGGTCAATTGATCGTGTCATCAACAAATTACGGAGCTGTATGGTGAGCCAGTGACCGTTTGATCACCCTAAAATGTATTTTATTAACACAGTACAGACTCAAACTACCATTTCTTTCTTTCATATACAGGCTGACAGGTGGGCCCCACGGTTATGCGCCCCGATGGTGCAACACTAGTTGCGCCACGTGGAATGTTTGACTGGTCAATTGATTGTGTCATCAACAAAATACGGAGTTGTACGGGTGAGCCAGTGACCGTATAATCATGATGTATTTTTTTAACATGGTACAGACGCAAGGGCTCATATATACGCGCAAGCACTCACCACTATAAGCGCACACACACAGACCCTACCCCTATGAGCACCTTCGAGAGAGTGAGCCAGCATATGATCTTGAGATTTACGAAGTCACCATAGGTGCCTCGTAGTCGAGTTGAACGTCTCCTCCCACTGAACGCACATCACCGGAAAATACTGAAATTAACCCAGGATAAATGCGAGCACCGGGACTTTAACCCTGGTGGGCTCGAGAAACCACTGTCCTCCTAACCATCCAACCACATGTTGGTTAGCATGACAAAATGTATGTGGTGACCGTGATGAGCTTATTCTGAAGTCCAGTGACCATATCGTGCTTTCGCTTCAAATACAATGACCATAAGTGTCGTCAACAAAATAAGGAGCACGCATCAAATGCAAAGTCCGTCAGTGTCATCAAGAAAATACGGAGACGTATCATGAGCTAGATACCGTATGATCACCACGAGAATGTATACGGTGACCGTAATGAGCATATTCTGAAGTCCAGTGACCGTATAGTGCTTTAGCTTGAAATACAGTGATCGTCACACGTGAATGTGTCGTGGGCATGCATACTTTTAGAAGGCCGAGAGATAGTTTGTGTGCGTACGTGAAAGTGGTGTAGAAAGAGCGGGTGTCCGGTGGAGACAAGGAGAGATATTCCCTTCGTTTCTCTTTCCCGTGACTAATATTTTAGGAGAATATATAAACATTCACAATGCAGAACAAATATTTTTGGATGCACCATGCAATTGACTTTCATGTATAACATTGTACTATTGTATATGCTTATTTTCTTAGTGGCCGATTGCGTGTGTGGTGTGGTGGGCACATCATTTCTAGTTGTGGTGGGTCAACATGAGGACTCATGGGTCGGTTCCATCCTGCGCCACATAGGTTGGACCGAGACGCGTTATACGAAGACCCATGTGGAGGACTCGGCGTACAACACGAAGCTAGCTACCAGAGTCGCAGAGGACTCTATCCCCACTGTGATAAGCCGACTATATATGATTTGTAACCCTAGGCCCCCAGTATGTTATAGAAGCTTGGGGGCTAGTTCGTCGATAGTATACACACATGCACAATGCCTGGTATTCACGTGTACTTTGTACACACCCCTATCACTAATATACAGTACCAGGAGTAGGCTTTCCTCAACTGCAAGGGTCTGAACTAGGGTAAAACTTTGCCTCGTATTACCATCCAGCCTAACAGTCAGGGATATACTAACGAATGATATGATGGAATCATATCTGCCAACTACTAAGAGAGAGGTGTGTTTGGGGGGGCAATGTGTGCGAGAGAGGCCTAAGGATAATGTGCGTGCGGGAGACACGTAGGCACATATATGTGCGTATAGAGGGCTAGTAGAGACCGTGCGTGTGTATATATGCATGTGAGAGAAATAGTGTTTTCCAACTGAGATTAGTGAAAAGACTGGTACATAGTAGTCAGAAAGAGAGAGAGAGAGATACAGATAGAGCATGTGCGTGAGACACCCCGACACCCCGAGAGAGATTGTGAGGATGTGTGAAAGAGAAATGTCGATGCATATAAAGTGTGTGCACTTATGCGTTAGATAGAGAGATATATAGCATGTTTGTGAGAACGGGCCGACGCATAGTGCATCTACGTGTAAAAGGCGGTTCTACGCATTAAATTAAAATATAAATGGCATTATTATTTTTGGATGAGATCATGAATTTTGCAAATTGCGTATGGACGAAAATCGGTCTATCAGACACCCATACTCTATTGAATTCTAGCATGTGCATGTGTTTATTTCATATTATCGATCCATAGAGTGAGAGCGGTTTGAAATACAGGCAATGGATGCTTTTGCAATTCATATATAAACATTAATTAGTGCACTCCATGTTGTTAGTGTGAAGCACTTTATACATTTGTCCCTTGCATGGATACATTCCAAATTGCTAGCTACGAAATAGAATACATGTCGAATTCAACATAAAGGGGGTTTCGAAGATTCGAATTCATAGGAAGTGCATTCATCTATTTGAACTCAAGATAATGGCATTTTTAAATCAGATGTAAAAGGGGGCATCAATCTTTGTTGTGCGTTTGAACATGCTATATATATTCATACGCATGTCTAACTTTTTTTTTTGCGACCAAGGAGATTATATCTGGAACCATGCATGAACTGAGATAAGTTGCATATTTTTTAATATATATACTCGTGTACAATGTATATTCAAATGTACCCCCTCCATTCCAAAATAATCGTAGCTTTAGGATTTTCAAGAGTAAAGATTTGTGAAGTTTGACAAATCCTGAAAGTTCAATTCAAGAGAACCGAAAACGTTAATGCTTCTGCTCCCAAATATTGAACGAAGCGCCAAATAGGCCTCTGGTCACCCGAAACCGCACGAGACTAATGTTTGGTGGTAGGAAATTACTGTCTTGACTCTGGCCCGTGTAGCCTATCGGCCCGATGTCCAAAGGTCTAAACCAGGGTAGGTTTGTAACTTCACCAAGATGCCAGTCTCAACCGCCTCCGAGAAGCATTCATATGCCGTGGGCGCCTAAACACCCATGCGCTCGGCCGAAATCTACCCCGCCCACATTTGGGACACCTGAGATTACTGTCCTACCCCCAACCCGCAATATGTCCAAACTTTTAGATGGGGGCAAAGTTTGTAACTTTCCCCAAATTTCAAACAAGCGCGTCCCAAACCGAAACATTGTTCCCCCTTAGTTCCCCGCCTCCCTCCGTTTCCCCATTCATACTCCGTGGGCGCCAAAACGCCCTCTCCACCAGCTGCGAAACCCCAGCATCCTCCGTCCTCCACCCCATTGAGCCCAATCCACCGTCGCCCTCCTCCATCACGCCGGAGCCGGTACCCCGACGTCGTCGTCCAACGCAACCGCAACTGCAACGCCCTCAAGGACATAGCAGCTGAAGCCGAGGCAGAGCTGCCTCCACGACGCCGACACCGACGTGCGCCGTACCAGAACCACTCTGACCATGCCATCCTGCACCTCACTGCTGCCGCTCCACTGTCGCAGCCGTCCACCGCACCGGAGCTGTTCCCGCTACGTCGTTGTTCGCCGCCTCGGATCTGGTTCCCCGCCGCCGACAGACGGCCACCGCACCACACTCAACAACTTGTCCATGGGTTCGTCCAAGGCTCCACCGTCCTCCACAACTTCTTGTTTCCAGCGAACCACAAGAAGATCGTTGGAAAAATAGAAGGAGGATACATCACTGCCAGCAGAAGGCACTCCTCTTCCCTTATTCATGCAAACCTTACGTCTCTGCTCACACCGTATTCATCCCACGAAAGAAACTAGTTGAGCGCTTCTTACTGCATCTTGTTCGTGATACTAAATGCACAAGGTTTCCTCCCTTTACTATTTCACCTTTGCTAGAGGTCAGTAGCCCGCCTAGATTTCAATTCAGGGTCAGTCGAACCGCAATTAAAAGAAGCAGAACCCGCTTAGGCGCGTGGAGCACCTAGTCCGCCTGTTCGCCGGGGAAGCGGCGCATAGGTGTCTATCATAGGGGTGTGGGGCGCAGGAGCTGCTTGCGCCTGATCTGGAGGTCGGCGGGGCTTGAATGGATGGCCGGGGAGCGGTGCCAAGGACGGCGGTGCGGTGAGGTCGAGGGGAGGGCGCAGGCAGGGGACTGGGCCGGTGGTCGCTGGCGTTTCGAGGAAGATCGTCAACACTGACTGGCTGGAGGTAGATAAAGGCGATCTGCCCGTTCTTTGTACATCGGACGGTGCAGGAAAAATGGACTGACCTATTTGTTTTCACTCGACTGTTATTTTCATAGAATCCTGTAGTAATTTAGTGTGCCATGCATGTTGTAGAGCTATCATATGTCTCCCGTCATTTATTTCTCACCGACCTGCTATCTGCTACCTTTACACTATACTAATTGTGCACACACTTCACCCATACTCACACTATTGTTTTTTATGCATGGGTATTTCAGACTCTGACGCAGTGTTGATGAATGCAGAAAAGAAAAGACAGAAGTCGCTCCAGTGTAATTCGAAGATAAGCACTAAGCGTTTCAGCGCTCTAAAGGGTGCAGTGTCAGCAGTTGGAGACAGTAAACGTAGCTCTGTAGTTGATGATCTCAATTGCCACACACAACCATCCCAGGTGCTTGCTTTAACTTCGCGCTGTCAAATGTGGTTGCATGTTGCATATGGTGTCTAGCTTGTATTGCTTCCAATTTGGTTAAATTGCATCTGCTTACCTTACACATTATACCTTTGATAATGACATGCCTTCCTTTTCTTGATACATACTACATATGTCTATTAACCATGTTCGTACATCAAACTAATGCTCTTTTATATCCTTCGTCAATCAATTATGATGAGACAGTCACCCCAGTGGGTTACTGTGAGACGCCCTACTCGTTTAAAGAGTGCAGTGTCATCCTCCCCACATGATTCTCAAGAAACAGCAAGGCTAAATGAAGATAGTCAACGTAGCTCTCTAGTTGATGACCGCAATTCCCCCACACCACCATCGTAGGTGCTTGCTCTTACTTGGCAGTGTGATATGTGGTTGCATGTTGCATATGGTGTCTACCTTGTAATGCTTCTAATTAGGGTAAATTGCATCTGCTTAGTTAACACATTATACCTGTGAATATGACATGCCTTCCTGTTTTTGGTACATACTACGTCTTTCTATTAACCATGTTCTTACATCAAACTACTTTTCTTGTGTATCCCTCATCAATCACTTCTGATGATACACCTTCAAGTTGACAGTGTAATATTGGTTGCATCTTGCATATCATTTCAAAGATGTATTGCCTCTTATTTGTTGAAGTGCCACTTGTAATGAGACACATCTAACTTGGTAGACTGATTTTGGTTGGATCTTTCATATGGTGTCTAGATTGCATTGCTTCCAATTTGTTGAAATGCCTTTTGCTTAGCGTTTTTCATACATATTCCATCCTCCTACAATGTGGTTGCCATACATAAAAGTTGTGTTCGTCAGTATCATGCACCAACGAAATTGGAAGTGCGAATTTCATTCCTTTTTCTTGTGTGTTTACTTGACAAGGCAAAATCCGAAAGGACGAAGGCACGGAATGATGGTGGTCCTCTGGAGCAACCGAAACAGATGATCTCTGCAGATTCTCCTGCTACTCGTACTGCAGTGCTAGTTCCAAATCTCATATCCCCTACTCCACAACCCAAGCTGCTTGCTCTAACATGGCAGTGTGATATCTGGTTGCATGTTGCATATGGTGCCTAGCTTGTATTGCTCCTAATTTGTTAAATTGCATCTCATTAGCTTACACATTATACATGTGAATATGACACGCCTTCCTGTTCTTGGTACATACTACATCTGCCTATCACACCATGTTCTTACATCAAACTACTGTTCTTGTGTATCCTGCATCTATCGCTTATGATGAGACAGTCACGCCCATGGGTTAATATGAGACGCGCTACTCTTATAAAGAATGCAATTTCATCCTCTCCACATGATTCTCAAGAAACAGCAAGCCTAAATGAAGATATTGAACGTAGCTCTGTACTTGAAGACCGCACTTCCCCTACACCACCATCACAGGTGCTTGCTCTAACTTCGCAGTGTGATATGTGGCTGCATGTTGCATACGGTGTCTAGCTTGTAATGCTTCTAATTAGGGTAAATTGCATCTGCTTAGTTTACACATTATACCTGTGAATATGACATGCCTTCCTATTTTTGGTACACACTACATCTATGTGTTAACCTTGTTCTTACATGAAACTACCTCTCTTCTGTATCTTGCATCAATCACTTACGATGAGTCACCTTTATTCGTTGCATATTGCATATTATTTCTAGCCCGTTGCCATGTATTGCTTCTAATTTGGTCAAATACATTTGTTTGGACACCCTTTTAATTTGGCAGAGTGATATTGGTTTCATCTTTCATATGGTTTCTAGCTTGCATTGATTCTAACAAGTTCAAGCACCTTATGCTTAGTTTACACTTTATACATCATACATGTCAATATGTCACGCTGTCCTGTTTTTCATACATATTCCATCCTCCTATCATGCGGCTGCCTTACATGAAAGTAGTGTTCATCTGTATCATGCATCAATGAGTTCTGAAGAGCAAATTTTATTCCTTTTTCTTGTGGGTTTGACTTGACAAGGCAAAATCAAGAAAGAGGAAGGAAAAGAGTAAGGAAGGCGATGATGGTGGTCCTCTACAGCAATGTAAATGGAGCTTTTGTACCGATTCTCCTTGTACTGATAGTGCATTACAAGGTCCAAGTCTTCGCTCCCCTACTCCACCATCCAAGGTGCTTGCTCTAACTTGGTAGTGTGATATCTGGTTGCATGTTGCATATGGTGTCTAGCTTGTATTGCTCCTAATTAGTGTAAACTGCATCTGCTTAGCTTACACATGATACGCATGGATATGACACGCTTTCCTGTTTTTGGTACATACTATATCTGTCTATCACACCATGTTCTTACATGAAACTACTCTTCTTGTGTATCCTGCATCAGTCACTTATGATGGGACACCTTTAAGTTGGCAGTGTGATATTGGTTTGCGTCTTGAATATGATTTCTAGCATGTATTGCTTCTAGTTTGATGAACGCCACCTATGACGAGACAGTTTTAACTTGGCAGAGTGATATTGATTGCACCTTCCATATGGTGTCTAGTTTGCGGTGCTTTTAATTTGTTGAAGTGCCTTCTGCTTAGTTACCACATCATAGGTGTGAATATGTCAAGCCGTCCATTTTTCGTACATATTCCATCCTCGTATCATGACTTTGCCTTTCATCAGAGTAGTGTTTGTCAGTATAATGCATGAATGAGTTCTGAAGAACGAATTATATTCCTTTTTCTTGTCGGTTTGACCATAATGCAAAATCAGTAAATCTGAAGGAAATTGGCAAGGCATTGGATGATGGTGGTCCTTCCGAGCAACTAAAACGGAGGTTCTCTACAGATTCTACTCCTCCATCCTCCCAACAAGATTCGCAAGACAACGCAAGGCTAGAGAGTCAACGTAGTTGTGTAGATGATGAGCACGTCTCCCCTACTCCACCATCATAGGTGCTTGCTCTAACTTGGCACTATTATATGTGGTTGCATGTTGCGTATGATGTCTAGCTTGTATTGCTTCTAACTTTGTTGAATTGCATCTGCTTACTTTACACATAATGCCTATGAATATGACATATGCTCCTGTTTCTAGAACATACTATATCTAATCACACGATGTTCTTACATCAGACTACTGTTCTTGCATATCCCGCATCAGTCACTTATGATAAGGCACCTTTAAGTCGCCACTGTGATATTGGTTGTGTCTTGCATATGATTTCTAGCATGTACTGCTTCTAATTTGTTGAAACGCCATACAGTTTGAACTTGGCAGAGTGATATTGCTTGCATCTTTCATATGGTGTCTAGCTTGCAGTGCTTCTAATTTGTTGAAATGCCTTCTGCTTAGTTACCACATCATAGGTGTGAATATGTCATGCCATCATGTTTTTCATACATATTCCATCCTCGCATCATGTGTTTGCCTTTCATCCGAGTAGTGTTCGTCAGTATCATGCATGAATGAGTTCTGAAGAGCGAATTTTATTCCTTTTTCTTATCGGTTTGACTTCACAATGCAAAATCATTACAGCTGAAGGAAATTAGTCCGGCAGTGGATGATGGTGGTCCTTTTGGAGCAACTCAAACAGGGGGTCTCTACAGATTCTACTCCGCCATCCTCCCAACAAGATTCACAAGACAACACAAGGCTGGACAGTCAACGTAGCTGTGTAGATGATGAGCACATCTCCCCTACTCCACCATCACAGGTGCTTTCTCTAACTTGGCACTATTATATGTGGTTGCATGTTGCGTATGATGTCTAGCTTGTATTGCTTCTAACTTTGTTGAATTGCATCTGCTTACTTTACACATAATGCCTGTGAATATGACATGTGTTCCTGTTTCTAGAACATACGTGTACATGATGAGCACATCTCCCCTACTCCACCATCATAGGTGCTTGCTCTAACTTGGAACTGTTATATGTGGTTGCATTTTCCGTATGATGTCTAGTTTGTATTGCTTCTGATTATGTTGAATTGCATCTGCGTAGCTTACAACTTATACCTGCAACGATCACTTACCCATAAGACACATTTAACTTGGGACTGTGATGTAGGTTGCATCTTGCATTGTCTTCTAGCTTGTACTGCTTCTAATTTCTTGAAATGGCACTTACGACGAGACACTTTTTACCTGATAGAGTGATATTGGTTGCATGTTCATATGGTGCCTAGCTTTCATTTCTTCTAATTTTGTTGAAATGCCTTCCACTTACTATTTTTTCATACATATTCCATCCTCCTATCGTATGTGTGAATATGAAATGCTATCTTTTTTGTATATATTCCATCCTCCTATCATGCGCTTGCCTTACATCAAAGTAGTGTTCGTCTGTATCATGCATCAACCAGTTATGCAAAGCTAATTTTATTCATCTTCTTGTGGTTTTGACTTCATAAGGAAATATCAGAAAATAGGAAGGAAAAGAGTAAGTTAGGGGATGTTGGTGGTCCTCCGCGCCGACGCAAACAGAGACTCTCTAGATTTGCCACTGCTACTGCTAATGAAGTTGAAGTCCCAAGTCTACATGATGAGTTCATCTCCCGTACTCCACCATCACAAGTGCTTGCTCTAAGTTGACAGTGTGATAATTGGTTTCATGTTGCATATTTGTCTAGCCTGTATTTCTTCTATTTTGATTAGATTGCACCTGCTGAGTTTATACGTTATACATGTGCATATGACATGGCTTTCTGTGTCTAGAATACACTGCATCTATCTATCATACCATGTTCTTACATCAAAGTACTGCTGTTGTGTATCCTGCATCAGTCACTCATGATTGGACGCTTTTAACATGGTAGTTTGATAGTGGTTGCATTTTGCATTGATTTCTATGTTGTACTGCTTCTAATTTTTCAAATTGCCACTTATGACAAGACACTTTTAACTTGGCAGAGTAATATTTTTTGCATCTTTCATATGGTGTCTAGCTTGCATTACTTCTATTTTCTTGAAAATCCTTCTGCTTAGTTTACACATCGTAGCCGTGAATATGTCATGCCGTCCTGTTTTTCTTACATATTCCATCCTCATACGGTTGTCTTACATCAAAGTATTGCTTGTCTGTATCATGCATCAATGAGTTCTGAAGAGCGATTTTATTCTTTTGTGTTGTGGGTACGGCTTGATATGGCAAAGTCAAAAAAGAGCAAGGAAAATAACATAGTAGGGAGTGGTGTTACTCGTCGGGTGAAACGGAAAAGGATCTGTCGTCAAGATTCTGCTGGTACTTATAGTGCAGTAGAAGGTCCAAGTCCGCCAGCTAAATCTACAAACACAATATCACCTGCTCCACCAGCTGCAACATCCGCTTCAACTGTACCAGCATCTCAACGAGTTACTCGTTCGTTTGCTCCGGAACTGGCCAGTTCCCAAGCTGCCTTCACACCTAACACTACTTCCGAAGCACTGCTGACACAACAGGACTTGGCAAGATCAGATGAACCTCATGAGCATCAACACCAAGACGGTACCTGACCGAGTAAAGTTGCAGTTGCATGCTCCTTTATATGTACTCTCACAGTTTGATGTACACAAACACTTTCCATATTCGTTGTTGAACTAGCACCATGGCGCAAGCGGAAACAGACATCAGGGATAATGCTTGACAGATTAACAAAATCTAAAGGAGGAAGAATGGAGATCCATTTTGAGGCAGGTTTAAAAAGGCCACGTGATGCTATAGAGTCAGCCAAGTTAGTATCAGAGGCACCCGTTGCCGTTAGGTGTCATGCACGTATCCTCCCAACGTGGATCCAGTACAGGAATGAGAAAGACAATATCCAGTTTAACACCTTCCTTGACAATTTATCCGTAAGTAATGTTATTCATCGCAATTAGTAATATTGTCTTGCTCTGTCCCATACTTTCTAGCTTCCTCCTAATAAGACTCACATTCTTTTTTCAACAGATGAGGTTCAAGTTGGATCCGAAAGATGATGCAACTAAACAAGCATGCACTCATGTTTTTCAGTCTGCTCTACGACAGTATCGGTACCACCTTAGAAAATCTCACTTTGAAGGCAAGGCTAACAATGAAATCGCCCAAACATCTCGAGTGGAATATATTACAGATGAAGACTGGACAGCCCTCGTTAAACACTAGTCTGATCCAAAGTATCAGGTAGGCTATATGTATTTGATCAGACCACATATTGAACTTGTATTTATGTATGTTCCTTACAAGTGTATCTTCTTCTAGGATAACTGTTTGAAGAACAAGACCAACCGTTCTAAAGTGAAATTCCAACAGACAACATGATCTCGTAGCTATATTGCACACTGCGAGGCTCTTGTAAATAGCTGCTACTTCCTTCTTTTTTCTGTGCCATATTATCGTATCTATATTGACTTGTTCCAAATATAGAGGAAAGCCCCTGCGGACCCAAAAAACCCTGAACCGAATGCAGTGCAAATCTTCAAGGATTGCCACACCAACAAGATGAAGGGCATGAGCACACCAGTTCAAGCCGTTGTTGTAAGTCCTTACTCCTCCTGCCTTTGAACTGATTGGTACTGTGATGTGTTCATTTAACTACTTGGTTTGGAGCCAGTGTCAGTTACTCTGTTCACTTTTATACACAGTTGTCTTAACGTATCGTTTCACCTTACATGGTTTAAAAGAGATGAAGGATATTCTTTTGGACTTGATCTGTAATCTAGTTGTTATGTTCACGTGCGCACACAATGATAAAATAGCCTGTTTGTTTTATATCTGTTTGCCCATGATATGAATGATGTCATACTATGTTCATCCTACTTTAAACCATGTCTCTTTATCCTTAGATGTCAACGAATGTGAGGAAATAGACAATACAGTAGGCATGCTACATGGACATATGTTCCGAAAGTGATTTTATTATGTAGTTGGCACTACAATACATGCTAATGTATTACAGTAGTTCACCAAAATAAGTTATGTATAAACGTGTAACCTACTTTCTTTGTTTTTGTCTCATTAGTAACTTATCTGGTACACTAATCTACAACTTCAAACTTTCAGGAAGCTATGGAACAAATGATTGAACAGCCACAACCACCTGAAGGTGATGAGGCTACCACAGGCACAATGTCACCTCTTGCTGCAGTGCGTCGGTATCTCTCCACTAACAGTGCAAAAAGCACCTTCCTGCGTAATTCTGGGTTGGTTGTCAAGGTAACCTCGTCCAAATCGCCTACTGAACAAAATCTTCCTGCTAGATAGAGTGATATATCTGTGCTCCAGACACAAGTCCAATCCCTAATGGACGTCGTTTTGGAAACAAGAATAGTGGTTGACAAATGTCATCAAGATATGAATGGTTTTGAAACCAGACTATCAGACATTCGCTTCGTTGTTCAAGATCAATGGCGGAAAAAAATTGAAGATCGTGCAGCTCCATCAGATCCTACAGCCTGAAACATTAGCACTCAGGTCAAATGATCTGTGCTTCTATACATCTGATGGTGCTTCTATCTGCAAGGACTATAAACTTTATGCCAACAGGCCTTTTGTTGTATGGTTGGAATTTATTTTGTTGTGATACAACATTTATGATGCTGCCAAAGGCTACAGTAATTACGACGCTATTTTTGTATAGTGTAGGTTTATCTTAGTAATGTATTCGGTCGAAAGCTTCGTAGGAGCCCAACATGCCAACATTCGTCGGGCCCATTCCAATTGGGCTAAAAACGAGTATGGGCTGAAATTTGCATGTAGCCCACTAAAAATATCTGGGCCTAAATCAGCATAAGCTTTCATATTTTTCTGGTAGGCCTGTGCCCATAGTGGGCCTTTAACAGGCCTAAACATAATTTGGGCCCTCATTAACAATAGGCCGTTTACAGGTGTAAATATCTCGAGCCCATAAAAACATGGGCCTTTAATAGACCGAAAGTGAGATTGGGCCCTGATTGTGCCAAATAACCCACTGGTCTTAGCAGGCCGAAATGGTGGCCCATTTACGATGCGGATCTTTCACAGGTCGAAATTTGGACGGGCCGTAAATGCGCCGACCTAATACATGGGCCTTTAACAGGACGGAGTTCGGTCGGGCTAGATTATCTTCATTTTTATATGGGTCGTTAATGGGCCCGATGTGACGTTGGGCCACATATGGCCCATGAATTTCGTCCGATGTTAAGAGGCCGAAAATCACAATAGGCCGAAAGTGGCCCAAATCTATAGTGGGCCTCTAACAGGACGAATGTCAGACATGGCCAAATATGACCCAAATCCTTCACGGTCGTTTATGGGCCGAAAGTTTCAATGGCCTGTAAATGGGCCCAAATGAAGCAGGACCTTTAACAGGCCGGAAATACACCGGGCCGTAATTCGGCCCATATACTTAGCGGACTGTTAACGGGCCAGAAGTGACCATGGGCCGCGATGATGACAAGTTTAGGACAGGCCGTTGATGGGCCGATTTGACACTAGCCGTACGGGCCTTAACTAAGAATGTTGGGCCTTTAGCTGGGCCGGCCCATTATGGTCTGCAAAATCTTGTGGGCCTTTAGCTGGGCTGGCCCATTGTGGTCCGCTAAATCTTGTGGGCCTTTAGCTGGGCCGGCCCATTATGGTCTGCAAAATCTTGTGGGCCTTTAGCTGGGCCGGACCATTATGGTCCGCTAAATCTTGTGGGCCTTTAGTTGGGCCGACCCATTTAAACTTTATGGGCCACTTTTGGGCCTGTCCACGTGTCAACATATCATAGGCCCATCTCGACCGTTGGATGAGTGACACCTGTGCCAACGCGAAGCCGACGCGTGGTTCCGTCGGCCAATGAGAATTTTACACATGGAAAATCGGCATTGGTCGTGGCTGTTAGCGGGTTATCGGATCCAAAACCGGACCCGATAGCTTAACGGCGTCCCGTTACGGTGGATGCCACGTGTTGGTCACCCTTGACGAAAGCACTTCTATGACGCGCGATTTATCGTCATGGAAGTGGACACTTTCGTGATGATAATTTTGGTAATGTCATGGAACACTTCTACGACAGCACAGGTATGACTATCTTGATTCTGTCATAAAATCGTCATGGATGTACATGCATGACAAAAAAACGCGACCTACTGTGACAAACATCTATCATCACGGAAGTGTATTTTTTTGTAGTGATGGTTCTTGTTCTCTACCTGCATCACATTCTACATGCTGCTTTGCTATGTGACTCAAGGACCAAACCTATTTTGACTCACACTCTAGAAGATCCTTCTTGGAAATTGATGTCAAAGGGGGAGAGAGAGCTCACATCAAAGGTTAATCACATCAAAAGGGGGAGAGAGATAATCACATCAAAGGGAGAGAGACCCCAGATGCTTGGTATTCAAGAGGAGAGAAGTCACATGTCTTTAAGAGGGGAAAGACATGTTAGTTTGTGTTATGATTATCGTGCTTTGATTTTCTTTTCCCTATGTTCTCCCATTATCCAATATAAGATTCAGGGGGAGAAAGACTTCTAACTGAAGGAAATCTTTGAATTCATTGCACATCTTTACCTTTGGGGACATGTCTATATCTAATAGGAGTACCTGGTACTCACTCTCTACATGTCATCCCAATCTTGATTCTCTTGTGGTTTCCTGCTCTTGCTTTGTTTGGTAGATGTTTCTATGTTATCTAACCTTGTTTACTCAGGTTCATCTCTTCCAAAGCCAGCTCAAGACCACAAGGTAAGTATATGCATCACACTCATGTCCATGATGATCTCTTGCTGATGTACATATTGTTTGCAGGGACTCATGAACATGAAGGTATTTTCTTAGTATCTACACCATTTTCTCTGATGCATATAGCCAAGATACATGTAACACATTGCTTGCTCTGTCATGCTTATGTAGTCACATGCTCTCACATTCTATATTTACATGATTGCATACATGTAGGGGGAGCCTATGCATGTTACATGTCTCTCCAAAGCTTTACTTGCTATTCTCTATATCTTTATCTAAAGCTTTGATGTATGTTGTCATCAATTACCAAAAAGGGGGAGATTGAAAGCACAAGTGCTCCCTGGGTGATTTTGGTAATTAATGTCAACATATCTTTTGTTGGTCTAATACTTTTATCTAGTATATTTCAGATGAGTTCAACAGTGGAGTGGCGTGGACAAGAGGATGTGGAACCCCTTAAAGATGCTAAGGAAAGAAGATTGGCAAAAGCTCAAAAGCTCAAGACTCTACATTTTCATTTTAGTGATCCAAGATCACATTGAGTCCATAGGAAAAGCCAATACTATTAAAAGGGGATGAGGTGTTGCTTAATGGCTTGCTTGCTCAAAGTGCTTAGTGATATGCTCAAAAGCCCTCAACCACTTTCTCATATCGACATATGTCCCAAACCAAAAGTCAAACTCGGCCCCACAGAAATTATCTATCCGGCGCCACCGAGTTCACTTGACATAGCCACTGCCAGAAACCCTAGTCAATTCGGTCCTACCGATCGGATCCCGGTCTCACCGAGATGGGCTTGCAAACTCTCTGGTTCCTGTTGCAATAATTTCGGTCTCGCCGAGATATGTTATCGGTCTCACCGAGTTTGTTTGACCAACTCTCTGGTTAGCTTATTACCAAAATCGGTCCCGCCGAGTTTGTGTAATCGGTCAAACCGAGATGAGGTTTTACCCTAACCCTAGCACATCGGTCTCACCGAGTTGATCATATCGGTCCCACCGAAAAGCCTAACGGTCACATTTTGAACTAAATCGGTCTGACCGAGTTTCATGATTCGGTCCCACCGAGTTTGGTGAATTGTGTGTAACGGTTAGATTTTGTGTGGAGGCTATATATACCCCTCCACCCACTCTTCATTTGTGGAGAAAGCCATTAGAACGTGCCTACACTTCCAGCATACATTTTCTGAGAGAGAACCACCTACTCATGTGTTAAAATAAGACCAAGATATTCCATTCCAACCACAAGAATCTTGATCTCTAGCCTTCCTCAAGTTGCTTTCCACTCAAATCTTCTTTCCACCAAATCCAAATCCGTGAGAGAGAGTTGAGTGTTGGGGAGACTATCATTTGAAGCACAAGAGCAAGGAGTTCATCATCAACACACCATGTATTACCTTTTGGAGGGTGGTGTCTCCTAGATTGGTTAGGTGTCACTTGGGAGCCTCCGTCAAGATTGTGGAGTTGAACCAAGGAGTTTGTACGGGCAAGGAGATCGCCTACTTCGTGAAGATCTACCCTAGTGAGGCAAGTCCTTCGTGGGCGATGGCCATGATGGGATAGACAAGGTTGCTTCTTCGTGGACCATTCATGGGTGGAGCCCTCCGTGGACTCGCACAACTGTTACCCTCTGTGGGTTGAAGTCTCCATCAACGTGGATGTACGATAGCAATGAGTCGACCTTCTGGGCCTTGGGCCTAGTCCTCTGTCTGACCCACCGTCGGGGCCATTAGTGAGTCGCCAGGGTCGTGAGTCGTCAGACCAGTGAGCCGCCAGACTCGTGAGTCGCCGATCCTCCGGCGGGTTACCAATGAAACGCTAAATCCCAGCCGGGTCATACCGCAGGGTATATCCCCGACATTAGCCCCCAGTTTAATTTGGATTTATCCATGTTAAACTGATCCTGCAAAATAACTCAAGAACAAATTTGATAGGTTGTGCTCTGGATTAAAAAAATTCTGAGCCGGCACCTGATCATCCTTAAGTCCTTGTCATTTCCTCCTTCTGGAAAGTCCGGGTCAATAGACCAACTTCATAGTCAATTTTCTTGTAGCAGAAATATTGTAAAAAAGAATCCATTTGTGTCGGCCTTCAATGCTCTGACTTGACAGAAATATTGGTCTTGAAATATTCCTCTGATTTTCAGCCGACTTAAAGATGTAGAACTTGCCGGTTGATCATTGCCAAAATATCCGGTTTGTAAATATTGATAGCACCGGGTCATAATTGTTGCTCACACCAAGCTTGAAAGTGTACCTCCCTTATATGCATATCACTTGTAGCCCCCAAGTCTTAAGAAGGGAGCGTAGTAACAGCTTAAGACTTGCTTCAATATAAATGTTGCAACCTTGAAGAAATCCAGGTTGCTCATCTCAGTCACTAGTCAAAACTGAATATACCACATATGTAGCCCCCAAGTGCCGGGTTGTCATGCTTGCAGCAACCCGGGACTTGTAATTGCCTTATGCTCATAAAAACTTCAACCAGTTTAGCCCCCAAGGGCCGGGTCGTTATGCAATAATGAGCAAGGACTTGTAGATATGATCATGTAGACTTGAGCAGCGATGTGTAGCCCCCAAGGGCCGGCTCAGTAAACTAATACTGAGCTGGGACTTTATATATACTTCATTGAAAATAACATCATATGATGTAACCCCCACCATGGGGCTTGAACCCACGTCCACAAGGTTAAGAGCCTTGTGCTCTACCAACTGAGAAGTGGATCCTTCAATATAATGGATTAAGGCTTGTGTACTTTGAATTTTTGACAGGAGCAATTGGTAGCCCCCAAGGGCCGGCTCATTACGATGTGATGAGTCGTGTCTTCAATAAGCAAGTAAAAAATGATCTAGCATTAGCTCCCAAGTGCCATGGTGCATGCTGGCAGTGACATGGGACTTGCGTATTTGATGTAATCTCAATCTGAATAATGTAGCCCCCAAGTGCCGGGTCGTAAGCCTGCAGTGACTCGGGACTATTCCTTCCATTGTAGAATAAATCATATCCATTGATAAATAATAGCCATTGCTTTGAAGCGGCTTTGAAAACCTCAATCGTAATACTGTTTATTGATAACCATAATAAAAAATCCAGCCAAGTTTGGCTATTAAAGATTTGAATACCTTATCGGTTAACAAGTAAATCCGGAGTTTAAATACTCGGTGGCTCTTGGCCGATGGCGACTTAATGCACATCCATTGTAATCCGGAACTTTTGTAACCCGGCGGCTTATAGCCTTTGTGAAAATCAATAATTGATAACCCCATCCATGGTGGCTCATAGTCATGTCCAGTTTTTGAAAAGATCACTTGGGCGGCTCATAGCCTCCATAAACTCAATATTGAGCAATATAACCCGGAGTTGGATAACTCGGAAATATCTTCAGATCGCGCGATGATGGGTTTAAACACAATGATTCATATGAGCAATAGCAGTATTCTTACTTATGTGTAAAGCTCTGCATGTTCTGCACAAAGTTTAAACAACATATGCCCTGGCGACTCAACGTCAAAAACCATGGCGGGTAACAACCCAAACATAATATAGTCTTATGCAATTATGGAAAAGACTAAAATTAAGGCCATTCAATCCAAAATATACTAACAACTTAAAGTCCAAAGCCAGGGCGGTTTATTAAAACCAAAATATTCATACCATTATTGAAAGACATACCTGAAGATTAATACCATGGTGATGCCTTGATAATTATAATCCGGGGCCAGTATCAACCCGGAATCATGAAATGTCATCGTCTTAATTGCTCAAGGCAAAATATCCTGGCGACTTAAAGTCTGCCATCAGGGCGGGTTATCAAACCCAAATATGCTCAATGATGAGCCATATAATCAAGGCTACATGGCCTGTGAAATCAGTTCATACTGCCGACTTACAATGCCATACGCAGTGAGGGTGACAGCCCAAAAACTTAGAGCACATAACTCCAAGTGCACAATCACAATATACTGGCGACTTAACGTCCAAAGCCAGACCGGGTTATCAAAAACCACGGATATACTCAAATATGAGCCATAGAGATTATGGCGACATGGCCTGAATCGTTTTAAACCATATGTCAAGATGGTACAAAGATGAACCCCAAAATGTTCAAATAATAAATCAGAAAAACAAGGCTTTCATAGGCCGCCAAGCCTAAATCTCAAGTGCTTTCATGGGCCGCACAGCCGCTGAGTTAAACCTTCATGCAAACCTTATAAGTCGGGCCTCACATGACCAATCGTCGTTTTAACTTTGACAAGTTCAGGGTCTGTATAAGATTGACTGTCAAAAGTACGGCGGGCCATTCCAGGATTACCTGGGCGGAGTGGCAGACTTAAAAAGGCAGGATAACCCGGGTTTTTAGGTGAATACACCTAGCTTCCAAGCCTGAAGGGTTATGTTCTCTTTGGAGAATACACCTATGTTTGAACAGAATAACCCGAAAAGTTTTGGTGAATACACCTGGCATTCCAAGCCTGAAAGGTTATGTTCTCTTTGGTGAATACACCTCCGTTCGAACAGATAACCTGGAAACTTTGGTGAATACACCTGGTGTTCCAAGCCAGTCAAGAGGGTAGTGATGCTATGTTCTCTTTGGTGAATACACCTATGTTTGAACAGGAAGCCCCCAAGTGATGTTTACAGTCCAGACTGTAAGCCGGATCAAAGGGTAGTCATAGCTATGCTCGTTGAGGAGGAAGCCCCCAAATAACCAATGATGTGATAAGCCCGTAAGGCAGGATACCCATGTTTGAACCGCGCATCATGGCAGCAGGTTCTCTTTGGCAACCTTTAATTTTTCTCAGAACTCGAACTTGCGAGAGATGAATTCTTTTTGAACCGGAATTTCAAACCGGATATTGAGAGCTTCAAAGCTTTGTGAGAGACATATTTACCTTGAGCCGGATTTTAAACCGGAATGCTTCATTTTAAGCCGGAAATTTTCTGACGGCCTTTAAATTTTCATCAATATAACAGCAACCTCCGGGACCGGGTTATTTTTTCCTTCCAATGACCCGGAGTTCTTGAATTTACTGAAACCGGCCAATTCTGCCAAGTCATGTTATTGTAGCCCCCGAGTCTCAAGACAACTTGAGGAGTTGGCTTGAGATTCTTCATATTTAACCATGATGGTATGAGTCCTTCAGCAGCTCAGTGATATAACAGTCCCATTTGCAGTAGATAACTTGTCCTGCATTGGAGAAACTTGCAAGCCACAGTAATCGCTCTTTTAAAGAAAGCAATATGTAATATAAAAATATACTGGATGGATTTCACTTGATACGCCAGGCCAGTAGTTATCCATCGCGGAGTTGATGATCACCACGATGAAGCTGAAATCAATCATGGCCAAGTCGGCCGCGAGAGCAGACAGATGAGCCGGCCACGGCGTTGTAACCCAGCACGGGCGGGTGAGTCAATCGCAGGCGCAGTAAGTTGCGTGGACGGGCGAGTCAATCACAGGCTAAACCGCAGGGGCAGCGGCTTAAACACATCTATTGAACGGCTCGTGCACATAGGCATGGTCCCGGTGAGTCGATGTAGACCGGGCTGCAGGGGTTGGGACTTGCGCACGCCGGTGCAACATCATGCACTACAAAAAAAAATACACTTCCGTGATGATACGTGTTTGTAACAGTAGGTCACATTTTCTGTCATGCATGTACATCCATGAAAAATTTATGACAGAATCAAGATAGTCATACCTATGCTGTCGTAGAAGTGTTCCATGACATTACCAAAATTATCATCACGGAAGTGTCCACTTCCATGACGATAAATTGCGCGTCACAGAAGTGCTTTCGTCAAGGGTGACCGACACATGGCATCCACCGTAACGGAACACCGTTAAGCTATCGGGTCTGGTTTTGGATCTGATAACCCGTTAACAGCCCCGACCAATGGGGATTTTTCATGTGTAAAATCATCATTGGCTGGAGGAAACACGTGTCGGCTCACCGTTGGGACAGATGTCATCCACTCATTGTACCCAAAGCGCCTATGATACGTCGACACGTGGCACGGCCCAACAGAGGCCCATTCCTGTGAAAAGGCCGGCCTGTTTGACTTGGTCAAAAGGTGGCGGCCCGGCCCACGGCAAGCCTGTTAACGGCATGTTCGCATATAGCCCATTTACAGCCCGCTAACCCAGGGCCCGTTTACGGCCTATCCGAATTAGGTCCAGTAGCGTCATCTGAGCCGTCCAATATAATTCCAGCCCGTTTTAACTTCCGGCCCATGTATGGCCCGTGACGTATTTCGGCCCATATGAGTCCCTTTGTAACTCTTGGCCCATTAATGGCCCGTGGTGAAACGGCCCGTAATGAACAGTGTATCGCTTTATACCCATTAGCGGCCCATTATTCCATTGGGTCATTTCCAGCCCGTGTTACCTTTCGGCCTTTTGAGGGCCCATTTATTCTTGTGCTCATTTCCAGCATTCGGTTACTTACGGCCCGTTACTGGCCTTTTCTTCTTGTGGGCCAAATTCAGCCCGTGGATACAGTCGGCCCGTTTGCGGCCCATTAATCTGTTGGGCCATTTTCATAGCATCATCAAATACGGCCTATTAACGGCCCGTTATGTCGGATGTGGGGTTTCGGCAAACCCTTAAGGTTTGAACACTGGGGTGCGCACGAGGTCTTTCCCTCCTACCGATCTACGCCCTAGCTCGCTAAGATCTCGTGGACGAACTCGACGAACTCGCAACACAAAGAGACACGGGATTTATACTCGTTCGGTCCACCGTGGGGGTGTAATACCCTACTCTAGTGTGGTGGTGGTGGATTTCCTCTTGGGCTGATGATGAACAGTACAGAAGGAAGAACAGCCTCCTGAGGTTGAGGTGTTCTTGTGCTTGGTGACTTAGCGGGTGAGAGCTGGATGAACTGCCCGATCCGTTCTCAGATGGGATCCAGCCGAGATCAGATCAGATCAAGCTGAGATCCAGCCGAGATGATCCCTCCCCTACTGTGGTGGCTAGTTCTACTTATATAGGCCCTGGTCCTCTTCCCAAATATTGAGCGGGAAGGGAGCCAACAACGGCGGGCAAATTTGAAGGGGGACAGCTAGTACAAGCTATCCTGACAAAAGCGGTCTTCGCCTGCGAAAGGCTCTGGTGGTGGCGCCGTCTTGGGCTCCACGATGACCTCCGTCTTGCCGTCCTCCTGGTCTTGGTCTCGTTGCACCAATATAGCAACATTTGCCTGATGCCTCGGTACTCCTCGCCTGCGCTGGCCTCCTTAGCAACAAAGAGGAAACAAGGACTCTACGCGCGCTGGCGCCCGCCTGGTGTCGATCGTCATGGCTCACGTCACGAGAGCCTCGTGAGGTTCACCCCGCCTTGATATCTCCGCTCCTTGTGAGCCTGCCTGACTAGGCCACTCCTGAGGAGGTCTTGCGTCATCCACCTCACGAGGCTTGGCCCCTCGCGAGGGTCTTGGATGCCTTGTTGATGAAGATGGGTCATACGGCCTGCTGGCTTAGCCACGCCGTGGGCCGCAGGCAGGCAAGTCTGGGGACCCCTGTTCCCAGGATGCTGACAGTAGCCCCCGGGCCCAAGGTGCGCTCGGGCTTGGCTTCACGGCGAAGCCATGGGTCAAGTACGGAGCACCGCGGGCCCCAAAAGCCTGCGGCCTCGGTTGACCCGTGGCGGTTGATTGGACGTGGGCATCTTCGCTTCCCACGCCGCCTCGGCAACTGCTTGACCTGACAAAAGACTGGCGCAGGCAGCACTTGCCTTCATTGCTTCTTCCTCGCCTCACTCCAGATCCCCTTTCTTGCTCCTCGCCATCGCTACCTCCAGATCCGCTCCAATCTCATCCTGCACCCGCAATCCATGGCGCCGCGCAAGGTCAAGACTTCCTCAGCACCGGCTTGGTATGAGCCGTCCCTCGAGGCGCCCACCGTCCCGGAGAAGAGCCTCGCCTCCGTGCGCCTGCTGACGGCGGGCGAGAGCAATGAGTGGGGGGAGACCGAGCTCCGGCTTGCCTCCGATGTGCCGGAGCTCGAGGACAGCACCTTCCTCCCCTTCTTCTCGAGCAGCGTCGCTGTCGGGTTGGTTCCTCCCTTCTCAGATTTCTTTTATGAAGTCCTCGATCACTACGGGCTGCAGGTGTTGCATCTTCATCCCAACTCTGTCCTCCTCCTGTCCATCTTCGCCTACTACTGTGAGGCGTACTTGGGCGTGATGCCGTCCGTGGTGCTCCTGCGCCATTTCTTCTTTCTCCGTGTCAGCGAGGGTCACATCTCCGGATGCGCTAACTTCGTCGCAGCCGGCAAGGCCAACTCGATCTCGAGCACCGGGAAGAGGGCCGACAACATTCGATCCAAATGGGTCATGAAGGACGCCAAGCGCGCCGATCCGCGTCTGGTGTTGCCGACGGTGGCGCCCTCTTCCAACGGGGAGTGGCCCAAGGCGGAGCTTGCCGATGAGCGGGCATCATTAGTGTTGGGGCAGATGGTGACCGACTTGAAGCCGGGCAATGCGAGGGCAGCCAAGGTGACAGGGGTCATGCTCCTGAGGGAGTTCTTGATGCTGCGAGTCGCCCCGCTCCAGGCACGCGCACGCCCCCTGTGGGAGCTTGAAGAAGAGGGAAACAAGGCCCGCCTGAGGCCGGGGGCCCTGCCTGAGGATGAACTGGCCGCTGTTCTGCGCCTCATAGTTGGGGACAACCAGGAGTACCCGCCAAGTGCCTTCGTTCCCCTGTTCCAGCGTAGGGATTGGGAGGAATTCATCGCCTCCAGGCCTACCTTTGACGCGCGTGGGCTGGTGCCGCCGGCGCTCCCAGGAGCCCCTTCGGCACCGAAACTGGTGGAGGTGTCTTCTGATGAGTCCCGCGGGGAAGGGGAAGAGGAGGTGGACTCGGAGAAGACTCTGGAAGAGGTGGGGGAGACTTCCCCTCTGAACAAGGCCGAGATCCTCCGCGCCCTTCCTGATGATGCCGAGGCCGATGCCCGCCAAGGGGAGAGGGAGCAGCCCCTCATCCCGACGAGGAGCAGGTCGTCGCTGGTCCCTCGGGATGCTGCCCCCGTCTCGACGCCGCCTGAAGCTACCTCCAGCCCTTCTGCTGCGCCGTCTTCTGCCCCCGGGATCCGCGCGCCTATTTCCCAGGCTCTGCAACTTTCGGGCTTCAAGCTCCCCAAGCGGAAGGTAGAATACGTCGCGATGGATCGGTAAGTGCCTTGTGCTTCGTCTTGTCCCCGCTTGTTCTTGTTATTTCCTGACGTTCACCCTTGGTTGACCAGGCCGACGCCCTTGGCAAAGAAAAGGAAGGAGGATACGACGGCCGTGCCTCCCTCAGCAGAGAAAGGAGGCAGCAGCGCCCGCATCTCCCTAGCGCGGTCGTCATCGCGGGGCCAAGAGGAACATCGCCGCGTGGAATCAGTCCCCATGGCCCCGTTGGCTCCAGAAGTGTCGGCGCTTGGCGCGGCTGATGAGGTCCCAGCTGCTCCGGAACCCGCGATCTCCCAAGCCCTGGTGACGATGTCGCTTCCTCCCACTGATGCACCTCCGCTCCTTGGTTCTTCTGGTCCTGCTGCTGCTCTGGAACATGCTCTTTCGGAGATGACCCAGCTGCAGGCGGATCTCCTGAGCGCGGACCCACGCCTTGTGGCCGGGCGCCTGGAGCTGGCCTCAGGCTGGCTCCACTCCGACTTGGCTGTTCGTGCGGCGCTGGGCCAGGCCACTGTGGCTTCTAAGAAGGAGAAGCAGAGTGCCGCCAACGCCGCAGCCGATCGTGAGACGGTGTTGAAAGACACCAAGGCCGCCCGTGACCGCTCCCAGGTGCTGGAGGATGAGTTGCAAAGCCTGTGCGACAAGTACGCCGAAGAAACGCACTGCCATCAAGCGAAGGAGGAGGAAATGAAGGCCCAGGAGGATGCCATCAAGAACCGTGATGCTGAGCTAGCGGAGTCGGGGAGGATGTAGGCCGCCGAGCGCAATCGGTTGGAAGAGCTGGAGCAGAAGGCGATGGCGAGGGAGGCCGATCTCGATGCCAAGGCATGAGTCTTGACCAAAGACCGCGCGGCCTTTGCCGACCTCGAGAAGAGATCTCGCGAGGCACGGAAGACGCTCTATGAGCACGGCCTGGAGAAGTCGCTGGCCACTGACGAGGACGGCCACGCCCGGCTGCTTCCTCTCTTGGTGGAGGCGCTCGAGGAAGTCGTTGATGGCGTTGGTCCCATGGTAGAGGCGGAAGCTCGTGTCCTGTCTTCAACTGCATTGACCCGCGTCTTTAGCCACCAGCACCTTCGTGACCCCAACGCTTGTCTTGACGAGCTGCTGGAGCCTATGGCCGAAGATCAATACGAGGACGCCACCGCAGCCATGCAAGGTCAAGTGGAGGCCTTGCTGAAGAAGTTCCGCGGCTTTGTCTCCGCTCCTCTGTCCAGCGATGTCGCCGATCCTGCGGCTGGTGGTGAAGGTGAAGACAACGTCGCTCATGAAGTAGCACCTTCTGCAGGTGATGGCGGTGCCCGGGAGTGACCTGCAGCTATTCTCCCGTTTTGTTCCTGCAAAATGCATTAGGCCTTGTGGAGGCATTTAGACTTTTCATTTGGCATCGTGAGAACAATGTGTTTGTAATATTTTCTTCGAGATTTTGTGATTTCCTTCCTATTTGCTTTGCGTTCTGCGTCGGCAGAGCCCGGCCCCGCGCATACCTCTACCGCCGTTGGGCCGACCGGAGACCAGGACGGACCAAGGAGTGAGGGGCTACGTGACCCGTTAGGCTCCTGAGTTGCGATGCTCAGGAGTCCCCCTTGACGCGCAAACAGCTTATAGGGATAGTTCGCGAGGATAGATGAATGTTCTACATCGGCAGAGCCCGGCCCCGCGCATACCTCAACCGCCATTGGGCCGACCGGAGACCAGGACGGACCAAGGAGTGAGGGGCTACATGACCAGTTAGGCTCTTGAGTCGCGATGCTCAGGAGTCCCCCTTGACGTGCAAACAATTTCCATACCTGCCCTCGCCGAGGCCTCGGGAGGGGCGCGCGACGCCCGGGTCCGGGAGACCTGGTTGGGTGGCGTGCGCTTGGGTGCGACCCGAGCGCAGCCCCCGTGCCCAGCCCCCTCGCGTGGCTCTCCCGAGGGGAGGCGTTGCGGTGAGGCTGGACGCTGAGCTCTGGGCTCCCTGAGGTTGGTACGACCGTGGGGCCGCCCTCAGTTGTTTATCACCAGCGCGGAGCATAGTGCTTCCGCTTGTGCATGGGCATAGCCGCTCCTTGGCAGTGTCGACGGCCAGCGCGGAGCATGGTGCTTCCACTTGTGCGTGGGATGGGGCCCCCCTCCGGGAGGAGCCCCTGGGGCGTGTACAGCCCCGCCCTGACACGTGGCTTGCACAACAGGGCTGCGAGGTGTATCTGGGCACTCGTGAGCCAGCGCGGGACTCACGAGGCCCTACCTCAAGGCGGGTTGCGCCTGGTCTTGAGTCTTGGTGACTGTGTGTTCCTGCAAGGTGGTTAGGTGCAAGCACTCTACGTCCTCAGGTCCCGGCCCTCGAGCGAGCTCAGCCGCCGCTGGTATGCCAGGTCGCGATGCCGTGGTCAAGGCCAGGGGGTGAGGGCTGGAGAGCTAGTAAGAGCTTCTGAGTCGCGATGCTCAGGAGCCCCCCTTTTAACACGCAAGCGAATTGCACAGGGTGAACGGACCCGTGGCGGGTGGCGATCGAGCAGGCGATAACCGTAAGCACGTTAATCATGGAAAGCAATTCAACTTGGGTAAATGCAGGAAGATACATGCCACTGGGTCCGGCCCGAGCGGCTTGGGGATGATGCAGCCCAAGGGGCGCCCCCAGCAAGGTAAGCTAAAGTCATAAGCAAAAGGGATACATGCCGCAGGGACGGACCCACGCGGCCTGGGAATAATGCAGCCCGAGGGGCGCTCCTAGCTAAACGAGCTTGGAAGATGTCACCTGGTTCTATAGACGAAGTAGAGTTGGTGCAGCTGAAGGCGTACGTTGAAGAAATGACTGCTCATGAGCCACCGTAGCCTTGAGCCTCGGGAGGCTCTGGGGGCTCGGGAGGTTCCCTGAAGACCGTCTCCATTTCCTCCAGGACGGCATGGTACCTGGCCTCCTGAGCCGCCAGGACACGCCGCATGTTGCGGTGATAGGCTGACGGCACGCTCGGCAAGCCGAAGGGCATGCGAACGTAGCTATGTGGCGGACCCTCGCAGCGGCCCACACCCGAAGGCCAGAAGCGCTCCTGAGATGCGGCCCTGTTGAGCCCGGGGACATCGATGCAGACACGCAGCCCTGCATCCTCGCCAGGATGGGGAGCTGCGCCTCGTGAGCGGCTGTCGCCGCGCATGGCTCTTGCGTCTTGCAGTTCCTGAGTGGTCTTGGTGATGAACTCCAGAGTGGTGGGCACTCCTTGCCCTGTGCTCTCCTGAGGGACACGTGCCGCGAAGCAAGCCTCCAAGTGGTGCCCAAACGCCTCCCTCGTGAGGTTGGCAAGGTCTGAGGCCCTCCAGAAGAGAGCCCCCGAGCCCTGTCCGAGGAGGGCACCGGGCACGCCTTCCTATGCAATGGACGGAGGCGCTCCTGGGACGGACGCTGATCCTGATGAGGCTCCTGCCGCGTCGCCATCCTCCTGAGGTCCTGTGCGGCGCAGCTGCTTCTTCATGGGGATGGCCTCCGGAGGGCCTTCACTTCTGGTGTCGGGGTCGTCGATTGCTGCAGCTTGGAAGGCGCGCTCAAGGGAGCACACCGCATCTCTCTCTTCACACGGGACCGTGATAATTCCTCCGCTTCCTGGCATCTTGAGGACGTTGTAGCCGTGATGGGTGACTGCCATGAACTTGGCCAGAGCCGGATACCCGAGGATGGTGTTGTACGGCAGGCGGATGCGCGACGTCGAAGTCGATGAGCTCGGTGCGGTAGTTCTTGCATTCTCCGAAGGTGACAGGCAGGCGGACTTGCCCTATCGGTGTGGTGGAACCGTCGGTCACTCCTGAGAAAGGTTTGGTAGGCTGGAGCTGCTCGTATGGCACTTGGAGGTTGTCGAACGTGTCGATGGACAGGACGTTGAGCCCTGCGCCGCCGTCAATGAGGGTCTTGGTAACCTGCACATTGATGATGACTGGGGAGCACAACATCGGGAGGGCACCGGCGGTGGCCGCACTTGAGCTGATCTGCCGAGTTGAAAGTGATGGCGCATTGGGACCACTTGAGCGGGTGCGTGGCCTCGAGCTTGGGGAGCACCGCGTTCACCTCGCGAGCAAACTGCTTGAAGATTCGCCGAGAGGCTGGGGCCTGGGCGGCGCCCAAGATGCAGGCGATTGCGCGCGGCTCCTGCAAGCCCCCAACCCCCTCGTCCTGTTGGTGGTCGTCGTTCCTTCTTGGTGGCGGCAGCGGGGGAAGACCGTCGTTACCTTGGGGGCGATCCTCACGAGGTTGGTCCCTCCAGGCCCCCTCGCGAGGATGGTCCTGCCAGCGGTCCTCACGAGGCATGTCGCGCCATTCCTGGCGCGGACCACGGTCGTCCCAGCGTCCGCCTCGACGTCCTCCTCCACGGCCGTAGCCCCGGTCGCTGCGCTCGGGGCGTCGACCGAAGTGTCCTTCTCGTATGGCTCTGAGCTCTTGACAGTCGCTGGTGTTGTGGGTGTTCAGGTAGTGGAAGGCGCAGAACGGTCGGCTGTTCTTCAATGACTCGGGCTGATCTCTGCCCCGCTTGGTGTCGGGCTCCGCTGCTAGCACCGCTGCCTCCTTGCGCTTCACGTCCTTGGCCTTGGCTTTCTTCTCCTCTGTGCCCGCGGCTGGCAGCTCAAGGAGAGAGAGGCGCCCTCCTCAGCTCTTGCGCACTTGGTCGCCAGGTTGAACAGCTCCTGGGATGTGCAGATCTCCTCATGGATAGCGAGCTCTTCCTTCATCTTGACATCGCGGACGCCGTCAGAGGACGCGGAGATGGTGGCCTCATCCGTGACCTTGGGGATCTTGAGGCGGGTGTTGTTGAAGCGCTGGATGTACTTCTGGAGGGTCTCTCCTGGTTGTTGCTTGATGCGGCGCAGGTCACCCGCAGCCGGAGGGCGGTCGCAAGTGCCCTGGAAGTGGGCGACGAAGCGGTCGCGCATCTCGTCCCAGGAGGAGATCGAGCCATACTGCAGGTTCAGGAGCCAGGAGCGGGCTCCATCCTTGAGAGCCATGGGAAACCAGTTCGCCATGACTTTCTCATCGCCGTTGGCCGCTTCGATGCTCATCTCATAGAGCTGCAGGAACTCCGAGGGGTCGGCGGTGCCGTCGTAGCGAGGTGGCAGATCCAGCTTGAACTTGCCTGGCCAGGCGACGCTACGCAGCTCGGGGGTGAAGGCACGGCAGCCGACCGTGGTTGCTGGGGCCCGCTTCTGAGGTGGAGCTTGGTCTTGATGAGGTCCGCGTGGCGCCGCCGCGGGTGGTGCGCGGTCTTGACGAGGCGGCGCGGGAAGCGCGGGTGCAGCTTCTCGCGGCCGAGGGATTTCTTGGCAGCTTCTCTCTTCGCCCGCGGGCACCGGGCGTGGTGGATCATGCTGTGGGGCCGCGCGCCTTTGTGCCAAGGCACCATCTTGGGGCAGAGGTGGTGGAGGCGCGCCCTGAGCCTCATCGCCCGTGGCTGGTTGAGGGTGAGGTAGAGAGAGGGACGGCACCGGAGAGCCCCCTGCGGCATGGACGAGCTCGGCGACGCGGTCGAGCCACTCCTCGTAGAGGTCGTCGACGGGGCGGTAGCGCAGGAATTCGTTCGCGGCGAGGAGTGCGGCCCGCGCCTCCATGGGAGCGCGGCGAGCGTGAGACGAGGAACCGACTGGGGTCAGCGATGGAGTGGCGGTGCGGCCGTCCTGCCGCACCGAAGGATGCAGCGAGGACGCCTGCTGCTCGTTCCCCGCCGGGCCGGTGGCAGCATTGGCGGCGGGAGATGGAGAACGACGAGGTGGCCTGCCGACAGGAGCCGTCTGAGCGACGCGGGCGGTGAGGGCAGCCCGACGCTCAGCTCGAGCACGGCGAGCGTCCGCCATGGAGACGACGGAGCGGCGGAGCGACGAACTGATGGAAGGGAAGCTACGGCGCACCCCTACCTGGCGCACCAAATGTCGGATGTGGGGTTCCGGCAAACCCTTAAGGTTCGAACACTAGGGTGCGCGCGAAGTCTTTCCCTCCTACCGATCTACGCCCTAGCTCGCTAAGATCTCGCGGACGAACTCGACGAACTCGCAACACAAAGAGACACGGGATTTATACTGGTTCGGGCCACCGTGGTGGTGTAATACCCTACTCCGGTGTGGTGGTGGTGGATTGCCTCTTGGGCTGATGATGAACAGTACAGAGGGAAGAACAGCCTCCTGAGGTTGAGGTGTTCTTGTGCTTGGCGACTTAGCGGGTGAGAGCTGGATGAACTGCCCGATCCGTTCTCAGATGGGATCCAGCCGAGATTAGATCAGATCAAGCTAAGATCCAGCCGAGATGATCCCTCCCCTACTGTGGTGGCTAGTTCTACTTATATAGGCCCTGGTCCTCTTCCCAAATATTGAGCGGGAAGGGAGCCAACAACGGCGGGCAAATTTGAAGGGGGACAGCTAGTACAAGCTATCCTAACAAAAGCGGTCTTCGCCTGCGAAAGGCTCTGGTGGTGACGCCGTCTTGGGCTCCACGATGACCTCCGTCTTGCCGTCCTCCTGGTCTTGGTCTTGTTGCACCAATATAGCAACCTTTGCCTGATGCCTCGGTACTCCTCGCCTGCGCTGGCCTCCTTAGCACCAAAGAGGAAACAAGGATGCTGCGTGCGCTGGCGCCCGCCTGGTGTCGATCGTCATGGCTCACGTCACGAGAGCCTCGTGAGGTTCACCCCGCCTTGATATCTCCGCTCTTCGTGAGCCTGCCTGACTACGCCACTCCTGAGGAGGTCTTGCGTCGTCCGCCTCGCGAGGCTTGGCCCCTCGCGGGGGTCTTGGATGCCTTGTTGATGAAGATGGGTCGTACGGCCTGCTGGCTTAGCCACGCCGTGGGCCGCAGGCAAGCAAGTCTCGGGACCCCCATTCCCAGGACGCCGACACGTTATGGTCAGCCCATAAAACGTACGATTTCCACTCTAACCCGTTTACAGCCCCTTATACGGCCCGTACAAGGCCCATAGATGAGACGGCCCATACAAGGCCCATGGATCCTACGGGACATAGAAGGCCCATTGACCCGACGGCCCATGGAAGGCCCATTGACCCGACGGCCCATAGAAGGCCCATGGGTCCGACAGCCGATAGAAGGCCCATGGATCCGACGGCCATAGAAGGCCATGGATCGTCCGTCCCGTAGATGGCCCATGGATCGTACGGCCTGTGGAGGGCCATGGTCACTACAACGTTTGGGCGAGTTGGCCCCCGTTTGAACGATATAGCATATTCAAAGAATTATCCTACTCTATACTATCACCTCTAAAAAACATACACTATACAATAAAGAGACTAAGGCATAGAAACATAGAATAATCCTACACTATACAATAAAGAAATTACAGCCGATTATACCCACTGGGCATTATGGTTCGGCACCAGTGATAATAAAGCATACATAAACAGCAAATTACATACACTGGGCAAATACAGCTCATACATCATGGACGCCCATCAACATAACTTACCATTTGAACTATAATCTCTTCAGAAAATAGGATTGGCCGGATTTAGATAGCACAAATTTCAGTCTGCAAAATCTCCAATTCCTTCGTTGTTACCTCAGTGTCTTGTTTCATTTTTTGACTCCTGCATCTGATATCTGCATGTCCAGTCTCAACTTGTTGATTGTACATTCAGAGTCATGTACACGTTGTCTTGCCACCTCTAGTTGATGCTCGAGAACATCAGCACATTCCAATTCCAATCCATAATCATTTCGTAACGGCCATGCCGCACTGCTCGCGGATCTTTGTGTTGATGTCACTTCATCCTGAAATGTTTCTGTAAGTACACATGACTAGGGAAAAAATATAGTTACAACAGTGAAGCGAGCAAGACACACTATTTTGTACATGGCAAAACAGGACTAGCAATAATGTTACACGTCATGAAGCATAAGAAGGTGATATTTTAAAAATTATAAAAAAGGTAGTCTGTATAGCCTGCATACAGAAATCTCTCTTAGCTCACTAGAGGAGCATGATGTTGGGGCCCAATCCAAAACACAGACAAGTTACAAATTTAGATAGCACGTTATGTAGAAGTAAGCAAGCAGTTGGCCATTTTGTAGCTCAATTAAAGTCTTAGGGAGCATAATGAATAGCAGAGGGTTTCATACAAACATACTACAGCAAGCAAAACTATGCAATCATTAGCCTAGTATAAACTAGATTGTGAGCCCCATGCAATAATAGTTGGTTAATAGACTTCAAAGCTTCAGGCACACTTCGGCAGAGTAATTAAATGGTAAGGCCTTTAATTATGTCATCTAATAGTTATACAAGTACCCAACATCAGGCATCATTATTTGGGCATCTCATTAACTGAGGACAAATAAAGCAATTGAAAAGAGCAAATTAACTATGCCTGAAACAAACAAGGAATTGAACTGTTGAGTTGGATACAGTGACTTACCTTAACAGGTTGAAGAGGCCCAACGCAGCTCCTACTTCTCTTGCAAGGCTCCTTCCTAACATCTTGTACTTGGAAATCCTCAATCTTATCTTCATTGCACCCCCTCTGCAAGGTGACACAAACTAGTTACTCGTCTCCTTGGAAGATAAATATGCATACTTTCCAGTCTATGAACACAAAAGGATGAGATTATAACAAAACAACACCACATAATGAAACATGCGGCATCTCTTGCACTTGCACACAATGAAATGAGCATTTACTATGTCTGCACTATGTAAAAACTAGGCATACCTTTGAACTGGATCTCCAGGTACTCTTGGAGAGCCTACTTTAGTGTACGGCCAAACCTTTATGTCACCTATGAGTTAGAAAAGGCCCCACTACAGCAGCCCTTAGTGTTTAAATCGTTGACAAGCTCTGTTAGAGTGTTAGGTCAAGAACAACATGTAATCAAAGCAAACAGTCCTAGTATGGCTGGCTGATGCAAACAAGCAATTGAACAGATGTGTGAGCAAATCTTACATATCAAGAAAAGAAGCAAAGAAGGAGGCTTAAAGACCATCACTTGACTGACCAGATTTAAGGGGCATTTAAACATCATGTGCAACGTATGAACTAACATAAACATTGCATATTCCAGATTCTACAATGGAATGCACATGTATTAGGTTATGCCATGTATGATGATGCCTAAATGTACACTATAGCAGGCAGGAGTGATTCATCATTGCACGCACAATTGAATTGCAGGTTAAGGGCCAGTTCTATTCCGCCTTTTCAGGGCTTATTGTCAAAATAAGCCATAAAAGATGTAAAGAAGGCATTTTTGAGTTATGGGCTTGGGCTTAACTAATTTCGCTTTGGAGGGGGGTGTTTCGGGTAGAACCTCACTAAAAATTGAAGGGAAGGGGAATAGTGAAATGACTCTGTTGTCTGCCTATATTACACTCAAAATGCAACTGGTGACGCCCGCGTCACACCTCACCCTCAAGTAGAAACAAACACGCAAGCATTCATTGCCCTGCCCGCTTGCATCTCCTCTCCCCTTTCCCTCTACCTCGATCCCCTGCCTACAGCACTAGGGTTCCTCCAGCAAGCCATCGCCACTGGTCCCATCTGGCCTGGTCCTCGACGATGCTCTGTCCAGCTAGGCTACATGGCCGGTGGGTAGGGGCAAATCTCCCTGGCTGCTCCTCCCTCTAGCGCCGCCCCTCATTCTCATGGTCTCCAGCAACTGCTCCACTGTGGTTCGTCCAACGCACTACTCCGGCAGGCGCTGCACACCTACGGCTGATGCCACACTGCGGCAGAAGGCACCTTATTCCCCCTCCCCACCTCCCAGGTCATGGCCTTAAGGTGCTGTTGAAGGATGAGCTCATCCAACAAGGTGATGATCTCCTCTGATTTTTTGCCAAATTTTCATTCTGATCCACTATACGATGAATTGCTATGAGCTGCTTCTGCTGCTGCTATATGATGCATTGCTATGAGTTGCTCCTGCTGCTATATGATGAATTGCTATGAGCTGCTGCTGCTATATGATGAATTGCTATGAGCTGCTGCTGCTATATGATGAATTGCTATGAGCTTCTGCTGCTGCTATATGATGAGTTGCTATAAGCTGCTCCTGCTGCTGCTGTATGATGAATTGCTATGAGCTGCTCCTGCTGATGCTATATGATGAATTGCTATGAGCTGCTCCTGTTGTTGCTATATGATGAATTGATATGAGCTGCTCCTGCTGCTGCTATATGATGAATTGCTATGAGCTGCTCCTGCTGCTGCTATATGATGAATTGCTATGAGCTGCTGCTGGTATATGATGAATTGCACACTGCTGCTGCTGCTGTTGCTGTATGATGAGTTGCTATGAGCTGCTGCTGCTATATGATGCTTTCAGGTGGTGCTGCTATATGATAATAACCAGCCACTTGGACCATCGAATTTCAATAAATAATTGTTCTTCATTTAAATGTGGGTCATGCATTTTTGTTTAAATTAGGCAATGGGATCTCTATGGAAAACATTGACCAAAGTAGATTGTGCCAAGTAGATGGTATCTTTGTATTTGCATTTTGAGCAAATAGTGATGGTCTGTTTTCCTATCATATTAATTACTGCACTGGGTCCAATTTGTGATGTTTGCAAGTCAAATTAATTTTCATATGGGCAGCAAAATGAAAAAATATAATGCAATCTAGACTTTTCACTGATCATACCAAAGATAAGCTGAAAACACAATGAAAAGAACTGGTTGGCTTATTGCATGGAGCTTATATTCACATGTGCTTATTTTCTTAGGATAACTCGTAATAACTGTCCCTAAGAAACTTGGCCAATAGAACTGACATACAAATAACATGTCACGATGATTGCAATGGAGGAGTGACGTACCATAGCACACTGTATAGGCTCACCGCTGGCTCTCCTTTTTTGCGATGTTCCATGAAATTCCCACATACATCTTGTACTTTTTCATTGTGTAACCCTATCTGCAAGTTGACACGGCTAATTTCAGACATCTCTACATGATAATACATTGCATATCCCTTGCACATATTTAAACCACCAATTAATGATTGTGTGCATAGCATAAACTAGCCATGACTCTGTGTGCTGGACTAGCAGGCACTCCAAGGGAGCCTAATGTAGTGTACTGGAATTCCTACATGCCACCTATGATTTTGTGTAATGTACTGCCTCTGTTCCTAAATATATGTCTATGTAGAGGTTCCAGTATGAACCACATACATATGTATATAGATGCATTTTCGATTGTAGATTCACTCATTTTGCTCCGTATGTAGCCTAGAAAGACTTATATTTAGGAACGGAGGTACGAGGTAGTATCATATATGACATCTACATATCTAATTTAGCAGCCAGTAGTAGAAATCATTGTCTGCACAAAGGGATTACTGGTCGAAAATCCTAGCAAAGCGCGCTGGCAGGCACAGAACAATACAAGAGAGAGAGACACGCTTACAAGATCATAGCAATGCCTCGGTCCAGGATCTTGGTTGGCCAAGCTGTTAGATCTAGAAGAAACATCGTCCTTGTAGTTTTTGCCAGCTGCATAACAGGTAACAGTGACCTATTAGTATATTTGAAGTACATCGGGCAGGTGATGTTGGATGGGTTTAAAGGTGACAAGTACCTAGGCCGTGGCGGGTGCTTGGCATCTTGCCAGACGGTGGGAATCAGGTTAGAAACGTCAAGGGTGATGACGCTGCGCTGGCTGTCGGGGTCCGGTAAGGAGATCTAGAACCGTCAAGTAGGGTGTTTGTGGAGCGGCTCCGGTAGGGTGGACTACGGTGTGGGCGAAGCGGATCTGTGGCCGTGGACGAGGGCGTAGGTGAAGCTGCTCTGGTGGTTGGGTTAAGGATGGTGTCGATGATGCGGATCTGTGACCGTGGACAGGGCGTCAAAAGCTGCTCCGGTAGGTTGGATGAGGGTGCGAGGAAGCGGATCTGAGGCCGTGGACTTGTGAGTTGGCAAAGCATCCCCGGTAGGGTTGAAAATGGTATAGGCGAAGCTACTCCGGTGGGGTTGACGATGGTGTCGGCGAAGCGGCTCCGGTAGGGTTGAGGAAGGTGTCGGCGAAGAGGATCAGAGGCCGTCGACAGGGGCGTCGGTGGGGCAGCTCCGGGGGAGGTGTGGACGAAGCGTCTCCGGTGGGGAGTACGAATGAGCCGCTGCAGATGCGCTGCGGTTGACGAGAGTACCGGCGAAGCAGATCCGGCGCCGTGGACAAGGCCGGCACTGAATGGGTTGTGGTACAGTGGTGGATGAGCAGTCTACTTGTTTCTAGGGGAGGTGGGAGGGGTAGATGCCGCCGTAGAAGCAGATTCGGCGAGGTGGACGCCGCTGGCAGTGAATGGGCTCTGGTGCGCCGGTGGATGAGCAGTCTAGGGTTTTGAGAGGGGAGGGGAGAAAGGCCGATGAAGTACGGACGGCGTGATGTGAGATGCTCTGGTGTTGTGGAGTTAGTCATTTTTGCGGGGGGGGGGGGAGGAAATGCGGGTGCCATGTAGTGGGGGGAATCGGAAGTTACCAAAGTAGCCCCGACCTATTATGTAGATGAGGGCGGTATTGTAACTGTTGGTATCCGTGCACCAAGGACAAAAGGGGAATTTCGCATGCTAAAGACTAAGGTGGCGGAAATTTTAGAAGGAGGCGGGAGATTTTGCCGCCCGCGGGATCGTTCGTATCCAGTTTCAACTAATTTTGGACCGTGCTAGCGGGAAGGTCATGCGAGACTGTGTACACGGGGCACGCATCAACAGTTAATAACTGGTGTGAAGGCCACCCCAGAAAAAAAGATAATAACTCGAGATGATGCGCTAATAACTTGGACGTTCACACGGGCGCGGCCAATCGTACGGGTGTAGTGGCGCGTTCACAAAAAAAGGGATCAAATGCTTAGCCTATGTATTTCTCGTGTAAATAGATAATTTAGTGCAATTGGTTATTTACTTTAAACATAATGCATTGACGTGTTAGTGTAGAGGCGCACAAAAAGAAATGGATAGTGTAGTCCGCTACTTAAAAGTGTTACCTCATATGGTTACATAGCCTCCATTTCATAAATTGCATACCCATTGAATTCATATATGAATATTACATATATTACTTCATAATAGAACCTTAAATCATCCAAGACTAATGATTTTGAATGCAAGAGTAACAATGGTGCATGTACATGATAGCTACATTGGTTGTTTGAAGAAACATCACTGTAACTTTGGCATGCACAACTGAAAAGGTTTATTTAAATAGAAAAAAATGTGATATGTGAGTGTCCAATCTTTATAGCGTTGAATCGATATTGTACCTTTAGCCACGATACGAAGTAGATATTGATTTATGTTCAAGCGATGCACGTCCACGATCGCTAGATAGTGATACGTGAATGAATTGTGCAATCTCTCTCACACGCATACATATATCATTTCCCTGTGGGCATCGGAATCACACACGCGCACTTCATGTATTTCTCTCCCTCCATCAAGGTTAGAATTTGTCTTTCTACCCCGTCCTACAAGTCTCTCACACAGAAACACACACGCTCTCTCTGTCGAACACGCCCACCCCTTTAATTCCGCCCACCCACAGCCACTAATGTCTCAAAGTATAATAATGTCTCTCACACATATGCCTAAGGTTAACTCGAGTTCTGGAACCATATGAATACATACAATGGGATTCTAGCAGAGCACCTTTTGTTTTGAGATTTCGCTCTCTCTCTCTCCCTCTCTCTCTCACACACACACACGCGCGCGCGCGCACACACACACACACACATTGTTTCTCGCTTCATTTTTTCCGGCACTTGCATGCACACAATTTTTTTATCTTCGTGATGCTTTATGTATGCCTCACACAAATGCTATCTACCTATCCCTTAATATAGCTAGATATGTGTCACACAAACTCTTTCTCCCTACTAGCAAGATGCCCATGCGTTGCACCGAACATCAAGATGCATTTGTATGAGTAGTTTATCTTGTGGGAGAAAAGGATGAACGAGGGAATGCCTTATTTGCAAATGCGGAGAGGGGTGTGGGTATCTTTTTGCAAAATTGCCACAGTTTCCTTCCTATCCGTCGGATATAAATCGGATGGCCTATATTGCAGGATGGCAGGAAGACCATCATCACCAACTGTGTTTTTTATAAGAGTACGGATATGTAAGTGTCACTGCCCCCCCCCCCCCGACACACACACCCACACCCACACACACACTTTTCCCAACACCGAAGGAGTAGGGTGACACCTCGATCTTGATACTAATCTATCGACTGGCTTCTCTCTCAAACACACACACACGCACACACACTACCCGACACCGAAGGAGTAGGGCAGCACCTCGATCTTGATAGTAATCTATCTACTCCTCTTTCAAACACACACACATACACACACACTCGCTAGTTGTGCCTCTGTGCCTACCGCGCACACTCTCGATACATCTTTCTCTCCCTCCCCCTCCCCCCACCCCAACAATGACAGCAGAAGGGTGACAACTCGATCTGATCGTAATCTGTCAATTGGTTTCTCTCTCGAACATTGTGTCTCTATGCCTCGCTCAGTAGCCCCCTCGATATGTAGACTTCTCGCGCGCGCACAGTTGTAGTGACGATGATGCTGAACCCAGTGTGCCTCGTTTTTACCGGCCTCATGTGATAGTTTTCACCCTGTTTTCTGTTAATTAACAAGGCAACCTTTTATTTGTTACTACTAGTGAATCTGAAATCATTCGGGGCAGACATAAAATATATCACTTCAACCCAATTATCGCAGTAACTATTTTAAAAGAAACTAGCTAGATGCCTCTGCATTGCACGGAACATCAAGATGCATTTGTATGAGTAGTTTATCTTGTGAGAAAAAAGGATGAACGAGGGAAGGCCGTATTTGCGAACGTGGAGAGGGGTGTGGGTATATTTTTGCAAAATTGCCATAGTTTTCTTCCTATCCGTTAGATATAAATCCGACGGCCTATATTGCAGGATGGCACGCACACCATCATCACCAAATCTGTTTTCTACTCCCTCCATTCCTAAATATTTGTCTTTTTAGAGATTTCAACAAGTGACTACATATGGAGCAAAATGAGTGAATCTACACTCTAAAATATGTCTACATACACATCCGTATGTGGTAGTCCATTTGAAATCTGAAAAAGACAAATATTTAGGAATGGATGGAGTATAAGAGTAGACATGGAGATATATCTCCAGCATGGTCTACAACAAAAATGTGTTGGACTGGTTAGCGTCGGATGCTCGCAACGCGATGACATGAGTTCGAATTCTGTCTTTAACTTTAGATTTTTATATTATATATTACTTATTTAATATATACTTCTTTCACTATTGTACTGACAGTGGAACCCACAGAGTACTTAGAATACAAGATTAAGGATGGACTTGTTTCTTTTTAACTTTCTGTACGAAGCTGTAGCCACCCTGCAAGTCACGTGTACACTGTACATGCAATTAACTTTTTATAGAGGGACAATCATACATGCAATTAACTCAAATGGATTGGATGTCACTCTATTATTTCCAGCATAAGAGCATCTCCAACGGCAGCCGGCAAATTTCCTCCCGCTTCCTTCCGCGGAGGACGACATCAAACGCCAGCGGCATACATTTTCACAACTCTAACCAACCAGATGAAATTCGTGCAAACACGGACTGACTTCATATAAGGATGAAGGATTTCGTATAAAAAAGCCGGATCTTCATATAAACATGATGGATTTCATTACATTTACATGAACTAAGCGGTGCCAATCCGGCTCTCTTGGTATAATTAATACTCCCTCCGTCCGGAAATACTTGTCCTAGAAATGGATGTATCTAGACTTATTTTAGTTATAGATACATACAATTTATCCATTCTTAGAACAAAAATTTCCCGCCAGCTGGAGAGGGAGTACATAATCTAAATGGCCGCCCATGGATCCCTTTGTCTTCCTCATGTCCGGCATACACTTTGCGGGGTCGACGAAGGTCCTCGGAAGAGACGAAGAAGCAAAGAAACCACCTGAATGCGCAGTCATCGCCTCGGCGGTGGCCTTCATGGGACCCAAGTGGCGGCGGCCTCCCGTGTTCTACTTCTCCTCGATGATGGCAGCGGACACGGAGAAGCTGGCCACCGACTCGTCGCTTTCCACGCACCCGGCTTCTGTCTCTGCCTGCATGGCGCTGCCGCAGGCACGGGAGGCGCGCCCACAGACACGGGAGGCGCGACACCGCGGACACCGGTGGCGCGGTATGACGCGACAGCGACGACGCCCGTACCGGTGTGCTCGCCGATGTGCCGGCGTGGAGCAACTCGCCACTCCTCATCGAGCTGAACTGGAGCGGCGAGTTGCTGAACCACGTGCCTACTTGGGCGGCAACTGGCTCCGTCGGGCCAAGCGAGGTTGGTGAAGCACCGAGCGGCCTCGCCCGTATCCGGAGGGCTCGGCGGGCCAGCCAGCCGGGTAATATACCGGAGAACGGCTCCTCGAAAGCCATCGGAAGAGTGGAGAAAATGGTGAACGAGGAGATGGGGGAGCGGCGGAGGGGTGCGATTCTTGCCCGCTGTCGGTCTGGCCTCGTGTAAATAGAGGGCGGACGGTAGGAGCTTGGCCGGCGTCTGGCCTCATTTAAACTGAGGGCGGACGGGAGGAGCTCGGCTGGTGTTGCATTTAATTCCGACCCGCTCATGAACGGACGTGTTGCCAGAGTAGGTTTCTCGGTTTGCATGCGAGTTTAACGAAGGGGTTTGATGGAGGCGAGGAGGCGTGTTCAGCCGGGCGTGCAGCGGGCGGCGCAGTACTATTCGATTTGACAGCGGGCGGTGCAGTTCCCGATACGGCTTTAATGCGGACGAGGGAGGGAGTAGCAGTTCCCGAAATGTTGAATGTCCAATGCATCCTCCTTCAATTAATGCATGAGGGAAGTAATGGGAGGAGGACCAGGAAAAGAGGCTGCACGATGTGAATGCAACGCAGTTTGCCCTCATATAAAGGCGCACCTCCATTCCAATGCATCTACCACATCGTACGCACCTAAGCATTTGCCTAAGCACCTACACTAAGCGCAAAAGAGCTCACTCCAGACCCATGGCAGCGATGCGCGCGAGCGACCAGCGGCTGTGCCAGATGGTCCATGACGTCGGCCTGCGTCATGGCACCGAGGTCTCCACATGGTGTTGGAGACCGGCTGGTGGATGGCCACCGTCGATGCCAACTACGACTCCTAGTTGGACCAGATGATCGTTGCCACCACCAACAAGTTCACCGTCCTCAAGTAGCTCGCGGATGACATCGCCGTACTCCTCTAGCCCACGCGCCCGGGCTCCTCATTGCCTGCCACCCTAATCGGCCTCCATGGCCGGAACCTCTTTCAAGCACTGGTGGCCCTGCGACTGCCCGCCGACGCCACGAAGAATGTCCACCTGGAGGTCGCACTCGCCGCGAGGTGCCTCGCCCTGCAAGAATTCGTCGACCTACACATCCACGTGTACGAGCAAATCGTGTACATAGGTATCTACAAGGCCAGTGAGGACGCTACGACGTTGGCCTTCCTCAACCGGCTGGAAGCCTTGGATGCCTTTGCTGAGAAGCACCTCGACCTCGCCACAAAAGCCGCCGCTCCATAGCCGCCGGTCGGTGGCCCGGCGCACTAAGTTGAGGAGGAGGAGGTCGTACATTGATGGATGCATCTTTCTTCTTGCCTTCTGTAACCACCACTGCCATCGCATCATCATCGTGGCCTTAATTCTTATTGTGTTGTTGCATTCTTGTTCCAGTCAATACCGACATGTGCGATCCCTTTGCTTAATTATATGCATCACTGTAACTAGTACTCCATCCGTCAATTTATAAGTTGTGCTTACCTTTTCCATCAACTTCGTGCAACGCGCGGGCATCTTGCTAGAAATAGTAGAACATGTCGGACCGCATGTGACCAAGCCGACGATGCGCCAACCTAGCTACTACGTACCCTGCTTATCTGGCGGAAATAGCCCCGCCCTAGCATTTCCAGTCGTTATTTCTATCTATCGATCGTGCCAAGGAGCAGAACCAAAATGTTACAATTTAGACATGTTTCTCTACTCCTACTCCTATAAAAGACTCAGTTGGTGATGGTGGTGTGTCTGCCATCCGTCGTTTCTGACCATTAGATCTGCATCTAATGGCTGTGAGGTAAGTTGTGGCATTTTTGCAACAATAGCCCACTTCTCTGCTCCAATTTGCAGAAAACCCCTTATTATCTTGAAAGCAACCACATCCCTCCCTCACCTCATCAAAACAGCGTGAGAAATATATATTGAGTGAAAAGTACTCCCTCCGTTCCTAAATATTTGTCTTTCTAGAGATTTCAATAAGTGACTACATACGGAGCAAAATGAGTGAATCTACACTTCAAAATATGTCTATATAATTCGTATGTGATAGTCCATTTGAAATCTCTAAAAAGACAAATATTTAGGAATGGAGGGAGTAATATATTAGGAGTATATCAAAACAAGAGTGATTTCTTTCAAGTTTGTGAACAAGTACTACTATTCTACTACTTTGGATCCGTCGCAACGCACGGGCACATTGCTAGTAAAAGGAAAAGGCCTGCCGCATTCGCGTCGCACTCCCCCCACTACTATTCTACTACTTTGGATCCGTCGCAACGCACGAGCAAACCGACTATTGGCAAACCGCACCCCGCCCGCCGCCGGGTTGGAAAACAGAAACGAGGGGAAGATCTAGCTGTAACACGGAAGCCAAGAAATTTGGTGTCAGATGGGGCTCGTTGATAGAGTAGGAGCATTCCGTACTACTCTAGTCCTACTAGTACCATGTTTGTACTATACAACTAGTACTACCACTATACAACTAGTAGGTACGTGCACGGCACAACATCGTAGGAACAAAAAAGGGAAGATCTTGTTTTGGGTGATTTATCTTTTTTTCAGTCAACGTAGTATGAATAATATGATGTGGGGGGCACCCATGAAGCTTATGTGGCTTGGTTGCATGGCTACGAAAGGTTAGAGAAAAATAAATAGATAATGTGTTTAGAGTGCACTCCACTAAACAGATATACTTTGGATCCATTGCAACGGGCCGGCACATCTATATCTATACCCCCTATATAGTGTGTGAATAACTTTGAAAGTTGGTCATTGGATGAAGCCAATCCGATGGTACAAACATGGCAAATCCGAGCACTACTGGCCGTTGGATATCATCTACATTCCACCAGATTCTGCGACATGTAGAATCTAGAAGACTCCATGGTTGAACTTCATTCATGACTAACTTTGCCACAACTAAGCTTAGGCAAAGTGTGTCTTCCACAAAAAATGTGGCTAAAAAAATGGCCACCACAAGTGTGGCAAGATTTGGCAAGAAGTTGAGTGTATGACATGTGGACCATGTAGCTAGAAAAGTGTGGCAAGCCACAAGTGTAGCAATGAACCAAACACATGCCTGGTGTGTTTGGTAGGGTGTATGAAGGGTGCATGATCCCAAGAGTTCCCTTCTTGACCCACTTTTGGGTGTTTGGTAGAGTGTATGGAGGGTGCATGAGTCCACACTAGATTAGCACAAATACACTAGAAGCATGCATGAAGAGAGCATACATGAAGAGGGGTGTTGAGTTGAGCATGCATGAAGAGGGAGCAACTATGCTGAGACGAGAACGCAACCAAACACACTTGTGGCACGCCTAAGCTTAGGCATGGCAACCTTAGGCTGCAAACCAAACCATAACTTTGAAAGTTGGTCGTTGGATGAAGCCAATCCGACGGTACAAAGATGGCAAATCCGAGCACTACTGGCCATTGGATATCATCTACATTCCACCAGATTTTGCCACATGTAGAATCTAGAAGACTCCACATGTAGAAGCATAATGCACAAACCACCAGAATCTCATGCGTGCAATGCACGTGTACCTTACTAGTAGTAGTTGGTAGATAGTAAGAAACAAATTCCGGGTTTGGCACGAGCTCGTACTGCGGGAGCACCACAAGGCCTGCCGCAGGAGTTACATTTCCCTTTCGGGGCCCACGAGACCGAACTTCAGTGGCTTAGTGCCCGGTCTATGAGTCAATGACATGCAGACCTTAAATGCAGCTGGCCCACATGTCATTCTCATGGTGGTGGTGTGGTTCGCGACTCACTCATTCGAGATGAACCGGCCGGTGGTGGCGTGGCCGTGGCGAGGGTGCCACAGCTGGGCATCGGGTCGTTACGAGGCGTAGATGGCCACACCGGCGGGTACTACCTGTAGTACAGAAGTACTCCAGCTGAGGATTGATGCCCGGGACAAAATGTGTCACAGCCACTGGATGAAAAATCGATGGTGCGGGAGTACGGATCGGAGCGCAGCAGCGGAGCAGGCAAACCACGTCCAATCGGGTGTGGCTGTGGTAGAAAGTTGATGGTCGCCGCAGTTCATCTGGCCCGCATGTCATGCACACAAAGGCAGAGGAGCGGTGGGGCCGAGAGGGATGAGGCGCACGTCGGGGGGATGAGGATCCCCTGACGTGAACAATCCTACCATTCTATCACTGACATGTGGGACCCGCAAGTGTGGGTCCCACCAGTCAGCGAAGGGAAGGCAGGGTAAGGCAGTGATAGCCACGTCAGAGGATCCATGTCCACGTCGGGGGACATCGTGCTTACAGGTAGGGTTGAAGCGGCGTCGTGGGAATCGCGTGTGGGTGTGGCAGTGGTAGAAACAAGAAACGTGATGGCCGCCGTGGTTCAACTTCCATGGACAAGTTGTCATGTCTGCTGACACATGTATATCAAAACTAGAGTGTTTATATTTCAAGCACGTGAAGAAGTATTATTCTACTACTTTGGATCCATTGTAACGCACGGGCCAGCACATTGGTAGTAGTAGTGTCTATCTCTATCTCTAGAGGCCTTCCCTTGTTCATCCTTTTCTTTCACAAGATAAACTACTCATACAAATGCATCTTGATGTTCCGTGGAACGCACGAGGATGTTTCCTTGGGGGCGCAGCGTAGCCGTAGTTGCAAGTTGACGCCCTTGAGATGCCGACGTTGAGGGGCACTCGGATTTCCTCCGATGAGCAGGTAAGATGAGTTTGATCACGTAGTAAATGCATTCTAAAGACTACTTCCGTGTCCATTTCCTAATTCTCCCCCTGCCCACTATTTCACAGGTTAGGCTCGGTGCGAGTGGAGATTGGCTTGCATATGTACGGGAGGGTACCAACATCAATTTGCACAACATTTACAACTGTGACACCGTTCCCGTAGAACCTTTGTCCAACATTGGGATCAGCCATGCAACGGGCCACCGCATGAATTGGTACAATAGAACCACGGTGAGATTGAATAAGATAGCATGAACCTTGCACATGGCGGTCAAAGGTGGACCATGCTGTCTGCGGCCGATTTGTTGCCGTACGAGTACGAAGACGCTGTGCTCCTTTCTAACCGCTTCTTCGCGGTGACAAACCAGGGGACTTGTTTCGTATGGGACACATCCTTCGATATACTCCCTCTCTCCCAGTTTATATGTTTTGAATCTTTTCGTTTTATAAGTTTCAAATTCAAATTTAGAGGGGCAGTGGGGCCGAGAGGGGTGAGCCGCTGGTCGGGGGACGTGTGGTGTCATGGGTTCATGCGGCGTCGTGGGAATTGCGTGTGGCTGTGGTAGAAACTTGATGCTCGCCGCATTTAAGGTGGCCCACATGTCATGCACACAAAGGCAGATGGGCGGTGCGGCCGAGAGGGGTGAGGCGCACGTCGGGGGACGTGGTGCCGTGGGTTGGAGCGGCGTCGTGGGAATCGCGAGTGGCAGTGGATGAAACGTGATGGTCGCCGTAGTTGAACTTCCATGGACAAGCTGTCATGTCTATGGACACATGCATTGCAAACCGATCACTGGAAGGAGTAGTAGAGAAAGCTAGGCGGATAAATAGTTCCTTATAGTCAAGCGGACCCACGCTACTACTTGTTCCAAAGACATGCACACCATCGAAATAGTCCATCTATATCAATATACATAGATAGGGAATAATTTTTTTACAAGCGAGGAAATAGTTCATCCATCCATAATGCCCTGCTGCTGGTGCAACATCTTCTTCTTCTTCTTCTTGTTGTTGTTCTCATTTTCTATGGGAGACGGCTTTGCAACAAGCTCTCTGGACCTTGCAGCTATCTCAAAACTCACACGGGCATCGAGGGCAGCATATTTTATCCGCTCGTACGTCAAGGGATAATTTTCCCATCCAGATGACCTTAATGCCAGCGTCTCGTCACCCTTTTGAAGATTTGTTCCTAGCACAAAATTTGCTACGTCGAATAGGGATGGTGTCGGTTTATCACAATCTTCTACAGGAATTTTTATTTTGGTTTGTAGGTCAGCGATGCTTTTCAAATCAAGGTTGTACGGCTCCAACTTCTGTTTGTCCCCTGCGATGGCTGCCCCACAGAAGTATATGCCCTTCCGAGACAAGAAATCGTGAAGCTCACCTGGTATGGAGGGCGCGTGTATGATGTGGTACACCAAAACATCATCTTCGAGGCACAGCTGAAGGACAGTGGCGCGTTGGATCTTCCCAGTGGCACGCTCCGTGTACTCTGCGTCGAGACCGATGACATTCATCTCCACCTTTTGGAGGGAGTTGGATACATTGTTGGTCCACTTCCGAACAACCCTTGGGTGGTCGGTGACTGTGGAAACTATGCTCAACGAGCCTTCGACGAGGACATGTTGGACGCTACAAACCTGCATCTCGATCTCTTTCGCCATTTGGAACCGCTGGACCGGAGGGCTATGGTTTGGAGAATTAGGATTAGATGGCTAGTCTAACTGAAGAAGATGATTATTTATAGGGGCTTCGGAATTACTCCAGGAGGATGTTAAGAGGTTAAAACAATGTGAATGCAGTGTGGTTTGGATGCAAATGAAGATCAAGGAGTAGTGAAAAAGCCGAGGAAAATCGGTTCCCGATGGAGAAGTAAATGGGAGAAGTTATGCGCATGCATGAGGAGAGCTTAGGTGGTTTGAGTGCTGCATGCAATGGATTGGACGGGCTCTTCGGTTGCCTTTTCTCTCTCCCACGTGCACAGAATGGCCCACTTACATGCTGTAGTTTATTGGCTGGAGTCTGGCTGCAGCTGCTCATGCGTACGCTAATTATTGCTGTGAATGCAGGGCATGGAGGGAAATGGGCGCATGCAAAAGGGTATATACGCAGACTAATTAGAGAAATACTGAAAAAAGTTATGCACAGACAAAAGAGGACCGGGGGAGTACTACTCATGTTCCTACCACGGTTAAGGAATATGCGGTTATCCTCAAAAAAGAAAAGTCCTTCGCGCTTCCGCATGCACGAGAATTTGGTTCTGCTCACAATATGGATGATAGCTGGAGGATGAAGTGAACCCAGAGGCATGCTAGCATGGGAGTGTACTCATGTTCCTACTAATCCTACTAGTAGTAGTAGTACAACTGTGGTACACTTGATGGTCAAAATACTATTATTCATCCGGTCCTCACAGTGAAGTGACAAGACCCTGCGCCCGAGGTGACACCAGTCCAGGCGGCGTGTCCGGGTTACCAAAGTCAGCCTCACATTGTGCACTATGCAGTCACTATCACCGCCGCTGTATAGCATGCCTCGCCTCGTCTCCCTCTCCCCTAGCACCACCCCGTCTCCATCTCCATCTCGCCGGAGATCCTAAGGTCACTCTTCATTATCTCACTGTGCCCCCGCATACCCTCGCCTCCCCCAGTACCACTATTCCCTCGCTAGCCGCTCCAGCACCGACAGCCTTCTCCCCGTAAATCAAGCCCCCCAAAACCCCACCTTCCAAACTCCACCATGGCCGAACGAGAACCGCGCAGGATCCATATGAGCCGCGATTGGAGCAATCTCCCCAGTGACGTCCTCGACCTCTATTGTTCGTGTATGGATATGTTGAGCGCCCTACGGCTGGCTGCATGCTCGAGGGGCATGCACACGGCCATCATCGAAGCGAGGCCAAAGCTTTTCAAGACACCGTGCTTGCTGCTATCTGGTCTTGCGAGATTGGCTCACCATGATACGGCGGCGTACATGATGCCCCTCGACCTCAATTCGATCTCCATTAGCCGAAACTTCTTTGCAGATATGTAGTAGGTCGTCGTACATCATTTCCCTCGACTTCGATCCGATCACCATCGCCCGAAACTTCTTGGCAGGTATGTACTGTGTCGGCATGAACTCCCACTGGATGGCTACCTTCAGAGAAGACGGTAAAAAGTGGGTGCTCGTGAACTTCTAGATCTCCCATGAGATTATCCTTCCTCCGTTGGATTATATAGAGTTTTACCATCGCGGTCCTAGTCATCTAGATTACCACGTCAGTTGGATGGACCTTGTTTTGCAAAAGATTGTAATCTGCCAAGTGCCCACATGACATGCGAATTACGCAGACTTCAAGCTAATTGCCTTGTTCAACCGCAGACTCGCCTATCTTTACGCCGGTGCCTTCTTTAGCTGGAGACAACTCAGCTCGTAGTGGATCATCGTCAAAGCTGATACACACTTCTCTGATGATGTTGAACACAATGGCATCATCTACGCGATCGACAAAGCATATGGCACCACGTATTGCTGGGACGGCGCGTGTAAGTTGTTTCCGTCTCATGTTAATGATGACGCCATGACACCGTTTGAACTTTTTATGATGATTGGCATATCCCTGTTTGAGCAGAATTTGAGTAGAACTATGGCAATGTATTAGAGACGTCGTAAATCAGCTATATTTGGAATGAGTTAATTCATGCGATTGTGATCATGTCACTATAGCCAATTTGTACCCCTGAATAATCAAACGGTTAGGAATATATGGATATTCTCCTTATTTTATAGTAATGTACATACTACTACTATATATGAGTGTGTGTCAATGTCCATGTTAGTTTCCTCATTTTCATGATGTAGAAACATGCACCACACTGTTGGTTTCATCTAACCATACATTAGGGAAGTAAATGTGCATATGGCGAACTCTATATTTGGAAGTAGTGAAATCCTGTAATGCTTACCATGTGTACATACCTATATTCGCCCTTCAGCAATCAATGGCTAGAATAATATCCTCACAAAAAATTTGCCCACAGAACGCGAGTATATAACAATGCATGGTCTGTTAGTTACCTTGAAGAATTTGTTTGTGAGAATAGAACATGATTACATAACATGCATGACATGGTAGTTTCCTGTGAAGAATTGATTGCGAGATAACATGAGTATAACCATGCATGGCACTTCTATATTTTCGAACCCAGTATACATTTCCCTGTATTTTCCTCCCAGTTCCAACAGGAACATATCAATGTTGTTTCTTGCATTATCCTACTCATACTCTGAATAATGCTGATCTTACATTAACAATGCCTGTCCTTTTTTATATGATGCAGTGTCCCTACAGTTACTGCCCTGTGTAATCACACCACCTTTGCCAAAAACAGGGAAGCACAACTGGTTCCTAGCTCGACCAGACAACGGCAAAAGACTGATGATCATTCGGACACATGAGCCAGAAAAGTTATATTGCAAAAACCCCACTGTATACAAGCACCGTGAAATACGTGAGTATCCGGACAGTGGCTGTTACGTCTATGAGCAGGATACCAGCTTGTTGGGGCCTTCAGGATTTTTTAGTTGGAGGCGGGTGAACAGCCTTGGTTCACACTCTCTGTTTCTCGGACTCAATTATCCGATTAACCAGGAGATCACCGTTGGCAAGGACCTTGATGGCAAAGAGGCTCTGTTTGCTATGGAAGATTGTGTCTACACGGCGAGCCCTAGGAGTTCGGGAGCAAACTCCCCTGATTGTCAACGATACAGCCTGCAGCCAAAAGAAGGTGAGAATGACAAAGGCATCCGGATTAACTTTGATCCTTGGATGTCTCAATTACGACAGGCAGTGATGTGGTTCAAGCCTTCAGGTTGATAGGTAATTGGGTTGTTGCGTCGAAAGGGTGGGGTACTGGTGTCTCCGGATCATTGGTCGCTGAAGCGGGGCTGCAAATTATGATGGTGTTGGATCATCTCTTCGAATGATTTTGTTGTCTTTGTTGCTTGTTCTAGATGGGTAGTTCTTTCTTTTGTTATGCATATTCCTTGTCATTTGGTAATCCTCATCTATGTCAATCTTACTATGTAATAGTTGCCTCCATTTAGAATGTCATTCTCGTCTGGATCACGAGAGTCTGAGCGCTGTAGATGGGTGCATTTTGGTGGTGTAGCAAGACTTCTTATGAACTATCATGTCTTGCTGTTTATGTTAGTAGTAGTCACTAGTCAGTGTTTGAATGTTGTATATATCGTTGTTTCAAACTGTTTATTGTCTCGAACTACTGGTCGGCTAAATGAGGGCATCACCATTCTCCGGTGTTCAGAGTGTATCTCCTTTTTTCAAGTTATATAATTTGAGCTCAGTGTCTTTTCGATGATGTACACTTGTTTGGGCCAGTGAGGTGTCGTTGAATATGGGCCGAGTAGTAACGCAATGCCAAACAGGTCAATTATGACTCTCAGGCCGGGCTCTCCAAAAAAGAAAGAATAAGGACTCTTAGTCCGACATGTGGGCACCACCGGTGTTTTCGTGCACTTGCGCGCCGAGAGCATATTGGCGCGTGTTCGAAATTCAAGCTACCTTTTCATCCCCAATCTCCCGCCCCTCCCCCACCTCTGGAATCTTGATTCCTACTTCAGTTCCCCCAAATCCCCCTCCTGTACTCCCTGTACTCAAGCTCACTATCATGTCGCCGGTCAACGCGGATCTCCGAGCCAGAGATCCTGAGATCCGTCCTGCCTTCGGTCGCTGCGTGCTGTCGCTCAACAGTGGCATGGCGGCGCTTGACGACCAGTTTGCCGGCAAAGTACTGATGGTAACCATCAACGACGACCGGCCTCCCATCTCACCGGACGACCTTGTCAAAGCTCTTGGCATTGCGCATGGCATCCAAATAAGTGACTTGCTCGTCGAAGTCTGTCCGCCACCAGCTGATTTCATCGTCAGGTTCCGGACAACTTTCGACTGCAGTCGTGTGTTCGAATCTTCCCGGCGTTTGTTCTGCGATGGCGCGCTGGTGAGCTTTGATCGGTGGCACCCAGGATGGGGCTCGGTGCCCTCTGAGCTTGAGTTTTTAACAAAGCTTACCTTCCACGGCATGCCTCGACGTGCTTGGAACAGTGAGTCCATGAATGAGGTTATCAACGACCTTGGAGGTGAGCTCGTAAGTATGTTTGTTCCTCCAGACAGTTGGGCTCTGACGGTTATGGCATGGATGAAGAAGCCGTCCACCATACCGAAGGTGATTGGTGTTGAGATACCGGTGCAGGAACTGGGGTTGTACTATTCGTCGCCACCAAGGCCGCCGCGGGCCACGTTAGGGATGTACCTGTATCGAGTGTTCGTGCATGTCTAAGAAGTGGTCAATCCATCAATCGAAGTCCTGCCGCCGCCGCTGGTGCTAGGGTCCGTCGACGACGTCCATTACAGGAGTCAACGTCAGATTTTCCCCGTGTTGCTCGGAACGATGGATGGCACAGGGCCTACTCCATCGCGCGGCGGAGGCCATTGCTTCTTTGGGAGAAGAGGCAGGGTTGGCTGCCTAGAATGTGCTCTAATTTGAGGTAACAACTGAATCTTGTCAGATACTAGTTAAATCCGAGCTATGGGTGTGAAGCACTGATGTGCCAGTACAATTGATTGTGACCTGCTCTAATTTTGTACCTGAAATTTTTTTAGAAAGGGTTGTACGTCAACTTAATCTGCTAGCAGAACTTATTGTGTTGTCTGTCTGTTTTTTTTTGCACAGCATTCAAGATATTTCCCTGTCATTGATAAAGACGATGAACCGTTATGTACGAATTCGTTGGTTTCAACATAGCCCTACCCGTAGCGATCCACTGCTTCCATCCTGATTGTGCCGCCTGCGTGAAATTTTTGTATGCATGTTCAATGTGCTATGATGTTCTATATGATTGTGTCAACTATATAAGTTTTTACTGAGCATCAGCAATGCATATGGCTGAAAGATGTATTTACGAGCATCGACCGATGGGTCTCTCTCTCCCTCACACACACACACACACACACACACACGCGTGCACACACGCACACACGCACAAGTGGGACCCGTTGAATTATTTCTTTGCTCGTGACAGCTTTTAATTAGGTTCCACTGTAATCTAACTTTTTCTTAAGTTATTAATTGAGCTCAGTGACTTCAAAAAGTTGTACAGAAGCCTTGTTTGGGCCTTTGCGGCGTCGCTGAATGTGGGCTGAGTAGCCATGTTAGGTTGTACTATACTACACAGGCCTTTTTTTCAACACCAGCAATGCAACTAGGCCGACAGTTGTACAGAATATCCGGGTCAACTTGTTATTCTCCGCCCCGCTGGGCTGCAAACTTTCCTAGGAGGTATGCATTAGGCTTAACAAGAAAATGGACTTTAAGAAATAATAAATGGGATGTAATTATAATAACTGGGCAGTAACTATAAAAAAATGCACCAAACGTGTAATTAGTTTAAAAAATATATTATTTTTGGAATTTGAAAATTTTAATTTCATTACTTGTTGCGCGCGCAATATTTCGTTGGATTTTACCGTAATACAACTTTATTTTGAAATTATATTTAATCTGACTAGAAATTTGGGATAAAAATATTTCGAATCCCATAAAAATGTGGGAATTTTTTTTGAATTCTGTTTTGAGCGGTTGGTTGAAATTATTAATCATTGTCCTAGCTAGAAAATGGGTTGTACTTTTAACAAACTGTAAATGGGCTGTAGTAAATTTCATTAGAATTAAAAAATGAGCTGTACTTTTAACAAATTGTAAATGGGCTGTAGTAAATTCCATTAGAATTAAAAAATGGGTTGTACATTCTTACAATTCGCAAATGGGCTATATGTTCTCTGCCACACACTTGTGGGCCTTATAAGTTGACGCGTCCCCTACAAAAAACTAAGTTGACGCGTATGCAAGGCTTTTGTCAACAACACACGGTTCTGGCAGCTGTGGCCGTTGGATGTCCATCCAACGGATGTCGTGCTTCTTCTTCAATCTTGGATATTCTTGCTTCAGCCGCCCAAAAAATGATTCCTCCCCCTGACATCTGGGGCGCACCATTTCGAAGGCTGACCTGTGGGCCTACTAAGTTGACGCCTACCAAGGGCTTTGTCAACTTAGTCAATATAAACGATTCTAGCTGCAGTGATCGTACGATGTCCATCCAACGGCCGTAGTGCTTCTTCAACCTCTGGTCTTCTTGCTCCAGTCGCCCAAAGCAGCGCCGGTCGTGTCGCGTGCTCCTGCCTCCCGTGGCCGGCTGTGATGCCGTGGAGGCCTCACCGCCCCCTACTACTCCCACCGCTGGCCAGGCCATCCCTCTACTCACCGACACCCCCTGTTATTCTGCGGCGACGGCAGCCTCACACCGCAGCCGAACCAGTGAACCCTCGTACTCCTCTGCGCGCGGGCTTCCACTACCGCGTCTTCCCCGGCTCCGCATCGTCCCCTTCCTAGGCCTCGCCGTCGTCCACCGCCATGGTGCTCTCGGCGCGGCGTGGTCAACGTGGTCAAGGAACGGCTTCCATCGGATGTGGAGTGTACGTGGAGAGGCTGACAGCTGGGTCCACGGCCGCAGCAAGGAAGTGCCTCCTTATTACGCGCAAAATAATTATTCCTGCACCTGACAGCGGGGACCCACCGGACGCGCCACCGTATTTCGCGAAAAAAACATTTCCCCCTGACTTCTGGGACCCACCAGCTACATCTTCGCACGCAAGGAAGTGCGTCTGAAAAAAAAAAACGATTCGCCCCCCTGACTGCTCGGACCCATCAGCTACATCTTCGCACGTAAGGAAGTGCCTGACAGTCGGGACCCACCTGGTCGAAGCGTATGTAGCGTTGTCATTCTGGTCGTGAACGTGTACATACATACTCGTCGTAGTAGAGGGGCGCACGTAGCATGTACACGTATGTACAGCGGCCAGTGTGCAAGAAAGAAAATACGGCCACGTATACATACGGGCAGGGTCTCGAACGCCTACTCGCGCATACGTACAACCAGGGCTCGTGTACATGGCTGGGTTGGAACGGAGAAACAGCGTCATCGTCGTGTTCGTGGGGAGCCAACCGGCTGGGTCGGAACGGAATGCGTCGTCGTGTTCATCGGGAGGGCTTGGACGGAACAGCCGATGGAACCGAGGCCTGGCGTACCGCAGAACGGAGGAAACGGCCTTGTGTTCGACCGGCCACGTTCGAAACGGGATCCTATTCATTGGGAGGGGGTCTGGTGTCACATCCCTAGAATATCTGAGTGTAATAGTTGCATCAGTGAGCATGCATCATGTTAATTTCAAGAAATCTGAATTGAGGAAATCTGAAGCCTCGAAAACTTAAATAAAAGAAGGGCAAAGAACCCTGGAAATTTCATTCTTTGTTTCCAAGATGTCCTTATGCAATGTTTGAGAATTTTGGCCAGAGATATATATCAAACCAAAATTTAGGAACATTTTTAAGGATTTATTTTTGGGACTTTGAATTTAAATCATTAGCTATTTGAATTTGAATTATATTCATATAATTAGAATATAATTTCAAATACCCCTGAAATGTTTTATGAGCTTTTGGAAAAGTCCATCTAGCAAAATAAAAATATTTCAGAGGAGTTTGACACTGGTTTTGATTTAGTTTTGATCTCAAAACAGTGGCAGAGAAATAAATAAAAGAAAACAAAACAGAAGAAATAAAACAGACAAAGGAAAGGGCCTTACCTGACTTACTGCCTGGCCCAACTCCTGTTCTGGCCCAGCCCACAGGGGCAACACCGTCTTCTTCCTCCTGCCAGGAGGAGAAGCAGCTGCGTGCCTGCACGCGCGCGGCCGACGACGCCACCTCCTGCTTCCACCTCATGCTGCCTTCCCGTCCTCACTCGAGCGCCACGGAGACCCCCGCAACCCCTGGTCACTCTCCCCCTCTCTCCCGTGCCTATCCCTCATCTGTCCCCCTTCCCCGAGCACCACCGAGCGTTGCCGTCGCCGCCGCCCGCTGTTGCCGTGGCCACTGCCACTGTCTCGCCTCGCCGACGTGCCCCTGAGCTCCGCCACGACCTCGTTATCCTCCCCGCAGAGTCTAGCAACGCCGGACGCCCTGAAGCGACGTCCACACCATCTTCTTCAACCTCGGCTCGCCGAGATCGACCCCGCCGCTCCGTCCACTCCAGAGCTTCCCCGGGCCGGCCGAGCTGCTCATCTGGACCGATGTGAGCACCTTCCCCTTCCCCCTTGCTCACCCCTCCCTTCTCGTTCGCTAGCTGCCGTCCCCGCGAACCCAAGCTCCGGCCGCCACCATGACCGGTGAGCTCCGTGCTTCTGAGCCCCTCCACTACAACCAGTTGCTCCTGCGTGATTCTGCTGCTCTTTACGTGCTGCCTAGAGCCTCCGTTCGCTCTCCCTCGAGCTGCAGCACGCGCCCGCGCATAGCCGTGCTACGGTCACCGCTGTTGTCATCGCCGTCACCGCTGCAGTCCGACCCGGCACCGCCCACGGCCACCAATCGACGCGCCTCCTCGCGCAGCAGCCGTAGAGACCAACCCCACCTCCTCTCGTCGCCGGAATCGCCAGAACGAGTGCCGCCGCCGCATCTGTGTGTCACCGGCGGTTAGCCGCCGACGTGGCCACTTAATTAGTGCCTAAACGCCCAGCTAATCACTCCCTAGAGCCACTGCCAAGCGGGCCCCCTGGCCTAAATTAATTAGTTTAACTTCTCTGTTAAATTAGTACTAATCTGAGAGGGCCCCGTCTGTCACCTTTGACTTGGCCACGTCAGCATTGACCGGGTCCCACGTGTCAGCCTCTGTAGCTGACTCTGTGTCACTGACCAGTGGGCCCTACTGGTCAGGTTTGACCTGGACCAGCACGTTGACCTGCTGACATCACTGATTCGTCGTGCTGACGCAGTAAATATTTTCTGGGATTTATATAAATCAGAAATGATTTATTTATTTCAGAAAATATCCAAAACTTCAAAAATCCATAGAAATTAATCTATAACTCCAAATGAAATAATTTATATATGACAAATTATCAGAAAAATCCAATCTATTCATCTGTACCATTTTCATGCATGTTTGAGCAACTTATGCCTGCTGATCAGGTCAAATCAATTAATGGCATTTGAATAATCACATATGGAGTTTGAATTTGAATCTTGTATTCAAACCAACTTCATTTAAATCGTTGTTAGTTGCATTAGCTCAGATCACAACATATTGCTATGTCATGATCATGCATCATATTGTTGCATTGCATTGATTGTGTTTCCTCTCTGTTGCCGGTAATTGTTCCCCCTCGGTAGACGTGGTTCCGATGATGAGATCGATGACACCGATGAAGAGCTATACTATCTTCAGAAGTGCCAGGCAAGTAAAACCCCCTTGTTCATTCTGATACAATCCCACTCTCTCGATTCTGCTCTCTTTTACTGCATTAGGACAACAACGATTCAACTATTACATGCTGCGGTAGTTGAACCCCTTTCCTCTGCATGACCTGTCATTGCCACAGTAAATAGATGAAACCCACTAGCATGAGTAGGAGTTGTTTGATCCCTGATGTGCCTACTCATTCATGCTTGTTTGTCATGCCTGCTATTGCTTAGAGTTGTGTCAGGTCCGGTTCATCGGGGATGAATTGGAGGTGTGTGAACATGTCCTACTATTGAGAGCTAAGTGTGTGAACACGACTTGGTAAAGGTATCGGGTGAGAGGCCATGTAGGAGTACATGGTGGGTTGTCTCATTGAAGCCGTCCTCAGGAACTGAGTTCTGTGTTTGTGATCCATGAACAGTTACTACCACACATTGGGTTCCGATAACTCAACCCCTCTCGACTTATTAATCAACTTGATCTCTGTCCAGGAGTTGCAACTAGTTTCTGGTGTTTGTAGGTAGTGTTAGTAGTCTACCAAGTGGCACCAGGTACAGGTGGGCTTGGGACAGACTAGGCACCGTGGCCGGGTATGCCAAGCGCCGCCCGTTTGGTGGGCTTGGAATCCTGTACACATCATTTGGGGCCGTGAGCGACACCCCGGCTGGATCTCCTTGCGGATGGAACCCGAATAGGCGATAAACCTGGACTAGAGACTTGTGTGGTTAGTCAGGTCGTGGCCGACTCCCTCGCCAGGCTTCCGCTTGAAGGTTGCCGAGATACACGACGTGTACATGGTGGTAAGTGGCGAGAGCGTGTGTGAAGAAGTACACCCCTGCAGGGTTATAAATGATCTATTCGAATAGCCGTGTCCGCGGTAAAGGACTTATGGGTTGCCTGTACAGTTCATAGACAAGTGAAAGTGGATACTCTAAAATGCGCAAGGTAAGCGTGAGTACTATGGATGGCGTCCTCGTAGGGAGACGGGAGCGGATCCATAGTGGTGTATTGATATGGTGAATATGTGGACTCGTGTGCGCACCTCAAAAGAGTTATTTGCAGTCGTAGTTCAGGATGGCCACTGAGTCAAAGCTGGCTTGCTGCAGTCAAACTCCACCACCCCCTTTGTTGATACTGATGCATATGTAGCTAGTTCTGATGTAAGTCTTGCTGGGTACATTTGTACTCACGTTTGCCTATTTTATGTTTTGCAGAGAGACGTCAGTCTCGCTAGTAGTTCCGTGTGGACTTCGACGTTTAACTTGATACCTCAGCTACGATCTTGTGCCCTCGGCAGGATCTGGTAGATAGTCAGGCTTCTCAGCCTTTTTCATTTGTAGATGTCTATACTCAGACATGTTAAGCTTCCGCATGTGCTTTGACTTGTATGCTCTGAATGTTGGGTCATGAGACCCATGTTTGTAATATCTCGGTCCTCGGAGCCTAATGAATAAATACTTTTAGTCGTAGAGTTTTGCTGTGATGCCATGTTGTATTTACACATATCGAGCATATTGTGTGTATGATTGAAATGCTTGGTATGTGTGGGATCCGACAACCTAGTTGTTTATCCTTGGTAGCCTCTCTTATGGGGAAATGTAGTCTTGTGCTTCCATGAGCCATAGTAGTCTGCTACAGCCCGGTTCACCGGAGTCCTGCTAGCCCAGCACTACTGCTCCGGAACACTTGACTGGCCGACATGTGATTCACTTCGTTCATGTGTCTGTCCCTTCGGGGAAATGTCACGCTGTGACATCCGGAGTCCTGCCTAGCCTGCTATAGCCCGGTTCACCGGAGTCCGGTTAGCCTAGTGCTACAGCCCGGATTCGCACGCTGCTGACCGACATGCTCGATGTTGACTCATGTATGCCTGTCCCCGTAAGTTAGTGACACTTTGGGTTCACGACGGGTCATGTCGGCCAGGGTTCTCTGTCATATGGATGCTAGCGACACTATCATATACGTGAGCCAAAAGGCGCAAACGGTCCCGGGCCATGGTAAGGCGACACCCGTGGGAATACCGTGCGTGAGGCCGCAAAGTGATATGAGGTGTTACTCGCTAGATCGATGTGACTTGGAATCGGGGTCCTGACAGCTTTAGTATCAGAGCCCGACTGCCTGTAGGATTACCAAGCCAAACTGGTCGAAGTCGTGTCTAGAAATGCTTTAGATATGTAAGGGAATTGATTGTGGAAGGGAACGTAAGGCTCTTTTTACTCCTTATACCTTATGCCCTTCTGATCTGAGTCAACCTCTTCTTTTCTGCGTGGATTAAGAACTAGGCTTTCTCATCTTCTATCAGGATCACGTGTTACTAATCTGTAGACTTATATGATTGTTGGTTTCAAGCCCGAGTTCAGTTCCTACTACTTTTGTGTGTTGACAGTTGATCTCAGGACTTTGATATTGTGATGTTAAGTGGTTATGTCACCATTTTGCAGGATGTCTCAAATCATTTTGAGCATTTACAGTCGTTATGCTGTCCGAGTCATCCCAGGTTTCTAAATAGTCTGATGCATTTGCAAATCCCTTCTTCCCGTTTCTGATGTTCATTTGGGCCAGATTAATCACACAAATTAGTGTGTTGAGGTACTCCGTTGCCTCGGCATATATGTTGGAGCTATTATTATGACCCAGTCGTCTTAGAGAACCATTCCGTAATCTAGCAATGCTTTGTATCCCCAGTGTGATGATTCTGGCCATTATTCTCGAAAGCATCCCGTGATGCCATTTAGTAGTAGGTATTCTACTCCTGGGTTCTTGACCCAAGATTCACTCTACTTACCTCGTGTTGATAGTGTTGCTCGTACCTTTAGGATACTAGTAACCTTTGTGATAGTCTTCGAGGTCCGTGGTATATCATTCTTCCAAATACCATGAACCATCCTTGGCAGGAGTTCCTTTGAACCAAAAGATCATAATAAGAGTGCTCTTGATGAGTTCTTTGTTCTACATTGTGAATCTGCCAGTTCTACCTTTCTGCATGGGTTATCCGGAAGAAATGTTGACCTTTGCTCGACATACTAATCTATGCATCCACAACTCAGAAAATCAGATGTTCTTTTGAGTTGTCCCTCTTTAGTTGTTTTCTGGCCCTCGTCTATCAATTGATAGTAAGGAGTAGTTGGCAATCGTGTTTATCGATGCCTATTACTCTAGTGGTCCGTCAAGCCATTCTATTTCAGAATGACTAGGAGAAACAAACTCCAGTACCTCATCCATATCTTGGATTGGGTCAAAGTAGTTGTATTTCGCAGATCAAAATGCCAATCCAGCTTTTGATTCTGTTCTACCCTGAAGTATTACCGTCTTATGTCAAGAATGTCATGGGAATTGCACACCATCTTATGAATTCTTGATACAGTGATACCTCTCGCCATCGTTGTTCATTCCTCGGTTCTCGTGTTGCTGCGACCGGAATACCTACAAGTGAATCATGATGTGTGAAATCAATACTCCGAGCAACTCGTTGCTTGGTAGTAAATGGACAATATTCTCATTCTTAGCGTGTTGGTTATTGAATCATCATTCTAAGATAGATTGTGCTACCTAGTCCTTATTTCTGGTGCACTCTTCGACAATGAGTCAGGATTATTCAATCCCTTGCTTATTTGATCATATCGTCTTGCTCTGAAAAGCAAGATTGTTCTCGAGCTTAGTAACATATCGGTGGTTCGTGATGTTCCGAATATCTTCTCGGATGTATTACCAGGTTGTCACTTGACCGCTATGTTGAGTTCGTGATCTGTTGGTTTTCCTCCAAACCACCCATTCTCCAAGATTCTGTGTTGGATAACCTGAACTAGTCAGCTGAGCTAAACAACAACATGGGGAGTTGGAAGATAAAGCATTATCTGACTTAGTTCATTCCAAAGGTATATCTTTTGTGTGTGTGTGTGTGTGTGTGTGTTGAAGAAAGATGATATCTCCATCGATTGGTCCTCGTGATCAGTTGTTGGATCTACTGCCTTGCCAAAACTTTGACTTGAGTATGGGCTATCGTCAAGTCAAATCAGAACCAACAATGTTCGTAATGTTTTCTTACTCGTGGTTGATCCCTCGAGCATACACCATTACATCTTTTGGTCTGACCAATGCTATCACCGTGTTCACATGATGGTGGAAGTCCAGTGATATGGAAATTCCGATGAGTTGCTGTTGAACCCATCAGCAGCATTTTGTCTCCCCCATGATTCATGTTGAACATCAACCTAGTGTTGAAAACTTTGTAAGCAATGCCTTCGTGTTCCATTCATGAAGCTTATGCTTGGATGGAAGAAGTGACTTCCTCGAATTCATGTGCATTTGGTGCAAGTTGCCGCTGTGAGTTCGAGAAAGATTGGTTTTGTTTCCTCTCGTACCATCCCAAGTCAGTTATGCATGTGCGAATGTATTCTATGGTCTGATAGACTGATCATCTCCATTCCATATGTAATCCCTAGCACACCAAGCCACTGATTGACTTGTTCAAGGAGAAGAAGTTCCTTCATAAGAGCTAATCATATGACTTATGCAAGGGCTTCGCTCTCCGCAATGATGATTCCCAACCAGAACTCGGCAGTGTTTTGTTGTAAGACTACTATGTGGTCATGCTTGTTTGGGACAGCGTGTTCACATGTGTGTAGCGGAACCAGCTCATGTTTTGGAGCTTGCTATTGTAGTTCATTTCCCGAGAATCTCACAACATCGTTTTGTCGATTTGTGTTGCAAACTTCATTTTCTAGTCATGCTATCTAAAATATCATGTTACCAACCAGATCTGAATCTTAGGCAGATATGATGGTTGGAACATTCCCATCATTTGCATTTTGTTTCTAGCTTGCACCGCCATTGTGCCAATTTCCCATGGGCTGCCCTTCTCAGCAGTTGCTGTCCAGGATCATCTTCAAAAGTGGTCCTACCATGGGTCCCATCCATTTCCGATGATAAGCAAAAATCATCCATTGCGTTGTCTTCAACAAGGTAGTCCACATCGTCCATTCTATTCTGAGTATGACATTTCTTCAAGCTCCTTCACACGATCGTTTGTGATTGCCTTAGGCTGGTATAAAGAGTTTCAATGATCTCTGAATCCAAAGTAATTCTTTTTGCCACTTAAGGGAATATTTCTATGAGCCACCTTCACTAAGGTGCCCAGTTATGGAGTCATGGCAATTGACTCCCCGCTACTTTGAAACCGTTCACCATCTTACTTAAGTATGGAATTGTTGCCCACCAACTTGAACCTTGTCATCTACCTCTTTCCATCACTCCTGATCTGTGTTTCATGTCTCAGCTCATGAGATGTTCTAATGTCTCACTCTATGAGTTGATCTTGAGTGCTCGATCTTCGAGGAGATCGTTTCTTGTAGAGTTTCCTTCTATCGTCATCGTGTTGGATGAAGACCTTGAAAGCAAAGACGTCAAGATCGATATGAAGCAATGAATCAACATCTTTGAGAAGGGAAGATGGATCATGAAGATTGTGATAGTTTTGTGCCCCTCTGTCTTATTACCTCACGTCCTGAATCTCGGGACGAGATTCTTGTTTAGTGGGGGTGAGTTGTCGTAGTTCAGGATAGCCACCGAGTCAAAGCTGGCTTGCTGCAGTCAAACTCCACCACCCCCTTTGTTGATACTGATGCATATGTAGCTAGTTCTGATGTAAGTCTTGCTGGGTACATTTGTACTCACGTTTGCCTATTTTATGTTTTGCAGAGAGACGTCAGTCTCGCTAGTAGTTCCATGTGGACTTCAACGTTTAGCTTGATACCTCAACTACGATCTTGTGCCCTCGGCAGGATCTGGTAGATAGTCAGGCTTCTCAGCCTTTTTCATTTGTAGATATCTGTACTAAGACATGTTAAGCTTCCGCATGTGCTTTGACTTGTATGCTCTGAATGTTGGGTCATGAGACCCATGTTTGTAACATCTCGCACCTCGGAGCCTAATGAATAAATACTTTGAGTCATAGAGTTTTGTTTGTGATGCCATGTTGTATTTACACATATCGAGCATATTGTGTGTATGATTGAAATGCTTGGTATGTGTGGGATCCGACAACCTAGTTGTTTATCCTTGGTAGCCTCTCTTATGGGGAAATGTAGTCTTGTGCTTCCATGAGCCATAGTAGTCTGCTACAGCCCGGTTCACCGGAGTCCTGCTAGCCCAGCACTACTGCTCCGGAACACTTGACTGGCCGGCATGTGATTCACTTCGTTCCTGTGTCTGTCCCTTCGGGGAAATGTCACGCGGTGACATCCGGAGTCCTGCCTAGCCTGCTACAGCCCATTTCACCGGAGTCCTGTTAGCCTAGTGCTACAGCCCGGATTCGCACGCTGCTGACCGACATGCTCGATGTTGACTCATGTATGCCTGTCCCCGTAAGTTAGTGCCACTTTGGGTTCACGACTAGTCATGTCGGCCCGGGTTCTCTGTCATATGGATGCTAGCGACACTATCATATACGTGAGCCAAAAGGCGCAAACGGTCCCGGGCCATGGTAAGGCGACACCTGTGGGAATACCGTGCGTGAGGCCGCAAAGTGATATGAGGTGTTACCGGCTAGATCGATGTGACTTGGAATCGGAGTCCTGACATCTGGCGTACCGCAAAATGGAGGAAACGGACCTCCTACGGTCGAAAAAGGGGTCATGTTGATCGGGAGGGGTGTGGCGTACCGCAAAACGGAGGAAACGGACTTGTGTTGGAGTGCTACGGTCGAAACGGGGGTCCTGTTCATCGGGAGGGGTGTGGCGTACCGCAAAACGGGACTCCACGGGATACTGTTCATCTCCACCGTCGACCCCCTCCAGCCTCCACGGGCTACTATTCATCCACCGTCAACCTCCTCCAGCCTCCACCTGCGACTATTCATCCACGGGCTCCTGTTCATCCAGCCTCTACCGCGCGCTACTCCACCGGCTACTGTTCAACCAGCCCTCTCCACGGGCTCCTGTTCAACAACCCCTCCACGGGCTACTGTTCATCCAGCCCTCCACCGTCTACTGTTCATCCAGCCCTCCACGGGGTGGTCCTGTTCATCCAGCCCTCCACGGGGTCCTATTCATCCAGCCCCAACCGGCTCGATCGATCGGGGTCCTGTTCATCCAGAGGCAGCATCACGGGGTCCTATTCATCCACCCCCACCGGGAACTGTTCATCCAAACCCCCCAGCAACAGTCACTGTTCATCCAGAGGCAACACCACGGGGTCCTGTTCATCCACCCCCACCGGGAACTGTTCATGCAAACCCCCCAGCAACGCTCATTGTTCATCCAGAGGCAGCATCGATTGGCTTCAGTTAGCAGCAGTAGCGAAGGAATCGCTCGATCGGGTTCAGTTAATAGCCATCGATCGATCGCTCGGGTTCAGTAACGCGTAGCCTGCAGTGCAATCGCTCGGGTTCAGTTAGATCCCAACGCCTCGCACCCATGCGCGTGCGTGTACGAGAGAAATGCGCATCGCTCGGCCCCGACCACCCACCGTAACCGGGAACACCCCGATATTTTCCTCGCCCTTGCTTCTACCATGGTTTTTTCCGTCATGGACGGCCCAAAGAATGTCATGCAGCTGCGTCTCCGGCCCGCCCAGGACGAAAAGCCCATTTTTGTCATGATTTTTTGTCATAGAAGTAGGATCCCACCACATCTATGATGATGCCGTGTTTTGTCACAATTATTGTCATAGAAGTGTCATAAGTATGACAGAAAAAAAATTCATTCGGCCCAAAATGTCACGGATGTGTCTTTTTTTGTAGTGATGACACGAACGAACATTAGTGCAAGATGATGATGGCGCGCGCTCCATATCCATGTTATAACACCTCATTTGTAATGAACAATTGTCCTGAAAAAATATTACATGCCAAAGTAATCGTTCCCAAACGACTTAATATGCTGATAAAACATAGAGGAAAGATATCACCTGATGTTTTGTCGGGTAAACGCCACATTCTAGTAATCATAGACTTGTAGTCTTGTTTCTCTGTTTAACGTGAAACCCATAGGAATACAATATACTAGTAATGTACTAGCAGTTCGTCTCTTTGCTCCAGTTACTCAATCATATTCTTGGCCATCCCAACATCACCTGGTAGCCAATAAACAGACTAGCACAACCTGCCCCGATAACTGTTTTGACCTCCGCACACATAGGCAGTAGTGCTGCTAAGCTTTAAATAATGACGGGACTGGACCTTGCACCCTTGTGAGGTTCTCCTCTCCGTGTAGCAGACGGATATTAAAAAAGTGCAACTTGATTTGCAGGCCTTGGTCTTTACGCCAGGGAGCAGTACTCCATCTAATCGGATTCCTCTGGACTTACACGTGTTCACAACCACACGCAGGTGAACAAGCCTAGTAGATGATCCGTGACCCAGCGATTTGATAGATAATGTACGCCTTTGTAGGGCGGCGCAACAGCGGAGATTGATTGTCGGTCTCAACGGATGATGTCCGCAGAGAAAACGCCTGTGATACGCCGGATCACGAGATTGTGGCGGTGGACAGATTGCATCCTTTTGCCCATCCTTCTTTCTTTTCCTGATCTTGATTGATGAACTTGAGGACGATGTGAATCTTCTTGCACCGGCTCTTCTTTATCCGGTCAAACTGCGAGCTTCTCGATCCCTGGTTGAGATCCCTCCAAGAACTCAACACCACCGTGCGCGAGCCCCATGGTGGGGGCCAACTGTCGTGGATTTGTCACGGCAGATATCCTAGTGTGAGGACTTAGTCGTGAGGCCAACGCATCTATGTGGTAGCTTGAGAGGGGTTGATCGGGACGAGAGACACGAGGCGATTTAACACACAAGAGAAGGATTTAGACAGCTTCGGGCCCCGGGAAACATCATTCGGTAATAGCCCTACATGATGTTTGTGGCTAGGTCTCATTATGCTCATGAGGGAGTCGCCGCATAAGCCGGCTCCCCTTTAGTTGTGTCTAGCCTTCAAGATTATCTCTCTCTTTTCTTGGGGTGCCCTGCCCCTCCTTATATATGTTGAAGGGGCGGGTTACATGACTAGTCCTAGTAGAATTAGGACTACTCTATTACAAGTGGAGTCCTAGTCTTGCTTCCTTTGTTAAGGGAATATTCCTTACGCTTTCCTCTTAAGACGGCCCACTATAACATGAGCCGACCTTCTGGGCCTTGGGCCTAGTCCTCTGTCTGCCCCGCCGTCGGGGCCATTAGTGAGTCGCCAGGCTCGTGAGTCGTCAGACCAGTGAGCCGCCAGACTCGTGAGTCGCCAATCCTCTGGCGGGTTACCAATGAAACGCTAAATCCCAGCCGGGTCATATATCCGGCCGGGTCATACCGCAGGGTATATCCCCGACAAAGCCCAACAACAACCACAACATCATCGGTACCAAATGGGTGTTTCTCAACAAGCAAGATGAAGATGGACAAGTCGTTCGCAACAAAGCATGTCTCGTCGCCCAAGGCTACACTCAAGTCAAAGGTATGGACTATGGTGAGACATATACCCCGTTGCTAGACTTGAGTCCATCCGCATCTTACTTGCCTATGCTAATCACCATGATATTACTTTATACCAAATGGACATTAAAAGTGCTTTTATAAATGGTGAAATTGAGGAGGAAGTTTATGTTAAACAACCTCCCAGCTTTGTTAATCCTAAGAAACCCGATCATATTTACAAACTTCACAAAGCTCTTTATGGTCTTAAACAAGCTCCTAGAGCGTGGTATAAATGCTTGACCAAGTTCCTTATTGAAAAAGGCTTTGAGATTGGAAAGATTGATTCTACTCTTTTTACTAAAAGGGTTAATGGTGAATTATTTGTGTGCCAAATTTATGTTGATGATATCATATTTGGTTCGACTAACCCTCATTTTAGTGAAAAGTTTGGGAAGCTAATGTCGAAGAAGTTTGAGATGTCTATGATGAGTGAACTCAAGTTCTTTCTTGGTTTGCAAATCAAGCAAACTAAGGAAGGCATGTTTGTTTCTCAAACAAAGTACACCAAGGACTTATTCAAGAAGTTCAACATGCAAGAAAGCAAAGGTATGAAAACACCCATGCCTACTAGTGGACATCTTGACTTGACCAAGGATGGCAAATCGGTTGACCAAAAGGTTTTACCGTTCTATGATTGGTTCATTGTTATATCTATGTGCCTCCCGTCCCGATATTATGCTAAGTGTGTGCATGTGTGCACGATATCAAGCGCCCCCCAAAGAATGTCATCTTAAGGCTGTGAAAAGGATAGTGAGATACTTAATCCATACACCAAATTTTGGCATTTGGAATCCTAAGAGGTCTTGTTTTGATCTTGTTGGCTATTCCAACTCGGACTATGCCAGAGACAAGGTTGATAGGAAGTCCACTTCAGGTACTTGTCAATTTCTTGGTAGATCTCTTGTGTCTTGGTCCTCCAAGAAACAAAACTCGGTATCCTTATCCACCGCCGAAGCAGAATACATTGCCGCCGGTTCATGTTGTGCTCAGTTACTTTGGATGACCCAAACTCTTAAAGATTATGGGATCTATGTGAAACATGTTCCATTGCTTTGTGACAATGAAAGTGCTATTAAGATTGCTCATAATCTCGTGCAACATTCTCGAACTAAGCATATTGAATTTCGTCATCATTTCATTCGAGATCATGTTGCTAAAGGGGACATTGATCTTAAGCATGTTCGTACCGATAAGCAATTGGCGGATATATTCACCAAACCGCTTGATGAGAAAGTATTTTGCCATTTGAGAGGTGAATTGAACATCATTGATGCTTCAAACTTGGAGTAGATACTCCATTTGGATACATGCAAGGCATGAGCCTTTGACTAATCCTTGATATTTCTCTTATGATGATGATCATATGTCTTGGATATATTTGCACCCTTGCATGCTATCTAACCCTTATAGGTACTTGGATGAATCGAAATCTATGAGATTGCAAATTACTCACATCTTGAGCAATCTCTACATCACCAATACTCTACAATATGGTGGTTGAAAGACAAGGAAGCATGAACCTTTCAACATATCCTTTGACAATTCCTCTATATCAAATTTCATTTGGTATCAAATTTCATGATTGTCATTTGGGATACACAAGTGCTCTTCCTTGCAAGACTAACCCATGTAGGTAGATGAACTCAAACTACAAGTGGTGCTCCCAACTCTTGATGAGCTACATCAACCTTGAGCATCCCACATAAGTTCAACTACATGATCAAGTTCAACACCACCACCCAAGGTATGTTGTTCCATCTTAGAGAAGCTTTACCCCAAGTCATGGGTCAAAGCAGCTCAACAAGATGCGAATACATCAAAATGCTTGAACGAAAAATAGTAACCCCATTTTGAGCTTAAACGATGAGTATGACCTACGATCAAGTGTTCTCACTTGACTCCTCAGTCAATATACTCTAACATAGGTGACTTTGTCGCCGACCAATTCTAGATGAAGTTCTCTAGTGTTTCTCTGTGTTCTTGCATATTTGTTCCCTTCTTTTATAAAAAAAACTTCATCTAGATTTCATCTCTTTTCTTTGTTCCGCATTCCCTGCATCCAATTCATTGCAAATCCTTCAGTAAATTCCCTGCAAATCTTTGTGAGATCTTCTTTGGCTAGTGAGCTGAGGTGAAAAATGTTCTCTTTGTGTTGAAATCGGACACAGTAGATTGCCACTTTCGGTCAAATCGAACCATTTCGGTGCCACCGAAGAAAACAACTCGGTGTTACCGATTTCAACGCTGAGAAGACACTTTGCCATTTGCATTCTGCATACTTGTTCCAGCTCCACTCCATGATTCTTGTCCTCTACCTGCATCACATTCTACATGCTGCTTTGTTATGTAACTCAAGGACCAAACCTATTTTGACTCACACTCCAGAAGATCCCTTCTTGGAAATTGATGTCAAAGGGAGAGAGAGAGCTCACATCAAAGCTTAATCACATCAACAAGGGGAGAGAGATAATCACTTCAAAGGGAGAGAGAGCCCCCAGATGCTTGGTATTCAAGAGGAGAGAAGTCACATGTCTTTAAGAGGGGAAAGACATGTTACTTTGTGTTATGATAATTGTGCTCTGATTTGTCTTGCTCTGATTTTCTTTTCCCTATATTCTCCCATTATCCAATATAAGATTCAGGGGGGGGGGAAGACTTCTAAGGGAAGGAAATCTTAGAATTCATTGCATATCTTTGCCTTTGGGGACATGTCTATATCCAATTGAGTACTTAGTACCCATTCTCTACATGTCATCCCTTGTGGTTTGTTGTTCTTGCTCTGTTTAGTAGATGTCTCTGTGTTATCTAACCTTGTTTACTCAGGTTCATCTCTTCCAAAGCCAGCTCAAGACCACAAGGTAAGTATATGCATCACACTCATGTGCATGATGATCTCTTACTGATGTACATATTGTTTGCAAGAAGGACTCATGAACATGAAGGTACACTTCCTATATTCACATCACTTGCTCTGATGCATATAGCCAAGATACATGTAACTCATTGCTTGCTCTGTCATGCTTATGCAGTCACATGCTCTTACATTCCATATTGACATGATTGCCTACATGTATGGGGAGCCTATGCATGTTACATGTCTTTCCAAATCTTTACTTGCTATTCTTTATATCTTTATCTAAAGCTTTGATGTATGTTGTCATCAATTACCAAAAAGGGGGAGATTGAAAGCACAAGTGCTCCCTGGGTGATTTTGGTAATTAATGTCAACATATCTCTTGTTGGACTAATACTTTTATCTAGTATATTTCAGATGAGTTCAACAGTGGAGTGGCGTGGACAAGAGGATGTTGAAACCCCTTCAAGATGCTAAGGACAAAAGATTGGCAAAAGCTCAAATGCTCAAGACTCTACATTTTCATTTTGGTGATCCAAGATCACATTGAGTCCATAGGAAAGTGAATACTATTAAAAGGGGATGAGGTGTTGCTTAATGACTTGCTTGCTCAAAGTGCTTGGTGATATGATCCAAAGCTCTAAACCACTTTCTCATATCCACATATGTCCCAAACCAAAAGTCAAACTCGGCCCTACCGATTTGATCCATCCGGCGCCACCGAGTTCACTTGACATAGCCACTGCCAGAAACCCTTGTCAGTTCAGTCTCACCGATGGGATCTCGGTCTCACCGAGATGGGCTTGCAAACTCTCTGGTGCCTGTTGCAATAATTTCGGTCTCACCGAGATATGCAATCGGTCTCACCGAGTTTGCTTGACCAACTCCTGGTTAGCTTATTACCAAAATCGGTCCCACCGAGTTTGTGTAATCGGTCAAACCAAGATGAGGTTTTAACCTAACCCTAGCACATCGGTCCCACCGAGTTGATCATATTGGTCCCACCGAAAAGCCTAACGGTCACATTTTGAACTAAATCGGTCTGACCGAGTTTCTCGATTCGGTCCCACCGAGTTTGGTAAATTGTGTGTAACGGTTAGATTTTGTGTGGAGGCTATATATACCCCTCCACCCACTCTTTATTCATGGAGAGAGCCATCAGAACGTGCCTACACTTCCATCATACATTTTCTGAGATAGAACCACCTACTCATGTGTTGAGACCAAGATATTCCATTCCAACCACATGAATCTTAATCTCTAGCCTTCCCCAAGTTGCTTTCCACTCATATCTTCTTTCCACCGAATCCAAATCCGTGAGAGAGAGACTTGAGTGTTGGGGAGACTATCATTTGAAGCACAAGAGCAAGGAGTTCATCATCAACACACCATCTATTACCTTTTGGAGAGTGGTGTTTCCTAGATTGGTTAGGTGTCACTTGGGAGCCCCCGTCAAGATTGTGGAGTTGAACCAAGGAGTTTGTAAGGGCAAGGAGATCGCCTACTTCCTGAAGATCTACCCTAGTGAGGCAAGTCCTTCGTGGGCGTTGGCCATGCACTACAAAAAAAAGACACTTCCGTGATGATACGTGTTTGTCACAGTAGGTCATGTTTTCTGTCATGCATGTACATCCATGAAAATTTTATGACAGAATCAAGATAGTCATACCTGTACTGTCGTAGAAGTGTTCCATGACATTACCAACATTATCATCATGGAAGTGTCCACTTCCATGACGATAAATCGCACGTCATGGAAGTGCTTTCGTCAAGGGTGATCGAAACGTGGCATCCACCGTAACGGGTCACCGTTAAGCTATCGGGTCAGGTTTTGGATCCGATGACCCGCTAACAGCCCGGACCAATGAGGATTTTCCACATGTAAAATTCTCATTGGCCGGAGGAAACACGTGTTGGCTCACCGTTGGGACAGATGTCATCCATTCATTAGACAGGAGGCACCTATGATACGTCGACACATGGCACGGCCCAATAGAGGCCCATTTCGGTGAAAAGGCCGGCCCGTTTGACTTGGTCAAAAGGTAACGGGCCGGCCCACGGAAAGCCTGTTAACGGCCTGTTTGTATATAGCCCATTTACGGCCCGCTAACTCACGACCCATTACGACCTATCGAAATTAAGCACAGTAGCTTCATCTGGGCCGTCCAATATGATTCCAGCCCGTTGTAACTTCCCACCCATGTATGGCCCATGATGTCTTTCGGCCCATACAAGGCCATTTGTAACTCTTGGCCCATTAACGGCCCGTGGTGAATTTGGCCCGCAATGAACAGTGTACCCCTTTATACCCATTAACGGCCCATTATTCCACTATGCCATTTCCAACCCGTGTTATCTTTCGGCCTTCTCAGGGCCCATTTATTCTTGGGCTCATTTCCAGCATTCGGTTACTTACGGCCCGTTATTGGCCTTTTCTGCTTGTGGGCCAAATTCAGCCCGCGGTTACAATTGGCCCGTTTGCAGCATGTTAATCCGTTGGGCCGTTTTCATAGCGTCATCAAATACGACCGATTAACGATGGCCCGTTATTGTCGGCCCATGAACGGACAATTCCAAATCTAGCCCGTTTACAGCCCATAATGCGGTCTGTTATTGGCCCATGTTTGGCCTATCGATCATACGGCACGTAGAAGGCCCATTGATGGTACGGCGCGTAGAAGGCCCATTGTTTCTATGGCCCTTAGAAGTCCCATTGTTTCTACAGCCCGTACGAGGCCCATGGTACTACAGTAAATATGTAGCCCATGGTTATTATGGCCTAGTTTTAAAAAATAGGTTATTGCGGCCACTAGCAAACCGCGGAAAAAGAACTGCACTGACTACAAGCAAACAAATAAACAAGATAGCAAGGAAATAAATAAGCAAGCAACTTACGCTAGGCTATCATGGCTATTACATATATTACATCCACTGGGCATCAAAGTTCGCCACCAATGCAAATATAGGAACAAAGCAGCATATCATATACACTGGTTGGCAAAGTTGGCGACCAGTGCAAATGAACGCCACAGCAAAACAAGTCCAGAACTGAAACCACTTCAGAAGATCTCAAGAAACAATATCCTGGGTACCCATAATGCTGGCAAGATGCTTAGCAAGCTTATTAATTTTCTCTTGTTTGGCGCTTAAATCCTCCAGCACTTGCTGTTGCACCAGGAAGTATGCATCTGAATTCTGCAGGGACTTCCTCGGTCCTTCGGCTTCCTGTCGCATAACATCTGATCGATGTCTTTCAACTTGAAGTTGAGACTCAAGAAGCCGAACTGATTCAGGCAGCGAGTTCGAAGAGTTGGTGCCAGCAGTAGTAGCCAGTAACTCGAACACTACATCAAGACATGACTTTGGGGTTGTCTCAGTGTCTTCAATATAGTTTTTATCAGCTTTCTTGGAGACCAACATGGATGTCTCACTATCTTGAACCTTATCTGCATTACTTCCTTTACCATTGCATAACGGGGTACTCTTCTCCAATATTTTATCTGCGTTCTAAAAGAGAAACAAAAAAACACATCACAGGTTTACTATGTAGTATATGAAACTCATTTTGGTAAACCAGTTCAGTAGTAAGGTGGACAGGATAACAGCATGAAACAAACATATATCTATGTAGTATGGTCACTGTATGGTCTATATCATTCTAGTTCATGTTGCCAAATCAAGATAGATACAGTTTGAATCATATCTATTTAAGACAAAGCAGCATAGACATAATATAAGTGTGGGAAACTACACAGCAATAACAACACTTGTAATGTGAATGGCATGAGAACATAACTGTTTATTCAATTGAAATTGAAATCAACATAGAGAAAGTTACAACAGCAAACACGTTAAAGAAACAGGTTTAAAACATACATGTTGCGCCATTGGAGTTTCAATTGCATCCTTCAAATTTGAAATTAGTTGGTATGAGTAAATACAATGATGCAAGAGCAAAGTAGTATGAACCATAGCTATGGAACCTAACCTGAGAACAATTCTTCTTCTGCTTTAAGCATTGACTTGGGGTTCGGAGTGGTGGTCCTCGTGCTTTGGGCACTACAGTTGCCTTATTAATTGCTCGTGTTCGGGTGCTCTGTGGTGGAGACGGTGTTGTCTCAACCGGAACTGGGTTACTATCTGCTGAGGTTGGGGTTAGAAGGGGTGTAGCTCGTTCTCTGTCCAACTGGGTAGGGGTACAATCTGCGTGAGTCTGGTTTATGTGTGGTGGGGCTGGTTCTTGGGCAAGTACAACCGTGGTTATATCTGCATCGACGGGTAGCACGATCTTTTCTGAAGACCGTGTTTTTACTCCCACAGATACTGCCACCACACCCTCCAATTGAAATGGCTGATAAACAAGAAAAGTAATTGAATGTGCGGACATTGTAAGATAGACAGGTGAAATGGATAGTAGGGAAGAAAACAGGGCATGAAATAATTCACATTTATGTTGTCTAACCAAACAGAATAGCAGGACATAATTTCACATATATGATGGCTAATTAAACAGGATAGCATGACACAATTTCACATGTATGATGGCTAACTAAACAGGATAGAATGACATACTTAAAAATATGGTGACTATGTAAACAGGATGACATGATATAACTATACGATGTGTCTATTAAAGTGGTTGGCATGCCATAAATCACAAACAAGCTGTCGATGGAAACATGATGGCATGATATAATTCACGGATAGAATGACATAATTCAAAATATGATGACTATGTAAATAGGATGAGATGATATAACTACATTATGTCTTTAGAAAATGGGTTGGCATGCCATAATTCAGATACATGCTGTCTATGTAAACATCTTGGCATGATATAATTCAAACATATGATTTATATACTAAGCAAGTGAGCAGAGGGCAATCACATATATGATGTGTCAACTAAGGAGATGGCATTCAATATTGTGTATATGATGTAAAAACTAAGCATTGCAATACAACATATGCATGATATGAGTAATATAACCCTACCAAGTTTGAGCATACACCTCAGGGGGATAATAGGACCGGTCATCTGCCTCTGAATCCTCCTCTGAAGAGCTATCTGTAACCAACAAGATATCTGCTTCAGCAGGTAGCATTGTTTGCTCTGAAGACCTTGTTTTCACTCCAGATTTCTCCATCACCAATTCAAATGGCTGATGCACAGGAAGAGCAGTTGAATATACAAACATTGTCGACAAATGCAACGAGAAATACAAAAAAAAGGACAACATGATATAATTCAAATATATGACGCTTGGCTAAACAACATGGCATTGCATAGTTCACATATATAATGCCTTGCAACAAGATAGCATTGCATAATTCACATATATAATGTCTTGCAACAAGATGGCATCACATAATTCAATATATGGTAATTAGACACTAAACAGGTGGCATTCACACAAAGCATGTCTAAACTAAGCAAATGACATAGCAATGCAAGATACCATACGCACGATATGAGCAACATAACCCTACCAAGTTAAAGCATGCACCTCGGGGGGAAATAGGACTGGTCATCTGTCTCTAAATCCTCCTTTGAGGAGCTATCCGTAACCAGCAAGACATGCGCTTCGTCAGATAGCATTGTCTGCTCTGAAGACCTTGTTTGCACTTCAGATTTTTTTCCATGACCGTGCCGAATGGCTGATGCACAGGAAGAGTAATTGAATGTACTACAATTGTTGACAAATTTAACACATAATAAAAAATGATGGCATGATATAATTCACATATAAGATGACTGGCTAACCAGGGTGGCATTGCAAAATTCACATATATGATGTCAGGCTAAACGAGATGGCATTGCATGATTCACATATATGATAAAGAAACTAAAGAGATGGCATTGACACAAAGCATGTCTAAACTAAGCAGATAACATATTTGATGTATACAGTAAGCAATGCAAGGCACCATATGCATGATATTACCAACATCAGCATGCCAAGTTAGAGCGAAGACCTCAACGGGTAAATAGGAGTGGTCTTCTCCTTCTGAATCCCCCTCAGAACAGTTATATTCCTCTTGATTACGATCCAAAATGGGTGGAGGGGGCTGCCTTTGCGCCCACCATGGAGCGACGTCTGCATGAAATTTTATTGCCACGCAAGGCTCGTTTCTTTTGCTCTACATGTTCAGTTCCATTGTGTACAATAACTGACATGCATAGGAATAAAACATAGTGAGATTATGTAAGGAGTGCATGCATAAATCCAGAGTGATGGTAGCAAACTGTGGATAGACCCAAAACCAATGATAGCAGGCAAATAATAGCTTTAGTTAAAAAATACAGATAATGGCTCCTTTAATGTTTGTTTGCATCCAACATGAAACTCATAGTAGACACCCGAGATTAACCAGATAGTAGACAGATAGTACTGATTGCTGCCCGAATATGTACCCCACAACCATTTAAAAACTCAAGTTTCAGCATTAGTTTGGACCTGACTCGAAGTCTAATAGGTGAACATGACGATAAAGTAGCATGTCATCATATTAAGCGATGCATAACGTAAGCAGACACGGAAGAGTGCGACCTCTCTTGCGGACCCGTGTGGTCCGCAAGGTCATCTGCTCAGTTGATGATGGTAATGCAGTTGTCGTGGCTGCCGGCGGCGGGGAAGAAGATCTGAGCCGGCGAAAGACAGTCTGGAGAGCGGATCCCTACTGTGGTGAACCCTTCCATTGTTGTAGCAGCTAAGCTGGGGTGGAACACATCGCAGCAGAGCAGGACAAACCACACAAGGTTTTCTTTGACACATATCTGTAACAAAAGTAATTGTGTAAGGGCTTGTTTGAATTTGAGGATTCTAACAATGCAGGGATAGGAAATAGACAGGAATAAGATAGGAATGCACGTGCAAAACAGAGAATTTAAAAACACAGGATTTCTGCCAATCTGGGTGTTTGATTCACAAGAATTGGAAGATCACGGGATGCAAAGAAGGATGGTGGGATTAAGTCAAACCACAAGTGTACAACCTCTTTGGCGAAGGCATGTCGATCTCAGCGTGATTGGGTTGGTCGGTGAGGATGCTCCGGCTGACTTGGCTGTCGGAGGAGGGGAAGAAGATCTTAGGCGTCTGGACATGGAGCCCGGGGTACTGCTCCGCTGTGATGGCAGGTTTCGTCGTTGGAGCAGCTCCGGTGAGTTGTACGACGCCGAGGCTGAAGCAGGACAAGAGACACAACGTTAACCTGAGTGGAATTCTAATAGCATCTCCAATAGATGACGTAAAATGCATAACCACAAAGTGCTAGATGTAAAATACATCAGCCGCTCATCTCTGAACGTAAACATCGAAACTGAATTTAACTATCGAAACTGAACTTAACTGTTGAAACTGAATTTTTCTGTCGAAACTGAATTTTACTGTCGAAACTGAACGCACTAGTAGCAGCAGCAGCGTGTGCGAGAGCTGGGGCAGCTGGTCGTGTAGCAGCATCACGTGAGGCTACCCCGAGCCGCCAGCCACCACCGGCCAAACAGCCGCCCCCGCCGCCCCACCCGCCCCGAAACCACTCCCCACCGCCGGTCCGCCGCCACCCTGGCTATCCCTCTAGGCCCCCCCGTGTCGAGATTTTTCTCCGGCGATCCCCACGCCACCGCCCCACCACCGCCGGCGACCACCGCCCCCACCCTTAACCCTAAGATAGATAGTGGGGTACCTCTCCGGCGAGCCCCCCTCCCCACTGCGGCTGGTTCTTCCTTAACTCCGGCGAGCCTCCCCACCCCCTGAAAATCGACTGACCCGAAAGTCGATTTAGTCGACTAAAGTGTACACTACTGTAGGATGCTGCTAACACGACACTACGATCAGAGACCCTTCGAGAAACTGTGTGCGATGCAATAATCGCAAACGGTGCTGTATGAAAACCGTCAGAAATGTATAAAACATTTGCGATGACGGATGCATCAATCACAGTTCAGGTTTTAGTTGCGTGTGCGATGAAGGGCATACGGTTCAGTTCAATTAACTGTTTGCGATGAGGAGGAACAAAAGAAACGGGCAGCCAGATGAAGGAGTGTGCGATTGCTACCTCTTGAGCACTGCGTTGGTTTTCGCTTGAAGAGGAAAGGGTGATGCAGCAAAGTAGCGTAAGTATTTCCCTCAGTTTTTGAGAACCAAGGTATCAATCCTGTAGGAGGCCACGCTCAAGTCCCTCGTACCTACACAAACAAATAAGAACGTTGCAACCAACGCGATAAAGGGGTTGTCAATCCCTTCACGGCCACTTGCAAAAGTGAGATCTGATAGAGATGATAAGATAATATTTTTGGTATTTTTATGATAAAGATAAAAAGTAAAGATTGCAAAGTAAACAAAGATAAAAATAGCTTGTTGACGGGAGATTAATATGATGGAAAATAGACCGGGGGGCCATAGGTTTCACTAGTGGCTTCTCTCAAAACCATAAGTATTACGGTGGGTAAACAAATTACTGTCGAGCAATTGATAGAATTGAGCATAGTTATGAGAATATCTAGGTATGATCATGTATATAGGCATCACGTCCGTGACAAGTAGACCGACTCCTGCCTGCATCTACTACTATTACGCCACACATCGACCGCTATCCAGCATGCATCTAGAGTATTAGGTTCATAAGAACGGAGTAACGCTTTAAGCAAGATGACATGATGTGGAGGGATAAACTCATGCAATATGATATAAACCCCATCTTTTTATCCTCGATGGCAACAATACAATACATGTCGTTTCCCCTACTGTCACTGGGATCGAGCACCGCAAGATTGAACCCAAAGCTCAGCACTTCTCCCATTGCAAGAAAGATCAATCTAGTAGGCCAAACCAAACTGATAATTCGAAGAGACTTGCAAAGATAACCAATCATACATAAAATAATTCAGAGAAGATTCAAATATTGTTCATAGATAATCTTGATCATAAACCCACAACTCATCGGATCTCGACAAACACACCGCAAAAGAAGATTACATCGAATAGATCTCCAAGAGAATCGAGGAGAACTTTGTATTGAGATCCAAAGAGAGAGAATAAGCCATCTAGCTAATAACTATGGACCCGAAGGTCTGAGGTAAACTACTCACACATCATCGGAGAGGCTATGGTGTTGATGTAGAAGCCCTCCATGATCAATGCCCCCTCCGGCAGACCACCGGAAAAGGCCCCAAGATAGGATCTCACGGGTATAGAAGGTTTTGGCGGTGGAATTAGGTTTTCGTGGTGCTCCTCGATGGTTTGGGGGTACGTAGGTATATATAGGAGGAAGAAGTAGGTCGGTGGAGCCACGAGGGGCCCACGAGGGTGGAGGGCGCGCCCAGGGGGTAGGCGCGCCGCCCTGCCTCGTGGCCTCCTCGTTGGTTGCTTGACGTCCACTCCAAGTCCTCTGGATCATGTTTGTTCCAAAAATCACGCTCCCGAAGGTTTCATTCCGTTTGGACTCCGTTTGATATTCTTTTTCTGCGAAACACTGAAATAGGCAAAAAAACAGCAATTTGGCTGGGCCTCCGGTTAATAGGTTAGTCCCAAAAATGATATAAAAGTGTATAAATAAGCCCATTAAACATCCAAAACAGAATATATAATAGCATGGAACAATCAAAAATTATAGATACGTTGGAGACGTATCAAGCATCCCCAAGCTTAATTCATGCTCGTCCTCGAGTAGGTAAATGATAAAAACAGAATTTTTGATGTGGAATGCTTCTTAGCATAATTTTCAATGTAATTTTGTGGCATGAATATTTAGATCCGAAAGATTCAAGATAAAATTTTAATGTTGACATAAAAACAATAATACTTCAAACATGCTAACCAAGCAATTATGTCTTATCAAAATAACATAGCCAAAGAAATCTTATCCCTACAAAATCATATAGTTAGGCCATGTTTCAATATCGTCACACAAACTTTCTCATCATGCATAACCCCGATGACAAGCTGAGCAATTGGTTCATACTTTTTAACGCGCTTCAGCCTTTTCAACCCTCACGCAATACATGAGCGCAAGCCATGGATATAGCACTATGGGTGGAATAAAGTATAATGATGGGGGTTATGAGAGAAGACAAAAGGTAGAAAGTCTCACATTGACACGGCTAATCAATAGGCTATGGAGATGCCCATCAACTGATGTCAATGAGAGGAGTAGGGATTGCCATGCAACGGATGCACTAGAGCTATAAATGTATGAAAGCTCAACAAAAGAAACTAAGTGGGTGTGCATCCAACTTGCTTGCTCACGAAGACCTAGGGCATTTTGAGGAAGCCCATCATTGGAATATACAAGCCAAGTTCTATAATGAAAAATTCCCACTAGTATATGAAAGTGAAAACATAGGAGACTCTCTATCATCAAGATCACGGTACTACTTTGAAGCACAAGTGTGGAAAAAGGATAGTAACATTGTCCCTTCTCTCTTTTTCTCTCATTTTTTTTCTTTTTTTCTCCTTTTTTTTGTTGGGCCTTCTCTTTTTTTCTGTGGCCTCTTTTTTTAGTCCGGAATCTCATACCGACTTGTGGGCGAATCATAGTCTCCATCATCCTTTCCTCACATGGGACAATGCTCTAATAATGATGATCATCACACTTTTATTACTTACAACTCAAGAATTACAACTCAATATTTAGAACAAAATATGACTCTATGTGAATGCCTCCGGCGGTGTACCGGGATATGCAATGAATCAAGAGTGACATGTATGAAAAATTATGAAAGGTGGCTTTGCCACAAATACGATGTCAACTACATGATCATACAAAGCAATATGACAATGATGGAGCGTGTCATAATAAACGGAATGGTGGTAAGTTGAATGGCAATATATCTCGGAATGGCTATGGGAATGCTATGATAGGTAGGTATGGTGGCTGTTTTGAGGAAGATATAAGGAGGTTTATGTGTGATAGAGCGTATCATATCACGGGGTTTGGATGCACCGGCGAAGTTTGCACCTACTCTCAAGGTGAGAAAGGGCAATGCTTGGTACCGTAGAGGCTAGAAAATTGTGGAAGGTTGAGAGTGCGTATAATCCGTGGACTCACATTAGTCATAAAGAACTCATATACTTATTGCAAAAGTTTATTAGCCCTCGAAGCAAAGTACTACTACGCATGCCCCTACAGGACAGATTGGTAGGAAAAGACCATCGCTCGTCCCCGACCGCCACTCATAAGGAAAGCAATAAAAGAACACCTTATGTGTCAAAATTGTCACACAACTTTTACCATACGTGCATGCTACGGGACTTGCCAACCTTAACACAAGTATTTCTGAATTTCACAATTACTCAACTAGCACACTCTAATATTACCACCTTTATATCTCAAAACACTTATCAAGTATCGAACTTCTCATGATATTCAATGAACTCAATATGGAAGATTAATTTCACAATTAAAGAAAATTACCATGCTGTTTAAGACTCTCAAAATAATATAAGTGAAGCATGAGAGATCAATAATTTCTATAAAATAAAACCACCACCGTGCTCTAAAAGGTATAAGTGAAGCACTAGAGCAGAAACTATATAGCTCAAAAGATATAAGTGAAGCACATAGAGTATTCTAATAAATTCTGAATCATGTGTGTCTCTCTCAAAAGGTGTGTACAGCGAGGATGATTGTGACAACTAAAAAGCAAAGACTCAAATCATACAAGACGCTCCAAGCAAAACACATATCATGTGGTGAATAAAAATATAGCTCCAAGTAAAGTTACCGATAGACGAAGACGAAAGAGGGGATGCCTTCCGGGGCATCCCCAAGCTTTTGGTTGCCTTGAATTTTACCTTGGGGTGCCTTGGGCATCCCCAAGCTTAGGCTCTTGCCAATCCTTGTTCCATAATCCATCAAATCTTTACCCAAAACTTGAAAAATCACAACACAAAACTTAACAGAAAATCTCATGGCTCCGTTAGCGAAAGAAAACAAAACACCACTTCAAGGTACTGTAATGAACTCATTATTTATTTATATTGGTGTTAAACCTACTGTATTCCAACTTCTCTATGGTTTATAAACTCTTTTACTAGCCATAGATTCATCAAAATAAGCAAACAACACACAAAAAACAGAATCTGTCAAAAACAGAACAGTCTGTAGTAATCTGTATCTAACGCAAACTTCTGGAACTCAGAAAAATCTACCAAAATAGGACGACCTAGATAATTTTTTTATTGATCTACTGCAATTGGAATCAGTATTTTATCACGCTCTGGTGATTTTAAACAATTGTTTTCGTGAACAGAAAGTTTCTGGAATTTTCAGCTAGATCAAATAACTATCATCCAAGAAGATCCTATAGGTTTAACTTGGCACAAACACTAATTAAAACATAAAAACAAATCTAACCAGAGGCTAGATCAAATATTTATTGAATAACAGCAAGGATAACTATTGGGTTGTCTCCCAACAAGCGCTTTTCTTTAAAGCCTTTTTAGCTAGGCATTGAGATTTCAATGATGCTCACATGAAAGACAAGAATTGAAGCACAAAGAGAGCATCATGAAACACATGACAAACACATCTAAGTCTAACATACTTCATATGCATAGGCATCTTATAGGAAAACAAATTATCAAGGCAAGCAAAAACTAGCATATGCAAGGAAGCGGAAAGAAACAATAGCAATCTTAACATAACGAGAGGTAATTTAGCAACATGAAAAACTCTACAACCATATTTCCCTCTCTCATAATAATTACATGTGGGATCATAATCAAATTCAATGACATAGCTATCACATAAAATATTCTCTTTATGAACCACATGCATGCAAAGTTGACACTCTTCCAAAATAGTGGGAAACATAAACTAAAGTCATGACCTCTCCAGGCCCACTTTTATCAAAAATTTCATAAGATTGATCAAAATCCAAATATGTGGGATCTAAAGTTGACACTCTTCCAAACCCACTTTCAATATTATTGCAAACACTATTATCAATCTCATATTCATCATGGGTCTTAAATAAATTTTCAAGATCATAAGAAGAATCACCCCAATCATGATCATTGCAACAAATAGTAGTCATAGCAAAACTAGCATCCCCAAGCTTGAGGTTTTGCATATCATTAACACAATTGACATCAAGATAATTTATTATAACATCATTGCAATCATGCTTTTCATCGAAGGAACTATCAAGTATGGGTGCAATAGCAACGATCTCATGTTTAACATATGGAACTATAGCAAATTCATCTTTATAAATATTGGCATCATGGCCACAAGAATAGCAAGCATCATGTTCATCAAGGGATATTTCAATCAAATCATCGGAATCATAATTACATATAGATTCATGCATATCATTATTTTCTTCCTCCATGGACTCCTGCAAAATATTAGCCTCTTCTTGGACAGCGGAGGAGTCCTCAATATATGGTTTAACATAGGCATTGGAAGCATAATTATCATAACAATATTTAAGTATGGCAAAAAATTTAGATTTGTAAAGAGTAGCATCATACGTTTCAATCAAAGAAGCAATTTCATAAGCACCCTTAAAAGCAACAAATTCTTCAATTTGTTGAACATCATAGTAATTATAAACACCCTTAGCATACGAAGATACGATTCCATTATCACTAAACTCACATTGGTAGGGAAGGTGTTTCTTAATGTTTTCAGAGCAACAAGTAAAATCATAAATTTCACAAAGATTCCAAGCATAACACATCAATCTGTTTATTTGATCCCATAAGAGTCTCCCCTTTTCAGACAAACGATGACGCACAAAATGAGCATGCTCATCTAAAGATTTCCCATCAACTAAGCTAGTTGGGGTTTCAGCACGAGCGCATAAGGATCGAAGATGATCCAAGTAGAACACTTTAAGAGGATCCATATCAATAGATTTTTAGCAAGCAAAGATGCAAGCAAATAGAAGGCACATGGTAACACAAGCAAACAATAGATCTGGCAAGAAAAAGGCAAACGAGAAAGAAGGCGAATAAAACGGCAAGGGTGAAGTGGGGGAGAGGAAAACGAGAGGCAAATGGCAAATAATGTAATGCGAGGGATAAGAGTTTGTGATGGGTACATGGTAGGTCTTGACTTGTGCGTAGACTCCCCGGCAACGGCGCCAGAAATCCTTCTTGCTACCTCTTGAGCACTGCGTTGGTTTTCCCTTGAAGAGGAAAGGGTGATGCAGCAAAGTAGCGTAAGTATTTCCCTCAGTTTTTGAGAACCAAGGTATCAATCCAGTAGGAGGCCACGCTCAAGTCCCTCGTACCTTCACAAACAAATAAGAATGTTGCAACCAACGCGATAAAGGGGTTGTCAATCCCTTCACGGCCACTTGCAAAAGTGAGATCTGATAGAGATGATAAGATAATATTTTTGGTAATTTTATGATAAAGATAAAAAGTAAAGATTGCAAAGTAAACAAAGATAAAAATAGCTCGTTGACGGGAGATTAATATGATGGAAAATAGACCGGGGGCCATAGGTTTCACTAGTGGCTTCTCTCAAGAGCATAAGTATTACGGTGGGTAAACAAATTACTGTCGAGCAATTGATAGAATTGAGCATAGTTATGAGAATATCTAGGTATGATCATGTATATAGGCATCACGTCCGTGACAAGTAGATCGACTCCTGCCTGCATCTACTACTATTACTCCACACATCGACCGCTATCCAGCATGCATCTAGAGTATTAAGTTCATAAGAACGGAGTAACGCTTTAAGCAAGATGACATGATGTGGAGGGATAAACTCACGCATATGATATAAACCCCATCGTTTTATCCTCGATGGCAACAATACAATACGTGTCGTTTCCCCTACTGTCACTGGGATCGAGCACCGCAAGATTGAACCCAAAGCTAAGCACTTCTCCCATTGCAAGAAAGATCAATCTTGTTGGCCAAACCAAACTGATAATTCGAAGAGACTTGCAAAGATAACCAATCATACATAAAAGAATTCAGAGAAGATTCAAATATTGTTCATAGATAATCTTGATCATAAACCCACAATTCATCGGATCTCGACAAACACACCGCAAAAGAAGATTACATTGAATAGATCTCCAAGAGAATCGAGGAGAACTTTGTATTGAGATCCAAAGAGAGAGAATAAGCCATCTAGCTAATAACTATGGACCCGATGGTCTGAGGTAAACTAATCACACATCATCGGAGAGGCTATGGTGTTGATGTAGAAGCCCTCCGTGATCAATGCCCCCTCCAGCGGAGCGCCGGAAAAGGCCCCAAGATGGGATCTCACGGGTACAGAAGGTTGCAGCGGTGGAATTAGGTTTTTGTGGTGCTCCTCGGTTGTTTGGGGGTACGTGGGTATATATAGGAGGAAGAAGTAGGTCGGTGGAGCCACGAGGGGCCCACGAGGGTGGAGGGCGCACCCAGGGGGGTAGGCGTGCCCCCTGCCTCGTGGCCTCCTTGTTGGTTGCTTGACGTCCACTCCAAGTCCTCTGGATCACGTTTGTTCCAAAAATCACGCTCCCGAAGGTTTCATTCCGTTTGGACTCTGTTTGATATTCTTTTTCTGCGAAACACTGAAATAGGCAAAAAAACAGCAATTTGGGCTGGGCCTCCGGTTAATAGGTTAGTCCCAAAAATGATATAAAAGTGTGTAAATAATCCCATTAAACATCCAGAACATAATATATAATAGCATGGAACAATAAAAAATTATAGATACGTTGGAGATGTATCAGCGATACACAGCATACGGTTCACTCGGATGAACTGTTTGTGATTAGGCAACACAAAAGAAACGGTCAGCCAGATCAAGGTGTGTGCGATATACGACATGCGGTTCTGTAACGCCCACGATGCGGCTATATCTCCCACGTGTCGAGGCACGACTTAGAGGCATAACCGCATAGTGGTTTTGTCGCAAGAAGGGTCATCTTCACACAATCCCATGTAATGAACAAGAATGGGATAAAGAGTTGGCTTACAATCGCCACTTCACACAATACATAAATATTATTCATACATCATCCAAAATACAAACATATAGACCGACTACGGTCAAAATCCAAATGAAAATAAGACAACCCCAAATGCTAGATCCCCGATCGTCCCAACTGGGCTCCACTACTGATCATCAGGAAAAGACACATAGTAACGACCACGTTCCTCGTCGAACTCCCACTTGAGATCGACGCCATCATCTGCACTGGCATCATCGGCACCTGCAACTGTTTTGGTAGAATCTGTGAGTCACGGGGACTCAGCAATCTCACACCCGCGAGATCAAGACTATTTAAGCTTATAGGGAAGAATGGTGCAATGAGGTGGAGCTGCAGCGGCAATAAGCATATATGGTGGCTAACATACGCAAGAGAGAGCGAGAAGAGAAGCAACGGAACGGTCGTCATCTAGCAATGACCAAGAAGTGATCCTGAACACCTACTTACGTCATGCATAACACAGACCGTGTTCACTTCCCGGACTCCGCCGAGAAGAGACCATCACGGCTACACACGCAGTTGATGTATTTTACTTGGGTCAAGTGACAAGTTATCTACAATCGGACATTAACAAATTCCCATCTGCCTCATAACCGCGGGCACGGCTTTCGAAAGATAATACCCTGCAGGGGTGTCCCAACTTAGCCCATCATAAGCTCTCACGGTCAACGAAGGATAAACCTTCTCCCGGAAAGACCCGATCAGTCTCGGAATCCCGGTTTACAAGACATCTCGACAATGGTAAAACAAGACCAGCAAAGCCGCCCGAATGTGCCGACAAATCCCGATAGGAGCTGCACATATCTCGTTCTCAGGGCACACCGGATTGTCCAGACTTCCGATAGGCCAGACCAGAGTTGCCCCTGGTGGCCACCGGCGACTGACAGTTTGGACCAATACTCAGAGGAGCACTGGCCCGGGGCTTTAAAATAAAGATGACCCTCGGGCTCTAGAAAACCCGGGGGAAAAAGGTATAGGTCGCAAATGGTAAAACCAAGGTTGGGCCTTGCTGGAGGAGTTTTATTCAAGGCGAACTATCAAGGGGGTCCCATAAATCACCCGACTGCGTAAGGAACGCAAACTCAAGGAACATAATCCCGGTATATCAGTAACTAGGGCGGCAAGAGTGGAACAAAACACCAGGCATAAGGCCGAGCCTTCCACCCTTTACCAAATATATAGATGCACTAATTAAAATAAGAGATATTGTGATATCCCAACATATCCATGTTCCGACATGGAACAAACTTCAACTTCACCTGCAACTAGCAACGCTATAAGAGGGGCTGAGCAAAAGCGGTAACATAGCCAAACAACGGTTTGCTAGGAAAGGATGGTTAGAGGCTGACATGGCAATTTGGGAGACATGATATAGCAAGTGATAGGTAGCGGAGCATGGCAATAGAGCGAACAACTAGCATAGCAAAGATAGAAGTGATTTCGAGGGGTGGTCATCTTGCCTGCAAGGTTCTCAGAGTTGTCAAAAGCTTGATCCTCGTAAGCGTACTCAACAGGTTCCTCGTTCACGAACTCGTCTCCCGTCTCTACCCAAGACAAGAACACAAACAAACAGAACCACAATCAACAACGAGAAATGCACAAGCAACATGATGCAAAACATGTATGATATGCAAGATACGATATGCGATGCATATGCGTGCTCCGGAAGGAAAATGATGAACATGGCTGTAACTTGGCAAACCAAGCATGCCACTGGAAAGATGAGATGATTTCGGTCAAAATCGATATAAAGATCACCGGAATCGGATGCACGGTTTGCACATGGCAAGCAAAACAAGAATGACACGAATCTGCGATTAACAGCATGATAGCACTTAAAATGCAACAAGTAACAATGCTACAGCACTCCAACATAGCAACAAAGCATATGGCAGTAATCTACAGGAGATGCTTGACAAAATATGAACACTGAGCTACGGCTAGATCACATCATATCAAGCTCAAACAAGCATGGCAAAAGTGCAAAAGATAACAGGTTCACAGACTTGGTGAAAAACTGGACATGGCAGAAAACAGCATCAGGTAGCAATGTTCAGAGCACGAAATCAGCATACTACAGGAACTTAACATAGCAAAACAAGGCATAGCAGTGTTCTACTAAAAGCACATGACAAAAGTCCCTTAATGACCATAAGCTAAAAAGGACCAGAAGATATGATGGCAAGCATGTAAACATAGCAAGTTTCATTATCAGGTTTCAGACTTAACAGAAAACATAGCATGGCAGAAATAATAATATGTAGGCCTCTTTGTGAGCTTGATGCACTCACTACAGAGTAATTCACTACAAAACAAGCACACCTACAGCAAGATAGCATGTTTATGAAGCTAACCATGGCAAGAACAAAAGCATAGCATGTATGGATCAACTACAATAAGCTAGGCAAAATTGCATATCATGTTAAGAATCTGCCAGAAATATTTTATAGCAAAAGTAGAGCAAGATTGAGTCATGCTATGGCACTCCATAATTGCAAACAAGGGCAGGAATGGATCAATTACAACTATAGCTACAAAACATCCTTACTTAACATCTCCAAAATATACATGGATCTCTCTATAGCATCAAGTTTATATGGAAACAAAATAACAGCAGACAAGGACTTAGAGAAATCACTGTCCCTGAAATCAGAAATATTACGGGGTCTACTTTGCATGCTTTTGCTAGTCACCACAGAGACCAAAAAAATACATGGCATACACCCTTGGAAATATGGCATGGCATACTTCAAAATATATGTAGAGCTCATGCCCAAAAGATGCACAGATTAAATGATACAAAAATGACAAATCTCCAAGTTCTGATAAGAACCAGAGAATAACAGCAACTAGCCCTCTTCCAACAGAGATTTGGGCATCAAGATGACCTCTAATGAACATGGTGCAATTGAACAAAATGAATAGCATCACGAGACGAACAATTTGACATATTACACGCGCGAATCGGAGCTACATGCAAGGAGTTATGCACTATCGAACAGAGGCACATACTGAGAAAATATCGAGGACTTAGCAAAAAAAAGGGGAAGAACGGAGGTCAACGCTCACCAGATCCGATCGGTTCCAGATCGAGGCAGGCTAGGGTTCGGCCGAACGGTGGCCGGAGCCCTCGCCGGAGGAAGGGGACGGCGGGCCGGCGGGAGGAGGAGGACGCGGCGGCGCTGCGGGAGAGGGGAGGCGCGGCGCCTCGGGCGGCGGCGAGTGGCACGGCCGGCGGCGGCGCGGGCAGGCAGCCGCGCTGGGCGCGGAGGCAGGCGGAGGCGCGGGCCCGCGGGGGCCGGGTGCGGGCTCCCCGGGCCGCGGGCGGCGCGGCGAACGGCGGCGGGTCGGGCGACACGTGGCGGCCCCCGATTGGGCGGGGCGCGGCGGCGGACGCGTCTGGTCCGGTCCGGACGTGTCCGGCGGCGGAGAGGGAACGGAGCTAGGGTTGGACTGCGCGAAAAATACGGGGGTCTCACATATTTATAGGTAGAGGGAGCTAGGAGGCTCCAAATGAGGTGCGGTTTTCGCCCACACGATCGTGATCGAACGACCTAGAGCATGGAAGAGAGTTTGGTGGGTTTTGGGCTGGTTTTAGAGGGGTTTTTTTGCTGGACACTCAAATGGACTTTGCGGATGCCCGGTTAACCGTTGGAGTACCAAACGACCTCCAAATGGAACGAAACTTGACCGGTGGTTTCCGGGTGGTATATTATGGCCACTTGACAAGCCTCGGTCCACTCCGAGAAAGTTTGACACGCGCACACGAAAGAAAACTAGAGAGAAGCACCGGAGGAGATAGGAGCGCCGGATTGCAAAACGGACAACGGGGAAAAAGCTCGGATGCATGAGACGAACACGTATGCAAATGCAATGCACATGATGACATGATATGAAAATGCATGACATGACAAAATGCAAAACGAAAGACAAAACCCGACCACGGAGGGAATATCATAGCACATAGCCGGAAATGGCAAGAGTCGGAGTTACAAATATGGCAAGTTACATCCGGGGTGTTACAGGTTCACTCGGATGAACTGTTTGTGTTGAGACATGAGAACAGAAACGGTTCAACTTAACAAGATGTGTGTGATACGCGGCAAACAGGTCTGTAATCAGAAATGTGTGTGAAGACCGATAATAAGACAGACGGTTGCTGCTAATAAGACGTGTGTGTTGTGCGATGAGATTGCATACAGAACAACAACATATATATATATATACACACACTTATAAGGACATGCTTGCGTAACCAAATTAAACACCCACTTACATAGGTGGCTACTACAACCATGGCATTTGCACACACCAAAGTAAACTATTACATGCATAATTACATAGGTGGCTACTACACACATGACATTTCCACACACCAATAAAGTAAACTATATATTACATGCATGATTAACTAGCATAAACGATCATCTGATCATCATCTACTTCTTGTGACGCTTTCTCTACTTGTGGCTCGATCCGAGCTTGTCGATTTGGGTAACGAGGCACTTCCTCATGTCAACTATCCGCCTGTGCATCTCGTAGCATGTGTACACGCTCTTGGCCGCAAACCTGAGGTGAGGTTCATCCAGTTGCCGCATCCAGGCCCCATGCCAGGATATGGTACTTGTTCTCTGGGCATCCTGCTTCATCTTTTCGTAGTAGGGGTCGATGATGGCTGAGGCGAGTTCGACCAGGGAGTCCTTCTTCGTGCTGCCCCACACCATGTAGTGGTCACGGATTTCGACAAGGTTCTTGCAGGCCAAGCCCGTAACACTGAGCGCTTTTACATCGTTGGTGGTATCCACCGTGGCAAACTTATAGTCAGTGCTGTTGACCAACCTCTTGAAATGGTCGCAAGGCTCTGTGGCCATGCAGTAGTGGTAGATGAGGACATGATGGCGCATGCACAACTGGGTGACGGCAACCTTCTGATCTATGCCGGGACGACCGGCGGTGTACTGGAGGTCGATGCCGACCACCTTGTACTTGTCTCCAGCAAGCAACTGCTCAACGCTGTTGATGAGTCGTGCACCACGGCTGGGTCGATGGTGTACACCATCGAGAGATCTGTCTCCCTCGCGTGGGTCTCCACTCTATGCTCGCCGAACTCCATTGGAGCGCCACCGGACATCCCCTCTCCATGTGTCGTTGTGGGTGTGCTTGTTGTGTTGTGGGGCGCGATTGAAAGGTTGAAGAGACTAAGGTTATAATGGTCGCGGGAATTAAAGGGGAAGCCGGACGGCCAGGAATATCGGCAGGCCCTGATGGCAGTTCTAATTTGCAGCGCGTAACTTCATCGTGCCGCACATAACTGCTTCGCGTGGCAACGCGCGCGGTGCAACCGCATGCATTTGGGGCCCCTGACGTGATCGTGCGCACGCCCAACCGCTGGCAGAGCGCGCGCGGAGGGACGCGAGCAGAGCGCTCCGTGGTTGCCTCAAGGAAAAGCTGTCCACAAGCCAAGCGCACCGACGGACGCGAGCAGAGCGCGCCGCGGCGCCTAACGGCGAGCAGAGCTTGCTGAGGGACGCGAGCAGAGGACGGCACAATGATACGTGGAAAATAAGATGAATTGTGCGAGCGATGTCGGAGACATCAAGCACGAATCAGATTAGAGTTACGTGTGCGATATGTGGCAGACAGTTGATCCATCAGAGCTGTTTGTGATGGAATAAGCCGTGTGTGTTGCGGGCAAACGCTTGCTGGTGTATAACCTTAAATTTAACCAAAAAAGTGTTAATGCATGTTACAACAATTGTATAGCTGGAAACTATGTCCAAATACGACTCCAACGATATAATCTATGGCGACATGCATTCGTATTTTATTAGTTAAATCCTACTTATAAACCAGGACGGGGGTATAGTAGGTAATTAAATTGCAAACGTTTTTTTATTAACTGTATGTGTACGTGTCCTCACGTCCTCCTCTCACACGTCTTGTCACCCCGCTGCCGCAGACGGCTTACAGCGCAAGCTTGCGCAACGCGCGGGGGCGTTCTTTTGGCCAAACGGTGGCGCCAATGAATCGTCGGTGAGCCCGTTCCCACGCAACCTCGCAGGTTCCCGCGCAAGCTTCCCGCCTGACTCGGTGAAATCCCCCAAAATCCCAATGCTTACCGGCCTGCTATAAAAACCCTCATGGCCGACGAGTCCTGCGTCGCATTTTCCCCTCCCTCCCTGTAGCTTATCTCGTCTGCTTCTCCCACAATCGACAATGGCATCGGTCCGTCGTTGTTGCTCAGCCACTCCACCGTCATCAGAGGACAGCTCCAGCTGGGAGGCTACACTACGGCGGCGGCGCAGTCCCCAGTGTAGTGTAGTGCGCGTGGCGTCCCTGTTGGGTGTGCGCGGAACACCCACTACACGCTCCGCCGCCGCTGCCCATCGGCAGCAGTTGCCGGCCGCCGTTGCCGCCACACCACCGTCGAAAGCTAGGGCCATCTCCCGCTCTGCCGCCGCGGCCCGGAGGCGGGAGGTGGCCGTCGTGGCCGCCACCCCTCTGCCGGCCAGCGTGGCCATCACCCGCTCCGCCACCGTGGCCCGAAGGCGGTAGGTGGTGGTTGTGGCCGCCACCCCATCGTCGGCCGTCGTGGCCACCAGCCCACCGTCGACCATCGGGATCATCACTCGCTCCGCTCGAAGGAGGGAGGCGGAGGTGGAGGCCCGCACGTGCGTCAGCGAGCTTGCGCGCTACATCGAGTTCCTGCGGGAGGAGGAGGAGCGCCTCGTCGAGCATGCAAAGAGCCTTACCGCAGCCATGGCCGCAGCACACGCCGACGCAGAGGCGAGGAATCAGGAGATCTACAAGCAGTCCGGCCGCTTCGAGAGGGATTGTCTGGAGCGGCAGTGGGCGTTCGAGCCAGCGAGCGTCGCTGAACGTGCAGCAGCGGCAGGCACCGTATTGCATTTGTCCAGCTCGTCGGTAGGCTCCTCCTCCTCCTCTGCCTCTTATTGAGCGCGCTCGGCAGAGGAGAGGCTGCCGGAAGTAGCACAAAGCCCCTCCGTGGTAGTAGTAGTATTTAGGGGCTATTTTGTTCAGTTCATCTGACTATAGATGTGTGGTCGAACTGTACAACGTACTTAAAATTAGCTAGTATATATAGTTGAACTAGCTATTTCAGTTTGAGTACGTGGTTGGCAACAATTGGGGAGAAGTTTGGTCGGTTCAGCTGTCGAGTTGAACTGTTTGTATAAATTAAGAATGACTACTTAATCTATGAATGAAATCTATGCTTAATTACTAAATTTTAGTTGCAAAAATTACATGGTGCTAATGATTTCCAGCTGCATATTTTGACAAATCGCAGTGCTACAAGGATTGACAAATGGCAACGTTACTAGATCAACAAATGTAAATCTTTCCAATTTGACAAATGGCAACATACCCAATATGACAGATGCAAATCTTACCAAATTGTTTGTACGTGATTGCACACGGGTCATCCAAAACAACCGTTTGCGTTGAAGGGACGCACAAATCCTGCGCTGCTCTCACTTTGCATACGGGTGTTCTATCTAAATCGTTTGCGATCAAGAGCTGCATAAATCCTGCTCGGCACATTTTCTCTTGGCTTCCTGGGGAAGCTGTCGGTTTGCATACGGGTGTTCTAACTAAAACGTTTGCGATGAGTGTTTTATATTTAAAAAGCAAATTAAACTGCGGCTTGGGCGCCATTAATGGAGAGGATGCGAGCAAGGCGGGCGGCCATGGAAGTCAAAGGGCTCGCTTCCCAGTGAGCCTGCGCAGCGTACAGCTCGCACGCTTCCTGGTGAGCCTGCGCACTCGAGGACAGCTTGCATGCCTCTCGGTCAGCCTGCGCACCGGACGGCGCTCGCACGCCTCCCGTTCAGTCAAGGTCAAGCAGCTGTCCGCACGGCACCTCCTACAGCCATTAAAACCAAGACACATGGCGTCACGTGAATGGTAAACAGAATTTTGGATTTACTAGAATTTAAAAACCAGGCATCTCAATGTTTTTTCCGGCAATCAACGGTGCCCTGGTGTTTGAAATTCATTCCCATTTCTTGCATGGGACCTAAGCATGCACCCAAGGACACAGATTTGATTTTTCAACCAATTTATATGCACTTGAGCATGTGCATGTAGTTCAAATTTGAATTATGCACATAAATGCATTGAAAACTCAGTAAATGCATAAAAATGTCCAAATGAACCCCGAAAAATCACAAAAATTCACACAACACTCCTGTTGTTCCATGTTGACACGAGAAAAAAATTGAAAGCAATAAGAGGCAATGGGTATCGTTTCGTCCCCAAAGGTGGAACGTTCCCTACCAAAAACCATCATGCTTATTGTGAGAAGCTCCGGTTTGTGAGAAGCATATACCCAAACCTGCCCCAAATGGGACAAAATTTGTACCACGGCATGTTGATGCCGCTCCATGATAGCATTCCAAGTTTCATGAATTTCAGACGAGTTTTGGATTTACTAGTATTTAAAAACCAGGCATCTTAATGTTTTGCCGGCAATCAACGGTGACCTGGTGTTTGAAATTCATTCCCATTTCTTGCATGGGACCTAAGTATGCACCCAAGGACACAGATTTGACTTTTCAACCAATTTATATGCACTGGAGCATGTGCATGTAATTCAAATTTGAATTATGCACATAAATGCATTGAAAACTCAGTTAATGCATAAAAATGTCCAAACGAACCCCGAAAAATCACAAAAATTCACACAACACTCCTGTTGTTCTATGTTTACACGAGAAAAAATTTGAAAGCAATAAGAGGCAATGGGTATCGTTTCGTCCCCAAAGGTGGGACGCTCCCTACCGAAAACCATCATGCTTGTTGTGAGAAGCATATACCCAAACCTGCCCCAAATGGGACAAAATTTGTACCATAGAATGTTGATGCCGCTCCATGATAGCATGCCAAGTTTCATGAATTTCAGACGAGTTTTGGATTTACTAGAATTTAAAAACCAGATATCTCAATGTTTTGCCGGCAATCAACGGTGCCCTGGTGTTTGAAATTCATTCTCATTTCTTGCATGGGACCTAAGCATGCACCCAAGGACACAGATTTGATTTTTCAACCAATTTATATGCACTGGAGCATGTGCATGTAGTTCAAATTTGAATTATGCACATAAATGCATTGAAAACTCAGTTAATGCATAAAAATGTCCAAACGAACCCCGAATAATCACAAAAATTCACACAACACTCCTGTTGTTCTATGTTGACACGAGAAAAAAAATTGAAAGCAATAAGAGGCAATGGATATCGTTTCGTCCCCAAAGGTGGGACGTTCCCTACTGAAAACCATCATGCTTGTTGTGATAAGCTCCAGTTTGTGAGAAACATATACCCAAACCTGACACAAATGGGACAAAATTTGTACCACGGAATGTCGGGTGCCCTTCCATGATAGCATGTCAAGTTTCATGAATTTCAGACGACTTTTGGATTTACTAGAATTTAAAAACCAGGCATCTCAAAGTTTTGCCGGCAATCAACGGTGCCCTGGTGTTTGAAATTCATTCCCATTTCTTGCATGGGACCTAACCATGCACCCAAGGACACAGATTTTATTTTTCAACCAATTTATATGCACTAGAGAATGTGCATGTAGTTCAAATTTGAATTATGCACATAAAATGCCTGGAAAACCCAGTTAATGATAAAAATGTCCAAACGAACCCCGAAAAATTCCAAAATTAAACACAACACTCTTGTTTTTCTATGTTGACAATTGAATTTTTTTGAAAGCAATAAGAGGCAACGGATATCGTTTCGTCCCCAAAGGTGGCACGTTCCCTACCGAAACCATCACGCTTGTTGTGAGAAGCTCTGGTTTGTGAGAAGCTTATACCCAAACCTGCCCCAAATGGGACAAAAAATTTACCACGACATGTTGATGCCGCTACATGATAGCATGCCAAGTTTCATGAATTTCAGACGAGTTTTGGATTTACTAGAATTTAAAAACCAGGTATCTCAATGTTTGCGACCGAGTGATGGTGGCAGGGTGTTTGAAATTCATTCCCATTTCTTGCATGGGACCTAAGCATGCAACCAAGGACACATATTTGATTTTTCAATAAGTTTATATGCACTGGAGCATGTGCATGTAGTTCAAATTTGAATTATGCGCATAAAATGCCTGGAAAACCAAGTTAATGTATAAAAATGTACAAGCGAACCCTGAATAATTCCAATTTTTTGACGACACACCTATAGTTGCATGTTCACTACAGATAAAAGTTCTAACAATTCAAACACCATCCTTTGTAGCTGTGACCCCATTACGTAATTCAAATGATCAAGACGATAAATCAAGTAGATCGCACACGGTTTATTATCACCAACCGTATGAGATGCAGCACAAAATATCTTGGAGCACCGTCGGTGTATAGTACGCCCATGGCTTACGAGAGAAGGTGCATCGGCTACAGTCCACAGCCGGCGTGTCAAGCACACTAGCTCACTCCCCAAATATCATTTCACTGTTCAATCGTCGCCGGTGAAAGATGGGGACGTGGACCCGCGTCTTGAGGCCAACTTCGGCGGCCCACTCCGGCGAGAGCGCGGCCATAGCCGCCAGGCGCGTGCTAACAAGCTTCGTGAGGGCGACTGCAGTCTGCGTCCGGGCGGCCAAGGCAGCCCAAATGGCCGTTGTTGCTTCTCAGGCGGCGGCAGCAGCATCTGCCTCGGGGATAGCAACTGGCGAGAGAGGCACAACAAATGTCCGTTCCGCAGCGGCGGCCTTAGCCCTGATGGAGGCCGCCCACCATCATGTCGAGGCCGCACGCCCAGCTCGTGGCGCTCACCGCACAAATCGAAGGAAGCTTCTCCGACAATGGTCGGCAACCCACGGCCGAAGAGTTGGCAATCGCCGAGAGAGTTCAAGCAGCCATCCATTCCTGTGCGGCATACTTTGCCACGACGGAGCCCGCCAAAGCCCAGATCATGGCCGCCCACGCCCTGCTCGTGGCGGCCTATTCCAAAGATATGGCGGACACGGATGGCGAGATGCTTGCCGAGTATGGTGCGATTGATGCCATGGAGCCCCTTCCCCAGGAGACCGTCGGGCGCGAGCTGGACATGGAGGCGGCGGCGGAGATCGACGAGCACCAGCCGTACTAGTACTATTTGTTTTGCTTAATTAAGAGCGTCGGTCATTAATTAGTTAGAGTAATGTTTAGGTCAGCTAGCTCTGTTTAATTGCTGAACTTGCTCGCTTAAGAAGTGTGGGTGTGTTGTAGTCTCCTTTGTGTACCCAAATTATGCAATGACGTGGATGACCACTCTAACCATGGAAATTTGAACCAAAAATTTTGACGTTCAAAACTCATCACACACGGGTTAAGCTATCTAAATCGTTTGTGATGTTCACATATCATGCACGGTTCTGAATAAGGGACCGTGTCTGATGACACTTTGCGCGTCCGTTTTTTGGCTGAAGCGATTCAAATTTTTTGCTTCCGCGGAAATATCTACCTCCCCACCCCTTCCCCCTTACCAAAAGCCACATTTCCCTCCTTTCCGCCTTCCTTTCCAAGTTGAAACCTTTACTCCTTGCTTGCAGCGCCGCCTCCTCACCGGCGACCCACCTTCACGCTGCTCGGCCTCGCCTATCCAAGCAGGTAATCCACACCCGACCCCCATCCTCCTCCTCCTTCCACATCCCACATGCCCCGACCGTCGGCGCGAGCGCGACACCTTCCACCCAAATCATTGACCCCTCCACCAAATAAGCACCGCACTAAGCCATGGTGCACGCAGTATAGCCAGGATCTCAAGGAGCATTTGGTAGCGGAGAAGCAAATCGCGGCCGCACGTAAGGATGTGGTCGCGATGGCTGCCATTCGTGCCGACCCCCAGATCTTGGAGGAGCACCTCGCCGTCGAGGCCACCGTTGACACCTCGCGCGCCAACGCCGCGACGCGGTTGGCTGCTTTAAAAGACAGTTCGTGGCGTTTTCTCAAGGCCATCATTTGCTAGCTCTGCCTTTCCTTAACAAATTCTAGTGTATATGTTCTATATTTCGTGCAATGTGGTGTTCAGTTAACTACTTGGTTCAATTATGCAAATGTGATGTTCAATTCTTCAGCGTGCAATATTTCCAAGTTGTTAAGCATGCTTGGTTTGGTTAATTGTCTGATCTTCTATTACGAGTATGTTATATTGTGCAATGTGGTGCTCAGTTAACGTTTGGTTCATTTGTTGTGGTGTTTAGTTAACTGCTTGGTTCAATTCTGCAATGCGATGTTCAATTGTTGTGGCTGCATTCTGTTATTGTATACCATGTGAGAAATAAATCGAATTTGGTTGTACTAAATACATGAGAAACAAATACAATTGCTATATTTCCAAGTTGTTAAGCATGCTTGGTTTGGTTAACTGTGTAAGGGCATATTTATCCCTAAGATGTTTTGGTGATTGATGACAATGCTTTTGCGGACTAATCGTGTGCGTTGAGTGTTTTTCAGAGATTCATCCTTTTGGCACGAGACGATTTCCTCCCCTCGGAGCTTAAAGCGAAGACGGTGTAGTCCTTTCGGATTAGTTTGGTGGACTAGTTTCATAGGGATCACCGTACTATCAAGAGGGGGTCCATTTTGGAAAGGCTAGGGCGGAATCATCACGTACACTTCCTTTGCCCCTCCCTCCGAGCCTTTCCGTTTCGATGATGGGCTTGTTTCTCTTCTCATTGTGCCCTCTCTGGTCCCAGCGGTAGTACCGCGGGCCAGAGCGGTAGTACCGCTTGGGTGCTACAAGCAGTAGTACCGCTCTGGAGCGGTAGTACCGCCCAGAGCAGTAGTACCGCTAGTAGCTCCCATGTGTGTACTATCTCTGGTCCCAGCGGTAGTACCGTGGGACGGAGCGTTAGTACCGCTTGGGTGCCACAAGCGGTAGTACCGCTCCAGAGCAGTAGTACCGCTAGTGGCCCCAAGCAGTACCGCGGTGGTCTCGTGCTAGTACCGCCTCGATTCGAGGGTTCCTTTTTCGTGTCGGGTTCTACGGTACTGGCGGCGGCTGTGGGGGGCCGTAGTACCGCTCCAGTGCGGTAGTACCGCCCACCCTCCGCGGTAGTACCGCTGTGGGCCAAGCGGTAGTACCGTGTTTTGGAGCGGTAGTACCGCTTATAGTGGCAAGCGGTAGTACCCCAGCGGTACTACCGCTCTCTTCGGGGCAGAAGGGGGGTAACGGTTGGTTTGTTCCCCCCACTATATAAAGGGGTATTCTTCCCCAAAGTTGACCTACCTCTTGCCCCAAAAAGCTCCATTGTTGCTCCAAGCTCCATTTTCGCCCGATCTCTCTCCCTAGCCAATCAAACTTGTTGATTTTCTCGGGATTGGTTGAGAAGGCCACGATCTACACTTCCACCAAGAGAAATTTGATTCCCCCCACTTATCCCTAGCGGATCTTGTTACTCTTGGGTGTTTGAGCACCCTAGACGGTTGAGGTCACCGCGGAGCCATAGTCCATTGTGGTGAAGCTTTGTGGTGTCGTTGGGAGCCTCCAATTAAGTTGTGGAGATTGCCCCAACCTTGTTTGTAAAGGTCCGGTCGCCGCCTTCAAGGGCACCAATAGTGGAATCAGGGCATCTTGCATTGTGTGAGGGTGTGAGGAGAATACGGTGGCCCTTGTGGCTTCTTGGGGAGCATTGTGCCTCCACACCGCTCCAACGGAGACGTACTTCCCCTCAAAAGGAAGGAACTTCGGTAACACATCCTCGTCTTCACCGGCTCCACTCTTGGTTATCTCGTTCCTTTACTTTAGCAAATTTACTTGTGCTATATCTCTTACTTGCTTGCGTGCTTGTGTCCTTGCATCATATAGGTTTCTCACTTAGTTGCATATCTAGACAACCTATATTGATGCAAAGTTTAATTTGGTAAAGAAAAGCTAAAAATTGTTAGTTGCCTATTCACCCTCCCCTCTAGTCAACTATATCGATCCTTTCAATTGGTATCAGAGCCTCGTCTCTTTATTAAGGACTTTACCGTCCAAAGAGTATGGTTGACGTCGTAGACGGTGCGGAGGAGCACTCCGGTGAGAATCCAGTCTCGTCTACGGGAGATGGGGGAACCGCGGTCTCTCGTGAGGAATTCAATGTGGCGTTGGACACATTGAAAACCTCCATGACGACCAAGGTCGAAAGCATGTTGAATAAATTCTTAGAAGGGCTTAAACTTACCACCGCACCATTGAAAGTGGGTGATCCCGCTAACAAGGTGACGGATGCTACCTCCGACAAGGGGGAAGCTTCTAGCGAGAAGGCTCCTTGTTCTAGTGATAAAAATGGGACCGGCATCTTTGCCCATGTGGAACCTCCACCTGTCTATGGTGGACCGCTCCCTTCCACTCATTTAAATCATGCCGGCCCGACCCCTAAGATTGAGAAGAATGTAGATTTTGATTCTTGGGTCTATCGTTTTAAGCGTCATTTAAATCATGTGAACACTAACCTTTGGAGAATCATTGAAGAAGGCTTCTATCCGCATGACCGAAGTAACTTCACTCCTAGAGAAGTTGTGGATCATCAATTCAATGAGAATGCCCTCTTCATCATCCAAGAAGCCATCCCACCCGAAGATCTTCCTCATCTCCGGCCTTACACCGTGGCCAAAGATGCGTGGCTCCAAGTTGTTTCCCTTTATCGGGGAAGCGCAAGCATTCAACGCTCCAACTATGAAGTGGTGCAAGATGAAGCCGACGAGTTTGCAATGAAAGAAGATGAAGAACCTCGTGAGCTTTTTCGAAGAGTAACCAAACTCGCGGTCTCGCTCCGAGATCATGGAAGCAAGGACAGGATGACAATTGGATCAAGCACAAGTTCCTCAAGGCAATGATGCCCTACCATAAAGCCATGTCCTCCGTAATTCGTCAAAGGCCAGACTTTCACACCTTGTCCTCAAGTGAAGTGTTGGATGAGTTTGTGGCTATGAGCATTTTGGACAAGACCGCCGACAATGCGGTTCTTCGCTCTCAAAGAGTTAAGAAGCCCAACCTTGCTCTAAAGGCCAAGGTTAGTATGGAGGAAGACGATGAAGAGGAAGAAGAGGAGGGCAACCTCGAAGATACGAAGTATGCCTATCATGAACACATGGCTCTTGCTTCAAGGCAATTTTGGAGCAAGAAGAACACGAGGCCAAACTTCAACAAAAGCAACTCAAGTGGCGCAAAGGGCAAGCAACGGATGAGGACTTGCTTCAATTGTGGCAATGTTAGCCACTTTGTTGCGGAGTGCCCTTACGAGAAGAGGGAAGACAATGGTGGCAAGCTCATTAGAAAAGACAAGGCCAAGTCGTTCCCCAACAAGAGCAACTTCACCAAGAAGACTCCTCCCAAGGCGTTGGTGGTTCAAGAAGAGTACAATGAGGATGATGACGATGATGAAGATAGTGAGTCGGTTGCCATGGCCTCCGTTGCCATTGCGAAGACTCCACGAGTGTCTCTCTTCGACTCACCCAATGAGAACATCACCGCCAAGTGCCTCATGGCTAAAGCCACCAATAAGGTAACCTCCAACATCAAAACTACCATCATTAATCATCCTTCTTCGACGGATAGCATTGATGAACGTGAGGGGACAAATGTGGAGGAAAATGAGTTTGAGATCTTTATGGGTAAACTCAAGGGTAAATCCAAGAAGCACTTCGTTGCTCTCTTGGAACAACTTGGTGAAGCCAATGACATGATCGAGGCTCACGAAGATACCATCTCTAAGATGGAGGGGCATAGTCGTGACTATGCCGATGAGATTTCGGATCTTTCCAATGATCTTGACGAAGACGTGGTCTTCGTTTGGCTCTTGAGGAGTCATACAACGATGATCATGCTAAGTTAAAGAAAGATCTTGATCATGCTCTTGTTATGTCTCGTGTGCTAAACTCCGAGAAGGCAAAACTTGGGGTTGATCTTGCTAGACTCAAAGAGGAGTTTGGCATTCTCGACAAGGCTCACAAAGTCTTGAAGGGTGTTCATGCTAGCCTCAAGGAGTCTCATGATCAACTCCAAGTGAAGCTAACAAAGGAGAAAGCCACCTTTCCTCATATGGTGTTAATTGATAATGCAAATGCTACTAACCCGTGTTGTGAGCATGTGCATCTTGTTGAGGAGAATGCTAAGTTGAAGGAGCAACTTGAGAAAGGCCTTGTGTCATGCATACAAGGTGAGAAGAACCTCAACGACCTCTTGAGCAATCAAAAAGAAGTTGTGGCCAAGGAGGGGATTGGGTTCACACCCAATCCCAAGAACAAGAAGAAGAATGACAAGACCAAGCGACCTCCTCCTCTCAAGCAAACTTTTGTGAAGGAGGGAGAGGGTGCTTCCAAGGAGAAGAAGAACAATGCGAAGGGTGGCGGTGTCAAGAAGAGCAATGCCACTCCTTCCAACAAAGCCGGCGACTTTAATCCTTCATATGTGTTATGCCGTGCTAGTGATGGGCATGTTTATGCCAAATTCGTTGGTTCTCCTTATGAGTACATTGAATGGTCTATTTGGGTTCCTAAGACCCTCATTACTAACATCAAAGGACCCATTACAAAATGGGTACCTAAAACCAAGCATTGATCTCTTGTAGGTGTTTGCTTCCAGTGGGGGATCATGGTTGCTCGATAGTGGAGCTACAAATCATATGACCGGAAGCAAGGACTTGGTGGTGGACGTGCACAAGATTCCATCTATGCCCACCAATGTCGAGTGGGGTGATGCCTCGTCTTCTAAGGTATTGGGACTCGGCAAAGTTGTCATTTCTCATGATCTCACGATCGAGAAGGTCATGCTAGTTGAGTCCCTTGCATACAATTTACTTTCCGTTCGTCAACTTGCTATCATGGGCTTTGCCACCTTCTTTGATATTGATACCGTGGCCCTCTTGTGGAGCAAGACTCTTAAAGTAGCCTTTGTTGGGCATGTCGAGAACGGTCTCTATGTGATTAACTTTTCGGAGCGACCCACTAAGACCGCGACATGCCTAATGGCTAAAGTTGATGTGGGATGGCTTTGGCATCGACGTTTAGCCCATGTCAATATGAGATCTTTGCAAAGTCTTCTCAAGGGGGACCATGTCCGTGGACTAACGAACGTTAGTTTTGCCAAAGATCGTGCTTGCAGTGCCTGTATCGAAGGAAAGCTTCATGAGAAGGCTCACCCTCCCACGACTCTTATTTACTCGAAGAGGCTGTTGGAGCTCCTTCATTTGGATCTCTTTGGGCCTCCATCCTTTGATAGTCTTGGGGGTAGAAAGTATTTCTTGGTAATTGTGGATGATTACTCTAGATACACGTGGGTGTATTTCTTCAAGAGGAAGAGTGAGACCCAACAAACAGTCATTGACTTTGCAAATGAAGCCCAACGTCAACACAATGCAAAGATCTTGACAATAAGAAGTGACAACGGCACCGAGTTCAAGAACTACACCTTGGATGAGTTTCTCAGTGATGAGGGGATCAAGCATCAATATTCCCCACCTTACACCCCTCAACAAAATGGTGTTGCGGAGAGGAAGAATCGGACGTTGATGGATGCGGCAAGGACCATGATGGCGGAGTTCAAGTCTCCATACAAGTTTTGGGCCGAAGCCATCAACACCGCGTGTCATGCTTCAAATCGGCTCTATCTTCGCAAAGGCTTGAACAAGACTCCATATGAGATCCTCACCGGTAACAAGCCCAACCTCAAGTACTTTCGGGTGTTCGAGTGTAAGTGTTTCGTTCTCAAGAAAGGTGTTCATTTGTCTAAATTTGAGACTAGAGCTCATGAGGGCATATTTGTTGGTTATGCTACAAACTCCCATGCTTACCGTGTTCTCAATAAGTCCACGGGACTTATTGAGGAGACGTGTAACGTGGAGTTTGATGAAAATAACGGCTCCCAAGTGGGGCAAAGTGGTACTTGTGATGTAGGTGATGAAATTCCTCCCCAAGTCATAAGAAGAATGGGTATTGGATATATCCTACCCATTGAGGAACCCTTGTGACCGAAGGAGAAGGACAATGCTCCACTCAAGTGGAGCCATCACCAACCAAAGACCCACACGCTTTCGAAGAACAAAGTGAAGGCCCTCAACCTCATGAACAAGATCAAGGGCAAGATCAACTTCAAGATGGTGGTGATCCACCAAATGATGCCCAAGGTCAAGTTCTTCCCCTCGAGCTAATTCAAGATCAAGAACAAGCTCAAGACGACGCTCAAGATGATCTATTAACCCCTCCTAACTTCACCTACGAGGAGGAACTGGAGCGTCGTGCCGCTAAGATCGCTTCCAAGCTCACCACCAAAGGTCATCTCATGGAGAATGTGGTTGGAAGCCTAAGAAAGGGGGTAAGCACTCGTAGACAATTAGCAAACTATTGTGAATGTAGCGACCAGACCTCAAATGGCCTGTGCTGCTATGCACCAGTGTCATCCCTGGATCAGTAATGCTGACACGCACAGTACAAATGGAGGATTTATAACAGAGTAGCAATCACACACTTATTACATCGAATATCTCCAAAGAGATTAAGTATGAAAACATGGCTTAAGGCCATCTAATAACGATAACAGCGGAAGACTTGGAAGATAAGTGAGTCCATCAACTCCAGCGGCATCACTGAGTATAAGACCACGACCTAAGGCACCTTACTCGTCGTCTGAAAAGTCTGCAACATGAAACGTTGCAGCCTGAAAACGGGTCAGCACATAGAATATGCTGGCAATGTAACACATAGAGAACAATGAACAATAATAATGCTATACTACATGCATTTATGGCTGGTGGAAAGCTCTATGGTTACAGTTTTGCGAAAAGCCAATTTTATCCTACTTCAAAAGGAATAAATTTTATTTAACTATCATGGTGGTTGAAACATTGAGAAGGTACCTCCAACTCAATCCCAATTAAGTATCATCATTAACCCAACAAAATTAATTATAAGTATCACGGTGATGAGATTCAAATGATAATCCAGGTACTAGATACTCAAATTGTCCATAACCGGGGACACGGCTAACCATGATTAGTTTGTACACTCTGCAGAGGTTTGTGCACTTTTCCCCACAAGACTCGATCGCCTCCGCTTGATTCTCGCACTGCATGATGTTTGAGAAACGGATGACCGAGACACAGTCTTTCAGAAACAATCACTCTTTACTCTGGATGGACCGGTACACCTACTTTCCCCTACATCTGCTAGTCCACCTCTTCAAGAGATCCTGTAACCTACTCAGCTATGCTAGAGCCCATAATAGCTTGTGGCTGCACACGGAAGTTTCTAGCATGAATAATCTTATGATCCCTTTGAGCCTGGGTGGCGGACCTTATACATACAGGCAACACTGGGTTCTCCAGGTGCCTCAATCCACCCAGATGTGAGTTTTAGTTGCCACCTTAAGTTGAACCATTATTAACAATCTCACATCTGTCATGAATATCACTCAAACCCAATCCACGTCTACGAGCATAGCATGGCAATATAATAGCAACGTAGAAGTAACTCCCAAGGGTTTGATAAAGTAAAACAGGTAATAGGTACTACCTCAACTACTTCCCAATACCCACAGTTTATTTAGATCCTAATCATGCAATGTGTTTGAGGAAATAGATCTAATGCAATAAAACTGGGTATGAACGGGATATGATCAAAGTGTTACTTGCCTTGCTGATGATCCGCAAAACCTAGCGATTCGAAGTAACAAGCGGCACACTCCGGGTACTCTATCGCCAACAAACAAGCATACAATCAGTACTCATCTAATGCACAGGTAAAACTCGAATGAAAGATCCAACCAGAAAGTTCAACTTAAGAACTCCGGTTTGCAAAAAGAAACAACTCGAAAGAAGCAACGAAAGTCAAACGGCGAAAGAAAGAAACTTCGTTTGCTAATCTGGATCTAGGTCAAATTTTTACTGTAGCAAAAACTTGTTTGAGTAGGTTAAACGGAAAGAGAATTTCGAGACGAAACTCTAGGCGCTTGAATCGCCTGATTCCGATAAACGAGCGAGAAGTTAAACAGAGTTGAAGATTCGATCAGAAATCGAATCTGAGATAATCGCAGAAAAATCCGACGAAAAAGAAAAACGGACGAACGGTTAAAGAACGGACGTTCGTTAACAGAGAAAAACCGACGAACGCGTTCGTTAAAACGAACGGTTCGGTGAACGTTCGCAAAATAATAAAACCGAAAAAAAACCGATCTAGGGTTTTTTTTTAAACGAAAGTTTTTTTTTTAGAAAACCGGCAAAGTCAACGGGCGGCGGGCATACCTCGTCCGGCTCCGGCGAGGGGCTCCGGCGGGGCGGCGAACTCGGGCGGCGGGGAGCGGGGCTCGGCAAGGGGCGGGCGAGGGCGAGGCGGCGGCTCCCGGCGGCGGCGGCGGGGCGTGTTGCGGGCGGCGGCAATGAGGGGTTCCGGCGGCGGAGGTGGTGAGGAAAGAGAGGGGGTGGTATTTAAGGGGGGGTGCGGCGGCTTGGGGAAGGGGTCGGGCGAGGGGAGGCGTGCGGCGGCCGGATTCGGTCATGGCGGCGGCGAGCTCCCGTGCGGGAAGAGGAAGGCGCGAGGCGGGCCGTCGGCTGGGCCTTTGGCCCAGTCGGCGCGCGGGCGTTTTTTTTTAAGTTCCGCGGAAAATATTGCGTAGAAAAATAAAAAAAAAATCCGAAAAATATGAAATAAATTTTCCCCGTCTAGTTAGAAAATCTAGAATAGGGTGAACATTTTTATAATCAAAAATAAATATTTTGAAAACATGCAATATTTTTAATGCAATAAAAATTGCAAATAAAATCCAAATAAATTCCAAATAATGATTTTAACATTTTTCCTCCAGTATTTCAATTGTTTTGGAGAAGTCATTTTTTCCCCTCTCATTTATTTAAAATGAAATATTTTTCCGGAGAGAAAAATAAGTAAAACCACAATCCTCGTTGGAAAATTAAATTTGAAAAATTCGAGAAAATCCCCAACTCTCTCCGAGGGTCCTTGAGTTGCTTAGGATTTATCGAGGATTTGTCAAAATGCAACAAAACATGATATGCAATGATGATCTATGTATAACATTCCAAATTGAAAATTTGGGATGTTAGAAACCTACCCCCCTTAAGATGAATCTCGCCCTCGAGATTCGGGTTGGCTAGAAAACAGGTGGGAGTGGTTTTTCCGTAGATCTTCCTCTCGCTCCCAGGTGGCTTCATCCTCCGTGTGGTGACTCCACTGAACTTTGCAAAACTTGATAACCTTGCTGCGGGTAACTCGGCTGGCATATTCGAGAATCTTAACTGGCTTCTCCTCATAGGTCAAATCACTTTCCAACTGAATCGCTTCCCGTGGCACAGTATCTCTCAGCGGTATCTCAGCCATTTCTGCGTGGCACTTCTTCAACTGAGAAACATGAAATACATCATGTACTCCAGACAATCCTTCGGGCAATTCCAACTTGTAGGCAACTTCTCCCATACGTTCCAACACTCTGTATGGTCCGATAAAACGGGGCGCTAACTTTCCTTTAACTCCAAAGCGCTTCACTCCTCGAAGTGGTGATACTCGAAGATACACTCTGTCTCCGACTTCGTGAACTGTCTCCTTTCGTTTAGAATCAGCATAACTCTTCTGCCTGGACTGGGCTACTTTGAGCCTATCGCGAATCAACCTTACTTTCTGTTCAGACTCCTTAATCAAATCTGGTCCAAACAACTGACGATCTCCAACTTCGTCCCATAACAACGGTGTTCTACACCTCCTTCCGTACAAAGCTTCGAAAGGGGCCATCTTCAAACTGGTTTGATAACTGTTGTTATACGAAAACTCCGCATATGGCAAATTGTCGTCCCAACTAGATCCATAATCTAGTGCACATGCTCTCAACATGTCCTCCAAAATCTGGTTGACTCTCTCGGTCTGTCCATCTGTCTGTGGGTGAAATGTTGTACTAAATTCCAGCCTGGTTCCCAACATTTCATGTAACTGCTTCCAAAACTTCGAGGTAAATTGGGTTCCTCTGTCTGATACAATGGTCCTCGGAACTCCATGCAAACATACTATCCTGGTCATGTATATCTTAGCCAACTTAGCACTGGTGTAAGTGGTCTTCACTGGAATGAAATGAGCCACTTTCGTCAAACGGTCGACTACAACCCATATCGAGTCATAGCCTGAACGAGTCCTGGGTAATCCCGTGATAAAATCCATGCCTATTTTATCCCACTTCCATTCGGGTATCGGCAATGGTCGTAGCAATCCTGCTGGCTTCTGATGCTCTGCCTTCACTCTCTGACATACATCACAAACTGCTACATACTCCGCAATATCCTTCTTCATTCCGGTCCACCAGAAAGTATTCTTCAAATCCAAATACATCTTGGTATTCCCTGGGTGAATCGAGTATGGTGAATCATGGGCTTCCTGCAAAATCAACTTCCTGATCTCCGGATCATTTGGCACATATACGTGGTCTTCGAACCATAAGGTATCGTGCTCATCCTCACGAAATCCCTTGGCTTTTCCTTTGCTCATCTTCTCCTTTATCTCTTCAATCTCCTTGTCTGTCTTCTGAGCTTCTCTGATCCTTTCCATCAAGGTAGACTGAATCTCCAATGTCGCTAAATAGCCTCTAGGGACTATCTCCAAACATAGCTCGCGAAGGTCCTCGGCTAACTCCTGAGGTAACTCTCCTGTCATGAGGGTGTTGACATGACTCTTGCGGCTCACTGCGTCTGCTACTACGTTAGCCTTTCCAGGGTGATAATGCAATCTCATATCATAATCTTTAATGAGCTCCAACCATCTCCTCTGTCTGAGATATAACTCCTTCTGCGTGAAAATGTACTTCAAACTCTTGTGATCCGTGTACACCTCACAATGGTTTCCGATGAGAAAATGTCTCCATGTCTTCAATGCATGCACCACGGCTGCTAATTCCAAATCATGCGTAGCATAATTCTTCTCATGGGGTTTAAGTTGTCGTGAAGCATACGACACAACTCTTCCTTCCTGCATAAGCACTGCTCCAAGTCCTCGACGAGAAGCGTCGCAATAAACTTCATAATCCTTGCGCTGATCTGGCAGAATCAACACTGGTGATGTAACCAATCGTTTCATCAACTCTTGGAAACTAGCTTCACATTCCTCAGTCCAATTGAATTTGGTGTCCTTCTTCAATAGCTCAGTCATGGGCTTAGCAATCCTTGAGAAATTCTCGATAAATCTCCGGTAGTATCCTGCAAGTCCAAGAAAACTCCGGATTTCTCCAACTGTCGTGGGTGATTCCCAACTTGTCACTGTGTCAACCTTGGCAGGGTCTACTGCTATTCCTTCTCCAGAAATAACATGTCCAAGGAATCCAACTTCCTTCAACCAAAACTCACATTTGCTGAACTTGGCATATAATTGATGTTCTCTGAGCTTCTCAAGTACCAATCGTAAATGCTCCTCATGCTCTTCTTCATCCTTGGAAAAGATTAAAATATCATCAATGAACACCACGACGAACTTATCCAAAAACTCCATAAACACTTTGTTCATCAGGTTCATGAAATAGGCAGGCGCGTTAGTCAGTCCAAATGACATAACGGTATACTCATACAATCCATATCTGGTGGTAAATGCCGTCTTGGGTATATCCTGCTCTCGAATCTTTAACTGATGGTACCCTGATCGTAGATCAATCTTGGAAAATACTTTAGCTCCTTGCAAGCGGTCAAACAAATCATTTATCATCGGCAGTGGGTACTTGTTTTTGATGGTCACTTCATTCAATCCTCGGTAATCAACAACCATCCTCAGCGATCCATCTTTCTTCTCCACTAGAAGTATTGGTGATCCCCACGGTGACGAACTTGGGCGAATATAGACTTTATCCAGTAACTCCTTGATCTGCTTCTTAATTTCCTCCAAATCCTTTGCGGGCATCCTGTACGGTCTCTTAGATATTGGCCCTGTGCCTGGAAAAAGTTCAATCAAGAACTCAATGTCTCTATCTGGTGGCATGCCTGGCAACTCTTCTGGAAATACATCCGGATAATCCTTCACCACTAGTACTTCCTCCTGTACAACTCCTGATAAGGAATTCACTTGAGTCCTCTTCGGCATATGCCAGGATACATACTTGATCCTTTTTCCTTCCGGGGTGGTAAGCAAAATCGTCTTGCTGGCACAATCGATGTTTCCTCCATACAACGATAGCCAATCCATTCCCAAGATCACATCCAAACCTTGCGATTCCAAAACAATGAGGTCTGAGGGGAAAACATGCCTACCAATGGCCAATGGTATCTGAAAACATCCTTGGGTGGCCATATACTCTGCTCCTGGCGAGGTTACTAACATGGGGCTTTTGAGAACTTGGGTGGACATCTTAAACTTGTTTACGAATCCCCTTTATATGTATGAATGCGATGCACCAGTATCGAAAAGAACGGTTGCAGTAAATGATTTAACCAAAAACTTACCTATTACTGCATCAGGCTGAGCTTCAACCTCCTCCACGCTCACGTGGTTCACATGTCCTTTGTTGAACGGGTTCGGCTTCTTCCCAGAGCTTCCATTGCCAGTTCCATTTTGGGCTTTGGGACAATCGGTAGCATAATGTCCCGTCTTCTGGCACTTGAAACAAGTAATGTGACTTAGATCTCTCTTGGTTGGGGTAGATGGGTTGGTGCGGTTCTGTCCGTTTCCTCCTCCATTCCCATTACCATTCTTGGAGCCATTATGGTTGTGCGAACTACCTCCTCCATGGGTATGCTGAAACTGTCCTCCCGGCTTCGGGGTAAATCGTGGCTTCTGCTGGGCTCCAGAATTGTACTTCCCTTGTCCATACTTCCTCTTACGGTTTTCAATCTGTTGTTGCTTCCCTTCAATCATGAGAGCTCTATCTACCAGCTCCTGGTAGTTGTTGAAAGTTGCTACCATCAGCTGCATACTCAGCTCATCATTCAATCCTTCCAAAAACTTCTCCTGCTTGGCTGCATCTGTAGCAACGTCATCTGGTGCATAACGTGCTAACTTACTGAAATCCTCCACATACTGGCCTACGGTGCGTCCTCCTTGGCGTAGGTTGCGAAACTCACGCTTCTTCATAGCCATAGCTCCTGCTGAAACATGAGCTGTACGGAAAGCTTGCTGAAACTGGTCCCATGTGACAGTGTCAATAGGGTGCGTGGCTGTATAATTCTCCCACCATGATGCTGCGGGTCCATCAAGCTGATGTGCGGCAAAACGCACTCTTTCCGCATCTGTGCATCCTGCAGTGGTCAACTCCCTTCCAACTTTGCAAAGCCAATCATCTGCAACAATCGGCTCGGTGCTACTGGAAAACACCGGCGGGTTTAGCCTTAAGAAACGGGCTAAGTGATCAACAGGTGGTGGTGGCGGTGGGTTGTTGTTGTTGTTGCCTTGGTTCTGAACTAACACTTGCATCAGGGCATTCTGTTGCTGAATCAACTGGGTGATCTCTGGTGGAAAAACAAATCCGGTGTCGCGTCTCGGAGGCATCTGATAGGTTTAGAAAAGATGAGAGTTTAGAATAGAATGAGGTCTAGAGAGAAAACACTACCCATATGCTCATGAGACAAATTCAATCAATATCACTCAATCAATCCAAACAAGGCAAAACAATCGATTTAACTAGCGTTACAAAGTGCTTGAACTATACTATTAAATGGGGGAAAAACTACTACTGATATGGTGGTCTACTAAAAATTCTGATCCGTTGAAGACTCCATGATGTCAGCTCCAGCTTCATCAATCCATTCGTCTTCACTTGGTTCCGAGTCGGTGTCGTCGATGATGATGTAGTTATCCGGACAAGTGCATTCGTCGACTTCTGCTTTTGGCATGGGATTTCCCACGAATGATCCAATCTTATTCTCCAGGTCGTCAATCTTCCCTACTAGTGCGTTGATTTCCTCCAAATAATCTTCGCGGGTAGCCTTGAGTTCTTCTTGGAGTTCCTTGATCTTCGTTAATGCCTTCTTCAGTTCTTCCTTGTCCGTGCACATCTGATTCTCCTGGCGTCGAATATGCTGGTTCTGCTCCTGGATGAAAGCTGCAATTGATCCATCCTTCTTGGTCTTGATCATCTCCCATTGCGCGTCTCGACGTCCACAAATCTGATAAATTGTATCCTTAAGCTCCTGGTGATAGACTTCTCCAATGTGTCCCATGGCGATGTGTGTGGCCATGCTCTTCCCTAAACTCCAAGTTGGTGCTTCGAAAACCAATCTCATGGGTTCCGTAATTGGCACAAACGTTCTTCCTGGAATGATAACTTGAATCTTCCAGCTCTCCTCTTCAGGTAATGTGGCGTTCTAGGTTCCGGTGACGCTTGGTATTCCTATGTTCAAGTACTTGGTGACTTCCTTCAAGTGTCGGCCAAACGGCGTGTCTTCATCTGGTTGCTTGAACTTGCTCCTTGCATTCGCCATTCCTAAAAGAGTAGAAAGTGGAGAGGGGTCAGAAATGAGAAGAGAGAAGCTTTCTAGGGCTTAAGCTTAGTGGTCGTGTCCTACAGTCAGCGTGTGCTCTGTGAACTTTGTAGCGACCAGACCTCAAATGGCCTGTGCTGCTGTGCACCAGTGTCATCCCTGGATCAGTAATGCTGACACGCACAGTACAAATGGAGGATTTATAACAGAGTAGCAATCACACACTTATTACATCGAATATCTCCAAAGAGATTAAGTATGAAAACATGGCTTAAGGCCATCTAATAACGATAACAGCGGAAGACTTGGAAGATAAGTGAGTCCATCAACTCCAGCGGCATCACTGAGTATAAGACCACGACCTAAGGCACCTTACTCGTTGTCTGAAAAGTCTGCAACATGAAACGTTGCAGCCCAAAAACGAGTCAGCACATAGAATATGCTGGCAATGTAACACAAAGAGAACAATGAACAATAATAATGCTATACTACATGCATTTATGGCTGGTGGAAAGCTCTATGGTTACAGTTTTGCGAAAAGCCAATTTTATCCTACTTCAAAAGGAATAAATTTTATTTAACTATCATGGTGGTTGAAACATTGAGAAGGTACCTCCAACTCAATCCCAATTAAGTATCATCATTAACCCAACAAAATTAATTATAAGTATCACGGTGATGAGATTCAAATGATAATCCAGGTACTAGATACTCAAATTGTCCATAACCGGGGACACGGCTAACCATGATTAGTTTGTACACTCTGCAGAGGTTTGTGCACTTTTCCCCACAAGACTCGATCGCCTCCGCTTGATTCTCGCACTGCATGATGTTTGAGAAACGGATGACCGAGACACAGTCTTTCAGAAACAATCACTCTTTACTCTGGATGGACCGGTACACCTACTTTCCCCTACATCTGCTAGTCCACCTCTTCAAGAGATCCTGTAACCTACTCAGCTATGCTAGAGCCCATAATAGCTTGTGGCTGCACACGGAAGTTTCTAGCATGAATAATCTTATGATCCCTTTGAGCCTGGGTGGCGGACCTTATACATACAGGCAACACTGGGTTCTCCAGGTGCCTCAATCCACCCAGATGTGAGTTTTAGTTGCCACCTTAAGTTGAACCATTATTAACAATCTCACATCTGTCATGAATATCACTCAAACCCAATCCACGTCTACGAGCATAGCATGGCAATATAATAGCAACGTAGAAGTAACTCCCAAGGGTTTGATAAAGTAAAACAGGTAATAGGTACTACCTCAACTACTTCCCAATACCCACAGTTTATTTAGATCCTAATCATGCAATGTGTTTGAGGAAATAGATCTAATGCAATAAAACTGGGTATGAACGGGATATGATCAAAGTGTTACTTGCCTTGCTGATGATCCGCAAAACCTAGCGATTCGAAGTAACAAGCGGCACACTCCGGGTACTCTATCGCCAACAAACAAGCATACAATCAGTACTCATCTAATGCACAGGTAAAACTCGAATGAAAGATCCAACCAGAAAGTTCAACTTAAGAACTCCGGTTTGCAAAAAGAAACAACTCGAAAGAAGCAACGAAAGTCAAACGGCGAAAGAAAGAAACTTCGTTTGCTAATCTGGATCTAGGTCAAATATACTGTAGCAAAAACTTGTTTGAGTAGGTTAAACGGAAAGAGAATTTCGAGACGAAACTCTAGGCGCTTGAATCGCCTGATTCCGATAAACGAGCGAGAAGTTAAACAGGGTTGAAGATTCGATCAGAAATCGAATCTGAGATAATCGCAGAAAAATCCGACGAAAAAGAAAAACGGACGAACGGTTAAAGAACGGACGTTCGTTAACAGAGAAAAACCGACGAACGCGTTCGTTAAAACGAACGGTTCGGTGAACGCTCGCAAAATAATAAAACCGAAAAAAAAACCGATCTAGGGATTTTTTTTAACGAAAGGTTTTTTTTAGAAAACCGGCAAAGTCAACGGGCGGCGGGCATACCTCGTCGGGCTCCGGCGAGGGGCTCAGGCGGGGCGGCGAACTCGGGCGGCGGGGCGCGGGGCTCGGCAAGGGGCGGGCGAGGGCGAGGGCGGCGGCTCCCGGCGGCGGCGGCGCTGGCCACGGCGGCGGCGGCGGGGCGTGTTGCGGGCGGCGGCGATGAGGGGCTCCGGCGGCGGCGGTGGTGAGGAAAGAGAGGGGGGCGGTATTTAAGGGGGAGGTGCGGCGGCTTGGGGAAGGGGTCGGGCGAGGGGAGGCGTGCGGCGGCCGGATGCGGTCATGGCGGCGGCGAGCTCCCGTGCGGGAACAGGAAGGCGCGAGGCGGGCCGTCGCCTGGGCCTTTGGCCTAGTCGGCGCGCGGGCTTTTTTTTAAGTTCCGCGGAAAATATTGCGTAGAAAAATAAATAAAAATCAGAAAAATATGAAATAAATTTTCCCCGTCTTGTTAGAAAATCTAGAATAGGGTGAACATTTTTATAATCAAAAATAAATATTTTGAAAACATGCAATATTTTTAATGCAATAAAAATTGCAAATAAAATCCAAATAAATTCCAAATAATGATTTTAACATTTTTCCTCCAGTATTTCAATTGTTTTGGAGAAGTCATTTTTTCTCCTCTCGTTTATTTAAAATGAAATATTTTTCCGGAGAGAAAAATAAGTAAAACCACAATCCTCGTTGGAAAATTAAATTTGAAAAATTCGAGAAAATCCCCAACTCTCTCCGAGGGTCCTTGAGTTGCTTAGGATTTATCGAGGATTTGTCAAAATGCAACAAAACATGATATGCAATGATGATCTATGTATAACATTCCAAATTGAAAATTTGGGATGTTACAGTGAACATCATGCGTTTGTTTCTTGTGTCGAACCCCAAAAGGTTTTTGAAGCGCTTGAGGACCCGGATTGGCTCAACGCCATGCATGAAGAACTCAACAACTTCGAACATAACCAAGTGTGGAAGTTAGTGCCAAGGCCAACCGGGAATCATAATGTCATTGGAACCAAGTGGATATTCAAGAACAAGCAAGACGCTCATGGAATCATTGTTCGCAACAAGGCTCGTTTGATGGCACAAGGCTACTCCCAAGTCGAGGGTATCGACTACGGTGAAACCTTTGCCCCCGTTGCTCGCCTTGAATCTATTCGTTTGTTGATTGCTTATGCTTCTCATCATAATTTCACTTTGCAACAAATGGATGTGAAGAGTGCTTTTCTTAATGGTCCCATAAATGAGTTGGTATATGTCAAACAACCCCCCGGGTTCGAAGATCCCTATTTACCCGATCATGTGTATCAACTCGACAAGGCGCTCTATGGCCTTAAACAAGCCCCACGTGCGTGGTATGAGCATCTTACGGAGTTGTTACAAGATCGTGGATTCGAAATCAGGAAAATCGACCCCACTCTTTTTACTAAGAAGGTCAAAGGGGAGTTGTTTGTGTGCCAACTATATGTTGATGATATTATTTTTGGTTCCCCTAACAAAGCTTTCAATGAAGAATTTGCCGCTCTCATGACCTCAAAGTTCAAGATGTCTATGATGGGAGAGTTGAAGTTCTTTCTCGTATTTGAAATCAAACAAAGAAGAGAAGGAACCTTCATCAACCAAGCCAAATACACTCAAGACATGCTAAAGAGATTCAAGCTAAGTGATGTCAAGCCGGCCTCCACTCCAATGCCCACCAAGTGCCAACTTGACATTGATCCCAATGGTAAAGCGGTGGATCAAAAGGTATATCGCTCTATGATTGGATCCTTGCTTTACCTTTGTGCATCTAGACCGGATATCATGTTGAGTGTGGGGATATGTGCACGGTTTCAAGCCGCACCTAAGGAAAGCCACTTTGTGGCGGTCAAGCGAATCTTTCGATATTTGGCTCATACCCCAAACTTTGGCCTATGGTACCCAAGAGGAGCAAACTTCAAGCTTGTAGGTTATTCGGACTCCGATGGGCGGGAGACAAAGTGGATAGGAAGTCCACTTCCGGAGGGTGCCAATTTCTTGGTTGCTCTTTGGTAAGTTGGTCTTCTAAAAAGCAAAGTTGTGTGTCTCTCTCGTCCACCGAAGCGGAGTATGTGGCGGCCGGAAGTTGTTGTGCACAACTCTTATGGATGAGGCAAACTTTAAAAGGATTACGGTGTCATTTGTGACAAAGTGCCTCTTTGGTGTGACAATGAAAGTGCTATCAAGATTTCTCTCAACCCGGTGCAACACTTCAAGACAAAGCATATTGAGATTCGGTATCACTTCATCCGGGATCATATTAGGCGAGGGGAGATCGAGCTCAACTATGTCAACACTCATGATAACCTTGTAGATATTTTCACGAAGCCATTGGATGAAGCAAGATTTCGAGAGTTAAGGCATGAGCTAAATAGCATTGATTCGAGCAATGTGGTTTGAACCTTTGCACACCCCTCACATTCATTGTGCATTCTTGTCTAGGTGTAGGCATGGACGTAGGGGGAGTGTTGTTCTCTCAATGAACTTTCCCTCCCCCCACAATGCATAAACTGATCTCACTCTTTCACATTAGCCATTTTTGATGGTACTTGTGCTTCAAAGACGAGCTTTGGTCATGGGCCCAAGGATAATTCTTCGCGGTGCCATACCAAGTGACTCAAACATAGGTGGCCTCGGCCACCGCCCTCTCGTATAGAGGCGTGTGATTCTTGTTCTCTTGCTAGTGCTCTTGTTGGTCATCTTGCCGTAGTTTCCCGTCTTTCGTTTTGCACCATATGTGTTGAGTCTGGTTTGAGTTGCGCTGGGCGGTACTACCGTTGTGTAGGAGAGGTACTACTGCTGGAGCGGTACTACCGCTTATGTGGGTAAGCGGTACTACCACCCCTCGCCATGGTACTACCGCTGAGGGGCGGGGCCAGGGGGTTAAGTCGTGGGCAGGGGTGGTTTCCTCCACCCCATACCCATTTGCTTCGTCCCCTGGTTCCTCTTCCTCTCTCTCTAGCGCCATCTCGCCGCGGGAAGACTCCGGCGGCCCTCCGTCTCCGGACCGTTCCTCTCCATTTCCTTCGGTGGAGTCGATCCCCACCTCGTCCTCTTGCCATGGATGCCGGTATTGCCCCCGTTCCTCTTCTCTTCTTGTCTAGTTTTTAGATCTCGCGTTTTAGGGGCAATAGTGGTTGCATCTCTAGATTTTTGGCCAAATCTAGGCTTGAGTAGGTTGGAGAAGGCAACTAGACTCTTTGGATTGATGTTTGGTAGGTTTATTTTTGAATTTGGCATCCCCGGTAGTGCTGGATCTGACCACGGCAGTAGGGATCCGCCGGGCCCCGTCTCGGGCGGTACTACCGCCCATCTGGCATGGTACTACCGCTGGAGCGGTACTACCGCCCGTATGGCGCGGTAGTACCGCTGGCGCGGTACTGCCGCTGAGCAGGCACGGTACTACCGCCGATGCCCAGTTCCATTGTTTCCTACCACATGCTGATCCATATTTGTTGTGTTTATTTGGTTTTGATCGTTCCTTCTGGTTGTTTCTTGTGTCCGTGTGTTTGGTTCCAGGTGATGACCATCCTGAGCAGCAAGTCCGCCGTGTCAACCCCGGGCGTTCAACGTCGAAGCGGTACCGCTCATCTGAGACTGCAGGTGGTTCTTCCAGTGCGCCACAGCCGGCAGGGGGTGCTTCCTCAAGTGCTAATCCTCCTCGCAAGAAGAAGACTGCCAGCCGACCGAAGCCAAGTGGCAAGAAAGTGACTGAGATGTCTAGCAAGGAATTTTGGGACAGGCGTCGGCGCAACCCTTATGAGGAAGACCAAGAACCCAATCTTGTCAATCGCCCGTTCTGGAACCGGTTTCAGTATGCCACATACTTTGATGTGATCAAGGCTAAGAATAACCTCTTTGTCAATGTTCATTCCATCAACACGGATGCTATGGAGAAGGACCTTGAGTACTTTGGTGATGCCCTTCAGATGTGCTCTCAGTTGAACATTCTCAGGATCATGCAGTTCAACAAGGACTTTGATGCAGATTTGCTGGCACAGTTCTTTGCCACTGTTCATCTAGGAACTGATGCAGACAGGACTCTGACTTGGATGACAAATGGAAAGGTGCTAGCTGTCAAGTGGCAGGCCTTCATGGAGCTGCTTGAGGTGGAAGATCAAGGGCTCGAGACTCCAGTTGGTTTTCGTCCTCACCAGAATGCTGCCTCCACTCACAAGCAAGCCCTCTGGCCCTACTGTACTCGGAAGGTCCACCCTGAGACCAGGAAGGAAACCTATGAGTTGTCTACCTATCTGGACATCCTTCACTGTATCTTCCGCGAGACTCTCTTCCCTCGTATTGGGAATCTGGACATGGTACACTCTTACCTTGTGGACATGCTTCTCTTCTGCCAGCGTGAGAAGGACGCAAACACCGGCGAGTCTCTGGACATCTCTCATGTCATGTGGTCTGAGCTTCTGGCGGCTGTTTCTGAGCGCAAGTGCCCAATTTATGGTCCGTTCATTATGTTGCTTATTGAGAGGTCCTGGAGACATACCTATCCTGAGGAGCAGCTGGAAACCGGAGAGTTGGTCTCTCATGAGATCAAGCATCTGAGGAAGAAGGATAATTGGGGTAGATCTGGAGCTCCATCTTCTGCTGCTACCATGGAGATCGAGGACGAGGCTGATGCCGGTGATGATGATGAGGAGTATGTGCCTCCTGGGACAGAGCCTTCTGCGGCAGAGCCCTCTTGGGCCAAGAAGCTCAAACGCAAGATGAAGAAGCCGTTCTGCATGGAGTCTCACGGTCAGTACTTGACCCATGTGGCCGAGAAGAAGGCTAGGGGACGTCATAAGGAGCTTATGCGTCAGATGGGTGCGACCGTCACCAGCGGCTCTGAGGGTCAGATTACTGAGGAGGAGGAGGAGTGGATCCAGCAGCACTGTCCGTGGACTGATTCAGAGGCCGAGCAGTTTCTGGGCATGGACGGCAGTGCAGATGATTGCGCAGAGTCCTGATGTTCGAGATCCTCAGCATGCTCTCACCTGGAGCCGTCGGTTAGCTCTTTGCCCCTTTTGGTGTCTCGATGCCAAAGGGGGAGAGAGTTTAGGGATTTGCGTCGTTGTGTTGCGAGTGTGTCTTTGCATTTGTGCTTTGTTTGTGTGCTACCTTGTGCTTTGCTTGGACCTTGTGCTTTGTTTGGTTTTGTGTTCAGTGAGACTTTACTTTAGTTCGAGTCATATGGTGTGAGACATATGCTACCCTATCATTATCATATCTTTATCTTTGTCTCTAGTCATTTGATGTCTCATGAGTTATATGCTTCAATATGTTATACATCCTGCTATCTTGTATCTCGCTTAGGTTGTTGGTCTCTAAAATACAGGGGGAGTGTTGATCCTAGTATGTGTGTCGTGTAGTTCAAAGCACTTATCTTGATGGCACACATCTAGGGGGAGCCCGTCTATATTTTAGAGATTTGGGGTTTGCTTATGTCCTTTGTCTTTTCCCAGTTGTGCAAATCCCGTATTGTCATCAATCCACCAAAAAGGGGGAGATTGTAAGGGCATATTTATCCCTAAGATGTTTTGGTGATTGATGACAATGCTTTTGCGGACTAATCGTGTGCGTTGAGTGTTTTTCAGAGATTCATCCTTTTGGCACGAGACGATTTCCTCCCCTCGGAGCTTAAAGCGAAGACGGTGTAGTCCTCTCGGATTAGTTTGGTGGACTAGTTTCATAGGGATCACCGTACTATCAAGAGGGGGTCCGTTTTGGAAAGGCTAGGGCGGAATCATCACGTACACTTCCTTTGCCCCTCCCTCCGAGCCTTTCTGTTTCGATGATGGGCTTGCTTCTCTTCTCATTGTACCCTCTCTGGTCCCAGCGGTAGTACCGCGGGCCAGAGCGGTAGTACCGCTTGGGTGCTACAAGTGGTAGTACCGCTCTGGAGCGGTAGTACCGCTAGTAGCCCCCATGTGTGTACTATCTCTGGTCCCAGCGGTAGTACCGCGGGACGGAGCGGTAGTACCGCTTGGGTGCCACAAGCGGTAGTACCGCTCTGGGCGCGGTAGTACCGCTCCAGAGCAGTAGTACCGCTAGTGGCCCCAAGCCGTAGTACCGCGGTGGTCTCATGCTAGTACCGCCTCGATTCGAGGGCTCCTTTTTCGTGTCGGGTTCTACGGTACTGGCGGCGGCTGTGGGGGGCCGTAGTACCGCTCCAGTGCGGTAGTACCGCCCACCCTCCGCGGTAGTACCGCTGTGGGCCAAGCGGTAGTACCGCGTTTTGGAGCGGTAGTACCGCTTATAGTGGCAAGCGGTAGTACCGCTGGCACAGCGGTACTACCGCTCTCTTCGGGGCAGAAGGGGGGTAACGGTTGGTTTGTTCCCCCCACTATATAAAGGGGTCTTCTTCCCCAAAGTTGACCTACCTCTTCCCCCAAAAAGCTCCATTGTTGCTCCAAGCTCCATTTTCGCCCGATCTCTCTCCCTAGCCAATCAAACTTGTTGATTTGCTCGGGATTGGTTGAGAAGGCCACGATCTACACTTCCACCAAGAGAAATTTGATTCCCCCCACTTATCCCTAGCGGATCTTGTTACTCTTGGGTGTTTGAGCACCCTAGACGGTTGAGGTCACCGCGGAGCCATAGTCCATTGTGGTGAAGCTTTGTGGTGTCGTTGGGAGCCTCCAATTAAGTTGTGGAGATTGCCCCAACCTTGTTTGTAAAGGTCCGGTCGCCGCCTTCAAGGGCACCAATAGTGGAATCACGGCATCTCGCATTGTGTGAGGGTGTGAGGAGAATACGGTGGCCCTTGTGGCTTCTTGGGGAGCATTGTGCCTCCACACCGCTCCAACGGAGACGTACTTCCCCTCAAAAGGAAGGAACTTCGGTAACACATCCTCGTCTTCACCGGCTCCACTCTTGGTTATCTCGTTCCTTTACTTTAGCAAGTTTACTTGTGCTATATCTCTTACTTGCTTGCGTGCTTGTGTCCTTGCATCATATAGGTTGCTCACTTAGTTGCATATCTAGACAACCTATATTGATGCAAAGTTTAATTTGGTAAAGAAAAGCTAAAAATTGTTAGTTGCCTATTCACCCCCCCCCTCTAGTCAACTATATCGATCCTTTCAAACTGTCTGATCTTCTATTAGGAGTATGTTATATTGTGCAATGTGGTGCTCAGTTAATGTTTGGTTCATTTGTTGTGGTGTTTAGCTAACTGCTTGGTTCAATTCTACACTGCGATATCCAATTGTCATGGGTAGAATTTTGTATTTTTGTGCATGTGAGGAATAAATCGATTTTGGCTGCACTTAATACATGAGAAACATATACAATTGCTATATTTCCTAGTTCTTAATCATACTTGGTTTGGATAAACGTGTTTTCCGTGTGGCTTGAATTAATCTGATGAATCTGCAATGTGCTTATTTTTCATCAACATATTTTACTGATAGCATGCGAACCCTTACTTAACCTGATGACTAACTACCTTATATGTGGTGCAGGGAAACAATGGGAAGCACTGAGGTTTACAATCGAGGTTAGCACGTGCATGGTCCATTGTCTAATAGCACATTATTGTGCAATTGCATGAACCATTCTAATATTTAGGTTTTTAACAATTTGGTCTTGCACATGTAGGTCCTGCTGTCAGAGGTTTTGACCCACTGTTCGACCCTTTTTGCATATTTGGAAATGAGTTGTCCATGAATATCAGTCAAGTCAAGAAACTCAGAAAGATTGTTAGGATAAATAAATTAGCGACAAAAAACAACAAGATCTTTGTCTGCACAATGAAGAAGACATCAGTTCACTACAGGATGGTACTAACTATTATACCTTGCCTTTTTTATTCCTTTGCCCCATTTCCAATATAGAGAAGATATTTATGCACATCCTTGTTTTCAGGCCTTTCCAAAGCAGTTCACTAATGATTACCTCTCAAACCACCTGTATGGTCAGGAGGCGAGGAAGGTATTCATACAACACCCACGGTTCAATATTGAAGTGTTCCTGAAGAGGACGAAGGATGGACGGTCAATCTTCCACAGGCACTGGCCTAAAGTTACAAAGACCTTCAACATCAATGAAGGCTCAATATTCCCTTCTGCTTCAGCAGTTTCTCAGATGAGATACATCTGTCTATGCACCGTCTATGATGCTAATTTTGAAAGGTTATAGATGTTGCATGTGAAACTTGGTCCTGGTGTAGTTGTGTAATGGGGTAGCTGAGTGCTGAAGCTATATGATGTTGTACTCTGATGTATTTCAATTATGAAAATGAAATATATTGTGTGCTTAATATGAAATGTCAATTAGATTAATAAATGGATTATGAATAATCGGATAATTAGCCTGCTAATGGCGAATTAGCCTGCTAATTGGGTTTTGCTATTGCAAATGGTTGTTGAAAAAATACCGTGGGCGATGACCTCAAGCAACGCACACAGTTTCTAGGAATAAACCGTGTTGGATCAATGAACAATCACACACGACTTTCTCTTGAAAACTGTTTGTGTTAGGCCACCTTACGCAAACGTTTACCACATAAAAACTGTGTGTGATGGACAGCCTTTGCCACACAGTTTCTTCTGCGGACCGTGTGTGATACATTCAATAACGCAAGCGATTTAACGGGAAAAATTGTGTGTGATGTACGTGTGAACGGAAACGTTTTCCTTGAAGCGACTGTGTGGGATGTACATACGAACGGAAACGGTTAGCGGGGACTGACTATGTGGGATGTACTTGCGACCGGAAACAATTTCACCGTATAATTTTATTTTTTTAACTCTATTGTACGTATTTCCGTATTTGAGCGCTCGCCGGTCGCATACGACCTCATTTTGCCAAGCGTGTGTGCCAGGAGGGCATATACCCGACGGTTTCTGGGTCGTGTGGGAAGGACCCCCCTATCGCCCACACTCACTTGGTGACGGTTCCAAAGGCCGTCGCGGAAAGGGGTTAAAAACTGTTTGTTTAGGAGCTTGCTAAACTAGTGGTAGCTAAATCGGAGCAGCATCGCAAGCAAGAGCAAGAGCGAGAGCAGCAGCGCGAGCAAGAGCAAGAGCAATAGCAAGAGCAGACCAAGCAGGGGACCGAGAGCAAGAGCAGAGCAGCAGCGCGAGCAAGAGCTAAAGTAGCAGCAAGTCCTACTCATGTGGACGTCGCCGCCGAGGGAGCGACGCCATGGAGGAAGTGGCCGGCGACGCCGCCGTGGATGGAGCTGCGCCGTGTCGGCTCGGGACCGAGCGCCGGCAGCATCGTGAGATCGAATCAAGAAGAAAATGCGGCAATTAGTGTACAACCTCTTTGGTTGCGCTGATCAGGCCTCAGCTTCATCCGAGGAAACGGTGATGATGATGCCCTTCCGGCGGTGCAGGTGAAGACGGCGGTGTGGGAATGGAGGTAGCGTGAAAGACGAGGGGAACGTCGGGGCAGCTCCTTGGAGGTGGAGGACGAGGTGGCTGAACCGGCGGGACAACGAGATCAACGACGGATCCTCATCCGGTACAATGGATGAGGGACGTCGAGGTGTTGTTGTGGACGACGTCGTCGGGGAAGAGGCTCCGGCTGGGTGGCGGACGGAGGAGGGTGTGGGGCTTCGTGAGTTTTCGCGACCTCGGTGTACGAATGGGTGGGCGGATGGGAGTGGGGAACCATGGCTTAGGGACGCGCTTGTCCGAAATGTGGGTTAAGTTACAAAAGTACCCCCACCGATTTGAGCTAGGCGGTTCTTTCGGTTCAGGGGTATCATGGGTAGGACTGCAAACGAGTCGAGTTCGAGTGAGTTTGAGTTGGCCCAACTCAACTCATATTAAAATTCGAGCGAGCGCAGACTGAGTGAAGCTCAAGATCGAGCTGTAGAACATACTCGTGCTCAGCTTGTAACGAGCTCGAGTCGATCTCGAGCTAGTTTTGAGCTAAATGAAATGGTAAAAAATATAAATCCATGGCGATTATTCCAACTAGATAAGGGCACAACACAACACAACTTTGTACGTCAATCTTGCCATGCTCGGGAGAGCTCTTCTTTGTCTCTTGGGCGAACTAGCAATAGATTGTGGTCTTCATGGACACAAAACAAGAAAAGAAAGGTGCATATGCTGGGAAATTTTGCCAAAAGCAACATGTTATTTAACACATAGCCGACCACGTACCATAATTAGGCCAAAATCTTCTCCGCATTTAATTAAGCTTCCATGTTTGCTGGTAAATAAAATGGAGAAAAATCATGGACATCATATATGGTAACAAATTATCTTATTTTCATTTAATATATGGCATGATCATTTTAAATAATTGTATTGTGTCGAGCTATCGAGCTAAAATCAAGCGAGCCAGTATTGGCTCAAGATCGGCTTGTTTCTCGGTCGAGCTACATAAAGTGCTCAAACCCAGCTCGTTTCTTTTTCAGTCGATCTCGAGTCGAGCCAAAAAGTGAGTCGATCTCGAGCGGCTCACGAGCCTCGAGCTTTTCTTGCGGCCCTAATCATGGGCATTCCGTGTGTCGGGATTTCACAGGATGTGGGAGTTTTCGCGCGCATTGTAATTTTGGAATAGCAAGGCGCGGGTTGAGATGGAGGGAGTTGTCGGAGCACAACAAGACAAAGATATATCTTAAATATTTCGGGGTAACAAGGCGGGAGTTTCGCAGCACGATAGACAGAGACGCTAGCTTGAAATTTCGGCATAACAAGGCACGGCTTGAAATTTCGGGAGAACAAGCTTAACGTGTACCCAAAAAAAAGACAATTCGCACCTCATCACTAGAGAGAGCCATGTCCCATTTACTATATTACTAGAAATGCATTCGAATACAACAAAAAAATAAAAAATTGGGACAACAAACATAACGTGTACAGTACCAAAACAATTTGCACTTCCCTCAACAATAAAAAAACAATGTGTGTTGTCTAGCATATGGACTAAATTTGAGTACATTTTCCCTGTTTGAATGGGATTGTACTCGGGTTAGTTATACAACCATCTAAATATTATCTTCACAACACAAGACATGAATATAGGAGAAGTAAATTCCTATATAAATACAAACTACATGTACATACGATCTCAAATTCAAATATATGTATCCATTTTATGTTGAATTCAAATCATAGTACATGTATGCTCTAGCTAGATGTTAAGAATCTAAACCATGTATAATATACTACATACAATGTGTTTAACAAGCACAACACACACAAACACCATTTAGACTAGTAAGGTACACGTGCATTGCACGCATGAGATTTGGCAACCAAATTATGAATAAATACCACATTATAGCATGTAAGCTTTGAGTCATATATGCATGATCTAGATGTTCATTTAATTCTTATAGTTCATTTCATTCAAAATCATCTAGTTTTTATAAGAAAGCTAATCTATTTTAAGATTCATGGAATTGTGCGTTGTAAGGCATAAAGTAAAAACAAATAATGGCAAATCATGTAGAAAAACATTTGGGCAATTCTAATACGGAAGATTCTAGAACAAAGAAGAAGTGCTTGTGTTTTGAGGTTTGTGCATTATGCTTAAGTTCAACCATGGAGTCTTCTAGATTGTACATGTGGCAAAATTTGGTGGAATCTAGATGATATCCAACGACCAGTAGTGCTCAAATTTGCCATCTCTGCACCATCGGATTGGCCTCATCCAACGACCATCTTTCAAAGTTAAAGTTATCCACACACTATATAAAAATATATAATATATAATATATATAGGGGTATAGATATAGATATGTGATGCGAAAGCCACCCATCATCTCCAATTAGAATAGTGTGTCCATGCACGGATGCAATGTGGCCAAACGATGTCTGCCATCAATATCTCAAATTCAAATCAGTCTGACCTTGTTCAATGTGTATACAGTACAACATGCTCATTTCCAAACCACACCGCGCATATCTCAGTTATATTCATGCATGCATGGGTTTCAAACATCATGATCTCTTATTCAAATATTTGAATTCAACTTTACATTGATTATGGCCTCACCCAGTCGGCATTATCCATCGCACACATGCAATCTTTTTCTTCCGGTCGGTCTCCCATGCATGCACACACACACACACCCCCCCTCTCCATCAAATCGGGCATTCTTTATCTCTCACGTGCATGCACAAAGATTGATGTTCCTCTATGTGTGTGTGTGTGTGTGTGTGTATATATAGCTAGGTCTTTCACAGTTTCCCACACAAACCGATCAATCTATATATTTAGTGAGGTCTCACCCTCTTTCCCACGTCCACATCGATCAATCTATACCTCTCTATATAGGATTACATAGCTAATACACACACATTAATTATATATCCAACGTCCCCCTCTCATCATCCATGCCTTCCGCTTCATCTCTCAGACGCGCGCACAGTGGCGAAGACAGGGGCAGCAAGGGCCCTGCCCCCCCTAACATCACTATATATGAGGCTAATATGAATGTGATCATTAGACAATTGCTGGTAAAATGGTTTAAGTTGATGAATTGGCCCTCCTCGTAAAGGATTAGCAATGCTTGGCCCCCTAGCTCATTTATTTTTCATGGCTCCGCCACTGCGCGCAATGACACACGTTCTCGCCCCCTCTCTTTAAATATCGATCTCGTACTTGTGCACTCCTTCATAGTCTCCCTCCACTTGGCCCCTCGCACCATTTACTAGCCCCCCACCGGATTTTGCCACATGTACAATCTAGCAGACTCCATGGTTGAACTTAAGCATAATGCACAAACCTCAAAACACAAGTGCTTCTCCTTTGTTCTGGAATCTTCTGTATCATAACTGACCAAACTTTTTTTCTAGTTGAATTGCCATTATTTGTTTTTACTTTATGCTTTACAATGCACAACTCCACGAATTATAAAATAGATTAAGGGCTTCTTTGATTCAAAGGATTCTCAAAGGAATTTTGGAGGATTCTAATCCTTAGGAATTTTTCCTATCTTGGTTGTTTGATTCGTAGGATTGTAAACCATAGGAATTTTTTCATAGGATTCATTTGCTCTAGATTTCATAGGAAACATCCCATCCACTCAAACCTCTTTGAAAGAATCCTGCGTTTTTTCTATGCACAATCAAACACTCGTACAATCCTGTAGGATTCAAGATGACACTCCACTCTAATCCCATTTTTTCCTACTCCCGCGTTTTGGAAATCCTACAAATCAAAGAGGCCCTAGAGTTTTTATAAAAACTAATTTATTTTGAATGAGATGAACTATAGGAATTAAACGAAGGTCTACATCAGGCATATATGACTCAGAGCTTACATGCTATAGTGTGGTATTTATTCATAATTTGGTTGCCAAATCTGATGCATGCAATGCACGTGTACCTTACTAGTACTTCGAGTATGTGCAAAACACGTAAATTAGGATTCCAATGGCACGCTACACAGTGTCTCTCTTATAGTTCATGAAGCCACGTGGCACATGTGGAGTCCTTGTCGCGGCCTCCTTATGTGGATTGATCACAGTGACGTCCTGCTTGTTCCAGAAGAATGTACTCGTCCTCTCTGAGCCACACTGGCGGTACATGCACAAAGCGAAGATGTGCACGCACGCCACGCACGCACTCATTCCCTCGCACGCACACGCGGGTACACGGGGGGACGCATTTTTGTACGAAGATCCACCACATGTGATAATTTGACGCGTGTAAAGTCCTTCACTTCATTGATGGTCAATTAATACAGCGCATGCAAATTGAGTGGACGTGAGGGCGGAAGAAAGACATTACTACTCCACTGCGCGCATGCGAGTAGTTAAATCATGGGTTGCTAGTACTTCCATTGGTCTCCTTCGTATTTTGTGCCAATTTTTGACCATATTTGTAAGTAACATAATATTTATGCATGTCATAAAAAGTGGCACAAAAAAAGGGGGGCCAATAAACCAGGACGCAGGCAGCATGATCAATTTTTGCCAGGGCTACTGTTGGTGGCCTTTGTATTGAAATATGGATGGAGTGGAGTAGTACTATCTTTATCTTAGCCTCGTAGGGCTCTCCCAGCGCCTAGGCTCGCCTCCCCGCCTCGCCCACCGGATCCCGCCATGGAGGATCCTGCCATGGATAATCCCTTAGATCCCAGGATCCCGCGGGCTGCCCTCTCGCTGCGGCCCGCAGCACTGCCGCCTTTGAGCGAAACCCACATGTGTTTTAGAGGGGATCCATTGCTCTAGAATCACAGAACGGTGGCGCCGGAGGACATGCCAGGGCTGCGTTTCAGGTGGTGGGCAGCAAGGGCAAATCAGATCGAGGAAGCGTCGCATCGATTGGAGAGAAGTTCCAAGGAGCTGCGCCTGGCGCAGCACAAGGCGGAGGCGCAAGTCGATCTCAGGGGAGAGATGCTGAGGGATGTCAGCATCTGGCAGCGTCGCGTTGATTTCGAGCTAGGGCTAATGGCAGAGATCATATTCACGGAGTCGACTGTGGAGGAAAGAGCGCGCATGCCTGCGCATTGGCATGAGCAGCCGGTGCAACTGTTCAAATGGGCGGTAGGAGAAGCCAAATCCCGGGACCAGTTGCGGCGCCGCTAGGTATGCATCATAGGCGAGGTGAGCTGCCCTCCTTCCCCGCCAGCGATGCAGTGACCTAGTCGGTTGCTGCTGCAGTTAACTTGCAACGCCATGTCGGTTTGCAACCTTGACAATCACTCCATCTATATGTATTGTATTCCTGTGAAAATACTTGGTCGTTTGGAAAAAGATGGTAAGTGATTTATCACTAGTTTTAGAATGCTTGGTCATGACAATCAACGAAGCCACAACCAGAAGTCTCCATCGCGTAATACTTTACGGTCGTTCGCACCAACAGGCTGTCGGTCGGACCCGCGTCTCACCGAAGGGACACGCATCGGCTTGCTCTGACATGTACGACCAGTTACATCACTGACTTGTGCGACCGCATTTGAGCAGTGTAGTATTGTACTCCCTCTATCTCAGTTTACAAGTCTTGCACGTGTACCTAGGTCATTAATTTGACCAACTTAATAAGAGGCATACATTACGAAAAATATATCATTACAAACTTCAAATATTCTTTTTTTAATGACATAGTTTTTATGTTAAACAATTTATTTTATATAAGTTACATTGATGACCTAGATACACGTGCAAGCCTTGTAAACTGAGATGGAGGGAGTACTTGAAATTTACGTTCCACTAAACTCATTGGGAGCCGTTTCGGGCCTCGAAACCAAAACCATCAATTAATCTTTACCTTATTCCCATCACATTCCAAAGTACTAGTGCTACAATTAAGTGCAAGCCTGCTCACACCTACTAGTACTACCTCCGTCCCATAATATAAGAACGTTTTTGACACTAGTGTAGTGTTAAAAATGTTCTTATATTATGGGACGGAGGGAGTACGTAACAAACCTGAACGTGTTCCCACTATGCAGGTTTTAGTACTAGTGCTAGTACTTAGGTTATAAAAAGGGGAACTACCTAACCGAAAATTACTCTACCTTCCTCCTCATAAGTCCTTCTTCGTCCGTCCTTGCCATGGCCGGTATGCAGAGCTCTAGGTCGAGAACTACTCGTAACAAGGGAGCGGCAACCAAGGCTGCGGAAAAAAAAAGAGAGGGCTCGCCGCCACGCAGAGACCTCGAAAGATCTCTCACGGGCAGGCGATGGCTCCCAGGAGCGCCCTAGCCGCGGAGGCAAACATGCCGAGCTGGCGGCGCTGGAGTCGTTATCCCTCGACGGCATGCCTGATCATCTCAATAAGCACCTCAATAAGCAGAAGGAGTTCATCCATGGCTTGGTGGAGTTGCTGAAGGAGAGCCTCGACGACATCCCGCTGAGCTCAATGAGCAGGGGAGTTGACCGCCGGCTTGGTGATGCTGCTGAAGAAGAGCATTGCCTCGGAGAAGAAGGCGACCGACGAAATCCTGCAACTTCAGGAGGACAAGGTGAGGCTCTGCCACGAGCTCGACCTGTTGAAGGAGGAGAACGCCGGCTGGAAGAAGCTGCATGAGAATAGTAGTTCCTTGACGAAGATGCTGCAGGCCCTCATCATGGAACAGAAGGAGGAGTTGGCGAAGCTCCGCATCGAGCACCCGGCTGCTGTCAAGGTACGTAATGCGGCCGTGGAACAGATGATGAAGGCTCGCATCGAGAAATCCCGCGTCATGGACAGAATGAAGAAGATGGCGGAGGAGACGTGCAAGGAGATGGAGGTCGTGGAGGCGATGAAGAAGCAGTTACGACTCCGCGGCCAGCAACCCTTCATGTAGTAGAAAGCAGCGCCCTAGACTTGTGTGTGCGTCTTCCTTCTTTTTTTGGGGTGATAATCTTCCTTCTTCTTTTGCTCCTGTGTCTCTTCTTTTGCTTCGGGTGTTTCGCCGTATGTGTCACGTTCTCTGCGAGGCATGAATAGAACAATGCTAACAATGAGATGACTAGCAAATTAGATCATTTTTTATCGCCATATGGCACTGGGCTGCCGTGTTTCGTGCTCCTCCGTTGTACTACTCCAGTGGAAAACTTGAGTATACCGCACGGTTCTTTGCTCCTCCTCAGGTCGTCGGCACATTTATACAAGCAGTCAAATCACAAGGCCCTGCCTTCCAGCAGTAATGAGCCGTCAAATCCTAAAGGCCCTCGCCTCTCTTGAAACCGACCAAGCTAGACTGCCCCGCCCTCTAGCCTTTTAAAAATGTATACTTTTGTACAGTAGTAGTATCGATGGATTGCGCCATGGAGCAAAACTAACAAGATGAAATTAAAGAAAAAAGGTGGTACATATAGAGAGCGCTCGTCGCCAAATTATGCATATAGTACTATTAAAAAAGCTAGTACGTGCTTAAATGGGGTGCTAAATTATATTAAAGAAATTAGCATACGTATTTAATTCTTGGGTTCTTATGCCACTAGTTGTGTATCACTACTCAGTTTTTCCGTTAGAAGTTACAACTACTCAAAAATGCCATCGATCTGTGAGATGCCTGCTCAAAAATGCAATTAGATATCTAAAAAATGCCATCGTTAAGTTAGATGTTTGCTCAAAAATGCCATTAGACATTGTTATTTTCACGTCAAACCCGTTGACCATGTTATATGACAAAAATAAGCCGATTCTCACAATGATAAGTGTGGCCCCGCTTGTCAGGACTAACCAAGCGAATAATTTTACAGGAAAATAAGAACGCTGTTGGGATCAAGTAGGCCCCACACTTTATTTTACTGTAGTGAGATAGAGGGAGAGCTGGCATGTTGGTCCATCAGTATTTATGTCATTATAAAATGGCCAAAGAGATTTGAGTCACAATAATGGTGTCCAGCACAACACACCCCTCAAATAAAACTAAGCACCCTGAAATTCTTTGACAACTAAACTGCTGGCTATATGATGTTGGCCATATATATTGTACGTATATAATGTGAAGAAACGAGTGGTATTACTATACCAACTAAAAGATGAACTGTAAGAAATACTAGTATGTACGTACTGAAGAGTTAAAGTAACGAGAAGGAACATAACATAGTTCTGCTGGGGGCTCAGCACAACACACCGCTCAAATAAAACTAAGCACACCTGAAATTAAACTAAGCAACTAATCCGATAGACACTGCATTAGAACCACCATGAGCAACGACACTGCCACCTTACTCGGACTCCTCGTCCACGTGCTCGACTTCGTCCTTGTCCCTCTTCCTCTTGGGCGATACTTCTTTGCTTGAACCGCACACTTGGCTCTTGCTCTTCATGCAACCCTTGTAGATATTGAAACAAAGGTAGCCATCCATTGCAGCGTAGTGGATGTGGTCTATATCTAGTACATTCCACTCCCATGCATGATGAAACTTGAACGGAGGTTTCTTTAGTGTACCATATGAAGGATGAACCATGGCTCCTGGCAGGGTTAGCATTGAAGGCTGATGACGGGAGGGCACCAGCCCTTTCTTCTGGAGGTCGAAGGGGTTGCCTACAACGAGGCCTATCGGATCTAGGACATTCCTGTCATTCCTAAAGTCTATAGTAACGAATTTGACTCGGCCATCCTTGAGGAAGTTCTTAAAATCCTGGCACTCAACGCCGGCATGGCATATGTGGTAGACCAAGCATAAGTCATGCACGCAAACCTGGATCATGGTGGGCTTCTTCTTCTCTACCTCCTTTAGAGTCTTCTCGCTTTGCAGGACTGTGGTGTACTCAACATCTAGCCCAGCGACCCACTCATCCTTTGAGTTTTTGAACATGCGTCTGAAGAGAGCAAGGCATCCTTTCACCGCTGCGGAAGAACGGGTGTAGATGACGTCGAACTCATCGCCGGTGATGGTTCTAACCTTGTACTCACCGCCGATCATGGAGATATGGGACGCCATGGATTTGGGAGGAGGGTTAGGATTAGTGGAACTGCCGTAATGTGAAAGGACAGGACGATTAGGAGCGAACTGCCGTAATGTTAAAGGACGTCCGGGGACGAGTACGAGCGAGAACTGCCAGCGGTTTTTGTAAAAATGCTGAGTGGGGCGTGCGAACGGCAGGGTAGTGGCTTGCCTGGTGGATAAATGGATTCATGCACGGTACTATGGGGCCCAATTAGATGTCATGTCTACTCGACGCCCAATTAAATGGCTTTCGATGTCATGTCAAGCGTCGAGAAAATTATAGGTGATACGAAGCTTTCCATTCTCCCATGATACGGGCTTCCGAGAGCCCTTGGATCTGAGATCGAATGGTTGCATGGCGTGATTCTAGACCTATGGGTGAATATCCTATCCTGGATGGTTATTCTGCAAATTTTCAGCAACTTAGCATGCGATCGTTCGATCTCAGATCCAAGGGCTGCCAGCAGCCCGTATCATGGTCGCGCCTACCACGACCGTCGCCCCGCTCACGCGGTCGCGCCCTTGGAGATTTAACACGGTGCGTTAGGCTATCTGATGTTGGCATGTCATACATAGTCATCACTTATACAACAAGGTTTGCTATAAGGTTGGCTATAAGAGTATTTTTTTACTTCTCTCTATCTCTTTCTTTGTAGTATTTATTGCATTTGCCAAGGAGTGACCTCTTGCAATGAAATGGTAGTCTCAAGTCATTAAAAGCATGCACACCCCACATCTCTTATTGGTTGATATGTCAAGAAACAAGAAACGATGTATGCACCGTGCCTAAGTGTTTTGGGATTATTTGGTTTTCGTAAGATGACTTGCACACCTAGACGGAGGGAGTAATTAACTTGCCACATCAAACTTTATGCCTATGTGGCAGGCTTAGCACCTGTACGACCAAGTACAATAGTGGGCTATAAGCCCGCTTACATGGCATTTTTGCATATGTGGAGGAAAGAGGCAAGGAAAAAGTGGAGGAGTGGGCTCTCATGCAAGAGCCAGCCTCTACATGGTGGAGCATTGGGAGAGGCACCTGTATACCATGGAGGTGGTCAGGAATCGGGAGACTCACGCGGTCATAGCGCCGCAGTTAAAATGATAAAATGGCAAGTCAAATCACGGGGCCCCACCTGTCCAGCAGTAACTCGCTATCAAATCACACAGCCCTACGTTTGCAGCAGCCTACTCCCTCATCTTCTCGCGTCTCTGTCGAACCGACTAGGCAGAACTGCCCCACCTACCGCACGGGAAAAGCCTCGCCCTCGACTTTTAAATAGTACAGTATACTAATATTGTATCCATGGATTGCGCCATGGAGCAAAGCCTCGAGAAAACGGCGATACACATGTATGGAGTATACAGCACGCCTGTCGCGTTCGCGTGGCACCCCAGACGGTCAGTCGGTCTGGCACGCTGCTCCCCGAACGGAACGCGGGTCATATTGCGTTTGCACACACATGTTGTCTCCTTTGGGTAGTGAGGTTGTGGTTTCTTGTCATGTGGCATTTTTTTGTGTTATATGTTATAATCTGGTGCTTCAGATCAAAATGACGACAACTGCACCTCCGGGGCACGTGCATGAAGACTTGTCGACAGTCATTGACAAGGTCAAGCCAGCTCCGGTAGACAAAAGAAAACTAGTACTCCACTATATAGGCAGGAGCCTCCGCGCTTGCTTGCTAGTGTTGCTCTCTTCACACTGTCCCGTCCTCTCCAGATCTAAACATGACACCGGTGGCCACACACTCTCTCTCTGCTCACCGTTGGTCACAGATCCAGTTGGATCCTCTCCGCCGGGGAAGGTGAGAAGGTGCAACGTTCACACGGTCGTCCTCGGCGACGGCTCTTACCCACTGTCGGCGCATCCCGATCAGCGTGCCTTGCCGTTCTATCCCAAGCACCGCTAGCTAGGGAGGGCCTCCGACCCCTTCTTCCTTGCTATTGTAGTGTGGGCAGATCCGGCCTCCTGCCGCCCACCTATTGACATCCCGGTGACCCTCAGGTATAACTTCCTTCGAAACCGGCCTTGCTCTACTTCCCGAGCTCCTGACGTCACTGCATTTGTATCTTTTACTATTTCCCAGGCCCCCTCGCAGAAAGGATCGATCGGCTGTTCGAAAACCACCTAAATTTTGACTGTTAAGAGGTAAAAGTAGTTCATGCACTCGAATCTAGTACTACTTGGTTCAAAAAAGGAAGAAAGGGGGTGGGGGATGGGGGAAGATCTGTTACCTGAATCTAGGACTTGGTCAAAAGAGGAAATAATGGGGGCGAAAAGTAGCAGAGACTAGCTATCCAACTGGTCTCTTGGTCTAATAGGGAAATAAAGGGAAACGCGGTACAAACTCAATATAAACCTGATCTATTGGTTGAAAAAGGAAAGATATCATGTCCTGATGTTTGTTGCCCCGAGCCACTCTTATGTAATGCCACTGGTAAAATGTAGCAGTCGCACTGTTAAAAGTAAGGACACGTTAAACCAATGTTGTTTTCAATGTAATGCCTCCAGTAATATGAATCAATGGCATTTTTTTCAGGTCCTGCTAAATTTCCCATTAAGATAAGTTGCTTCTTTTCTTTAGAAATGCAACTGTCCTGGCCCGCCTACTCTCCCGTGCCCAAATACCGACTCTGTATCAGCTGTTAATGTAATGTTGCTGGTAAAATGAAGCAATGGCACCATTAAAGTAATGTCATATTTAACAGTTGTCATAGTTAATCCTAATGCCCACACTAATATCTAGCAATGTTGCTGCTTTAGAAATTGCTACTATCCATGTAGGATTGCCATTCAGATAAGGAACATGCTTATTTTTATTTGATATATGTTTCATCACTTGTTTGTCACCCTCCTTTCCACCTTTTTTGTGCAAACAGAGACATACATTTCACGCTTGATCTTAGTTGAACTGCACAAATGATATCCAGATTATAGTTGAACATTCAGGAGCTTCACAACCAACCTTGATGTTACTCAATTTTATTGCAACTAATGAAGATGAAGCTCTGTGGGTTTCGTTTTCTGATGGAAATGGAACCGGGGTTGAAGCCCTTTTCTTAAAAAAATGAAGAAGAAGCTGCTAGCTCATGGGACATTGCTTCATTTTAGGTGAACTGCACCAAAAGGTCCCATGAATTGAATCATCCATGTTGGTGACTGGTGTCATCCCTTCTACGATGTCGTTGACTGCAGATATGGTTCCCATCACGAGGTATGTGGATTTTTGTTCTGATCGTTTGCCAAAGATCCTGCATGTTGACTCTGCTCTTGTGCTACTGTTTTGGCACTGCCATGATAAAGCAGTAATGTTATTATTTTGCACCTTAATCTAGTGGCACTATTAATTTGAGGCAATGTTTTGGCACCGCTGGTGCCACATATTTTTTTATATATCGAAAGAGGGGGTTTCCTCGAATTTCATTAAAGAAACCTACCATAGAGAACCATTATCTGACAACATCTCAGTGTAAACGAGCAGTTATGCAACTACTACTAGACCGGACTGAGTACTAGCAGGAGACAAGTTCGCCACATAAGCTAGGCAGGTAGGGGGACGCAGCACCAGCTCGACTAAGTTTGGATTACAACCCAAATGCTACCATAGAAACATTAGGCGGGAAGATAGAGCCAGCTTCAGCATCCCAGTCTAAGCACCCCCGGCCTCCATCCTTGCGACGCACGATACACCTCGTTTGTCACCTGCTCGACCCTAGTGCCACTGGTAAAATGAAGTAATAATACAGTTAAAATAGAGCGAGTGTCCTCTCTATCATTTCATTTCCAATGTAGATAAAGAAAGTGCTTCTCTTTGTTAGTATATGTTTCATCAACTAGTCCCATTGTTAATGTTTAAGCGTTTTTGCAAACTGGGGTGCTTAATTTTAGTTGATCTGCACAAAAATAGAGATTGGAATGTCTCAAGGCCCCTCCTTGTACTACCATTGTACACGGATGTTCATCACTGGCAGAAGGTGTATCAGGGAGACTTGGGTCAATTACTCGATTTCCAGTATGAGGCGTCGCAGGGTCCATCTCGCCCTCGCAGCATGGCATACTATGATACTATCGCAATATTTTCTTCTATTTATTACTGTATGTTTCATCAACTAATGCCACTATAATGTAATCACGCTTTTTCATTATCTGTGCAAACAGGGTTATTCAGCTGCATTTTGGTGGAACTGCACAAATGTACAGATGGAACCGACATATACGCAGAGTGCGAGGTGCCAAGTAAAAATTACCGACATCAACCCTGCTCCATCTAAGCATTGGCATCCACCACCACCAGTGGCATGTGTGGCGCTCACTCTGGACGGATCTTTCTCGGCAGCAAATCCTCTAACCAAATACTAGTAGCTTAGACTTCAAAAAAAATACTAGTAGCTTATATTGGCAGTTTTCTAGGGAGTACTCTTTTCTGAAAGAAGCACCAATCTATTTTTATTTATTTGTACACAGTGTCACAATTTTGACCCAAAGGTCCAGAGCTATTTTAGGGTGATTGGCGTAGTACTCGGAGACTGATTGTAAGCATGTTTTTTATTAGCTGTCACACTGATTGTAAGCATGAGCAGATGGAAGATTAGGTTAGTGCGAAGCTTACCTTAAACCCTACCGACGTCGTTGAAATGAGGCGAGCGTCGACGGAACCATGGAGAATGGCGGGGAAGCAACGTCGCGCCATCCAGCCTCCTGTTGCGGTGGTAGAACGAATACTCATGTGGCTCCGGCTGGCTCTGCACCCTCACGAACGGGGCACCATACTCGATCGATTCGCTATCCTCTGGGTGCTCGACCTTCGACCTGTACGCCCACCACCTCCGTCTAACTTTTGCCTCGGGCGAATCTGTCTGCTCCATCGCCCAGAGGAGATACTCGATGAACTCGAAGGACTACAGCGTGACTGCTGCCGAGGAGTACATCGCCGCCCTCATCGCCGTCGTCTCTCTCTTTCGCATACATTGCCACATGGCCCTCACCGTCCTCGAAATATCCCACTCATTGTCAAACCAAGTAAGGATCTCCTTCAACCTGGCTAACTTTGCCTGGTCGCCACTGGCGATCTGCCTGATTCACTGCTGCATCCTCTCCATAGATGTCCTTTTGAGTGGTCCGGTGCTAGCTTTGGAAGATTGGAGGAGAGACGGTGGTCTTGCAATAGAGAAGAGGGAGAGGCGAGACGGTGGTTTTGGAATGGAGATGATGGAGAGGAGAGCAGGTGGTTTTGCAATGGAGAAGAGAGAGAGGCGAGACGGTGGTTTTGGAATGGAGATGATGGAGAGGAGAGGTTTCCTTGCCTTTCGGTCGCTGACAGGTCGGCCCCGCGCTTGGTGAGACCCATGTGTCAGTGTCTCAATGGCAGGATGGGCTACGTCAGGGGATCCTCGTCCGAGGAGAGAGGAGGTGGTTTTGCAATGGAGAAGAGGGAGAGGCGAGGCGGTGGTTTTGGAATGGAGATGATGGAGAGGAGAGGAGGTGGTTTTGCAATGGAGAAGAGGGAGAGGAGGACGCGGCAGCGATTTAGGATTGGACGAGAGGGTCGGCGCGCTGTGACTGGATCAAAACCAAAATCAATTTACCCTTCAATTAAGAAAGCGACCCCACATTAACTAGTCTCCCTTTTATTCTGGGTCATAATTGACCATGATTTTCACAAATAAAATATATGTTATACGTTGCAAAAATAATATAATTTGAAAGTACATTTAGATACGAACCAAACGATACAATTTTTTGTGAGATGCATTCACATTTTGCTTGTCAAATACAGTACGTGGTCAAACTTTGACCCAAAATACGCAAAAAAAAATACTTCCAAGACCAGCGCCGCTCCTCTCCTCTTAAACCATCGCCGCCCCTCTCCTGTTCCAATCTAAATCCAGCGCCGCTCCTCTCCTCTTCCATTTCAAAACCACCGCCCCTCCTCTCTTATTCCAATCCAAAACCAGCGTCGCTCCTCTCCCGTTCTAATCCAAAACCAGCGCTGCTCCTCTCCTCTTCCATTCAAAAACCACCACCGGCGAGTGAAGGTGTTGTGGAGAAGTAGATCGATGGAGAGTACAACCGATACGTGAGGATCGCAGACGGCGACCCTGTGAAGGTAGCTAGGATGTTGGAGATACAGTCTTGGTTTGACAACAAGGACCAACTAGCGGCGACGGCGACGTCCATGGCCAAATATCTGCAACAGAGCGAAAAGGCGGCGATACTCCTGAAGGGAGTCGCGCGGGAGTACATAGAGCTGCTCCTCTGGGCCATGGAGCAAACAGATTCACCGAATATGATCGTGAGGGAGCGGTGGTGAGAGTATCGATCCTAGATGGAGCATCCACCAGAGATTGAAGGATCGAGCATCTACAGGGTGCCGTTTGTGAGGGTGTCATGCCAGAGCGAGCCGGTGGAGTCTTCGTCGACCGAACCCAACTGCAAGAGGAGAAAAGCAGTTGGCCCGATGATGCTTCCCTGCCATCCTCTCCCTTGCCGTTCACACCGTCTCACGGGGCGGCTGTCTCCCGCCGAGGAATAGGAGGGGACTGCCCCCCCCCCAGCCCAATAGTCGGGTAGGTTGTGAATTGTCAGGAGGAGCTTAGGGTTGTCAGTATTTGCAGGTTGTGAATTGTGTTTTGTGTTGTGTATTTTGAGAGTACTTTCAGATATGAATGTCTTTTGAATTTCAGATTTGCAGTATTGAGCATATGAAGTATTTTATGAATTCTAGAGATCTATTTTTAGCACTTAAAAATGTAGTTTCATAGGAGTATAAAAGTGTAGAAAATGTGATTCTCAGAGAAGAAGCTGCAAGTTTTAGTTTCAGATAAGAAACTGCAAGTTTCAGTTTCAGATAAGAAACTGCAAGTTCAGTTTCAGATAAGAAACTGCAACTTTCAGAGGCAGGGCATTTATATTAACACGGCCTTTTCAAACAGGGTTAACATCATGTTGGAAGTTTTATTCATGGTCGAAAATGGAACTACCAGCCAGTTAACATCATGTTGATCAACATTCATGCGTAGCACATCTTCATATGATGTACAGACAAAAAGGTATGCTATTTTCAAAATGCCCACACAATGTTGAGTGTGTGAAAAACAGAGAAAACGAGGGAAGAAGTTTTGGCAAGTGTTGGACGTGGTGTGCGTAGATGACAATGGGGACCCACATGTCAATAATGGCAGAGGCAAAAAATTTGGAGATATTTTCCCTGCATCAGGTGGAATCGAACCCGGGCGGAAGAGCTGTCGCCTGTCGGGTAGTGTCACTTGGCCACTGGGCTAGTTCAGTACTTTAGTTACAAATAGGGCACTGCCTCAGGTGGTCTGATCTCCTCCCGCGCCTTTGTGCGCTCGCCGCGGCGCCGCTGTCTACCATTGTGAACATGCTGAACAAATGAGAGTAATCTGGAGAGGACTGTACGTGGAGAGGCGGACAGTCGGGACCCACCAGGTCTATGGTCGTACGCAAGCAAGTGCCTCATTGAAGAAAATACCTCCTCCTAATGCTATACTGACGTTGGGGCCCATGGGTTTGTCAACATAGTTACATTTTTTAGGTGCTCCAACGTATTTACTATAGAAGATAAATTCACAACGAAGCCGGGGAGCTGGCAGGTATCATTTATTATCACTGGGGCAGCAAGTATCAGCTGGGTTCTGGGCTGCCCCGTCTAGGCTTTATTTTTTAACATGCGCAGCCCACAACATGCCGGTTTGTATTTGTTTGAGGGCCGTCATGTATCAACCGGCCTATGGACCTCCCATCCGAGGTTTTATTTTTCCTGAAACATCGGTAGCCCAATTTATGTATTTTTTTTTGAAGAAAACGCAGAGGTCTGTTCTATTTTTCTATATAAGAATAGGAACGCCTGGTCCAACTTATGTTTCCCTTTTAACTATATTATATATATTTAAATTATTCTATATGTTATTATATATTATTGTTATTGTCATCATATATTTAATAGATACTTACATATGTAAGAAAACAATATCCCACATCTTATTAACTTATAAAAATAATTTCTTAACAATAAAATCCTGGATTTTTTTGGCAACGAAAATCCTGGTGATTGTGTACAAAAGCTTGGTAAGATTTAAGGACCAATGTAATAATAAATCACTTATTATTTAAATATATTTATAACAAAATGCTCAGCCCCTGTTTATTTTTTGATAACATTGTTGCGCCCAACCCAACATTATAATTAGAATCAGCCCGGCAAAATCGTGTATATCGAGAAAGTGCAAATGGCCTGTAATTTTTTAGGAAAAAAATAAATGGGCCGCATGGACGCTACATTATTTGTTCACCCAGCCCAGCAAATGGACTATAATTCTAAAAAAAGATCAAATTGACAGTAAATTCTGAAAAATGGGTTGAATACGTGCCACATTTTTGGAGGCTAAAATGTGGGCCAATAGGTCGAAGCAAACGCAAGTCGTTGTCAACTTAGTCAACAAATGATTCTGACATCGTTAGCCGTTGGATTTACATCCAACGACCGGCATCCATCTTCAATCTCTCGTCTTCTTCCTCCAGCACCACCGGGACCACCTGCTCCCGCCTCCTGCTGCTAGCAGCTCTGCTTAGCACGCTTTGCTGTGAAGCGCTACCCCACCGTTGGCCAGGCCATCCCTCCACCCCGCCACACCTCCTGTTCTTCTCCACTCACTGCCGAACCACACCGCACCAGAACCAGTTAACCCTCGCACACCTCTCCGTCTGCGACTCTACTCCCGCGTCTTCCCATCTCCATCTCGCTGCTATCCAGGGACTCGTCGTCGTCCACCACCTTGGATGCGCTTGGCGCAGAGTGGTCAACGTGGTCAATGAACGACATCCATCAGAAGTAGACTATGCATGGAGAGGCTGACAGCTGGGTCCACGGCCGCACGCAAGGAAATGCCTCCTTATTACGCGCAAAATAATGATTCCTCCGCCTGACAGCTGGGACTCACCAGAAGGGCCTCTGTATTTCGCAAAAAAAAATGTTCCCCTCGCTGACAGGTCGGACCCACCAGCTATATCTTCGCACGCAAGGAAGTGCCTCCTTATTACGCACAAAAAAATGAATACCCCCCTGCTAGCTGGGACCCACCATAGTGGGAGGCTGACTTGTGGGCCTACTAAGTTGATGGGGACAGAGGGCATTGTCAACTTAGTCAATATGAACGATTCTAGCTCTAGTGACCGTACGATGTCCATCCAACGGCCCTAGTGCTTCTTCAACCTCTAGTCTTCTTGCTCCAGCCGCCCAAACTAGCGCCGGTCGTGCCACGTGCTCCTGCCTCCCGTGGCCGGCTGTGATGCCGCGGAGGCCTCACTGCCCCCTACTACTCCCACCGCTGGCATGTCCATCCCTCTACTCACCCAGACCCCCTGTTATTCTGCAGCGATGGCAGCCTCACGCCGCAGCCGAACCAGTGAACCCTCGTACTCCTCTCCGCGTGGGCAACCACTACCGCATCTTCCCCGGCTCCGCATTGTCCCCTTCCTAGGCCTCACCGTCGTCCACCGCCCTGGTGCTCTCGGCGCGGCGTGGTCAAAGTGGTCAAGGAACGACTTCCATCGGAAGAGTACTGTACGTGGAGAGGTTGATAGCTGGGTCCACGGCCGCAGCAAGGAAGTGCCTCCTTATTACGCAGAAAATAATTATTTCCTCCACCTGACAGCAGGGACCCACCGGATGGGCCATTGTATTTCGCGAAAAAAACATTTCCCCCTGACTACTGGGACCCACCAGCTACATCTTCGCACGGAAGGAAGTGCCTGACAGTCGGGACCCACCTGGTTGAAGCATACGTAGCATTGTCATTCTGGTCGCGAACGTGTACGTACATACTGATTGATGTAGAGGAGCGCACGTGTCGTAGTAGAGGTGCACACGTGTCGTAGTAGAGGCGCGCACGTAGCATGCTGCTACCTCTTGAGCACTGCGTTGGTTTTCCCTTGAAGAGGAAAGGGTGATGCAGCAAAGTAGCGTAAGTATTTCCCTCAGTTTTTGAGAACCAAGGTATCAATCCAGTAGGAGGCCACGCACGAGTCCCTCGCACCTACACAAACAAATAAATCCTCGCAACCAACGCGATAAGGGGTTGTCAATCCCTACACGGTCACTTACGAGAGTGAGATTTGATAGATATGATAGGATAATATTTTTGGTATTTTTGTGATAAAGATGCAAAGTAAAGAAAGTAAAATAAAAACGGTGCCAGAAATAGCTTGTTGTCGGGAGATTAATATGATGGAAAATAGACCCGGGGGCCATAGGTTTCCCTAGTGGCTTCTCTCCAGAGCATAAGTATTTACGGTGGGTGAACAAATTACTGTTGAGCAATTGACAGAATTGAGCATAGTTATGAGAATATCTAGGTATGATCAAGTATATAGGCATCACGTCCGAGACAAGTAGACCGACTCCTGCCTGCATCTACTACTGTTACTCCACACATCGACCGCTATCCAGCATGCATCTAGAGTATTAAGTTCATAAGAACAGAGTAATGCTTTAAGCAAGATGAAATGATGTAGAGGGATAAACTCATGCAATATGATATAAACCCCATCTTGTTATCCTCGATGGCAACAATACAATACATGCCTGCTGCCCCTACTATCACTTGGAAAGGACACCGCAAGATTGAACCCAAAGCTAAGAACTTCTCCCATTGCAAGAAAGATCAATCTAGTAGGCCAAACCAAACTGATAATTCGAAGAGACTTGCAAAGATAACCAATCATACATAAAAGAATTCAGAAGATTCAAATATTGTTCATAGATAAACTTGATCATAAACCCACAATTCATCGGTCTCAACAAACACACCGCAAAAGAAGATTACATCGAATAGATTTCCACAAGAGAGGGGGAAAACATTGTATTGAGATCCAAAAAGAAAGAGGAAGCCATCTAGCTAATAACTATGGACCCGAAGGTCTGAGGTAAACTACTCACACTTCATCGGAGGGGCTATGGTGTTGATGTAGAAGCCCTCCGTGATCGATGCCCCCTCCGGCGGAGCTCCGGAAGAGGCCCCAAGATGGGATCTCATGGGTACAGAAGGTTGCGGCGGTGGAATTAGGTTTTTGGCTCCGTATCTAGTAGTTTGGGGGTACGTAGGTATATATAGGAGGAAGGAGTACGTCGGTGGAGCAACGTGGGGCCCACGAGGGTGGAGGGCGCGCCCAGGGGGGTAGGCGCGCCCCCCTACCTCGTGGCTTCCTGGTAGCTTTCTTGACATAGGGTCCAAGTCCTCTGGATCACGTTCGTTCCGAACATCACGTTCCCGAAGGTTTCATTTCGTTTGGACTCCGTTTGATATCTTTTTCTGCGAAACTCTGAAATAGGCAAACAAACAGCAATTCTGGGTTGGGCCTCCGGTTAATAGGTTAGTCCCAAAGATAATGTAAAAGTGTATAATAAAGCCCAATAATGTCCAAAACATAAGATAATATAGCATGGAGCAATCAAAAATTATAGATACGTTGGAGACGTATCAAGCATCCCCAAGCTTAATTCCTGCTCGTCCTCGAGTAGGTAAATGATAAAAACAGAATTTTTGATGTGGAATGCTACTTGGCATAATTTCAATGTAATTCTTCTTAATTGTTTATGAATATTCAGATCCAAAAGATTCAAGATAAAAGTTCAATATTGACATAAAAATAATATTACTTCAAGCATACTAACTAAGCAATTATGTCCTCTCAAAATAACATGGCCAAAGAAAGTTCATCCCTACAAAATCATATAGTTTAGTCATGCTCCATTTTCGTCACACAAGAATTCTCTCATCATGCACAACCCCGATGACAAGCCAAGCAATTGTTTCATACTTTAGTAACCTCAAACTTTTTCAACCTTCACGCAATACATGAGCGTGAGCCATGGATATAGCACTATGGGTGGAATAGAATATGATGTGGGGGTTATGTGGAGAAGACAAAAAAGGAGAAAGTCTCACATCAACGAGGCTAATCAATGAGCTATGGAGATGCCCATCGATTGATGTTAATGCAAGGAGTAGGGATTGCCATGCAACGGATGCACTAGAGCTATAAATATATGAAAGCTCAACAAAAGAAACTAAGTGGGTGTGCATCCAACTTGCTTGCTCACGAAGACCTAGGGCACTTGAGGAGGCCCATTATTGGAATATACAAGCCAAGTTCTATAATGAAGAATTCCCACTAGTATATGAAAGTGAGAAAACAAGAGACTCTCTATCATGAAGATTATGGTGCTACTTTGAAGCACAAGTGTGGTAAAAGGATAGTAACATTGTCCCTTCTCTCTTTTTCTCTCATTTTTTTGGGCCTTCTCTTTTTTTATGGCCTTTATCTCTCTATTTTTATTTTATTCCTCACTTGGGACAATGCTCTAGAAAATGATGATCATCACACTTCTATTTATGTACAACTCAATGATTACAACTCTTTACTAGAACAAAGTATGACTCTATATGAATGCCTCCGGCAGTGTACCGGGATATGCAATGAACCAAGAGTGACATCTATGAAAGAATTATGAACGGTGGCTTTGCCACAAATACTATGTCAACTACATGATCATGTAAAGCAATATGACAATGATGAACATGTCATGATAAACGGAACGGTGGAAAGTTGCATGGCAATATATCTCGGAATGGCTATGGAAATGACATAATAGGTAGGTATGGTGGCTGTTTTGAGGAAGATATAAGGAGGTTTATGTGTGAAAGAGCATATCATATCACGGGGTTTGGATGCACCGGCGAAGTTTGCACCAACTCTCAATGTGAGAAAGGGCAATGCACGGTACCGAAGAGGCTAGCAATGATGGAAAGGTGAGAGTGCGTGTAATCCATGGACTCAACATTAGTCATAAAGAACTCACATACTTATTGCAAAAATCTACAAGTCATCAAAAACCAAGCACTACGCGCATGCTCCTAGGGGGATACATTGGTAGGAAAAGACCATCGCTCGTCCCCGGCCGCCACTCATAAGTAGGACAATCAAAAAGCACCTCATGTTTCAAATTTGTTACATAACGTTTACCATACGTGCATGCTACGGGACTTGCAAACTTCAACACAAGTATTTCTCAAATTCACAACTACTCAACTAGCACAACTTTAATATCACTACATCCATGTCTCAAAACAATCATCAAGCATCAAACTTCTCTTAGTATTCAACACACTCATAAGAAAGTTTTTACTAGTCTTGAATACCTAGCATATTAGGATTATTTAAGCAAATTACCATGCTATTTAAGACTCTCAAAATAATCTAAGTGAAGCATGAGAGATCAATAGTTTCTATAAAACAAATCCACCACCGTGCTCTAAAAGATATAAGTGAAGTACTAGAGCAAAAACTATATAACTCAAAAGATATAAGTGAAGCACATAGAGTATTCTAATAATTTCTGAATCATGGGTGTATCTCTAAAAAGGTGTGTACAGCAAGGATGAATGTGGTAAACTAAAAAAATAAAGACTCAAATAATACAAGACGCTCCAAGCAAAACACATATCATGTGGTGAATAAAAATATAGCTCCAAGTAAAGTTACCGATGGAAGTAGACGAAAGAGGGGATGCCTTCCGGGGCATCCCCAAGCTTTGGCTTTTAGGTGTCCTTAGATTATCTTGGGGGTGCCATGGGCATCCCCAAGCTTAGGCTCTTGCCACTCCTTGTTCCATAATCCATCAAATCTTTCACCCAAAACTTGAAAACTTCACAACACAAAACTCAGCAGAAAATCTCGTGAGCTCCGTTAGCGAAAGAAAACAAAAGACCACTTCAAGGTACTGTAATGAACTCATTCTTTATTTATATTGGTGTTAAACCTACTGTATTCCAACTTCTCTATGGTTTATAAACTATTTTACTAGCCATAGATTCATCAAAATAAGCAAATAACACACGAAAAACAGAATCTGTCAAAAACAGAACAGTCTGTAGTAATCTGTAACTAACGCAAACTTCTGGAACTCCAAAAATTCAACAAAAATAGGAAGACCTAGACAATTTGTTTATTGATCAGCAGAAATTGAAATAAATATTTTATCACGTTCTGGTAATTTTTAACAATTATTTTCGTGAACAGCAAGTTTCTGGAATTTTCTGCAAGATCAAATAACTATCATCCAAGAAGATTCTATAGGTTTAACTTGGCACAAACACTAATTAAAACATAAAAACACATCTAACCATAGGCTAGAACAAATATTTATTGCTAAACAGCAAGGATAAATATTGGGTTGTCTCCCAACAAGCGCTTTTCTTTAAAGCCTTTTAGGTAGGCATTGATAATTTTAATGGTGCTCACATAAAAGACAGGAATTGAAGCGCAAAAAGAGCATCATAAAACACATGACAAACACATCTAAGTCTAACATACTTCCTATGCATAGGCATTTATAAGCAAACAAATTATCATAGCAAGCAAAAATTAGCATATGCAAGGAAGAACAAAGAGACGATAGCAATCTCAGCATCACGAGAGGTAATTTAGTAAGATAAAAAATTTCTACAACCATATTTTTCCTCTCTCATAATAATTACATGTAGGATCATAGGCAAATTCAACAAATTAGCTATCACATAACATATTCTCAACACGATCCACATGCATGCGAAGTTGACACTCTTCCAAAATAGTGGGATTATCATTAACTAAAGTCATGACCTCTCCAGACCCACTTTTATCAAAAATATCATAAGATTGAACATACTCCAAATATGTGGGATCTAAAGTTGACACTCTTCCAAACCCACTTTCAATATTATTGCAAACACTATTATCAATCTCATATTCATTATGGGGCTTAAATAAATTTTCAAGATCATAAGAAGAATCACCCCAATCATGATCATTGCAACAAGTAGTAGACATAGCAAAACTAGCATCCCCAAGCTTAGGGTTTTGCATAATATTAGCACAATTGACATTAAGAGAATTTATAATAGCATCATTGCAATCATGCTTTTTATTCAAAGATCTATCACGAATCACTTCATAAAGCACTTCATCACAATTTTCAGATTCACGGATTTCAAGCAAAACCTTATAAAGATAATCTAGTGCACCCAAATCACTAGGAATTGGTTCATCATAATTGGCTCTCTTAAAAAGATTGGCAAGTAGATGAGGATCCATAGATCTTAGCTTCTCTGTTTAGGAATAAATACTCAACTATTTCAACCAAACGGACAAACGAGCCAAGTAAAACATCAAGGCAAACGAAAAGACGAATGGAAAAAGGGCGAATAAAACGGCAAGGGCATAAGTATTTACGGTGGGTGAACAAATTACTGTTGAGCAATTGACAGAATTGAGCATAGTTATGAGAATATCTAGGTATGATCATATATATAGGCATCACGTCCGAGACAAGTAGACCGACTCCTGCCAGCATCTACTACTATTACTCCACACATTGACCGCTATCCAACATGCATCTAGAGTATTAAGTTCATAAGAACAGAGTAATGCTTTAAGCAAGATGACATGATGTAGAGGGATAAACTCATGCAATATGATATAAACCCCATCTTGTTATCCTCGATGGCAACAATAAAATACGTGCCTTGTTGCCCCTACTGTCACTGGGAAAGGACACCGCAAGATTGAACCCAATGCTAAGCACTTCTCCCATTGCAAGAAAGATCAATCTAGTAGGCCAAACCAAACTGATAATTCGAAGAGACTTGCAAAGATAACCAATCATACATAAAAGAATTCAGAAGATTCAAATATTGTTCATAGATAAACTTGATCATAAACCCACAATTCATCGGTCTCAACAAACACACCGCAAAAGAAGATTACATCGAATAGATCTCCACAAGAGAGGGGGAGAACATTGTATTGAGATCCAAAAAGAGAGAGGAAGCCATCTAGCTAATAACTATGGACCCGAAGGTCTGAGGTAAACTACTCACACTTCATCGGAGGGGCTATGGTGTTGATGTAGAAGCCCTCCATGATCGATGCCCCCTCCGGCGGAGCTCCGGAACAGGCCCCAAGATGGGATCTCACGGGTACAGAAGGTTACGGCGGTGGAATTAGGTTTTTGGCTCCGTATCTGATAGTTTGGGGGTACGTAGGTATATATAGGAGGAAGGAGTACGTCGGTGGAGCAACAAGGGGCCCACGAGGGTGGAGGGCGTGCCCAGGGGGTAGGCGTGCCCCCTACCTCATGGCTTCCTGGTAGCTTTCTTGACGTAGGGTCCAAGTCCTCTGGAGCACGTTCGTTCCGAAAATCACATTCCCAAAGGTTTCATTCCGTTTGGACTCCGTTTGATATTCTTTTTCTGCGAAACTCTGAAATAGGCAAAAAACAGCAATTCTGGGCTGGGCCTCCGGTTAATTGGTTAGTACCAAAAATAATATAAAATTGTATAATAAAGCCCAATAATGTCCAAAACAGAAGATAATATAGCATGGAGCAATCAAAAATTATAGATACGTTGGAGACGTATCACATGTACACGTACATACAACGGCCAGGGTGCAAGAAAGAAAATACGGCCACGTACATACATACGGGCGGGGTCTCGAACGCCTACTCGCGCATACGTACGGCCAGGGCTCGTGTACATGGCTGGGTCGGAACTGAGAAACTGCGTCGTCGTCGGGCTCATGGGGAGGCAACGGAATGCGTCATGTTCACCGGGAGCCAACCGGCTTGGACGGAACAGCCAATGGAAACGAGGCCTGGCGTACCACAAAACGGAGGAAACGGCCTTGTGTTCGACCGGCCATGGTGGAAACGGGATCTTGTTCATCGGGAGGGGTCTGGCGTACCGCAAAACGGAGGAAACGGAGCTCCTATGGTCGAAACGAGGTCCTGTTGATCAGGAGGGGTGTGGTGTACCGCAAAACGGAGGAAACGGACTTGTGTTGGAGCGCTACGATCGAAATGGGGGTCGTGTTCATTGGGAGGGTGTGGCGTACTGCAAAACGGGACTCCATGGGATACTATTCATCTCGACCGTCGACCTCCTCCAGCCTCCACGGGCTACTGTTCATCCACCGTCGACCTCTTCCAGCCTCCACCTGCGACTGTTCATCAACGCGCTCCTGTTCATCCAGCCTCCACCGCACGCTCCTCCACCGGCTACTGTTCAACCAGCCCTCTCCACGGGGTCCTGTTCAACCACCCCTCCACGGGCTACTGTTCGTCCAGCCCTCCACCGGCTACTGTTCATCCAGCCCTCCACGGGGTCGTCCTGTTCATCCGGCCCTCCACGGGGTCCTGTTCATCCACCGGCTCGATCGATCGGGGTATTTTTCATCCAGCGGCAACGGCCTCTACTACCACGGGGTCCTATTCATCCAACCCCCCACCGGGAACTGTTCATCCAAACCCCCTCAACAACGCTCATTGTTCATCAAGGGAAGGAGGCAGCGGTGTTCAATCGGCTTCAGTTAGCAGCAGTAGCGAAGGAATCACTCGGGTTCAGTTAACAACAAGGGATCGATCAATCGCTCGGGTTCAGTAACGCGTCGCCTGCAGTGCAATCGCTTGGGTTCAGTTAGAGACCAACGCCTGGCTCGGGTTCAGTTAGATCCCGACGCCTTGCACACACGCGCGTACGTACGAGAGAAACGCGCATCGCTCGGCCCCGACCACCCACCGTAACCGGGAACTCCCCGATATTTTCCTCGCCCTCGCTTCTACCACGGTTTTTTCCGTCATGGACGGCCCAAAGAATGTCATGCAGCTGTGTGTCCGGCCCGCCCAGGACGAAAAGCCCATTTTCTGTCATGATTTTTTATCATAGAAGTAGGACCCCACCACATCTATGATGATACTGGGTTTTGTCCCAATTATCGTCATAGAAGTGTCATAAGTATGACAGGAAAAAAATCGTTCGGCCCAAAATGTCACGGATGTGTCTTTTTTTTGTAGTGTTACAGGTTTGGATAAAGGTTTAACTCAGTGGTTGTGCGGCCCTTGAATAGCACTTGATATTGAGGTTTGGCAGCCTATGACAGCCTTGTGTTTTCTGATTTGTATTTGCTTCGAACCTTTTTTGGGTTCATCTTTTGCACCGTATTAATACATGGTTTAAAATTGATTCGGGCCCATATCGCCTTGATACTTATGATTCATATTTGAATCTATCCGGAATTTTGATAACCCGACCTGGCTTTGGACGATAAGTCGCCAGTGTGTGTTGATTATGCGCTTGGAGTTTTGCGCTCTAAGTCTTTGGGATGTTACCCTTGCTGCATATGGCGTTGTAAGCCGGTAGTATGAATAAATTGCACAGGGCGCTGCGCTGTAAGTCTTTGGCTGTTACCCTTACTACATATGCCGTGGTAAGCCGGCAGTATGAACAAATATCACAGGTATGGTATTTACTTGTTATGAATATATGAGGTTTTGATAAACCCGCCCTGGTTATGGACTATACAGTCACCAGTGGATTTTATATGGGGTATTATGACCCGCCCTGGGGTAAACCGCCAGGGTACATGTTGTTTACTTGTGTGCAGGGCTTATGATAACATGATCAGCATGATTGACAAAAATTATGAGCATAAAACAGCGGATCTTCAAAGTCAGATCAGGCGGCTCAAAATGTTATATGCATAAACATGCACGATGGCATGCCAGATCATGGTGTTTCATCTAGCCTATTACATGGCTCCCCGAGCCTAAATGATAGTGTTCTTAAAAGCACAGTACGGTGATGTAGATTAAAGAGCCACCCATGGATCAAGTCTCCTAGTCTTGGCGGGTTGAGGCTTCCGGGTCATCCTGCGCCGGTTCTTTTTCTCCCTCCGTCGTCTGGAAGTTAGGCGATGACCAATCGATGCCAGTCAAGGCTTGAAACTTAGCTTCATCATCGATTAGTTCAGACGGGTCAATGTCAGGAGAGAAGGTGTGCTTACGTGTTGGTGGGATGAGATCCATGGCATCATGAACCAGTGCCTTCACTTTCTTGTTGTCAGATACACTGCTTGATAAATGGACAGATCGGTCTCTTTAGCAAGTTTGCTTGCCAAAGGACGCATCTCCCTTACTATTTTCATGAAGTCTTCAGCACTGAAGGGAGACCCGTCCACTTTTAAGCTTGGGCAGCCGGCGGCCAATTCTTCCGGGTCAAGTTTTGCTTGCCACGCCTTTGCCCGGCTCAACGCGGTGATGGCACCGGCCCTGGCGGCTGACCGCTTCAATTCTTCGATCCTTTGTGGCAGCACAGATAGCCTCTCCAGTACTTCCTTGATGAGAGAAGGCAGTGACTTTTTGTGTAAGGTGGCAGAGATGGCTCGTTGAGTGCCAGTGTACAACTGTTCTACAAGGGTATATGTGGCTTTGAGTCTGACACGCATATCTTGACCAAGGCTAGAGCTTCTCGGGCCTGTATCAATGAAAAAGCATTGGCAAAACGGGTAATGATTGATATAAATTTCTGCGGAAAAATTGAAGTACAATGTTACTTACCAAAGATGGCGACTGTCATGATATTAATTTGATGCTTTAAGCCGGAAAGCTCATCAGCCACCGGCTTAAGGGCAGCCTCAGCTTCCTCGGCTCTTTTCAACAGAGCTGTTTTCTCTGTCTCCCAGCTCATCCTGTCAGCTTTGAAGTCCTTTTTCAACTTCTCCATCTCTTCCAAGGCGGTTGTCAGTTCTGATTTGGCCTTGGAAGTTTCAGATTGTTGAGACTTGGTATTTTATTGCAGATCGACGACTTGGGATTCCTTCATGTTTAGCTCTGCCTGCAGTATGCAAATGACAGGCAGCATTACAATCATCTTATTTGAAGTCCCAAGCACAATACAAGTATTTCACTTGGCACTTGGGGGCTAATGCACGTTGCTCTTTTTTGAAGACAATTCTATGATGACCCGGCTAAACTGCTATGACTATAGCCGACTCATGGGGGCTACATACTTGGATTTTATTAACAATTATGGTGATCTGTCCCGGCTTATCCATGCTGATTAAGCCGGCCCTTGGGGGCTACATATGCAGAATTGAGCATTAGAATTTGAAGTCCCGGCTTAACTTTTTAGTTTAAGCCGGCCCTTGGGGACTACTCATTTTTTATCCTGACATGCATAAGGCTATCTAAAGTCTACAATATATTCAATTCTCTCATATTCATAGTCTTGGCGGCTGGTATATATATATTATATATATAATGAGCCTATTAGTGTTGACCTCAAAACATTCCTTCATCAGATTGACTAAGCTGGCCTCAAAGTCTCGGCTTGTATGAAGGCGATTCAGATAACCAGAGTGGATCTCTTGAGCACTGTATTGGGCGTAGCTATAGAAATTCAGCGACCATTTTGCCTTTGTCAGCAATGGATAATTCTTCCTTAGTGTTGTGCTTTGACAAGACAGTGGGGTTGCCTGGCGCCGTGTAACCAAGCCCAGTAATGACAACATCTTCAGCCTTCTCTTCAGTAGGATTGATGGGACTTGGCGGCTTGGTAGTGGTCGGTTCAACATCCACATGGTCTACGGTGATGTTGTGCGCCTCCGGTGGCGGCTCATCAACTGCGCCTCAGCAGCTTGGTGAGAAGTTTCTTTTGTTTGCTTCTCTGGTTCATTGGGATTTGAGTCTTCAGCCGTTTTGTTCACCTTCAGCTTCTTGCTGGGCTTGGCCATAGCACTGAAAATGAAGCACAAGACAAGGTTAATATGAGAATTAAGTACATGATTGAAAGCAGATAGACTTAACATTCTCACCCGGGTATGGTCTTGAAAAATTGGGATTTGGGTCCCAATTGAGTCACCGGAAGAAGAATGAGATGTTCCCTGATAATTCGAGTCGGAAGGGTTAAGAGGCTATCAAAAAAGACCCGCCTTGGGATAAGCTAAGTCAGAAATCTGTGAAACCTCTGGACGGCGTTTGCGAGGAGCCGGCGTGTTTGGTAAGCCGGAGGAAAGAATCCCACCACCGATGTTTTGGGTCGTGCGGCGAGCTTCATGTTGCTGCCTCTTCAAAATAAAGTTGGGATCCAAATAAGCTAAAGGGTGAGAAAACCTTGCTTTCCGGCTTGCTTGACGAACTTTCTGTCTTGGCAGAGTTTTTGAATTGGAGGAAAGGATAGTTAACTCTTCACCATCTGTGTGGCTGCCTTCCGCGTCATCCTGATAGTGATCATTGTCAATAAGATGTATAAAAAATGAGCCAAGGGAGTCAAGTTCTACCTCCTCTCAACATCATCCAAGTCAAATAGCTCGGAGGTGTTGGTCTTCTTCTTGGCAGGCTTTTTCTGAGCCTTATTCTTTGTCCGAGTCTTCTTGACCAGTTTATCCTGCAGCTTCCTATTCCAAAAAGGAGAATCGGCCTGCAAAAATCAAATGGGTATAAGAGGACAATTTAAGTGAAGATATGATTCAACTGGAAATTGTTTAAAAGCTTACAGCTGGCGCCTTGTTGAGAGCACAGAAAGGATTCAGTCCAGTTTTGCTGCAATCTACCAAGCTCTCGTTTAGTAGAGACTTGGTCATATCATTGATATCATCATTAGTTAGTTGTATCTGGCAGTGGCGTTGCGGATCTTTTAAGTCGCCGGTGTACTCGCACATCAAACCGGGGCGGCGGCTTAAGGGCAAAATTCTCCAAGGGACCCAGCATCAAACCAGGTCAATTCCAGTCAAACCATTGGCCATTAAGGCTCTAATCTTCGAAAATACGAGCATATATTTGGCCCATTTTGTTGTGTTGATCCGATCGGGGAGGGGTGCCTATTGCTAAGCCGGCTATCACGGTAACCCGGCAGAGGATTTTTCCCCTTCTGGAGAGGTGTCTTGACAGTAAAACCAAGTTTGGTTCCAGTCTTTGGGGTGACTGGATAGTTTGGCGGCTTGAAAGGTGGCGTCTTTCCGCCTCTGAATTGAAATGCCACCTAATTCTAGGCTAGGCCCGTCCGTAAATTCAGTGTGGCGGTTTAAGTAGTAGAACTCTCTAAATAGTTCTACAGTGGGTTCCTGCTGAAGGTATACTTCGCAAAACACTCGAAAATTACAGATATTTGTGACAGAATTGGGTCCGATGTCTTGAGGGTGGAGGTGGAAGAAGTGCAGTACATCATGGAAAAAATTTGAACCGGGCGGAGTGAATCCCCGGAGCATGTGATCAGTGAAGACGACAACTTTGCCCTCCTTGGGTTCAGGGATGGTTTCTGCTCCTGGGGCTCTCCAATAAATGACATTCTTTGCGGCTAAAATGCCTACTTGGACATGTTCATCCAAAGCTTGCTGGGTAACCCGGGAAGCGACCCAGTTGCAGGAGGTGGCGGTCTTGGTCATTTTTGAGGAAGGTCTAAAAATAAAATATTACCGGTTTAAGATTATGTTGTTAAGCCGGCCATTGATTCAAAAGTAAGTGCTATAAAGAGCCAACGTATTAAGCTGGAAGATAACACTGAGTTATGCGGATACATATATTGGCGGCTTAAAAGGGGATTAATGGTACATGGCGGGTTACGGTTTATCAGTTAAGCCGCCCAAATAGTTACCATATTTCAGATCTATAAATGAGGATTTGCTAAGTGATGGACAAATAGATTCCACAAATCGACGCTACGATTTTGGATCTGCAACAGTTCAGAAAATAAAATAAATTCTAGACCTAAAGTGAAGGTAGTGGAAGAACTCATGAGTTCGGACGGATCTTATGCAGGAAAAGTACCTCCTGCGATTGGAAAAAGGATGCTAAAACTGCTACCGTGCGTCTTCGGTATCATATTCAGATTCAACCACACGATCTACAGAAGAACAGAGAAGAACATAGTGGAACTCCAATGAACTGGGGCAAACCCGAATGCGGATCTGTTATGTAGAAGGAGGAGTACTTACTGAAGCTGCTGAACAGCAGAGGTGCGCCGCAGTACTCTGGTCCGATCAGGTCGATGCAGCGGCCGGAGTTGAGGACGATGGATGGAGACAATGGCGGCAGAGCTCGGGCTTGCTAGGGCATCGCAAGGAGGAAGATGAAGACGAGGGGACATGTTGGAAAAATGAAAAGAAGGACCCCCGTCCCTATTTATAAGGAGATGGATAAAAGGCATGTGCGGGAATCGAGGAGGCCAAAAAATGTGGCTGCACGGATGCCTCGATTTTCGGGAGGACCATTAAAGATAAAGATATACTGAGATGTTCTAGGCTTCGTGCGAAGTTAATGTGAGATGACGTCATGGCGGGTTAACACAATTCTGTGAGCTGACATCATGGCGGGTTATAGCAAGATCATAAAAGTTGACGATGGAAGATTTTGTTAAGTCAAGACTTAAAGATTGATGTGAACAAGTTCAAATCAACCTGGGGCCTAATGTTGGGGATATAACTATTGGGTATGACCCACCCAGGAGGGGCCGGGTCATACCACTGGCGACTTAAAGATGAAGGTGGCGGGTCATGAAGCAAGCCTACTGAAGGCCCAAGACCCAGAGGCGACTTGAGGCCCAAGAGGATGAACCGCCATATGTTTAACTTGTATTTTAAGGCAAGCTTAGTTAGTCACCGAACCGGACACATTATGTATGAGCCGTCCGGGACTCTATAAGCTGCCGGGCATCAACCTGTGTATATAAAGGGGTGACCCGGCGGCGGGTTAACTCAAGAAACAATTCATCAAGAAGTAGGTCAATCGTATTCGCTCCCTGGTAATCGAAACCCAAGCAATACAACCTAAAGCATGAGTAGGCTTTTACCTCGTTGAGAGGGGCCGAACTTGGGTAAACTCTCTGTGTCCTTCTGGTTCCGTTTAACCCCTTCAAGCTAACCTAGTTGCAATGGATCCACACCTAAGTCCTTTTGCTAGGGCATATGCCGTGTTAAGTCTACGACACATATCATATTCAGTGATCCACAAGTTTTATGCAGGATTTTATGACTAACCATGTGAATGACCAACTCATGTTAACTCTCTAAATAGATATAAGTGAAGCATGAGAGTTTAATTCTTTCTATAAAGGACCATGGTCTAATAAGTATAAGTGATGCAAAAGAGCATTCTACACATAACGGTTCTATATGAAGAGAAACAGGTAATCTAAACTTCAAATAATATAAGTGAAGCACATGAAGCATTCTATAAAGCCATACTCAAATGATATAAGTGAAGTGCAATGAGCATTCTATAAATCAACCATGGACTATCTCATACCAGCATGGTGCATAAAACAAAAGTGAAAACTAAACACAAAAGACGCTCCAAGATTTACACATATCACATGAACGAAACGAAAATGAAAACATATCGATACTTGTTGAAGAAAGACGGGATGCCTTCCGGGGCATCCCCAAGCTTAGATGCTTGAGTCTCCTTGGATATTTACTTTGGGTGCCTTGGGAATCCCCAAGCTTGAACTCTTGCCTCTCCTCCTTCTCCTCACGAGACCTCCTTGAGGTTTGAACACTTCATCCACACAAAACTTAACAGAAAACTGGTGAGATCCGTTAGTATAATAATGCAAATTATTACTCTAAGTACTGTTGCAAACCCATTCATATTTTATTGTTTTTATTATCCCTACTTTATCCTAACTTCTCCATGGATTATACCATCGCTAAGATCCATAGTTCCATCAAAACAAGCAAAACAATGCATCAAAAAATAGAATCTGTCAAAAACAGGACAATCTGTAGCAATCTGAACATTGACCATACTTCTGTAACTCTAAATTTTATAAAAAATTAGGAAAAAATAAAAATTTTGCGTATCATTACTGTGTAAAAATTTCAGAAACTTTTGATGTTCCAGTAAAAAATGCAAATTCACGCACTACAACCAAAGTTTCAGTTTTTGCACCACACATACCAACAAGCAATCTAATCATCCTAAAGGAAAATCTTGGCACATTATTTTTATAATACAATGGATTTGTACAAGGGGGTAATTATTTTTGTTGAAAAGTTTCTGTAATTAAGATTCACAAAGTTTTCGTGGGCATGAACAAAGTTCAAGGCTAGCTCCCACTTTAACAATGCTCGTCTCTCTCACTTTCACTTTTCTTTTTGAAAAAGTTTTAGGTTCCCCTCTATATTTTTTGTTTTTAAACTTTATAAAAGCACATAACAGAATAAAATGACTCTGTAATACTTCCGGGTTGTCTCCCTGGCAGCGCTTTCTTTAAAGCCATTAAGCTAGGCATATAGTGCTCAAGTAATTGATCCACCCGGATCCCAAGGTATATCAAAGCCAATTTTAATTAACAATGATTTGTAATTAGTAGTGAGCACAAAGAAACATATATCATGCAATGATGAAGTATAACTCTCTTCCTATGCATCGGCATGTCATAAAAGAACAATTCATGCACATCAAGTAGAAGCCAATACATAGCATAAGCAATTTCTTGCAATTTTATCGTGTTGGAAACATAGAGAGGCGGAGATGTAGTTCCTCTCTCATAATAATTGCAAGTAGGAGCAGAAAGCACATGCATATTATATTCATCAAAATCATCATGTGCAACGGTAAAAAGGCAATCCATCAATGTAATCCTTAATGAGTGCAAACTTCTCCGATATAGTGTAGTTTGGAGAATTCAAAAAGATAATAGGACTATCATGCGTGGGTGCAATAGTAAGAATTTCATTCTTAATATAAGGAACTATAATAGTTCATCTCCATAAGCATAATTCATACTGGCATCTTGGCCACAAGCATAGCAAGCATCAAGTTCATCAAAAAGGGATATTTCAAAAGAATCAACGGGATCATAGCAGTTATCATAGCAATCATCCTTCGGTAAGCACGAAGGGACATTAAACAATGTATGAGTTGAAGAGTTACTCTCGTTAGAAGGTGGGCACGGGTAGCTAATCCGCTCTTCCTCCTTTTGTTCTTCACTCTCCTCATCATATTTTTCATCCAATGAGCTCACATTTTCAGCAATTTCTTCTTCCATAGATTCCTGCAAGATATTAGTCTCTTCTTGAACAGCGAAGACTTTCTCAATAAATTCATCAATATCGGAATTGTATTTATAATTCTCATAGCAATATTTAAGTATAGGAAAATTTCCAGGTCTATAAACAACATCATCATAATCTTCATACTTTTCAAACAAACATTCAATTTCATAAGCACCCTTAAAAGCAACAAATTCTTCTATTCGTTCCACATCATAGTAATCATATCTACCATTAGCATAAGAAGCCAAGGTTTCACTATCATTAAATTCACATGAAAAGGGAAGGTGTCGAACCTTCATCCTAGAGCAACAAGTATAATCATATCTCGAGCATAGATTCCAACCATACCATTGCAACATTTCAATTTGATCCCATTAGAGTTTTCCTTTTTAATTGAGTCAAGCGATAATCCCTAAAGTATTCACGTTGATCCAATGTGTCTCCCATTATCAATTTGAACGGGGTTTTCTCAGGATTATCGAAGTAGTGTTTAATATTTTTTACATAATGAGCATCGAGGGTTTTAGGAGGTTCCCCATCTCCATGAGTAGCAAGTACAACTATTTTTTTGGTATTTCGTGTTCCATATCCATAACTAAGATAGAGAACAACTTAAAACAGAAAATAAAATCTACTTGGTGATAAAGCAAACAAGCACACACGAGAATATTCACCCCACGCTATTGCTCCCCGGCAACGGCGTGAGAAAAAGGTCTTGATAGCCCACAAGTATAGGGGATCGTTTGTAGCCCTTTTCAATAAATAGGAGTGTCGAACCCAACAAGGAGCTAAAGGTAGAACAAATATTCCCTCAAGTTATATTGACCACTGATACAACTCTACGCACACTTACCGTTTGATTTACCTAGAACAAGAATAAAACTAGAAGTACTTTGTAGGTGTAAAGGGATAAGTTTGCAAGATAATAAAGAACATAAAAATAAAAATTCGGTCCTACTCTAATTAAAGAAACAATTAAATTAGTATAATGAGTGTGGATTAGTAGTGGTAGGATTGGCGGAATTGTCCCTAAGCCATTGACTACGTTACTAGACCAATATCCCGTTTTTATGTGGGAGAGGCCACTGTTAGCATGTCATCCCTTACTTGGAATTCTGTGCACTTATGATTGGAACTATTAGCAAGCATCCGCAACTACTAACGTTCATTAAGGTAAAACCCAACCATAGCATTAAGATATATATTGGCCCCCTTCAATCCCGCATGCATCAATTTCTATGGCAGGAAGAAGCTCCTGTCACCCTTGCCATCCAATGCATAGTCTTATCAACATACAACTAACCCTATGGTATCCACACACGCGCTCATATGATGGGAACCAAAGGAAAGCAACATAACCACAAGCAAATTAAACCAATCATAGCAACTCACCAATTACCGGTAGGACAACAAAAATCTACTCAAGCATCATAGGATGGCAACGTATCATTGGATAATAATATGAAGCATAAAGCACCATGTTCAAGTAGAGCATACAGCGGGTTGCGGGAGAGTGGACCGCTGTAGATAGATGGGGGAAGGTGATGAAGATGTTGGTGATGATGACGGAGTTTTTGGATTAGATTGCCCCCGCGGCGTTCCGGCGCCACCGGGAGACACGAGGCGAGCCCCCCCCCTCCTTCTTCTTCCTTGGCCTTCCCAAATGGGAGGAGAGTTCCCCCTCTCGTACATGGCCTCCATGGCGGCGGCCGGGGGGGGGGGGGGGCAGGAGCCCCTTCGAGATTGGATCTCTCCCTCTGTTCTCTTTGTTTTTGCATTCCTTGGATCTGGCCTTTCAACGTTTCCTAAATATCCGGAGATCCATAATTAACTCCGATTGCGCTGAGATTTTAACATGATTTTGTTCCAGATATAAGCTTCCTTGCGCTCGGAGTAGAGCAGCAACCGCCTTATGAGGTGGCTGATGTCTACTACGCAACCTTCTTCTTGTAGACTCGTGTTGGGCCTCCAAGCGCAGTGTTTTGTAGGACAGTAGCATATTTCCCTCAAGTGGATGACCTAAGGTTTATCAATTCGTGGGAGGCGTAAGATGAAGATGGTCTCTCTCAAACAACCCTGCAACCAAATAACAAAGAGTCTCTTGTGTCCCCAACACACCCAATACAATGGTAAATTGTATAGGTGATATGAACCGAACCTCGATGGCGAGATCAGATCTGTTGTTGCGGCCCGATCTTTCACGACACTCCACCACCAGCAGTAGCAACCTCTCGCCCGCGCACGCGATGTACATGAAGTAGAGCGTTTGAACCTTGCGCCCAGCACGACAAAACCAATCTTTACGAAGGTACTAATGCACAAAATAATTTCCACTAAGAGAAAGCGCAACACAGAGGTTTTCTAAAGATCCCTCAAAAACTTGATACGGGTGTCTACCCTGAAAAACACATCGTGTCCATTTCATAAAAAAATAACCGCCTTTTTTACATTGACCGTACTATGACTATATATACTAGTATACCTGCGGACTCAAACTTGCCTAAGAAGTTGACTGAACATACTTTCTCTCTATCTCTAACTCTCAGTCAAAATAACCAAGGAAAGTAAAACTGATCACGTGCTTTATTTTAGCAGGTAATCATTACAAAATAAATACCTAAAATAACTAAACACAATTTATTTGGTGGCCCCCAACCTATATCTCTCAAGGAAAGCAACTGCCACCATTTAAATCTATTGATGTACGCTTGTTGCTCTGGCGGTCTTGACTGTGAGAAATAGTAGCAGGTTAGGATTCTTTGATTAGTCTCGATAAAAATATCTCTTGTGCATCTATAGCCGGGCCATGTTTTGTACGTGACAACCAGAAGAAACAACCAAATTCCTGCACACCTTGATCAAACGCATGTGCAGCTTCTTGCATACAAATACTGACCAAAACTTTGTCCACTCCATTATCTTTACTCAACTGACAATATTTAGGAGCGTAAGTATGCTGCCTTATTAATTTCCTGGCATCACTAGCATCACCCATGTTTGTATCATTCTCTCCTTGTTTAAACAAAACCGTCCTCGGTTTCAAGTCAATCTCTTCAACAATAGCAGACTGAGCAATGACCGAATTTTTTTCAGGAGCTTCAACTTTCTTCTTCTTTACTTCTGATGTAGCATGAGCAATATCCCGCTTCTGACGGTCCACCTTATACTGATCAAAAGTGTACGTGTCAACTGGTGCGTATTGTCCTCCATGAACAAAAGAAAATTCTCCAACTGAATGATATGTTAACTGTCTTTTATCTGTCCATGGTTTTCCTAACAGTATCGAACATGTATGCATGTGCATAGGAAGCACATCACACATAACCAGATCAACATATCCACATAAAGTAAACCGCACCTCGACGTGATGCATAATCTTGAGAAACTTATCCTTCCACCAAAGCTCATATGGTTCTGGATGTTCAATCAACGACAGGTTCAAAGCATCAACCATAGTCCGACTCACTAAATTCATCCCAGAATAGCAATTCATCAAAGTTGCACAGCTCGCCGGCCCTACACGCACACGCGTAAAGCATTGGTACCACGGCAAGGCATGCAGTGGATCCTTCTCCGCCGACATCATCATTTGTGAGCTACAATCTTTCCTCATGATAAACAAGTTCAATAATAACTCGAAGAAAATAATTGTATCGTGAATAACCTTTGCTCTAATACCAACTGATATGAACCGAACCTCGATGCGAGATCCGATCTATTGTTGCGGCCCGATCTTTCACGACACTCCACCACCAGCAGTAGCAACCTCTCGCTCGCGCACGCGATGTACACGAAGTAGAGCATTTGAACCTTGCGGCCCAACACGAGAAAACCAATCTCGACGAAGGTACTCATGCGCAAAACAATTTCCATGAAGATAAATCGCAACACAGAGGTTTTCTAAAGATCCCTCAAAAACATCATACGGGTGTCTACCCTAAAAAACACATCGTGTCTATTTCATAAAAAAATAACCTCCCCTTTTACATTGACCGTACTATGACCATATATACTAGTATACCTGCGGACTCAAACTTGCCTACGAAGTTGACCGAACATACTTTCTTTCTATCTCTAACTCTCAATCAAAATATCCAAGGAAAGTAAAACTGATCATGTGCTTTATTTTAGCAGGTAATCATTACAAAATAAATACCTAAAATAGCTAAACACAATTTATTTGGTGGCCCCCAACCTATATCTCTCAAGGAAAGCAACTGCCACCATTTAAATCTGTTGACGTACGCTTGTTGCTCCAGCGGTCTTGACTGTGAGAAGTAGTAGCAGGTTAGGATTCTTTGATTAGTCTCAATAAAAAATATCTCTTGTGCATCTATAGCCGGGCCATGTTTTGTATGTGACAACCAGAAGAAACAACCAAATTCCTGCACACCTTGATCAAACGTACATGCAACTTCTTGCATACAAATACTGACCAAAACTTTGTGCACCCCATTATCTTTACTCAACTGACAATAATTAGGAGCGTAAGTATGCCGCCTTATTAATTTCCTGACATCACTAGCATCACCCATGTTTGTATCAATAGGTGCACTAGTTCGGCGAAGAGATGGTGATACAAGTGTAATATGGATGGTAGATATAGGTTTTTGTAATCTAAAAATATAAAAATATCAAGGTAACTAGTGGTAAAAGCGAGCGAAAACGGTATTGCAATGCTTGAAAACAAGGCCTAGGGTTCATACTTTCACTAGTGCAAGTTCTCTCAACAATGATAACATAATTAGATCATATGGCAATCCCTTAACGTGTGACAAAAGTCACTCCAAAGTTCCTATCACGGAGAACATAAGATGAAATTGCTTGTAGGGCACGAAACCACCTCAAAGTTATTCTTTCCGGTCAATCCATTGGGCTATTCCTATAAGTGTCACAAACAGCCCTAGAGTTCATAGTAAAATAACACCATATGACACACATCAATCAACCCTAATGTCACCTACATACTCCAATGACACCACAAGTATCCGTGGGTCAATTATACGAGATGCATCAAACAACTTCAGATTCATAATATTCAATCCAACACAAAGAACCTCAAAGAGTGCCCCAAGTTTTTTACCGGAGAAACAAGGACGAAAACATGCATCAACCCCTATGCATAGATTACCCCAATGTCACCTCGGGAATCCGCGAGTTGAGTGCCAAAACATACATCAAGTGAATCAATAGAATACCCCATTGTCACCACTGGTATCCCACACAAGACATACATCAAGTGCTCTCAAATCCACAATAATATTCAATCCGATAATAGTGAAACCTCAAAGGTAAAACTCAATTCACCACAAGAAGGTAGAGGGGGAGAAACACCATATGATCCAGCTATAATAGCAAAGCTCGTGGTACATCAAGATCGTGCCACCTCAAGAACACAAGAGAGAGAGAGAGATCAAACACATAGCTACTGGTACATATACCCCAGCCCCGAGGGTGAACTACTCCCTCCTCGTCATGGAGAGCATCGGGATGATGAAGATGGCCAGCGGTGATGGTTTCCCCCTCCGACAGGGTGCCAGAACGGGCTCCCTATTGGTTTTTCGTGGCTACAGAGGCTTGCGGCGGCGGAACTCCCGATCTAGGTTTATTTCTGGGTTTTTTATATTTATAGGAATTTTTGGCGTCGGGAACAAGTCAGGGGGTCCACGAGGCGACGACAAGGCAGGGGGCGCGCCCTAGGGGGCGCCCTCCACCCTTGTGGATGCCTCGTGGCTCTTCTGGCCCAACTCTTTTGCTTCGGGGGCTTCTTCTGGTCCATAAAAAATCACCATAAATTTTCAGCTCATTTGGACTCCGTTTGATATTCCTTTTCTGCGAAACTCAAAAACAAGGAAAAAACAGAAGCTGGCACTGGGCTCTATGTTAATAGATTAGTCCCAAAAATAATATAAAATAGCATATAAATGCATATAAAACATCCAAGATGGATAATATAATAGCATTGAACAATAAAAAAATTATAGATATCTTGGAGACGTATCAGTGGCCACCACCCATCACCATGCGTCTGGGGGGCCTGGCGTGCCCAAGTGTCTCGTGGAGGCTGTGGGCCTCCGTTTGCATTGATTCCACTTCCCAAAATTCACATCTATTTCAAAATAATTCTTCGTAAATTTTTATTGCATTTGGACTTTGCTTGATATGGATATTCTGCGAAACAAAAAACATGCAACAAACAGGAACTGGCACTGGCATTGGATCAATTTGTTAGTCCAATAAATCATATAAAAAGTTTCCAAAAGTATGTGAAAGTTGTAAAAATATTGGCATGAAACAATCAAAAATTATAGATACGACGGAGACGTATCACGAATCAAACCAACATGATGAAAATGACTAGATGAAATTCTCGTGTGCCCTCAAGAATGTTTTACTTACTATCTGAGATTGTTCTGGCCTGTACTTTGCCACAAAAAGGATTGGGCTACCTTGTTGCACTTATTGTTACTTGTTAGTTGCTACAAATTATCTTGCTATCAAACTACCTGTTACCGATAATTTCAGTGCGTGCATAAATTACCTTGCTGAAAACCACTTGTCATTTTTCTTCTGCTCCTCGTTGGGTTCGGCACTCTTACTTATCGAAAGGACTACGATCGATCCCCTATACTTGTGGGTCATCAAGTAGCATCGCTCACCTCCAACGGGCTCGTCGACAAGCGTGTTTGCATCCACCACGCATGACGACACTGCCGGCCGCAAGGCCCGCCACATCATGTGTCTGCTCCATCGAGAGTCTCTTCCACATCGCTATAGAGTTTGCAGTCAGGGTGGAGGTGGTGCACGGAGGAGGATTAGAATCGGGCGTGGTGGGCGTAGATGGTGACGGGCGAGGCCTTGTTTGAATAATGAGTGTTGGCTAGGCCAAGCGAGGGGTTGTGTCAATACAAGTGCCAGAGTGGGCTTCTACAGCACCCATTTAATATCGTCAAATGAACGGACGGGTTGTCGGTTTGAATGCGGTAGATAGTCGTCCCGCCTTCTCCAGTCATGTCACCCCGGCACAGAACGGGGCGTGGCGCGGGCGGAGCTCTCGGCCGGCGCGCCGCTTCAATGGCGGCTCCAGTGAGAGGGCCCGTCCGCTCTGGGATGACATGAACGCGACACTCACCGGCATGAGTGCGCGGTAACTGTCGGTGTCAAAACCGGCAGATCTCGGGTAGGGGGTCCCGAACTGTGCGTCCGAGGATCGAAGGTAACAGGAGGCAGGGACACGATGTTTTACCCAGGTTCGGGCCCTCTTGATGGAGGTAATACCTACTTCCTGCTTGATTATCTTGGATAAGTATGGGGGTTACAAGAGTTGATCTACCTCGAGATCGTAATGGCTAAACCCTAGAAGTCTAGTGATACGTCTCCGTCGTATCTATAATTTTTTATTGTTCCATGCCAATATTATACAACTTCCATATACTTTTGGCAACTTTTTATACTATTTCTGGGACTAACATATTGATCCAGTGCCCAGTGCCAGTTCCTGTTTGTTGCATATTTTATGTTTCGCAGAAACCCCATATCAAACGGAATAAAAATGGACGGAGAATATTTTTGGAATATTTGGAAAATATGGGAAGAAGAATCAACGCGAGACGGTGCCCGAGGTGGCCACGAGGCAGGGGGCGCGCCTGCCCCCCTGGGCGCGCCCCTGACCCTCTGGGCCCCTCGTAAGGCGGTTGCTGCTCTTCTTTGGCCGCAAGAAAGCTAATTTTCGAAAAAAAATCTTGGCGAAGGTTTCAATCCAATCGGAGTTACGGATCTCCGGATATATAAGAAACGGCGAAAGGGCGGAATACCAGAGCGTAGAAACAGAGAGAGACAGATCCAATCTCAGAGGGGCTCTCGCCCCTCCCATGCCATGGAGGCCAAGGACCAGAGGGGAAACCCTTCTCCCATCTAGGGAGGAGGTCAAGGAAGAAGAAGAAGAAGGGGGCCCCTCTCCCCCTCTCTTCCGATGGCGCCGGAACGCTGCCGTGGCCATCATCATCACCGCGATCTTCACCAACACCTCCGCCATCTTCACCAACATCTCCATCACCTTCCCCCCTCTATCTACGGTGGTCCACTCTCCCGCAACCCGCTGTACCCTCTACTTGAACATGGTGCCTTATGCTTCATATTATTATCCAATGATGTGTTGCCATCCTATGATGTCTGAGTAGATTTTCGTTGTCCTATCGGTGGTTGATGAATTGCTATGATTGATTTAATTTGCTTGTGGTTATGTTGCTGTCCTTTGGTGCCCATCATATGAGCGCGCGCGTGGATCACACCATAGGGTTAGTTGTATGTTGATAGGACTATGTATTGGAGGGCAAGAGTGACACAAGCTTCTACCTAGCATAGAAATTGATGCATACGGGATTGAAGGGGGACCAATATATCTTAATGCTATGGTTGGGTTTTACCTTAATGAACGTTAGTAGTTGCGGACGCTTGCTAATAGTTCCAATCATAAGTGCATAGAATTCCAAGTCAGGGATGACATGCTAGCAGTGGCCTCTCCCACATAAAACTTGCTATCGGTCTAGTAAAGTAGTCAATTGCTTAGGGACAATTTCGCAACTCCTACCACCACTTTTCCACACTCGCTATATTTACTTTATTGTGTCTTTATCTAAACAGCCCCTAGTTTTTATTTACGTGCTCTTTATTATCTTGCAAACCTATCCAACAATACCTACAAAGTACTTCTAGTTTCATACTTGTTCTAGGTAAAGGAACGTTAAGCGTGCGTAGAGTTGTATCGGTGGTTGATAGAACTTGAGGGAATATTTTTTCTACCTTTAGCTCCTCGTTGGGTTCGACACTCTTACTTATCAAAAGAGGCTACAATTGATCCCCTATACTTGTGGGTTCATACCCTTATCGAAAGTAGGATAGATGTGGTTTTATGTTTTAATTAGTGTTTGTGCCAAGTAAGACCTATAGGATCTTCTTGGATGATAGTTATTTGATCTTGCTGAAAATTCAAGAAACTTTCTGTTCACGAAAACAATTGTTTAAAATCACCAGAACGTGATAAAATACTGATTACAATTGCAGCAGATCAATAAACAAATTATATAGGTTGTCCTATTTTGGTAGAATTGTTTTGAGTTCCAGAAGTTTGCGTTAGTTACAGATTACTACAGACTGTTCTGTTTTTGACAGATTCTGTTTTTCGTGTGTTGTTTGCTTATTTTGATGAATATATGGCTAGTAAAATAGTTTATAAACCATAGAGAAGTTGGAATACAGTAGATTTCACACCAATACAAATAAAGAATTAGTTTATTATAGTACCTTGAAGTGGTGTTTTGTTTTTCTTTCGCTAACGGAGCTCACGAGATCTTCTGTTAAGTTTTGTGTTGTGAAGTTTTCAAGTTTTGGGTAAAGATTCGATGGACTATGGAATAAGGAGTGGAAAGAGACTAAGCTTGGGGATGCCCAAGGCACCCCAAGATAATATTCAAGTACAACCAAAAGCCTAAGCTTGGGGATGCCTCGGATGGCATCCCCTCTTTCGTCTTCGTTCATCGGTAACTTTACTTGGAGCTATATTTTTATTCACCACATGATATGTGTTTTGCTTGGAGCGTCATTTTATTTTATTTTATTTTTCTTGCTGTTTGAATAAAATACCAAGATCTGAAATTCTTAAATGTTAGAGAGTCTTCACATAGTTGCATAATTATTCGACTACTCATTGATCTTCACTTATATCTTTCGGAGTAGTTTGTCATTTGCTCTAGTGCTTCACTTATATCTTTTAGAGCACGACAGTGGTTTTATTTTGAAGAAATAGATGAACTCTCATGCTTCACTTATATTATTTTGAGAGTCTTAAACAGCATGGTAATTTGCTTTGGTTATGAATTTAGTCCTAATATGATAGGTATCCAAGAGGGACATAAGAAAACCTTTCATATAAAGTGCATTGAATACTATGAGAAGTTTGATTCATTGTGATTGTTTTGAGATATGAAGATGGTGATATTAGAGTAATGCTAGTTGAGTAGTTGTGAATTTGAGAGATACTTGTTTTAAAGTTTGTGATTCCCGTAGCATGCACGTATGGTGAACCGTTATGTGATGAAGTTGGAGCATGATTTATTTATTGATTGTCTTCCTTATGAGTTGCGGTCGGGGACGGGCGATGGTCTTTTCCTACCAATCTATCCCCCTAGGAGCATGTGCGCAGTACTTCGGTTCGATAACTAATAGATATTTGCAATAAGTATGTGAGTTCTTTACGACTAATGTTGAGTCCATGGATTATACGCACTCTCACCCTTCCACCATTTCTAGCCTCTCTAATACCGCGCACCTTTCGCCGGTATCATACACCCACCATATATCTTCCTCAAAACAGCCACCATACCTACCTATCATGGAATTTCCATAGCCATTCCGAGATATACTGCCATGCAACTTACCACCGTTCTGTTTATTATGACACGCTTCATCATTGTCATATTGCTTTGCATGATCATGTAGTTGACATCGTATTTGTGGCAAAGCCACTGTTCATAATTCTTCCATACATGTCACTCTTGATTCATTGCATATCCTGGTACACCGCCGGAGGCATTCATATAGAGTCATATTTGTTCTAAGTATCAAGTTGTAATTCTTGAGTTGTAAGTAAATAAAAGTGTGATGATCATCATTATTAGAGCATTGTCCCAGTGAGGAAAGGATGATGGAGACTATGATTCCCCCACAAGTCGGGATGAGGCTCCGGACTAAAAAAAGAGGCCATAAAAAAAAGAGAAAAGTCCCAAATAAAAAATAAAAAAATGAGAGAAAAAGAGAGAAGGGACAATGCTACTATCCTTTTACCACACTTGTGCTTCAAAGTAGCACCATGATCTTCATGATAGAGAGTCTCCTATGTTGTCACTTTCATATACTAGTGGGAATTTTACATTATAGAACTTGGCTTGTATATTCCAATGATGGGCTTCCTCAAAATGCCCTAGGTCTTCGTGAGCAAGCAAGTTGGATGCACACCCACTTAGTTTCTTTTTGAGCTTTCATACACTTATAGCTCTAGTGCATCCGTTGCATGGCAATCCCTACTCACTCACATTGATATCTATTGATGGGCATCTCCATAGCCCGTTGATACGCCTAGTTGATGTGATATTATCTTCTCCTTTTTGTCTTCTCCACAACCACCATTCTATTCCACCTATAGTGCTATGTCCATGGCTCACGCTCATGTATTGCGTGAAGATTGAAAAAGTTTGAGAACATCAAAAGTATGAAAAAATTGCTTGGCTTGTCATCGGGGTCGTGCACGATTTAAATATTTTGTGTGATGAAGATAGAGCATAGCCAGACTATATGATTTTGTAGGGATAGCTTTCTTTGGCCATGTTATTTTGAGAAGACATGATTGCTTTGTTAGTATGCTTGAAGTATTATTGTTTTCATGTCAATATTAAACTTTTGTTTTGAATCTTATGGATCTGAATATTCTTGCCACAATAAAAAGAATTACATGGATAAATATGTTAGGTAGCATTCCACATCAAAAATTCTGTTTCTATCATTTACCTACTCGAGGACGAGCAGGAATTAAGCTTGGGGATGCTGATACGTCTCCAACGTATCTATAATTTTTGATTGTTCCATGCTATTATATTATCCGTTTTGGATGTTTTATGGGCTTTATTAAACACTTTTATATTAATTTTGGGACTAAACTATTAACCCAGAGCCCAGTGCCAGTGCCCGTTTCTGTTTTTTCCCTTGTTTCAATGTTTCGAAGAAAAGGAATATCAAACGGAGTCCAAACGGAATGAAACCTTCGGGAGAGTTATTTTTGGAACGAAAGCAATCCAGGAGACTTGGAGTGCACGTCAGGGAAGCAACGAGGTGGCCACGAGGCAGGAAGGCGTGCTTGGCCCCCTGGGCGCGCCCCCACCCTCGTGGGCCCCTCGTGGCTCCCCTGACCGACTTCTTTCGCCTATATATATCCATATACCCTAAAAACTTCGGAGAATAGAATAGATCGGGAGTTCCGCCGCTGCAAGCCTCTGCAGCCACCAAAAATCAATCGGGACCCTGTTCCGGCACCCTGCCGGAGGGGGGAACCCTCACCGGTGGCCATCTTCATCATCCCGACGCTCTCCATGACGAGGAGGGAGTAGTTCACCCTCGAGGCTGAGGGTATGTACCAGTAGCTATGTGTTTGATCTCTCTCTCTCTCTCGTGTTCTTGAGGTGGCACGATCTTGATGTATCGCGAGCTTTGCTATTATAGTTGGATCTTACGATGTTTCTCCCCCTCTACTCTCTTGTGATGGATTGAGTTTTCCCTTTGAAGTTATCTTATCGGATTGAGTCTTTAAGGATTTGAGAACACTTGATGTATGTCTTGCATGTGCTTACCTGTGGTGACAATGGGATATCACGTGATTCACTTGATGTATGTTTTGGTGATCAACTTGCGGGTTCCGTGCCTCGTGAACTTATGCATAGGGGTTGGCACACATTTTCGTCTTGACTCTCCGGTAGAAACTTTGGGGCACTCTTTGAAGTACTTTGTGTTGGTTGAATAGATGAATCTGAGATTGTGTGATGCATATCGTATAATCATACCCATGGATACTTGAGGTGACATTGGAGTATCTAGGTGACATTAGGGTTTTGATTGATTTGTGTCTTAAGGTGTTATTCTAGTATGAACTCTATGATAGATCGAACAGAAAGAATAGCTTCATGTTATTTTACTACGGACTCTTGAATAGATCGATCAGAAAGGATAACTTTGAGGTGGTTTCGTACCCTATAATAATCTCTTCGTTTGTTCTCCGCTATTAGTGACTTTGGAGTGACTCTTTGTTGCATGTTGACGGATAGTTATATGATCCAGTCATGTTATTATTGTTGAGAGAACTTGCACTAGTGAAAGTATGAACCCTAGGCCTTGTTTCAACACATTGCAATACCGTTTACGCTCACTTTTATCATTAGTTACCTTGCTGTTTTTATATTTTCACATTACAAAAACCTATATCTACCATCCATATTGCACTTGTATCACCATCTCTTCGCCGAACTAGTGCACCTATACAATTTATCATTGTATTGGGTGTGTTGGGGACACAAGAGACTCTTTGTTATTTGGTTGCAGGGTTGTTTGAGAGAGACCATCTTCATCCTACGCCTCCCACGGATTGATAAACCTTAGGTCATCCACTTGAGGGAAATTTGCTACTGTCCTACAAACCTCTGCACTTGGAGGCCCAACAACGTCTACAGGAAGAAGGTTGTGTAGTAGACATCAGAGAGTTGGTGCAAACTTCGCTGGTGCATCCAAACCCCGTGATACGATATGCTCTATCACACATAAACCTCCTTATATCTTCCTCAAAACAGCCACCATATATACCTACCTATCATGGCATTTCCGTAGCCATTCCGAGATATATTACCATGCAACTTCCATCATCATCATATACATGACTTGAGCATTTATTGTCATATTGCTTTGCGTGATCGTAAGATAGCTAGCATGATGTTTTCATGGCTTGTCCCTTTTTTTTATGTCGTTGCTACGCTAGATCATTGCACATCCCGGTACACCGCCGGAGGCATTCATATAGATTCATATCTTTGTTCTAGTATCGAGTTGTAAGTAAATAAAAGTGTGATGATCATCATTATTAGAGCATTGCCCCAGTGAGGAAAGGATGATGGAGACTATGATTCCCCCACAAGTCGGGATGAGACTCCGGACAAAAAAAATTATATATAAAAATAGGGAAAGGCCAAAAAAAAGAGAAGGCCCAAAAAATGAGAGAAAAAGAGAGAAGGGGCAATGTTACTATCCTTTTACCACACTTGTGCTTCAGAGTAGCACCATGTTCTTCATATAGAGAGTTTCACATACTAGTGGGAATTTTCATTATAGAACTTGGCTTGTATATTCCAACGATGGGCTTCCTCAAATGCCCTAGGTCTTCATGAGCAAGCAAGTTGGATGCACACCCACTTAGTTTCAGTTTGAGCTTTCATACACTTATAGCTCTAGTACATCCGTTGCATGGCAATCCCTACTCCTCACATTGACATCAATTGATGGGCATATCCATAGCCCGTTGATTAGCCGCATCGATGTGAGACTTTCTCCTTTTTTGTCTTCTCCACATAACCCCCATCATCATATTCTATTCCACCTATAGTGATATATCCATGGCTTGCGCTCATGTATTGCGTGAGGGTTGAAAAGGCTGAAGCGTGTTAAAAAGTATGAACCAATTGCTCGGCTTGTCATTGGGGTTGTGCATGATTTGAATGCTTTGTGTGGTGAAGATGGAGCATAGCCAGACTATATGATTTTGTAGGGATGAGCTTTCTTTCGCTATGTTATTTTGATAAGACAGAATTGCTTGGTTAGTATGCTTGAAGTATTATTGTCTTAATGTCAAATGATAGACTATTGCTTTGAATCACTCGTGTCTTAATATTCATGCCATGATTAGATTACATGATCAAGATTATGCTAGGTAGCATTCCACATCAAAAATTATCTTTTTATCATTTACCTACTCGAGGATGAGCAGGAATTAAGCTTGGGGATGTTGATACGTCTCCGTCGTATCTATAATTTTTTATTGTTCCATGCCAATATTATACAACATCCATATACTTTTGGCAACTTTTTATACTATTTTTGGGACTAACATATTGATCCAGTGCCCAGTGCCAGTTCTTGTTTGTTGCATGTTTTATGTTTCGCAGAAACCCCATATCAAACGGAATCCAAACAGCATAAAAACGGACGGAGAATATTTTTGGAATATTTGGAAAATATGGAAAGAAGAATCAACGCGAGACGGTGCCCGAGGTGGCCACGAGGCAGGGGCGCGCCTGCCCCCTGGACATGCCCCTGACCCTCGTGGGCCCCTCGTAAGGCGGTTGCTGCTCTTCTTTGGCCGCAAGAAAGCTAATTTTCGGAAAAAAAATCTTGGCAAAGGTTTCAATCCAATCGGAGTTACGGATCTCCGGATATATAAGAAACTGCGAAAGGGCAGAATACCATAGCGCAGAAACAGAGAGACAGATCCAATCTCGGAGGGGCTCTCTCCCCTCCCATGCCATGGAGGCCAAGGACCAGAGGGGAAACCCTTCTCCCATCTAGGGAGGATGTCAAGGAAGAAGCAGAAGAAGGGGGGCCCTCTCCCCCTCTCTTCCGGTGGCGCCGGAACGCTACCGTGGCCATCATCATCATCACCGCGATCTTCACCAACATCTCCATCACCTTCCCCCTCTATCTACAGCGGTCCACTCTCCCGCAACCCGCTGTACCCTCTACTTGAACATGGTGCTTTATGCTTCATATTATTATCCAATGATGTGTTGCCATCCTATGATGTCTGAGTAGATTTTCGTTGTCCTATCGGTGGTTGATGAATTGCTATGATTGATTTAATTTGCTTGTGGTTATGTTGCTGTCCTTTGGTGCCCATCATATGAGCGCGCGCGTGGATCACACCATAGGGTTAGTTGTATGTTGATAGGACTATGTATTGGAGGGCAAGAGTGACAGAAGCTTCTACCTAGCATAGAAATTGATGCATACGGGATTGAAGGGGGACCAATATATCTTAATGCTATGGTTGGGTTTTACCTTAATGAACGTTAGTAGTTGCGGACGCTTGCTAATAGTTCCAATCATAAGTGCGTAGAATTCCAAGTCAGGGATGACATGCTAGTAGTGGCCTCTCCCACATAAAACTTGCTATCGGTCTAGTAAAGTAGTCAATTGCTTAGGGACAATTTCGCAACTCCTACCACCACTTTTCCACACTCACTATATTTACTTTATTGTGTCTTTATCTAAACAGCCCCTGGTTTTTATTTACGTGCTCTTTATTATCTTGCAAACCTATCAAACAATACCTACAAAGTACTTCTAGTTTCATACTTGTTCTATGTAAAGCGAATGTTAAGCGTGCGTAGAGTTGTATCGGTGGTCGAGAGAACTTGAGGGAATATTTGTTCTACCTTTAGCTCCTCGTTGGGTTGGACACTCTTACTTATCAAAATAGGCTACAATTGATCCCCTATACTTGTGGGTTATCATCTAGCCTGTATGATTATGATTGTGTTGCCCTCTACAGACTAAACCCTCCAGTTTATATAGACATCGAAGGGACCTAGGGTTGTACATAGTCAGTTTACAGAGGAAGGAATCTTCATATCCGAACGCCAAGCTTGCCTTCCACGGCAAGGAGTGTCCCATCCGGACACGTGAAGAAGTCTCCTGTCTTGTATCTTCATGGCCCATTTGTCCGGCCCACGTCACATACCCCGGACGCCTGAGGACCCCTTAATCCAGGACTCCCTCAGTAGCCCCTGAACCAGGCTTCAATGATGATATGTCCGGCGCGCAGATTGTCTTCGGCATTGCAAGGCGGGTTCCTCCTCCGAATACTTCAAAGTAGCCCTCGAACACAGGAAACGTGTCCGGCTCTGCAAAACAGGCACACACACAGCCGCAAAGAGTATAATATTTCACAAGTCCCGTCTACTGACAACTTTTGTAGCGAGACGTTACACCCCTGCCCGGTTATTATTTTGAACCGTTTTTTAGCTTCCCGCTCCACGTTTTGAGACGCGGTTTTCATTGGCACGTCTTGTCGAAGCAGAGATCGTGTCCCCTTATCGCGGGATTCTCATCAATACGGGTGTGGGTAATCCAACCGCGCCGTCTGCACGACCCTTGGGGAATAGGCGAGTTTTAAGGTGAGTGGGGAGACGCTTGATATTCGCTGCCTTTAAGAGGATAAGGATCCATTCTTTCACCCACGCCTTCTGCCTCTCTGCCCATCCGCTCTCGAGCTGCAGCGCCCAAGCTTCCATCCTTTCCTCCCCAAAAAGCACTCCGACCATGTCTGGATCTGGAGCGCAAGGCAAGTGGATGGCCTCCTCCGTCACGGAGGAGAACATCACGGAGCTCCGGGACGCGGGGTACTTGGCCCAGGAAATCGCCCACCAGCTTCCGGCCAAGGGGTAGATCGTCCCCACCCTGGAGCCCAACGAGAGGGTGGTATTCATCCCCCACTTCATCCGCGGGTTAGGATTTCCTCTCCACCCCTTCGTCCGCGGACTCATGTTCTACTACAGGCTAGATTTCCACGATCTAGCCCCAAATTCTATCCTCAACATCTCGGCATTCATTGTCGTGTGCGAGGCCTTCCTCTGCATCCCACCCCACTTCGGATTATGGCTAAAGATCTTCAATGTGAAGCCGAAAGTGGTGGATGGTCAACATGCAGAGTGCGGAGGCGCCATGGTGAGCAAACTGTCCAATGTCACATGGCCCATAGGCACCTTTGTGGAGACCGTCAAAGGGTGGCAACAACAGTGGTTCTATGTCACAGAGCCCCGCGACACCACCTGGGCCGTAGCTCCCGGATTCAAGTCCGGGCCCCCAATGCGGCTTACCTCCTGGCTAAAAAAGGTCCTGGATGGGGCGTCGTCGGATGAGGTGTTAGCGTTGCAGACGCGCATCAAGAGCATGGTGAACAAGAACATCAAGCTTGTCAATGTGATCCAGGTGATGCTTGTTCGCCGGGTCCTTCCTTGCCAGAGCCGGACTTGCCATTTGTGGGAGTTCGATCCGGCTAAGCACCAGACCTTGCAACAGTTCTTCGGCGCTACGCACGAAGGTATCTGGAAGGTGCTTTTCAAGGCCAACCAGTCATGACCAAAGACGACCGAGGACCGAGGCCATGACCTGACTCATCTAGCTAGTCCGGTAAGTTCTTCATATTTCGAGGTGTATCCTCTACCTGTGCATTCAAGGAAGATGTCTGAGCTTCTCCATTTGTCTTTTCAGGGCTGGATAAAGAAGGCGGAGTAGATCCAATGCCCCGCTCCGCTGCCTGAAAACCCAGCTATCCCGCTTCTGGCGAAGATGCTGGCTCCGGCACCCTACCAGGTGCCAGAGAAGAAGGCCAAGAAGAAGGGCCAGGAGGCAAGAAGCGGCCTCCGCCGTAAAGGCACTTCGGACGCAACGTCCGAAGACGCCGAAACCCACTCCTCCCCCGCCGAGAACGACGAGGAGGAGGAAGAAAGCAATTCTCCCCCCGAGGGGGGAAGGAAGAAAAGGGCGGCCTCCACGGATCTGGAGGCGGAGCCGTCCAAAAAAGGGAAGGTCTCCCTTGCGGATAATTCCGCATTGGACACCGATAGTAGCTCTGAATGGCGCCCCAGGGAGAAGCCCCTGGCCGAATCGTAAGTACTCAAAGGCACTTATGTGCACATATATCCATCTCCTTTACTTCATGGTTTTTAACATGTTGAATCATGCGCTGCAGTCCGGCTCACGCCCGCCCCCAACGATCCTCATCTTCGGGGAATTCGCTGGATCCAAATGCAATGGACAGCGAGTCGCCTCCGTCGGCCTCCTCCCCAAAAACTAAAGGCGACGCCGAAGTGCTGTCCCGAAGGACCCTCCCAGGCCGGGGAGAGGTATAGGAGGCCGCCCAGGTGTCGCCAGAGGATGATACCTCAGCCGCTGGACACATGAGGGAGCAAACCCCCCAGGAAACTGGGGATGGGGGCCATACCCAATTTGGGCCCCGGCCGAATACTATTCCGGAGGCCCATATGGATCTGGAATCAGGTGAGCAATCACCTTCGAAAGAAGGAGGTGCACCTGTTCCACCGGTGACCTCTGTCCATCCAGAGGCACCGGATACTCTACTGGAAGCGCTTCGAGGTGCTTCCATTGTAGAAGAACACCGTATCCTTATGGGTACGGTGGTTGAGAGGGTTCAGTTTGCTAAAAGCGGACTAACCGAAGCCCACGCCAGCCTTCTAACAGGCCTTGAGGTATGTAATGTAATTATGCAAAAAGAATGCCATAGTACAGACAGTAGCCCCTGAGACTCTGTCCGGTGTTCGAAAAGAAAGGCCGGACAGAGGATCAAATAATTTTCGCAGGAGACTAATCATGTATGTCTATATGAATAAGCAGTCATCGATGCTGGTTGCGACCTCCCATTCTGCCAAAGTCTCCAAACTATAGTAGAGTCTGGAGCAGACCGATGAAGAGCTCGGCCGTGTCAAAAAACAACTAGAGGACAAGCAAGGTATGCAATGGCCTGTTCAGATCTAAAATGATATGCATTGTTTGTGTTGATCATGTTATTATGATGTTTCATAGGAGCTGCGGCCGAGGTGAAGTCCCTCAAGAGTGCGCTGGCCGAGGCCCAGAAGAAAGTGGAGAAGGAACAAGCCACTCGCAAAAAGCATGAGTCAAGGGTTGGGGAGGTTCAGCAGGAGCTCAAGGATGCCATAAAGAAATGCGAGTCCTTGGAGCGCAAAATTGCGGACCAAGAGTCCCAAACTTGCTAAGGCCCGCCAAAGCGCACAAGAGGCCCGGGTTGAAGCCCAGGGCGCTCTTCGGGAAATCCAGGAGGCCAAGGAGATTGCGGCGGGTAAGGCCTTTATTATGCGGAGCAAATTTGTGAAGAAAAGGTACCTCTTACTGACCCGGATTTGGAGTTCTCCAGGAGCGTTTGTGGATCTGCCTCGCGGTGTTGCTGATGCTGCGAAGTTCTTCCGAGCTGAAGAGGGGAACTCAAGGAGAAGTTGTTCTGGTCGCAATACCTTGCGCCAGAGCATCCGGTGCCCCTCAGCGATCAGCTGAAGCAGCTGACTGAACTGCATAGGGTGGCCGGATTGGCCATGAAGGATTTGATAATCCAGCTATGGCCTGCCGAAACCATACCTAGCAGCCACTTTGGGCTCGTGAAGCGGCTGGTCGATGCCTGCCCGCGGCTTGATGCGATAAAGCGGTCGGTCTGCATCGAAGGTGCGCAGATGGCCTTCGCCCGTGTCAAGGTGCAGTGGCGAAGATGAATGCCATCAAACTCACGACCGAGGGACCGCCTGCGGGCAAAGAGCGTCGCACGCTCGAGCGGTATTTTGATGATGTCCTAGAAGGATCCCGCATTGTGGAGGGCCAGTGTGCGAAGGACATTATTTTTGAATGAATGTATTCATGTTATCCAGTCATGTATTATGGAACAAAGCCTATATGTAATATATTGCTTGTTGCTATGTGAAAACATCCCCTCCTGTGCGGCCGTTTATTAAATCTGAGAGTTGGCCAGTCGTTGGCTTCAGCCCCCATGTAGGTAGTACGGGGGTGTTCTGGTTGGAACCTAAACACACTTGACCCAAGAGTTTGGTCCTTGAAGGAGGTGTTTAGTGCGGCGAACTAGGCAATCGGACTATGCGGCTTTATCACCCTCACTTAGCCATAGGAGTTTGACAATAGGAGTGTAGGCGCAGCCCCTAGTAAGTATTTATGTATCCGGACTAGGGCGCTGTAGACACCTGATCGGTTGAAGGCCGATCCGTCGCATAATGCGGAAAAAATCGCGAGAGATTTTTAGCCACCGAATAGCTGACCAGCTCTTGCGGCATCATGACAGTTAGTTTTCGGCTTTCTCTACTGAGGTGTTTGTCCGGATGAACCAGAAACACAATCGCAGTAGTTCTCCCTTTACTACCCTAGCCGATAAGACGGAACGTAAGGTAGCAAGCACAGGAGCCGGGCAACCCAACTATTGACCAAAGATATGATTCGGAGCCAATGCATATAATGCTATATTCGGGGTGCCGAGTTATACTGTAAAAAGTATTCGGACTTGTTGCAAACGTATGGAGCGCAAAGGAACCCCTGGTGAGTTAAGTCGGACCAAAGTGTACGGGTGCAATCGATAAAAATAGTGAAATATAATGAAGGAGTAAGCCAGTGCCACATATGTTGGGCCGCGAACTATTTCCATTATAATCTGATTGATATGTCAAAGCGTATTTGTACAAATAATGTGATAAGCAACATGGCTATTTAGCCTGCCGAGACCAAGGGGAAGCTGCGTGCGGGTCCTGAAAACAGGCGAAGTGGTCGTCAAAAAGATCATCTAGATATTCTGCCGTGCGTCTATACTGCTTGCCTCCTTGGTATGTTTATCCTTCAAAAGGATCGGCGATCAGGCCGTCGTGAGGGGCCTGTAGAAAAGAAACCTGAAAAGGATAGAGAAAAAGGGGAAGTATGACTGCCCAGATAAGGTCGAGCCGTATTGTGGACCATGATCAAGTTATGCCTCCGTCTTTGCCCATGGTATTTCTAGTGCGTAGTTATGTACGCGCGGTACATACGCCGCAATTCGGTCGGGACTGAGACGGAGGCCGAATTGCTAGTCGAACTCCTGACGAGCTGGACTGTCATGCTGCGGAGTAGTCCGGACTCGTTTAATAGTGTCCGGGGGCTTGGCCGCCGAATAGATGTTCTGCTTGATAAGGTTGCCCTGTACTTCCGCTGCCAGGGCCGTGGTGTGCTCCTCGGTACGAAGGGAGCGTTCCATGTTTCCGTTGACTGTTATGACACCGCGTGGTCCGGGCATCTTAAGTTTGAGATAGGCATAGTGTGGTACCGCATTGAAGCGAGGAAATGCGGTTCGTCCGAGCAGTGCGTGATAGCCACTACGGAAGGGGACGATGTCGAAGATCAAGTTTTCGCTTCGGAAGTTGTCCGGGGATCCGAAGACGACCTCCAATGTGATTGAGCCCGTACAACAGGCCTCTACACCTGGTATTACTCCTTTAAAAGGTAGTTTTTGTGGGCTTGATCCTTGACGGATCGATGCCCATCTTGCGGATTGTGTCCTGATATAGCAGGTTAAGGCTGCTGCCACCATCCATGAGGACTCGCGTGAGGTGGAATCCATCAATGATCGGGTCGAGGACTAGTGCGGCTGAGCCACCGTGACGGATACTGGTCGGGTGGTCCCTGCGATCGAAAGTGATCGGGCAGGATGACCATGGATTGAATTTTGGGGCAACTAGCTCTATCGCATAGACGTCCCTGAGCGCGCGTTTGCGCTCCCTCTTGGGGATATGAGTAACGTAGATCATGTTCACCGTTTTGACTTGGGGGGGGGGATTTCTTCTGTCCCCCTGTGTTCCGTGGACGGGGCTCCTCGTCATCATCCTCGCTTGGCGACCCCTTCTCTTCATTCTTGGTATTTAACTTACCGGCTTGTTTAAAGACCCAACAGCTTTTGTTGGTATGATTGGCGGGTTTATCGAGGGTGCCGTGGATCTGACATGGTCGATCGAGGATTCGGTCCAAGCTGGATGAGCCCGGATTGCTTCTTTTAAATGGCTTCTTCCGCTGACCGGACTTGGAGCCACTGAATCCAGCGTTGACCGCCGTGTCATTGGTATTGTCACCGTTGTTCCGACGCTTGTGCCTGTTGCGTCAGGGCTTACCGTTGCTATTTCTGGCTTCAGAAGTGCCAGGTTCGCTTGCATTATTACTGCTACGGGCTAGCCAACTATCTTCCCCCGCGCAAAAGCGGGTCATCAGTGTCGTGAGGGCTGCCATGGATTTTGGCTTTTCTTGGCCAAGGTGTCGGGCGAGCCATTCGTCGCGAATGTTGTGCTTAAAGGCCGCTAAGGCTTCGGCATCCGGACAGCGATGATCTGGTTCTTTTTAATTAGGAACCTGGTCCAGAATTTCCTGGCCGACTCTCCGGGCTGTTGGACTATGTGACTTAAGTCGTCGGTGATGAAGCTATGGACCTAGGGTAGGGTCATAGGCCTGACCTAGATGCCCTACCCAAGGACATCACCCTAAAACCAGAAGCACTCGAAGAGGGATCACCACCCACTCGACCATGGAGCATTCCACTCGGAAGACTCGAAGTCACTCGACCATGGATACTGTCACTCGACCGCCAGAAGATCTAAGGCCACTCTGCACTGCAACGGTCGGACGTTACACCATAGCTTTAATGATCATTATGTCTCTTTATTACTAGTGTTACCAGTAACGCCCCTCTCTTGATGTATCTTAAATCCCTTTGTAACGTGGGCTGGCTGGGGTCCTGGCGTACTCTATATAAGCCACCCCCACCACATGCACAAGGGTTCGCACCCCTGTAAACACACATACGCATAATCCAGTCGACCGCCTCCGGGCTCCGAGGCATAGGGCTGTTACTTCTTCTGAGAAGGGCCTGAACTCGTAAAACTCGTGTGTACAACTTCGCCATAGCTAGGATCTTGCCTCTCCATACTACCCCCCTATTCTACTATCAGTCTTAGTACCACGACAGTTGGCGCCCACCGTGGGGCAGGTGTCTTAGCGACTTATTGGAGAAGTTGCAATTTTTTCGATTCCCATCATCATGGTTTCCGGCGGAGGATTGGCGAAGGGCCGCGAGATCCGTCTCGGCGCGCTCGTGTTCATCGCCGACGACTCCACTTGGCTCCAAGAGGCTCCGCTCGACGTCGAGGCGCTCCCCATCCACGGGGCAACACACTTTCGCGCGTGCGTCCGCGGCGTCCTTCTACAGCAGCCGTTGACTCAGTATCGGTCGGCTCCTGTGGCGTCCTCGCTCCCTGCTGCTCGCCGACGCAAGCGTTCCGGTCGGTCGCGGCTCCAGCGGTGGGTGAGGCACACGGTGGCTCGCCAGTCGGCCACTCCGCAAGTCGCGGCAATCGAGCCCGACGAAACTCTTTATGGTCTGTTCGACCTGTCGACTGGCTCCGTCGAGACTGCATCCAAGTGCGACAGCAGCGACCCCGCGGCGGAAGTCCTGATGGTCAACGGACCGTGCAGTCCTCCTGGCTTCCCCCACGACGACGGAGGCGATGGCGGAGGCGATCCAGCGCACGCCCACGAGGAATACCGCCCCGAGCCCCTCTCTTCCCAGCAGAGGGAGGAACTTCGTCGCCGTAACATGGATGCGCTTCACACTCCTATCGTTGGAGAAACCCCCGAGGCCCGGGCCTTGGAGGAGGCGCGCCTGGCCAACTTGGCTGAGCGCACTCGACTGGAGAATCTCCAGCACGCACTCGACGAGCGTGCTCGGCAGCGGATTCCTGAGTCCAGTCGACGACAACTTTTTCCGCCTCCAACTCAGGTATACCGAACTCCGATTCAGAATCTCACAGCTGCAGCCCGAATAGCAGAGTCGATTCAGCCCTCCCAGTCAGAAGCTGGCAGAGGTTTGATGCAGATCAGGGCTTTACTCCGGGCAGCGGGAGAGCAAAACACAGCAGTATCTCAGTCATGGAATAGGATCCATAGCAGATCCATGGTAGCAGACACAGTCCAGTCGGCTCACAGCCCAAGATCGCCCCTGAGGCGTGAAGGACGTGGAGACCAATGAGATCAGTACAGAAACCGTGAGCAGTATGATCACCGACTCGACCACGATGATCGTCGTCGAGTGCCCACGCCTCCCCCAAGGAGTGGGTCATACGTGCCTTGGCAGCATGATGACAGGCGCCCTCACAGTGGTGGGCAAAGGATTCCAGTCGACCCCCAGGAGCCAGGCTTCGATGCGAGATCTATTCTCGTTCAAGGTCTGGTTGACAGGAACAGAGCGCACAGAGAAGGCCATGATAGAGATTACCCGACTGGCAGCAGAGTGCATGTTTCAGGTCCCGAGTGTTTCAGCAGAGCCATCAGGGCTACAGTGATTCCTCCCAACTTCAGGTTGGCGACTGGAGTCAGCAAGTTCACTGGTGAATCCAAGCCTGACACTTGGCTTGAGGATTACCGAGTGGCTATTCAGATTGGCGGCGGCAACGATGAAGTGGCCATGAAGCACCTTCCTTTGATGTTGGAAGGCTCGGCCAGAGCGTGGTTGAATCAGTTAGCACCGGGCAGCATATATAGTTGGGAGGAACTCGCCCGAGTGTTTGTTACGACCTTCGAAGGTACATGCAAACGACCAGCAGGGTTAACAGAGTTGCAGTCCTGTGTGCAGAAACTGAATGAAACCTTGAGAGACTATATCCAGAGATGGATCACGTTGCACCACACGGTGGAGAATGTGTCAGATCACCAAGCAGTTTGTGCCTTCAAGGAAGGTGTCAAGTATCGAGAATTGAACTTGAAGTTCGGTCGGACTGGAGATATGTCTCTAAGTCGAATGATGGAAATTGCCACCAAGTATGCTAATGGTGAAGAGGAGGATCGGCTCCGGAGTGGCAAGCACAAAACAGTCGCCCACGAAACCGGAGGAGGGAACTCCAGTCGGAAGCAGAAGCGCAAAGCCGAGCCAGCTGCTCCTGGTGAAGCCTTAGCCGTGACTCAAGGAAAGTTCAAGGGGAAGCCCAAGGGGCCGTGGAATCCCAAGAAAGTCAAAGATCAAGATGGAAATGATGTGTTGGATTTGCCCTGTCACATTCATACCAAGAAAGATGAGGAGGGTAACCTGATTTACCCCAAACACACCACTCGGCAATGTCGGCTCCTGATTCAACAGTTCCGAGAGAAACAGCCCAAGGAAAAGGAAAAGGAGTCGGACAAGGGTGAGGATAAAGAGGAAGATGATGATGGTTTTCCCAACGTCAATTCGACTTTGATGATTTTTGCTGATGTTGAAAGCAAAAGTCAATTCAAAGTTATAAACAGAGAGGTGAATATGGTTGCTCCGGTGACACCCAGTTATCTGAAGTGGTCCCAGACTGCCATCACATTCGACCAGTCTGACCACCCAGCATGTATAGCCACCCCTGGGAGGCAAGCGCTGGTGGTCAACCCAGTTGTTGAAGGCACTCGACTGACTAAAGTGCTTATGGATGGTGGTAGTGGCCTAAATATCCTGTATGCGGAGACCTTGAAGGGAATGGGCATTCCGATGTCCAAACTCAGTGAAAGCAATATGAGTTCCCATGGCGTTATACCTGGCAAAAAGGCTGAATCACTCGGCCAGATCGCCCTCGACGTGGTTTTCGGTGATTCCAAAAATTACCGCAAAGAAAAGTTGACATTTGAAGTCGTGGATTTCCAGAGTGCTTACCACGCTATTCTGGGTAGGCCTGCTTATGCATGTTTTATGGCTCGACCATGTTACGTGTACCTCAAACTGAAGATGCCTGGTCCCAGAGGGGTGATCACTATCACTGGCAATCAGCAGAAGGCAGAAGAGTGCTTCCAGAAGGGCTCGAAGATCGCCGATGCCCAAATGGCAGTAGTAGAATTGCAAGAGTATCAGAAAAATGCAGATCCGAGTGATTTGCTACGAGCCAAGAAGCCTGCCACAGACTCCGCATTTCAGTCGTCTGGTGAAACGAAGCCGATTCATATTCACCCGACCGATTCCAATGCTGCTCCGACTCACATTTCGACAACACTTGACTCCAAATAGGAAGAAGCGCTCATCCAGTTCCTCCGTGAGAACTGGGACATCTTTGCATGGAAACCTTCTGACATGCCAGGTGTTCCCAGGGGGCTGGCTGAGCACCATTTGCGAGTCGAGCCAAAAGCGAAACCAGTCAAGGAACATCTTCGACGGTCCGCCGTACAGAAGAGAAAAGCAATTGGTGAAGAAGTAGCTCGGCTCCTAGCAGCTGAGTTTATCCGAGAGATTTACCACTCCGAGTGGCTCGCCAATGTTGTCATGGTCCCTAAGAAGGACGACTCACTTCACATGTGCATTGACTTCAAGCATATCAATCGGGCCTGCCTGAAAGATCACTTTCCTCTCCCCCGCATCGACCAAATAGTCGACTCAACTGCGGGGTGTGAGCGCTTGTCCTTTTTGGACGCCTATTCCGGGTATCATCAGATCCGACTGTATGGACCCGATGAGATAAAAACGGCTTTCATCACTCCATTCGTGTGCTTTTGTTATGTCACCATGCCATTCGGCCTGAAGAACGCTGGAGCCACATTCATGAGGATGATTCAGAAGTGCTTGCTCACTCAAATCAGTCGGAATGTGGAGGCATACATGGATGACATTGTGGTCAAGTCACGTAAAGGTTCTGACCTGCTGGCTGACCTTGCTGAAACTTTTGCCAACCTCAGAAGGTATGATATCAAGCTTAATCCATCAAAGTGCACATTCGGAGTTCCCGGCGGAAAATTACTCAGTTTCCTCGTTTCCGAACGAGGGATCGACGCTAACCCAGAGAAAGTTGGTGCTATACTCCGGATGAAACGCCCTGTGCGTGTGCACGATGTCCAGAAGCTTACTGGTTGTTTGGCCGCCTTAAGTCGATTCATTTCTTGCCTCGATGAAAAGGCATTGCCTCTTTACCGACTGATGAAGAAGTCTGATAGGTTCGAGTGGACTCCTGAAGCTGATGCAGCGTTTGAAGAGCTCAAAGCCCTGCTGTCCACCCAGTTGGTGCTTGCTGCCCCAATCAGCAAAGAGCCTTTACTGCTTTACATTGCAGCCACTGGACAAGTTGTCAGTACAGTACTTACGGTCGAGCGGGAAGAAGAAAGAAAAGCTTATAAAGTTCAGCGCCCCGTATATTATGTTTCTGAAGTTCTGACTCCATCTAAGCAAAGATATCCACATTATCAGAAGCTTGTCTATGGGATTTATATGACCACGAAGAAGGTTGCACACTATTTCTCTGACCACTCCATTACAGTCGTCAGCGACGCTCCATTATCAGAGATTTTGAACAACAGAGATGCAACTGGTCGAGTGGCAAAGTGGGCGATTGAACTCCTTCCCTTGGATATCAAGTTTGAGGCAAAGAAAGCTATCAAGTCCCAAGCAATAGTAGATTTCCTTGCCGAGTGGATCGAACAGTAGCTGCCGACTCAAGTCCACTCGGAGCACTGGACCATGTTCTTTGATGGCTCCAAGATGCTGAAATGGTTCCGGTGCTGGGGTGGTACTGGTATCCCCCCGAGGAGAGAAGCTCAGATATGTTCTCCAGATTCACTTTGATTCCTCCAATAACGAAGCTGAATATGAAGCACTCTTATATGGTTTACGTATGGCCATTTCACTCGGCGTCCGTCGCCTCATGGTCTACGGTGACTCAGATTTGGTAGTCAATCAAGTGATGAAGGTGTGGGACGTCAGAAGCCCAGCTATGACTGGTTACTGTAATGCAGTGAGGAAGTTGGAAAAGAAGTTTGAGGGGTTAGAGCTCCATCATATACCCCGACTGAAAAATCAAGTAGCCGATGATTTGGCAAAGATAGGTTCCAAGAGGGAAGCCATTCCCATCAATGTGTTTTTGGAACACATTCATACACCTTCAGTTCAAGAAGATCCTTTCACTGAAGAGCCCCCGCAGCCTAAAAGTGCCACAGATCCGACTGAAGTCGAGGTCCCAGCCGTGGTCAACTTAATCATGGAAGTTTTGGTCATAACTCCCGACTGGACAGTACCATACATTGCGTATATCCTTAGGAAGGAACTCCCAGAGGATGAAGAGGAGGCCCGACAGATCGTTCATTGATCCAAAGCCTTTACTGTGATAAGAGGACAGCTGTTCAGTGAAAGTGTGACTGGAGTCAGCCAGAAATGCATAACACCAGAAGAAGGTCGAGTGATCCTCAATGACATCCACTCGGGGACCTGTGGCCACCATGCGTCCTCTCGGACCATTGTGGCCAAAGTATACCGAGCTGGATTTTATTGGCCACGAGCAAATGAAATGGCCAAAGATATAGTCGACAAATGTGAAGGCTACCAGTTTTACTCCAACATGTCCCACAAGCCTACATTAGCCCTGAAGACCATTCCACTCGTCTGGCCTTTTGCTGTTTGGGGGTTAGATATGGTTGGACCCCTGAGGACTGGTAGGAGCGGCTTCACTCATGTGCTTGTAGCAGTCGACAAGTTTACCAAATGGATTGAAGCCAAGCCTATCAAGAATCTTGAAGCCAGTACTGTCGTCAGCTTCATTAGAGAGTTGACATTCAGATATGGGGTTCCGCACAGCATCATCAATGACAGCGGATCGGACTTTGATTCTGATGAGTTCAGAGCCTTTTGTGCTTCCCAAGGCACTCAAGTCGACTATGCTTCAGTCGCCCACCCCCAGTCGAATGGACAAGCAGAAAGAGCAAATGGCTTGATTCTCAAAGGACTAAAACCCTGATTGATGCGTGATCTCAAGCATGTAGCAGGCGCCTGGGTCGATGAACTTCCTTCAGTTCTTTGGGGATTGAGGACAACTCCCAATCGGTCGACTGGCCGAACTCCATTCTTCTTGGTCTATGGAGCTGAAGCTGTTCTACCGAGTGACTTGCTTCACAACGCACCCCGAATCGAGCTTTTCTCTGAAGATGAAGCGGAACAGGCCCGACAAGACGTAGTTGATCTCCTAGAAGAGGAAAGAGAGATGGCTTTAATCCGATCGACCATTTATCAGCAAGACTTGCGCCGATTCCACGCCAGAAACGTGAGAGGTCGAGCGTTTCAAGAGGGAGACTTGGTTCTTCGAGTGGATCAGCAGAAACCACACAAGCTCGCCCCTGCCTGGGAAGGTCCCTTCATTGTTACCAGGGTGCTTCGCAATGGGGCGTATCATCTTTACAATGTCGAACATCAGAAAGACGAGCCACGGGCTTGGAATGCGGAGCTGCTCCGCCCCTTTTATACTTAAGAGCTCATTCTGTTGAGTTGTAATAAGAAATACATTTGTAGTTTGTTTATTAGAGACAAGAGTTTTACAGTCTTCTAAGAATGATTGTCGCTGCTTATACATGCATCTAAAATCCCCCAGTGGGTGACTTAGCTGCGAATCCGTTTCGCCTAAGTTTATAAAATCCTACCGAGTGGTGAGCAAGCCTCTCACTCGGGGGCTTAGCTGCGAATCCGTTTCGCCTAAGTTTAAAAAATCCTACCGAGTAGTGAGCAAGCCTCTCACTCGGGGGCTTAGCTGCGAATCCGTTTCGCCTAAGTTTAAAAAATCCTACCGAGTTGTGAGCAAGCCTCCCACTCGGGGGCTTAGCTGCAGTCAAGTACTCGCCTAAGTTTAAAAAATCCTACCGAGTGGAGAGCGACCCTCCCACTCGGGGGCTTAGCTGCAGTCAAGTACTCGCCTAAGTTTAAAAAATCCTACCGAATGGAGAGGGACCCTCCCACTCGGGGGCTTAGCTGCAGTCAAGTACTCGCCTAAGTTTAAAAAATCCTATCAAGTGGAGAGCGACCCTCCCACTCGGGGGCTTAGCCGCAGTCAAGTACTCGCTTAAGTTTAAAAAATCCTACCGAGTGGAGAGCGACCCTCCCACTCGGGGGCTTAGCTGCAGTCAAGTACTCGCCTAAGTTTAAAAAATCCTACCGAGTGGAGCGCGACCCTCCCACTCGGGGGCTTAGCTGCAGTCAAGTACTCACCTAAGTTTAAAAAATCCTACCGAGTGGAGAGCGACCCTCCCACTCGGGGGCTTAGCTGCAGTCAAGTACTCGCCTAAGTTTAAAAAATCCTACCGAGTGGAGAGCAACCCTCCCACTCGGGGGCTTAGCTGTAGTCAAGTACTCGCCTAAGTTTAAAAAATCATACAGAGTGGAGAGCGACCCTCCCACTCGGGGGCTTAGCTGCAGTCAAGTACTCGCCTAAGTTTAAAAAATCCTACCGAGTGGAGAGCGACCCTCCCACTCGGGGGCTTAGCTGCAGTCAAGTACTCGCCTAAGTTTAAAAAATCCTACCGAGTGGAGAGCGACCCTTCCACTCGGGGGCTTAGCTGCAGTCAAGTACTCGCCTAAGTTTAAAAAATCCTACCGAGTGGAGAGCAACCCTCCCACTCGGGGGCTTAGCTGCAGTCAAGTACTCGCCTAAGTTTGTAACACGCCCATATCTGCAAGGACGACGAGGTGCAGGTCGACTGCAACCTTCTCCTTTGGAGCTGCGCCACGAGTACAACGTGCGTTCCATCCCGATCCACAAGGACGACGAGGTGCAAGTCGACTGCAACCTTCCCCTTCGGAGCTGCGCCACAAGTACAACGTGCACTCCATCCCGATCCGCAAGGACGACGAGGTGCGGGTCGACTGCAACCTTCTCCTTCGGTGCTGCGCCACAAATACAGCGTGCACTCCATCCCGATCCGCAAGGACGATGAGGTGCAGGTCGACTGGAACCTCCTCCTCAGAGCTGCATCTCAAGTACAAAAATGTTCCGAGTAAAGAATAAATTCTACTTGAAGGCAAGCACAAGCATATTCAAGATAAACCAAATCCAGATGAATCCTAAGGTTCTGACCGCGGATTAAAGTACTCGGGCATCAAGCCCGAAGGAGTTTAATGGTTACAAAAATCACTCGGCATCCCGAGGCAAATTTAAGGTGGAGCATACAAGTTTGATCACTCCGCGGGAGGAGGGCTAGCAGGCTCGACGAATTCGTCCAAGTCAATTCCATCGGCAATCCGAGTGGCGGCAGCAATGAAGGTCTCCATGAAGGATTGGAAGTCATGCTTCTTGGTGTTGGCAACCTTGATCGCTGCCAGCTTCTCTTCTTGTGCTTCCTTGTAGTGGACACGAACCAAAGACAGGGCCACATCAGCACCACACCGGGCAGAAGACTTCTTTCATTCTTGCACTCGACCAGGAATCTCATTAAGTCGAGTCATCAGAGACTCGTGGTCATTCTGGAGTGTTGCCCCTGGCCAGAGTGCCGTGTCGATCCGCGACATCGCGACCTTCAGTCGAGCAAGATAATCAACAACGCCAGCAACACGAGATTCCAATCGGGGTACATTCATGGCAGCCTCGTCCTTCACCGGAGAATGAATGGGGTCCGAGCTTGTCTCAACTCGCCCAGTCTCTTCCTAGAAGTTCTGGCAAAATTCTACACGTACAATTCAAAGATGAGTCAGCGGTTGTATATCGAGTCAACAATGACAAGTCAGTCGGTTCAAAGAAAATACCTTCAAGCATGACGAACAGCTTCTTGGCAAGACCTCCCAGATAATTCTCCAGATCATCCCTCTTGTGAGCAATGCCTTCCATTTTATCGTTCAGGTTGTTCTTATCCGGACGGGTTGCCTCCTTATTGGCTTCATCAAGGGCAGTTTTCAGCTTGGCGTTTTCTTCCTCCAGCTTGCCGATTGAAGCTAGCTTCTGTTCAGTGAGTGCAGTTTTCTCGTCAGCTGCTTTCTGGGCGGCCGCAAGATCTTGGTCCTTCTTCGCCAAAGCTTGGTTCATTTTCTCTGAAGGAAACAGCGCTCGGTTCAGAAAAAGTAGAATAGAACCTGGTACAAAGACAAACCAGTCGGCAAGCTTTCTCTTACCAGCAGCTTCATCCTTGGCCTTCTGCAGATTTGTCTTGGCCAGTTCCAGATCGAGGTTGAGTTGAATCTGTATTTTCTCCAATTCAGCAAAACGAACTCCGAGTTCACAAGATTTCTGTGATCAAAGGACAGTCAATCGACAGATGGAAAGATCAATTACTTCAGAACAATAGTTCGACAAATTCAAGTTGTTTTCAGACCGTAGTCGACTGCCCGCAGTCAACCACGGTCTCGGGGACTACACCCAGTGGGTGTACTTAGCGTGCCCCCACTGATTCAGTTTCCACTCGACGTGGAATATCCAGGAAAAAAAGAGAGAGAAGAAAAACTAAGACCATAGTCGACTGCCCGCAGTCGACCACGGTCTCGGGGACTACACCCAGTGGGTGCACTTAGCGTGCCCCCACTGATTCAGTTTCCACTCGACGTGGAATATCCAGACCGAGTGGAAAAATCCGATTCTCAGACCACAGTCGACTGCCCGCAGTCAACTATGGTCTCGGGGACTACACCCACTGGGTGCACTCAGCGTGCCCCCACTGGTTCAAAGATTCAATCGACAACAACATAGTCAGCTCAAAGTGAGAGTTTGCTCAGTGGCAAATCAAAACACCCAGTGGTGTACAGATGCGAAGCACAAACAGATGAAAAGATTCTTGGAAAGAAAGTTTTCAGGTACCATATCCTAACAGAACAAGCCAAAAGAGTTAGTCGACGGCCTACTAACCTGGACGTTGCTCTGGAGAGCGGAGCTGGCATCATAAGCAGCTTGGCTGGCTTCCCGCGCCATCTTCATTTTCTCCATCATAATGCCTGCCTGGCGTAAAGCCTCTTTTGCAGCACCCACCTGGTCCTCTGGGACGTAATGTGTAGCAAAAAGTGATGGTGGATCGGCGGGAGCCTGTGCGGCAGACGCTGAAGGCTGAGCACTCGACAGCGGTATAGCGAAGGAGATAGAAGTCCGATTGGCATCGCCGGCATCCTGAATTACCGGTTCCGCCACCGGCGTCGACTGAGGCGTCTTGCCAGCGGACGTTTTCCTGTTTCTTCTCCCCAAGGGCCTCTGTGGCTCGTCCTCGTCGTCATCGGGGAGGTCAATGACGTTGAGAGGAGCTGTAAAAAGATCAGTCATCGAAATTTCATCCCCGATTGATTATATCACAGTTCAATCGACAAAGGTAAGACAAGATCACAAAGATTATACCTGGGTTGGAGGTGACCACATCTTCCATGTCCTCATCCTTGTTTTTATAAGCAGAAGTCCCAGAGGTAGCGGCACTGCTAGTTTCAAGATTCATTCGGTCAAATCAAGGAAAAATGGACAGCACAAAACTTCGGGTAAAATGAAGACAGGACACTCACGCAGAGGCAACAGGGATGTCAATTTTGATTCTGGGCAGCGCTTTCCGGGTCTTCTGCACTGCAACCTTGGACTGCTTCGGGGCCTTTTCAGTCGGCGCCGGAGACGATCTCCGAGGACGCTTTGACGACTGCCCGGTCTAAACGATCGCCTTGTCGCGGGCGCTTGCCGGATCATGGGTGAGCTTGGACCGCCTTTCCCTGCGGGGAGGTGAGTCGACCTCTTCTTCATCACTCGGGTCGTCGCTCTCCTCGTCCCCTTCGACGTCAGAATGCCACTCGCCGCTTTCACCTCCGCTTGCCTCCCCTTCCGGGTCCTGCTCCTGCTCGCCGTTGGGCATCGAATACATCTCAGTAAGGGCCTGGAAGAAAACAAGCAGGACAAAATTAGTCAAGGGGCCATAAACAATTGCATGATAAATCAAGGTACACTCGGTAATTCAGAATTGGACCTTGTCTGGTTCGTAGGATTGGTCGAGTGGTGGGATTCTCCTGGCACCTCCGGGGTTGTCTTTGTTGCCAGTGATACCCCTCAACCACTTCTCCACCGTGTCCTCGTCGACTTCTTCTGGATGCACCCGAGTGGAATCTTCAATGCCCCAATACATCCACATCAGATGGTCACGGGCTTGAAGTGGCGGAATACGTCGTCTGAGGAAGACTTCCAGCAGATCCATACCGGTCACGCCCTCGCGGATGAGGTAGACCACTCGCTCAACCAGCACCTTCACCTCCGCTTTCTCCCCCGGGGTCACTTTCAAGGCGGAGGGCTTCTCCACGCGAGCCATGGAAAAGGGAGGAAGTCCAGTCGACTGTCCTGGAGTCGGCTGGTCCTTGCAGTAAAACCAGGTCGACTGCCACCCTCGGACTGACTCGGGAAGGATTATGGCTGGGAAAGAGCTCTTGCCCCTCATTTGAATTCCAAGACCCCCACATATCTGAATTACTTTTGTCTTCTCGTCACTCGGATTGGCCTTTTTGACCGACTAGGAGCGACACGTGAAAATGTGCTTGAAGAGGCCCCAGTGCGGTCGACAACCCAAGAAATTTTTGCACATCGACACGAAAGCAGCAAGATACACGATGGTGTTGGGGGAAAAGTGGTGAAGTTGTGCCCCAAAGAAGTTCAAGAAAGCTCGAAAAAAAGGGTGCGGAGGCAAAGAAAACCCGCGGTCGATGTGGGTGGCGAGGAGGACGCACTCACCCTCTTACGGCCGAGGCTCAGTCTCATTCCCCGGGAGCCGCGCAGATCCGTGGGGAATCAGTCCCTCCTCCGCCAGATCGCCGATGTCGTCCTGGCGGATCGTTGACCGGATCCAGTCGCCCTGGATCCAGCCGCGCGGCAGACCGGACCTCGACGAGGATCCGCCCCGGCTGGTCTTCTTCCCCTTCGCCTTCACCGTCGTCTTCTTCACGTGCTCCAGGGCCTCCGTCTTCTCTTTCCCCATCGCAGCGGACGGAGCTCAAACGGAACGGCGGCGCTGGAGCAGGAACGGACGCAGTGGAGAAAACTGAGAGGAAGGAAGAAGAATGAAGACGCACTGTTCAAAAAACCCCAGTCCGGCGCCTTATATGAGGTTGCTTCCGAGTGACTGACCTGTAGGCCCAGACGATCTTATCAAATCCCGCAACAGTCGCGCGCATGATACATGGCGAAAAAGGCGACGCGGAAATCGAGGAGACCCTGCCTTATCCAGCCCGATTACTGCGGCCTCCTCCGCGCCGCGCGCTTCCCAAAATTCGAATCCCGCGAGATCCGCGGATAGCAGAACAACCTGTTAGACAGAAGATCTTCTCCATATCAACACTCAAAGTTCTTTCAGCAAAAGTTCACTCGACAAAACTAGGAATGGACCATGGCGACTGAAAAAGAAGTTGGTGTCGTCAGGCTAGTCCGTCGATCCGAACAAGACGCGTCCGAAGCGCGAAAAAGTGAGTCAGAAGTATTTCCAACTCCTTCTCCACTCAAATCCTGATCCATTCGGGGGCTAATGATGAAGCTATGGACCTAGGGTAGGGTCATAGGCCTGACCTAGATGCCCTACCCAAGGACATCACCCTAAAACCAGAAGCATTCGAAGAGGGATCACCACCCACTCGACCATGGAGCATTCCACTCAGAAGACTTGAAGTCACTCGACCATGGATACCGTCACTCGACCGCCAGAAGATCTAAGGCCACTCTACACTGCAACGGTCGGACGTTACACCATAGCTTTAATGATCATTATGTCTCTTTATTACTAGCGTTACCAGTAACGCCCCTCTCTTGATGTATCTTAAATCCCTTGTAACGTGGGCTGGCTGGGGTCCTGGCGCACTTTATATAAGCCACCCCACCACATGCACAAGGGTTCGCACCCCTGTAAACACACATACACATAATCCAGTCGACCGCCTCCGGGCTCCGAGACGTAGGGCTGTTACTTCTTCTGAGAAGGGCCTGAACTCGTAAAACTCGTGTGTACAACTTCGCCATAGCTAGGATCTTGCCTCTCCACACTACCCCCCCTATTCTACTGTCAGTCTTAGTACCACGACAGTCGGCATCCGGAGGTTGGACGTATGTACCCTGGAAGTTGTTGCGGAAGGCGTCTTCCAAGTCCTCCCAGCTGCCAATGGAGTTTTCCGGCAGGCTATTTAACCAGTGCCGAGCTGGTCCCTTGAGCTTTAGCGGGAGGTATTTGATGGCATAAAGATCATCACCGCGGGCCATATGAATATGGAGAAGAAAGTCCTCAATCCATACTGCGGGGTCTGTTGTTCCATCATAGGATTCGTTATTCACGGGTTTAAACCCTTCGGGGAATTTGTGCTCCATTACTTCGTCAGTGAAGCAGAGGGGGTGTGCGGCGCCTCTATATCGGGCCAAGTCGCGACGCAGCTCGGATGGAGTCCGTCTGCGGTTTTCGGCCCGGGCGTGGTTATGCTTGTCGCGCCCGGCTAGATAGCCGTCCTCGCGCGTCGGGGCATGTCCCCTCGATCCGTAGATCGATCTGATCTGACCTGCTCTATTTTCCAAGTCCTGCCATAGGTCATACGTATATCCCCGAGCTGTTGCGTCTCTATTTTTACGGCGAGATAGTATGGGCTGGTGTTCGGCTTGAGTTGTCGTTCTGTCACGACCACGTGGTGGTCGGTCGTCCGCATTACGCGCTGATGGTACGGGCTCCAGCGCCTCGTTGTCGAATTGAGGTAGCAGCTTACGCATCGGGTAACTCTTGGTTGGGCGCGCGAGGCCGTATTCCTCGGCTGCCAGGACATTAGTCCATCTGTCGTTGAGCAGATCTTGATCAGCTTGAAGCTGCTGCTGCTTCTTTTTCAGGCTCCTTATAGTGGCTATTAGCCGATGCTTAAAGCGCTCCTGCTCGAGGGGTTCCTCAGGCACGATGAAATCTTCGTCGCCGAGGCTCACCTCATCCTCGGAGAGTGGAAGATAATTACTGTCCTCCGAGTCTTCGTTTACAGCCTGTTCATCAGGGCCAATTTGCCCGTCTTCCCGATCGTCCTGTTCGGAGGTTGGCTCGACGGGGTCTTCTTGGTCTTCGGCGTCATCCGAAGTATTGTTGTCTCCGGTGCCGGTATTGCTGTCTTTTCCACGACGTGATTTAGAGCGGCGCCGCTGACGTCGGCGCTTTGGTTGTGTCTCAGGAGGTTCATCCTCAACTGGATTGTTCTCGTTATCGCCGTTACCCTCTTTGGGTGTATCCACCATGTATACGTCATACGAAGAGGTGGCCGTCTAGCGCCCGGTAAACGGTGGGTTTTGGGCCTGTTCTTCTCCGGCATCGTCGTCCATACCGTCGATGTCTTTGGATCCGTAATCAAGCATGTCGGTTAAGTCCTCGACAGTGGCTATGAAGTGGGTGGTGGGTGGGACGTAAAATTCCCCGCTCTCAACCCCTAATTCGGGTTGGGCGTAGTTCGGACGTTGCTCCTTTGTAATGATGAGGGATCGCATTAAGTCCAGAGCCTCGCTTAAAGGCGAGGTTTGGCCTGGGGGAGGAAAGTCCGTGGAGTACGGTGGGAAGGAAACCCCTTGGCCGAGCTCATACGATGCTGACTCCGAGGGTTCGGGGCCAGTGTTCGGAGAAGAGTCCGGCTTGATGAAGATTGCCGGTGATACTACTTCCCCCGGTTCTCCCATACTAGGCTCAATAGCCGCAGAGAGTCCGGCGGGCTAGGAAATCCCGTCTTCGGACCTGGTGACGCGCTCCGGATCTAAGGCCAGAGCGGAGGTTGGGGTCGCGAACCCTTGGAAGATCAAGTCTCCTCGGATATCAGCGACATAATCCAGATTTCCAAAACTAATCTGATGACGTGGGGCGTAGCTGTCGATCTGCTCTAGGTGGCCAATCGAGTTGACCCGCAGTGCGAAGCCGCCGAACACAAAGATCTGGCCAGGGAGGAAGACCTCCCTCAGGGCAGCATTGTTGTAGATGACTGGTGGAGCCATCGAACCTTCTGTCGACGGCACAGTGGAACTCTCAATGAAAGCACCAATGTCGGTGTCGAAACCGGCAGATCTCGGGTAGGGGGTCCCGAACTGTGTGTCTGATGATCGAAGGTAACAGAAGGCAGGGACACGATATTTTACCCAGGTTCGGGCCCTCTTGATGGAGGTAATACCCTACTTTCTGCTTGATTATCTTGGATGAATATGGGGGTTACAAGAGTTGATCTACCTCGAGATCGTAATGGCTAAACCCTAGAAGTCTAGCCTGTATGATTATGATTGTGTTGCCCTCTACGGACTAAACCCTCCGGTTTATATAGACACCGGAGGGACCTAGGGTTGTACATAGTCGGTTTACAGAGGAAGGAATCTTCATATCCGAACGCCAAGCTTGCCTTCCACGCCAAGGAGAGTCCCATCCGGACACGTGAAAAGTCTCATGTCTTGTATCTTCATGGCCCATTAGTCCGGCCCACGTCACATAGCCCGGACGCCCGAGGACCCCTTAATCCAGGACTCCCTTAGTAACCACTTCACTCGGGAGAGACGCGGACACGAGAGAGGGTTTTGGGTGGGTCCGGGGTGGCAGACGCGTATGTGGCAGCGGTCCGGACGGGCGCAAAGCCCCCTTGGTCTATGTCTGGTTTGTGGGATAGGCGCCCGCCACCCCGGACGCACGCAAAGCCCCCTTGGTCTGTGTCTGGGTTGCGGGGTTTCCAGACATCCGAACTACTCCGCGGATCGATGGGGTACCATGTTGGATGGCAAACTGCGCCCAGATAGCTACGTGTGGATGTATGAGAACGTTTTGAGGGTCCTTGTTGAAGACGCCCTTAAACCTTGTCTTTTTTTCCTAATATTGTTTTCTCTCAAAAAAAATGCACGTGTTCGGTCCAGAAAACTGAAACTCTTAGCGCTGGCAGAATCTTGCAAGAATCACATTCAACTAGCAATTATTTCCGTGAGTTCGATACTTAGGGTTACTTAGGGGAAAAGACAAATGTATTAGTTACATCCGAAATCAGATCAAAGGTAATCATCTTTTTTTTTTTATGACATTGTCGGGGAAACATCTTTGCTACCCTAGATAGGTGCCTAGAATTTTTGTTTTATTTTTTTACTTTGTTTCGTATTTTGATCCGTACTGCCACGCTGCCTATACATATTTAGAAGTGTACAAGCATTTAAAAATGGTTCATTCCAATTTTGAAAGTGGTCACACATTTTTTGTAAAAAAAAGAAGAAACCAAAACAAAATAGTAATAATAAATAATAAAAAAGAAAAACAAGTAGAAAAACACGACACAGGAAGGAAGCAGAGCGCTGTACACCCAACCGGGGAAGGGAAACCCCAGGCGGTCCAAAAAGAGGAACTGGCGTATGACCTAGATCGAACGGCTTGGGCTTCTCTGCGCCTACACAACCCTCCCTCCGACGCTGTCTTCTGCTTCGTCCAGCATAACCCCCAAAACCACCTCACCCGAGAGAACAGGCGGCGGCGGCGGCATCGGGCGAGATGATCAAGAGGCGCTTCTTCAGGCAAGACCACGGCGACAATAGCGCCTCCTCGTCATCCTCCTCGTCGGGGTCAGATTCGGACCGTGACCCCGCGGAAGAAGAGGTCTCGGAGGAGGAAGTAGAAGGGGAGCAAGAACAAGTAAAAGAAGAAGAAGATGATGATGAAGCGGAGGTGGAGTCGGGGGAAGAACAGGAAAAGGAAGTAGAGGAGCAGGCCGAAGATGAGGGTGAGCTCTTCTTTGTTACTACTATCTATTATTGGTGCCATTTACATGCGCTGTTCAGGTCATTCTCCATGCGTCATGCGTAGCCGATTTGTTTGTACTAGTGAATATGCTCACTTTGATTCCATGGATATATTCGACCTGCACTATTGCTTCATATACTGAGTATGCAACTCTTAGAGGGTGATGTCATATTAAAACCATCGGAGTAGAGTAATCATCATTTGCTGTTGTTAATTTGCTCTGTCCGGCCAAAGCCTCAGTATCTGTTTAATATTCTTGCATGGTATATCTGCTGCACGTAGTTGGTTTTGATGGTTCACGAATCACTATAATACATTAATGTGCAAATATTGTAATGTGTTCTTTTTTCTCATTGGTTGCTCCTGTCTATCAGGTTCTGGATACCAAAGTGAGGACAGCTCTGGACATCATGTTGATAGTCCTTGTGCAGGTATTCTTTGTTTCGCTTTCATGCCCCCTTCAATTTGGATTAGGAGAGATTGCATTTTTTGATGGAAAGGAGGTTCAAAGAAAGCTGTCATCTGGGCTAAATTACGCTCTCTCTTGTAGTGAAGTGGCTAACACTGTCTGTGATTACATACCTGGACACTTCTGTCTTCCATATTATATTCTGTTGTACGAGATGTTTGGAGTTAATTACTGTCGTGGTCCGTAGCATCGCCCTTTTTCTTGCCTTCCCAGATGTTTCACCAGCTTGTTTAGTGTCATTGAGGCTTGAGGGACCTTTTGTTTTTGAACTTAGGAATACTAGCCTTTTAATGTCATCTCACAGAACTACATTCATGCTAAGAGAAGTGCAATTGTCTTCCTATACTGCCTTCACCTTATTGTTTGGCAACTAAGAACTGCTCTGTGTTACCTTAGGATGTTACCAATGGGATCTAAGTTTACTAGTCAATGACCGTAGGGTGTGGAATTTGGTCTCAGTATACTGTGGTGGGGTATTGGAGGATTGAACATAGAGTTAGACAACCTCAATGTGAAGTATCATTACCTAAACATACCATGTAATGTTTCAATATGAGCATGATCGAACTCTCTGCAAGCAACTTTAATTAGTAACTATAGGTTTACTTTCAGATGAGAACAGCAGTCTGGTGTATGAACAATACCAAGCAATCAGTTTGCCTGTTAAGAAAGCATCAAGTGGCGATGCTGATTCTGCCAAAGGTGCTGTTAACAAGGATGACACTGTTGAGGTCGATTTCAATAACTACATTCTGAAGTGCAAATCTGTGTATAAGTGCAAGCTTTGTCCCAGAATCATGTGCTTAAGTGAGGAGATGGTCAGGGTACATCTTGAATCAAAGGTATGTAATTCAGAAGAAAGCTACTATAATGTTTCCCACCTGTTAGACGTCAACTGAAGAAGGCTTGCTGTTGTACATATAAGACAATGATAAGAGTTGCCTCTCTTTGTTGAAAATTGATAAGAGTTACTTGCTGTCACTTGTGAATGCTACTGTTGCCACATTTGTTCATTTTATTTTGTCTATTTTAGAGACATGCTCGATCAAAGAAACTACTGGGAGAAGGTAGGCTTAAGATGGTGCTCAACAGTGATGGTGAGCTGGAGGAAGAGGCAGAGACACATGCTGAACGACATGCCCGAACTATAGCTCTTGCCCAGGTGTTGGCACTGGTTGAAATTACTGGTTTCGTGCGACAGAAATGTTTTCTAAATCTGGATTTGTATTTCATATGGAATTTAATCTGTTTATACCTGCTAAATGTTCAGCAAGTACAAAAGCCCAAGAAGGATTCAGGCAGGCAGCGACAAAATCGGAGAAGACAGAAGGTATGGGATCACATCCTCCATAGTTGTATTAGCATCTAGGCACAATACACATCGAAGGCTTTTAGGCACCATATTAAAAGGCAGACTGGACTGCGCTGAAATGATCTCCAGCAGCATGTCATCATGGAGGTTACAGAATAATCCGTTTTTTTTGGCGAACGGATAATCTGATATTCATTTTTTTGAGAAACCACAATAGTCCAATTTTGTTTGTCCTGTATTGGTCTTAGTTCTTGAAGTTGCTTGGTGCTTCGGCACCCAGTATCCTGACATTCTTTGCACTGGTTGTTTCTTACAGAGGTCGCAGAATCGTCTCAAGGACAAAGATCAGAGACACAACTCTGGAACGGAAGGTGCAAGGCCGAACAATGGAACTACTGATAAGAAAATGCCGAATCTTGAAACTGCTGCTAAGAAAATGCCGAATCTTGAAACTGCTGCTAAGAAAAGGCGCAAGACTGAAAAATAAGTGGGTGCTGCATAAATATTTCTTGCGCGTTATTTCTTCCTATGTTGTTGTAATTTTTAGGAGCTTTCTGTGGTTTTACTGTTTCTCTTTTGCCTTCCTTTTTTATCCAAGTGTAGTTCATGAAAGCTGAGAGATTAAATTGAAAGGAAAGGCGACAACTAGAAAGTGGACATCTAATCGTGCATGCAACATGTTTGCTACTCCCGAGTAATTTGTAGGGTTTTGACACGGTTGAAGTTTCACCCTCGTATCCTCCTCACGATTTTTGTGTTGCTTTGGTTCTTCATGCCTGCTTTTGGTCTTCGTGTTGCAGTTATTTGTTGGGGGAAGGCATTCTCGGCATGAGCTTACATGCTCATGGTTGAATAGAAAACAGAACTACTTAGTTCTTTTTTTTATTACGGAAAACATGTTTATGTCTTCTAAATGTGTGCAAAATTTTGTGAAGAGTGGAATATATTTTGAGCTTTGGAGTTCTCGTTAGGAGACTTTAGGGTCAGTGGTATAACAACAACACCCCTGACCCCCAACCACTGGTTCGGGTGCATGGGTGTCCAAAGTGGGGAACCCCTCATTGAAGCCTTCACGTATGGTGAATGGCCAACCAAGCTTCATAGATGTGGGCAAAGAATAACGAGAGCATGTTGATGATACTTGACACCGTCGGTAGTACTGATAGGGCGTGGGCGAGTCCGGAAGTACCAGAGGGGATAGCATAGCGAGAGCATGTTGATGTTGATGATACTTGGTACTGATAGGGTGTGGGCGAGTCCGGTAGTACCAGAGGGGATAGCATATGAGGTGGATGAATGGAGATTGTTCTGTCTCTACTATCCTGTAGATCCCGCCTTATAAAGTGGGACAAGACCTAATCGACTAACCAACATAGAGCACTAGAGTAGCCCTAATTTGTATGTAAAGATAGATTTTTTGGAAGGCACGCTTCACGCTGGAAGAGCGGCCCGGGCTATGCCTCGGCATGTTGTGCCTTGAGGCCGACCTGGTGACCGACTTCTTAGTTAACAGGCCGCCCCTGCTACTATGTATCGTCAGTAGCTTCTGAGCTTGTCCGGAATTTGACCGCGCACCCTCTCTGCATCGCCCAGGGCAAAATCTTGACGGGCTTCTTTTTCTCTTTTTGCTAGATGAGTAGATAAAGCGGCTTCATCTTAATTTGGCTTCTCTAACAGCTTGAGGACCGAAAATCGATGGGTTAGCTAGAGTCCGGTTTCTTATTAAACTGAACGATCTTCCGACTTGCAAGCATTCTGATTTCCCTTCTGACGAGGACGATGACCTGTAAGATTCCCTTGTGGACATGCCGCGAAGCTTTGTGGGTGGCGTGACATCATCTCTCGTAGCTAGGCCTGACCGTCAGGTCAAAAGAGATACGTCGTATCTACCCGGATGAAACGGGTCTGGCCCCACGCGGGATCAAGGTGTCCCAGGGCTTCACGATGGTCATATCCCAACATTGTCGTCGTAAGTCGTAAGTGCAGGAGAACAACCAAATGCTATCGATTTAGTTCCCTTTTGGCTATGATGGCGCCTTGATCTTTGCGCCTGCAACACGCGTAGTGGGCGACTCTATCGATGTGGTAGGCATGTGCCACCATGACCAGCCCGTCGCTTGGGCGTCCTGAGTGGCTATAAAGGGGAGGTCACAACCAACGCATGCATTCCACATTTGGTTGCTCGTCTTCTATCTTCTCCTTCTTTCCCGTGAACCTTCCCACCATTGTTGCTAGCTCTTGAGTTGCTTCGTTCCCTCTTATTCCGCTGCAACCAACCCAAATCCATTCAATGGTGTGTAGTGAGGGGTCATAGACGTGACAACAGGGGCAGAAGCGGCGCGGGCCGAGGAAGCGATGGCAGAGCAGCGTTGCTGGCAAGGCCAAAAAGGAGGGTGTTGCCAATAGTACGGAAGGGAAGTGGCTCTCCTCCTCCACCAAGTGTAAGCACCTGAGGGATCTTGTGGCAAAGGGATTCTTGTCGAGGAAGGATGTGTTTCCTTGGTCGCCAGCGAAGAAAGGTCAGGCCGAGGGCCAGTATCGCGTGATCCACACTATGTTCGTGTGCAGAGGGCTCTTCCTTTCACTGCACAACTTTGAGCACGTCCTTCTTCACTTCTACGAGTGCCAGCTGCACCACATCTCGCCCAATGTGGTTCTCTAGATACCCAATTTCATCACAGTGAATGATTCCTTGGGATGGGGCCACATTTCAAGTTGTGGCGGTACTCCTTCCATGTTAAATTCAAGAAGAACGACAAAGCTGTCTGTGATTTAACTGTGGCCTCATATGCTCTAATTTTGAAAGTAATTTAACTGTGTGCTTGCTTTTGATACCGCCGAAATCACTCGACCATTGGACCTTGTATGGTCTAGGATGGCGCTTCTTTGGAAGATGCAACTTGGATCACAGTTCTTCACTTGCCAAATTCTAGTAGCTTCCTCCATCGATTATGACTTTGATGGATCTTCCATGAATGCTCGCTTTGTGTGGATGATATGACCATGTTGGTCATCATCATTGTGTTGAAGTGTCATGATTTTTGAGATAACGAGATTAGGGTTCCTATCAGTGTAACAAAACACTTGATTATGTTTGTCTTGATTGAGATTGCGATGACGAGCAACTTATTGCAAAGCTTCCATTGATCCACTCAAAGACTCATACCAGGGCACTCAAATGACTTGCGACCAGGGCGTTTGCAAGTGAATCATTCAATCTTGATTGTCTTGTCGTTTGAGTCCCTTGGAATATTGGTAATTGGTATAGTTATCGGTGCCTTGAGCTTGAATGACCACCACTAGAGGGTAGCTTGAGTATAAGGCATCGCACTTGAGGGAGCTTGAGTGTTGGTGTCTAAGGTTGAAAGTGCAACTAATCCCCGGGTGGTTTTGGTAATTCATAACAACATATAGCTCATTGAACTAATATCCTTTCAAGTCTAATATTTCAGAAAGTTTAATGAATGGCATGGCATGAACTAGAGATGTGGACCCCTCAAAATGCTAAGTACACATATTGGCAAAATCTCAAGACTCTTCATTTCTATTTTAGTGATCCACGATCACATTGAGTCCATAGGAAAGCCAATACTATTAAAAGAGAATGAGGTGTTGCTTAATGGCTTTCTTCCTCAAATGCTTAGTGATATTGCTCCAAATACCTCAACCACTTTCTCATTCCAAATATGTCAAAACCCTAAACTCCAACTCGGCCCCACCGATTCTCTCTCTCCGGCGCCACCGAGTTCATATGACATAGCCATAGCCAGAAACCCTAACAGTTCGGTCACACCGGTATGGATCTCGGTCTCACCGAGATGGCCTTGCGAACGCTCTATGACTTGTTGCATTCATTTTGGTCTCACGAGTTATGCAATTGGTCTCACCGAGTTGGCTTGCCATTCTCTCTGTTGCCTTATTGCTTCACTTCGGTCTCACCGAGTTGATGCAATCGGTGCCACCGAGTTGATGTTTGCCCTAAGCCCTAGCACATCGGTCCCACCGAGTTGTTCCAGTCAGTCCCACCGAGATTCCCAACGTTCACATTTTGAACTAAGTCGGTCTCACCGAGTTCTTCTATTCGGTCTGACCAAGTTGGGTCAAATGTGTGTAACGATTGGATTTTGTGTGGAGGCTATATATACCCCTCCACCCCTTCTCCATATGTGAGAGAGCCATCAGAACGTGCCTACATTTCCAGCATACATTTTCTGAGAGAAAACCACCTACTCATGTGTTGAGATCAAGATATACCAATCCTACCACAAGAATCTTGATTTCTAGCCTTCCCCATGTTGCTTTCCACTCAAATCATCTTTCCGCCATATCCAAATCTGTGAGAGAGAGTTGAGTGTTGGGGAGACTATCATTTGAAGCACAAGAGCAAGGAGTTCATCATCAACACAACATCCATTACCTTTTGGAGAGTAGTGTCTCCTAGATTGGTTAGGTGCCGCTTGGGAGCCTCCGTCAAGGTTGTGGAGTTGAACCAATACGTTTGTAAGGGCAAGGAGATCGCCTGTGAAGATCTACCCGAGTGAGGCAAGTCCTTCGTGAGCGATGGCCATGGTGGGATAGACAAGGTTGCTTCTTCGTGGACCCTTCGTGGGTGGAGCCCTCCGTGGACTCGCGCAACCGTTACCCTTCGTGGGTTGAAGTCTCCATCAACGTGGATGTACAATAGCACCACCTATCGGAACCACGCCAAAAATCTTCGTTTCATCATTACGTTTGCACTCTCCAAATCATTCCCTTTACCTTAATATGCAATGTCTTACTTTTCGCTACTACACTCTTAGAATTGCATGTGTAGGTTGATTGCTTGACTTGTGCTAGTTGCTAAAATCTGCCCACAACTAAAATTGGGAAAATTTTCTATTTTTATTTGGTCAAGTAGTCTAATCACCCCCCTCTAGACCTACTTTTGATCATACAAGTGGTATCAGAGCTTTGGTCTCCATTTGCCTTGGTTTCCATAGCTTTGGTGATCATAGCCTTGGTTTCACAACCTAGGAGAGTATGGCGTCTAGCGAGGGAAATTACCACCGTAGAGGTCCTTACTTTGATGGTACTAATTTTGCTAGTTGGAAGCATAAGATGAAAATTCATATTCTTGGTCATAACCCCGACGTTTGGGCTATTGTGCGGATTGGCTTGCAAGGTGATTTCTTCGAGGATGGAAAAGAACCGGATCGTGAAGCGTCCGCGAAAGAAATGAAGATGTTGCAATACAACGCTCAAGCTTGCGATATTCTCTTTAATGGATCGTGCCTCGAAGAATTCAACAAAATCAGCTGCCTTGAGAATGCAAAGGAAATTTGGGATACTTATGTTGACATGCACGAAGGTACCGAGTCCATCAAGGAATCCAAATTGGATGTGCTTCAAAGTCAACTTGTCAAGTTCAAGATGAAGGATGGTGAAAGAGTCGTCGAGATGTACTCATCACAAATGAGATTGCCGGTTTGGGAAGCAAATAGATGACCGACAAATTCATCATCAAGAAGATCCTAAGAGCCTTGGATGGAAAATATGATACCGTGTGCACCTTGATCCAAATGATGCCCAATTACAAAGATCTCAAGCCCACGGAAGTCATTGGTAGAATTGTTGCTCATGAGATGTCACTCAAGGATAAGGAAGAGCTCCACAACAAGTCAAGTGGTGCTTACAAAGCTTCAAGTGATGCTCCTACAACATCAAGTGAGAAGCAAGTCTCCAATGAAGAATTGAGCTTAATGGTGAAGAACTTCAACAAGTTCTACAAGAATAGAAGCAAAGAGAGAAGCTCCAAGTCAAGATCCTACAATGACAAAATATCTTCTAGTCGCGATCATAATTGCTACAATTGTGGAAGACCCGGACACTACTCCAATGAGTGTACGACTCCCTACAAGAAAAGAGAAGATTCACCAAAAAGGAGAAGTGGAAGAGATGAATCACCTCCAAGAGAGAGAAGGAGTAGAGATGATCGTTATGAATGAAGACCTTCTCGTAGAAGCAAGGATTTGGAAAGGAAGGACAAGTCATCAAAGAGCTACACAATATGAAGACATCAAGCTCACGTTGGTGAGTGGGTATCCGGTTCCGACTCCGACCAATACTCCGAGAGAAGCTATCACTCCGACTCCGAATATACTCAAGATGAAGGTGTTGTCGGTCTTGCACTTGTGTCATCCAACTTCTACGACATATTTGACTCACCAAATGAAGGAATTGGAAGATGCTTCATGGCTAAAGGCCCTAAGGTATCACACCCCGAGTATGTTGATTTCAATAGTGATGAAGATGATTTGCTAGGTGATGATGATTTACTTGCTGACAACACTAGTGATGAAAACTATGATGAACTTGCTAGTAATCATGCTTATCAAGATGAAATGAATGACAATGATAAGAAGGAGATTGAGCATCTAACTAAAGAACTAAACACTCTTAAGTTAGCTCATGAATCAAGTCTAGAGGATCATAGAGAGCTCCAAAGGACTCATGAGAAGCTACGCTTCGAAAAGCTAAATTTAGAGCAAGAGCATGAGTTCCTAAAAGCTAGCAATGATGATCTTTGAAATAAGAGTTCTTCTTATCTTGCCAAACGTCTCCTCTTGTCTACTTATGTTCCATAAGTAAAATCTAGCAATAAGAGCAAGAAAGGTTCCTCCTCTAGTAGTAACAATAACCATGTTAAATCCAATATTGTTGCTTCTAGTAGTTCTCTTGATTCCACTAATGATTCTCTTAGCCAAGTTACACTTGAGAAAGAAAATAGATTATTGAAGGGAATTATAGAGAAATGTGTTTACAAGAGCCTTGCCAGAAGTAAGCAATTTGAGGAAATTATACGCAAGCAAGGCACAGCAAGAATCAAAGGTGTTGGTTTTGAACGGAAGTTCAATGCCAATGGAGTTGAGTGGGAAGAAGATCAATACCCCAAGATGAAGTTTGTTCCTCAACAAGAGAAGTATGACCCCACTTCTTTCAAGGGAACACAAGCTCAAGATGATCTTCCACCACAAGACCACAAGCTAAAAGGAAAGGACAAGCTTCAAGAAGAGATTGACTCATTTGAAGAAGCTCCTAAGTCCATGGTCAAGTGGGTTCCCAAGACTACGTCAAGTTCCACTTCATCAAGTACGACTGCAACTCCAAGGATTCCCATCAAGTTGATGTGGATCCCAAAGAACAAGAACTAGAGCATTCTTGAGGGTGACTCCGCCAACATACTTCACTCATATTCATTTTGGCAAGAACATGTGCAATCAACTTTCATATCTTGCACTAGTTCATGGAGTCACAAACCCTCTTATTGGTAAGACAAGGGACAATGTAACCTAATGCTTTCATGGACATCATCTTATGTGTGTTTCAATCTATGTCTATGATATCCTTGCATGTTCCTTGTGGGACTGACCCATGTAGGTATTGAAAGTGCAACACTCCAATGGATTGCTCCAAAAGATCTACATCAACATTGAGCATCCACATCTTCAACATCTAAATGAAGGCATCATCGACAAAACCCAAGGTTAGTTCATCCTTCTTAGGGGGGATATCACATCTAGGGGGAGCTTTGCTCTAAAAATTGAGCTAAAGCAACTCTAATGGTGTGAACACAACAATGCTTTATGTACAAAGTGGTAACCCCACTTGTGCTTGAACGATGAGTATGACCTACGATCAAATGTTCTCATTTGACTCCTCAGTCAATATACTCATATATAGATGACCTAGTCATCGCCAATTGCTTGATAGATGCTAGAGTGTATGTGCATGCTTTATTTGTCACATGTTTCATTTTGCTATTTTATTGTGTGAGTATGTTTGTTGCATAATTTTCTCCATTCAAGGACATCCATTTGTAGTTTTGATTTTTTGGTTTTTATTGCCCAAATGGATGGACAATAATGCCTAAGTACCCCCTCTAGCTATCTTTGCCTTTTGTCTTCTCAAATTCTATTCATGCTACATCACAACATTTGAACAAGTCTTTTTCGGACCCCCGGGGGAGGAGCACTCGAAGCCACCGATCCGTCAAGGGCTGACTTCCAAAACCTTCTAGTGAATTTCGGGCAGACCAACTCACTCATATTCGGTCCCACCGAAACCACTAGATTGATCTAGGTTTTCACCTCGGTGCCTGTCGGTGTACAAAAGTAGGGGCTATCCTTTTGTACCCCTTTACTTGTGCACGGGCAGTCAGAGCCGCACCTGCGGCCACACTAAGTAGGGCAGAGGAGGGAAGAAAAACCACAAGACAACCAGAGCAGCGCCAAGACCAGAGACACAAAGAGCAAGAGGGCGAGGTGGACTCTCCCGGCAAGATTCTTGCCGGGGCGGCCTCTGCAGCCCCGGCAAGAGCCTTGCCGGGGCAACTTGCCCAACGCCATCAAAGCGCGCCACCCTTGAGCCCAAGGGTTCCAACACCCTCAACCACATTGGAACCAAGGTTCGGGAGGCACCTCCATGGTGACATGCAGATCTTTGTGAAGATCATAAGCACACAAGATCAGATGAGGACCAGAAGACGACGATCCTCGGCAAGATCCTTGCCGAGGAAATCCACGAGACCCCCGGCAAGATCCTTGCCGGGGACGACTGCCGGGAACGGCCGCGATGCCACGGCAAGACCCTTGCCGAGGACACCTGCGGGGCCACTGCCAGGCCCATGTCTGCCAAGACTCCACCGCCGTTCCCATACAGCTGCTAGCTCAACCAGCTGGGTAGACACCTGCGTGGCGACGCGCGGCCTCCAGGCCAACTTAGCAAGCACCTGTGTGGTGGCATGCAGATCTTCGTGAAAACTCTGCCACCGCACAAGCCCAACAGCCAGCCAATGTGTCACTACAATTCCTCATCAGCTCGGACGCGCGTCGGAGCCAGGCGAGGCGGCGACAGCTGGGACGGGGTTCCTTGCCGTCCCCGATAAAGCAAGAAGGGCACGTCGGCAGCGCATTAAATGCGTTTGTCCGACGGTGCCAGAGGATAGACTTAACCACTGTATGCCTTTCCACCTCCTGTGTGCCACTGTGGCGACCCCTTTTGACTATAAAAGGAGGCCCAAGGCGTACTGGAGAAGGATTCGGATCTTTTGGACTACGCACGCACCACAGCCAGTTCGAGAGCTCAAGAACACTCAAATATACACCAAAGCAGGAGTAGGGTATTACGCATCTTTGCGGCCCGAACCTGGGTAAACGTTCTTTGTGCTGACTACCAGACCCGCTCTTTGCACAACTCCGCGCCCGCCAACCATAGAAGGGATCCCAGCAATTCCATAGGTGTCGTTTCCACCGACATCTTTGGCGCGCCAGGTAGGGGGCGCAGTTGTGAAAATACGGTCTAGCAGTTAGTTTAGCAGTTCTTCATCTCCATGGCTCCCAAGAAGAAGACGATCACGGCGATCGGTTCATCGGGAGCCGAACGGCCCATACCGGTGCGGGCGAGTGGTGGGGCGGTCGCGGACGGAAGCCGAGGTGCGGCCCGCGAACACCCACAACGCTCTGGCAGTCAAAGCCTGGGGAGCGGCGTCGTTCGTGCGCGAGACGACGGGCCGCACGCTGCCAAATCCAAAGACGGAGATGGGCCCCTCGCAGGCGGCGCGGGGCCTTCCAAAGGCGGCACGGAGACTTCCAAGACGCCTACGCCGGTGCCCACGACGCGCTCTTCCCAGGTTGTGCGCGACGAGCAGCGTCACCACGCTGGTGACCCCGGGCGCCGCCGTGGGAAGAGTCCCATGCCTCATTCGCGGGATGTAGAAGGCCAGCATCCATGCGGAGGCGCTGGCGAAAATGGCGCGCAGCCGCAAGGCCGTGATAGAGCTCCTTCTAACGTGGTTAGAAGTCGGAGCGCGTCACGGTCTACGCAGCCTTCCCCGCCACCCACGCCAGCAGAAGCTCTGGCGCGCGTGCAGTTGCTCCTCGACTTTCCTCCTACAGCGGAAAAGCTCGACGAGTGGAGAGCCACCATCCGGAGCCTCGTCGGCGTTGCCAACAAAGATGTGCCGTGACCAGCGGGGCCCTCAGGCCGGCGCTCCGTCGAGCCACCGCATGCCAGTGGTGGAAGGACAGGAGGTGCCGCGGCCACGGTGCACTCTCCTCCCCCACGCCAGCCACCGCGGGTGTCGGTCCGTCGTGATGACGCTTATGATAACATTTCCATAGCATCGTCCGACCCACAGACCCACCGCGATCAGTGCCAAGTTCTTCGGGAGCGAGCCCATGAAGACGCTCGAACCACCATCGAGCGCCGGCGCGAAGCACGCCAACAGTCAGATAGGCGGGCGGGGCCTACTATGGACCACCCAACACCGGGAGGCTCTGGCGGCCTACCCTACGAGGTGGGTTGCCCAGCCTTTACTCGTGAGCTGCGGCAGTTACAGTGGCCCTCCCACCGCACATTCAAGCCCGACGTTGGCGAGAAGTACAACGGCAAGACCCACCCGTCGGAGTTCCTCAGCATCTACACCATCGCGATGCAAGCTGCTGGAGCTCGCGACGACAAGGTGCTTGCCAATTACTTCCCATTGGCACTTAAACCCAATGTCATGTCATGGTTGATGCACTTGCCTGCGGATTCCATTTCTTCTTGGTCGGATTTGTGTCATAGTTCGTTGGCGCCTTCACTGGAGGCCACCAAGCTCATGGCCAAGCAAGCGATTTGCATATCATCCCCTAGAAGGAAGGTGAAAACCTGCACAAGTACATACAAAGATTCAGCCGGGTGCAGTACAACATCCCAGATGTTCATCCCGCCGCCGTGATCAGCGCATTCCATCAGAATGTGCGCAACCGCAAGATGCATGAAGAGCTGGCGATGAACAAGGTCAAAGATGTGGCCGAACTTTATGTTCTGGCCGATAGGTGCGCCCGAGCTGAAGAGGGGAGGAAGTACCCCGGCGAGGATGCCGGTGCGGAAACCGACTCCACAGATGAAGACACAGCCGCCCCAACAAAGAAGGGCCGGCGCCGCAACAGGAAGCGCAAGGGCAAGACCGTGCTTGCCATCGAGGGATCCGAGGACACCGGCGCTGCCAAAAAGGCCAAAGCAGACGACCCCGGCAAGGGAGTTGCTGGGTGCGCCGCTTGCCGGGCCTTAGTGGCTTCCGACAAGCAGTACTGCAAGATCCACCGCACCAAGGGCCACGACCTCCAGAACTGCCGGCAAGTCGAGCTACTTGCTGAGAAGAAAAAAGCTGAGTATGAGAGGCGGGACAAGGAGAAGGGTCAGGATGGTGCCAAGGGATCCGACAAGAAGCGTGGCGGCCAAGGAGGTCGCCGCAGCAAAGATAACCAGCAAGAGAGGCCCGCTCGGGGCCGCGACAAGAAGCAAGAAGACGATGGTCATGACGAGGACGACGAGTCCGACGAGCATGAGTTCCAGAAGGCTACAGAGGCCATGTGCGTTGACGGTGGCGCCTCGCTGCACACCTCTCACCGCCAGCTCAAGCAGTGGGCGCGTGAGATCACAGCAGCGGAACCATCATTCGATGCTCAAAAGCCACTGAAGTGGTCCATCACGCCTATCATTTTTGACACCGAGGACCACCCCGATCGCACAACTGCGGTCGAGTGTTTGCCGTCGTTGGTTTCGCTAACAATACGCAACCTTAAGGTGACAAAAATGCTAGTTGACGGCGGGGCCGGTCTGAACTTGATCTCGCCTATTGTGATCAAAAGGCTGCAGATTCCTGATGGAGACCTCGAAGAGACGGGCACATTTCAAGGGGTCAACCCGGGAAGGAGTCAGCCGAAGGGTAAGGTCACGCTGCCCGTGACGTTTGGAGGCGAGTTGAACTATAGGACGGAGGGGATTGTTTTCGATGTAGCCGAGATCCCCTTGCCCTACAACAGGATCCTCGGCTGCCCAACACTAGCCAAGTTCATGTCGGCCTCACATTACGCCTAAAACGCGCTGAAGATGCCTAGGCCGATGACCATCATCACCATCCCCTCCGACAAGAAGGATGCGCTGATTTGCGCTGACCAACTCTACCGGGAGGCAGTTGCAGCGACTACCGCCAAGGCACTTGCTCCTGCCGCCGAAGCCCGGGGGGGGGGGGAATAAGACCGGTAAGGCCTCTCGCGCCCACTCCGGCAAGCGCACCTCTTCGGAGTGTAGTGCTCCCGTCGAGGACGTGCCATAGAGCTCCATCGGCAAGAGCAAGAAATCCAGAGCTGCACCACCAGAGACCAAGAAGGTGTCCGTCAAGGAGGATGGCACGGGAGGGGCTTTCACCATAAGCTCCACCCTCGACAGCAAATAGGAAGGCGCGCTCGTCACTTTCCCGCGGGCGAATGTCGATGTGTTTGCGTGGCAAGCATCCTACATCCCCGGTGTTCCCAGGGAGGTGATTGAGCACCATCTTGCTGTCTGTCCTCATGCGCGACCCGTCAAGCAGAAGGTCAGGAAGCAAGCTCTGGAACGGCAAAATTTCATCACAGAGGAAATCAGGAAGTTGGAAGCGGCAGGCTTGGTGAGAGGGTACTCCATCCGACGTGGTTGGCCAATCCGGTGGTGGTGCGCAAGGCAAATGGGAAGTGGAGACTGTGTATTGATTACACAGATATCAATAAGGCTTGTCCAAAGGACCCTTTCCTCTTACCGCGCATCGACCAGATTGTTGACTCCACGACCGGGTGTGACTTGTTATCATTCCTCGACGCTTACTCAGGATACCACCAGATCTTCATGACGAAAGAAGATGAAGAGAAGACAACATTCATCACCCCATGTGATATGTATTGTTTTTTACGAATGCCTTTCGGGTTGAAGAGTGCTGGCTCAACATTTGCAAGAGCAGTCTAAATTGGTTTTGAGCCCCAGCTACATAGAAATATGGAAGCTTATATGGATGACATAGTGGTCAAAACCAAGGACAGGGCAACACTCATACAAGATTTAGAAGAGACGTTTGCAAATTTGCGCAAGATCAACCTCAAGCTGAACCCTGAGAAGTGTGTCTTCGGTGTTCCGTCCGGCAAACTTCTCGGGTTCTTTGTGTCATAGCGTGGGATCGAGTCAAATCCAGACAAGATCAAGGCCATTGAGCAGATTGAGGCACCTAGGCGGATCAAGGATGTACGTCGGCTCGCTCGCTGCGTTGCCGCCATGAGCAGGTTCATCTCCAAGTCTGCTGAACGTGCCCTTCCCTTTTTCAAAATCTTGAAAAAGGCAGGCCCAATGGAATGGACCCCAGAGGCCGAGGCAGCCCTGCAGGATTTGAAGAAGTACCTCTCCTCTATGCCAATACTCACTACTAGGGAAAACCTTATACACAACATCTTAGCAGTAGCGCTGGACAAAATCGTGCGCTACTGCTACTTAGTAGCAGCGCGCGTAAATAAACCACGCTACTGCTATAACTTTAGCAGTAGCGCGTACTAGCAAAAAGCGCTGCTGCTATGTTTGAACTGGGCGCCCATGGCTAGCCCAACTTAGCAGTAGCGCGTATCCTCGCCCAGCGCTACTGCTATTCTCCTTAGCTGTAGCGCTTTTCTCGCACACGCGCTACTACTAACCCTACCTTATCCTCCCCACGCGGCCGACCCTCTCTCTCACTCGCTCTCCCTCTCAGTCACTCTCGCCCGCGCCGATACCCGTCGTCCGCCGCCGTCGTCCGCCGCCGCCGTCGTCCGTCCTCCACCGAGGTACTCCCTCCTCCTCCCACCGCGCCCTCCTCCCTCCTCCTCCAGCCGCCCCCTCCTCCCTCCTTCCTCCTCCGCCGGCAGCCCTCCTCCCACCGCGCCCTCCTCCCTCCTCCCTCCGCCTCCGCCCGCCCCCTCCTCCTCCGGCCGCCCCCTTCTCCCTCCTCCCTCCTCCGCCGACAGCACTCCTCCCACCGCCCCTCCCTCCTCCTCCTCCGGCCGGCCCCTCCCCCTCCTCCTCTGGACGCCCCTCCCCCTCCTCTCTCCTCCCTCCCTCCCTTGTCTCTGTTCTTGCAAATTGTAGGTAATTTAAATGTAGATTTTAGAATGTAGACATTGTAGAATGTAGGTTTTTTAATAGAATATTTTTTTGACTATTTTAGGTGTTTTGAATAAAATAGAAGTAAGAAAATTTAGGGTAGAACCAGGGTAGTAGAATTTTTAGCAAGTGTTTAATAGAAATAGTTTATTTAGTAAGTGATTAATATAACTAGTTTATTTATATTAAGTGATTAATAGAACTAGTTTATTTAGTAAGTGCTTAATAGAACTAGTTTATTTATAGTAAGTGCTTAATAGAACTAGTTTATTTAGTAAGTGTTTAAAATAATTAGTAAGTAAATTAATAAACTAGTTGAACTAGTTTAGTTTTAGTTGAACTAGTTTAGTAAGTAAATTAATAAACTAGTTGAACTAGTTGAATTAATAGAACTAATGTATTTTTAGTAAGAAAATTAATATAACTAGTTGAACTACTTTATTTTTAGAAAGAACTAGTTTTTTTCTATTTATAGTAAGTTTATATTTAGTAAGAACTAGTTGAATTAATAGAACTAGTTGAACATGTCAAATTTTTGTTATTTTTTATTTTAAGCAATTATTCGAGATGTATTAGTGATAACTTATAGGGTTTTTTCTTTTGCAGAAATCAAGGAGCCCCTCCATCATCCTCGCTGTCGTCCCCGTCACCGACCCCCTCCGACCTCGAGGTGAGACCAACCAAATCTCCATGTCAATATGAGTCCTATAAGATATATATGATGTAGATAAAAACATGTATATCCTGTATTGCTCAAATAGGATATGTGGTTGCCCAAGTGGCCGGTCATGTTCAGGTTACACCTCCGAGTAGCCTATGTTTTGCGAGAGTGTTGATTAATTTCCGTTTCGGCAAATTTCAGGCGCTCGATATGTCCTTTTTTAGCAAAGGTCATGCCGGATTTTTCCGTGAATTCTGGCATGACTTGTGCTAGAATATGTAGGAAATATCGAGTGGCCTGGATTTTCTCGAAAAATAATGATCTAATTTAGGTTTTTTAGTACATATATTTAATTGTACAAGTTTAATCTTTGAATTATGAACGTAGGAAATGTCGTACTCGGATGACGAAAGTCTCCCGGGGAGTGCAGCTGGTGCCACGACGATCGAGGTCTGTGCGACAGGTGCCCTCACCTGGACGATGATCGGCACTTCAGCATTAAGCTCGAGGAGACCTTCGACGTTGAAACGGTACGCAACGACGACAAGTGTTTTTTTTGTAATTAAGCACGACTTAAACTATTTCAACGTCTAATTTTCATCTTTTACAATTCGACTAGCTTATCCCATGCCATGCAAGATGCTATGTCTTGGAGAGGATGGGTTTTGAAGACCATGAAAATTTTGAAACAAAGAAAATACACCTAAGGACCCATCATGATATGGATTTTGAAGTAAATCTGTACAATTCTCAGAGCATAACCCATTTTGGTTGCCAAAATTGGGAAGCACTTTGCAAAATGTATGGTTTTATGAGGGTATGATTGTCACCATGGATCTTGGTGATCCTGATATCGAGCAAAACAATATGGACATTTGGGTCCTTGTTGATACGCTTCCGATTCTACCGCTATGTGAGTTTCTCAAACATAGTTATTAACTAATTTATATTGTTTATTTCAAAATAGTTGACAGCTTATTTCCATTGACAGCTTATTTTCATTCTTCAAAGAATGTGCGGAAGATGGTAGACAAAACCCACTACACCGATGGCTCCGAATTAACTTATAAGGAGAAAAATCATCTGATCGCATTTTGTACTTTCTTTGAGAATTACAATACCTATTATCGAACTCCTAAAAATTATGGTGAATACGTACCACTAGTGCACGTGTTGAACCACGATAACTTCTATGGAGATACCCTGGTAAGATTTTTTACTATTACGACATCCGTGCATCTTTTGCATACTTCTAAAACTAGTACATCATTGCTAACTACGAAGTTATTACTATGTTTTTCAACAGAAAATCCCGATGGATTGTGCGCCTCATCTGATGTTTTACAATGGTCGCCTTGAAGTTCTGAACATACAGCCAGGTCATCCTACGGATCTCACCTGTGCATATCGGATTTTTGAAACCGGTGAACACATGCTAATGAAATAGTGGAAAAAAATGTTTGGACATTCGTAAGGAGGTTCTTGGAAGCAACATTAAGCAAAAGGCAAGAATTGGAGATAGGATAATCTGCATTCTCCATAATGGAGAGCCAGGGGCTATCTTGTTTTTTGCTATTTTACCTTAGAGAATATAGTAGGTCCTAAGAGAATGTAATAGGTCCTATGAGGTACAATATGTTTATTATGTGGTACAATGTGTTAGAGTTGATGATGAGGAGTAGTTGTGATTATGACTAGTGACCAACTTGCTATGTGATATCTCATCGATGAAAACGATGATCATGAGGAGGTGTTATATGACAATGATGTACTACGAAGTTATTACTATGTCCATCCACTTGAAACTAGTCCACGGTTCTTTCACCCAATGATGTAATAACTCATTATGATGTAAAAACAATCTCTAAATTGCTGCTGTATGAAAACTTGTATAGAGGTGTATGAATACAACATGAAATAAAAAAGAAATAAAATACGGAATAATAGTAGTAGCGCGGGCTGGGAGAAGCGCTACTAGTAATTACCAGTAGCGCCCCGTTGAGAAAGCGCTACTACTAAGTCGGTGTAGCAGTAGCATTGGTTAACCAACGCTACTGCTAACCTTTAGCTGTAGCGCCGTGCCAGTAGCGCTCCTGCCCGCGCTACTGATAGGCCTAAAACCCGCGCTGCTGCTAGGCTTTTCCCTAGTTGTGACTGGTTGCGCCTAGACCACGAGAACCGTTGCTGCTATATCTACCGGCAACGAACCAAGTGGCCAGCGCCGCGCTAGTGGCACAGAGGGAGGTCAACGAAGAGGAAGTGGCAACGACAGGGCTGGCGGATGGCAAACCAGAGCTCCCCCCGGCAGGGCCTGCTACCGGTAAGGCAAGGCCCCCGGCAGAGTCTGACGCTGGCGAAGCAGAAGTGACGCAACCAAATGAAATAGTGCAGAAGAAGAAGACGATGCAGCACCCGGTTTACTTTGTCAGCTCCCTCTTGCAGGGGGCTAGGTCAAGGTACTCCGGTGTGCAGACATTGCTCTTCGGCCTCCTTATGGCCTCGAGGAAGCTGCGTCATTACTTCCAAGCACACGAAATCACCGTCGTCACCCGCTTCCCGTTGCAAAGGATATTGCATAACCCAGACGCAACCGGGAGGATTGTTGTAACACCCCGGATGTTACTTTCCATTATCGTAACTCCAACTCTTGCCATTTTTGGCTATGTGATATGTTATTTCCTTCGTGGTTGGGTTTTGTCTTTTGTTTTGCATTTTGTTCATGTCATGCATCTCATCTCATAGCATCATGCGCATTGCATCTGCATGTTTTCATAAAGCTTGCATCCGCTCGTAGTTGCCGCTCCTCGCTTCCCTCCGTTGTGTTCGTTGACCCTTTCGAGACCAACCGTGTTTTCGGTTCCCTCTTGTCAAACCACCTAACCTCTCGCAGACCCCCTCGCTTGCTCGTACGAAACCTCCCCGAACTCGATCCGGGCGGTCGTGACCAGTGCGTTCGGATCATCTCCTCATCGTTTTCTCCACCCAACCAACCACCGCACCACCGCCCCGCTCCTCCCGCTGCTCGAACCCTCCAGCTGAGCGCCTCCTCCTCACCTTGTCTTCCTCAGGCCAGCTGTGACGCCCCTGATTTGACCGTACACTAATCATGCACGCAAATGTGTACGATCAAGATCAGGGACTCACGGGAAGATATCACAACACAACTCTAAAACATAAATAAGTCATACATGCATCATAATACAAGCTAGGGGCCTCGAGGGCTCGAATACAAGTGCTCGATCACAGACGAGTCAGCGGAAGCAACAATATCTGAGTACAGACATAAGTTAAATAAGTTTGCCTTAAGAAGGCTGGCACAAACTGGGATACAGATCGAACGAGGCGCAGGCCTCCTGCCTGGGATCCTCCTAACTACTCCTGGTCATCGTCAGCGGACTGCACGTAGTAGTAGGCACCTCCAGTGTCGTAGGAGTCGTCGTCGACGGTGGCGTCTGGCTCCTAGACTGCAGCATCTGGTTGCGACAACCAGGTAGAAAGGAAAGGGGGAAAAGAGGGAGAGAAGCAACCGTGAGTACTCATCCAAAGTACTCGCAAGCAAGGAACTACACTACATATGCATGGGTATATATGTAAAGGGCCATATCAGTGGACTGAACTGCAGAATGCCAGAATAAGAGGGGGATAGCTAATCCTGTCGAAGACTACGCTTCTGGCCACCTCCATCTTGCAGCATGTAGAAGAGAGTAGATGGTAAGTTCACCAAGTAGCATCGCATAGCATAATCCTACCCGTCGATCCCCTCCTCGTCGCCCTGTTAGAGAGCGATCACCGGGTTATATCTGGCACTTGGAAATGTGTATTATTAAGTATCCAGTTCTAGTTGTCATAAGGTCAAGGTACAACTCCGGGTCATCCTTTTACCGAGGGACACGGCTATTCGAATAGATAAACTTCCCTGCAGGGGTGCACCACATAACCCAACATGCTCGATCCCATTTGGCCGGACACACTTTTCTGGGTCATGCCCGGCCTCGTAAGATCAACACGTTGCAGCCCCACCTAGGCACAACAGAGAGGTCAACACGCTGGTCTAAATCCTATGCGCGCAGGGGTCTGGGCCCATCGCCCATTGCACACCTGCACGTTGCGTACGCGGCCGGAAGCAGACCTAGCCTAGTGGCGTTCCAGTCCAATCCGGCGCGCGCCACTCAGTCGCTGACGTCACGAAGGCTTCGGCTGATACCACGACGCCGGGATACCCATAACTACTCCCGCGTAGATGGTTAGTGCGTATAGACCAAATGGCCAGACTCAGATCAAATACCCAGAACTCGTTAAGCGTGTTATTTGAAGTAACCGCGAACGCCGACCAGGGCCAGGCCCACCTCTCTCCTGGGTGGTCTCAACCTGCCCTGTCGCTCCGCCATAAAGTAACAGTCGGGGGCCGTCGGGAACCCAGGCCCACCTCTACCGGGATGGAGCCACCTGTCCTTTCAGCCCCCTCATCAGAATCACTTGCGGGTACTCAACGAGCCGACCCGACTTTAGTCACCACATGTGTCATGTATAATTGTATATAGTATATGCCCGTGATCACCTCCCGAAGTGATCACGGCCCAGTAGTATAGCATGGCAGACGGACAAGAGTGTAGGGCCACTGATGGAACACTAGCATCCTATACTAAGCAGTAGGATAGCAGGTAAGGGTAACAACTGTAGCAACAAGGATAGGCTATGCATCAGTATAGGATTAACCGAAAGCAATAACATGCTACACTACTCTAATGCAAGCAGTACAGAGAAGAATAGGCGATATCTAGTGATCAAGGGGGGGGGGCTTGCCTGATTGCTCTGGCAAGAAGGACGTGTCGTCAACACCGTAGTCGAACTGGGGGTCGCCGGCAGTCTCAGGGTCTATCGGAAAGAAGTAACGGAGGGGGAACACAATAAATAATAGAGCAATCAAAGTATCACAAAGCGTAACATGGCAACGCGCGGTGCTAGAGATGACCTAACATAGTAGGAGGTGTTACGGGCGAAGGGGGGAAACATCCGGGAAAGTATCCCCAGTGTTTTGTGTTTTCGGACAGATGAACCGGAGGTGAAATGTTGCAGGTTCACTATGCTAGGGAAGCGTGCGGACGAACGGACTGTGTATTCGGATTCGTCTCGTCGTTCTGAGCAACTTTCATGTACAAAGTTTTTCCATCCGAGCTACGATTTATTTTATATTAATTTTTAAAGATTTAAATCATTTTTAGAATTTAATAAATTAGTTTAATTCGAAGTTTAATTAATGCAGCAACATGACGTCAGCAGTCCACGTTGACCGTTGACCTGGTCAACCTGACAGGTGGGTCCCACCTGTCAGGGGCTGTTAGCTAATTAACAGTAGTTAATTAGGTTAATTAATCTTAATTAGTTGATATTAACAGGATTAATTAAGTTAATTAATTATCTTAATTATTTATTTTTATTTATTATTTATTAATTATTTTTATTATTTATTTATTTACTGTTATTAATTATTTTCTTTTAAAATGTTCTGGGCCGTGGGGCCCCCAGGTCAGTGGCACAGGGGCTTTGCGGGTCGGGCGTGCTAGCGGGCGGGCCGTGGGCGCCCGATGGGCGCGAGCGCCAGGCGCGGCTTCACCAGAGCGGGAGCGCCGGCGAGCAGGGTGGCTGCGACGCGGGTGGAGTGCGGCGAGGGAGGCCGGGCGAGCGGTGGCCGGAGTAGCCAGGTCACGCGCGGGTGGGGGGTGGTGAAGTGGGACGAGGCCACCGGCGGGCGGCCGCGGCTCGACAGCGCCGGCGCGGGGTGGTGAGCGGAACGGGACGCGGGGAAGCAGTGGGGTTGCGGCGGCTGCGCCGGGGTGGCGTGGGTGAGGCACAGGCGAGCGTGGCCGGAGCGCGAGCTCCGTCGCTCGGCCACGGCGATCGGCAGAGGGAAGGGAAGGAGGAGGTCGAGGCTCACGGGGAGGTTGCAGGGCACGGGCAGTGGGGGTCGAGGAGGAGACGGAGTCGGCGCGTCGGCGGCGGGGAGGCAGTCCGGCAGGGACGGTTTGGCGAGGTGGCCGCGGCGGCAGCCGGCGGGGTCGAGCCCCCAAGCCCCGATCCGATCCAGATGAGGGAGGAGCGAGGCGTGCGACGGGGCGGCGCCGGCGACGCCGTCAGGTGAACGAGGACGAGGGCGGGGCCGGCGAGGGGGGCCCCGGCGTAGTGGCCGCGGGGATCGACAGCGGCGTCGGGTCGATGGGATCGGGGGGTTTGCCCCGATCCAGATCGGGCAGAGGAGGGAGAGAGAGGAGTGCGAGGGGGGGAATGGGGATCGGGCTAGGGTTTCGGGGGGGGGGATATGGAGAGGGAGTGGGCCGGCCAGTTGGTTGGGCCAGGCCTGCTGGGCCGGAGCCCGGGGGTTCTTTTTTTTGTTAGTTATTTTTCTGTTTTGTTTCTTTCTTTTTATTTATCTTTCTTTTACTGTTTTACTTTTAGTTTTCTTTTATTTTAGTTTTATAAAAATTATCACTAGCACTTAAATTAATACTTTTAAATATACTATTGCCACATTAATCCTCAACCCAAATTAAAATAGTTTAATATTTTATAAAATTCAAAAGGCATTTATCTTAACATTTAAACCTCTATTTTAATTATTTTGAACACTTAAACATTTTATTAAATTTAGGTTTCTCCACCATTATTATCTATGCAATATTTGGTTCACTCCGAACATTTTAGTTTTAATATTTGAAAACTTTTATTGTTTGCTTGATTTTGAATCAGAATTTGAATCGGTTTCAAACTAACGCGAGATTAGTAACAGAAATCGAGGTGACGTGGCATCATTAACGTGGGATTACTGTAGCCTAATTACCCGGGCGTCACACCAGCCACCAGCAGCAGCTTCAGGCCAGCCCCGCCGCCAAGTCCCTCACGCGATCCCCTGCCTCGTCCTTGCGCTGCCTCCAGGAACCAACCGAGGAAAGAGCCTCGCGCTCGTGTGCGAGCACGCACATGAGCTTCTCCGCCCGTGCCTCGATCCCGCTGCCTCTCCCTCAATCGGACGTCGGCGCCTGCGACCAGCACCCCCAGGCCGGCCTCGCCTCCCTTCTCCTCCTGTCCCCTTCCTCCCTTGGTTCCTCTTCTCTTTCTCACTCTAGTATCTCCCACCCTCTCTGTTCTTCGCAGGAGTATGCCATGGAGGCTGCAAGGAGCTCCAGCCCGCCGGCCACCATCTTTAGTCAGATCCGCCTGGTCCCGGCCATCTTCGTCGACCGCCGGCCATCCCTGCCCGCCTTGCGCGTCGCTGTCGTCGCCTTCGTACCGCAGCCCAAGCCCTGCTCCGCGCCGCGCTGCCTCCTTCTGTCGGGAGCAGACAGAGGAAGCTGCCCCTGCCCGTTGACTTCCCACGCCGGCATGTGCGCAAGGGCTGCAAGGCTAGGGGCGCCCAGCTCCTTCCGCTTACCCAGCCAACCAAGGGCCAGCATCGCCATGGCCGCCGGCCTTTGTTTTCCCGCTGTGAGCAACTTCCTCCATAACCGAAGCTTCGATCTTTTCCTAGATCCGTTCTAGCATGTAGAGGTTATTTAGAGTTGCCACTATGTTCCACCGCAAGCATATCAGCTAGCACAGTGGCTAGAGCAGCCTCTATCCATTCGAGGGGTCTGGGGTGCGAGTCCCAGCCGCCCCCATTTTTGCTTAGTTTTCCTGTTATTTTGCACTCCCACATCTGCTTCGGGCCAGATCTGCTGCTGGGCTTGCACAGTGCGTTGCATTCGGCCCGTTGCTATTTTTTTGGCGTGCTGCGAATTTCATATTATCCAGTGACTGCCTGTTTTGCAGAAAACTCCCTGTTGTTCATGCATATAATAACTCCAGAACCATGCATCATATGTAAATAACTTTATATGTAAATGGGGTAGAAAAATGCCTAGTTTAACATGGTGTACTTTATTTTGCTGTTTAACAACATTAAAATTATGTTTAGGGCAGAATAGTAGCAAATTCGAAATATGCATGTGAGGATTTTCCGGAATTGTTGTTTGTTGTTTCCGGCCTCATTTAAACTTGCCTAGATAGGTAGCTTTGTTATGCTTCACCCCTTGCCATGTTTTACAACATTTAATATTGTTGGGTACATAATCGAGAGAGAACTAAATAACTCAATGTGCTGTTTCGTCAATATGCAACTCGTTGCATATTGAGCTCCACTTAATTTGTAGTATTGTTTTTGCACTTTGCCATGCCATGCACCTTTAAACCGGACATGCATCATCCTTGGTTGTGCATCATGCCATGTTTATGCTTGTGTGTTTACCATGTTGTTTGCTTCTTTCCGATTGTGCTTCTCCTTGATAGTTTCGGTTACATTGCGTTTGTGAGGATTCGTTCGACTACATTGGTTCGTCTACTTCATGGACTCGTTCTTCTTCCTAGCAGGATTTCAGGCAAGATGACCATACCCTCGAAATCAATTCTATATTTGCTTGCTAGTTGTCCGTTCTATTGCTATGCCGCGCTACCTACCACTTGCTATATCATGCCTCTCATATTGCCATGTCAAGCCTCTAACCATCCTTCCCTAGCAAACCGTTGTTTGGCTATGTTACCGCTTTTGCTCAGCCCCTCTTATAGCGTTGTTAGTTGCAGGTGAAGTTGAAGATTGCTCCATGTTGGAACATGTTTATGTTGGGATATCACAATATCTCTTATTTAATTAATGCATCTATATACTTCGTAAAGGGTGGAAGGCTCGGCCTTATGCCTGGTGTTTTGTTCCACTCTTGCCTCCCTAGTTTCCGTCATACCGGTGTTATGTTCCTTGATTTTGCGTTCCTTACGCGGTTGGGTGTTATGGGAACCCCTTGACAGTTCGCCTTGAATAAAACTCCTCCACCAAGGCCCAACATTGGTTTTACCATTTGCCTAACAACCTATTACCTTTCCCTTGGGAGTAATTAACCCGAGGGTCATCTTTATTTTAGCCCCCCCAGGCCAATGCTTTTCTAAGTGTTGGTCCGAACTAGAGCACCGTGCGGGACCGTCCCTTGGCAACTTGGGTTATGTTGGTCCTGTATGCTTAGCTCATCCGGTTGTGGCCTGAGACGAGATACGCGCGGCTACTATCAGGGTGTCGGCACGTCGGGAGGTCTTGCTGGTCTTGTTTTACCATTGTCAAAATGTCTTGTAAACCGGGATTTCGAGACTGATCGGGTCTTCCCGGGTGAAGGAATATCCTTCGTTGGCCGTGAGAGCTTATAATGGGCTAAGTTGGGACACCCCTACAGGGTATAAAGTTTCGAGAGCCGTGCCCGCTGTTATGTGGCAGATGGGAATTTGTTAATGTCCGGTTGTAGAGAATTTGACACTTGACTTAATTAAAATACATCAACCGCGTGTGTAGCCATGATGGTCTCTTCTCGGCGGAGTCCGGGAAGTGAACACGGTTCTTGTGTTATGGTTGTGCGTAAGTAGTTTCAGGATCACTTCTTGATCACTTCTAGCTTCACGCCCGTTGCGTTGCTTCTCTTCTCGCTCTTATTTGCGTATGTTAGCCACCATATTTGCTTAGTGCTTGCTGCAGCTCCACCTCATTACCCCATCCTTCCTATAAGCTTAAATAGTCTTGATCTCGCGGGTGTGAGATTGCTGAGTCCTGGTGACTCATAGATTCTACCAAAACAGTTGCAGGTGCCGACGATATCAGTGCAGGTGACGCAACCGGGCTCAAGTGGGAGTTCGACGAGGAACTTGGTCGTTACTATGTTTCGTTTCCTGATGATCAGTAGTGGAGCCCAGTTGGGACGATTGGGGATCTAGCATTTGGGGTTGTCTTCTTTTATTTCGGTTCCGTACTCGGACCTTGATTGTACTCTGAATGATGTATGTTTAATTTATGTATTGTGTGAAGTGGCGATTGTAAGCCAACTCTTTATCCCATTCTTGTTCATTACATGGGATTGTGTGAAGATGACCCTTCTTGCGACAAAACCACCATGCGGTTATGCCTCCAAGTCTTGCCTCGACATGTGGGAGATATAGCCGCATCGTGGGCGTTACAAGTTGGTAATCAGAACCATCCCCGACTTAGGAGCCCCCTGCTTGATCGAATCGCTGGCGTTGTTGAGTCTTGAAAAAAATGTTTTGAGTCTTAGGATTATATATATCAGAGAGTAGGATTCTTTTACTCCTCAGTCCCTTCGTCGCTCTGGTGAGGCCCCCTGACGTAGAAATTTTGACTCTCCTCTCCTCAAATTTCACTAATTTTTTTAGGATCACGCGGGTATCTTGGAATCGTTCCGATGTTTTGTGACGAGAACATTGTTCTTGGTGCCTCCTGACATTTAGAGGTTGTTGCAGTGTCCCGGGGAGTTGAGCTCCGAGGTGTTGTCGTCACAATTTTATCGTTGCAGTTCTGGAATACCTGAGTTTTTTCGCCGACATCGAAAATCTCTTTTATGCAGTTGTTGGTGAGATTACTTTGACGCCACCCAGTACTGGGGCGGGAGTTCGGGAGTATTGCCATAACTCGTATAATGGATGCTTTCGAAGGTTGAGGTACACGATTTTCGGAGTTTTCTTGGTTATGTGTTGACGGGTGGATACAGCTGGATCTAGGGATTGTTAGTTTGGGTGAGATATATTGCGTCCCGTGTATCCCCAAAACCTGATTGCATAACCAGAAAGTTTCGGGAGTTTATAAGTGGGAATTCAAGTAGCTCCTAGAATATCTTTTCGATGGATGTATGATTTGAGATTGGGGTCCAACGTCTAGTGGTTCGCTTTTCACGGTCGATTTACAGTGGTCGCGAGATGTCTTAAAGAATCCTTGGCTATGCCGATTCGGGGACGTCTTGTTTGTCATTCGTGACGTCCGCTGTACGTCGTGCCCGTGGGGCCTCATCACGAACACTTTGGGCGAAATCTCTATCATATGTTTGTTTCCGGCTTATTCTGCGAGCCAATCCTTTGTTTTGTTTTAAGTTGTGGTATTCGAGTTGCTTCATTGTCAGGTGTTGATTCCTTAACTTTCCTAAGCGGTGTTCTCATACTTCTATGTGAATACCAATCCTTCTTGATCATCGAGATTGTCATGCCAATTCTTTTCCAACCGACGTGCTCTTTTTCAAGTGGATCCGATCATTTCAACATTCGCGTGATCAATTCTAAGTTTTCTCAATGGTGTTTGTTTCATCCATCCCAAGTTGCCTTTGTTTTTCCCGCCCTCCCACCCTTTTCCTTCAGGGACTCCTATTTCTTAATCAAGTATCATTTTATTGATGGGAAGTCTCTCCATTCTTTTCCGTCAATGTTCTTATCCGGTGATTCTCAGGAAGATACTAACGAAGCTTCAAGTGTATCATTCTTCATTCTCGTATTCTTTTCCGGTGGATTCAATCCAAGTTGCAGGTGTTGATCTTATCCCCTTCCCCGTTTCAAGTGCTTTCGTATGATGGTGTATCTCTTAATCTTTCACCTCTCGCTATTCATTTGTTCCGGAGTGTTGAAGATATCTCAGGAGATTCGTGTTTTCATTCAAGATCCATTCAAGCTATTTCGAGGTTGTTATCTCATTCAAGCCATTTAATTCAACCGGTGCAATCTCTCTTTTAAATTGTTCAATGGTGTATCTTTTGAGTGGGCCCTAACCCACAGGTCTTTTCCCAGGATCTTACCTGACTCTTCTATTTTTCCGGAGTTATTCTCAAATGCATTTCAAAGTTTGACGTAAGAATGAATTACCATCAGTCAAATGTCTTTCTAAAAGATCTTTCAAATTCTTTTCATCGTTGGTCCAACCTTTATATTTCTCATCCCGGAGTATCTCAACAATTCATGGTGGTGTTTCTCGTCGTCATTCTCGGATCACCGAAGAAGAGTTCCTCTTAAATCCTTACCCGTTCTTCCAAAGATTCATGGTTCTAGCTTGATGCCATCCTCTCAAGTATCTTCGTTCATTTTTTTAATTCTTCCCGGCGTTTCTTTATCTTTTCTTCGTTCATTTTCAATTCTTACAGCGGTTTGTTCAAGATTCCTCTTCCTATGTTCTCATATTAATTTATTCATTGTTTTCAATCCTACCGGTGGTTCGTTGAAGACCTTCTCAAGTTTGCGCTATATCTCTCTCAATCCTTTCTACGAGAATAAGTAGTATGCCAAATCCGTTGCTTGTCATCAATTAGGATATGCATAACATAATTCTTATTCTTGTTTCATCCAAGTGATTAATTCCTTCTTCCGGAGTTCGTAATGGTATCAATTTCTCAGTTCTAAGTTGTTCATCTCTTCTTTCCGGAGTTTGTTCATCATATCACATTCTCGGTTCGAGATCCTTCATTTTTTTCTTTTCCGGAGTTCCAAGTTTTCTGCATTATCTCGTCGCGAAGCTCCATCTATATCATCGCAAGGCTTCACCTTGTGTTCTCAACTTCTCTTCCTTTTATCATCCTTTTATTACCGGAGTTCTTCATCGAGGCTCTACATGGTGGTTCATCAAGGATTCTTTTCATTCTTCAATTTCTCTTCAAGATTTCTCTCGAAGTTATGATCTGCCAAGCTATACTCAAAAATAAACATGGTGCTTAACACATGTTTTGTTTTGGGGAGTTCAAGTATTCTTCATCTTGCATTCCAAAGTGCAATTCTCCTACCTTATCTTTTGAGATGGTGTTATGTCATTGGTGATAATTTCCCTTCGCGTTTCATGATTCACAAGTTTTCAAGAGTGAGATATTTAAATCCATCATTTTCTCTTCGCTACAGAGATCTTTTCAACCAATTAATCTCCTTGTTGGAGTTATCTTGGGTTATATTTCACATAAAGCCTTCCATTGGGAATGTTGCTAATTGTGGTGCTTATCAATGATCCAAGTTTTCTCCTATCCTCTCGATGAAAGAAGTTTTCATCCCTTCGTTGATCTCAACCTATCATTATTTTGTTAGTGGCAGAATTTCACCTCAAGTTTTGAGATGTTTTCCATAAGCCCACAACAAGCTTGTGCTTTCGTTGTTGGTTTTCCAACAACTCCGTTATAACCTTCTTGGAAGGGTGCTTTCCAAGTTCTTTTGTGGTAGAAGTTGGCATTTTCTTCTCCATTCTGTTATTCCAATGATCTATCTTCTATTCTTTCTTCCGGAGGCATTGTGATGTTGCTCTCTTCACTCATCATCTCGAATTTAACCGGAGTGTTGTGTCATCTCTTCCGGAGGCATTGTGACGATCGGGGATCTAGCATTTGGGGTTGTCTTCTTTTATTTCGGTCCCGTACTCGGACCTTGATTGTACTCTGAATGATGTATGTTTAATTTATGTATTGTGGGAAGTGGCGGTTGTAAGCCAACTCTTTATCCCATTCTTGTTCATTACATGGGATTGTGTGAAGATGACCCTTCTTGCGACAAAACCACCATGCGGTTATGCCTCCAAGTCGTGCCTCGACACATGGGAGATATAGCCGCATCGTGGGCGTTACAATTGTGGAATGGGCTTTGGAACTGTCGAGCTTTGGTTTGAAGTTTGAAAGCACTTCGACAATTCAGAGTAGGGTCTTGGCGGAGTTCATTGCGGAATGGACCTCAACGCCCGACGAAGAGATTCAGGAGACCGCTCTCCCCGACAAGGAAACAAGTCGCGACTAGATTATGTACTTTGATGGGGCTTTCTCGCTGCAAGGCGCCGGTGCTGGTGTGCTGCTTGTCGCACCCATCGGAGAGCACCTCAAGTATGTAGTCCAGATGCACTTTCCCAGGGAGATGTCAACAAACAACACCGCTGAATACGAGGGGTTGCTTGCCGGTCTCAGGATCGCGGCAGACCTCGGAATCAAGAAGATCATCGTCAGGGGTGATTCACAGCTTGTCGTCAAGCAAGTTAACAAAGATTATCAAAGCCCATTGATGGAGGCCTACGTAGATGAAGTGAGGAAGCTGGAAGAGCGTTTTGACGGTATACAAGCGGAGCACGTTCCCCGAGTGGAGAACGGCATCGCCGACTACTTGTCGAAACGCGCTGCCTTCAAATTGCCTGTGGAACCAGGTACTTTTGTGCTTCGATTAACTCAACCATCCGTTGAACCATCGGCATGCCAGAACAAGCGGAGGAAATCAGGCCCCGGCAAGTACTTTCCCGCCGAGCTCCCAGGAGCCGCCGGCAAAGATGTTGCCGTGGACACTAAGCCTGCCATGGGGCAGCAGACTCCGGCAGGGCGTCAAGCCCTGGCCGTAGAGACAGCCGCTCCCATGGCAGAGGAAATGCCTTTGGTCCTTGCCGTCGAGCCCCAGGCTCTGGCATGGGCACAACATACCGTCCGATTCCTCCAAACAGGGGAACTCCCTGAGGAGCAGGAAGAAGCGGAGAAAGTAGCCCGTCAGTCTGCCATGTATCAGTTCGTCGACGATGTTCTGTACAGAAAAAGACCAAACGGTGTGAAATTGAAGTGCATTCCCCGGGAGGAAGGACTGGAGCTATTGGCAGAGATACACGGAGGCATATGTGGCTCCCACATAGGGTCGAGGGCCCTTGCCGGCAAGGCATTCCGCAAGGTTTCTTCTGGCCCACAACCCTCCAGGATGCAACTACACTAGTAACCAAGTGTGAAGCGTGCCAGTTCCATTCGAAGAAACTTCATCAACCAGCTCAAGCTCTCCAAACAACCCCTCTTTCCTAGCCATTCTCGGTCTGGGGGCTCGACATACTCGGCCCCTTTCCCCGTGCTGTCGGGGGCTTTGAGTGCTTGTACGTCGCAATCGACAAGTTCACAAAGTGGCCGGAGGTGGAGGCAGTGAGAAAGGTGACAGCACAGTCGGCCGTCAAATTCTTCAAGGGACTAGTCTGCCGTTTGGTGTGCCAAATAGAGTCATCACCGACAACAGCACACAGTTCACAAGCCGCGCCTTCATGTAGTACATCCAGGACCTCGACAGCAAGGTCTGTTTTGCTTCTGTTGCACACCCACGAAGCAACGGCCAGGCTGAGAGGGCGAATGCTGAAGTATTGCGAGGCCTTCGGACAAGAACTTTTGACAGGCTACACAAGTGCGGACGTCGCTGGATTGATGAATTGCCAGCGGTTCTTTGGTCAATCCGAATGACACCAAATCGAGCCACCGGCCAGACACCTTTCTCCCTCGTTTACGGGGCAGAAGCAGTTCTCCCCACGGAACTCATGTACGGGTCACCTAGAGTGCTCGCTTATGATGAGCTTGAGAAAGAGCAGTTGCGGCAAGATGATGCAACGCTCCTTGAGGAAGATCGTCTTTGGGCGGCTGTGCGAACAGCACGCTACCAGCAAGCCTTGCGCCGCTATCATAGCCACAAGGTTCATGCCTGAATCTTTGAGGAATGCGACCTTGTTCTTCGGCATGTTCAGTCGGCCAAGAATTTCAACAAGTTGACGCCAAAGTGGGAAGGCCCTTATCGGGTAATACGAGTCACCAGGCCCGACACAGTCTGCTACCTCTTGAGCACTATGTTGGTTTTTCCTTGAAGAGGAAAGGGTGATGCAGTAAAGTAGCGTAAGTATTTCCCCCAGTTTTTGAGAACCAAGGTATCAATCCAGTAGGAGACTACGCTCGAGTCCCACACACCTACACAAACAAATAAGAACCTCGCAACCAACGCGATAAAGGGGTTGTCAATCCCTTCACGGTCACTTACGAGAGTGAGATCTGATAGAGATGATAAGATAATATTTTTGGTATTTTTATGATAAAGACTAAAAGTAAAGAAAGCAAAATAAACGGTAATAGAAATAACTTGTTGACAGGAGATTAATATGATGGAAAATAGACCCGGGGGCCATTGGTTTCACTAGTGGCTTCTCTCAAGATAGCATAAGTATTACGGTGGGTAAACGAATTACTGTCGAGCAATTGATAGAATGAGCATAGTTATGAGAATATCTAGGTATGATCATGTATATAGGCATCACGTCCGTGACAAGTAGACCGAAACGATTCTGCATCTACTACTATTACTCCACACATCGACCGCTATCTAGCATGCATCTAGAGTATTAAGTTCATAAGAACAGAGTAACGCTTTAAGCAAGATGACATGATGTAGAGGGATAAACTCATGAAATATGATATAAACCCCATCTTTTATCCTCGATGGCAACAATACAATACGTGCCTTGCTGCCCCTGCTGTCACTGGGAAAGGACACCGCAAGATTGAACCCAAAGCTAAGCACTTCTCCCATTGCAAGAAAGATAATTCTAGTAGGCCAAACCAGACTGATAATTCGAAGAGACTTGCAAAGATAACCAATCATACATAAAAGAATTCAGAGAAGATTCAAATATTGTTCATAGATAATCTTGATCATAAACCCACAATTCATCGGATCTCGACAAACACACCACAAAAAGAAGAGTTACATCAAATTGATCTCCAAGAGAATCGAGGAGAACTTTGTATTGAGATCCAAAGAGAGAGAAGAAGCCATCTAGCTAATAACTATGGACCCGAAGGTCTGAGGTAAACTACTCACACATCATCGGAGAGACTATGGTGTTGATGTAGAAGCCCTCCATGATCAATGCCCCCTCTGTCAGGACGCCGGAAAAGGCCCCAAGATGGGATCTCACGGGTACAGAAGTTTGCGGTGGTGGAATTAGGTTTTCGTGGTCGCTTCTGATGGTTTGGGGGTACGTAGGTATATATAGGAGGAAGAAGTAGGTCGGTGGAGCCACGAGGGGCCCAAGGCGCGCCCCCTGCCTCGTGGCCTCCTCGGTGATTTCTTGATGTCCACTCCAAGTCCTCTGGATCACGTTTGTTCCGAAAACCACGTTCCCGAAGGTTTCATTCCGTTTGGACTCCGTTTGATATTCTTTTTCTGCGAAACACTGAAATAGGCAAAAAAACAACAATTTGGGCTGGGCCTCCGGTTAATAGGTTAGTCCCAAAAATAATATAAAAGTATATAATAAAGCCCATTAAACATCCAAAACATAATATATAATAGCATGGAGCAATCAAAAATTATAGATACGTTGGAGACGTATCAAGCATCCCCAAGCTTAATTCCTGCTCGTCCTCGAGTAGGTAAATGATAAAAACAGAATTTTTGATGTGGAATGCTACCTAACATATTCCTTAATGTAATTCTCTTATTTGTGGTATGAATATTCAGATCCAAAAGATTCAATATAAAAGTTTAGTATTGACATAAAAATAATAATACTTCAAGCATACTAACTAAGCAATCATGTCTTCTCAAAATAACATGGCCAAAGAAAGTTATCCCTACAAAATCATATAGTCTGGCTATGCTCTATCTTCATCACACAAAGTATTTAATTATGCACAACCCCGATGACAAGCCAAGCAATTGTTTCATACTTTTGATGTTCTCAAACTTTTTCAATCTTCACGCAATACATGAGCGTGAGCCATGGACATAGCACTATATGTGGAATAGAATGGTGGTTGTGGAGAAGACAAAAAAAGAAGAAGATAGTCTCACATCAACTAGGCGTATCAACGTGCTATGGAGATGCCAATCAATAGATATCAATGTGAGTGAGTAGGGATTGCATGCAACGGATGCACTAGAGCTATAAGTGTATGAAAGCTCAACAAAAGAAACTAAGTGGGTGTGCATCCAACTCGCTTGCTCACGAAGACCTAGGGCATTTTGAGGAAGCCCATCATTGGAATATACAAGCCAAGTTCTATAATGTAAAATTCCCACTAGTATATGAAAATGACAACATAGGAGACTCTCTATCATGAAGATCATGGTGCTACTTTTGAAGCACAAGTGTGGTAAAAGGATAGTAACATTGTCCCTTCTCTCTTTTTCTCTCATTTTATTTATTTATTTGGGCCTTTTCTCTTTTTATGGCCTCTTTTTTATTATTTTTCGTCCGGAGTCTCATCCCGACTTGTGGGGGAATCATAGTCTCCATCATCCTTTCCTCACTTGGGACAATGCTCTAATAATGATGATCATCACACTTTTATTTACTTACAACTCAAGAATTACAACTCAATACTTAGAACAAAAATATGACTCTATGTGAATGCCTCCGGCGGAGTACCGGGATATGCAATGAATCAGGAGTGACATGTATAAAAATTATGAACGGTGGCTTTGCCACAAATACGATGTCAACTACATGATCATGCAAAGCAATATGACAATGATGAAGCGTGTCATAGCAAACGGAACGGTGGTAAGTTGCATGGCAATATATCTCAGAATGGCTATGGAAATGCCATAATAGGTAGGTATGGTGGCTGTTTTGAGGAAGGTATAAGGTGGGTGTATGATACCGGCGAAAAGTGCGCGGTATTAGAGAGGCTAGCAATGGTGGAAGGGTGAGAGTGCGTATAATCCATGGACTCAACATTAGTCATAAAGAACTCATATACTTGTTGCAAAAATCTATTAGTTATCGAAACAAAGTATTACTCGCATGCTCCTAGGGGGATAGATTGGTAGGAAAAGACCATCGCTCGTCCCCGACCGCCACTCATAAGGAGGACAAACAATAAATAAATCATGCTCCGACTTCATCACATAACGGTTCACCATACATGCATGCTACGGGAATCACAAACTTTAACACAAGTATTTCTCAAATTCACAACTACTCAACTAGCATGACTCTAATATCACCATCTTCATATCTCGAAACAATTATCAAGCATCAAACTTCTCTTAATATTCAACGCACTTATAAGAAAGTTTTTACTAATCTTGGATGCCTATCATATTAGGCCTACCTTCTCAATTTAAGCAAATTACCATGCTGCTTTGTAGGACTCTCAAAATAATATAAGTGAAGCATGAGAGAACAATAGTTTCTATAAAACAAAACCACCGCCATGCTCTAAAAGATATAAGTGAAGCACTAGAGCAAAAACTATATAGCTCAAAAGATATAAGTGAAGCACATAGAGTATTCTAATAAATTCCGAATCATGTGTGTCTCTCTCAAAAAGGTGTGCACAGCAAGGATGATTTTGGTAAACTAAAAAGCAAAGACTCAAATCATACAAGACGCTCCAAGCAAAACACTTATCATGTGGTGAATAAAAATATAGCTCCAAGTAAAGTTACCGATGGACGAGGACAAAAGAGGGGATGCCTTCCGGGGCATCCCCAAGCTTTGTTTTTTTGGTGTCCTTGGATTTAACTTGGGGTGCCTTGGGAATCCCCAAGCTTAGCCTCTTGCCACTCCTTGTTCCATAATCCATCAAATCCTTACCCAAAACTTGAAAACTTCACAACAGAAAACTTAACAGAAAATCTCATGAGCTCCGTTAGCGAAAGAAAACAAAACACCACTTCAAGGTACTGTATTGAACTCATTATTTATTTATATTGGTGTTAAACCTACTGTATTCCAACTTCTCTATGGTTTATAAACTATTTTACTAGCCATAGATTAATCAAAATAAGCAAACAACACACGAAAAACAGAATCTGTCAAAAACAGAACAGTCTGTAGTAATCTGTAACTAACGCAAACTTCTGGAACTCAGAAAAATCCACCAAAATAGTAAGACCTAGATAATTTGTTTATTGATCTACTGCAATTTGAATCAGTATTTTATCACGTTCTGGTGATTTTTAACAATTGTTTTTGTGAACAGAAAGTTTCTGGAATTTTCAGCAAGATCAAGTAACTATCATCCAAGAAGATCCTATATAGGTTTAACTTGGCACAAACACTAATTAAAACATAAAAACAAATCTAACCAGAGGCTAGATGGATTATTTATTCAAAAACATAAAGGAAATATATTGGGTTGTCTCCCAACAAGCGCTTTTCTTTAAAGCCTTTTAGCTAGGCATTAATAATTTTAATGATGCTCGCATAAAAGACAAGAATTGAAGCGCGAAGAGAGCATCATGAAACACATGAAAAACACATCTAAGTCTAACATACTTCCTATGCATAGGCATCTTATAGAAAAAAAAATTATCATAGCAAGAAAAAACTAGCATATGCAAGGAAGCGGAAAGGAACAATAGCAATCTCAACATAATGAGAGGTAATTTAGTAACATGAAAATTTCTATAACCATATTTTCCTCTCTCATAATAATTACATGTAGGATCATAAGAAAATTCAACAATATAGCTATCACATAACATATTCTCAACACGATCCACATGCATGCGAAGTTGACACTCTTCCAAAATAGCGGGATTATCATTAACTAAAGTCATGACCTCTTCAAGCCCACTTTTATCAAAAATACCATAAGATTGAAAATTCTCCAAATATGTGGGATCAAAAGTTGACACTCTTCCAAACCCACTTTAAATATTATTGGAATCATTATTATCAATCTCATATTCATCATGGGGCTTAAATAAATTTTCAAGATCATAAGAAGAATCACCCCAATCATGATCATTGCAACAAGTAGTAGACATAGCAAAACTAGCATCCCCAAGCTTAGGGTTTTGCATGTTATTAGCACAATTGACATCAAGAGAATTTATAGTAAAATCATTGCAATCATGCTTTTTATTCAAGGAGCTATCGTGAATCTCTTCATAAATTTCTTCATCACAATTTTCAGGTTCACGAATTTCAAGCAAAACTTCATAAAGATAATCTAGTGCACAAAACTCACTAGCAATTGGTTCATCATAATTGGATCTCTTAAAAAGATTAGCAAGCGGATGAGGATCCATAGATCTTTTAGCAAGCCAAGATGCAAGCAAAAAGAAGGCACATGGTAACACAAGCGAACAAAAGATCAAACGGAAGAAGGGCGAATAAAACGGCAAATGTGAAGAGGGGGAGAGGAAAACGAGAGGCAAATGGCAAATAATGTAATGCGAGGGATAAGAGTTTGTGATGGGTACTTGGTATGTCTTGACTTGTGCGTAGAGTCCCCGACAACGGTGCTAGAAATCTTTCTTGCTACCTCTTGAGCACTGCGTTGGTTTTCCCTTGAAGAGGAAAGGGTGCTGCAGTAAAGTAGCGTAAGTATTTCCCTCAGTTTTTGAGAACCAAGGTATCAATCCAGTAGGAGACTATGCTCGAGTCCCACGCACCTACACAAACAAATAAGAACCTCGCAACCAACGCAATAAAGGGGTTGTCAATCCCTTCACGGTCACTTACGAGAGTGAGATCTGATAGAGATGATAAGATAATATTTTTGGTATTTTTATGATAAAGACTAAAAGTAAAGAAAGCAAAATAAACGGTAATAGAAATAACATGTTGACGGGAGATTAATATGATGGAAAATAGACCCGGGGGCGATAGGTTTCACTAGTGGCTTCTCTCAAGATAGCATAAGTATTACGGTGGGTAAACGAATTACTGTCGAGCAATTGATAGAATTGAGCATAGTTATGAGAATATCTAGGTATGATCATGTATATAGGCATCACGTCCGTGACAAGTAGACCGAAATGATTCTGCATCTACTACTATACTCCACACATCGACCGCTATCCAGCATGCATCTAGAGTATAAAGTTCATAAGAACAGAGTAACGCTTTAAGCAAGATGACATGATGTAGAGGGATAAACTCATGCAATATGATATAAACCCTATCTTTTTATCCTCGATGGCAACAATACAATACATGCCTTGCTGCCCCTGCTGTCACTGGGAAGGGACACCGCAAGATTGAACCCAAAGCTAAGCACTTCTCCCATTGCAAGAAAGTTCAATCTAGTAGGCCAAACCAAACTGATAATTCGAAGAGACTTGCAAAGATAACCAATCATACATAAAAGAATTCAGAGAAGATTCAAATATTGTTCATAGATAATCTTGATCATAAACCCACAATTCATCGGATCTCGACAAACACACCACAAAAAGAAGAGTTACATCAAATAGATCTCCAAGAGAATCGAGCAGAACTTTGTATTGAGATCCAAAAGAGAGAAGAAGCCATCTAGCTAATAACTATGGACCCGAAGGTTTGAGGTAAACTACTCACACATCATTGGAGAGACTATGGTGTTGATGTAGAAACCCTGTGTTATCAATGCCCCCTCCGGCAGGACACCGGAAAAGGCCCCAAGATGGGATCTCATGGGTACAGAAGGTTGCGGTGGTGGAATTAGGTTTTCGTGGTCGCTTCTGATGGTTTGGGGTACGTAGGTATATATAGGAGGAAGAAGTAGGTCGGTGGAGCCACGAGGGGCCCAAGGCGTGCGCCCCTGCCTCGTGGCCTCCTCGGTGATTTCTTGACGTCCACTCCAAGTCCTCTGGATCACGTTTGTTCCGAAAATCACGTTCCCGAAGGTTTCATTCCGTTTGGACTCCGTTTGATATTCTTTTTCTGCGAAACACTGAAATAGGCAAAAAACAACAATTTGGGCTGGGCCTCCGGTTAATAGGTTAGTCCCAAAAATAATATAAAAGTATATAATAAAGCCCATTAAACATCCAAAACATAATATATAATAGCATGGAGCAATCAAAAATTATAGATACGTTGGAGACGTATCACAGTCCGCCTGGAGACCGAAGATGGTATTCTAGTGAGCAACTCCTGGAACATCGAACATCTTCACAAGTTTTACCCATAAGGCACGTTTGCCGGGCTCCCCGGCAAACCACCTTTTGTGCAAGTCTTGCCGGCAAGGCATGTAACCCTTTGTACAAAGTCAGGCGCAGACCCTGAGCATAAATAAATGAAGCGCTGGCGCCCTAAGTTTTAGCATGCATGCTAGGTTGAGTATCTCTCTGTGTTAGGGTTGATAGTGCTTGGCTAACCCTTAGCATAGAGGTCGAGTATGCATCTCTCTGTTCCTTCCCGTCCTTTTTGGTTTGCAGGGTTCGTGGACATTTTCTGCTGAGCTATTTTGGAAGAAAGAGAACAGGCCGACGCCCCGACCCCGACAAGCCAAGGTTGCCGGGGGCTGCGGGTCCAAGGATCCGATCACGACAAGCCAAGGTTGCCGGGGGCTGCGACATCGGATAATTCTTTCCCCCCCACTCTGTGCCTCCATATGAAACTTGAACGTACGAGACTTCACTCGCTCTCATACCATCTTGCTCCCTCTGTCCCGTGTCCGAAAACCTCACTTTTGGGCCGGAACTTGGTTGTAGTGCGATGGGAGGGGGACGAGCGAAGGGCCTAATCCTACTCGGCCCCTACCTCCACCAAGGGCGTGAGTGTAGCCGAGCTATAGAGCAGGAAGATGGCAAGGCCTGTTGCCGGGGTACAGTGTTTATCTTAAGATAACGAGGACTCGTTCCTTGGTGTGGCCCTCGCCCACGCGCAAACAAAACCCGGCAAACACCCTTCTCCTCATTAATACGTTGCTAACAAGTACAATTCGTACGAAATGCATACATGAGCAAGGGGGTTACAAGATTTAAATCTTACAAAGGCCCGTAGGCTTAAAAACTAAAAAGAGATAAGATGCCCATAATCCCTTTCTTGTCCCTCTCCTCAGGAAACGGAACAAGATGGCGGAAGGGCAAAAGGAGTGCCTAGGCGAGGTACGAGCAGCAGAAGACACCAAAAGAGCATCCCAGCGGCCGTCCAGAAGAGGGCTGGTGATGATGGTGCCAGGAGAAGAGCTGAAAGATGAGGCAGCGGGCCGGCAATACGCGATGAAGGTGTCGGTGCCCGCGTACTCCGACTTGACGGCCCGCCGCCCGCCTTCTTCGTCTTCCCCGGCCTTCCCATGCCAACCGCCCAAGGAGGCGACCCCGAGAAGTTCAAGCAGCTGGCGATGTAGATGATGGTGCTGCCGGAGTCTCCCGGGGACGGTGTGTCCGACGCCTTGTCGGACCCGTCATCCTCCCGCCCGCTACCCTCGTCGTCGCTATCCTCCTCGTCACTCTCGCCCGAAGAGGAGCTTTCGCCATCAGTCGAGCTCTCTGCACAGCACCCTAGCCTGTGCCCCGAGCGCCCGAAGACCTTGACGGAGAGCAGGTCGCTCTCTGCTAGCATGAAGTAGAGGATGTGCCCATCCATCAAGCAATGGGCGCGTGCGAAGGTTTTCCAGCCCCGGCGAAGGAGCATCACTTGAGGGGCGGTGAACCCTGTGTTCACCCACATGTCGCCATGGCAGCACCCCTTCATGTGAAGCCTCAGCCGCGGTGGCTGGTCGATCTCCAGCACCCTCGCGAACGCCCGGGGAAGACGAAGGCGGCGGTGCAGCGGCCCATGCAGCTGCAGGATAAACTCGAGCGCCGGGTCCCCGACGTGACCACTCGGCGAAGCAGGAGGAGTTGGCGGGGGAGATGGCGACGGAGATGGAGACGACACAGGCATCCCCCTTCCACGGCCACCTCTGCCTCGGCCGCCTCTGCCTCGACCGCCTCACCGACCGCGGCCCCGCCTCGAGCATGGCCTTCACCTTGAGCATCTAGCTCTTCCTTGACCGCCGTAGCTCTATGGCGGGAGGAGGACCTGGTCGCCTCCACAGAAGAACGGCCACGACCACTCCCTGTCGCCATGACCGTGGGTGGGGATGGAGACAAAGGGGAGACGCAGGGAGATGCTCTTCCTCCTACCCCTGAGTTCCCTTTTTTATAGTTGGGAAGGAGAGGCCGAAAGACTAGCCTTACGCCCCTGAAGAGCCCGCTCGAATCCGGCTCATTAAAGTGGTAGCAGGCGAGGCCATCGACCGCCCTCCCCGCCCAATCGAAGACACATGAGTATCGGCCCCCGCGCGCCTTCCCATATTCTATGCGTCTGTCACCTACCCGCGCTGTGCATGCGGCGTACGTGGCGTAAGGAGCAGGCATAGTGGGAAACGTGGAACGACGGTTCCAAGAAGGAAAGAGTAAATGAGCGGCGGCTCCATCGTTTCGAGGGAACACGCAAGCCGCCTCTTTACTATTCGCCACGGATGACGCAAGCATGCTGCGGTCATTCCGCGCATGATCCCCACGTCACGCACGACCGCCACGTCGCGCATTCAATGCGGGTCGTGGGGAAGCGTGACGGGCGAGGGAATTACCGCAGTAAAACTCTGCCCCGCGTGCCCGCGCACCGTTCTGGGCCCGGCCCAACAACGCATTGCGCTTATGTGTGGCCCAGGCCCGGGGGCTCCTGTCGGTGTACAAAAGTAGGGGCTCTCCTTTTGTACCCCTTTACTTGTGCACGGGCAATCAGAGCCACACCTGCGGCCACACTAAGGAGGGCAGAGGAGGGAAGCAAAACCACAAGACAACCAGAGCAACGCCAAGACCAGAGACACAAAGAGCAAGAGGGCGAGGTGGACTCTCCCGGCAAGATCCTTGCCGGGGCGGCCTCCGCAGCCCCGGCAAGAGCCTTGCCGGGGCAACTTGCCCAACGCCATCAGAGCGCGCCACCCTTGAGCCCAAGGGTTCCAACACCCTCAACCACATTGGAACCAAGGCTCGGGAGGCACCTCCATGGTGACATGCAGATCTTTGTGAAGGTCATAAGCACACAAGATCAGATGAGGGCCAGAAGACGATGATCCTCGGCAAGATCCTTGCCGAGGAAATCCACGAGACCCCCGGCAAGATCCTTGCCGGGGACGACCGCAATGCCACGGCAAGACCCTTGCCGAGGACACCTGCGGGGCTACTGCCAGGCCCACATCTGCCAAGACTCCACCACCGTTCCCATATAGCTGCCAGCTCAACCAGCTGGGCAGACACCTGGGTGGCGACGCGCGGCCTCCAGGCCAACTTAGCAAGCACCTGCGTGGTGGCATGCAGATCTTCGCGAAGACTCTGCCACCGTGCCAGCCTAGCAGCCAGCCAACGTGGCACTACAACGCCTCATCAGCTTGGACGTGCGTTGGAACCAGGTGAGGCGGCGACAGCTGGGACGAGCTTCCTTGCCGTCCCCGATAAAGCAAGAAGGGCACGTCGGCAGCGCATTAAATGCGTTTGTCCAACGGTGCCAGAGGATAGACTTAACCACTGTATGCCTTTCCACCTCCTGTGTGCCACTGTGGCGACCCCTTTTGACTATAAAAGGAGGCCTAAGGCATACTGGAGAAGGATTCAGATCTTTTGGACTACACACGCACCACGGCTAGTTCGAGAGCTCAAGAACACTCAAATATACACCAAAGCAGGAGTAGGGTATTAAGCATCTTTGCGGCCCGAACCTGGGTAAACGATCTTTGTCCTGACTACTAGACCCGCTCTTTGCACAACTCCGCGCCCGCCAACCGTAGAAGGGATCCCAGCGATTCCATAGGTGTCGTTTCCAGCGACAGTGCCACCGATTAGAACTATTTGGTCTCATCGAGTTGCAGCAACTTCAAGTGGTTTTGCATCTCTATGCACCGAGCCGTTCCACTTGGCGCCACCGATAGCTACTGGGTATATATATGTCACGACCCGTCGTTTGGAAATTTCTTCAAACTCTCGTGCCCGCGCCCCCCATTGCTGTCGACCTTGGTCTCCGGGTCATCGCCGTCTCCACCTGTGCGCCGTCATCGCAGGTCTCCGCCGCCGTCAATGGGAATCGCCTCCGCCGTTGCCGCCCTAGTGAGGCATCACTGAATTAGGGTATGTTCGAGCCTTTTGTGTAAATTCTTTTATCCGATTCAATGCACAAAGTTATTGCCTGTATTCTTGCCACGATTGAAAACTTCCTATCCACACAAAAATTCCTTTAGATTAGATTTGATGCAAAATCTTAGGGTTAGGTTTCCACCGAGCTCATCTCGGACCGACGAAATGAAGTTTTCGGTCCCACCGATTAGCCCTGGCCATTGCACTAAGTACAACTCGGTCTGACCGAAATGTAGTGATTGGTGAGACCGAAAGCAATTTCTTAGTGAACCCTAGCATCTCAGAGTCACCGAACTGCAACTCGGTCTGACCAAAACTGCATGTTTAGACCCTGTTAAGTGCTTCGGTGTCACCGAGATTGTCATATCGGTAGCTTCGAAGTGCTTTCTGCAGAAAACTAAAGTTGAGATTTTGACTCAATTTTTGCAAAAAACAGCTGTCTTTTGTGATGCTCATCCTCTCTACCCATATCCATCTATTCACAAGACCAGTTGCAAAGATGTCTGAGGCTTCTGATAGTCAGAACAGATCAGAGGAGCAAGTCAACCTCAGTTAGGGCACTAGTCCCAGCAACAACTATGATGATGGCAGTAGGAGCACTCCTGCCAACCTGCCTAAGGCTTCTACCAGACAGAGGAAGAAGAGGAATTCTGATAGTGAGGATGAAGATTTTGTGATTGAGGAAGAAGTGACTTCCAAGAAGAAAGTGGTCAAGAAAGAGTATGTTGGTGGTGCTGCCACAAAGCCAGGCCTTCAGAAGGAAGCTCCTACTAGAAGAGCTCCCATGTCAAATTTGAGGCAGTCAACTGTGCCTCAAGAAACCATGAAGTTCACCCTTGAACAATCTGATGATGAGGTTGGAGATGGAAAGAAAAAGAAGAGGGACAGGACAACCACTGCTAAGGTTTTTGGCAAACCTTCCATGAGGGAAGAAGAGGAGGAGGAGGAAGCTGTTGCATGATACGTCTCCGACGTATCTATTATTTATGAAGTATTCATGCCATGTTTACAACAATTTTATAAGGTTTTGGTATGATTTGATTAGAACTAACCCGGACTAAGCCGTTTTCAGCAGAACTACCGTGGTGTCGTTTTTTGTGCAGAAATAAAAGTTCTCGGAATGGGCTGAAAATTTACGGTGATTTTTTATGGATAAAAAGAGAACCCCGAAGCACAAGAGGTGGACAAGAAGCTTCACGAGGAAGCGGCAAGGGTGGAGGACGCCCCCTAGGGCGCGCCCCCTGGCTTGCCGCTGCCTCGTGGACCTCCTTGACGTGAGACCGATGCCAAAAGTTCCTATAAATACCAAAACCCCCAGAAAGAAACCTAGATCGGAAGTTCCGCCGCCGCAAGCCTCTGTAGCCACGAAAAATCAATCTAGGCCCTCTCTGGCACCCTGCCGGAGGGGGCCATCATTACCGGAGGCCATGGAGGAGGAAGCCGGAGGGGGCCATCATCACCATGGAGGCAAGGACCAGAGGGAGAACCTCTCCCCATCTAGGGGGGAGGCCATGGAGGAGGAAGCACAAGGGGGAGACCCTCTCCCCCTCTCTCTCGGTGGCGCCAGAGTGCCGCCGGGGGAAACATCACCGAGGTGATCGTCTTCATCAACATCACCATCTTCATCACCTTCCTCATCTCTTTTAAGCGGTCCACTCTCCCGCACCCTGCTGTAATCCCCTACTTGAACATGGTGCTTTATGCCACATATTATGATCCAATGATGTGTTGCCATCCTATGATATTCTGAGTAGATTTGTTTTGTCTTTGGGTTGATTGATGATCTAGATTGGTTTGAGTTGTATGTTTTATTTTGGTGCTGTCCTATGGTGCCTTCCGTGCCGCGCACACGTGAAGGATTCCCGTTGTAGGGTGTTGCAATATGTTCATGATTCGCTTATAGTGGGTTGCTAGAGTGACATAAGCTTAAACCCGAGTAAGGGGGTTGCTGCGTATGGGATAAAGGGGACTTGATACTTTAATGCTATTGTTGGGTTTTACCTTAATGATCTTTGTAAGTGCATCTAGTGCCCCTTAGTGATTTTGGTGTATTGAAGACTTATTGGTTAAGGGACTAATGCGTTTGTGAGTGTACATAGGTCTATAAGTCTATGAGGAGTTTGATATTTACAGAGAAAGTCGACCCCTAAAAATGAATATCTTCAACTGAAGACTTTGGCTTTCTGAAGACTTTGAAAGTAAAGAAATTGGTGTGACAGTGAAGACTTGATATTCATGCGAGGATTATGAAGCCTGAAGACTTTTGTTTTCGTAGTTTCATTTTCTCTTTCTTGAGTCATAGGAAACACCGTACTGTTATAGGGGGTCGAGGTAAAACTAAGGAAAAGTTTCCAAGTGATGCTCATCTCAAAATCCCATACCTACCAATCCTTTCGAGTGAAGCCATTGGAAATCTCATATAGTTCAGTCAATTTCTTCAGTGATAGAGATGAAGATCTTCTGGTCTCTGAGGAATTTGTTCTGACTGAGGAGTTAGGAATTCGCCACCGCGGATTGCCTACAAGTGAGGAACATGATAGCCCTGAGGAATTTGATACTCAAATATCTGACCGTTGCTGTGCTATGCGCCAGCTGCCCCAAAATATCTACCCACCTAACAGTCATATCATTGAAGGGCATTTATGTCTTATCATGTCGGGCTGCTCCCTAGGCTATAAATAGCCGCCCCTACAACCACTAGCTAGTTGGCTGCTCCAAGAGAAACTGACACTAGTCATTGAGAGCATCCCATCCTCCGAGGACTTTGAGCGAAAATCGTCAAGTGAGGAAAACCCAAACCGAAACACCTCCAAACCCAAAGTGATTGAGCATCACTTAAGAGATTGTTCCTGTGTGGAACCGATGCTGCTTGTTACCTTTGAGGATTGTGCATCCTCCAGACGGTTAGGCGTCATGGTCTAGAGCATCCAAGAGGAAATTGTGGATGGCCGAGTGACCGAGTTTGTGAAGGTTTGGAAGTCACCTGAAGACTTACCACGAGTGATTGGGCGAGGTCTGTGTGACCTTATCTCAAGGAGAATACGGTGAGGACTGTGTGTCCTCATGTTTAAATACCTAGCCGCTCCAACCAGACGTACGACTGTCACAACAGTTGGAACTGGTCTTCCAAATCACTGTCTTCACCGAGCTACTGGTTCTATTTCCTCAACCCTTCCATTTCCTCATTCATATGCTGAAGTACTTAATCGTTACTGTTTGAAGACTTTGACTGAAGACGTTCTCAATTTCCTCAATCCTATTTCTTCAGTCACTTTGTCTTCAGCCTGCCTATCATGTGTTTATGCTACTTGTACTCTGTGCTTGTTTTCATTTCATCATGATGACTATGCTACTGCTCTGTTATGCTTGCATCTGAGTACTTATTCCGCTGCTAGTTGTTCGTGACTTTGGAATTTCCTCACCTTGAAATTCCTCAGTGACGAATTTGTAAAAATCGCCTATTCACCCCCCTCTAGTCGATATAACGCACTTTCAATTGGTATCAGAGCAAGGTACTCCCTTGTTCTGTGTGATTTTGGTTTAACCGCCTGGAGTTTTAGTTATGTTGACCGCAGGAATGAAGACAGTGACATGCCCCATCTTTGATGGTCATGATTATCCCAAGTGGAAGGCCATGATGAAGAAGTGCCTCATGGCGATGAACATCGAACCGTGGACTATCACTGAGATTGGTCTTATCGATCTATGCAAGATGGCGCAGGTTGAGGATATTCGCAAGTACACTCTACTTAACCTCAAGGCAAAGGACATCATCTGCTCCTGTTTGTCCCAAAATCAGTTTAGGAACATTATGCATCTCAGCCATGCGAAGCTTATCTGGGACCGACTTTCTGAGGTCTATGAAGGTCATCGAACTCGTCATGATCCCTGGTTTGAGGATTTCAAGGAATCGCTTATGGCGATGACTTTCGATCCAGAATCATCATCCTCTGCACCATGCCTTATGGAAAAAGGTGCCAAGGTAACTGAATGCTACCTATCTGAGTCTAGTGATGATGAATCTGGTGATGAATTTGGACCCAGCTATACCAAACTTGCTTCCCTTGCCACTAAACAACAAAGAGCTTTGGAAAAAGTTCAAAACATGGTTGATGAAAGCAATGATATGTTGGGTTTTCAATCTGCTGCTGCTTTCAATCTGCTGCTGCTTCCCTTCAATCATGAGAGCTCTATCTACCAACTCCTAGTAGTTGTTGAAGGTTGCTACCATCAACTGCATGCTCAGCTCATCATTCAGTCCTTCCAGAAACTTCTCCTGCTTGGCTGCATCTGTAGCAACGTCATCTGGGGCATAACGTGCTAGTTTACTAAAGTCCTCCACATACTGGCCTACGGTGCGTCCTCCCTGGCGTAAGTTGCAAAACTCACGCTTCTTCATGGCCATAGCTCCTGCTGAAACATGGGCGGTACGAAAAGCTTGCTGAAACTGGTCCCATGTGACAGTGTCAATAGGGTGTGTGGCTCTGTAATTCTCCCACCATGATGCTGCGGGTCCATCAAGCTGATGTGCGGCAAAACGCACTCTTTCCGCATCTGTGCATCCTGCAGTGGTCAACTCCCTTCCAACTTTGCGGAGCCAATAATCTGCAACAATCGGCTCGGTGCTACTGGAATACACCGGCGGATTCAGTCTAAGGAAACGGGTTAAGTGATCAACAGGTGGTGGAGGTGGTGGGTTGTTGTTGTTGTTGTTCCCCTGATTCTGATTCTGGACTAGTAACTGCATCAACGCATTCTGCTGCTGGATCAACTGGGTGAGCTCCGGCGGGAAAGCAAATCCGGTGTCACGTCTCGGAGGCATCTGAGGGTTTTAGAAAAGATGAGAAGTCAGAATAGAATGAGGTCTAGAGAGAAAACACTACCCATATGCACATGAGACAAAAGCAAACAATATCACTCAATCAATTCAAACAAGGGCATACAATCGATCTAACTATCGTTACAAAGTGCTCGGACTATACTATATACATGGGGTATACTACTACTGATATGGTGGTCTACTAGAAATTTTGATCGGTCAAAGACTCCATGATATCTGCTCCAGCTTCATCAGCAAAGTCATCTTCACTGGGGTCTGAGTCGGTGTCGTCGATGATGATGTAGTTATCCGGGCAAGTGCAATCATCGTCTTCTCCTCCTGGTGCTGGGTCTCCCATGAATACTCCGATCTTCTTCACCAGGTCGTCATTCTTCTCCAATAACGTGGCTATCTCCTCCTCATATCCATCGCGTGTAGACTTGAGTTCTTCCTCCAGCTCCGTGATCTTGGTCAATGCCTTCTTCAGATTCGTCATGCCTGCACACATCTGGTTCTCTTGGCGCGAATGTGCTGGTTTAACTCCTGGATGAAAGCTGCAATTGATCTATCCTTCTTGGTGCTGATCATCTCCCATTGCTCATCTCGGCGCCCACAAATCTGGTAGATAGTATCCTTAAGCTCCTTGTGGTAAACTTCTCCATTGCGTCCCATGGTAATGTGGGCTGCCATGCACCTTCCTAGATTCCAGGTTGGTGCATCAAAGGAAAACTCTATGGGCTCAGTGACGGGCATGAACGTCCTTCCTGGTACTTGAACTTGAATCAACCAACGCTCCTCTTCTGGTAGTGTGGAGTTGTAGGTTCTGGTGAAGCTTGGAATTCCGATGTTCATGTATCTAGTTACTTCCTTCAAGTGGCTTCCAAAGGGTGTATCCTCATCTGGTTGCATGAACTTGTTCCTTGCATCCGCCATCCTAAAAGAGTAGAAAATGGAGAGGAGTCAGAAATGAGAAGAGAGTAGTGATCTATGGTTTAAGCTTAGTGGTCGTGTCCTATAGTCAGCGTGTGCTCTGATACCATCTTGTAGCAACCAGACCTCAGATGGTCAAGTCTCTGTGCATCAGTGTCATCCCTGGATCAGTAATGCTGACACGCACAGTACTCGAAGGATTTATAACAGAGTAGCAATCACACACTTATTACATCGAATGTCTCCAAAAGAGAACTTATTACAATAAATATGGCTTAAGGCCATCTAATAACGATAACAGCGGAAGGCTTGGAAGATAAGTGAGTCCATCAACTCCAACGGCATCACTGAGTATAGAACCATGACCTAAGGCACCTTACTCGTCGTCTGAAAAGTCTGCAACATGAAACGTTGCAGCCCGAAAACGGGTCAGCACATGGAATATGCTGGCAATGTAACACATAGAGAGTAATGAACAGAATAATGCTATACTACATGCATATATGGCTGGTAGAAGGCTCTATGGTTACAGTTTTGCGAAAAGCCAATTTTTCCCTACTGCAAAGGAATAAATTTTATTTAACTATCATGCTGGTTGTTAAACATTGAGAATGGTTGACAGCATTCTCAATCCCAATTAAGTATCATCATCAAAACCCAACAAAATTAATGAAAGTAACATGATGAGATTCACATGAAAATCCAGATACTAGATACTCAAGTTGTCCATAACCGGGGACACGGCTAACCATGATTAGATTGTACACTCTGTAGAGGTTTGCGCACTTTTCCCCACAAGACTCGATCTCCTCTGTTGGGATTCTCACACTTCATGGTGTTTGAGAAACGGATGATCGAGACACAGTCTTTCAGAAGCGTTAACTCTCTACTCCGGGTAGACAGTACCACCTACATCCCCTACATATGCTAGTCTACCTCTTCAAGAGCTCACACAACCTACTCAACTATGCTAGAGCCCATAATAGCTTGTGGCTGCACACGAAGTTTCTAGCATGAATAATCTCATGATCCCTTTGAGCCTGGGTGGCGGTCCAAAAGAAAAACAGGCAATCCTGGAATACCCAGGTACCTCAATCCACCCAGATGTGTGTTTTAGTTTCCACCTTAAGTTTAACCATTAATTAACAATCTCACATCTGTCATGGTAACACTCAAACACAATCCACGTCTACTAGCATAGCATAACAATATAAGCAAACGTAGAAGTAACTCCCAAGGGTTTGATAATAAACAGGGCAATAGGTACTACCTCATCTACTTCCCAGAACCCACAATTTAATTAGATCCTAATCATGCAATGTTTGAGGGTTGATCTAATGCAATAAAACCGGGTAGTAAAAGTGGTATGATCAAAGTGTTACTTGCTGATGATCCGGGAAACCTAGCGATTCGAAGTAGCAAGCGGCGCACTCCGGGTACTATATCGCAAACAAACAAGAATACAATAAGTACTCATCTAATGCACAGGTAAAACTCAAATAAGAGATTTAACCAGAAAGTTCAACTTAAGAACTCTGGTTTGCAAAAAGAATCAAATCAAACGAAGCAACAAAATCAAACGGCGAAAGAAACAAGCTTCATGTACTAATCTGGACCTAAGTCAAATTTTACCGAAGCAAAAACTTGTTTGAGTTCGTTAAACGGAAAGAGGGCTTCGAGACGAAACTCTAGGCGCTTGAATCGCCTAATTCCGATAAACGAGCGAAAAGAAAAACGAAAACGAAAAACAGATCAGAAATCGCGATCTGGAATAATCGCGGAAAATCCGAGAAAAAGAAAACTGACGAACAGTTTAACGAACGGGCGTTCGTTAACTGTAACTAAACGAAGAACGCGTTCGTTAAAACGAATGAACGAGCGAACGCTCGCTAAATAAGAAAACCGAAACAAAACGAATCCGGTCTAAAAAAAACCTAGGGTTTACAAAAAACCAAACCGGGTTTAAAAAAAACCGGACCGGGCGGCGGGCGGCGGTGTACCTCTGGCGAGGCGCTCCGGCGGGGCGGGGAGGCTCCGGCGGGGTGGCGAGGGGGTGCAGGGCTCCGGCGGGGTGGCGAGGGGGCGGCGGGGCTCCGGCGGGGCTGCGGCGGCGGCGCGGGAGGCGGGGCGAGTCGAGGTGGCGGGGTGAGGGGGGCGGCGGCGCTATTTAAGAGGGGGGGTGGCGGCTTGGAGGAGGGGGCAAGGCGGCGGGGAGGAGTCCCGGCCGGACTCGGCGTGCGGCGGTGGGGCGGCTGCGGTCTCCGCGCGGGAGACGGCGGCGCGGGAGCTGGGCCGGCTCGGCTGGGCTTCGGCCCAGTCGGGCGCGCGGTTTTTTTTAAATAATTCCGCCGAAACTAAAAAAATAAAAAATAATAAAATTCTAAAAATACCAAATTAAAATTTCACTGTCTAAATAAAATATTTAGAACGAAATGAACATTTTCTTGGCCCTAAATGCAATTTTGAAAAAATGTGCATTTTTTTCTAAATTCAAATAAAATAGCCAAAACACCAAATAAAATAAAATATGATTTTTTTATTAAATCCTCAATATTTCTTATTTTTGGGAAAGTCATTTTATTCCCTCTCTCTTATTTTTATAAATGAAATAATTGAAGATAAAATAAATAAAATCAAATGATCCTATTTTCAAAATTCAAGAAAACTCAAATATGAAAATAATGAAATCCCCAACTCTCTCCGTGGGTCCTTGAGTTGTGTAGAATTTCTAGGATCAGACCAAAATGCAAATAAAATATGATATGCAATGATGCTCTATGTATAACATTCCAAATTGAAAATTTGGGATGTTGCAGTAGTATCCCAAAACCTCATGGGTTGCTGCAAAGGGACATCCCGTAGATCCATCCACTTTATCTGGCTTTACATGTGAATCTTCATATTCTTCTGGTGAGTCATTTGACTCCAACTATAAACTGTTCAAAAATCAGAATGGTGAAGTATTTGCTAGATATGTTGGCACTAACTGCAGGAATGGTCCCCCTATGAAGAAAATCTGGTTCCCAAAAGGTGCCTTGAAAGTCTTCGGGTGAATGTCATCATGACACCACCTGTGAAGAATAGGAACCCCAGATCAAATTCTTCATATGGACCAAAGTCTTCATCTGGACCAAAGTCTTCATATGGATCCAAGTCCTCATATGTACCAAATTCCTCACGTGGATCAAATTCCTCATATGAACATCATCGTGCTAACACCTCTGTTTCGTAGGGAAAGACTAAGGGCTATGAATATGTGCATTATTCTTCAAATCATTATGTTCATAAATCCTCGAAGAATTTCTCTACTTATTCATATGCTTACTCTAACCCGTCTTCTGTGAAACGAAGTGGACTGGCTTCTATGCCACCTTTCTCATATGGAGCTCGCAGAATGATGAACTCTTTGCCACCCTCTAGATGTGGGTGGTGAAGAACAAGAACTAATCTCTTATGCAGGGTCAGGTCTCTAGACGAACTTGAACGTCTAAAGAATTTGCTGGAAACCTGAATACGATTGAAAGGACGGAAGCTAATCATGAAGAAATGAATTTTCATTTCTCACGTCCTCATACACTACTGGAATTAGCTAATTTGCCGTCTGCCAAGTCTTTACCGTCCGCTAGCTGACGGCAAAGAAGGTCTTTGCCGTCCTCTTGCAGAAAACGGACGGCAAAGAGTAGGCAGATGGCAAAGAACGGTCTTTGCCGCCAGCTAGCGGACGGCAAAGAATCTTTGCCGTCAGCTAGCAGACGGCAAAGAGGGTGGTGGTCCCCACTAACGAGCTGATTAAAAAACTTAACGTCCCCCCTCTTTGCCGTCAGCTAGAGGACGACAAAGAGGAAAAAAGCTGACGGCAAAGGTTTGGCGGACGGCAAAGAACTAACCTACCTAACGGCGAGACCCACCCCGCCCTGGATCCATCTCTCTGTTTCTCTCCTCTCTCCTCCCCGAGCCACCACGCCGCCGCCCCGCCGCCCGCCGCCGCCCCCACCCCGTGCCGCCGCCCCCGCCACCCACCGCCACCCCCACCAGCCGCCCCCACCACCTGCTGCCGTCCCCGCCACCCACCAGCCGCCCCCGCCACCCGCCGCCACCCCCACCACCCGCCGCCCCCGCCACCCGCCGCCGCCCCCTGCCGCCGCCCCTGCCACCCGCCGCCGCCCCACCCCGTGCCGCCGTCCCCGCCACCCGCCGCCACCCCCACCAGCCGCCCCCACCACCTGCCGCCGCCCCCGCCTCCCACCAGCCGCCCCCGCCACCCGCCGCCACCCCCACCACCCGCCGCCCCCGCCACCCGCCGCCGCTCCCACCCCGTGCCGTCGCCCCACCACCCCGCCGCCCCGGCGCCCCACCACCCCGCCGTCGTCGCCGCCCCCGCCACCCGCCACCGCGGTCCGGTGAGTTATTTTTCTTCTTTTTTTTGCTGTTTAATTGTTAGTGTTAGGTTTAGTGCTAGACATATATGTGTTAGTGTTAGATTTAGTGCATGGGTTTTAGATAATTAGTCATATAATTAAAAGAAGTAGAAAAAAGATGAAAAAAGAAGAAGAAGAAAAGAAGAATATGTAGAAGGGGAAGAAGAAGAAGAAGAAGAAGAGGAGGGGAGAAGAAGAAGAAGAAAGTGTAGGAGAAGAAGAGGAGGGGAGAAGAAGAAGAAGAAAGTGTAGGAGAAGAAGAGGAGGGGAGAAGAAGAAGAAGAAGAAAGTGTAGGTGTAGGAGAAGAAGAGGAGGGGAGAAGAAGAAGAAAAGAACAATATGTAGAAGGTGCTCTTTGGACCGCCACCCGCCGCCGCCCCCGCCACCAGCCACCCGCCGCCACCCCCACCACTCGCCGCCACCACCCGCCCACCCATCGCCTCTCGCCCCGACCACCCGCCGCCCCCCTTGCCCCGTCGCCCCACCACCCGCCGCCGCCCCCTCGCCCCGTCGCCTCGCACCCCTCCCTTGAGGCGCCCCTTCCACGCCGGCCAGCCGCCCCCTCCCCTCCCCTGCGTGGCCGTCCCCGCCCCGTCCCGCCGCGGCCTCCCTCTCCACCGGGCCGCCGTCGCGGCCTCCCCCTCCACCGGGCCGCCGCGGGGCAGGGACGGCCGCCGCGGTATTCAATTTTTTAATGTTGTACTTGATGATGATACATAAGTGATATACATATTATTATTCATGTCGGTATTTTTTTTATGTTGTACTAATTTCGTTTACTCTTTGTCATGGCAGGTGTTGAAAGATGGTGGGCGCTGGTCGGGAGCGCTCCGAGGCCCCTTCTTCGTCGGTGCGTGGTGGGAGGTCTTCCATTCCACACGCACCTCTCCGCCGAGCGTTGCTGGACAGTATGGCGACACCACCGGGCCCTTCTTCGTCGACAGCGGTGCCCAGCAGCGGACGAGGTAAGGGAGGGAAGAAGAGAGGAGTTGGAGCACGTGGTCGTGGGAGAGGAGGTAGGGTGACTGCTAGGGCGCCTTCCTCGCCGCCACCCCCAGCTGTTTCACCCGAGCACGTGACTGCTAGGGTGGACTCGTCCGAGGAGGAGGCTACACGGACTCCAGTCCACAAGCCTTCGGCCCACAAGCCTCGGGTCGACGGGCCTTCGGCCCACGAGCCTTGGGTCAACGCGCCTTCGGCCCACGAGACCCCGGAGGAGCACACGTCTGGATGGGGTACCTGGCCGGATGAGCCTTAGGGGCTGAGTGGCCATGCTGATGATGGCGGGGAGCCGACTGATATTGAGGAGGAGGGGGCACCGTCTACCAGCGTGGTTGTACACGGTTCCCGTCCGGGCCGGCGACCCGCGAGCAGAGGTGGTTGATTTTCCCTGATGGGGAGAGGTAAGTGCATTTAATCCTTTTGTACCTTCTGCATTCACGTTTCTTCAAATATCTAATGCGTTGGCCTTGTCATGCTGTAGGGGTTGGGACCACCATCATAGTGTCCGCCGGCCCAACTCCGTCCTTCGAGTGCTTTGCCGGCAAAACTTCCCGGGGTTTTTCACGTTGCCTGTGAGGGTCGGCTTCCAGAGCTTGGATTGAGTTGGGAGCACTACTTGGCTGCCCCGGCCCCGCCGGGTGAGATTATCGACGGTGTCTTGTGCGACACGAGGGCAGATGTGGTGATCATAAAGTTCTGGGTAATTTCTCCTTTACACATTTAAAAATCTTCAACTAGCTACTTATTAATTGTACTAATCAATATTGTCTCATTTGATTGCAGACATTCTACAGGTGTGAGGAGGGATACGAGGAGGAGGCGGCAAATGTTATCGAGAACGTCTGCAAGCACCTACTACAGAACTTACGGCACGAGGCTCGGGTGCAGGCTGTTCGAGACTACTACGCCTTGCGTGGTATCAAGAAGCCCAAGCCGGCGTGCCGCGATAAGTTCCTGAGTATGGAGTAGTACATGAAGGTAATTCTTAAGGCCTTGTACTTACTTCCTTCATTTAGTAATTCATAGCCGTAGCGCTCAAGTTTCTATTTGCTAACTTAGGCGCCTCCGAGATGGTGTGCGGCTCGGATGGATTGTTGGGAGGTGTTGGTCAATGAGTGTTGCTCAAAAGAATGGCTAGCGGTCCACAACGCGGCCAAGGACAAATGTGCCCAAATGGAAGGTGTGCCACACCATCAAGGCAGCTCCAACTTATATCAGTTCGGGCGGAACTGGGTATGTGGTTTGCTTCATGATTCATGCAATTCATTCATCATGCTAGCTTGAGCCCTTTAATTACTAATTTACTTTGTTTCTCTCTTTCAGGCACGCTACAATAAGGCGGATAAGGTGCCAGAGGTGTACGACCTGTATGCCATGGCCCACACTGCCTCTTTCAAGAAAGTCAAGGCATTCTCTCCGTCTGACCTCGATGATGCAAACAACTTCACCAACATCTCCTCCTCCGACAAGCTCGTGAAATATAGAGATGAGGGGAAGGCGAGGAAAGGGGAGGACTTTAACCCGAGCCAGGGTCCCATTGATCCAGAGCTGGTGATGATATCTGGTGGCGGGAGGTCCCATGGCTCCATAGCCATTGGAGATGGACTTATCCGTTGTCCTAGCACTCTCCCGGAGATCCAGGCGCGCCAGTCGAGCTCCGCTCCTGAGATAAGGCCTCGTGAACGGCCAGTCCAACTCGCCATCAAGGTTAGTTATACGTACTCAGTTATCTTTCTCCATTACATTGTCTGTGCTTCCATCAATGATTACAAATGGTAACGAGGAGTGGTGTTGCAGGCTGCTATACAGAGTGAGAGAGATAGAACGAAGAAACTTCTGGCGGAGGCGGCGGAGAGGCAACGGGAGTTGGAGGAGAGGACGACAACGATGTTGGAGGAGGAGAGGGCACGGAATGACATGCAGGCAAGGGCCATGTACGAGCTCCTTGTGGTAAGTTTCTTCTGCAGATTAGCCAAAACATTCATGTAGTGTTTGTCTCATTACTAACTAGTATGACTGAGTCGTCAAAACCAAATGTGCAGTCTGTGTGCGAGAAGACCGGTCAGCCCGCTCCGCCGATGCCAGTGATTGCTCCTAGGACCACGGTGAGTTTAATTTGAATGGACATTACTTGCTAGTCTTAACATTTGAGTGTCATCATGCTAACGAGACATTGGAAATGATCTTTGGTGCAGCGTAACTCCAGACAAGCATCGCATGATCCTTCTCCAGCTACCGGCATGAGCCTGCCCGCTCCTACACCTCCATGATCATGGTAAGTTTCTCTAGTGTTTGATTAACAAATGCATAAAGACCTAGACTTAGCCTTATTTCCTCCAAAATGCTTACCACAATGACCTAGACTTAGCTTTATTTCCTCCAAAATGACTTAATAAGCTTACTGACCTCCAAAACCATCCATTTTACCTAGTTAGCTCTAAAACGATCTATACTTAGCTTTGTTTCCTCCAAAATGACCAAAGTTAGATCTAATATGCTTATTTAACTAGGTTTGCTCAATAATGACATGTACTTAGCTTACTTATGTCAAAAATGGCATAATTAGCTTAGTTAGCTCATAAACGATCCATTTTACCTAAGTTAGTTCTAAAATGATCCATTTTACCTTAGTTAGCTCATAAACGATCCATTTTACCCAAGTTAGCTCTAAAATGACCCATTTTACCTTACTTAGCTCATAAATGATCCATTTTACCCAAGTTAGCTCTAAAATGACCCATTTTACCTTACTTAGCTCATAAATGATCCATCTTACCTAGGTTAGCTCTAAAATGATGCATTTTACCTAAGTTAGCTCATAAGCGATCCATTTCACCTAGGTTAGCTCATAAACGATCCATTTCACCTAAGTTAGCTCAGAAACGATCAATTTCACCTAAATTAGCTCATAAATGTCATATATTCTTCTTCTTCTTCATTTTCTTCTTCTTCTTCTTCTTCTTCTAATCTTCTTCTTCTAACTTCCTTATTTCCCATTTTGCAGAATTCATTCGCTTCACGGAAGCTAGCATAGATGGAGTGCTTTTTTGGATGAACTATGTTTCTTTTGTATCGATGAACTATGTTTCTTTTGTATCGATGAACTATGCATGTATGGTAGGATGACACTATTGTAATATGTATGGTTGGATGCATGTATGTGGAACTTGCTATGTATGGTTGATGGAACTATGCATGTATGATGAAATTATATGTGTTGGATATCTCATATGTTTGCTGTGAACTTGCCATGTGAAAAATATATATGTATCATCTATTTGCTGTGAAAATGGTTGGGTATAAGAAAAAACAGAAAAAAGAGGCAATGCAGGCTCTTTGCCATCTGCCACCGATGACAACGGGCTCTTTGCCATCTGCGGCGGACGGCAAAGAAGCCACGTGGCAACCACCTGTGCTTCCTGGCAGCTGACCCATTTGGTCAGTTTGCCCACAGTGGCAGACGGCAAGGCTTGAGGCTCTTTGCCGTCAGCCACGGACGGCAAAGACTGCCGTTAGCCACCTAACGGACTAACAGTGAATTTATTGTCGTCGGCTTTCTTTGCCGTCTGCCGCTGATGGCAAAGGCCCCTTTGCCATCCGCTTCAAAAAGCAGACGGCAAAGAAGCTCTTCACCGTAGCCTACTTTGCCGGAGCCTTTTGCCGTCCGCGGCAGACGACAAAGGCCTTTGCCGTCCGCCATCCTTGCCTTTGTCGTCTGCCGTGGCAGACGGCAAAGTAGCTGATTCCTGTAGTGATACTGTTACATTTGTTCTACTGCCTGATGAAATTGATCTAATGAGTTTGATGTCATATTCTTCACTGATGATGTATATGAGTTCGTAAGATGCACTAATTCATCTGCAGGATGATCAACCCAAAGCTACTGAGTAGGTCCTTGACAGTGGATGTACAAATCACATGACTGGTGACAAGAACTTATTGATGGACACTGCTTTATCTCCATCGTACCTGAAGCATATCACCTACGCTGACAAAGGCAAAAGCAAGGCATTGGGTCTAGGTAGGGTTGCGATCTCAAAGGATCGACACATGGACAAAGTCATGCTTGTCGAGTCCTTAGGATTCAACCTCATGTGTGTCTCAATGCTCTGTGATCTTGATATGGTTTTTGTCTTTGGCAAGTATTGTTGTGTTGTGATCATGGAAGCTGACCATTCCAAAGTCTTTGAAGGCTTTAGGAGAGGAGACTTGTATATTGTTGATTTCTCTACAGGACCACAACCTGCTACATGTCTTCTTGCAAAAGCTTCAGAAGGCTGGCTATGGCATCGACGACTTGGTCATGCTGGCATGAGGAACTTGCACACGCTCGTTAAGAAGAAGCATGTCATTGGCATCAAGGGTGTCAAATTCCTCAAGGATCACCTATGTGGAGCTTGTGAAGCTAGAAAGATGACCAATGCCAAGCATCCCTCAAAGACTATCATGACTACCACTCGTCCATTTGAATTGCTTCACATGGATATCTTTGGCCCTACTCATTATGCCACATTCACTAATGCTGCATCTTTATATGGCTTTGTTATTGTTGATGACTATTCTCGTTACACATGGGTGCTTATCATCACTTAGAAAACTGAAGTGCAGGAAGTCTTCAAACGATTTTCCTCGAGGGCTTCAACCAACTTTGGTGTGAAGATCCAGCACATCAGAAGTGACAATGGGACCGAGTTCAAGAATACTGGTCTTGATGACTATCTTGATGAGCTTGGTATTACTCACGAGTTATCTGCTCCTTATACTCCTCAGCAGAATGGCGTCGTGGAGCGCAAGAACATGACTCTTGTTGAGATGGCTTGCACTATGCTTGATGAATACAAGACGCCTCGTCACTTTTGGCCTGAGGCAATTGATACTGCGTGCCACATCATCAACAGGGTATATCTTCACGAATTCTTCAAAAAGACCTCATATGAACTCCTCACTGACAAGAAACCCAATGTAAGTTATTTCAAAGTCTTCGGTGCTAAATGTTGGATTAGAGATCCTCATCACAATTCTAAATTTGCACCGAAAGCACATGAAAGTTTTATGCTTGGTTACGGAAAGGACTCGCACACCTACAGATCTTAAACACCATTCATCACAAGGTTGTTGAAACTGTAGATGTGCGGCTCGATGAGACTAATGTCTCGCAAAGAGAGCACCTACCTCCTGGGCTAGATGAAATGTCACCTGAGGAATCCATCAAGTTCAAGGCTACTGAGGATGTCATTCCTACCGAAGAATCTGCTAAAGAAGTCATTCTAGAACGAGAAGAACATTATGCTGGTGCACCTGAGGAAAATGGCTCTGAAGAAAATGCTGAGCCAACTCAACGTCGTCAACCCGCTCATCCTCGCGTTGCAAATGAAGTGCAGATCAAGAAAATCATCAGCGACATCAACGCACCAGGTCCTCTCACACGCTCAAAGGCTTCGCTTTTTTCTAACTTTTGTGGGCACTTTGCTTTTGTCTCGATCACAGAGCCCACCAAAGTAGATGAGGCATTTCTGGAGCCTGAGTGGATTCAAGCGATACAAGAGGAATTACATCAGTTCGACCTCAACAATGTCTGGGAACTTGTCAAGCGACTAGACCCACGCAAGCATAATATCATCGGCACCAAATGGATCTACCGCAACAAGCAAGATGAAAATGGCCTTGTGGTGAGGAATAAGGCACGGCTTGTAGCTCAAGGCTACACACAGGTTGAAGGAATTGATTTTGACGAAACTTTTGCACCTGTTGCTAGACTTGAGGCTATTCGCATGTTGCTTGCTTATGCTAACCATCATAATATCATCTTATATCAAATGGATGTGAAAAGTGCATTCCTCAATGGTAAGCTTGAGGAAGAAGTATATGTTGCTCAACCCCCAGGTTTTGAAGATCCAAAGCATCCTGACAAAGTCTTCAGACTCAATAAGGCCCTCTATGGCCTCAAGCAGGCCCCTCAGGTGTGGTATGATACTTTGAAGGAATTCCTCATGAAGAAAGGCTTCAAACCCGGTTCACTTGACCCAACTCTTTTCACCAAAACCTATGATGATGAATTATTCGCGTGCCAAATTTATGTTGATGATATTATCTTTGGCTGTACCGACCAACGTTACAGTGACGAATTTGCCTATATGATGAGTGAGGAATATCAAATGTCTATGATGGGAGAATTGAAATTCTTCTTAGGTGTTAAAATTCGTCAACAGCGCAACGGTATCTTCCTATCTCAGGAGAGATACCTCAAGGATGTGTTGAGGAAATTCGGCATGCAAGATTGCAAATGCGTCAAAATCCCTATGCCCACAAATGGCCATCTATGCACTGATGAAAATGGTATTGACTTCGATCAAAAGGTATACCGCTCCATGATTGGCTCCTTATTGTATCTATATGCATCTAGGCCAGATATTATGCTTAGTGTTTGCATGTATCGGATTTCAGGTTCCGGCAAAACCCTTAAGGTTCAAACTCTGGGGTGCGCGCGAAGATCTCTCCCTCACAGATCACGCCCTCACATGCTTCGCGATCTCTAGGCTAGCTCGACGAACTCACAACACAAGGGACACAAGATTTATACTGGTTTGGGCCACCGTTGTGGTGTAATACCCTACTCCAGTGTGTGGTGGTGGATTGCCTCTTGGGCTAAGGGTGAACAGTACAAGGGGAAGAACAGCCTCCTGCGGAGAGGTGTTCTTGTGCTTGGTGAGCTTGAGGGTGAGGATTGCTCAAGATGAGATCGAGCTGTCTCTGAATGAGTTGCCTCCTACGGTGGTGGCTAGTCCTATTTATAGAGGCCCTGGTCCTCTTCCCAAATATTGAGCGGGAAGGGAGCCAACAATGGCCAATTTGAAAGGGGGCAGCTGGTACAGCTTATCCTGACAAAAGTAGTCTTCGCCTGCCAAAAGGCTCTGGTGGTTACGCCGTCTTAGGCTCCACGGTGACCTCCGTCTTGCCGTCCTGCTAGTCTTGGTCTCGTTGCACCGATATGGAAACCTTTGCTTGACGCCTCGGTACTCCTCGCCTGTGCTTGCCCCCTTAGCACCAAAGGGGAAACAAGGACACTATGCGCGCTAGCGCCCGCCTGGCCTTGGTCGTCATGGCTCACGTCACTGGAACCTCACGAGGTTTGCCTTGCCTTGATCTCTCCGCCCCTCGCCAGCCAGCCTGGTGAGGCCGCTCCCGAGGAGGTCTTGTGTCGTCCGCCTCGCGAGGCTTGGCCCCTCGCGAGGGTCTTGAATGCTTGTTGATGAAGATGGGCCGTACGGGCCTGCTCGCAGAGCCACGTCGTGGGCCGCAGGCAAGCAAGTCTGGGGCCCCCATTCCCAGAACACCGACAATAGCCCCCGGGCCCAAGGCGCGCTCGGACTTGGCTTCGAGGCGAAGCCAAAGGGCAAGTGCGGAGCGTCGCGGGCCCCAACAGCCTGCGGCCTTGGTCGACGCGTGGCGGATGATTGGTCGTGGGCGTCTCCGCTTCCCCATGCTGCCTCAACAACTGCCCGACTATCAAAAGGTTGGCACAGACAGTGCTTGCCTTCATTGCTCCCTTCCGTCTTGCTCCAGATCCCCTTTCTCGCTCCTTGCTGCCGAAATCTCCAGATCTGCTCCCGTCCCCTTCCGCACCGGCGACCAATGGCGCCCCGGAAGGTCAAGCCTGCCTCGTTGCCAGCCTGGTACGAGCTGGCTCTCGACGCTCCCAACATCTCGGAGAAGAGCCTCGCCGCCACTCGCCTGCTGGTGGCGGGGAGAGCAACGTGAGGGGGAAGACTGAGCTCTGGGCTGGTTCCGCTGTGCCGGAGCCCGAGGGAAGCACTTTCTTTCCCTTCTTCACGAGCAGCATCATGGCGGGGCTGGTTCCCCCCTTCTCTGACTTCTTCTATGAGGTCCTCGGCCACTACGGGCTGCAGGCGCTGCATCTTCATCCCAACTCCATCATTCTCTTGTCGATCTTCGCGTACTACTGCGAGGCGTATCTCGGCGTGATGCCGTCCGTGGCTCTTCTGCGCCACTTCTTCTTCCTCCGCGTCAACGAGGGTCATACCTCCGGGTGTGCCAACTTCATCGCGGCAGGCAAGGCCAACTCGATCTCGAAGACCGGGAAGAAGGCCGACAACTTCAGGGCCAAGTGGGTTATGATGGACGCTAAGTGCGTCCATCCGCGCTTGGTGCTGTCGACGGGGATGCCCCAGTCTGACAAGGGGTGGTCTTGCATGAAGCTTACTGATGAGCGGGCGACGTTGGTGTTGGAGCAGATGAACGTCGACCTGAAGCCGGGCAACGCGAAGGCGGCAAAAGTGACAGGGGCCACGCTCTTGAGGGAATTCTTGATGCTGCGTGTTGCCCCGCTTCAGGCACGTGCGCGCCCCCTGTGGCGGCTCAGGGATGAAGGGGACAAGGTTCGCCTAAGCCCGGAAGCCTTGCCTGACGATGAGCTGGCTGCAGCTCTGCGCCTCTTGGTCGGGGACGACCAAGAGTACCCACTGAGCGCCTTCGTTCCCTTGTTCCGCCGCAAGGACTGGGAGCAGGTCGTGGCCGCCAGGCCTACCTTCGATGGGTGCGGGCTGGTGCCGCCTGCGCCCTCCAGAGCCCCTGCGGCGCCGCCGCCGGTGGAGCTGTCTTTCGATGAGTCCCGCGAGGACGAAGAAGGGGAGGGCGAGGAGCACGACTCGGAGGTGACCCCCGAGGGGGTGGGGGAGACCTCCCCCTTGAGCAAGGCCGACATCCTCCGCACCCTGCCGGATGACGACGAGGTCGGCACCCGCCAGGAGAAGGGGGAGCTGCCCGTTATCCCAACGAGGGGCAGGTCATCGCTGGTCTCTCGAGATGTTACTCCCGCCTTGACGCCGCCTGAAGCTGCTTCCGGCCCCTCTGCCGTGCCGTCTTCTGCTCCCGGAGTCCGCGCGCCCACTCCTCAGGCTTCGAAGCTCTCAGGCTTCAAGCTTACCAAGCGGAGGGTTGACTACGCTGCGGTGGACCAGTAAGTGCTCGAGCTTCGTCTTGTTCTTGCTTATACTGCTGCTTCCTGATGTTCATCCTTGGTTGACCAGGCCACCGTCTGCGTCGAAGAAGAGGAAGGGGGATGCAGCGGCCACGCCTGGGACTGAACCATCTGCAGTGGCCGCACCCCCCTCCGCGAAGAAAGGAAACGACAACACTCGCACCTCCCCGGCCCGGTCGCCCTCACGAGGCCAGGAGGGGCGTCATCGGGAGGAGTCAGCCCCCGAGGCCCCGCTGGCTCCGGAAGTGCTGCTGTCCGGCTCGGCTGCTGAGGTCCCAAAGGCTCAGGAGCCCTTAGTCTCCCAGGCCCTGGTGATGACGTCGCCTCCTCCTGCTGCGCCAGTGCTTCCAGGTCCCTCTGTTTCTCCTGATGTCTTGGAGCGCGCCCTTTGGGAGATGGCCCAGCTGCGAGAAGATCTCCTGGGCGCAGACTCGCGCCTGGTAGCCGGGCGCCTGGAGCTGGTCTCCAGCTGGCTTCATTCCGACGTGTCCGTACGAGCGACACTGAGCCAAGCCGTGGCGGCCCTTGAAAAGGAGAAGCAAGCCACCGCCGAAGCTGCAGCTACTCGTGAAGTGGCGCTGAAGGATGCCGAAGCCGCCCAGGATCACTGCCGGGCGCTGGAGGCCGAACTGAAGAATCTGCGCGATCTGCGCGCGGAAGAAGCTCGTGGCCGCCAAGCGGAGGAGGAGAAGATGAGGGCCCGGGAGGACGCCATCAAGGATCGCGATGCTGAGCTGGGGGAGCTGGCGAAGGCGCAGGCCGCGGAACGCAGCCGGCTGGAGGAGCTGGAGCGGAAGGTGGAGGCGAGGGAGGTCGATCTTGACGCCAAGGCGAAGGTCCTGGCTGAAGACCGCGAGGCCTTCGCGCTTCTCAAGAATAGGTCCCGCACGGCGCTGAAGGCGCTCTACGAGAAGGGCCTGGAAAGGCCGCTGACCACCGACGAGGACGGCCCCGCCAAGCTGCTTCCCTACTTGGTTGACGCGCTCGAGGAGGTCGTGATCGGCATCGGTCCCATGGCAGAGGAAGAGGCCCGCGTTCTTTCCTTAGCCGCGCTGACGCGGGTCTTCAGCCACCTCCATCTTCGCGACCCTTCCACCCGCCTTGACGAGCTGCTGGAGCCTGTGGATGAGGAGTGTTGTGCGGCCGCTGCCGTAGCCATGAAGGGCCAGGTGGAGGCCCTACTGAAGAAGTTCTGTGGCTTCGCTCTCGCGCCTTCGACCGGCGGTGCAGGTGGAGGCGATGCCACCAAGGAAGGAGCACCTCTTGTGGGCGACGGCGGTGTCCAGGGGTGACCTGCGGCTGCTTTCCTGTTTTATTCCTGCAACATGCATCATGCCTCGTGGAGGCGTTTAAACTTGTGTTTGGTATTTGGGTGAACAATATGGCTTGTAATATTTGCTTTGAGATTTTGCGATTTTCTTCCTATTTGCTTTCCGTTCTGCATTGGCAGAGCCCGGCCCCGCGCATACCTCAGCCACCATTGGGTCATCCGGAGACCAGGACGAGTCCAAGGAGTGAGGGGCTACGTGACCAGTTAGGCCGCTGAGTCGCGATGCTCAGGAGTCCCCCTTGACGCGCAAACAACTTATAGGAAGGAGACGCGGGGATAGGTTTAGTGTTCTACGTCGGCAGAGCCCGGCCCCGCGCATACCTTGACCGCCGTTGGGCCAACCGGAGACCAGGATGGAACCAAGGAGTGAGGGGCTACGTGACCAGTTAGGCTCCTGAGTCGCGATGCTCAGGAGTCCCCCTTGACGTGCAAACAACCTTCATACCTTTTCCCTCGCCAAGGCTCGGCTTGGGAGGGGCGCGCGACGACCAGGTCCGGGGGACCTGGTTGGGTTGCGTACGCTTGGGCGTGACCCGAGCGCAGCCCCCGTGCCAGCCCCCTCGCGCGACTCTCCTGAGGGGAGGTGTTGCGGTGAGGCCGGACACTGAGCTCAGGGGCTCCCTGAGGTTGATGTGGCCGTGGGGCCGCCCTCAGTTGTTTATCACCAGCGCGGAGCATAGCGCTTCCGCACTTGCACGGGCATAGCCGCTCCTCGGCGGTGTCGACGGCCATCGCGGAACATGGTGCTTTCACTGGTACGTGGGAGGGAACTCCCTACTACGGAGAGCCCCCGGGGCGTGTACAACCCCGCCCTGACACGTGGCTTGCACGACAGGGCTAGACGAGGTGTGTCTGGGCACTCGTGAGCCAGCGCGGGACTCACGAGGCCCTACCTCAAGGCGGGTTGCGCCTGGTCTTGGTTCTTGTTCGCTGTGTTGGTCCTGCGAGGTGGTCAGACAACCTGTGCCGAACGAATCTCCTAAGGTTATCGCGTGAGAAGGCCAAGCACCAACGGCCCCAGGAGGTGACGTGAACGGGGCCGGCCTGCCCGACAGAGCTCAGCCATTGGAGTTATCGACGCTGCAGGGACGGGCCCGAGCACATACGCCATGCCTAACCCTCTCACGCGAAGGGTCCTGAAGAAAGACGACCGGCGCGCGGCTCCCGCGGTGGGTGACAATCGAGCAGGTGATAGTCATAGATAGATTAAGCATGGAAAGCAAGCTGGCTCAGGTAAATGCAGGGAAGATACATGCCACTGGGTCAGGCCTGAGCGGCTTGGGGATGATGCAGCCTGAGGGGCGCCCCCAGCAAGGTAAGCTAACGACATAAAAAAGAGGATACATGCCACAGGGACGGACCCACGTGGCCTGGGAATGATGCAGCCCGAGGGGCGCTCCCAGCTAAATGAACTTGGAAAATGTCACCTGGTTCTATTGTTGAAGAAATGTTGAGGCAGCTGAAGATGCGTGGCGAAGGGGTTGCTCCTCATGAGCCACCGGGACCCTGACCCTCAGGAGGCTCTGGGGGTCCAGGCGGTTCCTTGAGGACCGTCTCCATCTCCGTCAGGACGGCGCGGTGCCTGGCCTCCTGAGCCGCCAAGATGCGCTGCAAGTTGCGCTGAAAGGCGGACGCCACGCTCGGCAGGCCGAACGGCATGCAAACGTAGTTGTGAGGTGGGCCCTCGCAACATCCCACGCGCGAAGGCTAGAAGGGCTCCTGAGACGCGGCCCTATTAAGTCCTGGGACGTCGATGCAGACGCGTAGCCCGGCATCCTCGCCTGGATGGGGAGCTGCGCCAGGTGAGCGGCGACCGCCATGCATGGCTCTTGCGTCTTGCAGATCCTGAGTGGTCTTGGTGATGAACTCCTGAGCGGTGGGCGTTCCTTGCCCTGTGTCCTCCTGAGGGAAACGTGCCACGAAGCACACCTCCAAGTGGTGCCCGAGCGACTCCCTCGTGATGTTGGCGAGGTCTGAGGCCCTCCAGAAGAGAGCCCCCGAGCCCTGCCCAAGGAGGGCGCCGGGCGCGCCTTCCTATGCGAGGGAGGGAGGCGCCCCAGGTGCGGGCGCTGATCCTGACGAGGTACCACTCGCGACGCCACCCTCCTGAGGTCCTGCATGGAATAGCTTCTTCTTCTTCTTGGGGACAACCTCATGAGGGTATCGAGCTGCGCTGTTGTCGGGTCTTTGATTGATGCTGCTTGGAAGGCGCGCTCGAGGGAGCACACCGCATCTCTTTCTTCGCAGGGGACTGTGATGATCCCGCTGCTCCCTGGCATCTTGAGGACGTTGTAGCCGTGGTGCGTCACCGCCATGAACTTTGCCAGGGCTGGATACCCGAGGATGGCATTGTACGGCAGACGGATGTGTGCGACGTCGAAGTCGATGAGTTCGGTGCGGTAGTTGTTGCGTTCTCCGAAGGTGAGAGGGAGGCGGACCTGCCCTATCGGTGTGGTGGAACCGTCGATCACTCCTGAGAAAGGCTTGGTAGGCTGAAGCTGGTCGTAGGGCACTTGAAGGTTGTCAAACGTGTCGATGGACAAGACGTTGAGTCCTGCGCCACCGTCGATGAGGGTCTTGGTGACTTGTACGTTGTTGATGACGGGTGAACAAAGCATTGGGATAGCGCCAGCGGTAGCCATGCACTTGAGCTGATCTGCCGAACTGAAAGTGATGGCGCACTTGGACCACCTGAGCAGGCGAGTGGCCTCGATCTTGGGGAGGACTACGTTCACCTCGCGAGCAAACTGCATGAAGATGCGCTGTGAGGCTGGGGCTTGAGCTCCGCCCAAGATGCAGGCGATAGCACGCGGCTCCTGGAAGCCCCCAGCCCCCTCGTCTTGATGGTGGTCATCGTTCCTTCTTGGTGGGGGTGGCAGCGGAGGAAGCCCAACATTGCCCTGAGGACGGTCCTCGCGAGGCTAATCCCTCCAGGCACCCTCGCGAGGCTGATCCTGCCAGTAGTCCTCACGAGGCCGGTCGCGCCACTCCTGGCGTGGGCCACGGTCGTCCCAGCGTCCTCCGCCACGTCCTCCTCCTCGGCCATAGCCTCGGTCGTTGCGCTCGGGGCGTCGACCGAAGCGCCCATCGCGAATGGCCCTGAGCTCCTGACAATCATTGGTGTTGTGGCTATGCACGTTGTGGAAGGCGCAGAATAGTCGACTGCTCTTGGATGACTCGGGCTGGTCCGGGCCGCGCTTCGTGTCTTGCTCTGCCGTGAGTACGGCTGATCCCTTGCGCTTCACGTCCTTGGCCTTGGCTTTCTTCTCCTCCAGGTCGGCAACTGGGAGCTCGAGAAGGGAAAGGTGCCCTTCCTCAGCCCTTGCATACTTGGTCGCCAGGTTGAACAGCTCCAGGGACGTGCACAACTCCTCATGGATGGCGAGCTCCTCCTTCATCTTGACGTCGCGGACACCATCGGAGAACGCCGAGATGATGGCCTCGTCCGTCACCTTGGGGATCTTGAGACGAACGTTGTTGAAGTGCTGGATGTACTTCTGGAGGGTCTCTCCTGGTTGTTGCTTGACGCGGCGTAGATCACCTGCGGCCGGGGGGCGGTCGCGAGTGCCCTGGAAGTTGGCGACGAAGCGGTCGCGCATCTCATCCCAAGAGGAGATCGAGCCTGGAGGCAGGTTCAGGAGCCACGAAGGAGCGCCATCTTTGAGCGCCATGGGGAACCAGTTCGCCATGACTTTATCATCGCCGTTGGCCGCCTCGATGCTCAGCTCGTAGAGCTGCAAGAACTCCGCGGGGTCGGGGGTGCCATCGTAACGAGGAGGCAGATCCGGCTTGAACTTGCCCGGCCAGGCGATGCTACGCAGCTCGGGGGCGAAGGCGCGGCAACCGGCCGTGGTCACCGGGGCCCGTCTTGGAGGTGGAGCTTGGTCTTGGTGCCCGCGCGCCGCCACGGCGAACGGCGCAGGGCCCTGCTGCAGCAAGCGATCCTGACGTGGCGGTGCGGGGAGCGGTGGAGCGTTCTCTTGCGGGAGAGGGACATCTTGACAGCTTCCTTCTTCGCGCACGGGCGCCGGACGCGGTGGGTCGCTCCGCGGAGCCACGCACCTTGGCGCCAGGGCGTCGTCTTGGTGCAGAGGTGGTGGAGGTGCTCTGTGAGCTACGTCGCCTGTAGCTGGTGGTGGATGAGGTAGCGAGAGGGACGGCACAGGGGAGCCCCCTGCGGCGCTGACAAGCTCGGCGATGCGTTCTAGCCAGTCCTCGTAGAGGTCGTCGATGGGGCGGTAGCGTAGGAGTTCGCGCGCCATGCACAGCGCGGCCTGCGCGTCCGTGGGAGCGCGACGGGCGTGGGACGATGAGCCGGTCGGGGTCAGCGATGGAGTGGCGGTGCGGCCGTCACGCCGCATGATAACCCACAAGTATAGGGGATCGCAACAGTTTTCGAGGGTAGAGTATTCAACCCAAATTTGTTGATTCGACACAAGGGGAGCCAAAGTATATTCTCAAGTATTAGCAGTTGAGTTGTCAATTCAACCACACCTAGATAACTTAATATCTGCAGCAAAGTTTTTAGTAGCAAAATAGTATGATAGTAGTGATAACGGTAGCAAAAGTAATATTTTTGGGTTTTGTAGTAATTGTAATAGTAGCAACGGAAAAGTAAATAAGCGAAGAACAATATGTGAAAAGCTCGTAGGCATTGGATCGGTGATGGAGAATTATGTCGGATGCGGTTCATCATGTAACAGTTATAACATAGGGTGACACAGAACTAGCTCCAATTCATCAATGTAATGTAGGCATGTATTCCAAATATAGTCATACGTGCTTATGGAAAAGAACTTGCATGACATCTTTTGTCCTACCCTCCCGTGGCAGAGGGGTCCTATTGGAAACTAAGGGATATTAAGGCCTCCTTTTAATATAGTACCGGACCAAAGCATTAACACATAGTGAATACATGAACTCCTCAAACTATGGTCATCACCGGGAGTGGTCCCGATTATTGTCACTTCAGGGTTGCCGGATCATAACACATAGTAGGTGACTATAGACTTGCAAGATAGGATCAAGAACTCACATATATTCATGAAAACATAACAGGTTCAGATCTGAAATCATGGCACTCGGGCCCTAGTGACAAGCATTAAGCATAGCAACATGAATCTCAGAACATAGTGGATACTAGGGATCAAACTCTAACAAAACTAACTCGATTACATGATAAATCTCATCCAACCCATCACCGTCCAGCAAGCCTACGATGAAATTACTCACGCACGGCGGTGAGCATCATGAAATTGGTGATGGAGGATGGTTGATGATGACGATGGCGATGGATTCCCCTCTCCGGAGCCCCGAACGGACTCCAGATCAGCCCTCCCGAGAGAGATTAGGGCTTGGCGGCGGCTCCGTATCATAAAACGCGATGAATCCTTCTCTCTGATTTTTTCTCCCCGAACGTGAATATATAGAGTTGGAGTTGAGGTCGGTGGAGTCCAGGGGGCCCACGAGGCAGGGGGCGCGCCCAGGGGGGCAGGCGCGCCTCCCACCCTCGTGGACAGGGTGTGGGCCCCTAGCCTTGATTCTTTCGCCAATATTTTTTATTATTTCCAAAAATAATCTCCATGAAGTTTCAGGTCATTCCGAGAACTTTTGTTTCTGCACAAAAATAACACCATGGCAATTCTGCTGAAAACAACGTCAGTCCGGGTTAGTTCCATTCAAATCATGCAAGTTATAGTCCAAAACAAGGGCAAAAGTGTTTGGAAAAATAGATACGACGGAGACATATCAACTCCCCAAGCTTAAACCTTTGCTTGTCCTCAAGCAATTCAGTTGATAAACTGAAAGTGATAAAGAAAAACTTTTACAAACTCTGTTTGCTCTTGTTGTTGTAAATATGTAAAGCCAACATTCAAGTTTTCAGCAAAGATTATGAACTAACCATATTCACAATAACACTTAGGTCTCATGTTTACTCATGTCAATGGCATAATCAACTAGCGAGCAATAATAATAAATCTCGGATGACAACACTTTCTCAAAATAATCATAATATGATATAACAAGATGGTATCTCGCTAGCCCTTTCTGAGACCGCAAAACATAAATGCAGAGCACCTTTAAAGATCAAGGATTGACTAAACATTGTAATTCATGGTAAAAGAGATCCAGTCATAGTCATACCCAATATAAATTAATAGTAATGGATGCAAATGACAGCGGTGCTCTCCAGCTGGTGATTTTTAATAAGAAGGTGATGACTCATCATAAAATTAAATGGATAGGCCCTTCGCAGAGGGAAGCAGGGATTTGTAGAGGTGCCAGAGCTCGATTTTTGAAATAGAGATAAATAATATTTTGAGTGGCATACTTTCATTGTCAACATAACAACCGAGAGATGGCGATATCTTCCATGCTACACACATTATAGGCGGTTCCCAAGCAGAATGGTAAAGTTTATACTCCCCCACCACCAACAAGCATCAATCCATGGCTTGCTCGAAACAACGAGTGCCTCCAACTAACAACATCCCTGGGGGAGTTTTGTTTGCAATTATTTTGATTTGGTTTGCTTAAAGCATGGGACTGGGCATCCCCGTGGCCATCCATTTTCTCGTGAATGAGGAGCGGAGTCCACTCCTCCTGAGAATAACCCGCCTAGCATGGAAGATACAGACAACCCTAGTTGATACATGAGCTATTCGAGCATACAAAATAGAATTTCATTTGAAGGTTTGGAGATTGGCACATACAAATTTACTTGGAACGGCAGGTAGATACCGCATATAGGAAGGTATGGTGGACTCATATGGAATAACTTTGGGGTTTAAGGGATTGGATGCACAAGCAGTATTCCCGCTTAGTACAAGTGAAGGCTAGAAAAAGACTGGGAAGCGACCAGCTAGAGAGCGACAACAGTGATGAAAATGCATTAAAATTAATAAACATTGAGTGCAATTATGAGTAGGATATAATCCACCATGAACATAAATATCGTGAAGGCTATGTTGATTTTGTTTCAACTACATGTGTGAACATGTGCCAAGTCAAGTCACTTGAATCATTCAAAGGAGGATACCACCCCACTATACCACATCACAACCATTTTAATAGCATGTTGGCACGCAAGATAAACCATTATAAACTCCTAGCTAATTAAGCATGGCATAAGCAACTATAATCTCTAATTGTCATTGCAAACATGTTTATTCATAATAGGCTTAATCAGGAACGATGAACTAATCATATTTACAAAAACAAGAGAGGTCGAGTTCATACCAGCTTCTCTCATCTCAATCAGCTCATCATATATCGTCATAATTGCCTTTCACTTGCACGACCGAATGATGTGTATAATAATAATAGTGCACGTGCATTGGACTAAGCTGGAATCTGCAAGCATCTGATAAACGGGAGAAGACAAGGCAATATGGCTCTTGGTTAAATCAACAATAATGCATATAAGAGCCACTTTAACAATTTCATTATGTCTTCTCCTATCGACCCCCAAAGAAAAGAAATGAAACTATTTACACGGGAAAGCTCCCAACAAACAAAAGAAGAATGGGAAATCTTTTTGGGTTTTCTTTTAATTATTACTACCACAGCAAGAAAGTAAACTAGCTAAAAGCTACAACTAATTTTATTTTATTTTTTCTTAAGGTTTATCAAACACACAAGAAGAAAGCATAAAAGGGAAAATAAACTAGCATGGATATTACAGTGAAAAATCACGAGCACCGACAACTAGCAGTGAGTGTGTGAACATAAATGTAATGTCGGTGGGAAATACGTACTCCCCCAAGCTTAGGCTTTTGGCCTAAGTTGGTCTATGCCCACGGCCGGCCTGGCGGATATCCAAAGTTGTAGTTGGGTTCGTACTGAGATGCAGCGGCTATTGCATCGTGGGCTGCTGCTTGGACGCGAGCTGTCTCAGTCCTCCTCTCGTACTCGTTCGCCTCCTCCCTGGTTATAACATGTCTCCCTTTTGCCTGAAAGTCAAAGAAAGTAGGAGCAGGGAGAGCGGCGTGATAGGTGCGTCGTCTGTCAATGATTAGTCGGTACTGGAGGAACTGATCATTCCTCTCAACAAACTGATGACGGACCATATCCTCATAATCTAAATAAACAGGAGGCAACTCAATATCATACTCACGTATGGGTATATCAAGAAAATTAGCTAGACGGGTTGCATAAATTCCACCAAAGAAATCTCCATTAATTCTATTATTATGCAACCTACGTGCAACAATCGCTCCCAAATTATAATGTTTATCTCCTAATACAGCACTCCTAAGAACACTGAGGTCAGGGACACACATGTAACATGCTTCATCCTTACCATTTATGCACCTACCTATGAAGAGAGCAAAATAATGTATAGCAGGAAAATGAATGCTCCCTATGGTAGCTTGTGTTATATCTCTGGACTCCCCCACAGTTATACTAGCAAGAAAATCTCTGAACCCAGATTTGCGAGGCTCACTAGTGCTACCCCATTGTGGAAGTTTGCAAGCAGTATTAAAATCCTCTAAGTCCATAGTATAAGAATTTTCATAAAGATCAAACAGGACAGTTTGAGAATTGCGTGAAGATGAAAATTCAAACCTTCTCACAAAGGAATCAGTGAGATAGTGGTACTGCCGGCACCTATCTGCCTTGAAGCTCACAAGATTAGCGTTACGCACATAAGCGTTAAATTCTTCCTTGATTCCTGCTCGATCCATAAAGTCCTCTGACGGCCATTCACAAGCCCGCACTTGAGCTTCCCTCGGTGGTTCATCGTCCACATCGCGTATTTCGAGCCTGGGCCCTTGCTTCCTTGAAGGACCACCTTGGTACATTTTCCTAAACATATTTCTTCCTCTGAAAAATTTCTGAAAAGTTTAGTAACTCAAAATAAAAGTGAACCAAACTCAACAAAATTGATAGCAACTACTCCCATAAGTGCCTAGAGACTATATTATGCATTATAACTACTTGGGACCAAATAAATTTGACATGCAAGCTCAAGAGCAGGGTCACATAAGCAGCAAAAATTTGCAATGAATAAAGCACTAGAACAAAAACTAATTGGACCATTGGAGGAGTCACATACCAAAGAACAATCTCCCAAAGCAGTTTTGTGAGTGGAGCTTTGAGCAAGGAGATCGAAAATCACAGCAAAATGAGCTAGAACTCGTGCTTGAGCTGGTTGATGATTTTTTGGGGAGGAAGAAGGAGTGTGTGGGTGCAGGAATAAGTGGAGGGGAGCCACCATGGGCCCACAAGGCAGGGGGGCATGCCCGGGGGGGTGGGCGCGCCCTGGACCCTCGTGGCCAGGTGCTTGCTCCCCCTGCTGTGTTCTCAGTGCCAGATATTCTAAAATATTGCAGAAAAAATCATATTTCAATTTCGGGGCATTTGGAGAACTTTTATTTTTGGGGTATTTTTTCATTGCACGGATAATTCAGAAAACAGACAGAATATACTATTTTTGCTTTATTTCAACTAAATAACAGAAAGTAAAAGGAGGGTACAGAAGGTTGTGCTTTCTAACTTCATCCATCTCATGCTCATCAAAAGGAATCCACTAACAAGGTTGATCATGTCTTGTTAATAAACTCATTCCGAATAACATGGAACTGGAGAAATTTCGAATAACACTATGTTACCTCAACGGGGATATGCACATCCCCAACAATAAGAATATCATATCTCTTTTTGACAGTAGGAAGAGGAAATTCAAAACCTCCTATGGTAATCGATGAAAATATTCCAATAGAATTGATACTGTGGACTTGAGGTTGTTTCCTCGGAAAGTGTACCGTATGCTCATTACCATTAACATGAAAAGTGACATTGCCTTTGTTGCAATCAATAACAGCCCCTACAGTATTCAAAAATGGTCTTCCAAGAATAATAGACATACTATCGTCCTCGGGAATATCAAGAATAACAAAGTCCGTTAAAATAGTGACATTTGCAACCACAACAGGCACATCCTCACAAATACCGACAGGTATAGCAGTTGATTTATCGGCCATTTGCAAAGATATTTCAGCAGGTGTCAACTTATTCAAATCAAGTCTACGATATAAAGAGAGAGGCATAACACTAACACCAGCTCCAAGATCACATAAAGCAGTTCCAACATAGTTTCTTTTAAGGGAGCATGATATAGTTGGTACTCCTGGATCTCCTAGTTTCTCTGGTATTCCACCCTTAAAAGTATAATTAGCAAGCATGGTGGAAATTTCAGCTTCCGGTATCTTTCTCTTATTAGCAACAATATCTTTCATATACTTGGCATAAGGATTCATTTTAATCATATCAGTCAAACGCATACGCAAGAAGATAGGTCTAATCATTTCAGCAAAGCGCTCAAAATCTTCATCATCCTTTTTCTTGGATGGTTTGGGAGGAAAAGGCATGGGTTTCTGAACCCAAGGTTCTCGTTCTTTACTGTGTTTCCTAGCAACAAAGTCTCTTTTATCATAACGTTGATTCTTTGATTGTGGGTTATCAAGATCAACAACAGGTTCAATCTCTACATCATTGTTATTGCTAGGTTGAGCATCAACATGAACATCATTATTAACATTATCACTAGGTTCATGTTCATTACCAGATTGTGTTTCAGCATCAGAAATAGAAATATCATTGGGATTCTCAGGTGTGTCAACAACAGGTTCACTAGAAGCATGCAAAGTCCTATCATTTTTCTTTTTCTTTCTCTTAGAAGGACTAGGTGCATCAACATTATTTCTCTGAGAATCCTGCTCAATTCTCTTAGAGTGGCCCTCAGGATACAAAGGTTCCTGAGTCACTTTACCCCCTCTAGTTGCAACTCTAACAGCAAAATCATTATTCTTACTATTCAATTCATTGAGCAAATCATTCTGAGCTTTAAGTACTTGTTCAACTTGAGTGGTAACCATAGAAGCATGTTTACTAATGAGTTTAAGTTCACCTTTAACTCTAGACATATAATCACTCAAGTGTTCAATCATATAAGCATTGCGTTTTAATTCTCTACCAAAATAAGCATTGAAGTTTTCTTGCTTAACCATAAAATTATCAAACTCATCCAAACATTGGCTAGCAAACTTAGTAGGAGGGATTTCAGCTTTATCATATCTATAGAGAGAATTTACCTTTACTACCTGTGTCGGGTTATCAAGACCATGTGTTTCTACAACAGGCGGTAAATTAAGACCACGTATTTCTTCAACAGGAGGTAAATTCTTAACATCTTCAGCTTTTATACCTTTTTCTTTCATAGATTTCTTTGCCTCTTGCATATCTTCAGGACTAAGAAATAGAATACCCCTTTTCTTCGGAGTTGGCTTAGGAGTTGGTTCAAGAAGTGTCCAATTGTTTTCATTTGTCAACATATTATTCAATAGAATTTCAGCTTCATCAATAGTTCTTTCCCTGAAAACACAACCAGCACAACTATCCAGGTGGTCTTTGGAAGCATCGGTTAGTCCATTATAGAAGATATCAAGTATTTCATTTTTCTTGAGAGGATGATCAGGCAAAGCATTAAGTAATTGGAGAAGCCTCCCCCAAGCTTGTGGGAGACTCTCTTCTTCAATTTGCACAAAATTATATATATCCCTTAAAGCAGCTTGTTTCTTATGAGCTGGGAAATATTTAGCAGAGAAGTAATAAATCATATCCTGGGGACTACACACACAACCAGGATCAAGAGAATAAACCATATTTTAGCATCACCCTTTAATGAGAACGGAAATATTTTAAGGATATAATAGTAGCGAGTTTTCTCATCATTAGTGAACAGGGTGGCTATATCATTTAATTTAGTAAGATGTGCCACAACAGTTTCAGATTCATAGCCATAGACGGGATCAGATTCAACCAAAGTAATTATATCAGGGTCGACAGATAATTCATAATCCTTATCAGTAACAAAGATAGGTGAAGTAGCATAAGCAGGATCATATTTCATTCTAGCATTCAGAGATTTTTGTTTCAGCTTAGCCAATAATTTCTTAAGATCACTTCTATCATTGCAAGCAAGAAAGTCTCTAGGAGTTTCTTCATCCATAACATAACCCTCAGGCACAACAGGCAATTCATATCTAGGGGGAGAATCTTCAACATCACTTTCATCAATATTATCAGTTTCAATAATTTCATTCTCTCTAGCCCTAGCAAGTTCTTCATCCAGAAATTCACCTAGTGGCACAGTAGTATCAAGCATAGAAGTAGTTTCATCATAAGTATCATGCATAGTGGAAGTGGCATCATCAATAACATGCGACATATCAGAATTAATAGCAGAAGCAGGTTTAGGTGTCGCAATCTTACTCAAAACAGAAGGTGAATCAAGTGCAGAGCTAGATGGGAGTTCCTTACCTCCCCTCGTAGTAGAGGGATAAATTTTAGTTTTCTCGTCTTTCAAGTTCTTCATAGTGACCGACAGATATAAATCCCAAGTGACTCAAAGAATAGAGCTATGCTCCCCGGCAACGGCGCGAGAAAATAGTCTTGATAACCCACAAGTATAGGGGATCACAACAGTTCTCAAGGGTAGAGTATTCAACCCAAATTTATTGATTCGACACAAGGGGAGCCAAAGAATATTCTCAAGTATTAGCAGTTGAGTTATCAATTCAACCACACCTGGATAACTTAATATCTGCAGCAAAGTTTTTAGTAGCAAAGTAGTATGATAGTAGTGATAACGGTAGCAAAAGTAATATTTTTGGGTTTTGTAGTAATTGTAACAGTAGCAATGGAAAAGTAAATAAGCGAAGAACAATATGTGAAAAGCTCGTAGGCATTGGATCGGTGATGGAGAATTATGTCGGATGCGGTTCATCATGTAACCGTTATAACATAGGGTGACACAGAACTAGCTCCAATTCATCAATGTAATGTAGGCATGTATTCCAAATATAGTCATACGTGCTTATGGAAAATAATTTGCATGACATCTTTTGTCCTACCCTCCCGTTGCAATGGGGTCCTATTGGAAACTAAGGGATATTAAGGCCTCCTTTTAATAGAGTACCGGACCAAAGCATTAACACATAGTGAATACATGAACTCCTCAAACTATGGTCATCACCGGGAGTGATCCCGATTATTGTCACTTCGGGGTTGCCGGATCATAACACATAGTAGGTGACTATAGACTTGCAAGATAGGATCAAGAAATCACATATATTCATGAAAACATAAAGGTTCAGATCTGAAATCATGGCACTCGGGCCCTAGTGACAAGCATTAAGCATAGCAAAGTCATAGCAACATCAATCTCAAAACATAGTGGATACTAGGGATCAAACCCTAACAAAACTAACTGGATTACATGATAAATCTCATCCAACCCATCACCGTCCAGCAATCCTACGATGAAATTACTCATGCACGACGGTGAGCATCATGAAATTGGTGATGGAGGATGGTTGATGATGACGATGGCGACGGATTCCCCTCTCCGGAGACCCGAGCGGACTCTAGATCAGCCCTCCCGAGAGAGATTAGGGCTTGGCGGCTGCTCCGTATCGTAAAACGCGATGAATCCTTCTCTCTGATTTTTTCTCCCCGAACGTGAATATATAGAGTTGGAGTTGAGGTCGGTGGAGCTCCAGGGGTCCCATGAAGCAGGAGGGCGCGCCCAGGGGGGCAGGCTCGCCTCCCGCCCTCGTGGACAGGGTGTGGGCCCCGTGGCCTTGATTCTTTCGCTAGTATTTTTTATTATTTCCAAAAATAATCTCCGTGAAGTTTCAGGTCATTCTGAGAACTTTTGTTTCTGCACAAAAATAACACCATGGCAATTCTGCTGAAAACAGCGTCAGTCCGGGTTAGTTCCATTCAAATCATGCAAGTTAGACTCCAAAACAAGGGAAAAAGTGTTTGGAAAAGTAGATACGATGGAGACGTATCACCGCACCGGGGGGTGCAGCGAGGAGGCTTGCTGCTCGTTCCCCGCCGGGCGGGTGGCGGCGTTGGCGGCGGGTGATGGAGAATGGCGAGGTGGCCCACCGACGGGAGCCGTCTGGGCGACGCGGGTGGCAAGGGCAGCCTTGTGCTCAGCGCGGGCTCGGAGGGCGTCCGCCATGGAGATGACGAAGCAACGGGGCGTGGAGCGATGGATGGAAAGCTTCGGCGCACCCCTACCTAGCGCGCCAAATGTCGGATTTCGGGTTCCGGCAAAACCCTTAAGGTTCGAACTCTGGGGTGCGCGCGAAGATCTCTCCCTCAAAGATCACGCCCTCACACGCTTAGCGATCTCTAGGCTAGCTCGACGAACTTGCAACACAAGGGACACAAGATTTATACTGGTTCGGGCCACCGTTGTGGTGTAATACCCTACTCCAGTGTGTGGTGGTGGATTGCCTCTTGGGCTGAGGGTGAACAGTACAAGAGGAAGAATAGCCTCCTGAGGAGAGGTGTTCTTGTGCTTGGTGAGCTTGAGGGTGAGGATTGCTCAAGATGAGATCGAGCTGTCTCTGAATGAGTTGCCTCTTACGGTGGTGGCTAGTCCTATTTATAGAGGCCCCAGTCCTCTTCCCAAATATTGAGCGGGAAGGGAGCTAACAACGGCCAATTTGAAAGGGGACAACTAGTACAGCTTATCCTGACAAAAGTAGTCTTCGCCTGCCAAAAGGCTCTAGTGGTGACGCCGTCTTGGGCTCCACGGTGTCCTCCGTCTTGCCGTCCTGCTAGTCTTGGTCTCGTTGCACCAATATGGAAACCTTTGCTTGACGCCTCGGTACTCCTCGCCTGTGCTTGCCCCCTTAGCACCAAAGGGGAAACAAGGACACTGTGCGCGCCGGCGCCCACCTGGCCTTGGTTGTCATGGCTCACGTCACGGGAACCTTGCGAGGTTTACCTTGCCTTGATATCTCCGCCCCTCGCGAGCCGGCCTGGTGAGGCCACTCCCGAGGAGGTCTTGTGTCGTCCGCCTCGCGAGGCTTGGCCCCTTGCGAGGGTCTTGAATGCTTGTTGATGAAGATGGGCCGTATGGGCCTGCTCGCAGAGCCACGCTGTGGGCCGCAGGCAGGCAAGTCTGGGGACCCCCGTTCCCAGAACGCCGACAGCATGTATGCCCGTTTTCAAGCTACACCAGAGGAATCACACCATAAGGCTGTGAAGCATATTCTTCGATATCTAGCTCACACTCCAACACTTGGATTATGGTATCCCAAGGGATCGGCTTTTGATCTCATTGGATATTCTGACTCTGACTATGCTGGTGATCGTGTCGACCGCTAGTCAACATCAGGCACATGCCATTTCCTCGGACGATCCTTGGTATGTTGGTCCTCAAAGAAACAGAACTGCGTATCACTATCTACTGCTGAAGCTGAGTACATTGCTGCTGGTTCGTGCTGTGCTCAATTCCTATGGATGAAGCAAACCCTCAAAGACTACAGCATCAATGTGAAGAATGTGCCTCTCTACTGTGACAATGAGAGTGCCATCAAGATTGCTCATCACCCAGTTCAGCACTCGAAGACAAAGCACATCCAGATTCGTCATCATTTTCTTCGAGATCATATGTTGAAGGGCGATATCTCTATTGAGCACGTGAAGACTGAAGAACAGCTAGCCGATATCTTCACAAAGCACTTGGATGAGAAGTGATTTAGCAAGTTGCGGTGTGAGCTAAATATCTTAGAATCTTCGAATGTTCTTTGAAAAGGACGCACATCCTAACACTTATGCAAAATTGATGACTTAGAAGTGCAACACATGAAGTAATGTTTTTCTTCAATCAATGAAGACTAACCCTCTAAGTGTGAAGAAATTAACAAAGAATTTGATTCTCAGAGCCCTACGACAATTGTATGCGGCATTTGAAATCATCATTCTTATACGGTGGGTCACGCCACCAACAAAAGTTGAAAATCTTCAATTTGATTTTTTCTTCAGTTTTTGAAATTCCTTTGTTGTTCAAATTCTTCAACTTTGCAGAGTCTTCATTTTTTCTGTCGTTGTTCTTCATTGACTATATGTATATTTGAGTTTTCCATCCTCTACAACATTCACTTATTGTTATTTCGTCAAGTTGATTTTTCTGCTAAGTGAATGTGATCGGACCCTTCCCCCTCTATGCTAAACTCAACCCAATCTGTTCACAAATTCTTCATGTGCGTTCTATTTGAAACCCGTTCAAAATCTTCACTGTGTCCTTGTCAGCTGAAGAATTTGCGAACGAAAAATATTCTTATCTAAATTCTCAGCTTCTGCCGCTCAAACCATTCCACATCCCATGATGAGACTATTCTATTCACTCACGATCTCACACGATCTCCACCTCACAGTACGTGGGTGGCACATGTCGCTAGGATGAGAAGGGTCAGGGGCACGTTCGTCAATTTTCTTCGGACGAGCGTTTTTTCACCTCGGCTATAAATTCCCCTCACCCTCCTCAGTCCGCATTTACACCGCTCGACCTCACTCCCCTCGCTCGAGCTCTCTGACCTAGCGCCGCCGCTACTTCCATTGTCGCCGGTGAGGAAGAGCTTCACTGCCTCGACCTCGTCACCGTCGTACTCGCGCCGACCGCGGAAATGTTCACTCCGCCGCTGCCGTAGCTGTCTTCCGCCGCCAAGTTAGGGCGTGGAAGATCTGAACGGACGAACTTCTCCACTTCCACTCCCAGTTCGTTGTGTTCTTCGTCAAGGGTAAATAAAAGCTATTTTCACTGCCCTTGTTGATTCTAATGATTTCCACGAAATCTTCAAAAGGTGTTTATTCTTCAACTTCCACACTCATAAACACCACACATGCATCTGTTCTTGATTTGTTTCTCTAAGCAATGTTTTTCTTCAAGATTGCTCAATTGTGTGGATTTTCAATATATACAACTCTAGAACCTAAGTCAAAGACCGCTTAGTGAAATTCCTCAAGACACTCCTGGTCAAATTCCTCAAACTTGATTCTTTTGAAAAACTTCTGAGAACGCATATGACCTCTCCAAATTCCTCGCACCTATACTTTGTTCACAGGTACACATGTCCGCTGCTGAATTAGGTTCTCATCAACTTAACTCATTTGCAGCGTTCCTCGAAGACAAATTGCATACCTCGTTAGAAAATTCCATTGTGCAAAATCCTCAGCTGAAGAAAATGGCTGATGGCAAGAAACCTCAGAAGGGAGGCAAGAGACCAGAAGTGAATACTGCTTTTGAGATACCTGATGATATCTATGAAGAATACTGTACGCAGGATGAAGCCAAACATGGCAAAGAGAACAAAAATCAGTGCAAGGTGCGCATTCAGAGGATAGAGAGGAGATGGGCACGGGAATGGAGGGAGTACAGATATGTAACTCCAAAATACATGAAGAAATTCGCTTTACACCCTCCTTGTCCAAGACCTCCATTGGCACTTGGCCAAATTGCTGATCCCACTAGCCTCAAGCGCGGTGAGGACTATCTAGATGAATGGGCCAAGCGGCAAGCCAAGTTGACCAAAATGGCCAAAGAAGCAGTGAGGAAATTCAACGAAGATTCTGCTGTTGCCGCAGCTGAGGCCTCTGCTAGCAAGCCCAAGAAGGGTATGCCCAAGAAGCCTGCCCACAAGCCTAGTTCCTCAGCAATGCCCTCACGGCCAAGCTCATCAAAGCCCTCACGGCATATTCCTCAAGCAGCATCAGTTCCCACTGTTGCAAAACCTTCAGCTGCTGCTGCAAAGTCTTCGGCACCTGCGCATCTCGCCTCTTGCCAAAGGACCACCGGTATCTCCATTGCTTCAGGAGCGTCAGCAAGTTCTTCAGCTCCTCCTCAGTCCTCAAAAGGCCCAACTTTGCTGAAGGCAAAGGCTACTGCTGGATGAGGCACAAGGCCAAGTCCTCACAAGAAGCAGGTTGCCTTCCATGTGCCGTCCAGTGAAGATGAAGCTGATGACGAGGAATTAGCAGAAATCATCAGAGACAGACAACAAAGGGCCGCTAGAGCCAAAGGCAGCAATGTGCCACTGCTGCTAGATCCCATGTTGATCCTTGATTTCATTGATGTCTGGCACAAGGACCCCAACACTCCTATGCCCGACTTCAATCTCACACCTGGCCAAAGTCACATGTTGACTGCCTTCATAGGCAAAGAAAAATGGAAGTTTGAAAAGGCCAGGCAACTGAAGAAAGCTCAGTACAAGAGCGATTTATGAAGAAAAATGTTGTCAAGATGACCCCTGATGAACTTGTGACCATGCAGACTGAGATCAAAGCACTCAGTGGTGAATTTGACACATACCGTGCAGATTGGCTAGGAGCCAAAGTCAGATTCGTCAAAATGGCGAAGGGATTCACTTCAAATGTTGCAACCCCAACGCAACGTGAAATTCCTCAGGCTGAAGCATCTGCACAGCCTACTGAAGAACATGCAAGCACAGCTGATGAAAATCAGGTTGTTTATGATTCTGAAAGCACCAGGGCTGATGAAGAAATTCCAGCCACTTAAGAAACTGCCAGGGCAACCTCTAGTGTTGCGCTTGAAGAACAAGTTAGGCCAGTTGAAGCATCTGCTACTGTGCGTGAAGAAACTGAATAAGCCAGGGCAACTGCATCAGTTCTGCCTGAAGAAACTGCACTTATTTCCTTTGCTCCTCCTGCTCAGACGACAAGCATCAACCTTCCTTCTGCATCAGAAGCAAAGAAAACCAAGGCTGCGGAGCGAGCAACTGTGAAGAAAAGGAAAGCATCTGCCTCCTTAGAGTCTTCAGCTCCAAAAAAGTGAAGACTTTGATGAGCTCCTATGCAAATCCCATAGATGTTGTTCCTATATCAAGCATGCCATCAAAGGAGATTGTTCCCTTTGGTGAGGAATATGCGATTCCAAGTGAATCAGATGAAGAAGATCCTTCTGCTGCCACGTCAGACAGATTGATGAAGAAATTGAAGTGGACCATATCACTTCAACTCCACTGGTATCCTCGCCCATGCCTCAGTTCACTACTAAAGAGGCCGGCGTTGAAGAAATAGATGAGGAAGATGAAGATGTGGATATTAGGTCTACAACTCCGATTCCGAATGATGACTACTGGGAAAGTCATCACCCAAATTCACCACTCTACACCCCTCTGCAACAGATTCCTCAGTCCCCTGTTCACACAGAAGAAATTCACACGGGCTCTGAAGAACATCAAGCTTCTCTTCTCATTATTCCTGAAGAAGTTCCAGGCACTAGAGCTGATGATAATGCTGCCGAAGAAATGGAGACCCAGGCTACTGATAATGACATAGCACCTGAAATTCCTCAGCCTGCAGCTCCAGAGTCTATGATTCAAGAGGCTGTGATGACTTCAACTACTAATCCTCATCCCAAGCCACAGAATCCTCATTCCAAGAAGCAGAAGTTCAAGGCCAAAGACTTCTTCAAAGAGCACATTTTCTTCACTGACTACAATCCTTATGACCCTGCTCGTCTTCGACGCAAGTGTTTCTGGACTGCTAGCCAGATGAACTTCTATTCCTCGCTGCGGTTTGATAAGGACAAGATCTTTGACCATGAGCAAATTCCTCATGTGGACATGGAGTCTCTACCTTGCTTCACCCCACTCCTCAGTGTTATTCATGACGCTGGGCTGCTCAATTTCTGCACCGACATCTGCGACTGGAATGAAGAACTCATTCTTCAATTCTATGCTATGTTGCACATCACAGGCCATGTTGAAGATGTGAATTCATGGGTATTGGACTGGATGACAGAAAATACTCACTACAAAGCACCGGCCTCTGAATTACTTCATGTCATCCCAGTCAGTCCTCCCGTTGAAGGTGCAAGGCTCATCTATGCTGACCCTAAACTCTCAGATCATTTGATGCAAGTGCTGATGAAGCCTGGCCAAGCTCCAAGGACCAAATTCCTCGCCAAGGAATTGCTCTATGTGCTAAGGACTGTGTACAGGATATTGACCAAAACCCTTAGTCCTATCAAGGGCCACAACTCTGATGAAGAAGAGGTTGTTGGCATCATGAAGAATCTGCTTTTCAACATCATACATGGTACTCCTATCAACTACCATGATTTCTTCATGAGGACTTTGGCCAATGTCGCTCTGTCACCGTTTGAATTGAAGCCTTACGCTCCCTGAATCATGAGATTCATCAGATCAAGGTCTTCAATCAACTACAAGGCTGACGTTCTAAATCATCACAGCTACTTGCCCCCAATCGAGGTCCTCAAACGACCTATTTCCTCAGCTGATGAGAAGGGCAAGGCTGCTGTTATTGATGAAGGCACTCGTCCATTGGATGGACAGTTTCGCAAAGCTGCATCCTACTCCACCAATGATGACTCTGCCACACATGACACTGAATGCTTGAAAGCAATTTCCTCAAGCCACTGCTCCGCGTGTGATGACTGATCGTGAGCTTCTCCTTAGTCTTCATCAGAAGGTCGATCGCAACCACAAATGGGTCAAGCGACATTTTGGTTCAATTCTTCAGAATATGACAATCACGCAAAACACTTTGAAGAAGAACCATTACTATCTGCATGAAGTGTTTGATCGCACCTGGGCTGTATTGTCTCACATCTACGGTGATGAAGATCTCAAGCAAATGGGCTTCAAGCAGGACTTTGACTGGTCTCAGCCACCTTCGAAGAAATTCGAGAAGGTCAAAGTTCCTCATATGGTGGCCAGCTCATATTCTTCATCGCGCGAGACTGATGAACATGAAGACTTGAATGACACTGCGGCAGGCCCTACATCAACTGACGACCGCAACAACGCTGGCGCTCCTCCATCGACATCATGATGATATTCTTCAGGGGCGTTATTCCTCATTTTCGTCCCTTTTGGTCATTCGATGACAAAGGGGGAGAAATTTGAGTTAGTCTTCAAGCGGGTCTATGTATATGGGCATTTTTTTGCTAAGTTACAACTCTCGTTCTTCTGAAGATTTTTGTTGGATCGAGTTGTAAACTTAAGTCCTATGGTGGTCTGATACTTTTGCAGTGTTTTCTGCATGCTATTTCCTCAGATATGTTAATGCATGCATGCTGAATTACATCAGTCACCATATTTCATCATGCATTTCAAATTCCTCATATCATATGTTACATGCATGTATGAATTACAAGATATAGGGGAGATCTCCATGATATTACTCTACAATGTGCATTTGCTCTTCAAAGCAAATTCCTCACATATGCACATCTTTAGGGGGAGTTCTTCTATATCTTGCAATCAATTTCCTAAATATCAGCATCTACACTTCATATGTTTATCCCCGTTGAAAACTTAACCTATATTGTCATCAATCACCAAAAATGGGGAGATTGTAAGTGCATCTAGTGCCCCTTAGAGATTTTGGTGTATTGAAGACTTATAGGTTAAGGGACTAATGCGTTTGTGAGTGTACACAGGTTTATAAGTCTATGAGGAGTTTGATATTTACAGAGAAAGTTGACCCCTAAAAATGAATATCTTCAACTGAAGACTTTGGCTTTCTGAGGACTTTGAAATTAAAGAAATTGGCGTGACCGTGAAGACTTGATATTCATGCGAGGATTATGAAGCGTGAAGACTTTTGTTTTCATAGTTTCATTTTCTCTTTCTTGAGTCATAGGAAACACCGTACTGTTAAAGGGGGTCGAGGTAAAACTAAGGAAAAGTTTCCAAGTGATGCTCATCTCAAAATCCCACACCTACCAATCCTTTCGAGTGAAGCCATTGGAAATCTCATATAGTTCAGTCAATTTCTTTAGTGACAGAGACGAAGATCTCTGGTCTCTGAGGAATTTGTTCTGACTGAGGAGTTAGGAATTCGCCAGTGTGGATTGCCTACAAGTGAGGAACATGATAGCCCTGAGGAATTTGATACTCAAATATCCGACCGTTGCTGTGCTATGCGCCAGCTGTCCCAAAATATCTACCCACCTAACGGTCATATCATTGAAGGGCATTTATGTCTTATCATGTCGTGCCGCTCCCTAGGCTATAAATAGCCGCCCCCTACAACCACTAGCTGGTTGGCTGCTCCGAGAGAAACTGACACTAGTCATTGAGAGCATCCCATTCTCCGAGGACTTTGAGCGAAAATCATCAAGTGAGGAAAACCCGAACCCAAACATCTACAAACCCAAAGTGATTGAGCATCACTGAAGGGATTGTTCCTGTGTGGAACCGACGCTTGTTACCTTTGAGGACTGTGCATCCTCCAGACGGTTAGGCGTCATGGTCTAGAGCATCCAAGAGGAAATTGTGGATCGCTGAGTGACCGAGTTTGTGAAGGTTTGGAAGTCACCTGAAGACTTACCACAAGTGATTGGGCGAGGTTTGTGCGACCTTAGCTCAAGGAGAATACAATGAGGACTGTGTGTCCGGGACTGTGTGTCCTCAGGTTTAAATACCTAGCCGCTCCAACTAGATGTACGACTGTCACAACAGTTGGAACTGGTCTACCAAATCACTGTCTTCACCGAGCTACTAGTTCTATTTCCTCAACCCTTCCATTTCCTCATTCATATGCTGAAGTACTTGATCGTTACTGTTTGAAGACTTTGACTGAAGACCTTCTCAATTTCCTCAATCTTGTTTCTTCAGTCAGTTTGTCTTCAGCCTGCTTATCCTATGTTTACGCTACTTGTACTCTGTGCTTGTTTTCATTTCATCATGATGACTATGCTACAGCTCTGTTATGCTTGCATCTGAGTACTTATTCCGCTGCTAGTTGTTCGTGACTTAGGAATTTCCTCACCTTGAAATTCCTCAGTGACGAATTTGTAAAAATCGCCTATTCACCTACCCTCTAGTCGATATAACGCACTTTCAATCTTTAGTAGTTGCGGATGCTTGCTATAGTTCCAATCATAAGTGCATATGATCCAAGTAGAGAAAGTATGTTAGCTTATGCCTCTCCGTCATATAAAATTGCAATAATGACTATCGATCTTGTTAACAATTGCCTAGGATAATTCTGCACACCGATCCATCATTATTCCACACTCGCTACTTATAACATATAGTAATATATTCTAACTTTATGCTAACAACACCTATTTTTATATTTTAGTTCTCTGTTATCATGCAAAGCTATCCTCTTCATACCCACAACGTAGTTTTATTTCTCTTTTCTAGATGGAAGCAAACGTTCGGTGTACGTAGAGTTGTATTAGTGGCAGATAGGACTTGAGAGAGTATTGATCTTACCTTTAGCTCCTTGTGGGTTCGACACTCCATACTTATCACTTCCACCTTTGGAAATTTCTATGATGATTCCTTGCACTTGGGGATTATCAAGCTCTTTTCTGGCGCCGTTGCCGGGGAGCAATAGCGTGGGGTTTATATTCTCGTGTGTGCTTGTTTGCTTTCTTCACTAAGTAGTTTTCCTTTCCTTTTTCTTATTTTCTTTAGTTCTGGGTGAAACATACACAAAAATTTTTAATTATGAAAATACAAAAAAATTACATGCCTCTTATGCCTAAAAACTTTTTCAAAAAGAGAAGTGATTGGAAGGTTATGCATTGAAGAACTGAGGTTCGACCTTGAACACTTGTGTTCATGCTCATGGAAACAATGTAGAATTTTTCATGGAAGTTTCTCAGAAATAAGTATCCCCTTGTATATACTCATTGTATTATAAAAATAATGTGGCAAGGTTTGGCTTTAGAATTTTTAAATTGCTTGTTTGGTGTGTGCAGCAGAAAAAATAGAAACTTTTGTTGTAGTAATTGAATTTACATTTTTACTAGAGCATGATAAAATCTTGAAATTTTTACACAACACTGCTATGCAAATTGTTTATTTTTTCCTAATTTTTTTATAATTTTTGGAGTTACATAAGTATACGAAGGTTCCAGATTACTACGGACTATCATGTTTTTGACAGATTCTGTTTTCTATGTGTTATTCGCTTATTTTGATGAACCTATGAGTTGTATCGGGGGGTATGAACCATGGTGAAGTTGGAATATCAATACAGTAGATGTAATGCTAATGAAATTGGAATGAGCTTACAACAGCACCTAAAAGTAGTGATTTGCTTTGTTATACTAAAGGATCTCACAAGGTTTTTTGTTAAGTTTTGTGTGGATGAAGTGTTCGAAGATCGAAGAGTTATCGATATGAGAAGAATAAGGAGATGCAAGAGTTCAAGCTTGGGGATGCCCAAGGCACCCCAAGTAAATATTTCAAGGATACTCAAGCATATAAGCTTGGGGACGCCCCAGTTGGCATTCCATCTTTCTTCTTCAACAATTATCGGTATACCTCGGTTTTTGTTTTGTTCACTTGATATGTGTCTTTTGTGGTTTTTTTGTTTTCCTTTATGCACCATGCTAGTATGAGATAGTCCTTCAATGATTTATAGAATGCTTCATGTGCTTCACTTAAATCTTTTGGGTATGGCTTTTTATAGTTTTGGTATGATTTGATTAGAACTAACCCGGACTGATGTTGTTTTCAGCAGAACTACCGTGGTGCCGTTTTTTGTGCAGAAATAAAAGTTCTCGGAATGGGCTGAAACTTTATGGTGATTTTTTATGGATCAAAAGAGAACCCCGAAGCACAAGAGTTGGACCAGAAGCTTCACAAAGAAGCGGTAAGGGTGGAAGGCGCCCCCCAGGGCGCGCCCCCTAGCTTGTCGCTGCCTCGTGGACCCCCTTGACATGAGGCCGACGCAAAAAATTCCTATAAATACCAAAACCCCGAGAAAGAAACCTAGATCGGAAGTTCTGCCACTGTAGGCCTCTGTAAATCAATCTAGGCCCTCTCTGGCACCCTGACGGAGGGGGCCATCATCACCGGAGGCCATGGAGGAGGAAGCCGGAGGGGGCCATCATCAGCATGGAGGCCAAGGACCAGAGGGAGAACCTCTCCCCATCTAGGGGGGAGGCCATGGAGGAGGAAGCACAAGGGGGAGACCCTCTCCCCCTCTCTCTCGGTGGCGCCGGAGTGCCGCTGGGGGAACCATCACTGCGGTAATCGTCTTCATCAACATCACCATCTTCATCACCTTCCTCATCTCTGATACGTCTCCAACGTATATATAATTTTTGATTGTTCCATGTTGTTATATTATCATTCTTGGATGTTTTACAATCATTTTATAGCAACTTTATATCATTTTTTGGGACTAACCTATTGACATAGTGCCCAGTGCCAGTTGTTGTTTTTTGCTTGTTTTTTACTTCGCAGAAAATCAATACCAAACGGAGTCCAAACACAGCAAAACTTTTTGGAGAATTTCTCTGGGCCAGAAGACACAGGATGGGCCAAAGAAGTACCAGAGGGGGTGCCCCGAGGGGGGCACAACCCACCTGGGCGCGCCCGGTGGCCCATGCGCGCCCTAGTGGGTTGTGCCCACCTCGGTGGCTCTCCCGCACCGCCTCTATTCTCTATAAATACACCAATATTCCATAATCCCTAGGAGATTCGACGAAAATCAATTCCAGCCGCCGCAAGTTCCAAAAACCACGGATCCAATCTAGATACCAGCACAGAGGGGTTCATCATCCTCATTGGTGCCTCTCCGATGATGCGTGAGTAGTTCATTGTAGACCTACGGGTCCGTAGTTAGTAGCTAGATGGCTTCCTCTCTCTCTTTTGATTCTCAATAAAATGCACTAACATGCCATCTTCGATCTGACATGATTAACATGGGCATTTGATTACATTCTAGAAAAATGTAGCCTTCTTCACAAGAGGTTGGAGTGGATGAAAAGTTCCCTAAGAAAACTAGTACAGATGAGTCCAAAGGAGAAATGCTTATTGATTGTAACCATATGGATCAAGCAACCAATATGGGGGGGGGGCATGTATGTACTGAAATCCTCCAAAAGAACCTTCGGAAATCATAGTACATTGTCATTGTAAACTTGGAAAAAGATGTCACAAATTGAACTCCCTTATGGTTAACATTTAACAGGAAAGGAACATCACCTCGATATATAGCTTCTCCAGGCATGGAAGGCATCTCAGGAAACTGACAACTTGCTCCAGGTCGGGACCGATAGATTCTAGTGCCAAGACCTTCACTGTGCGCAGTTTCGGGGTCAAGCTTGTCGGAATCATTTTCTGAATGACAGACGAACAAACATCTTCCAAATTAGAAATAATGTTAATTTGTAGAAAGAGAGGTAGAAGGCGGCTGTTGTACCTGAACAGGTGTGGATCCAATAACAAGTTCGGAGTATTTTTCAGACGAGTAGCCCACCACTATCAATTTCGGCGCAGAAATGACATTGATTCTTGTTGGACCTTCTTGATCAACTACAAGTAATCTCTCAAGTGCAGGTGTGTCCTGGATGACCATACCGTGGTCCACCTTTTGTGATGTCTTCCTGCCGCACCAGCAACACACCAATAGTCCGGAGAGTCATGGAGGTGATGTGGAATGTACTCAACCCATTGATCGCCTGAAGACAGAGGTACTTGAGTGCAGTACAACCATGAAGCAGGCGGTCCATGTCACCCTTTGAGAGGCAGACGGCGACGAGCTCGAGGTGCTTCAGTCGTGGTAGAATAAGAGCAGGCGCGTCATTAAGGGGCGGGAAATGGCAGTTCCTGAACTTGGCGACGCGCAGCGTGGGCGCAAGGCGGACTGCGGACGTTGGCAGCGACCGCATATGCCCATCATCAAAAGTGAGCTCCTCGGGCTGATCTAGGGCGGGGGATCGGAACCAGTCGTCAAGCTTGGCTCGGTCCTTGCCATTGGAACGAAACTTGCCCATTCTAAGGCCTTTGGTTGGGCCAAGGTGACTGCCGAGGATCTTGGAGAACGCATCCAAGCTTTTGCGATAGCCATGGCAGAGCTCGTGGGTGTTGATGAGGTCGAGAGGGCTGGAGTTACATAGGGGGCGCCACCGCCGGGAAAGGAGGGTTGTCCGCGCCCCATATTTGATTGGGAGGAGGGAGATGATGACTCTCAACATATCATCGGGGAGGCTGATGATTAAGTTTAGGCCCGCTGGAGTCGCTTGCGGTTCTAGCTCGCCTGCCTCCGCTTGTTGGCGGCCCCGTTCTCCACCTCCCGAGTCTCCTTGTCAGCAGCGCTTTCTGATAGAAATGGGAGTAAAACAGGGCAATAGAAAAGTGTATTGGTAACTAGAAGTTATTAGGTAGGAATATAGTAAGAAAAGGGAATAACAATTGGTTGCTTAAATACTACACAATTCATTTGACATTGCTGGGTAAGTCAACATATGCAGATAGTTGAAAAGAAAACTTACTTCGAACAAAGTCTGGACGGATGATTTTATCGGGGACGTTAGCACCTCATGACCAGGCCCTTCTATGTGCAGTGCAATTTTAGGGCCAGACTTCAGTACATAAAACTTTGCAATTTCATTCCAAAAGTCTTACCGTAGCAACGATTGTAAATCCATGGTTTGTGTGCAGTATGACATTCGTGGAGACTTGATGTATGTAAAGGGAAAAATTGTGCACCACATACTCTGTTGCATAGCGAGGGATGTCCTGCAGAAAATGGTAGGATTGTTAAAGAAAATATGGTAACATGCAAATATGGGCCCAAATTGAAAGAACTGTACAACAGTTGAAATCGAAGGACAAAAGTCTATAATTAAACAGATAGGGTAAACATGATGTCATGGAAATATGAGAGTAATTGAAAGAACAATACATCATTAATTTGCCTAATATAGAAAGAAGAGGGGAAAAAATCCCCTTTGACGTATATGGTGCATGCGGCACCTTTTATCCAAATGTAGCAATATTTAGAATATGTTCCGGAAAGTATGCCATGCCAACCGATTTAGGGTGAGATTGAACATACCGCGCGCGTCCTCAAGTTATCTGGTATGATGAGATGGAATCTCTAGCGTCGGTCGCCAAGTCCTGAAGTGTCGGCACACTGTACATTATATGAATGAAAGAAACCCCTCAAATCAGCTCGAATAAAAATGAATTCATGGCGATTTCCACCGGGTGATTAAAGGAGGCAGATGAACTGGGATAAGAGAAGAGATAATATCTCATTAAATTAGTTACCTTGTCATCCATGAGAAAGAACCCTCAGTACGGCAGATTCCCCAACCGAGCAGAGCTGGGTCGGTCGTGAGCAGCGTCGAGAAAGTCGATGGCGATAGGCGGCGGCAAGCGGAAGTGGCGAAATGCGGTGGGCTTTGCCGGCAGCCTAGCGGCGGCGGCAAGCGTCGAGCTAAGTGTTTACCGCCGCGATAAGCGGTGCCATGGCATAGACGCGGAGGAGCTTGTGCAGGTGTGAATGGGGAACGTACCGGAGGGGCTGAGGGGGTGGCGGGCGGGGTGAGGGTTTTTTTGACATGGGGATGGTGAGGGTTTTCTTTTTTCTTTTTTGAATTGGGTGGTGAGGGTTTTCTCTCCCAAAAAGAATTTTGGGGGCGACGGTTTGCTAGAGCGAACCGTGTGTGATTGACGCAGCAGGCAAAATGAAAGTCATTGCACACGGTTCCAATTTGGGGAACCGTGTGTGATTGACGTACTACCTCCGTCCTAGTTTATTGGTCCCCCGTTGTAATTTTTACGAAAATTTGGCAAAATATTTAACATCCTCAGACATAGATAATAAGCGTACACGTACATAAGCATAGTTCAACCATAAGTACATAGTTCAACCGTCATTAAGCATACTCAAGCGTACATAGTTCGATCCATCCCACATCTCATCTCACATGTGGTCGGCACGATCTTGAAGCTTCTCCAGGTACTCGGCGTACGTGCCGTGCGCCACCCTGCGAGACTACTTCTGCTTGAAGGAGCCAACGGCCCGTCCTCTTGCATGCGGCAGAACACTTAGATACGCGTCATGAATCTTGTGGTTGCAAAATGGGCATCCATAGCCGTCGTTCCAGGTCCTAATACGCCGGTTATGCATTCCCGCATAAAGCTCCCTCGGGATTCGCCTCTTGTACCTCCTCTGGGCATCTTCATCCCCACTGTCCACATCGCCAGACAACACCACTACAAAAAAAGACACATCCGTGACATTTTGATTCGAACGGATTTTTTTTCTTGTCATACTTATGACACTTCTATGACAATAATTGTGACAAAACCTGGTATCATCATAGATGTTGTGGGGTCCTACTTCTATGACAAAAAATCATGACAGAAAATGGGCTTTTCGTCCTGGGCGGGCCGGAGACGTAGCTACATGACATTCTTTGGGCCGTCCATGATGGAAAATACCATGGTAGAAGTGAGGGCGAGGAAAATATCGGGGTGTTCCCGGTTACGGTGGGTGGTCGGGGCCGAGAAATGCGCGTTTCTCTCGTACACGCACGCGCGTGGGTGCGAGGCGTAGGGCTCTAACTGAACCCGAGCGATTGCACTGCAGGCTACTTGTTACTGAACCCGAGCGATCGATCGATGGATGTTAACTGAACCCAATCGAGCGATTCCTTCGCTACTGCTGCTAACTGAAGCCGATCGATGCTGCCTCTGGATGAACAGTGAGCGTTGCTGGGGGGGGGGGGTTGGATGAACAGTTCCCGGTGGGGGTGGATGAACAGGACCCCGATCGATCGAGCCGGTTGGGGCTGGATGAATAGGACCCCGTGGAGGGCAGGATGAACAGGACCACCCCGTGGAGGGCAGGATGAACAGTAGACGGTGGAGGGCTGGATGAACAGTAGCCCGTGGAGGGGTGGTTGAACAGGGGCCCGTGGAGAGGGCTGGTTGAACAGTAGCCGGTGGAGTAGCGCGCGGTGGAGGCTGGATGAGCAGGAGCCCGTGGATGAACAGTCGCAGGTGGAGGCTGGAGGAGGTCGACGGTGGATGAACAGTAGCCCGTGGAGGCTGGAGGGGGTCGACGGTGGAGATGAACAGTATCCCGTGGAGTCCCGTTTTGCGGTACACCAAAACCCTCCCGTTGAACAGGACCCCCATTTCGACCGTAGCGCTCCAACACAAGTCCGTTTCCTCCGTTTTGCGGCACGACACACCCCTCCCGATCAACAGGACCCCCGTTTCGACCGTAGGAGGTCCGTTTCCTCCGTTTTGCGGTACGCCAGACCCCTCTCGATGAATAGGATCCTGTTTCGAACGTGGCCGGTCGAACAAGAGGCTGTTTCCTCTATTCTGCGGTACGCCAGGCCTCGTTTCCATCGGCTGTTCCGTCCAAGCCCTCCCGATGAACACGACGACGCATTCCGTTCCGACCCAGCCGGTTGGCTCCCCATGAACACGACAACGACGCTGTTTCTCCGTTCTGGCCCAGCCATGTACACGAGCCCTGGCCGTACGTACGCGTGAGGCGTTCGAGACCCCGCCTGTATGTACATACGTGGCCGTATTTACTTTCTTGCACCCTGCCCGCTGTACGTACATGTACATGCTACGTGCGCGCCTCTACTACGACACGTGCGCGCCTCTACATCGACCAGTATGTACGTACACATTCACGACCAGAATGACAACGCTACGTATGCTTCGACCAGGTGGATCCCGACTGTCAGGCACTTCCTTGCGTGCGAAGATGTAGCTGGTGGGTCCCAGCAGTCAGGGGGGCGAATCGTTTTTTTGCCCGGACGCACTTCCTTGCGTGCGAAGATGTAGCTGGTGGGTCCCAGCAGTCAGGGGAAACATTTTTTTCGTGAAATATGGTGGCCCGTCCAGTGGGTCCCCGCTGTTAGGTGGAGGAATAATTATTTTGTGCATAATAAGGAGGCACTTCCTTGCTGCGGCCGTGGACCCAGCTGTCAGCCTCTCCACGTACAGTACTCTTCCGATGGAAGTCGTTCCTTGACCACGTTGACCACGCCGCGCCGTGAGCACTAGGGCAGTGGACGACGGCGAGGCCTAGGAAGGGGACGGCGCGGAGCCGGGGAAGACGCGGCAGTGGAAGCCCGCGCAGAGAGGAGTACGAGGGTTCACTGGTTCGGCTGCGGTGTGAGGCTGCCGTCGCCGCAGGGCCTGGCCAGTGCTGGGAATAGTAGGGGGCGGTGAGGCCTCCGCGGCAGCACAGCCGGCCACGGGAGGCAGGAGCATGCAGCACGACCGGCGCTACTTTGAGCGGCTGGAGCAAGAAGACCAGAGGTTGAAGAAGCACTCCATCCCCGTCAACTGGAGCTAGAATCGTTCATATTGACTAAGTTGACAAAGCACTCCATCCCCGTCAACTTAGTAGACCCACAAGTTAGCCACCCACCAAGGTGGGTCCCAACTAGCAGGGGGAGTATTCATTTTTTTGTGCGTAATAAGGCGGCACTTCCGTGGGTCCGAGCTGACAACGGGGGGAACGTTTTTTTCACGAAATACGGTGGCCCGTCCGGTGGGTCCCAGCAGTCAGGGGGAAACGTTTTTTTCGCCAAATACGGTGGCCCATCCGGTGGGTCCCTGCTGTCAGGTGGAGGAATAATTATTTTCCGCGTAATAAGGAGGCACTTCCTTGCGGCTGCCGTGGACCCAGCTGTCAGCCTCTCCACGTACAGTTCTCTTCCGATGGAAGTCTTTCCTTGACCACATTGACCACGCCGCGCCGAGAGCACCAGGGCAGTGGACAACCGCGAGGCCTAGGAAGGGGATGACGTGGAGCCGGGGAAGACGCGACACTGGATGCCCACGCGTAGAGGAGTATGAGGGTTCACTTGTTCGCTGCGGTGCGAGGCTGCCATCGCTGCAGAATAACAGGGGCTGTGGGTGAGTAGAGGGGTGGCCTGGCCAGCGGTGGGAGTAGTAGGGGCGGTGAGGCCTCCGCCGCATCGCAGCCGGCCACGGGAGGCAGGAGCACGAGGAACGACCGGCGCTGGTTTGGGCGGCTGGAGCAAGAAGACCAGAGGTTGAAGAAGCACTACGTACGGCCGTTGGATGGACATCGTACGGTCGCTGGAGCTAGAATCATGCATATTGACTAAGTTGACAAAGCCCTCCGTCCCCGTCAACTTAGTAGGCCCACAAGTCAGCCTGCCACTATACTGGGTCCCAGCTAGTAGGGGGAGTATTCATTTTTTGTGCGTAATAAGGACGCACTTCCTTGCGTGCGAATATATAGCTGGTGGGTCCGAGCTGTCAGCGGCGGTAACATTTTTTTCGCGAAATACAGAGGCCCTTTCGGTGGGTCCCAGATGTCAGGTAGAGAAATCATTATTTTGTGCGTAATAAGGAGGCATTTCATTGCGTGCGGCCGTGGACCCAGCTGTCAGCCTCTCCACGTACAGTCCACTTCAGATGCATGTCGGTCGTTGACCATGTTGACCAGGCCGCGCAGAGAGCACCAGGCGGTGGACGACGGCGAGGCCTAGGAAGGGAACGACACAGAGGCAGGGAAGACTCGACAGTTGTTTCCCACGCGGAGGGGAGTACGACTGTACGAGGGTTTACTGGTGCGTCTGCCGTCACCGGAGAATAACAGCAGGTGTGGGTGAGTAGAGGGATGGCTAGGCCATCGATGGGAGTACGGTGGGGCGGTGAGGCCTGCGCGGCAGCACAGCCGACCGCGGGGAGGAGGGAGCAGGCAGTCCCGCCGGCGCTTGTTTGAGCGGCTGGAGCAGGAAGAGCAGAGATTGAAGAAGCACGACGGCCGTTGGATGGACATCCAACAGTCACTGCTTGTGCGTCAACCTTTTTTTAGGAAAGCCTCAAATCTGTGGAAAACAGCATACAGCCCATCTGCCATTATTTCTAATAATTTACAGCCCATTTGCTAATTCTTAAGGTTTTTGCATATTTCGGTGCGGTCCGAACTGTTTTTAATCCCGAAATTTCGAGTCACATTCAAACTGATTTTAAAAATAAATGTATATCAATATAAAATCCAACAAATTTTCCACGCACAAAAATTAATGCAATTTAAAATCTCAAAATGAAAAAAAGAAATTTGAAACTAATTGCCGGGTTGATGTGTTTTAAAAATGTATAGCCCATTTCTCATTACTGATAGGCCATTTTCTTGTCCAGCCGAATGAAGCTCTCCTCGTCTTGAAAGATTTGCAACCCAACAGGCCTGACATAGCGACTTACTTGGCAAATCACAAAAAAACTGGGCTAGCCATTATCAGAAAGAAAAAAAATACTGGGCTGGTCTGTGGTAAACATAAAAGAGAAGGTTGTCTAGACAGGCCAGAGTGCCCCGCACAGCCCAGTTGACACCCTACTTCCGTCTCAAAAACAAATTAGATAAATGCCACTCCAATTATGACGATTCATAAAAATTCCACTGCAATTTCCAAACTTTGAAAAATGCCACTGCAATTTTTGCAAACTTTGGAAAACGCCACTGCAATTTGCAAACTTCGAAAAACGCCACTCCAGACTTCGAAAAATGCCACTGGAAATGGCATGAAATGGCATTTTTCAAAATTTGGAAATTGCAGTGGCATTTCTCTGAAACACCAGATTTGGAGTGGCATTTATCAAATTAACCCAAAACAAAAATAACTGGGCGAGCTGCTGGGTCCCTGGTGTCAGCCGCTCGTTGTGCAATTCTCTCGTTTATTGACTACGTTGACAATGGCATGGGACCCAGATGTCAGAAATCCATTAGGAGGAGCAATTTATTGGCTTGAAATAAGGAGGCACTTGCTTGGTACTGCCATGACCTTGGCGGGTCCCTGCTGTCATCCTCTCCACGTACAATCATATCCTGATTGTATACGCGTCAACTTGGTAGGCCCACAAGTCAGCCTCTAAACCCGTGGAGGACAAATACAACCCATTAAAAAAAATAACAGCCCATTCCATACGTTCAAACGGAAAGTTCAACATTCAGAGCAAAGTAACAGGTCTGATCCACATATAGAGTACTGAACTTCCACGTTGACAACCATCATAGCCAAGTTAACTATCTACTCCCACTAATACTCTAGTAGCGTACAAGTACTAACTTACTCTTAGCTAACTAGACGATGCCGGCCGCCATCTGTGGTACACGCTAAACGCCAGCACCGGCGTCCTCCGCCTCGCCTCGGACTTGCCAGAGCTGCGATAGGGCGCGTTGCTCACGCGCGTTGGCCCTTTCCATGCCGGCGTGGTCCACCGAAGCTTTGGCTTCTAAGAGGGAAACCCACTTGATGAGCTGGTAGTAAAAATCGGCGTCGCGAACGCGTGCGTGCCCGACAGCCTCCAGGGCTATTTGCCGGGCGCCAGCCTCCACGTAGTCGGCCCAGTTGCGGGCGCTCTGCTCGCGACTCAGAGCGTCGGTGCGCTGCTGCTCCATGTCCCGCTGGCGGCGCAAATCGGCGATACGCTGTTCCTCCGCCAAGCGGTCGCGCTCCAACAACTCTTGCTCCTCCGCCAGGCGGTCGTGCTCCAACAAGTCCTCGATCTCTGCATTGCCATCTAAAGACCGATAGAATGCCTCCTCCCTCTGTCTGCCTTCCGGTGAAAAACCGAACACTAGTTCCGGCGGTGACCGCCTCCGGCCTCGCCTATCACGGACGGGCGGGGGCATGGCGGACGTGGCGAGAGCGAGGATAAGTGGCGAGCGACGTCGGGCCGGTGGGGGCTTATGAGGATAGGGCGAGTTGGGTCACGGTGCCACCATAAAAGGCCGGGAAACAGTACTTATAGGCGGAAGGTAGCGCGACGGTCATCGGAATTCAATGCATAATTAAGCAGGCATGGCTTAGCGCGCCAGCTTGCCGTGGAAAACTAGAGAAACTGAAATTCTAACTGTGCCATCCCGTCCCGTCCGTGCTGGGTCGCACGCCGGCATGACGGTCCAACGAGTGCACTCGAATCATCTCCCTCCTTGTCAATAATGATTCCACGGATTTAAAAGGCCCGCAACAATTAAAGCGCATCTTTTTTCACATCAGTTAGCTGCCTTAATTACGGCCGGCTGCATGCAGGCACTCAAATCGCTCGCAGCCAGTACGCGGAGCAGCATGCAACGAGTCGCAACCGAGGGCATTAGTTGATGAACTTTAGCTGGGAGATAAGGCATTTGCGAATGTTTTCGCTGGCAGTTTCTTCAGATTCGCATGGCATTTTCTTCAGAGCAGCTTGTCAGTTTCTTCAGAGGTAGGCATTTTTATTCAAAAAACTGCCACTTCGGATCTTGCGTCGCAACTAAAACTGCCAGGAGCGCATTAGTAGGCTAGCTAGTGATCGATCAGTAACTTGTAAACACTGAGCGAACAGATATAAGGAACTGTTAATGCATCTCAATGATTCACAGATCATATACAAATATGTAGCTCCAAAAGCAAAGATCAGCCACAACTAAAACCAACTAGTACGATTCCCATACATAAGATCAACATGTTAATGCATCTCAATGATTCAAAGATCATATACAAATATTTAGCTCCAAAAGCAAAGATCTAGAAAAAACATATGTTCTTCCTACTAACATGGATGCTTCTCTTGGCCAACATTCAGTACAGACTGAAAGACAAATTTGTTTGTGAAGTCTACAATTCCTCTTGCAAACGTAAGTGGTTTCACCAACAGCTAGAACCATGAGAATGAACCACACATGATGGAGGAACATCCACTGCAATATGATTTGGTCTTCTCTCGATCACACGGCGAGACTATTTTCGGAATATAAACTCTAACTTAGGCAAAATGATGCCCATTGTATAATCAGACCAAAGCAATGAAGCACCTAGTGTTGGCCAATAAATAGTACAATACTACTTTTCTCCAGTCCATGAAGTGACTATCCAATCTTTCTGTGTCTATTTTCAAATGGCACTTCATGTAGTGACTATACTATTCTCTTATGCAGTTCAACCAAAATTGGGGTCACTTTGTGTGTTTGACAAATAGCAACGGGCAGACATCTCTGTCTGCACAAATATCAAGCAGCTAGTAAACATATACCCCACCTTGTATTTTCGGTTTAAACATGTCTCTTCCGCTTAGCATCTGTCATGTTTTGCACTGGACAATTTGATACAGTCATGTTTTGCCCTGGACAATTTCATACTGAATTGATTTGCTTGTTCAGAGCAGAAATATAGCGCCTATTCTTCATCAGACCAAGGATATCCATGTTCGCAGTGATGGAAGAGGTGAAATCGATACAACCGAAATTGAGCATCCAATCATTGAATCCTGTCCTGCACCTCCAATGTAGGTCCACCCTGCCAATAAATTCACATGCAAACCACTAGTATTACTATCTAATGACAGTACAAATAGAGTAGCAAGATAGTAGCAAACCATGTACCTTCTTAATGAACAACTCATAGTGCCACCAATTGGATATAAAGGTTTGGAAGAAAACATGCTCCTAATGTTGAACCAGTTGGACTTTTTGTGCGGTTCCACTAAAATCGAGCATCCCTGTTTGCATAGATATTGAAAGTGTGATTACTATAAAAGTGGCACTAGTTGAAGCATAGACTCACAAATATAAGCATTCCAATTTCTTAATGGGAAAAGGTTGCAAGACTATTTCTAACCACCTGTTTGAAGGAATAAATAAGGCAACATTGGCTGATGTCAGAAAGGCATATATAGTTCTTTCTGAAAGAATGATCGATTCCTGACCTTTCCTCTTCTTTTAAGCATATTTTGTGCAGTTCAACTAAAATAAAATGCCATCACCGCCTTGACAATTCAGTGACACTGTAACAAAAGGAAATGACTTAACATTACATCATGATGTCAGGTATGTAGTCGACATGCATTAGAGACAAACTTACAGACCTCCTCCGATAACATAATGAACATTAATTTTAACAAAGGTGTGATTAGCTTTACCGGGATAATTTGAGTGAACTCTACACCCTCTATTCCTTAATATAAGACGTTTTCGCGGTTCAATTTAAAGTACCCAAACGTCTAGTATTTAGAAAAACAGGTAGTAGTTTTCTTGAGCACATATCTGGGAAAGCTTGCCACACTTTATTTATGTCCATACGCTAATGCAACACCATTCAAATACTACAAATATACACTAATCCAGTGGCTAGTGCAACAGTAGAGTAGTTATTTTATTATAGGGTACAGTACAATGGTTTTACTGAACAAATTTCAATAAACTCTAGCACTGGAAGATTTCTATAAGAATTAACAATACAAAATGTAAAGGTATCAAGTTTCAGCATTGGTATACTAGCTGTGCATGAGCATTAAACCAAATACAAAAGTCTGAAGGTAACTAGCATTATTAACTAATGACAGTATAAAAAAATTGTAAACCATGTACCTCCAAGGTAAATATCATTTCGAACTCGGGGGGACCTTAAAAATTGCTATCCCAATCTTGATAATCGATCAAACATAAAAACTTGATCGAACGTATCAAGAGAACAGCAGGAGGAGGAGGTGCCCACTCTTCACCTTTCCTCTTGTCTTCATAATTTTTTGTGCAGTTTAGCAAAAATAAAATGACATCAGTGCCTTGGCATTTTGGTGACATTGTACAAAAAAATTAACTTATCTCATGAAAGTGAGGTATGTAATATATAAGCATTAACAGTGCAAAAATCTGAAGGTAGTAACAAGTTTCATTGTTGGTATACTAGCTGTGCAACAACATTAGAATGCCTTAGCTGAAAAATCTTTAATACATCCACAATCAACAGCTAACCCTGAAATAATCCAGTGACATTAAATGGCATTGCTTAAATTTATTGGTGGTTAACTCAAGAGGCCATCGCGCAATTCATGAACCTTTGGAATGAGTTGCAGCGTCCAACTCACTCAGCCTCAAGATTATTCACTAACCTAGAGATGGACAAATGATGGTCAGTTTTCCTCCAGCTCGGCGTACGCTGCCACTCTTACTGCCAACATTAGGCCACCTTATGCGAAGCTGGCCAGGAGCTCGGATGCCCCTCCCAAATTTCAGTTCTTCGGCTGGCTGGCTGCTCAAGATCGATGTCTAACGGCGGATAACCTTGCTAAGCGAGGGTGGCTCCATAATCCGCTGTGTCTGCTATGTCTACAAGAGCCTGAAACTGCTGCCCACCTGCTTACTTCTTGCTCTTTTGCGAAGGAAGTTTGGCACCTGACACTCTGCAAGCTGAACATGAGCCCGGCCATGGCGACAGTTCATGACGATTCCCTAGTTAGCTGGTGGCAGCGAACAAATGCTTCCATGGGAAAGGAAGAGAGAAATCTTGGAGATCAATTTTGGCCCTGGTTTGGTGGAACCTCTGGAAAGAAAGAAATGATAGAACATTCAGAAATATTTCTTGTCACCCCACACAACTGTTTCTGAAGTTTCAGGTCGAAGCAAAGGACTGGGTTGACGCTGGGCGTAAGCATGCAATGGCTCTTGTAGAGCGGCCCCTAGAACCAGACTGATGTACTTCTGATGTATCTCTAACCCCAATCATTCTTCTCTAATCTTGTTTTTGTAACTGTTTATTTCTTCTATACGCAATGAAAAGCAGTGGCCCTACCTTTTTGTCAAAAAATAAATAAATTATCGGTGGCATTAGACTGAGTGCGGCATTAGTTAAATGTGGCATCACTTTAGCAGTAGCATTGCTTGACTTGACTGCTGGCGTTATACTAACAGCAAAAAAGTGACAATAAGGATGTGTTTGGTTTAAGGGACATGCTAGGCCCATTCGGACAGTGGGCGCACCAGTACGATGTACCTCCACGGACGCATAGAGTGGTCAGGGAGGTATGGTTGCCCAGAGCAACAAATATCCAGGCAGCATATGTGGATTATGTCCCATTTTTGTTCTCTTTAGCCTCCTTTTTCCTATGTGAGGACAACAAACCAATCAACCTAGTCATTCTCTATTGCGTTGTCATGCCTTTCTACCCTTCTTCAACCAAGAGACACGAGACTCGCTCCTTAGCTACTGATTTTCCCCTTTTCAACCTAGATGCGGGTTCGATGCCTACTCTCTTGGACAGTACAGTCTCCCTTCCTTTCCTTATTCAACCCAGACATGTATTAGTCTGCATGAAGTAGGGTTTCCTTTAATAGTGCAAATTAAGGTTTTCGTCTGCGTGACCAGCAGAGCAGAGGACAGGAAATTGGGAAGATGGTGGAGTGGAAAAAGATCCACATGCAGCGACGTGGCAGATGGTGCAATAGAACAAGGGTATGGTTTGAAAAGAGGTAGCATACCTGAGGGTCGGCGGGAAGTGGCTTCGCTCGTGGTCGTCATCCTCCGTACGCACTACGGTAGTGAGCTTGGGGACAGAGGCCATCCCGCGCGGGCGCTAGGTATGAGAGGAGGGCCTTGTCATCAGTGCGTGACCTCGCTCACCGACGACGAGTGCGTCAATGCTGCACGTCCTTTTCTTCCCCGGCGGATCTGTGACCACCGGTGAGGAGGGAGAGAGCGGCCGTCTTTTTAGATCTGGAGAGAGGGTGATAGTGTGAGAAGCAAGTGGGCAGCCCTTAGCAAGAAAGCTCTGAAGCTCCAGCCTATATATCTTTTTTTATACTACTACTACTAGAGGTGGAGTAGTGGTAGAGTAGTTTATATTTTCTCTGCAAACAGTACCAGTTAGTCATGCTTCAAAACTGAACGGCACACCATTAAAAAAATAAAGTCGAGAAATAATGCGGCACTTCGGGCCAACGCGGCCAGATCACATTACGAGAAATTACACACCATGTTTCGTTGACACGTGGTCCCGTTCCAACATGTCAGTGAGACAATGGCGAGTCCTTTTGTACAATTTCCGAAAGGACGTGTAGGCCGGGGCGCCTCTTTGTGTATCGTGGCAAACTGGCAACCGTCCACCGACTCTTCGCCTTTCCCTCTCGATTTGGAACTGCTGTCGCACGCTCTTCCTCCCTCCTGCATTTGCCTTCACCCTTCCTTCTGCCATTGTTCGATCGTCTTCTCCATGGAGGGAGCAAGCCGGAAATGACCCCGTTATTCTTGCCCTGATCTGAAGATGACGTGGTGGAGGAACTCATTGATCGGTGCGACGTCATCACCTCGGCTAGCATGGCAGGTTCGTTCAAGCCCATTCTCGACTCAACTAATAACATCATTACAAGGAACCCAAGGGTCCAGGAGCGGTTTGATCTCCCTTATCTTCTTTGCTATAAGCCTATTCGCACGGGCGCGGATGACGGATGCCTCGCCTTGTGCAAGTTGATGCCGCTTGATAATGATACATGTGATGTCAAGATGCCATCGCTTGAGGGTAAGGCCTGGGCTGGCGCAAATGGAGATTGGATTGTTTATATTGGGTACAATTGGGAGTGGGAACTTGTGAATGTGTACACTCGTCAGCAGATTCCACTTCCAAAAATCTCAAAGTGCCCTGAGGTTGAGCACACAGATGATCTACGTACGTTCAAATACGATCATGGTGACTGTCGTCTACTGAAGATAGCAATTTGTCAAGTTCCCAACCACTCTTGGAATTACAAGAACTATGAAGTTGTTGCTATCTTCGACAAGCTTGTTGCCATCCTTACTCATTCCACGGTTCGTCGTCCATGGATATTGCTCAAAAATCAGTTTCTGCACACGGATGAGTACTGTGATGCAATTGAATACGAGGATCTTGTGTTTGCTGCCACCACTCATGGCACTGTTTTCACATGGGATCCTCATAGTTACGGTACGTTTGTATTCCACCGTAATTATAATTGTTTCATCCACATGCATGCGGGTTAGCAAGTTTCCCTTTACTAATTAACCTTCTTCTTGTGTTTCCAAGGTCCTGTGAACATTCCACCACCTATACTTGAAAAATTTTATAAGCAAGGGGGAGATGACGATGGTGATGATCACGAGCATGAGGAGGAGCAGAACTTATATACTCAGTGGCGCCTGTCAACTAATTCCGATGGATCACCTCTTCTTGTCTGTATACAGTGTACTCAGATTGTTACTACTGAGGAAGCAGGTGTTGTCTCCCATGGTCGCCCTCTCCGGACCTATTCCAACACCCGTTGCATGGTATTCAGGATGGATACTAATGTGCTAGCGCCAACACCTTCTCCCTGGTTCAGTATTGATAGTCTTGGAGAAAACTCGCTCTTCCTTGGACCAAACTATCCAATGATGGTGAAAGGCGATCCAGCTGCTGTTGTCACAACGTTACTACCATTTATGAGAAGCAACTGTATCTATACCTCAGACATTTCGGTGGTTCCCTACCCTGGTCCTGATATATGCCTCTTCATCCTGGATGATTAGTCCTGCGTTGCTCTAGATATTGACAATAGCTGGCCCTTCCCAGAGCACCTATGGTTCAAAGCAAGCGTTTCCAACGCCGAGGATTGGTTGAGTTGAAGTTCATTTCATTGCTTGTTATTTGTTGTGTGATGAAAACTTTAGTATTTGCTAGAATGTTTTGTTGGAAATAATCTATAATCCAACATGTATCCTTGTTGTCGTTGTGTGTTGATGTCTTGTTGTATGTAATGAATGGTACATTTGCAAATGCATGTCATAGACTCAATTTATGAATGGTTTTCGAGTCACTTCTTGGAGTGTGAGTACCGTAGTAGTATAGCCATCATCCGGTTAGTATATGAAGTTGCCACATCACATAGAGCCAACCTAATATTGGAGTATGCTAGCCCTCCACCGGCGCACCGCTTCAAATGGCGGAGGAAGTGAGAGGTCGCGTCACCTTGTGTCCAGATCTGAGATGCCACGTGTACCAGATGAATGACTCCAAGTTCGACCACCGTGGTGCTAGGTGCGAGCCAAGGAACACTGTTGGAGAGACCCCCTCATAATTTTCCTACATCGGTTGTTCGAGTCATAGGATAGAGTGCTATAGGATTTTTTCCTATGTAATCATGTTTTAATTGGCAATCTAGCATCCACTCCAACTTTTGTTTCACTTCCTTTGTTCCTACGAAGAGAGTACTTGCTCTAAATGATGTGCCGCTGCAAGAGCCGCCTGTATTAATTAACCATGCTCTAAAAAGGTGGACCAGCTTTGGCTATAGTAGTACTGTACTAGGTTAGTAGGTGACCTTGCGCTTGGCTCTTCTCCTCTTCCGGAAGTCGAACAATAATGATGGTACTACACTAGTACTTCTGGGAATCCAACACCAAATGAACTGCTGCACGTCCACCGCTTGTAAGCAAAAGTTTCTCCTCATGTTGCGAGCCACCGCGCACGCGTTGGCGAGGGAGAAGGCGTAGTAAGCAAGCTTCTCGTCGTTCTGCGAGTTGACGGGACACATCAAAGTTATTTATTAGTACTCTCTTCAAAAAGGGCCGACCATGTCCATGGCTACCATCCCGTGCTCTGTCATTGAGTACGTGCACTATTCACGTGCCATCAAGGAGAAAATATATTGTGTAGTACTAGGTGCCATCGAAGTGCATGACTCACTTACGCACTGCATATCTCCATTTTATTGCATGACACGCCACCTTGATGCTAGATGTCCCGCGTGTCATGGAGGCATATAACATGATTTTGTAAAATGCAGGCATATAGATGTCCCACGCAAGCTCATGTCTTAAACGAAAGAGTGGAAGAACATAGATTCCCGACGACCGAGAAGGAGCAACAAACCTCGGGGTGGAGCGTCTGCACTCATAATATTTTATATTATTCAGCGATATAAAATCAACCAAATCTCTCCATGTTCCTATACCATTCTATAGTATGAGAATAACTTTGAATGTAAGCCATTGATTCACTCTATCCAATGGTCATAGTTGGAAAATCCAAACAAAACCAAGCATTGGATCAACTATTTTTTCGAGATCAACTCTTTTAGCACTTACCGCCTGCCCACCTAGCCCACTTATATATCCGCTCACGTGTGATGACCACAGGAGCTATCCACTCAGATTGTATGTTAAAAAAATAAAGGTCGATAACTAATGCGGCACCTTGGGCCAACGCGGCCAGATCGCATTTTGCACGAGAAATTACACACCACGTTTCGTTGACATGTGGTCCCGTTCCAACATGTCAGTGATACGACGGCGAGTCCTTTTGTACAATTTCCGAAAGGACGTGTAGGCCGGGGCGCCTCTTCGTGTACCGTGGCAAACTGGCAACCGTCCACCAACTCTTCGCCTTTCCCTCTCGATTTGGAACTGCTGTCGCACGCTCTTCCTCCCTCCTCCATTTGACTTCACCCTTCCTTCTGTCATTGTTCGATCGTCTTCTCCATGGAGGGAACAAGCCGGAAACGACCCCGTTATTCTTGCCCCGATCTGAAAGATGACGTGGTGGGGGAGCTCATTGATCGGTGCGACGTCATCACCTCGGCTAGCATGCCAGGTTCGTTCAAGAACATTCTCGACTCAACTAATAACATCATTACAAGGAACCCAAGGGTCCAGGAGCGGTTTGATCTCCCCTATCTTCTTCGTCGTGACCCTGCTGACTGGCGCGGGGACGAGGGAAGCCTCGCCTTGTGCAAGTTGATGCCGCTTGATAATGATACGTATGATGTTAAGATGCCATCGCTTGAGGGCAAGGCTTGGGCAGGCGCAAATGGAGATTGGGTTGTTTATATTGGGTACAATTGCGAGTGGGACCTTGTGAATGTGTACACTCGTCAGCGAATTCCACTTCAAAAAATCTCCGAGTGCCCTGAGGTTGAGCACACAGATGATCTACGTACGTTCAAATATGATCATGGTGACTGTCGTCTATGGAAGATAGCAATTTCTCGAGTTCCCAACCGCTCTTGGAGTTACAAGAACTATCAAGTTGTTGCTATCTTCGACAAGTTTGTTGCCGTCCTTCGTGGTTCGACTGGATGGATATTGCTCAAAAATCAGTTTCTATACACGGATGTGTACTGTGATGCAATTGAATACGAGGGTCTTGTGTTTGCTGCCACCACTCATGGCACTGTTTTTGCATGGGATCCTCGTAGTTTCGGTATGTTTGTCTTCCACCGTAATTATAATTGTTTCATCCACATGCATGCGAGTTAGCAAGTTTCCCTTCTCTACTAATTAACCTTCTTGTTGTGTTTCCAAGGTCCTGTGAACATTCCACCACCTATACTTGAAATTTTTTATAACCAAGGGGGAGATAACGATGGTGATGATCACGAGCAAGTCCCATATGCTCACTGGCGGCTGGCAACTAATTCCAATGGATCACCACTTCTTGTCTGTATACAGCCCACTGCTGATGTTACTACTGAGGGAGCAGGTGTTGTCTCCCATGGTCGCACTCTCCGGACCTATTCCAACACCCGTTGCATGGTATTCGGGATGGATACTAGTGTGCTAGCGCCAACACCTTCTCCCTGGTACAATATTGATAGTCTTGGAGCAAACTCGCTCTTCCTTGGACAAAACTATCCAATGATGGTGAAAGGCGATCCAACTGCTGTTGACACAACGTTACTACCATTTATGAGAAGCAATTGTATCTATACGTCGGACATTGCGGTGGTTCCCTACCCTGGTCATGATATAGTAGGCCGCTTCAGCCTGGATGATCAGTCCTGCGTTGGTCTCGAGATGGACAGTAGCTGGCTCTTCTTAGAGAATCGCTTGTGGTTCAAGGCAAGCGTTTCCAACGCCGAGGATTGGTTGAGTTGAAGTTCATTTCATTGCTTGTTATTTGTTGTGTGATGAAAACTTTAGTATTTATAATGTATCCTCGTTGTCGTTGTAGGTTGATGACCTGTTGTATGTAATAAAATGATATGCCTGTGATAAACTTACCAAATTTATGAATGGCTTTCTAGTCGCTTCTCTGAGTGGGTGCTGCGACGAGGCAAAAAAATATTTTCCGAATACATAATTGTACGTGCATTGCAACAGGTTATCGGATGAGGCCAATCAACAATAGTACACTATTTGTACTAGCTTCACATGCTGCACTATCTCTACGTCTACGTACGTAATACAACAAGTTTTAAACTTGAGACCAGCCACCCATCATCACAAAGAACACCTTCTAACCTAGCACAGACTCCAGAAAATTTGGCCACAGTGTGAGGTGGGCCATATGTTAATGTGTTCGCTGTATGTAACCAGCACTCGAATCCTCGATACTACTACTATAAGTAGTAGGAGTAGTAGGGTGGCATCGGCCAGAACAAGCATTCACGTCCAGGAGTACGGCACACGCCACCAGCACGACTTCCATCTGACACCATATTTCTTGGAGTCCGCGCTACAACAATCTCTTCAACCTCGTCGTTTCTCTAACTCAGCCATCGCGCGGCGGGCGAGGTGGGGGTTTGCCGATAGTCGGTTTCCTCAACTGCGGTCCCAGTGGTAAGGCCAACTCCAATGCACGACCCCAAACGGACCTCCGTTTTTCCCGGCGTCCATTTGGGTAGGGCAATGGGGTCGTGTCCGGGCCATTTCTCGGATGCGGTGGCCGTGCGCCGAACGCGCGGACGCATCCCGTCCGCGTACATTTTTTTTTGCAAACACATATCTTTTTTCATCATTGATTTTTTGGTACATGGAAATACATCACCAAAATTTTGACTAGAAAAACAATAACCACAAGAATACATTTTAGAAGATATCCAACTTCCATAACTGCTCCTATAAGTTGGATTAGTGCCTTCTCGATACATTCATTGTTGATCTGCGGAGGCTCGATCCTGCGTGCTTCTTTCTTCTTCGAGTGTAAAGAAGTAGACGTGTCTAGCCTCTATTCTATAAACAAGTGCACCAGTCTCATCTCTAGCCTCTATGCTAGCTAAAAGTTCTAGAACATCTACTAAATTGCGCTCTATCAATATATTGTTGTACTCTTCTTCCCAATACCAAAACTTGCATCCATTCTACACAATAAAATTTTAAGTTAGCACAACTAGTCTAATCCGAGAGCAGAACCGAAGATTTGGTTGAGTTCTTCCTCCTTTTGCCGACACGTGGGACATCCAGCATCCAGGTCGTGTCATGCAAGAAAATAGAGTGGTAGTTGAAGCCACGTGATGTGCATCTTGGGTTAAACTATAAATAGAATCTTACTACTCCTGAGTAACTCCAAAAGCGGCCACCGAAGATCATTATTGGATTTGTTTTTCATCACCAGCACATCGAGGTGAAAGATGTGCAGGTTCAGTGGGTCCTCTTGCATTTTCACTGACATGTGGGACCGCATATGAGCAAACAGATGATGGGCTCCGCGCGTCTGCTGGCTGGCTGAGAAGGGAGATAGAGGAGGGCTGAGCACGGACTCCAGGAAATTTGTTCTACGTAACCAGCACCTCGATATAGTGGGGTGGCATGGGCCATAACTAGCATTCATGTCTAGCAGTACGGCACGCGCCACCCACACGAGTCCCATACGACACCAGTTTTCTTGGAGTCCATGCTACAACCATCTCTTCTCCCTCCTGTTTTCTCAGCCATCGCGCGGTGGGCGGGTGGGGGTTTGCCGATAGTCGGTTTGCTCAATTGCGGTCCCACTTGTAAGTGAAAATGCAACACAGCACGCATTCCCCCTTGAGCGGCGTGCCGGACCAACCGTGTGGGGGTGCGACGCGAACATGGAAGGCTTTTCCTTTTGAACTTGTTACTTGTAAAATTTGGTTCTGCTCCATGGCGCGACCGATAGATAGAAATAACGTTTTTCCCTAGAGTAATGAGAAGTTTGGTTCTGGCGCGGTTCATGCATGGAGTACATAGGAAAATTATGAAGTTGATGCGAAAGGTAAGATAATTACTAGTGGTACCATATACTACTACATGGATTTGACCAAAAGATAAAGATACATACGGATCCATCAACGACATCCTCACGCCCTAGTGCACCGGGTCACCAACCGACGTGTGAGGAGCAGCGGCGTTGGCGGCAAGCTCAACGTGCTTCTAAACAATGCCGTCCAAGGTTGCCCTGCGGTCCAAGAAGGCCAGCGTCCTATCGTCCTCCTCTTGCATGTAGTAGTCCTTGTGGACGATTTGTGCGTAGACATGGGTGATTATGTCGATGGTGTCTTGCTGCGCCAGGCGCTGCACGGCGAGCGCGACCTCGAGGTGGACATTCTCCGGCGCGACGGCGGGCGGTCGCAGGGCCACCAGTGCGTCGAAGAGGTTGTCACCATAGAGGTCATTGAGGGTGGCAGGCATCGCAGAGCCTGGGCGCGTGGGCCGGAGGCGTACGTCAAGGTCGTCCACGAGCTTCTTGACGATGGTGAACTTGTCGAGGAAGCCGACGAGTACCTCGTCGAACAAGGAGACGAAGTTGTCGTCCAAGCGGCCCCTCGCCCTAGCGGCCTCAAGCACTACCTGGAGACGTTCCTCGGTGCCGGGCCGCAGGCCGGCGTCGTGGACCATCTAGCACAACCGGCTGATGCTCGCGCTCATCGCCTCCATGGGTCTAGCTTCTAGTCAAATGATATTGCGATTGGAGTGATCACTCTTGCCCTTGGGTGCGTAGGTGCGTAGGATTTCGTAGATTGGACTGGCGGGAGCCTTTATATGAGAAGTGCAGACTATGTTGAATTCACGTGCGTGTTGGCCATCTACTCCTCGCCCCTCTACTGCACCTGCCTTTGGCTGTATGACAGGTTGGCCAGCCACGCGTTGGGCCCACGTGTCATACACCCAAAGGCAGGAACAGTAAGTCAATGAAGCTGCGTCCCCCTCCGGGCCCGTGCATGCTTTCAATGACTTGAGACTACCAAACATCACATGCAGTGGTTAGTTCATTGCATGTAATCCTATGAAGTAGCAAAAAGACATTAAGTTATCTCGCCGATAGGAATAAAACAATACACCATGAATTTATTTACAGAGGGAGTAGTACATTTTTGTGACATGCATTACTAGATATTGCTAGTCAAATACTAAATCCAGATGGACGTGGTAGTACTACTAAATCCAGACGGTGGTGCTAGTACTAGTAGTAGTAGTACTACCAATGTAGTAGCACTGTACTACCCATTGGTCAAATTATTACGTGCTGCTCCTCACAGTGAAGTGACAAGACCCTACGCCGAGATGACACCTGAGTATAGGCGTCATGTTCGGCATACCATAGTCAGCCTCACCGTCTGCAGTCACTATCATCATGGCTGTAGACCTAGCCTGCTTACAACTAGCCGTGTTCGACATAATTTCCCGTGCGTAGATGCCCGTGCATTGCACGGAACACCAAGATTGGGGGGTGGACGGCGCCGGCAGCGGCCATCGCGCCAGATTTTTCCATGGCCTTCTAGATGTGGTGGGGAGGAGATAAGGCTGATTGTGAGAGACAAGGAGTTGTTTGTAAATAGGGAACAAGTGCGGGCATCTTTTTGCAAAACTGGAGAAGTTTGGTTTGTATGCGTCAGATCTAGATCCGACGGCTATTGGTGAAAGATGGCAGGCACAACATCATCACCAACTCAGGACCTGTTTGATTCACAGGATTTTGAGAATGCAGGAATAGGGCACTGATATGTCTCCAACATATCTATAATTTATGAAGTATTCATGCTATTATATTATCCATCTTGGATGTTTTATGGGCTTTACTATGCACTTTTATATTACTTTTGGGACTAACCTATTGACCCAGAGCCCAGTGCCAGTTTCTGTTTTTCCCCTTGTTTCAGTGTTTCGCAGAAAAGGAATATCAAACGGAGTCCAAACGGAATGAAACCTTCGGAAAAGTTATTTTTGGAAAGAAAGCAATACGGGAGACTTGGAGTGCACGTCAGGGGATCAACGAGGAGAGCACGAGGCAGGGGGGCGCGCCCTCCACCCTCGTGGGCCCCTTGTGGCTCCCCTTACCGACTTCTTTCGCCTATATATCTCCATATACCCTAAAACCTTCGGGGAACAGAATAGATCGGGAGTTCCGCCGCCGCAAGCCTCTGTAGCCACCAAAAACCAATCGGGACCCTGTTCCGGCACCCTGCCGGAGGGGGATCCCTCTCCGGTGGCCATCTTCTTCATCCCGGCGCTCTCCATGACGAGGAGGGAGTAGTTCACCCTCGGGGCTGAGGGTATGTACCAGTAGCTATGTGTTTGATCTCTCTCTCTCTCTCTCGTGTTCTTGAGGTGATACGATCTTGATGTATCACGAGCTTTGCTATTATAGTTGGATCTTATGATGTTTCTCCCCCTCTACTCTCTTGTAATGGATTGAGTTTTCCCTTTGAAGTTATCTTATCGGACTGAGTCTTTAATGATTTGAGAACACTTGATGTATGTCTTGCGTGGGATAACCGTGGTGACAATGGGTTATTCTATTAATTCACTTGATGTATGTTTTGGTGATCAACTTGCGGGTTCCGCCCATGAACCTATGCATAGGGGTTGGCACACGTTTTCGTCTTGACTCTCCGGTAGAAACTTTGGGGCACTCTTTGAGGTTCTATGTGTTGGTTGAATAGATGAATCTGAGATTGTGTGATGCATATCGTATAATCATACCCACGGATACTTGAGGTGACATTGGAGTATCTAGGTGACATTAGGGTTTTGGTTGATGTGTGTCTTAAGGTGTTATTTTACTACGAACTCTAGGGTTGTTTGTGACACTTATAGGAATAGCCCAATGGATTGATCGGAAAGAATAACTTTGAGGTGGTTTCGTACCCTACCATAATCTCTTCGTTTGTTCTCCGCTATTAGTGACTTTGGAGTGACTCTTTGTTGCATGTTGAGGGATAGTTATATGATCCAATTATGTTATTATTGTTGAGAGAACTTGCACTAGTGAAAGTATGAACCCTAGGCCTTGTTTCAACGCATTGCAATACCGTTTACGCTCACTTTTACCACTTGTTACCTTGCTGTTTTTATATTTTCAGATTACAAAAACCTATATCTATCATCCATATTGCACTTGTATCACCATCTCTTCGCCGAACAAGTGCACCTATACAATTTACCATTGTATTGGGTGTGTTGGGGACACAAGAGCCTCTTTGTTATTTGGTTGCAGGGTTGTTTGAGAGAGACCATCTTCATCCTACACCTCCTACGGATTGATAAACCTTAGGTCATCCACTTGAGGGAAATTTGCTACTGTCCTACAAACCTCTGCACTTGGAGGCCCAACAACGTCTACAAGAAGAAGGTTGCGTAGTAGACATCAGGCACGACAATATTACAAGTTTCAAACTGATATTACAAATGTTAGGAGTAATGCTGCACCTACGAAGAGGGAATTACTAGGAAGTTTACGTAAGAACTTTCGTTACTTTAGGTTGATGCGGCATTATCGTACAAACTAAAATCCACCGCCCTGACAAGTCACTAATGGGCAAATAAGTTTTCGAATCTCTGGCCACTTGATGTTTCAAAAACAAATTCAGCTTCTGCGGAGACTTTGTCATTTAGGCTTAGACGCTTGCGGCGATCAGCACACCATTCATTGTTGCGCAAGAGAACGCCGAACCTCATTACCTTGAGCACACTTGCCTCCAGAACAAAGAACCTAGCCAATTTAATCACAGATGTGCTGCCTCGGTAGTCGATCAAATCAATTTCTGTAAGATGGAGATCAAGGCATTCGATGAGATTGTTATAGTGCAACACATTTTTCACTTTCGGGTCTTTTTTATCTGCAAAAGAAGAGAAAATATTAGAGCAGCTGGCTGTATAAGATTGCCGTGTCATCAAGAGGTACCAATATCATTCGCTCATACGATAGGGTTGGCTGGCTAGTGATATTTTTTCACTCTCTCTCTCTTTCTCTTTCCTCTCATTTACCTAGGAGTACGTGAAGAGCTTGGGCATTTGTTGCCTTCCACTATGTGGCCGATGCCATAATACCCATCGATGTCAAATCAAAAGATTTTGGCACCGCTCTCGCGATGTGAGAGAGTTGGCACCGCTATGCACAAAGACCCACATGTATAAACAAATCAATCAAACCAACTACACCAGCCTCTGACTCTCCCAAACAAGTGTTTTTTTATTGCCTCAGTCCTCTCTCTCTCCCACGTAAGTGTTTTTTCACTGTGTGAGTTAATTTGGCACCGGAGCAAAGTAGGTGATCCAGATTGTGGCACCAGGTGAGCAATGGAGGGGCATTGATGCCAAATGCATCACAAGTGAATTTGGCACGTGTTTTGGCCTACATAGTGGAGGACCGTTATAGCCCACTTTTGTACTACCTCTTATTTAGTATAAAATTTTGACCATATATTTATGTAAGAAAATGCCAATGCATGTCACTAAAAATTACACCATTTGAAATTATGTTCAAATACGAATCCAACGATATAGTTCTTAGTGACATGCATTAACATTTTGTCAGTTAAATCTATGGTCAAATTTTGATACTACAAAATAGGAAGAGTAAACTAGGACGGAGGTAGTACTTGCTCTTAGGGTAACCATAGAGTTACTGGAGTAGTCTAAGTTACTTTCCACTATGACTAGCCTAGGCTACTATAGTAGTACAACAAAAAAACGATGCAGGTGATCACGTGAGAAAAAAATACTAAAAACATTTCTTTCGGTGTAGTGCGTAGATGCAGTTTTGAACACTACACTTGTCATCGTAATTTGGGAAAATTATGAAAAATTTGAGCTACGTTGTGATTACCGTTTACTAATAGGAAAGAAGTTTCACCTCGATGAGTAGCTTCTCCGTGCACGGAAAGCATGTAAGGAATCCAACAACTTGATTCAGATTGGGGCCGATAGATTTTATTGCCAAGATCTTCACTGTGCGCATAGACTGGGTAGCTTGTGGGAATCATTTTCTGGAAGACGGTCGTAAATACATCAGAAGAAATTTAAAAGTGTGAATTTGAAGAAGACGGAGAAGAATATGAGTGCTGTACCTGAATGATTACGGATCCAATAAAGAGTTCAGAGAATTTGGCAGACGAGTGCACCAACGCTGTCAATTTCGGCGCGTCAATGGCCCTGATTTTTTTGGACCTTCTAGATCCGATACAAGCAATCTCTTGCGGGGCCAGCAAGACACATAAATCCATCAGAGATTCGTCGAGGCGATGTGGAGGCTAATGAACCCGTGGATCGGCTCAAGACAAAGGTACTCGAGCGCAGTACAGCTGCGGAGCAGGTGCTCCATAGCCTTCTTCGAGATGACAACATCGAAGAGGTCGAGCTCCTTGAGTTGAGGGAGAAGAAGGGCGGGCGTGACATTAATCTGGGGAAGATAGCAGGAGCTAAAGCTGGCGTGGCGCAACGTTGGCGCGAGGCGGAGCGCGGACGACGGCAGAGAGCGACATCGTCCAGCTTCAAAGCTGAGCTCCTCGAGCTGATCTAGGGCGGGCGATAAGAACCACTCGTCGAACTTGGGTTGGACCTTGCAGTTGGTACTGAACATGCGGATGTCAAGGCGTCTGGCTGGCCCAGGGTGCGATGAAAGGATCTTGGAGACTGCGGCCATGCGTTTGCAATCCCCGTCGCAGAGGCAGCTATCGACAGTGAGGTTGAGGGGGACGCGGCGCCAGAGGGGGCGCCACCGCTGGGAGAGCAGGGCGGTCCGCACGGCAGATTTGGTGGGGAGGAGGCCGATGATGACGAGCAGCATGTCGTCGGGGAGGCTGCCGATGAAGTCCAGGCTCACCGGATGCGGTTTTGGCTCGAGCCGCCTCCGCTTGTTGGCTGCCTCGCCGTCCATCTCAACTGGCGGCGACGCCGGTGTAGACATGTGCTGGTGTGTGTTGTGTGCTGGGTGTGCACGAGTGCGTCCTTCTGTGCATGCCGCCGTGCAGTGGTGAATTGTGCACGAGTGCGTCCTCCACGCGGAAGAAGTGTGTCCTGAATGCACCCTCAATTTACTAGCATGCGGGGTGATACCCCGAGTGGTTTCAACTTTGTTTACTTCACCGCGTGTCAGATGGGCCTCTAGTTTACTTATTTTCACCCACTGCCACATGGGCCAGCACACGAAAATACGGAACACGAGCTGACAAGGCAGCATGTGGAATGGTTGACTAGTCAACTAAACAATATACGGAGCTATACGCTGACACAGTGAGTGTATAATCCGTCGGTATAGAGTGTTCGTGTGAGAGGGGAGGCCCGTGAGAGATAGCAGAGAGAGAGAGAAAGAGCTACTCCCTCAGTTCGATAATGTAGTTCCAACATTTTTTTAAACGTCAATCTTTTGAAACTTTGACCAAGTTTATAAAGAAATTACTTATATCTACAACACCAAAGATAAATGATAGTATGAAGTAAGTACATGTTGTGATGAATCTAATGATCTTTCCAGATGTAAATGTTTTTCTCCACATATACCTGGTCAAACTTTTCTGAGGTTTGACTTTTCAAAACATCCATATGCTTATGGACGTGAGAGAGTCCCTAACTAGAGAGAGAGAGAGTGAAATAGAAAGAGTGAGTGAAAAAAGTGTGTGTGTGTGTGTGTGTGAAAGAGACATGGACAACACTCGATAAAAGTCGAGAAAAACGTGTGTGTCTTATGCAAACATATCACACATGCATCTTCGACAACGGAAGCAAGGTGAGGAGATAGTGTGTGGTTGTTTGCAACCGAGAGAGCAAGACCCCTAGCACGTGGCCAAGAGGGGTCTGACAAACAAGGGAGAGAGGTCGAGAGAGACGTACGGAGAAAATGCAGACATGGGGAGGAGAGAGTGTATGTTTGTCATAGAGAGATCCCCTGGAGATCGTGATGGGACTACATGGGTGGGAGATCGAGTGACAAGGTGTGTGCGCGATAGAAGATACCCCGAGAGATATCGAGATAGACGTATGGATGGAAGGAGACAATATGTGTTCCTGATGGCTAGTGAGAGATAATCATACTTAGGGGGGGAGTGCTTGCGCCTATGATGGAGTGAGGGATTATGGTACTTATTAGGGGGGTGCGTGTCACATAGAGAGAGAACAAGGGCGGAGAGTGTTGGATGGGTCTATATGTATAGCGCGAGCGAGACATGTGTATGTGTGAACCAGGGAGCTATAAAGTTTGAGAGAGATTGAGGAGCCCCGATAAGGCTGAGTGGTGCGTCAGATAGCTGAGAGGGGGAAAGAGATATTCCATCCGCTCGATAATGCAGTGCATGTAATTTTTTTAGAAGTCAAACTTTGGAAACTTTGATAAGGTTTACACAAATGTTATTTATATCTTCAATACCAAAGATACATCATACGAAACTACATCTCCTGGTGAATCTAATGGTATATGTTTGCCGTTCCAGATGTAATTGTTTTTCTCCACGTACATGGTCAAACTTTGTGATGTTTGACTTTTCAATAAATCAATATGCTATGGACCGAGGAGAGTGCCTAAGTTGAGAGGGATGAAGTGCGTGTGAAGGAGAATGAGTAAGTGTGCAAAAAGAGTATGTGTGTGAAAGAGAAAGTGACAACAAACGATAAATTAGAGAAAGTGTGTGTTTTTTCGTTTCTTAGGCGAGCATATCACGCATGCATCTCCGAGATAGAAAAGCGATGCGAGGAGATACACGAAGATAGCTAGTGTGTGATTGTTTGCAACGGAGAGAGACACCCCTATAGCACATGTCCAATAGAGGTCTGGCCATCAAGGAACAAAGGTCGAGAGGGACACATGGAGAACATGGACGCATGGGGAGGGCGAGAGGTTGTGTTTGTGATAGAGAGACCCCCTCGAGATCGTGAGGGGACTATATGGGTGGGAGATCAAGGGAGGTGCGTGCGCGATAGAAAGATGCCCCGAGAGAAATCGAGATAGACCATGCACATGTTTGTGATGGAGACTAAGATTAGCTAGTCATATACATATAGGGGGGACTGCGTGTGCCTACAATTGAGTGAGAGACCATCATACTTGGCTAGCTAGGCATGAGATTGTGTGTGTGTGTGCGTGTGAGATGGAGAGAGAACGAGGGAGAGAGATAGAGTTTTAGATGGGCCTATCGAGTGCGAGTGAGATATGCATGTGTATGTGTGACCCAGGTAGATGGAGAGTTTGAGAGAGAGGGGGAAGAGCTCCGAGATGACAGAGTGGTGCGTGAGAGAGTTACGGGCAACGAGCCAAGGAATTTGTGTGCGTAATATGAGTGCACCCAAGATATCTAGCTTGGACTAGAGAATCATACATAGTGTGCGAGAGAGACCTATAGATGGAGTATATATGCATGCGAACTAGAAAGACCCCCCCCCCCCACACACACAAAGAGAGGGAGATGGAGAGAAAGAGAGAGGGCCAACAAGGTTTGTGTGTTGGATGCGTGCGACAGAATTGAAGATTGTCGGCGCGAGAGAGAGAGAGGGAGAGAGAGAGGACCAACAAGGTTTGTGTGTTTTATGCATCAAAGACTGATATAAACCATGTTTTGATATAAACTTGCATTCAAATATTTAAATTGGAGAACATGTTGTCTGCAATCCACACATGAACGGATATATGCGTATATCAAACAAGTTCATTAATTTGACTTTCAACATGTTCATGGAGTACTATAATACTGTACAACATGCTATTCGATTGAGGTGTTCAATTTTGGATTTAGTTCACTATTTTGACTTGGTGAACGAGCTATTTCATTGAATCGAGATATTTCATTTTGGGTTTGATTCCCGTTTTTGAGTGGGTCAACTATTTGTCATATAGTAAATCGCCAGCAACGAGCGTGTAAAAACACATTACTCCCGAGCATCATCTCTCCATCTAAAAAAGAAGTGGAAAGCTAATATTTCTAAATTTGATTCGAATCGACTTGGTAAGGTAGACGTGGATGCTCGTTCTCCCAAATTTTGAACGAACCGTTAAACATCCTCTGCTCGGTGGAATTCGCCCGAGCAAATAAATGGGAGACGCGAAATTACCGTCCTATGTGGGAGACGCATTAATTGGCCCGTTGTGCATCGAGGGTAGGTTCATAACTTCATCCAAGCGCGCCTTCTCCTCGGCCGAAATGACATGTGCCGAATAATACATAAACCATGGTCGGCAAAACACGTTCTCCTCGCCCGAAATAGCTCGCGCCCACTATTTCAAAACACGCTCTCCTCGCCCGAAATCGCTCGCGCCCACTATATTTCAAAACACGCCCTCCTCGCCCGAAATCGCTCCCGCCCACTATTTGGGGAGAAGCAAAGTTACTCTACTATCCCCGACCCTCAGTACACAGATCCAAGCCAAGAAGCCTAAAGGCGGGGTAGAACTGTAACTCCCCCTCACATTTCAGACAAATGCGTCCGTAAAACATGGTCCCACTCCCCTCCCAATTCCCCCCCCCCCATTCATACCTCGTGGGCGCCAAATCACCTTCTCCCTGGAAGCTCCCTTCTCCCGAGCCACGAAACCTCAGCCCCTCCTCCATGGTGCCCCCACCACACCAATTTCACAGCCGCCCTCCTCCCTAATGCCGGAGACGCTGTCCATTTGCCGTCGTGCACTCGGCCATGTGCCTCTTACTCCATGCTGCTGGAGCTGCCTCGACGACAGACGCGTGAACCGTATCGGAGCCGATTCACCCCCGCCGTTGTTCATGGCGCCGGAGCGGCTCCAACTTCGGATCCGTCCAGAGTCCCGGCGCTGCTTCCCCGTAGCCGTCGACCGTCGCGACATCGTTGTTTCCCTGCCGTCGGTGGCCACCGCAACCGCGCCGGCCTCACCGACTCGGCAGTTGGACCTGCCTACTTCACCATGCCGCCAGATAGGTTGCACCCTCATCTCAAATCACTTTATTTAGGCGTCAGTTGTCTAAATTTTTATTCTGGGCCAATCGATTCCCAATGGGAAGCAGCACCCCTCGAGGCGGCGGAGCTCCTAGGCTGCCGGTTGGCTGGTGTCAAACGTAAGGGTCCGGGGCCGCAAGTTTGCCACGGAAGCAGCGCTTAGATGGCTATCTTAGAGTTGCGTGGGTTCAAGGTACTGCCGCCGCCAGATCTGGATGACGGGGAGTCTTTGTGGATTGGCCCGGGGGCGGCGCAACCATGGCAGTGCGGTGGGGCGGGGAGCGGGGTTTTGGCAGGGGCCACGGACAGCGGAGGCAAGCTGCTCTACCGTTGGTCGCTGGCTCTTCGGGGAAGATTCCTTACAGTGTCAGCCGGGAGGCACAAGACGGCCATCAAGCCATCCGGCGTAGATCGGACAGTGCCAAAATAAAATAAAATCGTGTGACCCCAATTTAGTCTGAGTCAACAAACGTGTGACCACTCTCGTACCTTGTTGTTGATCTCTTAGTGTATTTCTTCAGATCAAAGAGATGTGTCGTTCTTAACATTATGCGTTATCTGCATCTTCAGCCACACCGTCTTCCGACTCACCGCAGCTGCTCCAACAAGGGAAGCATACACCAGAAGGGAGCTATAGTCCCCACTCAACAGTTCCCTGCATCGAATGCGCGTGCCCGAGATGGACATCCACAACAACTGTAGGGCCATCGACAAGTCAGCACATGATGCTCACTCCTATGGATGGCGGCCAGATAGGTTGTACCCTCATCTTACTTGTGTGCAACATTTATGGCTTTGTTATTCATCTAAGCATGGAAAATAGATTATCACATTTCACTGTATATTCATGCTGATCTCTTACGGGTCTTGTTCAGGAGTTAACGTTGTTCCATAGTTCAGCTAAGATACTTGTTCTTTAGGTAACGCTGTTCCATAGTTATCATCCATCATCCAATGCTATCCCACAGGCTGGTGATTATAGTATTATATCACTTCTAGTATTACCTATGTTGTTCTTTAATACTTTTGTGTGCCATCTAGTTAATCTCGAGTACAAACGATACATATTCTGTAGCTTTCATCTGTGTTCTCCCTTTTGTTTTTGAGACCTGTTGCTGCTAGTTAACCCCAGTCCTACTATTTATGTCGTCTCCTACAGGCACTCATTACATAAATCTAACTACTAGTTGTCTTCCATGCATGTCAGATATAATTGCACACACTGACATATCCACAAGAACCTCACGGAGCAATGTAAAGGCCAATAAACTTGATGTCAATGATACCCAATATGATAGAACATGTAAAGGCAGTTCTTCAGATGACTTGCAGAAAATGTTGAATCCTCTTCACCCCACAAGGTCCTTGCTCTATCGCAATGCCATCTGCTTAATTTGGATGTACTTCATCTGTCTACCATACCATGTTTTTTTACATTGAAGTGTTGTTCTAGTGCTCTGTTGCAATGCCATCTTAGTTTCCCAATCATACACATGTATGTTGCCTTAGTTTTTTCTGTACGTATTCTGCTAGCATACAGTTTTACATTCAACTAGTGTTTTTTTACTGTGTTGTCCTGTCGTATTCCTAGCTCTTACATCATACTCCCTCCGTCTGGATTACATGTCGCAGAAATGGATAAACTAGATGCATCTAGAACTGAAATACGCGTAGACCCATCCATTTATTTCTGGATGGAGGGAATACATGTCAATATGTCATGCCTTTCTATTCTTCAGTACCTATTCCATCTCTGCTGTAGCATGTTTTATAATTGAAGCACCATTCTTCTATATAAGGCATGCAAGGGGAAGACGGCTATGTTAGAATCTGAAGGGTTACAAACCAGGTCTTTGCAAAAGATCCAAACGCCAGGAGATAATAAACCAACTCCATTTTTCATAGATACTGCTCCAGCACAGAGAAACCCAACTCCCACTGATAATAAGCAGATTCCAGTGGCCAAAGAACTACTCTGCTCCAGTCCAGCAAAAGAATGTCAACTCCATTCTAAGAAGCGTGTGCGTATCCTCGCATCATGAAATTTTATAGCATGCTGATCATATTTTCTACATGTTTCTTACTCATCTCTCTTTTAGAAAATAAGGTTATATGATAGAAGATTTCCTTCATTGGCATTGTATTCGAGGAAAATATCTTGCGGGAATTCTCTGTGCTCCAATGCTGATGTAAGTACCTGTTGTATATCACTATATTTTAACATCAGCATGTATTTTGTTAATCGGCGTGAATCCAACCTTTGTCTGATCTAAAAGTAGTTGTGCAAAATGTTAAAGGCGCCAATGTTGATTTTTGTAAAGAAAACTGCCTGGTAGTTTTGCATACTGAGCTGCATGAGTGTACTATCTCATATCATGCACATTACTGAATTGTAGTGCTGCTCTGGTTGCCCATTCATTCATTGTGTCAATGTTGCTTTCGTACTACCTTACCTGGCTGATGATAGCTGTGCCATATTGTGTTAATCTGGTGTTGGCTAGTTGCCCAAACGTTCGTTGTGCCAATGTTGCTTTCCTATTATCTGACTTGGCCAATGATAGCAATGCTAGTGTCTTAATTTGGTGCAGGCTGCTAAAGATAAGAAGACAAACTCTGAAAACAGCAAGGCAACCCCATTGTTTCTTTCCAATAAATCGAGGCCAGGTAATATGCCAATAACTCATGATTAATCTGTTTGGTTCCCCTCTTAATTTATGTTATGATACAATGGTCGAGACACTCTCCACTATCAATAATACAAGCCTGCCAAAATCGCCATCTGAATCTGTTCAGTATCCTCTGTCTCGAATGCAATAGAAAAAATGTATGTTTGTGAACCAATTAATGGCTGGAGGAATGATGGAAATGGTGGAGGAATCAGAGGTGCAGAGTCGTGCGACACAACAACTGATCAATGTTTTCAGAGACAGTGTAGCAAAGCAGCAAGAGCTTGCCCACATGCTTATGGGCGTCATCCGTGTTGAGGTTGTAGATTGTGACGTTGTAGATCGTTAGGTTCTGTTCATTTATTTGCACTGCCATCAATCTTTGATTGCCGAGTGGATGTAATTTCCTGTAATATATGCTGGATGTGCAACGTTTTTTCCTGTATGTCATACCTTTGCTTCATCGGTTTTGGTCCTGTGCATAATTGCTAGTCGTAATGGGCTCAAATTATCTAATTTGGCCTAAAGACATGTACAAACTTTAGTGGGCCCATTAAGTTAATGGGCCATTACCAGGCCGAAAGTTAATGGTCGGCCCTCTTAACTCCTGGGTCGTTAACAGGCTGACATCGAAGCGGGCAACAGGTGGGCCCAATTGATTTCACGGCCCGTTACTAAGTTTGGGCTACATATGGCCCAACTATACTGTGGGCCTTTAGCAGGCCGAAAGAGACAGCGGGCTTGTACTGGACCATGAAGAGCATGGGCCGCTAAGAGGCCGAAAGTCAGGTCGTATTGTAAATGGCCCAACTGTGTTGTGGGCCTTTAGCAGGCCGAAAGAGAAACCGGGCTGGTATTGGACCATGAAGGGCATGGGCCGTCAAAAGGCCAAAACTCAGGTCCGACTACAAATGGCCCAACTCATTTATGGTCCGTTAATAGGCTGAAAGGCACACAGGGCCAGGAATTGGCCCAACACTTAAATGGGTCGCTAAAAGGCCAAAACACAGGTCCGACTACAAATGGCCCAACAGATATATGGGCCGTCACTAGGCTGAAAGACATACCGGGCCGGAAATTGGCCCAACACTTAAATGGGTCGCTAAAAGGCCGAAACTCAGGTCTGACTACAAATGGCCCAATTGATTTATGGGCCGTTAACAGGCTGATAGACACACCGGGCCGGAAATTAGCCCAATATTAAAATGGGTCGCTAAAAGGCCGAAAGATGTACAGCGTGAAAATTGGCCCATCCACTGAATGGGCCGTTAACAGGCCGAAATCTCATCTGGCCGATATTGAGCCCAAATATATAGCGGGCTGTTAACGGGCTCGAATTGACGATGGGCTGCAATGGTGTCAAATCTTTAACGGGCCGTTGACGGGCCGAATTGGCACATCTCGTATGGGCCGCGGGCTTAAATGGACCTAACACAAGTAGGCCTTATATGGGCCGCCCCGCTATTTTTTACTGGGCTGGCCTTTTTCACCGGAATGGGCCACTGTTGGGCCGTGCCACATGTCGACCTATCATAGGCGCCTCCTGTCCAATGAGTGGATGACATCTATCCCAACGGTGAGGCAACACGTGTTTCCTCCGGCCGATGATGATTTTACACGTGGAAAATCCCCATTGGTCTGGGCTGTTAACGGGTTATCGGATCCAAAACCGGACCCGATAGCTTAACGGCGTTCCGTTACGGTGGATGCCACGTGTCGGTCACCCTTGACGAAAGCACTTTTGTGACGCGCGATTTATCGTCATGGAAGTGGACACTTCCTTGATGATAATTTTGGTAATGTCATGGAACACTTCTACGACATCACAGGTATGACTATCTTGATTCTGTCATAAATTTGTCATGGATGTACATGCATGACAGAAAACGTGACCTACTGTGACAAACACCTATCATCACGGAAGTGTATTTTTTTGTAGTGCACCTATACAAATAGTAAAACAAATTTGGCATCAAATCACTGATTACATGCCGTGAAGTAGGATTAGAAATTTATGGCTATTTATTTATACATATAAAGATATTATGGTTCGATTTTTAAGCACAATCGTCTATGTACAGACCAATCTTGAAGAAAATAATGGCACAAAAATATGTAGGTCATTCAAAATCAATTGTCAAGTCCTCGCTAGGAATTATTAGCACGAACACTAACCCTAGTCGGATTACTAGCAGAAATCATTTGCACAGATGTAACAACTAATCACTTATCACCTGTACCATTCAAACAATCAATACACTACACAGATCTAACGAAACTTACTTAGATTTCATGGATTGGGAGAACATAACCACATGATTTCTATTCCAAAAAGGGGGAGGCAAGAGTAACCAGAGAAACCCTATGATATATTTGACACATAAATGGGTATAGATGACTAACCAGCTATCCGTCGTCGTCGGAGTCGTCGCCGGAGTGGTCGTCGGAGTCGGTGTGGAACTCCGCCTCCGCCTGTGGAAGCTGGATGCCGTCGACGACGTCAGCGTGCAGCGATAACTCGCCGGTGGTGACAGCAACCTCTGTCTCCATCTCCACGCCGTGCTCCGGTGCTTTAGCAGCCCCGGCGTCGCCACTCCCTCCGATGGGGCGCTTCGGCGGCATCCTCATACACTAAAGGCTTTGAGGACTGAGAGCGGCGTCGAGGATGCAAGCGGAGAGAGAGGATTGTGTGTGTGTAGCGAGGATGGGGGGTCCGGCCGCTCGGGTGCACCATTAATATGGAGTAGTGGGAGTTGTGGGAGAGAGGCAGGCGCTGGTCAAACCGATGGCTCGCCTCCCAGTGAGCCTGCGCACCGGACTGCTGGCATGCCTACAATTCACACAGCTACTCGCACGCCTCGCGATGACACTGCACAGCGAGCACGCCTTCGTCAATTCACACATCTGCATGCACGCCTCCCCATCTTCCTGCGCGGCGGACTGCTCGCATGCATCCCGTCAACTTACGCCTGCTCGCACGGCACACGGGTCGCGCGGCGGCACGTATATTGTTTTTCTATTTGGATGATTAATGCTACCGCTTTATTGCTTAACCGAAGCATGACACGTATCCATTGTTGGCCTAATGCTCATGGTCGAATAAATAATCCGTTTGGGATATTGGTTCCCAATTATTAATAATCTCCCGTGTGTAATTAGATAAAGATTACATCAAAACTGGTCTCAAATTTGACAAAAAAAGTACAATGCCACTTTGTATTGGTGTCCATATGACAACACGATAAGTCTCATGAACTTCAAATAAGTTTTGGATGTACTAGAATTTAAAAATCAAGATTCTCAATGTTTGAAATTTGTTGCACGGGGAGTAAACATGCACCCAGTGAGACACATGTGTTTTTGCAATCCATTTAGGTGAACTGTCACGTGTCCATGTAGCTCAAATTTGATTTTTGCACATTATACCCATGGACAATCAATCAATGTATTAAAATGTCTTAATGATCTCTGTGATTTTTTTGAAATTAAAACATCCCTCCTTTGGTAACATGTATGTTCACAGCGGGATAATTAATTTAACATGCATCATAGTTGCGGTGGATTCGCGGTGTGTGTGTGTGGGTGTGTGCGTCTGGGGGTGGCGGGTGGCTCGCAGTACACTACGAGTTGTGAGCCACCGTGTGGGTTGGCCGTTTTGTTAGGCAGGCTGGTGCCACATCAGAGTCATGAAATCATTATTTAAAATATTACACAACCCTTTCATACATAAATGTTTTGGCCACATGCAGTCGATGGTTGTCCTACACGACACTCGATACTCGCGTGTGATGCTTTCTGTGGGCCCGGGAGGTCGTCGTCCATCACTTCGATGAACAACCGGAAGTGAGGTTAATTTGACCAGCAAGGTAGAATCTTTTTTGTTTGTGTTATGGTGGTATATAGTATGCATTGAAGGGGTCAGAGGGGACTAGCATATATACTATACGTATGCGTGCGTGAACAAGTACACCTCACTCAGTGTCGGGACTTTTTGGTTATCGAGGCACGTGCCACATCAAAATTGTGAAATTGGTTATTCAAACATCACACAACACCTTTTTGGGCCACATGCATATATATCCTAGCTAGGACACTCACGTGTGACGCTTCCATCTGTGGGCCCACGAGGCCATCGTCGATTCATACATGCATGCATCACTTTGACCTACATCGGGAGAGGTTAATTAATTTCACCATCGATGAGGATTCTTTTGGGTTGTACATATATTACGGCAGGAGCATATAGTATGCGGTGAAGAGGGGGGAAGGGGACCATCATATGTAGTACGCTTGATATGAACCTCGTTCTATGTGGGTGCATGGTTTACGGTTTTTGAGGCATGTGGCACATCAAAGTTGTGCATTTTGGGTATTCAACATATATATGTTTGGCCCACATGCAAAGCGGTGGTGGTTGTCCTCCCGCACCCACTTAAGCGGTTATCAGCGATATCGATGCTTTCCATCTGTGGGCCCGCTTGGTCCATCACTTCTTTTTGCCTGACAACAAGAGAGGTTAATTTGACTTAGGAGGGGATTATTATTTTTGCTCTGGGATGACATGCATGATAAACTTTGAGCACACACACATGCATGTGTACGCATGAATCCCTCCCATTGAGTCAAAGTGGCTAGTACAACGACACCATCATGAACCGATCTCGCTCTGTGTGGGGAGCTAGTGTACGATTTTTGATTCACGCGCCAAATCAATGTTGTGTATTCAAACATGCATGCACGCATCACCTCCATACATATGCATGTAGTGGTTGCCTTCAAACTATACACTCCCTCACGTGGTTATCGGCGACAAGCCTATATGTTCGTGGGCCCGCGTGGACATCCATGATCACCTTGACCAACAACAAGATAGGTTACCATGGCGAATTCTTCATTTGGTTTGTGTTATCATAGTATAGGTCATGGTGAGATTCAGACCTAATTAAGTTTGAGCACATATACTATGCACGCACGCATGCATATATGAATCCCCATCGTTGGCTTGAAGTGTGGTGTAACATACATATGCATCGTCAACCTAACCCTCACTCAGTGTGGGGATTTCTTGTTCGAAATCACCATGCCACATCAAAGTTATTCCATTGTTACTCAAAAACACACATCTCCATACATATGTTTGGGCCACACGCATGTAGTGCTTGTCTTCGGGGACTAGCTACTTGCGTGATTATTGGCGAGCTAGCCCATCTTCGGGGTCGCATGGATGGCCATCACTTTGACCAACAATAAGAAAGAGGTTGTATGACCAAGCTGGATTATTCTTGCTCCGTTTTATGATCCATCTTGGTGAGATATATGCCTCTCTGGCTCGCCGACTGAAAGTGTGTGTGTGTGGGGGGGGGAGGGGTTGCTACATCGCACTTTGTTAGGTGAACCTCGGTTGGGGGGGGCATGCATTCATAGCTTAATTAGGATTCCCTTTGTGGCGACACGAGGGGGGTGGGGGGCTGCTAGTTACTTTGCACTTTGCTAGGTGAACCTCGGTTTGGGGGAGGGGGCATGCTCATAGCTTAGGACTCCCTTCGTGCCGACACGAGGGGGGGCTGCTAGCTACTTAGCACTTTGCTAGGTGAACCTCGGTTGGGGGGATGTGCATTCATAGCTTAGGATTCCCTTCGTGCCGACACGAGGGAGGGGTGGCTGCTAGCTACTTCACACTTTGCTAGGGTGAACCTCGGTTGGGGGGGGGGAGGGCATGCATTCATAGCTTAGGATTCCCTTTGTTCCGACACGAGGGAGGGGTCTGCTAGCTACTTCGCACTTTGCTAGGTGAACTTCGGTTGGGGGGGCATGTGCATTCATAGCTTAGGATTCCCTTCGTGCCGACACGAGGGAGGGGTGGCTGTTAGCTACTTCGCACTTTGCTAGGGTGAACCTCTGTTGGGGGGGGGGGAGGGCATGCATTCATAGCTTAGCTAGGATTCCCTTCATGCCGACACAAGGGAGGGGGCTGCTAGCTACTTCGCACTTTGCTAGGTGAACCTCGGTTCGTGGGCATGCATTCATAGCTTAGGAATCCCTTCGTGCCGACATGAGGGAGGGGGGCTGCTAGCTCTACTTCACACTTTGCTAGGTGAACCTCGGTTGGGGGGCATGCATTCATAGCTTAGGATTCCCTTCATGCCGACACGAGGGAGGGGGCTGCTAGCTACTTCACACATTGCTACGGTGAACCTCGGTTGGGGGGGGCATGCATTCATAGCTTAGGATTCCCTTCGTGCCGACGCGAGGGAGGAGGGGGCTGCTAGCTACTTCGCCCTTTGCTAGGTGAACCTCGGCTGAGGGGGAGGGGGCATGCATTCATAGCTTAGGATTCCCTTCGTGTCGACACGAGGGGGGTGGGGGCAAGCAATACCGTGCGCTTTGCGAGAGAGGTGCCATATCGAAGTTGCATTTGGTATTTGAAAATCAAACCACCCTTTTGATACATAAATTTGGTCCACATGCAAGTGTGTTCGTGTTCTGACCCTCTCCCGCATCATTTTTCGCCAAATTTATGAACATTAGACAAGTCAGATGACGCAACAGACATGGTTCACTCAAACTAACCGTGTGCCACGCCAGTGCACCTGTCACGCACACATCCGCATAGTACATTGGGCTCCACGAGGCTCCCCCTCTCAAAAATATCTACCCCCCTCGAGGGTTTTTCTGTTTCATAACACACGGTTGTTATCTCCAGACCGTGTGCGATGTTTCTTATTCCCAATGCCGCCTGCATCGAAAATATCTGCCCGCCTCGAGGGTTTTCTGTTTCATAACACACGGTTGCTATCTCCGGACCGTGTGCGATGCACTATCATCAAAATTTTCAATAGCCCGACATTTCACTCTCGCGTTTGACTCCCGCGTAGTAAAATTTTCAGTACCAGCGTCATTTCCTCAAACACCCCGCGCCCCCCTCCACACACACACACACACACACACACACACCAAAACCTCCTCGGGCGTGCGCACACACACACACACCCTCCCTCGCTCGAAACCCTAGCAAAGTCCCCGCTGCCGCTGCCGCCGCGCCGCCGCAAGGCCTTCATTGTCAACATCTGCCGGTTTGCCCGTGCAGCTTACCCATCGATCTCCATACCCAGGCCGCATTGAGTTTCTTAGATGACGCCTGCCAAACGCCCCCTTTCCCATAGATCCCCATCCCCATCCCCCACTCTAGAGCGTCACAGCCTAAGCCCGGCTACGCTTCCCGTGGAGCTCGAGGAGCGACTGTCCCAAAAGAGGTGTATAGCGGTCTCTTCGCCCGACGTCACCGAGGAAGCTAACGACCATTACTGGCGGTAGGCACTCAAGCAGCGGGCTAGAGTATGCGGGCATGTCACGTCCGCCGGCTACGACATCGAGGTCATCGTCAGCGACGCCCTGAGGCGGGCTGTGTCACAGGTTAAGTGGCCCACCCCCAACCCCTCGGGTTCGACCGACCTCGATCTCATCCATGGCCCCACCGCTAATCTCCTCTAGCTCGCTGTCAACAATTTGCCATTCTACATCGCCATCGAGCCCCTTTTGTCATTTCTGAAGGACACATTCTACGACACTGGCTTGGGATCCACAGCTTGCAAGTCAGACCTCATCGACGGCGACCACGAGGAGGGTACCCTATCCGGCTCTTCCAAGGGGAAAGAGACCATCTACTCTTCCAAGGGGAAAGTGCCCGTCTGCGACATCAGGGAGGGCACCCTACAGTCGTGCTCTTCCAAGGGGAAGGAGCCCATCTGCGACAACATGGAGCGCATCCAGGGTCCGTGCTCTTCCGACGGGAACGAGCCCATCCGTGACAAGTGAGGAAACCCATGATTTGTTTTGCCATGCCTCTTCACAGGGGGAAACCCATGATTTGTTTTTTTGAGTCCCTTTTGTAGTGTAGTGAGAATATGTCCAGTTTTAATTGCTATATCTGGTTGTTTGCAGCAAGCCTTGTTTATTTCAGTTGTTCACAATGTGATGCTCTATATGTGCAATTATTTACTCTGCAGTACATTTCATCAATCCAGTTTTAAACATACCGATAGGAATGCATATATTTGCTTGCTGTTAAGCCTGTTATAGCTAGCATATGCCTCTTTTAAAGTTTTTGATTGTTCGGTTGTTTGTAGTTAGCATATGTTCAGTTTCAAATGCTATCTTTGGTTGTTCGTAGTATGCCTTGTTTATTCCAGTTATTCACAACGTGATGTTCTATATGTGCAAGTATGAACTGTGCAGTTCAATTTCATCAGTACCAGTTTCAACAATACCACTATGAATGACTACATTTGGTTGCTGCATCTTGTAGTTAACATGCCTTTCCATTTTTTTAACCATAACCAGTGTACTTAGACCGGCACAATACCAGTTTTGAATGACCATGTTTGCTTGTTGTTAAATGTTAGGCCTGTTGCAGTTAGCACACCTTTCCACTTGTTTTGCTTTACTAGCGTGCTTAAACCTACACACTGAAGCTATCTTTTGGAGATTATTTTGTGTGCCATGTGTAATTTTGGTTGATGTTTAGTCTGTTGTGCTTAACATGCTTCTTGATGTACCTACACAGGACAATTTTGGGAACGACTGCTGTTTTCCATCGAGGTTAGTTTCATCCCATGGCTTATATCTGCTCACTGTTCAGGATATCCGTAGCTGGTACCATATAGGCCGGCGGCTAATAAGGGACTAATCGGTGAATCAGACTTTTAACTGAATAAATCTGCAACCCATTTTTCCTTTGGTTAACTAGGGCCATATGTAATATATCTGAGGCTACATAGCAACATGCACTGTACTTAATGTCTAAATATGCAATCCTAGGCTACATAGCAACAAGGAAGAGCGTTACATTAATGTTCTAATGATGTCTAGATATACGTAGAAGAGCAGCAGCAGCAACAACAGCAACAACACATCCCTGTTTGGATACTCAACTTAGCTAGAGGTTAGAGTTAGTTTCTAGCTCATTACTAACCCTGAACTAACTCCATCCAAAGAGTTGTTTGGATGGCATGGTTAGATTGACAATAAATGCACTAGGAGAACTAGCTCCAATTAGCACCTCTTGGGTTGGATACTAGTTTTTTGGGTGGGTTATAGATGCAACTAGCTCAAACTAGCCCTCATGTTTAGATATACTTTAGGGCTATTTGAGCCCGAACTAGCTCAAACTAACTGTAACCCGTGGATACAGCAGCAGATAATTTTTAAGAATGAACTAAACTCCTTCCGTCCCATAATATAAGATGTTAATTCATCTAATATGTGAGTATATTGGATGTTATAAGATACTCCCACCATTCCTAAATATTTGTCTTTTTAGAGATTTCAAATGGACTACCACATACGGATGTATATAGACATATTATAAAAGAGTGTTGTACTACATCATTGTGCAATTGCTGTTTAGCTTCTAATATTAACTTGGTGCTTTTAGGTACATATGTCATTGGTAAAGATCTGTGTTTCGACCCTTTCAGCGTATGGGGAAATGAGATATCGATGAACCAGCATCAAGTGAGGAAGCTGATAAAGATTGTTAGTAAAATGGGTCCAAAGATGGCAATTAAACTATTTGTTTACACTTTATCCACGACAACAGCGAACTGCAGGATGGTAAGTAAGAACTCTACAGCCTTCTTTTTACTGCCCATAATGAGTTGTGTTAGATGGAAATGTCTGAAATCTTATTTCTTTGCAGTGGTTGCCAAAGCAGTTTACTCAAGATTACCAATCAAACTACATGATTGGTGGGCATGCAAAGGTTAAAGTATTTCCACCAGAACATGATGATTATCTAGATGTTTTCATGAAGACCGTGAAGGATGGGCGGTCGGCCATCACAAGGGGTTGGACTAGAGTCGTGTGTGCCTTCTGCATGGAGGAGGGCACGATATGGACATTCCGCTTCACCTTGTTCAGCAACCAGAATATATTTCGCCTCTTTCTTTACTGTCTTTAATAGTACAAGTATACAACTGTGGTTCATCATTCTTTATTTGGTTCTTATGTAATTCTTGACCATATGTACCTATGAATCGAATAATGCATTGGTTGTTTGAACCTAATGGATATGAATAAAGCTGTAGCATGCATTCAAGTTTGAATCCAAATCCGGTAAAATTTGGAAAAGCAGCAATTAAATTACGGTGAAAATTATGCTCTCCAGGTTGTTACGGCACACACGGTTGGTAAAACACATACGTTTGTGATATGCACCATAATCCGAGACGGTTCACAGAGAGGAAATGTGTGCAAGCATGCACACAGTTGCCGTTTGCAAAGCATGCAATGTCAGACAATATCACAAACGGTGCGGGAAAACTAAACGTTTGTGTTAGTTGCCTTATCGCACATGATTTGCAACCATGAAGTATTTCTGATGAAGTATGCATCGTAAACATTGCACCACAGAATAGCGTGTGCGATAGTTGTCGTGTACGACGATGTTACGACGGTCCAGCGTTTCGTAATCCTGTCTGACACTCGTACGATGATTAGCTAATCTTCTTAACGGTGAACCGTTTGTGATGGGCCGCACATCATACACGTTCTATAATAGTGAACCGTTTGTGATGGGCCGTGCATCGTAAACGTAGGACCAAACACGGACTGCGATGGCAAGGCGAGCAGAAACGAGTAGGAGTACTGTAGGGGCCCTATCCCCGACGTTTCTGGGTCATGTGGGAAGGACCCCCCATCGCCCACACTCACTTGGCGACGGTTCTAGATGCCGTCGCGGAAAGGGGTTTTAAACCGTTTGTTTAGGACCGACGCGCACTAGTGTAACACAAACGTTTAGTTTGCCTGCACCGTTTGTGATATTGTCTGACATCGCACACACTTTGCAAACGGCAACTGTGTGCATGCTTGCACACGTTTCCTCTCTGTGAACCATCTCTGATTATGGTGCATATCGCAAACGTTTGTGTTTTACCAACCGTGTGTGGTGTAACAACCTCGAGAGCGTAATTTCATTGTAATTTAATTGCTGCTTTTCCAAATTGTACCGGATTTGGATTTGAATTTGAATGTATGCTACAGCTTTATTCATATCCATCAGGTTCAAACAACCAATGCATTATTCGACTCATAGGTACATATGTTCAAGAATTACATAAGAACCAAATAAAGAATGATGAACCACAGTTGTATACTTGTACTATTAAAGACGGTAAAGAAAGAGGCGAAATATATTCTGGTTGCTGAACAAGGTGAAGCGGACTGCCCATATTGTGCCCTCCTCCATGCAGAAGGCACGCACGACTCTAATCCAACCGCTTGTGATGGCCGACCGCCCATCCTTCACGGTCTTCATGGAAACATCTAGATAATCATCGTGTTCTTGTAGAAATACTTTAACCTTTGCATGCCCACCAATCATGTAGTTTGAGAGGTAATCTTGAGTAAACTGCTTTGGCAACCACTACAAAGGAAAAAGATTCAGACATTGTCATCTAACACAACTCATTATGGGCAGTAAAAAGAAGGCTGCAGAGTTCTTACTTACCATCTTGCAGTTCGCTGTTGTCTTGGATAAAGTGTAAACGAATAGTTTAATTGCCATCTTTGGACCCATTTTACTAACAATCTTTATCAGCTTCCTCACTTGATGCTGGTTCATCGATATCTCATTGCCCCATACGCAGAAAGGGTCGAACGCCGATCTTTACCAATGACATATGTACCTAAAAGCACCAAGTTAATATTAGAAGCTAAACAGCAATTGCACAATGATGTAGTACAACACTCTTTTATAATATGTCTATATACATCCGTATGTGGTAGTCCATTTGAAATCTCTAAAAAGACAAGTATTTAGGAACGCAGGGAGTATCTTATAACATCCAATATACTCACATATTAGATGAATTAACATCTTATATTATGGGCCGGAAGGAGTTTAGTTCATTCTTACAAATTGTCTGCTGCTGTATCCACGGGTTACAGTTAGTTTGAGCTAGTTCGGGCTCAAATAGCCCTAAAGTATATCTAAACATGAGGGATAGTTTAGCACCAAAGAGGAAACAAGGACGCTGCGCGCGCTGGCGCCCGCCTGGTCTTGATCGTCATGGCTCACGTCACGAGAGGCTCGCGAGGTTTGCCCTGCCTTGATTTCTCTGCTCCTCGCGAGGCAGCCTGGTGAGGCCGCTCCTGAGGGGGTCTTGCATCGTCTGCCCCGCGAGGCTTGGCCCCTCGCGACGGTCTTGAATGTCTTGTTGATGAAGATGGGCCATACGGGCCTGCTAGCACAGCCACGCCGTGGGCCGCAGGCAGGCAAGTCTGGGGACCCCTGTTCCCAGAACGCTGACAGTAGCCCTCGGGATCAAGGCGCGCTCGGGCTTGGCTTCGAGGCGAAGCCAAAGGTCAACCGCGGAGCGCCGCGGGCCCCAAAAGCTTGCGGCCTTGGTCGACGCGTGGCGGTTGATTGGACGTGGGCGTCTCCGCTTCCCCATGCTGCCTCGGCAACTGCTCGACTTGACAAGTCCCTGCGACATGCAAGGAAAACCATCATTAACTGCGATCGTGGGAAGCGCCGGTTGGCCTTCTCCTGCTATAAATGGGGAGGGGCAGAGCCCCCATCGCCCATCTCTTCCTTATTCGTTTGCCTCTTCTTCTCTGCTTCATCGCCGGCTCCAATGGCGCCGCCGAAGAGGTTCTCTGCCGCAGAGAAAGGAAAGGCCCCTCGCGAGGGGCCCGGCTCCCCGGCGCCCAAGCGGGGACATGGTCGTCCCCGCAAGCACACCGTGACTCCCGCCGCGGCACCCCGCTCCCGGGGTGGCGCCGCTGCGCGAGGCGGGGGTTGCTCCGGTCGCGGTAGCCCCATCGATGAGGGGAGGCGTGTTGTGGTTGCGCGGCTTCCTCGACCGCGCTTCCACTCGGCGGAAGTGCTGCTGGAGTTCGTCGTCTGGTCGGAGGATCCGGCCGGCAGCTGGCTTCAGCTCCCGCGCTCCACCGTCGACGAGCCGTCGGCCTCTGGTCTAGGCGGGCTCTGGCTGCAGGCGGACGGCTGCTGCAGCAGGGTCTCCTGGGTCGTGGTCGACGTCTCCGGCACGGGCAACATAGCCCTGGCCCGCGGTTGGCAGACGTTCGCTCGCGCGCGCGGCCTGGGCAGGAGGTGCACCCTCCACTTCAAGTGCGATGGTGATGCGACCCTCTACATGAGGGTGTTTGGGGAAGATGGTCACCGCACCGGGTGCTGCCCCGAGACAAACGACGGCGAGGAGGTGCTCAGTCTCGCGGACAACCGTGATGAGGACGAGGGCGAGCCTGCCGGCCGCGCCTCGTCCAGCTACGGGGGCTCTTCCCTCGGCGAAAGCTCCAGCAGCGGCAGCTACGACCAGCCACCACGCCGCCGCGCTCGCTTCAAAGGAGGTGCACCCATGGATCGCTGCAATGCTGCTTTTGTCTTGCTCTTGTTTTCTTTCCTGCATCAAAAATGAACCAGTATGGGCCTGGAGGGGCGTGTATCGAACTATGGTTCCTTGATCATTACGCTATGGTTGTTGTTTCCGTGTTGTGTCGTTTGTGTGGTGCAAAGATAACTTAACTTGGCATGTTCGGGGCTGCCTCCTCTTTGCAAGGCACTTGTTTCCTTGTGCTCGTCTTGGCTTAGTAGTTGCTCAAGAACTACAGAAAATTCGTTAGGAAGCTCGCTAGGAGACTTGTCGTTCACCCGAGCCTTGACCCAGCGCTTCATATCGTGGTACCTGAGGGGCACGGATTAGGAGAGGTGCGCCAGCTTGTGGGCTCGAATGAGGGTGCTTCGCGAGAAAACAGACCGAAGGCAGATGGACAGAAGGGAAAAATGCTCGCGAGGGCACCTGCCTAGCCCCCTCGCGAGGTATGCGAGAGAGAGAACATAGGCGAACTAAAGTTGGGAATAGCAGCAAACGGAACCAAATCAGCAAGGAACGCTAGGAGCAACTCCGACTAAGAGAAAATGAGCCAACTGCGGAAAGCAAATGAAAAGCCGCGTCCGGCACCTAATCTAGTCTTCAAGTCTTCTCACCAGCGCGGAGCTAAGTGCTGCCACTAGGCATGGGAGGGAGCCCCCGAGGCCCGAGGGCGGCTCTCCGGAGACTCCGGGGCGTGTACAGCCCCACTCATTATTACGTGAGAGTGTCACGGGCGGCGATTCTTCACAGGCACAGGGCCTTCTTCGCAGGCACGGGGCCTTCTTCACATGCGCTGGGCCTTGCTTCATGGGTAGAACTTCCGAAGGTGCTGGATGTTCCAGGCGTTCTGGATGGGCACCCCGTCCTGCGTCTCCGGGCGCACGGCGCCAGGCCTGGAGATGTGGACGACCTTGAACGGGCCCTCCCACATGGGTGAAAGCTTATGCAGCCCTTCCCTGGAGAGGACCCACCTCAGGACGAGGTCACCCGTCTCGAGCGTCCTGGACCGGATGTTGCGGCAGTGGTATCGCCGCAGCGCCTGCTGGTACCTTGCCGCCCTTAGTGCTGCTTCGCGGCGGCGTTCCTCCCCGAGCACGAGGTCCATCCCCCACAAGGCGCCCTGCTTCGTTTCATCAAACACCAGGACCCGTGCGGAGCGATGTTTGACTTCGTGAGGGAGGACCGCTTTAGCTCCGTAGACGAGGATGAAGGGACTCACCCGTCAGCTTGGTGGCGGTGGTGCGGATGGACCACATCACGGACTGGAGCTCGTCGTACCAGCCCCTGCCGCAAGCCTTAAGCTTCTTCTTGAAGGTCCTAGTCTTGAGGCCCCTCAGGACCTCTGCGTTGGCGCGTTTGGACTGACCATTGCTCCTGGGGTGCGCCACCGAAGCGTAGCAGATCTGCGTTCCAAGGTTAGCACAGTATGTTTTGAAGAGGTTACTGGTGAACTGCGAACCGTTATCGGTGATGATGCGGTTGGGGACTCCGAAACGGCTCACGATGCCCCTGATGAACTTGACCGCGGAACCAGCTGGGATGGTGCGAACGGCTTCCACTTCCGCCCACTTGGTGAACTTGTCGATGGCGACGTACAAGTAGCGGTAGCCCCCTGGCGCCCGAGGGAAGGGGCCCAAGATATCCAGCCCCCAGACTGCGAACGGCCACGTGAGTGGAATGGTCTGGAGGCCCTGAGCTGGCTGATGTATGTGCTTGGCGTGGAACTGGCAAGCTTTGCAGGACTTCACCAATTCGGCTGCGTCGTTGAGCGCCGTGGGCCAGTAGAATCCACTGCGGAACACCTTGTCGACGAGAGTCCGTGATGACGAGTGGTGTCCGCAGTCCCCGCCATGTATGTCAATCAGCAACTCCTTTCCCTAGTCACTGGAAATGCAGCGTAGCGAAACATCATTTGGTCGCTTTCTGTACAACTCACCGTCCTGAATGCAGTATGTCGTAGCTTGCCGGGCCACGTGCTCTGCGTCCTCTTCCTTCTCTGGCAGCGTCCCTTGCATCAGATATTCCTTGAATTCCTTGGTCCAGCATTCCTCCTGGGGCTCAAGCGCCAAGAGCAGGCGACCTCCTGAGGTCGGGCCATAGGCTGGGGCTCCCATGGCAGGTGGTTGTGGGAGCTCCTCTCGAGGCTGAACCGCGCTTGAAAGTGTTGGCGTCGCCGACGGCTTGAAGAGCCGCTCTTCGAAGATGCCAGGCTCTTGGGGCTGCCACTTGGATGCCCTCCTGGCGATGTCGTCGGCTTCCTTGTTGTTCCCCCGGGGCACGTGCTGCACCTCCAGTCCCATGAACTGCTTTTCCATCTTACGCACTTCTGCGAGGTATGCCTCCATGTGCTCGTCCTTTGGCTCGTACACTTTGTTGGAGAAGTTGACGAGGAGCTGTGAGTCGCCCCTAACAGCGAGGCGCTTCACCCCTAGAGCTGCCGCGGCCTTCAGGCCAGCTATGAGGCCTTCGTATTCTGCGATGTTGTTGGAGACCTTCTCGCCCTGCTGAAAGCAGAGCTGCACGGTGTAGTAGAGCTTGTCCTGAGTGGGGAGATGAGTACTACTCCAGCCCCCGCGCCCTGATGCGTGAAGGCGCCATCGAAATACATGACCCAACCGTCCGGTGCCTCGCTTCCTGGTGAGGTGGACCGGTCTTCGCCTACTTCAAGTGCCGGGGCATCCGTCCATTCCGCCACAAAATCAGCGAGCGCGGCTCCCTTGATGACCCGGGTAGTGCTGCACTCCAACTGGAATGCTTGCAGCTCGATGTTCCACTCAGCGACCCTTCCAGTAGAGTTCGGGCTCCTGAGCACTCTCTCCAACGGGTAGGTTGAGACGACCTTGATGGGGTGGCCCTGGAAGTAGTGCCGCAACTTGCGCGAGGCCACCAAGAGTGCGAGCAGGAGCTTCTGAGGCATGGGATATCGTGCCCTTGCGTCCCGCAGCACCGTGCTGATGAAATACACCGGGTGTTCGACAAGGGCTGGCGCGTTGGTGAGGCTTGTGTCTTGCGGGGGCCGGGACATCTCCTGAGGTGGTGGAACTCCTGGTACCTGGTCGCTTGCGGGGGTCTCTATGAGGTTGTCCCGCCGAGCTTGGTCTTCTGTTGACGCCGCTTTGGCTCTCGCGGCGCCTTCCTGATCTTGCGCCATTTTGGCTGTAGCTTGGCGCAGCGTGCCTTTGGCTTGGTGCTCCTCCCGAACCGCCACCAGCGCTGCGTTGGCGGAGTACGGGGTAGCGGCCAGGTAGAGCACCAGAGGCTCGAGAGGTCGCGGCGCCACCATCACCGGTGGGCTGGTCAGGTATCTCTTGAGGTCTTGAAAAGCTCGGTCGGCCTCCGGGGTCCACTCGAACGGGCCCTTCTTCTTCATCAGCTTGAAGAAGGGTAGGGCGCGCTCTCCTAGCTTGGAGATGAAGCGTCCCAACACAGTTACCCGACCAGCCAGCTTCTGCATTTCCTCAAGGGTCTGCGGTGGGCTCATGTCCTCAATGGCCTTGATCTCCTCTGGGTTCGCCTCGATCCCTCTATGGGACACGAGGAATCCCAGCAGCTTGCCGGAAGGGACACCGAACACGCACTTCTTCGGGTTAAGCCGCAAGTTGGCGCAGGCTCGCGAAGGTCTCTTCCAGGTCTTGAACCATGGTCCTTGCATCCCGAGACTTCACCACAATGTCGTCGACGTAGGCCTCCGTGTTTCTCCCGAGCTGCCGCCCCAAGGCGATGTTCATCAGCCGCTGAAAGGTTGTGCCTGCGTTGCGCAGTCCGAAGGGCATGCAGGTGTAGCAGTACACCCCACACGGGGCCAGGAAGGCTGTCTTCTCTACATCTTCTACCGTCATCTTGATCTGGTGATACCCGGAGAATGCGTCCAGGAAGCACAGCAGCTCGCACTCGGCGGTGGGGCCGACGATCTGATCAATGCGTGGGAGTGGAAACGGATCTAGGGGGCAGGCCTTGTTGAGGTTGGTGAAGTCGACGCACATTCGCTCCTTCCCGCCTTTCTTCGGCACTACGACGGGGTTCACCAACCATTCGGGGTTCCGAACCTCGCGAATGGCACCCGCCGCCTCCAACTTGCGGGTCTCTTGGACGATGAATGCCTGCTTCTCCGTGGACTGCCGTCTCGCCCGCTACATCATAGGGCGCACATTGGGGCATACCCTTAAATGATGCTGAATCACCTCTCTCGGGACTCCCACGAGCTGATTGGGCTCCCATGAATATATCCTCGCTTGCGTGCAAGAATTTTACCAACGCTTCCTCTTGGCTCGGGTCGAGGCCGGCACCTATGGTGAAGGTGGCTCCCGAGGACCCGTCCTCGTCGACTGGCACCTGCTTGGTTTCTGCCTTGTCTTGGGTGAACAACTGCTTCTTCTTGGTTGGCGCAGCCTCCTTGACCTCGGGGGCACCAGCGCCGACGGGCTGCGTTGCCGCAGCGGCCTTGAAGGCGAGTCTGAGTGCCGTCACGGCCTCCTTGGTGTCCCCCTTGACGGTGAGGACGCCTTTACTTCCAGGCATGCTCATGAGTTTGTAGGCCGGATGGGTCGCCGCCATGAACTGAGCCAGAGCTGGGTACCTAAGGATGGCGTTGTACGGGAGGCCAATGCGGGTGATGTCGAAGTCGACCAGCTTGGTGCGATAGTTGTCGCGCGTGCCGAAGATGACGGGAAGGCGAATCTGCCCCAGGGAGTGGAAAACAGCGCCACCAACTCCCAAGAAGGGCTTGCTTAGACTGAGTCGCTCGAGCGGCACGTGAAGAAGGCCGAAAGCTTCCACAGAGAGCAAGTTGAGGCCAGCGCCGCCGTCGACGAGGGTCTTGGTAACGGCCATGTTGCAGATGGTGGGTGTGCAGAGCATCGGAAGCATGCCCGAGCCGGCGGTGGTGACGGGTGTCGGTGTCAAAACCGGCGGATCTCGGGTAGGGGGTCCCGAACTGTGTGTCTAATGCGAATGGTAACAGGAGGCGGGGGACACAATGTTTACCCAGGTTCGGGCCCTCTCGATGGAGGTAATACCCTACTTCCTGCTTGATTGATCTTGATGATATGAGTATTACAAGAGTTGATCTACCACGGGATCGTAGAGGCTAAACCGTAGAAGCTAGCCTATGGTATGATTGTTGTTGTCCTACGGACTAAACCCTCCGGTTTATATAGACACCGGAGGGGGCTAGGGTTACACAGAGTCGGTTACAAGGGAGGAGATCTACATATCCGTATTGCCAAGCTTGCCTTCCACGCCAAGGAGAGTCCCATCCGGACACGGGACGAGGTCTTCAATCTTGTATCTTCATAGTCCAACAGTCCGGACAAAGGATATAGTCCGGCTGTCCGAGGACCCCCTAATCCAGGACTCTCTGAGTAGCCCCTGAACCAGGCTTCAATGAAGATGAGTCCGGCGCGCAGATTGTCTTCGGCATTGCAAGGCGGGTTCCTCCTCCGAATACTCCATAGAAGATTTTGAACACAAGGATAGTGTCCGGCTCTGCAAAACAAATTCCACATACCACCGTAGAGAGACTAATATTTTCTCAAATCCAATCTGCCGACCGCTTTTCATAATGTGACGTATTGCCGTGGTCTAGTCATCACGAACCGTTTTTCCGAGCCTGTCACTGCATGTGTTGCGAGGCGGTTTTTATTGGCACGTCCTGTCGAAGCAGAGATCGTGTCCCTTTTTTCACGGGATTCTCATCAATACGGGTATAGGTAACCCAATCGTGCCTGTCGGTATGACTCCTCGATTTAGGCAAGTCCCAAACGGCCACGCGGAGGACACTTGATATTCATCCCCTTTATAAAGAGGCCTAGGCCTGTCTCCTTCCTCTCGCGCTCAATCGAATCCTCCCCCCACCTCGAGTTCCAACACCCAAGGCTCAGGCTAGGCGCTTCGGAGCTACAATCATGTCCGGATCCAACCTTCAAGGTTGGTGGGTGCCCTCCTCCATTACAGAGGAGGACATCAAGAAGCTAAGAGAGGATAGGTATTTGACCGGCGAAATCTCGCACAGGCTGCCTGCTCGAGGGCAGGTCATTCCCACTCCCGAACCTGGCGAGAGTGTCGTATTCATCTCCCACTTCCTCCGAGGGCTAGGTTTCAGTCTAGATCCCTTTGTCAGAGGGCTCATGTTCTACTACGGGCTCGATTTCCATGATCTGGCTCCGGATTCCATCCTTCACATCTCGTCGTTCATCGTCGTGTGTGAAGCCTTCCTCCGCATTACCCCACACTTCGGCTTATGGCTCAAGACCTTTAATGTGAGGCCGAAGATGATTGAGGGGCGATATGCAGAGTGCAGAGGTGCCGTAATAAGCATAGGCGCCGATGTTCCATGGCCAAAGGGTTCCTTCCCGGAGGTGTCCAGTTTATGCCAACGAGAGTGGTTTTATATCACAGCTCCCCGGGGTACCAAGTGGGTAGCCGCCCCTGCCTTCCGCTCGGGCCCCCCGCCATAACTGGCATCATGGGTCAACAAGGGGCTGGACTGGGGGCTAGTAGATGATGTGTCGACATTGCAGAGTCGCATCCGAGATCTCCACGAGAGGGATGTCAGCCTTGTTAAGGTAATGCAAGTTATGCTAGTTCGTCGAGCCCTGCCTTGCAAACGTCGACCTCTCCGTGTGTGGGAGTTCAACCCGGAAGGACCGCGAACTATTCAGCACTTCTTCGGCGTGACGCTCGAAGAGATGTACAGATCGTTCTTCGGATCACAAATAGAGTGTCCGGACACCTTCGAGGATGCGGGTCTGAACTGCAATCGTCCAGACACTCAAGTAAGTAATTCCGTGGCCGAACATGTTGTCTTTCAATTTATCACAACATCATTCTGAAAAGTCGCCTTTTGACCAGGACTAGATAAAAAAGGAGAAGATGATCAGGTGTCTGGCCCCCCTTCCCGAGGGCTCACCGGATCCTGTACTAGCCAGGATGCTTGAGCTTGCGCCTTATCAAGCGCCATCAGGGGAAGGTAAAGGGAGGAACAAAGAGGCCGAGAGTGAGCCTCACTCACTATTCATCCAAACCAGGGGAATCAGTGCCTCCTCGAAGGAGGATAAACGGGGGGAAGAATCTAAAATTCCCTCTCCCCAGGGAAGGAAGAGGACCGCCTCTGAAGACTTGGAAGTAATGGTCTCCAAGTGAGGGAAGAATCCTTTATCGGAGGGTCCTACCCCGGAGGGCAACCTTACCGCACAGTACCCACAAGGGGACCGGCCCTCTACCGAGCCGTAAGTAAACAAAAGTACTTTATAGTAAATATATCATGCTTCGTTTCCGAGAACGATAACCGAAGCGTGCATCTTGTAGTTCGGATCGTAGCCCTTCTCGACAGAGTTCGTCTTCGGGGGATCTTCTTCCGGAGATGATGGAGAGCGAAACACCTCCCCGTGCCTCCCCGCCTCGTGAAGCGGGCGACCCTGAGGTGTCGTCACGAAGGATTTCTCCTGATCCGCCAAGGCCAAGGGGTAACCCTTCGGCCCCCCAAGTCCGGAGTTTTCGGCTCCTAAGGAGAGCCACAGAAAGAGTCCGGAACCGTCCGGTGTGCGATCAGACGCACTGATGAATCTTCTGGAGCAAGCGGCTGTCTCGGAAACGCATCGTGCTCTATGGGCACGGTGGTTGAGAGGATTTCATCCGCCGAAAGCGGGTTGCATGAAGATTTTATGAGTTTGCTGAAAGGCTTTGAGGTACGTGAAATAGTATATGTTTTTGACGGTACCGCACGCAGATAGTAGATAGTAGCCCCTGAGACTCTGGTTGCTGTCGAGAACGGCAGCAAACAGAGGATCATAGTCCCAGGTAATAATCAAGCCGCCTTCATGTGCAGGTGGCTGGAGGTCCGGTGGCTAGCCGGACTGGTGAGTTTGCCGAGCTGAAGCGGCAACTTGATGCGGCAGATGCCGACATCGTGCTTGTAAACAAGCGGCTTGACGAGGCACAGGGTATGCGTTTTCTCCAGTGATCAACACATATTAAGAGGAGCATGATGCTAGTATCTTTAATATGTTGTGACTGTAGATGGGGCTGCCGCCGTGGAGACCCTTCGGGCGGAACTTGCCCAAGCCAAGGAACAAGCCAGGAAGAGTGACGCGGCCACTCTAAAGGCGGTCGAAGAGCTGAGAGCCGAACAGGCTGCGCATTGCCAAAGCAAGGATAAAATAGCCAAGATGGCTGTTGAGTTGAAAGATGCTGCCGACCGTTACGAGCTTCTCGAAAAGGAAAACCGAACGAAGATGACGGACCTGGAGAAGGCCATGGTAGCGTCCAAGGACGCCCGCTCTAAAATCAGAGCGGCGAAGGAGGAGCTACTTTAAGCCGGGGATATCGCAGCTGGGAAGCCCTTTTTGTTGCGGACGAATTTCGGAGATCCTAAGTATGCCCCTCTTGATCAACTATGGAGTTCTGCAGACGCGTACGTGGATTTGGCGGCGAGTGCTGCTGATGCGGCCGAGTTTTTCAAAGATCATGAAGTGGAAAAGCTGTTCTGGTCACAGTTCAATGTTGCAGTGCGTCCGCTGCTGTTGAATGAGTGAATGGCCGAGTGGGCCGAGCTCCATAGGTTATCCGGTCTTGCCATGAGGTCTGTTGTGGATAATCTTTGGCCGGAAGGGCCAAGGCCGAATAGTTATTTTAGTTTAGTGCAACAGTTCCTTGGTGCTGTGCCGCGCATCGACGCTATGAAGAGGTCGGCGTGCATAGAGGGTGCACAGATGGCTCTTGCCCGTGTCAAGACATACTGGGCAGAGATGGAGGCCACCGCTTTGCAACCCAGAGTTCGGCCGTGGGCCGAGTATCGGCCGAGCACTACTTTGAAGAAGTCCTTGAAGGCGCTCATTTAATATAGGCTCAGTGCTCGAAGAATATTATGTTCTAGTGACATGTATTCCCATTGTAAGAACAATGTTTATTAAATTATAAAGGCTGTGTTTATACTTTTGCCTGAAAGTATTATGATGCCTCCTGTGCGGCCGTTTATGTATATATGTATATAACCTGAAAGTTTGCAGTCGTCGGCTTCAGCCCCCACGCATATAATGTGGGGGTGTTCGCAAAAAACGCTATTCACACTTGATCCAACGTCTTGGTCCATTAAGGAGGTGATAGCGCAGCGAACGAGGCAATCGGACTATATTGCTTTAACACTTTCACTTAGCCATAGGAGTTTGACGGTGGGACTACTATATAGCCCCTGGTACCTCCACGCTCATCTGAATACGGGGCGCGTACGTACATGGCCGGGAAACGGCCCTTCGTTAATGCGGAGGAATCCCGAAGATTCCGCTAAGTCATCGAGTGGTTGACCAGTCTCGCGCTTTATCATGACAGTCAGTTTTCGGCTTTCTCTACTGAGGTGCTCATTCGGATGAACCAGGGCACAATCGCAGTAGTTCTCCCGGTGCCACCTTAGCCGATAGAGCAGAACGTAAGGTAGCAAAACACGGGAGCCGGGCAAACCCAACATTTGACCAAAGACATGATTCGGAGCTGATGCATATAAGGCCAAACACGCGACGCCGAACACGCCCTAAGGTATTCGGTCTTTACAACATATGCCGGGCTGAATAACGCCCTTGATGATGATCCTTGAGTGTCCAGGTACGTGCATCATTCTGACGTGGCGAAATGCCAATAACGTCAGCATCGCTCTCGGCTATACTGAGTATCCGGAGGATGTGAACAACAAGAGACGGTAAAAAGGTTTACACAGGGTCTTAATCTGAAAAGAAACCTTTGAGCGGGTCCCTGCTGCATGTCTGCGCCTGTGTCTCCGTTGTGCCGTATGCTGGAAGGGTATAGCACGATTGTCGTCTGTAAAAGAGAAGAACTTAGGTGAAAGTTGTCGTGCGAAAAATTGGTTAATTTCGATAAACCATGAAAATTCAAGATAAGTAAAGTTGAGCCGAACTAGCCCTGTTTACACGCGGGAAGCCCCTGGTACCGCCTATGGGGGTATAACCATCAAACCAATCTCGGGTTTATCTAAGTTGTTATAGCTAGTAATGCACCGGACTCGTCTAGCCGTGTCCGCGGTCTTGACAACCGATCATTTATTCTGGTTGGAGGGGCCGTTTAGTGTTCGCCTGTTAAAGCCGTCGCACATTCTTCTGCGCGTAAGGAACGTTCAATATTTCCTCTAATTGTGATGATGCCACGTGGACCGGGCATCTTGAGCTTGAGAGAAGTGTAATGCGGTACTGCATTAAAACGAGCAAAAGCTGCTCTTCCGAGTAGTGCTTGATAGCCACTTCGGAATGGAGCGATGTCGAAGGTTAACTTTTCGCTTCGGAAGTTGTCGGGAGAACCGAATACAACCTCTAGTATTAGAGAGCCCGTGCAGCGGGCCTCTGGGCCTGGTATTACTCCCTTGAAGGTAGTATTACTGTGGCTGATTTTTGTCGGGTCTATCCCTATTTTGCGGACTGTGTCCTGATATATCAAATTAAGACTACTGCTGCCGTCCATAAGGACTCGTGTGAGATGGTATCCGTTTATTATTGGGTCTAACATCAAGGCAGCCAATCCTTCGTGTCGGATGCTTGTCAGGTGATCCCTGCGATCAAAAGTGGTCGGGCAGGCCAACCAGGGGTTGAACTTAGGGGTGACGGGCTCTACGGCGCGTGTGTCTCAGAGTGCATGTTTGCTTCTCCTCTTCGTCACGTGGATCATGTTCACTGTTTTGACCTCTGGTGGGAATTTTTTCTGTCCCCCAGTGCTTTGCTGGCGAGGCACGTCCTCACCTTCACTTGGTGTCTCCCTCCCCTTGTGTTCGCCGTTTAGCTTACCGGCCTACTTGAAGACCCAACATTCTCTGTGGGTGTGATTTGCAGGTTTATCGAGGGTGCCATGAATCTGACATAGTTTGTCTAGAATCTTGTTTAGGCTGGACGGTCCATCTCTGCTGCCTTTGAAAGGCTTTTTCCACTGACCCGGTCGAGAGCCCCTGAATCCGGCGTTTACCTCCATGTTATCTGGGCTGTCTTCTTTATTTCGACGCTTGCTTTTACTGCGTCGTGGTTTTCCATTGCCATCCCTGACTTCGGATGTGCCTGGGTCACTGGTGCTACTACGGGCTAGCCAGCTATCTTCGCCCGCGCAAAAGCGGGTCATGAGGCTTGTCAGGGCTGCCATTGTTCTCGGTTTTTCTTGGTCGAGGTGTCTGGCGAGCCATTCATCTCGGACGCTGTGTTTGAAAGCTGCTAAGGCTTCGGCGTCCGAGCAGTCGACGATTTGGTTCTTCTTAGTGAGAAATCTGTTCCAAAGCTTTCGGGCTGACTCTCCGGGCTGTTGAATTATATGACTTAAATCGTCTGCATCCGGAGGTCGGACATAGGTCCCTTGAAAATTAGCCCAAAAAGCATCCTCAAGCTCCTCCCAGCTTCCAATTGAGTTTTCGGGGAGGCTCTTCAGCCAGTGCCAAGCTGGTCCTTTCAGCTTGAGGGGCAAGTACGTGATGGCGTGGAGATCGTCTCCGCGAGCCATATGGATATGGAGGATAAAGTCCTCAATCCAGACCCCAGGGTCTGTGGTTCCGTCGTACGCCTCTATGTTCACTGGTTTGAATCCTTCTGGAAATTTGTGGTCCAGCACCTCATCGGTGAAACATAGGGGGTGTGCGGCACCCCTGTATTTGGATGTGTCGTGGCATTCTGACGGTTATAGTGTTCGGTTTTGGTTGTGCGCTGGAGCGCGTTTCCTTGATCCGTAGATGGATCTGGTCGCGCCGGTCTTCTGATGCAAGTCCTCACGTGAATCGTGTGCTGACTTATGTGCGGCCTTGTTAGCCGCTCTATCGCGGCCACAAGGTGGTTGATCCGATCGGTCGGCCATTTTATTTTTCGGCTGTGTGGGCTCTAAGGACTCATCATCAAATTCAGGTAACAGCTTGCGCTTTGGATAGCTCTTTGTGTGGTAACTACCACCATACTTTTCTTCATTGTCGAGCACTTTGTTCCATCTACTGTTGAGCGTATTCTGCGCGGCCTTAAGCCTTTGCTTCTGCTTCTTCAGACTCCTCGCGGTGGCAATAAGCCTTCTGCGGAGGTTCTCTTGTTCCAAGTGCCTTTCCAGGATGATGTGTGCATCCTCGTCCGGACTATTTTCCTCTCCGGAGGGAGGTTGATGAGCTTTATCCTCGGCGTCGCCGTGTTCGGACAGTGGATCCATACTATGTTCGCCATTTGCTGGTTCTTCCTGCTCTGCCGCTGGGTCAATGTGGTCGTCGTTTCCTCTGGAGTCGACTGGGGTGTTATTTTCTCTTGCACTGTTATCGCTGTTTTTGCCGAGGCGGGATTTGGAGCGGCACCTACGCCGACGCTTTGGTTGCTTCTCGAGGGAGCTATCCTTCGCTGCATCCTTCCGTTCCTTGTCATTGTTTTCTTTGGGTGTATCCACCATGTATATGTCATGTGATGAAGTGGCTGTCCAGCGCCCTGTGGGCGATGGTTCCTGTTCCTCTCCTGCATCGTCGTCCATGTTGTCGATGTCTTCGGAGTCGAAATCGAGCATGTCGGTTAAATCGTCGACAGTGGCTACTAAGTGGGTGGTGGGTGGGTCGCGAATTTCTTCGTCGTCCGCATCCCATTCTAGCCGGACATAGTTCGGCCAAGGGTCTCCTAACAGGGAGAGAGACCTTAATGAATTTAGCACATCGCCAAAAGGCGAGTGCTGAAAGATATCTGTGGAGGTAAACTCCATGATCGCCGCCCAATCAGATTCGATGGGCACGGACACAAGCGGCTCGGAGTCCGTGGCCAGGGATGAATCCAATGGTTCGGCACCACGGGTCTCGTAGGAGGTGAAGTCAGTATTCGGCGCTATCGCCACTGAGTGTGCGGCCTCCGTGGCGGGGTCCATCCACCCGTTCATAGATGGCGCAATTTGTTCCAGATTGAGGGCCGGAGTAGTTGCAGGTGTGATCTCTTGAACATAGTCCGATGGCAGAGCTAAATCATGCTCGTCGTGATTTTGCGGCGCACCTGACATGGGCTTGAATCCGTCGAAGATCAAGTCTCCGTGGATGTCGGTAGTATAGTTCAAGTTTCCAAACCTGACCTGATGGCCAGGGGCGTAGCTATCGATCTGCTCCAGATGGCCAAGCAAGTAAGCCCGCAGTACGAAGCTGCCGAACACGAAGATCTGTCCGGGGAGGAAAAACTCACCCTGGATCGCATCGTTGCCGATGATCGAAGGAGCCATCAAGCCTTACGGTGACGGCACAGTGGAACTCTCAATGAAAGCACCAATGTCGGTGTCAAAACTGGCGGATCTCGGGTAGGGGGTCCCGAACTGTGCGTCTAAGGCGGATGGTAACAGGAGGCGGGGGACACAATGTTTACCCAGGTGGTTGTGGGAGCTCCTCTCGAGGCTGAACTGCACTTGAAAGTGTTGGCGTCGCCGACGGCTTGAAGAGCCGCTCTTCGAAGACGCCAGGCTCTTGGGGCTGTCGCTTGGATGCCCTCCTGGCGATGTCGTCGGCTTCCTTGTTGGTGCCCCGGGGCACGTGCTGCACCTCGAGTCCCATGAACTGCTTTTCCATCTTACACACTTCTGCGAGGTATGCCTCCATGTGCTCGTCCTTTGGCTCGTACACTTTGTTGGAGAAGTTGACGAGGAGCTGTGAGTCGCCCCTAACGGCGAGGCGCTTCACCCCTAGAGCTGCCGCGGCCTTCAGGCCAGCTATGAGGCCTTCGTATTCTGCGATGTTGTTGGAGACCTTCTCGCCCTGCTGAAAGCAGAGCTGCACGGTGTAGTAGAGCTTGTCCTGAGTGGGCGAGATGAGTACTGCTCCAGCCCCCGCGCCCTGATGCGCGAAGGCGCCATCGAAATACATGACCCAACCGTCCGGCGCCTCGCTTCCTGGTGAGGTGGACCGGTCTTCGCCTACTTCAAGTGCCGGGGCATCCGTCCATTCCGCCACAAAATCAGCGAGCGCGGCTCCCTTGATGACCCCGGTAGTGCTGCACTCCAACTGGAATGCTTGCAGCTCGATGTTCCACTTAGCGACCCTTCCAGTAGAGTTCGGGCTCCTGAGCACTCTCTCCAACGGGTAGGTTGAGACGACCTTGATGGGGTGGCCCTGGAAGTAGTGCCGCAACTTGCTCGAGGCCACCAAGAGTGCGAGCAGGAGCTTCTGAGGCATGGGATATCGTGCCCTTGCGTCCCGCAGCACCGTGCTGACGAAATACACCGGGTGTTCGACAAGGGCTGGCGCGTTGGTGAGGCTTGTGTCTTGCGGGGGCCGGGACGTCTCCTGAGGTGGTGGAACTCCTGGTGCCTGGTCGCTTGTGGGGGTCTCTATGAGGTCGTCCTGCCGAGCTTGGTCTTCTGTTGACGCCGCTTTGGCTCTCGTGGCGCCTTCCTGATCTCGCGCCATTGCGGTTGTAGCTTGGTGCAGCGTGCCTTTGGCTTGGTGCTCCTCCCGAACCGCCACCAGCACTACGCTGGCGGAGTACGGGGTAGCGGCCAGGTAGAGCACCAGAGGCTCGAGAGGTCGCGGCGCCACCATCACCGGTGGGCTGGTCAGGTATCTCTTGAGGTCTTGAAAAGCTCGGTTGGCCTCCGGGGTCCACTCGAACGGGCCCTTCTTCTTCATCAGCTTGAAGAAGGGTAGGGCGCGCTCTCCTAGCTTGGAGATGAAGCGTCCCAACACAGTTACCCGACCAGCCAGCTTCTGCATTTCCTCAAGGTTCTGCGGTGGGCTCATGTCCTCAATGGCCTTGATCTTCGCTGGGTTCGCCTCGATCCCTCTGTGGGACACGAGGAAGCCCTGCTGCTTGCCGGAAGGGACACCGAACACGCACTTCTTCGGGTTAAGCCGCAAGTTCGCGCAGGCTCGCGAAGGTCTCTTCCAGGTCTTGAACCATGGTCCTTGCCTCCCGAGACTTCACCACAATGTCGTCGACGTAGGCCTCCGTGTTTCTCCCGAGCTGCCGCCCCAAGGCGATGTTCATCAGGCGCTGAAAGGTTGTGCCTGCGTTGTGCTGTCCGAAGGGCATGCAGGTGTAGCAGTACAACCCACACGGTGCCAGGAAGGCAGTCTTCTCTACATCTTCTACCGTCATCTTGATCTGGTGATACCCGGAGAATGCATCCAGGAAGCACAGCAGCTCGCACTCGGCGGTGGAGTCGACGATCTGATCAATGCGTGGGAGCGGAAACGGATCTTGGGGGCAGGCCTTGTTGAGGTTGGTGAAGTCGACGCACATTCGCTCCTTCCCGCCTTTCTTCGGCACTATGACGGGGTTCGCCAACCATTCGGGGTACCGAACCTCGCGAATGGCACCCGCCGCCTCCAACTTGCGGGTCTCTTGGATGATGAATGCCTACTTCTGCGTGGACTGCCGTCTCGCCCGCTGCTTCACAGGGCGCACATTGGGGCATACCCTTAAATGATGCTGAATCACCTCTCTCGGGACTCCCACCAGCTGATTGGGCTCCCATGAATATATCCTTGTTTGCGTGCAAGAATTTTACCAACGCTTCCTCTTGGCTCGGGTCGAGGCCGGCACCTATGGTGAAGGTGGCTCCCGAGGACCCGTCCTCGTCGACTGGCACCTGCTTGGTTTCTGCCTTGTCTTGGGTGAACAACTGCTTCTTCTTGGTTGGCCCAGCCTCCTTGACCTCGGGGGCACCAGCGCTGATGGGTTGCGTCGCCGCAGCGGCCTTGAAGGCGAGTCTGAGCGCCGTCACGGCCTCCTTGGTGTCCCCCTTGACGGTGAGGACGCCTTTACTTCCAGGCATATTCATGAGGTTGTAGGCCGGATGGGTCGCCGCCATGAACTGAGCCAGAGCTGGGTACCCGAGGATGGCGTTGTACGGGAGGCCAATGCGGGTGATGTCGAAGTCGACCAGCTTGGTGCGATAGTTGTCGCGCGTGCCGAAGGTGACGGGAAGGAGGATCTGCCCCAGGGAGTAGAAAACAGCGCCACCAACTCCCGAGAAGGGCTTGCTGAGACTGAGTCGCTCGAGCGGCACGTGAAGAAGGCCGAAAGCTTCCACAGAGAGCAAGTTGAGGCCAGCGCCGCCGTCGACGAGGGTCTTGGTGATGGCCACGTTGCAGATGGTGGGCGTGCAGAGCATCGGAAGCATGCCCGAGCCGGCGGTGGTGACGGGTGTCGGTGTCAAAACCGGCGGATCTCGGGTAGGGGGTCCCGAACTGTGCGTCTAAGGCGGATGGTAACAGGAGGCGGGGGACACAATGTTTACCCAGTTTCGGGCCCTCTCAATGGAGGTAATACCTTACTTCCTGTTTGATTGATCTTGATGATATGAGTATTGCAAGAGTTGATCTACCACGGGATCGTAGAGGCTAAACCCTAGAAGCTAGCCTATGGTATGATTGTTGTTGTCCTACGGACTAAACCCTCCGGTTTATATAGACACCGGAGGGGGCTAGGGTTACACAGAGTCGGTTACAAGGGAGGAGATCTACATATCCGTATTGCCAAGCTTGCCTTCCACGCCAAGGAGAGTCCCATCCGGACACGGGACGAGGTCTTCAATCTTGTATCTTCATAGTCCAACAGTCCGGACAAAGGATATAGTCCGGCTGTCCGAGGACCCCTAATCCAGGACTCCCTCAACGGGGTGGTCTTCTGAGCTGAAGGTGAGGTCAACCTCAGGCGCAGCCCAGCCGGGCGGAGCCCCCGAGCGCTTGGAAGCGGCGCCGATCTGGCGGAGGAACGGCTTGATGTGGCGATCCGAACGCGGAGCCTGAGAGCCGCCTAGCAGAGCCGCGACTGCATGGTGCGCCGGTGCCGCGTAGCACGAAGTGAAGAGGTCGCGCAACTCCTCCCAGGATGCGACCGTGGATCTGGGAAGGTCGAGCAGCCAGGCGCGCGGCTCGCCGGCGAGGGCCATGGGAAGCCAATTGGCCATGACCTTGTCGTCACCCCCGACAACGAGGACGGACTCCTCGTACGCCAGCAGGAAAGCCGACGGCTCCGCCGCACTGTCGTAGCGCGGCGGCATCTCCGGCTTGAACTTGGGTGGCCACCGCACCCGCCGCAGGGCGGGGGCCAGGGCTCGGAGCCCCTGGCCCCGTCGTCAACGCTGGCCATCGGAGTCGGTGGCGGGGCGCCTGCCATGCGGGCGGAGTGCGGTGGCGACGGAGCGCGGATGGACGGAAGAGAAGCTACGGCGCACCCCTACCTGGCGCGCCAAATGTCGGATCACGGGTTCCGGCAAAACCCTTGAGGTTCGAACACTGGGGTGCGCGCGAAGATTTCCTCCCTACCGATCTACGCCCTAGCTCGCTAAGATTTCGCGGACGAACTCTACGAACTCACAACACAAAGACACAAGATTTATACTAGTTCGGGTGGTTTTTGTTGTTCCCGCGAAGCGAAGATCATTCGCTTGGCGAATCCATCGTTGTGGTGTAATACCCTACTCCAGTGTGGTGGTGGTGGATTGCCTCTTGGGCTGATGAACAACAGTACAAAGGGAAGAACAGGCTCCTGAGGTTGAGGTGTTCTTGTGCTCTGCGAACTTGTGGATGTGAGGATGATCTGAATCAGTTGCCTCCTACTGTGGTGGCTAGTCCTATTTATAGAGGCCCTAGTCCTCTTCCCAAATATTGAGCGGGAAGGGAGCCAACAACGGCCAATTTGAAAGGGGACAGCTAGTACAGCTTATCCTGACAAAAGCGGTCTTCGCCTGCGAACGGCTCTAGTGATGACGCCGTCTTGGGCTCCACGATGACCTCCGTCCTGCCGTCCTGCTGGTCTTGGTCTCGTTGCACCGATATGGAAACCTTTGCTTGATGCCTCGGTACTCCGCGCCTGTGCCTCCCTCCTTAGCACCAAAGAGGAAACAAGGACGATGTGCGCGCTGGCGCCTGCCTGGTCTTGATCGTCATGGGTCACGTCACGAGAGCGTCGCGAGGTTTGCCCTGCCTTGATTTCTCCGCTCCTCGCGAGGCAGCCTGGTGAGGCCGCTCTTGAGGGGGTCTTGCATCGTCCGCCCGCAAGGATTGGCCTCTCGCGAGGGTCTTGAATGTCTTGTTGATGAAGATGGGACATACGGTCCTGCTAGCACAGCCACGCCGTGGGCCGCAGGCAGGCAAGTCAGGGGACCCCCGTTCCCAGAACGCCGACAATGTAGCCTCAGATATATTACATATGGCCCTAGTTAACCTAAGGAAAATGGGTTGCAGATATATTCAGTTAAAAGTCCGAGTCACCGATTACTCCCTTATCAGTCGCCGGCCTATATGGGTACATCAAGAAGCATGTTAAGCACAACAGGCTAAACGTCAACAAAAATTACACATGGCAGACAAAATAATCTCCAAAAGAGAGCTTCAGTGTGCAGGTTTAAGTAAGCTAGTAAAGCAAAACAAGTGGAAAGGTGTGCTAACTGCAACAGGCCTAACATTTAACAACAAGCGAACATGGTCATTGAAACTGGTATTGTGCCGGTCTAAGTACACTGGTTATGGTTAAATAAAAATGGAAAGGTGTGTTAACTACAAGATGCAGCAACCAAATGTAGTCATTCATAGTGGTATTGTTGAAACTGGTACTGATGAAACTGAACTGCACAGTTCATACTTGCACATTAGAACATCTAGTTGTGAATAACTGGAATAAACAAGGCATACTACGAACAACCAAAGACAGCATTTGAAACTGAACATATGCTAACTACAAACAACCGAACAATCAAAAAACTTTAAAAGAGGCATATGCTAGCTATAACAGGCTTAACAGCAAGCAAATATATGCATTCCTCGATATGTTTAAAACGGGATTGATGAAATGTACTACACAGTAAATAATTGCACATATAGAGCATCACATTGTGAACAACTGAAATAAACAAATCATGGGTTTCCTCACTTGTCACAGATGGGCTCGTTCCCGTGGGAAGAGCATGGACCCTGGATGCACTCCATGTTGTCGCAGATGGGCTCCTTCCCCTTGGAAGAGCATGGCTATAGGGTGCCCTCCCTGATGTCGCAGATGGGCGCTTTCCCCTTGGAAGAGCAGATGGGCTCTTTCCCCTTGGAAGAGCCGGAGAGGGTGCCCTCCTCATGGTTGCTATCGATGAGGTCTGACTTGGATGCTGTGGATCCCAAGCCAGCGTCGCAGAACGTGTCCTTCAGAAATGACAAAAGGGGCTCGATGGCGATGTAGAATGGCAAATTGTTGACAGCGAGCTAGAGGAGATCAGCGACCGGGCCATGGATGAGATCGACGGCGGTTGAACCCAAGGGGTTGGGGGTGGGCCACTTAACCTGTGACACAACACGCCTTAGGGCATCGCTGTCAATGACCTCTATGTCGTAGCCAGCCGACGAGACATGCCCGCATACTCTAGCCTACTGCTTGAGTGCCTGCCGCCAGTAATGGTCGTCAGTTTCCTCGGCGACGTCGGGCCAAGAGACCTCTATACACCTCTTTTGGGCTAGTCGCTCCTCGAGCTCTACGGGAAGCGTAGCTGGGCTTAGGCTGCGACGCTCTGGAGTGGGGGATGGGGATGGGGATCTGTGGGAAAGGGGGCATTTGGCAGGCATCATCTAAGAAACTCAGGGCGGCCTGGGTATGGAGATTGGTGGGTAAGCTGCACGGGCAAACCGACAGATGTTGACAATGGAGGCCTTGGCCTTGCGGCGGCGGCGGGGACTTTGCTAGGGTTTCGAGCGACGGAGAGAGAGAGTGTGTGTGTGTGTGTGTGTGTGCGCACGTCCGAGGAGGTTTTGGTGTGTGTGTGTGTGTGGAGGGGGGCACGGGGTGTTTGAGGAAATGACGCGGGTACTGAAAATTTTAGCTATGCGGGATTCAAACGCGAGAGTGAAATGCCAGGCTATTGAAAATTTTGATGATAGTGCATCCCACACGGTCCGGAGATAACAACCGTGTGTTATGGAAAAGAAAAACCGTCGAGGCGGGTAGATATTTTCGATGCAGGCGGGATTGGGAACAAGAAACGTCACACACGGTCCGGAGATAACAACCGTGTGTTATGAAACAGAAAAACCCTTGAAGCGGGCAGATATTTTTGAGAGGGGGAGCCTCGTGGAGCCCAATGTACTGTGCGGATGTGTGCGTGACAGGTGCACCGGCATGGCACACGGTTAGTTTGAGTGAATCGTTTATGTTGCGTCATCCGACTTGTCTAATGTTCATAAATTCAGCGAAAAATGACGCGGGAGAGGGTCAGAACATGAACACACTTGCATCTGGACCAAATTTATGTATCAAAAGGGTGGTTTGATTTTCAAATACCAAATGCAACTTCGATGTGGCACCTCTCTCGCAAAGCACACGGTATTGCTTGCTCCCACCCTCTCGTGTTGGCACGAAGGGAATCCTAAGCTATGAATGCATGCCCCCTCCCCCTCAACCGAGGTTCACCTAGCAAAGTGTGAAGTAGCTAGCAGCCCCCCTCCTCCCTCGTGTCGGCACAAAGGGAATCCTAAGCTATATATGAATGCATGCCCCCCCCCCCAACCGAGGTTCACCGTAGCAAAGTGCAAAGTAGCTAGCAGCCCCCTCCTCCGTGTCGGCACGAAGGGAATCCTAAGCTATGAATGCATGCCCCCAACCGAGGTTCATCTAGCAATGTGTGCAGTAGATCTAGCAGCCCCCTCCCTCGTGTCGGCACGAAGGGATTCCTAAGCTATGAATGCATGCCCCCCCAACCGAGGTTCACCTAGCAAAGTGCGAAGTAGCTAGCAGCCCCCCTCCCTAGTGTCGGCACGAAGGGAATCCTAGCTATGCTATGAATGCATGCCCTCCCCCCAACCGAGGTTCACCCTAGCAAAGTGCGAAGTAGCTAGCAGCCACCCCTCCCTCGTGTCGGCACGAAGAGAATCCTAAGCTACGAATGCACATGCCCCCACCAACCGAGGTTCACGTAGCAAAGTGCGAAGTAGCTAGCAGTCCCCCCCCTCGTGTCGGCACGAAGGAAATCCTAAGCTATGAGCATGCCCCCCTCCCCCCGCCCCCAACCGAGGTTCACCTAGCAAAGTGCGAATTAGCTAGCAGCCCCCCACCCCCCTTGTCTCGCCACGAAGGGAATCCTAATTAAGCTATGAATGCATGCCCCCCCCCAACCGAGGTTCACCTAGCAAAGTGCAATATGTAGCAACCCCCCCACACACACACTTTCAATCAGCGGGATAGAGAGGCATATATCTCACCAAGATGGATCGTAAAACAGACCAAGAATAATCCACCTTGGTCGTACAACCTCTCTCTTGTTGTTGGTCAAAGTGATGGCCGTCCATGCGACCCCGGAGATGGGCTAGCTCGCCAATAATCACGCAAGTAGCAAGTCCCCGAAGACAACCACTGCATGCGTGTGGCCCAAACATATGTATGGAGAGGTGTGTTTTTGAGTAACAATGAACAACTTTGATGTGGCACCGTGATTTTGAACTAGAAATCCCCACACTAAGTGAGGGTTAGGTTGACGATGCATATGTATGTTACACCACACTTCAAGCCAACGACGGGGATTCATATATGCATGCATGGATGCATAGTATATGCGCTCAAACTTAATTAGGTCTGAATCTCACCATGACCTATACTACGATAACACGAACCAAATGAAGAATCCGCCATGGTAACCTATCTTGTTGTTGGTCAAGGTGATCATGGATGTCCACGCGGGCCCACGAATATATAGGCTTGTCGCCGATAACCATGCGAGGGAGTGTATCGTTCGAAGGCAACCACTACATGCATATGTATGGAGATGATGCGTGCATGCATGTTTGAATACACAACATTGATCTGGCGCGTGTGTCAAAAATCGTACACTAGCTCCCCACACAGAGCGAGATCGGTTCATGATGGTGTCGTTGTACTAGCCACTTCGACTCGATGGGAGAGATTCGTGCGTACACATGCATGTGTGTGTGCTCAAAGTGTATCATGCATGTCATCCCAGAGCAAAAATAATAATCCCCTCCTAAGTCAAATTAACCTCTCTTGTTGTGAGGCAAAAAGAAGTGATGGACCAAGCAGGCCAACAGATGGAAAGCATCGATATCGCTGATAACCTCTTAAGTGGGTGCGAGAGGACAACCACCACCACTTTGCATGTGGGCCAAACATATATATGTTGAATACCCAAAATGCCCAACTTTGATGTGCCACATGCCTCAAAAACCGTAAACCATGCACCCACACAGAGCGAGGTTCATATCAAGCGTACTACATATGATGGTCCCCTTCCCCCCTCTTCACCGCATACTATATGCTCCTGCCGTAATATATGTACAACCCAAAAGAATCCTCATCGATGGTGAAATTAATTAACCTCTCTTGATGTAGGTCAAAGTGATGCATGCATGCATCGACGATGGCCTCGTGGGCCCACAGATGGAAGCGTCACACGTGAGTGTCCTAGCTAGGATATATATGCATGTGGCCCAAAAAGGTGTTTTGTGATGTTTGAATAACCAATTTCACAATTTTGATGTGGCACGTGCCTCGGTAACCAAAAAGTCCCGACACTGAGTGAGGTGTACTTGTTCACGGACGCATACGTATAGTATATATGCTAGTCCCCTCCCACCTCTTCGACGCGTACTATATACCACCATAACACAAACAAAAAAGATTCTACCTTGGTGGTCAAATTAATCTCACTGCCGGCTGTTCATCAAAGTTATGGACGACGACCTCGCGGGCCCACAGAAAGCGTCACACGCGAGCATCGAGTGTCGTGTAGGACAACCATCGACTGCATGTGGCCAAAACATTTATGTATGAAAGGGTCGTGTAATGTTTTAAATAAAAATTTCACGACTCTGATGTGGCACCAGCCTGCCTAACAAAACGGCCAACCCACACGGTGGCTCACAACTCGTAGTGTACTGCAAGCCACCCGCCACCCCCAGACGCACACACCCACACACACACTGCGGATCCACCGCAACTCTGATGCATGTTAAATTAATTATCCCGCGGTGAACATACATGTTACCAAAGGAGGGACATTTTAATTTCAAAAAAATCACAGAGATCATTAAGACATTTTAGTACATTGATTGATTGATTTTCTATGGGTATAATGTGCAAAAATCAAATTTGAGCTACATGCAGACGTGACAGTGCACCTAAATGGATTGCAAAAACACATGTGTCTCACTGGGTGCATGTTTAGTCCCCGTGCAACAAATTTCAAACATTGAGAACCTTGATTTTTAAATTCTAGTACATCCAAAACTTATTTGAAGTTCATGAAATTTATCGTGTTGTCATATGGACACCAATACAAAGTGGCATTGTACTTTTTTGTCAAATTTGAGACCAGTTTTGATGTAATCTTTATCTAATTACAGACGGGAGATTATTAATAATTGGGAACCAATAACCCAAACGGATTATTTATTCGAACTGTGAGAATTAGACAAACAATGGATACGTGCCATGCTTCGGTTAAGCAATAAAGCGACAGCATTAATCATCCAAATAGAAAAACAATATACGTGCCGCCGCGCGACCCGTGTGCCGTGCGAGCAGGCGTGAGTTGACAGGACGCATGCGAGCAGTCCGCCGTGCAGGCAGACGGGGAGGCGTGCGTGCAGGTGTGTGAATTGACGGAGGCGTGCTCGCTGTGCAGTGTCATCGGGAGGCGTGCGAGTAGCTGTGTGAAACTTTGGTAGGCATGCCAGCAGTCCGGTGCGCAGGCTCACCGGGAGGCGAGCCATCGGTTTCACCGCCGCCCGCCTCTCTCCCACAATTCCCACTACTCCATATTAATGGTGCGCCCGAGCGGCCACACCCCCCATCCTCGCTACGCACACACAATCCTCTCTCTCCGCTTGCATCCTCAACGTTGCTCTCAGTCCTCAAAGCCACCAGTGTATGAGGATGCCGCCGAAGCACCCCATCGGAGGGAGTGGCGACGCCGGGGCTGCTAAAGCACCGGAGCACGGCGTGGAGATGGAGACAGAGGTTGCCGTCACCGCCGGCGAGTTATCGCTGCACCCCGACGTCGTCGACGACGTCGAGCTTCCACAGCCGGAGGCGGAGTTCCACACCGACTCCGACGACCACTCCGGCGACAACTCCGACGACGACGGATAGCTGGTTAGTCATCTATACCTATTTATGTGTCAAATAGATCATAGGGTTTCTCTAGTTACTCCTGCCTCCCCCTTTTTGGAATAGAAATCCTGTGGTTATGTTCTCCCAATCCATGAAATATGAGTAAGTTTCGTTAGATCCGTGTAGTGTATTGATTGTTTGAATGGTACAGGTGGTAAGTGATTAGTTGTTTCATCTGTGCAAATGATTTCTGCTAGTAATCCGACTAGGGTTATTGTTCGTGCTAATAATTCCTAGCCAGGACTTGAGAATTGATTTTGGATGACCTACATATGTTTGTGCCATTATTTTCTTCAAGATTGGTTTGTACATAGACGACTGTGCTTAAAAATCGAACCATAATCTCTGAATATGTATAAATAAATAGCCATAAATTCCTAATCCTACTTCACGGCATGTAATCAGTGATTTGATGCCAAATTTGTTTTACTATATGTATAGGTGTTGTTTGACGATGTGGACAGCGAGGATGAAGATGCCCAGAGGAGGTACAAGAGGCGAATCCTGAGGGAGCTTTATGCGGGAATGCATAACAGGCGTATTAGGACCTGGAACGATGGCTATGGATGCCCATTTTGCAACCACAAGATTCATGATGCGTATCTAAGTGTTCTGGCGCATGCAAGAGGATGGGCTATTGGCTCTTCAAGCAGAAGTATTCTTGTAGGGTGGCGCACGGCGCGTATGCCGAGTACCTGGAGAAGCTTCAGGATTGTGCCGGCCGCATGTGAGATGAGATGTGGGATGGATCGAACAATGTACGCTTGAGTATGCTTAATGATGGTTGAACTATGTACTTGTGTTTGAACTATGCTTATGTACGTGTACGTCTATTATCTATGTCTGAGTATGTTAAATATTTCGCCAAATTTTGGTAAAAATTACAACCGGGGACCAATAAACCAGGACGGAGGTAGTACGTCAATCACACACGGTTCCCAAAATTGGAACCGTGTGCAATTACTATCATTTTGCCTGCTGCATCAATCACACACGGTTCGCTCTAGCAAACCGTCGTCCCCAAAATTCTTTGTGGGACAGAAAACCCTCACCACCCAATTCAAAAAAGAAAACCTTCACCATCCCCACGTCACAAAAACCCTCACCCCGCCCGCCACCCCCTCGGCCCCTCCGGTACGTTCCCCATTCATACCTGCACAAGCTCCTCCGCGTCTATGCCATGGCACCTCCCATCGCGGCAGTAAACACTTAGCTCGACGCCTGCCGCCACCGCCAGGCTGCCGGCAAAGCCCACCGAATTTCGCCACTTCCGCTTGCCGCCGCCTATCGCCATTGACTTTCTCGACGCTGCTCGCGGTCGACCTAGCTCCGCTCGGTTGGGGAATCTGACGTACTGAGGGTTCTTTCTCATGGACGACAAGGTAACTAATTTAACAAGATATTAATTATCTCATCTCTTATCCCAGTTCATCTGCCTCCTTTAATCACCCGGCGAAAATCACCGTGAATTCATTTTTATTCGAGCTGATTTGAGGGTTTTATTTCATTCATAGAATGTACAGTGCGCCATACTTCAGGACTTGGCGACCGCCGCAAGAGATTCCATCTCATCGTACCAGATAACTTGAGGACGCGCGCGGTATGTTCAATCTCACCCTAAATCGGTTGGCATGGCCTACTTTCCTGAACATATTCTAAATATTGCTACATTTGGATAAAAGGTGCCACATGCACCATATACGTCAAAGGGGATTTTTCCCTCTTCTTTCTATATTAGGCAAATTAATGATGTATTGTTCTTTCGATTACTCTCATATTTCCATGACATCATGTTTACCCTATCTGTTTAATTATAGACTTTTGTCCTACGATTTCAACTGCTGTACAGTTCTTTCAATTTGGGCCCATATTTGCATGTTACCATATTTTCTTTAACAACCCTACCATTTTCTGCAGGACATCCCTCGCTATGCAACAGATTATGTAGTGCACAATTTTTCCCTTTACATACATCAAGGCTCAATGAATGTCATACTGCGCACAAACCATGGATTTACAATCGTTGCTACTATAAGACTTGATGAACATGGTGACTCTTATTTTGGCACTGGCTTTTGGAATGAAATTGCAAAGTTTTATGTACTGAAAGTTGGCACTAAAATTGCACTGCACATAGAAGGTCCTGGTCATGAGATATATGCTAACTTCCCCGACAAAATCATCCGTCCAGAATTTGTTCGAAGTAAGTTTTCTTTTCAACTATCTGCATATGTTGACTTACCCAGCAATGTCAAATGAATTGTGTAGTATTTAAGCAACCAATTGTTATTCCCTTATCTTACAATATTCCTACCTAATAACTTCTAGTTACCAATACACTTTTCTATTGCCCTGTTTTAACTAAATATTCCCTGTACTCCAATTTCTATCAGAAAGTGCCGCTGACAAGGAGACTCCGGAGGTGGAGAACGGGGCTGCCAACAAGCGGAGGCGGGGCGAGCTAGAACCGCAAGCGACTCCAGCAGGCCTAGACTTAATCAGCAGCCTCCCTGATGATATGTTGAGAGTCATCATCTCCGTCCTCCCAATCAAATATGGGGCGCGGACAACCCTCCTTTCCCGGCGGTGGCGCCCCCCATGGAACTCCTGCCCTCTCGACCTCATCGACGCCAACGAGCTTTTCCATGGCTATCGCAAAAGCTTGGATGTGTTCTCCAAGATCCTCGGCAGTCACCTTGGCCCAACCAAAGGCCTTAGAATGGGCATGTTCCATTCCAACGGCAAGGACCGAGCCAAGCTTGACGACTGGTTCCGATCCCCCACCCTAAATCAGCTCGAGGAGCTCACTTTTGATGATGGGCATATGCGGTCACTGCCAACGTCCGCACTCCGCCTCGCGCCCATGCTGCGCGTCGCCAAGTTCAGGAACTGCCATTTCCCGCCCCTTAATGACGCGCCCGCTCTTATTCTACCACGACTGAAGCACCTCGAGCTCGTCGCCATCTGCCTCTCAAAGGGTGACATGGAGCGCCTGCTCCGTGGCTGTACTGCACTCGAGTACCTTCGTCTTTAGGCGATCAATGGGTTGAGTACCTTCCACATCACCTCCATGACTCTCCGGACTATTTATGTGTGTTGCTGGTGCGGCAGGAAGACATCACAAAAGGTGGACCACGGTATGGTCATCTAGGACACACCTTCACTTGAGAGATTACTTGTAGTTGATCAAGAAGGTCCAACAAGAATCAATGTCATTTCTGCGCCGAAATTGACAGTGGTGGGCTATACTCGTCTGACAAATACTCCGAACTTGTTATTGGATCCACACCCGTTCAGGTACAACAGCCGCCTTCTACCTCTCCTTCTAGAAATTAACATTATTTCTAATTTTGAAGATGTTTGTTCGTCTGCCACTCAGAAAATGATTCCGACAAGCTTGACCCCGAAACTGCGCACAGTGAAGGTCTTGGCACTAGAACCTATCGAGCCCGACCTGGAGCAAGTTGTCAGTTTCCTGAGATGCTTTCCGTGCCTGGAGAAGCTATATATCGAGGTGATGTTCCTTTCCTGTTAAATGTTAACCATAAGGGAGTTCAATTTGTGACACATTTTTCCAAGTTTACAATGGCAATGTACTATGATTTCTGAAGGTTCTTTTGGAGGAATTCAGTACATACATGCCCCCCATATTGGTTGCTTGATCCATATGGTTACAATCAATAAGCATTTCTCCTTTGGATTCATCTGTACTAGTTTTCTTAGGGAACTTTTCATCCACTCCAACCTCTTGTGAAGAAGGCTACATTTTTCTAGAATGTAATCAAATGCCCATGTTAATCATGTCAGATCGAAGATGGCATGTTAGTGCATTTTACAAATCCTACAAACCAAATAGCTAGTCATGTAGTAATTTTCAAAACTGCATGTAGGCACTAACACGTTTTCTTCTTTTGCAGATAAGATTAGGCCCAGTGGTGGATAATGTGATACAATATAACAATCACGTCGAGTGCCTAGATCTGCATCTCTCAGAAATTACTTTGAACTCCTACCGAGGGACCTTACCGGAGATTATATTCGCCAGGTTCTTTGTTCTCAGAGCAAAGGTGCTGAAGGAAATGAGGTTTGCCCTACATTTATTTCGCAAAAATGAATGGTCTATTGATCAGCGCCGGCGCCTGCGGCATAATGGAGTAGGCTCCAAAAATGATGAATTTCATTTTGGAACTTCAGATGACAGAGTAATCGGAAGTCATCGGTTCAACCCCATACATGATTCTCAGTGGCTGACCCCTTTGCAAAAATTGTGAGGTTTCGAAGCCAGACTTAGAAGCGGTGATATTAGTTTGAACCTCTCTGATATCCATGTTCAGCGCAACAATGCGAGCGTTTGCAGCTGATGAGCTGAATTTCATTTCTAATATCATTTTGAACCTTGTAATCTTCGAATTTGAGCCATATAACTCTGGAATTTGAACCATGTAACATTTCGAGCTTTTGTGGTACAATCGTTGAAATGGCTTCATATGAGACTCGTATATTGCTAGCACTATTTTGACCTTAATATGCAATGGTCTTAGGTTTTATTAACCATTCTCGAATCAGTTTACCTTGTCGATCTCACAGCACACGATCTGCATAGCTAACTCGACTGCGATCTTCGACATTATTGCACACAGTTGGTTTCTTCCACCGTGTGCACTTTAGAGTGGAGAATTAATTATCGCACTCGAGTGTCCATCATCACCCTTCTATGTAACTTTGACCTCATCACCCAAGGGTAAACTTATGACCGAAGTCATTCCACACACTTCATTTTTACAAAGCTTTTGGCCAATAAACTCCCACGATTTGTCCCTCTTCTAGCCGACGCGTGGCCAAACTAGCCGGGCGGGAAGCTTGTGCGGTAAACAACATGGTAGCGCGGGAATAGGCTCTTCGAGCCCACGCCTGGGGTGCGGTGTTGTCAAGCGTGCACTGGATTCTGGAATCCTCCGCTATGAACGCTGTGACAAGACGTGACGATTAGGCCGGCCGGCCCCCATTTATTACAGCGGCCATTTAACCTACCCTTGTGTCTCTTCAACCTTTCGATCGCGCCCCACCATTGCAAGAAGCACACCCACCACAAGAAATTCCTAGAGGGTATCCTGTGCGGCTCCAATGGCGCTCTAAGCGGCTGCCAACGACGAGCAGCAGTTCACCATGCGTGTCGTGGTGGACACCCATAGAAGGTTCATGGACCTCTCGGTGGTGTACACCAACGACCCAGTCTGGGCGGAGCACTCCATCCACATCATGGAGTTGTTGCTTGCCGAAGAGAAGTACAAGGTGGTCGGGTTCGACCTCGAGTACACCAGCGCTCGTGCCGGGTCTCGTCCCAAGGTCGTCGTCGCCCAGATGTGCGTGCGCCACCACGTCCTCGTGTACCACTACTGCCTGGCCACAAGGCCTTGCGAGCGTTTCGCCAGGTTTGTCAATAGCCCCCACTACATGTTCGCTATGGTGGACATCACCAACGATGTAAAGGCGCTCGAGAATTCGGGCATCGCCTGCCAGAATCTTGTCGACATCCAGGGCCAATACAAGATCAGGGGCAGCAAGGAGCATGAGAAGGACCCACTGGTTCACCTCGCCGAGACCATCATCGACCCCTACTACAGAGACATGAAGGATTCGTGCAACAAGGTCAAGCGTGCCTAGCACTCGGCCTGGATGGAGAAACTCGACAAAGCTCACGTCGTGTATGCGGCCAAGGAGGCGTACATGAGCTACGACATGTACAGGCGGATCGTTTACATGAGGAAGTCCCTCCTTCCCCAAAACGGCCAGGGATCCAACCAGAAGCAGAGCAATGGCAAGCATCATCACAACAATATGTAGATGATTAGATCCTCGTTTCTCCTACTTTAGTGTGCATGTAATTGCTTTCTTTGGTGTGTGGAAATGTTATGTGTGTAGTCACTTGTGTAATTGTATGCTTAATTTGGTTATGCATGTTGTCTTTTTAAGTATATATGTTGATGCTGTAGACAGAGCGTAGATGTTGTGCGGACAAAGAAAATCACATTGCACACGGACTAAACAATGGAACCCGTCGGTGATGTTTTCATCAATCACTCATAATTGTATACCAGCAATCATTTGCTCACAACACACACATCTTATTAGCAGCAACCGACTGTGTTCTTATCGGTCTTCAGACACATTTCGGATTACAGACATGTTTGCCGCGTATCACACACATCTTGTTAAGTTGAACCGTTTCTGTTCTCATATCTCAACGCAAACAGTTCATCCGAGTGAACCGCATGCCGTATATCGCACACACCTTTGATCCAGCTGACCGTTTCTTTTGTGTTGCCTAATCACAAACAGTTCATCCGAGTGACTGTATGTTGTGTATCACACACGCCTTCATATGGCTGCCCGTTTCTTTTGTTCCACCTCATCGCAAATAGTTCATTGAACTAAACCGTATGCCCTTCATCACACACGCAAATAAAACCTGAACCGTGTTTGATGCATCCGTCATCACAAACGTTTTATACATTTCTGACGGTTTTCATACAACACCGTTTGCGATTATTGCATCACACACAGTTTCTCGAAGGGTCTCTGATCGTAGTGTCGCGTTAGCAGCACCCTGCAGTAGTGTTAGTTGCCTTATCGTACACAATTCGCAACCATGAACTGTTTCTGATGAAGTATGCATCGTAAACGTTGCACCACAGAATAGCATGTGCGATAGTTGTCGTGTACGACGATGTTACGACGGTCCGACGTTTCGTAATCCTGTCCGACACTCGTACGACGATTAGCTAATCTTCTTAACGGTGAACCGTTTGTGATGGGCCGTGCATCATACACGTTCTATAATAGTGAACCGTTTGTGATGGGCCGCGCATTGTAGACGTAGCACCACAAAATACCGATTGTGATGGCAATGCAAGCAGAAACGAGTAGGAGTACTGTAGGGGCCCTATCCCCGACGGTTTCTGGGTCGTGTGGGAAGGACCCCCCTATCGCCCACACTCACTTGGCGACGCCCCTATTGACAACCCCTCTTTCACGTCGGGTTGCAAGTATTTGTTCTTTGTGTGCAGGTACCATTCAGTAGTGTTGCGTGGTTCTCCTTCTGGTTCGATAACCTTGGTCTCATCACTGAGGGAAATACCTACCGTAGCAGTGCTACATCATCCCTTCCTCTTTAGGGAAATACCGACGTAGTTCAAGCTGCATCAATCTCTTTTAAGCGGTCCACTCTCCCACACCCTGCTGTAATCCCCTGCTTGAACATGGTGCTTTATGCCACATATTATAATCCAATGATGTGTTGCCATCCTATGATGTTCTGAGTAGATTTGTTTTGTCTTTGGGTTGATTGATGATCTAGATTGGTTTGAGTCGTATGTTTTATTTTGGTGCTGTCCTATGGTACCTCCCGTGCCGCGCACACGTGAAGGATTCCCGCTGTAGGGTGTTGCAATACGTTCATGATTCGCTTATAGTGGGTTGCTAGAGTGACAGGAGCTTAAACCCGAGTAAGGGGGTTGTTGCATATGGGATAAAGGGGACTTGATACGTTAATGATATGGTTGGGTTTTAGCTTAATGATCTTTAGTAGTTGCGGATGCTTGCTAGAGTTCCAATCATAAGTGCATATGATCCAAGTAGAGAAAGTATGTTAGCTTTGTTGCAGAACGCAGTAATTTCAAAAAATATTCCTACGCACACGCAAGATTTATCTAGGTGAAGCATAGCAACGAGAGGGGAGAGTGTTGTCCACGTACCCTCGTAGACCGAAAGCGGAAGCGTTATGACAATGCGGTTGATGTAGTCGTACGTCTTCACGATCCGACCGATCCTAGCACCGAAGGTACGGCACCTCCGCGATCTGCACACGTTCAGCTCGGTGACGTCCCACGAACTCTAGATCCAGCTGAGGTCAAGGGAGAGTTTCGTCAGCACGACGGCGTGGTGACGGTGATCATGAAGTTACCGGCGCAGGGCTTCGCCTAAGCACTGCAACGATATGACCGAGGTGGAAATCTGTGGAGGGGGTCACCACACACGGCTAAGACAAATGTCAACTTGTGTGTTCTAGGGTGCCCCCTGCCCCCGTATATAAAGGAGCAAGGGGGAGGCCGGCCGGCCCTATAGGCGCGCCAAGGAGGGGAGGAATACTCCTCCTAGTAGGAGTAGGATTCCTCCTTTCCTAGTCCTACTAGGAGGGGGAAGGAAGGAGAGGGGGAGGGAGAGGGAAAGAGGGGTCGCGCCCCCTTCCCCTAGTCCAAATCGAACTCCCTTGGGGGGCGCCACCTCCTGGCTGTTGCCCTCTCTCTCCCCTAAAGCCCACTAAGGGCCCAATAACTTCCCGGGGGGGTTCCGGTAACCCTCCGGCACTCTGGTTTTATCAGAAACCTGCCAGAACACATCCGGTGTCCGAATATAGTCGTCCAATATATCAATCTTCATGTCTCGACCATTTTGAGACTCCTTGTCATGTCCGTGATCACATCCGGGACTCCGAACTACCTCCGGTACATCAAAACACATAAACTCATAATACCGATCGTCATCGAACGTTAAGCGTGCGGACCCTACAGGTTTGAGAACTATGTAGACATGACCGAGACTCATTTCCGGTCAATCACCAATAGTGGAACCTGGATGCTCATATTGGTTCCTACATATTCTACGAAGATCTTTATCGGTCAAACTGCATAACAACATATGTTGTTCCCTTTGTCATCGGTATGTTACTTGCCCGAGATTCGATCGTTCGTATCTCAATACCTAGTTCAATCTCATTACCGGCAAGTCTCTTTACTCGTTCCATAATGCATCATCCCGCAACTAACTCATTAGTCATATTGCTTGCAAGGCTTATAGTGATGTACATTACCGAGAGGGCCCAGAGATACCTCTCCGACAATCCGAGTGACAAATCCTAATCTCGATCTATGCCAACTCAACAAACACCATTGGAGACACCTGTACAGCATCTTTATAATCACCCAGTTATGTTGTGACGTTTGATAGCACACTAAGTATTCCTCCGGTATTCGGGAGTTGCATAATCTCATAGTTATAGGAACTTGTATAAGTCATGAAGAAAGCAATAGCAACAAACTAAATGATCATCGTGCTAAGCTAACGGATGGGTCAAGTCAATCACATCATTGTCTAATGATGTGATCCCGTTAATCAAATGACAACTCATGTCTATGGCTAGGAAACTTAACCATCATTGATTCAACGAGCTAGTCAAGTAGAGGCATACTAGTGACACTCTGTTTGTCTATGTATTCACACATGTACTAAGTTTCCGGTTAATACAATTCTAGCATGAATAATAAACATTTATCATGATATAAGGAAATATATAACTAACAACTTTATTATTGCCTCTAGGGCATATTTCCTTCAGTCTCCGACTTGCACTAGAGTCAATAATCTAGATTACACAGTAATGATTCTAACACCCATGGAGTCTTGGTGCTAATCATGTTTTGCTCGTGAGAGAGGCTTAGTCAACGGGTCTGCAACATTCAGATCCGTATGTATCTTGCAAATCTCTATGTCCCCTTTTCGACACTTGATGACGGATGGAATTGAAGCATCTCTTGAGGTGCTTGGTTCTCTTGTGAAATCTGGATTCCTTCGCCAAGGCAATTGCTCCAGTATTGTCACAAAAGATTTTCATTGGACCCGATGCACTAGGTATGACACCTAAATCGGATATGAACTCCTTCATCCAGACTCCTTCATTTGCTACTTCCGAAGCAGCTATGTATTCCGCTTCACACGTAGATCCTGCCACGACGCTCTGCTTAGAACTGCACCAACTGACAGCTCCACCGTTCAATATAAACACGTATCCGGTTTGCGACTTAGAGTCATCCGGATCAGTGTCAAAGCTTGCATCGATGTAACCATTTACGACGAGCTCTTTGTCACCTCCATAAACTAGAAACATATCCATATTCCTTTTCAGGTACACTACTGCGGGATGCTGCTAACACGACACTACGATCACAGACCCTTCGAGAAACTGTGTGCGATGCCATAATCGCAAACAGTGCTGTATGAAAACCGTCAGAAATGTGTAAAACGTTTGTGATGACAGATGCATCAAACACGGTTCAGGTTTTAGTTGTGTGTGCGATGAAGGGCATACGGTTCAGTTCAATGAACTGTTTGCGATGAGGAGGAACAAAAGAAACGGGCAGCCAGATGGAGGCGTGTGCGATACACAGCATACGGTTCACTCGGATGAACTGTCTGTGATTAGGCAACACAAAAGAAATGGTCAGCCAGATCAAAGGTGTGTGCGATATACGGCATGCGGTTCACTCGGATGAACTGTTTGCGTTGAGATATGAGAACAGAAACAGTTCAACTTAACAAGATGTGTGTGATACGCGGCAAACATGTCTGTAATCCGAAATGTGTCTGAAGACCGATAAGAACACAGTCGGTTGCTGCTAATAAGACGTGTGTATTGTGCGATGGGATTGCATACAGAACAACAACATATATATATATACACACACATTTATAAGGACATGCTTGCATAACCAAATTAAACATCCACTTATATAGGTGGCTACTACAATCATGGCATTTGCACACACCAAAGTAAACTATTACATGCATAATTACATAGGTGGCTACTACACACATGACATTTCCACACACACCAATAAACTAAACTATATATTACATGCATGATTAAATAGCATAAACGATCATCTGATCATGATCTAGTTCTTGTGACGCTTGCTCTTCTTGTGGCTCGATCCGGGCTCGTCGATTTGGGTAACGAGGCACTTCCTCATGTCAACGATCTGCCTGTGCATCTCGTAGCATGTGTACAAGCTCTTGGCCGCGAACCTGAGGTGAGGTTCATCCAGTTGCCGCATCCAGACCTTGTGCCAGGATACGGAACTTGTTCTCTGGGCATCCTGCTTCATCTTTTCGTAGTATGGGTCGATGATGGCCGAGGCGAGTTCAACCAGGGAGTCCTGCTTCGTGCTGCCCCAGACCCTGTAGTGGTCACGGATTTCGACAAGGTTCTTGCAGGCCAAGCCCGTAACACTGAGCACTTTTACATCGTCTTTGGTATCCACCATGGCGAACTTGTAGTCAGTGCTGTTGACAAACATGTTGAAACGGTCGCAAGGCTCTGTGGCCATGCAGAGTGGTAGATGAGGACATGATGGCGCATGCACAACTAGGCGACGGCAACCTTCTGATCTATGCCGGGACGAACGGCGGTGTACTGGAGGTCAATGCCGACCACCTTGTACTTGTCTCCAGCAAGCAACTGCTCAACGCGGTTGATGTAGTCGTCCACTACGGCCGGGTCGATGGTGTATACCACCGAGAGATCCGTCTCCCTCGCGTGGGTCTCCACTCTATGCTCACCGAACTCCATTGGAGCGCCGCCGGACATCCCCTCTCTATGTGTCGTTGTGGGTGTGCTTGTTGTGTTGTGGGGCGCGATAGAAAGGTTGAAGAGACTAAGGTTATAATGGCCACGGGAATTAAAGGGGAAGTCGGACGGCCAGGAATATCGGCAGGCCCTGATGGCAGTTCTAATTTGCAGCGTGTAACTCCATCGTGCCGCACGTAACTGCATCGCGTGGCAACACACGCGGAGCAACTGCATCCATATGGGGCCCTGACGTGATCGTGTGCACGCCCAACCGCTAGCAGAGCACGCGCGAAGGGACGCGAGCAGAGTGCTGCGTGGTCGCCTCAAGGAAAAGATGTCCACAAGCCGAGCGCGCCGCCGGATGCGAGCAGAGCGCGCCAACGGATGCGACACAGCGCGTCGCGGCGCCTAACGGTGAGCACAGCGCACTGCCGCGCCTAACGGCAAGCAGAGCTTGCCGAGGGACGCGAGCAGAGGATGGCACGGTGATACGTGGCAAATAAGACGAACTGTGCGAGCGATGTTGGAGACATCAAGCACGAATCATATTAGAGTTACGTGTGCGATACGTGGCAGACAGTTGATCCATCAGAGCTGTTTGTGATGGAATAAGCCGTGTGTGTTGCGGGCAAACGCCTGCTGGTGTATAACCTTAAATTTAACCAAAAAAGTGTTAATGCATGTTACAAAAATTGTATAGCTGGAAACTATGTTCAAATACGACTCCAACGATATAATCTATGGCGACATGCATTCGTATTTTATTAGTTAAATCCTACTTATAAACCAGGACGGGGTATAGTAGGTAATTAAATCGCGAACGTTTTTTTATTAACTGTATGTGTACGTGTCCTCTCGTCCTCCTCTCGCACGTCTTGTCACCCCGCTGCCGCAGACGGCTTACAGCGCAAGCTTGCGCAGCGTGCGGGGGCGTTCTTTTGGCCAAATGGTGGCGCCAATGAATCGTCGGTGAGCCCGTTCCCACGCAAGCTTCCCGCCCGACTCGGTGAAATCCCCCAAAATCCCAATGCTTACCGGCCTGCTATAAAAACCCTCACGGCCGGCGAGTCCTGCGTCACATTTTCCCCTCCCTCCCTGTAGCTTATCTCGTCTGCTTCTCCCACAATCGCCAATGGCACCGGTCTGTCATCGTCGCTCAGCCACTCCGCCGTCATCAGAGGACAGCTCCAGCTGCGAGGCTACACCGTGGCGGCGGCACAGTCCACGGCGTAGTGTAGTGCGTGTGGCGTCCCTGTTGGGTGTGCGCGGAACACCCACCACACGCTCCGCCGCCGTTGCCCGTCGGCAGCTGTTGCCGGCCGTCGTTGCCGCCACACCACCGTCGAAAGCCAGGGCCATCTCCCGCTCCGCCGCCATGGCCCGAAGGCGGGAGGTGGCCGTCGTGGCCACCACCCCACTGCCGGCCACCGTGGCCATCACCCGCTCCGTCACCCCGGCCCGAAGCCGGCAGGTGGTGGTCATGGCCGCCACCCCATCGTCGGCCACCGTGGCCGCCAGCCCACTGTCGACCGCCGGGATCATCACCCGCTCCACCACCGTCGCACGAAGGAGGGAGGCAGAGGTGGAGGACCGCACGTGCGTCAGCGACCTTGCGCGCTACATCGAGTTCCTGCGGGAGGAGGAGGAGCGCCTCGTCGAGCACGCAAAGAGCCTTACCGCAGCCGTGGCCGCATCACACGCCGATGCAGAGGCGAGGAATTAGGAGATCTACGAGCAGTCTAGCCGCTTCGAGAGGGATCGTCTGGAGCGGCAGTGGGCGTTCGAGCTGGCGAGCTTCGCTGAACGTGCAAAAGTGGCAGGCACCGTATTGCATTTCTTCGGCTCGTCGGTAGGCTCCTCCTCCTCCTCTCCCTCTCACTGAGCGCGCTCGGCAGAGGAGAGGCTGCCGGAAGTAGCACAAAGCTCCACCATGGTAGTAGTAGTAGTATTTAGGGGCTATTTTGTTCAGTTCATCTGACTATAGATGTGTGGTCGAACTCTACAACGTACTTAAAATTAGCTAGTATATATAGTTGAACTAGCTATTTCAGTACATGGTTGGCAACAATAGGGGAGAAGTTTGGTCGGTTCAGCAGTCGAGTTGAACTGTTTGTATAAATTAAGATCGACTGCTTAATCTATGAATGAAATCTATGCTTAATTACTGAATTTTAGTTGCAAAAATTACATAGTGCTAATGATTTCTAGCTGCATATTTTGACAAATCGCAGTGTTACAAGGATTGACAAATGGCAACGTTACTAGATCAACAAATGTAAATCTTTCCAATTTGACAAATGGCAACATACCCAATATGACAGATGCAAATCTTACCGAATTGTTTGTACGTGGTTGCACACGGGTCATCCTGAACAACCGTTTGCGTTGAAGGGATGCAAAAATCATGCGCTGCTCTCACTTTGCATATGGGTGTTCTATCTAAACCGTTTGTGATCAACAGCTGCAGAAATCCCGTTCAGTCAAGGTCAAGCAGCTGTCCGCACGGCACCTCCTACAACCATTAAAACTAAGACACATGGGGTCACGTGAATGGTTAACAAAATTATGGATTTACTAGAATTTAAAAACAAGTCATCTCAATGTTTTGCCGGCAATCAACGGTGCCCTGGTGTTTGAAATTCATGCCCATTTCTTGCATGTGACCTAAGCATGCACCCAAGGACACAGATTTGATTTTCAACCAACTTATATGGACTGGAGCATGTGCATGTAGTTCAAATTTGAATTATGCACATAAATGCATTGACAACTCAGTTAATGCATAAAAATGTCCAAATGAACCCCGAAAAATCAGAAAAATTCACACAACACTCCTGTTGTTCTATGTTGGCACGAGAAAAAAAATTGAAAGCAATAAGAGGCAATGGATATCGTTTCATCCCCAAAGGTGGGACGTTCCCTACCGCAAACCATCATGCTTGTTGTGAGAAGCTCCGGTTTGCGAGAAGCATATACCCAAACCTGCCCCAAATGGGACAAAATTTGTACCACGGCATGTTGATGCCGCTCCATGATAGCATGCCAAGTTTCATGAATTTCAGACGAGTTTTGGATTTACTAGAATTTAAAAACCAGGCATCTCAATGTTTTGCCAGCAATCAACGGTGCCCTGGTGTTTGAAATTCATTCCCATTTCTTGCATGGGACCTAAGCATGCACCCAAGGACACAGATTTGATTTTTCAACCAATTTATATGCACTGGAGCATGTGCATGTAGTTCAAATTTGAATTATGCACATAAATGCATTGAAAACTCAGTTGATGCATAAAATGTCCAAACGAACCCTGAAAAATCACAAACATTCACACAACACTCCAGTTGTTCTATGTTGACACGAGAAAAAAATTGAAAGCAATAAGAGGCAATGGATATCGTTTCGTCCCCAAAGGTGGGACGTTCCCTACCGAAAACCATCATGCTTGTTGTGAGAAGCTCCGGTTTGTGAGAAGCATATACCCAAACCTGCCCCAAATGGGACAAAAAATTTACCATGGCATGTTGATGCCGCTCCATGATAGCATGCCAAGTTTCATGAATTTCAAACGAGTTTTGGATTTACTAGAATTTAAAAACCAGGCATCTCAATGTGTTGCCGGCAATCAACGGTGCCCTGGTGTTTGAAATTCATTCCCATTTCTTGCATGGGACCTAAGCATGCACCCAAGGACACATATTTGTTTTTTCAACCAATTTATATGCACTGGAGCATGTGCATGTAGTTCAAATTTGAATTATGCACATAAATGCATTGAAAACTCAGTTAATGCATAAAAATGTCCAAGCGAACCCCGAAAAATCACAAAATTCACACAACACTCCTGTTGTTCTATGTTGAGACGAGAAAAAATTTTGAAAGCAATAAGAGGCAATGGATATCGTTTCGTCCCCAAAGGTGGGACGTTCCCTACCGAAACCCATCATGCTTGTTGTGAGAAGCTCCGGTTTGTGAGAAGCATATACCCAAACCTACCCCAAATGGAAGAAGAATTTTACCATGGCATGTTGATGCCGCTCCATGATAGCATGCCAAGTTTCATGAATTTTGGATGAGTTTTGGATTTACTAGAATTTAAAAACCAGGCATCTCAATGTTTTGCCGGCAATCAACGGTGCTCTGGTGTTCGAAATTTATTCCCATTTCTTGCATGGGACCTAAGCATGCACCCTAGGACACAGATTTGATTTTTCAACCAATTTATATGCACTGGAGCATGTGCATGTAGTTCAAATTTGAATTATGCACATAAATGCATTGAAAACTCAGTTAACGCATAAAAATGTCCAAACGAACCCCGAAAAATCACAAAAATTCACACAACACTCCTGTATCTATGTTGACACGAGAAAAAAAATTGAAAGCAATAAGAGGCAATGGATATCGTTTCATCCCCAAAGGTGGGACGTTCCCTACCGAGAACCATCATGCTTGTTGTGAGAAGCTCCGGTTTGTGAGAAGCATAGACCCAAACCTGCCCCAAATGGGACAAAAAAATTTACCACGGCATGTTGATGCCGCTACATGATATCATGCCAAGTTTCATGAATTTCAGACGAGTTTTGGATTTACTAGAATTTAAAACCAGGTATCTCAATGTCTGCGGCCGAGTAACGGTGACAGGGTGTTTGAAATTCATTCCCGTTTCTTGCATGGGACCTATGCGTGCAACCAAGGACACATATTTGATTTTTCAATTAGTTTATATGCACTGGAGCATGTGCATGTAGTTCAAATTTGAATTATGCGCATAAAATGCCTGGAAAACCCAGTTAATGTATAAAAATGTACAAACGAACCCTGAATAATTCCAATTTTTTTGACGACACACCTATAGTTGCATGTTCACTTCAGATAAAAGTTCTACCAATTCAAACACCATCCTTTGTAGCTGTGACCCCATTACGTAATTCAAATGATCAAGACGATAAATCAAGTAGATCGCACACAGTTTATTATCACCAACCATGTGAGATGCAGCACAAAATATCTTAGAGCACCATCGGTGTATAGTACGCCCATGCCTTACGAGAGAAGGTGCGTCGGCTACAGTCCACAGATGGCGTGTCAAGCACACTAGCTAGCTCACTCCCCAAATATCATTTCACTGTTCATTCGTCGCCGGTGAAAGATGGGGGTGTGGACCCACGTCGTGAGGGCAACTTCGGCGGCCCACTCCGGCGAGAGCGCGGCCGCAGCCGCCAGGCGCGTGCTAACAAGCTTCGTGAGGGCGACCACAGTCTGCGTCCGGGCGGCCAAGGCAGCCCAAACGGCCGTTGTTGCTTCTCAGGCGGCGGCAGCAGCATCCGCCTCGGGGATAGCAACTGGCGAGAGCGGCACAACAGCTGTCCGTTCTGCAGCGGTGGCCTTAGCCCTGCTGGAGGCCGCCCACTAGCATGTCGAGGCCGTCCACACCCAGGTCGTGGAGGTCACCGCACAAATCGAACGAAGCTTCTCCGACAACGGTCGGCAACCCACGGCCGAAGAGCTAGCAATCGCCAAGAGAGTTCGAGCAGCCGTCCGTTCCTGCGCGGCATACCTTGCCACGACGGAGCTCGCCAGAGCCCACATGGCATCTGCCCATGCCCAGCTCGTGGCGGCCTTTTCCAAAGACTTGGCGGACGCGGATGGCGAGATGCTTGCCGAGTATGGTGCAATTGATGCCATGGAGCCCCTTCCCCAGGAGACCGTCGGGCGCGAGCTAGACATGGAGGCGGCGGTGGAGATCGACAAGCACCAGCCGTAGTAGTACTCTTTGTTTTGTTTAATTAAGAGCGCCGATGTTTAATTTGTTAGAGTAATGTTTAGGTTAGCTAGCTCTGTTTAATTGCTATACTTGCTCGATTAAGAAGTTAGTTTCCTTTGTGTACCCAAATTATGCAATGACGTGGATGACCACTGTAACCAGGGAAATTCGAACCAAAATTTTTGACGTTCAAACTCAACACACACGGGTTAAGCTGTCTGAATCGTTTGTGATGTTCACATATCGTACACAGTTATGAATAAGGGACCGTGTCTAATGACACTTTGCGCGCCAGTTTTTTGGTTGAAGAGATTCCAAATTTACGGCTTCCACGGAAATATCTACCTCCCCGCCCCCTCACCCTTACCAAAAGCCACATTTCCCCTCTTTCTGCCTTCCTTTCCAAGTTGAAACCTTAACTCCTTGCTTGCAGCGCCGCCGTCTCCTCGCCGGCGACCCTCCTTCACGCTCCTCGGCCTCGCCTATCCAGGCAGGTAATCCACACCCGACCCCCATCCTCCTCCTCCTTCCACATCCCGCATGCCCCTACCGCCGGCGCGAGCACAACACCTTCCACCCAAATCACCGACCCCTCCACCAAATAAGCGCCGGCCTAAGCCATGGTGCACGTAGTATAGCCAGGACCTCAAGGGCATTTGGCAGCGGAGAAGCAAATCGCGGCCGCACGCGCGGATGAGGTCGCGATGGCTGCCATTCGTGCCGACCCCCAGATCTTGAAGGAGCACCTTGCCATTTGCTAGCTACGCCGGATAAGCATGCTCGGTTTACCCGTTGCGTGTGCTGCTCCTACCTTTCCTTCACAAATACTAGTGAATTGTGCTATCTAATTTTACCATGCAATCTGTTGCTCTAGTGTATATGTTCTATATGTCGTGCAGTGTGGTCCTCACTTATTAACTGTTTTGTTAATTAGTTGTCGTCTTCAGTTAACTGTTTGGTTAAATTCTGCAAATGTGATGTTCAATTCTTCAGGCTGCAATTTTGTATTGTCTTCCATATGAGAAATAAATCGAATTTATCTTTACAAAATTGTGGGTGCATTCTGTTGTTGTATACCATGTGAGGAATAAATTGAATTTGGCTGTAGTAAATACATGAGAAACAAATACAATTGCTACAATTGGATGTAGTTAACTGTTTGGTTAACTGTCTGATCTTCTATTAGGAGTATGTTATATTGTGCAATGTGGTGCTCAGTTAATGTTTGGTTCATTTGTTGTGGTGTTTAGTTAACTGCTTGGTTCAATGTTATATTGTGCAATGTGGTGCTCAGTTAATGTTTGGTTCATTTGTTGTGCTGTTTAGTTAACTGCTTGGTTCAATTCTACAATGCGATGTCCAATTGTCGTTGGTAGAATTTTGTATTGTTGTGCGTGTGAGGAATAAATCGAATTTGGCTGCACTTAATACATGAGAAACATATACAAGTGCTATATTTCCTAGTTCTTAATCATTCTTGGTTTGGGTAAATGGGTTTTCCCTGTGGCTTGAATTAATCTGATGAATCTGCAATGTGGTTATTTTTCATCAACATATTTTACTAATAGCATGCGAACCCTTACTTAACCTGATGACTAACTACCTTATATGTGTTGCAGGGAAACAATGGGAAGCACTGAGGTTTACAATCGAGGTTAGCATGTGCATGGTACGTTGTTTAATAGCACATTATTATGCAATTGCAGGAACCATTCTAATATTTAGGTTTTTAACAATTTGGTCTTACACATGTAGGTCCTGCTGTCAGAGGTTTTGACCCACTGTTCAAAACTTTTTGCATATGGGGAAATGAGTTGTCCATGAATATCAGTCAAGTCAATAAACTCAGAAAGATTGTTAGGATAAAGAAATTAGCAACAAAAAACAACAAGATCTTTGTCTGCACAATGAACAAGACATCAGTTCACTATAGGATGGTACTAACTATTATACCTTGCCTTTTTAATTCCTTTGCCCCATTTCCAATATAGAGAAGATATTTATGCACATCCTTGTTTTCAGGCCTTTCCAAAGCAGTTCACTGATGATTACCTCTCAAACCACCTGTATGGTCAGGAGGCGAGGAAGGTATTCATACAACACCCACGGTTCAATATTGAAATGTTCCTGAAGAGGACGAAGGATGGACGGTCAATCATCCACAGGCACTGGCCTAAAGTTACAAAGACCTTCAACATCAATGAAGGCTCAATATTCGCCTTCTGCTTCAGCAGTTTTCCAGATGAGATACATCTGTCTATGTACCGTCTATGATGCTAATTTCGAAAGGTTATAGATGTTGCATGTGAAACTTGGTCCTGGTGTAGTTGTGTAATGGGGTAGCTGAGTGCTGAAGCTATATGATGCTGTACTCTGATGTATTTCAATTATGAAAATGAAATATATTGTGTGCTTAATATGAACTATCAATTAGATTAATAAATGGATTATGAATAATCGGATAATTAGCCTGCTAGTGGCGAATTAGCCTGCTAATTGGGTTTCGCTATTGCAAACGGTTGTTGAAAAAATACCGTGGGCGATGACCACAGGCAACGCACACAGTTTCTAGGAATAAACCATGTTGGATAAATGAACAGTCACACACGACTTTCTCTTGAAAACTGTTTGCGTTGGGCCACCTTGCGCAAACGTTTACCACATGAAAACTGTGTGTGATGGACAGCCTTTGCCGCACAGTTTCTTCAACGGACCGTGTGTGATATATTCAATAACGCAAGCGATTTAACGGGAAAAATTGTGTGTGATGTACCTATGAACGAAAACGTTTTCCTTCGAGCGACTGTGTGGGATGTACATACGAATGGAAACGTTTAGCGGGGACTGGCTGTGTGGGATGTACTTGTGACCGGAAACAATTTTGCCGTATAATTGTATTTTTTAGCTCTACTGTACGTATTTCCATATTTGAGCGCTCGCCGGTCGCACACGACCTCATTTTGCCGAACGTGTGTGCCAGGAGGGCATATCCCCGACGGTTTTTGGGTCGTGTGAAGGACCCCCCTATCGCCCACACTCACTTGGAGACGGTTCCAGATGCCGACGCAGAAAGGGGTTTTAAACCGTTTGTTTAGGAGCTCGTTGTACTAGTGGTATTTCAGGATGTTCTTGACCGCTGTCCAGTGATCCACTCCTGGATTACTTTGGTACCTCCATACTATACTTATAGCAAGGCACACATCAGGTCTGGTACACAGCATTGCATACATGATTGAACCTATGGCTGAAGCATACGGAATGACTTTCGTTTTCTCTCTATCTTCTGCAGTGATCGGGCATTGAGTCTCACTCAACTTCACACCTTGTAACACAGGCAAGAACCCTTTGTTTGACTGGTCCATTTTGAACTTCTTCAAAATCTTATCAAGATATGTGCTTTGTAAAAGTCCAATTAAGCGTCTCGATCTATCTCTATAGGTCTTGATGCCCAATATATAAGAAGCTTCACCGAGGTCTTTCATTGAAAAAATATTTTTCAAGTATCCTTTTATGCTATCCAGAAATTATATATCATTTCCAATCAACAATATGTCATGCACATATAATATCAGAAATGCTACAGAGCTCCCACTCACTTTCTTGTAAATACAGACTTCTCCAAAAGTCTGTATAAAACCATATGCTTTGATCACACTATCAAAACGTTTATTCCAACTCCGAGAGGCTTGGCCCAGTCCATAAATGGATCGCTGGAGCTTGCACACTTTGTTAGCATCCTTTGGATCGACAAAACCTTCTGGTTGCATCATATACAACTTTTCTTCCAGAAATCCATTCAGGAATGCAGTTTTGACATCCATTTGCCAAATTTCATAATCATAAAATGCAGCAATTGCTAACATGATTCGGACAGACTTAAGCATCACCTACGGGTGAGAAAGTCTCATCGTAGTCAACTCCTTGAACTTGTCGAAAACCTTTCGCAACAAGTCGAGCTTTGTAGACAGTAACATTACCATCAGCGCCAGTCTTCTTCTTGAAGATCCATTTATTCTCGATGGCTTGCCGATCATCGGGCAAGTGAACCAAAGTCCACACTTTGTTCTCATACATGGATCCCATCTCAGATTTCATGGCCTCAAGCCATTTCGCGGAATTTGGGCTCATCGTCGCTTCCTCATAGTTCATAGGTTCGTTATGGTGTATTAACATGACGTCCAGAACAGGATTACCGTACCACTCTGGTGCGGATCTTACTCTGGTTGACCTACGAGGTTCAGTAGTAACTTGATCTGAAGTTTCATGATCAATATCATTAGCTTCCTCACTAATTGGTGTAGGAATCACTAGAACTGATTTCTGTGATGAACTACTTTCCAATTCGGGAGATGGTACAATTACCTCATCAAGTTCTACTTTTCTCCCACTCACTTCTTTCGAGAGAAACTCCTTCTCTAGAAAGGATCCATTCTTAGCAATGAATAACTTGCCTTCAGATCTGTGATAGAAGGTGTATCCAACAGTCTCCTTTGGGTATCCTATGAAGACACAATTCTCCGATTTGGGTTCGACCTTATCAGATTGAAGCTTTTTCACATAAGCACTGTAGCCCCAAACTTTCAGAAACGACAACTTGGGTTTCTTGCCAAACCACAGCTCATAAGGTGTCGTCTCAACGGATTTAGATGGTGCCCTATTTAATGTGAATGCAGCCGTCTCGAAAGCATAACCCCAAAACCATAGTGGTAAATCAGTAAGAGACATCATAGATCGAACCATATCTAATAAAGTGCGGTTACGACGTTCGGACACGCCATTACGCTGTGGTGTTCCAGGTGGCGTGAGTTGCGAAACTATTCCACATTGTTTCAAATGAAGACCAAACTCGTAACTCAAATATTCTCCTCCATGATCAGATCGTAGAAACTTTATTTTCTTGTTACGATGATTTTCCACTTCACTCTGAAATTCTTTGAACTTTTCAAATGTTTCAGACTTATGCTTCATCAAGTAGATATACCCATACCTGCTCAAACCATCTGTGAAGGTTAGAAAATAACGATACCCGCCGCGAGCATCAACACTCATTGGACCGCAAACATCAGTATGTATTTTTTCCAACAAGTCTGTTGCTCGCTCCATAGTTCCGGAGAACGGAGCCTTAGTCATCTTGCCCATGAGGCATGGTTCGCAAGTATCAAGTGATTCATAATCAAGTGATTCCAAAAGCCTATCAGCATGGAGTTTCTTCATGCGCTTTACATCAATATGACCTAAACGGCAGTGCCACAAATAAGTTGCACTATCATTATTGAACTTATATCTTTTGGCTTCAATACTATGAATACGTGTATCACTACTATCGAGATTCAACAAAAATAGACCACTCATCAAGGGTGCATGACCATAAAAGATATTACTCATATAAATAGAGCAACCATTATTCTCTGATTTAAATGAATAACCGTCTCGCATCAAACAAGATCCAGATATAATGTGCATGCTCAACGCTGGCACCAAATATCAATTATTCAGGTCTAAAACTAATCACGAAGGTAGATGTAGAGGTAGCGTGCCGACCGCGATCACATCGACTTTGGAACCATTTCCCACGCGCATCGTCACCTCGTCCTTAGCCAATCTTCGCTTAATCCGTAGCCCCTGTTTCGAGTTGCAAATATGAGCAACAGAACCAGTATCAAATACCCATGCGCTACTGCGAGCATTAGTTAAGTACACATCAATAACATGTATATCAAATATACCTTTCACTTTGCCATCCTTCTTATCCGCCAAATACTTGGGGCAGTTCCGCTTCCAGTGACCAGTCCCTTTGCAGTAGAAGCACCCAGTCTCAGGCTTAGGTCCAGACTTGGGCTTCTTCGCTTGAGCAGCAACTTGCTTGTCGTTCTTCTTGAACTTCCCCTTCTTCCCTTTACCCTTTTTCTTGAAACTGGTGGTCTTGTTGACCATCAACACTTGATGCTCCTTCTTGATTTCTACCTCCGCAACCTTTAGCATTGCGAAGAGCTCGGGAATTGTCTTATCCATCCTTTGCATATTATAGTTCATCACGAAGCTTTTGTAGCTTGGTGGCAGTGGTTGAAGAACTCTGTCAATGACACTATCATTAGGAAGATTAACTCCCAGTTGAGTCAAGTGGTTGTGGTACCCAGACATTCTGAGTATATGTTCACTGACAGAACTATTCTCCTCCATCTTGCAGCTATAAAACTTATTGGAGACTTCATATCTCTCAATCCGGGCATTTGCTTGAAATATTAACTTCAACTCCTGGAACATCTCATATGCTCCATGACGTTCAAAACGACGTTGAAGTCCCGGTTCTAAGCCGTAAAGCATGGCACACTGAACTATCGAGTTGTCATCAACACGCGACTTTCAGGCATTCACAATGTCTGCAGTTGCCGGCGCGGGTGGTACACCTAGCGGTGCTTCCAGGATGTAAGTCTTCTGTGCAGCAATGAGGATAATCCTCAAGTTACGGACCCAGTCCGTGTAGTTGTTACCATCAGCTTTCAACTTAGCTTTCTCTAGGAACGCATTAAAATTCAAAGGAACAGTAGCACGGGCCATTGATCTACAACAACATAGACATGCAAAATACTATCAGGTACTAAGTTCATGATAAATTAAAGTTCAATTAATCATATTACTTAAGAACTCCCACTTAGATAGACATCCCTCTAATCATCTAAGTGATCACGTGATCCAAATCAACTAAACCATGTCCGATCATCACGTGAGATGGAGTAGTTTTCAATGGTGAACATCACTATGTTGATCATATCTACTATATGATTCACGCTCGACCTTTCGGTCTCAGTGTTTCGAGGCCATATCTGCATATACTAGGCTCGTCAAGTTTAACCCGAGTATTCTGCGTGTGCAAAACTGGCTTGCACCCGTTGTATGTGAATGTAGAGCTTATCACACCCGATCATCACGTGGTGTCTCGGCACGATGAACTTTCGCAACGGTGCATACTCAGGGAGAACACTTGTACCCTGAAATTTAGTGAGAGATCATCTTATAATGCTACCGTCAAACTAAGCAAAAATAAGATGCATAAAGGATAAACATCACATGCAATCAATATAAGTGATATGATATGGCCATCATCATCTTGTGCCTTTGATCTCCATCTCCAAAGCACCATCATGATCACCATCGTCACCGGCGCGACACCTTGATCTCCATCGTAGCATCGTTGTCGTCTCGCCAACTATTGCTTCTACGACTATCGCTACCGCTTAGTGATAAAGTAAAGCAATTACATGGCGATTGCATTTCATACAATAAAGCGACAACCATATGGCTCCTGCCAGTTGCCAATAACTCTGTTACAAAACATGATCATCTCATACAATAAAATTTAGCATCATATCTTCACCATATCACATCACAGCATACCCTACAAAAACAAGTTAGACGTCCTCTACTTGTTGTTGCAAATTTTACATGACTGCTACGGGCTGAGCAAGAACCGTTCTTACCTATGCATCAAAACCACAATGATTTTTCGACAAGTGTGCTGTTTTAACATTCAAAAAGGACCAGGCGTAGTCACATTCGATTCAACTAAAGTTGGAGAAACTGACACCCGCCAGCCACCTGTGTGCAAAGCACGTCGGTAGAACCAGTCTCGCGTAAGTGTATGCATTATGTCGGTCCGGGCCGGTTCATCCAACAATACCATCGAAACAAAGTATGACATGTTGGTAAGTAGTATGACTATTATCGCTCACAACTCTTTGTGTTCTACTCGTGCATATAACATCTACGCATAGACCTGGCTCGGATGCCACTGTTGGAGAACGCAGTAATTTCAAAAAAAATCCTACGCACACGCAAGATCTATCTAGGTGATGCATAGCAACGAGAGGGGAGAGTGTTGTCCATGTACCCTCGTAGACCGAAAGCGGAAGCGTTATGACAACGCGGTTGATGTAGTCGTACATCTTCACGATCCGACTGATCCTAGCACCGAAGGTACGGCACCTCCGCGATCTGCAAACGTTCAGCTCGGTGACGTCCCACGAACTCTAGATCCAGCTGAGGTCGAGGGAGAGTTTCGTCAGTACGACGGCGTGGTGACGGTGATGATGAAGTTACCGGTGCAGGGCTTCGCCTAAGCACTGCAACAATATGACCGAGGTGGAAATCTGTGGAGGGGGGCACCACACACGGCTAAGACAAACGTCAACTTGTGTGTTCTAGGGTGCCCCCCTACCCCCGTATATAAAGGAGCAAGGGGGAGGCCGGCCGGCCCTGTAGGCGCGCCAAGGAGAGGAGGAATCCTCCTCCTAGTAGGAGTAGGATTACTCCTTTCCTAGACCTACTAGGAGGGGGAAGGAAGGAGAGGGGGAGGGAGAGGGAAAGAGGGTCCGCGCCCCCTTCCCCTAGTCCAAATCGGACTCCCTTGGGGTGGGCGCCACCTACTGGTTGTTGCCATCTCTCTCCCCTAAATCCCACTAAGGGCCCAATAACTTCCCGGGGGGGGGGGGGGGGGGGGGGGGTTCCGGTAACACTCCGGCACTCCGGTTTTATCCGAAACCTCCCGGAACACTTCCGGTGTCCGAATATAGTCGTCCAATATATCAATCTTCATGTCTCGACCATTTCGAGACTCCTCGTCATGTCCGTGATCACTTCCGGGACTCCGAACTACCTTCTGTACATCAAAACACATAAAATCATAATACCGATCATCATTGAACGTTAAGCGTGCGAACCCTACGGGTTCGAGAACTTTGTAGACATGACCGAGACTCATTTCCGGTCAATAACCAATAGCGGAACCTGGATGCTCATATTGGTTCCTACATATTCTACGAAGATCTTTATCGGTCAAACCGCATAACAACATACGTTGTTCCCTTTGTCATCGGTATGTTACTTGCCCGAGATTCGATCGTCGGTATCTCAATACCTAGTTCAATCTCGTTACCGGCAAGTCTCTTTACTCGTTCCGTAATGCATCATCCCGCAACTAACTCATCAGTCATATTGCTTGCAAGGCTTATAGTGATGTACATTACCGAGAGGGCCCAGAGATACCTCTCCGACAATCGGAGTGACAAATCCTAATCTCGATCTATGCCAACTCAACAAGCACTATCGGAGACACCTGTAGAGCATCATTATAATCACCCAGTTATGTTGTGACGTTTGATAGCACACTAAGTGTTCCTCCGGTATTCGGGAGTTGCATAATCTCATAGTTATAGGAACATGTATAAGTCATGAAGAAAGCAATAGCAACAAACTAAACGATCATCGTGCTAAGCTAACGGATGGGTCAAGTCAATCACATCATTCTCTAATGATGTGATCCCGTTAATCAAATGACAACTCATGTCTATGGCTAGGAAATTTAACCATCTTTGATTCAACGATCTAGTCAAGTAGAGGCATACTAGTGACACTCTGTTTGTTTATGTATTCACACATGTACTAAATTTCCGGTTAATACAATTCTAGCATGAATAATAAACATTTATCATGATATAAGGAAATATGTAAATAAAAACTTTATTATTGCCTCTAGGGCATATTTACTTCAAGCTTATGCCTCCCCATCATATAAAATTGCAATAATGACTACCTATCTTGTTAACAATTTCCTAGGATAATTCCCCACACCAATCCATCATTATTCTACACTCGCTATTTATAATATATAGTAATATATTCTAACTTTATGCTAACAACACCTATTTTTATATTTTAGTTCTCCGTTATCATGCAAAGCTTTCCTCTTCATACCCACAACGTAGTTTTATTTCTCATTTCTAGATGGAAGCAAATGTTCAGTGTACGTAGAGTTGTATCAGTGGCAGATAGGACTTGAGAGAGTATTGATCTTACCTTTAGCTCCTTGTGGGTTCGACACTCCATACTTATAACTTCCACCTTTGGAAATTACTACGATGATTCCTTGCACTTGGGGATTATCATTGCACCACCTGCCAAGTCTCAAAAATTGATGGTTGATGCCATTAAGACTGGTGCTGCTCCTTCCAAGCCCTAGACAAAACCTCCACCTGCTGCACCCAAGACTTAAGCTCCAAAGAGATCCACAAGAAATATCCCAGCTGGAGAGAAGACAAGGCCCCGGTGCGATATATCCAAGAGGATGATGAGCCACTAGTGCTCAGAAAACTGAAGCCAAAGATTCCAGACCACAATGATGATCATCCAGTGGCTGAGAAGATGAAGTTGAGGAAAGATCATGGACTGAGATTATGGAGAAAGCCAGATCCATATGCCACAAGGAGGAGGACTGATGTTGACTACCGTTTTCACACCAGAGAACAGCAGGACTTCTATGAGACTGTGTTGCTGGACAAGAAGCCCATTGTGTGTGACATGAAGTGGGTTGATTGGGAATACATTGATGAAATGAGGATTATTTTCCCCATGTTCATGAGAGCTTCAGGCTGAATGAAGTTGATGATTTTGTTGGACAGAAGCTAACTAAATGGAATGATGAGATGATAATGCGGTTTTACTCCACTGCACACTTCTATCCAGATGGGAAGATAGTGTGGATGACTGAGGGCACCAGGTACTAGTCATCAATCTCTGAGTGGGCTAAGCTCATCAATGCTCCAAAGGAAGATGAAGATGATCTTGATGTGTATGGCAAACCCAGGAAGGATCACAACTCCATGGCTCACATGTACAAGACCATTCCCGAGGCTGCATTGGACACTCACAAGTTTGGATCAATCTACTATATGGTTGCTCGACTGACCACCATAAACACCATACTGAGGCATACTTTGTTGCCCAAGTCTGGAGATCGCAGAATGATACGTGGCCATTCCATCAACTTGCTACACATGTTTGATGTTCCCCAAAAATTCAAGGTCATGAGCTTGATAGTTGAGACAGTCAAGAGGATAGCAGCTGACGAGAAGAGGTCATGTGTATATGCTCCACATATTCAGATATTGATCAACTCAAAGGTTGGAACTGGAACATATCTACTTGACAAAGAGCGTCTACCTCTTAGGCCAGATTTTGAGGACAGTTAAGTTGTCATGGATGCTTCACATCCTACTTCAGCTGAGTCCCAGGAGAAGATTGAGAAGGCAAAGGCTGCAAAAGTAGCAAAAGCAGCAAGTGCTCCAGATGCTTCAATTGTGGATCTCAAGAATAAGAAAGATCAGCTCACATACCTGCTAGAAGCAACCCTGAGGATAGAGAAGAGTTCGGCCAACTTGACTAAGAATCAGGAGAGCTTAGAGAGGATTGTGGAAGATAAAATGTACAACCTTGATGTGAAGGTCACAGAGATTCAGACTATAGTTGAGAAGCTGAGAGATGATGCTGAGGAAAATGATGAAAAACTAACTACACATAGATTCCAGACAATGCCAAGGGCACAGAGGTCTTTTGCTGAGCCAGTTGCAGACTTGAGACCTGCTCATTCTGCTCCTGCCACCACAGCCATAGTTGCACCTCAAGTGTCAACTCCTCCAGCTGCACAGACATCAGCTGAAGCATTTGTAGATGGACTCCTCTCAACGCTGTCTATGCACACCGGAGCTACAAGCCAGAAGACCCCTTCAGGAGCTCCCGGAGGTCGTGCCTAGAGTGTCGTATGGCACTATACGTTTTCAAACTTTTTGGTAACTTGTTGCCAAAGGGGGAGAAAGTGTATAGATCATAGGCTTCGAGAGAGAGTGTCTTTTGTTTTTGTTGGTTTCATTTGCCTTGCTACTTGCTACTTTCGTTTGGTTGTTGCTACTTGTGTGTTATGCTCGTGAGATACCTTGTGTGATCATGTGTTTGATCATACTACGCTTAATGTGTGCCTGCATGATTATCTCTATGATTGTATGTGTATGATCAATCACTTTTATCCTTGGTGATGAGTGCATGTTATCTAACTCTTATAATTTTGTGCGCTCCACCAAGATGTATGTGACATGGAAGAGTGACCCATGATCCTAATCTATTGTGCATTTGCATTCAAATGCAAATTCTAAATAATGCACAAATTTAGGGGGAGCTCTTGCTTATCACATACTTCTCAAAGCGATGATGTATTTCATTCATTTTACTATTTTTCAAAGCTTTGATCTATATGTTATCATCAATTACCAAAAAGGGGGAGATTGAAAGTGCAACTAATCCCCGGGTGGTTTTGGTAATTCATAACAACATATAGCTCATTGAACTAATATCCATTCAAGTCTAGTATTTCAGAAAGTTCCATGAATGACATGGCATGGACTAGAGATGTGGACCCCTCAAAATGCTAAGGACACATATTGGCAAAAGCCCAAGACTCTTCATTTCTATTTTAGTGATCCAAGATCACATTGAGTCCATAGGAAAGCCAGTACTATTAAAAGGGGATGAGTTGTTGCTTAATGCCTTGCTTGCTCAAATGCTAAGTGATATTGCTCCAAATACCTCAACCACTTTCTCATTCAAATATGTCAAAACCCTAAACTCCAACTCGGCCCAACCGATTCTTTTTATCCGGCGCCACCGAGTCCATATGACATAGCCACAGCCAGAAACCCTAACAGTTCGGTCACACCGATACGGATCTTGGTCTCACTGAGATGGCCTTGCCAACGCTCTGTAACTTGTTGCATTCATTTCGGTCTCACCGAGTTATGCAATCGGTCTCACGGAGTTGGCTTGTCATTCTCTCTGTTGCCTTATTGCTTCACTTCGGTCTCACCGAGTTGATGCAATCGGTGCCACCGAGTTGATGTTTGCCCTAAGCCCTAGCACATCGGTCCCATCAAGTTGTTCCAATCGGTCCCACCGAGATTCCTAACGTTCACATTTTGAACTAAATCGGTCTCACCGAGTTCATCTATTCGGTTTGACCGAGTTGGGTCAAATGTGTGTAACGGTTGGATTTTGTGTGGAGGCTATATATACCCCTCCACCCCCTTCTCCATATGTGAGAGAGCCATCAGAACATGCCTACACTTCCAACATACATTTTTTGAGAGAAACCCACCTACTCATGTGTTGAGATCAAGATATACTAATCCTACCACAAGAATCTTGATTTGTAGCCTTCCCCAAGTTGCTTTCCACTCAAATCATGTTTTCACCATATCCAAATCTGTGAGAGAGAGTTGAGTGTTGGGGAGACTATCATTTGAAGCACAAGAGCGAGGAGTTCATCATCAACACAACATCTATTACCTTTTGGAGAGTGGTGACTCCTAGATTGGCTAGGTGTCTCTTGGGAGCCTCCGTTAAGGTTGTGGAGTTGAACCAAGAAGTTTGTAAGGGCAAGGAGATCGCCTATTTCGTGAAGATCTACCCGAGTGAGGCAAGTATTTCATGGGCGATGGCCATGGTGGGATAGACGAGGTTGCTTCTTTGTGGACCCTTCATGGGTGGAGCCCTTCATGGACTCGTGCAACCGTTACCCTTCATGGGTTGAAGTCTCCATCAACGTGGACGTACGATAGCACCACCTATCGGAACCACGCCAAAAATATATGTGTCATCATTGCATTTGCACTCTCTAAACCCTTCCCTTTACCTTCATATGCAATGTCTTACTTTCCGCTGCTACACTCTTAGAATTGCATGTGTAGGTTGATTGCTTGACTTGTGCTAGTTGCTAAAATATGCCCACAACTAAAATTGGGAAAATGTAAGGTTTTATTTGGTCAAGTACTCTAATCACCTCCCCTCTAGACCTACTTTTGATCATATAAAGGTTCTTGATGACAAGTAGAGTACTTAAAGCACTTGACATCTTCTTGTACTTGTCTCTCCACTTTTGTGGCTTGATGTACCAACTCAAGAAAATTATTGTATTGTTGAAAATCCTCAATCCGCTTGATTAGATGGTTGAGTCTATTGAGGAAACGAGCCATGGTTTTTTCATCCGACTCCTTCACATTGGCTCAGATCATTGCAATTTCAATCTCCTTGTAGTATTCCTCCATGGACTTGGTGCCTTGCTTAAGAACTTGTAGCTTCTTGAAGAGATCTTAAGTGGTGGGTAGGCACAAATATTGCTCTCATGACTCATTTCATGACATCCCAAGTGGTGATGGGAGGTTTTCCTTGCTCTTGTCGATGTTCAAGTGCTTGTTCCCACCATATGAGAGTGTATTAATCAAACTCAAGGAATCCATCACCATTTTCTTTGCCTCATCAAAGTTATGGAAGCGGAAGATCTTGTCCACCTTGAGAGACCAAGAGAGATATTATTTGGGGTTGGTGCCGCCGAAGAATTTAGCATGGTGAACTTGTCGAAACGCTCTTTTTTCGTCTTGATTGTATTGAGGTTGACGTTGCACTTGGAGTTGACAACATGGGTTGTCGTCGCGCTCTTCATTATGTGATTGGCACGAAATGCGAGGTGCATTAGCCATGCGTCGCATCTCATGACATTTCTTGATGCAAGCTTCTTCGCCTTGGCGCTCTACTCTTGCCCTTAGGTTTCACTCTTGAAGGTTGTAAGTGACGTCGCAAAGAGCTCAGTGTGCTTGATCTTCTTGGTCCACCCCGCGGGCTTCTTCTTGCTAGTGTGCCTCATGTTCTTCATCTTGGCGTCGACACTCTTCTTGTTGATGACACCGTTCTTCCAGTTGGTGCACTTGGTGGTCGAAAGCATCTTGTTACTGTTGAGCTTCACGTTTTCTCCATTTTGGTTTGGAGCTTGATCGGCCTATGGTGTTCATGGTGATGATGTCGAGACCGGTGTGTACTTGCGTAGGATGGTAGATCGGGGGAATGTCCACTTGAGAACCATCTTGAGGACGATGAAGATGACGAAGACTTGCGCTTGTCGAACTGGTCTTTAATGCGATACATTTGTGCATCCCACGCTTTGGATAACGGCGAATATTTCACTTTCTTCTTAGGTGATAGTGGCAATCCGCGCTTTGGCGGGCATCGACAGAAAGGCGAAGATAGACCTTGCCAAGACAGGTTTCCGAGGTTCCGGGTTCCTATCCTATTGATAATTTCAGCCCATAAGTTTTGCATGGAGAGGGGATGGTGAGTCTCTAGGAGGATTGAATCTTTTTGAGGTCGGTGGTCATTATGGTTGCACAGGACCCATGTTTGGCGGTTCTGGGCCTCGGCACTCTTGTGTCTGGCTCAGACGATATTCCTTGATGTTACCGTGTCTGTGTCATCTAAACCCTACCCTAAAACTTTAGTTTTTCTTTTGTGTCTTTTGCGTTATAATTCGGTTTTTCATTTGGTTTTCGTCAATGAACTGGGCAAATATTTTCTTCTTATATGAAATGGCTTGCTTAAAAAAAGTACCCGGAGGGTGATGGTGTTGTTGGAAATCATTCGACATGAGCGGTTAACTATCTTAAACAAACAATCAACAAAAAAATTCACACGCATGAGCATAGATGCACAATCCAATAGGGATTTTAAAGAAAGGTCATACACATCCTATTGAGGATTGAGGAATGGAGTATGTCGAAATGATGCTTTTTACCTCTTTGGGGTGACATATCATTTATAATAGTAGTTGCTGAAGCGGCTTGATTCAGATTCCGTCGTAAGTGCAGATTCTGGAGTAAAGAAATATGAGTTTACATCATGAATGAGTTATAGAAATCAGGACGGCTTTCCACTGCACTCCATTTCGTATTACAGTGGATCATGAGGCGCTAACATGATTATACATTGCTTCGGCTACTTGCTCTTTTTTTCTATAGCAAGCTGCAAAATGTTACAAGTTTTGCGCGGCAGGGCCAATGAGGACGAAGTTGACAAAATAACTGGGAAAACGTAAGTGTATTTTTTAAGTTTTTCTGTAAGACGGAAAATTATCTCTCTATATTTATTTGATTCAACTGGCATGAATATACACCAGTGGGCTCTTATAAATGTTTTCATATTGGCTCGAAATAGCCCAAGTCAAAGATTCCCTCGACCACACAACAAAACACGGAAGCAATCTGAATCCATTGGTTAATTTTCCAAACAAAGAACCAGTTGGTTAATTCTTTCTCCTCAACGACTTGTATATATACGGTGGCGCGCAGTGTGATTGATGCATCCATCCACATCCAACAGCCAGCAGCCAGTGGCTTCCTTGATTGGAGGAGTGTGAATCTCTCCACCCCCTCCCAATTCCCCATCCATCAGTTGGATTGATAGAGTGAGCCGTTGACCGCAACGCGCGAGTCTTGGATTCCTGATTCGAGTTCGCCGTGGTGGAAGAGAGTTGATCCGATATGTCGGGCGGTGGCGGCGTGGTGTGTCCGCCGCCGGAGCTGAGTTTCGGCGGGCAGTACTACTCGGTGGTGGACGGGGTCTGCAGCCGCGACGAGAGCTTCTTCGGCGGGAAGCCGGTGCTGACGCAGGCCGTCGGGTACGCCGTCGTCCTCGGCTTCGGCGCTTTCTTCGCGCTCTTCACTTCCTTCCTGGTACAGTATTCTTTTATCAGTTGTCATCATCAGGTAGAGAAATTAATTAGCGGATCGGAATTGACTGACGAAAACGAGAAAATGATGTTAGGTGTGGTTGGAGAAACGTTACGTGGGCGGGTCGCAGCTGCAGACGTCGGAGTGGTTCAACACCGCCGGCCGGAGCGTGAAGACGGGGCTGATCGCCAGCGTGATCGTGTCGCAGTGGACATGGGCGGCGACCATCCTGCAGAGCTCCAACGTGGCGTGGCAGTACGGCGTGAGCGGGCCCTTCTGGTACGCCAGCGGCGCCACCGTGCAGGTGCTCCTCTTCGGGGTCATGGCCATCGAGATCAAGCGGAAGGCGCCCAACGCGCACACCGTCTGCGAGATCGTCAGGGCCAGGTGGGGCGCCCGCGCGCACCTCGTCTTCCTCGCCTTCTGCCTCGCCACCAACGTCATCGTCACCGCCATGCTGCTGCTCGGCGGCTCCGCCGTCGTGCACGCGCTCACGGGAGTCAACGTCTACGCCGCCAGCTTCCTCATCCCGCTCGGCGTCATCGTGTACACGCTCGCCGGCGGGCTCAAGGCCACTTTCCTCGCCAGCTACATCCACTCCGTCGTCGTGCACGCCGTGCTCCTCGTCTTCGTCTTCCTCGTCTACACCTCCAGCAGCAGCCTCGGCAGCCCCAAGGTGGTGTACGAGCGCCTCCTGGTCGTCGCCAGCGCCGCCAGGGACTGCTCCGGCGACCTCTCGCGCTCTGGTCAGTCTTGCGGCCCCGTCCACGGCAACCTCAAGGGTTCCTACCTCACCATGCTCAGCTCCGGCGGCCTCGTCTTCGGCATCATCAACATCGTCGGCAATTTCGGCACCGTCTTCGTCGACAACGTAAGTGCTGTCTTCCTTAATTGTCCCTCCCGCGCTCTGGTCAGGCGGTGTGCTGGTTTGCTTGATCGATCGCGCATTGGAATTGGATCAATTGCAGGGGTACTGGATGAGCGCGATCGCTGCTAGGCCGTCGTCGACGCACAAGGGGTACCTGCTGGGTGGCCTGGTGTGGTTCGCAGTGCCATTCTCGCTGGCAACATCGCTCGGCCTCGGCGCGCTCGCCCTCGACCTCCCTATCACCGCGGCGGAGGCGGCAAAGGGCCTCGTCCCGCCGGCCACCGCGACCGCGCTCATGGGCAAGCCTGGCTCCGTCCTCCTGCTCACGATGCTCTTCATGGCCGTCACCTCCGCTGGCTCCGCAGAGCTCGTCGCCGTCTCCTCCCTCTTCACCTACGACATCTACCGCACCTACGTCAACCCGGGCGCTTCCGGTAAGCAGATCCTCCTCGTGTCCAGGGCCGTCATCCTCGCCTTCGGATGCTGCATGGGCGTCCTGGCCGTCGTCCTCAACCTCGTGGGCGTGTCCCTCGGGTGGATGTACCTGGCCATGGGCGTCGTCGTGGGCTCCGCCGTCATCCCCATCGCTCTGCTGCTGCTCTGGAGCAAGGCCAACGCCTTCGGCGCCATGCTCGGCACCATCAGCGGCTGCGTCCTCGGCGTGATCGTCTGGCTCACGGTGGCCAAGGTGCAGTACGGCCGCGTCAACCTGGACACCACCGGCCGGAACGCGCCCATGCTGGCGGGCAACCTGGTGTCCATACTGGTGGGCGGGGCCGTGCACTGCGTGTGCAGCCTGGTGTCGCCGCAGAACTACGACTGGGAGAGCTGCAGGCGGATCACCACGGTGGAGAGCGTGACCGCCGAAGACGACGACGAGCTCCAGGAGGCGAAGCTGGTGCACGCCAAGCGGTGGATCGTCAAGTGGGGCCTGGTGTTCACTGTCGTGATCGTGGTGCTGTGGCCGGCGCTGTCGGTGCCGGCGGGGAGGTTCAGCCTGGGGTACTTCACGCTGTGGGCGGCGATCGCGATCGCGTGGGGGACGGTGGGCTCGGCGGTGATCATCCTGATGCCGTTGGTGGAGAGCTGGGACACCATCAGCATGGTGTGCGCGGGGATGTTAACCAACGACATCGTGTACCAGCGCCTCGACGACGTGAACCTGCGGCTGAGGGCCATCATGGGGGCCATGCCCGAGGCCGAAAAGCGATACCAGCAGCTGCAGCGGAAGGATGAGGTGGAGATGCACCCCGCCGGCACCCACCCGGCAGATGACAGCGACCATCTTTTGGAGAACTAAAATGGTCGATGTATGTAGTATCATTATGTACAGGGGCACGTTCATTTCCGCTCACAAAAGGTGTAACCATTGTCACGGGACAATGCGCACCCGTATCACGTCGGGTCACTGGAGTTTCTAATGTTTTTCTTCGCGTGTGTAAAGATATGCGTGCTTGGGTATATAAATGCGTGTGTCTCGTGTGTCTATGGCCGTGTCCTAAAAAAAAGCAATTCTTCCATGCCCGAAAGGTGCATGCATCAGCCGTCCACTCAGCTAGGACCTTGCAGACCAGCTAATGTATTCATATGTATGTATATTTTTATATGTATATTTTATTAAAAAAAGGTTTCGTCCTAAGCAACGATCAACAATAACTTGATACAAACACACGACACCACAACACACGCAAACACCCAAGGCAAGATACATAGGCGCCGATAGCAGCAACACTACTCGTCTACCCCTAGCACTACAAGAGCAACCGAGAACACGCCACCGCGAAGAAATGAAGCCGCATACGACGAACCGTGGCCTCCAAGGCGGCACCTTCAAGAAGGATACAACACCGGAGCACACACAACCCGATCCAAGGATCAGAGTTTCCCCTGGAGCCGCACGACGGGCAGTGAGAGCCGCGACGACGCCTTCAAGAAGGGAACAAGCTTCGCCGCCGCTGGTCTCTCTGAAGATAGAACAGGTTTTCACCCCTGTCAACACTCGACGCCACCGAACGCTACACCCCCACTAGCACGCCTCCCACATGGCCATGGCCACTGGGCATCACCAACCACAGGCTCAGCCCATGGGCACCACGCTAACACCACCAGGGCCGTTGTCCCGAGATCTGCTGCTACCCCCACCAAAGAGATGAGTGGAAAGGTCCTGCCTTTCACCCCCCCTAGGCAGCCCCCCAGCGCCGAGACCTAATAGACCTGCCAAAACTGGCCTCCATTGACCATCCTGCAACACCGGGCGCGAGACGAGCTCGGCCCTATGGCACCGTATGCTAGATGAGGTTGGTCCTGCCACACCGTGCACGAGATGAGCTCGGTCCTGCTTACACCGTGCACGAGACGATGTCGGCTCTACCGCACTGACCGCGAGACGAGCGATGGACCGCAGCTGGGAGAAGGACAGCCCTACGACGGAAGTAACGCCCGGACGACGAGGAGAGGAGTCGAAGGCCGACACAAGTCTACTAGGGATGAGCCAACGCCGGAACATGCCCGCAGTTGACCTGCCAAGCTGCCATGGAGCCTCCCACGACCGGGGGCAGCAGCCACACTGGGCCACTGCCCAACCCACGCCGCCCGGCCAGCTCGAAGCGCTGGAGTCGTCGGGCACGCACAACCACTAGCATAGTCGGTCGCCACAAACACCAGATGACCTCCACCAGGAGGCCAGGACCAGGCCGCCGGTGACCAGCCTCCACCAGGTGCTCAGACGAGCACCGACCACCACCTCGCGCCGCCAGCCGTCCCCGTGGCACCAGATCCGGGCGGATCTGGCCGGACGCCCACCCATGCGCCTCCACCTGTGCCGAAATCAAGGGCAGCCACCCCACCCGGCACGGGGCCATGACCGCCATCGCGCCGCCGCCAACCAGCCGCGCCGCTGCCCTGCGCCGCCGTCGTCGTGCCGTTGGGCCCTGTCATAGCCCAGCGCCGCCACCCGAGTGCGTCGTCCCGCGCCGAAGCCCCACGAGCAGAGGAGAAGAAGAAGCCCCGCCGCCGCCGTGCCGACTGGGCTCTTCCCATCAGCGCCTGCCTGCGGCGGTGGGGGAGGGGGTGGGGGAGGGAGGTGGGGCGGCTAGGGTTCCCTCCCGTCGCTCACGGGAGCGAGCCGGGAGGGTCGAGGAGGGTCGGGGGAGTTGAGCTGCTGCTACTCTCTATTATATTTTCCTGCTGCGTATTTGCCAAATAGTGTCTTTTTCATCTCACACTTTTCCCCATCATGCATGGTAACTTTTCTTAGATTCCTGCTAACTTTGGCGCATAATCTTTGGTGTGGTAGTGAGCCATTTGATGATGGTGTGCTTCATGTGTTTGTATCCATTTGATGTTTCATTTTGAGTTAATAAAATTCATATTTTACCGAAAAGAATCCATGGAATGCCATGTAAATGAGACAAATCAATAGATGGTCAGTCCCAACTATTCATGGAGATTGTCTGTTACTTTGTATTAGTCTCTTCAGAGCTGATACTCATAGAACGGCCGCCCATTGTTGCCTCTCTAATCAACCTAGCTATCCACAACTTGCAGGGCATCACCTTCTAGGCGAGAGTTCCCACTATAGCAACCATTCTATCACCACATCTTCATTGCATGGTCGACACACACCTCTTGTAATTTGAGACTAGGATTAATGATGAATTATAGGTGTGAGAAAATATTAAACACATTAGCTACCCTTATTATAATTTTACCCTCAAGATTAGGGTACTCCCTTTGTAATAGTGGTGCTCTGTGACAGTCTTGTTTGAGTATAAACTGAAACTAGATGTTATACCCCAAATGTAAAGACGGTCCACGTTATTTTAGGATTCCATCAACTTAATTCTAAGAGACACATCCCTTATAAGCCCTCCTCCCATATGGGCATGTACTCCCTCCATGTTGCGAAACGCAGTATTTCAAAAAAAATACCTACGATCACGCAAGATCTATCTAGGAGATGCATAGCAATGAGACGGGAGAGTGTGTCCACGTACCCTCGTAGACCGAAAGCGGAAGCGTTTAGTAACGCGGTTGATGTAGTCGAATGTCTTCACGATCCAACCGATCTAAGTACCGAACGTACGGCACCTCCATGTTCAGCACATGTTCAGCACGATGACGTCCCACGAGCTCTTGATCCAGCAGATGCTCGAGGGAGAGTTCCGCCAGCACGACGGCGTGGTGACGGTGTTGTTTATGTGATCCACACAGGGCTTCCCCTAAGCACCACGACTATATAATCTGAGGTGTAATCTGTGGAGGGGGATGATGTCTACTACACAACCTTCTTCTTGTAGACGTTGTTGGGCCTGCAAGTGCAGAGGTTTGTAGGACAGAAGCAAATTTCCCTCAAGTGGATGACCTAAGGTTTATCAATCCGTGGGAGGCGTAGGATGAAGATGGTCTCTCTGAAACAACCCTGCAACCAAATAACAAAGAGTTTCTTGTGTCCCCAACACACCCAATACAATGGTAAATTGTATAGGCGCACTAGTTCGGCGAAGAGATGGTGATACAAGTGCAATATGGATAATAGATATGAGTATTTGCAATCTGAAAATATAAAAACAGCAAGGTAGCAAGTGGTAAAAGTGAGCGTAAACGGTATTGCAATGCTAGGAAACAAGGCCTAGGGTTCATACTTTCACTAGTGCAAGTTCTCTCAACAATAATAACATAATTGGATCATATAACTATCCCTCAACATGCAACAAAGAGTCACTCCAAAGTCACTAATAGCGGAGAACAAACGAAGAGATTATTGTAGGGTACGAAACCACCTCAAAGTTATCCTTTCTGATCAATCTATTCAAGAGTCCGTAGTAAAATAACACGAAGCTATTCTTTCCGTTCGATCTATCATAGAGTTCGTACTAGAATAACACCTTAAGATACAAATCAACCAAAACCCTAATGTCACCTAGATACTCCAATGTCACCTCAAGTATCCGCATGTTTGATTATATGATATGCATCACACAATCTCAGATTTATCTATTCAACCAACACAAAAAACTTCAAAGAGTGACCCAAAGTTTCTACTAGAGAGTCAAGACGAAAATGTGTGCCAACCCCTATGCATAAGTTCACAAGGTCACTGAACCCGCAAGTTGATCACCAAAACATACATCAAGTGTTCTCAAATCCTTAAAGACTCAATCCGATAAGATAACTTCAAAGGGAAAACTCAATCCATTACAAGAGACTAGAGGGGAGAAACATCATAAGATTCAACTATAATAGCAAAGCTCGCGATACATCAAGATCGTGCCATATCAAGAACATGAGAGAGAGAGATCAAACACATAGCTACTGGTACATACCCTCAGCCCCGAGGGTGAACTACTCCCTCCTTGTCATGGAGAGTGCTGGGATGATGAAGATGGCCATCGGTGAGGGATCCCCCCTCCGGCAGGGTGCCGGAACAGGGTCCCGATTGGTTTTTGGTGACTACAGAGGCTTGCGGTGGCGGAACTCCCGATCTAGGTTATGTTCTGGGGGTTTCTGTATATATAAGAGGTTTTGGCGTCGGGAATAAGTCAGGGGGGTCTCTGAGGCGGCCACGAGCCCCACCCTCGTGGGTTCCTGATACGTCTCCAACGTATCTACAATTTTTGATTGTTCCATGCTATATTATATTCTGTTTTGGACATTAATGGGCTTTATTATACACTTTTATATTATTTTTGGGACTAACCTATTAACCGGAGGCCCAGCCCAGAATTGTTGTTTTTTGCCTATTTCAGAGTTTCGCAGAAAAAGAATATCAAACGGAGTCCAAACGGAATGAAACCTTTGGGAACGTGATTTCGGAACGAACGTGATCCAGAGGACTTGGACCCTACGTCAAGACATCAACCAGGAGGGCACGAGGTAGGGGGGCGCGCCTACCCCCCTGGGCACGCCCTCCACCCTCGTGGGCCCCACGTTGCTCCACCGATGTACTTCTTCCTCCTATATATACCTACGTACCACCAAACTACCAGATACGGAGCCAAAAACCTAATTCCACCGCCGCAACCTTCTGTACCCGTGAGATGCCATCTTGGGGCCTTTTCCGGAGCTCCACCGGAGGGGGCCTCGATCACGGAGGGCTTCTACATCAACACCATAGCCTCTCCGATGATGTGTGAGTAGTTTACCTCAGACCTTCGGGTCCATAGTTATTAGCTAGATGGCTTCTTCTCCCTTTTTGGATCTCAATACAATGTTCTCCCCCTCTCTTGTGGAGATCTATTCGATGTAATCTTCTTTTGCGGTGTGTTTGTTGAGACCAATGAATTTTGGGTTTATGATCAAGTTTATCTATGAACAATATTTGAATCTTCTCTAAATTCTTTTATGTATGATTGGTTATCTTTGCAAGTCTCTTCGAATTATCAGTTTGGTTTGGCCTACTAGATTGATCATTCTTGCAATGGGAGAAGTGCTTAGCTTTGGGTTCAATCTTGTGGTGTCCTTTCTGTCGGATGTGGGGTTCCGGCAAACCCTTAAGGTTCGAACACTGGGGTGCGCGCGAAGTCTCTCCCTCCTACCGATCTACGCTCTAGCTCGCTAAGATCTTGCGGACGAACTCGACGAACTCGCAACATAGAAAGACACGAGGTTTATACTGGTTCGGGCCACCGTTGTGGTGTAATACCCTACTCCAGTGTGGTGGTGGTGGATTGTCTCTTGGGCTGATGATGAACAGTACAAGGGAAGAACAGCCTCCTGAGGCTGAGGTGTTCTTGTGCTTGTGTAGTTGAGGATGATCTGAACTAGTTCGGGATCAGTTGCCTCCTACTGTGGTGGCTAGTCCTAGTTATAGAGGCCCTGGTCCTCTTCCCAAATATCGAGCGGGAAGGGAGCCAACAACGGCGGGCAAATTTGAAGGGGGACAGCAAGTACAAGCTATCTTGACAAAAGCGATCTTCGCCTGCGAAAAGCTCTGGGGTGACGCCGTCTTGGGCTCCACGATGACCTCCACCTTGCCGTCCACCTGGTCTTGGTCTCATTGCATCAGTATGGCAACCTTTGCGTGATGCCTCGGTACTCTTCGCCTGCGCTGGCCTCCTTAGCACCAAAGAGGAAATAGGGACGCTGCGCGCACTCGCGCCCGCCTGGCACCCGCCTGGCACCGTTCGTCATGGCTCACGTCACGAGAGCCTCGTGAGGTTTGCCTCGCCTTGATATCTCCGCTCCTCGTGAGCCTGCCTGGCTAGGCCACTCCAGAGGAGGTCTTGCGTCGTTCGCCTCGCGAGGCTTGGACCCTCGCGTGGGTCTTGGGTGTCTTGTTGACGAAGATGGGCCGTACGGCCTGCTGCTTAGCCACGCCGTGGGCCGCAGGCAGGCAAATCTGGGGACCCCTGTTCCCAGAACACCAACAGTAGCCCCCGGGCCCAAGGTGCGCTCGGGCTTGGCTTCGCGGCGAAGCCAAGGGTCAAGTTCGGAGCACCGCGGGCCCCAAAAGCCTGCGGTCTCGGTCGACGCGTGGCGGTTGATTGGACGTGGGCGTCTCCGCTTCCCCACGCTGCCTTTGAATCCGCCTGGCTATGGGGCCCCCGCGGCCTACACAGTTATTCCTCCACCTCCTACGCCTTGCTTCCCCAATTCCCCTGCTTCCTTGTGGCTCTGCTTCTCTTTTCCAATCTGACTTGCGCTCCGCATGCTCCATCGCCATGGCGCCGAAACAAGCTGAGAAGGGGAAGAGTCCTCTGTCTCTTCCAGCTGCGCCTCCGTCCTTTGCGCCGGTGCTCGGCCGGTCTCGGGTGCTCAACAACGAGGCCATGGACAAGGTGCGCCCGATGCTTGCTTCCAGCTTCAATGAGTGGGGGGAGACGGTGGCTTGGCCCGCGTCTCGCACTCGCACGGCTCAGACGGCCACCGAGGTCCCAATCTTCATAGATGCCCTCTGGGCTGGCCTGATTCCTCCCTTCTCCGCCTTCTTCAGTGATGTGCTTGAGCATTATCAGATCCACATGCTACATCTCGACCCTCAGTCTATGACTCTTCTTGCTGTCTTCGCCTTCGTGTGCGAAGCCATGGTGGGCATCGCTCCTTCGGTGGCTCTTCTCCATCACTTCTTCTCATTGCATCTGGCCGACCCTCAGCAATGCTCGGGGTGCGTGAGCTTCAAGGCCGTGGCTGCGACGGCGGGCGAGGGGATTGATTTCGAGCTTCCTCCATCCACGAGCGAATTCTGGACACGATGGGTGTTCGTCGATGCTGGTGTGCTTAGTCCTCTGCTTTAGGCTCCGTCGGGGCCCGCCGTTCCTAACTCCGGCTGGAGCCATCAGCGGCTCGCGAGCCCCGGCCTTGCCCGCGTCTGGCTCAGGTTGAGGTTGCTGAAGGATCGAGGCGTAACTGCACCGATGGTGGTGAAGGAATTCGTCCAACGCCGGGTCGCTCCGCTTAAGCGCCATTCTCGCCCAATGTGGACCTTGCTCAGCAGCCAGGACCACATGAGGTTTCAGGAGTCCGGGCTCGTCCTCAGGACGCGGCGAACATTGCTCAAGGTCCTGACGGGTGTCTTTCTACCGACCGAACTGCTTGGGAAGAACTGTTTGTTGTACCGCTGCAAGAATAAGGATGAATTTGTAAAGGACATGCCTCTCTTCGATGAATGGGGGCCGCGACCGATCAGCCTGGAGGGGCCTCGTGAGAACCCCATCGTCGTGGTTCCCTTCCTTGCCCCTGATGCTGAGCTCGCCCCAAGTGACGGTGTAGGTGGGCGAGCTCAGGCGGAGGCCGGCAGCTCGAGTGCTGAGGAGCACGTGCCGGGTGGTGATCCTGGGGAATCGTCCTCAGGAGCCTGCCACTCCCCTCCTGAGGTGTCGGTTGCTGAGGAGACGCTGCATGCGACTCCCGAGGCCAAGGCTCCAGGAGCCTCGGGAGGTCGTGGTGAAACGGTGCCCGGCTGTTCGCCACAACTGGGCACCCCTGAAGATACTCTTCCAAGCTCTTCTTCGGCCCCGCTGTGCACTAGCCGTCACGTCCAGTGTTTCGGTCGTCTTCGTGTGGACTTCGAGGAGCTCCGCAAGAGGAAAGGATCTCCCAGCGGCAGCAACATCTTTGGACCGCTGAAACGGAGGAAGTACATCGCCGTTGACGTGTAAGTATCGTACCACTATGGCTCTCTGTATGCTGCTTTGTTCTTCTGACGCCAGTCTTTCAGGGCTCCTTCCACTGAGGTTGTTGAGTCTCCTGAGAAACGGCCTCCCTCTTCCTTAACTCTTCCGCCGGCCTCGAGCGCTCCGAGTCCGCTGGTTGCCCCTGGAGCAGGGTTGGTTGAAGGGGCACTCCTGCCTTCCTGGCGCGCTGAACGTGCGGCCTCGTCGCTCCTCCCCCTTGGTCTGGCGTGGAGCTTGGCAGGCGTGCCCAAGACTCCTTCGCTGGTCTTTGACGGCAACTTGTTGGCTTCGATCTTCGGCTCCTCTTCGAGTAGCGAGCTCCAGCCGGCTCGGGCTTGTCGCGAGGACGGGATGGTGTCGGGAGTGGCGCCAGCCCCCAGCCCCCTGCCGAGGGGTGGCGCGCCGCTTGGCGCCCCGCCCGCAGCCCCCGAGGTGGAGGACGAAGAAGGCCGGGCGTTCGAGCTTGAGCGCGGGCGGAGCGTGGTTCGCCATGAGCTCTTCCAGGAAGCGATGAACGCGATGAGCCGACTTGGTGAAGAGCTCGCGAGTGTCGATTCACGTCTTGAGGCTGAAGGTCTCCGGCTGGCGGAGGAGCGGCGCAAGCTGAAGGTGGCCATCAACCTCGGCCGCTATCAGCGTGACTTTGAGAAAGCGAAGGCCGAGGCATCTCTCACGGTTTCCCACGAAGCCCACTCACGAGCCTTGGAAGAGGCTCGCGAGGCTGATCGCCGCCGCGAGGCTGCGGAGAAGCGCGCGTGGGAGCTCCAGGCCTGGAGCGCGTCTCTTGAGCAGCAAGTGGAGGCGCGCAGGGCCGCTCTTGCGTCACTGAGGGGGACGCCCACGGAGGAAGAGGAGGTCCGGAAGCGTGAGGAGGCGCTGCCCCCTGAGGCCATGGACCATAGCCGCGAGCTCGAGCAACTGGAGACGAGGGAGCGTCAAGTTGCCCAAGCAGAAGACGCCGTCGGGGCTCGCGAGGCTGGAGTTGAGGAGGAGGTGAACCGCCGGGTGGCCGAGGTTCGCGCGGACCTGGTGGGCAGGTACAACCTGAAGCTGAAGCTCGCGGGCGTGGAGGACGAGGGCAGGGCCGCTGCCCTCAGGCCCAGGTTCGACGAGGCTGAGAGGCGCGCGGAAGCCACGGCCGCCGCCCTGGTCACGGCGCAGGCGGACTTGGCCTCTGCCCGCGTCGAGCTGCGTTCCCTCCGGAGGCGGGTTGATGACACAGAGGCCGTCGCGAGGCAAAACACGGAGGAGGTGCTCCAACGTCGAACGCTGGAGCGCGAGCATGCCCCTATGCTTCAGGATCTTCGGAACAGGGCCAATATCGCCCTGGGCCATATTTGCGACGTGGAGGCGCCGACCCCTCACTCAAATGATTATGCCAGCCACCTGACCTTTTTCACCGAGGTGGTCACGCGCCTAGAGGCTTCATCTCCCAGAGCTCGCCAGCTTGTGGAGGAAAGGGGTCGTGGCCTGCTCGAGCGCAATTTCTCCCGCGTCTTCAGCCACCTCCTGAATGCCGACCCTAACTTTGATTTCGACGCCACCATCGCCCCCGTACCCACGGCCGTCCGGGGTGACCTAGCGCGTTGGGTTGAGGGCCTTCACTTCCGAGGACGACGCGGTGGTGGTCGCCGCAGACGAAGGCGCCATGGTTGACGGCGGCGTCGGGGGCATCGCCGATGGCGGCGACAATGCCGATGAAGACGATGACGACGCGAGTGACGCATCCACGGGTGACGGAGCGAGCGACATTTTTGGCCGATCCCTTGTTCTCCTGTCATTTCACCCTGCGCACAAACTCGGGCGTGGCCCTTGAAAAACTTGTGAGAGCATTTTGAGAGGGGGAGCCCCTCATGTAAGCAAACTGCAGTTTTTACTTTTCCATGCGATGTGAGTTTGTGTCCTCATGAACTTGTGAATCCTGATACGAGTTTTCTGTCTTGGTTTACCTTAGTCAGCGCCAGCTTTGAGCTGGGCTGCGATGTGTCGAGTTCTTGAGAACCTTGCGGAGCTCGTCGCCCCGTTGGAAGGGGCCCACGTGAGGTGAGCACCAGTTGTAGCGTTAGCGCGCGCGTGCTTCACGCAGTCCCGCTCGCGAGGAGCTCGTGGGGGAAAGGCGACGGACATGAGACCCAAACAAAACGAGATCCAGAAGGCAAGAAATTGCTCAAACGAGAAAAGGCTCCCCCCGCGCGCATCGATAAAAACTCAGCTTCAACTCAAATCCAGATCTAGAAAGAAAAGCTACAGAAAGAGAGATCCAAAGCAAAAGGCCGCGTCCGGCACCTAGTCTAGTCTTCTGGTCTTCAAGTCTTCTCACCAGGGCGGAGCTAAGTGCTGCCACTAGGCATGGGAGGGAGCCCCAGGGCGTGAGGCCGGCACCCCTGAGACTCCGGGGCGTGTATAGCCCCAACTCATTATTACGTGAGAGTGTCACGGGCGGCGAGCTTCACAGGCACTGGGCCTTCTTCACAGGTACCGGCCTTGCTTCATATCGCCAGACGAGGGCCCCGCCTTGCGCCACTCTTGACCTCCTCTGAGCCGACCGGTCACCAGGACGACATAGAGGAGGGAAAGAGGACGCCAGCGGTTCCCTCGGCGATCACAGGTCCTCTGCCGGGGGAAAGGTTGACGAGGCCTCCCCGGCAGAGGGCCTACCTCCAGGTGTCGTCAGGCGTCGCGCGCCGCGGGGAGGGGCCTTGCTCCTGGCTCCCTCTCGGTGGATCCCCAGCGTGTCTCCCTTGTTGGGACGGGTGCCGCCGTGCCTGGGTCGTCGATCGACGCTGCAACCTGATTCATCTCTAGTCCATGGTTAGCATAAGCCTGTTCCTGAGAGACTAGCGGTACCCTGTAGTTGCCGCTGCCAGCGCGATCGTTGTGGTTCTCGGTTGGTTCTTGGAAGGCTTCGGCTCCTAACGCCCCCTCCCCCCAATCTTCTCCAGTGAATGGGCCGAGGTCGTCCTCTGGTGGGTACCCTTGGTCCATCATGCGGGGCACGTAGGCTTCCGGGGCCGTCACCCCGAACACCTCGCCGTGGTGCCCCACGCTCCATGTTGCCCCGCCCATGACGGTGTTCTAGGGATGACAATACGGCATCCGGCCAGGACCATGGGGGGCGACGCTTGCGCTTGTGCTTGTCGAGGGCGGCGCGGTGGAGTTGAAGCCCCCTACGCCGCCGGCCGTGCTGATGTTGATGAAGCCCTCGGGCGTAGTCGACGGCGTGCGGACGTGGTGAGGTTCGTTGCGCGGCCCTACAGTGGCCTGGGGAGGAAGTCGATAGCAGAAGGGTGGTGCTCCCGACGCTACTGTGTCCAGCAGCTCGGCAACACGCTCAAGCAGCATGTCCCGGCCGCTCTCCATCAGCCTGCATCGTAGCAGCTCCCTTGCCACGGTGAGCGCTGCCCGCATGTTTGCTTGCTCCCGCCGTGAGTGCGGTGCCGTTGCTGCGGCATGACTCGCCGCTCTCGCTGCGGCTCGTACCTGTCGTGGGGTGAGAGTGGATGACGCCTGGCCGCGCTGCCCGCGCCCGGCAGGGTTTGGCGGTGCCCGTGCCGCTTGGAGTGCAGGGTCGAGACCTTCATGGGTAGGCGGCGCTGCCCGGGCTGGCCAGGCTGCCCAGCGGTCGGAGCCGGCCCATGAATCGCCAGACATCATGGCTGGGGAGCGTCGGAGAGCTGACTGGCGGAGAAGAAGCTCCGGCGCACCCCTACCTGGCGTGCCAAATGTCGGATGTGGGGTTCCGGCAAACCCTTAAGGTTCGAACACTGGGGTGCGCGCGAAGTCTCTCCCTCCTACCGATCTATGCTCTAGCTCGCTAAGATCTTGCGGACGAACTCGACGAACTCGCAACATAGAAAGACACGAGGTTTATACTGGTTCGGGCCACCGTTGTGGTGTAATACCCTACTCCAGTGTGGTGGTGGTGGATTGCCTCTTGGGCTAATGATGAACAGTACAAGGGAAGAACAGCCTCCTGAGGCTGAGGTGTTCTTGTGCTTGTGTAGTTGAGGATGATCTGAACTAGTTCGGGATCAGTTGCCTCCTACTGTGGTGGCTAGTCCTATTTATAGAGGCCCTGGTCCTCTTCCCAAATATCGAGCGGGAAGGGAACCAACAACGGCGGGCAAATTTGAAGGGGGACAGCTAGTACAAGCTATCCTGACAAAAGCGGTCTTCGCCTGCGTAAAGCTCTGGGGTGACGCCGTCTTGGGCTCCACGATGACCTCCGCCTTGCCGTCCTCCTGGTCTTGGTCTCGTTGCACCAATATGGCAACCTTTGCCTGATGCCTCGGTACTCTTCGCCTGCGCTGGCCTCCTTAGCACCAAAGAGGAAATAGGGACGCTGCGCGCACTGGCGCCCGCCTGGCACCCGCCTGGCACCGTTCGTCATGGCTCACGTCACGAGAGCCTCGTGAGGTTTGCCTCGCCTTGATATCTCCGCTCCTCGTGAGCCTGCCTGGCTAGGCCACTCCAGAGGAGGTCTTGTGTCGTCCGCCTCGCGAGGCTTGGACCCTCATGAGGGTCTTGGGTGTCTTGTTGACGAAGATGGGCCGTACGGCCTGCTGCTTAGCCATGCTGTGGGCCGCAGGCAGGCAAGTCTGGGACTCCCGTTCCCAGAACGCCGACACTTTCCCAGTAACAGTAGGGGCAGCAAGGCACGTATTGTATTGTTGCCATCGAGGATAACAAGATGGGGTTTATATCATATTGCATGAGTTTATCCCTCTAGATCATGTCATCTTGCTTAAAGCGTTACTCTGTTCTTATGAACTTATTAATACTCTAGATGCATGCTGGATAGGAGTCGATGTGTGGAGTAATAGTAGTAGATGCAGGCAGGAGTTGGTCTACTTGTCTCGGACGTGATGCCTATATACATGATCATACCTAGATATTCTCATAACTATGCTCAATTCTGTCAATTGCTCAACAGTAATTTGTTCACCCACCGTAATACTTATGCTCATGAGAGAAGCCACTAGTGAAACCTATGGCCCCCGGGTCTTATTTCCATCATATTAATCTTCCAACAACAAGCTGTTTCCATTGCCTTTTATTTTGCTTTTATTTTACTTTGCATCTTTATCATAAAAATACCAAAAATATTATCTTATCTTATCTATCAGATCTCACTCTCGTAAGTGACCGTGAAGGGATTGACAACCCCTTTATTGCGTTGGTTGCGAGGATTTATTTGTTTGTGTAGGTGTGAGGGACTCATGCGTGGCCTCCTACTGGATTGATACCTTGGTTCTCAAAAACTGAGGGAAATACTTACGCTACTTTACTGCATCACCCTTTCCTCTTCAAGGGAAAACCAACGCAGTGCTCAAGAGGTAGCAAGAAGGATTTCTGGCGCCGTTGCCGGGGAGTGTAACACCCCGGATGTAACTTCCCATATTTGTAACTCCAACTCTTGCCATTTCCGGCTCTGTGATATGATTTTCCTTCGTGGTTGGGTTTTTGTCTCTCGTTTTGCATTTGTGCTTGGTGTCATCGTGCTTTCTCATCCTCATCATGTGCATGGTGTGATTTTCATACATATTATGTTGTTGTATGTTCCATGCATGAATCTTTCATCATCACCACCTCTCCTCCCCTTCCTTTCTTCTTGTTGCAAGTGCCACTCCTCCCTTCTCTTTTAATGTTCATCTTTACCCCTATAGTCTAGCTCAGTGCCTTAAACCTCTCTGGCCTTTTTCATCTTTTTTGGAGTGCGTTTGGTTGGGGTCAAAAATGCTTCAAGTTAGAACCTAATTAAAACTTGGAATATTTTTCTTCCTCTAAAAATGCCCAGACCATTTTTACTATTATGTGCATAATACTAGGGCTCCATAGATATTTTTATATCTTCCTTAGCCTTCCCAAATCACTCTGGACTTTTCTTGTTTTTCTTCTGTTTGAGAAAAATAGGAAAAGAAAAGATTTTGGCAGCAGAGCAGCCAGCAGCAGCACCCCCCTGGGCCTCGGCCTCCCAGGCCGGCCCAGCTAGCACCCCGCGCCAGCCAGCCCGCTCGTTCACCCCTCCGGGCTTTTTCTCACCCACGCGCGCGCATACCCCCGCTAGCCCCTCTCCATGTGGCCATCCTGGCCCCGCTCGTCAGCGCCTACCCTGTTCCCCGCACCCACCTTTTCCCTCTCCTCTCGCCGTCACCATGGGGACTGCGAGCACGAGAGCGCGTGAGCTCGCGCCGCTAACCCTAGCCCCTTTTAAGGCCCCAATCCTTGTCCCCTGCCTCTCCTAGGGTTTCCCTCGTCCGCCGCCGCCGTTTCCTGGTAGGTATAGCCACCAGAGTGATCGCGCCATCGCCGTCCCAAACGCATCTGGGAGCGCGTCCTCGTCGCTGGCGTGCTCCCCGTCGACCCCAGCTTCCCAGGACGTGTCCATCTTCCTCCTCGACGTCGTCTACTTCCCCTACGTCCACTACTTCGCCGCGGGACGCCAAGACGCCGTGATCTTCTTCCACTTCTTCCCAGCGGTGCCCGTGAGTGTTCGATTGCCATCACCGCCTTCTTCGACCTCCTCTTGGGAAACCATGCACACCACCGTGCTTGTGGTGAGCGCGCGTTCCTCCCCATCCTTTTTCCCTCTCATTAGCGTGCCTTGCAGTAGTTTGCCACGAGCACCTGAACGCGTCGCCGTCGGGCCTCGTCTTCGGCGAGTGCACGACCTCTTTAGCTCTTCTGCGCATGCCCGTCATGATCGCCGCGTCTCATCGGCCGGATCCACGCGATCAGTAGCTCGCTCAAGCCTTTCACCTCGTCGCGTTTGAGCTTGTCGCCGCCACCTCTGTTCGTCGTCGCCGGCGTCGAGTCCGTCGTCGGCCCGTTCTGCTAGTCACACCCGCGGGTGCGGGATCCTATGGCGGCCTCGTTGCGCCCCGTCGCCGCGCCTTTTGGTCGCCGGAGAGGCTCCGTCGAGCTCTCCGCCGTCTCTGCACCCCGGCGAGCACCTCCCCTGCTTCCCCTGTTTATGCCACCACCTTGTGGGACCCAAGTCGGACCCACAAGTCAGCCTCTCAGGGGCCAGGACCCCACCTGTCATCCCCCTCCACTTTCTCCTTTTTCTTTTGTGTTTATTCTTTTTTCCAGCGAATATTCCATTTATAGCATATGGAATCTATCCATTTCGGGCAAGTCCATTTCTGGACGTTTCCAAATAAGGAAAATGCCATTTCTGTTATATTCCATTTAGGGCAGGTTTTAACTTATTGCACTTGTGATGATTTTTCTACAGCAACCCTAACATATTATATATGTTTTTGGGGTAGAAAAATCTCACCAATCCAGTGGTGGCATTAGTTTCTGCATTTGAGCAAGTTCATGAACATGTCATTTTACATCATGTTGCTGTTTGTATTTTATGTGTATATTCATGCAAATATGCTATGTGGTTGTTTTGCACATGAATAGCTTCATTTTCATGTATACTTCATGCTAGAATTTGTTCCATGCCATGACATGCCTGGTAGTGAGTCAAACAAGCTTGTAAAGATGTCATGTTGAATCTGCTTCTGCTATGTCTAGCATTTTCACTAAGTCATTGCTCTCCTGATATTTTTATGCCATGTATCCATGTTGCTACAGTGAGATCCATGCTTCTTTTGAGTATGTTCAGTAAGGATGTTTTGGACATATAGATGTGCTCTATCCATCCATGCCCCTGTTTGCAATTATGGAGTGCCCTAGCATGTCTTAATCTTGCTCTACGTTTGCTATAAAATATTTCTGGCAGAATGTTAACATGATATTCAATTTTGCCAAGGTTGTTGTAGTTGTTTCATACATGCTATGAACTTTCTCTTGCCATGGTTAGCTTCATAAACATGCCATCTTGCTGTAGGTATGCTTGTTTTGTCATGCATTGCTTTGTGATGAGTGAATCAAGCTCACCAAGATGCCTTCATAATTTCTGTTAATGCCATGCTCTGTTTTCTGCTAAGTCTGAAATCTGTTAACGAAACTTGCTATGTTTACATGGGTGCCATCATATCTTCTGATCCTTTTTGACTCATGATCAGTAAGGGACTTTTGTTCTATGCATTTAGTAGATTCATGCCATGCCTTTTTTTTGCTATGTTATGTCCAGTAATTTCAGTAGGTCTGTGATTGCTTGCTCTGATCCTGTAGCATGTTGATTGCTTGCTCTGAACATTGCTACCTGATGCTGTTTCAGTCATGTCCAGTAATTTCAGTAAGTCTGTGAACCTGATATCTTTTGCATTCTTGCCATGCTTGTTTGAACCTGTTATGGTGTGATCTAGCCGTAGCTCAGTGTTCATCTTTTGTCAAGAATCTCCTATAGATTACTGCCATATGCTTTGGTGCTATGTTGGAGTGCTGTAGCATAGTTACTTGATGTATTCTAAGTGCTATCATGCTGTTAATCGCAGATTCGTGTCATTCTTGTTTTGCTTGCCATTTGCAAACCGTGCATCCGTTTCCGGTGATCTTTATATCGATTTCGACAGAAATCATCTCATCTTTCCAGTGGCATACTTGGTTTGCCAAGTTACTGCCTTGTTCATTCTTTTTCTTCCGGAGCACGCATATGCATCGCATACCACATCTCGCATATCATGCATGTTTTGCATCATGTTGCTTGTGCATTTTCCGTGATTGATTGTGGTTCCGTTACTTGTGTTCTTGCTGTGGGTAGAGCCGGGAGATGAGTTCGTGAATGAGGAACCTGTTGAGTATGCTTACGAGGATCAAGCTTCCGACAACTCTGAGAACCTTGCAGGCAAGATGACCATACCCTCGAAATCACTTCTATCTTTGCTTTGCTAGTTATTCGTTCTACTGCTATGCTGCGCTACCTACCACTTGCTATATCATGCCTCCCATATTGCCATGTCAAGCCTCTAACCATCCTTTCCTAGCAAACCTTTGTTTGGCTAAGTTACCGCTTTTGCTCAGCCCTTCTTATAGCGTTGCTAGTTGCAGGTGAAGTTGAAGTTGGTTCCATGTTGGAACATGGATATTTTGGAATATCACAATACCTCTTATTTAATTAATGCATCTATATATTGGTAAAGGGTGGAAGGCTCGGTCTTATGCCTAGTGTTTTGTTCCACTCTTGCCGCCCTAGTTTCCGTCATACTGGTATTATGTTCCTTGAGTTTGCGTTCCTTACGCGGTTGGGTGATTTATGGGACCCCCTTGACAGTTCGCCTTGAATAAAACTCCTCCAGCAAGGCCCAACCTTGGTTTTACCATTTGCCACCTAAGCCTTTTTCCCTTGGGTTTTCGCGAGCCCGAGGGTCATCTTTATTTAAACCCCCGGGCCAGTGTTCCTCTGAGTGCTGGTCCAAACTAGAGCACCGTGCGGGACCGTCCCTTGGCAACTTGGGTTACGTTGGTACCTGTATGCTTCGCTTATTCGGTGTGCCCTGAGAATGAGATATGTGCAGCTCCTATCGGGATTTGTCGGCACATTCGGGCGGCTTTGCTGGTCTTGTTTTACCATTGTCGAAATGTCTTGTAAACCGGGATTCCGAGACTGATCGGTTCTTCCCGGGAGAAGGTTTATCCTTCGTTGACCGTGAGAGCTTATAATGGGCTAAGTTGGGACACCCCTGCAGGGTATTATCTTTCGAAAGTCGTGCCTGCGGTTATGAGGCAGATGGGAATTTGTTAATGTCCGGTTGTAGAGAACTTGACACTTGACTTAATTAAAATACATCAACCGTGTGTGTAGCCGTGATGGTCTCTTTTCGGCGGAGTCCGAGAAGCGAACACAGTTTGGGTTATGCATGAACGTAAGTAGTTTCAGGATCACTTCTTGATCATTTCTAGCTTCGCGACCGTTGCGTTGCTTCTCTTCTCGCTCTCATTTGCGTATGTTAGCCACCATATATGCTTTGTGCCTGCTGCAGCTCCACCTCATTACACCATCCTTTCCTATAAGCGTAAATAGTCTTGATCTCGCGGGTGTGAGATTGCTGAGTCCTCGTGACTCACAGATTCTACCAAAACAGTTGCAGGTGCCGACGATACCAGTGCAGATGACGCAACCGAGCTCAAGTGGGAGTTCGACGAGGAACGTGGTCGTTACTATGTTTCTTTTCCTGATGATCAGTAGTGGAGCCCAGTTGGGACGATCGGGGATCTAGCATTTGGGGTTATCTTATTTTCATTTGGATTTGACCGTATTCGGTCTATGTGTGGATTTTGGATGATGTATGAATTAATTTATGTATTGTGTGAAGTGGCGATTGTAAGCCAACTCTCGTTATCCCATTCTTGTTCATTACATGGGATTGTGTGAAGATAACCCTTCTTGCGACAATACCACAATGCGGTTATGCCTCTAAGTCGTGCCTCGACACGTGGGAGATATAGCCACATCGTGGGCGTTACAGGGAGTCTACGCAAAAGTCAACATACCAAGTACCCACCACAAACCCTTATCTCCCGCATTACATTATTTGCCATTTGCCTCTCGTTTTCCTCTCCCCCACTTCACCCTTGCCGTTTTATTCGCCCTCTCTTTTCCGTTCGCTTTTTTTTTCCCGCTTGCTTCTTGTTTGCTCGTGTGTTGGATTGCTTGCTTGTCACGATGGCTCAAGATAACACTAAGTTGTGTGACTTTACCAATACCAACAACAATGATTTTCTTAGCACTCCGATTGCTCCTCTTACCGATACTGAATCTTGTGAAATCAATGCTGCTTTGTTGAATCTTGTCATGAAAGATCAATTCGTCGGCCTTCCTAGTGAAGATGCCGCTACCCATCTAAATAGCTTCGTTGATTTGTGTGATATGCAAAAGAATAAAGATGTGGACAATGATATTGTTAAATTGAAGCTATTTCCTTTTTCGCTTAGAGATCGTGCTAAAGCTTGGTTTTCGTCTTTGCCTAAAAATAGTATTGATTCTTGGAATAAGTGCAAAGATGCTTTTATCTCTAAATATTTTCCTCCCGCTAAGATTATCTCTCTTAGAAACTATATTATGAATTTTAAGCAACTTGATCATGAACATGTTGCACAAGCTTGGGAGAGGATGAAATTAATGATATGTAATTGTCCTACACATGGCTTGAAGTTATGGATGATCATACAAAAATTTTATGCCGGATTGAATTTTGCTTCTAGAAATCTTTTAGATTCGGCCACGGGAGGCACTTTTATGGAAATCACTTTAGGAGAAGCTACTAAACTCCTAGATAATATTATGGTTAATTATTCTCAATGGCACACTGAAAGATCTACTAGTAAAAAAGTGCATGCGATAGAAGAAATTAATGTTTTGAGTGGAAAGATGGATGAACTTATGAAATTATTTGCTACTAAGAGTGTTTCTTCTGATCCTAATGATATTCCTTTGTCTACTTTGATTGAGAATAATAGTGAATCTATGGATGTGAATTTTGTTGGTAGGAATAATTTTGGTAACAACACGTATAGAGGAACCTTTAATCCTAGGCCGTACCCTAGTAATTCCTCTAATAATTATGGTAATTCCTACAACAATTCTTATGGAAATTTTAATAAGATGCCTTCTGAATTTGAGACTAGTGTTAAAGAATTTATGAATTCACAAAAGAATTTCAATGCTTTGCTTGAAGAAAAATTGCTTAAAGTTGATGAATTGGCTAGGAACGTTGATAGAATTTCTCTTGATGTTGATTCTTTGAAACTTAGATCTATTCCTCCTAAGCATGATATCAATGAGTCTCTCAAAGCCATGAGAATTTCCATGGATGAGTGTAAAGAGAGAACCGCTAGGATGCGAGCTAAGAAAGATTGCTTTGTGAAAGCGTGTTCTTCTAGTTTTTATGAAAATAAAGATGAAGATCTAAAAGTTACTGATGTGTCCCCTATTAAATCTTTGTTTTGCAATATGAATCTTGATAATGATGGGACTGAATATGATCCACCTTTACCTAGAAGGCGTTCCAAAAATTCGGAGTTTTTAGATCTTGATGCAAAAATTGGTAAAAGTGGGATTGAATAGATCAAAACTTTAGATATTAATGAACCCACTGTTTTGGATTTCAAGGAATTTAATTATGATAATTGCTCTTTGATAGATTGTATTTCCTTGTTGCAATCCGTGCTAAATTCAACTCATGCTTATAGTCAACATAAAGCTTTTACTAAACATATCGTTGATGCTTTGATGCAATCTTATGAAGAAAAACTTGAGTTGGAAGTTTCTATCCCTAGAAAACTTTATGATGAGTGGGAACCTACTATTAAAATTAAAATTAAAGCTCATGAATGCTATGCTTTGTGTGATTTAGGTGCTAGTGTTTCCACGATTTCAAAGACTTTGTTCGATTTGCTAGGTTTCCGTGATTTTCATGATTGCTCTTTAAACTTGCACCTTGCGGATTCCACCATTAAGAAACCTATGGGAAGAATTAATGATGTTCTTATTGTTGCAAATAGGAATTATGTGCCCATAGATTTTATTGTTCTTGATAGCAATCCTTCATGTCCTATTATTCTTGGTAGACCTTTCCTTAGAACGATTGGTGCAATTATTGATATGAAGGAAGGGAATATTAGATTCCAATTCCCGTTAAGGAAAGGCATGGAACACTTCCCTAGAAAGAAAATAAAATTACCATATGAATCTATCATGAGAGCCACTTATGGATTGCCTACCAAAGATGGCAATACCTAGATCTATCCTTGCTTTTATGCCTAGCTGGGGGCGTTAAACGATAGCGCTTGTTGGGGGGCAACCCAATTTTATTTTTAGTTTTTTTTCTTTTTTCTTCTGTTTAGGAATAAATATTTGATCTAGCCTCTGGTTAGATGTGTTTTTATGTTTTAATTAGTGTTTGTGCCAAGTTAAACCTATAGAATCTTCTTGAATGATAGTTATTTGATCTTGCAGAAAATTCAGAAACTTTCTGTTCACAAAAATAATTGTTACAAATCACCAGAACGTGATAAAATATTGATTCCAATTGCTGCTGATGAATAAACAAATTTTATAGGTCGTCCTATTTTGGCTGAAGTTTTGGAGTTCAAGAAGTTTGCGTTAGTTACAGATTACTACAGACTGTTCTGTTTTTGACAGATTCTGTTTTTCGTGTGTTGTTTGCTTATTTTGATGAATCTATGGCTAATAAAATAGTTTAAAAACCATAGAGAAGTTGGAATACAGTAGGTTTAACACCAATATAAATAAATAATGAGTTCATTACAGTACCTTGAAGTGGTGTTTTGTTTTCTATCGCTAACGGAGCTCACGAGATTTTCTGTTAAGTTTTGTGTTGTGAAGTTTTCAAGTTTTGGGTAAAAGATTTGATGGATTATGGCACAAGGAGTGGAAAGAGCCTAAGCTTGGGGATGCCCATGGCAACCCCAAGATAATCTAAGGACACCAAAAAGCCAAAGCTTGGGGATGCCCCGGAAGGCATCCCCTCTTTCGTCTACTTCCATCGGTAACTTTACTTGGAGCTATAACTTTATTCACCACATGATATGTGTTTTGCTTGGAGCGTCTTGTATTATTTGAGTCTTTGCCTTTTAGTTTACCACAATCATCTTTGATGGACACACCTTTTGATGAGAGACACACATGATTCGGAATTGATTGTAATACTCTATGTGCTTCACTTATATCTTTTGAGCTATATAGTTTTTGCTCTAGTGCTTCACTTATATCTTTTAGAGCACGGTGGTGGATTTGTTTTATAGAAACTATTGTTCTCTCATGCTTCACTTATATTATTTTGAGAGTCTTAAACAGCATGGTAATTTACTTAATCCTAATATGCTAGGTATTCAAGACTAGTAAAAACTTTCTTATGAGTGTGTTGAATACTAAGAGAAGTTTGATGCTTGATGATTATTTTGAGATATGAAGATGGTGATATTAGAGTCATGCTAGTTGAGTAGTTGTGAATTTGAGAAATACTTGTGTTAAAGTTTGTGATTCCCGTAGCATGCACATATGGTGAACCGTTATGTGATGAAGTCGGAGCATGATTTATTTATTGATTGTTTTCCTTATGAGTGGCGGTCGGGGACGAGCGATGGTCTTTTCCTACCAATCTATCCCCCTAGGGGCATGCGCGTAGTACTTCGTTTCGATAACTAATAGATTTTTGCAATAAGTATGTGAGTTCTTTATGACTGATGTTGAGTCCATGGATTATACGCACTCTCACCCTTCCACCATTGCTAGCCTCTCTAATACCGCGCACCTTTCCTCGGTATCATATACCCACCATATACCTTCCTCAAAACAACCACCATACCTACCTATTATGGCATTTCCATAGCCATTCCGAGATATATTGCCATGCAACTTACCACCGTTCCATTTATTATGACACGCTTCATCATTTTCATATTGCTTTGCATGATCATGTAGTTGACATCGTATTTGTGGCAAGGCCACCTTTATAATTCTTTCATACATGTCACTCTTGATTCATTGCATATCCCGATACACTGCCGGAGGCATTCACAAAGAGTCATATTTTGTTCTAAGTATCGAGTTGTAATTCTTGAGTTGTAAGTAAATAGAAGTGTGATGATCATCATTATTAGAGCATTGTCCCATGTGAGGAAAGGATGATGGAGACTATGATTCCCCCATAAGTCGGGATGAGACTCCGGACAAAAGAAAAAAAAGAAAAAAAAGAGGCCAAAAAAATGAGAAGGACCAAATAAAAAAATAAAAAAAATGAGAGAAAAAGAGAGAAGGGACAATGTTACTATCCTTTTACCACACTTGTGCTTCAAAGTAGCACCATGATTTTCATGATAGAGAGTCTCTTATTTTGTAACTTTCATATACTAGTGGGAACTTTACATTATAGAACTTGGCTTGTATATTCCAATGATGGGCTTCCTCAAAATACCCTAGGTCTTCGTGAGCAAGCAAGTTGGATGCACACCCACTTAGTTTCTTTTGTTGAGCTTATAGCTCTAGTGCATCCGTTGCATGGCAATCCCTACTCACTCACATTGATATCTATTTATGGGCATCTCCATGACCCATTGATACGCCTAGTTGATGTGAGACTATCTTCTCCTTTTTGTCTTCTCCACAACCACCATTCTATTCCACCCATAGTGCTATGTCCATGGTTCACGCTCATGTATTGCGTGAAAATTGAAAAAGTTTGAGAACATCAAAAGTATGAAACAATTGCTTGGCTTGTCATCGGGGTTTTGCATGATTTAAATACTTTGTGTGGTGAAGATAGAGCATAGCCAGACTATATGATTTTGTAGGGATAACTTTCTTTGGCCAAGTTATTTTGAGAAGACATGATTGCTTTGTTAGTATGCTTGAAGTATTATTATTTTTATGTCATTATTAAACTTTTATCTTGAATCTTTTGGATCTGAACATTCATGCCACAATAAAGAGAAATACATTGAAGAATATGCTAAGTAGCATTCCACATCAAAAATTCTGTTTTTATCATTTACCTACTCGAGGACGAGCAGGAATTAAGCTTGGGGATGCTTGATACGTCTCCAACGTATCTATAATTTTTGATTGCTCCATGCTATTATATATTCTGTTTTGGATGTTTAATGGGCTTATTTATACACTTTTATATTATTTTTGGGACTAACCTATTAACCCAAGGCCCAGTGCAAATTGCTGTTTTTTTGCCAATTTCAGTGTTTCGCAGAAAAGGAATATCAAACGGAGTCCAAACGGAATGAAACCTTCGGGTGAGTTATTTTTGGAACAAACGTGATCTAGAGGACTTGGAGTGGACGTCAAGAAATCAATGAGGAGGCCACGAGGCAGGGGGCGCGCCTACCCCCCTGGGCGCGCCCTCCACCCTTGTGGGCCCCTCGTGGCTCCACCGACCTACTTCTTCCTCCTATATATACCTATGTACCCTGAAACCATCGAGGAGCACCATGAAAACCTATTTCCACTGCCGAAACCTTCTGTACCCGTGAGATCCCATCTTGGGGCCTTTTCCGGCGCTCTGCCGGAGGGGGCATCGATCACGGAGGGCTTCTACATCAACACCATAGCCTCTCCGATGATGTGTGAGTAGTTTACCACAGACCTTCGGGTCCATAGTTATTAGCTAGATGGCTTCTTCTCTCTCTTTTTATCTCAATACAAAGTTCTCCTCGATCTTCTTGGAGATCTATTTGATGTAACTCTTTTTGCGGTGTGTTTGTCGAGATCCGATGAATTGTGGGTTTATGATGAAGATTATCTATGAACAATATTTGAATCTTCTCTGAATTCTTTTATGTATGATTGGTTATCTTTGCAATTCTCTTCGAATTATCAGTTTGGTTTGGCCTACTAGATTGATCTTTCTTGCAATGGGAGAAGTGCTTAGCTTTGGGTTCAATCATGCGATGCTCGATCCTAGTGACAGCAGGGGAAACGACACGTATTGTATTGTTGCCATCAAGGATAAAAGGATGGGGTTTATATCATATTGCTTGAGTTTATCCCTCTACATCATGTCGTCTTACCTAATGCGTTACTCTGTTCTTATGAACTTAATACTCTAGATGCATGCTGGATAGCAGTCAATGTGTGGAGTAATAGTAGTTGATGCAGGCAGGAGTCGGTCTACTTGTCACGGACGTGATGCCTATATACATGATCATGCCTAGATATTTTCATAATTATGCACTTTTCTATCAATTGCTCGACAGTAATTTGTTCACCCACCGTAATACTTATGCTATCTTGAGAGAAGCCACTAGTGAAACCTATGGCCCCCGGGTCTATTTTCCATCATATTAATCTCCCGTCAACTAGCTATTTCTGCCGCCGTTTATTTTGCTTTCTTTACTTTCAGTCTTTATCATAAAAATACCAAAAATATTATCTTATCATATCTATCAGATCTCACTCTCGTAAGTGACCGTGAAGGGATTGACAACCCCTTTATTGCGTTGGTTGCGAGGATTTATTTGTTTGTGTAGGTGCGAGGGACTCGTGCGTGGCCTCCTACTGGATTGATACCTTGGTTCTCAAAAACTGAGGTAAATACTTACGCTACTTTGCTGCATCGCCCTTTCCTCTTCAAGGGAAAACAAACGCATGCTCAAGAGGTAGCAGTAGACATGACCGAGACACATCTCCGGTCAATAACCATAGAGGAACCTGGATGCTCATATTGGCTCCTACATATTCTACGAAGATCTTTATTAGTTAAACCGCATAACAACATACGTCATTCCCTTTGTCATCGGTATGTTACTTGCCCGAGATTCGATTGTTAGTATCATCATACCTAGTTCAATCTCGTTACCGGCAAGTCTCTTTACTAATTCCGTAATCCATCATCCGTGATTAACTCATTAGTCACATTGCTTGCAAGGCTCATAGTGATGTGCATTACCGAGAGGGCCGAGAGATACCTCTCCGATACATGGAGTGACAAATCCTAATCTCGATCTATGCGAACTCAACAAACACCATCGGAGACACCTGTAGAGCATCTTTATAATCACCCAGTTACGTTGTGATATTTGATACCACACAAGGTGTTCCTCCGGTATTCGGGAGTTGCATAATCTCATAGTCAAAGGAATATGTATAAGTCATGAAGAAAGCAATAGCAATAAAACTGAACGATCAACATGCTAAGCTAACGGATGGGTCTTATCCATCACATCATTCTCCTAATGATGTGATCATGTTCATCAAATGACAACACATGTCTATGGTCAGGAAACTCAACCATCTTTGATTAACGAGCTAGTCAAGTAGAGGCATACTAGGGATATTCTGTTTTGTCTATGTATTCACACATGTACTAAGTTTCCGGTTAATACAATTCTAGTATGAATAATAAACATTTATCACGATATAAGGAAATATAAATAACAACTTTAGTATTGCCTCGAGGGCATATTTCCTTCAGTCTCCCACTTGCACTAGAGTCAATAATCTAGTTCACATCGTCATGTGATTTAACACCAATACTTCACATCTTTATGTGATTAGTTCACATCGCCATGTGACTAACACCCAAAGGGTTTACTAGAGTCAATAATCTAGTTCACATCGTTATGTGATTTAACACCCAAAGAGTGATCATGTTTTGCTTGTGAGAGAAGTTTAGTCAATGGGTCTGCCACATTCAGAGATGTATGTATTTTGCAAATTTTCTATGTCTACAATGCTCTGTACGGAGCTACTCTAGCTAATCGCTCCCACTTTCAATATGTATCTAGATCGAGACTTAGAGTCATCCGGATCAGTGTCAAAGCTTGCATCGACGTAACCCTTTACGATGAACTCTTTATCAACTCCATAACCGAGAAACATTTCCTTATTCCACTAAGGATAATTTTGACTGATGTCCAATGATCCACTCCTGGATCACTATTGTACCCTCTTACCAAGCTCATGGTGAGGTACACAATAGGTCTGGTACACAACATAGCATACTTTATAGAACCTATGACTGAGCCATAGGGAATGACTTTCCATTCTCTTTCTATTTTCAGCCGTGGTCGGGTTTTGAGTCTTTACTCAACTTCTCACATTACAACTCAGGCAAGAACTCCTTCTTTGGCTGATCCATTTTGAACTCCTTCAAAATCTTATCAAGGTATGTACTCATCGAAAGTATTATCAAGCGTCTTGATCTATCTTTATAGATCTTGATGCCCAATATGTAAGTAGCTTTACTGAGGTCTTTCATTGAAAAATTCTTATTCAAGTATCCTTTTATGCTATCCAGAAATTATGTATTATTTCCAATCAACAATATGTCATCCACATATAATATCAGAAATGCTACAGAGCTCCAACTCACTTTCTTGTAAATACAGGCTTCTCCAAAAGTCTGTATGAAACCATATGCTTTGATCACACTATCAAAGCATACATTCCAACTCTGAGATGCTTGCACCAGTCCATAAATGGATCACTGGAGCTTACACACTTTGTTAGCACCTTTCGGATTGACAAAACCTTCTGGTTGCATCATATACAACTCTTCTTTGAGAAATCCTTTAAGGAATGCAGTTTTCACATCCATTTGCCAAATTTCATAAAATGCGGCAATTGCTAACATGATTCGGATAGACTTTAAGCATAGATACGAGTGAGAAACTCTCATCATAGTCAACACCTCGAACTTGTCGAAATCCTTTTGCGACAATTCGAGCTTTGTAGATAGTAACACTACTATCAGCGTTTGTCTTCCTCTTTGAAGATCCATTTAATCTCAATGGCTCACCGATCTTCGGGCAGGTCAATCAAAGTCCATACTTTGTTCTCATACATGGATCCCATCTCAAATTTCATGGCCTCAAGCCATTTCGCATAATCTGGGCTCATCATCGCTTCCTCATAGTTCGTAGGTTCGTCATGGTCTAGTAACATGACCTCCAGAAAGGATTACTGTACCACACTGGTGCGGATCGTACTCTGGATGACCTACGAGGTTTGGTAGTAACTTGATCTGAAGTTTCATGATCATCATCATTAGCTTCCTCACTAATTGGTGTAGGAATAACTCGAACTGATTTCTGTGATGAACTACATTCCAATTCGGGAGAAGGTATAACTACCTCAGCAAGTTCTACTTTCCTCCCACTCACTTCTTTCGAGAGAAACTCCTTCTCTAGAAAGGATCCATTCTTAGCAACAAATATCTTGCCTCCGGATCTGTGATAGAAGGTGCACCCAACAATTCCTTTGGGTATCCTACGTATTACTCTGATTTGGGTTCGAGCTTATCAGGCTAAAGCTTTTTATAAGCATCGTAATCCCAAACTTTAATAAACGACAGCTTAGGTTTCTTGCTAAACCATAGTTCATACAGTGTCGTCTCAACGGATTTAGATGGTGCCCTATTTAACGTGAATGCAGCTGCCTCTAATGCATAACCCCAAAACGATAGTGGTAAATCGGTAAGAGACATCATAGATCGCACCATGTCCAATAAAGTACAGTTACGACGTTCGGACACACCATTACGTTGTGCTGTTCCAGGTGGCGTGAGTTGTGAAACTATTCCATATTTGTTTTTAAATGAAGGCCAAACTCGTAACTCAAATATTCACCTCCACGATCAGATCGCAGAAACTTTATTTTCTTGTTACGATGATTTTCCACTTCACTCTAAAATTCTTTGAACCTTTTTCAAATGTTTCAGACTTGTGTTTCATTAAGTAGATATACCCATATCTGCTCAAATCATCTGTGAAGGTTTAGAAAAATAACAATACCCCCCATGAGCCTCAACACTCATGAAGGAAATATGCCCTAGAAGCAATAATAAAGTTGTTATTTATATTTACTTATATCATGATAAATGTTTATTATTCATGCTAAAATTGTATTAACCGGAAACTTAGTACATGTGTGAATACATAGACAAACAGAGTGTCACTAGTATGCCTCTACTTGACTAGCTCGTTAATCAAAGATGGTTAAGTTTCCTAGCCATGGACAAGAGTTGTCATTTGATGAACGGGGTCACATCATTAGAGAATGATGTGATTGACTTGACCCATCCGTTAGCTTAGCACTATGATCGTTTAGTTTTTGCTAATGCTTTCTTCATAACTTATACATGTTCCTATGACTATGAGATTATGCAACTCTTGAATACCGGAGGAACACTTAGTGTGCTATCAAACGTCACAACGTAACTAGGTGATTATAAAGATGCTCTACAGGTGTATCTGATGGTGTTTGTTGAGTTGGCATAGATCGAGATTAGGATTTGTCACTCCAATTGTCGGAGAGGTATCTCTGGGCCCTCTCGGTAATGCACATCACTATAAGACTTGCAAGCAATGTGACTAATGAGTTAGTTACGGGATGATGCATTACGGAACGAGTAAAGAGACTGGCCGGTAACAAGATTGAACTAGGTATTGAGATACCGACGATCGAATCTCGGGCAAGTAACATACCGATGACAAAGAGAACAACGTATGTTGTTATGCGGTTTGACCGATAAAGATCTTCGTAGAATATGTGGGAGCCAATATGAGCATCCAGGTTCTGCTATTGGTTATTGACCGGAGATGACTCTTGGTCATGTCTACATAGTTCTCGAACCCGTAGGGTCCGCACGCTTAACGTTCGATGATGATCGGTATTATGAGTTTATGTGTTTTGATGTACCGAAGGTTGTTCGCAGTCCCAGATGTGATCACGGACATGACGAGGAGTCTCAAAATGGTCGAGACATAAAGATTGATATATTGGATGACTATATTCGGACACCGGATGAGTTCCGGAGGTCACCGGATATATATCGGAGTGCCGGAAGGGTTATCGGAACCACCGAAGAAGTAATGGGCCGTATTGGGCCTAGGGGAGAGAGAGAGAGAGGGGCTGCCAAGGGCTGGCCGCGTGCCCCCCATGGGCCTAGTCCGAATTGGACTAGGGGGAGGGGAGGCGCCCCTCCTTCCTTCTCTTTCCCCCTCCTTCCTTCTTCTCCTAGTAGGACTAGGAAAGGGGGGAGTCCTACTCCTACTAGGAGGAGGATTCCTCCTCCCTTGGCGCACCTATGAGGGCCGGCCGGCCTCCCCCTCCCTCCTTTATATATGTGGGGAGGGGGCACCCTAGAACACATTAGAGTTGATCTTAGCCGTGTGCGGTGCCCCCCTCCACAGATTTCCACCTCGGTCATATCGTTGCAGTGCTTAGGCGAATCCCTGCGCCGGTAACTTCATCATCACCATCACCACGCCGTCATGATGACGAAACTCTCCCTCGGCCTAAGCTAGATCAAGAGTACGAGGGACGTCATCGAGCTGAACGTGTGCAGATCGCGGAGGTGCCGTGCGTTCGGTACTTGATCGGTTGGATCGCGAAGACGTTCGACGACATCAACCGCATTACTAAACGCTTCCGCTTTCGGTCTACGAGGGTACATGGACACACTCTCCCGCTCATTGCTATGCATCACCTAGATGGATCTTGCGTGTGCGTAGGAATTTTTTTGAAATTATTGCGTTCCCCAACTGTTGTGAATTTGTCACGGCAGATGTCCTAGGTTGAGGACTTAGTCGTGACGCCAACGCATCTATGTGGTAGCTTGAGAGGGGTTGAGTGGGATGAGAGATGCGAAGCGGATCAACACACAAGACAAGGATTTAGACAGCTTCAGGCCCCGGGAAACATCATCCAGTAATAACTCTACATGCTGTTTGTGGCAAGGTCTCATTATGTTCATGAGGGAGTCACCGTATATCCGGCTCTCCTAGTTGTGTCTAGCCTTAAGATTATTCAGCCTGTCCCCCTTGGGGTGCCCTGCCCCTCCTTATATATGTTGAAGGCGCCGTTTACATGACTAGTCCTAGTAGGATTACTCTATTACAAGTGGAGTCCTAGTCTTGCTTCCTTTGTAGAAGAATATTCCTTACGCCTTTCCTCTTAAGCTGGCCCACCATCATATGAACCGGCCTACTGGATCTTGGGCCTTGTCGTCCGTCTGACCCGCCCGCCGGGTCACCAATAAGTCGCAATGTTTAGGCGGGTTGCCCGTAAACCGCCAGGTCTGGACGTGGGTTCAAGCCCTACGATATATATATACTTAATTGGAAAATAACATCGTATGATGTGGCCTCCATCGTAGGGCTTGAACCCACGTCCACAAGGTTAAGAGCCTTGTGCTTTACCAACTGAGCAATAGACCCTTTAAAATAATGGATTTAACTTGTGTACCTTGAATTTTTAGCAGGAGCAATTAATAGTAGCCCCCAAGGGCTGGCTCACTACGATGTGATGAGTCGGCTCTTCAATAAGGAAAGTAAAAATGACTTTGCATTAGCCCCCAAGTGCCATGGTGCATGCTGGCAGTGACATGGGACTTGCATATTTGATGTAATCTTAACTTTAATAATGTAGCCCCCAAGTGACGGGTCGTAAGCCTGCAGCGACTTGGGACTATTCCTTCCATTATAGAATAAATCATATCCATTGATAAAATAATAGCCATTGCGCTAAAGCGACTTTGAAAACCTCAATCATAATACTGGTTATTGATAACCATAATAAAAATCCAGCCATGTTGGCTATTAAAGATTTGAATAATATAACCTGGTTTAAAAACCGGTTCCTACACACAAACAAATCACAAGTGCCCTAGCGGTTTACCGCGGGGCGGGTCATGATACCCAGTATAAATCCACTGGTGACCATAGAAGTCCGGGGCAGAGGGTAACATCCCAAATATGAGACATAGTCAGGGCTGCTTGGCCCGACCTGTGAAAACCATATGGTAAGAAAAAAGGAATGATATAAATCCAAGATGAAATAAAAAATCGAAGAAAATACAAGGCTTTTGCAGGCAGCCAAGCCAAAGTTTCTTCTTCAATGAAACTAGCCTGATGGCCACTGGAAGGTTCGTGCTTTCTGTGAGCTGGCTCTCACATGACCCAATCGACATTTGAACTCGGATAAGTTCAGGTCTTATTAAAAGATAGACTTATCAGGAGTACGCGGGGTCGGAGTAGCATCGTGCATCACAGGCTGATTTATCCAAGTTTGAAGGAAGGCGGCTTATGAGCCTGGGTCTATCCTGGCTATCTGTAAACCGTGCCCTCACATGATAAACCGGCGTTTTAACCTTAACGAATTCATGATCTTTGTTTAAAAGATTGACTATTAAGAGTTCGGCGGGTCAATCAGGATTACCTGATGAAGAAGCAGCTGGCATACAGGCAGGATGACCCGGAAGGGTTATGTCCTCTTTGGTGAATACACCTATATTTGAACCATCTTTGATTAACGAGCTAGTCAAGTAGAGGCATACTAGTGACACTCTGTTTGTCTATGTATTCACACATGTATTATGTTTCTGGTTAATACAATTCTAGCATGAATAATAAACATTTATCATGATATAAGGAAATATATAATACTTTATTATTGCCTCTAGGGCATATTTCCTTCAGTCTCCCACTTGCACTAGATTCAATAATCTAGTTCACATCGCCATGTGATTTAACATCAATAATTCACATCACCATGTGATTAACACCCATAGTTCACATCTCTATGTGACCAACACTCAAAAGGTTTACTAGAGTCAATAATCTAGTTCACATCGCTATGTGATTAACACCCAAAGAGTACTACGGTGTGATCATGTTTTGATTGTGAGATAATTTTAGTCAACGGGTCTGTCACATTCAGATCCGTAAGTATTTTGCAAATTTCTATGTTTACAATGCTCTGCACGGAGCTACTCTTAGCTAATTGCTCTCACTTTTAATATGTATCTAGACCGAGACTTAGAGTCATCTAGATTAGTGTCAAAACTTGCATCAACGTAACCCTTTACGACGAACCTTTTATCACTTCCATAATCGAGAAACATATCCTTATTCCACTAAGGATAATTTTGACCGCTGTCCAGTGATCTACTCCTAGATCACTATTGTACTCCCTTGCCAAAATCAGTGTAGGGTATACAATAGATCTGGTACACAGCATGGCATACTTTATAGAACCTATGGCCAAGGCATAGGGAATGACTTTCATTCTCTTTCTATCTTCTGCCGTGGTCGGGCTTTGAGTCTTACTCAATTTCACACCTTGTAACACAGGCAAGAACTCTTTCTTTGACTGTTCTATTTTGAACTACTTCAAAATCTTGTTAAGGTATGTACTCATTGAAAAACTTATCAAGCGTCTTCATCTATCTCTATAGATCTTGATGCTCAATATGCAAGCAGCTTCACCGAGGTCTTTCTTTGAAAAACTCCTTTCAAACACTCCTTTATGCTTTGCAGAATAATTCTACATTATTTCCGATCAACAATATGTCATTCACATATACTTATCAGAAATGCTGTAGTGCTCCCACTCACTTTCTTGTAAATACAGGCTTCACCGCAAGTCTGTATAAAACTATATCCTTTGATCAACTTATCAAAGCGTATATTCCTACTCCAAGATGCTTGCACCAGTCCATAGATGGATCGCTGGAGCTTGTATATTTTGTTAGCACCTTTAGGATTGACAAAACCTTCTGGTTGCATCATATACAACTCTTCTTTAATAAATCCATTAAGGAATGTAGTTTTGTTTATCCATTTGCCAGATTTCATAAAATGCGGCAATTGCTAATATGATTCAGACAGACTTTAAGCATAGATACGAGTGAGAAACTCTCTCATCGTAGTCAACACCTTGAACTTGTCGAAAACCTTTTGCAACAATTCTAGCTTTGTAGATAGTGACACTACTATCAGCGTCCGTCTTCCTCTTGAAGATCCATTTAATCTCAATGGCTCGCCGATCATTGGGCAAGTCAATCAAAGTCCATACTTTGTTCTCATATATGGATCTTATCTCAGATTTCATGGCCTCAAGCCATTTCGTGGAATCTGGGCTCACCATCGCTTCTTCATAGTTCGTAGGTTCGTCATGGTCTAGTAACATAACCTCCAGAACAGGATTACCGTACCACTCTGGTGCGGATCTTACTCTGGTTGACCTACGAGGTTCAGTAATAACTTGATCTGAAGTTCCATGATCATCATCATTAACTTCCTCACTAATTGGTGTAGGAGTCACAGGAACAGATTTCTGTGATGAACTACTTTCCAATAAGGGAGCAGGTACAGTTACCTCATCAAGTTCTACTTTCCTCCCACTCACTTCTTTCGAGAGAAACTCCTTCTCTAGAAAGGATCCATACTAAGCAACAAATGTCTTGCCTTCGGATCTGTGATAGAAGGTGTACCCAACTGTCTCCTTTGGGTATCCTATGAAGACACATTTCTCCGATTTGGGTTTGAGCTTATCAGGATGAAACTTTTTCACATAAGCATCGCAACCCCAAACTTTAAGAAATGACAACTTTGGTTTCTTGCCAAACCACAGTTCATAAGGCGTCGTCTCAACGGATTTTGATGGTGCCCTATTTAACGTGAATGTAGCTGTCTCTAATGCATAACCCCAAAACGATAGTGGTAAATTGGTAAGAGACATCATAGATTGCACTATATCCAATAAAGTACGGTTATGACGTTCGGACACACCATTATGCTGTGGTGTTCCAGGTGGCGTGAGTAGTGAAACTATTTCACATTGTTTTAACTGAAGGCCAAACTCGTAACTCAAATATTTTACCTCTGCGATCATATCGTAGAAACTTTTATTTTCTTGTTACGACGATTCTCCACTTCACTCTGAAATTCTTTGAACTTTTCAAATGTTTCAGACTTGTGTTTCATCAAGTAGATATACCCATATCTGCTCAAATGATCTGTGAAGGTCAGAAAATAATGATACCTGCTACGAGCCTCAATATTCATCGGACCACATACATCTGTATGATTTCCAACAAATCTGTTGCTCTCTCCATAGTTCCGGAGAACGACGTTTCAGTCATCTTGCCCATGGGGCACGGTTCGCAAGCATCAAGTGATTCCAAAATCCCATCAGTATGGAGTTTCTTCATGCGCTTTACACCAATATGACCTAAACGGTAGTGCCACAAATAAGTTGTACTATCATTATTAACTTTGCATCTTTTGGCTTCAATATTATGAATATGTGTATCACTACGATCGAGATCCAACAAACCATTTTCGTTGGTGTGTATGACCATAGAAGGTTTTTATTCATGTAAACAGAACAACAATTGTGCTCTAACTTAAATGAATAACCGTATTGCAATAAACATGATCAAATCATATTCATGCTCAACGCAAACACCAAATAACACTTATTTAGTTTCAACACTAATCCCGAAAGTACAGGGAGTGTGCGATGATGATCATATCAATCTTGGAACTACTTCCAACACACATCGTCACCTCGCCTTTTTACTAGTCTCTGTTTATTCTGCAACTCCCATTTCGAGTTACTACTCTTAGCAACTGAACCAGTATCAAATACCTAGGGGTTGCTATAAACACTAGTAAAGTACACATCAATAACATGTATATCCAATATACCTTCGTTCACTTTGCCATCCTTCTTATCCACCAAATAGTTGGGGTAGTTACGCTTCCAGTGACCAGTCCCTTTGCAGTAGAAGCACTTAGTCTCAGGCTTAGGACCAGACTTAGGCTTCTTCACTTGAGCAGCAACTTGCTTGCCGTTCTTCTTGAAGTTCCCCTTCTTCCCTTTGCCCTGTTCTTGAAACTAGTGGTCTCGTCAACCATCAACACTTGATGTTTTTCTTGATTTCTACCTTCGTCGATTTCAGCATCACGAAGAGCTCGGGAATTACTTTCGTCATCCCTTGCATACTGTAGTTCATCACGAAGTTCTACTAACTTGGTGATGGTGACTAGAGAATTCTGTCAATCACTATTTTATCTGGAAGATTAATTCCCACTTGATTCAAGCGATTGTAGTACCCAGACAATCTGAGCACATGCTCACTAGTTGAGCGATTCTCCTCCATCTTTTAGCTATAGAACTTGTTGGAGACTTCATATCTCTCAACTCGGGTATTTGCTTGAAATATTAACTTCACTCCTGGAACATCTCATATGGTCCATGACGTTCAAAACGTCTTTGAAGTCCCGATTCTAAGCCGTTAAGCATGGTGCACTAAACTATCAAGTAGTCATCATATTGAGCTAGCCAAACGTTCATAACGTCTGCATCTGCTCCTGCAATAGGTCTGTCACCTAGCGGTGCATTAAGGACATAATTCTTCTGTGCAGCAATGAGGATAATCCTCAGATCACGGATCCAATCCGCATCTTTGCTACTAACATCTTTCAACATAATTTTCTCTAGGAACATATCAAAAATAAATACAGGGAAGCAACAACGCGAGCTATTGATCTACAACATAATTTGCAAAAATACTATCAGGACTAAGTTCATGATAAATTTAAGTTCAATTAATCATATTACTTAAGAACTCCCACTTAGATAGACATCCCTCTAATCATCTAAGTGATTACGTGATCCAAATCAACTAAACCATGTCCGGTCATCACGTGAGATGGAGTAGTTTCAATGGTGAACATCACTATGTTGATCATATCTACTATATGATTCACGCTCGACCTTTCGGTCTCTGTGTTCCGAGGCCATATCTGCATATGCTAGGATCGTCAAGTTTAACCTGAGTATTCCGCGTGTGCAATTGTTTTGCACCCGTTGTATTTGAACGTAGAGCCTATCACTCCCGATCATCACGTGGTGTCTCAGCACGAAGAACTTTCGCAATGCTGCATACTCAGGGAGAACATTTTTATCTTGAAATTTTAGTGAGAGATCATCTTATAATGCTACCGTCAATCAAAGCAAGATAAGATGCATAAAGGATTAACATCACATGCAATCAATATAAGTGATATGATATGGCCATCATCATCTTGTGCTTGTGATCTCCATCTCCGAAGCACCGTGCTTGTGATCTCCATCTCCGAAGCACCGTCATGATCACCATCGTCACCGGCGCGACACCTTGATCTCCATCGTAGTATCGTTGTCGTCTCGCCAACTAATTGCTTTTACGACTATCGCTACTGCTTAGTGATAAAGTAAAACTATTACATGGTGATTGCATCTCATACAATAAAGCGACAACCATATGGCTCCTGCCAGTTGCCGATAACTCGGTTACAAAACATGATCATCTCATACAACAAATTATATCACATCATGTCTTGACCATATCACATCACAACATGCCCTGCAAAAACAAGTTAGACGTCCTCTACTTTGTTGTTGCAAGTTTTACGTGGCTGCTATGGGCTTAGCAAGAACCGTTCTTACGTACGCATCAAAACCACAACGATAGTTTGTCAAGTTGGTGCTGTTTTAACCTTCGCAAGGACCGGGCGTAGCCACACTCGGTTCAACTAAAGTGAGAGAGACAGACACCCGCCAGTCACCTTTAAGCAACGAGTGCTCCGAACGGTGAAACCAGTCTCGCGTAAGCGTACGCGTAATGTCGGTCCGGGCCGCTTCATCTCACAATACCGCTGAACCAAAGTATGACATGCTGGTAGGCAGTATGACTTATATCGCCCACAACTCACTTGTGTTCTACTCGTGCATAGCATCAACGCATAAAACCAGGCTCGGATGCCACTGTTGGGGAACGTAGTAATTTCAAAAAATTCCTACGCACACGCAAGATCATGGTGATGCATAGCAACGAGAGGGGAGAGTGTTGTCCACGTACCCTCGTAGACCGACAGTGGAAGCGTTATCACAACGCAGTTGATGTGGTCGTACGTCTTCACGATCCGACCGATCAAGTACCGACCGTACGACACCTCCGAGTTCTACACACGTTCATCTCGATGACGTCCCTCGAACTCCGATCCAGCCGAGTGTTGAGGGAGAGTTTCGTCAGCACGACGGCGTGGTGACGATGATGATGTTCCACCGACGCAGGGCTTTGCCTAAGCTCCGCAACGGTATTATCGAGGTGTAATATGGTGGAGGGGGGCACCGCACACGGCTAAGAGATCTCAAGCATCAATTGTTGTGTCTCTGGGGTGCCCCCTGCCCCCGTATATAAAGGAGCAAGGGGGAGGCAGCCGGCCAAGGGGAGAGGCGCGCCAAAGGGGGGAGTCCTACTCCCACCGGGAGTAGGACTCCTCCTTTCCTTGTGGGAGTAGGAGAAGGGAAGGGGGAAGGAGAAAGAAGGAAGGGGGCGCCCCCCTCCCTAGTCCAATTCGGACTAGCCCATGGGGAGGGGTGCGGCCACCCTTTGGGTTCTTTCCCTCCTTTCCCGTATGGCCCATTAAGGCCCAATACGAATTCCCGTAACTCTCCGGTACTCCGAAAAATACCCGAATCACTCGGAACCTTTCCGAAGTCCGAATATAGTCGTCCAATATATCGATCTTTACGTCTCGGCCATTTCGAGACTCCTCGTCATGTCCCCGATCTCATCCGGGACTCCGAACTCCTTCGGTACATCAAAACTCAATAAAACTGTCATCGTAACGTTAAGCGTGCGGACCCTTCGGGTTCGAGAACTATGTAGACATGACCGAGACACCTCTCCGGTCAATAACCGAGAGCGGGACCTGGATGCCCATATTGGCTCCCACATATTCTACGAAGATCTTTATCGGTCAGACCGCATAACAACATACGTTGTTCCCTTTGTCATCGGTATGTTACTTGCCCGAGATTCGATCGTCGGTATCTCAATACCTAGTTCAATCTCGTTACCGGCAAGTCTTTTTACTCGTTCCGTAATACATCATCCCGCAACTAACTCATTAGTTGCAATGCTTGCAAGGCTTAAGTGATGTGCATTACCGAGTGGGCCTAGAGATACCTCTCATGTCTATGCCTAGGAAACATAACCATCTTTGATTAACGAGCTAGTCAAGTAGAGGCATACTAGTGACACTCTGTTTGTCTATGTATTCACACATGTATTATGTTTCCGGTTAATACAATTCTAGCATGAATAATAAACATTTATCATGATATAAGGAAATATATAATACTTTATTATTGCCTCTAGGGCATATTTCCTTCAATTCCTCCCTTCCACTTCGCTACTGGGATGAAGCATTCCTTACCGCATGTTATCTTATTAATCGCATGCCTAGTATGACCCTCCACAACATTACACCCATGCAGCGCCTCCTCAATGTCACTCCTGACTATTCCTTCCTTCGCATTTTTGGATGCGCATGTTGGGCTAGTCTTCGCAAATAGAACTCTCGTAAACTTGAGTTTCGATCCAAGATGTGTGTTTTTCTTGGTTATAGTACCTTCCACAAAGGATACAAGTGCCTAGATAGAACCACCGGTCGGATCTACATCTCCCGTGATGTTGTGTTCGATGAGAATATTTTTCCATTCTCCACCGGTGTTCGTCCTGATTTGTCCCCTTTAAATCTACCAGTGTCGTTTCCAGCCACGGAGCCAGTAGTTCAGGATGCTAATATGCGAAATTATAATCTGTCACTTTTGTTTCCTGAACTTTGTCCTGCAGAAACAGACACGAGGCGACCAGCAGCCACGATCGACATCCATCGATCAAACTACATGCATGGGTCGTCGCCATGCAGCCAACCGGTCGGCGCCACGCGCCTGTTGCTGGACTCACCTGCGTCTTCACCGAGTGGGCCGGACTCGGCCCAGCCGAGCGAACCGCCGTCGCCAGCTTCGTCTACGCTCGGGACGCCCGAGCGAGCTGTACCAGCGTCTGATGCATCTGCTGGCCGTGCACTTGTGCACACAGCCGAGACGCCTGCTGCACCAGGCTCCTCAGCTGGCGTCTCCCCGGCGCTGCAAGCCGCTCCTTCATCACCACCGGTTTCTCGGGAACTGCCGGCGGCTCCTCCAGCGGAGCATGCATGCACACGTCTCCAGAATAACATTGTTTGTCCGAAGATTCCCAAGGACGGCACTGTTCGGTACAATCCATATCGTCGCGGTTTCGGTGCTGTCGTCATGTCTGCACCTTGCTGATCCTGCTTGGAAGACGGCCATGCAGGAGGAATTTTCTGCCCTACAGCGCACAGCGACGTGGTCTCTTGTCCCGCGTCCTTCCGGCACCAACATTGTTAGCTGTAAGTGGATTTTCAAAGTCAAGCAACATCCTGATGGTTCCCTTGACAAATATAAGGCTCGTCTGGTTGCTCGTGGATTTACTCAACAGTATGGCATTGATTATCTTGATACTTTTAGCCCAGTCATGAAACCAACAACCGTTCGCCTAGTGCTTTCTCTTGCTGTTTCACGGGGCTGGTGTCTTCGACAAATTGATGTTAGCAATGCTTTTCTTCATGGACTACTTGATGAGGACGTTTATATGCAGCAGCCGCCCGGTTTTGAGGATCCTAGCTACCCTCGCCATATGTGCAAGCTTCGGAAGTCTATCTATGGTTTGAAACAGTCACCACGAGCTTGGTATTCTCGCCTTAGTAACCGGCTGCAACAGCTCGGCTTTCACTCATCTAAGGCTGACACTTCACTATTCATCTTCCAGCATGATTCTGTGGTTATTTACATGCTTGTTTATGTTGACGATACTGTCATTGCTGGCTCCTGTTCTCAAGCGGTGGACCGTCTGCTTCGCACCCTCTCTCGGTCCTTTCCTATCAAGGATCTTGGTCGTTTGGGTTACTTTCTTGGGGTTGAAGCCACCTATAACTCAGGGGGAATGGTGCTCTCGCAGCGCAAGTACGCTGATGATCTTCTTCACCGAGCACATATGGAGAATTGCAAGGCGGTTTCCACACACATGTCAGTTACAGATAAGCTGGCAGCAGATCTTGGCACTCCTCTTACTAATGATGATGCTTTCAGTTACCGCAGTATGGTTGGAGGTTTGCAGTATCTTACGCTCACTCGGCCTGATATTTCTTTTGCTGTAAACAAAGTCTGCCAATATTTGTCCAAACCTACTGATGTGCATTGGGAGGCTGTCAAGCGCATATTGAGATACATCAAGGGTACTATAGCCACAGGACTTCAGATTCGTCGATCAAGTTCCACACTTTTGAGTGTGTTCACTGATGCTGATTGGGCGGGTTGTGCCGATGATAGACGCTCTACGGGAGGTTTTGTGGTCTTTCTTGGATCTAACCTGATATCATGGAGCGCTCGGAAGCAACCAACAGTATCACGTTCAAGTACCGAGGCAGAATATAAGGCTCTTGCAAATGGTGCAGCTGAAGTGGCTTGGGTATAGTCTGTACTTAGAGAATTGGGCGTCCATCAGTCTCATCCACCAATCCTATCGTGTGATAATTTGGGTGCCACATACCTCACTGCAAATCCAGTATTCCATGCTACGACGAAGCACATAGAGGTGGATTTTCACTTTGTTAGAGAAAAGGTAGCACAAGGAGCACTGGATGTCTGGTTTGTGTCCTCTGGTGATCAAGTGGCGGATGCTTTCACTAAACCTGCGACAAAGGTCATGTTGGACAAATTATGACGCAATCTCAACCTTGTGGCTGGTTGAGATTGAGGGGGAATGTTAACGTAAATATCTTGTGCCTTGTTTAACCGGCATATGATCAAGTAGCGATCATACCCGTGATATTGGGAATTGTAAAATCTGTTAGATTGATCCCATGTGATCTTGACTTGATTCTCAAGTTGTAATCATGTACTAGTACATATGAAAGGCAAAGCCCAAGGGGCATCGTACGGCTCCAAAACATCTCTCCATTATCTTTTGACTAGGTATCAGAGCTTCGATCTTTCTAGTCTTCCAACAATGACCGGCACATCCTCCGCCCTCACCACCAGCACCGTCGGCGCCCTCATCAACAGCACCGCCGGCGCTCTCACTTCCGCCGCTGCCGGCTCTATCGCTTCCGCCCCAACCATCTCCATGCCGTCGCTTGCTGGACTCATCACTATCCGGCTCACCCGCGCGAATTTCCACTTATGGAAAGCGCAGGTCGTACCCAACCTCTCCGGTGCAGGTCTCTTTGGTTACCTCGACGGCTCCTTTCCCCGACCGCCGCAGACAGTCATCGAAGGCACCGGTGATGCGGCACATCAGGTGCCCAACCCGGCGTACACAGTCTGGTGGATGGCTGATCAGGCTGTTCTTGGCGCCCTCCTGTCCTCCATGATCGATGAAGTCCTCGGTCAGATGACGCGCGTGACCTCCTCGGCCGCCGCATGGACTGCCCTCTGCGCCATGTTTGCTGCGCAGAATAGGGCTGCTGTTCATCAGCTTCGCACGCAACTGAACCAGACCAAGAAAAAGGACATGTACGTGTCTGAGTACTTCCACAAGCTGACGGGCTACGCCGACGCCATGGCTGCTGTTGGCGACCCCCTGACCGATGAACAGATCATCGGTCACATCCAGGGTGGCTTGGGTCAGGAGTATGACCCCCTGGTGGCTTCGCTCACCATCTTCGACGGAGCAATCAGCCTCACCAACTTCTACGCGCATCTCCTCAGCTTCGAGGCCCGTCAGGAGCAGCACGCCGCAGCTGGGGGCGATTTTTCGTCCTCCGTCAACAACGTCGTCCGCCATGGAGGTGGCTCGTCTTCCCGTAATGGCAACCGCAACGGAGGTGGAGCTTATGGCAGCCGCAATGGCGGCCAGCACCATGGCGGCTAGAACCATGGCAGCCAGCAGCATGGCGGCCAGAACGGCTAGCACCATGGCGGCCAGAACAGCCAGCACCATGGCGGTCGTGGCAACAATGGAAACCGCAACGGCGGTGGTGGGGGCAACCGTCGTCCTAAGTGTTGCCAACGCTACAACCATGCTTATCAGGCAGATGAGTACCATGGCGGTAACATGGCGACACACGGCCACGTCGACAACCACTGGCTACTGGACACCGGTGCCACCGACCATCTCACCAACGACCTTGATCGTCTAACGACGCATGAGCGCTACAGTGGGAAGGACCAAGTGCATGTTGCAAACGGTGCAGGTTTGAAAATTTCTCATATTGGTCATACTCAACTTTCTGGCTCACGTGATCCCATTGTCCTTAAAAATGTTTTAATTGTCCCACAAATTCAGAACCATCTCCTCTCTGTTTATCGTCTTGTTTCGGACAATCGAGTTTTGTTGGAATTTCATCGTTTTTTCTTTTGTGTGAAGGACAAACTCACGAGGAAGGTGCTTCTTCTCGGTAGAAGCCGCAATGGTCTCTACCCTATACCGTTTCGTCGATCATCGTCATCATAGCATCAAGCTTTTTCCAGAATTTGTTCTTCTTCAAGCCACTGGCACCATCGTTTGGGTCACCCATCAAATAATGTAGTTGAGTCTGTCGTTCGGTCAAATAAACTCTCTTGTTCGTCGAATAATGAGACTTTTGTTTGTGACGCGTGTCAACGCGCCAAAAGCCATCAATTGCCATATCATAATTCATCACGTATTTCGACAACACCTCTTGAGCTTGTGCATACCGATGTGTGGGGGCCTGCCCTTGCTTCATCTGGCGGGTTTAAATATTATGTTAGTTTTGTGGATGATTTCAGCCGCTTCACATGGATTTACCTTCTTAAACATAAATCGGATGTCGAACAAGTTTTCTATAATTTTCAATCTCATGTCGAACGTCTTCTCAATACAAAAGTCCGTGCGATCAAATCTGATTGGGGTGGTGAATACCACCGCTTGCATAAATTTTTTCAACGTGTTGGTATTTCCCATCGTGTGTCTTGTCCTCACACCTCACAACAGAATGGTATAGCCGAGCGCAAGCATCGTCATTTGGTTGAGACTGGGCTTGCCCTCCTCACTCATTCCTCCCTTCCACTTCGCTACTGGGATGAAGCATTCCTTACCGCATGTTATCTTATTAATCGCATGCCTAGTATGACCCTCCACAACATCACACCCATGCAGCGCCTCCTCAATGTCACTCCCGACTATTCGTTCCTTCGCATTTTTGGATGCGCATGTTGGCCTAGTCTTCGCAAATACAACTCTCGTAAACTTGAGTTTCGATCCAAGATGTGTGTTTTTCTTGGTTATAGTACCTTCCACAAAGGATACAAGTGCCTAGATAGAACCATCGGTCGGATCTACATCTCCCGTGATGTTGTGTTCGATGACAATATTTTTCCATTCGCCACCGGTGTTTGTCCTGATTTGTCCCCTTTAAATCTACCAGTGTCATTTCCAGCCACGGAACCAGTAGTTCAGGATGCTATGCGAAATTATAATCTGTCACTTTTGTTTCCTGAACTTTGTCCTGCAGAAATAGACACGAGGCGACCAGCAGCCACGATCGACATCCATCGATCGAACTACATGCATGGCTCGTCGCCATGCAGCCAACCGGTCGGCGCCACGCGCCTGTTGCTGGACTCACCTGCGTCTTCACTGAGTGGGCCGGACTCGGCCCAGCCGAGCGAACCGCCGTCGCCAGCTTCGTCTATGCTCGGGACGCCCGAGCGAGCTGTACCAGCGTCTGATGCATCTGTTGGCCGTGCACTTGTGCACACAGCCGAGACGCCTGCTGCACCAGGCTCCCCAATTGGCGTCTCCCCGGCGCTGCAAGACGCTCCTTCATCACCACCGGTTTCTCGGGCACTGCCGGCGGCTCCTCCAGCAAAGCATGCATGCACACGTCTCCAGAATAACATTGTTTGTCCGAAGATTCCCAAGGACGGCACTGTTCGGTACAATCCATATCGTCGCGGTTTCGGTGCTGTCGTCATGTCTGCACCTTCCACCCATAGGCAGGCCCTTGCTGATCCTGCTTGGAAGACGGCCATGCAGGAGGAATTTTCTGCCCTACAGCGCACAACAACGTGGTCTCTTGTCCCGCGTCCTTCCGGCACCAACATTGTTAGCTGTAAGTGGATTTTCAAAGTCAAGCAACATCCTGATGGTTCCCTTGACAAATATAAGGCTCGTCTGGTTGCTCGTGGATTTACTCAACAGTATGGCATTGATTATCTTGATACTTTTAGCCCAGTCGTGAAACCAACAACCCTTCGCCTAGTGCTTTCTCTTGCTGTTTCACGGGGCTGGTGTCTTCGACAAATTGATGTTAGCAATGTTTTTCTTCATGGACTACTTGATGAGGACGTTTATATGCAGTAGCCGCTCGGTTTTGAGGATCCTAGGTACCCTCGCCATGTGTGCAAGCTTCGGAAGTCTATCTATGGTTTGAAACAGTCACCACGAGCTTGGTATTCTCGCCTTAGTGACCGGCTGCAACAGCTCAGTTTTCACTCATCTAAGGCTGACACTTCACTATTCATCTTCCAGCATGATTCTGTGGTTATTTACATGCTTGTTTATGTTGACGATATTGTCATTGCTGGCTCCTGTTCTCAAGCGGTGGACCGTCTGCTTCGCACCCTCTCTCGGTCCTTTCCTACCAAGGATCTTGGTCGTTTGAGTTACTTTCTTGGGGTTGAAGCCACCTACAACTCAGGGGGAATGGTGCTCTCGCAGCGCAAGTACGCTGATGATCTTCTTCACCGAGCACATATGGAGAATTGCAAGGCGGTTTCCACACCCATGTCAGTTACAGATAATCTGGCAGCAGATCTTGGCACTCCTCTTACTAATGATGATGCTTTCAGTTACCGCGGTATGGTTGGAGGTTTGCAGTATCTTACGCTCACTCGGCCTGATATTTCTTTTGCTGTAAACAAAGTCTGCCAATATTTGTCCAAACCTACTGATGTGCATTGGGAGGCTGTCAAGCGCATATTGAGATACATCAAGGGTACTATAGCCACAGGACTTCAGATTCGTCGATCAAGTTCCACACTTTTGAGTGTCTTCACTGATGCTGATTGGGCGGGTTGTGCCGATGATAGATGCTCTATGGGAGGTTTTGTGGTCTTTCTTGGATCTAACCTGATATCATGGAGCGCTCGGAAGCAACCAACAGTATCACGTTCAAGTACCGAGGCAGAATATAAGGCTCTTGCAAATGGTGCAGCTGAAGTGGCTTGGGTACAGTCTGTACTTAGAGAATTGGGCGTCCATCAGTCTCGTCCACCAATCCTATGGTGTGATAATTTGGGTGCCACATACCTCACTGGAAATCCAGTATTCCATGCTACAACGAAGCACATAGAGGTGGATTTTCACTTTGTTAGAGAAAAGGTAGCACAAGGAGCACTGGATGTCTGGTTTGTGTCCTCTGGTGATCAAGTGGCGGATGCTTTCACTAAACCTGCGACAAAGGTCATGTTGGACAAATTATGACGCAATCTCAACCTTGTGGCTGGTTGAGATTGAGGGGGAATGTTAACGTAAATATCTTGTGCCTTGTTTAACCGGCATATGATCAAGTAGCGAACATACCCGTGATATTAGGGATTGTAAAATCTGTTAGATTGATCCCATGTGATTTTGACTTGATTCTCAAGTTGTAATCATGTACTAGTATATATGAAAGGCAAAGCCCAAGGAGCATAGAACGGCTCCAAAACATCTCTCCATTATCTTTTGACTTGGTATCAGAGCTTCGATCTTTCTAGTCTTCCAACAATGACCGGCACATCCTCCGCCCTCACCACCAGCACCGTCGGCGCCCTCATCAGCAGCACCGCTGGCGCTCTCAACTCCGCCGCTGCCGGCTCTTTCGCTTCCGCCCCAACCATCTCCATGCCGTCGCTTGCTGGACTCATCACTGTCCGGCTCACCCGCGTGAATTTCCACTTATGCAAAGCGCAGGTCGTCCCGAACCTCTCCGGTGCAGGTCTCTTCGGTTACCTCGACAGCTCCTTTCCACGGCCGCCGCAGACAGTCATCGAAGGCACCGGTTATGCGGCACATCAGGTGCCCAACCCGGCGTACACAGTCTGGTGGATGGCCGATCAGGCTGTTCTTGGCGCCCTCCTGTCTTCCATGACCGAGGAAGTCCTCGGTCAGTTGACACGCGTGACCTCATCGGCCGCCGCATGGACTGCCCTCTGCGCCATGTTCGCTGCGCAGAATAGGGCTGCTGTTCATCAGCTTCGCACGCAACTGAACCAGACCAAGAAAAAGGACATGTCTGTGTCTGAGTACTTCCACAACATGACGGGCTACGCCGACGCCATGGCTGCTTTCGGCGACCCCCTGACCGATGAACAGATCATCGGTCACATCCAGGGTGGCTTGGGTCAGGAGTACGACCCCCTGGTAGCTTCGCTCACCATCTTCGATGGAGCAATCAACCTCACCAACTTCTACGCGCATCTCCTCAGCTTCGAGGCCCGTCAGGAGCAGCACACCGCAGCTGGTGGCGATTTTTCGTCCTCCGTCAACAACGTCGTTCGCCATGGAGGTGGCTGGTCTTCCCGTAATGGCAACCGCAACGGAGGTGGAGCTTATGGCAGCCGCAATGGCGTCCAGCACCATGGCAGCCAGCAGCATGGCGGCCAGAACGGCCAGCACCATGGCGGTCGTGGCAACAATGGAAACCGCAACTGCGGTGCGGGCGGCAACCGTCGTCCTAAGTGCCAAATCTGCCGTATTTTTCGGCACTCCGCCCTTCAGTGTCGCCAACGCTACAACCACGCTTATCAGGCGGATGAGTACCATGGCGGTAACATGGCGACGCACGGCCACGTCGACAACCACTGGCTACTGGACACCGGTGCCACCGACCATCTCACCAACGACCTTGATCGTCTAACGACGCATGAGCGCTATAGTGGGAAGGACCAAGTGCATGTTGCAAATGGTGCAGGTTTGAAAATTTCTCATATTGGTCATACTCAACTTTCTGGCTCACGTGATCCCATTGTCCTTAAAAATGTTTTAATTGTCCCACAAATTCAGAACCATCTCCTCTCTGTTTATCGTCTTATTTCGGACAATCGAGTTTTTATGGAATTTCTTCGTTTTTTCTTTTGTGTGAAGGACAAACTCACGAGGAAGGCACTTCTTCTCGGTAGAAGCCGCAATGGCCTCTACCCTATACCGTTTCGTCGGTCATCATCATCATCGCATCAAGCTTTTTCCAGCATTCGTTCTTCTTCAAGCCACTGGCACCATCGTTTGGGTCACCCATCAAATAATGTAGTTGAGTCTGTCGTTCGGTCAAATAAACTCTCTTGTTCGTCGAATAATGAGACTTTTGTTTGTGACGCGTGTCAACGCGCCAAAAGCCATCAATTGCCATATCATAATTCATCACGTATTTCGACAACACCTCTTGAGCTTGTGCATACCGATGTGTGGGGGCCTGCCCTTGCTTCATCTGGCGGGTTCAAATATTATGTTAGTTTTGTGGATGATTTCAGCCGCTTCACATGGATTTACCTTCTTAAACATAAATCGGATGTCGAACAAGTTTTCTATAATTTTCAATCTCATGTCGAACGTCTTCTCAATACAAAAGTCCGTGCGATCCAATCTGATTGGGGTGGTGAATACCACCGCTTGCATAAATTTTTTCAACGTGTTGGTATTTCCCATCGTGTGTCTTGTCCTCACACCTCACAACAGAATGGTATAGCCGAGCGCAAGCATCGTCATTTGGTTGAGACTGGGCTTGCCCTCCTCGCTCATTCCTCCCTTCCACTTCGCTACTGGGATGAAGCATTCCTTACCGCATGTTATCTTATTAATTGCATGCCTAGTATGACCCTCCACAACATCACACCCATGCAGCGCCTCCTCAATGTCACTCCCGACTATTCGTTCCTTCGCATTTTTGGATGCGCATGTTGGCCTAGTCTTCGCAAATACAACTCTCGTAAACTTGAGTTTCGATCCAAGATGTGTGTTTTTCTTGGTTATAGTACCTTCCACAAAGGATACAAGTGCCTAGATAGAACCACCGGTCGGATCTACATCTCCCGTGATGTTGTGTTCGATGAGAATATTTTTCCATTCGCCACCGCTGTTCGTCCTGATTTGCCCCCTTTAAATCTACCGGTGTCGTTTCCAGCCACGGAGCCAGTAGTTCAGGATGCTAATATGCGAAATTATAATCTGTCACTTTTGTTTCCTGAACTTTGTCCTGCAGAAACAGCCACGAGGCGACCAGCAGCCACGATCGACATCCATCGATCGAACTACATGCATGGCTCGTCGCCATGCAGCCAACCGGTCGGCGCCACATGCCTATTGCTGGACTCACCTGCGTCTTCACCGAGTGGGCCGGACTCGGCCCAGCCGAGCGAACCGCCGTCGCCAGCTTCGTCTACGCTCGGGACGCCCGAGCGAGCTGTACCAGCGTCTAATGCATCTGCTGGCCGTGCACTTGTGCACACAGCCGAGACGCCTGCTGCACCAGGCTCCCCAGCTGGCGTCTCCCCGGCGCTGCAAGCCGCTCCTTCATCACCACCGGTTTCTCGGGCACTGCCGGCGGCTCCTCCAGCGGAGCGTGCATGCACACGTCTCCAGAATAACATTGTTTGTCCGAAGATTCCCAAGGATGGCACTGTTCGGTACAATCCATATCGTCGCGGTTTCGGTGCTCTCGTCATGTCTGCACCTTCCACCCATAGGCAGGCCCTTGCTGATCCTGCTTGGAAGACGGCCATGCAGGAGGAATTTTCTGCCCTACAGTGCACAGCGACGTGGTCTCTTGTCCCGCGTCCTTCCGGCACCAACATTGTTAGCTGTAAGTGGATTTTCAAAGTCAAGCAACATCCTGATGGTTCCCTTGACAAATATAAGGCTCGTCTGGTTGCTCGTGGATTTACTCAACAGTATGGCATTGATTATCTTGATACTTTTAGCCCAGTCGTGAAACCAACAACCGTTCGCCTAGTGCTTTCTCTTGCTGTTTCACGGGGCTGGTGTCTTCGACAAATTGATGTTAGCAATGTTTTTCTTCATGGACTACTTGATGAGGACGTTTATATGCAGCAGCCGACCGGTTTTGAGGATCCTAGCTACCCTCGCCATGTGTGCAAGCTTCAGAAGTCTATCTATGGTTTGAAACAGTCACCACGAGCTTGGTATTCTCGCCTTAGTGACCGGCTGCAACAGCTCGGTTTTCACTCATCTAAGGCTGACACTTCACTATTCATCTTCCAGCATGATTCTGTGGTTATTTACATGCTTGTTTATGTTGACGATATTGTCATTGCTGGCTCCTGTTCTCAAGCGGTGGACCGTCTGCTTCGCACCCTCTCTCGGTCCTTTCCTATCAAGGATCTTGGTCGTTTGGGTTACTTTCTTGGGGTTGAAGCCACCTACAACTCAGGGGGAATGGTGCTCTCGCAGCGCAAGTACGCTGATGATCTTCTTCACCGAGCACATATGGAGAATTGCAAGGCGGTTTCCACACCCATGTCAGTTATAGATAAGCTGGCAGCAGCTCTTGGCACTCCTCTTACTAATGATGATGCTTTCAGTTACCGCGGTATGGTTGGAGGTTTGCAGTATCTTACGCTCACTCGGCCTGATATTTCTTTTGTTGTAAACAAAGTCTGCCAATATTTATCCATACCTACTGATGGGCATTGGGAGGCTGTCAAGCACATATTGAGATACATCAAGGGTACTATATCCACAGGACTTCAGATTCGTCGATCAAGTTCCACACTTTTGAGTGTCTTCACTGATGCTGAGTGGGCGGGTTGTGCCGATGATAGACGCTCTACGGGAGGTTTTGTGGTCTTTCTTGGATCTAACCTGATATCATGGAGCGCTCGGAAGCAACCAACAGTATCACGTTCAAGTACCGAGGCAGAATATAAGGCTCTTGCAAATGGTGCAGCTGAAGTGGCTTGGGTACAGTCTGTACTTAGAGAATTGGGCGTCCATCAGTCTCGTCCACCAATCCTATGGTGTGATAATTTGGGTGCCACATACCTCACTGGAAATCCAGTATTCCATGCTACAACGAAGCACATAGAGGTGGATTTTCACTTTGTTAGAGAAAAGGTAGCACAAGGAGCACTGGATGTCCGGTTTGTGTCCTCTGGTGATCAAGTGGCAGATGCTTTCACTAAACCTGCGACAAAGTTCATGTTGGACAAATTATGACGCAATCTCAACCTTGTGGCTGGTTGAGATTGAGGGGGAATGTTAACGTAAATATCGTGTGCCTTGTTTAACCGGCATATGATCAAGTAGCGATCATACCCGTGATATTAGGGATTGTAAAATCTGTTAGATTGATCCCATGTGATCTTGACTTGATTCTCAAGTTGTAATCATGTACTAGTATATATGAAAGGCAAAGCCCAAGGGGCATAGTACGGCTCCAAAACATCTCTCCATTATCTTTTGACTTGGTATCAGAGCTTCGATCTTTCTAGTCTTCCAACAATGACCGGCACATCCTCCGCCCTCACCACCAGCACCGTCGGCGCCCTCATCAACAGCACCGCCGGCGCTCTCACTTCCGCCGCTGCCGGCTCTATCGCTTCCGCCCCAACCATCTCCATGTCGTCGCTTGCTGGATTCATCACTGTCCGGCTCACCCGCGTGAATTTCCACTTATGGAAAGCGCAGGTCGTCCCCAACCTCTCTGGTGCAGGTCTCTTCGGTTACCTCGACGACTCCTTTCCCCGGCCGCCGCAGACAGTTATCGAAGGCACCGGTTATGCGGCACATCAGGTGCCCAACCCGGCGTACACAGTCTGGTGGATGGCCGATCAGGCTGTTCTTGGCGCCCTCCTGTCCTCCATGACCGAGGAAGTCCTCGGTCAGTTGACACGCGTGACCTCCTCGGTCGCCGCATGGACTGCCCTATGCGCCATGTTCGCGGCGCAGAATAGGGCTGCTGTTCATCAGCTTCGCACGCAACTGAACCAGACCAAGAAAAAGGACATGTCTGTGTCTGAGTACTTCCACAAGATGGCGGGCTACGCCGATGCCATGGCTGCTGTCGGTGACCCCCTGACCGATGAACAGATCATCGGTCACATCCAGGGTGGCTTGGGTCAGGAGTACGACCCCCTGGTGGCTTCGCTCACCATCTTCGACGGAGCAATCAGCCTCACCAACTTCTACGCGCATCTCCTCAGCTTCGAGGCCCGTCAGGAGCAGCACGCCGCAGCTGGTGGCGATTTTTCGTCCTCCGTCAACAACGTCGTTCGCCATGGAGGTGGCTGGTCTTCCCGTAATGGAAACCGCAACGGAGGTGGAGCTTATGGCAGCCGGAGTGGCGGCCAGCACCATGGCGGCCAGAACCATGGCAGCCAGAAGCATGGCGGCCAGAACAGCCAGCACCATGGCGGTCGTGGCAACAATGGAAACCGCAACTGCGGTGGCGGCGGCAACCGTCATCCTAAGTGCCAAATCTGCCGTATTTTTCGGCACTCCGCCCTTCAGTGTCGCCAACGCTACAACCACGCTTATCAGGCGGATGAGTACCATGGCGGTAACATGGCGACGCACGGCCACGTCGACAACCACTGGCTACTGGACACCGGTGCCACCGACCATCTCACCAACGACCTTGATCGTCTAACGACGCATGAGCGCTACAGTGGGAAGGACCAAGTGCATGTTGCAAATGGTGCAGGTTTGAAAATTTCTCATATTGGTCATACTCAACTTTCTGGCTCACGTGATCCCATTGTCCTTAAAAATGTTTTAATTGTCCCACAAATTCAGAACCATCTCCTCTCTGTTTATCGTCTTGTTTCGGACAATCGATTTTTTGTGGAATTTCATCATTTTTTCTTTTGTGTGAAGGACAAACTCACGAGGGACGCGCTTCTTCTCGGTAGAAGCCGCAATGGCCTCTACCCTATACCGTTTCGTCGGTCATCATCATCATCGCATCAAGCTTTTTCCAGCATTCGTTCTTCTTCAAGCCACTGGCACCATCGTTTGGGTCACCCATCAAATAATGTAGTTGAGTCTGTCGTTCGGTCAAATAAACTCTCTTGTCCGTCGAATAATGAGACTTTTGTTTGTGACGCGTGTCAACGCGCCAAAAGCCATCAATTGCCATATCATAATTCATCACGTATTTCGACAACACCTCTTGAGCTTGTGCATACCGATGTGTGGGGGCCTGCCCTTGCTTCATCTGGCGGGTTTAAATATTATGTTAGTTTTGTGGATGATTTCAGCCGCTTCACATGGATTTACCTTCTTAAACATAAATCGGATGTCGAACAAGTTTTCTATAATTTTCAATCTCATGTCGAACGTCTTCTCAATACAAAAGTCCGTGCGATCCAATCTGATTGGGGTGGTGAATACCACCGCTTGCATAAATTTTTTTAACGTGTTGGTATTTCCCATCGTGTGTCTTGTCATCACACCTCACAACAGAATGGTATAGCCGAGCGCAAGCATCGTCATTTGGTTGAGACTGGGCTTGCCCTCCTCGCTCATTCCTCCCTTCCACTTCGCTACTGGGATGAAGCATTCCTTACCGCATGTTATCTTATTAATCGCATGCCTAGTATGACCCTCCACAACATCACACCCATGCAGCGCCTCCTCAATGTCACTCCCGACTATTCGTTCCTTCGCATTTTTGGATGCGCATGTTGGCCTAGTCTTCGCAAATACAACTCTCGTAAACTTGAGTTTCGATCCAAGATGTGTGTTTTTCTTGGTTATAGTACCTTCTACAAAGGATACAAGTGCCTAGATAGAACCACCGGTCGGATCTACATCTCCCGTGATGTTGTGTTCGATGAGAATATTTTTCCATTCGCCACCGGTGTTCGTCCTGATTTGTCCCCTTTAAATCTACCAGTGTCGTTTCCAGCCACGGAGCCAGTAGTTCAGGATGCTAATATGCGAAATTATAATCTGTCACTTTTGTTTCCTGAACTTTGTCCTGCAGAAATAGACACGAGGCGACCAGCAGCCACGATCGACATCCATCGATCGAACTACATGCATGGCTCGTCGCCATGCAGCCAACCGGTCGGCGCCACGCGCCTGTTGCTGGACTCACCTGCGTCTTCACCAAGTGGGCCGGACTCGGCCCAGCCGAGCGAACCGCCGTCGCCAGCTTCGTCTACGCTCGGGATGCCCGAGCGAGCTGTACCAGCGTCTGATGCATCTGCTGGCCGTGGACTTGTGCACACAGCCGAGTGGCCTGTTGCACCAGGCTCCCCAGCTGGCGTCTCCCCGGCGCTGCAAGCCGCTCCTTCATCACCACCGGTTTCTCGGGCACTGCCGGCGGCTCCTCCAGCGGAGCGTGCATGCACACGTCTCCAGAATAACATTGTTTGTCCGAAGATTCCCAAGGACGGCACTGTTCGGTACAATCCATATCGTCGCGGTTTCGGTGTTGTCGTCATGTCTGCACCTTCCACCCATAGGCAGGCCCTTGCTGATCCTGCTTCGAAGACGGCCATGCAGGAGGAATTTTCTGCCCTACAGCGCACAGCGACGTGGTCTCTTGTCCCGCGTCCTTCCGGCACCAACATTGTTAGCTGTAAGTGGATTTTCAAAGTCAAGCAACATCCTGATGGTTCCCTTGACAAATATAAGGCTCGTCTGGTTGCTCATGGATTTACTCAATAGTATGGCATTGATTATCTTGATACTTTTAGCCCAGTCGTGAAACCAACAACCGTTCGCCTAGTGCTTTCTCTTGCTGTTTCACGGGGCTGGTGTCTTCGACAAATTGATGTTAGCAATGTTTTTCTTCATGGACTACTTGATGAGGACGTTTATATGCAGCAGCCGCCCGGTTTTGAGGATCCTAGCTACCCTCGCCATGTGTGCAAGCTTCGGAAGTCTATCTATGGTTTGAAACAGTCACCACGAGCTTGGTATTCTCGCCTTAGTTAACGGCTGCAACAGCTCGGTTTTCACTCATCTAAGGCTGACACTTCACTATTCATCTTCCAGCATGATTCTGTGGTTATTTACATGCTTGTTTATGTTGACGATATTGTCATTGCTGGCTCCTGTTCTCAAGCGGTGGACCGTCTGCTTCGCACCCTCTCTCGGTCCTTTCCTATCAAGGATCTTGGTCGTTTGGGTTACTTTCTTGTGGTTGAAGCCACCTACAACTCAGGGGGAATGGTGCTCTCGCAACGCAAGTACGCTGATGATCTTCTTCACCGAGCACATATGGAGAATTGCAAGGCGGTTTCCACACACATGTCAGTTACAGATAAGCTGGCAGCAGATCTTGGCACTCCTCTTACTAATGATGATGCTTTCGGTTACCGTAGTATGGTTGGAGGTTTGTAGTATCTTACGCTCACTCGGCCTGATATTTCTTTTGCTGTAAACAAAGTCTGCCAATATTTGTCCAAACCTACTGATGTGCATTGGGAGGCTGTCAAGCGCATATTGAGATACATCAAGGTACTATAGCCACAGGACTTCAGATTCGTCGATCAAGTTCCACACTTTTGAGTGTGTTCACTGATGCTGATTGGGCGGGTTGTGCCGATGATAGACGCTCTACGGGAGGTTTTGTGGTCTTTCTTGGATCTAACCTGATATCATGGAGCGCTCGGAAGCAACCAACAGTATCACGTTCAAGTACCGAGGCAGAATATAAGGCTCTTGCAAATGGTGCAGCTGAAGTGGCTTGGGTACAGTCTGTACTTAGAGAATTGGGCGTCCATCAGTCTCGTCCACCAATCCTATGGTGTGATAATTTGGGTGCCACATACCTCACTGGAAATCCAGTATTCCATGCTACAACGAAGCACATAGAGGTGGATTTTCACTTTGTTAGATAAAAGGTAGCACAAGGAGCACTGGATGTCTGGTTTGTGTCCTCTGGTGATCAAGTGGCGGATGCTTTCACTAAACCTGCGACAAAGGTCATGTTGGACAAATTACGACGCAATCTCAACCTTGTGGCTGGTTGAGATTGAGGGGGAATGTTAACGTAAATATCTTGTGCCTTGTTTAACCGGCATATGATCAAGTAGCGATCATACCCGTGATATTAGGGATTGTAAAATCTGTTAGATTGATCCCATGTGATCTTGACTTGATTCTCAAGTTGTAATCATGTACTAGTATATATGAAAGGGAAAGCCCAAGGGGCATAGTACGGCTCCAAAACATCTCTCCATTATCTTTTGACTCTCTGTTGGAATTTTTTTAAACACAGTGTTGCACGGCTGCATCTTCAGATCATTTCTCGCCACTAGCATTACCTCAAAATCTTCTATCATCTTGGTGAGGTTCTCAATCTTCGGGAGCAGAGGTGGTCCGGACCCGCGCCTTCCCGGCTTCCCTGGCAGATTCGGACAGGTGACTCGAAGCAGCAGGGCCGGCGTGACGCGGGGCGGCTCAACATCGGCTGGCTCAAGATGAGGGGCAGCGACTGCGGCCGACCGCGACAGAGGAGCGACGTAGCAGGTTATGATCGAGGTGGCGGCGACTCGGCGCGTACTTGAGCAGAGGCCGGGGTGGCTCAGGCGGACCAGTGTGAATGGAGCAAGGCCACTCCGGCGGGTCAATCAAGTGCGGCCGACTTGAGGTACGCTGAGATAGCAGAGGTGACGAAGTTCGCCTGAGCTGGCGGCGGGTTTGGAAAGCACCGGTGCAACAGGGGCCGCGGCCGAGCGACCGTCGGAGGCGCGCCCTGTGATGGCGGCTCAGAGACGAAAACTGAATCCATATCCACTAAGGCCAGTCCGATCCGTTGTGGTAATCCTTTGCCCCTTCTTTCTTTCTCGTGTGCAGCGCTGCTGATTGGACGTCTCGGCTCATATTTCCTTGTACAGCCTGCCTCCACGTATGTATAGCTATCCGAGATAGCAATTCAGAGAATTACACTAGCACTCAACCCATGTGAGCAGCATAGATCATGTTTTGTCCTTTGTATGATAACATGTAGCAGTAGTTGGTACGATTGATGGACGCTCTACGACTCGGAAGTCGCTGTAGCGACAAAACACCTCGGGACTTGGTGCGTCGGAAAAACGTGATGTAACAGGAAAACACGGCCTCGGCGACTTGTGATTCAACTGCTCCCCAATCATACTGCAAAAAAATTCTCTTGCACTCCTGCTGGCCCCTGTGACGTGATCTTTGCATTGCTTGATCTCGAACACATCTTCAACTTGCGGCCGCGATAGTACATCCGATGCACTCTTAATCTTCTTGAACGCAAACCTTCATATGTCTAATCACGAGCTCCTCGATCCCTGAAGAGATCCCTCCAAGAACTCAACACCACCGTGCGCAGCCCCACGGTGGGCGCCAACTGTTGTGGATTTGTCACGGCAAATGTCCTAGGTTGAGGACTTAGTCATGAGGCCAACGCATCTATGTGGTAACTTGAGAGGGGTTGAGTGGGATGAGAGATGCGAAGCGGATCAACGCACAAGACAAGGATTTAAACATCTTCGGGCCCCGGGAAACATCATTCGGTAATAACCCTACATGATGTTTGTGCCTAAGTCTTATTATGCTCATGAGGGAGTCGCCGTATATCCGGCTCTCCTAGTTGTGTCTAGCCTTAAGATTATTCAGCCTGTCCCCCTTGGGGTGCCCCGCCCCTCCTTATATTTGTTGAAGGGGCAGTTTACATGACTAGTCCTAGTAAGATTAGGATTACTCTATTACAAGTGGAGTCCTAGTCTTGCTTCCTTTGTAGGAGAATATTCCTTATGCCTTTCCTCTTAAGACGGCCCACCATCATATGAACCGGCCTACTGGGTCTTGGGCCTTGTTGTCCGTCTGACCCGCCCGCCGGGTCACCAATAAGTCGCAATGTTTAGGTAGGTTGCCCGTAAACCGCCAGGTCGGGGCGGGTTGCCAGTGAGTCGCCAAGCTACAGTCGGGTCATACATCCGGCCGGGTCATACCGCGGGGTATATCCCCGACACCAACAGTGGCATCCGAGCCAGGTCTTGCTTCCTTTATATGCACGAGTAGAACACAAAGAGTTGTAGGCGATAATAGTCATACTGCTTACCAGCATGTCATACTTTGATTCAGCGGTATTGTTGGATGAAGCGGCTCAGACCGACATTAGGCGTACGCTTACGCGAGACTGGTTCTACCGACGTGCTTCGTACACAGGTGGCTAGTGGGTGTCTGTTTCTCCAACTTTAGTTGAATCGAGTATGACTACGCCCGGTCCTTGTTGAAGGTTAAAACAGCAAACTTGACGAAAAATCGTTGTGGTTTTGATGCGTAGGTAAGAACGGTTCTTGCTAAGCCCGTAGCAGGCACGTAAAACTTGCAACAACAAAGTAGAGGACATCTAACTTGTTTTTGCAGGGCATGTTGTGATGTGATATGGTCAAGACATGATTATATAAATTGTTGTATGAGATGATCATGTTGTAACACATTTATCAGCAACTGGCAGGAGCCATATGACTGTCGCTTTATTGTATGAAATGCAATCGCCATGTAATTGCTTTACTTTATCACTAAGCGGTAGCGATAGTCGTAGAAGCAATAGTTGGCGAGACGACAATGATGCTTCGATGGAGATCAAGGTGTCAAGCCTGTGACGATGGTGATCATGACAGTGCTTTGGAGATGGAGATCAAAGGCACAAGATGATGATGGCCATATCATATCACTTATATTGATGCATGTGATGTTTATCCTTTATGCATCTTATTTTGCTTAGTACGGCGGTAGCATTATAAGATGATCTCTCACTAAATTTCAAGGTATAAGTGTTCTCCCTGAGTATACACCGTTGCTACAGTTCGTCGTGCCGAGACACCACGTGATGATCGGGTGTGATAAGCTCTACGTTCACATACAACGGGTGCAAGCCAGTTTTGCACACGCAGAATACTCGGGTTAAACTTGACGAGCCTAACATATGCAGATATGGCCTCGGAACACTGAGACCGAAAGGTCGAGCATGAATCATATATAGATATGATCAACATAGTGATGTTCACCATTGAAAAGTACTCCATCTCACGCGATGATCGGACATGGTTTAGTTGATATGGATCACGTGATCACTTAGATGATTAGAGGGATGTCTATCTAAGTGGGAGTTCTGAAGTAATATGATTAATTGAACTTTAATTTATCATGAACTTAGTACCTGATAGTATTTTGCATATCTATGTTGTTGTAGATAAATGGCCCGTGTTGTTGTTCCGTTGAATTTTAATGCATTCCTAGAGAAAGCTAAGTTGAAAGATGATGGTAGCAATTACACGAACTAGGTCCGTAACTTGAGGATTATCCTCATTGCTGCACAGAAGAATTATGTCCTGGAAGCACCGCTAGGTGCAAGACCCGCTGCAGGAGCAACGCTAGACGTTGTGAACGCTTGGCAGAGCAAAGCTGATGACTACTCGATAGTTCAGTGTGCCATGCTTTACGGCTTAGAACCGGGACTTCAACGACGTTTTGAACGTCATGGAGCATATGAGATGTTCCAGGAGTTGAAGTTAATATTTCAAGCAAATGCCCGGATTGAGAGATATGAAGTCTCCAATAAGTTCTACAGTTGCAAAATGGAGGAGAATAGTTCTGTCAGTGAGCATATACTCAGAATGTCTGGGTACCACAATCACTTGACTCAGTTGGGAGTTAATCTTCCAGTTGATAGTGTCATTGACAGAGTTCTTCAATCATTGCTACCAAGCTACAAGAGCTTCGTGATGAACTATAATATGCAAGGGATGGATAAGACGATTCCCGAGCTCATCGCAATGCTAAAGGCTGCGGAGGTAGAAATCAAGAAGGAGCATCAAGTGTTGATGGTCAACAAGACCACCAGTTTCAGAAAAAAAAAGGGTAAAGGGAAGAAGGGGAACTTCAAAAAGAACGGCAAGCAAGTTGCTGCTCAAGTGAAGAAGCCCAATTCTGGACCTAAGCCTGAGACTGAGTGCTTCTACTGCAAAGGGACTGGTCACTGGAAGCGGAACTGCCCCAAGTATTTGGCGGAGAAGCAGGATGGCAAAGTGAAAGGTATATTTGATATACATGTTATTGATGTGTACCTTACCAATGCTTGCAGTAGCGCCTAGGTATTTGATACTGGTTCTGTTGCTAATATTTGCAACTCGAAACAGGGGCTACGGATTAACCGAAGATTGGCTAAGGACGAGGTGACGATGCGCGTGGGAAATGGTTCCAAAGTCGATGTGATCGCCGTCGGCACGCTACCTCTACATCTACCTTCAGGATTAGTTTAGACCTGAATAATTGTTATTTGGTGCCAGCGTTGAGCATGAACATTATATCTGGATCTTGTTTGATGTGAGACGGTTATTCATTTAAATCAGAGAATAATGGTTGTTCTATTTATATGAATAATATATTTTATGGTCATGCACCCTTGATGAGTGGTCCATTTTTACTAAATCTTGATAGTAGTGATACACATGTTCATAGTATTGAAGCCAAAAGATATAAGTTTAATAATGATAGTGCAACTTATTTGTGGCACTACCGTTTAGGTCATATTGGTGTAAAGCGCATGAAGAAACTCCATTCTGATGGGCTTTTGGAATCACTTGATTATCAATCACTTGATGCTTGCAAACCATGCCTCATGGGCAAGATGACTAAGACTCCGTTCTCTGGAACAATGGAGCGAGCAACAGACTTATTGGAAATAATACATACTAATGTATGCGGTCTGATGAGTGTTGATGCTCGCGGCGGGTATCGTTATTTTCTGACCTTCACAGATGATTTGAGCAGATATTGGTATATCTACTTTATGAAACATAAGTCTGAAACATTTGAAAAGTTCAAAGAATTTCAGAGTGAAGTGGAAAATCATCGTAACAAGAAAATAAAGTTTCTACGATCTGATCGTGGAGGAGAATATTTGAGTTACGAGTAGGGTCTTCATTTGAAACAATGCGGAATAGTTTCGAAACTCGCGCCACCCGGAACACCACATCGTAATGGTGTGTCCGAACGTCGTAATCATACTTTATTAGATATGGTGCGATCTATGATGTCTCTTACTAATTTACCGCTATCGTTTTGGGGTTATGCTTTAGAGACGGCTGCATTCACGTTAAATAGGGCACCATCTAAATCCGTTGAGACGACACCATATGAACTGTGGTTTGGCAAGAAACCCAAGTTGTCGTTTCTTAAAGTTTGGGGCTGCGATGCTTACGTGAAAAAGCTTCAACCTGATAAGCTCGAACCCAAATCGGAGGAATGTGTCTTCATAGGATACCCAAAGGAGACTGTTGGGTACACCTTCTATCACAGATCCGAAGGCAAGATATCCGTTGCTAAGAATGGATCCTTTCTAGAGAAGGAGTTTCTCTCGAAAGAAGTGAGTGGGAGGAAAGTAGAACTTGATGAGATAATTGTACCTACTCCCTTATTGGAAAGTAGTTCATCACAGAAATCAGTTCCAGTGATTCCTACACCAGTAAGTGAGGAAGCTAATGATGATGATCATGAAACTTCTGATCAAGTTACTACCGAACCTCGTAGGTCAACCAAAGTAAGATCCGCACCAGAGTGGTATGGTAATCCTGTTCTGGAGGTCATGTTACTTGACCATGACGAACCTACGAACTATGAGGAAGCGATGATGAGCCGAGATTCCACAAAATGGCTTGAGGCCATGAAATCTGAGATGGGATCAATGTATGAGAACAAAGTGTGGACTTTGGTTGACTTGCCCGATAATCGGCAAGCCATAGAGAATAAATGGATCTTCAAGAAGAAGACTGACGCTGACGGTAATATTACTGTCTATAAAGCTCGACTTGTTGCGAAAGGTTTTCGACAAGTTCAAGGACTTGACTACGATGAGACTTTCTCACCCGTAGTGATGCTTAAGTCTGTCCGAATCATGTTAGCAATTGCCGCATTTTATGATTATGAAATTTGGCAAATGGATGTCAAAATTGCATTCCTTAATGGATATCTTAAAGAAGAGTTGTATATGATGCAACCAGGAGGTTTTGTTGATCCAAAAGGTGCTAACAAAGTATGTAAGCTCCAGCGATCCATTTATGGACTGGTGCAAGCATCTCAGAGTTGGAATATACGCTTTGATAGTGTGATAAAAGCATATGGTTTTATACAGACTTTTGGAGAAGCCTGTATTTACAAGAAAGTGAGTGGGAGCTCTGTAGCATTTCTGATATTATATGTGGATGACATATTGTTAATTGGAAGTGATACTGAATTTCTGAATAGCATAAAAGGATACTTGAATAAGAATTTTTCAATGAAAGACCTCGGTGAAGCTGCTTATATATTGGGCATCAAGATCTATAGAGATAGATCAAGACACTTAATTGGACTTTCACAAAGCACATACCTTGATAAAGTTTTGAAGAAGTTCAAAATGGATCAAGCAAAGAAAGGGTTCTTACCTGTGTTACAAGGTGTGAAGTTGAGTCAGACTCAGTGCCCGATCACTGCAGAAGATAGAGAGAAAATGAAGGTCATTCCCTATGCTTCAGCCATAGGTTCTATCATGTATGCAATGCTGTGTACCAGACCTGATGTCTGCCTTGCTATTAGTTTAGCAGAGAGGTACCAAAGTAATCCAGGAGTGGATCACTGGACAGTGGTCAAGAACATCCTGAAATACTTGTAAAGGACTAAGGATATGTTTCTCGTTTATGGAGGTGACAAAGAGCTCGTCGTAAACGGTTACGTTGATGCAAGCTTTGACACTGATCCGGATGACTCTAAGTCACAAACCGGATACGTATTTTTATTGAATGGTGGAGCTGTCAGTTGGTGCAGTTCGAAGCAGAGCGTCGTGGTGGGATCTACGTGTGAAGCAGAGTACATAGCAGCAAATGAAGTAGTCTGGATGAAGGAGTTCATATCCGATCTAGTGTAATACCTAGTGCATCGGGTCCAATGAAAATCTTTTGTGACAATACTGGTGCAATTGCCTTGGCAAAGGAATCCAGACTTCACAAGAGAAACAAGCACATCAAGAGACGCTTCAATTCCATCCGCGACCAAGTTAAGGAGAGAGACATAGAGATTTGCAAGATACATACGGATCTGAATGTTGCAGACCCGTTGACTAAGGCTCTCTCACGAGCAAAACATGATCAGCACCAAGACTCCATGGGTGTTAGAATCATTACAATGTAATCTAGATTATTGACTCTAGTGCAAGTGGGAGACTGAAGGAAATATGCCCTAGAGGCAATAATAAAGTTGTTATTTATATTTCCTTGTATCATGATAAATGTTTATTATTCATGCTAGAATTGTATTAACCGGGAACTTAGTACATGTGTGAATACATATACAAACAGAGTGTCACTGGTATGCCTCTACTTGACTAGCTCGTTAATCAAAGATGGTTAAGTTTCCTAGCCATGGACAAGAGTTGTCATTCGATGAACGGGATCACATCATTAGAGAATGATGTGATTTACTTGACCCATCCGTTAGCTTAGCACTATGATCATTTAGTTTATTGCTAATGCTTTCTTCATAACTTATACATGTTCCTATTACTATGAGATTATGCAACTCCCGAATACGGGAGGAACACTTAGTGTGCTATCAAACGTCACAACGTAACTGGGTGATTATAAAGATGTTCTATAGGTGTATCCGATGGTGTTTGTTGAGTTGTCATAGATTGAGATTAGGATTTGTCACTCCGATTGTCGGAGAGGTATCTCTGGGCCCTCTCGGTAATGCACATCACTATAAGCCTTGCAAGCAATGTGACTAATGAGTTAGTTACGGGATGATGCATTACGGAACGAGTAAAGAGACTTGTCGGTAACGAGATTGAACTAGGTATTGAGATACCGACGATCGAATCTCAGGCAAGTAACATACCGATGACAAAGAGAACAACATATGTTGTTATGCGGTTTGACCTGTAGCCAATATGAGCATCCAGGTTCCGCTATTGGTTATTGACCGGAGATGAGTCCCGGTCATGTCTACATAGTTCTCGAACCCGTAGGGTCCGCACGCTTAACGTTCCATGACGATCAGTATTATGATTTTATGTGTTTTGATGTACCGAACGTTGTTCAGAGTCCTGGATGTGATCACGGACATGACGAGGAGTCTCGAAATGGTCAATACATAAAGATTGATATATTGGATGACTATATTCGGACACCGGATGAGTTCCGGAGGTCACCGGATATATATCGGAGTGCCGGAAGGGTTATCGGAACCACCGGAGAAGTAATGGGCCTTATTGGGCCTAGGGGAGAGAGAGAGGGGCTGCCAAGGGCTAGCCGCGCCCCCCCATGGGCCTAGTCCGAATTGGACTAGGGGGAGGGCGGCGCCCTGTAACACCCCGGATGTAACTTGCCATATTTGTAACTCCGACTCTTGCCATTTTCGGCTATGTGTTACGATATTCCCTCCATGGCCGGGTTTTGTCTTTCGTTTTGCATTTTGTCATGTCATGCATTTCATATCATGTCATCATGTGCATTGCATTCGCATACGTGTTCGTCTCATGCATCCGAGCATTTTCCCCGTTGTCCGTTTTGCAATCCGGCGCTCCTATCTCCTCCGGTGCACCCCTCTTGTTTTCTGTCGTGTGCGGGTGTCAAACTTTCTCGAAATGGACCAAGGCTTGTCAAGTGGCCTTATTACACCACCCGGAGACCACCGGTCAAGTTTCGTTCCATTTGGAGGTCGTTTGGTACTCCAACGGTTAACCGGGCATCCGTCAAGTCCATTTGAGTGTCCAGCAAAACCCCCCTCTAAAACCAGCCCAAAACCCACCAAACTCTCTTCCATGCTCTAGGTCGTCCGATCACGATCGTGTGGGCGAAAACCGCACCTCATTTGGAGTCTCCTAGCTCCCTCTACCTATTTATATGTGAGACCCCCGAAAAACGGATCGCAGTCCAAACCCTAGCTTCGTCCCTCCGCGTGCCGGACACGTCCGCCCGGCGCCGGACGAAATTCCTGCACCGCCGCCGCCACGTGTCGCCGTCGCTCTCGTCCGCCGCCGCGGCCCGCCCGGCCCGGAGCTGGCTCGCGCGCCCGCCGCCGCCCGCCTCCCGTGCGCGCCGCCGCCGCGCCCGGTCGCCGGCGCCGCCACGGCCGCCCGCCGCCCGCGCCTCCGCCCGTCGTCGCCGGCCCGCACTGCCTCTGCCGGCGCCGCCTCTCCCCGCGCCCGTCGGCCTCCCTCCTCCTCTCCTCTGGCCGCACCTCGCCTTCCCTCCATCGCCGCCGACGAGGGCGAGCCGAGCTCTCCGGCCAGATCCGATCGAAGGTAGCCCCGTTGACTTTCTCCTCGAACCCCCCCGATTTCTCTAAGTCCTAAAAATCTACAGCAAGTGCCTCTGTTTGTGATGTCGTAACTCCGTGCATGTAGCTAGGATTCGCGCGTGTAATATGTCAAATTGTTCGCCTCATGATGCTCTTCATTTTGTTCAATTGCACCATGTTCATTAGAGGTCATATTGATGCCCAAATCTCTGTTGGAAGAGGGCTAGTTGCTGTTATTCTCTGGTTCTTAGCAGAACTTGGAGATTTGTCATTTTTGTGTACTTAATTATGTGCATCTTATGGGCATGAGCTCTACATGTGTTTTGAAGTATGCCATGCCATCTTTACAGTGGTGTAGTCCATGTATTTTTGTGATCTCTGTGGTGACTAGCACAAGCATGCAAAGTAGGCCCCGTAATGTTTCTGATTTCAGGGACTTGGTGATTTCTCTCAAGTCTTTGTCTGCTGTTATGTTGTTGCCATGTAAACTTGATGCTACAGAGAGATCCATTCATATTTTGGAGATTTTCAGTAAGGATGTTTTGTAGCTATAGTTGTAATTGATCCATTCCTGCAATTGTTTGCAATTATGGAGTGCCATAGCATGACTCAATCTTGCTCTACTTTTGCTATAAAATATTTCTGGCAGATTCTTAACATGATATGCAATTTTGCCAAGCTTATTGTAGTTGATCCATACATGCTATGCTTGTGTTCTTGCCATGTATAGCTCCATAAACATGTCATCTTGCTGTAGGTGTGCTTGGTATGTCATGCGTTGCTTTGTAGTGAGTGCATCAAGCTCACCAAGGTGCCCTCATAATGTATGTTTCTGCCATGCTCTGTTTTCTGCCAAGTCTGAAACCTGATAACGAAACTTGCTATGTTTACATGCTTGCCATCATATCTTCTGGTCCTTTTGGCTTATGGTCAGTAAGGGACTTTTGTCATGTGCTTTTAGTAGAACACTTCCATGCCTTGTTTTGCTATGTTAAGTTCCTGTAGCATGTTGTTTTTGTGCTCTGAACATTGCTACCTGATGCTGTTTTCTGCCATGTCCAGTTTTTCACCAAGTCTGTGAACCTGTTATCTTTTGCACTTTTGCCATGCTTGTTTGAGCTTGATATGTTGTGAACTAGCCGTAGCTCAGTGTTCATCTTTTGTCAAGCATCTCCTGTAGATTACTGTCATATGCTTTGTTGCTATGTTGGGGTGCTGTAGCATTGTTGCTTGTTGCATTTTAAGTTCTATCTTGCTGTTTATCGCGGGATTCGTGTCATTTTTGTTTTGCTTGCCATTTGCAAACCGTGCATCCGTTTCCGGTGATCTTTATATCGATTTCGACCGAAGTCATCTCATCTTTCCAGTGGCATGCTTGGTTTGCCAAGTTACTGCCATGATCATCATTTTCCTTCCGGAGCACGCATATGCATCGCACATCATATCTTGCATATCATACATGTTTTGCATCATGTTGCTTGTGCATTTCCCGTTGTTGATTGTGGTTCCGTTTGTTTGTGTTCTTGTCTTGGGTAGAGCCGGGAGACGAGTTCGTGAACGAGGAACCTGTTGAGTACGCTTACGAGGATCAAGCTTTCGACAACTCTGAGAACCTTGCAGGCAAGATGACCACCCCTCGATATCACTTCTATCTTTGCTTTGCTAGTTGTTCGCTCTATTGCCATGCTGCGCTACCTATCACTTGCTATATCATGTCTCCCATTTTACCATGTCAGCCTCTAACCATCCTCTCCTAGCAAACCGTTGTTTGGCTAAGTTACCGCTTTTGCTCAGCCCCTCTTATAGCGTTGCTAGTTGCAGGTGAAGTTGAAGTTTGTTCCATGTCGGAACATGGATATGTTGGGATATCACAATATCTCTTATTTAATTAATGCATCTATATATTTTTGGTAAAGGGTGGAAGGCTCGGCCTTATGCCTGGTGTTTTGTTCCACTCTTGCCGCCCTAGTTACTAAGATACCGGGATTATGTTCCTTGAGTTTGCGTTCCTTACGCGGTCGGGTGATTTATGGGACCCCCTTGACAGTTCGCCTTGAATAAAACTCCTCCAGCAAGGCCCAACTTTGGTTTTACCATTTGCCGCCTAAGCCTTTTTCCCCCGGGTTTTCGCGAGCCCGAGGGTCATCTTTATTTTAAACCCCCGGACCAGTGCTCCTTCGAGTGCTGGCCCAAACCGAGCGATGTCCGGCGCCCCCTGGGCAACCAGGGTCTATGCCAACCCGACGTCTGGCTCATCCGTTGTGCCCTGAGAACGAGATATGTGCAGCTCCTATCGGGATTTCTCGGCACATTCGGGGGCTTTGCTGGTCTTGTTTTACCATTGTCGAAATGTCTTGTAAACCAGGATTCCGAGACTGATCGGGTTTTTCCGGGAGAAGGTTTATCCTTCGTTGACCGTGAGAGCTTATGATGGGCTAAGTTGGGACACCCCTGCAGGGTTTTATCTTTCGAAAGCCGTGCCCGCGGTTATGAGGCAGATGGGAATTTGTTAATGTCCGGTTGTAGAGAACTTGTCACTTGACCCAAGTAAAATACATCAACTGTGTGTGTAGCCGTGATGGTCTCTTCTCGGCGGAGTCCGGGAAGTGAACACGGTCTGAGTTATGTATGACGTAAGTAGGAGTTCAGGATCACTTCTTGGTCATTGCTAGATGACATCCGTTCCGTTGCTTCTCTTCTCGCTCTCATTTGCGCAAGTTAGCCACCATATATGCTTATTGCCGCTACAGCTCCACCTCATTACACCATCCTTTCCTATAAGCTTAAATAGTCTTGATCTCGCGGGTGTGAGATTGCTAAGTCCTCGTGACTCACAGATTCTACCAAAACAGTTGCAGGTGCCGACGATGCCAGTGCCGATGATGGCGTCGATCTCAAGTGGGAGTTCGACGAGGAACGTGGTCGTTACTATGTGTCTTTTCCTGATGATCAGTAGTGGAGCCCAGTTGGGACGATCGGGGATCTAGCATTTGGGGTTGTCTTATTTTCATCTGGATTTTGACCGTAGTCGGTCTATATGTTTGTATTTTGGATGATGTATGTTATTTATTCATGTATTGTGTGAAGTGGCGATTGTAAGCCAACTCTTTATCCCATTCTTGTTCATTACATGGGATTGTGTGAAGATGACCCTTCTTGCGACAAAACCACTATGCGGTTATGCCTCTAAGTCGTGCCTCGACACGTGGGAGATATAGCCGCATCGTGGGCGTTACAAGTTGGTAATCCCCTACACCAGATTGCATAACCAGAAAGTTTCGGGAGTTTATAAGTGGGAATTCAAGTAGCCTTAGGATATCTTTCCGACAAACGCATGATATGAGATTGGGGTTCGACGTCTAGTGGTCCGCCTGTATACGGTTGATTTTACAGTGGTCTCGTAGTGTCTTAAAGAGTCCATGGCTTTGCCGACTCGGGGACGCTTCTTATGTCATGTGCACAGCCTTGTACATGATGGTGTTGTACGATTGAGCCCGTGTGGGCCCCACCACGAAAACTTCGGACGAAATCTCTATCATATGTTTGTTCCGGCTTATTCTGCAAGCCAATACTTTGTTTTATTTTGTATTGTGGTATTCAGTTGCTTCGAATTCATATGTTCATTCTATATCTTTTTCAAGTGGCTTCTCAACTTATGGAAGTGTGATGATTTACTACGGATTTCATTCGTTCATCTTCGTTCGAATGTTTATTGTGAAGACTATATCTTGCAATTTCTATCCGTTGATTCTACTTATCTATTTGTCTATCAAGATGCTAACGGATGTCACCCTCTTCAGGATGGCTCCGCCAACGCGTCAGAATCCGGATCGCAATGAAGGGAGTCAAGCGAACCCTTCGCCACCACCTCCGCCTCCGGAGACATGGCAAGCTATCATGGCAGCCACCAACGCCAATGCTCAGATGATTCTGCAACTCTTGCAAGAACGTACTCAAGGGCAAGGCAATCAAGGCAATCAAGGTCAAGGCAACAATCAGTTTCACTTTGCCACTCTCAACCAGTTTCTCGCAAATCATCCCAAGTCTTTCAGCTACTGTGTCGAGGCCACGGATGCCGATGATTGGCTCGTGGACATCAACAAGCATTTTGAATGTAGCAATGTCAGGCCTGAGGACTATGTCAAGTTCGCTTCCTTCCAGCTCAAGGACCAAGCTGCTGATTGGTATCAACAATACAAAGATTCTAGAGGAGGTCGTGTGATCACTTGGACTGACTTCTGTCGGGACTTCAAAGCGCACCACATTCCACAAAGTGTTGTTGAGAGCAAGCGTGAGGAGTTCCGCAATCTCAAGCAAGGCAACATGTCTGTGTATCAATACAACATTCAGTTTCAGAAACTTGCTCGCTTCGCTAAACAAGACGTTCCTGATGAAAAGAGCATGATCTATCACTTCAGAGGTGGCCTTAAAGAGGATCTGCTGTTAGCTCTCGTTCTTGTTGAGCCTACTTAGTTTGATCAATTCTATAATATGGCACTGAAGCAAGAGGCTGCTCAGCTCAAGTGTGAGGCTTCTAAGAAGAGAGTCAGGGACGCAGTTCAGTCTTCTTCTTCCTCACTTGTGACAGCTAAGCAACAGAAGTTCTGGTTGCCTCCTCCTCCTCCGTTTCGTCAGCCTTACCAGCAGAAGAACAAAGGTGGCCATGGTTCTTCCAACTCTTCCAACTCTGGCTATCAGAACAAGTCTCAGAATGAAGCTCCAAAGTCCAATGCTCCTTATCACCGTCCACTCTCAGAGGTGACTTGCAACAAATATCAGCAGAAAGGTCACTATGCTAACAAGTGCTTCAACCAAAGGCGTCTTCCTCCTCCTCCTCCTGTCAGATCTTCCAGCAATGCAGTGGTCAAGCATAATCCAAAGTCTGCTAAGGTGAACATGATGAATGCAGCTCAAGCGGAGGAATCTACTGATGTGATAATGGGTAATCTTCCTGTTAATGATATTCCTGCAAAAGTTCTTTTTGATACTGGTGCATCGCTTTCTTTCATATCAAGACCATTTGCATTTAAGCATGAGTTGGTTTATCAAGATTTGCCTAGACCGTTATCAGTTGTCTCTCCGAGTAAATTCATGAATGCAAGCTCTATGGTTCCGAATGTTTCCATCAAGATGGGAAACTACAAATTTCAGTCTTCTCCAATTGTTCTTGGTGACTCGGATATTGATCTTATTCTCGGGATGGACTGGCTTTCTAAGCACAAGGCTCAACTTGATTGTGCTACCAGGGAAATTCAATTGACACACTCTTCTGAGGATGTGATTATTTATGCCGCTCATGATGAAACCATTCGGTTTTTCTCTCTCAATGAGAAGGGCGAATTGAATGCCATCTCTCAAATTCCAGTCGTTTGCGAGTATCAAGATGTCTTTCCTGAAGAGCTTCCGGGTATGCCTCCTCACCGGCCAGTTGAGTTCGTTATCGAACTAGAGCCAGGCACTGAACTCGTTTGCAAGCGTCCATACAAGCTTGGACCCAACGAGCTGAAGGAATTGAAGAAACAGCTGGATGAACAAGAGCGTCTGGGTTTGATCAGACTGAGTTCTTCTCCATGGGGTTGTGGTGTTCTTTTTGTCAAGAAGAAGGATGGCACGGACCGACTTTGTGTCGACTACCGTCCATTGAACAAGAAGACAATCAAGAACAAGTATCCACTTCCCAACATCAATGAGCTATTTGAGCAACTCAAAGGTGCTAAAGTATTCTCGAAGCTTGACCTTCGTATGGGTTATCATCAGATTCACATTCGTGAAGAAGATATTCCCAAGCCAACATTCAGAACAAGCTTTGGTTCTTATGAATATACTGTCGTGTCTTTCGGCCTTGTCAATGCTCCTCCAGTTTTCTCTCGGATGATGAATTTCATCTTCAACCCCTATACCAATGAATTCGTCCTGGTGTATCTCGATGATATCTTGGTCTTCTCCAAGAATAAGCAGGATCATGCCAAACATTTGCGATTGGTGCTCGACAAGCTCAGAGAGTATCAATTCTATGCGAAGTTCTCTAAATGTGAGTTTTGGCTCGATGAAGTTCTTTTCCTTGGTCACATCATCTCTGCCAAGGGCATCGCTGTTAACCCGAGAAGGTGTCCGCAGTTGTGAATTGGGAACCTCCTCAAAATGTCAAGCAGCTCCGCAGTTTTCTTGGTCTTGCAAGCTATTGCCGAAGATCCGTTGAGAATTTCTCTAAGATTGCAAAGCCTCTTTCCAACCTCCTTCAGAAGCATGTGAAATATGTCTGGTCTCCTGAGTGTGACGTTGCTTTCAACACTCTCAAAGAGAAACTAGTCACAGCTCCTGTCTTGACTCCTCCTGATGAATCCAAGCCGTATGAAGTTTTCTGTGATGCTTCTCTCCAAGGTCTCGGTGCTGTGTTAATGCAAGAGAAGAAAGTTGTGGCCTATACCTCTCGTCAGTTGAAGCCCAACGAGAAGAACTACCCCACTCACGATCTTGAGTTGGCGGCAGTTGTCCATGCATTAATAACGTGGAGACATCTCTTGTTGGGAAGACAAGTGGACATTTTCACTGATCACAAGAGTCTCAAGTATATCTTCACTCAGCCCAACCTCAACCTCAGGCAGACTCGATGGGTCGAAATGATTCAAGAGTACAATCCGAGTATCGAATATACTCCAGGCAAAGCAAATGTCATTGCAGATGCTTTAAGCAGGAAGGCTTATTGCAACAGCTTAATTCTCAAGCCATTCCAACCGGATCTTTGTGAAGCTTTCCGCAAGCTGAATCTCCAAGTTGTCCCTCAAGGCTTTCTTGCCAACCTCATAGTCTCTCCTACTTTGGAAGATCAGATTCGTGAGGCACAACTCCTTGATGCCATGGTGAAGAAGGTGAAACGTGGTATCGACAAGGGTCTTTCCAAATACAAGTGCTATCGCATTGATGACAGAGACACTTTATTCTTCGAGGACCGGATTGTGGTTCCTAAAGGTGATCTAAAGAAAGTCATTATGAACGAGGCGCACAATTCTCTCCTTTCCATTCATCCTGGAAGTACGAAGATGTATCACGACCTCAAGCAGTCGTATTGGTGGACTCGAATGAAGCGTGAAATTGCTCAATTCGTGAATGAATGTGATGTCTGCCGAAGAGTGAAAGCAGAACACCAACGACCAGCTAGTCTCCTCCAACCTCTTGCTATCCCAGAATGGAAGTTTGATCATATCGAAATGGACTTCGTGACTGGTTTTCCAAAGTCCAAGCGCGGTAATGATGCTATCTTCGTTGTCATTGACAAGCCTCTAACCATCCTCTCCTAGCAAACCGTTGTTTGGCTAAGTTACCGCTTTTGCTCAGCCCCTCTTATAGCATTGCTAGTTGCAGGTGAAGTTGAAGTTTGTTCCATGTCGGAACATGGATATGTTGGGATATCACAATATCTCTTATTTAATTAATGCATCTATATATTTTTGGTAAAGGGTGGAAGGCTCGGCCTTATGCCTGGTGTTTTGTTCCACTCTTGCCGCCCTAGTTACTGAGATACCGGGATTATGTTCCTTGAGTTTGCGTTCCTTACGCGGTCGGGTGATTTATGGGACCCCCTTGATAGTTCACCTTGAATAAAACTCCTCCAGCAAGGCCCAACTTTGGTTTTACCATTTGCCGCCTAAGCCTTTTTCTCCCGGGTTTTCGCGAGCCCGAGGGTCATCTTTATTTTAAACCCCCGGACCAGTGCTCCTTCGAGTGCTGGCCCAAACCGAGCGATGTCCGGCGCCCCCTGGGCAATCAGGGTCTATGCCAACCCGACGTCTGGCTCATCCGTTGTGCCCTGAGAACGAGATATGTGCAGCTCCTATCGGGATTTGTCGGCACATTCGGGGGCTTTGCTGGTCTTGTTTTACCATTGTCGAAATGTCTTGTAAACCGGGATTCCGAGACTGATCGGGTTTTTCCAGGAGAAGGTTTATCCTTCGTTGACCGTGAGAGCTTATGATGGGCTAAGTTGGGACACCCCTGCAGGGTTTTATCTTTCGAAAGCCGTGCCCGCGGTTATGAGGCAGATGGGAATTTGTTAATGTCCGGTTGTAGAGAACTTGTCACTTGACCCAAGTAAAATACATCAACTGTGTGTGTAGCCGTGATGGTCTCTTCTCGGCGGAGTCCGGGAAGTGAACACGATCTGAGTTATGTGTGACGCAAGTAGGAGTTCAGGATCACTTCTTGGTCATTGCTAGATGACGTCCGTTCCGTTGCTTCTCTTCTCGCTCTCAGTTGCGCAAGTTAGCCACCATATATGCTTATTGCCGCTGCAGCTCCACCTCATTACACCATCCTTTCCTATAAGCTTAAATAGTCTTGATCTCGCGGGTGTGAGATTGCTAAGTCCTCGTGACTCACAGATTCTACCAAAACAGTTGCAGGTGCCGACGATGCCAGTGCCGATGATGGCGTCGATCTCAAGTGGGAGTTCGACGAGGAACGTGGTCGTTACTATGTGTCTTTTCCTGATGATCAGTAGTGGAGCCCAGTTGGGACGATCGGGGATCTAGCATTTGGGGTTGTCTTATTTTCATCTGGATTTTGACCGTAGTCGGTCTATATGTTTGTATTTTGGATGATGTATGTTATTTTTTCATGTATTGTGTGAAGTGGCGATTGTAAGCCAACTCTTTATCCCATTCTTGTTCATTACATGGGATTGTGTGAAGATGACCCTTCTTGCGACAAAACCACTATGCGGTTATGCCTCTAAGTCATGCCTCGACACGTGGGAGATATAGCCGCATCGTGGGCGTTACACGCCCCCTCCTTCCTTCTCTTCCCCCCTCCTTCCTTCTTCTCCTAGTAGGACTAGGAAAGGCGGGAGTCCTACTCCTACTAGGAGGAGGATTCCTCCCCCCTTGGCGTGCCTATGAGGGCCGGCCGCCCCCCCTCCCTCCTTTATATACGTGGGGAGGGGGACCCTAGAGCACATCAAAGTTGATCTTAGCCGTGTGCGGTGCCCCCCTCCACCGATTTCCACCTCAGTCATATTGTTGCAGTGCTTAGGCAAAGCCCTGCGCCGGTAACTTCGTCATCACCGTCACCACGCCGTCGTGCTGACGAAACTCTCCCTCGGCCTCAGCTGGATCAAGAGTATGAGGGATGTCACCGAGCTGAACGTGTGCAGATCACAGAGGTGTCGTGCGTTCGGTACTTGATTGGTTGGATCGCGAAGACGTTGGACTACATCAACCGCGTTACTAAACGCTTCCGCTTTCGGTCTACGAGGATATGTGGACACACTCTCCCGCTCGTAAGGATGGCAATGGGTAGGGTATGGGCGGGTAGAGCAATACCATACCCATACCCGTGTAGTTAATGGGTACAAAATTCTACCCATACCCGTACCCATGGGTATGATACTTTACCCGTACCCATACCCGGCGGGTACCCCTACCCATTGGGTACCCAGCGGGTAGATCAAATAGTACACGAGTTATTCACAATTTCACATTCATCGATATCACATTTGACCAAAAAAATATTTATCTAAACTCAGTAATGAATAGATGAGTACATAACAATTATCTCAATTCAAATTGACGATCGGTGACACCTTTAACATAGGTTCACAATCTCGCGACATACTTCACGAGTAAGGTACACGTGTCATTTTAAACGGGTAGGGTATGGGTATATTCATGGGTACAAGGCTATACCCGTGCCCTACCCATGACTTGATGGGTAGGGTATGGGTACTACCCATGGGTATAAAATTATGCCCATACCTTGCCCATGCGGGTACGGTATCCGCGGGTACCCATATCCATGGGTAAAATTGCCATCCTTACCCGCTCGTTGCTATGCATCACCTAGATGGATCTTGCCTGTGCGTAGGATTTTTTTTTAAATTACTGCGTTCCCCAACACATCGGACTGCATACATCAGTATGTACTATTTCCAATAAGTTAGTGGCTTGCTCCATTGTTCCGGAGAATGGAGTCTTAGTCATCTTGCCAATGAGGCATGGTTCGCAAAGCATCAAATGATTCATAATCAAGTGATTCCAAATGTCCATCTGCATTGTGACGCCCCCGATTTGACCGTACACTAATCATGCACGCAAATGTGTACGATCACGATCAGGGACTCACGGGAAGATATCACAACACAACTTTACAACATAAATAAGTCATACAAGCATCATAATACAAGCCAGGGGCCTCGAGGGCTCGAATACAAGTGCTCGATCACAGACGAGTCAGCGGAAGCAACAATATCTGAGTACAGACATAAGTTAAACAAGTTTTGCCTTAAGAAGGCTAGCACAAAAGTAGCAACGATCGAAAAGGCAAGGCCTCCTGCCTGGGACCTCCTAACTACTCCTGGTCGTCGTCAGCGGCCTGCACGTAGTAGTAGGCACCTCCAGTGCCGTGGGAGTCGTCGTCGACGGTGGCGTCTGGCTCCTGGACTCCAACATCTGGTTGCGACAACCAGATAGAAAGGAAAGGGGGAAAAAGAGGGAGAGAAGCAACCGTGAGTACTCATCCAAAGTACTCGCAAGCAAGGAGCTACACTACATATGCATGGGTATATGTGTAAAGGGGCATATCAGTGGACTGAACTGCAGAATGCCAGAATTAAAAGGGGGATAGCTAGTCTTGTCGAAGACTACGCTTCTGGTCATCTCCATCTAGCAGCATATAGAAGAGAATAGAGTGAAGTCCTCCAAGTAGCATCGCATAGCATAATCCTACCCGGTAATCCCCTCCTCGTCGCCCTGTTTGAGAGCGATCACCGGGTTGTATCTGGCACTTGGAAGGGTGTATTTTATTCAGTATCCAGTTCTAGTTGTCATAAGCTCAAGGTACAACTCCGGGTCATCCTTTTACCGAGGGACACGGCTATTCGAATAGATAAACTTCCCTGCAGGGGTGCACCACATAACCCAACACGCTCGATCCCAATTGGCCGGACACACTTTTCTGGGTCATGCCCGGCCTCGTAAGATCAACACGTCACAGCCCCACCTAGGCTCAACAGAGAGGTCAGCACGCCGGTCTAAACCTATGCGCGCAGGGGTCTGGGCCCATCGCCCTATGCACACCTGCACGTTGCGAACGCGGCCGCGAGCAGACCTAGCAACCCACACGATCACGGCGGTTACGTCAAAGCGGTCCAACACGGCGCGCGCCACTCAGTCGCTGACGTCAAAAGAGCTTCGGCTGATACCACGACGTCGGGATACCCATAACTACTCCCACGTAGATGGTTAGTGCGTATAGACCAAATGGCCAGACTCAGATCAAATACCAAGATCTCGTTAAGCGTGTTAAGTATCCGCGAACGCCGACCAGGGCCAGGCCCACCTCTCACCTAGGCGGTCTCAACCTGCCCTGTCGCTCCGCCACAAGGGTCCACTTGCGGGTACTCCTACGAGCCGACCCGACTTTAGTCATCACATGTGTCATGTATATAGTATATAAGTATATGCCCGTGATCACCGCCCAGGTGATCACGGCCCGATAGTATAGCACAGCAGACGGACAAGAATGTAGGGCCACTGATGGAAATCTAGCATCCTATACTAAGCATGTAGGATTGCAGGTAAAGGTAGTAACAATAGTAGCAAGGATAGGCTATGCATCAGAATAGGATATCGAGAAGCAGTAACATGCTACACTACTCTAATGCAAGCAGTAGAGATTAGAGTAGGCGATATCTGGTGATCAAAGGGGGGGCTTGCCTGGTTGCTCTGGCAAGTAGGAGGGGTCGTCGACTCCGTAGTCGAACTGGGCAGCAGCAGTGTCGGTCTCGTAGTCTACCGGAGAGAAGAGGGGGAAGAAACAGTAAATACAATGCAAACATAAGCATGACGACGCGTGACATGACAATGAGCGGTGCTAGGGGTGCCCTAACGCGACAGTAGGTGGTACCGGTGAAGGGGGGGCATCCGGGAGGTATGCCCGATGTTCCGCATTTTCGGACAGACGGATCGGAGGGGGAAAGTTGCTAGTTCGATAGGTTAGGGAGGTGCGGTGGATGAACGGACTGCGTAGTCGGATTCGTCTCGTCGTTCTGAGCAACTTTCATATAGAAAACATTTTCATCCGAGTTACGGTTTAAAAGATATGAATTTTCAAAGTTTATTTGAATTTCTGGAATTATTTATATTAAGAAAAATGAATTATGACGTCAGCATGAGGCAATGCTGACGTCAGCAAGTCAACAGGTCGGCTGACCAGTCAAACCAGACAGGTGGGTCCAGTGGGACCCACATGTCAGCCTTTGTTAGTCTAATACTTAATTAAACTAATCTAACAGTATAATTAGAGGGATGGGCCCCACATGTCAGTGAGTGTTTAGCTAAACTAATTATTTTTATTTATAAAACATTTTCTTTTTCTTTATTTTTTTAATTTCGGCGGCGGGGCCCGCATGTCAGTGACTGGGCCTGCCCAGTCAGCAGTTGACTGGGTGAACCCAGTCAACTGGGGCCCGTGGGGGCCACTGGCAGTGACCCAGGGGTGGCCCCAGGTGTGCCACGTCGGCGGCCGGCGCCGGAGCAACGCCGGCGACCGAAAACACGGCGGAGGCGCTCGGGACCTCGCCGGAATCCACGTACAGGGCACCGTTCAGGGAGTTTTTGGTCGCGTTCGAAAGCTACGGCTACGCCGCGTCCAACGGTGGTGGTTGTGGCGGCAGGGGTGACCGGAATCGAGCGCGGCGAGCTCATCGGCGGACGACCGGAGTCGGACGCCAGAGGAAAGGGCGACGCAGCATGCTAGCGAGCGAACGGAGAGGCTAGGTGGGACGTGCGTTAGGAGGCGAATGCAACGGGCGCTGGCCCGTGACCATTTGGTCACCGGAGGCACGCCGGCGACGAGCGCAGGCGGCAGCGCGTTCGGGCGCTCAACGGAGGCTATGCTAGGAGGCACGGGGAGGCACGGGCGTGGGCTCATTGGGCTCCTGGGAGCTCCAGGAGTTTGACTACGAGCTCGGACGCGAGCTCAGGCCACGGTAGCCACGGCGGCGAGGTGATATGCGGCGGCGAGCTCAAAGCAACGGCGACGAGCTAGCTAGGGAGGCTCACGCAGTGCGAGGAGGAGAATGGAGGGAGGGAGGAGCTCACCGAGCGGCTACGTAAAGCCTGCGACAGCTTAGGAGCGCAGAGGTGGCCGGAGACGACGGCGGTCACCGACGCCCGAGGCGGAAGGGGGCGGCTCGATCCGCTGCCTGCGGTGCTCCCCGGCTTGCGTTCGTGGACGGGGACGAGGAAGCCGACGACGGCGGAGCTGCTGGACAGGTTGGCGAGGCGAGGCGAGGTTGGTTGCCGCGGTTGCGACGGCGGACGGCGACGGAGGCGCTCGGGATGATGGGGGGAGCACGGAGCGGCGCGAAGGAGAGGGGATGAGGGAGGCGCAGGGGCCGAGAGTGAGCGGGGTGAGTGGGAGAGAGACCCGAGGAGGCGCGGGGGCTGGCGCCCTTATCCCCTCCGGCGTCGGTGCCGGCGAGGTGGTCGGGCGGCAGCGCGCCCCTGTTCCGACCCGGTCGGGGGAACAGGAAGGGGACGCGGGGGTGAGTTGGGCTGGGCCGGGGTCGGGGCGCGGGTGGCGGCCCAGTTTGGGCCGGGGTTCGGTCCAGACGGGCCACAGGTCCAGTGGGGGGGGAAAAGGGCTTTTCCTTTTTCTTTTTTTTTTCTTTCTGTGATCTGTTTTCTGTTTTCCTTTTATTTGTTTATTTTCTTTTATGTTTTATTTCTTTTAAAAGTAATTAGGTATTTTATAAAAATGTGTTTCCTCCACCATAATTACCAGTGTATTATGTAGCACCCACTGAACATTTTTGTTTGAATTTTTGAAAACTTTTATTTTCCACTTTTAAATTTAATTGAAGTTTGAACTAGGAGTTTGACAAGGTTGTGGTTCAAATGTGATCAAGCCCTGTTTAGCAACATGATTAGCTTAATCACAGGGGGTTACTATAGCATGATTCTCAGAGTGTTACAAATCTCCTCCACTACAAGAAATCTCGTCCCGAGATTTAGGAGGTAGAAGGAAACAGTGCGGGGTATTCTTCGCGCAGACGATCCTCTCGTTCCCAAGTGGCCTCATCTTCAGAATGGTGCGACCACTGGACTTTGAGAAACTTGATCGCCTTCTGACGTGTGCGGCGTTCAGCTTGGTCGAGAATGCGGACCGGATGCTCCTTATAGGAGAGGTCTTGCTGCAATTCGAGCACTTCGTGATCCACAGCTCGGATTGGATCCTTGAAGCAACGGCGGAGCTGTGACACATGGAACACATCGTGAACCTGAGAAAGGTTCGGCGGTAGCTCCAGCTGGTATGCCACTTTTCCACGCCTTTCGAGAATAGTGAATGGGTCAATATAGCGAGGAGCTAGTTTGCCCTTGATCCCGAAGCGGTGAGCACCCTTCATAGGTGTGACTCGAAGATAAGCCTTTTCGCCAGGTTGATAGACCATGTCTTTATGATGACGGTCATACTGACACTTCTGACGTGACTGAGCAGTCTTGAGATTCTCGCGAATAATGCGGACTTGTTCTTCGGCATCTTGGATAATATCCGGACCGAAGAGTGGACGTTCCCCAGTTTCTGACCAGTTCAGAGGGGTTCGGCACTTTCGTCCATATAACACTTCGAAGGGGGCCATCTTCAGACTAGCTTGATAGCTATTATTATAAGAGAACTCAGCATACGGGAGAGATTCCTCCCATTTCTTGCCGAAGGAAATAACGCAAGCTCGAAGCATGTCTTCGAGAACTTGATTGACGCGTTCAACTTGTCCTTGCGATTGAGGATGAAACGCAGTACTAAATGACAGATGAGTGCCCATAGCTTCTTGGAAACTTGCCCAGAATCTTGAAGTGAATAAGCTGCCACGGTCTGAACTGATAACCAATGGAATACCGTGGAGTGAAACAATCCTGGACATATAGAGCGTTGCCAACTGGCTAGCAGTGATCGTTTCTTTGACTGCCAGGAAATGTGCAACTTTGGAAAGCCGGTCAATGACGACAAGAATAGCATCATTACCTTTCTGCGATTTGGGAAATCCAGTGACGAAGTCCATCTCAACATGGTCCCATTTCCATTCAGGAATAGAGATAGGTTGCAGAGTTCCAGCAGGCCTTTGATGTTCTGCTTTGATACGACGGCAAACGTCACACTCAGCAACATAACGAGCAATGTCTTGCTTCATATTAGTCCACCAGAATCTCTGACGGATATCTTGATACATCTTTGTACTACCAGGATGGATACACAGAGGCGTATCATGAGCTTCTTTCATAACTTCCTGTGTCATATCCAGGTTTTTCTCTGCACATGGCACCACTAGGCGGCCCTTGAAGTATAGGGCGCCATCTTCAGAAATGGTGAAGAATGAGGGCTTTCCTTCTGCGAGGTAGCGCTTAATCTTGTGGGCTTCAGAGTCATACCCCTGTATTCTCTTGATGGAGTCCAGGAGATCTGGTTCGACGACCAGGGTATTGAGGGAACCCTGGGGAACAACACGGAGGTTCATCTTGCGGAACTCCTTAGGAGGGGGAGCGAGTGCACCCGGAGGAACAATATGGAGGTTCAGCTTCCTGAATTCTTCAACAAGCGAGGGCTGAACTTTATGAACCTGGAGGTGGTTGCAGTAAGACTTGCGGCTCAAGGCATCAGCCATTACATTAGCCTTGCCTGGAGTATAGGAAATACCCAAGTCAAAGTCTGCAACAAGCTCCATCCATCTCTGCTGACGGAGGTTCAGATCTGGCTGAGTAAACAGATACTTCAGACTTTGGTGGTCAGTGAAGATCTCGCAACGATTACCGAGAAGGTAATGTCGCCACTGCTTCAGCGCATGTATGACAGCAGCAAGTTCGAGGTCGTGAACTAGGTAGTTCTCTTCGTGAGGGCGCAATTGTCGAGAGGCATAAGCAATCACTTTGCGGTCTTGCATTAGGACACAGCCTAATCCTTGACGGGAAGCGTCGCAATAGATGACGAAGTCCTTCTTAGTATCAGGTGGAGCTAGAACTGGGGCAGAAGTCAACTTGTCTTTGAGTGCTTGGAAACTTTCCTGACATTTGTCTGTCCATTGGAACTTGACACCCTTATGCAACAGGGTAGTCAGAGGCCTGGCGATCTTAGAGAAGTTCTCGACAAATCGACGGCAATAGCTGGTGAGACCGAGAAAACTTCTGACTTGCTTAACGTTCTTGGGAGGAGTCCAATCAAGAATAGCCTGAACTCGCTCGGGGTTGACGGCAATACCATCCTTAGAGATGACATGCCCGAGATAGGTTACTTCGGGTAGCCAAAATTCACATTTAGAGAACTTGGCATATAGTTGATGTTCTCGTAGCTTTTCCAGCACAAGACGAAGATGTTCAGCATGTTCTTCTTCGTTCTTGGAAAATATCAGGATATCATCCAGATAAACCACGACGAACTTGTCGAGGTAATCCATGAATATGTAGTTCATCAGACGAGAGAAGGTGGCTGGAGCATTGGTTAAACTGAAAGACATGATGGTGTACTCGTATGAACCATAGCGAGTCACGAAGGCGGTCTTTGGGATATCCTCTTCGCGAACACGGATCTGGTGGTAGCCCAACCTCAAGTCGAGCTTAGAGAACACTGACGAACCCGCCAGTTGATCATACAGATCATTGATCCGAGGAAGAGGGTATTTATTCTGAATGGTAGCTTGGTTTATAGGACGGTAGTCTTGAACTAATCGGTTTGTCCCATCCTTCTTCTTGACAAAGAGAGAAGGTGCTCCCCAAGGAGAGCAACTTGGGCAAATGAATCCTTTGCGAAGAGGCTTGTCGATTTCCTCCTTAAGCTCAAGGAGTTCATGCGGCGGCATTTTGTAGGGTCGCTTGGCTATAGGAGTGGTGCCTGGTTTCAAGTCGATGATGAATTCGATAGCTCTAGCAGGGGGAATCCCTGGAAGTTCTTCAGGGAAGACGTCGAGGAATTCACGCACGACGGGAATGTTTTCAATGCCCTCGAGTGGTGCAGCGTTCAATGCATTCAATGCATAGAGCCTTGCCTCGGCATTTTGCACCAGATGGGCTTGGTAAGTAACTATCTCATCTGAAGGGTGTAGCAGATGGACGGTCTTAGTGGTGCAAACGATTGAAGCAGTATGCGCTTTTAACCAATTCATTCCCAGAATGAGATCAATGCTACAGGACTTCAGTACGATGGGAGAGACAAGAAATTCCAGTCCTTCAATTTCAACAGTAACATCGCGACTAACCATAGAGGTTTGACATTGGCCCGCAGGGGTGTGTACCACTAGCGGAGTGTTTATCTCTTCGTAATGAATGCCATGCAGGAATGCAAATTCTGCTGATATGAATGAATGGGATGCTCCTGTATCAAATAAAACGGATGCTGGTACTGAATTTACGAGGAGTGTACCCATCACAGTAGCAGGCTGGTCTTGAGCTTCGCTGAGATCAACGTGGTTGGCATGAGCGCGACCATGAGACTTAGCATTGTTGTTGCGGGGCTGGTTGTTACCACGGCCAGCTGCTGGAAGGGCCAGTTGATTCTGGTTCTGATAGCAGTTCCTGGCAAAGTGACCCGGTTGACCACACTTGAAGCACAGACCATTATCGGGAGTGGGAACAGGAGCCCCAGGTGGGGGAGCTGGTAGCTTTGACTGCTTAGATGGTGGAGGAGGCAGACGCGGTGCAGCATAAGATTTCCTGGGAGCAGGTGCATTTGGACGATACATGCTGTTCGGGATCCATATCTTACGCTTCTGTGAGGGCGAGCCCGAAGATGAGCCCGTGTCACGGTTGCGCCTCTGAGAGCTCTGGTATTCCTGCAGACCAGTTTCAACATTGATGGCCTTGTTCACCAAGGTGGTGAAATCAGCAAAGTCATGCACTAGAAGTGCGAGCTTGATGTCAGCTTGAAGGCCATCACGGAACTTCTCCTGTCTGCGTGCATCAGTTGCAATGTCTTCTTCAGCATAGCGGGACAAGTCCAGAAACTCCCGTTGATAAGCTTCGACAGTTTTGTTGCCTTGGGTGAGGTTGCGGAACTCACGCTTCTTCCGGTCCATGACTCCCTGAGGAATGAAGCGGGCACGGAAAGCAGCTTGGAAGTCTGGCCAGGTGATGATTGTTCCAGCTGGCAGAGTACGCCTGTGGCTGTCCCACCATTGAGCTGCGGGTCCCTTCAAGAAGAAGGAAGCAAAGGTGACATAGCTGGCAGGGGCTACATCAGCAGACTCCATCTCATAGGTGATGTCACGGAGCCAGTCATCAGCATCCAGAGGCTGAGTTGAGCTGCGGTAGATGGTTGGGTTGAGGCGTATGAAATCTTGAAGAGTCACTTGAGCTGGCTGTTGGTTCATATTGGGGCGAGGAAACTGAGCCATCATATTTTCCATGAATTGGCGGTTCAGTTCAAACTGTTGGATCATACCAGCCATGTACTCAGGTGGTGGTGGGGCATCGCCACCACGACCACGACCACCTGGTCTAACCATCCTGCTAATATATAACAGGGGTAGTTCAGCATTGAGAAAATTGGCAATGACAAGAATCATTCATGATGAAACATGCATAATGAAAGGAGCACGATAGCTACTACATAGTAGTCGGCATAGCTTACAAAAGGGGTCATGCATAGAGTTCAGTACACAGAGTTCAGTACATAGACTAAAACATCATAGGCGGCACACAGGCTCGTGGCGAATGCCTTTAACACTACAAACAAGCCTACATCAGTCCCAAGAGGTACTGTGGAGGTAATCGTAGCCCGACAGCTGGTAGTGAGGCAACGGATAGCCCTCCACGTCAGCAGACTGGGGGCCGCGGATACTCAGGTGTAGAGCCCGACGCTCAGGTGGCAGAAGAGGACCAAGTGCGGGAGAGTAGCCTCCCACCTCTGGCCAACCGACACCGTGGGGCATCACGGTCCTGGCTGGGTAGATCGCAGAACGCGGTACCTGTCCAGACCGGACAAAGGGGTGCAGCAGCGTCAGAGCACGGTAAAGGTGCTGACGGGTGGTGTACATCTCGTGGCGAAGAGCTCGGTTAGCTCGATCCAGCCCATCAGCATGCAGAACCAGGTGCTGATGGTAGAAGGGCTCTCGGGTGACAGTGGAGTAGGCAGCAGTATAGTATCCCTCTGCACCAACATCAGAGGCGATAGCAATGTGCCTGAAAGGGGAGGTGTCCAACTCCCGATACTCTCCACGAAGACGTGTCAGAGCAGCATAGGCAGCATCGTGGACAGCCATATCGATGGTCACACCAACACCATGTGCGGTGTGCAGCACAGTAGTGGAGTCGTACTCCCGAGAGTAGAGGTGGACGATGGCACGGTACTGCTCCTGGTTAAAGTCCTGGAACTCCTCGTAGACGGTGAACTCAGGGTGCCAGCGATAACCCAAATAGGTCATCATCTCAGCTAGCACCGCAGGTGATCCCGAGGCACCAATGGCCATCGTGTGGCGAACGACCTGCCTCGTGGGTTCCATCTGAAAGCAAAGACGTGTCAAAGGAGTCAAATGACAGTGTGTGCATTATTCAAAATACTATTCTAAGAAACAACTATGGCTTATCCATCTTTGGGGTGAACGCGGTCACGGGATCCTAGTGTTAGAGTTAGTAAAGTCGTTTAACCCGAGTAGAAGAGAGTTCAGAGTCCCAGAGTAAAGGTCGAGGAGTAAAAGATTCTAGTACCACCCAATGGCGACGTGGGCCCATAACCCACAGGTCCCAGGATCGAAACCTGGCTCTGGTACCAACTTGTGACGCCCCCGATTTGACCGTACACTAATCATGCACGCAAATGTGTACGATCACGATCAGGGACTCACGGGAAGATATCACAACACAACTTTACAACATAAATAAGTCATACAAGCATCATAATACAAGCCAGGGGCCTCGAGGGCTCGAATACAAGTGCTCGATCACAGACGAGTCAGCGGAAGCAACAATATCTGAGTACAGACATAAGTTAAACAAGTTTTGCCTTAAGAAGGCTAGCACAAAAGTAGCAACGATCGAAAAGGCAAGGCCTCCTGCCTGGGACCTCCTAACTACTCCTGGTCGTCGTCAGCGGCCTGCACGTAGTAGTAGGCACCTCCAGTGCCGTGGGAGTCGTCGTCGACGGTGGCGTTTGGCTCCTGGACTCCAACATCTGGTTGCGACAACCAGATAGAAAGGAAAGGGGGAAAAAGAGGGAGAGAAGCAACCGTGAGTACTCATCCAAAGTACTCGCAAGCAAGGAGCTACACTACATATGCATGGGTATATGTGTAAAGGGGCATATCAGTGGACTGAACTGCAGAATGCCAGAATTAAAAGGGGGATAGCTAGTCCTGTCGAAGACTACGCTTCTGGTCATCTCCATCTTGCAGCATATAGAAGAGAATAGAGTGAAGTCCTCCAAGTAGCATCGCATAGCATAATCCTACCCGGTAATCCCCTCCTCGTCGCCCTGTTAGAGAGCGATCACCGGGTTGTATCTGGCACTTGGAAGGGTGTATTTTATTCAGTATCCAGTTCTAGTTGTCATAAGCTCAAGGTACAACTCCGGGTCGTCCTTTTACCGAGGGACACGGCTATTCGAATAGATAAACTTCCCTGCAGGGGTGCACCACATAACCCAACACGCTCGATCCCAATTGGCCGGACACACTTTTCTGGGTCATGCCCGGCCTCGTAAGATCAACACGTCACAGCCCCACCTAGGCTCAACAGAGAGGTCAGCACGCCGGTCTAAACCTATGCGCGCAGGGGTCTGGGCCCATCGCCCTATGCACACCTGCACGTTGCGAACGCGGCCGCGAGCAGACCTAGCAACCCACACGATCACGGCGGTTACGTCAAAGCGGTCCAACATGGCGCGCGCCACTCAGTCGCTGACGTCAAAAGAGCTTCGGCTGATACCACGACGTCGGGATACCCATAACTACTCCCACGTAGATGGTTAGTGCGTATAGACCAAATGGCCAGACTCAGATCAAATACCAAGATCTCGTTAAGCGTGTTAAGTATCCGCGAACGCCGACCAGGGCCAGGCCCACCTCTCACCTAGGCGGTCTCAACCTGCCCTGTCGCTCCGCCACAAGGATCCACTTGCGGGTACTCCTACGAGCCGACCCGACTTTAGTCATCACATGTGTCATGTATATAGTATATAAGTATATGCCCGTGATCACCGCCCAGGTGATCACGGCCCGATAGTATAGCACAGCAGACGGACAAGAATGTAGGGCCACTGATGGAAATCTAGCATCCTATACTAAGCATGTAGGATTGCAGGTAAAGGTAGTAACAATAGTAGCAAGGATAGGCTATGCATCAGAATAGGATATCGAAAAGCAGTAACATGCTACACTACTCTAATGCAAGCAGTAGAGATTAGAGTAGGCGATATCTGGTGATCAAAGGGGGGGGCTTGCCTGGTTGCTCTGGCAAGTAGGAGGGGTCGTCGACTCCGTAGTCGAACTGGGCAGCAGCAGTGTCGGTCTCGTAGTCTACCGGAGAGAAGAGGGGGAAGAAACAGTAAATACAATGCAAACATAAGCATGACGATGCGTGACATGACAATGAGCGGTGCTAGGGGTGCCCTAACGCGACAGTAGGTGGTACCGGTGAAGGGGGGGCATCCGGGAGGTATGCCCGATGTTCCGCGTTTTCGGACAGACGGATCGGAGGGGGAAAGTTGCTAGTTCGATAGGTTAGGGAGGTGCGGTGGATGAACGGACTGCGTAGTCGGATTCGTCTCGTCGTTCTGAGCAACTTTCATATAGAAAACATTTTCATCCGAGTTACGGTTTAAAAGATATGAATTTTCAAAGTTTATTTGAATTTCTAGAATTATTTATATTAAGAAAAATGAATTATGACGTCAGCATGAGGCAATGCTGACGTCAGCAAGTCAACAGGTCGGCTGACCAGTCAAACCAGACAGGTGGGTCCAGTGGGACCCACATGTCAGCCTCTGTTAGTCTAATACTTAATTAAACTAATCTAACAGTATAATTAGAGGGATGGGCCCCACATGTCAGTGAGTGTTTAGCTAAACTAATTATTTTTGTTTATAAAACATTTTCTTTTTCTTTATTTTTTTAATTTCAGCGGCGGGGCCCGCATGTCAGTGACTGGGCCTGCCAAGTCAGCAGTTGACTGGGTCAACCCAGTCAACTGGGGCCCGTGGGGGCCACTGGCAGTGACCCAGGGGTGGCCCCAGGTGTGCCACGTCGGCGGCCGGCGCCGGAGCAACGCCGGCGACCGAAAACACGGCGGAGGCGCTCGGGACCTCGCCGGAATCCACGTACAGGGCACCGTTCAGGGAGTTTTTGGTCGCGTTCGAAAGCTACGGCTGCGCCGCGTCCAACGGTGGTGGTTGTGGCGGCAGGGGTGACCGGAATCGAGCGCGGCGAGCTCATCGGCGGACGACCGGAGTCGGACGCCAGAGGAAAGGGCGACGCAGCATGCTAGCGAGCGAACGGAGAGGCTAGGTGGGACGTGCGTTAGGAGGCGAATGCAACGGGCGCTGGCCCGTGACCATTTGGTCACCGGAGGCACGCCGGCGACGAGCGCAGGCGGCAGCGCGTTCGGGCGCTCAACGGAGGCTATGCTAGGAGGCACGGGGAGGCACGGGCGTGGGCTCGTTGGGCTCCTGGGAGCTCCAGGAGTTTGACTACGAGCTCGGACGCGAGCTCAGGCCACGGTAGCCACGGCGGCGAGGTGATATGCGGCGGCGAGCTCAAAGCAACGGCGACGAGCTAGCTAGGGAGGCTCACGCAGTGCGAGGAGGAGAATGGAGGGAGGGAGGAGCTCACCGAGCGGCTACGTAAAGCCTGCGACAGCTTAGGAGCGCAGAGGTGGCCGGAGACGACGGCGGTCACCGACGCCCGAGGCGGAAGGGGGCGGCTCGATCCGCTGCCTGCGGTGCTCCCCGGCTTGCGTTCGTGGACGGGGACGAGGAAGCCGACGACGGCGGAGCTGCTGGACAGGTTGGCGAGGCGAGGCGAGGTTGGTTGCCGCGGTTGCGACGGCGGACGGCGACGGAGGCGCTCGGGATGATGGGGGGGAGCACGGAGCGGCGCGAAGGAGAGGGGATGAGGGAGGCGCAGGGGCCAAGAGTGAGCGGGGTGAGTGGGAGAGAGACCCGAGGAGGCGCGGGGGCTGGCGCCCTTATCCACTCCGGCGTCGGTGCCGGCGAGGTGGTCGGGCGGCAGCGCGCCCCTGTTCCGACCCGGTCGGGGGAACAGGAAGGGGACGCGGGTGTGAGTTGGGCTGGGCCGGGGTCGGGGCGCGGGTGGCGGCCCAGTTTGGGCCGGGGTTCGGTCCAGACGGGCCACGGGTCCAGTGGGGGGGGGGAAAGGGCTTTTCCTTTTTCTTTTTTCTTTTTTTCGGTGATCTGTTTTCTGTTTTCCTTTTATTTGTTTATTTTCTTTTCTGTTTTATTTCTTTTAAAAGTAATTAGGTATTTTATAAAAATGTGTTTCCTCCACCATAATTACTAGTGTATTATTTAGCACCCACTGAACATTTTTGTTTGAATTTTTGAAAACTTTTATTTTCCACTTTTAAATTTAATTGAAGTTTGAACTAGGAGTTTGACAAGGTTGTGGTTCAAATGTGATCAAGCCCTGTTTAGCAACATGATTAGCTTAGTCACAGGGGGTTACTATAGCATGATTCTCAGAGTGTTACATGCATGGAGTTTCTTCATGCGCTTTACACCAATATGACCTAAACGGCAGTGCCACAAGTATGTTGCACTATCATTATCAACTTTGCATATTTTGGCATCAATGTTATGAATATGTGTATCACTACGATCGAGATTCAATAAACTATTTATATTAAGTGTATGACCATAGAAGGTTTTATTCATGTAAACAGAACACCAATTATTCTTTGACTTGAATAACCGTATTGCAATAAACATGATCCAATCATATTCATGCTCAACGCAAACACCAAATAACATTTATTTTAGGTTCAACACTAATCCCGAAGGTAAAAGGAGTGTGCGATGGTGATCTTATCAACCTTGGAATCATTTCCAATTCACATCGTCACCTCATCCTTAACTAGTCTCTGTTTATCTTGCAACTCCTATTTTCGAGTTACTACTCTTAGCAACTGAACAAGTATCCAATACCGAGGGGTTGCTATAAACGCTAGTAAAGTACACATCAATAACATGTATATCAAATATACCTTTGTTCACTTTGCCATCCTTCTTATACGCCAAGTATCTAGGGCAGTTCCACTTCCAGTGACCATTTCCTTTGCAGTAGAAGCACTTAGTTTCAGGCTTGGGTCTAGCTTTGGGCTTCTTCATGGGAGTGGCAACTTGCTTGCCATTCTTCTTTGAAGTTCCCTTTCTTTTCCTTTGCCCTTTTAGTTGAAACTAGTGGTCTTGTCAACCCTCAACACTTGATGCTTTTTCTTGATTTCTACCTTCGCCGATTTCAGCATCGCGAAGAGCTCGGGAATTGTTTTCGTCATCCCTTGCATATTATAGTTCATCATGAAGTTCTAGTAACTTGGTGATAGTGACTAGAGAACACTCTCAATCACTATATTATCTGGAGATTAACTCCCACTTGATTCAAGCAATTGTAGTGCCCAGACATTCTGAGCACATGCTCACTAGCTGAGCAATTGTCCTCCATCTTATAGGCAAAGTACTTGTCAGAGGTCTCACACCTCTCGACACGGGCATGAGTCTGAAATACTAATTTCAACTCTTGGAACATCTCATATGCTCCATGGCGTTCAAAACGTTTTTGAAGTCTCGGTTCTAAGCCGTAAAGCATGGTGCACTAAACTATCAAGTAGTCATCATACCGAGCTTGCAAAACGTTTATAACGTCTGCATCTGCTGCTGCAACAGGTTCATCACCTAGTGGTGCATCAAGGACATAATTCTTCTGTGCAGCAATGAGGATAATCCTCAGATCACAGACCTAGTCCGCATCATTGCTACTATCATCTTTCAACTTAGTTTTCTCTAGGAACATATCAAAAATAAATGGGGAGCTACATCGCAAGCTATTGATCTACAACATAGATATGCAAATACTATTAAGACTAAGTTCATGATAAATTAAAGTTCAATTAATCATATTAACTTAAGAACTCCCACTTAGATAGACATACCTCTAGTCATCTAAATGATCATGTGATCCATATCAACTAAACCGTGTTCGATCATCACGTGAGATGGCGTAGTTTTCAATGGTGAACATCACTATGTTGATCATATCTACTATATGATTCACGTTCGACCTTTCGGTCTCATTGTTCTGAGGCCATATTTGCATATGCTAGGCTCGTCAACTTTAATCCGAGTATTCTGCATGTGCAAAACTGGCTTGCACCCATTGTATGTGAACGTAGAGCTTATCACACCCGATCATCACGTGGTGTCTCGGCACGACGAACTGTAGCAACGGCGCATACTCAGGGAGAACACTTATACCTTGAAATTTAGTGAGGGATCATCTTATAATGCTACCGCCGTACTAAGCAAAATAAGATGCATAAAATATAAACATCACATGCAAACAAAATAAGTGATATGATATGGCCATCATCATCTTGTGCCTTTGATCTCCATCTCCAAAGCACTGTCATGATTGATAACCCACAAGTATAGGGGATCAATTGTAGCCTCTTTCGATAAGTAAGAGTGTCGAACCCAACGAGGAGCTAAAGCTAGAACAAATATTCCCTCAAGTTCTATCGACCACCGATACAACTCTATGGACGCTTGACGTTCGCTTTACCTAGAACAAGTATGAAACTAGAAGTACTTTGTAGGTGTTGTGGGATAGGTTTGCAAGAATATAAAGAGCACGTAAATAAAAACTAGGGGCTGTTTTAAGTAAAGAAGCAATAAAGTTAGTATAGCGAGTATGGAAAAGTGGTGGTAGAAGTTGCGAAATTGTCCCTAAGCAATTGACTACTTTACTAGACCGATAGCAAGTTTTATGTGGGAGAGGCCACTGCTAGCATGTCATCCCTGACTTGGAATTCTATGCACTTATGATTGGAACTATTAGCAAGCATCCGCAACTACTAATGTTCATTAAGGTAAAACCCAACCATAGCATTAAGATATATTGGTCCCCCTTCAATCCCGTATGCATCAATTTCTATGCTAGGTTGAAGCTTCTGTCACTCTTGCCCTCCAATACATAGTCCTATCAACATACAACTAACCCTATGGTGTGATCCACGCGCGCGCTCATATGATGGGCACCAAAGGACAGCAACATAACCACAAGCAATTTAAACCAATCATAGCAATTCACCAATTACCGAGAGGACAACGAAAATCTACTCACACATCATAGGATGGCAACACATCATTGGATAATAATATGAAGTATAAAGCACCATGTTCAAGTAAAGGGTACAGCGGGTTGCGGGAGAGTGGACCGCTGTAGATAGATTGGGGAAGGTGATGGAGATGTTGGTGAAGATGACGGAGGTGTTGGTGTAGATTGCGGTGACGATGATGGCCCCGGCGGCGTTTCGGCGCCACCGGAAGAGAGGGGGAGAGGGCCCCCCTTCTTCTTCTTCTTCCTTGACCTTCTCCCTAGATGGGAGAAGGGTTTTCCCTCTGGTCCTTGGCTTCCATGGCATGGGAGGGGCGAGAGCCCCTCCGAGATTGGATCTGTCTCTCTGTCTCTCTCTGTTTCTGCGTTCCAGATTCTGGCCTTTCACAGTTTCTTATATTCCCGGAGATCCGTAACTCCGATTGGGCTGAAATTTGGACACGATTCTTATCCGGATATTGGCTTTCTTGCGGCGAAAGAAGAACACCAACCACCTTACGGAGTGGCCACGAGGGCCCAGGGCGCGCCCCTCACCCTTGTGGGCCCCTCGGGCATCGTCTCGTGTTGATTCCACTTCCCAAAATTCACATATATTCCAAAAACAATCTCCGTAAGTTTTTATCCCTTTGGACTCCGTTTGATATGGATTTTCTGCGAAACAAAAAACATGCAACAAACAGGAACTGGCACTGGGCACTGGATCAATATGTTAGTCCCAAAAATAGTATAAAAAGTTGCCAAAAGTATATAAAAGTTGTAGAATATTGGCATGGAACAATAAAAAATTATAGATACGATGGAGACGTATCAGCATACCCAAGCTTAATTCCTTCTCGTCCTCGAGTAGGTAAATGATACAAAAGATAATTTTTGATGTGGAATGCTACCTAGCATAATCTTGATCATGTAATCTAATCATGGAATGAATATTAAGACACGAGTGATTCAAAGCAATAGTCTACCTTTGGACATTAAGACAACAATACTTCAAGCATACTAATAAAGCAATCGTGTCTTTTCAAAATAACATGGCCAAAGAAAGTTATCCCTACAAAATCATATGGTCTGGCTATGTTCCATCTTCACCACACAAAATATTCAAATCATGCACAACCCCGATGACAAGCCAAGCAATTGTTTCATACTTTTGATGTTCTCAAACCTTTTCAACTTTCACGCTATACATGAGCGTGAGCCATGGACATAACACTATAGGTGGAATAGAATATGATGATGGAGGTTGTGTGGAGAAGACAAAAAAGGGAGAAAGTCTCACATCGACGCGGCTAATCAACGGGCTATGGAGATGCCCATCAATTGATGTCAATGCGAGGAGTAGGGATTGCCATGCAACGGATGCACTAGAGCTATAAGTGTATGAAAGCTCAAACTGAAACTAAGTGGGTGTGCATCCAACTTGCTTGCTCATGAAGACCTAGGGCATTTGAGGAAGCCAATCGTTGGAATATACAAGCCAAGTTCTATAATGAAAATTCCCACTAGTATATTAAAGTGATAACTCAAGAGACTCTCTATATGAAGAACATGGTGCTACTCTGAAGCACAAGTGTGGTAAAAGGATAGTATCATTGTCCCTTCTCTCTTTTCTCTCATTTTTTTATTTTTCTCTCTCTTTTTTTAGGCTTCTTTGGCCTCTCTCTTTTGGGGGGGCGCTTCTTTGGCCACTTTTATTTTGATAACCTCACATGGGACAATGTTCTAATAATGATGATCATCACACTTTTATTTACTTACAACTCAATATTACAACTCGATACTAGAACAAAGATATGACTCTATATGAATGCCTCCGGCGGTGTACCAGGATGTGCAATGATCTAGCATAACAATGACATCAATAAACGGACAAGCCATGAAAACATCATGCTAGCTATCTTACGATCATGCAAAGCAATATGACGATAAATGCTCAAGTCATGTATATGAAGATGATGGAAGTTACATGGCAATATATCTCGGAATGGCTATGGAAATGCCATGATAGGTAGGTGTGGTGGCTGTTTTGAGGAAGATATAAGGAGGCTTATGTGTGATAGAGCGTATCGTATCACGGGGTTTGGATGCACCGGCAAAGTTTGCACCAACTCTCGAGGTGAGAAAGGGCAATGCACGGTACCGAAGAGGCTAGCAATGATGGAAGGGTGAGAGTGCGTATAATCCATGGACTCAACATTAGTCATAAATAACTCACATACTTATTGCAAAAGTCTATTAGCTATCAAAACAAAGTACTACGCGCATGCTCCTAGGGATAGATTGGTAGGAAAAGACCATCGCTCGTCCCCGACCGCCACTCATAAGGAAGACAATCAATAAATACCTCATGCTCCAACTTCGTTACATAACGGTTCACCATACGTGCATGCTACGGGAATCACAAACTTCAACACAAGTATTTCTACAATCCACAACTACCCACTAGCATGACTCTAATATCACCATCTTTATATCACAAAACTATTGCAAGGAATCAAACATATCATATTTAGTGATCTGCAAGTTTTATGTAGGATTTTATGACTAACCATGTGAATGACCAATTCCTGTCAACTCTCTAAATAGATATAAGTGAAGCAAGAGAGTTTAATTCTTTCTACAAAAGATATGCCCATGCTCTAACAAATATAAGTGAAGCAAAAGAGCATTCTACAAATGGAAGTTTTCTATGTGAAGAGAAACAGGCAATCCATATTTCAAAAGATATAAGCGAAGCACATGAAGCATTCTATAAAGCCATACTCAAAAGATATAAGTGAAGTGAAAAGAGCATTCTATAAATCAACCATGGAATATCTCATACCAGCATGGTGCATCAAAGAAAAGTGAAAACTAAATGCAAAAGACGCTCCAAGATTTGCACATATCACATGAACGAAACGACACCGAAAACATACCGATACTTGTTGAAGAAAGATGGGATGCCTTCCGAGGCATCCCCAAGCTTAGACGCTTGAGTCTCCTTGAATATTTACTTGGGGTGCCTTGGGCATACCCAAGCTTGAGCTCTTGCCTCTCCTCCTTCTCCTCACATCGAGACCTCCTCGATCCTCGAACACTTCATCCACACAAAACTCAACAGAAAGCTCGGTAAGATCCGTTAGTATAATAAAGAAAATCACTACTCTAAGTACTGGTGTAAACCAATTCATATTTTGTTTTTGCATTGTATCTACTGTAATATAACTTTTCCATGGCTTAATCCACTGATAGAAATCGATAGTTTCATCAAAACAAGCAAACTATGCATCAAAAACAGAATATGTCTTAAACAGGACATTCACCATACTTATGGTACTCCACAAATTCTGAAAAAAAATAGGAAAAATAAAAAAATTGTATAGAAAGACATTGCAAAACGTTTCAGAACCGTTTGACGTTCCAGTAAAAAATGTAAAATCGCGCACTACAGCCAAAGTTTCTGTTTTGCACCGCACAAACCAACAAGCAATGTAAACATCCTAAAGGCAAATCTTGGCACATTATTTTTATTTTTAAACTTTATAAAAGCACACAACAGAAATAAATGACTCTCTAAAACTTCTGGGTTGTCTCCCTGGCAGTGTTTTCTTTAAAGCCATTAAGGTAGGCATATAGTGCTCAAGTAATGGATCCACCAGGATCCCAAGGTATATCAAAGTCAATTTTAATTAACAATGATTTGTGATTTAGTAGTGAGCACAAAGTAACATATATCATGCAACAACGAAGTCTAACTCTCTTCCTATGCATCGGCATGTCATAAAAGAACAATTCATGCACACATAGTAAAGGCCAATGCATAGTATAAACAGTTTCTTGCAATTTTATCATATTGGAAACATGGAGAGGCGGAGATGTAGTTCCTCTCTCATAATAATTGCAAGTAGGCGAAGCAAGCACATGCATATTATATTCATCAAATTCATCATGTGTAGTAGTAAAACGCAAGCCATCAATATAATCCTTAATAAGGGCAAACTTCTCCGATATAGTGTAGTCGGGAGAATTCAAAAAGATAATAGGATTATCATGCGTGGGTGCAATAGCAACAATTTCATGTTTAACATAAGGAACTATAGCAAGTTCATCTCCATAAGCATAATTCATATTGGCATCTTGGCCACAAGCATAGCAAGCATCATCTAAAAGGGATATTTCAAAAGAATCAACGGTATCATAACAATCATCATAGCAATCATCCTTCGGTAAGCACGAAGGGAAATTAAACAATGTATGAGTTGAAGAGTTACTCTCATTAGAAGGTGGGCACGGGTAGCTAATCTGCTCTTCCTCCTTTTGTTCTTCGCTCTCCTCATCATCTTTTTCATCCAATGAGCTCACAGTTTCATCAATTCCTTCTTCCATAGACTCCTGCAAAATATTAGTCTCTTCTTGGAAAGCGGAGGAGTCCTCAATATATGGTTTAACATAGGCATTAGAAGCATAATTATCATAACAATATTTAAGTATGGCAAAATTTTCAGATTTGTAAAGAGTAGCATCATACTTTCCAATCAAAGAAGCAATTTCATAAGCACCCTTAAAAGCAACAAATTCTTGAATTTGTTGAACATCATAGTAATTATAAACACCCTTAGCATACGAAGATACGATTCCATTATCACTAAACTCGCATTGGTAGGGAAGGTGTTTCTTAGGGTCTTCAGAACAACAAGTAAAATCATATATTTCACATAAGTTCCAAGCATAGCATTGAAAACGATGAATTTGATCCAGTAAAAGTTTCCCTTTTTGAGATAAGCGGTGTCGCACATAACAAGCATGCTCATCTAAAGATTTGCCCTCAACTAAGCTAGTTGAGGTTTCAGCACGAGCACAAAGGGATCGAAGATGATCCAAGTAAAAAGCTTCAGGAGTGTGATAGATTTTGGGTGGTTCTTCAACCATTGGTGTAGTAGGTACAACTAATTTTTTGGTATTTTGTGTTTCCTACCCATAACTAAAGATAGAAAACAAGAGCACAAAATAAAAACTACTTAGTGATAAAGCAAACAAGCACACACGAGAATATTCACCCCACGCTATAACTCCCCGGCAACGGCGCCAGAAAAAGGGTCTTGATAACCCACAAGTATAGGGGGTCAATTGTAGCCTCTTTCGATAAGTAAGAGTGTCGAACCCAACGAGGAGCTAAAGGTAGAACAAATATTCCCTCAAGTTCTATCGACCACCGATACAACTCTACGCACGCTTGACGTTCGCTTTACCTAGAACAAGTACGAAACTAGAAGTACTTTGTAGGTGTTGTGGGATAGGTTTGCAAGAATATAAAGAGCACGTAAATAAAAACTAGGGGCTGTTTTAAGTAAAGAAGCAATAAAGTTAGTATAGCGAGTGTGGAAAAGTGGTGGTAGGAGTTGCGAAATTTTCCCTAAGCAATTGACTACTTTACTAGATCGATAGCAAGTTTATGTGGGAGAGGCACTGCTAGCATGTCAACCCTGACTTGAAATTCTATGCACTTATGATTGGAACTATTAGCAAGCATCCGCAACTACTAACGTTCATTAAGGTAAAACCCAACCATAGCATTAAGATATATTGGTCCCCCTTCAATACCGTATGCATCAATTTCTATGCTAGGTTGAAGCTTCTGTCACTCTTGCCCTCCAATACATAGTCCTATCAACATACAACTAACCCTATGGTGTGATCCATGCGCGCGCTCATATGATGGGCACCAAAGGACAGCAACATAACCACAAGCAAATTAAACCAATCATAGCAATTCACCCATTACCGACAGGACAACCAAAATCTACTCAGACATCATAGGATGGCAACACATCATTGGATAATAATATGAAGCATAAAGCACCATGTTCAAGTAGAGGGTACAACGGGTTGCGGGAGAGTGGACCGCTGTAGATAGATGGGGGAAGGTGATGGAGATGTTGGTGAAGATGACGGAGGTGTTGGTGTAGATTGCGGTGACGATGATGGCCCCGGCGGCGTTTCGGCGCCACCGGAAGAGAGGGGGAGAGGGCCCCCTTCTTCTTCTTCTTCCTTGACCTTCTCCCTAGATGCGAGAAGGGTTTCCCCTCTGGTCCTTGGCATCCATGGCATGGGAGGGGCGAGAGCCCCTCCGAGATTGGATTTGTCTCTCTGTCTCTCTCTGTTTCTGCGTTCCAGATTCTGGCCTTTCACCGTTTCTTATATTTCCGGAGATCCGTAACTCCGATTGGGCTGAAATTTGGACACGAGTTTTGTCCGGATATTGGCTTTCTTGCAGCGAAGGAAGGGCACCAACCGCCTTATGGAGTGGCCACGAGGTCCCAGGGTGCGCCCCTCACCCTCGTGGGCCCCTCGGGCCTTGTCTCGCGTTGATTCCACTTCTCAAAATTCACATATATTCCAAAAAAAATCTCCGTAAGTTTTTATCCCGTTTGGACTCCGTTTGATATGGATTTTCTGCGAAACAAAAAACATGCAACAAACAGGAGCTGGCACTGGGCACTGGATCAATATGTTAGTCCCAAAAATAGTATAAAAAGTTGCCAAAAGTATATAAAAGTTGTAGAATATTGGCATGGAACAATCAAAAATTATAGATACGACGGAGACATATCAATGATCACCATTGTCACCGGCTTGACACTTTGATCTCCATCGTAGCATCGTTGTCGTCTTGCCAACTATTGCTTCTACGACTATCGCTATCGTTTAGTGATAAAGTAAAGCAATTATATGGTGATTGCATTTCATACAATAAAGCGACAACCATATGGCTCCTGCCAGTTTCCGATAACTGTTACAAAACATGATCATCTCATATAACAATTTATATCATCACATCTTGACCATATCTGTAACGCCCACGATGCGACTATATCTCCCACGTGTCGAGGCATGACTTAGAGGCATAACCGCATTATGGTTTTGTCGCAAGAAGGGTCATCTTCACACAATCCCATGTAATGAACAAGAATGGGATAACGATACATAAATATAATTCATACATCATCCAAAATCCACACACAGACCGACTACGGTCAAAAACCAAATGAAAATAAGATAACCCCAAATGCTAGACCCTGATCGTCCCAACTGGGCTCCACTACTGATCATCAGGAAAAGACACATAGTAACGACGACGTTCCTCGTCGAACTCCCACTTGAGCTCGGTTGCGTCATCTGCACTGGCATCGTCGGCACCTGCAACTGTTTTGGTAGAATCTGTGAGTCACGAGGACTCAGCAATCTCACACCCGCGAGATCAAGACTATTTAAGCTTATAGGAAAGGATGGTGTAATGAGGTGGAGCTGCAGCAGGCACTAAGCATACATGGGGGCTAACATACGCAAAAGAGAGCGAGAAGAGAAGCAACGGAACGGTCGTCATCTGGTAATGACCAAGAAGTGATCCTGAACTCCTACTTACGTCATTCATAACTCAAACCGTGTTCACTTCCCGGACTCCGCCGAGAAGAGACCATCACGGCTACACACACGGTTGATGTATTTTAATTAAGTCAAGTGACAAGTTCTCTACAACCGGACATTAACAAATTCCCATCTGCCTCATAACCGCGGGCACGGCTTTCGAAAGATAATACCCTGCAGGGGTGTCCCAACTTAGCCCATCATAAGCTCTCACGGTCAACGAAGGATAAACCTTCTCCCGGAAAGACCCGATCAGTCTCGGAATCCCGGTTTACAAGACATTTCGACAATGGTAAAACAAGACCAGCAAAGCCGCCCGAATGTGCCGACAAATCCCGATAGGAGCTGCACATATCTCGTTCTCAGGGCACACCGGATGAACACTACGTACAACTAAAACCAATCCTCGAGTTTCCCCAAGGTGGCGCTGCAAGTGGCTCTAGTTTGGACCAGCACTCAGAGGAACACTGGCCCGGGGGTTTAAATAAAGATGACCCTCGGGCTCGCGAAAACCCAAGGGAAAAGGCTTAGGTGGCAAATGGTAAAACCAAGGTTGGGCCTTGCTGGAAGAGTTTTATTCAAGGCGAACTGTCAAGGGGGTCCCATAAATCACCCAACCGCGTAAGGAACGCAAACTCAAGGAACATAATCCTGGTATGACGGAAACTAGGGCGGCAAGAGTGGAACAAAACACCAGGCATAAGGCCGAGCCTTCCACCCTTTACCAAATATATAGATGCATTAATTAAATAAGAGATATTGTGATATCCCAAAATATCCATGTTCCGACATGGAACCAACTTCAACTTCACCTGCAACTAGCAACGCTATAAGAAGAGCTGAGCAAAAGCGGTAACTTAGCCAAACAACGGTTTGCTAGGAAAGGATGGTTAGAGGCTTGACATGGAAATATGGGAGGCATGATATATCAAGTGGTAGGTAGCGCAGCATGGCAATAGAGCGAACAACTAGCAAAGCAAAGATAGAAGTGATTTCGAGGGTATGGTCATCTTGCCTGCAAGGTTCTCAGAGTTGTCGAAAGCTTGATCCTCGTAAGCGTACTCAACAGGTTCCTCGTACACGAACTCGTCTCCCGGCTCTACCCAAAACAAGAACACAAGCAATGGAACCACAATCAATCACGGGAAATGCACAAGCAACATGATGCAAAACATGTATGATATGCGAGATGTGATATGCGATGCATATGCGTGCTCCGGAAGAAAAATGATGAACAAGGTAGTAACTTGGCAAACCAAGTATGCCACTGGAAAGATGAGATGATTTCGGTCGAAATCGATATAAAGATCACCGGAAACGGATGCACGGTTTGCAAATGGCAAGCAAAACAAGAATGACACGATTCTGCGATTAACAGCATGATAGCACTTAGAATGCAACAAGCAACTATGCTACAGCACTCCAACATAGAGAAAAATCATATGGGAGTAATCTATAGGAGATTCTTGACAAAAGATGAACACTGAGCTACGGCTAGATCACACCACAGCAGGTTCAAACAAGCATGGCAAAAGTGCAAAAGATATCAGGTTCACAGACTTAGTGAAATTACTGGACATGGCTGAAATAGCATCAGGTAGCAATGTTCAGAGCATGAAATCAACATGCTACAGGAACTTAACATGGAAACCCAAGGCATTGCAATATTCTACTAAATGCATATAACAAAAGTCTCTTACTGATCTTAAGCCAAAAAGGACCAGAAGATATGATGGCAACCATGTAAACATAGCAAGTTTCGTTAACAGTTTCAGACTTGGCAGAAAACAGAGCATGGCAGAAACAGACATTCTGAGGGCATCTTGGTGAGCTTGATGCACTCACCACAAAGCAATGCATGACAAAACAAGCATACCTACAGCAATATGGCATGTTTATGAATCTATCCATGGCAAGATCAAATACATAGCATGTATGAAACAACTACAACAAGCTTGGCAAAATTGAATAACACGTAAACAATCTGCCAGAAATATTTTATAGCAAAAGTAGAGCAAGATTGAGTCATGCTATAGCACTCCATAATTTCAAACAAGGTCATGAATGGAACAATTACAACAATATCTACAAAACATCCTTACTGAACATCACCAAAATTAGCATGGATCTCTCTGTAGACCCATGGATACATAGCAACAAAATAACAGCAGACTTAGAGAAATTACTGTCCCTGAAATCAGAAACATCACGAAGCCTAGTTTGCATGCCTGTGCTAGTCATCACAGAGATCACACAAATACATGGCATACACCTCTTTAAAGATGGCATGGCATACATCAAAACACATGTAGAGCTCATGCCCATAAGATGCACAGATTAAATGCAACAAAAATAACAAATTCTCAAGTTCTGATAAGTAACAGCAGATCACAGCAACTAGCACTCTTGCACCAGAGATTTTGGCATCAAGATGGACTCAAATGAACATCATGCAATGGAACAAAATGAAGAGCATCTCGAGACGAACATTTCGATATATTACACGCACGAAACAGAGCTATATGCAGAGAGTTATGATGCACTGAACATGGCAAGATATTGTAAAATGCAAAGGACTTGGGATTTTCGGGGGGGGAGAAAAAGTCAACCCGAGGAGATCTCTAATCCAGATCGGATCGAGGCCGGCGCGGGCTCGCCGTGAACGGCGCCGGAGACGGAGGAGGCACCGGCTCGGGCGGAGAGGAGGAGGCGGCGGCGCGGGGAAGAGGCGGCGCCGGCGGACGGCAGAGGAGGAGGCGGCGGCGCGGGGTGGAGCCGACGCGGTGGCACGGCGGCGGCGGCGTGGCGCCGGCGGGCGACGGCGACGAGGGCGCGAGGCGGCGGCGCGTGGGCCGGCGGCGGGGAGGCGCGCGGGGCGCGGCCCGGGTCGGGGCACGGGAGGGCCCGCGGCGGGCTTCGGCGGGCCGGCGGGCGCGCGCGGCGTACGGGCGGCGGGCTCGGCCACGTGGCAGCACGGGATTGGCCGGGCGCGGCGGTGGAGAAACGTCCGATGGCGGCGGACGCGTCCGGCCGCGGAGAGGGAGATGGCTAGGGTTTGGACTGCGAACGTATTCGGGAGGGATGCATATATATAGCTAGGGGGAGGTAGGAGACTCCAAATGGAGTGCGGTTTTCGCCCACACGATCGTGATCGAACGACCTAGAGCATGGAGATGACTTAGAGGAGTTTTGGGCTGTTTGAAGGGGGTTTTGCTGCAACACACAAAAGGACTTTGCGGTTACCCGGTTAACCGTTGGAGTACCAAACGACCTCCAAATGGAACGAAACTTGACAGGTGGTCTACCGGTGGTATACCAAGGCCACTTGACAAGACTCGGTACATTCCGAGAACGTTCAACACCCGCTCACGAAAAGAAACAAGAGGGGTGCGCCGAAGGAGGTGGGAGTGCCCGATTGCAAAACGGACAACGGGGAAAATGCTCGGATGCATGAGACGAACACGTATGCAAATGCAATGCACATGATGACATGATATGAGATGCATGACATGAACAAAATGCAAAACGAAAAACAAAAACCCGACCACGAAGGGAATATCATAACACATAGCCGAAAATGGCAAGAGTTGGAGTTACAAATATGGAAAGTTACATCCGGGGTGTTACCATATCACATCACAACATGCCCTGCAAAAACAAGTTAGACGTCCTCTACTTTGTTGTTGCAAGTTTTACGTGGCTGCTACGGGCTTCTAGCAAGAACCGTTCTTACCTACGCATCAAAACCACACGATTTTTCATCAAGTGTGTTGTTTTAACCTTCAACAAGGACCGGGCGTAGTCAAACTCGATTCAACTAAAGTTGGAGAAACAGGCACCCGTTAACCACCTGTGTGCGAAGCACGTCGATAGAACCAGTCTCATGAACGCGGTCTTGTAATGTCGGTCTGGGCCGCTTCATCAAACAATACCGCCGAATCAAAGTAAGATGTTGCTGGTAAGCAGTATGACTATTATTGCCCACAACTCATTGTGTTCTACTCGTGCATATAACATCTACGCATAGACCTGGCTCGGATGACACTGTTGGGGAACGCAGTATTTCAAAAAAAATACCTACGATCACGCAAGATCTATCTAGGAGATGCATAGCAACTACGGGAGAGTGTGTCCACGTACCCTCGTAGACTGAAAGCGAAAGCGTTTAGTAACACGGTTGATGTAGTCGAACGTCTTCACGATCCAACCGATCTAAGTACCGAACGTACGGCACCTCCGTGTTCAGCACACGTTCAGCACGATGACGTCCCACGAGCTCTTGATCCAGCAGATGCTTGAGGGAGAGTTCCGTCAGCACGACGGCGTGGTGACGTGTTGTTGATGTGATCCGCGCAGGGCTTAGCCTAAGCACCACGACTATATAATCTGAGGTGTAATCTGTGGAGGGGGCACCGCACACGGTTAAGAGAAACTTGTGTCTTCTAGGTGCCCCTCTCCCCACATATATATAGGTTGGAGGCGGGAAGAGCCAGCCTTAGGGCGCCCCCAAGTAGGCCGAATCCTACTTGGGGTGCAAGCCCAATTCGCCCCCCTTCCTTATTTCAGCATATGGGAAGGAAAGAGAAAGGGGAAGAGAAGGAAAGGGTGGAGGCCGAACCCTCCTCCTTCCTTTCTTCTTCCCCTTTGTCGTGGAATTGTCACGGCAGATGTCCTCGTGAAAGGACTTAGTCGTGGAGCCATCGCAACTAGGAATCTTAAAGGGGTTAAAACAGGACAAGGGACACGAGGGTTTATACTGGTTCGGCCCCTTGCGGTGAAGGTAAAAGCCTAATCCAGTTGAGGTGGAATTACTAGGGTTTCGATGACCAGGGAGCGAATCCGCTATGCCCGGCTCTCGATTTGATGTTACTTGCCCTAAACTGCCGCCGGGTCATCCCTTTATATACAGAGGTCGACGCCCAGCAGCTCATAGAGTCCCGGCCGGCTCATAAACAGTGTCCGGCTCGGTGACTACTTAATCTTGCCTTACAATACAAGTTATGCTCTTATGGCGGTTTATCACTACAGGCCTTAAGTCGCCTTTGGGCTTCGGGCCCTTAACTGAACCGCCATCTTCAAGCTTGATATTGGGCTTCATATGATGAATCACCATAGCGTAACCCGACCCCTCCTGGGCGAGTTACACTAGTAGTTATATCCCCAACATTAGGCCCCAGATTGATTTGAACCGGTTCATGTCAATCTTCAATATTTAAGAAAAAATCTTCTGTCTTCCACCTGTGCGAGAATTTATAACCCGCCATGACGTCATCTTCTGGATTCATGGTAACCCGTCGTGACGTCATCTGCTATTTAATTCATTTTTTTATTCAATCATATCCCAACGGATCCTTATCTTAATTATCGTCCCGAGAATCGAGGCATCTGAGTAGCTGGATAACCATGTTTGGCCTCCTCGTTTTTTGCGCCCGCTTTATCAGTCTTCCCTTATAAATAGGCACGGCCTTAGGTCTTTCTTCATTCTCCCCCTTTCGTCGTCTTCTTCCTCTTGCTACTCCACTGCTGCTCGAGCTCCGCCGCCACCGCCGCCGCAGAGCACCTCGTCCTCGTCGACCTTGGCCGCTGCATCAACCTGAATCGATCAGAGAACGGCGGCGATCCTCCGCAGTAGATCTGCAGTTGTAAGTCCTCGCCGTCCCGCACCTCTGATCCGCATTTAGGGTTTGCGAGTTCCTCTGTGTCTTCCGTTGTTCATCACAGATTTCTCCGTGGCTCCTTCATTGCATCTTCTTTCGATTCAAAAGGAATACTAAGCTCATGCGGTAGTTGTTTTGCATCCATTTCAAACGCTAATAGATCCATTTTTCCCGTTCAGAGGCCTCATTAGAACTAACGACCTCATCTGTACTAGATTTTTAGGTCTAGAATATTTCCTTTTCTGAACAGCCATTTGATCCAAATTAATTGCTGCGTCCTGTGAAACCTGTTTTTGTATACTTAGCCGATGCCTGTATCTTGATAGACCCACTTAGCCATGGCGGCTCACACCACCGGCTCTAATTTGAGATGCTCAACAGATAACTTCAAACGCGCCCGGCGGCTTAGATAACCTCAACTACTCATGGCGGCTTAAATAATCTGACATAATTAACCATATACCATTAGGCCCCTTTGCAAGCCGCCATCTTGAGTATGAATTGAAGTATTTCTCTCCGGCTTAAATTTGAACCGGAAATTTTTATTTTTGTCGTAGGCTTCCATCCCCACAATGCCGCCCAATGCTCCCAAAGCACCCGTTACATGCAACTGGGTCAAATCCATCGTCATAGACAACACATTTAATGATTTTGTGAAGACTAGTTATCTGCCGAAGAAGGAAGTCATGTCCTATCGTGCTCCTGATCCGACAGAAGAAAAACCTCAACCCAAGGAAGGGGAAGTTATCATTTTTACTGATCACATGAACCGGGGCTTTTCTCCACCCGGCTCAAAGTTTTTCAGAGACGTCCTGCACTTTTTTGACCTGCGACCTCAAGACATCGGGCCCAATTCCGTGTCAAATATTTGCAATTTTCAAGTGTTCTGTGAGGTGTACCTTGGAGAAGAACCCGGCTTGCTACTCTTTAGAGAGTTATTTTATTTGAATCGCCAGAATGAACGTGCCAATGGGCCCAGCTTGGAACTTGGCGGAATCTCAATCCAGCGATGAAGAGACTGTCTCTTTCCATATGCCGAACCGCCGAGTCACCCAAAAGATTGGAACCAGACGTGGTTCTATTGTCAAGATACTTCTCCGGCTAATGAGAACCCTCTGCCCGGCTTTTGTGCCTTGCGCCTCGAGTCCACTCACCCCTTGCCAGATAAATTGTCTCCTGTTGAACGTCAAACACTTGCCCCCACCATGAGTAAGGTCAAGGCTCTTCTAGGGAATGGCTTAAACGGCATTGATCTGGTCCGGGTTTGGCTTGCCTGGCGGGTTATTCCTTTGAGCCGCCGCCCCGGCTTGATGTGCGATTACACAGTCCAAAAGAATCATCCTCTACGGCACAGCCCTGATGACTTACCTGAGGATGTCATTGATGATATGACAAAGTCTCTTCTGAATGAGAGTCTGGCAGATTGTGGCAAAGTAGGTTTAAGTCCTTTCTACAAAGCTAACCCGGCTCCAGCGGTAAGCCATTGACTTAAGCATTTTTTCCTTCAATTTTGACAATTTCGTCTTTACTCAAAAACCCTTGTTGTAATTCACAGGCTGATGACGAATTTTGGAAGGTCAAATATGACCATGAAGCTGAAAAGAAAGCCAGGAAAACCAAGAAAGCCGCCAGGAAAGCCGCTGCTCGGAAGAAGGGGAACAAGCCTAGCGCTTCAGATATGCTTCATTTAGAAGATACCTCCGAGTCAGAGGTAGCTCTTGACTCTTTAGGCTCCTTTTTTAACCATCTTATTGACACCGATTATCATCAGGAGGATACATGAGCGAGTCATGCAGCGGTTGAAGAGGTAACTATAATTTCCTCCGACTCCGAGCCTTTGCCAAGACAGAAAGTCCGAAGAGTAACCCGGAAAGTAAGATTTTCACATCCTTTAGCTTACCAAGATCCTCAATTTCTTTTGAAGCGACAGATTCATGAGAGCCGGAGGCAGACCCGGACCAGTAAAGATGCGGAACTCTCCTCCTGCTTACCCGATGTAACAAGAAAACGCCGGACCGAGGTCATCTCCGATTTACATTCCTTTTATCCTTTGGCGGGCCTCACTCGTCAACCGCTCAATTCTTCTGACTCAAATTATCAGGGAACTTCACCTTCCTCTGGCGAATCAATACAGTCCAATTTGCCGGCTTTCAAAATCGCTCCAGGGTAATGATAACCTGCTTAATCTATGGTTAGTTCAACTTGTTGTATTTTTACTGACCTTTTGATTTTATGCAGTGGTCAAGCAAAGCCCAGCAAAAGGGCGAAGAAGAACAAGCTGGCCGAAGAGCCGATCTTAAATGAACCGGAGCTCAGAACAGCTGCTCCTAACACCTCCGCTCATGAGCCGCCGCCTGAACCAGCCCACGATATTCCAATGCCTATTGCTGACCCGTCTGTCGAGCAAGCCATTGATGGTTCTGAGAACCCAGAGATCCCTAGCCCGACCAAGACAGATGACCCGGATATTGAAATCATCAAGACTGCCTTTGTTGAGCCGGGGAGACCCACCCTGCTAGCCAAGTGCTCCGCCAAAGAAGAACTTCTGGAACGCCGCAGGGCTAAGCTGGATGTCACTGATTATACTCATCTGAGTATTGGAGAAATCGTCTCTAGTTATATGAACCAAGTGCACAACAGCCGTGACATGGAAATTGACATGGTAAAGCAGATACACCAAAAATCTGAGGTATAACTCTTGCTCTGTATTTTATTTATTCTTACCATACCAGCCCCCAAGTCTATTGCTTATAACGAAATACATTGTAGACTTTAAAATCAGCTTGGTAATATATACAAGAACTCCGGCTTATCCTGTAGCCCCCAAGGGCCGGCTTAAACAGCATGTTTGAACCGGTCCTTATCATGTTTTAATCAAGAAGTACTTGGAACAGCAATATGCATTAGCCCCCAAGTGCCAAGTACCTTTGCTTGCAAAGTGCTTGGGACTTACTTTAATAAACCACCACTGCAAACAGAATTCTTCAGCATACATTAGCCCCCAAGTGCCAAGTATTTTTGCTTGCAAAGTGCTTGGGACTTAATGTTGCATTATGATAATCCTGATTGTAACCCGGCATTTGTACAGGCCACCATTAGTCAATTTGAATCAGAGATTTCTGACTTGAAGAATCGCCTGGAAGCACAGAAGATTGAAACCCAAAAAGCCAACTCCATGTTTGAATTCAGTGTATCTGAACAAGAGAAACTGAAAAAAGGCTTTGAAGCAGAGAAGAAGGCATGGGCTGATGAAAAGATCGCCTTGATCAACCAGGCTAAGAAAACTGAGGCGGCTCTTGCAGAAACAACCGCCGAGTTATCCGTCTTAAAACGCCATGTATCTCAGATGGTCTCAGTGATATTTGGTAAATTACTCTGCAAGTGTTAAGTATATAAATTTTCATAATAAGCATATCAATTGTTGTCAACTCATCTGACCTCGTAACACAGGTCCCAGGAGCTCAAACCTTAACCAGAGCATGCTGATAAAACTGAAGGCGGTTTACACATTGGTGGAGCAACTTTACACCAGGTCTCAGCATGCCTTGGCCGCAGTGGCCCTGTCAAATGAAGTTCCCACCCTCCTGTCAGATGTATTAAAGCGGCTTGCTGTGTTACCTCAGCGGTTCAATGAACTAAGGCAATCTTCTGCAAGAGTCGGAGCCGTAACTGCATTAAGCTAGGTTAAGGCGTGGCTACCGGAGCTAGACCCGGCCGACCTCGCCATCGGGTATCCAAGCTTAAAAGAGGACGGCACACCGTTTGGACAGGAGGACTTCACCACTTGTGTTAAGGAAATCCGCCCTGTGGCCACCCTGATTGCTAATGGCACGGATCTTACCAAGTATCATCTGGGTTATGACGCTGAAAACCGGAGGATTCCAATGCCACATTATGAAGAGACCTGCCTGATCCCTCCAATTCGTAAGCATACCTTCGCCCCTGAAGTTGACCCGGCCGGATTAATTGATGATGAAGCTGAATTTGAAGCTTTGAGTGGCATTGACTGGTCATCGTCAACCTTCCAGGACAGGGAACAAGATGGAGGAGCGGAAAGGGATGATCCGGAAGCTTCAGGCCAACAACTCAATTGATCCATCAGGCGGCTCATATTTACGCTTTGCTGAAAAAACAATGTTTCATAATTTGGACTCGGGGAGTCATGTAATAGGGTAGGAAAAACACTTGGTTTTGTCGTGCCATCGTGCACGTGTCTGGCGCTCAACACTGTTTAAGCCGCCATCTTATATTCCTCCATATTGTGCTGCTCATCTATTATCCTTATGTTTTAAAGAGCTTTTTAACTGCCCTGTGATCCTTTGATTTATGCTGCCGGATTATGTGATCCGAACAGTAAGGGTGACAACCCAATCTTGTATAAGCTGGTACTTCCACTCATATGATTTTTGTTATATACTGGCAATTTATTTACCAAGGCCAAGCCGGGTTAAATAGAAGCCACTCATTGGATGCTTCCAAATATGATCAAAAAGTCGCAAGACAAAATCAAAAAATTGTGATTGCAAAGGACTTTATAAGAAATAAACAAAGTTTTGAGGCTTCTGATTTGAATACGATCAGGAAACCGTTCCAAAGGGGTTAAGCTAAGATTCGAATACGATCATATAGCCCCCAGTGGCTTTGGCGTTGCCGATCAAGAGGGTATCGACAACTATGTTCTCTTTGGTTCGAATACGACCTATGTTTGAACAGGAAGCCCCCAAATGACCTTGACAGTTGTTTAATGACGCTGATTCGAATACGATCCACGTCCTACCCAAAAGGGGTTGAGCTATGATTCGGATACGATCAAGAAGCCCCCTAGTAGGTTTGGCAGTGTGCTAATCAAAAGGGTATCGACAGTTATGTTCTCTTTGATTCGAATACGACCTATGTTTGAACAGGAAGCCCCCTAGTGATCATGATATCTAACGGCTAGATTCGAATACGATCATGAGCCGGACCAAAGGGAAAGCCGGATTCAAATATGATCAGCTCCCTGTTGGTCGTTTCAAAGATATAATAATGAAGACATATAAACTTTGAGGATGAAAAAGGACAGAGGTCCTGCTTTATTACTTTTCATAATATATACATCGTCAAAATATGTACACCATGAGAGCCGGAGGCTCAAGTATAATAAGGCCGAAGATGAGCGATATTCCATGGCCGGCAGGTCTCTTCCTCCGACTTACGTGACTCTTTGCGCTCTCGAACATCGATGAGGTAATATGACCCGTTGTGTAAATTCTTACTGACCACAAAGGGCCCTTCCCAAGGTGGGGATAACTTGTGCGCATCAGACTGATCCTGGATAAGCCGGAGCACTAAGTCGCCTTCTTGAAAGATTCTGGACTTAACCCGGCGGCTGTGATAGCGACGCAGGTCCTGTTGGTAAATCGTCGAGCGGGCTGTTGCTAAGTCACGCTTCTCATCCAACAAATCAAGTCCATCCTGACGGGCTTGCTCGTTATTAGCTTCAACGTAAGCCGCCACACGGGGCAAGTCATGACGGATGTCACTTGGTAGAACCGCCTCTGCTCCATAAACCATGAGGAAAGGCGTATAGCATGTAGACCTGTTAGGTGTAGTATTGATGCTCCATATCACAGAAGGCAACTCCTCCACCCAACAACCCGGCGTCCGTTGTAAAGGGACCATGAGCCGGGGCTTAATGCCTTTCAAGATCTCCTGATTGGCTCTTTCATCTTGACCATTGGACTGAGGGTGAGCTACTGAGGAAACATCGAGCCGGATATGCTCAGGTTGACAGAATTCTTCCATGGCACCTTTGGATAGATTAGTACCATTGTCAGTTATGATGCTATGTGGAAAACCAAAACGAAAGATCACCTTTTTCATGAATTGAACCGCCGTGGCTGCATCACACTTACTGACTGGCTCTGCCTCAACCCACTTCGTGAATTTATCAACCGCCACCAGGAGGTGTGTCTTTTTATCCTTGGACCTTTTGAAAGGCCCAACCATGTCAAGCCCCCAGACTGCAAACGGCCAAGTGATTGGAATCATCCTCAATTCTTGAGCCGGCACATGAGCTCGTCGTGAGAACTTTTGACAACCATCACATTTACTGACCAGATCCTCCGCATCAGCATGAGCCGTCAGCCAATAAAAACCATGACGGAAAGCTTTGGCCACAAGAGATTTTGAGCCGGCGTGATGACCACAATCGCCTTCATGGATCTCACGAAGGATTTCTTGACCTTCCTCAGGTGACACACAACGTTGAAACGCCCCAGTAACACTGCGATGATGCAACTCACCATGAAAAATTGTCATTGACTTAGACCGCCGGACGATTTGTCTAGCCAAGGTCTCGTCCTCAGGCAACTCGCCTCGGGTCATGTAAGCCAAATACGGCATTGTCCAATTTGGGATGACATGAAGAGCCGCCACCAATTGCGCTTCTGGGTCTGGAACAGCTAAGTCTTCCTCTGTGGGTAACTGAACAGAAGGGTTATGCAGAACATCCAAGAAGGTGTTAGGCGGCACCGGCTTACGCTGAGATCCCAGCCGGCTTAAAGCATCAGCCGCCTCATTCTTTCTTCGATCAATGTGCTTCACTTGATAACCTTTGAAGTGTCCAGCGATAGCATCAACTTCACGGCGATAAGCCGCCATAAGAGGATCCTTAGAATCCCACTTGCCTGACACCTGTTGAGCCACTAAATCTGAGTCGCCAAAGCACCTTACCCGGCTTAAGCTCATCTCCTTAGCCATCCGAAGACCATGGAGCAAGGCCTCATATTCAGCTGCATTGTTAGTATAGGGAAACATCAACCGGAGCTCATAACAAAATTTGTCACCTCGAGGGGAAGCTAAAACAACTCCAGCCCCCGAGCCCTCCAATTGCCTGGACCCATCAAAGTGAATAGTCCAGTATGTGTTGTCCGGCTTTTCTTCAGGCGTCTGCAGCTCTGTCCAATCGTTGATGAAGTCCACCAATGCCTGAGACTTAATAGCAGTACGTGGCATATACTTTAAGCCATGAGGCCCAAGCTCAATGGCCCACTTGGCGACTCGTCCTGTGGCCTCTCTATTCTGAATGATGTCTCCCAAAGGAGCAGAACTTACCACAGTGATGGGGTGACCCTGGAAGTATTGCTTAAGCTTCCGGCTCGCCATGAACACCCCATAAACGAGCTTCTGCCAATGTGGATATATTTGCTTAGACTCAACGAGCACCTCACTGATGTAGTAAACCGGCCGTTGAACCGGATGCTCCTTGCCAGCCTCCTTGCGCTCCACCACAATTGCAACACTGATAGCACGTGAGTTAGCAGCCACATACAACAATAAGGGCTCCTTATCAATGGGAGCCGCAAGGACCGGCGGCTCAGATAACTGTCTCTTTAAATCTTCAAAGGCAGCGCTAGCGGCATCACTCCAGACAAAGTTGTCTGTTTTCTTCATCATCTGATACAGCGGTATGGCCTTCTCACCTAACCGGCTTATGAACCGGCTTAAAGCAGCGATACGGCCCGCCAGTCGCTGAACATCATTGATGCACGCCAGCTTAGCCAAAGAGGTGATTGCCTTGATCTTCTCCGGGTTAGCTTCAATGCCTCTGTTAGAGACCAGAAAACCTAAAAGCTTGCCTGCTGGCACGCCAAACACACATTTGGCCGGGTTAAGCATCATTTTGTAGACCCGGAGATTATCAAAGGTTTCCTTCAGATCATCTATCAAGGTCTCCTTCTCTCTGGACTTCACCACAATGTCATCCACATAAGCATGAACATTTCGTCCAATCTGATTATGGAGGCAGTTCTGCACACATCGTTGATAAGTCGCCTGGGCACTCTTAAGCCCAAAAGGCATAGACACATAACAGAAGGCTCCAAACGGAGTGATGAAAGCCGTCTTCTCCTGGTCCTTAACTGCCATCTTGATCTGATGATAACCAGAATAAGCATCCAAGAAACTCAAACGCTCGCAACCCGCCGTAGCATCAATGATCTGATCTATACGGGGGAGAGCGAAAGGATCAGCGGGACAAGCCTTGTTTAAGTCCGTGTAATCCACACACATACGCCAGGTGCCGTTCTTTTTAAGTACAAGCACCGGGTTAGCCAACCACTCCGGGTGAAAAACTTCAACAATAAACCCGGCCGCCAAGAGCCGGGCCACCTCCTCACCGATAGCTTTGCGCCTTTCCTCGTTAAACCGCCGAAGAAACTGTCTGACCGGCTTAAACTTTGAATCGATATTGAGAGTGTGCTCAGCGGGTTCTCTCGGTACACCCGGCATGTCAGAAGGTTTCCATGCAAAGATGTCCCGGTTCTCACGGATGAACTCGATGAGCGCGCTTTCCTATTTGGGATCCAGATTGGCACTGATACTGAATTGCTTAGATGAGTCGCCTGGAACAAAATCAACAAGCTTGGTCTCATCGGCCGACTTGAATTTCATCACCGTCTCGTGTTCCGTGGTTGGCTTCTTCAGAGACGTCATGTCTGCCGGGTCAACATTATCTTTACAAAATTTCAACTCCTCTGCTGCACAGATAGATTCAGCATAAGCAGCATCGCCTTCTTCACATTCTAGGGCTACCTTCCGACTCCCATGTACCGTGATGGTGCCCTTGTGACCCGGCATCTTGAGCTGCAAGTAAACATAACACGGCCGCGCCATGAACTTGGCATAAGCCGGCCGTCCAAATAGAGCATGATACGGGCTCTTGATCTTGACCACTTCAAAGGTTAATTTCTCAGCCCTAGAATCATGCTCATCTCTGAAGGCTACCTCCAGTTCAATCTTACCAACTGGGTATGCCGACTTACCAGGCACCACTCCATGGAAGACAGTGTTGGATGTCTTAAGATTTTTATTAGTCAACCCCATACGACGAAAGGTCTCATAATAGATGATGTTGATGCTGGTGCCTCCATCCATGAGTACCTTAGTGAATTTATATCCACCAACTTGAGGTGCCACGACCAAAGCCAACTGACCCAGATTGTCAACTCTTAGAGGGTGATCTTCTCTGCTCCATACAATGGGCTGCTCTGACCACCTCAAATAATGAGGGACTGCTGGCTCAACAGCGTTCACAACCCTTTTGTGAAGCTTCTGGTCTCGTTTGCACAGACTAGTGGTGAACACATGATACTGTCCACTATTCAGCTGCTTTGGATTGCTCTGATAACCCGATTGTTGCTGTTGCTGACCTCCCTGGCCGGACTGTTGATTATAACCACCTTGATTTCCTTGAAAGCCGGAACTTGAGCCGCCGCCCGAGCCATGAAAACCGCCTCCACCTGAGCCGCCACCAGGCCCATGGTTGCCATCGAACATGTTAGAATTTTTGAAAGCCTTCATGATCGCGCAATCTTTCCATAAGTGAGTGGCTGGCCTTTCCCGAGTGCCGTGTCTTGGACAGGGTTCATTGAGCAGTTGCTCAAGAGTAGGACCTGACCCGCCAGACCAAGGGGGCGGCCTCCCCTTGCGTCGTTGATTGTTACCCTGTGAATTGGTGTTAGCCACAAACTCCGGGTTACCATCGGCCTTACGTTTATTGCCTCCCTGACTCGCCGTGTTATGCTGATGACCCTTTCCATTGCCGTTCTTCTTTCCCTTCCCTGTCTTCTCTTCATCAGACGCGGGATCCTTGGTACTATCAAAATCGGCGTATTTGACTAGAGCCGCCATCAGCTGGCCCATGTCATTACAATCACGCTTGAGCCGCCCCAGCTTCTGTTTCAGAGGTTCAAATCGGCAATTTTTCTCCAACATTAAGACCGCAGAGCCGGCATCCATCTTATCAGATGAATGTATTATCTCCTTGACCCGACGCATCCAATGGGTCGTGGACTCACCTTCTTCTTGCTTGCAATTAGTTAAATCCACAATCGACATGGGCTGCTTGCATGTGTCCTTGAAATTCTGAATAAACCGGGCTTTAACTCCGCCCATGAACCAATGGAGTTAGGCGGAAGCCCCTTCAGCCAAGTGCGGGCCGTTCCATCCAACATCATGGTGAAGTACTTAGCCATTGCCGCATCACTGACCTCCAACAAATTCCATGGCCATCTCATAGCTTCCAATCCACGCCCCAGGCTGTAAATCGGCTGTGTGATTTGGCACCTTTCGAGGTCCCTTGAAATCCTTGGGCAGACGCTCATTATGCAGAGCCGATATCAAACAAGGAACACCGCTGGTTCTCGTGGCCACACCTGCCTCAATAGAAGTCGTTGGATAATCCGGGAAGGTTTGGTGAACCGCCTGCTGAGCCGCCCGCTCATCCTCTCGATGTATCCTGTCCTGGACTGGATTATACCCACCTGGCTGGTTACGGCGCTGGGCGTTGCTTGACAAGGCCTCCAAATCCATATGTCTGCTGTAACTCAGGCTCCGGCTTGGGCGAGGAGTCGAATGAATCCTGTCTCGACTATAGGAATAAGCCTCCTGCTGCGCCAGAGCCGTCTGAAGAAGCTCTCTGACCCTTCGCGTCTCAACTGCTGTTGGAGAGTCGCCAGACGCGCCGATGCAGCGATCAGGTTCTCCAAAGGGTTGGAAAAATGACCCGGTGGTGTTGGTATGTAGCGAGGCGGGGCAGTATTCACGTGAGGAGGTTCCATCACTCGGGGCTGAACCGGCGCCCCCGCTCCGGGTGTTATAAACCGGTTTGCCTCCAGCGGGTTACTAGGGCCGGCTCCGGGTGTGCAGAAGAGATTCCGAGGATCATAAACCGGAGGCAGACGGGATTGAGCCTTCTGGTGCCTCCTCCTCATCACCTCATTAGACGCGTTCAGATTCATCGTAAGCTGGAAAGCCTCTGACTGGATCTGCTGAGCTCGAGCATCCAAAGCTGCCCGTTCCGCGGCCAATCTGGTGTCCTCAGCTGCTAGGGCTTCTTTGGCTCGGGCTATCTCCTCACGTACCTGTGCTACCTCTGCATCATGCTCAGCTTGATCCGCCGGAATAACTGTGGCGGTTAACAGGGCCGTCAATTTGTCCATGAGATCAATCGGCACCTGAGTCGGCAGGCGCACAGGGCCTCCTGCCCCGGCCGCTCCTGACCCGGAGGTTATTGCTGCCGCAGCCGTAGAGTTCTGACCGGGTTGAGTACCAGCCATGAAGATCCCTACCCTGCTCAGCGGCTCAAAGGGGTCCGGAATACTGCTGCCATCGGAACAGCCCCCAAGCCCGCCGTCTTGTAGTTGATACAATGAATCTGTCTCACCCGTGGACGACTCACCGTCAGAATAGACGGTCGTCTCACCACCGTCCACGGACCCTTCAGAAAATTCTCCTCCATGGATGCAACCCACGAAGGCACGCTTCATGGCGGGCTGAGCCCGGGCGGGTCTCGCACGCTGAGCCGTCTCGATGATGTCGGTGCAGATGTCCGGCTCAGGGCCCGGCTCGCCAATCCGGCCGATGAAGACGTGGATTCCGCCGGCGTCGGGGCCCCAGCCGTCGTTGTCGATATAGAGCTTGTCGCGACGACTCCTGGTCATCCGGCCCACAGCGTATCCCTTGAGCCCTTCGAAGCTGCCCTTGAAGAAATCAAATCCACCGTGCGCTGGCCCCATGGTGGGCGCCAACTGTCGTGGAATTGTCACGGCAGATGTCCTCGTGAAAGGACTTAGTCGTGGAGCCATCGCAACTAGGAAGCTTAAAGGGGTTAAAACGGGACAAGGGACACGAGGGTTTATACTGGTTCGGCCCCTTGCGGTGAAGGTAAAAGCCTAATCCAGTTGAGGTGGAATTACTAGGGTTTTGATGACTAGGGAGCGAATCCGCTATGCCCGGCTCTCGATTTCATGTTACTTGCCATATTCTGCCGCCGGGTCGTCCCTTTATATACAGAGGTCGACGCCCAGCAGCTCATAGAGTCCCGGCCGGCTCATAAACAGTGTCCGGCTCGGTGACTACTTAATCTTGCCTTACAATACAAGTTATGCTCTTATGGCGGTTTATCACTACAGGCCTTAAGTCGCCTTTGGGCTTCGGGCCCTTAACTGAACCGCCATCTTCAAGCTTGATATTGGGCTTCATATGATGAATCGCCATAGCGTAACCCGGCCCCTCCTGGGCGGGTTACACTAGTAGTTATATCCCCAACACCCTTCCTTTCCTCCTACTCCTATTCGGCCTAGGAGGGGTGCACCATCCCACCAGGGGCTGGTCTGTCCTTCACTTCGCCCAATAGGCCCATAACTTTGCCGGGGGGTGCCCGGAACCCCTTCCGGTGACCCGATATCACCCGGAACACTTGCGGTATCCAAATATCATCGTCCTATATATGAATCTTTACCTCTCGACCATTTCGAGACTCCTCATCATGTCCGTGATCTCATCTGGGACTCCGAACAAACTTCGGTCACCAAAAACACATAACTCATAATACAAATCATCGTCGAACGTTAAGCGTGCGGACACTACGGGTTCGAGAACTATGTAGACATGACCGAGACACATCTCCGGTCAATAACCAATAGCGGAACCTGGATGCTCATATTGTCTCCTACATATTCTACGAAGATCTTTATCGGTCAAACCGCATAACAACATACAACATTCCCTTTGTCATCGGTATGTTACTTGCCCGAGATTCGATCGTCGAAATCATCATACCTAGTTCAATCTCGTTATCGGCAAGTCTCTTTACTTGTTCCGTAATGCATCATCCCATGATTAAATCATTAGTCACATTGCTTGCAAGGCTCATAGTGATGTGCATTACCGAGAGGGCCCAGAGATACCTCCCCGATACACGGAGTGACAAATCCTAATCTCGATATATGCCAACTCAACAAACACCATCGGAGACACTGTAGAGCATGTTTATAATCACCCAGTTATGTTGTGACGTTTGATAGCACACAAGGTGTTCCTCCGGTATTCGGGAGTTGCATAATCTCATAGTCAAAGGAATATGTATAAGTCATGAAGAAAGCAATAGCAATAAAACTGAACGATCAACATGCTAAGCTAACGGGTGGGTCTTGTCCATCACATCATTCTCCTAATGATGTGATCCCGTTCATCAAATGACAACACATGTCTGTGGTCAGGAAACTCAACCATCTTTGATTAACGAGCTAGTCAAGTAGAGGCATACTAGGGACATTCTGTTTTGTCTATGTATTCACACATGTACTAAGTTTCCGGTTAATACAATTCTAGTATGAATAATAAACATTTATCATGGTATAAGGAAATATAAATAAGAACTTTATTATTACCTCTAGGGCATATTTCCTTCACTCCACTCTCACCAGATAAATCTAGGGAGGAGAACTAGAGCTCCAAAATTTTATCCTTGAGGTGGCAGGTGGAGGGGTAGTGGATGCAAGCTTTGATCTATGGGTTCAAGGTAAGGCTTGGGCTATGGGCGCGCGACCCGTGCGATGGAACAACCCTAGATGTCCTAGCACTTCATCGCAACCCACGGGCCATAGGCATGTTAGCCGTCCCTAGACCAGAGGCTAGGTTGTAGTTGTTAGCACTTCATCGCAGCCCACGGGCCGTAGGCGTGTTAGACGTTCCTAGACCAGAGGTTAGGGTGTAGTTGTTGGGCCTTTGATACACCCTACACTTATACATATTTTTATAACTTTCATGCTTTAATATCAATGAATATGCATGTTCTTATGATTTATTTAGACTAATACTTAATAAAGTGTGAGGTATTTCATGTTTTCTAGTGTTTTAGGTTTTAGGGTAAACAGGTGGTTTCTGCTCACGCGAAGAAAATCAAAAAAAATAAAAGAGGAGTTTCTATATCATAAGAGAACCAGAGTCAAGAGCCATGGGCCAGGTGGGGCCCACAACCCTGGTGCCCAAGCTCTGTGGGTTGCCGCCACTTCCTTTTTGAGACGATCTCATCTAGTAGTCCCCCCCCCCCCGGACTATGGGTATGTATTTCATTATCAAATTACATGTGATGTCTATGCTTGACATTTTTTTGTCCACTTCCTCTGATTTTTATGTCTCATTCTGCATTCTGCACCGGAGCTTCAAATTCCTACATATGTGGCATGTTCTACGAGCACTTTACAAAATATCTCCTAGTGATAAACATCACTTAAAAGTTGCACTACCTTAAAATTGGTCAACGGTTCTTGCATAGCGAATTGTGAAATCTTTATTTCAAGAGAGCGTATTAATACATATACGAGTTTTCTGTATTTTCTGCTACAAACGAAACAGAGACGGGGACATCATGACCAGACAGAGGCGAGTAAGAGAGTTATCGGTGAAGACAGGAGACGAGAGGGTGTCATTGGCAACAAAGAGATGGAGACTCTTTAGAGAGGAGCCTACCCTCCATAGAAATTGTGTACCTGAGGTTGTCCGTTGGGAGGAGGTAACTTGGGCAAGCCAAAAAACCGACTTACCAGGAAAAAAATCTACGATAGCCAATCTACTGATACCTTTTGTCCATGGCATAGAGTGTTGGCGAAGGCGTGTATCTGGATGAAACTCTTGGCATGCCATTTATTGGTCGGGTTTAGCAACGACAGACTTGCGTCGTTATCTTGTTGAATGTGTTGTCTACTTGTTGTTATGATGATCCTCATTGGCTAGTCTTGCAACAAGGAAGAATATCCTTGTTAAGTATAAGCATAGATCTGAAGATTCCTATCTGATGAATCCATGAGGAGGTAAGAGACAACTTGGTGAACGGTTACAGAAGAAATAGACTTGGTCGTAGTTGTTTATTTCACTTATTGTAATGTTTTGATCGTGGTTGGCTTTATTATATACTCTGCTATATATAGTCCCCACTAACTATTTCTCTCAACATGTAAGCATATGCCATATCATCGCACAGCATGAATGAGAAAAGACTCACTTCCACTGTCATATGTCTCTCAACATGCAAGCATGTCACTTCATCATGAAACATGCATGAAAAAACTCATCGCATCATGCAAACACACATGAGAATTTTCATTCTATTATGATTTAATAAACATTTTACAACTATATAGTAATCAAACATAATAAATTATATGTATTTTCAATTTTAGTTTTTATATTATTATTATTATTATTTCAAATATTCATGTTTCATACCATGAATCACATTGAAATATGTCCCAAACTACTGCCGCAACAACATGTGGGGTATCATCTACCTAATAAAAGTGACTATGCACACTATAATAACGCAATTGCCAAGGGTAAAGAAAATAGGTCCTGACGTATCCCATTAAATGTGTATAAGAAACTATCATGAAGTCGAGCACCCAGGAACGTTGCTAGTTTATGGCAGCAACAAATCGCCAAAAGTAAAAAAAGAATAACGTGATTGGGTGGTGATTTGTGTGTTTACTCCAACGCCCATGAAAGTTCCCTGCGGAGCGCAGCCTCCTCCTCCGGGGTGTAGTCATTGACGATGCCGAAGTGTGCGCGCATGCCCTCGACCGTCTTGCCCCTCATCTGGTCGGCCACCGTCTTGCACGCCAGGTCCAGGAGCCCCTGTACGTCGAGGTCTTTGGCGGCAAGGAGGAGGAGGAAGAGCGTGTCCTGGTCGATGCCGCTGACGAAGTCGGTGTCGAACCGCTCCAAGTCGGGGTCGCCCGACGAGAAGGGATTGGCGTACGCGGCTGCGTCGGCGTCGGCGTCGGCGTAATGGCGGTTGCAGTAGTCGACGACGCGGGCGAGGATGCGGCCGGTCACCTGGGGTAGCGGTATCACGCCGCCGGCGCGGTCCTCCTCCAGCATGTGCTTGATTAGCGCCGACGCCGCCGCGATCGTGTCCGCTTGGACAACGAACTCCTCGCCGTCGGAGCTGCGGAGGGTGACCGCGTTGCCGCTGCTAGTTGCCATCGGTCTCCTACGCGTGTGTCGATCGAGATCGAAACCGCTCCTGCTGAACTCGGTGTTTCAATCGATCAATCGGTCGACGGGTGGGAGTAAGAAGGGAGACGCGGCGCTCGGATATATAGATGAGTCGGCGGCGGCTTTTTATTGGGTTGCGGGAAGAATACAAATTCTTTATTAATCCGAAATTTGTATTGACGGATGACATGGTTTTCCATCGTGATGCACAGGCAGGGAATTTTTTTTCTAAAAAAGATGACATGTTTTTCAAATACAGAATGACTAATTCACATCTAGATATTTTTTAAGAATTTCACATCTAAATAGTTCACCATATAATTAGGGGCTACAAGATTTGTACAAAATGTTTTTTTAATTGTTTTTTCTGATGTTTTGTGACATCATACTTAGATGTGACATAGTTATGTCACATCTAGATGAGTCCTAGCCACACCCTTTCAAATAAGGCACATGTCTTTTCTTCAAGAATAATCGCTGGATTTTATTAATCAATCAACATGGGGATAGAAATAGGATTATGGCTTTGACCCGGCCAGACATGACGGCCCTGATCCAAAGATAAAGCATATCTAGATAAGTTGTGAGTTTCATAATTCGAACTTTGAAATTCATGATTTTTCTTACAAAGGGTATAAGATGATCTCCGGAAATTGATCTCTGATAATAGCTTCACTATCTTCTTCCTCTCCTTGCCTCAACACTCAAGCAATTTCCGGTTAAGTAAATCATTAGACAATGAAAGAGCTTCCCGACAAGCTAAAGCCCGGCCAGTCGAAGCCCCTACACGCCCGGACAGACCAGCCATGCACAAACAGGCACGCGGACGGAACAACACATGAGGCGACGCGCACGCGCGCGACGAGGTGGCCCCAGTCGTTTTGGCTGTAGTTGATCTTTGCGCGGTTGCAGACGGATGGGGGAAATCCTTCATGAATAGGGTCTCATGTCATTAAAACAAATCGACAAAGAAAACTATAGGCAATAAATGTTGTCAAGGCAAATAGAAACACAATATGAACATAATCATTTGCAAAACGCATTTTCTTTAGCAAATCTTACAGAGACTAAAGACGAATGACCAAAGTAAATCTATGGAGAAGACCCACGGAACACCTTGCTTACATTCATCTAGAATGGTGGTCCAGCCTAATCATGATTGCAAAGGTCCCTATTTTTTGTACTTTTTTAAACAAACCTATCAACATATTGCTTGCAGCATTGTATAGATGATAGGACCAAGGGCTAGTGACTAATTATTCTATAGACTCCCGTAGAGTCCAGGAAAGGAGATGGAAAACCCAAAACTGCAGGCCAAACCAAAGAATTATCTTCCAATCCCATGAATGCAGCCTTATTAGTACGCATAAAAAATATGAATGACTTAAATTGGGGAAATAAGAGACAAAGAGACCTGAGAAAAGAGGGACATGGGGAAGAGGACAATCAAATGATGAACCAACCATCGCGTCCTACCGACCGCAGATGGGCCGATGTCGCCAATGCGCAAATCCTCAGAGGGGCATCACCAAGCACACATGCGAGGTCGTCCTGGCTGAGCGGTATTGCCACCAACACGAGCGCCAACACCACCATCTAGTAATCCTCGCGCCACAAACCCGAACTACAAAAGGCTAGGATTAGTTGCAACTCCGAGAGAGATGGCGAGAAGACAATGCGGTAACGAAGATCCATCGTTTGAGGTCGAGAGGAGCATGAAGGTGCAGTCAAATGTCTTCAGTGACTGATGGCAGTGGCAAATGAGTCGTAGGCGGAGGCAGGGGAGGGCAGGAGGCGAGGTGGTGATCGGGAAGGGTGAGCAGCTCCTGGTCGCATCAGTGGAGTGGCGACGATAATGTCGACGACATGAAATCGGTGAAGAAGAGGAGAAGGGATTTGGGTAAGAAGAAGAGCATAATCTTCCCACCTCGTGAAGACCGGGTATCTCTCTGAATCGCATGCCCTACGCGAAGGAGGCCCATTGCTGGCCAGATGTGTGAAGCATATGCCGCAGTAACAGAACTTTCAACCGCTAGTCTAAATCGGACGGTGGATAGCGATCCCAGTAATGATCTGACGGTTGAAACCCATTCACACGAGGATGTCCTTTCTAGGGGATTCACACGAGGATCCCTGTGCATGCGGGGTCTCTAGCCACGCATAAATCTGGAGGGAATTTTAGGGCCAGTTCTTTTGCTAGCTTTTTTGGGCTTTCAGAATAAGCTGCTCTCTACCCAGCTTATTCTAAAAGCCCAACCAAAATTTTCTTTTTAAAAGCCTACTAGTCAAGTCTTAACTACTAGGCTTTTAAAAAAATAAATTTGGTTGGGCTTCTAGAATAAGCTGGGTATGGGACAGCTTTTTGCAGCTTATTCTAGAAGCCACCAAAAAAACTGGCCCTTACTCTAAAATAAAATCTCCGACACGGACCGGCCCATTACGAAACTTAGCGCAGCAGGGCTGCTTGAGTTCGTCCTCCGCCCGACGATTTCCCCACCTTGGTCCTCTCTCTCTCTCTCTCTCTCTCTCTCTCAACCGCTGCCGCGAGCCCGTGTGAGAGAGATGGGGAGGCGCCGAGCCGGCGGCGGGGGGCGCGGAGGAGGCAGAGGTCGAGGCCGAGGAGAAGGACGGGGTGGAGGAGAGGAGGAGGATCTGCAGCTGCACAAGGCTGCGAGGTCGGGTGATGCGGCGGCGGCGGAGTCGCTTTGCGAGTCCAACCCTCTCGCCCTCAACTCCAGAGACCGCCTCTCCCGCACCCCGTAACAATATCCTTTCCCTTCCTCTTCCCCTTCTTCTCCCTCCTAGATACTATACACTATCAATCTTGATTAGCCCGGGCAGGTTTAACCTCGTTTTCGAAAGAAAGACCATTGCCTTGTTCCTTTTGTGAGCAGCCCTAACCAGTAAATATACAACAGTTAAAACTATATTAATGGTCTAATTCTGCTATAGCTCCTTCTCTGACATATAGTGCTTGCTTATTTACTTCAGTATTACTACTTGTGTATGCTGTCTGACTGATTATGTGCTGAAGTTAATGCCAAGTGCACCCAATTTTTTTTAGCTATTGGCCCATGCACTGATGTAGTGTTTATTATGATATTATAATGCCAAGTGACACATTATAGTGCCTTGCCAGAGCTGCTGCCTTTTCAAATTAGTCTACAACACAGTGACTTCTCTCAATCCTCTGTTCCTCTAGTTAGGTATATATTTCAAGCTTTTCAGATGTGCTGCTACCTCTGGGCCTTTTTCATTGGATAGCGTAGTAGCTTTGAACTGCTAGCTGTGGTCTCAGTTATCCTGCTAATTTAGGATCTTTGGGACAAACCATTATGTTCCATCTCTTGCCCTTGTTGTACTTCCTCTGTTCCTTTTTGCTCCGCATATAAGTTTTGTCTTAAGTCAATCTTTGTAAAGTTTGACCAAGTTTGTAGGGAAAAAATTATCAACGTTGAAAATAGCAAATCAGTATCATTAGATGCATCATGGAATCGATTTTCATATAGTATAACTTTAGTATTGTAGATGCTGATATTTTTAAACATAAATTTGGTCAAACTTTACGAAGTTTTACTTCAGACGAATCTTATATGCTGAGTAAAAAGAAACAGAGGGAGTAATTTTGAAGACAACTGTTTGAATACTATCACACAAAGCCCCAAGAGTTATCTATTCCTCGTATATGGATGCTTCCAGCTTCTTAAACTGAGTGTTCCATTTTTTCTATCTGATCTGTGTATAGTGTTTCATTTGTGTTGATAGATTTGTCTCCCTCAATTAAAACATTGCTACGCAATACAATTTCTGCAGCAGCAGTACTAGTACCAGATTATGTGATGTGATAAACTTGTTTATGCCCTATCAGCTTTCTCTGTTCATTTTATCTCCTTGACACAGTTAGTTTTGTTCATGTAGACTCCATCTGGCGGCATGGGCTGGGCATGTTGATGTTGTGAAATGCCTTTGCAAGCACAAAGCTGATGTCGGGGCTGCAGCAATGGATGACACCGCCGCAATCCATTTTGCTTCCCAGAAAGGTCATTTGGAAGTGGTGCGTGAGCTGCTGGCGTCGGGGGCCTCTGTGAAAGCAAAGAACAGGAAAGGCTTCACGGCGTTGCACTTTGCTGCTCAGAACTCCCACCTGGATCTTGTGAAGTATTTAGTGAGGAGGGGCGTGGACATCACAACAAAGACAAATGCAGGGCAAACGGCTCTACATGTTGCGGAGAATGATGATGTGCGTGCTTTCCTGAAAGAGTGTGAGCAGTCACTGAAGAAGGGAGTGGAGCTACCATCCGAGAAGACGGATGATTCTGTAGCTGAGAAGGCTGATGACGGCAAGGGCTCAGGTGAAGATAGAAAAGATGGTGTTGATGCAGGGCAGGGCGAGAAGAGGAAGAGTGAGGAGATTGGTGCTGGGACGAGGCCGCCGGAGGTGAAGAAGGCCAAAGTTTCACTTTCGCATCTTGAAAACGACATGGAAGAAGAGGATGAAGCAGACGAATAGAATCGAGTAGCCTCCAGAATGCCCTTTGATGGTGCCAACTTGTATGTTGCGTGATCCATTGTTCTTTTGGCAATTTTGGAATGTTCACAATTGTAAGAGTTTTGGCTGTTCATGGGCATGCTATCTGTATCTTAGTTGACTAGCAGTACTGTGTTTTTATCAGGCAGTTGTTGTCTTGATGATGATAATTTACTAATCACTCCCTTGAAAACAAGATGATTTTACTACTGTAAGTTATTACTATGTGTTGTGTTTTTCTTAAGGGAAATGTTATCTGCTGCTCGTGTTGTAATCTCAGAAGGAATGGAAAGAAAGGAAAAACTAAGGCCCAGCCCAGTTCAGGAAATAGGCCCAGCCGATTGATGAAAGAGGAAGAAGAGAGCAGTTAGTTATCCACTCCTTCCATCTACTCTCACACTCAGAGGAAGGAGAGAAGGGAGCACTCCGCCGCCGCCGGCTGCTCCACAACCCACGAAGCTAGATACATAAGCATGGCGGTCACCAGTGCGAGTGCCGCTGCCTCCCTCTCCGTCACGGCTGCAGCTCACCGCCTCAGGCACCGGCAGCTATACGCTTGCGCACGTGGGCCCGCGGCGCAACCTCATCCCCTCCTCAAGCTGAACCGCCGCAGCTACGCGGTCTCGGCGTCGTCGGCGGCGGCCATGTCTCCTCTGTCCCTGTGGGAAGGCCAAGGCATCCGGGCGGAGTTGGATGCGCCCGGAGGAGTGGCCAGCGGTGACGTCATGGGCCTTCTTCTCCGGGAGCGCATCATCTTCCTCGGCAACGAGATCGAGGACTTCCTCGCCGACGCCGTCGTCAGCCAGCTCCTCCTCCTCGACGCCATGGACTCCGAGTCTGATATCCGGCTCTTCGTCAACTCCCCCGGTGGATCACTCAGGTCTCCTCCCAATGCATCACTCCCTTCCCTCGGTTTGTGTAGGGTTGAATTTACCATCTCAACAAGGGATGCCTTTTGTGGTCTTACATTATTCCACATGGTCATCTTGTGCGCAAATTACTATGCCCAAATATTCGTGATAGTATTCACTCCCGGCTGTTTGATTTGATATAGGCTGCACTAATCAAAATCATGACCTGCATATGTAGTAGTAGACTCATCAAGTCGAGTCACAGCAGTAGGCCGTCTTTTTATCAGACAATATCTTGCTGGATAAGAGTTTGCTGGCCATGATCAATGTGACACTGACACACCTTCAGACTGTACCAGCTATAAACCCATTTGCTAAAATCTGCACTAATCTCCGAATGATACTTTACTGACTATCCTTGAGTCACCCTCTTGCTAGACCTTTTATGTATTTTAATAATTTGCCATCCCGCAGAAGGTTATTATTCATTCAATTTTGTTTTACGATTTTCTGGTCCGAGCAGAGGCGGAAATCTTATTCTTCACCGCATCAACAATTCTGGATTGCAAATATTATCTTCGTTCTTATCTTCATTAAACCGGACTTTTGTTATCCCTATAATATTTCCAGTTTGATTGTATTATTGTCTAATCCAGTGGGTCGTTTCTATACTCATAATTGCTGAAACGGAAAAAAGGTTGACAAAAAAATCCTAGTGTAATCTACCTATGGTAACACCTAAGTTAACCACTGAAATCTAGGCCATAACTAAAATCAAGAATTGAATGGAGTGACTAACTCAAATCCGCATCGGGCAACTTGTTCTCTATGATGATCAAACAGTATGTAAGTTTGTATCAGTAGGTCGCTGCTTATTGGCTTGTTATATCAGCCGAATTAAGCTCTTAGCAATATCAACATCGAGCACCTTGTTGTCTGTGACGATCAAACAATATTTAAGCTTACCATTAGCTCGCTACTTATTGGCTTGTTATGAGATCAGCTGAATGTAACTTTTTGGTAATACATGCATTGAACACCTTGTTCTCTGTGATGATCAAACAGTATGTAAGCTTCTATCACTAGCTTGTTTCTTATTGGCTTGTTATAAGATTAGCTAGATGAAACTCTTTAGTACTACGCCAATTTGGGTATATGATTACAGTTCTCCTATCTGTGCATTTTGTACAGACCCCTCGTTTCTGTGAAACTAAATATTCTGCTTGATGTCTTGAGTTTGTAATGATATTTGTTGCACCTTATGAATGATGCTTTTCTTGTTCATATGTGCTTAACATTCATCTCTCTCTTTCAAGATATCACATTTGACTAGTTGACTATTACTACCTCTGTACCGAAATAAAACTAGTACAAGTTCCCCCAACTACAAGTTCTTCGGTAGGGAGGGAGTAGTTGGCTTTGAATGCCCTGTTATTTAGTTGACTCGGAATGCCCTCTTCTAGTTTGGTACGAGTGGTGGGACAAGAATAGTCCTGTCCAAAGGACTAGTTCATGGAACCAGAACAAGTTTTCGACAGAAGCAAAGTCAAACTTTGACTACTAACAGAATGGGTATTTGAAATATTACGTGTAGATTTATTTGAAATATTTGAGGTCTAAAACAACACTATTGGAGAACGAGGATTTTTAGGCTAGCCTTGCCATTATGGTGAAGTGTGTGCAATAGTAGCCTTTGCATATCTGTTGATACAAACTAGTTGCATTTTGTGACTTGACTTTTTTTGTTTTCCATTCCAGTGCGACAATGGCTATCTTCGATGTAATGCAGCTGGTGAGGGCAGATGTATCCACTATTGGAATGGGCATAGCTGGATCCACAGCTTCTATAATCCTTGGTGGTGGCGCAAAGGGCAAACGATTCGCCATGCCCAACACCAGGATTATGATGCATCAGCCCGTGGGAGGCGCGAGTGGCCAGGCCTTGGATGTAGAGGTCCAAGCCAAGGAAATTCTGGCTAGCAAGAGGAATGTCATCCGGCTGATTTCAGGCTTCACGGGGCGCACACTGGAGCAGGTAGAGAAAGACATCGATAGGGACCGATACATGGGTCCTCTTGAGGCCGTCGATTACGGGATCATCGACGGCGTGATCGACGAAGACAGCATCATGCCACTTGAGCCGGTTCCGGAGAGGGTGAAGCCTAAGTACAACTACGAGGAAATGTACAAGGACCCTCAGAAGTTCCTTACGCCGCATGTCCCAGACGATGAGATATACTAAGCTAGCCTGCCAGTCACATGTATTTCGAACAGCAGGGAGTCGCTGGAGCTTTCATCGAACAAATGATGTAATCCTTAGCAGTAGACTTTATCTGCCGTTGCATTTGGTGTGATGGCGTAGCTGTTTTGTTCTGGCATTTGACCAAGCTAGCCTCATGGCCTGTATTTTGCACAGCAAGCGACTGCTGGAGCTTTTGTGAAAGCAAAGACGTAACACTTTTTTTAGCAGTAGACTTTGTTGGGCGTTGCATTTGGTATATGATTGGGAGCTGTTGTGTTCTGGCTTTTGACCAAGCAAATGAAAGCACATGGAACATAGAAATAGTCTAACCAGCCAACCTTGCTGCAAAGAAGAAACCAAAGGACATGGTGAAATTTATTGATTGCACCCAAACTCATGTGGGGATAAGAATCCAATGTAGCCAGTAATCCTTTACAAGACACAATAACAATGAATACAAGAAACAATTTCTGGAACTCTTGATACAATTCTCGCAGCCGCCGCAGTGAAGCATGATCATCTCATCAGTACATGGCACCAACAGTCGGAACCAGGGCTGGGGACACGGCGCCTTTGACTCTGAGGCCAAGCGGATCCCAGAGCTGGACAGCACCTGAGCTCCCAGTTTTCAGGGTCACCGGAGCTTCAATCCGGGTAGCATGTTCATGGCCATGGCCCTCTGCTGCTAATTTTGCCCTCTTCAATCTGATACGTTCAGCTCTTGAACCAATTGTCTGACCCAATATAGAGGCAGCTATGGTAAGGGCCATGGCGCTCTTCGGCATCAGGATGGACTTCCTCAGCATCCCTATGAAAGGCACTGCAGCATGGACCGCCGCAAACCATTGCACTGAAAACTTCGTAGTGTGCTCCCTCCAGATGCCAAGAGGAACATTTGCTGCCATACCGAGCAGTGCGATCACCACTACTTTTGTCGGTAGGGGCTGAGGGCGAAGCCCCTTCGCAAACGCCGTGCGGGATATTGCTGCACGGGCAGCAACAATCGCAGGAGGGCACGTCAGTTTCATACCAGCTGGGGGTGTCAGCAGCTTTGCGACAAGAGGCACGACTCCACCAATTGCTCTATATGACTTTGCAAGAGGGCATTGACCATTTTCCAGCCAGTCATTGCTCATCGCTTCATGATTGTTATTAGACTGGCCTTTATTCTGAAATGACAGGGAAAGCAAAATCAGGTAAATGAATGGCATGCTCCAGTTCTAAGGAATAACCTCATATTCGTTGCTTGTTTCAATATTTGCTCCATATATGGTAGTTCAAAAATATCATGTGAAGCTTGCATCAAAGATAGATTTGCTTTCTTTGGTACTACAAAATTGGTCTCATCTAAAGGCTCGTTCGACACGATAATGAAACATTCTAACACAAGGATGGTAATTTGAAGGATAGAACAGATGCACGAGGAAAAGAATTACCTGGGGGAGGTTGTTGGGATTCTTCTTGTTGGAGTTCTGCTTATTGCGCTTGTTTGAGAAATCACCGAAGCTGAAAAAGCCTCCGAATCCCGAGAGACTGATGGTAGCTGCTTTGGCTGCCAAGGGGTTAAATTCAGGAGTGGGCTTTGGCAGAGGCTTCTCAATATGTGCAAAGGCTCCTTCTGAAAGTGGAACAACCCCGTCTCTGCCGTGGAAAACTCGAAATGCCGTGTCAAAGTTGGGCCCGTCTTCAAAAATTGGACCCTTGGCTCCGGTTGCCTTCACGAGCAGAAAATGATGCAGTTTAGCAAGCAAATAAATAACATATATACACTTATTCAGATAAAGAGGGGTGGATGGTAAGGACATACCGGAGCGGGAAAATTAACGGATGTCAAGGAAAAACTCGTAGGCTCGTTGATGTTCCTCAGGAATGGGCATTTCTCAATTCCTTGTTGGACAACATTACTGTCTTCCGAGCACATTGGGTCGCCGAAAGCTCTTTGGAAAAAGGAATCCATGTGAACAACAGCAGCAACCTAGCCTGTGAGTGTGAGAGCAATATGAGTCAAGAGATGGTATATACCAGAACTGTAAGAGATGCAGCTGCCAATCGGCCTGTGGTGGAGGTCCATGATCAGAACTTATGAAAGCGATAAAATTCAATCTTCTTTAGCACCGACGGAATTTGTAGGCTGTCGATAGACAGATTAACTCAATACAGTCTGATTAAATTTCATCCCTAGGTGCATATGGTCGGATTGGTTGACCGCAGTCATAAACAATTTGTTAATCCATGGTGATTGAGTCATCGAACTACTCACCTATAAAAACAAGCACTACGCAGAGACCCACCAACCAACCCAGCAACCACCCCTGTTACTACGTAATTAGTATCTGCTCCTTTCATCTTCTTGGTTGGAATGAAAATACGAAATGATGCAAAATTAATTTCATTCCATGATTGCCGGCTGGAAGCCGGGCACAAATCAGGGGAAATGATAGGGGCAAGGATCACAACAGATTTGGTCGGAATCGCAATTCGATCCACTCGTCGTGATGTTCAATCTTCGCAGGGCGATCAACGAATCGCCCGGCCCAGCCACCCATCCTTCCTAAATCGAATTCAACGAGGGCGATGCTAACCTTGCAGAGTAACCAATCAACCAATCCGTCCGTCCGTCCTAAATCGAATTCGGCGCAGCTAGTGATGAGAGGAGGCGGGAGAGAGGAGAGAGAGTAACCTGGAAACTGAAGCGCAGGAGAGGAGGCAGACGAGGAGGCGAGGCGAGGCGAGGCGGGCGGGCAGGTCTGGATTTTTGGTGTGGTCGTGTGGAGAGCACAGGCGAGATGAGGAGAGACGAGGGGGACGGTGTGGGAGGCAACTCCGAGAGGGAGGGATTGGTTGGGTAGTTGTTGGGTGCGGTGGTTGGCACGCACACCCATCAGCACATGCGTAGACAGGGAAACGGGGGTGGGTTCGGAAGGTTTGACCCTGTGCTGTGACCCGGCCCAGCGACAGCGAATTGCAATTCACGCACGCGGCGCTCGCACTGACTGCGTCTGCGTTGCAGCCGCCCCACTGGTTCTTCCTCCTTGCTTCGTGTTCCACCTCTCGTCGTCTGTGTTGACCCAGCCAAGCGGTAGTGGTACCAGCAGCCTTCCTGCGTTCCCTCTTCTTCAAGTGAGAATCTAGCTTGCGTTCCCACAGCAAAAAGAAAAAGGAAATGAAAAATGGCCCACCGAACAATTTGTGTGTGTGTGACGTATACTTTGTTCGTTCCTTTTAAATGGGACGCGCGTCGTAAAAAAAAGATACGAATGTAACTCGCATATACTCCCTCTGTCTCCTAATATAAAATCTTATTACATCCAATTTACAACGGAGGGAGTATAAGAGAAAACGGTACTCACAAGGTTAGTGTTTATTTCAAAAATAACAACTTTATGCCACATAATACGGTTTCTGATGGTAAGTCTTAATCTCTTCATCATGAGTACGCCAAACGGCGTTTCATATTTTTATAAAAGGTAGAACGATAATTACAGAAATCCTGTCCCGGATGCGAATATTTGGCGGCGGGGTACAAACTCTTGCACCAACACCTAACAGGTAATATAGACTAATCTCTCACAAAATATTGTAATCCACCAACACCGACTCTTGCAAGCCGCCACACAACAATCTCGTCCAACACCATAGTGGAGATAGTATGTGACGATTTCTGCTGGTCAACTCTATTGAACACTTTGGCATTCCTTTGCTTCCAAATAGCCCAGGCCACCGTGGTGATTAAGTATCGAACCCTGTTCTGTCAGTGCCCTTGAAGCTCCTTCTCTCCCTCAGCCACCAGTCGGAGAACGTATTTGTAATATTTGGCCCGTTTACGTTGAGTCTAAGTGGATCGAACACCCTATGCCACATCTCCTGGGCGTAGGTGCGCCTGGAAAGAATATGCTCATTGCTCAACATTGTCTTCCGCTTGCAAACACGTGGAACAAGTTGATGGTTGATCCTGCAGTCCATGCCTTGCCCGTGATCATAGGTCCATAGCCTATGCTGCAAGGCAAGCCACACAAACAACGTGCACTTTAGCGGTGCCCAGCTTCTCCAAGTGCAGGCTGCCATGGGTGATCTCTGAAGGTTCGAACACAGGCTATTGTAGGCCGACTTGGCTGTGTACACACTGGTCACCGAGGCCGGCCATGCAAACCTATCCGGCGCTGCTGAATCTCTCTCCACTGTGGCGATCGCCTGGCATAAGTGTATGCATTGAATTTGAACGGTGAAGGAGTAGCTGGCCTCAAAGTCCTCCATCCACCTGCCATCCTCAAGCGCCTGTCGTGTCGTGCGGCTGTTAATGATTCTAGTTTGCACCATTGCAATCAGCAGGTAGACTAGAAAACCTAGAACTTCAAAAGTCACTATCAATGAATTCCCGAGCAATTCTAAACCAACATATGCTCCGTATAGACGGAATCTCAAATAAGAACCTAACAGAAGTTTCGCGACTCCTTCATGGAATAGAGGGGCAATGTCTGTCGTCGAGTATCCATGGATCCACTTATCTCTCCAGAACAAAACCCTCTAACCCTTCCCCACCTTGATGTTTACCAGTGTGTCAAAAACTTCCCGTGCATCAGTATCCTCCATCATAGGTAATCCTTGCCAAGGTCGCTGCGGGTCCGTCCTTTTCAGCCACTCCCATCTGACTCAGAGTGCGAGCGCTTGCACTTTCAGATTCTTAACGCCCAATCCGCCAAAATGCTTGGGCCTGCATATAGTATCCCACGCCACTAGGCATTGACCACTGTTGATCTTGTCTTTCCCTGCCCAAAAGAACGACCTCATCCACTTGTTGATATCCTCGAAAACCCACTCCGGCATGTCTGAGATCATGAGGTGGTGAACCGGTCTCGCCGCAATGACGGATTGCACCAAAACAAAGCATCCCACCCTCTGAATAAGACCCATTTTCCAGGCCGGAACTAATCACCGTACCTGTTCAAGCATGGGCTGCCACTCGACCCTTGTCAAGCTCCTGACCACAAGCTGCAGGCTGAGGTATCTGCAAGGAAATTTAGACAGGTCACACTGCATAATGATAACCCACAAGTATAGGGGATCGCAACAGTTTTCGAGGGTGGAGTATTCAACCCAAATTTATAGATTCGACACAAGGGGAGCCAAAGAATATTTGCAAGTATTAGCAGCTGAGTTGTCAATTCAACCACAGCTGGAGATTAATTATCTGCAGCAAAGTGATCATTAGCAAAGTAGTATGATAGTTTTGATAGTAGTAGCAGCAGCAATAGTAATGGTAACAGTGATAGCAGTAGTTTTATAGCAAGTGCAACAGTAACGAAAGCAATAATAACTTAGCAAGAACAATATGTAGGAAAATCGTAGGCATTGGATCGATGATTTGTTGGATGATAATCATCATGTGACAGTCATAACCTAGGGCGATACGACACTAGCTCCAGTTCATAAATATAATGTAGGCATGTATTCCATAAATAGTCATACATGCTTATGGAAAGAACTTGCATGACATCTTTTGTCCTACCCTCCCGTGGCAGCGGGGTCCTATTGGAAACTAAGGGATATTAAGGCCTCCTTTTAATAGAGAACCGGAACAAAGCATTAACACACGGTGAATACATGAACTCCTCAAACTACGGTCATCACCGGGAAGTGTCCCGACTATTGTCACTCCGGGGTTGCCGGATCATAACACGTAGTAGGTGACTATAACTTGCAAGATCAGATCTAGAACATAGATATAACGGTGATAACATAAACGGTTCAGATCTGAAATCATGGCACCCGGGCCCAAAGTGACAAGCATTAAGCATGGCAAAGTCATAGCAACATCAAGGATCAAGCCCTAACAAAACTAACTCGATTACATGATGAATCTCATCCAACTCCTCACCGACCAGCGAGCCTACAAAGGAATTACTCACTCCCGGCGGGGAGCATCATGGAATTAGCGATGGAGAAGGGTTGGTGATGACGAAGATCGAAGATCCCCCTCTCCGGAACCCCAAACGGACTCCAGATCTGGCCTCCCGATGAAGAACAGGAGACGGCGGCGGCTCCGTCTCGTGGAACGCGATAATTCTTTCTCCCCGATTTTTCCCGAAAAAATAGGATTTTATAGCGTCGGTTTCAGGGTCTGCGGGGCCACCAGGTGGGGACAACCCACCTGGGCGCGCTTGGAGGGGGGCGCGCCATGGTGGGTTGTGCCCACCCATGTGCACCCCCTCCGGTGGTTCTTGGCTCTAGAAATTCTCATTTATTGTATGAAAAATCCTCGCAAAGTTTCGTTCCAATCCGAGAACTTTTATTTCTGCACAAAAACGACACCATGGTAGTTCTGCTGAAACCAGCGTCAGTTCGGGTTTGTTTCATTCAAATGATGCAAATTAGAGTCCAAAGCAAGAGGAAACGCGTTAGCAAAAGTAGATACGACAGAGACGTATCACATAACAACCGCTATCCAAGCTCTACGCGCGCCTCTGCGAGCAAGGCGCAAGGCACGGGGCGCCAGGCGCGCGAGAGTTCATCACCAAGGCGATCGAAGAGCTTCACGAGGAGCGAGCCATGCGTGGCGAGCGTCGCCCCGCACCATCGGGTGCAGCCCCGTCCCCTGACGTGGGTGGCCAGCTGCGTGTCTACGTCAACATCCCGGGCCTCAATAGGGCCGCGTTGCAGGACCTCTTTTGGCCGTCCTGTGTAGGTCGGAGTGGGGGCTAACCCTGAAACTACGTCCATATGCCTTTCAGCCTACTGAACATGGGCGCCGCGTACCAGCGCCTCGCGCAGCGTGCCGTGGCGCATCGTGAGGCCAGGCGAATGGCGGTCATGTCTCAGGATGCCCAGGATCCTCGTGAGCCCCCTGGGCCTCGCGAGCCTCCGAGGCCTCCAGAGCCGTCAAACTCATGAGGAGCGATCTCTGCGGCATGCATATTCAGCTACCTCGACGCTTCTTCAACACCGGTGCCAGGTGACCTTTTGGTTTGTTCAGTTGAGGGCGCCCCCTGGCTGCGTTATCCTCAAGTTGTCAGGGACCGCTTCCCCCAGTTATGTTACTTCAGTTCATGTACCCAGGATTGGTTATGTTTCGCGAGCTATTCTGGCTTTTGACCTTGCGACTGGTCATACATTACCTCTGGAGTCGCCCCTATGGGCCTCGCGCGTTGGAAGCTCTCCTCTCGAACGTCCCGTGCGGGGGGAGGGGGGTTACTGACACGGTGCCTGTGCTCGGGTCCATCCCTACAGCGCTGATAAATCTAAGAGATTGAGCTCTGGCTCACGGGCCAGCCCTGTGCACGTCACCTCACCAGGTCCTTAGTGCTTACGTCTTCCAACAGAACGACCGCGTGCGGATCAGCAAGCGCGCATCGCCCCTTATGTTTAATGACTAACTAACCCGCAGGGGCTTCAGGAGACAAGGCCTCACGGCCACAGCACGTCAGCTCCGACGTTCTGCAAAGGCTAAGTGAAAGTTGCCCTAAATCCCGTGTGGTGATGGGTATGGCCTTTACCGAGCACCGCCGCGAGGCGAGCTGTTCCTCTTTTGCGCAAATTGCTTGCACGTTAAAAGGGCGGGCCCTGAGCATCGCGACTCAGGAGCTCCTACTGGCTCTTGAGCTCTCACCCCCTGGCCTTGACCACGGCATCATGACCTGGCATACCAGCGGTGGCTGAGCTCCGCTCCAGGGCCGGGTCCTAAGGACGTAGAGCATTATGATAAGGAAAGGGAGAGGAATCCAGGCCCACGGGGGAACGCAGGGAAAAGAGCCTGACCCGCCGGCGCTAACATTTGCTCGACCGCTTTCTGGAATATGACAGGCATCAATCTCCTCACACACCCCTAGCGGGGGCTTATTCTAGTCCGTTGTAGACCAAGGGACACGCACAAGGTCGGGAGCCCCAGGAAGGCTCGCCTCCGCGGCCAAGGAATCACCACGAAACGCTGCCCCGCCAAGCTAAGTTATCCTGCGCACACCAACATGAATTTTGCCGCTAAAGTTTCATCCTTTCATGGCCTCGCTCGGGCAAGGGACCTCCCCTTTTTAATCTTTTGATAGTCGCTTGAGCGCCAAGGGGGACCTCCTGAGCATCGCGCCTCAGGGGCTCTTACCGGACCTCGGGTCGCTCACCTCCCGGCCTTGCACACGGCATCGTGATCTGGCATACCAGCGATGGCTGAAGCCCACCTAGGGACTGGGTCCTGTCGACGTAGAGCAACACACTGTCGCGAGATCAAAAAGGGGACCAATGCCCGATCGGGAAACGTGAGCGCGGACAAGAGCATAAGCCGGAAGCATTAAAATAAAGGCGCAAGCGCCATGGTTCTTACATGCCCCCTTGGGGCCCTTCATGATTCTGATACAAGAAACAAAGCAAAAGAAAAGACCAGCGAGGACCGCTGCTCAGGAGGTGTAGGCCCTGGCGTCGTGTATTCTTCCTAGGCCCGGGCGCGACGGCGCGGCGGCTCGGTGTAGTCGTCGTCGCTTGAGCTCTCCCCGAGGGAGGTACTAGTGCTACTGGAGGTGTCGCGGACAAGGCCAAGGGCAGGTTCATCGACAGGGGCCTCGCCACGTCGCCGGCCGGCAGGAAGGTCGCCGCCGCGGTTGCCGCCCCCAGGACAGCATTCCAAGCGCTCGCCGTCCTCTCCGAAGACCTTGAAGAAGAGCGTCGACGCTCCTCGTACTCGAAGTGGAGCGCGTGCCTCCCCTTCGAGTTGCAGGCGCGGGCGATCACCCCCCATCCCCGGGTCATGAAGACGTCACCGGAGTAGGTGGCCTCAACCTCCGCCTGCGAAACTTGGCCGTAGCAGCCTTCGTGTTGTAGCCACAGCTCGGCGGGCCCCCTCGACGGTATCTCCCCCGCAAAGGACTGCGGGAGCCAGATCCATGTGTGCAATGGCATCGCCGCCCACACCACGAACTCGTGGGCCGTGCCGTCGGTGTGGGCCTGCGGGCAAGGTGGTCGCGCGGCCGTCGCTTGTTCTCCTTCCCGGCTTCGTCCTCCGCAGCTCGCGCAGGCGGGGTCCTGTGCATGAACGTTTGCGCCGACGGGGAAACCCGATGGAACGCGCTCGCACCAGGTTTGGACAACTGAGGGCTCCGCGGTGGCCTTGCGCGGGCGACCGCGTCTCTTCTTCGGCGGGAACAGCTCCGGCCCCACCTTCGGGGCCTTGCCTTTCTCTTCAGCTAAGAACCTCCTCGTTTGTGCCATGGTTGCTTCGGCAAGGTGGCAACTCAACGGAGAGGAAGAAGGGGGAGCTAGCATGAAGATGAAGATGGACTGGGTCCTCTGTTTCCCTCGCCCCTTTTATAGGCGGAGGAAGGCCAACCGACGCCCCTCCACGTTCCGAGTAGTGGTGGCCAGCATGCGCCAGGCAGTTGTCGAGTCGGGGCAGTTGCTGAGGCGACGTGGGGAAGCGGAGGCGTCCGCGTCCCATCGATCGGCACGCGTCAGCCTAGCCCGCAGGCGGTTGGGCCCGCGGCGCTTCTCCCTTGCCCTTTGGCTTCGCCTCGAAGCCAAGCCCGAGCGCGCCTTGCACCGAGGGCTACTTTCGGCGTTCTGGGGACCAGGGTACCCAGACCTGCCTGCCTACGGCCCATAGCATGGCTCCCTCAATGACCTGGTACGACCCATCTGCAAGACTGCCAAGACAAGACCCTCGCGAGGGCCCCCTGGCCTCGCGAGGCGGATGACACCAAGACCTCCAGAAGGAGCGGCCTCCCTAGCCAGCCTCCCGAGGAGCAGAGATTTCTATGCAGGTACCTAGCCTCACGAGGCTGCCATGACGCAAGCCATGACGACCAAGGCCAGGCGGGCGCCAGCGGGCGCAGAGGAGGCAGTTTCCTCTTTGGTGATAAGTTGGGAAGGATAGGCATGGGTTCCTGAGGAATCGGCCAAAGGTTTCCATTCCGGTACAATGAGACCAAGACCACGAGCTCGGCAGGACGGATGTTATCGCCGAGCCCACCGCTGCGTTACGACCAGAAGCTTTGCAGGCGAAGACCACCTTTCGTCAGGATAAGATGTATTACTTGTCCCCTTTCATATTGGCCACTGTGGGATCCCTTCCCGCCTACATTTCGGGAAAGAGGACCAAGGCCACTATAAATATAGGTTAGCCACCACCGTAGAGGGGGATCGGATCCTTTCCATCCTCACCTCCTGAGCCCTCGCGAGGCAGCTCCGCCACTGTACTAGTTCATCCCCAAACCTCCTCGTGAGGCTAATCTACCATAAAGCAGGAGTAGGGTTTTACACCGCAAGGTGGCCCGAACCTGGGTAAACTGTTGTGTTCATCTTCTTCCTTGCTCATGCGAATCCGGCAAGGCTAAGCTATAGGGAGACGAGTTGGTGGGCTCGAGAGGTTGAGTTCTTCGCACACGCCCCAGAGTTCAAACCTTTATGGGTCTGCGGAGCCCCGAATCCGACAGTATTGTAGTTCTTTTTCCTCGGCTTGCTAGTGGCTGCAATAGGAATGGTCCACATATGGGTCATTGTGACCATGGCCCTCATACGGGCCGTAGGATCCATGGTTCATTTCCAACTTAATCATGGGACGTTGATGGGTATAAATCATTTACTGTTCATTATGGGCCAGAACCACCACAGGTCGTTGAAGGGCCAAGAGATACAAAAGGCCTCATATGGGCTGAAAGACGTCACGGGCCATACATGCGCCGAAAGTGACAATGGGCTAGAATTATATTTTATGGCCCACATGACGTTACTGGGCTGAAATCGGAAATACCATAATGGGCCGTGAGTTACCGGGCCCTAAATGCGCTATATGCTAACAGGCCGTTAACAGGCTTTCCATGGGCCGACCCGCTAACTTTTGATCAAGTCAAACGGCCAGACTTTTTAGCCTATATGGGCCACTGTTGGACTGTGACACGTGTCGACGTATCATGGACATGTATCGTCCATTGGATGGATGACATCTATCCCAACGTGGAGCTGGCACGTGGTTCCTTCGGCCAATAAAATTTTACACGTGGAAAATCACCATTGGTTCGCTCTGTTAACGGGTTATCGGATCCAAACCGGAACCTGAAAGCTTAATGGCGACCCGTTGATACGTCTCCAACGTATCTATAATTTATGAAGTATTCATGCTATTATATATTCTGTTTTGGATGTTTAATGGGCTTTATTATACACTTTTATATTTTTCTGGGACTAACCTATTAACCAGAGGCCCAGCCCAAATTGTTGTTTTCTTGCCTATTTCAGTGTTTCTAAGAAAAGGAATATCAAATGGAGTCCAAACGGAATGAAACCTTCGGGAGAGTTATTTTTGGAACGGAAGCAATCCAGGAGACTTGGAGTAGACGTCAGGGAAGCTTCGAGGAAGCCACGAGGCAGGGAGGCGCCCCCCCACCCTCGTCGCTCCCCTGACCGACTTCTTTCGCCTATATATATCCATATACCCTAAAAACATCAGGGAACGGAATAAATTAGGAGTTCCGCCGCCGCAAGCCTCTGTAGCCACCGAAAACCAATCTAGACCCGTTCCGGCACCCTGCCGGAGGGGGAATCCCTCTCCGGTGGCCATCTTCATCATCCCGGCGCTCTCCATGATGAGGAGGGAGTAGCTCACCCTCGGGCCTGAGGGTATGTACAAGTAGCTATGTGTTTGATCTCTCTCTCTCGTGTTCTTGATGTGGCACGATCTTGATGTATCGCGAGCTTTGCTATTATAGTTGGATATTATGATGTTTCTCCCCCTCTACTCTCTTGTAATGGATTGAGTTTTCCCTTTGAAGTTATCTTATCGGATTGAGTCTTTGATGATTTGAGAACACTTGATGTATGTCTTGCATGTGGTTATCTGTGGTGACAGTGGGATATTCACGTGATCTACTTGATGTATGTTTTGGTGATCAACTTGTGGGTTCCGTAACATTGTGAACTTATGCATAGGGGTTGGCACACGTTTTTGTCTTGACTCTCCGGTAGAAACTTTGGGGCACTCTTTGAAGTTCTTTGTGTTGGTTGAATAGATGAATCTGAGATTGTGTGACGCATATCGTATAATCATACCCACGGACACTTGAGGTGACATTGGAGTATCTAGGTGACATTAGGGTTTTGGTTGATTTGTGTCTTAAGGTGTTATTCTAGTACGAACTCTATGATAGATCGAACGGACAGAATAGCTTCATGTTATTTTACTACGGACTCTTGAATAGATCGATCAAAAAGAATAACTTTGAGGTGGTTTCGTACCCTACAATAATCTCTTTGTTTGTTCTCCACTATTATTGACTTTGCAGTGACTCTTTGTTGCATGTTGAGGGATAGTTATATGATCCGATTATGTTATTATTGTTGAGAGAACTTGCACTGGTGAAAGTACGAACCCTAGGCCTTGTTTCCTAGCATTGCAATACCGTTTACGCTCACTTTTACCACTTGCTACCTTGCTGTTTTTATATTTTCAGATTACAAAAACCTATATCTACCATCCATATTGCACTTGTATCACCATCTCTTCGCCGAACTAGTGCACCTATACAATTTACCATTGTATTGGGTGTGTTGGGGACACAAGAGACTCTTTGTTATTTGGTTGCAGGGTTGTTTGAGAGAGACCATCTTCATCCTACGCCTCCCACGGATTGATAAACCTTAGGTCATCCACTTGAGGGAAATTTGCTACTGTCCTACAAACCTCTGCACTTGGAGGCCCAACGACGTCTAGAAGAAGAAGGTTGTGTAGTAGACATCAAGCTCTTTTCTGGCGCCGTTGCCGGGGAGGTGAGTGCTTGAAGGTATATCTTTAGATCTTGCAATTGAATCTTTTAGTTTCTTGTTTTATCACTAGTTTAGTTTATAAAAGAAAACTATATAAAATGGAATTGAGGGTACCTCCTATGCTTCATCTTTTTAATATCTTTCATGAGAATAAGGATTCCGATAATTGTGCTCAATTGCTAGAGGAAGAATGCATTAAAATGTTTGGCACTAAATCTTTGAAGGATGAGCATGATTGCAATGTTGTTAGTATGAACTCTTTGAATATCCATAGTACTAATGATGATTGCACTAGTCATGATGAAAATGTCTCTTATAAGCATGTCAACTTTTGTGGAGTGCATAGAGTTTGCAAGTACACACCAAATAGGGAAGATAGATTTTGCAAGAGGCATAAGTATTTAGAAACCAAATGGTTGCAAGAAAGGCTAGATGTTTGTGCTGAAAATTTAAAATATCTTTGCCACACTTGTGAACTTTGCAATGAACATGGTCATTTAAATCTCCAATGCAAATTGTTTCATGATCGAATCGTGTCCAAAAATTGTGATGACTTGATTTCCCTTGCACATCATAATGAACTTAGTTTGCTTTTGGGTTATGAAGAAATGAAACGTATAACTAAGCATATTCCAGAATATAACCTTGAAAAATTCCTTGATATTGGTCTAGAGGAAATTTATATGTATTGTGCGGTGAATTGCATTGAAAATCCTTACATTGCAAATCACATAAAGAAAAGAAAGCAAATAGAAGATGAAGATAATACTAATGAAAGGGAAGAGACTTCCCAATATTCTCCTATTATTTCTTATGATGAATCAGGTAACGAGGAGGAGCCTTCTATTCAACCAATCTCATTAATAAGGAGCTCCAAAAAGAGGGTTAAACCCACACATGATGTGAAGAAGAAAAAGAAAAGACAGAGAAGCAAAGGTAGAAAGGTATCCCTCTCGAATGATGTTGCTCCGATTACTCGTTGTGATGATGATAATTGCTATACTATTGGTGCTATCCATACTATTAATGATGAGAGTGATTATGCTTATGATATGAAAGGGCCCAAGCTTTGGGATGCTATGTTTGATGAGAATGACATGTCTGAGAATATATTTGCTGCAATTAATGTTTGTCCCAAGCTTGGGGATGCTATGATTTATGAAGATGATATTTTTAGCCTCCCAAGTTTTGATGAGCAAATTTATTATGATGATAGCATGCCTCCTACTTATGATGATTATTGTGGGACACTTATGCTATAAAAAGTAGTGATGATTGTATTAAAACTTGTCATGATTATGATTAACCTTTTTCTGAACATTACTCTTTTAATGTGGAAACAATTTATAGTATTCAAGTCTCTTATGATACTCCCACTATTCCGAATGAGAATAAATTTGCTTATGTGGAGAGTAGTAAAATTTCTATGCAAGTAGATCATGAAAAGAATGCTTTATGTGCTGGTTATATTGTTGAATTCATTCATGATGCTACTGAAAATTATTATGAGGGATGAATATATGCCTGTAGGAGTTGCAATGATATCAAGTTTCCTCTCTATGTGCATAAAGTTTTGAAGTTATGCTTGTTTTGCCTTCCTATGCTAGTTGATTATTGTTCCCATAAGTTGTTTGCTCACAAAATCCCTATGCATAGGAAGTGGGTTAGACTTAAATGTGCTAGTCATATTCTTCATGATGCTTTTATGTTTCAATTCTTATCTTTTAGGTGAGCATCATTGAAATCATCATGCCTAGCTAGGGGCGTTAAACGTTAGCGCTTGTTGGGAGGCAACCCAATTTTATTTTTGTTTCTTGCTTTTTGGTTCTGTTTAGTAATAAATAATTCATCTAGCCTCTGTTTAGATGTGGTTTTATGTTTTAATTAGTGTTTGCGCCAAGTAGAACCTTTGGGAAGACTTGGGTGAAGTCTTTATGATCTTGCTGTCAAAAACAGAAACTTTAGCGCTCACGAGTTTAGCTGCCATTTTTTACATAAGAGTTATTTTAAGTTGATTCTTTTTGCAGAAGATTAATATACAAATTCCTCAGGTCCACCAATTTATTTCAGAATTTTTGGAGTTCCATAAGTATACGTTGGATACAGATTACTACAGACTGTTCTGTTTTTCACAGATTCTGTTTTCTATGTGTTGTTTGCTTATTTCGATGAATCTATGAGTAGTATTGGAGGGTATGAACCTTTGAGAAGTTTGAATACAGTAGGTTTAACACCAATATAAATAAAGAATGAGTTCATTACAGTACCTTTAAGTGGTGGTTTGTTTTATTTCGCTAACGGAGCTCATGAGATTTTCTGTTGAGTTTTGTGTTGTGAAATTTTCAAGTTTTGGGTAAAGATTCGATGGACTACGGAATAAGGAGTGGCAAGAGCCTAAGCTTGGGGATGCCCAAGTCACCCCAAGGTAATATTCAAGGACAACCAAGAGCCTAAGCTTGGGGATGCCCCGGAAGGCATCCCCTCTTTCGTCTTCGTTCATCGGTAACTTTACTTGGAGCTATATTTTTATTCACCACATGATATGTGTTTTGCTTGGAGCGTCATCTTATTTTCTTTTGTTTTGCTTGCTGTATGAATAAAATACCAAGATCTGAAATTCTTAAATGAGAGAGAGTCTTCACAAAGCTACATAATTATTTAACTACTCATTGATCTTCACTTATATCTTTTTGGAGTAGTTTGTCATTTACTCGTGTACTTCACTTATATCCTATGAGTAAATGGTTGAATGATTTGAATGTCATAAATCTGAAATTATATATGTTTCATATGCCTTTCCCATGGGGAGTAATGCCTTCACATATAAGAAGTAGAGGTGGTAAATTTGAGAGTCCGAGCCGGACACTTTTATGAGCCGGCCGGGACTCTGAGAGCTGCTGGGCGTCAAACCTCTCTATATAAAGGGACGACCCGGCAGCGGTTTAAGGACAGGAAAGATCTCATCGAGAGCCAGGCATAGCAGTTAAGCTCCCTGGTCATCGAAACCCTAATCAATACCACCTCAACTGGACGTAGGCTTTTACCTTCACCGTAAGGGGCCGAACCAGTATAAACCCTCGTGTTCCTTGTCCCGTTAACCCCTTCAAGCTTCCTAGCGGCGATGGCTCCACGATTAAGTCCTAGCTTGAGGACATCTGCCGTGACAATTCCACGACAGTTGGCGCCCACCGTGGGGCCAGCGCACGGTGGATTTGAGTTCTTGAAGGGCAGCTTCGAAGGGCTCAAGGGATACGCTGTGGGCCGGATGACCAAGAGTCGTCACGGCAAGCTCTACATCGACGATGCAAACTGGGGCCCCAACGCCGGCTCAATTGAGTACGGGTACCGGGTCCCCTTCGGCGGAATTCATGTTTTCATTGGCAAGATTGGGGAGCCGGGCCCTGAGCCGGATCTCTGCGCCGATCTCATCGAGACGGCTCAGCGTGCACGACCCGCTCGGGCCCTGCCTGCCTTGAGGCATGCTTTTGTGGGATGTGTCCATGGAGGGCACTCTGACAGATCTGGATCTGGTGATGAGATGGCCGCCGGCTCTGACGGCGAGTCGTCCACAGATGAGTCAAACTCGTTGTATCAACTTCAAGATGGTAGGCTCATGGGTTGTTCCGATGGTGACAGTATTCCGGACCCGTTTGAGCCGCCGAGCCGGGTCGGAATTTTCATGGCCGGTGCGCAGCCTGTTCAGAACCCTGCTGCTGGAGCAGGAAGCCCGGTGCCTTCGCCGGCTCAGGTGCTGATGGATCTCACGGACAAGATGACGGCCCTGTTGACCGCCGCGGTTGACCCGGCGGATCAAGCTCAGCATGACGCGGAGGTGGCGCAGTTAAGGTTATATCTAGTGAAAGCCAAAGAGGATCTGGCAGCGGAAGGGATCAGGATGGCTGCGAAGAGGGCGGCCCTCGACGCCCAAACTCAGTTGATTCAGGCACAGTCCTTCCGGCTCACGATGGATCAGAACGCGTCCAATGAGGTCATGAGAAGGAGGCATCAAAAGGCCCAATCTCGACTCCCTCCGGTTTACGATCCACGAAACCTCTTCAACACGCCAGGTGCAGGGTCTAGTAACCCGCCAGGGATCATAGTGCCCGGGTCTGGGCCCCCTATTCAGCCACAAGTGATGGGGCCTCCCCGGGTGAACCCTGCCCCGCCTCAATACGTGCCAATACCACCGGGTCATTATGCTAACCCACTGGAGAACATGGTCGCCGCAGCAGCACGGCTGGCAGCCCTCCCAATTGACGGCGACTCTCCGACGGCTATTGAAACCCGCCAGGTCAGGGAACTCCTTCAGACAGCACTGGCGCAGCAAGAGGCATACTCTTACAGCCGGGACGGGATCCACTCGACCCCTCGTCCAGGCCGGAGCCCGAGTTATAGCAGACACATGGTCTCAGCGACCGGCTCAAGTAATGTCCGACGACATGACCCGCCCCCTGGCCATGGCCCGGCTTATAACGGAGCCTTTCACGCAGCAGATCAAGACAGAGCGCGGCAAGAGGCGGAGCAGGTGCCTCAGTTGACGGCTTACCAGACTCCCCCGGCTTATCCGACGGCTTCCGTCGACGTGGGTATCCCTACCAGGACTGGAGGTGTCCCTTGCTTGGTGCCGGCTCTCCGCAATGAGCGTCTACCCAAGGACTTCAAAGGCCCTAGGAAGGTGCCTAATTACACAGCTGACTTACAACCCGCAGCCTGGATCGAGAGTTACGAGATGGCCATGGAACTGCTGGAAGTCAGTGAAGCAGCAATGGCCAAGTACTTCACCATGATGTTAGATGGGACTGCCCGCACTTGGTTGAAGGGGCTACCACCGAATTCCATCGGGTCTTGGGCTGAGCTGAAAGCTCGGTTCATCCAAAATTTCAAGGATACCTGTAGGCAGTCTATGTCAATTGTGGATTTGACTAACTGTAAGCAGCAGGAGGTGAGTCTATGACACATTGGGTTCGCCGGGTTAAGGAGATAATACATTCATCTGATAAGATGGATGCCGGCTCTGCAGTCTTAATGTTAGAACAGAATTGTCGTTTGGTGCCCCTGAAGATGAAACTCGGGCGGCTTAAGCGCGACTGCAGTGATATGGGTACACTGATGGCGGCTCTCGTCAAGTACGCCGATTCTGATAGTACCAAGGACCCCGCTTCAGATGATGAAAGGACAGGGAAGGGAAAGAAGAACGGCAATGGCAAGGGTCCTCAGCATAACCCGGGGAACCAAGGAGGTGGCAAGCGCAAGGCCGACGGCAGCCTAGAGTTCGTAGCCAATGCGAGCTCACAGGGCAATAACCAGCGACGCAAGGGGAGCCCCCCTCCCCGGGCCGGCGGGTCAGGCCCGACGCTGGAGAAACTGTTGAATGAGCCTTGTCCAAGGCATGGCTCTAGAGAGAAGCCAGCTACTCATCTATGGAAGGATTGTGCAATCATGAAGGCCTTTAAGAATTCCAACGCCTTTGACGGCAACAATGGCCCGGGCGGTGGCTCAGGCGCCGGCGGCTTTCATGGCCCGGGCGGCGGTTCAAATGCTAATCCTCAGAACGGTCAAGGGGGCTTTAATCAACAGACTGGCCAGGGTCATCAACAGCAGCAGGGGGGTTATCAGACCAATCCAAAGCAGCTCAGTGGTGGACAGTATCATGTATTCACCACCAGTCTGTGTAAGCGAGATCAGAAGCTTCATAAGAGGGCTGTGAATGCCGTTGAGCCGGCGGTTCCACGCTATTTACGATGGTCTGAGCAGCCTATAGTGTGGAGTAGGGAGGATCACCCTCCCCGGGTGGATAATCCGGGTCACTTGGCCTTGGTGGTGGCTCCTCAGGTAGGAGGATATAAGTTCACTAAAGTGCTCATGGATGGAGGCAGCAGCATCAACATCCTCTATTATGAGACTTTCCGTCGTATGGGGCTGATTGATAAGAACCTCAGCTAGTCAAACACTATTTTCCACGGTGTGGTACCTGGTAAGTCGGCTTACCCAGTCGGCAAGATCGAGTTGGAAGTGGCCTTTGGAGACGAGCACAATTACAGGGTGGAAAAATTGACCTTTGAGGTGGTCAAGATAAGAAGTCCGTACCATGCCATATTTGGGCGGCTGGCTTACGCCAAGTTCATGGCACGGCCGTGTTACGTGTATTTACAGCTCAAGATGCCGGGTCATAATGGGACCATTACGGTTCACGGCAGCCGGAAGGTAGCCTTGGAGTGTGAGGAAGGCGATGTGGCTTATGCAGAATCTGTTTGCGCAACAGAGGAGTTGAAGTTTTACAAAGACAATGTTGACCCAACAGATATGACCTCTCTGAAAAAGCCGACTACGGAGCATGAGCCGGCAATGAAATTTAAGTCGGCTGATGAGACTAAACTTGTTGATTTTGTTCCAGGTGATTCATCTCAGCAGTTTAGCATCAGTGCCAATCTAGATCCAAAATAGGAAAGCGCGCTCATCGAGTTCATCCGTGAGAATAGGGACATTTTTGCATGGAAGCCCTCTGACATGCCAGGTGTACCTAGAGAACTCGCTGAGCACACTCTCAATGTTGATTAGAAATTTAAGCCGGACTACACGGACTTGAACAAAGCGTGTCCGGCTGATCCTTTCGCCCTTCCCCGTATTGATCAAATCATTGATGCTACGGCGGGTTGTGAGCGCCTATGTTTCTTGGATGCTTATTCTGGATATCATCAGATTAAAATGGCAGTTAAGGACCAGGAGAAGACGGCGTTCATCACTCCCTTTGGAGCCTTCTGCTATGTGTCTATGCCCTTTGGGCTCAAGAGTGCACATGCGACTTATCAACATTGCGTGCAGAACTGTCTTCATAACCAGATTGAGCGCAATGTTCATGCTTATGTGGATGATATTGTGGTTAAATCCAGGAAGGAGGAAACCCTGATAGATGATCTGAGGGAAACCTTTGATAATCTCCGGGTCTACAAGATGATGCTTAACCCGGCCAAGTGTGTTTTTGGTGTTCCTGCAGGCAAGCTCTTGGGTTTCTTGGTTTCTAACAGAGGCATTGAAGCTAACCCGGAGAAGATCAAGGCCATCACCTCCCTGGCTAAGCCGGCATGTATAAACGACGTCTAGCGCCTGGCGGGTCGTATTGCTGCTTTAAGCCGTTTTATAAGCCGTTTGGGGGAGAAGGCTATGCCATTATATCAGTTGATGAAGAAAACTGATGACTTTGTCTGGAATGATGCAGCTAATACTGCTTTTGAGGATTTGAAGAGGTAGCTGGCCGAGCCCCCAGTCCTTGCTGCTCCGGTTGACAAGGAGCCTTTATTGCTGTATGTGGCTGCTAACACACGAGCTGTCAGTGTGGCCGTGGTGGTGGAGCGCAAGGAAGAGGGTAAGGAGCATCCGGTTCAGCGGCCGGTTTATTATGTCAGCGAAGTGCTCATTGAGTCCAAACAGCGGTATCCGCATTGGCAGAAGCTTGTTTATGGTGTGTTCATGGCAAGCCGGAAGCTTAAGCATTATTTCCAGGGTCACCCCATCACGGTGGTCAGCTCTGCCCCCCTTGGAGATATCATTCAAAACAGAGAGGCCACAGGGAGAGTGGCTAAGTGGGCTATAGAACTCGGACCTCATGGTCTGAAGTATGTGCCACGCACTGCTGTTAAATCTCAGGCCTTGGTGGATTTCATCAATGATTGGACAGAGCTACAAGTGCCCGAACAAAAGCCGGATAACACATATTGGACTATTCACTTCGATGGATCCAGGCAATTGGAGGGCTCGGGGGCTGGAGTCGTATTGGCTTCCCCTAAAGGTGATAAGTTCCATTATGTGCTACAATTGATGTTTCCTTGCACCAACAATGCAGCAGAGTACGAGGCCTTGCTCCACGGTCTTCGGATGGCTAAGGAGATGAGCTTGAGCCGGGTAAGGTGCTTCAATGACTCAGACTTGGTGGCTCAACAAGTGTCAGGAAAGTGGGACTCCAAGGATCCTCTCATGGCGGCTTATCGCCGCGAAGTTGATGCCATTGCTGGGCACTTTCAGGGTTATCAAGTAGAGCACATCGATCGCAGGAAGAACGAGGCGGCTGATACTTTAAGCCGGCTGGGCTCTCAGCGAAAACCGGTGCCGCCTAATACTTTCCTGGATATCTTGCATAACCCTTCTGTTAAGTTGCCCATAGAGGAAGACTTGGCTGTCCCTGACCCGGAGGCACGACTGGTAGCGGCTCTCCACATCATACCGGACTGGACAGTGCCCTATCTGGCTTACATGACCCGGGGAGATTTGCCTGAGGATGAAACTTTGGCCAGACAAATAACCCGGCGGTCTAAGTCAATGATTGTTATCAATGGTGAGTTGCATCGCCGCAGTGTTACGGGAGCGTTCCAGCGTTGTGTCTCCCCTGAGGAAGGCCAAGAGATCTTGCGTGAGATTCATGAAGGGGATTGTGGCCATCACGCCGGCTCAAAGTCTCTTGTGGCCAAGGCCTTTCGTCATGGTTTTTACTGGCTGACGGCTCATGTTGATGCGGAGGACTTGGTCAGTAAATGTGATGGTTGCCAAAGGTTCTCGCGACGGGCTCATGTGCCGGCTCAGGAGCTGAGGATGATCCCAATTACTTGGCCCTTTGCGGTCTGGGGGCTTGATATGGTTGGGCCTTTTAAAAGGTCCAAGGATAAGAAGACCCACCTCTTGGTGGCAGTTGACAAATTCACCAAGTGGGTCGAGGCGGAGCCAGTTAGCAAGTGTGATGCAGCCACGGCAGTTCAGTTTATGAAAAAGGTGGTCTTCCGCTTTGGCTTTCCACACAGCATTATAACTGACAATGGTACCAATCTATTCAAAGGCGCCATGGAGGAGTTTTGTCAACGAGAGCATATTAGACTTGATGTTTCATCAGTGGCTCACCCTCAATCCAATGGTCAAGCTGAGAGGGCTATTCAGGAGATTCTGAAAGGCATCAAACCCCAGCTTTTGGTCCCTTTGCAACGGACGCCGGGTTGTTGGGTGGAGGAGTTACCCTCTATGCTGTGGAGCATCAACACTACTCCTAACAGGTCTACAGGTTTCACGCCTTTCTTCATGGTTTATGGAGCGGAAGCAGTTCTCCCCAGTGACATCCGTCATGACTCACCTCGAGTGGCGGCTTATGTGGAGGTGGATAATGAACAGGCGCGCCAAGATGCTCTTGACTTGTTGGACGAACAGCGTGATGTGGCAGCAGCTCGCTCAGCGATTTACCAACAAGACCTGCGCCGTTATCATAGTCGCCGGGTTAAATCCCGGGTCTTCCAGGAAGGCGACCTGGTGCTCCGGCTCATCCAAGATCAAACAGATGCGCACAAGTTATCCCCGCCTTGGGAAGGGCCCTTTGTGGTCAGCAAGAATTTGCACAACGGGTCATATTACCTCATTGACGTTCGGGAGCACAAAGATTCACGTAAGTCGGAGGAAGAGACCCGTCGGCCGTGGAACATAGCCCAGCTTCGGCCGTATTACACTTAAGCCACTGGCTCTCATAATGTACATATTTCCCTAAGCCATGTATATATTATGATAAGCAATAAAGCAGGACATCTGTCCTTTTTTCTCCTCCAAAGATAAACGTGTTGTTTTCATTACAAGATCATATGATAATTTGAAGGAGGGTCCGGCTTATGATCGTATTCGAATCTAGCCATACACAATATAGTCACTTGGGGGCTTCCTGTTCAAACATAGGTCGTATTCGAACCAAAGAGAACATAGCTGTCGATACCCATTTGATTGGCAAAGTGCCGAGCTCATTGGGGAGTTTTCTTTGATCATATTTGAATCATAGTTTAACCCCTTTGGGAACCGACGTGGATCGTATTCGAATCAGCGTCGTTAAACAATTCTTAAGATCATTTGGGGGCTTCCTGTTCAAACATGGGTCGTATTCGAACCAAAAAGAACATAGCTGTCGGTACCCTCTTGATTGGCATCGCCACACCCATTGGGGGCTATACGATCGCATTCGAATCTTAGCATAACCCCTTTGGGACGGGTCTCTGGTCGTATTCGAACCGGAAGCCTCTAAGTTTTTCTGATTTATAGTAAGTTCTTCTGATTATTTCAAATATGCACGGCGGGTCTCACTTTGCCGGCTTAAACTTTGATTTACAGTACTAGTTGCATACAATCGGCGTTCTTAAGACTGGTAAACCGGAATTGAGGTACCAACCTTTATTATCCGGGTTGTATAAGCCGACAGTGTGCTTGCAGGCCGGTAAGTGTGTTATTACGGGTATATCAAAGACATAATTGAGGACCAGTCTTTTTTGATTCATCTTCCGGGTTATATGTCTAAAACTACGATTCTCAGTGCGGTAAGCCGCCTAGAGACTTGTGATTTGTCTTTCTATGCAGGATAGTTAAAGGCAACTATTTGAGATTAAGGAAAATGAATGATCAATTATGACCCGGAGAGGTATAAAGGAGACAACTTAAATGGAATTCAGCATTCAACACGTGCACGATGGCACGGCAAAGTTAAAGTGTTGGTCCTACTCTATTACAAGACTCATCGAGTCCAAAAGGGTGAAGCATTGTTTAATAAGCCGCCTGCAGAGTTACGATGCTTGCTGAGTTGAAGTCTCCGGCTCATCCCTCTCCTCTCCTCCGGCTGTTCCCAAGACCTAGAAAGTTGACGACTTCCAGTCAATGCCGCTCAGAGCTTCAAATTGAGCCTCCTCGTCAATTAACCCGGCCGGGTCAATCTCCGGGGCGAAGGTGTGCTTACGAGCTGGTGGGACTAAGCTGATAGCTTCATAACGCGGAGTGGGGATCCTCTGATTTTCTGCATTGTAACCCGGCTGGTACTTGGTCAGATCTGTGTCGTTTCCAATGAGGGTGGCCACCGGGCGCACGATCTTCACGCAGGCTGCAAAGTCCCTTTGGTCGAAGGGTGTGCCGTCTTCCTTCAAACTGGGATAGCCGAGGGCAATGCCCGCCGGGTCTAACTCTGGAAGGAATGCTTTGGCCCGGCTCAGAGCGGCGATAGCTCCGGCTCTTGCAGAGGCCCGCCGCAGCTCTTGGACACGTTGGGGAAGAACGGCAAGCCGGCGAAGAACTTCCACCAGGTGAGTCGGCACCTCATTGGATAGGGCCACCACAGCCAAGGCACGCTGTGACCCGGTGTAGAGTTGCTCCACCAGGGTGTACATGGTCTTCAACTTGGTTACCACACTTTGGTTGAGGTTGGCGCTTCTGGGACCTGTGTAACAGAGTAAGATAAGCCGCCGGCAATGATGGGTTATGAGACGTAAAAATTATGAACTGGATGAAAGCCGGTGGAATGACTTACCAAAGATTGCGGCAACCATCTGGGACACTTGGCACTTTAAGCCGGAGAGTTCGGCGGTCTTCTCTATCAGAGCCCTCTCCGCCTGTTCGGCCCGGTTCACCAGAGTAGCCTTCTCTTCGGCCCAAGCTTTCCGTTCAGCATCAAAGTCCGTCTTCAGTTTTTCTTGCGCAGCAATACTGGACACAAATTTGGCATTGGCCTTCCGGGTCTCAGTTTCTTGCGTCCTCAGGCGGGTCTTCAGATCGGAGATGTCAGCTTCAAACTTCTTGCAAGCAGCCTGCATAATTTCCGGGTTATAGGATGAACAGTTATTACGCAATTTTAAAGTCCCAAGCACTTTCCAAGCAAAGACACTTGGCACTTGGGGGCTAATGCATATCGAACGTTTCTATTTACAAATTGCCGGTTCAAGCGAGTAAGCCGGAACTTAAGTCTACAACATATTTTATCATAAGTCGTAGACTTGGGGGCTAGAGTATGGTAAGAATAACAAGATAACTATGCAGTAAGCAAGGAGAAAGAAGAGTAGTACCTCAGACTTCTGCTGAATCTGGTTCACCATGCTGATCTCTACATCCTGGCTCTTGTGCACTTGGCTGACATAGCCGGAGACGATCTCTCCGATGTTCAGGTTGGCGTAGTCGGTGAGGTCCAGATTAACCCGGCGGTGCTGTAGCAACTCCTCCTTGGCGGAGCACTTGGCCAGTGCAGTAGGTCTCCCTGGCTCAACAAACTCCATCCGGGTGATTACCACGTCCGGGTCATTGGCCGCCTGAGCCGAGCTGGAGGTCTCTGGGTTAGCAGAAGCTTCTGCAGTTGCCTTGTCGGTTGGAGCGGTGGCTTCGGGAGCGGAGGCAGCTGGCGGTTCTTGAGCTGCTACTTCCGGTTCAGGCAAGTACGGCTCTTCGACCGGCTTGTTCTTCTTCGCCTTCTTGGTGAGTTTTGCCTGGGCACTGAAAAGACAAAAAGGTTAAGCACAAAAGTGTAAGTAAAGACAAGTACAACATGAGATGATCCTCATTACCCGGGCACGGTCTTGAAAGCCGGTAGATTCGACTGCATAGAGTCGCCAGAAGAGGGGGAAGTTTCCTGATAATTTGAGTCAGAAGAGTTGAGCGGTTGACGTATAACACCCGCCAAAGGATGAAAAGGGTACAAGTTTGAGATCACCTCGGTCTGGCGTTTCCTCGATGCGACAGGTAAACCGGAAGAGAGGTCGGCGTCCTTGTTGGTCCGGGTGTGCCGCCGGCTCTCATGAATCTGTTGCTTCAAAAGAAATTGAGGATCTTGATAAGCTAAAGGATGTGAAAATCTTACTTTCCGGGTTACCCTTCGGACTTTCAGCCTTGGCAAGGGCTCCGAGTCGGAGGAAAGTATCATTACCTCTTCAACCACCGGGTTACTTGCTCCGGTGTCATCCTGTTGATGAACAGTATTGATAAGGTGGACAGAAATACAAAATAAATACAACAAGAGATTACAGGTTTAGGGGTTATCTCTGACTCGGAGCTGCCGCTTAGTTGCAGCAGCTCTGAAGCAGTAGGCCTACTTCCCTTCTTGCGGGGAGTGGCTCTCTTGGCGGCTTTCTTAGCCTTCCTGGCCTTCTTGGCCGCCTCATGGTCATATTTGACCTTCCAAAATTTGTCATCAGCCTAAAAAATACAATGATGATTTCTTAAAGATTCAGATGAAGGTTATCTACAGAAGAAGATAAGATGTTCAGTTCAGCGGCTTACCGCTGGGGATGGGTTGGTCTTGCAGAAGGGGGCTAACCCGGTCCTCCCGCAGTCTGCCAAGCTCTCATTTAAAAGGGCCTTGGTCATGTCTTCAGCAACGTCTTCAGGAAGATCGTTGCGGCTGTGTCGCAGGGGGTCATCTTTCCGGCCTGTGTATTCACACATTAAGCCGGTGCGGCGGCTCAAGGGAATCACCCGCCACGAGATCCAGACCCGGACCAGATCAATTCCCTTGAGACCATTGCCCAGGAGAGCCTTGATCTTGTTGATGGTGGGGAGCAGAGGTTGGCGCTCCGCTTGAGTCAGCTTGTCTGACAGAGGGTGTGTTGGTTCCAGACGTGAGGGGCGAAAGCCGGGCAGCGGGCTCTCATCAGCCGGTGACGTGTCTTGACAATAGAACCACGTCTGGTTCCAGTCCTTTGGGTGGCTTGGCGGCTCGGCGTAAGGGAAAAGACAGTCTCTCCGTCGCTAAATGGAGATTCCACGGAGTTCCAAGCTTGGCCCGTTGGCGCATTCGTTCTGGCGGTTCAAGTAAAAGAGCTCTCTGAAGAGCAGCAGGCTGGGCTCCTCTCCAAGGTAGACCTCGCAGAATACTTGGAAATTGCATATGTTCGACACCGAGTTGGGACCTATATCTTGTGGCTACAGGTCAAAGAAGTTCAGCACGTCTCTAAAGAATTTTGAGCCGGGCGGTGCGAAGCCCCGGCTCATATGATCCACAAAAACTACCACTTCCCCGTCCCTCGGCTGTGGTCTCTCCTCTGATGGGTCGGGGGCACGGTAGGACATGACATCCTTTTTGGGCAGATAACCTGACTTCATGAAATCCGTTAAGGTCTTGTCGGTGACGTTGGACCTCATCCAATTGCAAGTGATGGGTGCTTTAGGAGCTTTGGGAGGCATGGTGAAAGTCGGAAGCCTATGATAAAAGGAAACATGCCCGGTTTAATTATAAGCCGGAGGAAATTTACAGTTCAGTGTTAAAGTGGCGGCTTATGGAGGGGCCTAATGACATATATCTAAGTGCATCGGGTTATCTAAGCCGCTGAAGGTATTAAGAGTAATTCGATTGTCTACGACCTTGTCGCTGATGAGCCGGAAATTTTCAAAGGCACATAACTTCTTTTGAGCCGGAAGGCTTTACGGCGCATGGCTTCTTTAAGCCGGACGTGTAAACTGCCAGGACTCAGCGGGGCAGTTTTTTACTAAGTGTGGTGAAAACAGGTTTCACACATAGCAGTAACTAATTTGGATCAAAATGGTCAACTTAAGAGAAAAAATTCTAGACCTAAAAACAGACACAGAAGAAGTTCACGGGTTTGAACGGAGCTACTATGCAGTAAAAAGGAGCCTATATACATTGAGAATGGAAGTACAACAGCTACCGCAGTGGTTCTATGCCAGTCTAAGATCAAAAAGGGTGGTAAAAATCAAATCTACCGAAGGCCCGCGAAGAACGGTGAAGAACACGGGAAGAACTGCGGAAACCTAATGTGGATCTACTCTACGGAGTGGCGAAAACTTACGGGAGCTGGTGAGTCGTGGGGATCGCCGCCGTTCTCTCTGGACGCAACAGGTCGATGCAGCGGCCGGAGTCGGTGAGGACGAGAAGACTCGCGGTGGCGACGGCGACGGAGCTCAAGCGAAGGAGCAGTGGCGCGAGGAGGAAGACGGGTGGCTGAAAGCTCATCGGGCCGGACTATTTATAAGGGTAAGCTCATAAGTGGGCGCGAGAAACGAGGAGACCACGGCGTAGTTATCTCCCCACGAAACGCCTCGATTTTCGGGATGGCAGTAAAGATAAGATCCGTTGCGGATATAGTGGAGTAAAAAAATGGATTTAATGGAAGATGACGTCACGGCGGATTACCCGGAGTCCAGAGGATGACGTCACGCCGGGTTATGGCCTTCACACAATTGTAAGCCGGAGAATTTCTGTCGAAAGAATTGAAGATTGACATGAGCCGGCTCAAATCAATCTGGGGCCTAATGTTGAGGATATAGACCTTAGAGTCACCCGCCAGGAGGGGCCGGGTTACTCATAATGGTCATCGCCAGAAGCCCGGCGCCAAGCTTGAAGACGGTGGGCCAAAGATGGGATTAAGACCCGGATATGGCTTAAGGCCCGTAGTTACAATCATCATTATGGTAGAACTTGTAGTATAAAGCAAGAATAGTTGAGAGTCCGAGCCGGACACTTTTATGAGCCGGCCGGGACTCTGAGAGCTGCTGGGCGTGAAACCTCTCTATATAAAGGGACGACCCGATAGCGGTTTAAGGACAGGAAAGATCTCATCGAGAGCCAGGCATAGCAGTTAAGCTCCCTGGTCATCGAAACCCTAATCAATACCACCTCAACTGGACGTAGGCTTTTACCTTCACCGTAAGGGGCCGAACCAGTATAAACCCTCGTGTTCCATGTCCCGTTAACCCCTTCAAGCTTCCTAGCGGAGATGGCTCCACGATTAAGTCCTAGCTTGAGGACATCTGCCGTGAAAATTCCACGACAGGTTTCGTACCCTACAATAATCTCTTTGTTTGTTCTCCGCTATTATTGACTTTGGAGTGACTGTTTGTTGCATGTTGAGGGATAGTTATATGATCCGATTATGTTATTATTGTTGAGAGAACTTGCACTAGTGAAAGTATGAACCCTAGGCCTTGTTTCCTAGCATTGCAATACCGTTTACGCTCACTTTTACCACTTGCTACCTTGCCGTTTTTATATTTTCAGATTACAAAAACCTATATCTACCATCCATATTGCACTTGTATCACCATCTCTTCGCCGAACTAGTGCACCTATACAATTTACCATTGTATTGGGTGTGTTGGGGACACAAGAGACTCTTTGTTATTTGGTTGCAGGGTTGTTTGAGAGAGACCATCTTCATCCTACGCCTCCCACGGATTGATAAACCTTAGGTCATCCACTTGAGGGAAATTTGCTACTGTCCTACAAACCTCTGCACTTGGAGGCCCAACGACGTCTAGAAGAAGAAGGTTGTGTAGTAGACATCAAGCTCTTTTCTGGCGCCGTTGCCGGGGAGGTGAGTGCTTGAAGGTATATCTTTAGATCTTGCAATTGAATCTTTTAGTTTCTTGTTTTATCACTAGTTTAGTTTATAAAAGAAAACTATATAAAATGGAATTGAGGGTACCTCATATGCTTCATCTTTTTAATATCTTTCATGAGAATAAGGATTCCGATAATTGTGCTCAATTGCTAGAGGAAGAATGCATTAAAATGTTTGGCACTAAATCTTTGAAGGATGAGCATGATTGCAATGTTGTTAGTATGAACTCTTTGAATATCCATAGTACTAATGATGATTGCACTAGTCATGATGAAAATGTCTCTTATAAGCATGTCAACTTTTGTGGAGTGCATAGAGTTTGCAAGTACACACCAAATAGGGAAGATAGATTTTGCAAGAGGCATAAGTATTTAGAAACCAAATGGTTGCAAGAAAGGCTAGATGTTTGTGCTGAAAATTTAAAATATCTTTGCCACACTTGTGAACTTTGCAATGAACATGGTCATTTAAATCTCCAATGCAAATTGTTTCATGATCGAATCGTGTCCAAAAATTGTGATGACTTGATTTCCCTTGCACATCATAATGAACTTAGTTTGCTTTTGGGTTATGAAGAAATGAAACGTATAACTAAGCATATTCCAGAATATAACCTTGAAAAATTCCTTGATATTGGTCTAGAGGAAATTTATATGTATTGTGCGGTGAATTGCATTGAAAATCCTTACATTGCAAATCACATAAAGAAAAGAAAGCAAATAGAAGATGAAGATAATACTAATGAAAGGGAAGAGACTTCCCAATATTCTCCTATTATTTCTTATGATGAATCAGGTAACGAGGAGGAGCCTTCTATTCAACCAATCTCATTAATAAGGAGCTCCAAAAAGAGGGTTAAACCCACACATGATGTGAAGAAGAAAAAGAAAAGACAGAGAAGCAAAGGTAGAAAGGTATCCCTCTCGAATGATGTTGCTCCGATTACTCGTTGTGATGATGATAATTGCTATACTATTGGTGCTATCCATACTATTAATGATGAGAGTGATTATGCTTATGATATGAAAGGGCCCAAGCTTTGGGATGCTATGTTTGATGAGAATGACATGTCTGAGAATATATTTGCTGCAATTAATGTTTGTCCCAAGCTTGGGGATGCTATGATTTATGAAGATGATATTTTTAGCCTCCCAAGTTTTGATGAGCAAATTTATTATGATGATAGCATGCCTCCTACTTATGATGATTATTGTGGGACACTTATGCTATAAAAAGTAGTGATGATTGTATTAAAACTTGTCATGATTATGATTAACCTTTTTCTGAACATTACTCTTTTAATGTGGAAACAATTTATAGTATTCAAGTCTCTTATGATACTCCCACTATTCCGAATGAGAATAAATTTGCTTATGTGGAGAGTAGTAAAATTTCTATGCAAGTAGATCATGAAAAGAATGCTTTATGTGCTGGTTATATTGTTGAATTCATTCATGATGCTACTGAAAATTATTATGAGGGATGAATATATGCCTGTAGGAGTTGCAATGATATCAAGTTTCCTCTCTATGTGCATAAAGTTTTGAAGTTATGCTTGTTTTGCCTTCCTATGCTAGTTGATTATTGTTCCCATAAGTTGTTTGCTCACAAAATCCCTATGCATAGGAAGTGGGTTAGACTTAAATGTGCTAGTCATATTCTTCATGATGCTTTTATGTTTCAATTCTTATCTTTTAGGTGAGCATCATTGAAATCATCATGCCTAGCTAGGGGCGTTAAACGTTAGCGCTTGTTGGGAGGCAACCCAATTTTATTTTTGTTTCTTGCTTTTTGGTTCTGTTTAGTAATAAATAATTCATCTAGCCTCTGTTTAGATGTGGTTTTATGTTTTAATTAGTGTTTGCGCCAAGTAGAACCTTTGGGAAGACTTGGGTGAAGTCTTTATGATCTTGCTGTCAAAAACAGAAACTTTAGCGCTCACGAGTTTAGCTGCCATTTTTTACATAAGAGTTATTTTAAGTTGATTCTTTTTGCAGAAGATTAATATACAAATTCCTCAGGTCCACCAATTTATTTCAGAATTTTTGGAGTTCCATAAGTATACGTTGGATACAGATTACTACAGACTGTTCTGTTTTTCACAGATTCTGTTTTCTATGTGTTGTTTGCTTATTTCGATGAATCTATGAGTAGTATTGGAGGGTATGAACCTTTGAGAAGTTTGAATACAGTAGGTTTAACACCAATATAAATAAAGAATGAGTTCATTACAGTACCTTTAAGTGGTGGTTTGTTTTATTTCGCTAACGGAGCTCATGAGATTTTCTGTTGAGTTTTGTGTTGTGAAATTTTCAAGTTTTGGGTAAAGATTCGATGGACTACGGAATAAGGAGTGGCAAGAGCCTAAGCTTGGGGATGCCCAAGTCACCCCAAGGTAATATTCAAGGACAACCAAGAGCCTAAGCTTGGGGATGCCCCGGAAGGCATCCCCTCTTTCGTCTTCGTTCATCGGTAACTTTACTTGGAGCTATATTTTTATTCACCACATGATATGTGTTTTGCTTGGAGCGTCATCTTATTTTCTTTTGTTTTGCTTGCTGTATGAATAAAATACCAAGATCTGAAATTCTTAAATGAGAGAGAGTCTTCACAAAGCTACATAATTATTTAACTACTCATTGATCTTCACTTATATCTTTTTGGAGTAGTTTGTCATTTACTCGTGTACTTCACTTATATCCTATGAGTAAATGGTTGAATGATTTGAATGTCATAAATCTGAAATTATATATGTTTCATATGCCTTTCCCATGGGGAGTAATGCCTTCACATATGAGAAGTAGAGGTGGTAAATTTATTGAAGGTTAGCAAACATTGTATTGGTCACTTGAACAATTCATGAAAGAATATTGAAGGAAAAGAGATTTCACATATAAATATACTATCTTGGACATCTTATATGATTGTGAGCCCCATTAATTATTTTCAAACCTGAGCAAATTAGTTGAAGTTGGACAGGAAGACAACATAATGAGTTATGCTTGGGTATATTTGTATAGAAGTTATATTGTTATGGATCCTCTAACATGTGGTGCTTGCTATTTAGAATCCTTTGCTAGAGAAAATATATGTACTAAGCGGGAATACTGCTTGTGCATCCAAATTCCTTGAACCAAGTTTATTCCATGAGTGTCCACCATATCTACCTATATGCGGTATTTACCTGCCATTCCAAGTAAATTTGCATGCGCCAAACTCTAAACCTTCAAATAATAATCTGTTTTGTATGCCCGAATCACTCATGTAGCGACTAGGGGCTGTCAGTATCTTCCATGCTAGGTGGGTTATTCTCACGATGAGTGGACTCCGCTCATCATTCACGAGAAGATGGCTGGTAACTGGGATGCCCAGTCCTATGATCAAAAGATCAAAAACAAATTCGCAAATAATTTAAACAAACTCCCCCAGGATTGTTGATAGTTGGATGGCACCCGTTGTTTCGGACAAGCCGTGGAGTGTGATTGTTGGTGGAGGGGGAGTAAAATCTTTACCTTTCTGTTTGGGAATTGCCTATAATGTATCTAGTATGGAAGATTTTGGGAACTCTTGGTCGTTATGTTGACAATGAAAGCATACCTCTCAAAATTATTTTCATCTCTGTTTTAGCTTCGAGCTCTGGCACCTCTGCAAATCCCTGCTTCCCTCTGCGAAGGGCCTATCTTTTACTTTTATGCAAGAGTCAGTAGTATTCCTTCTCATTCCAACCTACTCTTTAGTTGGCAAGCATCGTGTGATGGAAAGATCTAAGCATATATGGCCATTCAAATATATTTGATCATGAATTATTATTGCTGACATTACCCTTGAGGTAAAAGGTTGGGAGGCGAAACATTAAGCCCCTATCTTTCTCTGTGTTCGATGAATGCTATTTGTTCTAAAAATATGCTTTGAGTGGTAGCAATCATGGAAGACTATATGATAGTTGAGTATGTGGAATTTGCTAAATCAAGCTCTTACATAGACCCTTCCTGAAAATAAGATGAATTGCAATTGTTTGATGACTGAGAACATAGTTTGTTAGTTTTCAAGAAAGGTTATGGTCTATGCTTTAACATGTGAATAGCTTGTTACTTGATCATGAGAAGTTTTATGATATGAGCTACTGTTATGACATATAATGATGCTAGAAAAGGTGATTGAAATTATCATTGATCAAACTTGTGCACCTGCTAGCATTCACACTTCATAAATTATTTCTTTTATCATTTACCTACTCGAGGACGAGCAGGAATTAAGCTTGGGGATGCTGATACGTCTCCAACGTATCTATAATTTATGAAGTATTCATGCTATTATATATTCTGTTTTCGATGTTTAATGGGCTTTATTATACACTTCTATATTTTTTTTGGGACTAACCTATTAACCGGAGGCCCAGCCCAAATTGTTGTTTTCTTGCCTATTCAGTGTTTCGAAGAAAAGGAATATCAAACGGAGTCCAAACGGAATGAAACCTTCGGGAGAGTTATTTTTGGAACGGAAGCAATCCAGGAGACTTGGAGTAGATGTCAGGGAAGCTTCAAGGAAGCCACGAGGCAGGGAGGCGCACCCTACCCCCCTGGGCGTGCCCCCACCCTCGTGGGCCCCTCGTGGCTCCCCGGCCGACTTCTTTCGCCTATATATATCCATATACCCTAAAAACATCGGGGAACAAAATAGATCGAGAGTTCCGCCGCCGCAAGCCTCTGTAGCCACCGAAAACCAATCTAGACCCGTTCCGGCACCCTGCCGGAGGGGGAATCCCTCTCCGGTGGCCATCTTCATCATCCCGACGCTCTCCATGACGAGGAGGGAGTAGTTCACCCTCGGGGCTGAGGGTATGTACCAGTAGCTATGTGTTTGATCTCTCTCTCTCTCTCGTGTTCTTGATGTGGCACGATCTTGATGTATCGCGAGCTTTGCTATTATAGTTGGATCTTATGATGTTTCTCCCCCTCTACTCTCTTGTAATGGATTGAGTTTTACCTTTGAAGTTATCTTATCGGATTGAGTCTTTAAGGATTTGAGAACACTTGATGTATGTCTTGCATGTGGTTATCTGTGGTGACAATGGGATATTCACGTGATCTACTTGATGTATGTTTTGGTGATCAACTTGCTTCCGTAACATTGTGAACTTATGCATAGGGGTTGGCACACGTTTTTGTCTTGACTCTCCGGTAGAAACTTTGGGGCACTCTTTGAAGTTCTTTGTGTTAGTTGAATAGATGAATCTGAGATTGTGTGATGCATATCGTATAATCATACCCACAGATACTTGAGGTGACATTGGAGTATCTAGGTGACATTAGGGTTTTGGTTGATTTGTGTCTTAAGGTGTTATTCTAGTACAAACTCTATGATAGATCGAACGGACAGAATAGCTTCATGTTATTTTACTACGGACTCTTGAATAGATCGATCAGAAAGAATAACTTTGAGGTGGTTTCGTACCCTACAATAATCTCTTCGTTTGTTCTCCGCTATTATTGACTTTGGAGTGACTCTTTGTTGCATGTTGAGGGATAGTTATATGATCCTATTATGTTATTATTGTTGAGAGAACTTGCACTAGTGAAAGTATGAACCCTAGGCCTTGTTTCCTAGCATTGCAATAGCGTTTATGCTCACTTTTACCACTTGCTACCTTGCTGTTTTTATATTTTCAGATTACAAAAACCTATATTTACCATCCATATTGCAGTTGTATCACCATCTCTTCGCCGAACTAGTGGACCTATACAATTTACCATTGTATTGGGTGTGTTGGGGACACAAGAGACTCTTTGTTATTTGGTTGCAGGGTTGTTTGAGAGAGACCATCTTGATCCTACGCCTCCCACGGATTGATAAACCTTAGGTCATCCACTTGAGGGAAATTTGCTACTGTCCTACAAACCTCTGCACTTGGAGGCCCAACAACGTCTACAAGAAGAAGGTTGTGTAGTAGACATCACCCGTTATGGTGGATTCCACGTTGCTACGTCTTGAGCTTGCGTTGGTTTTTCCCTTGAAGAGAAAAGGGTGATGCAGCAAAGTAGAGATAAGTATTTCCCTCAGTTAGAGAACCAAGGTATCAATCCAGTAGGAGGCACAAGCAAGTCTCCAATCTATGCACCTACACAAATAGTCAATCCCTTCACGGTCAATTGCAATGGTGAGATCTGATAGAGATAGATATAAAAGATTACTAAAACATAAAATAAAATAAAAGTAAATAAATTGCAGCAAGATATTTTTGGGGTTTTTGGTTTATAGACCCGAAAATATATAAGGGAAAATATACCCGGGGGTCACAGGTTTCACTGGAGGCTTCTCTCTTGAAGGAAAATAATACGGTGGGTGAACAAATTACTGTCGAGCAATTGATAGAAAAGCGCAAAGTTATGACGATATCCAAGGCAATGATTATGCATATAGGCATCACGTCCGTGTCAAGTAGACTGAAACGATTCTGCATCTACTACTATTACTCCACACATCGACCGACTCCTGCCTGCATCTAGAGTATTAAGTTCAAGAGAACAGAGTAACCCATTAAGTAAGATGACATGATGTAGAGGGATAAACTCAAGCAATATGATGAAAACCCCATCTTTTTATCCTTGATGGCAACAATACAATACATGCCTCGCTACCCCTACTATGTCACTGGGTGGGCACACCGCAATATTGAACCCAAAACTAAGCACCTCTCCCATTGCAAGAAATACCAATCTAGTTGGCCAAACCAAACCGATAATTCGAAGAGAAATACAAAGATATCAAATCATGCATATAAGAATTCAGAGAAGATTCAAATAATATTCATAGATAATCTGATCATAAATCCACAATTCATCGGATCACGATAAACACACCACAAAAGAATATTGCATCGGATAGAACTCCAAGAACATCGAGGAGAACATGGTATTGAAGATCATAGAGAGAGAATAAGCCATCTAGCTACTAGTATGGACCCATAGGTCTAAGGTAAACTACTCACGCTTAATCGTGAGGGCAATAGGGTTGATGTAGATGCCCTTTGTGATCGTATCCCCTTCAGGCAGATCGCCGGAAAAGGCCCCAAGATGGGATCTCACGGAACAGAGGCTTGCGATGGTGGACAAGTATTTTTGTGGACGCTTCTGGTGGTTTGGGAATATTTGGGAATTTATAGGCCGAAGAATAGGGTTAGAGGGGCTCTAAGGGACCCACAGGGCAGGGGGCGCCCCCCTGGGGCGCGCCCTGCACCCTTGCCGTCGCCTCGGGACTCTTCTGACTTGATTCTCAAGTCCTACGTGTGTCTTCTGGTCCAGGAAAAATCATCGCAAAGTTTTATTCCGTTTGGACTCCGTTTGATATTCCTTTTCTGTGAAACTCGAAAAGAAGGAAAAAACAGAAACTAGCACTGGGTTCTGGGTTAATAAGTTAGTCCCAAAAATAATATAAAATAGCATATTAATGCATATAAAACATCCAAAACAGATAATATAATAGCATGGAACAATCAAAAATTATAGATACGTTGGAGACGTATCAAGCATCCCCAAGCTTAATTCCTGCTCGTCCTCGAGTAGGCAAATGATAAAAACAGAATTTTTGATGTGGAATGCTACCTAACATATTTATCCATGTAATTTTCTTTATTGTGGCATGAATATTCAGATCCATAAGATTCAAAACAAAAGTTTAATATTGACATAAAAACAATAATACTTCAAGCATACTAACAAAGCAATCATGTCTTCTCAAAATAACATGGCCAAAGAAAGTCATCCCTACAAAATCATATAGTATGGCTATGCTTCATCTTCATCACACAAAGTATTAAATCATGCACAACCCCGATGACAAGCCAAGCAATTGTTTCATACTTTTGGTGTTCTCAAACTTTTTCAACTTTCACGCAATACATGAGCGTGAGCCATGGATATAGCACTATAGGTGGAATAGAATATGTTGGTTGTGGAGAAGACAAAAAGAAGGAGATAGTCTCACATCAACTAGGCGTATCAACAGGCTATGGATATGCCCATGAATAGATATCAATGTGAGTGAGTAGGGATTGCCATGCAACGGATGCACTAGAGCTATAAGTGTATGAAAGCTCAAAAGAAACTAAGTGGGTGTGCATCCAACTCGCTTGCTCACGAAGACCTAGGGCAATTTGAGGAAGCCCATCATTGGAATATACAAGCAAATTCTATAATGAAAAATTCCCACTAGTATATGAAAGTGACAATATAGGAGACTCTCTATCATGAAGATCATGGTGCTACTTTGAAGCACAAGTGTGGAAAAAGGATAGTAACATTGTCCCTTCTCTCTTTTCCTCTCATTTTTATTATTTATTATTAATTTTCTTTTGGTGGGCTTCTTTGGCCTCTTTTTTTATTAAGTCTGGAGACTCATCCCAACTTGTGAGGGAATCATAGCTTCCATCATCCTTTCCTCACATGGGACAATGCTCTAATAATGATGATAATCACACTTTTATTTAATTACAACTCGATACCTAGAACAAAATATGACTCTATATGAATGCCTCCGACGGTGTACCGGGATGTGCAATGACTCAAGAGTGACATGTATAAAAAATATATGAATGGTGTCTTTACCACAAATACGATGTCAACTACATGATCATGCAAAGCAATATGACAATGATGGAGCGTGTCATAATAAACAGAATAGTGGAAGTTGCATGGCAATATATCTCGAAATGGCTATGGAAATGCCATAGTAGGTAGGTATGGTGGCTGTTTTGAGGAAGGTATATGGTGTGTTTAATGCACCGGCGAAAGTTGTGTGGTACTAGAGAGGCTAGCAAAGGTGGAAGGGTGAGAGTGCGTATAATCCATGGACTCAACATTAGTCATAAAGAACTCACATACTTATTGCAAAAGTCTATTAGATATCGAAACAAAGTACTACATGCATGCTCCTAGGGGGATAGATTGGTAGGAAAAGACCATCGCCCGTCCCCGACTGCCACTCATAAGGAAGACAATCAATAAATAAATCATGCTCCGACTTCATCACATAACGGTTCACCATACATGCATGCTACGGGAATCACAAACTTTAACACAAGTATTTCTACCAATCCATAATTACTTACTAGCATGTCTCTAATATCACCATTTTTATATCTCAAAACAATATGCAAGGAATCAAACTTCTCATAGTATTCAATGCAATTAACATGAAAGATTTTATTATATCCCTCTTGATGCCCATCATATTAGGACTAAATTCATGACCTAAGAAAATTACCATGCTGTTTAGAGACTCTCAAAATAATATAAGTGAAGCAAGAGAGTTCAACAATGTCTATAAAATAAAACCACCACCGTGCTCTAAAAAGATATAAGTGGAGTACTAGAGCATATTGCCTAGCTCAAAAGATATAACTGAAGACATAGAGTACTCTAATAAATTCACGATTAGTGCGTGTCCCTCTCAAAAGGTGTGTACATCAAGGATGATTGTGGCAAACTAAAAAGCAAAGACTCATATCAAACAAGACGCTCCAAGCAAAGCACATATCATGTGGTGAATAAAAATATAGCCTCAAGTAAATTTACCCATGGATTGAAGACGAAAGAGGGGATGCCTTCCGGGGCATACCCAAGCTTAGGCTCTTGGTTGTCCTTGAATATTACATTGGGGTGCCTTGGGAATCCCCAAGCTTAGGCTCTTGCCACTCCTTATTCCATAGTCCATCAAATCTTTACCCAAAACTTGAAAACTTCATAACACAAAACTCAATAGAAAACTCATGAGATCCGTTAGTATAAGAAAATAAAATCACCACTTTTGGTACTGTTGTGAACTCATTCTTTATTTATATTGGTGTAATATCTACTGTATTCCAATTTCACCATGGTTGATACCCCCCGATACTACCCATAGATTCATCAAAATAAGCAAACAACACATAGAAAACAGAATCTGTCAAAAATAGAACAGTATGTAGTAATCTGTAAACTTTGAATACTTCTGTAACTCCAAAAATTTGGAAAAAATTAGGACAACAGAAGCAATTTGTATATCAATCTTGAGTAGAAAAATCAGGATTTTATCATGCTCTGTGATTTTTTAAAATTCTGGCAATGAGCGCAAAAGTTTCTATTTTTCAGCAAGATCAAATCAACGATATACCAAAGTATCCCAAAGGCTTTACTTGGCTCAAACACTAACTGAAACACCGAAACACAATTACTACAGAGGTAATAATGTGTATTTATTTAAAAACAGTAGCAAAAACAAAAAAACATAAAAATAAAATTGGGTTGCCTCCCAACAAGCGCTATTGTTTAACGCCCCTAGCTAGGCCTAATGCAATAAATCTAGGTATTGTCATTATAGTAAGGGAGCTCATCCATGTTCATCTCATACTCCCTTCTTTCAGCGGCAAGTTTCCTTTGTTGTAAGCAAAAATAATCAAAAGGGCTAAATTTAATAGGATAAGGATCCCTAAGATCGAGTGCGGGAGGAATAGGTTCCTCCTTCGGCCCCCTATAGTGTATAATCAACTCATCATTGTAAGCTTTCCTTTGGTGGAACGTCATAAGCCTATCTCTTAGTATGAACCCTAATTTGTTGTTTTGTATAGCAAAATTATCATTGAGTTCAGAAATCTTATCAACCAAAACCTCGGTAGAGTACCCAAAAAGGCCTCCAGATGGGATCGCGAAAGAACAGGAGCTTGCAGCGGCAGAAAAAGTGTTCCGGGTGGCTCTCTGTTGGTTTGGGAATATTTGGGAATTCATAGAAGTGGAATTAGGTCAAACGGAGTTGCATGGGAGTCATGAGCTCAGGGGGCGTGCCTATTCCCCTGGGACACGTGCTGTGAACTCATGGCTTCCCGTAAATCTTCTGGCCTCCTCCCGAACCTTCTAGGGTCCCTTTTAGTCCAAAAACAATCACTGTAAAGTTTCATCGTGTTTGGACTTTGCTTGGTACTAATTTTCTGAAAAGCCAAAAACAAGCAAAAACACGAACTGGCACTGGGCACTGGATTAATAGGTTAGTCCCCCAAAATGATATAAAATAGCATAAAATGCATATAAATCATCCAACATTGATAATATAGCATGAAACAATAAAATATTATAGATACGTTGGAGACGTATCAATAGCCACCCCTCTCCAACGAGTTTCATTGGCTACTTCGCTTGAGATTATGAGAAGATTGATTGAGCACCCCTCTGAGAGATTTGAGTTTAAAATCAACTGAGAAAAACAATCAAGAGATAGAAACTTAGATGGTGGTTGAGCATCACAGTAGATTTGAGTTGAGAGTTCTTGTACCTATCACACCTGAGAGCCGCATACTCTCTAGACGGATAGGTGTCGGCTCAAGTGACGAAGAATAATTGTCATCTCCGAGTCAAAATCTTCAGCAACCAAAAGTCACTGTGGTTTGCAAAGAGTGACCAAGTGTAATCGTGGTCACCAAAGACAAAGTCTGTCGAAGGTTTGGATATTGCCAAGAGGAACCTACCAGGAGTAAAATCAATGAAAGTTCGAGGAACTTATAATTGAGGAGAATAGGACAGAGAGAGTTTATCTCCTATGTTTAATCATAAGTCTCTCCAAGGAGACGTCGCTCTTTTGCAAAAGAGTGAACTACCAAATCATCTGTTGCCATCGAGCACCACTGGTCATTTCTATCCTACTCCATTTCTTTTAGTAGTTTATTTTTGGTGTTCTTTATTGTCGATGGATATCTATCTATATACTATGATACTTTATCTCCCAAGCATTCCTTTTAGTACTATGACAGTGTTGTGTTGCATATTTTCTTTCGCGGTACTTAAGGTTGCTTATCTGTATGTTCATCTGCTTTTCATATGTTGCTACTTACTCATTCTGCCATGTCTTGCTCTAATGAACATTTCACAGTAGTGTGCATGTTTTGTATCTCTGATGTGTGCAATTCTATCTATGTTGATATTTTGTTTATGTAGTAGTTTTGTTTCGTAGAAATGAAACTGTTCAGTTCTATTTCTTAAATAGTTTTGTTTCGAGAACAATTTTTTTTGAAATAGTTTTGTTTAGGAAATAGTTTTCTTTCGTTGAACTGCATTTGCTTAGTTTCCCGATGTGATGTGTTGGGAGTATTTAAGTTTTGAAAGAAAATTTAAATCGCACATTCACCCCCCACTGGTCGATATACTCCGGTCCTAACAATTACCCATAATGAATCGTACCCTCCTCCAAGTAGATGGCCCCTCTCAGTGTTAGGCATTGCCAGCAATCACCAGAGTACTTGCCCGAGGGGAGCAAGTGGACTTAACCTGACCTGAGGTTTGTAAAAGTAAATGTTGAAGCTACCTATTTTGAAGATGAAGGAGTGGGAGATACTGATACGTCTCCAACGTATCTATAGTTTTTATTGTTTCATGCTATTATATTATCAATCTTGGATACTTTATATGACTTTTCGTGCTATTTTATATAATTTTTGGGACTAACCTATTGACAAAGGGAACAACGTATGTTGTTATGCGGTTTGATCGATAAAGATCTTCGTAGAATATGTAGGAACCAATATGAGCATCCAGGTTCCGCTATTGGTTATTGACCGGAGATGAGTCTCGGTCATGTCTGCATAGTTCTCGAACCCGTAGGGTCCGCACGCTTAACGTTCGGTGACGATCGGTATGTACCAAAGGTAGTTCGGAGTCCCAGATATGATCACGGACATGACGAGGAGTCTCGAAATGTTCGAGACGTAAAGATCGATATATTGGAAGCCTATATTTGGACATCGGAATAGCTCCGGGTGAGTTCGGGCATATACCGGAGCACCGGGAGGTTACCGGAACCCCCCGGGAGGTATATGGGCCTTATTGGGCCATAGTGGGAGAGAAGAGAGGGAGGCCTAGGAGGGGGCGCCCCCAAGCCCAATCCGAATTGGGTCGGGGCCGGGCCCCCTTTCCTTCCCCCTCCCCCCCTTCCTTCCACTCCTAGTCCAACTAGGGAGGGGGGGATCCTACTCCCGGTGGGAGTAGGACTCCCCATGGGGCGCGCCATAGGAGGGCCAGCCCCCCTCCTCCATTCCAATATATACGGGGGAGGGGGCACCCCATAGACACACAAGTTGATCATTGATCTCTTAGCCGTGTGCGGTGCCCCCCTCCACCATAATCCACCTCGGTCATATCGTTGCAGTGCTTAGGCAAAGCCCTGCGTCGGTAGCTTCATCATCACCGTCATCACGCCATCGTGCTGACGAAGCTCTCCCTCAACACTCTGCTGGATCGTGAGTTCGTGGGACGTCACCGAGCCGAACGTGTGCAGATCGCGGAGGTGCCGTACTTTCGGTGCTAGGATCAGTCGATCGTGAAGACGTAGGACTACATCAACCGCGTTGTCATAACGCTTCCGCTTACAGTCTACGAGGGTACGTGGACAACACTCTCCCCTCTCATTGCTATGCATCACCATGATCTTGTGTGTGCGTAGGAAAAATCTGAAATTACTACGTTACCCAACAGTGGCATCCGAGCCAGGTCTATGCGTAGATGTTATATGCACGAGTAGAACACAAATGAGTTGTGGGCAATAATAGTCATACTGCTTACCAGCATGTCATACTTTGATTCGGCGGTATTGTTGGATGAAGCGGCCCGGACCGACATTACGCGTACGCTTACGCGAGACTGGTTCTACCGACGTGCTTCGCACACAGGTGGCTGGCGGGTGTCAGTTTCTCCAACTTTAGTTGAATCGAGTGTGGCTATGCCCGGTCCTTGTTGCAGGTTAAAACAACACATACTTGACGAAAAATCGTTGTGGTTTTTGATGCGTAGGTAAGAACGGTTCTTGCTAAGCCCGTAACAGCCACGTAAAACTTGCAACAACAAAGTTGAGGACGTCTAACTTGTTTTTGCAGGGCATGTTGTGATATGATATGGTCAAGACGTGATGAGATATAAATTGTTGTATGAGATGATCATGTTTTTGAAATTATCGGCAACTGGCAGGAGCCTTATGGTTGTCTATTTATTGCATAAGATGCAAGTGCCATGTAATTGCTTTACTTTATCACTATGCGATAGCAATAGTTGGCAAGACGACCATATGACGGCAGGTTGATAGAGATCAAGATGATAGAGATCATGGTGTCATGCCGGTGACGATAGAAATCATGACGGTATTTTGGAGATGGAGATCAAAGGCACAAGATGATGATGGCCATATCATGTCACATATTTTGATTGCATGTGATGTTTATCTTTTATACATCTGATTTTGCTTGGTTTGGCGGTACCTTTATAAGATGATCCCTTAATAAAATTTCAAGGTATAAGTGTTCTCCCTGAGTATGCACCGTTGTGACAGTTCTTCGTGTTGAGACACCACGTGATGATCGGGTGTGATAAGCTCTACGTTCACATACAACGGGTGCAAGCCAGTTTTGCACATGTTGAATACTCGGGTTAAACTTGACGAGCCTAGCATATGCAGATATGGCCTCGGAACACTGGAGACCGCAAGGTCGACCGTGAATCATATAGTAGATATGATCAACATAGTGATGTTCACCATTGAAAACTACTCCATCTCACGTGATGATCGGACATGGTTTAGTTGAATTGGATCACGTGATCATTTTGATGACTAGAGGGATGTCTATCTAAGTGGGAGTTCTTAAGTAATATGATTAATTGAACTTTAATTTATCATGAACTTAGTCCTGATAGTATTTGCATATCTATGTTGTGGATCAATAGCTTGCAAATAGCTTCCCCGTTTATTTTTGATATGTTCCAAGAGAAAACTGTAAGGGCATGTTTATCCCTAAAGTGTTTTGGTGATTGATGACAATGCTTTTGCGGACTAATCATGTGCGTTAAGTATTTCAGAGATTCATCCTTTGGCACAAGACGATTCTCTACCCTCGGAGTTTTAATCAAGACGGTGTAGCTCTTTCGTTTCTGTTTTGGTGGACTTGTTTCGTAGGAGTCACCGTACTATCAAGAGGGGGTCCGCTTTGGTAAGGCTAGGGAGGAATTAACACGTACACATCCTTTTCACACCCTCTGAGCCTTCCCGATTCGATGGAGGTTTCATTCCCTCTCCTTTTGAGCATGTGTTGGTCCCAGCGGTAGTACCGCGGTGCCCAGCGGTAGTACCGCTCAAGAGCCATAGGCGGTAGTACCGCTCGGCAGCGGTAGCACCGCCTGTGGGTCCTCAGCCGTAGTACCGCTGCGGTACCGGGCTCCTACTGCGTCGACTCGAGGGGGTCGCCTATCGTGTCGGATTGTGCGGCACTAAGCAGCGGCAGTAGAAGCGGTAGTACCACTTGTAAGCGGTAGTACCGCCCTACCACCGCTACAGTACCGCATTGGGTCTGACTCCTGCTCTTTCGCTTGCCCTCCCAGACTGCACGGCAGTACCGCGAGGGGGAGTGGTAGTACCGCTGGTCCCAGCGGTAGTACCGCTCTGTGCGGGGTTGTTTCGGGGGGTAACGGTTGGATTGTTCCCCCTCTATAAAAGGGGGTCTTCTTCTCCTAAGTTGACTAACCTCTTCCCCCAAAAGCTCCATTGTTGCTCCAAGCTCCATTTTCGCCCGATCTCTCTCCCTAGCCAATCAAACTTGTTGATTTGCTCGGGATTGGTTGAGAAGGCCCCAATCTACACTTCCACCAAGAGAAATTTGATTCCCCCCACTAATCCCTAGCGGATCTTGTTACTCTTGGGTGTTTGAGCACCCTAGATGGTTGAGGTCACCGCAGAGCCATAGTCCATTGTGGTGAAGCTTCATGGTGTCGTTGGGAGCCTCCAATTAAGTTGTGGAGATTGCCCCAACCTTGTTTATAAAGGTCCGGTCGCCGCCTTCAAGGGCACCAATAGTGGAATCACGGCATCTCGCATTGTGTGAGGGCGTGAGGAGAATACAATGGCCCTAGTGGCTTCTTGGGCAGCATTGTGCCTCCACACCGCTCCAACGGAGACGTACTTCCCCTCAAAAGGAAGGAACTTCGGTAACACATCCTCGTCTTCACCGGCTCCACTCTTGGTTATCTCGTGCCTTTACTTGTGCAAGCTTAATTGTGTTTTATCCCTTTCTTGCTTGTGTGCTTGTTGTTGTTGCATCATATAGGTTGCTCACCCAGTTGCATATCTAGACAACCTACGTTGATGCAAAGTTTAAATTGGTAAAGAAAAGCTAAAGATTGTTAGTTGCCTATTCACCCCCCCTCTAGTCAACTATATCGATCCTTTCAAAACTAAGTTGAAAGATGTTAGTAGCAATGATGCGAACTAGCTCCGTGATCTGAGGATTATCCTCATTGCTGCACAGAAGTATTATGTCCTTGATGCACTACTAGGTGACGGACCTATTGCAGGAGAAGATGCAGACGTTATGAACGTTTGACAAGCTCAGTATGATGACTACTTGATAGTTTAGTGCACCATGTTTTACGGCTTAGAACTGGGACTTAAAAAATGTTTTGAACTCCACGGAGCATATAAGATGTTCCAAGAGCTAAAATTGGTATTTCAGACTCATGCCCGAGTCGAGAGGTATGAGACCTCTGACAAGTACTATGCCTACAAGATGGAGGAGAATAGTTCAACCAGTGAGCATGTGCTCAGATTGTCTAAGTACTACAATCGCTTGAATCAAGTGGGAGTTAATCTTCCAGATAAAATAGTGATTGACAGAGTTCTCTAGTCACTATCACCAAGTTACTGGAACTTCGTGATGAACTATAATATGCAAGGGATGACGAAAGTAATTCCCGAGCTCTTCGCGATGTTGAAATCAGCGAAGGTAGAAATCAAGAAAGAGCATCAAGTGTTGATGGTTAACAAGATCACTAGTTTCAAGAAAAGGGAAAAGGGATAGAAAGGGAACTTCAATAAGAATGACAAGCAAGTTGACACTCCCATGAAGAAACCCAAAGCTAGGCTCAAGCCTGAAACTGAGTGCTTCTACTACAAAGGAAATGGTCACTAGAAGTGGAACTGCCCTAGATACTTGGCGGATAAGAAGGATGGCAAAGTAAACAAAGGTATATTGGATATACATGTTATTGATGTGTACTTTACTAGTGTTTATAGCAACCCCTCGGTATTTGATACTGGTTCAGTTGCTAAGAGTAGTAACTCGAAACGGGAGCTGCAAAATAAACAGAGACTAGTTAAGGGCGAGGTGATGATGTGTGTTGAAAGTGATTCCAAGGTTGATAAGATCACCATTGCACACTCCCTTTACCTTCGGGATTAGTGTTGAACCTAAAATAAATGTTATTTGGTGTTTGCGTTGAGCATAATATGATTGGATCATGTTTATTGCAATACGGTTATTCATTTAAGACAAAGAATAATTGTTATTCCGTTTACATGAATAAAACCTTCTGTGGTCATACACCCAAGGTGAATGGTTTATTGAATCTCGATCGTAGTGATACACATATTCATAATATTGAAGCCAAAAGATGTAAAGTTAATAATGATAGTGGAACTTATTTGTGGCACTGCCGTTTAGGTCATATTGGTGTAAAGCGCATGAAGAAACTCCATGCTGATGGGCTTTTGGAATCACTTGATGCTTGCGAACCATGCCTCATGGGCAAGATGACTAAGACTCCGGAACAATGGAGTGAGCAACTGACTTATTGGATATAATACATATTGATGTATGTGGTCCGATGAGTGTTGAGGCTCGCGGCAAGTATCGTTATTTTCTGACCTTCATAGATGATTTGAGCAGATATGGGTATATCTACTTGATGAAACATAAGTCTGAAATATTTGAAAAGTTCAAAGAATTTCAGAGTGAAGTGGAAAATCATTGTAACAAGAAAACAAAGTTTCTACGATCTGATCGCGGAGATGAATATTTGAGTTACGAGTTTGGCCTTCATTTAAAACAATGTGGAATAGTTTCACAAACTCACGCCACCTGGAACACCACAACGTAATGGTGTGTCTGAATGTCATAACCGTACTTTATTGGATATAGTACAATCTATGATGTCTCTTACCGATTTACCACTATCGTTTTGGGGTTATGCATTATAGACAGCTACATTCACGTTAAATAGGGCACCATCTAATCCATTGAGAGGACACCGTATGAACTATGGTTTGGCAAAAAACCTAAGTTGTCGTTTCTTAAAGTTTGGGATTGCGATGCTTATGTGAAAAAGTTTCAACCTGATAAGCTCGAACCCAAATCGGAGAAGTGTGTATTCATAGGATACCCAAAAGAAAATGTTGGGTACACCTTCTATCACAGATCCGAAGGCAAGATATTCGTTGCTAAAAATGGATACTTTCTAGAAAAGGAGTTTCTCTCGAAAGAAGTGAGTGGGAGGAAGATAGAACTTGATGAGGTGATTGTACCTTCTCCCGAATTGGAAAGTATTTCTTCACTGAAATCAGTTCAAGTGATGCTTACACCAATTAGTGAGGAAGTTAATGATGATGATCATGAAGCTTCGGATCAAGTTACTACCGAACCTCATAGGTCAACCAGAGTATGTTCCGCACCAGAGTGGTACAGTAATCCTATTCTGGAGTTCATGTTACTTGACCATGACGAACGTACGAACTATGAGGAAGCGATGATGAGCCCAGATTCCACGAAATGGCTTGAGGCCATGAAATCTGAGATGTGATCCATGTATGAGAACAAAGTGTGGACTTTGGTTGACTTGCCTGATGATCGGCAAGCCACAAAAAATAAATGGATCTTCAAGAGGAAGACGGACGCTGATAGTAGTGTTACTATCTACAAAGCTAGACTTGTCGAAAAAGGGTTTTGACGAAGTTCAAGGTGTTGACTACGATGAGATTTTCTCACTCGTAGCAATGCTTAAGTCTGTCTGAATCATTTTAGCAAATTGCCACATTTTATGAAATCTGGCAAATGGATGTCAAAACTACATTCCTTAATGGATTTCTTAAAGAAGAGTTGTATATGATGCAACCAGAAGGTTTTGCCGATCCTAAAGGTGCTAACAAAATGTGCAAGCTCCTGCGATCCATCCATGGACTGGTGCAAAGCATCTCAGAGTTGGAATATACACTTTGATGAGTTGATCAAAGCATATAGTTTTATACAGACTTGCGATGAAACCTGTATTTACAAGAAAGTGAGTGAGAGCACTACAACCTTTCTGATAAGTATATGTGAATGACATATTGTTGATTGGAAATGATGTAGAATTTTCTGGAAAGCATAAAAGGAGTGTTTGAAAGGAGTTTTTCAAAGAAAGACCTCGATGAAGCTGCTTACATATTGAGCATCAAGATCTATAGAGATAGATCAAGACGCTTGATAAGTTTTTTCAATGAGTACATACCTTGACAAATTTTTGAAGTAGTTCAAAATGGAACAGTCAAAGAAGGAGTTCTTGCCTGTATTGCAAGGTGTGAAATTGAGTAAGACTCAAAGCCCAACCATGACAGAAGATAGAAAGAGAATGAAAGTCATTCCCTATGCCTCAGCCATAGGTTCTATAAAGTATGCCATGCTGTGTACCAGATCTATTGTATACCCTACACTGAGTTTGGCAAGGGAGTACAATAGTGATCTAGGAGTAGATCACTGGACATCGGTCAAAATTATCCTTAGTGGAATAAGGATATGTTTCTCGATTATGGAGGTGACAAAAGGTTCGTCGTAAAGGGTTACGTTGATGCAAGTTTTGACACTGATCCAGATGACTCTAATTCTCAATCTAGATATATATTGAAAGTGGGAGCAATTAGCTAGAGTAGCTCCGTGCGGAGCATTGTTGACATAGAAATTTGCAAAATACATACGGATCTGAATATGGCAGACCCGTTGACTAAACTTCTCTCACAAGCAAAACATGATCACACCTTAGTACTCTTTGAGTGTTAATCACATGGCGATGTGAACTAAGATTACTGACTCTAGTAAACCCTTTGAGTGTTGGTCACATGGCGATGTGAACTACGTGTGTTAATCACATGGTGATGTTTGGTGTTAAATCACATGGCGATGTGAACTAGATTATTGACTCTAGTGCAAGTGGGAGACTAAAGGAAATATGCCCTAGAGGCAATAATAAAGTTATTATTTATTTCCTTATTTCATGATAAATGTTTATTATTCATGCTAGAATTGTATTAACCGGAAACTTAGTACATGTGTGAATACATAGACAAAACAAAGTGTCCCTAGTATGCCTCTACTTGACTAGCTCGTTTATCAAAGATGGTTATGTTTCCTAACCATAGACATGTGTTGTCATTTGATGAAAGGGATCACATCATTAGGAGAATGATGTGATGGACAAGACCCATTCGTTAGCTTAGCATTATGATCGTTGCAGTTTCATTGCTACTGCTTTCTTCATGACTTATACATGTTCCTTAGACTATGAAATTATGCAACTCTCGAATACCGGAGGAACACCTTGTGTGCTATCAAACGTCACAATGTAACTGGGTGATTATAAAGATGCTCTAAAGGTGTCTCCGATGGTGTTTCTTGAGTTGGCATAGACCGAGATTAGGATTTGTCACTCAGTGTATCGGAGAGGTATCTCTGGGCCCTCTCGGTAATGCACATCACTATAAGCCTTGCAAGCATTGTGACTAATGAGTTAGTTGCGGGATGATGCATTACAGAACGAGTAAAGAGACTTGCCGGTAACGAGATTGAACTAGGTATTGAGATACTGACGATCGAATCTCGGGCAAGTAACATACCGATGACAAAGGGAACAACGTATGTTGTTATGCGGTTTGACCGATAAAGATCTTCGTAGAATATGTAGGAACCAATATGAGAATCCAGGTTCCGCTATTGGTTATTGACCGGAGATGAGTCTCGGTCATGTCTGCATAGTTCTCAAACCCGTAGGCACGCTTAACATTCGGTGACGATCGGTATTATGAGTTTATGTGTTTTGATGTACCGAAGGTAGTTCGGAGTCCCGGATATGATCACGGACATGACGAGGAGTCTCGAAATGGTTGAGATGTAAAGATCGATATATTGGAAGCCTATATTTGGACATCTGAATAGTTCTGGGTGAGTTCGGGCATATACCAGAGCACCGGGAGGTTACCGGAACCCCCCGGGAGGTATATGGGCCTTATTGGGCCATAGTGGGAGAGAAGAGAGGGAGGCCTAGGAGGGGGCGCGCCCCCCAAGCCCAATCCGAATTGGGTGGGGGGCCGGCCCCCCCTTTCCTTCCCCTCTCTCCCCCTTCCTTCCACTCCTAGTCCAACTTGGGAAGGGGGGGGGGGGGAATCCTACTCCCGGTGGGAGTAGGAGTCCCCATGGGGCGCGCCATAGGAGGGCCGGCCCTCCCCCTCCTCCACTCCTTTATATACGGGGGAGGGGGGCACCCCATAGACACACAAGTTGATCACTGATCTCTTAGCCGTGTGCGGTGCCCCCCTTCACCATAATCCACCTCGGTCATATCGTTGCAGTGCTTAGGCGAAGCCCTGCGCCGGTAGCTTCATCATCACCGTCATCACGCCGTCGTGCTGACGAAGCTCTCCCTCAACACTCTACTGGATCGTGAGTTCGTGGGACGTCACCGAGCCGAACGTGTGCAGATCGCGGAGGTGCCGTACTTTCGGTGCTAGGATCGGTCGATCGTGAAGACGTACGACTACATCAACCGCGTTGTCATAACACTTCCGCTTACGGTCTACGAGGGTACGTGGACAACACTCTCCCCTCTCGTTGCTATGCATCACCATGATCTTGTGTGTCCATAGGAAAATTTGAAATTACTACGTTACCCAACAACACCTATTAACCCCAGTGCCTAGTGCTAGTTGTTGTTTTCTGCTTATTTTTGGTTTTTCTAGAAAATCAGTACCAAATGGAGTCCAAATGCTATGAAATTTTTTGATAATTTTTTCTAGACAAGAGAGACCCTAGAAGTTTCGGGAGGAGACTAGACGACAATCTAGGAGACGGCAAGGCAACAAGGCGCGCCCTGTTACCTTGTGGGCCCCACGAGGCTCCATTTGACCTAATTCCACTTCTATAAATTCTCAAATATTGGGAAACCAACAGAGAGCCATCTGAAACCCTTTTTCCGTCGCCGCAAGCTTCTATTCTTCCGCGATCCTGTCTGGAGGCCTATTCTGGTACTCTGCCGAAGGGGGAATCGATCACAGAGGGCTTCTACATCATCGTTGTTGCCTTCCGATGATGCATGAGTAGTTCACCACAGACCTATGGATCCATAGCTAGTAGCTAGATGGATTCTTCTCTCTCTTTGATCCTCAATACCATGTTCTCCACGATCTTCTTGGAGTTCTATTGATGTAATCTTTTTTTGCAGTGTGTTTGTTGGGATCCGACAAATTGTAGGTTTATGATTAGATTATTCATTAAAAGTAACTGAGTCTTTTTTGAACTTTATTATGCATGATTGTTGTAGCTTTGTATTTCTCTCCGATCTATCTGTTTGGTTTGGCCAAATAGATTTGTTTATCTTCAGTGGGAGAGGTGCTTTGTGATGGGTTCAATCTTGCGGTGCTCTATATCCTAGTGATAGAAGGGCACAAGACACGTATTGTATTGTTGTCATTAAGGATAAAACGACAAGGTTCATTCATATTGATTGGGTTTACTTTGTCTACATCATGTCATCTTGCTTAAGGCGTTACTCCATTTTTTATGAACTTAATACCATATATGCATGTTGGATAGCGGTCAACTGGTGGAGTAATAGTAGTAGATGCAGGCAGGAGTCGATCTACTAGTCTCGGACGTGATGCCTATATACATGATCATTGCCGTGAATAAGTCATAACTATGCGATTTTCTATCAATTGGCCAACAACAATTTGTTCACCCACTGTATGCTGTGCGTTTGAGAGAGAAACCTCTAGTTAAAATTATGGCCACCAGGTCTACCTTTGTCATTATAAAATCCAAAATACCTTTGCTGCAATTTTATTACTTTTATTTTACTTTGCAATTTATCCATCTACCTATACGCTTGCAAGTAATGAGTTCAAGGGGATTGACAACCCTCTTGCATGCGTTGGGTGCAAGTATTTGCTTTTGTGTGTGCATGTGTTATTCACGAGGCTTTACGTGATTCTCATATTGGTTCGATAAACCTTGATTCTCACAGAGGGAAATATTTATCTCTACTGTACTGCATCTCCCCTCCTCTTCGGGGAAAATCTCAACGCAACCCACAAGTAGCAGCTACTACTACAATACTAAGTGATTATAAGTTGCGGCCTAATGTAAGTATATCGATTGTGCATCAGATGCTACTACAACAGAGGCGTCAAAAATGCCTGATGTCCTCTCTTTGGCAAACTCTTTGGGTTTTAATCGGGTGGAGGTGGAATCTGACTGGCAAATTGTGGTTGATTTTTTGCATCGGACAATCAAGATGGTGGGATGAGGCTTCGATGATTCTTGCAGATTGTGTGGATGTTGCTTCAATGATTGAGAAGGTCAACTATAAACATTGTCTTCGCATGTGCTAGCTAATTTCTCTTATTGCAATAAGACTTTGTCTAGTTGCTTTGAGGGGTCCCCTGACCAGATTGTCAGCGAGCTTGTGAACAAAGTACTCCTTATTTCTTAATAAAACTAGCCATGATGGCCTTTCCTAAAAAATGACCATTGACTATTAACTTCTCTAAAAAATCACGGAGTTAAAAAATCATAAATTCAAATAAAATATTTACGTGTTTTAATAAATGTTCACTGAATTTAAAATGTGTTTTTGAATTCAAAAATTATTTATTTCAAAAGGTTCACGAATTTCTAAAAAGTTCATGAGTTTTTAAAATGTTTATATATTAGAAAAAATGTTCACGATTTAGAAAAGAGTTCAAGGATTAAAAACATGTTCACACATTTGAGAAAATATCAGGGATTATCCAAAAGTGCATGGATTTTGTGTATATTAAAAAATATGGATTTGAAAATAAAATCGTGAGTTTGAAAAAAGGTTCACCAATTTTTAAAAATTCCACATATTTGAAAAATATTCATTATTTTTTTAAATACTGATTTGGAAATGTTCCTGGATTAAGAATGTTTAAAAAATAAAAATCATAAAAATGCAATAAACTAGAAAAAGTTAACCTAAAAGAAAAATTAAATTGAGAAAAGAGTAAAAAAGAACAAAAAATGATAAAAACCCCCAGCAGGTAAACATAGAAAAGAGCAAACTGAAAACTTGTAGCATTCCAAAACCGGAAGTAGTAGAAGATCACATGGACCTGCCCAGTAGGAGATGCACGTGAGTGCTACTTATACTAGAAACAAAGGAGCTCCTGTCCGGCGCCTAAAGCGTCCGAAGAGGGTGCAAGCGCCCTCGCAATGGAAATTTGGGCTGGCCCATTATACACGAGCGCTTCGTTCGATCGCTGGATTTTTTTTGTCGGATCACTGGATGAAAAAAGTGGTTAGTTGACCTTTGACCATGACCATGCACCACTGTCCAGGTTGTTGACTGTTGACTTTTAAATAAAAGTTAACCAAAACTCATAAAAAATCATCAAGAAATAAAAAAATCGAATTTGAAAAGAGTTCTTCAAATTTGAAAAAAGTTCATCAAATTTGAAAAAAATTCATCCAATATGAAAAAAGCTCACCAAAATTGAAAAAAGTTCATCTAATTTAGAACAAAAGTTCATCGAATTTGAAAAAAAATGTTCATCAAATTTAAGAAAAGTTCATCCAATTGAAAAACTTCATCTAATTTAAAAAAAAATGTTAATCAAATTTGAAAAGAACTCATCGAATTTAGAAAAGAAGTTCATCGAATTTAGAAAAAAAGTTCATCGAATTTGAAAAAGTTAATCAAAATGGAAAAAGTTCATCAATTTTGATTTGTAAGAAAAACTTCATGAATTTAAGAAAAGAAAAAAAGAAAAAAGAAAAACATAGAGGGGCATTGTGTGTATGTAGAAACGAAATAAAGCAGTTATACATAAGTGTGAAGATGCTGTAGTGGCTAGGGCAGTTGGGTCAAGTAAGGAGATTGCGGGTTCGAACCCTGTCACTCTCATTCCCGAACCATTTTCGAGTTTTTAGAACAGAAAAAAACGTAAAAATGGGCCGACACGGAACTGAGGTGTAGTGTGCGTCCGTTTGCAGGTTGAAATGCAACCGGCGCCTGAAGCGCCAAATAGAAATAAAAGAAACAACGCCAAAGGTGCCTTATAGGAAATGCCGGGAGATCCTACCTCCCTTGACATCACGCGCCAATTGGACCCACCCAGTTGGGTTGTTTCTCGCCGGTTTTTGGAAGGATCTAAAACCTTCCTACAACATTTTTCTTTGTCTTTCTATGTTTTTTTTTGTTATCTTTTTTTCATTTTCTTCTATGTTTGTAATTTCAAAAATATTTTTCGATTTTTAAAAAATTTTGGAACATTTTTTTGAATCTGTGAATATTTTTTCAAAATTGTGAGCATTTTTTGAATATGCCAACATTTTCTAAAAATCATTAATATTCTTTGAATCCATGAATATTCTTTCAAAATCGTGAACATTTTAAAATTTTGCCAACATTTTGTCAAATTTAAGATTTTTTTAATACACAAACATTTTTTTAAAAGTCACAAAGTTGTTAACCAGGTTCTATTTTAATTTATTGCTTGAATGAAGAAGTTCCCCGCAGACGCCACAACAAACATGTACTCACTATTATACGACTATTTTTGTGCCTACTATCTAGTTCGAGTCAAAGCATAAAGCTTGTGACTAAATATAGTGCTTGCTTGCAAAAAAGAAATACTGAAGAAAGATAATAGATTTGAATCAATATGGCACCCGTGGACCCTTTTATTTATTAAACGAAAGCACAGTATCAGGTAGAAGTTGATTTTGCTTGTGGAAAAGAAAGCGACTTCTCCAACACTAGTACTTGCTTGAATAAGTGCTTGCCATGAAACCGGCATAAGCAAATTGGGCTAATTCTTTTTAAATAATACATATTTTTTAATTAAATTTCAGAAATATTACGCCGTAATTATATTTTTAAAAAATAATACCGAGTCGGCCTACTGCTGGCCGATTGGATCCAGTCAGCCTTCTGCTGGCCGATTGGCCCCCAGTCGGCCCACTGCAGGCCGATTGGATCCAGTCGGCCCACTGCTGGCCGATAGGCCCCAGTCAGCCCACTGCTGGCCGATTGGCGCCCAGTCTGCTTCCTTTAGGCCGACAGGTGCATGCACCCATTTATCTTTGGAATGAGTATTTGAAAAATGTTGAAGAAGTATTTTAAAAAAATGTTGATCATGCATATAAAAATGTTAGTCAAGCATTTGAAAAAAATGTTGAACAAGTATTTGAAAAATGTTGAAAAAATATTTGAAAACTGTTGGATAGGTATTTTAAAAATGTTAAAGAAGTATTTAAAAAAATGTTGAACATGTATATAAAAATGTTAAACAAGTATTTTAAAAAATATTGATCATGTATATAAAAATGTTAAAGAAGTATTTATAAAAATGTTGATCATGTATATAAAAATGTTGAACAAGTATTTGAGAAAATGTTAATCAAGTATTTAAAATTTTTGAACAAGTATTTGAAAAAATGTTTAACATGTGAATAATATACATGATCAATATTTTTATATTGATCAACATTTTTATATACATGATCAACATTTTTACAAATACTTGTTCAACATTTTTATATACATAATCAATATTTTTTCAAATACTTGTTTAGCCTTTTTTCAAACAATTGTTTAATATTTTTTGCAAATGCTAGATTAACATTTTTTTATACATGACAACATTTTTTAAATACTTCTTCAACATTTTTCAAATACCTATTCAACAATTTCAAATATTTTTTCAACATTTTTCAAATACTTGTTCAATATTGTTTTTTCAAATGCTTGATTAACATTTTTATATTCATGATCAATAGTTTTTTAAATACTTCTTCAACATTTTTCAAATATTCATTCCAAAGATAAATGGGTGCATGCATCTGTCGGCCTAGAGGAAGCAGACTGGGTGCCTATTGGCCAGCAGTGGGCCGACTGGATCCAATCGGCCTACAGTGGGTCGACTGGGGTCCAATCGGCCAGCAGCAGCCGACTGGATTCAATCGGCCAGCAGTAGGCTAACTGGGTATTATTTTTGAAAAATATAATTACGGCGTAATATTTCTGAAATTTAATAAAAAATATATTATTTAAAAAAATTTAGCAGCAAATTGCATGTTTGCTTCCCTTGTTGGGTCCATTTCTTTGTAGATCCCTAGTTGGGTCCAGTTGAACCCTTAGACAACACCCAAGCTTCCATAAGAGTGCGAAGTAGAAGTACCTAACAAAAGAATCTTTTTAATACCCGAACATTTCATGATTTTTTTATTTTTTTTCAAAATCATGAACAGTTTTTGAATTTACACGATCTTTTTAAATTCACAAATATTTTTTGAATATGCGAACATTTATTTCGAAATCATGGAGATATTTCCACAGTGCGCGAGGGTGGAGGCTATGAGTTTGCACGCTATCTCCGGACCTACCGCGGGAGCTATATCTCGCTCATAGCAAGATGTATGCTCCCCTCACCCAAGGCGCTGCGCAATAGGGCTGCCCAGAACAGTAGCTGTTTTGTGTGCTTCTTTTCTCTGTGGTTTTTCTTTCTTCGGTCTTTCATTGTTTGGGTCCCATTTTTCCTGTGTCATTTTCTTTGTCCAATTTCACTATTTAAATCAGGTTTTCTTGTTTTTTGTTTCTTATTTCTTTTGTTTTCTCTGGTTTTTATTTTTATTTTTATTTTTCTCTTTGTTTATTTCGGTTTAACAGATTTTCTTTGGTTTTCTTTCATTTTCATTTCCCTTTTTTCTTTTAATATACATGCTGCATTTTATATCATAAACATTGTACATTTTTGTACGCATCAAGAACATTTTCTAAACTTTAACATTTTTCGTACACACCAGCCACCTCCCAACCATAGGTATAGGAGCCACACATGTGTCCCTCTAAGCCCAGGGGCCCTCTGCCGCCGCGGCGGCGGCAAGCACGACAGCTAGCACCGGTGACGTCACGCCCGCTCACGAGGGAGCCGACAAAGCTGTAGGCAACAAGACGCCCACAGGCGTGGGACGCATCGCCTGCCCAACAACGTTGTGGCGCGGCGGCGACCAGGTCCGGCGCGCAGTCGACCTTGCGCCATGCCCACAAGGCGCGAATGGGCGGTGTCGCCCGGTCATGAAGGAGCTGTGGGGGAAATGTAGTAGAAAACAAAAAAAATCGCCATAAGATCACCCAGGAACACTATGAAGATGCGATGAACGGTTTGGATCAGATCGTTACCGACTCCGAGTTGCAACGGAAAAAGACGAGTTAGTGTAGATCGTACTTGGAGTCCCTCGAACTTTACATGAATGATCCCGCGAACCGCCCACGCACAGTCCCTCGAACGGAAGACCGAAAGCACGACCGCTCTACGAGTTGCAAGCTTACAGTCTTCATGATCCAGCAGCGCTTCGCCGTCCAAAGCTAATCATAGCCTGAGAATTAGAGGGAGGAGAATATAACCACATTGGGTTTCTAATTATGAGGATTAGAGAATCTAGGCCGGTCTCTAATTGATCAACTAGGAGCAACTAGAACTAGAGAACTAGAGGAGGCTTCAAAACTTGTGTAGATAGAAGGTGCAAAAGCCTCTAGTATATATAGGTTGAGGGGGAAGGAGGGGCGCCACACAAGGGGAAGGACTCCCCTCCCCTTGCATCGGCCCTAGGGGGAGGAGGAGTCCTCCCTGATGGAAATATGCCCTAAAGGCAATAATAAAATGGTTATTATTATATTTTCTAAATCATGATAAAGGTTTATTATTCATGCTGGAATTGTATTGATCGGAAGCTTAAATACATGCGTGAATACATAAACAAATACCGTGTCCCTAGAAACCTCTACTGGACTAGCTCGTTGATCAAAGATGGTTAAGATTTCCTAACCATAGACATGTGTTGTCATTTGATAACGGGATCACATCATTAGGAGACTGATGTGATGGACAAGACCCATCCTTTAGCTTAGCATAATGATCGTTCAGTTTATTGCTATTGCTTTCTTCATGTCAAATACTTATTCCTTCGACTATGAGATTATGCAACTCCCGGATACCGGAGGAATACCTTGCGTGCTATCAAATGTCACAACGTAACTAGGTATCATAAAGATGCTCTACAGGTATCTCCGAAGGTGTTTGTTGAGTTGGCATAGATCGAGATTAGGATTTGTCACTCCGAGTATCAAAGAGGTATCTCTAGGCCCTCTCGGCAATACAGATCGTAAGCTTGCAAGCAAATGACTATGGAGTTAGTCACGAGGTGATGTATTACGGAACGAGTAAAGAGACTTACCGGTAACGAGATTGAACTAGGTATGAAGATACCGACGATCAAATCTTGGCAAGTAACATACCGATGGACAAAGGGAATTACGTATGTTGTCATAACGGTTCGACCGATAAAGATCTTCGTAGAATATGTAGGAGCCAATATGGGCTTCCAGGTTCCGCTATTGGTTATTGACCGGAGAAGTGTCTCGGTCATGTCTACATAGTTCTCGAACCCGTAGGGTCCGCACACTTAACGTTCGATGACGATATAGTATTATATGAGTTATGTGATTTGGTGACCGAATGTTGTTCGGAGTCCCGGATGAGATCCCGGACATGACAAGGATTCTCGAAATGGTCGAGAGGTAAATATTGATATATAGGGCGATGGTATTCGGACACAGGAAGTGTTTCGGGGGGTACCGGGTACTTATCGGGTCACCGAAAGGGGTTCCGGGCACCCCCGACAAAAGATGTCGGTGTGGAACGACACCTATGGGATCACAAGAATCCCTACTACGGTTGCCGGGGCGCGGCGTTGCGAGAAGAGCAGGATTAGTAGTCAGCACAAGGATCATTTAACCAGGTTCGGGCCGCGAAGATGCGTAAAACCCTAGTCCTGCTGTGGTGGGTGTATTTCAGAGAGTTCTTGAGCTCTCGAGCTAGCTATGGTGGGGTGCATGGTTCCAAAGAGCCGAATCCTTCTCCAGTACACCATGGCCCTCCTTTTATAGTCGAAAGGGGCTGCCATAGTGGCATACAGAAGGTGGAAAGGCGTACAGTATTGCGAGCTTATCGCTCGTATTACACGACAAGTCGCATTTAATGCGCCGCTGAGGTGTCCCCTAGCTTTATCGGGGACGGGGGTGAGGCCCGTCCCGTCCGTCGCCGCTCCTCCTTGCTTCGACACGCGCCCCGGCCAGTGACGCGTGCGGCGCCATGTAGGCAGGCAGGCAGCTGAGGTGGCGCGGTGGCAAAGCCTCTACGAAGATCTGCATGCCGCCATGCAAGTGCTTGCTGAGTTGGCCTGGAAGCTGCATGTTGCCACGCAGGTGCCTGCCCAGCTGGTTGGGCTGGCAACTGCATGTGAACGGTGGTGGAAACTTGGTTGGTGCGGGCCTGGCAGTGGCCCTGCTGGTGCCCTTGGCGAGGGCCTTGCCGGGTGGCCCGGCAAGGGTCTTGCCGTGGTGTGCTGTCGTCCCCGGCAAGGATCTTGCCGGGGGTCTGGTGGCCTTCCTCGGCAAGGATCTTGCCGAGGATCGTCGTCTTCTAATCCTCATCTGATCTTGAGTGTTCCTTGTCTTCACAAAGATCTGCATGCCACCACAGAGGTGCCTCCCGAGCCCTGGCCCAACATGGTTGATGGTGTTGGGGACGTGGGCTCAAGGGTGGCTCGCTCTGTTGGTGTTTGGGCGTGCTGCCCCGGCAATGGTCTTGCCGAGGCTGCTAAGGCCGTCCCCGGCAAGGGTCTTGCCGGGGGAAACTGCTCCGCCCCTCTTCTTCTTTGCGTCCTTGGTCTTGGCGTTGCTCTGGCTGTCTTGGGCTTCGGTTTTACCTCGGTTCACCTCCCTTGTTCTGCTTGGTGTGACCGTGGGTGCGGCTCCGACTGCCCGTGCACAGGTAAAGGGGTACAAAGGTGCGCCCCTTCTTTTGTACACCGACAGGAGCCCCCGGGCCTGGGCCACACATAAGCGCGACACGTTGTTGGGCCAGGCCCAAAACGATGCGCGGGCAGGCGGGGCGGTTTCTACCGCTGTAAAACTTTTCACGCGCTGCGCTTCCCACGACCCGCGCGCGGCGTGGCGCGGCGTGGAGGGGTGTGCGTGACGTGGGCGGCATGCATGGGGCGGTTCCCGTACGCATGCATCACATCGCAGTAAATGGGCAGCGCGACCTGCACCTTCCCCATAAAAAGGGATAACCGTGGGCGCACTGTTCCTTTTACCCTTCGCACAATCCCAATCTCGGAAGCCTTTGCTCGTCTTCCTCTTCTTCCCCAAGCTTCGCTCTTGCTCGCCGCCGTTGCGTTCCCGCCGCCCTTTGCTTTGCCCTTCTCCCCCAGCCGCCATGGCGCCGAAATCCGTCAAGGGCAAGGGAGTGGCCAAGGATGTCGGAGCGGCGGAGCCGCCGGAGAGTGCGTTGGTGGTGCAGCGGACGCAGTCCGCCTTCTTCCCCTCGACGGTTGACGTTTTCGAGCTCCGGGAAGCCTTCAAGCCCCTGTGCGGGGTGAAGACGGGGGGAGAGAAGTCGAGGCATCCAGACACGCGCGTCATCCCCGCCAACTGCGCCGAGGCTGCCCCAAATCGGTAACCCTTCTTTGTTGACTATTTTTCCTGCGGGCTTTGTCCTCCCTTCTCCGATTTCTTCAGTGACATCATGCACACCTTTGGCTTCCGCCTCTTGGATTTTACCCCGAATGCGGTGGCGTGCATGGCCCTTTTCGCGCACCTCTGCGAGGGTTTCGCCGGGGTGCACCCCAACACGGCGCTCTTCCGCCATTACTTCTTCCCTCGGATCCAGATGGGAGGCACCATTTCGGGTTGCATCGCCTGGATCCCAAGATCCAAGGGAGCGTACCCGGATGGCGCCATGAAGGAGAGGTGAGAAGAATGGCGGGGCCGGTGGTGTTGGATCGAAGAGAAGGACCCGCCGACGTTCTGCGAAGTTCGCCGGGCGCCGCCGGTCCGCAGAGGCGATTGGAGCGACATCGACACCGATGACGAGAAGCTCACGGTCGCCACCACCAGGATTCTTTGGCTCACCGAGGCCGGGCTCACCCTTGAGATGATCGGGGCGGACTTCATCCGCCGCCGGATCGCCCCACTGCACAACAAGGGGAGGCCAGCCTGGCTCTTCACGAACCCCGCCGACATCATGCGGCTTCGCCCCGGCCTCGACCACAACTTCACGGTGATGGGGCATGCACATTTCTGCCAGCGGCTCTTCCAGCTCGATGTGGGCCGCGACGGCGAGGTCGAGCGGACCGGCAAGGTCGCGAGGGCCGCCGTGAAGGCTGGCAAGGTCTTCAAGGGGCCTTTGTTCAAGCTGCCGGCGGGAGTGGTCCCGCTGTGCAATAATTCACGCCGGACCGAGATCATCGCCATGATGCCGGACTACAATGCGCATGGCCCTGACCCGAGCTGGAAGGAGCCGGAGGACGTCGAGGTGCAGCAGTTCTTTGACACTCTGCACGAGAGGTACATAACCGCCGACGCCGAGCGGCTGCTCGTCCAGGACACCACCCAGGCGGAACTGGACTACATCGCCACCGGGGCGAGGGAGGCGCAGCTTGTCGAGGAGGCTGGCAACGCTGGTGGTGTGGAGGACAAGGCTGCGATGGCCGCGGAGGAGGAGGAGCTCGCCCGGTGGGCGGCGGCCGCTGGGGAAGCCAGTAGCGCCGGCACCGAGGCTCCTCTGGTTGAGGATGCGGCCGACGAGTCGTCGTCGGAGGAGGCCGGGGCTGTTGACCCTCCGGCCACGGGGAGAAGGCGAGTCCTGCGGCGGGCCACTTCCGGTGAGCCGGTGCGGCCCGTCAAGGCCACGCGGCGGCCAAAATCCCCGGAGGAGTCCGCGCGTCAGACGAGGGCCGCGACGGCGAAGAAGGTGGTGAAGGCCGCGACAATGAGGAAGAAGGCATATGCTTCTTCTCCGCCCAAGCGCACGCAGACTCTGCCCTCGTCCCCTCCTCCGGCAGATGCCGACGCGGGGGTCACTTTCGACTTCGGATCCCTCAGCCCGAGGAGGAAGAGGAAAACAACAGAGGAGGAGGTGGACGACGAGTGAGCACCCTGCTTCTTTTCGCCATTCCTGTTTCCTCAACCTGTGTCACTTGTATTGACTTGTATTCGTCTTTGTAGGGACGTGGAGACGCTGGCCCAGAGAGTGAAGAGGGCCAAGGTCTCGGCGGGTGGCCAACCCCCGGCTGGTACTTTGAGGGCGCCACTGGTGGTGTTGAGCAGCCCGGACAGCAGCCCCCGACACAACCCCCAGCGTAAGTTGATCACTCTCCCCTCGTCGACATGTGATACGTCTCCAACGTATCTATAATTTATGAAGTATTCATGCTATTATATTATCCATCTTGGATGTTTAGTGGGCTTTACTATGCACTTTTATATTATTTTTGGGACTAACTTATTAACCCAGAGCCCAGTGCCAGTTTCCGTTTTTTCCCTTGTCTCAGTGTTTCGCAGAAAAGGAATATCAAACGGAGTCCAAACGGAATGAAACCTTCGGGAAAGTTATTTTTGGAACGGAAGCAATCCAGGGGACTTGGAGTGCACGTCAGGGAATCAACAAGGAAGGCACGAGGCAGGGGGCGCGCCCTCCACCCTCATGGGCCCCTCGTGGCTCCCCTGACGTATTTCTTCCTCCTATATATACCAATATACCCTAAAACCTTCGGGGAACAGAATAGATCGGGAGTTCCGCCACCGCAAGCCTCTGTAGCCACAAAAAACCAATCAGGACCCTGTTCCGGCACCCTGCCGGAGGGGGGATCCCTCACCGGTGGCCATCTTCATCATCCCGGCGCTCTCCATGACGAGGAGGGAGTAGTTCACCCTCGGGGCTGAGGGTATGTACCAGTAGCTATGTGTTTGATCTCTCTCTCTCTCTCTCTCTCGTGTTCTTGAGGTGGTACGATCTTGATGTATCGCGAGCTTTGCTATTATAGTTGGATCTTATGACGTTTCTCCCCCTCTACTCTCTTGTAATGGATTGAGTTTTCCCTTGGAAGTTATCTTATCTGATTGAGTCTTTAAGGATTTGAGAACACTTGATGTATGTCTTGCGTGGGATACCCGTGGTGACAATGGGGTATTCTATTGATTCGCTTGATGTATGTTTTGGTGATCAACTTGCGGGTTCCGCCCATGAACCTATGCATAGGGGTTGGCACACGTTTTCGTCTTGACTCTCCGGTAGAAACTTTGGGGCACTCTTTGAGGTTCTATGTGTTGGTTGAATAGATGAATCTGAGATTGTGCGATGCATATCGTATAATCATACCCACGGATACTTGAGGTGACATTGGAGTATCTAGGTGACATTAGGGTTTTGGTTGATGTGTGTCTTAAGGTGTTATTTTACTACGAACTCTAGGGCTGTTTGTGACACTTATAGGAATAGCCCAATGGATTGATTGGAAAGAATAACTTTGAGGTGGTTTCGTACCCTACAATAATCTCTTCGTTTGTTCACCGCTATTAGTGACTTTGGAGTGACTCTTTGTTGCATGTTGAGGGATTATTATATGATCCAATTATGTTATTATTGTTGAGAGAACTTGCACTAGTGAAAGTATGAACCCTAGGCCTTGTTTCCTAGCATTGCAATACCGTTTACGCTCACTTTTACCACTTGTTACCTTGCTGTTTTTATATTTTCAGATTACAAAAACCTATATCTACCATCCATATTGCACTTGTATCACCATCTTTTCGCCAAACTAGTGCACCTATACAATTTACCATTGTATTGGGTGTGTTGGGGACACAAGAGACTCTTTGTTATTTGGTTGCAGGGTTGTTTGAGAGAGACCATCTTCATCCTACGCCTCCCACGGATTGATAAACCTTAGGTCATCCACTTGAGGGAAATTTGCTGCTATCCTACGAACCTCTGCACTTGGAGGCCCAACAACGTCTACAAGAAGAAGGTTGCGTAGTAGACATCAACATGTGTCAGGGGCACGACACTTTGGTGCTGACCTCGCCGGGTATGTAGGAGGAGAGCAGCAGCAGGAGGAGCCACAGAGGGCTACTCCCAACACGCCCCCCCATCGACCACGCCGCCCCGAGGGGCGTCCCCGGCAAGGGCGCCAAACACCGAGCCCACACACACGAAGGAGGAGGAGAACTTGGGTGCTGGTGGCTTCGCCTCGGCGCCAGATGTTGGCGGGGAGGGGACTTCTGCTTCCCAGTCTGGCACTGGTAAGTCGTCCGCCCTTCGTCTCTGCTTTTTCTCTTCTTCTTGAATCTTTGGTCTTGGCTCTACCCCACCCTCTTCTTGATATCTAGATCCTCTCTCGGTGGACCGGGAGGACCTAGACACCGTCATCGAGGACGTGGCCAAAGACGCCGTGGCGGAGGCCGAGAAGATCGCCGCCAAGGAAAGCACCAGTGGTGCTGCTGAGGACGCCGCCAAGGGGCCTGCGGGGGGGGGGGGCAAGGCCGCCGCTGAGGAGACCGGCAAGGGGCCTGCCGGGGAGGCCGGCAGGGCCGCTGCCGAGGAGGAGGAGGAGGTGGCTGATGACCAGCCTTCCCCTTCTGTTGCTTCCGGCTCCGGCAAGTACCTGAGGGTGAGTGACGACTTGTTCGTCCACCTTCCAGGCGCGTCGAGCACCAGGACGCCCGTCGAGGGAGAGGTGTTCGACGACGAAGTGTTTGCCGCCGCCGGGCTTGAGGTCGTCGACGAGCCGAGTGTTGGTGGCGACGACTCCCAGGAGGAGCGGCCACTCCAGGCCATGGGTGCCAACTTCCGGAGGCTCCAGGCGCTCCACCGTGCCCGCCTGGACAAAGTTAGGTCCAGGACAGCGGTGGTGGAGAAAGCGGAGGTGGACCTCCAGAAGCGCGTCGCCGAGACGCAGGACTGGTTCCGCCAGGCTCACAAGGAGCTGAGGGCCGCCCAGGGCGAGCTGGCCAAGCGCGACGTGGAGCTCACCATGAAACTGGCCGACGTCGAGAAGCCCCAAGAGACGATGAAGAACTTGGCCGCCGCCGCCGAAGCCGCTCGGACCCAGCACGAGGCTGCACTGAACTCCCAGGAGGAGGACCTTGCCGCGCGCGAGGGGAAGCTTGCCGCCATGCTTCGCGGCAAGGATGAAGAGGTAGGGAAGCTTGTCTTGCAGCAGACCAGTGAGCTGGAGCAGAGGCACAAAGAGGCGCTCGATGCCCAGGCCCAGGTTCACGTCGACAAGGTGAAGGAGCTGGAGGTGGAGCGGGACGAGCTGAAGGAGCAGGCCCTGAAGCTGTCCCAGGAGAAGGACACGCTCAACAGCGCCCTGACAAAGGCGCAGGGTGCGGCCGTCAGCAGGGCCGGGGAGCTCTCTGAGGCCAACAAGTCCATCAAGGACCTCACACTGAAGCTGGAGGGCCTCGAGGGGATGCTCACAGAGGCCAAATCCCGGGAGGGGACCCTGTCCAAGGAGCTGGAGACCGAGAAGCAGCTGCAGAAGAACGAGGCCGCCGAGCATAAGGATTTCAAGGAGGGCGTGAACCGCTGGATCGGCCGCCTCGAGGACGTCGCCGGCAGGATCAGCGCGCAGCTGGCTACCATGGGGATGCCAAGCATGAGGTACACCCCAGAGCGCAGCGGGACCACCAACGCCAAGCTGACCTTATTCTTTGAGTGTGTTTTCGGGGCCCTGGAGCAGCTTCACGCCAACCGGGCGGCCTCGCTGGCTGACGAGGCCCGGAGGCTTTGCCAGGGCGCCATGACCAAGGTTCTCACCAAGGTGGCATACTGGTACCCCGACCTCGACTTCGACGCCGCGCTGGAGAGCTTGCCGGAGGGTACTGACCTCGCGCCGCTCAGAGAACGCATCAAGCCCATCATCAGCCGTGTCGGCGGAATTCCGAGGGTGGAGGGCCAGCGCCGGGATTAGGCACCCCGTTTCTTATCGCCGCTGTAGGTTCACAACGAAGACAATTGCTATCTTTAGTTAGAACCGCGACAACAATTTGATGTAATATGACTCTGCAACACTTTCAATATTATGCATGTTATTTTCTTGTTTGATTTTCCTTTGTATGTCCACCCTACGTTAACTGGGTAGGTTTGCCGGCGCGTAAACCCAGGGCGGCGTCTTGGGGACGGATCCCCATTGGCCTGCCAGGTGTGCTTGCTGCCGGGCGAACCACCTTACCGCCCTTAGCGTGGCCGCCCGAACTGTCGAGCTTGACTCGAGTCAGAATCGAGAGCGTTGCCAAGTGCGGAAGGCTACCTCGCCACTCTCGACACGGCGCGCTTGAGCTGTTGAGCGGACTCAAAACAGAACAAAGGCGTTGCCAATCGCGGGAGGGCCCCTTTGCGTGCAGGTTTTTCATACATAGGCAAAATCTCCGAGGATGATAACCTTATATAAAAAAGGAAATAACTCAAGGCTTTGAATAACTTAGCTTTTCTGTTGCCGCGCTGGCGTCCTTCGCGTTCGCAGGCGGCACCGTTTTTCTCTTGACCGTCTCTTTCTTCGGAGCCATGGCGATGAAGAACTGCTAGGCCAACCACTAGACCAGATTCTCACAACTGCACCCCCTACCTGGCGCGCCAAAGATGTCGGTGTGGAACGACACCTATGGGATCACAAGAATCCCTACTACGGTTGCCGGGGCACGGGGTTGCGAGAAGAGCAGGATTAGTAGTTAGCACAAGGATCGTTTACCCAGGTTCGGGCCACGAAGATGCGTAAAACCCTAGTCCTGCTTTGGTGGGTGTATTTCAGAGAGTTCTTGAGCTCTCGAGCTAGCTATGGTGGGGTGCGTGGTTTCAAAGAGCCGAATCCTTCTCCAGCACACCATGGGCCTCCTTTTATAGTCGAAAGGGGCTGCCACAGTGGCATACAGGAGGTGGAAAGGCGTACAGTACTGCGAGCTTATCGCTCATATTACAGGACAAGTCGCATTTAATGCGCCGTTGAGGTGTGCCCTAGCTTTATCGGGGACGGGGGTGAGGCCCGTCCCGTCCGTCGCCGCTCCTCCTTGCTTCGACACGCGCCCCAGCCAGTGATGCGTGCGGCGCCATGTAGGCAGGCAGGCAGCTGAGGTGGCGCGGTGGCAAAGCCTCTACGAAGATCTGCATGCCGCCACGCAGGCGCTTGCCGAGTTGGCCTGGAAGCTGCATGTTGCCACACAGGTGCCTGCCCAGCTGGTTTGGCTGGCAGCTGCATGCGAACGGCGGTGGAAACTTGGTTGGTGCGGGCCTGGCAGTGGCCCTGCTGGCGCCCTTGGCGAGGGCCTTGCCGGGTGTCCCGGCAAGGGTCTTGCCGTGGCGCGTTGTCGTCTCCGGCAAGGATCTTGCCGGGGGTCTGGTGGCCTTCCTCGGCAAGGATCTTGCCGAGGATCGTCGTCTTCTAATCCCCATCTGATCTTGAGTGTTCCTTGTCTTCACAAAGATCTGCATGCCACCACAGAGGTGCCTCCCGAGCCCTGGCCCAACGTGGTTGATGGTGTTGGGGACGTGGGCTCAAGGGTGGCTCGCTCTATTGGTGTTTGGGCGTGCTGCCCCGGCAAGGGTCTTGCCGGGGGAAACTGCTCCGCCCCTCTGCTTCTTTGCGGCCTTGGTCTTGGCGTTGCTCTGACTGTCTTGGGCTTCGGTTTTACCTCGGTTCACCTCCCTTGTTCTGCTTGGTGTGACCGTGGGCGCGGCTCCGACTGCCTGTGCACAGGTAAAGGGGTACAAAGTTGCGCCCCTTCTTTTGTACACCGACAAAAGATATGGGCCTTATGGGCCAAGAGGGGAAACACACCAGCCATAAGGGGCTGGTGCGCCCCCCATATGGGTCGGACTAGGAGGAGAAGGAAAGGGGAGAAGGGAAAGTAAAGAGTGGATTAGGATTCCCACTTCCTTCCCTCTCCCCCTCTTTCCTTCCCCCTCCGACAAACATGGCAGGGGGGCGCGGCCAAGGGCAGAAGCCCAAGTAGGATTTAGACCTACTTAGGGTGCCCCTTGGCCTCTCCCCTCTCCCTCCCACCTATATATATATATATATATATATATATATATATATATATATATATATATATATATATATATATATATATATATATATATATATATATATATATATATATATATATATGAGGAGGGGGAGCCTAGCACACCCCAGACAATTGCCTAGCCGTGTGTGGCGCCCCCCTCCATCGTTTACACCCCCGGTCATATTTTCGTAGTGCTTAGGCGAAGCCCTGTGGAGATCACTTCACCATCATCGTGACCATGCCGTCGTGCTGACGGAACTCATCTACTATCTCGACGTCTTGCTGGATCAAGAAGGCGAGGAATGTCACCGAGCTGAACGTGTGCAGAACGCGGAGGTGCCGTGCGTTCGGTACTTGATCGGTTGAAGTGCGAAGAAGTTCGACTACATCAACCGCGTTGTGAAATGCTTCTGCTTACGGTCTACGAGGGTATGTAGACACACTCTCCCCCTCGTTGCTATGCATCTCCATGGATAGATCATTGGGTGTGCGTAGAATTTTTTTGTTTTCCATGCAACAATTCCCAACAGTGGCATCATGAGCCAGGTCTATGCGTAGATGATATGCACGAGTAGAACACAAAGAGTTGTGGGTGGTGATTGTCATACTGCTTAACACCAACGCCTTATTTTGATTCGGCGGTATTGTGGGATGAAGCGGCCCAGACCAACCTTACATGTCCATGCACATGGGACCGGTTCCAGCGTCTGACATGCAACTAGTTTTGCATAAAGGTGGCTGGCGGGTGTCTGTTTGTCCTACTTTAGTTGAATCGGATTTGACTATGGCCGGTCCTTGAAGAAGGTTAAAACAACAAACTTGACGAATCACCGTTGTGGTTTTTGCCATAGGTAAGAACGGTTCTTGCTAGAAACCCGTAGCAGCCATGTAAAACTTGCAACAACAAAGTAGAGGATTTCTAACTTGTTTTCGCAGGGTATGTTGTGATGTGATATGGTCAAGACATGATGTGATATACGTTATTGTATGAGATGATCATGTTTTGTAAGATATCAGGCATCCGGCAGGAGCCTTATGGTTGTCTCTTTATTGTATGAAATGCAAACGCCATGTAATTGCTTTAGTTTATCACTATGAGTTAGCAATAGTTGTAGAAGCAATAGTTGGTGAGATGACCATGACGCAAAGATGGAGATCAAGGTGTCGAGCCGGTGACGATGGAGATCATGACGATGCTTTGGAGAATGAGATCATAAGCACAAGATGATGGCCATATCATGTCACATATTTTGATTGTATGTGATGTTTATATTATATGCATCTTATTTTGCTTAGAACAACGGTAGCATTATAAGATGATCCCTTCACTAAATTTCAAGGTAAAAGTGTTCTCCCTGAGTATGCACCATTTCTACAGTTCGTCGTTTCGATACACCACGTGATGATCGGGTCTGATAGACTCTACGTTCACATACAATGGGTGTAACACAGTTTTACACATGCAGAATACTTGGGTTAAACTTGACGAGGCTAGTGTCGGTGTCAAAACTGGCAGATCTCGGGTAGGGGGTCCCAAACTATGCGTCTAAGGATCAAGGATAACAGGAGACAGGGACACGATGTTTACCCAGGTTCGGGCCCTCTTGATGGAGGTAATACCCTACTTCTTGCTTGATTATCTTGGATGAATATGGGATTTACAAGAGTTGTCTGTCTTGTCTTGTCATGCTTCAGCCTCGTCGCCTTACACCTTAGCGGAGCTGCTCCAACGACAGAACCGTCCATCACAGCGGAGCAGTACCCTCGGCGCCATTTCCAGAGGCCTCGGATCTTCTTCCCCGCCTCCGACAGTCACACCAGCATCATCACCATCCTCCACGTCCAACCCAATGATGCTGAGGTCCACAAGGCTATGCCAAAGAGGTTGTACACTCGTCGCATCACTTTATTTCTCCATTCCTTTGTTCTTCCAATTCATGTGAGCCAAACACCCAGGTTGACTAAAATCCTATGTTTCCAAATGCTCTGTTTTGCACGTGATTCCTATCCTATTCCTGTGTTTTTTCCGTCCCTGCGTTTATAGAATCCTCCAATTCTAAGGAGCCCAGATTTACTTCATTTTCAGATAGGCGTCAAAGAAAACTCTGTGTATTATGTCCTGCTCCTGCCGTGCCGTCATCCACCCCACCTGAGGTGCACCATCGACAGAAGCGTTCACTGCAGCAGAGATCCCCCTGCAGACTTCCTTTCGCCGCCTCAGATCATCTTCCCCGTTGCCGGCAGCCACGCCAACTGCATTACCATCATCGACTGAGCAGATGAACCTGAGGACTACACAGTTCCGGAAGAGAGGTCGCAGTCTTTCATGTTTGCTTACGTTATACATCGGTTATTATTACCTGCTACTTTATCGTTCAATCTTGAGTTTTGAATTGCCCATGGGTCTCATATCGAGCCAGCAACGAATAGTATCTGTATACTATCTGGTTCATCTGGGGTCTTCTATGTGGTTCATGTTGGGTGGGCAACAAACAATAGATGATCCATTGTCTATCTTTTTAAACTGAAGCTATAATCTACCTGCTATCATTAGTTTTGGATCCATCCACTAGTTTGCTACCATCAGTCTTGATTTTTACATGCACCCCTTAGGCCTTACAAAATCTAACTATTTTTTTTATTATGCATGTCAGATATTGTACACAATCGTACTGAACATGTAGAGAAAAAGAGAAGACCATTGCGTGCGAATATAATGTCATGCAGACGCCGCTCCATGGTGGGCGAAGTGGCCCCCCCTCCCGCATTTCCAGATTGTATTCCAGAGGAAGATAACTGTTCAGATGGAGATTCAGAAGGAGCCGACCACGCCTGTTTACCACCTGAGGTGTTTGCTCTAACCTGGCATGCTGATGTTGGTCATATCATGCATATGGCGCCTTGCTTTGCTTATATTATACATCTTATATGTCATCAGCTTAGTTTAGATTTGCTTTGTGTGAATGTCACCTGTTTGGTTTCTATATCATACTCCCACCATTCCTAAATATTTGTCTTTTTAGAGATTTCAACAAGTGACTACATACGGAACAAAATGAGTGAATCTACACTCTAAAATATGTCTATATACATCCGTATGTGGTAGTCCATTTGAAATCTCTAAAAAGACAAATATTTAGGAACGGAGGGAGTATATGGGAATTATGCAATGCCATCTCCTTTAGCCAGGCATCATATACGTGAATCATGCAATGCCATCCTGTTTAGCCAGTCATCGTTTATGTGAATTGTATTGTGCCATATTTTTTTCCATAATGTATTCCATTTGTCAACAATGTTTATACATTCATCTACTCTTCCTGTGCATCAGCCATTTGAGTCGGTCATGGGAAAATCTGGAGTGAAAACAAGGTCTTCTGAGCAGTCAGTGCTACCTGTCGATGCAGATTTCTTGCTGGTTACAGATAGCTCCTCAGAGGAGGATTCAGAGAGAGATGACCAGTCGTATTCCCCCCCGAGGTGCATGCTCTAACTTGGCTGGGTTATATTGCTCATATCATGCATATGGTGTCTTGCATTGCCGTGCCATCTGCTTAGATTAGACATGCTTTGTGTGAATGCCTCCTGTTTGCTTTCTATATCAGATATGTGAATTATGCAATGCCATGTTTTTCAGCGAGTTATCATATATGTGAATTATGCACCGCCATGGAGCCAGGCATCATATATGTGAATTATCTCATGCCATCTTTTTTTTCATTACGTATTCCATTTGTCGACAATCTGTGTATATTGAACTACTCTTCATGTGTATCAGCCATTTGAGCCGGTTATGGAAAAATCTGGAGTGAAAACAAGGTCTTTAGAGCAGGCAATGGTACCTGTTGAAGCATATATCTCGATGGTTACAGGGAGCTCCTCAGAGGAGGATTCAGAGACAGATGACCAGTCCTATATCCCACCTGAGGTGTATGCTCTAAGTTGCAATGTTTATATTTCTCATATGATGCATATGGTGTCTTGCATTGCTTAGTTTAGACATCATATGCACAATATTGAATTATATCTGCTTAGTTTAGAGATCATACATGCGAGTGCCAGCCGCTTAGTATATGAATCAATTATGTCAATTATATCATGCCATCCTGTATACTTAGACAACATGTATGTGAATTATTTCATCCCAACCTATTTTAGAAAGACATCATATAGTTTTGTCATGTCATCCTGTTTAGGTACTCATCATATGTTGAATTATGCCATTATATCTTGTTAAGTTATCCATCATATATCTGAAACTGTGTCATGCTATCCTGTTTAGTTAGGCATCATATATGTGAAATTGTGTCATGCTGTCCTGTTTGGTTAGACAACATATATGTGAATTACCACATCTGTCTATCATACAATGTCTGTACGTTCAATTTATTTTCTTGTTTATCTGCCATTTGAATTGGAGGGGGTGATGGCAGTATCTAAGGGAGCAAAAACCCGTTCTTCACAAAAGACAGTGCTACCCGTCGATGTAGATAGAACCATGGTTGTACTGGCCCACAAACTAGCCCCACCACACATAATCGAGGCTCTTCCAGATTGCACACTTACACCGTTGGGCAGAGAACTAGCTACAACCTATCTAACCGCAACCCCAGCGGATAGTAACCCACTTATAGTTGACAAAGCACCATGTCCACCACAGAGTACCCCCACACGAGCAGTTTGTAAAGCTACTGCAGTGCCCAAAGCATGAAGACCACCACAGCTAACCCAAACTCCACGTTTAAAGCAAAGAGCAACTGTTCTCAGGTCAGATTCCGTAGCTATGGTCCATACTCCTTTGCTGTTGCATCACTGTATTTACTCATACCAACTACTTTCGAATTTGAAGGATCCAATTGAAACTCCAATGGCACAACAGGTATGTTTTAAACCTATTTCTTTAACTGGATTGCTGTTCTAACTTCTTGCTCTATGTTGATTTCAGTTTAAGTTGTATAAACAGTTATGTTCTCATGTGATGCACATTACAAGTGCTGCCAATGCTGTGTAGTTTCTCACACTTATATTCTGTCTATGCTGCTGTGTCTTAAAAATATATGAGTTGAACTGTGTCTCTATCTTGATTAGGGAACATAAACTAGAATGATATGGACAATACAGTGACCATAGTACATAGATATATGTTTGTTTCATGCTGTTATCCTGTCCACCTTACTACTGAACCGGTTTACCAAAATGAGTTTCGTATACTACAAGCTAAACCTGTGATGTGTCTGCTTGTTTCTCTTGTAGTATGCAAACAGAATATTGGAGAAGAGCACCCCACTATGCAATGGTAGAGAAAGTAATGCAGATAAGGTTCAAGATAGTGAGACAACCCTGTTGGTCTCCAAGAAAGGTGATAAAAACGATCTTGTAGATAGTGAGAAAACCCCACAGTCCTGCGTTGATGTAGTGTTCGAGTTACTGGCCAATACCGCTGGCACAAGCTCTTCGAACTCGCTGCCTGAATCACTTTGGCTTCTTCAGTCTCAGCTACAAGATGAAAGGCATCAGTCAGCTGTGATGCGGCAAGAAGCCGAAGGACTGAGGAAGTCCCTGCAGAATTCAGATGCGTACTTTCTTGTGCAATAGCAAGCGCTGGAGGATTTAAGCGCCAAACAAGAGAAAGTTAATAAGCTTGCTAAGCATCTTGCCAGCATTATGGCTACCCAGGATATTGTTTCTTGAACTCTTCTAAAGTGGTTTCAGTTCTGGACTTGTTTTGCTGCGGCGTTTATATGCTGCTTTGTTCCCTATATTTGCACTGGTGGCGAACTTTGATGCCCAGTGGATGTAATATGTGTAATAGCCTTGATAGCCTAGCATAAGTTGCTTGCTTATTTATTTCCTTGTTGTCTTGTTTATTTGTTTGCTTGTAGTCAGTGTAGTTCTTTTTCCACGGTTTGCTAGTGGCTGCAATAACCTATTTTTTAAAACTAGGCCACAATAACCATGGGCTAATATTTACTGTAGTGACACTGGGCCTCCTACGGGCCGTACAAACAGTGGGCCTTCTACGGGCCGTAGAAACAGTAGGCCTTCTACGGGCCGTAGAAACAATGGGCCTTCTACGGGCCGTAGAAACAATGGGCCTTCTACGGGCCGTATCATCAATGGGCCTTATACGGGCCGTATGATCGATTGGCCAAACATGGGCCAATAACAGGCCGCATTATGGCCGTAAACGGGCTAGAGTTGGAATCGTCCGTTCATGGGCCAACCATAACGGGCCATCGTTAATAGGCCGTATTTGATGACGCTATGAAAACGACCCAACATATTAACGGACCACAAACGGGCCGACTGTAACCACGGGCTGAATTTGGCCCACAAGCAGAAAATGACAGTAACGGGCCGTAAGTAAACGAATGCTGGAAATGAGCCCAAGAATAAATGGGCTCTGAGAAGGCCGAAAGATAACATGGGCTGGAAACGGCCCAACGGAATAACGGGCCGTTAGTGGGTACAAAGTGATACACTATTCATTATGGGCCAGTTTCACCACGGGCCGTTAATGGGTGTAAAGTGATACACTGTTCATTACGGGCCAGTTTCACCACGGGCCGTTAATAGGCCAAGAGTTACATAGGGCCTCATATGGGCCGAAAGACGTCATGGGCCATACATGGGCCAGAAGTGAAAACGGGTTGGAATCATATTGGATGGCCCAGATGACGCTACTGGGCCTAATTCGGATAGGGTGTAACGGGCCTTGGGTTAGCGGGCTGTAAATGGGCTATATGCGAACAGGCCGTTAACAGGCTTTCCATGGGCTGGCCCGCCACCTTTTGACCAAGTCAAGCGGGCCGGCCTTTTCATAGGAATGGGCCTCTGTTGGGCCGTGCCACGTGTCGACGTATCATAGGCGCCTTCTGTCCAATGAGTGGATGACATCTGTCCCAACGATGAGCCGACACGTGTTTCCTCCAGCCAATGATGATTTTACACGTGGAAAATCCCCATTGGTCGGGGCTGTTAACGGGTTATCGGATCCAAAACCCGACCCGATAGCTTAACGGCGTTCCGTTAAGGTGGATGCCACGTGTCGGTCACCCTTGACGAAAGCACTTCTGTGACGCGCGATTTATCGTCATGGAAGTGCACACTTCCGTGATGATAATTTTGGTAATGTCATGGAACACTTCTACGACAGCACAGGTATGACTATCTTGATTCTGTCATAAAATCGTCATGGATGTACATGCATGACAAAAAATGCGACCTACTGTGACAAACACGTATCATCACGGAAGTGTATTTTTTTTTGTAGTGTATCAAGCAGGATTGTTTCATAAAAGTCTTGTTGTTCCTTGGTGTGAAACCTGTAGTCCACAGCAGTCCTCCTCCTGACAGCATATGGATCAGACTGTCTCCATAACCTCAGTCCTGCATCCTTCCTGATTTTCATGTTTTCTGCCACAGGGCATCATTGTGGTCAGGGATCTTGGGCTTCAGCTTCCTCAACACAACTGAGTCATCATCTTCTTCTTCAGCAGCTTCAGGCACTGGGGCCTTGTTTTTCTCCTCAGCAGGAATGTTTCTAGTGCTTCTCTTGGGTTTAGGCTTTGGAGCTGGAGCAACAGCCTTAGGAGTAGCTTTGGGCTTAGATGGAGCAGCCCCTGATCTGATTGCATTTCCCATGAGCTTTGGAGCTTTGGGTGCTGGTGCAGCATCCTCTTCCTCTTCCTCTTCTCCTTCAGAATCTTTCTTCATTGAGGCCTTGCCAAGAACTCTGGTAGTAGTGGTTCTTGCCCTCTTCTTCTTCTTACGATCTCCTGCTGCTTCACCATCATCTGATTCAATGGTGAACTTCATAGTTTCACCTGTGGCAACTTTCTTTGGCTTGGAAGCTTCAGCAGTTGAGGCTCTGGCTTTTGACATTGGAACTCTTCTTGCTGGAGCCTTTATTTCAGTCCAGGCTTTGTTGCAGCAGCAGTGCTATACTCCTTTTTCAGCACCTTTTTCGTTGAAGTGGCTTCATCCTCAATAGCCACATAATCTTCATCCTCTGAATCAGAAGTTCTCTTCTTCCTTGTCCTGGTAGCTACCTTTGGCAAGTTACTAGGTGTGCTCCTGCTGCCCTCATCATAGCTCCCTGAGGGACTAGTGCCCTCACTCAACTAAACCTGCTCTTCAGACTTGTTCTGGCTGTCACTTTGGTCAGACATCTTGCAGGCAAACTGTCAGCAGACCCCGTGAATAGATTATAGATGAGGTAGAGTAGATGAGCATCACAAAGTACAAGAGTTTTGCAAAACAGATGACTCAAAAAACTTAGTTTTATTTCTCCACAAAAAGCATTTCGGAGCTACCGATTTGTAAACTCGGTGATACCGAAGCAACACTTGGGGCCTGAACTAGTGAACTCGGTCAGACCGAGTCACAGTTCGGTGGCACCAAGACTGCTAGGGTTTCACAGAGAATCGAACTCGGTCACACCGATTTGCAATTCTCGGTCAGACCGAAAATCACATGTGCAATGGCCTAAGCCAAATCGGTGAGACCGATTTCTACAATTTGGTCGGTCCGAGATGAGTTCGGCGGAAACCTAACCCTAAATTTTCAAATCAAATCAAATCTACGGGATGTTTTCGTTGGACAGGATGATTTCATGTGTGGTAAGAGACATGGCAAAGCAATGTGCTAGGAATCGGAGTTAATGAATAGCACAAAGATCAAGTTCATACCCTATCTCGGCGGTGAACTTTCTACGGCGGCAACGGCGGGGCAGATTGCCGTTGACGGCGGCGGAGACCAGCGGCGGGAGGTCGCTGTCGGCGAGAGGACGATCCGGAGACCCGAGAAGGCAGAGCAGGTTACGCGCAGGCAAAGGGTTTCGGAAAAATTTCCAAAATTTGACCCGTCGGTATATATAACCTGACACTGTCGGTGTGACCGAGTGGAACAACTCGGTGGCACCGAGATGCAAAACTGCAAGCAGTTACTGCAACTCGGTGTGACCGAAATGTTATAATCGGTTGCACCGAGATTGAAAACCTAGATCAACTTAGTGATCTCGGTAGGACCGAAAAGGATGAATCGGTCAGACCGAAATGCACAAAGAGGTTTTGTGAGTTTAAGTCTATGACGAATCTGGAACTCCGAGTGCTCCTCACAGAGAGTGGTTCGAATATGACTTGATCAAACTTTGTGATGTAGCATGAATAGAGTTTGAGACGAGAAGAGCATAGATAGCTAGAGGGAGTTCTTGGCCATTCTTCTCCATCCATTTGGCAAAAGAGAAAAATCCAAACAATCAAAGCAGCAAATGGATGTCCTCGAATGAGAAAAATATGCATTCAACATGCTCACACAATAAAATGACAAATGAAATATGTGACAAAGCATGCACAAACACTCTAGCATCTATCAAACAATTGGCGATTACTAGGTCATCTATATATGAGTATATTGACTTAGGAGTCAAATGAGAACATTTGATCATAGGTCATACTCATCGTTTAAGCACAAGTGGGGTTACCACTTATACATAAAGCATTGTTGTGCTCACACCATTAGAGTTGCTTTAGCTTAATTGATTAGAGTAAAGCTCCCCCTAGATGTGATATCCCCCCTAAGAGGGATGAACTAACCTTGGGTTTTGTCGATGATGACTTCATGTAGGTGTTGAAGATGTGGATGCTCAAAGTTGATGTAGATCATTCGGAGCAATCCTTTGGAGTGAGTTGCACTTTCAATACCTACAGGGGTTAGTCCCACAAGGAACAAGCAAGGATATCCATAGACATAGAGTGATGTATACACAAGATGTTGTCCATGAAAGCATTAGGTTACCTTGTCCCTTGTCTTACCAACAAGAGGGTTTGTGACTCCTTGAACTAGTGAAAGATATGGAAGTTGTTTGCACTTGTCATTGCCAAAATGATAAGAGTGGAGTATGTTGGCGGAGTCACCCTCAGGAACTCTCTAGTTCTTCTTCTTCGGGATCCACACCATCTTGATGGGAATCCTTGGAGTTGTAGTCATACTTGATGAAGTAGAACTTGATGTAGTCTTGGGAACCCACTTGACTAAGGCCTTAGGTGCTTCTTCAAATGCATCAATTTCCTCTTGAAGCTTGTCCTTGCCTTTTTGCTTGTGGTCTTGTGGTGGAAGATCATCTTGAGCTTGTGTTCCTTTGAAGGAAGTAGGATCATACTTCTCTTGTTGAGGAACAAACTTCGTCTTGGGGTATTGATCTTCTTCCCACTCAACTCCATTGGCATTGAACTTTCGTTCAAAACCAACACCTTGATTCTTCCGCTGTCTTCCTTGCTTGCGTACAATTTCCTCAAATTGCTTACTTCCGACAAGGCTCTTGTAAACACCTTTCTCTATAATTTCCTTCAATAAGCTATTTTCTTGCTCAAGTGTAACTTGGCTAAGAGAATCATTAGTGGAATCAAGAGAATTACTAGAAGCAACAACATTGGATTTAGCATGATTGTTTTTACTACTAGATGAAGAATCTTTCTTGTTCCTGTTGTTAGATTTAACTTGTGGCATGTAAGTAGACAAGAGTAAACGCTTGGCAATGTAAGAAGAACTTTTCTTACGAAGATCATCATTGATTGCCTTTAAAAACTCATGTTCTTGCTCAAGGTTGAGCTTTTCAAAGCGTAGCTTATCATGAGTCTTTAAAAGTTCTCGATGATCTTCCAAGGTAGTTTCATGAGCTAACTTAAGAGTGTTTAGTTCTTTAGTTAGACGCTCAATCTCCTTCTTATCATCATCATTCGTTTTATCTTGATTAGCATGATTAATAGCAAGTTCATCATAGTTTTCGTAACTAGAGTTGTCAACAAGTAAATCATCATCTCCTAGCAAATCATCTTCATCACTATTGAAAAACATACTCGGGGTGTGTTACCTTTGGACCTTTAGCCATGAAGCATCTCCCAATTCCTTCATTTGGTGATTCAAATATGTCGTAGGAGTTGTTTGTCACAAGTGCTAGTCCGGCAACACCTTCATCTTGAGTATATTCGGAGTCGGAGTGATAACTTCTTTCGGAGTGATTGTCGGAGTCGGAGCCAGATACCCATTCACCAACATGAGCTTGATGTCTTCTTTTTGTGTAGCTTCTTGATGACTTATCCTTCCTTTCCGAATCCTTGCTTCTCCAAGAGGGTCTTCGTTCATAGCGATCATCTCTACTCCTTCTTTCTCTTGATGGTGATTCTTCTATTCTATTCCTTCTTCTGGGAGAATCTTCTCTTCTTTTGTAGGGAGCCGTACACTCATTGGAATAGTGTCCGGGTCTTCCACAATTGTAGCAATTATGCTCACGACTAGAAGATCTTTTGTCATTGTAGGACCTTGACTTGGAACTTCTTTCCTTGCTTCTACTCTTGTAGAACTTGTTGAAGTTCTTCACCATTAGACTCAATTCTTCATTGAAGGTTTGCTTCTCACTTGATGATGTGGTAGCTTCACATGAGGCTTTGTAAGCACCACTTGACTTGTTGTGAAGCTCTTCCTTATCCTTGAGGGACATCTCATGAGCAACAATTCTTCCAACGACTTCCGTTGGCTTGAGATCTTTGTAATTGGGCATCATTTGGATCAATGTGCACATGGTATCATATTTTCCATCCAAGGCTCTTAGGATTTTCTTGATGATGAATTTATCGGTCATCTCTTCACTTCCTAAGCCGGCAATCTCATTTGTGATGAGAGCAAGCCTAGAGTACATTTCAGCGACACCTTCACCATCCTTCATTTTGAACTTGTCAAGTTGACTTTGAAGCACATCCAATTTGGGTTCCTTGACGGAGTCGGTACCTTCGTGCATATCAATCAAAGTATCCCAAATTTCCTTTGCATTCTCAAGATGGCTGATTTTGTTGAATTCTTCGGGGCACAATCCGTTGATGAGAATATCACAAGCTTGAGCATTGTATTGGAGCATCTTCAACTCCTCCGTGGTAGCTTCACGGTTTGGTTCTCTTCCGTCGAAGAATTCACCTTGCAAGCCAATACACACAATAGCCAAAATGGCGGGGTTATGTCCAAGAATATGCATTTTCATCTTATGCTTCCAACTAGCAAAATTTGTACCATCAAAGTAAGGACCTCTACGGTGGTAATTTCCCTCGCTAGACGCCATACTCTCCTAGGTTGTGAAACCAAGGCTATGACCACCAAAAGCTATGGAAATCAAAGCAAATGGAGACCAAAGCTCTGATACCACTTGTAGGATCGAAAGTATGTCTAGAGGGGGGGGGGGGCGGTGATTAGACTACTTGACCAATTAAAAATCTAGCCTTTTCCCAATTTTAGTTCTTAGCAGATTTTAGCAACTTAGCACAAGTCAAGCAATCAACCTACACATGCAATTCTAAGAGTGTAGCAGCGAAAAGTAAAACAATTGCATATGAAGGTAAAGGGAGGAGTTTGAGGGAGCAAACGCAATGTTGACACGAAGATTTTTTATCCGTGGTTCCGATAGGTGGTGCTATCGTACATCCACGTTGATGGAGACTTCAACCCACGAAGGGTAACGGTTGCGCGAGTCCACGAAGGGCTCCACCCACGAAGGGTCCACGAAGAAGCAACCTTGTCTATCCCACCATGGCCGTCGCCCACGAAGGACTTGCCTCACTCGGGTAGATCTTCACGAAGTAGGCGATCTCCTTGCCCTTACAAACTCCTTGGTTCAACTCCACAATCTTGACGGAGGCTCCCAAGTGACACCTAGCCAATCTAGGAGACACCACTCTCCAAGAAGTAACAAATGGTGTGTTGATGATGAACTCCTTGCTCTTGTGCTTCAAATGATAGTCTCCCCAACACTCAACTCTCTCTCACAGGATTTGGATTTGGTAGAAAGATGATTTGAGTGGAAAGCAACTTGGGGAAGCCTAGAGATCAAGATTTATGTGGTTGGAATGGAATATCTTGACCTCAACACAAGTGTAGGTGGTTCTCTCTTAGAAAATGTATGTTGGAAGTGTAGGCATGTTCTGATGGCTCTCTCCACGAATGAAGAGTGGGTGGAGGGGTATATATAGCCTCCACACAAAATCTAACCGTTACACCCAATTTACCAAACTCGGTGGGACCGAATCGTTAAACTCGGTCAGACCGATTTAGTTCATAATGTGTCCGTTAGGATTTTCAGTGGGACCGACACGTCAACTCGGTGAGACCGATTTCGTTAGGGTTAGGGCATAACATAATCTCGGTGAGACCGATTACACATACTCGGTGAGACCGATTTTGGTAATAGACAAACAGAGAGTTGGTCAGGCAAACTCGGTGGGACCGATTCGCTCATGTCGGTTAGAACGAAACGTTACGAAAAGGAAACATAGTGTTTGCATTGCAATCTCGATGGAACTGATCACTCATCTCGGTTTGACCGAAACGTTACGAAGGGAAACAGAGAGATTACAATCCCATCTCGGTGAGACCGAGATCCCTATCGGTGAGACCGAAAAGACTAGGGTTTCTGGCAGTGGCTATGTCAATTGAACTCGGTGGCGCCGGATAGACAGTTTCGGTGGGCCGAGTTTGACTTTTGGTTTGGGACATATGTGGATGTGGGAAAGTAGTTGAGGGCTTTGGAGCATATCACTAAGCACTTTGAGCAAGCAGGCCATTAAGCAACACCTCATCCCCTCTTAATAGTATTGGCTTTTCCTATGGACTCAATGTGATCTTGGATCACTTAAAATAAAAAATGTAGAGTCCCGAGCTTTGAGCTTGAGCCAATCCTTTGTCCTTAGAATTTTGAGGGATCCACTTTTCTCATCCATGCCATGCCAATCCTTGAGCTTTCCTGAAATGTTTATCTTGAAATAGCATTAGCTCAGTGAGCTATATGTTGTTAGGAATTACCAAAACCACCCAGGGATAGTTGCACTTTCAGTCGCTCTCCCCGACCCAGTCCGAATGGGCCTTCCTGAATTTTCCAGCGCTCCATTGAGGAAACGCCATAGCTGGCGTCCTCGGAGCCTCGAGGAGGAAGATAGCGCGGAAGTCCAACAATTAATGGGCAAGATAAGGACACTTGCCCGGTCTGGATTATCAATAATCGAGGTAATGGAGACTGCCATAGCGCGAGGTGTTCAGCCACTCCAATTCAGAGGGCTCCCTATGTGGCACTACAATGGGGAAGATGATGCCTCACGCTGCAGACGAAAGGGTCCGGACACCCCCGCCGCCCTGGCCACAATATTGGCCGATCTGTATAAAGGGGAGAAAGAGGAGTTCGCTCATCTTAAGCGTCGAGAGGGATTTTCCATGTACAATACTCCTAACTGGGTGAGTTTTAATCCCACCACCTTATTCAATCCTCTCCTGAGTCATGTTTAATTGACATTAACCCGTCCCTTTTTAATAGGAATGGCGGAAGGACCATAACCGGGACCTCAATCCCGGATTCGAAGAGGATCCGGACATATTTGTAGAGCTCAAGGAGGGAGTCTTCTACCAGGCGAGCTATGCTGGCACAGAAGTGGCCATCATGGCCGATTACCCCGGCCTCCTTCCTACCTCATATGTAAGTAGTCAGGAGACATCTCCTCCAAAAGAGCTTCCTCATTATGCCTCACCCACTGCAATGTCTTGTGCTCCAAAGGGGAGGCGCTCGGCGTGCCATGCTGCACCAGAGGCGTCTCGTAAGAGAGCGGCGCCTGCGCCGGGCGGGTCTTAGAAGAGGAAGGCAAGTGACAACACAACCGAGCCTTCATCAAAGAGGTATGACTTTAAATATGCCCATGGCAGTCACATCGGACCGTGACATTGTCCGCTGTGTTTTATCAGGAAGAGCGTTCGCCGGACTATGTCTGGGGATCCTGCCGGTCGCGCCTCCACCAATCAGGTTCCAGACCCTGCCTCTAGGGCAGGGGCTGACACGGGAGTGACGCCGGATTGTCCTCGTTCAGAGGATTCGGATGATGTATCCGTCACGAACTCTGAAGTAGAGAGCGCCATGAATCATCGGTGCTGGAGAGCCACTCTTCGCGACCCCAGCTTTACTAAAGAGGCGTTCAATGCCTTCAGCTCGGCTGATGCGTACATCCGAGCTGCTCGGGATGGGCTTGCCAGAGCCACTGACCAGCATTTGAAAGATATGCGGGTAAGTACGCATTGTATAGATCTGGTAATCATATACCAGTAGCCCCCGAGATTTGAAGCAGTTGAAACAACTGATTTAAGGATCATTGTATAATTAGGCACTCACGAAGAAGAACAACATGCTGTCTCATGAGCTGGAAAAGTGTCTGACCCAGCTAGCTGTTGTTACCACCGAACTGGAGAAATCCAAGGAGGCACCGCCTGGTAATGTTCTCTTCCATCAGAAAAATATAATCGTATACCAGTAGTGTTAATACTGTTGTATTTCCCATGGTAGGATCATTAGATCAACTGAAAGAGGAACTGAAGGTCGCGCAGGCGGGTAAACATCAGGACGAAAAGCAACTGGCCGCTGGCGAACGTGTGTTGACACGGACCAGGGATGATAAGAACAAGCTGCAGGATTCCAACACCCTGCTGGGCGAAGAGCTAAAAGACGTGCGAGCCTAGCTAGTGGACGCCGTAAAGGAGAACAGGAGGCTACGGGGCGGCATATTCAGTATGCTTTTGAACTTACCTTACGTGTAGTGCGATAAAGAAATGAGTTAACAGATTTATGTCTGCAGGTATGCTGACTGGCCGTCCCGAAGAGGAAATGTCCGGATCTCAAGGCGATCTGCTGCAAGAGCTGTCCCAAGTGCACGATCGAGCTCGGAAAGCAATGCGGAGCGTTGCCAAGGCTTTATGGCCATCCGCATCCCCTCCAGGAAGTATGGAGGAGCTTGTGAAGCTATTCAAGGGAGCTCAGTGCCGCTTTCGATTATGGAAGATATCGGCTTGCCGGGAAGGTGCACGAGAGGCCCGAGCCATGGTGAAAACGCAGTACACCGGACTTGATCCGAATCATATGGCCTGGGTCGGGCCTCGGGGGTCAGATGGACAAGAAATTCCAGTGAGCTTGGTATATGACTAAGTAAAGATAGCCGCCAAGTTTTCACAACAGGATTGTAAGCTAGACAGCCTGTTAGACGGTATAGAGGAAGAAGTTTTTGAGTCCAAGTGACTATGTACTTCAATTGACAAATTTGTCCCTAGCCGAATTGTAAAATTATTGTCATGGCAGACCTTTTCGCTTCGACCTCCGGACCCAAATGTGCGGATTGTTTCCGAATACCGGACCGGTGATAAATACCGGGGCACGCGTGGAAACCAGGCGTAGGGGTCATAGTTTCTTGAACAGACAAGTTGCATTCGACTAGCTATGTTATATTACTTATTGATTGTAAGAAACATCTTCGAGAGAGAATAATTCCGTTAAGGGTTCCTTTCCCTGGGTGAACATGCGTTAATATGCATGCCCAAACTATGATTCAAAAAATCGCAGCAAACATAATATCTGGGGGTTCATAGTGCAACGTGGGTAAAACGTCTTTAGTCCGCCGACCGATTATTCCCTTAAGAACACTAGCTTCCGGCTTCACCCAGTGTGAGGTACAAGTCCGGATGACCCGGCTGTAACAATCGGAGAGGTGTTCCCTTTATGCCCTAGCTGAACAAACGGGAACGTAGGGCATAAGCACAGGAGCCAGGCAACCCAGCTTGGCAAAAACTTAAGTCATAAAGGTGCGTATAATGGCGAAAAAAGGTACATATGAGAAAAGGACGCATATGTTGTGAGCTTGATGCTCGGAAAATGATAATAAGCTTCTGTAAAAGAAGCCCCCAGGTATTATGGGCGTATACATTTAAGGATGTGTACCTCATAAGTGTGCGCAGTCTAGCTGCACAAGAGCTATAAAGCTAAAGAAAAAATTTAAAGAGAGAAAAAATGGAAAAAGGACAAAAAGAAAATGAACAATGAGTCCGGCTCTAGGCGTAGAATCTTCGGAGTCTGGCGGCATTCCACGGGTTCGGCTCTAAGCGATTATCCGATGCACCACGCAGGCGGTACGCACCTCCAGTGAGAACTTCATCTATAATGAAGGGACCCTCCCATTTGGGCTTGAGTTTGTCCTTTTTCTTTTCTGGCAAGCGTAGAACGAGTTCACCAACATTATAAGTCTTGGCCCGCACTTCTCTACTTTGGAATCTGCGAGCTTGTTGTTGATAGATTGCGGAACGGGCTTTTGCAATGTCGCGCTCCTCCTCCAGGGCATCTAGACTGTCCTGCCGATCAAGCTCGGCTTCTCTCTCTTCGTACATGCGCACTCAAGGTGAGTCATGAATGATGTCGCAGGGCAAAACAGCCTCTGCGCCGTACACCATGAAGAATGGTGTGTAACCGGTAGTGCGATTGGGCGTGGTCCGCAGCCCCCAGAGTACGGAGTCGAGTTCCTCGACCCAATGTTTGTCTGACTCTTTCAAAGTCTGCACTAGTCTAGGCTTAATGCCGCTCATGATAAGACCATTAGCTCGTTTGACTTGACCGTTTGTTTGTGGGTGATAGACGCAGGCATAATCGAGCTTGATGCCCAGGTTAGCACACCAGGTTTTCACTTTGTCGGCTGTAAAATTGGAGCCGTTATCGGTGATGATGCTGTGTGGGACACCATAACGGTGTACGACACCGTATATAAAGTCTATCACTGGTCCGGCTTCGGCCGTTTTAACTGGTTTGGCCTCTATCCACTTAGTGAATTTATCTACCATAACCAGCAGATATTTTTTCTTATGGCTTCCCCCTTTAAGGGGTCCGACCATATCAAGCCCCCAGACCGCAAAAGGCCAAGTAATGGGGATTGTTTGTAGAGTGGTATGCGGCATATGGCTTTGATTGGCGAAAAGCTGGCATCCTACACAACATTGGACAAGGTCCTATGCATCTTCTCGGGCCGTCGGCCAGAAGAAACCGGTACGGAAGGCTTTACTTACAAGAGCCCGAGCAGCGGCGTGGTGACCGCCGAGACCAGCATGGATTTCGGCCAGGAGCTGCCATCCTTCTTCCTTGGAGATACATCTTTGAAGGACTCTGGTAGCGCTCTTCTTGTAGAGCTCTCCTTCATGAACCTTGTAGGCTTTTGAACGCCGAACGTTGCATCGAGCCTCATTCTGATCCTCAGGGAGCTCTCGCCTATTGAGGTAGGCCAAGAAGAGTTCGGTCCATGGGTCAATTACCGCCATTATTAGATGGGCCGATGGTGTTATTTCGGTGGCTGAGCCCCCGATGATATCGGTATTGTGTTCGGAATCTGGGGGTATAATCGGATCCGGACTAGTGTTGCCGCTCTCATCCTGCCACACAATGGATGGCTTGAAGAGCCTTTCCAAAAAATATGTTAGGCGGGACGGGGTCACGCTTGGCACCCATGCGAGCAAGGACATCCGCCACTTGATTACTTTCTCGAGCCACATGATGAAACTCGAGTCCCTCGAACCGAGCTGATATTTTGAGTACGGCATTACGATAGGCTGCCATCTTCGGATCTTTGGCGTCGAAGTCTCCGTTTATTTGGGATATTGCGAGATTTGAATCCCCGCGCACCTCTAGGCATTGTATGCCCATAGAGACAGCCATCCGAAGACCGTGCAATAAGGCCTCGTATCCGGCTGCGTTATTGGAGTCTGTGTATAATATTTGGAGTACGTACTGGATTGTTTCTCTTGTAGGGGATGTTAAGACAACGCCTGCTCCTAAACCGGCCAACATTTTAGAGCCATCTAAGTGCATGACCCAGGTTGAATATGTACCGTACTCTTTAGGGAGTTCAGCCTTTGTCCATTCAGCGACGAAGTCAACCAATACTTGGGATTTAATGGCTCGGCGTGGTTTGTATGTTATATCAAATGGAAAGAGCTCAATGGCCCACTTGGCAATCCGGCCTGTAGCGTCGCGGTTGTTTATGATGTCATTGAGTGGTACTTCGGAAGCCACCGTGATTGAGCACTCTTGGAAGTAGTGCCGTAGCTTCCGGGATGCCATGAAGACCGCATATGCTATTTTTTGGTAATGAGGGTACCGGGATTTGCATGGTGTGAGGACAGTGGATACATAGTATACTGGTTTCTGAAGTGGGAATTTATGTCCGTCCTCCTCTCGTTCAACGACGAGCACCACACTCACCACCTGGTGTGTTGCAGAGATGTATAATAACATGGGTTCGCCGATGTTCGACGCGGCCAGGATTGGGTTGCTTGCTAAAGGAGCTTTTATTTCTTCCAGTCCGACCGTTGCCGCGTCCGTCCACTCGAAGTGGTCGGTGCGTCGGAGCAGGCGATATAGTGGCAATGTCTTTTCTCCTAACCTGGAGACAACGCGGCTTAAAGCTGCCACGCATCCGGCTAATTTTTGGACCTGTTTGAGGTCTGTTGGTGTAGCCAATTGTGACAAAGCTCGGATTTTGGCTGGGTTTGCCTCAATTCCTCTATTGGAAATGATGAAGCCCAGCAGTTTTCCGGCGGGGACGCCGAAAACACACTTTTCCGGATTGAGGTTGATGTCATATGTACGGAGGTTGTCGAATGTGAGACGCAGGTTGTCTACTAGTGACTCGACGTGCTTAGTTTTGATGACGATGTTATCCATGTATGCTTCGACCGTCTTGCCGATTTGTTTCTCCAGGCATGTTTGAATCATGCGTTGGTAGGTGGCGCCGATGTTTTTCAGCCCGAAGGGCATAGTGTTGAAGCAGAAAGGCCCGTATGGGGTAATGAATGCCGTTGCGGTTTGATCAGACTCCTTCATTTTGATTTGATGGTATCCGGAGTATGCGTCGAGGAAACACAGTGAGTCGTGTCCTGCAGTAGCATCAATGATCTGATCAATGCGGGGGAGGGGGAAGGGATCCTTAGGGCAGGCCTTGTTGAGGTCGTTGAAATCGACGCACAGGCGCCAGGATTTATCCTTCTTTGGTACCATCACCAGGTTTGCTAGCCAGTCCGGGTGTTTTATTTCTCTGATGAACCCGGCCTTAATTAACTTGGCTAGCTCCTCCCCCATAGCTTGTCGTTTGGGTTCGGAAAAGCGCAACAATGTTTGCTTGACCGGCTTGTATCCCTTTAATATATTGAGGCTGTGTTTGGCCAACCTGCGTGGGATTCCTGGCATATCAGAAGGGTGCCAGGCGAATATGTCCCAGTTCTCGCGCAGGAACGCGCGTAATGCGGCGTCGACCGTCGGGTCCAGCTGTGCCCCGATGGAAGCTGTCTTCTTGGGGTCCGTCGGGTGGACTTGAAATTTGACTATTTCATCTGCTGGTTTGAAGGAGGTGGATTTGGGCCTCTTATCGAGGATTACGTCATCCCTATCCACCGTGGAGCGTAGTGCGGTTAATTCTTCGGCTGCGAGGGCCTCGGATAGTGCCTCCAGGTCCAGGGATGCAGTTTTGTTTTCGGCGCGGAGTGCTATGTCCGGACCGCTGGTGAGAGTGATAATACCGTTGGGCCCGGGCATCTTGAGCTTCATATACCCGTAATGAGGTGTGGCTTGAAAGCGCGTGAATGCATCTCACCCTAACAGGGCATGATATCCACTGTTGAAAGGGGCCACTTGGAAGGTTATCTCTTCGGACCGATAGTTCTCCGGTGTGCTGAATACCACTTTGAGTTTAATTTTTCCCGCGCATCTTGCTTCCCGACTGGGAATGATTCCTCGAAAGGTCGTATTACTTTGTTCGATGCGGCTCCTATCTATTTTCATTTTATCGAGTGTGTCCTTGTAGATGAGGTTCAGTCCGCTGCCGCCGTCCATGAGCACTTTAGTGAGCTGAAAGCCATCCACAATTGGATTGAGGACCAAGGCGGCTGGTGCCCGGACTGACCGGAATTTTAGTTCGTCATCGACATTAAAAGTTATGGCCGTGTCTGTAACGCCCACGATGCGGCTATATCTCCCACGTGTCGGGGCACGACTTAGAGGCATAACCACATAGTGGTTTTGTCGCAAGAAGGGTCATCTTCACACAATCCCATGTAATGAACAAGAATGAGATAAAGAGTTGGCTTACAATCGCCACTTCACACAATACATAAATATAATTCATACATCATCCAAAATACACACATAGACCGACTACGGTCAAAATCCAGATGAAAATAAGACAACCCCAAATGCTAGGTCCCCGATCGTCCCAACTGGGCTCTACTACTGATCATCAGGAAAAGACACATAGTAACGACCATGTTCCTCGTCGAACTCCCACTTGAGATCGACCCCATCATCTGCACTAGCATCGTCGGCACCTGCAACTGTTTTGGTAGAATCTGTGAGTCACGAGGAATCAGCAATCTCACACCCGCGAGATCAAGACTATTTAAGCTTATAGGAAAAGGTGGTGCAATGAGGTGGAGCTGCAGCAGGCAATAAGCATATATGGTGTCTAACATACGCAAAAGAGAGTGAGAAGAGAAGCAACGGAGCGGTCGTCATCTAGCAATGACCAAGAAGTGATCCTGAACTCCTACCTACGTCATGCATAACTCAGACCGTGTTCACTTCCCGGACTCCGCCGAGAAGAGACCATCACGGCTACACACACAGTTGATGTATTTTAATTGGGTCGAGTGACAAGTTCTCTACAACCGGACATTAACAAATTCCCATCTGCCTCATAACCGCGGGCACGGCTTTCGAAAGATAATACCCTGCAGGGGTGTCCCAACTTAGCCCATCATAAGCTCTCACGGTCAACGAAGGATAAACCTTCTCCCGGAAAGACCCGATCAGTCTCGGAATCCCGGTTTACAAGACATTTCGACAATGGTAAAACAAGACCAGCAAAGCCCCCGAATGTGCCGACAAATCCCGATAGGAGCTGCACATATCTCGTTCTCAGGGCACAACGGATGAGCCAGACGTCGGGTTGGCATAGACCCTGGTTGCCCAGGGGGCACCGGACATCGCTCGGTTTGGGCCAGCACTCGAAGGAGCACTGGTCCGGGGGTTTAAAATAAAGATGACCCTCGGGCTCGCGAAAACCCGGGGGAAAAGGCTTAGGTGGCAAATGGTAAAACCAAGGTTGGGCCTTACTGGAGGAGTTTTATTCAAGGCGAACTGTCAAGGGGGTCCCATAAATCACCCAACCGCGTAAGGAACGCAAACTCAAGGAACATAATCCCGGTATAACAGAAACTAGGGCGGCAAGAGTGGAACAAAAACACCAGGCATAAGGCCGAGCCTTCCACCCTTTACCAAAATATATAGATGCATTAATTAAATAAGAGATATTGTGATATCCCAACATATCCATGTTCCAACATGGAACCAACTTCAACTTCACCTGCAACTAGCAACGCTATAAGAAGGGCTGAGCAAAAGCGGTAACTTAGCCAAACAACGGTTTGCTAGGAAAGGATGGTTAGGGGCTGACATGGAAAAATGGGAGACATGATATAGAAAGTGATAGGTAGCGCAGTATGGCAATAGAACGAACAACTAGCAAAGCAAAGATAGAAGTGATTTCGAGGGGTGGTCATCTTGCCTGCAAGGTTCTCAGAGTTGTCGAAAGCTTGATCCTTGTAAGCGTACTCAATAGGTTCCTCGTTCACAAACTCGTCTCCCGGCTCTACCCAAGACAAGAACACAAACAAACGGAACCACAATCAACCAGGAGAAATGCACAAGCAACATGATGCAAAACATGTATGATATGCAAGATATGATATGCGATGCATATGCGTGCTCCGGAGGGAAAATGATGAACAAGGCAGTAACTTGGCAAACCAAGCATGCCACTGGAAAGATGAGATGATTTCGGTCGAAATCGATATAAAGATCACCGGAAACGGATGCACGGTTTGCAAATGGCAAGCAAAACAAGAATGACACGAATATGCGATTAACAGCACGATAGCACTTAAAATGCAACAAGCAACAATGCTACAGCATTCCAACATAGCAACAAAGCATATGGCAGTAATCTACAGGATATGCTTGACAAAATATGAACACTGAGCTACGGCTAGTTCACAACACAACAAACTCAAACAAGCATGGCAAAAGTGCAAAAGATAACAGGTTCACAGACTAGGTGAAATTACTGGACATGGCAGAAAACAGCATCAGGTAGCAATGTTCAGAGCACGACATCAACATGCTACAGGAACTTAACATAGCAAAACAAGGCATGGCAGTGTTCTACTAATTGCATATGACAAAAGTCCCTTACTGACCATAAGCCAAAAAGGACCAGAAGATATGATGGCAATCATGTAAACATAGCAAGTTTTGTTATCAGGTTTCAGACTTAGCAGAAAACAGAGCATGGCAGAAACAATAATATGAAGGCATGTTTGTGAGCTTGATGCACTCACCACATAGAAATACATGACAAAACTAGCATACCTACAGCAAGATGGCATGTCTATGAAGCTATCCATGGCAAGAACAAAAGCATAGCATGTATGGATCAACTACAACAAGCTTGGCAAAAATGAATATCATGTTAAGACTCTGCCAGTAATATTTTATAGCAAAAGTAGAGCAAGATTGATTCATGCTATGGCACTTCATAATTGAAAACAAGGACAGGAATGGATCAATTACAACTATAGCTACAAAACATCCTTACTGGACATCTCCAAAATGTGCATGGATATCTCTGTAGCATCAAGTTTACATGACAACAAAATAACAACAGACAAAGACTTAGTTCTCTAAGTCCCTGAAATCAGAAACATTACAGAGCCTACTTTGCATGCTTGTGCTAGTCACCACAGAGATCACAAAACTACATGGCATACACCACTGGAAATATGGAATGGCATACAACAAAACACATGTAAAGCTCATGCCCATAAGATGCACGGATTAAATGATACAAAAATGACAAATCTCCAAGTTCTGATAAGAACCAGAAGATAACAGCAACTAGCCCTCTTGCAACAGAGTTTTGGGCATCAAAATGACCTCTAATGAACATGGTGCAATTGAACAGAATGTAGAGCATCACGAGACGAACAATTTGACGTATTACACGCACGAAACGGAGCTATGCACAGTGAGTTATGCAATGTTGAACAGGGCAATATGCTGTAAAATTGCAAGGACTTAGAAAAAACCGGGGGAAGGAAAGTCAACGCGACCTACCAGATCTGGATCGAGGTGGAGCTCCCGAGCGGCGGCGCGGCTCACCGGAGGAAGACCGGAGGGAGGGCCGGCGAGGGGGCACGGCGGCCGGAGGGGCGGCGCCAGGCGGGGCGACGGCGCGGCGAGGCGGCAGGCGACGGCGGCGGCGCGGCGAGGCCACGACGGCGACGCGGCGAGGAGAAGGCGGCGGGGCACGGCGGAGCAACGGGCGGCGGCTCAGGGCCCGGTCGCGCGCGGGCGGGTCGGCCTCGGGCCCGGCGGGCCGCGGTGGCGCGGGGACGGCAGCGGTGACGTGTCACGCCGTGGTTGGTCGGGGCGGCGGAGCGGACATGTCCGTCGGTGGCAGTTTTGTCCGGCGGCACGTGGTGGAGAATTTTAGGGTTGGACTGCGAATGTATACGGGAGGGGATGCACTTATATAGCTAGAGGGAGCTAGGAGAGTCCAAATGAGGTGCGGTTTTCACCCACACGATCGTGATCGAACGACCTAGAGCATGGAAGAGAGTTTGGTGGGTTTTGGGCTGGTTTTTAGGGGTTTTTTTGCTGCACACTCAAATGGCCTTTGCGGATGCTCGGTTAACCGTTGGAGTACCAAACGACCTCCAAATGGAACGAAACTTGACCGGTGGTCTCCGGGTGGTATACTAAGGCCACTTGACAAGCCTCGGTCCATTCCGAGAATGTTTGACACCCGCACACGAAAGAAAACAAGAGGGGTGCACCGGAGGAGATGGGAGCGCCGGATTGCAAAACGGACAACGGGGAAAATGTTCGGATGCATGAGACGAACACATATGCAAATGCAATGCACATGATGAAATGATATGAAATGCATGACATGAACAAAATACAAAACGAAAGACAAAACCCGACCACGGAGGGAATATCATAGCACATAGCCGAAAAATGGCAAGAGTCGGAGTTACAAATATGGAAAGTTACATCCGGGGTGTTACAGTGTCGTTCCAGGGGTTTATTGCTGCGACTTGGCAGACTTTGGCGAGGTCGCGGAGTGCCCTCTTGCGCCGATTGTTTGAAGCGAAATTCTCGAAGACCGTCAATACTCTGAGGACGTTGTCTTTCGGAGAGTACTGCTCTGAGGATTTTTTGGTGAAGATATCCTCACCGCTCTTGGCCACTTGCCGAAGTATCCAACATGGTCTGAGGCTGTGGGTTGGTTCGGTATCCGGTGTCGTGTGTATTTTGCATGGCTTATCGAGCCATGCCTCAAGAACGGTTCCACGTCCTATAATGGGTTTAATTTTCTTGCCTACGGGGTTGGGTGCCCCGCGAGGGTGCATCGTTTTTGCCCGCCAGAGAGGTGGCGTGAAGGCCGGTGGTTCCTAGCGAGCTGTCTGAGTTTTCCAGGTGCTTTCCATTGCGCAGTACTTTTGTACTATGGTTGCCAAGTCAGCAAAGTGTAATACGCGACGGCGGTTGAGGGTGTTGAGGATTCCTTCGTCCGTGCAATTATTGCAGAATACTGAAATCACGTCCTCGTCGCGACAATCTTTAATCTTGTCTTTGACAAGGAGGAATCTGGCCCAGAAGTGATGGAATGTTTCCTGAGACTGCTGCCGTATGCACATGAGGTAGCATATATCTGGGGAACTGGAATTGCTTGGCGAATATTGCTTGTGGTGGGTGGGTGGCGCTAAATCCGAACCCTGACCCGATGTGGAGTCCAGAGTTTGAAAGACTTCCGAGTTTATTAGTTTGGGCTCCAGGATGTCCAATGATTCTTTAGGCTCAACGCCTGATTTTAAGTTTGGAGGACTGGGAGTATCACCCCGTGGACGGGTATCTGGCTCTCGGAGGTCGGAAATCTGAACATAGCTTGTTTTCAACATAGGGGAAGAGTTGTTGTTGTTTTGCTCCTGTACAACCGATATCTGATGGGTGATCGGCGGAGATTTGATTTCTCTCTGATCGGGTTTAAGCCCAATCTGATCATAGTCTGTAGCGACCCCCAGGGCGGCGATGCGATCCAGGAGTTTGTTTAAAGACGACAAATCTGCCGGATCCATCCGTTTGGAGTATTTGGGGCCAACATGGAGACGATTTTTGATGACTTGGGAAGTCATCATCGGCTTAACGGCCGGACGGGCGGCCATGGTAAAGCTGCCCAGCCGGAGGGTTTGGCTTGAGGCTAGGGCTCCTCCGGAAGTGATATTGTCCTTGATAACAAGGCGAGCCATCAATCCTGTCGTCGACGCTGATGACCCACAAGTGTAGGGGATCTATCGTAGTCCTTTCGATAAGTAAGAGTGTCGAACCCAACGAGGAGCAGAAGGAAATGATAAGCGGTTTTCAGCAAGGTATTCTCTGCAAGCACTGAAATAATAGGTAACAGATAGTTTTGTGATAGGATAATTTGTAACGGGCATAAAGTAAAAAAAGTAAATAAAGTGCAGCAAGGTGGCCCAATCCTTTTTGTAGCAAAGGACAAGCCTGGACAAACTCTTATATAGAGAAAAGCGCTCCTGTCGTGGAATTGTCACGGCAGATGTCCTCAAGCTAGGACTTAGTCGTGGAGCCATCGCCGCTAGGAAGCTTGAAGGGGTTAGGCGGGACAAGGAACACGAGGGTTTATACTGGTTCGGCCCCTTACGGTGAAGGTAAAAGCCTACGTCCAGTTGAGGTGGTATTGATTAGCGTTTTGATGACCAGGGAGCTTAACTGCTATGCCTGGCTCTCGACGCGATCTTTCTTGCCCCTAAATCGCTGCCGGGTCGTCCCTTTATATAGAGAGGTTGACGCCCAGCAGCTTCTGAGAGTCCCGGCCGGCTCATAAGAGTGTCCGGCTCGGACTCTCAACTGTTCTTGCCTTATACTACAAGTTCTATCTTAACAACGGTTGTAACTACGGGCCTTAAGCCACCTCCGGGTCTTAAGCCCATCTTTGGCCCACCGTCTTCAAGCTTGGCGCTGGGCTTCCGGCGATGACCATTATGAGTAACCCGGCCCCTCCTGGCGGGTGACTCTAAGGTTTATATCCTCAACATTAGGCCCCAGATTGATTTGAGCCGGCTCATGTCAATCTTCAACTCCTTCGACAGAGAAGCTCCGGCTTACAATTGTGTGAAAACCATAACCCGGCGTGTCCTCGGGACTCCGGATAATCCGCCGTGACGTCATCTTCCATTAAGTCCATTTTTTACTCCACCATATCCGCAACGGATCTTATCTTTATTGCCATCCCGAGAATCGAGGCGTTTTATGTTGAGATAACCGCGCCGCGGCCTCCTCATTTCTCGCGCCTACTTATGAGCTTGCCCTTATAAATAGTCCGGCCCGATGAGCCTTCAGCCACCCGTCTTTCTCCTCGTGCCACTGTCCTTCCACTCGAGCTCTGTTGCCGTCGCCGCCGCGGGTCTCCTCCTCCTCACCAACTCCGGCCGCTGCATCAACCTGTTGTGTCCAGAGAGAACGACGGCGACCTCCGCGACTCACCAGCACCTGTAAGTCCTTGCTGCCCCGTAGAACAGATCCGCAGTAGGATTCTTCCTGTTCTTCCCGTGTTCTTCACCGTTCTTCGTGGGTTCTCAGTAGATTTGATTTTTACCACCCTTTTTGATCTTTAGACTGGTATAGAACCACTGCGGTAGCTGTTGTACTTCCATTCTCAATGTATATAGGCTCCTTTTACTGCATAGTAGCTCCGTTCAAACCCGCGAACTTCTTCTGCGTCTGTTTTAGGTCTAGAAATTTTCCTCTTAAGTTGACCATTTTGATCCAAATTAGTTACTGCTATGTGTGAAACCTGTTTTCACCACACTTAGTAAAAAACTGCCCCGCTGAGTCCTGGCGGTTTACATTTCCGGCTTAAAGAAGCCACTCGCCGTAAAGCCTTCCGGCTCAAAAGAAGTCATGTGCCGTAGAAATTTCCGGTTTATCAGCGACAAGGTCGTAGAAAATCGAATTACTCTTAATACCTTTCAGCGGCTTAGATAACCCGATGTACTTAGATATATGTCATTAGGCCCCTCCATAAGCCGCCACCTTAAACCTTGACTTGTAAATTTCCTCCGGCTCATTATTAAACCGGACATTTTTCCCTGTATCATAGGCTTCCAACGTTCACCATGCCTCCCAAAGCTCCCAAAGCACCCATCACTTGCAACTGGATGAAGTCCAACGTCACCGACGAGACCTTAACGGATTTTATGAAGTCGGGTTACCTGCCCAAGAAGGACGTCATGTCCTACCGTGCCCCCGACCCATCAGAGGAGAGACCACAACCAAGGGACGGGGAGGTGGTAATTTTTGCAGATCACATGAGCCGGGGCTTCGCACCTCCCGGTTCAAAGTTCTTTAGAGATGTGCTGAATTTCTTTGACCTGCGGCCACAAGATATAGGTCCCAACTCGGTGTCGAACATATGCAATTTCCAAGTATTCTCCGAGGTCTACCTTGGAGAGGAGCCCAGCCTGCTGCTTTTCAGAGAGCTCTTTTACTTGAACCGCCAGAACGAGTGTGCCAACGGGCCAAGCTTGGAACTCGGTGGAATCTCCATTCAACGACGGAGAGACTGCCTTTTCCCTTACGCCGAGCCGCCAAGCCACCCAAAGGACTGGAACCAGACGTGGTTCTATTGCCAATACACGTCGCCGACTGATGAGAGCCCGCTGCCCGGCTTTCGCCCCTCACGTCTGGAACCAACACACCCTCTGTCAGACAAGCTAACTCAAGCGGAGCGCCAACCGCTGCTCCCCACCATCAACAAGATCAAGGCTCTCCTGGGCAATGGTCTCAACGGAATTGATCTGGTCCGGGTCTGGATCTCGTGGCGGGTGATTCCCTTGAGCCGCCGCCCCGGCTTAATGTGTGAATACGAAGGCCGGAAAGATGACCCCCTGCGACACAGCCGCAACGATCTTCCTGAAGACGTTGCTGAAGAGATGACCAAGGCTCTCTTGAACGAGAGCTTGGCAGACTGCGGGAGGACCGACTTAAGCCCCTTCTGCAAGACCAACCCGGCCCCAGCGGTAAGCCGCTGATCCGAACATCTTATTTTCTTCTGTAGATAGCTTTCATCTGAACCTTAAGAAATCGTCATTGTATTTTTCAGGCTGATGACAAATTCTGGAAGGTCAAATATGACCATGAGGCGGCCAAGAAGGCCAGGAAGGCTAAGAAAGCCGCCAAGAGAGCCGCCCCCCGCAAGAAGGGAAGTAGACCTACTGCTTCACAGCTGATGCAACTAAGCGACAGCTCCGAGTCAGAGGTAACCCCTGGACCTGTAAGCTCTTGCTATATTCGTTGTTTTATTTCTGTCCACCTTATCAATACTTGTTCATCAACAGGATGACACCGGAGCAAGTAACCCGGTGGTTGAAGAGGTAATGATACTTTCCTCCGACTCGGAGCCCTTGCCAAGGCTGAAAGTCCGGAGGGTAACCCGGAAAGTAAGATTTTCACATCCTTTAGCTTATCAAGATCCTCAATTTATTTTGAAGCGACAGATTCATGAAAGCCGGCGGCACACCCGGACCAACAAGGACGCTGACCTCTCCTCCGGTTTACCTGACGCGTCGACGAAACGCCGGACCGAGGTTATCTCAAACTTGTACCCTTTTCATCCTTTGGCGGGTGTTATACGTCAACCGCTCAACTCTTCTGATTCAAACTATCAGGAAACCTCACCCTCCTCGGGTAATTCGATGCAATCAAACCTGCCGGCCTTCAAGACCGTTCCCGGGTAATGATGATCATCTTTTGTTGTGCTTATCTTTACTCACACTTTTGTACTAACCTTTTTGCCCTTTCAGTGCCCAGGCAAAGCTCAGCAAGAGGGCAAAAAGGAACAAGCTGGTCGAAGAGCCGGATTTGCCTGAGCCGGAGGCCGCGGCTCAAGAACCGCTAGTCGCCTCTGCTCCTGAAACCACTGCTCCAACTGGCAAGCCAATCGCAGAAACTTCTGCTAATCCGGAGGCCTCCAGCTCAGCTCAGCCGGCCGATGACCCGGATGTGGTAATCACCCGGACGGAATTTGTTGAGCCGGGGAGACCTACTGCGCTGGCCAAGTGCTCCGCTAAGGAGTAGTTGCTAGAGCACCGCCGGGCCAATCTGGACCTCACCGACTATGCCAATCTGAGCATCGGAGAGATCATCTCCGGCTATGTCAGTCAGGTGCACAAGAGCCGGGATTTAGAGATCGGCATGGTGAACCAGATTCAGCAGAAGTCTGAGGTACCACTCTCCTTACTTACTGCATAGTTACCTTGTTATCTTTACCATACTCTAGCCCCCAAGTCTGCTACTTATGATAGAATATGTTGTAGACTTATCTTCCGGCTTACTCACCTGAACCGGTAATTTGTAAGTAGAAACGTTCAACATGCATTAGCCCCCAAGTGCCAAGTATCTTTGCTTCGAAAGTGCTTGGGACTTTAAAATTGCATAATAACTGTCCATACTATAACCCGGAAATTATGCAGGCTGCTTGCAAGAAGTTGGAGGCTGACCTCTCTGATCTGAAGACCCGCCCGAGGACGCAAGAAACTGAGACCCGGAAGGCCAACGCCAAATTTGTGTCCAGTATTGCTGCTCAGGAGAAGCTGAAAAAGGACTTTGAAGCTGAACGGAAAGCGTGGGCCGAAGAGAAGGCTGCCCTGGTAAGACGGGCCGAACAGGTGGAGAAGGCTCTGACGGAGAAAACCACCGAACTCTCCGGCTTAAAGCGCCACGTGTCACAGATGGTCGCCGCCATCTTCGGTAAGTATCCCACCGGCTTTCATCAAGTTTACAATCTTTATGTCTCGTAACTCCCATCATTGCCAGCGGCTTACCCTACTCTGCTAAACAGGTCCAAGAAGCGCCAATCTCAACCAAAGCTTGCTGACCAAGTTGAAGGCCGTGTATACCTTGGTGGAGCAACTCTACACCGGGTCACAGCGCGCCTTGGCCGTGGTGGCCCTATCCAATGAGGTGCCGACTCACCTGGCGGAAGTTCTTCGCCGGCTTGCCGTTCTTCCTCAGCGGGTCCAAGAGCTGCGACGGGCCGCTGCAAGAGCCGGAGCCATAGCTGCTCTGAGCCGGGCGAAGGCGTTCCTTCCAGAACTAGACCCGTCGGACATTGCCCTTGGCTACCCCAGCTTTGAAGGAAGACGGCACCCCCTTCGACCAAAGGGACTTTGCAGCCTGCGTGAAGATCGTATGCCCGGTGGCCACTCTGATAGGAAACGACACGGATCTGACCAAGTATCAGCCGGGTTACGATGCAGAAAATCAGAGGATCCCCACTCCGCGTTATGAAGCCATCAGCTTAGTTCCGCCGACTCGTAAGCACACCTTTGCACCAGAGATTCACCCGGCCGGGTTAATTGACGAGGAAGCTCAATTTGAAGCTCTGAGCGGCATTGACTGGAAATCGTCAACTTTCCAGGTCTTGGGAACAACCGGAGGAGCGGAGAGGGATGAGCCGGAAACTTCAACCCAGCAAGCATCGTAACTCTGCAGGCGGCTTATTTAAACAATGCTTCACCCTTTTGGACTCGATGAGTCTTGTAATAGAATAGGGCCAACATTTTAACTTTGTCGTGCCATCATGCACGTGCTGAATGCTTAATTCCATTGGAGTTTCTTTATATTCCTCCGGGTCATAAATGATCCTTCATGTTCCTTAAGCTCAAAGAGTTGTTTTTAACTATCCTGCATAGAAGAATAAATCACAAGTCTCTAGGCGGCTTACCACACTGAGAATCATAGTTTTATACATATAACCCAGAATATGAATCAAAAAGACTGGTCCTCAATTACGTCCTTGATGTACCCGTGTTAACACACTTACCGGCCTGCAAGCACACTTCCGGCTTATATAACCCGGGTAATAAGGTTGGTACCTCAATTCCGGTTTACCAGTCTTAATAACGCCGATTGTATTCGACTAGTACTGTAAATCAAAGTTAAGCCGGCAAAGTGAGACCCGCCGTGCACACTTGAAATAATTTGAAGAACTCGCTATAAGCAGAAAAACTTAGGGGCTTCCAGTTCGAATACGACCAGAGACCCGTCCCAAAGGGGTTATGCTAGGATAAGAATGCGATCATACAGCCCCCAGTGGGTGTGGCGATGCCAATTAAGAGGGTACCGACAGCTATGTTCTCTTTGGTTCGAATACGACCCATGTTTGAACAGGAAGCCCCCAAATGACCTTAAGAATTGTTTAACGACGCTGATTCGAATACGATCCATGTCGGTTCCCAAAGGGGGTTGAACTGTGATTTAGATATGATCAAAGAAAACTCCCCAATGAGCTCGGCACTTTGCCAATCAAATGGGTATCGACAGCTATGTTCTCTTTGGTTCGAATACGACCTATGTTTGAACAGGAAGCCCCCAAGTGACTATATTGTGTATGGCTAGATTTGAATACGATCATAAGCCGGATCCTCCTTCAAATTATCATGTGATCTTGCACTGAAAACAACACGTTCACCTTTGGAGGAGAAAAAAGGGCAGATGTCCTGCTTTATTGCTTATCATAATATATACATGGTTTAGAGAAATATGTACATTATGAGAGCCGGTGGCTCAAGTGTAATAAGGCCGAAGCTGAGCTATGTTCCACGGCCGACGGGTTTCTTCCTCCGACTTACGTGAATCTTTGTGCTCCCGAATGTCAATGAGGTAATATGACCCGTTGTGCAAATTCTTGCTGACCACAAAGGGCCCTTCCCAAGGCGGGGATAGCTTATGCGCATCTGTTTGATCTTGGATGAGCCGGAGCACCAGATCGCCTTCCTGGAAGACCCGGGATTTAACCCGGCGACTATGATAACGGCGCAGGTCTTGTTGGTAAATCGCTGAGCGAGCTGCTGCCACATCACGCTGTTCGTCCAAAAAGTCAAGAGCATCTTGGCGCGCCTGTTCATTATCCACCTCCACATAAGCCGCCACTCGAGGTGAGTCATGACGGATGTCACTGGGGAGAACTGCTTCCGCTCCATAAACCATGAAGAAAGGCGTGAAACCTGTAGACCAGTTAAGAGTAGTGTTGATGCTCCACAACACGGAGGGTAACTCCTCCACCCAACAACCCGGTGTCCGTTGTAAAGGGACCAAAAGCCGGGGTTTGATGCCTTTCAGAATTTCCTGATTAGCCCTCTCAGCTTGACCATTGGATTGAGGGTGAGCCACCGACGAAACGTCATGTCGAATATGCTCTCGTTGACAAAACTCCTCCATGGCGCCTTTGGATAGATTGGTACCATTGTCAGTTATAATGCTGTGTGGAAAGCCAAAGCGAAAGATCACCTTTTTCATAAACTGAACTGCCGTGGCTGCATCACACTTGCTAACTGGCTCCGCTTCAACCCACTTGGTAAATTTGTCAACTGCCACCAAGAGGTGGGTCTTCTTATCCTTGGACCTTTTGAAAGGCCCAACCATATCAAGCCCCCAGACCGCAAAGGGCCAAGTAATTGGGATCATCCTCAGCTCCTGAGCCGGCACATGAGCCCGTCACGAGAACCTTTGGCAACCATCACATTTACTGACCAAGTCCTCCGCATCAGCATGAGCCGTCAGCCAATAAAAACCATGACGAAAAGCCTTGGCCACAAGAGACTTTGAGCCGGCATGATGGCCACAATCCCCTTCATGAATCTCACGCAAGATCTCTTGGCCTTCCTCAGGGGAGACACAATGCTGGAACGCCCCCGTAACACTACGGCGATGCAACTCACCGTTGATAACAACCATTGACTTAGACCGCCGGGTTATTTGTCTGGCCAAAGTTTCATCCTCAGGCAAATCTCCCCGGGTCATGTAAGCCAGATAGGGCACTGTCCAGTCCGGGATGATGTGGAGAGCCGCCACCAGTCGTGCCTCCGGGTCAGGGACAGCCAAGTCTTCCTCTGTAGGCAACTTAACAGAAGGGTTATGCAAGACGTCCAGGAAGGTATTAGGCGGCACCATTTTTCGCTGAGAGCCCAGCCGGCTTAAAGCATCAGCCGCCTCGTTCTTCCTGCGATCGATGTGCTCTACTTGGTAACCCTGAAAGTGCCCAGCAATGGCATCAACTTCACGGCGATAAGCCGCCATGAGAGGGTCCTTGGAGTCCCACTTTCCGGATACTTGTTGAGCCACCAAGTCTGAGTCGCCGAAGCACCTTACCCGGCTCAAGCTCATCTCCTTAGCCATCCGAAGACCGTGGAGCAAGGCCTCGTACTCAGCTGCGTTGTTAGTGCAAGGAAACATCAATTGTAGCACATAATGAAACTTGTCACCCTTAGGGGAAGCCAATACGACTCCAGCCCCCGAGCCCTCCAATTGCCTGGACCCGTCGAAGTGAATAGTCCAATATGTGTTATCCAGCTTTTGTTCAGGCACTTGTAGCTCTGTCCAATCATTGATGAAATCCACCAAGGCCTGAGATTTAACAGCAGTGCGTGGCACGTACTTCAGACCATGAGGTCCGAGCTCTATAGCCCACTTAGCCACTCTCCCTGTGGCCTCTCTGTTTTGAATGATATCTCCAAGGGGGGCAGAACTGACCACAGTGATGGGGTGACCCTGGAAATAATGCTTAAGCTTCCGGCTTGCCATGAACACACCATAAACAAGCTTCTGCCAATGCAGATACCGCTGCTTGGACTCAATGAGTACTTTGCTGACATAATAAACCGGCCGCTGAACCGGATGCTCCTTACCCTCTTCCTTGTGCTCCACCACCACAGCCACACTGACGGCTCGTGTGTTAGCAGCCACATACAGCAATAAAGGCTCCTTGTCAACCGGAGCAGCAAGGACTGGGGGCTCGGCCAGCTGCCTCTTCAAATCCTCGAAAGCAGTATTAGCTGCATCATTCCAGACAAAGCCATCAGTTTTCTTCATCAACTGATATAACGGCATGGTCTTCTCCCCCAAACGGCTTATAAAACGGCTTAAAGCAGCAATACGACCCGCCAGGCGCTGGACGTCGTTTATACACGCCGGCTTAGCCAGGGAGGTGATGGCCTTGATCTTCTCCGGGTTAGCTTCAATGCCTCTGTTAGAAACCAGAAACCCAAGAGCTTGCCTGCAGGAACACCAAAAACACATTTGGCCGGGTTAAGCATCATCTTGTAGACCCGGAGATTATCAAAGGTTTCCCTCAGATCATCTATCAAGGTTTCCTCCTTCCTGGATTTAACCACAATATCATCCACATAAGCATGAACATTGCGCCCAATCTGGTTATGAAGACAGTTCTGCACGCAACGCTGATAAGTCGCCTGTGCACTCTTGAGTCCAAAGGGCATAGACACATAGCACAAGGCTCCAAAGGGAGTGATGAACGCCGTCTTCTCCTGGTCCTTAACTGCCATTTTAATCTGATGATATCCAGAATAAGCATCCAAGAAACTTAGGCGCTCACAACCCGCCGTAGCATCAATGATTTGATCAATGCGGGGAAGGGCGAAAGGATCAGCCGGACACGCCTTGTTCAAGTCCGTGTAGTCCACACACATCCGCCAGGTGCCGTTCTTCTTGAGTACGAGCACCGGGTTAGCTAACCACTCTGGGTGAAAGACTTCAACAATAAACCCGGCCGCCAAGAGCCGGGCCACCTCTTCACCAATGGCTTTCCGCCTCTCTTCATTAAACCGCCGAAGGAATTGCCTAACCGGCTTAAATTTCGGATCAACATTGAGAGTGTGCTCAGCGAGTTCTCTAGGTACACCTGGCATGTCAGACGGTTTCCATGCAAAAATGTCCCTATTCTCACGGATGAACTCGATGAGCGCGCTTTCCTATTTTGGATCCAGATTGGCACTGATGCTAAACTGCTGAGATGAATCATCTGGAACAAAATCAACAAGTTTAGTCTCATCAGCCGACTTAAACTTCATTGCCGGCTCCTGCTCCGTAGTCGGCTTTTTCAGAGAGGTCATATCTTTTGGGTCAACATTGTCTTTGTAAAACTTCAACTCCTCTGTTGCGCAAACGGATTCTGCATAAGCCGCATCGCCTTCTTCACACTCCAAGGCTACCTTCCGGCTGCCGTGAACCGTAATGGTCCCATTATGACCCGGCATCTTGAGTTGCAAATACACGTAACATGGCCGTGCCATGAACTTGGCGTAAGCCGGCCGCCCAAAAATGCATGGTACGGACTTCTTATCTTGACCACCTCGAAGGTCAATTTTTCCACCCTGTAGTTGTGCTCGTCTCCAAAGGCCACTTCCAACTCGATCTTGCCGACTGGATAAGCCGACTTACCAGGTACCACACCATGGAAAATAGTGTTTGACTGGCTGAGGTTCTTATCAACCAACCCCATACGACGGAAAGTCTCACAATAGAGGATGTTGATGCTGCTGCCTCCATCCATGAGCACCTTAGTGAACTTATATCCTCCCACCTGAGGAGCCACCACCAAGGCCAAGTGACCCGGATTATCCACCCGGGGAGGGTGATCCTCCCTACTCCACACTATAGGCTGCTCAGACCATTGTAAAAAGCGTGGAACCGCCGGCTCAACAGCATTCACAGCCCTCTTATGAAGCTTCTGATCTCACTTACACAGACTGGTGGTAAACACATGATACTGTCCACCGCTAAGCTGTCTTGGATTGGTCTGATAACCCCCCTGCTGCTGTTGATGACCCTGGCCAGACTGCTGATTAAAGCCCCCTTGACCGTTCTGAGGATTAGAATTTGAGCCGCCGCCCGGGCCATGAAAGCCGCCGGCGCCCGAGCCACCGCCCGGGCCATTGTTGCCGTTAAAGGCGTTGGAATTCTTAAAGGCCTTCATGATTGCAAAATCCTTCGACAGATGAGTAGCTGGCTTCTCTCTAGAGACATGCCTTGGACAAGGCTCATTCAACAGTTGCTCCAGCGTCGGGCCTGACCCGCCGGCTCGGGGAGGGGGCCTCCCCTTGCGTCTCTGGCTATTACCCTGTGAACTGGCGTTGGCCACGAACTCTAGGCTGCCGTCAGCCTTGCGCTTGCCACCTCCTTGGTTCCCCGGGTTATGCTGAGGACCCTTGCCATTGTCGTTCTTCTTTCCCTTCCCTGTCCTTTCATCATCTGAAGCGGGGTCCTTGGTACTATCAGAATCGGCGTACTTGACGAGAGCCGCCATCAGCGTACCCATGTCATTGCAGTCGCGTTTAAGCCGCCCGAGTTTCATCTTCAGGGGGAGGAAACGACAATTTTGCTCCAACATTAAGACTGCAGAGCCGGCATCCATCTTATCCGATGAGTGTATGATCTCTTTGACCCGGCGAACCCAATGTGTCGTAGAATCACCCTCCTGTTGTTTATAGTTAGTCAAATCCACTATTGACATAGACTGTCTACAGGTGTCTTTGAAGTTTTGTATGAACCGGGCCTTCAGCTCAGCCCAAGACCCAATGGAATTCGGCGGTAGCCCTTTCAACCAAGTGCGGGCAGTCCCATCTAGCATCATGGTGAAGTACTTGGCCATCGCCGCTTCACTGACCTCCAGCAGTTCCATGGCCATCTCGTAACTTTCGATCCAGGCTGCGGGTTGTAAGTAAGCCGTGTAATTAGGCACCTTCCTAGGGCCTTTGAAATCCTTGGGTAGACGCTCATTGCGGAGAGCTGGCACTAAACAAGGGACACCTCCAGTCCTGGTCGGGATACCCATGTCGACGGAAGTCGTCGGATAAGCCGGGGGAGTCTGGTAAGCCGTCAACTGAGGCACCTGCTCCGCCTCTTGCCGCGCTCTGTCTTGGTCTGCCACGTGAAAGGCTCCGTTATGAGCCGAGCCATGGCCAGGGGGCGGGTCATGGCGTCGGACATTACTTGAGCCGGTCTCTGAGACCATGTGTCTGCTGTAACTCGGGCTCCAGCCTGGACGAGGGGTCGAGTGGATCCTGTCCCGGCTGTAAGAGTACGCCTCTTGCTGCGCCTGTGCTGTCTGAAGGAGTTCCCTGACCCGGCGGGTTTCAATAGCCGTCGAAGAGTCGCCGTCAATTGGGAGGGCCGCCAGCCGTGCCGCTGCGGCGACCATGTTCTCCAGCGGGTTAGCATAATGACCCGGTGGTATTGGCACATACTGAGGTGGGGCAGGGTTCACCCGGGGAGGCCCCATCACTTGTGGCTGAACAGGGGTCCCAGACCCGGGCACTATGATCCCTGGCGGGTTACTGGACCCTGCACCTGGCGTGTTGAAGAGGTTTCGAGGATCGTAAACCAGAGGGAGTCGAGATTGGGCCTTTTGATGCCTCCTTCTCATGACCTCATTGGACGCGTTCTGATCTATCGTGAGCCGGAAGGACTGCGCCTGAATCAACTGGGTTTGGGCGTCGAGAGCTGCCCTCTCCGCAGCCATCCTGATCCCTTCTGCTGCCAGATCCTCTTTGGCTTTCACTAGATCTACCCTTAACTGCGCCACCTCCGCGTCATGCTGAGCTTGATCCACCGGGTCAACCGCGGCGGTCAACAGGGCCGTCATCTTGTCCGTGAGATCCATCAGCACCTGAGCCGGCGAGGGCACCGGGTTTCCTGCCCCAGCAGCAGGGTTCTGAACAGGCTGCGCACCGGCCAAGAAGATTCCAACCCGGCTCGATGGCTCGAACGGGTCCGGAATACTGTCACCATCGGAACAACCCATTAGCCTGCCATCTTGAAGTTGATACAACGAGTTTGACTCATCTGTGGATGATTCGCCATCAGAGCCGGCGGCCGTCTCATCACCAGATCCAGATCCACCAGAGAGCCCTCCATGGATACATCCCACAAAAGCATGCTTCAAGGCAGGCAGGGCCCGGGCGGGTCGTGCGCGCTGAGCCGTCTCGATGAGATCGGCGCAGAGATCCGGCTCAGGGCCCGGCTCACCGATCTTACCAATTAAAACATGAATTCCGCCAAAGGGGACCCGGTATCCGTACTCAATTGAGCCGGCGTCGGGGCCCCAGCTTGCATCGTCGATGTAGAGCTTGCCGCGAAGACTCTTGGTCATCCGGCCCACAGCGTATACCTTGAGCCCTTCGAAGCTGCCCTTCAAGAACTCAAATCCACCGTGCGCTGGCCCCACGGTGGGCGCCAACTGTCGTGGAATTGTCACGGCAGATGTCCTCAAGCTAGGACTTAGTCGTGGAGCCATCGCCGCTAGGAAGCTTGAAGGGGTTAGGCGGGACAAGGAACACGAGAGTTTATACTGGTTCGGCCCCTTACGGTGAAGGTAAAAGCCTACGTCCAGTTGAGGTGGTATTGATTAGGGTTTTGATGACCAGGGAGCTTAACTGCTATGCCTGCCTCTCGACGCGATCTTTCTTGCCCCTAAACCGCTGTCGGGTCGTCCCTTTATATAGAGAGGTTGACGCCCAGCAGCTTCTGAGAGTCTCGGCCGTCTCATAAGGGTGTCCGGCTCGGACTCTCAACTGTTCTTGCCTTATACTACAAGTTCTATCTTAACAACGGTTGTAACTACGGGCCTTAAGCCACCTCCGGGTCTTAAGCCCATCTTTGGCCCACCGTCTTCAAGCTTGGCGCTGGGCTTCCGGCGATGACCATTATGAGTAACCCGGCCCCTCCTAGCGGGTGACTCTAAGGTTTATATCCTCAACAGCTCCCGAGGACACATGGGAATTATCGTCAAGCTAGTTTTCATCATGTTCATATGATTCGCGTTCGGTACTTTGATAATTTGATATGTGGGTGGACCAGTGCTTGGGTGCTGCCCTTACTTGGACAAGCATCCCACTTATGATTAACCTCTATTGCAAGCATCCGCAACTACAACAAAAGTATTAAGGTAAACCTAACCATGGCATGAAACATATGGATCCAAATCAGCCCCTTACGAAGCAACGCATAAACTAGGGTTTAAGCTTCTGTCACTCTAGCAACCCATCATCTACTTATTACTTCCCAATGCCTTCCTCTAGGCCCAAATAATGGTGAAGTGTTATGTAGTCGACGTTCACATAACACCACTGGAGGAGAGACACCATACATCTCATCACAATATCGAACGAATACCAAATTCACATGACTACTAATAGCAAGACTTCTCCCATGTCCTCATGAACAAACATAACTACTCACAAAGCATATTCATGTGCATAATCAGAGGAGTATTAATATGCATATAGGATCTGAACATATGATCTTTCACCAAGTAAACCAACTAGCATCAACTACAAGGAGTAATCAACACTACTAGCAACCTACAGGTACCAATCTCAGACTTGGAGACAAGAATTGGATACAAGAGATGAACTAGGGTTTGAGAGGAGATGGTGCTGGTGAAGATGTTGATGGAGATTGCCCTCTCCCGATGAGAGGAGCGTTGGTGATGACGATGGCGATGATTTCCCCCTCCCGGAGGCAAGTGTCCCCGGCAGAACAGCTCTGCCGGAGCCCTAGAATGGTTCCGCCTCGTGGAGGCGGAGTCTCGTCCGGAAACCTTGCTTATGATTTTTCTTCGGACGAAAGACTTCATATAGCAGAAGATGGGCACCGGAGGGCCAACAGGGGGCCCACGAGGCAGGGGGCGCGCCCAGGGGGGTAGGGCGCGCCCCCACCGTTGTGGACAGGTGGAGGCCCCCCTGACGTATTTCTTCCGCTCAATATTTTTTATTATTTCCAAAAATAACTTTCGTGGAGTTTCAGGACTTTTGGAGTTGTGCAGAATAGGTCTCTAATATTTGCTCCTTTTCCAGCCCAGAATTCCAGCTGCCGGCATTCTCCCTCCTTATGTAAACCTTATAAAATAAGAGAGAATAGGCATAAGTATTGTGACATAATGTGTAATAACAGCCCATAATGCAATAAATATCGATATAAAAGCAACGGGATACAATGGACAGGACTTACCCATTGACTATCAGCAACGGGATAAATTATACCTGCCTCAAGAAGCTTTAGTATTTCCTTTCTTACCACTTCTTTCATCTTAGGATTCAGCCTTCGTTGATGATCACGAACTGGTTTGGCATCTTTCTCCAAATTTATTTTGTGTTGACATAGAGTGGGACTAATGCCCTTAAGATCATCAAGAGTATATCCAATAGAAGCACGGTGCTTCTTCAGAGTTTTCAATAATCTCTCTTCTTCATGCTCTGAAAGGTTAGCACTAATAATAACAGGATATATCTTCTTTTCATCAAGATAAGCATATTTAAGAGTATCAGGTAACGGTTTAAGCTCAAACACGGGATCACCCTTGGGTGGAGGAGGATCCCCTAGGATTTCAACAGGCAAATTGTGTTTCAGGATAGGTTCCTGTTTAAAGAATACTTCATCTATTTCCCTTCTTTCATTCATAAACATATCATTTTCATGGTCTAGCAAATATTGTTCTAAAGGATCACTAGGAGGTACGGCAATAGAAGCAAGATCAATTATTTCATCCTTACTAGGCAATTCCTCTTCACGGTGTTGTCTACTAAATTTAGAGAAATTAAACTCATGAGACATATCACCCAAGCCAATAGTAATGACATCCTTTTCGCAGTCTATCCTAGCATTAACAGTGTTCAAGAAGGGTCTACCAAATATAATGGGACAAAAGCTATCTTGTGGGGAACCAAGAACAAGAAAATCAGCAGGATATTTAGTTTTCCCACACAAGACTTCAACATCTCTAACAATTCCCATGGGTGAAATAGTATCTCTATTGGCAGGTTTAATTGTGGCATCAATATCTTCTAACTTAGTGGGTGCAATATCATGCATAGTTTCTTTGTATAAGTCAATAGGTATTGCACTAGCACTAGCACCCATGTCACATAAGCCATGATAACAATGATATCCTATTTTAACATAAATAACAGGCATGCCTACCACAGGTCTATGTTTATCTTTAGCACAAGGTTTGGCAATTCTGGCAGTTTCATCACGGAAATGAATAACATGCCCATCGATATTATCAGACAAGAGATCTTTAACAATAGCAATATTAGGTTCAACTTTAACTTGCTCAGGAGGTGTATAATTTCTAATATTGCTTTTACGAACCACAGTTGAAGCTTTAGCATGATCCTTTATTCTAACAGGGAAAGGTGGTTTCTCAACATAAGTAGTAGGAACAATAGGATCATTATAAGTGATAATCTTTTCTTCAACTTTAATAGGTGCAGCTACTTTTACTTCTATGGGAGGATGATATTTAAACCACTTCTCCTTAGGGAGATCAACATGAGCAGCAAAAGATTCACAGAAAGAAGCTACTATCTCAGAGTCAAGTCCATATTTAGTGCTAAATTTACGGAAAACATCGGTATCCATAAAAGATTTAACACAATCAAACTTAGGTGTCATACCTGACTCCTTACCGTCGTCGAGATCCCAATCTTCAAAGTTGCGTTTAATTCTTTCCAATAAGTTCCATTTGGATTCAATAGTCTTCATCATAAAAGAGCCAGCACAAGAAGTATCGAGCATGGTGCGATTGTTATCAGAAAGCCGAGCATAAAAACTTTGAATAATTATTTCTCTTAGGAGCTCATGATCGGGGCATGAATATAACATTGATTTAAGCCTCCCCCAATCTTGAGCGACGCTTTCTCCTTCGCAAGGCCAGAAATTATATATATAATTGCGATTACGATGAACAAGACGCATAGGATAAAATTTCTGATAAAATTCCTATTTCAATCGTTTGTAGTTCCATGATCCCGTATCATCACATAGCCTATACCATGTCAATGCATCTCCCTTCAGAGATAAAGGGAAGACCTTCTTCTTAATAACATCACCGGGTATACCTGCAAGCTTAAATAATCCACAAACTTCATCCACATATATTAGGTGCTCATCAGGATGCTTTGTTCCGTCTCTTGCAAAAGGATTAGCTAGCAGTTTTTCTAACATACCCGAAGGAATTTCAAAGTAGACATTTTCATTTTCAGTAGGTTCAGTAGGTTGAGGAGCAACTCTTTGCTCTATTGGTCGGGGTGAAGATACCCCGAACAAGCCCCTCAGAGGATTACTTTCCATAGTAACAAGTGACAGTAAATTTCAGCACACTATATAAATATTTCCTTACCAAATTCCACCTACCAAAGGCGCTTCACTCCTCGGCAACGGCGCCAGAAAAGAGTCTTGATGACCCACAAGTGTAGGGGATCTATCGTAGTCCTTTCGATAAGTAAGAGTGTCGAACCCAACGAGGAGCAGAAGGAAATGATAAGCGGTTTTCAGCAAGGTATTCTCTGCAAGCACTGAAATAATAGGTAACATATAGTTTTGTGATAGGATAATTTGTAACGGGCAACAAGTAACAAAAGTAAATAAAGTGCAACAAGGTGGCCCAATCCTTTTTGTAGCAAAGGACAAGCCTGGACAAACTCTTATATAGAGAAAAGCGCTCCCGAGGACACATGGGAATTATCGTCAAGCTAGTTTTCATCATGTTCATATGATTCGCGTTCGATACTTTGATAATTTGATATGTGGGTGGACCGGTGCTTGGGTGCTGCCCTTACTTGGACAAGCATCCCACTTATGATTAACCTCTATTGCAAGCATCCGCAACTACAACAAAAGTATTAAGGTAAACCTAACCATAGCATGAAACATATGGATCCAAATCAGCCCCTTAGGAAGCAACACATAAACTAGGGTTTAAACTTCTGTCACTCTAGCAACCCATCATCTACTTATTACTTCCCAATGCCTTCCTCTAGGCCCAAATAATGGTGAAGTGTTATGTAGTCGACGTTCACATAACACCACTAGAGGAGAGACAACATACATCTCATCACAATATCGAACGAATACCAAATTCACATGACTACTAATAGCAAGACTTCTCCCATGTCCTCAGGAACAAACGTAACTACTCACAAAGCATATTCATGTTCATAATTAGAGGAGTATTAATATGCATATAGGATCTGAAAATATGATCTTTCACCAAGTAAACCAACTTGCATCAACTACAAGGCGCAATCAACACTACTAGCAACCTACAGGTACCAATCTGAGACTTGGAGACAAGAATTGGATACAAGAGATGAACTAGGGTTTGAGAGGAGATGGTGCTGGTGAAGATGTTGATGGAGATTGCCCTCTCCCGATGAGAGGAGCGTTGGTGATGACGATGGCGATGATTTCCCCCTCTCAGAGGGAAGTGTCCCCGGCAGAACAGCTCTGCCGGAGCCCTAGATTGGTTCTGCCAAGGTTCCGCCTCGTGGCGGCGGAGTCTCGTCCCGAAAGCTTGCTTATGATTTTTCTTCGGACGAAAGACTTCATATAGCAGAAGATGGGCACCGGAGGGCCAACAGGGGGCCCACGAGGCAGGGGGCGCGCCCCCACCCTCGTGGACAGGTGGAGGCCCCCCTGACGTATTTCTTCCGCTCAATATTTTTTATTATTTCCAAAAATAACTTTCGTGGAGTTTCCGGACTTTTGGAGTTGTGCAGAATAGGTCTCTAATATTTGCTCCTTTTCCAGCCCAGAATTCCAGCTGCCGGCATTCTCCCTCCTTATGTAAACCTTGTAAAATAAGAGAGAATAGGCATAAGTATTGTGACATAATGTGTAATAATAGCCCATAATGCAATAAATATCGATATAAAAGCATGATGCAAAATGGACGTATCAGACGCCACAGAGGAACTCTCAATGAAAGCACCAATGTCGGTGTTAAAACCGGCAGATCTCGGGTAGGGGGTCCCAAACTGTGCGTGTGAGGATCGAGGATAACAGGAGACAGGGACACGATGTTTACCCAGGTTCGGGCCCTCTTGATGGAGGTAATACCCTACTTCCTGCTTGATTATCTTGGATGAATATGGGATTTACAAGAGGTGATCTACCTCGAGATCTTAATGGCTAAACCCTAGATGTCTAGCCTGTATGATTATGATCACCTCTACGGACCAAACCCTCCGGTTTATATAGACACCGGAGGGGCCTAGGATTGTACGGAGTAGGTTTATAGAGAAAGGAATCTTCATATCCGAACGCTAAGCTTGCCATCCACGCAAAGGAGAGTCCCATCCGGACACGGGAGGAAGTCTTCTGTCTTGTATCCTCACGACCCATTAGTCCGGCCCATGTTACATAGCCCGGACGCCCGAGGACCCCTTAATCCAGGACTCCCTCACCTAGCATGTACAGACATGGCCTCAGAACACTTGAGACCGAAAGGTTAAACGTGAGTCATATAGTAGATATGATCAACATAGAGATGTTCACCATTGATGACTACCCCATCTCACGTGCTGATCGGACATGGGTTAGTTGATTTGGATCATGTATCACTTAGATGACTTGAGGGATGTCTATTTGGGAGTTCATTAGTAATTTGATTAATTGAACTTAATTTATCATGAACTTAGTCCTGATAGTATTTGCATATCTATGTTATAGATCAATAGCTCACGATATAGCTCCCTTATTTTTTATATGTTCCTAGAGAAAAATAAGTTGAAAGATGATAGTAACAATGATGCGGACTGGGTCCGTGATTTGAGGATTATCCTCATTGCTGCATAGAAGAATTATGTCCTTGATGCACCGCTAGGTGACAGATCTATTGCAGGAGCAGATGCAGACATTATGAACGTTTGGCAAGCTCGATATGACGACTATGTAATAGTTTAGTGCGCCATGCTTTACGGCTTAGTACCGGGACTTCAAAAACATTTTGAAAGCGACGGAGCATATGAGATGTTCCAAGAGCTGAAATTGGTATTTCAGACTCATGCCCGTGTCGAGAGGTATGGAACCTCTGACAAGAACTTTGCCTACAAGATGGAGGAGAATAGCTCAACCAGTGAGAATGTGCTCAGAATGTCTGGGTACTACAATTGCTTGAATCAAGTGCGAGTTAATCTTCCAGATAATATAGTGATTGACAAAGGTCTCTAGTCAGTATCAGCAAGCTACTAGAACTTTGTGATGAACTATAATATGCAAGGGATGACGAAAATGATTCCCGAGCTCTTTGCGATGCTAAAATCGGCGAAGGTAGAAATCAAGAAAGAGCATCAAGTGTTGATGATTAACAAGACCACCAGTTTCAAGAAAAGGGGCAAGGGAAAGAAAGGAAACTTCAAGAAGAATGGCAAGCAAGTTGCCGCTCCCATGAAGAAGCCCAAAGCTGGACCCAAGCCTGAAATTGAGTGCCTCTACTACAAAGGAAATGGTCACTGGAAGCGGAACTGCCCCAAATACTTGGCGGATAAGAAGGATGGCAAAGTGAACAAAGGTATATTTGATATACATGTTATTGATGTGTACCTTACTAATGCTCGTAGTAGCGCCTGGGTATTTGATACTGGTTCAGTTGCTAAGATTAGTAACTCGAAACAGGAGTTGCCGAGACTAGTTAAAAGCAAGGTGACGATTTGTGTTGGAAATTATTCCAAGGTTGATATGATCACCATCGCACACTCCCTCTACCTTCGGGATTAGTGTTGAACCTAAATAATGTTATTTGGTGTTTGCGTTGAGCGTGAATATGATTAGATCATGTTTATTGCAATACGTTTATTGATTTAAGTTAGAGAATAATTGGTGTTCTGTTTACATGAATAAAACCTTCTATGGTCATACACCAAATGTGGATGGTTTATTGAATCTCGATCGTAGTGATACACATATTCATAATATTGATGCCAAAAGATGCAAAGTTGATAATGATAGTGCAAAATACTTGTCGCACTACCATTTAGGTCATATTGGTGTAAAGCGCATGAAGAAACTCCATGCAGATGGACTTTTGGAATCACTTGATTATGAATCATTTGATACTAGCGAACCATGCCTCATGGGCAAGATGACTAAAACTCCGTTCTCTGGAACAATGGAGCGAGCTAATGACTTATTGGAAATAATACATACCGATGTATGTGGTCTGATGAGTGTTCAAGCACGCGGCGGGTATCGTTATTTTCTGACCTTCATAGATGATTTGAGTAGGTTTGGGTATATCTACTTGATGAAACACATGTCTGAAACATTTGAAAGGTTCAAAGAATTTTAGAGTGAAGTGGAGAATCATCATAACAAGAAAATAAAGTTTCTATGATCTGATCGCGGAGGCGAATATTTGAGTTACGAGTTTGGCCTTCATTTAAAACAATGTGGAATTGTTTCACAACTCACGCCACCTGGAACACCATAGCATAATGGTGTGTCCGAACATCGTAATCGCACTTTATTAGATTTGGTGCGATCTATGATGTCTCTTACCGATTTAGCACTATCATTTTGGGGTTATGCATTAGAGACAACCACATTCACGTTAAATAGGGCACCATCTAAATCCGTTGAGACGACACTGTATAAACTATGGTTTGGCAAGAAACCTAAGCTGTCATTTCTTAAAGTTTGGGGTTGTGACACTTATGTCAAAAGGCTTTAGCCTGATAAGCTCGAACCCAAATCGGAGAAGTGCGTCTTCATAGGATACCCTAAAGAAACAATTGGGTACACCTTCTACCACATATTCGAAGGCAAGATCTTTGTTGCCAAGAATGAAACCTTTCTAGACAAGGAGTTTCTCTCGAAAGAAGTGAGTGGGAGGAAAGTAGAACTTGATGAGGTAATCGTACGTTCTCTCGAATTGGAAAGTAGCACATCAGAGAAATTCGTTCCCATGATGCCTACACCAACTAGAGAGGAAGCAAATGATAATGATCATGAAACTTCATATCAAATTGCTACTGAACCTCGTAGGTCAACCAGAGCATGATCCGCACCAGATTGGTACGGTAATCCTGTTCTGGAAGTCATGTTACTAGACCAAGGCAAACCTACGAACTATGAAGAAGCTATGATGAGCTCAGATTCCGATAAATGGCTTGAATCCATGAAATCTGAGATAGGATCCATGTATGAGAACAAAGTGTGGACTTTGGTGGACTTGCCCGATGATCGGCAAGACATTGAGAACAAATGGATCTTCAAGAAGAAGACAGACGATGATGGTAATGTCACCGTCTTCAAAGCTCGACTTGTCGTGAAAGGTTTTCGACAAGTTCAAGGGGTTGACTACGATGAGACCTTCTCACCCGTAGTGATGCTTAAGTCAGTCCGAATTATGTTAGCAATTGCCGCATTTTATGATTATGAAATTTGGCAAATGGACGTTAAAACTGCATTCCTTAATGGATTTCTTAAAGAAGAATTGTATATGATGCAACCAGAAGGTTTTGTCGATCCTAAAGGTGCTAACAAAGTGTGCAAGCTCCATCGATCCATCTATGGACTGGTGCAAGCATCTCGGAGTTGGAATATACGCTTTGATGAGGTGATCAAAGCATATGGTTTTATACAGACTTATGGTGAAGCCTGTATTTACAAGAAGGTGAGTGGGAGCTCTGTAGCATTTCTAATATTATATGTGGATGACATATTGTTGATCCGAAATGATATAGAATTTCTAGATATCATAAAAGGATACTTGAATAAGAATCTTTCAATGAAAGGCATCGGTGAAGCTGCTTATATATTGGGCATCAAGATCTATAGAGATAGATCAAGACGCTTGATATAACTTTCACAAAGCAAATACCTTGATAAAGTTTTGAAGAAGTTCAAAATGGATCAGTCAAAGAAAGGGTTCTTGCCTGTGTTATAAGGTGTGAAGTTGAGTAAGACTCAAAACCCGACCACGGCATAATATAGAGAGAGAATGAAAGTCATTCCCTATGCCTCAGTCATAGGTTCTATAAAGTATGCCATGTTGTGTACCAGACCTATTGTGTGCCTTGCCATGAGTTTGGCAAGGGGGTACAATAGTGATCCAGGAGTAGATCACTGGAAAACGATCAAAATTATCCTTAGGTACCTAAAGAGGACTAAGGAAATGTTTATCGGTTATGGAGGTGATAAAGAGTTCATCGTAAAGAGTTACGTCGATGCAAGCTTTGGCACCAATCTGGATGACTCTGAGTCTCGATCTGGATACATATTGAAAGGGGGAGCAATTAGCTAGAGTAGCTCCATGCAGAGCATTGTAGACACAGAAATTTGCAAAATACATATGGATCTGAATGTGACAGACCCGTTGACTAAAAATCTCTCACAAGCAAAACATGATCACACCTTAGTACTCTTTGGGTGTTAATCACGTGGCGATGTGAACTAGATTATTGACTCTATTAAGCTCTTTGGGTGTTGGTCACATGGCGATGTGAACTATGGATGTTAAATCACATGGTGATGTCAACTAGATTATTGACTCTAGTGCAAGTGGGAGACTGATGGAAATATGCCCTAGAGGCAATAATAAACTGGTTATTATTATAGTTCCTAAATCATGATAAAGGTTTATTATTCATGCTAGAATTGTATTGATCGGAAACTTAAATACATGTGTGAATACATAAACAAATACAGTGTCCCTAGAAAGCCTCTACTAGACTAGCTCGTTGATCAAAGATGGTTAAGGTTTCCTAACCATAGACATGTATTGTCATTTGACAACGGGATCACATCATTAGGGGACTGATGTGATGGACAAGACCCATCCGTTAGCTTAGCATAATGATCGTTCAGTTTATTGCTATTGCTTTCTTCATGTCAAATAATTATTCCTTCGACTACGAGATTATGCAACTCTCGGATACCGGAGGAATACCTTGTGTGCTATCAAACGTCACAACGTAACTTGGTGATCATAAAGATGCTCTACAGGTATCTCCGAAGGTGTTTGTTGAGTTGGCATAGATCAAGATTAGGATTTTTCACTCCGAGTATCGGAGAGGTATCTCTGGGCCCTCTCGGTAATACACATCATAAGCTTGCAAGCAAATGAATAAGGAGTTAGTCACGAGGTGATGTATTACGGAACGAGTAAAGAGACTTTCCAGTAACGAGATTGAACTAGGTATGAAGATACCAACGATCGAATCTCGGGCAAGTAACATACCGATGGACAAAGAGAATTACGTATGTTGTCATAACGGTTCGACCGATAAAGATCTTCGTAGAATATGTAGGAGCCAATATGGACATCCAGGTTTCTCTATTGGTTATTGACCGGAGAGGTGTCTCGGTCATGTCTACATAGTTCTCGAACCTGTAGGGTCCGCACACTTAACATTCGATGACGATATAGTATTACATGAGTTATGTGATTTGGTAACCGAATGTTGTTCGGAGTCTCGGATGAGATCACAGACATGACGGGGAGTCTCGAAATGGTCGAGAGGTAAATATTGATATATAGGACGAGGGTATTCGGACACCGGAAGTGTTTCGGGGGGTAGCGGGTACTTATCGGGTCACCGGATGGGGCTCCGGGCACCCCCGACAAAAGATATGGGCCTTATGGGCCAAGAGGGGAAACACGCCGGCCACAAGGGGCTGATGCGCCCCCCATATGGGCTGGCCTAGGAGGAGAAGGAAAGGGGAGAAGGGAAATGAAAGAGTGGATTAGGATTCCCACTTCCTTCCCTCTCCCCCCTCTTTCCTTCCCCCTCCGACAAACATGGCAGGGGCGCGGCCAAGGGCAGGGGCCCAAGTAGGATTCAAACCTACTTGGGGCGCCCCTTGGCCTCTCACCTCTCCCTCCCACTTATATATATGAGGAGGGGGGGGGCGCCTAGTGTCGGTGTCAAAACCGGCGGATCTCGGGTAGGGGGTCCCGAACCGTGCGTCTAAGGTCGATGGTAACAGGAGACGGGGGACACGATGTGTACCCAGGTTCGGGCCCTCTCTATGGAGGTAATAACCTACTTCCTGCTTGATTGATCTTGATGAATGTGAGAATTACAAGAGTTGATCTACCACGAGATCGTAATGGCTAAAACCCTAGAAGTCTAGCTTGTATGATTGTGATTGCCTCTACAGACTAAACCCTCCGGTTTATATAGACACCGGAGGGGACTAGGGTTGTACAAAGTCGGGTACAGAGAAAGAAATCTTCATATGCGAACACCAAGCTTGCCATCCACGCCAAGGAGAGTCCCATCTGGACACGAGAGAGAGAGTCTTCTGTCTTGTATCTTCACGGCCCATCAGTCCGGCCCACGTTACATAGTCCAGACACCCGAGGACCCCTTAATCCAGGACTCCCTCAGTAGCCCCTGAACCAGGCTTCAATGACGACGTGTCCGGCGTGCAAATTGTCTTTGGCATTGCAAGGCGGGTTCCTCCTCCGAATACTCCAAAGCAGCCTTCAAACACAGTAAACGTGTCCAGCTCTGCAAAACAAATACCACACACAACCACAGAGAGTGTAATATTTCATGAGTCCAATCTGCTGACAACTTTTTGTAGCGTGACATCACATCACTGCCCGGTTATTATTTCGAACTGTTTTAGCCTGCCACTCCATGCATCAAGATGCGGTTTCCATTGGCATGTCTTGTCGCAACAGAGATCGTGTCCCTTTATTACGGGATTCTCATCAATACGGGTGTGGGTAATCCAACCGTGCTGTCTGCACGGCCCTTGGGAATAGGCGAGTTTTAAGGCGAGTTGGGAGGCGCTTGATATTCACTACCTTTATAAGGAGATAAGGATTCCTTTCTTTCACCCACGCCTTCTCTCTCTCCGCCCCTCCCATTCTCGAGCTCCAGCGCCCAAGTTCTCATCTTTTCCGCTTAAAAAAAGCACTCTGACCATGTCCGGATCTGGAGCGCAAGGCAAGTGGATGGCCTCCTCCGTCAAGGAGGACATCACGAAGCTCCGAGAGGCAGGGTATTTGGCCAAGGAAATCGCCCACCGGCTTCCGGCCAAGGGACAGATCATCCCCACCCTGAAGCCCCATGAGAGGGTGGTGTTCATCCTCCACTTCATCCGCGAGCTAGGGTTTCCTCTCCACCCTTTCATCCTCGGACTCATGTTCTACTACGGGCTAGATTTCCATGATCTAGCCCCAAATTCTTTCCTCAACATCTCGGCATTTATTGTCGTGTGCGAGGCCTTCTTTCGCATCCCACCCCACTTCGGACTGTGGCTCAAGATTTTCATTGTGAAGCCGAAGGTGGTGGATGGTCAACACGCAGAGTGCGGAGACGCCATGGTGAGCAAGAAGCCCAACGTCACATGGCCCAAAGGTACCTTTGTGGAGACCGTCAAAGGGTGGCAACAACTGTGGTTCGATATCACAGAGCCCCGCAAAGCCACCTGGGCCGCGGCTCCCGAATTCAAGTCCGGCGCCCCAATGCAGCTCACCTCCTGGCTAGAGAAGGGCCTGAATTGGGCTTCGTCGGACGAGCTGACAGCGCTGCAGACGCGCATCCAGAGCATAGTGGACAAGAACATCAAACTCGTCAACGTGATCCAGGTGATGCTAGTTCGCCGGATCCTTCCATGCCAGAGCCGGGCTTGCCATCTATGGGAGTTCAATCCGGCCGAGCACCAGACCTAGTAATGGTTCTTCGAAACTACGCACGAAGATATCTGGAAGGTGCTCTTCAAGGCCAATGAGACTTGGCCGAAGACGACCGAGGACCGTGGGCACGACCTGGCCCATCCCGCCAGTCCGGAAAGTCTTTCACATTTCAAGGTGTATCCTTTACTTGCTTTTCAGGGAAGGTGCCTAAGCCTCCCTATTTATTTTTTCAGGTTGGACAAAGAAGGCGGAGCGGATTCAGTGTCCGGCTCTGCTGCCCGAGGAACCAACCATCCCGCTTCTGACGAAGATGCTGGTTCCGGCGCCCTACCAGGCGCCGGACAAGAAGGCCAAGAATAAGGCCAAGGAGACCAGAAGTGGTCTCCGCTGCAAGGGCGCTTCGGACGCGACATTCGAAGACGTCGAGACTCACTCCTCCGCCGCCGAGGACGATGAGGAGGAGGAGGAAAGCAACTCTCCCCCTGAGGGGGAAAGGAAGAAGAGGGCGGCCTCCACAAATCTCGAGGCAGAGGCGTCCAAGAAGGGGAAGGTCTCCCTCGCAGATAACTCCGCGTGGGACATCGATAGCAGCCCAGAGCGGCGCCCCCGAGATAAGCCCCTGGCCGAATCGTGAGTACTCAAAGACCCTGACGCATTCATATATCAGCCTCTTTACTTCGTAGTTTTAACATGTTGAATCATGCACTTGCAGTCCGGCTCGTTCTGACCTCGAGCGGTCCTCATCTTCGGGGAATTCACTGGACCCGAAGGTGATGGACAGCGGGTCCCTTCCGGCGGCCTCCTCTCCCAGGGCCATGGATGATACTGAGGTGTTGTCCCGAAGGATCCCAGGCCAGGGAGAGACGTAGGAGGCCGTCAGGGTGGCGCCAGAGGGTGAAACCTCGGCCGCCGGACACATGGGGGAGCAAATCCCCATGGAGACTAGCGATGGGGGCCATATCCAATTCGGCCCCCAGCCGAATACAGTCCCGGAGACCTATACGGCTCCGGAATTTGGCAAGCAGCCTCCTTCGAAATAAGGAGGTGTGCCCATTCCGCGGGTGACCTCTGTCCAACCAGAGGCATCGGATATTCTACTGGAAGCGCTGCGAAGTGCTTCCATTGTTGAGGAACACCGTACCCTCATGGGTACGGTGATTGAGAAGATTCAGTCTGCGAAGAGCAGACTGACCGAAGCCTGCACAAGCCTTCTAACATGCTTTGAGGTAAGCAACGCAATTATGTGAAAAGAATGTCACAGTATAGACAATAGCCCCTGAGACTCTGTCTAGTGTTCGGAAAAACCAGACAGAGGATCAAATAATTTTCGCAAGAGACTAACCATACATGTCTATGTGAATAAGCAGGCGTCGTTGCTGGCTGCGACCTCCCACGCTGCCGAAGTCTCCGGACTGAAGCAGAGTCTAGAGCGGACCGAGGAAGAGCTCGGCCGTGTAAAAAAGAAGCTAGAGGACAAGCAAGGTATGCAATGGCCTATTCAAACCTAGAAAGATATGAATTGTTTCATGTTGATCACAGTATCATGATATGTCATAGGAGCTGCGACCGAGGTGGAGACCCTCAAGGCCGCGCTGGCAAAAGCCCAGGAGAGAGTGGCGGAAGAACAATCCGCCCGCGAAAAGCACGAGGCCAGGGTCGGGGAGATCCAGCAAGAACTGCAGGACGTCGTGAAGAAATACGAGTCCCTGGAGCGCAAGATTGCAGATCAAGAGTCCGAGCTTGCAAAGGCCCACCAAAGCGCACAAGAGGCCCAGGTTGAAGCCCAGGGCGCCCTCCAGGAAATCCAAGAGGCCAAGAAAATCGCGGCGGGTAAGGCTTTTATTATGCAAAGCAAGTATGTGAAGAAGAGGCATCTCTTACTAACCCAGATTTGGAGTTCTCCAGGGGCGTTTGCGGATCTGCCGCGCAGTGTTTCTGACGCTGCAGAATTCTTCCGAGCCGAAGAGGGGAGCTCAATGGAAAAGCTGTTCTGGTCGCAATACTTTGCGCCAGAACATCCGGTGCCCTTTAGCGATCAGCTAAAACAACTGGTCGAACTGCATAGGGTGGCCGAACTGGCCATGAAGGACTTGACAATCTAGCTGTGGCCTGCTGAAGCCATACCCAGCAGCTACTTTGGGCTCGTGAAGCAGCTGGTCAATGCCTGCCCCCGGCTTGACGCCATCAAGCGGTCGGTCTGTATCGAAGGTGCGTGGATGGCCTTCGCCCGTGTCAAGGTGCAGTGGGCGAAGATGAATGCCGTCAAGCTCGTGACCGAGGTACTGCCCGAGGGCAAGGAGAACCACACGCCCGAGCATTATTTTGATGATGTCCTGGAGGGATCCTGCATTGTAGCGGAGCAATGTGCTAAGGACATTATTTTTGAATGAATACATTCATGTTTATCCTGTCCTGTAGTATGAAACAGAGCTGATATGTAATATAATGCTTGTTATTTTTTGAAATTTTACCTCCTGTGCGGCCGTTTTTATTAAATCTGAGAGTTGGCCAGTCGTCGGCTTCAGCCCCCACATAGGTAGTATGGGGGTGTTCGGGATGAAATCTAAACACTCTTGATCCAAAGGTTTGGTCCTTAAAGGAGGTGTTTAGCGCAACGAACCAGACAATTGGACTATGTGGCTTTATCACCCTCACTTAGCCATAGGAGTTTGACAATAGAAATTTAAGCACAGCCCCTAGTATTCGTGAGTCCGAACTAGGGTGCTGTAAACACCTGATCGGGTATAGACCGATTTGTCGCATAATGCGGAAAAAATTGCAAAAGATTTGTAACTCCGAACAGCTGACCGGCTCACGCCTCATCATGACAGTCAGTTTTCAGATTTCTCTACTGAGGTGCTCATCCGGATAAACCAGGACACAATCGCAGTAGTTCTCCCTTTACTACCATAGCCGATATAGCGGAACGTAAGGTTGTAAGCAAAGGAGCCGGGTAACCCAACTATTGACCAAACACATGATTCGGAGCCAATGCATATAATGCTAAATTCGGGGTGCCAAACTATACTGTAAAAAGTGTTCGGACTTTGCTGTCATAGTATGGGGCGCAATGAAGCCCCTAGCGAATTAAAGCGTACCAAAGTGTACGGGTGCAATTGATAAGATAATCAAAAGAAATGAAGTAGTAAGCTAGTGCCGCAGAAGTTGGGCCGCAAACTGTTTCCATTATAGTTTGATTAATACATCAATGCGTATTTGTACAAGTAGTGCGATAAGAAAGAGGGCTATTTAGCATGCCACGACCAAGGGAGAGCTGCGTGCGGGTCCTGAAAACAGGTCGAGTGATTGTCAAAAAGACCACATAGAGGTTCCCTTATACGTCAATGCTTCTTGCCGTCTTGGTGTATTTATCCTTCGAAAGGACCGATGATCAGGCCATCAGGAAAGGCCTGTGGAAAAGAAACCTGAAAAGGATGAAAAAAAACCGTGAAAGTATGTGTGTCTAGGGGAGGTCGAGCCGTATTATGTACCACAATCTAGTTATGCCTCCGTCTATGCCCATGGTATTTTGAGTGTGTAGTTATGTACGCGCGGTACGAACGCCGCCGTTTGGTCGGGACAGGGACGGAGGCCAAATTGCTAGTCGAGCTCTTGACGAGCTGGACTGTCCTACTGTAGAGTAGTTCGGACTCATTTGACAGTGTCCAGGAGCTTGGTCGCCGAATTAAGGTTCTGCTTGAAAAGGCCGCTTTGTACTTCTGCTGCTAGGGCAGCGGTGTGTTCCTCGGTACGGAGGGAGCGCTCCGTGTTTCATTAACTGTTATGGCACCACGTGGTCCGGGCATCTTGAGCTTGAGATAAGCATAGTGTGGCACTGCATTGAATCGAGCAAATGCGGTTCGTCCGAGCAGTGCGTGATAGCCGCTGCGGAAGGGGACGATATCGAAGATCAAGTCTTCACTTCGGAAGTTGTCCGGAGATCCGAAGACGACCTCCAATGTGATTGAGCCCGTGCAGCGGGCCTCTACACCTGGTATAACTCCTTTAAAGGTAGTTTTTTTGGGCTTGATCCTTGATGGATCGATGCCCATTTTGCGCACTGTATCCTGATAGAGCAGGTTAAGGCTGCTTCCCTCGTCCATGAGGACTCGCGTGAGGTGGAATCCATCAATGATTGGGTCGAGGACCAGTGCGGCTGAACCGCCATGATGGATACTGGTCGGACGATCCCTGCAATCAAAGGTGATCGGACAGGATGACCATGGGTTGAATTTTGGGGCGACTGGCTCTATCGCATAGACGTCCCTATGCGCGCGTTTGCGCTCCTTCTTGAGGATATGGGTAGCGTATATCATGTTCACCGTTTTAACCCGGGGGGGGGGGGGAACTTCTTCTGTCCCCCTGTTTTCGGCGGACGGGGCTCTTCGTTGTCGTTCTCACTTTGCGACCCCTTCTCCTTATCCTCAGCATTTAACTTGCCGGCCTGTTTAAAGACCCAACAACTCCGGTGGGTATGATTGGCTGGTTTATCAGGGGTGCCGTCGATCTGACATGGACGATCGAGTAAGCGGTCCAAGCTGGAAGAGCCCGGGTTGTTCCTTTTGTGTGACGCCTGGATAATTAAGCTACAGTGAACCTCTGCTAATGATGCCACGTCACTTCGATTACTGTTGCTAATCTCGCGTTAGTTCGAAACCGGTTCAAATTCAAATTCAAAATCAAGCAAACAATAAAGTTTTCAAATATTAAAACTAAAATGTACATCATGTGGCAAATAATCCCTAACTAGTTTTGGTGGTGGAACCAACCTTTTTCAAAGTGTTTAAATGCCCTAAAACTAATTAAAAACAGTGGCTAAAATAATAATTTAATTGCTTCTGAAAATGTCGTGGAATTGTCACAGCAGATGTCCTAGTGTGAGGACTTAGTCGTGAGGCCAACGCATCTATGTGGTAGTGAAAGTGCGTTATATCGACTAGAGGGGGGGGGGTGAATAGGCGATTTTTATGAATTCTTCACTGAGGAATTTGTGGGTGAGGAAATTCCTTAGCGAAGAACTACTTGCAGCGGAATAAGTACTCAAAAGTATGCATAGCAGAACACAAGCATGATCATCATGATGAAATGAAGACAAGCACAGAGTACAGAAAGCGTAAACACAGGATGAAGACAAACAGACTGAAGAAATTGAACAGAGGAAATTGAGAAAGTCTTCAGTCAAAGTCTTCAAACACAGATATGAACAAGTGCACAACACAGCTAATGAGGAAATGAAAGAGTTGAGGAAATAGAACCAGTAAGCTTGGTGAAGACAATGATTTGGTAGACCAGTTCCAACTGTTGTCTCAGTTGTACATCTGGTTAGGGCGGCTAGGTATTTAAACCTGAGGACACACAGTCCCGAACACCCAGTCCTGAACACGCTGTCCAGGACACTTAGTCCTCACCATATTCCCCTTGAGCTAAGGTCACACAGACCTCGCCCAATCACTCATGGTAAGTCTTCAGGTGACTTCCGAACCTTCACAGACTCGGTCACTCGGCGATCCACAATTTCCTCTTGGATGCTCTAGACCATGACGCCTAACCGTCTGGAAGAAGCACAGTCTTCAAAGGTAACAAGCATCGGATCCACGCAGGATCAATCTCTTCAGTGATGCTCAATCACTTGGGGTTTGTAGGTGTTTGGGTTTGGGTTTTCCTCACTTGATGATTTTCGCTCAAAGTCCTCGGAGGATGGGATGCTCTCAATTGACAAGTGTCAGTTTCTCTCGGAGCAGCCAACCAGCTAGTGGTTGTAGGGGGCGGCTATTTATAGCCTAGGGAGCAGCCCGACATGATAAGACATAAATGCCCTTCAATGATATGACCGTTAGGTGGGTAGATATTTTGGGACAGCTGGCGCATAGCACAGCAACGGTCGGAAATTTGAGTATCAAATTCCTCAGGGCTATCATGTTCCTCACTGTGTAGGCAATCCGCACTGGCGAATTCCTAACTCCTCAGTCAGAACAAATTCCTCCGAGACCAGAAGAACTTCGTCTCCGTCACTGATGAATATGACTGAACTGTATGAGATTTCCAATGGCTTCACTCGAAGGGATTGGTAGGTGTAGGATTTTGAGTTGAGCATCACATGGAAATTTTTCCTTAGTATTTCCTTGACCCCCTTTAATAGTACGGTGTTTCCTATGACTCAAGAAAGAGAAAATGAAACTATGAAAACAAAAGTCTTCACGCTTCATGTTCCTCAAATGAATACCAAGTCTTCAAGGTCACACCAATTTCTTCACTTTCAAAGTCTTCAGAAAGTCTTCAGAAATCCAAAGTCTTCAGTCGAAGAACTTCATTTTTAGGGGTCGACTTTCTCTGTAAATATCAAACTCCTCATAGACTTATAGACCTGTGTACACTCATAAACACATTAGTTCCTTAACCTATAAGTCTTCAATACACCAAAATCACTAAAGGGCACTAGATGCACTTACAATCTCCCCCTTTTATGTGATTGATGACAATATAGGTTAAGTTTTCAACGGGGATAAACATATGAAGTGTAAATACTGATATTGAGGAATTTGATTGCAAGATATAGAAGAAATCCCCCTGAAGATGTGCATAGTGAGGAATTTCCTTTTGAAGCAATGCACACTTGAAGAGTTGAATCATGGAGATCTCCCCCTATATCTTGTAATTCATACACGCATTTGACATAATATATGAAGAATTTGAAATGCATGATGAAATATGGTGACTGATGTAATTCAGCATGCGTGCAATAACATTAACGAGGAATAAGCATGCAGAAGAAACAGCAAAAGTATCAGGCCACCATAGAGTTTTAAGTTTACAACTCGATCCAACAAAGTCATCGGAAGAACGAGAGTTGTAACTTAGAAAAAAAATGCCCATATATGATAGACCCGCTTGAAGACTAACTCAAATTTCTCCCCCTTTGTCATCGAATGACCAAAAGGTTCAAAAATGAGGACTAACGCCCCTGAAGAATATCAAGGTGATGAAGGAGCGTCAGCGTTGTTGGGGTCGTTTGTTGTAGTAGGGCCTGCCGCAGTGTCGTCCAAGTCTTCATGTTCATCAGTGTCACGTGATGAAGAATAGGAGTTGGCCACCAAGGAAGGAACCTTGACCTTCTTGTACTTCTTCGAAGGAGGTGCAGCCCAGTCAAAATCTTCCTTGAGACCCATTTTCTTCAGATCTTCTTCACCATATATGTGCGACAGAACATCCCAGGTGCGGTTGAGGGTTTCATGAAGGTAGTAATGGTTTTTCTTCACTGCATTGTGGGTAGCAGTCATGTTGTGAAGAATTGAACCAAACTGATGCTTGAACCATTTGTGATTGCGATCAACCTTCTGGTGAAGACTGAGGAGAAGCTCACGATCAGTCATCACCCTAGGAGCTGTGCCTTGAGGATTTTGCTTGGGTGCATTGGCGGCAGAGTCATGGGTGGCAGAGTCATCATTGGTGGAGTAGGATGCAGCCTTGCGAAATTGACCATCCAATGGACGAATGCCTTCATCAATAACAGTAGTAGCCTTGCCCTTTTCATCAGCTGAGGAAATGTCCGTTTGAGGACTTCAATCGGGGGCAAGTAGCTGCAATGATTCAGTGTATCAGCTTTGTAGTTGAGTGAAGACCTTGTTCTGATGAATCTCATAATCCACGGAGCATAAGGCTTCAACTCAAATGGTGACATTGCGACATTGGCCAGAGTCCTCATGAAGAAATCGTGGAAGTTGACGGGAACGCCATGAATGATATTGAAAAGCAGATTCTTCATGATGCCAACGACTTCTTCTTCATTCGAGTCATGGCCCTTGATAGGACTCAATGTCTTCGTCAGAATGCGATAGACAGTCCGAGGCACATACAACAATTCCTTCACAAGGAATTTTGTTCTTGGGGCCTGACCTGGCTTCAATGGCTTCGTTAGCACTTGCATGTAGTGATCTGTAAGCTCAGGTTCATTGTAGACGGAACAAGCACCTTCAAGGGTCGACTGAGAGGCAAAGCACGAAGTAATTCAGTAGTAGGTGCCTTGTAGTGAGTGTTTTCAGACATCCAATCCAGCACCCATGAATTCACATCTTCAGAGTCTCCGGTGATGTGTAGAGTTGCATAAAACTGAAGAATGAGCTCTTCATTCCAATCACATATATCAGTGCAGAAATTTAACAGTCCAGCGTCGTAAAGAACACTGTGGACTAGCCCGAAGCATGGCAGAGATTCCATATCCACATGAGGAATGTGCTCATGATCGAAGACTTGTCTTTGTTGAACAGCACTGAGGAATAGAAATTTGCCTGGCTAGCAGTCCAGAAACACCTCTTCCTAATGCGAGCAGAGTCATAGGGGTTGTAATCAGTGAAGAATACGTGCTCGCCGAAGAAATCATCAGCCTTGAATTTTTGCTTCCTTGAGAATGGATCCTTTGGCTTGGGCAGAGGAGTGTCAGTCAGTTGCATGATGACCTCAGGAATCGCAATCTCAGGTTCTTCAGGCTGAGGAATTTCTGGTTCCTCTTCAGTGGCAGCCTGGTTCTTCAAATCTTCATTTTCATTTTCTTCAGCACTAGCGGCTGGAATGTCTTCATGAGCTTCATCAGATCCCATTTGAACTGTAGTTGTTGGGGACAGAGGAATTTGTTGCAATGGTGTGAAGAGTGGAGAGTTGGGGTGCTGACTTTCCCAAAAGTCATCATGCATCACTCGTGTGGTACAGCCAATGTCCACATCTTCATCTTCCATTTCTTCAACGCCGACCTCTTCAGCAGTAAACTGAGGCATAGGCGAGGAAACAGTGGGGGTTGAAGGGATTTTATCCACTTCAATTTCTTCATCCATCTGCTCTGACGAAGCAGCAGAAGGATTTTCTTCATCAGATCCGCTAGGGATCACATATTCTTCATCAAAAGGGATGATTTCCTTTGATGGCATGGAGGAAACAGGAACAACATCAATTGGATTAGCAAATGAGCTTGTCAATTTCTTCTTCATCTTCTTCGATGCTGAAGAATCTGAAGGAGCTGATGCTTTCCTTTTCTTCACTGCTGCACGCTCTGTAGCCTTGGTCTTCTTCACATCTGATGCAGATGGAAGGATTGGAGTTGGGGTAGGCGCAAGAGGAGCAGAGGAATGTGGTTGATTTTCTTCAGGCACAACTGATGTAGTTGCCCTGATTTCTTCATTTTCTTCAGGCGCACCGCTAGTGGATGCCCTGGCAATTTCATCAGCGGCTGGAATGCAGTCATCAGCCCTGGAACTTACATTTTCTTTAGCAGCCTGATTGTCATCAGCGGTGCTGGCATGTTCTTCAGTTGGCTGAGCAGATGCTTCAGCCTGAGGAATTTCTTGTTGCGATGGGGCTGCAACATTGGAGGTGAACTTCTCAGTCAGTTTAACAAACCTGACCTTGGCTCCTTTCCAATCAGCATAGTAAGCATTGAAATCATCGCTGAGGACTTTGATTTCAGACTGGATCTTCACAAGTTCATCAGTTGTCATAGAGACAACGTTGTTCTTCAGGAATTTCTCCTTCCTGTACCGCGCTTTCTTGAGCTGCCTGGCCTTCTCAAATTTCCATTTTTCTTCTTGGATGAAGGCAGTCAGCATATGACTTTGACCAGGAGTCAGCTTGAAGTCAGGCATAGGAGTGTTTGGGTCCTTGTGCCAGAGATCAATGTAGTCGAGGATCAACTTTGGATCCAAAAGCAGAGGCACATTTGTGCCCTTGGCTCTAGCAGCCTTGACTTGCCTATCTCTGATGATTTCTGCAAGTTCTTCATCATCAGCTTCGTCTTCTTCAGACGGCACTTGGAAGGCGACTTGCTTCTTGTGAGGACTTGGGCGAGAGCCTCGTCCAGCAGTGGTCTTTGTCTTCAGCAGAGAGGGTCATGTTGAAGAGTTTGGTGCAGCTGAGGAACTGGGTGAAGCTCCTGAGGCAATAGAGATGCCTGTAGTCCTTTGGCACGTGGCGAGATGCACAGGTGCTGAGGATTTGGTTGGAGCAGCTGAGGACTTTGGAGGAGCAGGAGCAGCGTGAGGAATTGGCCGTGAGGGCTTAGCTGAGGAAATTGGCCGTGAGGGCATTGAAGAAGAGGCACTTGGCTTGTGCGCAGGCTTCTTTGCCATGGATTTCTTCGGCCTTACAAAGGCCTCAGCAGCAGCAGCAGTAGAGTCTTCGTTGAATTTCCTCACTGCATCTTTTGCCTGTTTGGCCAGCTTGGCCTGGCACTTGGCCCATTCTTCAGGAAAATCCTCACCGCTTTGATGCTAGTGGGATCTGCTTCTTGGCCAGGTGCCAATGGTGGTCTTGAGCATGGAGGAGTAACAGCGAATTTCTTCATGTATTTTGGAGTCACATACCTGTACTCCCTCCACTCTTTTGCCCATCTCCTCTCTATCCTCTGAATGCGCACCTTGCACTGATTTTTATCTTCCTCAGGGGGTGTGCAGTACCCAGCATAAATGTCCTCAGGGATTTCAAAGGCAGTATTGATTCCAGGCCTCTTTCCTCCTTTCTGTGGCTTCTTTCCATCAGCCATTTTCTTCAGTTGAGGAATTTGACAAATTGAATTCTCTGAAGAAGTATGCAACTTTTCTTCAAGGAACGCTGCAAATGAGTTAAGTTGATGAGAACCTAGTGATCAGCAGCGGACATGAGTACCTGTGAACAGAGTATAGTTGCGAGGAATTTGGAGAGGTCATATGCGTTCTCAGAAGGTTTTTCAAAAAGAACAAGTTTGAGGAATTTGACCGGATGAGTCTTGAAGAATTTCACTAAGCGTTCTTTGTCTTAGGTTCTAGAGTTGTATAGATCGAAGATCCACACAATTGAGGAATCTTGAAGAAAAATTATTGCTTAGAGAAACGAATCAAGAACAGATGACATGTGAGGTGTTTAGTGTGTGAAGAATTTGAAGAATAAACACCTTTGAAGATTTTGTAGAAATCATTTGAATCAAAGAGGGCAGTAAAAGTAAATTTTAATTACCCTGAACGAAGAACACGATGAACTGGGATGTGGAGAAGTGAAGTTCAGTGCAGATCTTCCACGCCCTAACTTGGCGGAGGAAGATGGCTACGGCGGCGGCGGAGTGAAGATTTCCGCGGCCGGCGTGAGTTCGGCGGCGACGAGGTCGAGGCAGTGAAGCTCTTCCTCATCGGCGACGATGAAGTAGCGGCGGCGCTAGGGTTTGAGAAGCTCGAGCTGGAGAGAGGTCGAGCGGAGTAAAAGAAGTGAGGAAGGGGAGAGGGGGTATTTATAGCCACGGTGAAAAACTGTTCGCCCGAAGAAATTGGACGAACGTGCCCCTGACCCTTCTCATTCGCTTGACATGTGTCACCCACGTACTGAGAAGTGGAGATCGTGTTAGATCGTGGGTGAATAGATAAGTATATCGTGGGATGCGGAACGGTTTGAGCGGCAAAGCCGAAAATTTGGATAAGATAAGTTAAAAGTTCCGTTTGCAAATTCTTCAGCTGACAAGGACACAGTGAAGATTTTGAACGAGTTTCAAATAGAACGCACATGAAGAATTTATGAATATATTGGGTTGAGTATAGCATAGAGGGGGAAGGGTCCGATCACATTCACTTAGCAGAAAAAACAACTTGAAGAATTAGCCATAAGTGAATGTTGTAGAGGACATAAAATCATATATATATATATAGCCAATGAAGAAAACGACGGAGAAGGTAAAGACAATGCAAAGTTGAAGAACATGAACAACTGAGGAATTTCAAAAACTGAGGAAAAACTCAAATTGAAGATTTTCAACTTTTGTGGTGGCGTGACCCACCATATAAGAATGATGATTTCCGACACCGCGTACAATTGTCGTAGGGCTCTGAGAATCAAATTCTTCATTAATTTCTTCACACTTAGAGTGTTATTCTTCATTGATTGAAGAAAAACTTTTCTTCATGTGTTGCATATCTAAGTCATCAATTTTGCATAAGTGTTAGGATGAGTGTCCTTTTCAAAGAACATTCGAAGATTCTAGGATATTTAGCTCACACCGCAACTTGCTAAATCTCTTCTCATCCAAGGGCTTTGTGAAGATATCGGCTAGCTGTTCTTCAGTCTTCACATGCTCAATAGAAATGTCGCCCTTCAACACATGATCGCGAAGCAAATGATGACGAATCTGAATGTGCTTTGTCTTCGAGTGCAGAACTGGGTTGTGAGCAATCTTGATAGCACTCTCATTGTCACAGAAGAGAGGCACATTCTTCACATTGACGCCATAGTCCTTGAGAGTTTGCTTCATCCACAGCAATTGCGCACAACAAGAACCACCAGCAATGTACTCAGCTTCAGCAGTAGACAGTGATACGCAGTTCTGTTTCTTCGAGGACCAACAGACCAAAGATCGTCCGAGGAAATGTCATGTACCAGATGTTGACTTGCGGTCCACACGATCACCAGCATAGTCAGAGTCAGAATATCCAATGAGATCAAAAGCCGAGCCCTTGGGGTACCATAATCCAAGTGTTGGTGTGTGAGCTAGATATCGAAGAATATGCTTCACAGCCTTATGGTGTGATTCCTTCGGTGTAGCTCGAAATTGGGCACACATGCAAACACTAAGCATAATATCTGACCTAGATGCACATAGATACAATAAAGAACCAATCATGGAGCGGTATACCTTTTGATCGAAGTCAATACCATTTTCATCAGTGCACAGATGGCCATTTGTGGGCATTGGAATTTTGATGCCTTTGCAATCTTGCATGCCGAATTTCCTCAGTACATCCTTGAGGTATTTCTCCTGAGATATGAATATGCCATTGCGCTGTTGACGAATTTGAAGACCTAAGAAGAATTTCAATTCTCCCATCATAGACATTTGATATTCTTCACTCATCATATAGGCAAATTCATCACTATAACGTTGGTCAGTACAGCCAAAGATAATATCATCAACATATATTTGGCACACAAACAATTCACCATCATAAGATTTAGTGAAAAGAGTAGGGTCAAGTGAACCGGGTTTGAAGCCTTTCTTCATGAGGAATTCCTTCAAAGTATCATACCATGCCCGAGGCCTGCTTGAGGCCATAGAGGGCCTTATTGAGTCTGAAGACTTTGTCAGGATGCTTTGGATCTTCAAAACCTGGGGGTTGAGCAACATATACTCCTTCCTCAAGCTTACCATTGAGGAATGAACTTTTCACATCCATTTGATATAAAGTGATATCATGATGGTTAGCATAAGCAAGTAATATGCGAATAGCTTCAAGTCTAGCAACAGGTGCAAAAGTTTCATCGAAATCAATTCCTTCAACCTGTGTGTAACCTTGAGCTACAAGCCGTGCCTTATTCCTCACCACAAGGCCATTTTCATCTTGCTTGTTGCGGTAGATCAACTTTGTGCCAATGATATTATGCTTGCGAGGATCTGGACGTTTAACCAGTTCCCAGACGTTGTTGAGCTGGAATTGACGTAATTCTTCTTGCATGGCCTGAATCCACTCAGGCTCCAGAAATGCTTCATCTACCTTAGTGGGCTCTGTGATAGAGAGAAAAACATAGTTCCCACAAAAGTTAGATAAACGTGAAGCTTTTGAGCGTGTGAGAGGACCTGGTGCTTCAATGTCATCGATGATCTTTTCAACTTGCACTTCTTTTGTAACGCGAGGATGAGCTGGTTATCGTCGAGGAAGTTGATCAGCATTTTCATCAGCACCATTTTCTTCAGCATTTTCTTCAGGTGCATTAACTCTACGTTCTTCATGTTTTGGAATGAATTCTTCAGCAGATTCTTCGGTAGGAATGACATCCTCAGTAGCCTTGAACTTGATAGTTTCCTCAGGTGCTGGTTCATCTATCACAGAAGGTAGGTGCTCTCTTTGCGAGCCATTAGTTTCATCGAACCTCACATCTACAGTTTCAACAACCTTGTGAAGAACGTTGTTGAAGACTCTGTAGGTGTGCGAGTCCTTTCCATAACCAAGCATAAAACCTTCATGTGCTTTCGGTGCAAAATTAGCATTGTGATGAGGATCTCTAATCCAACATTTAGCACCGAAGACTTTGAAATAACTCACATTGGGTTTCTTGTCAGTGAGGAGTTCATAGGCAGTCTTCTTGAAGAATTTGTGAAGATATACCCTGTTGATGATGTGGCACGCAGTATAAATTGCCTCAATCCAGAAGTGAGGAGGCGTCTTGTACTCATCAATCATAGTTTGAGCCATCTCAACAAAAGTTCTGTTCTTGCGCTCCACGATGCCATTCTGCTGAGGAGTATAAGGATCAGATAACTCATGAGTAATACCGAGTTCATTAAGATAGTCATCAAGACCAGAATTCTTGAACTCAGTTCCATTGTCATTTCTGATGTGCTTGATCTTCACACCGAAGTTGGTTGAAGCCCTCGAGGAAAATCGTTTGAAGACTTCCTGCACTTCATGTTTGTAAGTAACAATGTGTACCCATGTGTATCGAGAGTAATCATCAACAATAACAAAACCATAGAGAGATGCGTCATTTGTGACAGCTGAGTAATGATTAGGACCAAAGAGGTCCATGTGAAGCAATTCGAATGGTCGAGTAGTGGTCATGATAGTCTTCGCTGGATGCTTAGTCTTGGTCATCTTTCCAGCTTCACAAGCTCCACACAAGTGATCCTTGAGAAATTTGACACTCTCAATGCCAATGACATGCTTCTTCTTCGCAAGCGTGTGCAAATTCCTCATGCTTGCATGACCAAGTCGTCGATGCCATAGCCAGCCTTCTGAAGCTTTTGCAAGTAGGCACACGGCTGGTTGCGGTCCTGTAGAGAAATCAACAATATACAAGTCTCCTCTCCTAAAGCCTTCGAAGACTTTGGAATTGTCAGCTTCCATAACCACAACACAACGATACTTGCCAAAGACAACAACCATGTCAAGATCACAAAGCATTGAGACAGACATAAGGTTGTACCCTAAGGACTCGACAAGCATGACTTTGTCCATGTGTCGATCCTTTGTGATTGCAACCTTACCTAGACCCAACACCTGACTTTTGCCTTTGTCAGCGAAGATGATATGCTTCAGATGAGATGGTGATAAAGGAGCATCCATCAATAGATTCTTGTCACCAGTCATGTGATTTGTACATCCACTATCGAGGACCCACTCAGTGGCTTTGGGTTGATCATCCTGCAGATGAATTAGTGCAGCTTACGAACTTCATATGCTTCATCAGTGAAGAATATGACATCACAATTCATCAGACCAATTTCATCAAGCAATGCAACAGTTAAAACAGTATGAGGACGTGAGAAATGAAAGTTCATTTCTTCATGATTAGCCTGCGTCCTTTCAGGCACTTTTCAGGTCTCCAGCAAATTCTTCAGACATTTGAGCACGTCTGGAGACCTGACCCTGCATAAGAGATTAGTTCTTTTTCTTCACCACCCACATCTGAAGGGGTGGCAAAGAGTTCATCACTCTGTGAGCTCCATATGAGAAAGGTGGCATAGAAGCCAATCCATTTCGTTTCATATAAGAGGAGTTAGGGTAAGCATATGAATAAGCAGAGTAATTCTTCGAGGACTTATGAACATAATTATTAGAAGAATAATGCTCATATTCATAGCCCTTAGCTCTTCCCTGCGAAACAGAGTTGTTAGCACGATGATGTACATATGAGGACTTTGATCCTTTTGAGGAATTTGATCCATGTGAGGAATTTGGTCCGTGTGAGGACTTGGATCCATATGAAGAATTTGGTCCATATGAAGAATTTGATCTAGGATTCCTATTCTTCACAGGTGGTGCCATGAGGGCATTCACCTGAAGACTTTCAAGGCACCTTTTGGGAACCCAGATTTTCTTCATAGGAGAACCGTTCCTGCAGTTAGTGACAACATATCTAGCAAATACTTCACCATTCTGATTTTTGAAAAGTTTATAGTTGGAGTCAAAAGACTCATCAGAAGAATGAGAAGATTCACATGTAAAGCCAAATAAATTAGATGGATCAACTGGAGGTCCCTTTGCAGCAACCCATGAGGTTTTGGGGTACTGCTCTGGCTTCCAATATGTACCATCAGCATTGAGTTTTCTCTCAAAGGCAATACCCTCTTTCCTAGGGTTCCTGTTGATGATCTGCTTTTTAAGCACATCACAAAGAGTCTGATGCCCTTTGAGGCTTTTGTACATGCCTGTCATGTACAATTCCTTCAGCCCTGCATCGTCAGTGATACTAGCAATGTCCTCAGATGAGGAATTAGTGATAGCAGAGACAGGTGAAGAATTTGTAACATTAGAAGCATTTGAACATTCAGGTGAAGAATTAGCAGATTCACGTTCAATGCATTTCAAACATGGAGGAACAAATTCTTCCTGAGCAGCGCTGATTTGTTGAGCAAGTAAAGAATCGCGCCCCTTCTGAAGATCTTCATAACTCACTCTTAGCTTCTCAAGATCTTGCTTTCTTTGAAGAAATTCATAAGAAAGCTTCTCATGATCAGATAAGAGAGTGTTATGTTGATCTTGAAGGGTGTCATACTTAGTATGAAGTCTCTGAAGACTTTCAGCCAAAGCTTTTGACTGATCCATTTCTTCACCCAAAATATCATCGCTCTTATTTAGCATGTATTGAACTTTTTCCAAAGCTCTTTGTTGTTTAGTGGCAAGGGAAGCAAGTTTGACATAGCTGGGTCCAAATTCATCACCAGATTCATCATCACTTGACTCGGATAGGTAGCATTCAGTTACCTCAGCACTTTTTGCCATAAGGCATGATGAAGAGGATGATGATTCTGGTTCGAATGTCATCGCTTTGAGAGATTCCTTGAAGTCCTCAAACCAAGGATCATGACGGGTTCGATGACCTTCATAGACCTCAGAGAGACGGTCCCAGATAAGCTTCGCATGATTGAGATGCATGATGTTCCTGAACTGATTTTGAGACAGACAGGAGCAGATGACGTCCTTCGCCGTGAGGTTGAGAAGAGTGTACTTGCGAATGTCATCAGCTTCCGCCGTCTTGCACAGATCGGTAAGACCAATCTCAGTGACGGTCCACAGTTCGCTGTTCATCGCCATGAGACTTGCATATTCGATGTAATCTCAATTTGAATAATGTAGTCCCCAAGTGCCGGGTCATAAGCCTGCAACGACTCGGGACTATTCCCTCCATTGTAAAAATAAATCATGTCCATTAATAAAATAATGATCATTGCGCTGAAGCGACTTTGAAGACCTCCATCATAATATTGGATATTGAAAACCATAATAAAAATCCAGCCATGTTGGCTATTAAAGATTTGAATAATATAATCTGGTTTGGAAAACCTCAATCATTCAATATCATAATGAAAATCCAGCCAACTTTGGCTATTTAAAGATTAAAATACCTTATCTGTTGACAAGTAAATCCGGAGTTTTAAATACCCGGCGGCTCTTGGCCGATGGCGATTTAATACGCCTCCATTGTAAGTCGGAATTTTTATAACCCGGCGGCTTATAGCCTTTGAGAAAATCCAGAACGGATAATCATTTTGAAGCATCAATTTTAATGATGAGCTTGGACTTAAGCATTTGTATAAGTCATAGTTCTGCAAATCCTGCACAGAGTTTAAACAACATATGCCCTGGCGACTTAACATCAAAAGCCAGGGCCGGCTTAAACATAATCATGTATAAACAATATTATACCTGTGATATTGAATCGTACTGCCGGCTTATGATACCTGTGCAGTAAGAGTGATAACCCAATCTTTAGAAGCCAAAACTTCCAAATGTTTATGACTGTCATATACTGGCGACTTATCATCCAAAGTCAAGCCGGGTTAAATAGAAACCACTCATATATGCTTCAGATATGATCAAAAAAGTCTCAAGCCAAAATCAAAGATTGTGATTGCGAAAAACTTACAGGAGACAAAAAAAGTTTTGAGGCTTCTGATTTGAATACGATCAGAAAACCGTTCCAAAGGGGTTAAGCTAAGATTCGAATACGATCATATAGCCCCCAGTGGCTTTGGCATTGCCGATCAAGAGGGTACCGACAGCTATGTTCTCTTTGGTTCGAATACGACCTATGTTTGAACAGGAAGCCCCCAAATGACCTTGAGAGTTGTTTAATGATGCTGATTCGAATACGATCCACGTCAGACCCAAAGGGGTTGAGCTATGATTCAGATATGATCAAGAAGCCCCCTAGTAGGTTTTGCAGCATGCCAATCAAAAGGGTATCGACAGCTATGTTCTCTTTGGTTCGAATACGACCTATGTTTGAACAGGAAGCCCCCAAGTGACCATATAAGTTTTGGCATTGCGCCGATCAAGAGGGTACTGACAGGTATGCTCGATGACCAGGAAGCCCCCAAGTGACCATAATAAGATAAGACGTAAGGAGGGATACCCATGTTTGAACCGCGCATCATGGCAGCAAGCTCTTTTTGGCACCCTTTAATCTTTCTGAGAACTCGAACTTGCGAGAGATTAATTCTTTTTGAACTAGAACTTTAAACCGGATTTGAAAGCTTCAAAACTTTGTGAGAGATAAATTTACCTTGAGCCGGATTTTGAACCGGATCTGAGAGCTTCAAAGCTTTGTGGTAAATAAATTTCCCTTGAACCGATTTTTAAACCGGATAAAAGAGCTTCAGTGCTTTGTGGGAGAGAGATGTCTCTTGAGCCGGATTTTTAACTGGAATCCTTTCTGATGACCCGAAACTTCTTCATTGAGCCGAGATTTTGTAACTGTCATATATTTTAAGCCGGAAATTTTCTGACGGCCTTTAAATTTTCATCAATATAGCAGTAGCCTCCGGGACCGGGTTATCTTTCCATCCATCGTCCTGGGGTTCTTAAATTTGCTGAAACTGGTAAGATTTGCTGAGTCATGTCATCGCAGCCCCCGAGTCTTAAGACGACTCGAGGAGTTGTCTTGAGATTCTCCGTATTTGAACGTAGCAGAAAGTATATATCATTGGCGTTGATAGCGCGATGTGAATTCATAGAATGTTGAGGTGACTGCGGCGGGTTATAAATGATCCCGTATGAGCCGTGTCAGCAACTCGGCCAATGGTTCCTTCCAACTGGCTGTTTGAAGTTAACCAAACTGTAATGGTGGCGACTTGTGCGCATGCCCATTGAGCCATCCAGTGCAGACGGCGGCTGATAATACATGATAATTGCCTCCAATTTGTTGGTAGAAAACCGGGCTTCCCAAGCAGTGACTTGCTCATACTCAATAAATAGCTCATGCAGGCAGGTGCGGCCCGGTGTGTTGAAGTAGACCAAGCCGCGAGAAACGGACGGTAAAGACGACCGCAATGTCAGAGGCGATATAGACAGATTAGTCGGCCATGGTGTTGTAAGCCGGTGCAGACAGGCGAGCCAATCGCAGGCACGGTAAACCAAGCGGACGGGCGAGTCAATCATGTAACACCCCAAAATTTTGACCTTGTTTTATTAATTAAAATTTTGCCAGGAAATTAAATTTTATATTTTTCTGGATTTATCTTTTGATTTCAGAACCCCTCTTCTCTTTAATATTGTGGGTTTTTACCTCAAGTGGAACCTTTCCAAAAGTATTATTGGACTTGTATGCCCTCTCAATAAAACAATTCTTTATCAGTGGATTTATTTGCATAAGTGTTTTTCCTGAGCTTTATTCTTTTAAAATGATTTTTCATAAATTTGGAGCCTCTGTTGCACTGCAACCATTCGATTAATGCATTTAAAATTTTCACCAAAATTTGGGGATGTCATGTGATGTTTCCACATCACTTTTATGCAAAAATATCTTTTGGTCATTGGATATTTTGAGCTCTACACAAAATTTTCAAATCTGGTCCAGTAGGTATTTTTGCACTACAACCTATTTAAATTTGTCTTTAAAAATTCTTCCAAGTGTTTGGAGATGTCAGTAGATGCATATAATTCAACTTCATGCAAAAACCCATGAGTGCTCTTTGAAAAATTTGAGAAAATCATCCTCATCTTCATTCTGGTCCAGCTTAGTGAGTTGTACTGCAACCCTAAATTATCTTGCTCTAGTAACCATGAGCTTTTTCCTATTTATAGACCACCCTGCAAAACCCTTAAGTCCAGGAGAGTGGACCCATTGGAGGATTTTAAGTGCATACAATAAGGCCTCTTTCTTTCTGTCCAAAACTGAAGGTTTGCAAAACTTGCACTAGCAAGTTTCTGGTTTTGCCCAAATGATCTTACCATCATCACCTACATCTAGGGAGATCCTGATCTGGAGATTTTGGCCACTCCATGAGTTGTCTAGAAGCCCTTGTCATTTTGTCAAACACTTGGTGTGCATAGTCAGTTTTGACATGATTTTTAGTTTACACTGTGTACTTAATCCACTGACCCAACAACCTTGTCCACTAAGATCCTAGCTACTCCTAACCTAGGTCTGCTAATTGCCAGCCTCACCCAAGCCCTGTGGCATGCATTGGCATTTTGCCGAACAGTTGGCGTGCACGCTCCGGGTGCGCCCAGAGCGCGCGTTTTGCACGTGCGGGCGCCCGAGCCGCCGCGTCGCACGGCCGCCTCCCCGCGCCCGCTCTGGCCTCTCCCCACTCGCAGCCAGCACGCCCGCCCCTCCCTCGCCGCAGAGCCGCCCCTGGCGCCCTACAGCGCCGCCGTCAGGTCGGCCACGGCGGTTAGCGGCCGGCCACAGTGGGCTCCTGCCATGGACGGCGCCGCCCGAGCCGCAGCAGCGCGCCAGCTGCCCCCTTGTACAGCCCGAGCCTATCCTCAAGCCCGTCTGCTAGTGCTCGTCGCCGCCACGTCGCCCTGGCCACTACAGAACGGCGATTCGCCGTCGTTCTTATCCACCACCGCGGAACCAACCTCGTTGCGCTATAAAAGGAGGCCCCCGAGCTCCTCCGAGCACTCATGCGACCCCGTGCCATCCCCATAGCACCCCCTCCGCAAGCAATCGGCGGTTGGTAGCCGTCTTCCCCGACTCCGGCCGGTTCGGCCGCCGCCGCCTTCCGGTGTCGTTCGTCGCAACCAGACCCTCCCCCGTCCATCCAACACCACCCCCCGTTTCCCCATGATCTTGCGGAGCTATCCAGCACCTCAGCCTCGATCGGGAACCACCGGAGCCCAAACCCCCAAAATCACCCGAAGCCTCCTCCGCCACGGAGCTCGCCGCCGGCAACTCCTTCCACCCCCGACGACCCAACGACCACCAGGAGGACCGCCCTGGAACCACGGATCCATCCCCGCCCTCGGATGCCATCGAGGAGCACCGTTCGCAGGCGAGGATCGCCGGAGCCCCCGCCTCGGCTCGGACAGAGAAGGAAGAAGGCGGGGGACTAGTCAAACCTGACCAGTGGGCCCGCTGGACCCACTGTCAGTGACCCAGCCCCGCCACCACGTGTTTAACTGGACGCGTAAACCCCTGAAGTACGTCTCCTCTACTTCGAAAACGTATTTTCCGCCGAAACGTTTTCTTTTTCTGATTTTATTAAAAACAGAACTTTGACTGGCTATATCTTTTTAAATAAAACTCCAAATGAGTTGATTCTTTTTCCTACCTCCCTCAGATTTCATCTAGTTTATTTTAAGATTTATTTCAAAAATATTTAGGACAACTTTTTGTACTGTTTTTAAAATATATGTATTTGAATATTCTTTTAAAATAGGAAATGGAGAGAGAAGAGAACTTTCAAAAGTTTTGGAATGCACCCTTCCTCTCCACAACCTGAAGGCAAGCATTTTGAACCCTGGCATAATATTTTTTTTGTGTGTTGTTTGGTACGGTTACAACACCACCTTGACATGGAGCATTTGTTATTTTATGTGACGATACGATCATATGCGTGAGTGCATAATGAGATTCTTTGCTGTTAGAAATGGATATGCTGGTGATAGTGATCATCCTCGTATGCTTTCCATGCATACCGGAAGGAAGCCGGGAAAGTCTCTGTCTTGGGTAGACACGAGCCTGTCCCTGGTTCCTCGTTGAGACGAGTGTGTCCGGTATGGCATGATGAGGCATGATGAGTGGTGATTTTGTCTGTTAGTTGAAGTATATTGGGTATGCTAATCATACAGGGAATACTTGGACCTACTGAGTCGGCCGTAGATCGAGTCTTGTTCCAGTAACCCCCATACTTGTTCGTACTACCACTTGTCCCTGCCGCAGGTAGGGTACGGTTCAGTAAGTTGTCAACCCCGTCCTAGCACACACCGTACAGAGAGGCCATGGTGGAAGATACCGGATGCATTCGGTAGGCATGCCACCTGGTCCGGGGGCATGGGTGTTTCCGGTTGGGACCGAGAGGGGGGCACCCCTTAGAGCGCGTGATATAAATTTGATCCCATGCTAAGTCGAGGTTGTAGCCTCCCCACTTAGAGTTTTGCTTGACAGGTGTCGTGGGTGATTCCAGACGCCGGTAAGTTAAGCTGGTGTGTGCGGGTCAGGTGTGTTTTCAATTAAAAGACCGAAGACGGAATTAGTCCCGATGGACTAAAGATATCCGTTACTCGTGGGTAAAGAGTACACCCTCTGCAGAGGTTAAATCCATTCGGATAGCTGTGTCCATGGGTAAGGACTACAGCCTGAGATGGGTCTAGTGTCAGTCTTAGTGTTGGTCTTAGTGTCGATCTTCGTAGGAGAAAACTGTTAGACCAGAACTTGGATCGTGACTTGTGACTCGTGATGATTATGATTATTATTTTACAGACTAACCCATTATAGTATTTGAAATATTGTGTATCCCTGGGATGGTTCTACCTCCTGGATACTCCTTGTGATTATTTTCTTATAAGCCCTTTAGGTGGTGTCGCTCAGACGCCCGACTGTGGCATGCTTATCATTTGTATATTTATAAGCCCTTTATGTGGTGTCGCTCAGACGCCCGACTGTGGCATGCTTGTTATTTCTTTTAATTATAAGCCCTTTATGTGGTGTCGCTCAGACGCCCGACTGAGGCATGATTTATTTTATTTTCCTTTCGAGACGTCGCTCCAGACACTCGATCGGTGCATTCTATTCCTACTCCCATATTGCATATTCATATTTTACATGATTAACCTGCATGCGTGCATCATGAATTTTGTTTATTTCGTGACTGACGTTATGATCATAGAACATTTCGGAGCATGATTATCCATTGTTATATTATACCCGTGTTCATAATGTTTGCGAGTACATTCAAAAGTACTCACTGGCTTGTCCCTGGCTATTGTCTTGGCCAGATTTCTCGCATGGAGAGGAGCGTTGCGATGACAGCCCCGGAACCTACGCAATGATGATAGCAGCCTCGCGAAGATAGGAGTTATCCTGGTCAGCTGTTCTTGTGGGAAATGGAGTCCCATAGACGCAGATGAACCACAAACCACTTCCGCCATCAACCACTAGAAACCAAGTGTTGTACTCATAGGCCACAATGGTCTTGTACAACATATTTTGTACTTTGCTTGGAATTTCTGTATCAAGTTGGTGCCTCATCAGCTAACAGTAATCCTGGGGCTGGTGAGCACAAGGGCCATTTTCTGGAAAATTAACATCCCGAAAAACCGGTCCTGACAAATCACATGCTCGGTAAGCCGGGCGGACGGGCGAGTCAATCGCAGGCGCTGTAAGCCGCGCGGACGGGCGAGTCAACCACGTCGTGTTAATGTAGTGAACAATTGTCCTGCGTCAAAAATATCACAAGCCAGAGTAATTGTTCCTTGACTAAAACAATATGTGCTAATAAAATAGACCTTAGATGGATATCACCTGATATGTTAGGCCGGAAATTATCCACCGCAGAGTTGATGATCACCACGGTGACGCTGAAATCAATCACGGGAGAGTCAGCCGCGGGAACAGATAGATGAGTCGGCCGCGGTGTTGTAAGCCGGCGCAGACGGGCGGGTTAATTGCCGGCGCGGTAAGCCGCGCGGACGGGCGAGTTGATGTAGATCAGGCCACAGGAGCGGCGACTGGCGCACGTCCGTTCATCGGGTCGTGTGGCACGGACGAAGCGCCGGGTCAGAATGTTTGCCGGTGTGTGCTCAGTACCCGCAGTATAACGCCTTATTTGTAATGAAGAATCATCTACGAAACAATATTGCATGCCAAGTAATTGTTCTCACATGAATTAACATATTGATAAAATACAGAAGAAAGATATCACCTGATGTACTTTGACGATAGATGATTTGCATGCAGACTACTAAAACCAATTAATTCATCTGCTGCGTGATCTCCCATACTTTTGTATGGATATGAATTAATAGTAGCTTTTCAACTCCACCTAGTGTGTATGTAACACCGAAGCATGCCAGCACCTTTTCCTTTTTGTTGACTCTGGTCATCACGTGGTTAGTAACCACTTTTTCCATCGCGGCCTCGAAGACATAAGGTAATATGCAGGCACTTGTTAGGATGTATCCTTTTTCCTCGCCCTTTTCTCACCCATAGTAGCACAGAAACCGCAGTGAACCCGTTCAGAGGTGGAAGGCAGCTGAAGCAAACATGGCCGAGGCGGAGGAGGGTTGAGGGCGAGCGCGGCGGCCGGCTTCGACACAAACGGTGGCTCCAGGCGGCTTGGCCCGGTTCGGATCAGATGCCACAGCGGCGAATCGAGGGTGCAGTGGGAACGACCAAGGCCAGCCCGCGTATAGCAGATGCGAGCGATGAGGCAGGGGCGCGAGGCCAGCCGCAATCCGAGGCGACTTATGAGGCCGGGCGGCTCAGGTGCGGCGAGGTCCGACCGTGACTTGGACGGGAGGCGATCCTGTGGAGGCGCTACAGGAGCGGTGAGGCTCGACGGCGACTCGGAGCGGCCGGTGGATCCGAGCCGGAGGCGGAGCGAGGTCAGCCACGGGTCCATGTAGGCCTTGTTTGGAACAATCCTTTGACCAGCCAGCGTACTACTTTTGGTAATTGATGGCTGGGTTTGCTCTAGTAATTTTCACGGGGCGGGTGATCAGTGCCTCGGTAGATCGCAGATCAGCGGCTGCACACCTAGACACGACCCTTGTTTTTCTCGATTTTTTCTTTTACTTTTGCTAATACTGCGAACGTGATAGGCATCCCCATCTCGAAAACCGGCGGATTTAAACAGAACGATTGAAGTGGAGATTCCCAGTCCGTCTCAACGCAACCTGTGATTGTAGAATCGCCGAAAAACTCTTGTTTGCGGACTTGGCGGATTACCAAGGTGTATGCGGCGGCCGCACCAAAATCTCTATCTCAGTCTTGCACGCGCCGTTCCGACTGCTCATTGACGACGCAAATCCTTCCGTCCAGGCTCTTCTTCATCCAGTATATCACGAGCTTCTCGATCCATTGTAAAAATCCCTCCAAGAACTCAACACCACTATGCGTAGGCCTCACGGTGGGCGCCAACTGTCGTGGAATTGTCACGGCAGATGTCCTAGTGTGAGGACTTAGTCGTGAGGCCAACGCATCTATGTGGTAGCTTGAGAGGGGTTTGAGCGGAATCAAGAGACGCAACACAAGACAAGGGTTTAGACAGCTTCGGGCTCCGGGAAACATCATCCGATAACAACTCGACATGCTGTTTGAGGCTAGGTCTCATTATGATCATGAGGGAGTCGCCAAGAACCGGCTCTCCCAGTTATGTCTAGGCCTAAAGATTGTTTCTTCTTGCCTGTCCCTCTTTGGGGAGCCCTGCCCTTCCTTATATATGTTGAAGGGGCGGGTTACATGACTAGTCCTAGTAGGATTAGGATTACTCTATTACAAGTGGAGTCCTAGTCTTGCTTCCTTTGTAGGAGAATATTCCTTATGCCTTTCCTCTTAAGCCGGCCTACCATAACGTAAGCCGGCCTTCTGGGCCTTGAGCCTCCTGGGCCCCCGGGTCTTGTCGCTCCTCTGATCCGCTTGCCAGGCAATCCATAAGTCGCCAGGCTCGGGCAGGTCACTTAATGAGTCATGCAGTCAGGGCGGGTCATTAGTGAGTTGCCAAGTCCGGCCGGGTTATACATCCGGCAGGGTCATACCGCGGGGTATATTGCCGACAGAAAATATAGAAATATTAAACTAATTTATTTTGGGTCCAAACTAGGTTTGGAAGTGGCCTATTTTGATGATACTAATTTAGGTGCTAACTTAGTATTTTAAAGAAACTAAAATGAAAACAGAAAAACAAACTAAGAGAAAATAAAACAAAAAAAGAAAAGAAAGCACCCCTCCACTGCGGCCCTCCGCTCCCGCGCTGAGCTCCGACGGCACCCGAGCCGCGCTGCTAGCCGCGCACCGCAACGCTGCTGCTGCTGTTCACGACAGCCTCGCCCCGATGTCGCTGCTCGCCGGCCAACACCGTCGACCGCAGCCCCGCAACAACCTGCTCGACGCCGCTGCCCGGTTCGGTCCCCGCCTCCGGCCGCGCTCGCCCCTTCCTTCGCGCGCGTGCCCGCGCCCCGCCTTGCCGCACCGCCACGACGCGCTCCCGCCCGAGTGCACACGCCCCCGTCCACCCGCTGCTGCCCCTTGCCCAGCGCTCCTCCCCGCGACCGACTCTCCACCGGCCACGGCCAGCGCGCCCCGCTCCGACCATGGCCTCGCCGTGGCCACTGCCCCTCTGCTCCGGTGCCCTGCCGGGTCCGCCCGCACCTGGGCATGCGCCCGCTCGGCCCGCGTCCTGCGCCTGCGCCCGCTAAGCGGCGCCCGATAGGCCCCTGTGCCTATGGCAAACGGAGCCCACGCCCAGAACGAAAATTAAAAAAGAAGAATTAATTAAAAAATAAATTAATAAATAATAATTAAAATTAATTAAAATATTAATTAATTAATTAATTCTGTTTAGTTAACTAATTAAACTTAATTAGCCTGCTAACTAAAATAACTAACTGTTAATTAGTTAGTAGTCAATGACATGCGGGACCCACACGTCAGTTTGACCAGTCAACACCTCTGTTGACTGCTGACATCATGCTGATGCAATAATACTGATTTCAAATTAATTTAATAATAATAAATTAGAAAATGATTTAAAACTTTAAAAATTAATAGAAAATAAACCGTAGCTCGGATGGAAAAACTTTGTACATGAAAGTTGCTCAGAACGACGAGACGAATCCGATACACAGCCCGTTCGTCTGCCACACATCCCTAGCATAGCAAACACGCGACTTTACCCCTCCGGTTCATCTGTCCGAAAATGCGAAACATCGGGAATACTTTCCCGGATGTTTCCCCCCTTCGCTGGTATCACCTACTACCGCGTTAGGGCACACCTAGCACCGCTCATTGTCATGTCATGCATCGTCATGCATATGTTTGCATTATATTTATTGTTTCTTTCCCCTGTTCTCTCGCTAGACACTGAGACTGACCCGCTGCTAGTGCCCCGATCGACTACATTGTTGACGACCCCTCCTTGCCAGAGAAACCAGGCAAGCCCCCCCTTGATCACTAGATATCGCTTATTCCTTCTCTCTACTGCTCGCATTAGAGTAGTGTAGCATGTTACTGCTTTCGGTTAATCCTATTCTGCTGCATAGCCTGTCATTGTTGCTACAGTTGTTACCTTTACCTGCAATCCTAAATGCTTAGTATAGGATGCTAGTATTCCATCAGTGGCCCTACATTCTTGTCCATCTGCCATGCTATTCTATCGGGTCGTGATCACTCGGGAGGTGATCACGGGTATATACATACTACACTATTATACATGATACATGGTGGTGACTAAAGACGGGTCGGCTCGTAGAGTACCCGCATGTGATTCCGATGTGGGGGCTGAAAGGATAGGTGGCTCCATCCAAGTAGTGGTGGGCCTGAGTTCCCGACGGCCCCCGACTGTTACTTTGTGGCGGAGCGACAGGGCAGGTTGAGACCACCTAGGTGAGAGGTGGGCCTGGCCCTGGTCAGCGTCCGTGGTTACTTAAAATAACACGCTTAACGAGATCTTAGTATTTGATCTGAGTCTGGCAACTGGCCTATACGCACTAACCAACTACGCGGGAACAGTTATGGGCACTCGATGTCGTGGTATCAGCCGAAGCCTTCTTGACGTCAGCGGCTGAGCGGTGCGCGCCGGACCGCGTAACGCAACTTCCTTTGTAATGGAGGTTGCTAGGTCTGCTCACCAGCTGCCCTCGCAACATACAGGTGTGCAATGGGCGATGGGCCCAGACCCCTGCGCCATTGGATTTAGACCGGTGTGCTGAGCTCTCTGTTGTGCCTAGGTAGGGCTGTGACGTGTTGATCTTCCGAGGCCGCGAATGACCCAGGAAAGTGTGTCCGGCCAAAGGGGATCGAGCGTGTTGGGTAATGTGGTGCACCCCTGCAGGGAAGTTTATCTATTCGAATAGCCGTGTCCCTCGGTAAAAGGACGACCTAGAGTTGTACCTTGACCTTATGACAACTAGAACCAGATACTTAATAAAACACACCCTTTCAAGTGCCAGATACAACCCGGTGATCACTCTCTCACAGGGCTACGAGGAGGGGATCGCCGGGTAGGATTATGCTATGTGATGATACTTGGTGAACTTACCATCTACTCTCTTCTACATGCTGCAAGATGGAGGCTGCCAGAAGCGTAGTCTTCGACATGACTAGCTGTCCCCCTCTTATTCTGGCATTTTGTAGTTCAGTCCACCGATATTGCCCCTTTACACAGATACCCATGCATGTGTAGTGTAGATCCTTTCTTGCGAGTACTTTGGATGAGTACTCACGGTTGCTTTGCTCCCCCTTCTCCCCTTTTCCTTTCTTCCTGGTTGTCACAACCAGATGCTGGAGCCCAGGAGCCAGACGCCACCGTCGACTATGACTCCTACTACACCGGAGGTGCCTACTACTACGTGCAGGCCGCTGACGATGACCAGGAGTAGTTTAGGAGGATCCTAGGCAGGAGGCCTGCGCCTCTTTCGATCTGTATCCCAGTTTGTGCTAGCCATCTTATGGCAACTTGTTTAACTTATGTCTGTACTCAGATATTGTTGCTTCCGCTGACTCGTCTATGATCGAGCACTTATATTCGAGACCTCGAGGCCCCTGGCTTGTATTATGATGCTTGTATGACTTATTTTATTTTTATAGTTGTGTTGTGATATCTTCCCGTGAGTCCCTGCTCTTGATCATACATGTTTGCGTGTATGATTAGTGTACGATTGAATCGGGGGCGTCACAAGTTGGTATTAGAGCCGACTGCCTGTAGGAATCCCCCTTCGAAACTCTTTGGCCGAAGTTGAGTCTAGTCATTACAAAACTTTTACTAACATGGCTATGTATCTTACGGGCCCACGTCGCCATTGGGTGGTATTAGGATCTTTTACTCCTCGTCTATACTCTGGGACTCTGATCTCTTTTCTATTCGGGTTTAAATGAAATTACTAACTCGAACATTAGGGTCTCGTGATCACATCCACCCGGAGAACCCCTTGTTACAGATGATCGCCTGCTGCACCAGAAAATTTGGAAGATACTCTATGTTGTTCTCTTGAGAATTTATGCCATCGCTTTTGCAATTCCCTTCCATCGATAGACCTCTATGGATAACCACACACACTTGCCATTCATACAATCATCCTCGTTGATCTTGTTATTACAAGATAGCCCAAAATTCTCTCTATTGTTACGAGAATACTTTGTGCCTACTGCCTTGCAGTTGTTTGCCACATGAATACCACTACGGATAATTTCTCTCACTCACCGGGTATCCGCTCATCCCCAGCTATTCAGGTGTTTCACAAAAGTCTTCGAAATACTATTCGATCATTCGAAAATCCTTAGCAGCTTATTGCTCTGCAAATACTTGTCTGCTTGCATTATGGATGCTTCCCATATGGCTCGCAATATTCATTAGTCTCCTTTGACACCGTCATTTTGATCCTATTGATTCAACATGAGTTCGAATGCACGCAATCATCGGTTGATCCTTTTAAATTATCTTTCTGGCTCAGATGTCATTTTGAACATGAGCTGGTTATCAACCCATCAAATTGCCGTCGATTGTACCCCTAAGTCTATTCAACTTATCCACTCTTAATCAGACCATTGGCTTCTGATCCCTTGATTTGGAAATGATAATTCCTTTGCACTTGATCTTTGAATTAGTTAGTTGTTTCTATAATCCAATGCCTTTGCATTGTTTCTTCCTCTGGTTGAGTACCAATGCTCACATTAGAACCCTTGAGGACCATCGGATCCTTTGTTGGATTTTATCCGATAAAGTCCTTCATATTCAGTCACTTTGGAAGTTCTTTCCCTGATACATAATGCCATTGGTAAATCCTATTCTCTGATTTGGCCAACCGTGCTCTTCTTTCGAGCTGGTGATATTTACTATTGAAGCTTGTGGTATATGTTTCCACGATGCCCCGATGGGTTGAACCTATGCGTTCCTTAATATGTGTGAACTCGAAAGTTTTCACGAGTCATACTCTTCTGGTATTTTGCCAGATAAAATTTCAACACTACGAATTCATCGAACGTGAGAAGTGAATGAAAGATTATGCATTGAAGAAGTGGGAGTCGACCTTGAACTTTGTGTTCATGCCCATGGACATGATGTAGATCCTATCATGGAAGCTTCTCATAATAATAACAACTATTTCCATGGTATAATATCATCTAGTATTGGTGAATTGATCCTTTGCAATCGTGGTTCCGACCATGTTGTCCTTTAAATACCATTTCCTGTGCAAGTTTAAGCACTTCTCTTCTGCAAATCAATACATCTCTGCAACCTTATTTTGATCTTCCTTCGAGTATTACCCCCTGGTATCTCGAGGATATCAACCCATTGCACTTCATCTTATGAATTTTTGATGAACTATTACCTTTCCCCGTCATAGTCACTCCACGGGTTCTAGGTTGTCGTCAACCGAAAACACGGAGTTGTGAATCGAATCAACACTGAGATTTAGTACTCCTAGTGCTTTGTTGTTGAGAATTTTAATACTCCATCACGTCATTTCTAGCCTGATCGGCTACATCATTGTCGTGCTAATTTTAACTGTGCTACCTGGTCCTTCTTCTCGGAGCACAATTTTTGACAATGAGCTAAGCTTACGTCGATCTTCCTCGTCATATCATTTCGCCTTGAACAACAAGCTTGATTTCGAGTTTGTGTCGTACCCGTGGTTTTAATAACTTTGCGCTTCATCATTCCTTTGATTTGATGTCATCGCCGATCGATTACATCTTCAGGAAATCTCTTGAAAATGTGTCGTGATCATAATCAACATCCTGAGCTCTTCCAAGATATATATCGAATTCTTGATGAGAAATACCGTCCTTGCCCCTTGTTGGTTTGTGTTATCACTGACCACTTTATTGCCTTCCGTTCAACACAAACTTATTCGTGTTTTGTGTTATACCTTGAGATCCTTACTATCCAGCATCTGTTCTTCTTTACCTTGGAGTATTACCATCTTTTATGTCAAGGATGTCGTGAGAATTTCACCACCTCTTAAGAATTCTTGATACAAGTGATACTTCTCACCATCACCATTCTTTCTTGGTCCCCGTGCTGATTCTAACCGGGATACCAACAGGTGAACGGTGCTGCTTTGATTCTGTACTTCTAGCAACCTTATTGCTTTGAAGTTAATGCTTCGATAGTTCATTCTTAAACTATTGGTTACTATATCACCATTCTAACATTGATCATGCTATCTAAGCCCATATTTCGGGTGCACCTTTTAACCAATGTTAAATTGTGTATGTTTTCCTCGAACATACCTCATTATATACTTCTGTGTGTCCGATGCTATGTCGCTGAGTCCATCAGCCACCTCCTCACCCTCTCCTTGGTTTAATGATGAACTCTTGTGTTGGAACTCGCTTCCATAGTTCAATTCCTGAGAATCTTACAATGTCATCTCGACAATTTGTGTTGCACCTTTCTTCTCAGGCACCCTAAGTCTGAGGTATCCTAACACCAATCAGATCTGAATCTCGATCAGATATGATGGTTGGAACATATTCCCAAGAGTTATAACAAGGTGATGTCATGCCTAGCACACCTGCCTGGAGGAACTATTGTTATAGTTTCCTTTTTAGCAAGGTTAACCATTCTTCCATGAGGAAATCGTAAGACTTATTCTATAAGTTGTTCCTGATGAATCCTTTGTATATCCAAGTCCAACCTTTGCTTGAAGACCATGTCAATGCTATCTCGAAGCATGTCTGTGGTGCTCCGATTTTTTAAACAAGAACATATGAAGCCCGATGCCAAATGATTCTTGCTCAATTATCCAAACACCGTTGTATGGGTAATGTCATGAAATTTCTCTCCCTTTACCTAAAGAGTTTTCTACATTATATCTTGTCACGGATATCATGCTCTGCTTGTCCTTGGAAAGGATATACCCCTGAATTATGTGTTTAAACACATTTTTCCTTCCCATTGTTCTGTTTAATATGATAATCACATTTTCCTTTCCATTGTTTGGTTTAACCTTTCTTGTGATCTATATGAACCAAGCAGAAATATTCTCCTGCTTATGTAAACACCTCAGTGTACAATTCTGTCAGCAAGACCCTCTTACTATTGTTGATGACATTCCGGTAGCCACCGATGGACGAGAACTTTGCCTATTGGTCCGCCTCGTTCAACGAGCAGGAGAATGGTTCTCTTGGTCCCTCGCCCTTGGTACCGATGTTGTTGTCGACATAACTGATAGGCTATCCTCTGACAGGCCTTGTTATCCTGACTGTGCAAAATATCACCACCCTTTCTACCTTTTAACGTACATGGTGGGCCCATAACCCGCAGTTCCCAGGATCGAAACCTGACTCTCCTGTACACCCTGTTGTCCAAGTTATTCCTCGCGCTTGACTTCATATATGATTCATGGGCCCCTGCCTAGTGATCTATTCTGGTATCAGACGAAATACTTACTCCCATTGCTCTAAACCCCTTTCACGCTTCATTTCAGGCCTCGAACGATTGCCTGCTCGCTCGAAACTTCTCATGGTACTTTCTTACTTTGCTCTCGGTATCTTCTTAAGTTCTAATTCGAGAGTTACTTCCGCCACCTTTCCTCATGTTATCTACCAGATAAGCAACATTGTAGCGGTTCGTTCTTCCGAAGTTACCCCTTGTCCTTCGTACGTAAGTTGGAGTTCCCGAGGAAAGGATGTTGACTTCATCATGATGACCTGAAGCAGAGAAATAAAGACATGAATGTAATCGATCGATCTCTTCGAGAAGAGCAACCAAGATCAAGAAGATCCGTTAGGATTTCGTAACCAGACCTTTCCCCCTTACTCTACCTCTTAAAATCACGGGACGAGATTTCTTGTAGTGGAGGAGAATTGTGACGCCAGGATAATTAAGCTACAGTGAACCTCTACTAATGATGCCACGTCACGTCGATTACTGTTGCTAATCTCGCGTTAGTTCGAAACCGATTCAAATTCAAAATCAAGCAAACAATAAAAGTTTTCAAATATTAAAACTAAAATGTTCATCATGTGGCAAATAATCCCTAACTAGTTTTGGTGGTGGAACCAACCTTTTTCAAAGTGTTTAAAAGCCCTAAAACTAATTAAAAACAGTGCCTAAAATAATAATTTAATTGCTTTTGAAAATATAGAAATATTAAACTAATTTATGTTGGGTCCAAACTAGGTTTGACAGTGGCCTATTTTGATGATACTAATTTAGGTGCTAACTTAGTATTTTAAAGAAACTAAAATATCAAAAACTAAAATGAAAACAGAAAAACAAACGAAGAGAAACCAAAACAAAAAAAGACAAGAAAAGAAAGCACCCCCACTGGGCTCCGACCCAGCAGGCCACCGGCCCAACTGGGCAAAGGCCAACCGACCAGCCCACCCCCGCTCCCATATCCCCCCACCTACCGAAACCCTAACCGACACCCCCACTCACCCACGTATCTCCCCCTCTCCTCTTGATCCCATCTGGATCGGGGAGGGGCTCGACCCCGCCGCGCCTACCGCGTCGCCCCGGACGGCCCGTCGCCATCCATCGCCGCCCAGAGCCACCACGACGGACTGCCTCCCCTGCGTCGCGCCGTCTCAGTCCTCCTCCTCACGCCCTGCTGCCCCGAACCCTACGAACCCGTCGTGAGCACCTCCTCTCTCCCTCACCTCGCGCTCACCACGAGCCCAGCGCGCCCACGTCCGCGCCTTCGCGCGCGCGCCCCCGTCTGGACCGCGCTCGCGTGCCGGAGCTCGCGCTCCAGGCCGCATTCGCCGGCCTCGCCACGCCCCTCTGTCGCCCGCGCTTGCGAGCAGCCCCGCCTGTCGTTGTCTGCAGCCGTGCGCGCCCTCCACCGCGGCCCTCTGCTCCTGCGCTGAGCTCCGGCGGCCCCCGAGCTGCGCTGCTAGCCGCGCACCGCAACGCTGCTGCTGCTGTTCACCACGGCATCGCCCCGCTGTCGCTCCTCGGCGGCCAATGCCGTCGACCGCAGCCCCGCAACAACCTGCTCGATGCCGCCCCCGGTTCGGTCCCCACCTCCGGCCGCGCTCCCCCTTCCTTCGCGCGCGTGCCCATGCCCCGCCTTGCAGCACCGCCGCGCGCGCTCCCGCCCGAGTGCACACACCCCCGTGCCCCCGCTGCTGCCCCTTGCCTAGCGCTCCTCCCCGCGGCCGCCTCTCCTCCGGCCACGGCCTGCGCGTCCCGCTCCGGCCATGGCCTCGCCTTGGCTACCGCCCCCTGCTCTGGCGCCCTGTCGGGTGCGCCCGCTCGGGCCGCGTCCTGCGCCCGCGCCCGCTAAGCGGCGCCCGATAGGCCCGTGGAGGCCCTTGGGGGCGCTTGGAGACGTCATGATGATCTAGATCTGTCAGAAAAACAGCTCGAAACAAGAACAAAGGATAATTTCATGATACGGGAGTCAAAACCTTCGGGAGATTATATAATGAATTTTTACCGACCAAAATACGTATCGTGCAAGAAAACGGAGTCCGGAGAGCACACGAGGTGCCCACGTGGTAGGGGGCGCGCCCAGTAGGGTAGGGCGCGCCCTCCACCCTCGTGGAGGCCTCGTGTCCTTCCCGGACTGCTTCTTATTTTTCTATTTTTCTAAATATTCCAAAACAGAGAAATATTGCCATAAAAACTGTTTGGAGTCGGTTTACTTACCGTACCACATACCTATTCCTTTTCGGAGTCTGAAACGTTCCGGAAAGTGTCCATTATGTATTCCTCCGGGGTTATGGTTTCAATAACATTGGTTTCAACATTTATGGGATTACCTGAGATATAATGTTTGATTCTTTGACCGTTCACCACCTTCGGATTTGTGCCTTCGAAGTTGTTGATTTTTATGGCACCGGAACGATAGACCTCCTTGATAACGTAAGGGCCTTCCCATTTAGAGAGAAGTTTTCCTGCAAAAAATCTTAAACGAGAGTTGTATAGCAATACATAATCACCTACATTAAACTCACGCTTTTGTATCCTTTTGTCATGCCATCTTTTAACTTTTTCTTTAAACAATTTGGCATTCTCATAAACTTGGGTTCTCCATTCATCAAGTGAGCTAATATCAAATAACCTCTTCTCACCAGCAAGTTTGAAATCATAATTGAGCTCTTTAATAGCACAATAAGCCTTATGTTCTAATTTGAGAGGTAAGTGACATGCTTTTCCATAAACCATTTTATATGGAGACATACCCATAGGATTTTTATATGCAGTTCTATAGGCCCATAATGCATCATCAAGTTTCTTGGACCAATTCTTTCCAGATCTATTGACAGTCTTTTGCAAAATTAATTTGAGTTCTCTGTTACTCAATTCTACTTGACCACTAGACTGTGGGTGATAAGGAGATGCAATTCTATGATTAACATCATATTTAGCAAGCATTTTTCGGAAAGCACCATGAATAAAGTGTGAACCACCATCAGTCATTAAATATCTAGGGACTCCAAACCTCGGAAAAATAACTTCTTTGAGCATTTTAATAGAAGTGTTATGATCAGCACTACTAGTTGGAATAGCTTCTACCCACTTAGTAACGTAATCAACAGCAACTAAAATATGTGTATATCCATTAGAGGCAGGAAAAGGTCCCATATAATAAAAGCCCCAAACATCAAATGGTTCAATAACAAGTGAATAATTCATAGGCATTTCTTGACATCTACTAATATTACCAATTCTTTGACATTCATCACAAGATAAGACAAACTTACGGGCATCCTTGAAGAGAGTAGGCCAATAAAACCCGGATTGCAATACCTTATGTGCAGTTCTATCTCCAGCGTGGTGTCCTCCATAAACCTCGGAGTGACACTTGCGTAGGATCTGTTCCTGTTCATGCTCAGGTACACAACGTCTAATAACACCATCTACTCCTTCTTCATAAAGATGTGGGTCATCCCAAAAGTAATGTCTCAAATCATAGAAAAACTTTTTCTTTTGCTGGTATGTGAAACTAGGTGGTATGAATTTAGCAACAATGTAATTAGCATAATCAGCATACCATGGAGCAGTACGAGAAGTATTTATGACATTTAGTTGTTCATCAGGAAAGCTATCATCAATAGGTAGTGGGTCATCAAGAACATTTTCTAACCTAGATAAGTTGTCTGCAACGGGGTTCTCAGCTCCCTTTCTATCAACAATATGCAAATCAAATTCTTGTAGCAAGAGAACCCATCTAATAAGTCTAGGTTTAGCATCTTTCTTTTCCATAAGATATTTAATAGCAGCATGATCAGTGTGAATAGTTACTTTAGAATCAACAATATAAGGTCTGAACTTATCACATGCAAATACAACTGCTAAGAATTCTTTTTCAGTAGTAGCATAATTCCTTTGAGCATTGTCTAGAGTTTTACTAGCATATTGAATAACATTAAATTTCTTATCAACTCTTTGCCCTAGGACAGCACCTACAGCATAATCACTAACATCACACATAATTTCAAAGGGTAAATTCCAATCAGGTGGCTGAACAATAGGTGCAGAGATCAATGCTTTCTTAAGTATTTCAAATGCTTCTACACAATCATCATCAAAGGCAAATGGTATATCTTTTTGTAATAAATTAGTGAGAGGCCGAGAAATTTTTGAGAAGTCCTTAATGAACCTCCTATAAAAAACCGGCGTGACCAAGGAAACTTCTTATACCTTTGATGTCCTTGGGACATGGCATCTTTTCAATAGCATCAACCTTGGCTTTATCAACTTCAATACCTCTTTCAGAAACTTTATGCCCCAAGAAAATAACTTCGTTAACCATAAAGTGGCACTTTTCCCAATTCAAGACAAGATTAGTTTCTTCACATCTCTGCAAAACTCGATCAAGGTTGCTCAAGCAATCATCAAAAGAGGATCCATAAACGGAGAAATCGTCCATGAAAACCTCACAAATCTTTTCAGAAAAGTCAGAGAATATAGCCATCATGCATCTTTGAAAGGTAGCAGGTGCATTACATAAACCAAAAGGCATACGTCTATAAGTAAAAGTACCAAAAGGGCAAGTAAAAGTTGTCTTTGATTGATCATTGGCTGACACAGGTATTTGAGAGAAACCAGAATAACCATCTAGAAAGCAAAAATGTGTATGTTTGGATAATCTTTCTAGCATTTGATCGATAAAGGTAAGGGGTAATGATCTTTTTTAGTAGCCTTATTTAATTTGCGGAAATCAATTACCATCCTATAACATGTAATAATTCTTTGCGGGATCAACTCATCTTTATCATTATGAACGATGGTAATACCTCCCTTCTTAGGGACACAATGGACAGGACTTACCCACTGACTATCAGCAACGGGATAAATTATACCTGCCTCAAGGAGCTTTAGTATTGCTTTTCTTACCACTTCCTTCATCTTAGGATTCAGCCGTCGTTGATGATCTCGAACTGGTTTGGCATCTTCGTCCAAATTTATTTTATGTTGACATAGAGTGGGACTAATGCCCTTAAGATGATCAAGAATATATCCAATAGCAGCACGGTGCTTCTTCAGAGTTTTCAATAATCTCTCTTCTTCATGCTCTGAAAGGTTAGCACTAATAATAACAGGATATATCTTTTTCTCATCAAGATAAGCATATTTAAGAGTATCAGGTAACGGTTTTAGCTCAAACACGGGATCACCCTTGGGTGGAGGAGGATCCCCTAGGATTTCAACAGGCAAATTGTGTTTCAGGATAGGTTCCTGTTTGAAGAGTACTTCATCTATTTCCCTTCTTTCATTCATAAACATATCATTTTCATGGTCTAGCAAATATTGTTCTAAAGGATCACTAGGAGGTACGAGAATAGAAGCAAGACCAATTATTTCATCCTTACTAGGTGATTCCTCTTCACGGTGTTGTCTACTAAATTTAGAGAAATTAAACTCATGAGACATATCACCCAAACCAATAGTAACAACATCCCTTTTGCAATCTATCTTAGCATTAACAGTATTCAAGAAGGGTCTACCAAATATAATGGGACAAAAGCTATCTTGTGGGGAACCAAGAACAAGAAAATCAGCAGGATATTTAGTTTGCCCACACAAGACTTCAACATCTCTAACAATTCCCATTGGTGAAATAGTATCTCTATTGGCAAGTTTAATTGTGACATCAATATCTTCTAACTCAGCAGGTGCAATATCATGCATAATTTCTTTGTATAAGTCAAAAGGTATTGCACTAGCACTAGCACCCATATCACATAAGCCATGATAACGATGATCTCCTATTTTAACAGAAATAACAGGCATGCCTACCACAGGTCTATGTTTATCTTTAGCACAAGGTTTGGCAATTCTAGCAGTTTCATCACAGAAATAAATAACATGCCCATCAATATTATCAGACAAGAGATCTTTAACAATAGCAATATTAGGTTCAACTTTGATTTGCTCAGGAGGTGTATAAGTTCTAATATTGCTTTTACGGACCACAGTTGAAGCTTTAGCATGATCCTTTATCCTAACAGGGAAATGTGGTTTCTCAACATAAGAAGTAGGAACAATAGGATCATTAAGTGATAGTCTTTTCTTCAACTTCAATAGGTGCAGCTACTTTTACTTCTACGGGAAGATGATATTTAAACCACTTCTCCTTAGGGAGATCAACATAAGCAGCAAAAGATTCACAGAAAGAAGCTACTATCTCAGAGTCAAGTCCATATTTAGTGCTAAACTTACGGAAAACATCGGTATCCATAAAAGATTTAACACAATCAAACTTAGGTTTCATACCTGACTCCTTACCTTCGTCGAGGTCCAATCTTCAGAGTTGCGTTTAATTCTATCCAATAATTCCCATTTGAATTCAATAGTCTTCATCATAAAAGAGCCAGCACAAGAAGTATCGAGCATGGTGCGATTGCTATCAGAAAGCCGAGCATAAAAACTTTGAATAATTATTTCTCTTGAGAGCTCATGATTGGGGCATGAATATAACATTGATTTAAGCCTCACCCAAGCTTGAGCGATGCTTTCTCCTTCGCGAGGCCAAAAATTATATATATAATTGCGATCATGATGAACAAGATGCATAGGATAAAATTTCTGATGAAATTCCAATTTCAATCGTTTGTAGTTCCATGATCCCGTATCATCACATAGCCTATACCATGTCGATGCATCTCCCTTCAAAGAAAAGGGAAGACCGTCCTCTTAATAACATCACCGGGTATACCTGCAATCTTAAATAATCCACAAACTTCATCCACATAAATTAGGTGTTCATCAGGATGCTTTGTTCCATCTCCTGCAAAACGATTAGCTAGCAGTTTTTCTAACATACCCGAAGGAATCTCAAAGTGGACATTTCATTTTCATTTTCAGTAGGTTCAGTGGGTTGAGGAGCAACTCTTTGCTCTACTGGTCGGGGTGAAGATACCCCGAACAAGCCCCTTAGAGGATTACTTTCCATAGTAACAAGTGACAGTAAATTTCAGCACACTATATAAATTTTTCCTTACCAAATTCCACCTACCAAAGGCGCTTCACTCCCCGGCAACGGCGCCAGAAAAGAATCATGATGACCCACAAGTATAGGGGATCTATCGTAGTCCTTTCGATAAGTAAGAGTGTCGAACAGATAGTTTTGTGATAGGATAATTTGTAACGAGCAACAAGTAACAAAAGTAAATAAAGTGCAGCAAGGTGGCCCAATCCTTTTTGTAGCAAAGGACAAGCCTGGACAAACTCTTATATAAAGAAAAGCGCTCCCGAGGACACATGGGAATTATCGTCAAGCTAGTTTTCATCACGTTCATATGATTCGCGTTCGGTACTTTGATAATTTGATATGTGGGTGGACCGGTGCTTGGGTGCTGCCCTTAGTTGGACAAGCATCCCACGTATGATTAACCTCTATTGCAAGCATACGCAACTACAACAAAAGTATTAAGGTAAACCTAACCATAGCATGAAACATATGGATCCAAATCAGCCCCTTACGAAGCAACGCATAAACCAGGGTTTAAGCTTCTGTCACTCTAGCAACCCATCATCTACTTATTACTTCCCAATGCCTTCCCCTAGGCCCAAATAATGGTGAAGTGTTATGTAGTCGACGTTCACATAACACCACTAGAGGATAGACAACATACATCTCATCAGAATATCGAACAGATACCAAATTCACATGACTACTAATAGCAAGACTTCTCCCATGTCCTCAGGAACAAACGTAACTACTCACAAAGCATATTCATGTTCACAATCGGAGGGGTATTAATATGCATATATGATCTGAACATATGATCTTCCACCAAATAAACCAACTAGCATCAACTACAAGGAGTAATCAACACTACTAGCAACCTACAGGTACCAATCCCGGACTTAGAGACAAGAATTGGATACAAGAGATGAACTAGGGTTTGAGAGGAGATGGTGCTGGTGAAGATGTTGATGGAGATTGCCCTCTCCCGATGAGAGGAGCGTTGGTGATGACGATGGCGATGATTTCCCCCTCCCGGAGGCAAGTGTCCCCGGCAGAACAGCTCTGCTGGAGCCCTAGATTGGTTCCGCCAAGGTTCCGCCTCGTGGCGGCGGAGTCTCGTCCCGAAAGCTTGCTTATGATTTTTCTTCGGGCGAAAGACTTCATATAGCAGAAGATGGCCACCGGAGGGCCAACAGGGGGCCCTCGAGGCAGGGGGCGCGCCCTGGGGGGTAGGGCGCGCCCCCACTCTCGTGGCCAGTGGGCCCCCCCTAACGTACTTCTTCAGCTCAATATTTTTTATTATTTCCAAAAATAACTTTCATGGAGTTTCAGGACTTTTGGAGTTGTGCAGAATAGGTCTCTAATATTTGCTCCTTTTCCAGCCCAGAATTCCAGCTGCCGGCATTCTCCCTCCTTATGTAAACCTTGTAAAATAAAAGAGAATAGGCATAAGTATTGTGACATAATGTGTAATAACAGCCCATAATGTAATAAATATCGATATAAAAGCATGATGCAAAATGGACGTATCAATAGCCGTCGTCGCGCGTCGGGGCGCGCCCCCGCGATCCGTAGATCGATTTGGTCTGACCTGCTCTATTGTCCAGGTCCTGCCGCAGGTCATATGTATATCCCCGAGCTGTTGTGTCTCTACCTTTACGGTGAGGCGGTATGGGCTGGTGTTCGGCTTGAGTTGCCGCTTTATCCCGGCCACGTGGTGGACGGTCAGCTGCGTTACGCGCTGACGGTACGGGGTCCAGTCACTACTAGGGAAAACCCTAGTAGTAGCGCGGGTTTTGAGGCTATCAGCAGCGCGGGCAGCCGCGCTACCAATAAGGCGTTACAGCTAACTGTTAGTAGTAGCGCGGTCTGTACCCGCGCTACTACTATGGACTATATCAGCAGCACGTTTCCGGAACACGCTACTATTAATTAGCTGTAGCGATTTCCTGGCCCCGCGCTACTGCTATATCTTTCATCATTTCCCCCGGCTTCCTACCCCATTTCAGCTGCAATAAACTGCAATTTCCAGATACTAGGTACTACTAGATATCAATTTCATAAAGCATTATAGGTACTAGGTAGTACTCCCTCGGTTCCAAATTACTCGTCGTGGGTTTAGCTCAAATTTGAACTAAAACCACGACGAGTAATTTGGAACGAAGGGAGTACTAGATAACAATTTCATATATACTCAACATGCATCCTCAAGCAGTACAAGGTGATATCGACCACGATCATCATATGTAGTTCTAGATGATATCGACGACGATCATCATATGTAGTTCGACATGATATTGACGACGATCATCATATGTAGTTCTAGATGATATAGCCACACACACACACATATGTAGTTCTAGATGATATCGACGACGATCATCATCCTCAAGCCTGGGCGGTGGGTGTTCCTGATAGTAATTAGGATGGCCTGTCCAACACGAAGATTCTTACCAATGAGGAACCTCTTCCACCCAACCGAGTTTAAGTGTGTGCGACCGTCTGTGTCCATGCAGTAAGTAAAGGTGGTGACGGAGCCCCTTGCGGTAAGGCATAGTCCAGCCGAGCCTTCTTCATCAGGCTCGATACCACAACTCACAGATAGGTTCTTTGGCAATTTCTGAATAAGAAAAACATATCAATTAATAAATAGCCTCGCACATACTCTTGCAAATATATTTCTATTAAGTCTAGATTTCTACACAATCAAAAGACACAGTACTACGCATTTGTACTAACTAATCATGAATTCTACTAATAAGTATATATGGATTATCTACACTATTAATAGTTCCTTGGATTCTACACTAATAAGAGCATGTGATCAGACTCTACACTAAAGCATATCATCGACTAGATTCCACAAAGCATATCACTGGACTCTACACTAAGCATATCATCGGATTCACTAAGCATATCATCGAATAATTTGCATTTGTAAGTATAAAAATAAAGCACATATATATATATCATCAAATTACTACAGGCAGTACGTATAACATACCATTTCATGCCGATCGACCATGGTACTTGTCAGGCGGGTCACGAATGGCACCCCGACAAAGTCATCACGTGGCGGAATTATGTCCCATAGGTTGCACACCTCCTCCCCGCTCAGCCTCATTCTTTGAGCTACGATGGCTTCATGAAGTGGGTTCTCATCATCTTCATCGAGTGGGTCCTCATTATCTTCATCATCTTCGTCATCTTCATCATCTTCGTCATCTTCCACCAGGTTGAGATAAATGACAGCCAGCTTGGGTCTTTCTGCTTTGAAGGAGAAGCTGATCAACTCACCACCAGTAAGACGCATGTGGGCAAGGAAACGGGCCCATCCATCTCCTCCAATCTGCGACATATTGCGTCCTTTCTCGACCTCCATAGTGTACGGCCCCCAGGAGGCTCAAATGTCACAGTGTCTCCTGTCAGCTTGTTGAATTTCAACCTCACATTGCATGGGACGATCTGTGTAAAAAAAAGAAAAATGACACAATGCAATAATGCCAACACTAAAATAAAATAGTTGTTACATTTCATCTAATTTCTTACCGCCGCATGACGAAAACTCGACTGGAAGTAGATGCCGAACAGCTTGCCAGTTGCAAGGCTGCCGGCGCACCTTGACTTGCACAGTCGACATAGTGGTGGTGGTGGTGGCGCCATTTTACTAAAGCAATATGAGCAAAGGATTAATGATTCACTTCACAGGAAAGAAAAACAGTAGCATGTGATATTTTTGGTTCTTCCGCGAGAAGCAATTTATGGACAAAGCATTTCGGTGGCACCTATTGCCGAAAAAACTTTTCACAAATATCTACCAAATAAGGGTACCACCTACCAAGTCATTTCATCTCATTTGGCCCCTATTGCCTAAGATAATTGATTAAAAAAACAAGTGGCAAATTTAACTAAATTGGCACCTACATTTTGCCAAAAATTAACTTATTACAAAAAAAGCATCTACCTATCCATGTATGGAAAAAATAACAATAAAATGGTGCATACTAAATCAACTAAATCAACTAGCCTACTAAATCCACTAGCATACTAAATCAAAATGTTCTAAATCAACTAGCCTACTAAATCAACTAAACCAACTAGCCTACTAAATCAACTAAATCAAAATGTTCTAAATCAACTAAATCGACTAGCATACTAAATCAACTAAATCAAAATGTTCTAAATCAACTAGCCTACTAAATCAACTAGCCTACTAAATCAAAATGTAGCAGGGAGGAGGGGTTGTGGATGGAGGAGGGAGGAGGGAGAAGGAGGGGCGACTCGAGGAGGGAGAAGAGAGTAGGATGGAGGAGGAAAACAGAGCGAGGAGGGGCCAGCCGGCGGCGAGTGGAGGGAGGACGGAGGAGGAAGGCGGAGCGAGGAGGGGCCGGCCAGCGGTGACTAGAGGGAGGACGGAGGAGGAGGCCGGTACCGAGTCCAGCGAGGAGGAGGTGGCGGCGGCGCAGATCGGAGGAGGGGCGACGAGGGAGGACCGGCGTGGGGGGTTGAGGGGGAGATCGAGTGAGTGTGAGTGGATCGGATAGATCGGAGAGTGGGGGAGATGGAATGGCTTAGCAGTAGCGCGCTATAGCAGAAGGCGCTACTGCTAAACGACTTAGTAGTAGCGCCTTTCATGAAGAGCGCGCTACTGCTATGTGTCAGCATGTAAAAATAGACATCAAAAATACATTGATCATCAATGATCTTTTTGTGTACAATCTGATTTGTCAATATGAGTTCTCACCAGTTTAGGAACTGGTGAAGACTCATATTGCGGCGACAAATTCTACACATAGAGTTCAATGAAGACCAAGTGCTTGTGAAAGTTTGAGAAGTAACATATTTAAGCATATTTAAGGTGGTACAAACTCTCTTCACGGAGCGAGGTGGGACTAAATTTTTTAGTAAACTTAGCAGTAGCGATTATTGTGTAAATGCGCTACTGCTATGGTCCGTAGCAGTAGCGCTATTCATATTAACGGGCTGCTGCTAGAACTAGCCTCGCGGCGGCGTCGTAGCAATTATAGCAGTAGCGCGTCTTAGAGAGGGCGCGCTACTGATACATTTATTTCAGCAGCGAGTTTTGTGCGCGTGCGCTACTGCTAGTTAGCAGCAGCGCCTTATTTTAAAGCGTGCTGCTGGTAAGATTCTGTGTATAGGCTTTTCCCTAGTAGTGAGTGCCTTGTCGTCGAATTGAGGCAACAATTTGCGCTTCGGGCAACTTTTGGTGGGGCGCTCGAGGCCGTATTCCTTGGCTGCCAAGACATTAGTCCATCTATCATTGAGCAGATCTTGGTCAGCTTGAAGTTGCTACTGCTTTTTTTCAGGCTCCTCGCAGTGGCTATTAGCCGGCGCTTAAAGCGCTCCTGCTCGACGGGTTCCTCAGGCATGATAAAGTCTTCGTTGCCGAGGCTCACCTTATCCTCGGAGAGTGGAAGATGGTTAGTGTCCTCCGAGTCTTCGTCTATGACCTGTTCATCAGGGCTGACTCGCCCATCTTCCCTATCGTCCTGTTCAGAGGTTGGCTCCACGGGGCCTTCTTTGTCTTCGGCATTGCTACCTCTTGAGCACTGCGTTGGTTTTCCCTTGAAGAGGAAAGGGTGATGTAGCAAAGTAATGTAAGTATTTCCCTCAGTTTTTGAGAACCAAGGTATCAATCCAGTAGGAGGCTACGCGCGAGTCCCTCGTACCTACACAAAACAAATAAATCCTCGCAACCAACGCGATAAGGGGTTGTCAATCCCTTCACGGTCACTTACGAGAGTGAGATCTGATAGATATGATAGATAATATTTTTGGTATTTTTGTAATAAAGATGCAAAGTAAAGAAAGCAAAATAAAGACGGCGCCAGAAATAGCTTGTTGTAGGGAGATTAATATGATGGAAAATAGACCCCGGGGCCATAGGTTTCACTAGTAGCTTCTCTCAAGAGCATAAGTATTTTACGGTGGGTGAATGAATTACTGTTGAGCAATTGACAGAATTGAGCATAGTTATGAGAATATCTAGGTATGATCATGTATATAGGCATCACGTCCGAGACAAGTAGACCGACTCCTGCCTGCATCTACTACTATTACTCCACTCATCGACCGCTATCCAGCATGCATCTAGAGTATTAAGTTCATGAAAACAGAGTAACGCCTTAAGCAAGATGACATGATGTAGAGGGATAAATTCATGCAATATGATAAAACCCCATCTTGTTATCCTCGATGGCAACAATACAATATGTGCCTTGCTGCCCCTACTGTCACTGGGAAAGGACACCGCAAGATTGAACCCAAAGCTAAGCACTTCTCCCATTGCAAGAAAGACCAATCTAGTAGGCCAAACCAAACTGATAATTCGAAGAGACTTGCAAAGATAACCAATCATACATAAAAGTATTCAGAGAAGATTCAAATATTGTTCATAGATAATCTTGATCATAAACCCACAATTCATCGGTCTCAACAAACACACCGCAAAAAGAAGATTACATCGAATATATCTCCACGAGAAAGGGGGAGAACATTGTATTGAGATCCAAAAAGAGAGAAGAAGCCATCTAGCTACTAACTATGGACCTGAAGGTCTGAAGTAAACTACTCACACTTCATCGGAGAGGCTATGGTGTTGATGTAGAAGACCTCCGTGATGGATGCCCCTCTGGCGGAGCTCAAGAACAGGCCCCAAGATGAGATCTCGTGGGTACAGAAGGTTGCGGTGGTGGAATTAGGTTTTTGGCTCCGTATCTGATCATTTGGGGGTACGTAGGTATATATAGGAGGAAGGAGTACGTCGGTGGAGCAACAGGGGTCCCACGAGGGTGGAGGGCGCGTCCTGGGGGGGTGGGCGCGCCCCCCTACCTCGTGGCCTCCTCTTTTGTTTCTTGATGTAGGGTCCAAGTCTCCCGGATCATAATCTTCCTAAAAATCACGTTCCTGAAGGTTTCATTCCGTTTGGACTCCGTTTGATATTCCTTTTCTGCGAAACTCTGAAATAGGCAAAAAAACAGCAATTCTGGGTTGGGCCTCTGGTTAATAGGTTAGTCCCAAAAATAATATAAAAGTGAATAATAAAGCCCAATAATGTCCAAAATAGTAGATAATATAGCATGGAGCAATCAAAAATTATAGATACGTTGGAGACGTATCAGGCATCGTCTAGAGTATTGTTTTCTCTCATGCCTGTATTGTTGTCTTTTCCACAGCGTGATTTAGAGCGGCGCCGCTGACGTCGGCGCTTTGGCTGTATCTCGGGAGGTTTATCCTCGACTGGATCCTTCTCGTTATCGCCGTTATTCTCTTTGGGTGTATCCACCATGTACACGTCATACGAGGAGGTGGCTGTCCAGCGCCCGGTGAACGGCGGTTTTTGGGCCTGCTCCCCTCCGGCATCGTCGTCCATACCGTCGATGTCTTAAGAGCCGTAATCAAGCATGTCGGTTAAGTCTTCGACAGTGGTTATGAAGTGGGCAGTGGGTGGGAAGCGAAATTCTTCGTCATCAGCCTCCAGTTCAAACCGGATATAATTCAGCTGTGAGTCCCCTGCTAAGGAGAGGGTTTTTAATGAGTTTAGCACATCGCCTAAAGGTGAGTGCCGGAAGATGTCCGCGGAGCTGAATTCAACGATTGGCGCCTGATCAGGCTCGACGGACGCGGATGCACGTGGTTCGGAACCTGTGGCCAGAGTCGAATTCGAGGTTCCGGTGACGCAGATCCCGCTCGAGGTTGGGTCTGTGTGCGGCTCCGACGCCGCTGAGACTGCGGCTTCCGTGGCGGGGTTGAGCTTCCCGTCCTTGGATGGCGCAATCTGCTCCGGATCTAGGGCCAGAGCACCTACACGCGCTATCTCCTGGGTATGGTCCGATGACCGATTTAGGTCATGTTCATCGCGGTGGCAGGGAGCGGCTGCCGTGGGCTCGAATCCATCGAAGATCCAGTCTCCGCGGATATCAGCAACGTAGTTCAAGCTTCCAAACCTGACCTGATGGCCAGGGCGTAGCTGTCGATCTGCTCTAGATGGCCAAGCGAGTTGGCTTGCAGTGCGATGCCGCCGAATACAAAAATCTGGTCGGGGAGAAAGGCCTCCTCCAGGGCCGGGTTGTTGTAGATGATGGATGGAGCCATCGAAGCTCCTGGTGCAGACACAGCGGAACTCTCAATGAAAGCACCAATGTCGGTGTCAAAACCGGCGGATCTCGGGTAGGGGGTCCCGAACTGTGCGTCTGAGGTCGATGGTAACAGGAGACGGGGGACACGATCTTTACTCAGGTTTGGGCCCTCTCTATGGAGGTAATACCCTACTTCCTGCTTGATTGATCTTGATGAATATGAGTATTACAAGAGTTGATCTACCACGAGATCGTAATGGCTAAAACCCTAGAAGTCTAGCATGTATGATTGTGATTGCCTCTATGGACTAAACCCTCCGGTTTATATAGACACTGGAGGGGACTAGGGTTGTACAAAGTAGGTTACAGAGAAAGGAATCTTCATATCCAAACGCCAAGCTTGCCATCCACGCCAAGGAGAGTCCCATCCGGACACGGGAGAGAGTCTTCTGTCTTCTATCTTCACGGCCCATCAGTCCGGCCCACGTTAAATAGTCCGGACGCCCCGAGGACCCCTTAATCCAGGACTCCCTCACCTAGCACACCCCAAACAATTGCCTAGCCGTGTGCGGCGCCCCCCTCCATCGTTTACACCCCCGGTCATATTTTCGTAGTGCTTAGGCGAAGCCCTGCGGAGATCACTTCACCATCACTGTCACCACGCCGTCATGCTAACGGAACTCATCTACTACCTCGATATCTTGCTGGATCAAGAATGCAAGGAACGTCACCCAGCTGAATGTGTGTAGAACATGGAGGTGCCGTGCGTTAGGTACATGATCGGTTGAAGCGCGAAGAAGTACGACTACATCAACCACGTTGTGAAACGCTTCCGCTTACGGTCTATGACGGTACGTAGACACACTCTCCCCCTCGTTGCTATGCATCTCCATGGATAGACCATTTCGTGTGCGTAGAATTTTTTTTGTTTTCCATCGAACGATTCCCAACACTACCCTTGTCCAATTCGACCTCCCCAAGTGGGGAAAGGGGGCGCCTCCCCTATTGGGCCCTTGTGGCCCAATTCCCCTTCCACCTTTTGGGATTTTATAGCCTGTTGATATTTAACTAAGTATAAAAGCCTCCTAACTATTATTAGAGCCTGTTATTATTAATTTAATGTCCTCAGAAACATTTTCCACCTATATATTATTTATCAATAATACCCGGTACTGCCCGATAAACTCTAAAATCCTTCCAGTGACCCCGAAACGCTTTCGGTTCCTCTCGAAACTATTTTGAATATTAAAGAAACTATTTCATGAATATTTCCTCGTTCCTCCCGTCCTACTAACACTCAACAGATCGTGATTACCTTAAACTTGTGACCCTATAGGTTCGGTAAAACATAGACATGAACAAACCCCCTTTGTTCAATGACTGATAGCGGAACCGTAGACGTCCATATCGATCTCTATGAGTACACGAATGGCACTCGAGTGAACCTTTGGTTATCATGTGCTATTCCCTTTGCTTCAAGATACTTTACAAAATCCGAGGTGAGATATATCGTATCCTCTTGAGTCATACATATGCTCACAATACTGTTCTCCGCGTTACCGGTTTTGTTCTTCTTTCTCGTTGACATATTTCGGCATCCCCTTGACATAGTCACCTATGTCTAGCCAGACAATGATGGACTCCATCACAAGAGAGGGACCTAATAATATCTCACCATCGTCGGAGGAGCATATGCCACTCTCGAGCTATCTAGTTGTAACGCCCCGTGTTGAGGATATAAACCCTAGAGTCACCCGCCAGCCGGGGCCGGGTTACTCATAATGGTCATCACCTGAAGCCCGGCGCCAAGCTTGAAGACGATGGGCCAAAGATGGGCTTAAGACCCGAAGATGGTTTAAGGCCCGTAGTTACAATCATTATTATGGTAGAACTGGTAGTGTAAGGCAAGAATAGTAGAGAGTCCGAGCCGGACACTCTTATGAGCCGGCGAGGGACTCTGAGAGCTGCGGGGCGTCAACCTCTCTATATAAAGGGACGACCCAGCAGCAGTTTAGGGACAAGAAAGATCTCATCGAGAGCCAGGCATAGCGGTTAAGCTCCCTGGCCATCGAAACCCTAATCAATACCACCTCAACTGGACGTAGGCTTTTACCTTCACCGTAAGGGGCCGAACCAGTATAAACCCTCGTGTTCCTTGTCCCGTTTAACCCCTTCAAGCTTCCTAGAGGCGATGGCTCCACGACTAAGTCCTAGCTTGAGGACATCTGCCGTGACAATTCCACGAAAGTTGGCGCCCACCGTGGGGCCAGCGCACGGTGGATTTGAGTTCTTGAAGGGCAGCTTCAAAGGGCTCAAGGGATACCTTGTGGGCCGGATGACCAAGAGTCGTCGCGGCAAGCTCTACATCGACGCTGCAAACTGGGGCCCCGACGCCCGCTCAATTGAGTACGGGTACCGGGTCCCCTTCGGCGGAAGTCATGTTTTCATTGGCAAGATTGGTGAGCCGGGCCCTGAGCCGGATCTCTGCGCCGATCTCATCGAGACAGCTCAGCGCGCACGACCCGCCTGCGCCCAGCCTGCCTTGAGGCATGCCTTTGTGGGATGTGTCCATGGAGGGCACTCTGATAGATCTGGATCCGATGATGAGACGGCCGCCGGCTCTGACGGCGAGTCGTCCACAGATGAGTCAAACTCGTTGTATCAACTTCAAGATGGTAGGCTCATGGGTTGTTCCGATGGTGACAGTATTCCGGACCCGTTTGAGCCGCCGAGCCGGGTCGGAATTTTCATGGCCGGTGCGCAGCCTGTTCAGAACCCTGCTGCTGGGGCAGGAAGCCCGGTGCCCTCGCCGGCTCAGGTGCTGATGGATCTCACGGACAAAATGACGGCCCTGTTGACTGCCGCGGTTGACCCACCGGATCAAGCTCAGCATGACGCGGAGGTGGCGCAGTTAATGTTAGATCTAGTGAAAGCAAAAGAGGTTCTGGTAGCGGAAGGGATCAGGATGGCTGCGGAGAGGGCGGCCCTCGACGCCCAAACTCAATTGATTCAGGCACAGTCCTTCCGGCTCACGATGGATCAGAACGCGTCCAATGAGGTCATGAGAAGGAGGCATCAAAAGGCCCAATCTTGACTCCCTCCGGTTTACGATCCACGAAACCTCTTCAACACGCCAGGTGCAGGGTCTAGTAACCCGCCAGGGGTCATAGTGCCCGGGTCTGGGACCCCTGTTCAGCCACAAGTGATGGGGCCTCCCCGGGTGAACCCAGCCCCGCCTCAGTATGTGCCAATACCACCGGGTCATTATGCTAACCCACTGGAGAACATGGTCGCCGCAGCAGCACGGCTGGCGGCCCTCCCAATTGACGGCGACTCTCCGACGGCTATTGAAACCCGCCGGGTCAGGGAACTTCTTCAGACAGCACTGTCTCAGCAAGAGGCGTACTCTTACAGCCGGGACAGGATCCACTCGACCCCTTGTCCAGGCCGGAGCCCGAGTTACAGCAGACACATGGTCTCAGCGACCGGCTCAAGTAATGTCCGACGCCATGACCCGCCCCCTGGCCATGGCCCGGCTCATAACAGAGCCTTTTACGCAGCAGACCAAGACAGAGCGCGGCAAGAGGCGGAGCAGGTGCCTCAGTTGACGGCTTACCAGACTCCCCCGGCTTATCCGACGACTTCCGTCGACGCGGGTATCTCTACCAGGACTGGAGGTGTCCCTTGTTTGGTGCCGGCTCTCTGCCATGAACGTCTACCCAAGGACTTCAAAGGGCCTAGGAAGGTGCCTAATTACACGGCCGACTTACAACCCGGAGCCTGGATCGAGAGTTATGAGATGGCCATGGAATTGCTGGAGGTCAGTGAAGCAGCGATGGCCAAGTACTTCACCATGATGTTAGATGGGACTGCCCGCACGTGGTTGAAAGGGCTACCACCGAATTCCATCGGGTCTTGGGCTGAGCTGAAAGCCCGGTTCATCCAAAATTTCAAGGATACCTGTAGGCAGTCTATGTCAATTGTGGATTTAACTAACTGTAAGCAGTAGGAGGGTGAGTCTACGACACATTGGGTTCGCCGGGTTAAGGAAATAATACACTCATCTGATAAGATGGATGCCGGCTCTGCAGTATTAATGTTGGAACAAAATTGTCGCTTTCTGCCCCTGAAGATGAAACTCGGGCGGCTCAAGAGTGATTGTAATGACATGGGTACGCTGATGGCAGCTCACGTCAAGTATGCCGACTCTGATAGTACCAAGGACCCCGCTTCAGATGATGAAAGGACAGGGAAGGGAAAGAAGAACGGCAATGGCAAGGGTCCTCAGCATAACCCGGGGAACCAAGGAGGTGGCAAGCGCAAGGCCGACGGCAACCTAGAGTTCGTAGCCAACGCCAGCTCACAGGGCAATAACCAGCGACGCAAGGGGAGGCCCCCTCCCCGAGCCGGCGGGTCAGGCCTGACGCTGGAGCAACTTTTGAATGAGCCTTGTCCAAGGCATGGCTCTAGAGAGAAGCCAGCTACTCATCTATGGAAGGATTGTGCAATCATGAAGGCCTTTAAGAATTCCAACGCCTTTAGCGGCAACAATGCCCCGGGCGGTGGCTCAGGCGCCGGCGGCTTTCATGGCCCGGGCGGCGGTTCAAATGCTAATCCTCAGAACGGTCAAGGGGGCTTTAATCAGCAGTCTGGCGAGGGTCATCAACAGCAGCAGGGGGGTTATCAGACCAATCCAAAGCAGCTCAGCGGTGGACAATATCATGTATTTACCACCAGTCTGTGTAAGCGAGATTAGAAGCTCCATAAGAGGGCTGTGAACGCTGTTGAGCCGGCGGTTCCACGCTTTTTACAATGGTCTGAGCAGCCTATAGTGTGGAGTAGGGAGGATCACCCTCCCCGGGTGGATAATCCGGGTCACTTGGCCTTGGTGGTGGCTCCTCAGGTGGGAGGATATAAGTTCACTAAGGTGCTCATGGATGGAGGCAGCAGCATCAACATCCTCTATTGTGAGACTTTCCGTCGTATGGGGTTGGTTGATAAGAACCTCAGCCAGTCAAACACTATTTTCCATGGTGTGGTACCTGGTAAGTCGGCTTATCCAGTCGGCAAGATCGAGTTGGAAGTGGCCTTTGGAGACGAGCACAACTACAGGGTGGAAAAATTGACCTTCGAGGTGGTCAAGATAAGAAGTCCGTACCATGCATTTTTGGGCGGCCGGCTTACGCCAAGTTCATGGCACGGCCATGTTACGTGTATTTGCAACTCAAGATGCCGGGTCATAATGGGACCATTACGGTTCACGGCAGCCGGAAGGTAGCCTTGGAGTGTGAAGAAGGCGATGCGGCTTATGCAGAATCCGTTTGCGCAACAGAGGAGTTGAAGTTTTACAAAGACAATGTTGACCCAAAAGATATGACCTCTCTGAAAAAGCCGACTACGGAGCAGGAGCCGGCAATGAAGTTTAAGTCGGCTGATGAGACTAAACTTGTTGATTTTGTTCCAGATGATTCATCTCAGCAGTTTAGCATCAGTGCCAATCTGGATCCAAAATAGGAAAGCGCGCTCATCGAGTTCATCCGTGAGAATAGGGACATTTTTGCATGGAAACCGTCTGACATGCCAGGTGTACCTAGAGAACTCGCTGAGCACACTCTCAATGTTGATCCGAAATTTAAGCCGGTTAGGCAATTCCTTCGGCGGTTTAATGAAGAGAGGCGGAAAGCCATTGGTGAAGAGGTGGCCCGGCTCTTGGCGGCCGGGTTTATTGTTGAAGTCTTTCACCCAGAGTGGTTAGCTAACCCGGTGCTCGTACTCAAGAAGAACGGCACCTGGCGGATGTGTGTGGACTACACGGACTTGCACAAAGCGTGTCCGGCTGATCCTTTCGCCCTTCCCCGTATTGATCGAATCATTGATGCTACGGCGGGTTGTGAGCGCCTAAGTTTCTTGGATGCTTATTCTGGATATCATCAGATTAAAATGGCAGTTAAGGACCAGGAGAATACGGCGTTCATCACTCCCTTTGGAGCCTTCTGTTACGTGTCTATGCCCTTTGGACTCAAGAGTGCACAGGCGACTTATCAGCGTTGCGTGCAGAACTGTCTTCATAACCAGATTGGGCGCAATGTTCATGCTTATGTGGATTGTGGTTAAATCCAGGAAGGAGGAAACCTTGATAGATGATCTGAGGGAAACCTTTGATAATCTCCGGGTCTACAAGATGATGCTTAACCCGGCCAAATGTGTTTTTGGCGTTCCTGCAGGCAAGCTCTTGGGTTTCTTGGTTTCTAACAGAGGCATTGAAGCTAACCCGGAGAATATCAAGGCCATCACCTCCCTGGCTAAACCGGCGTGTATAAATGACGTCCAGCGCCTGGCGGGTCGTATCGCTGCTTTAAGCCGTTTTATAAGCCGCTTGGGGGAGAAGGCCATGCCATTATATCAGTTGATGAAGAAAACTGATGACTTTGTCTGGAATGATGCAGCTAATACTGCTTTCGAGGATTTGAAGAAACAGCTGGCCGAGCCCCCAGTCTTTGCTGCTCCGGTTGACAAGGAGCCTTTATTGCTGTATGTGGCTGCTAACACACGAGCCGTCAGTGTGGCCGTGGTGGTGGAGCGCAAGGAAGAGGGTAAGGAGCATCCGGTTCAGCGGCCGGTTTATTATGTCAGCGAAGTACTCATTGAGTCCAAGCAGCGGTATCCGCATTGGCAGAAGCTTGTTTATGGTGTGTTCATGGCAAGCCGGAAGCTTAAGCATTATTTCCAGGGTCACCCCATCACTGTGGTCAGTTCTGCCCCTCTTGGAGATATCATTCAAAACAGAGAGGCCACAGGGAGAGTGGCTAAGTGGGCTATAGAGCTCGGACCTCATGGTCTGAAGTACGTGCCACGCACTGCTGTTAAATCTCAGGCCTTGGTGGATTTCATCAATGATTGGACAGAGCTACAAGTGCCCGAACAAAAGCCGGATAACACATATTGGACTATTCACTTCGACGGGTCCAGGCAATTGGAGGGCTCGGGGGCTGGAGTCGTGTTGGCTTCCCCTAAAGGTGACAAGTTCCATTATGTGCTACAATTGATGTTTCCTTGCACCAACAATGCAGCTGAGTACGAGGCCTTGCTCCACGGTCTTCGGATGGCTAAGGAGATGAGCTTGAGCCGGGTAAGGTGCTTCGGCGACTCAGACCTGGTGGCTCAACAAGTATCAGGAAAGTGGGACTCCAAGGACCCTCTCATGGCTGCTTATCGCCATGAAGTTGATGCCATTGCTGGGCACTTTGAGGGTTACCAAGTAGAGCACATCGATCGCAGGAAGAATGAGGCGGCTGATGCTTTAAGCCGGCTGGGCTCTTAGTGAAAACCGGTGCCGCCTAATACTTTCCTGGACGTCCTGCATAACCCTTCTGTTAAGTTGCCTACAGAGGAAGATTTGGCTGTCCCTGACCCGGAGGCACGACTGGTGGCGGTTCTCCACCTCATTCCGGACTGGACAGTGCCCTACCTGGCTTACATGACCCGGGGGGATTTGCCTGAGGATGAAACTTTGGCCAGACAAATAACCCGGCGGTCTAAGTCAATGGTTGTTATCAATGGTGAGTTGCATCATCGCAGTGTTACGGGAGCGTTCCAGCATTGTGTCTCCCCTGAGGAAGGTCAAGAGATCTTGCGTGAGATTCATGAAGGGGATTGTGGCCATCACGCCGGCTCAAAGTCTCTTGTGGCCAAGGCTTTTCGTCATGGTTTTTATTGGCTGACGGCTCATGCTGATGCGGAGGACTTGGTCAGTAAATGTGATGGTTGCCAAAGGTTCTCGCGACGGGCTCATGTGCCGGCTCAGGAGCTGAGGATGATCCCAATTACTTGGCCCTTTGCGGTCTGGGGGCTTGATATGGTTGGGCCTTTTAAAAGGTCCAAGGATAAGAAGACCCACCACTTGGTGGCAGTTGACAAATTTACCAAGTGGGTTGAAGCGGAGCCAGTTAGCAAGTGTGATGCAACCACGGCAGTTCAGTTTATGAAAAAGGTGATCTTTTGTTTTGGCTTTCCACACAACATTATAACTGACAATGGTACCAATCTATCCAAAGGCGCCATGGAGGAGTTTTGTCAACGAGAGCATATTCGACTTGATATTTCATCAGTGGCTCATCCTCAATCTAATGGTCAGGCTGAGAGGGCTACTCAAGAGATTCTGAAAGGCATTAAACCCTGGCTTTTGGTCCCTTTACAACGGACGCCGGGTTGTTGGGTGGAGGAGTTACCTTCCGTGTTGTGGAGCATCAACACTACTCCTAACAGGTCTACAGGTTTCACGCCTTTCTTCATGGTTTATGGAGCGGAAGCAGTTCTCCCCAGTGACATCCGTCATGACTCACCTCGAGTGGCGGCTTATGTGGAGGTGGATAATGAACAGGCGCGCCAAGATGCTCTTGACTTGTTGGACGAACAACGTGATGTGGCAGCAGCTCGCTCAGCGATTTACCAACAAGACCTGCGCCGTTATCATAGTCGCCGGGTTAAATCCCGGGTCTTCCAGGAAGGCGATCTGGTGCTCCGGCTCATCCAAGATCAAATAGATGCGCAAAAGCTATCCCCGCCTTGGGAAGGGCCCTTTGTGGTCAGCAAGAATTTGCACAACGGGTCATATTACCTCATTGACGTTCGGGAGCACAAAGATTCACGTAAGTCGGAGGAAGAGACCCGTCGGCCGTGGAACATAGCTCAGCTTCGGCCTTATTACACTTGAGCCACCGGCTCTCATAATGTACATATTTCTCTAAGCCATGTATATATTATGATAAGCAATAAAGCAGGACCTCTGTCCTTTTTTCTCCTCCAAAGGTGAATGTGTTACTTTCATTACAAAGATCATGTGATAACTTGAAGGAGGATCCGGCTTATGATCGTATTCGAATCTAGCCTTACACAATATAGTAACTTGGGGGCTTCCTGTTCAAACATAGGTCGTATTCGAACCAAAGAGAACATAGCTGTCGATACCCATTTGATTGGCAAAGTGCCGAGCTCATTGGGGAGTTTTCTTTGATCATATTTGAATAATAGTTTAACCCCTTTGGGAACCGACGTGGATCGTATTCGAATCAGCGTCGTTAAACAATTCTTAAGGTCATTTGGGGGCTTCCTGTTCAAACATGGGTCGTATTCGAACCAAAGAGAGCATAGCTGTCGGTACCCTCTTGATTGGCATCGCCACACCCACTAGGGCCTATATGATTGTATTCGAATCTTAGCATAACCCCTTTGGGACGGGTCTCTGGTCGTATTCGAACCGGAAGCCCCTAAGCTTTTCTGAGATACAAAAAGTTCTTATGATTATTTCAATAATGTGCACGGCGGGTATCACTTTGCCGGCTTAACTTTGATTTACAGTACTAGTCGAATACGATCGGTGTTATTAAGACTGGTAAACCGGAATTGAGGTACCAAACTTATTACCCGGGTTATATAAGTCGGAAGTGTGCTTGCAGGCCGGTAAGCGTGTTATTACGGGTATATCAAGGACATAATTGAGGACCAGTCTTTTTTGATTCATATTCCGGGTTATATGTCTAAAACTATGATTCTCCGTGCGGTAAGCCGCCTAGAGACTTGTGATTTGTCTTTCTATGCAGGATAGTTAAAGGCAACTATTTGAGCTTAAGAAAAATGAATGATCAATTATGACCCGGAGAAGTATAAAGAAGACAACTTCAATGGAATTTAGCATTCAACGTGTGCACGATGGCACGACAAAGTTAAAGTGTTGGTCCTATTCTATTACAAGACTCATCGAGTCCAAAAGGATGAAACATTGTTTAAATAAGCCGCCTGCAGAGTTATGATGCTTGCTGGGTGGAAGTTTCTGGCTCATCCCTCTCCGCTCCTCCGGCTGTTCCCAAGACCTGGAAAGTTGACGACTTCCAGTCAATGCCGCTCAGAGCTTCAAATTGGGCTTCCTCGTCGATTAACCCGGCCGGGTCAATCTTCGGGGCAAAGGTGTGCTTACGAGTCGGCGAGACTAAGCTAAGGGCTTCATAGCGCGGAGTGGGGATCCTCTGATTCTCTGCATCGTAGCCCGGCTGGTACTTAGTTAGGTCCGTATCATTACCAATCAGAGTGGCCACCGGGCGTACGATCTTCACGCAGGCTGCAAAGTCCCTTTGGTCGAAGGGGGTGCCGTCTTCCTTCAGGCTAGGGTAGCCAAGGGCAATGTCCGCCGGGTCTAGTTCTGGAAGGAACGCCTTGGCCCGGCTCAGAGCAGCTATGGCTCCGGCTCTTGCAGAGGCCCGTCGCAGCTCTTGGACACGTTGAGGAAGAACGGCGAGCCGGCGAAGAACTTCCGCCAGGTGAGTCGGCACCTCATTGGATAGGGCCACCACGGCCAAGGCGCGCTGTGACCCGGTGTAGAGTTATTCCACCAGGGTGTACACGGCCTTCAGCTTGGTCACCACACTTTGGTTGAGGTTGGCGCTTCTGGGACCTGTTTAACAGAGTAAGATAAGCCGCCGGCAATGATGGGTTACGAGGCATAAAAATTATAAACTGGACGAAAGCCGGTGGAATGACTTACCGAAGATTGCGGCAACCATCTGGGACACTTGGCGCTTTAAGCCGGAGAGTTCGGCGGTCTTCTCTGTCAGAGCCTTCTCTGCCTGTTCGGCCTGGTTCACCAGAGTAGCCTTTTCTTCAGCCCAAGCCTTCCGTTCAGCGTCAAAGTCCGTCTTCAGCTTTTCTTGCGCAGCAATACTGGACACAAATTTGGCATTGGCTTTCCGGGTCTCAGTTTCTTGCGTCTGCAGGCGGGTCTTGAGATCGGAGATGTCAGCTTCAAACTTCTTGCAACAGCCTGCATAATTTTCGGGTCATAGGATGAACAGTTACTATGCAATTTTAAAGTCCCAAGCCCTTTCCAAGCAAAGACACTTGGCACTTGGGGGCTAATGCATATTGAACGTTTCTATTTACAAATTACCGGGTCAAACGAGTAAACCGGAACTTAAGTCTACAACATATTCTATCATAAGTAGTAGACTTGGGGGCTAGAGTATGGTAAGAATAACAAGATAACTATGTAGTAAGTAAGAAGACAGAAGAGTGATACCTCAGACTTCTGCTGAATCTAGTTCACCATGGCAATCTCTAGGTCCCGGCTCTTGTGCACCTGGCTGACGTAGCCGGAGATGATCTCTCCGATGCTCAGATTGGCATAGTCGGTGAGGTCCAGATTGGCCCGGTGGCGCCCTAACAACTCCTCCTTAGTGGAGCACTTGGCCAGTGCAGTAGGTCTCCCCGGCTCAACAAATTCCGTCCGGGTGATTACCACATCCGGGTCATCTGCCGGCTGAGCCAAGCTGGAGGCCTCCGGGTTAGCAGAAGCTTATGCTATTGGCTTGTCGATTGGAGCAGTGGCTTCAGGAGCAGAGGCAGCTGGCGGTTCTTGAGTGGCTACCTCCGGTTCAGGCAAGTCCGGCTCTTCGACCGGCTTGTTCTTCTTCGCCCTTTTGCTGAGTTTTGCCTGGGCACTGAAAAGACAAAAAGGTTAAGCACAAAAGTGTAAGTAAAGACAAGTACAACATGAGATGATCATCATTACCCGGGCACGGTCTTGAAAGCCGGCAAGTTCGACTGCATAGAGTCGCCAGAAGAGGGGGAACTTTCCTGATAATTTGAGTCAGAAGAGTTGAGCGGTTGACGTATAACACCCGCCAAAGGATGAAAAGGGTACAAGTTTGAGATCACCTCGGTTCGGCGTTTCCTCGACGCATCAGGTAAGCCGGAAGAGAGGTCGGCGTCCTTGTTGGTCCGGGTGTGCCGCCGGCTCTCATGAATCTGTTGCTTCAAAAGAAATTGAGGATCTTGATAAGCTAAAGGATGTGAAAATCTTACTTTCCGGGTTACCCTTCGGACTTTCAGCCTTGGCAAGGGCTCCGAGTCGGAGGAAAGTGTCATTACCTCATCAACCACCGGGTTACTGGCTCCGGTGTCATCCTGTTGATGAACAGTATTGATAAGGCGGACCGAGATAAACAACAAACACAACAAAAGCTTACAGGTTCAGGGGTTACCTCTGACTCGGAGCTGTCGCTTAGTTGCAGCAGCTCTGAAGCAGTAGGCCTGCTTCCCTTCTTGCGGGGAGCGGCTCTCTTGGCGGCTTTCTTAGCCTTCCTGGCCTCCTTGGCCGCCTCATGGTCATATTTGACCTTCTAGAATTTGTCATCAGCCTGAAAAGTACAATGACGATTTCTTAAAAATTCAGATGAAAGCTATCTACAGAAGAAAATAAGATGGTCAGATCAGCGGCTTACCGCTGGGGCTGGGTTGGTCTCGCAGAAGGGGCTTAACCCGGTCCTTCCGCAGTCTGCCAAGCTCTCGTTCAAAAGAGCCTTGGTCATGTCCTCAGCAACGTCTTCAGGAAGATCGTTGCGGCTGTGTCGTAGGGGGTCATCTTTCCGGCCTGTGTATTCGCACATTAAGCCGGGGCGGCTGCTCAAGGGGATCACCCGCCACGAGATCCAGACCCGGACCAGGTCAATTCCGTTGAGACCATTGCCCAGGAGAGCCTTGATCTTGTTAATGGTGGGGAGATGAGGTTGGCGCTCCGCTTGAGTTAGCTTGTCTGACAGAGGGTGTGTTGGTTCCAGACGCGAGGGGCGAAAGCCGGGCAGCGGGCTCTCATCAGCCGGCGACGTGTCTTGGCAGTAGAACCACGTCTGGTTCCAGTCTTTTGGGTGGCTTGGCGGCTCGGCGTAAGGGAAAAGGCAGTCCCTCTATCGCTGGATGGAGATGCCACCAAGTTCCAAGCTTGGCCCGTTGGCGCACTCGTTCTGACGGTTCAGGTAGAAGAACTCTCTGAAGAGCAGCAGGCTGGGTTCTTATCCAAGGTAGACCTCACAGAACACTTGGAAATTGCATATATTTGACACCGAGTTGGGTCCTATGTCTTGAGGCCGCAGGTCGAAGAAATTCAGCACATCTCTGAAGAACTTTGAGCCGGGCGGTGCGAAGCCCCGGCTCATATGATCCGCAAAAACTACCACCTCCCCGTCCCTTGGCTGTGGTCTCTCCTCTGATGGGTCAGGGGCACGGTAGGACATGACGTGCTTCTTGGGCAGGTAACCCGACTTTACAAAGTCCGCTAAGGTCTCGTCGGTGACGTTGGACCTCATCCAATTGCATGTGATGGGTGCTTTGGGAGCTTTGGGAGGCATGGTGAAAGTCGGAAGCCTATGATGAAAGGAAACATCTGGTTTAATTATAAGCCGGAGGAAATTTACAGTTCAGTGTTAAAGTGGCGGCTTATGGAGGGGCCTAATGGCATATATCTAATTGCATTGGGTTATCTAAGCCGCTGGAGGTGATGAGAGTGATTCAATTGTTTATCATTTCATCATAAGCCGGAAATTTCACGGCGCGTGGTTTCTTTGAGCCGGAAATGTAAGCCGCCATAGCTCAGCAGAAGCAGTTTTTTACTAAGTATGGTGAAAACAAGTTTCACATATCGCAGTGAAAATTTCGGATCAAAATGGTCGACTAAAGGGAAAAATTCCTAGACCTAAAGCAGACGCAGGAGAAGTTCGCAGGCTCAAACAAGGATTCTATGCAGTAAAAAGAGATATATTTGCATTTGAAATGGGTGCCAAACAGCTACCGCGGCAGGTCTATACTGGTCTAAGATCAAGAAGGGTAGTAAAAATAAAAACTACCAAGAGCTCGTGGGCGACGGCGAAGAACACGGAAGAACAGGACGAACCCTACTGCAGATCTGTTCTACGGGGCAGCCAGGACTTACAGGTGCTGGTGAGTCGCGGAGATCGCCGCTGTTCTCTCTGGACACAACAGGTTGATGCAGCGACCGGAGTTGGTGAGGAGGAGGAGACCCGCGGCGGCGACAGCAACAGAGCTCGAGCGAAGGAGCAGTGGTGCGAGGAGGAAGACGGGCTGCTGGAGGCTCAACAGGCCGGGCTATTTATAAGGCCAGACTCATAAGTTGGCGCGAGAAACGAGGAGGCCACGGCGCGGTTATCTCATTATAAAACGCCTCGATTTTCGGGATGGTAGTAAAGATAAGATCCGTTGCGGATATGGTGGAGTAAAAAACGGATTAATGGAAGATGACATCACGGCGGATTACCCGGACTCCAGAGGATGACGTCACGCCGGGTTATGGCCTTCATGCAATTGTAAGTCGGAGATTGTTCTGTCGAAGGAATTGAAGATTGACATGAGCCGGCTCATGCCAATCTGGGGCCTAATGTTGATGATATAAACCCTATAGTCACCCGCCAGCCGGGGCCGGGTTACTCATAATGGTCATCACCTGAAGCCCGGCGCCAAGCTTGAAGACGGTGGGCCAAAGATGGGTTTAAGACCCGGAGATGGTTTAAGGCCCGTAGTTACAATCATTATTATGGTAGAACTGGTAGTGTAAGGCAAGAATAGTAGAGAGTCCGAGCCGGACACTCTTATGAGCCGGCGAGGGACTCTGAGAGCTGCGGGGCGTCAACCTGTCTATATAAAGGGACGACCCGGCAGCGGTTTAGGGACAAGAAAGATCTCATCGAGAGCCAGGCATAGCGGTTAAGCTCCCTGGCCATCGAAACCCTAATCAATACCACCTCAACTGGACGTAGGCTTTTACCTTCACCATAAGGGGCCGAACCAGTATAAACCCTCGTGTTCCTTGTCCCGTTTAACCCCTTCAAGCTTCCTAGCGGCGATGGCTCCACGACTAAGTCCTAGCTTGAGGACATCTGCCGTGAGGACATCTGTTCTATAGGCTCGTACCGCTGCATCCTTTACCAATAAGGAGGCAAGCACTTCAGTCTGGTTGATGCATTCTAACCTCTGGGCCAGAGCATGATTAACGGCTTGGATTAACCTGATGGGTGACATCCAACCGCTGTAGAGGATCGTTCCTGTTCCAGTACACACTGTGGTGCAGGGTGGCTTAGAGGTTGTCTGACAGACTACAACAATTCCACGACACCCCGGATCGGATGCGCCAGGTGTCTCCCAGTTATTCGTCGTCATTGCCATGTCAGCTGCTTGCGTGTTACATTTTGCCATGTCATCATATGCATTGCATCCTCATGTTTTTCAAAACTTGCATCCGGTCTTTCCCCCGTTGTCCGTTTCGCGATCTGACACTCTCACACGCACCCGTTGCACCTCTCAGACCTCGTTTCGTGAGTGGCATTAAAATGTTCTCGGAATGGGATGAAACTTGGTGTGCGGTGTTGTTATAGAGTAGGTAGACCGCCTGTCAATTTTTGTTCCATTTGGAGTTCATTTGACGCCTTAACGGTTAACCGCGTAGCCCGAAGCCCCTCTCTCTTTGTAGCCCAGCACCCGTTCACCACAGCCCATGAGCCCATACAAACCCCATCCATGCTCTCGGTCGTTGGATCGTGATCGTGTGGGCGAAAACCGCTCCCCATTTGGACTCTCCTAGCTCCCTCTACCTATAAATAGGTCCTCCCCCTCCATTTTCTCGGACGAAACCCAAGCCCCCTCCCCCTCGCGCCGCCGAACATGTCCGCCCAGCGACCGGACGCATCCGCCCGCCGCCCCGAGCCAACCAGGAAGTGCCACGTTAGCCCCGCGCCGTCCCCGCCGCCGCCAGCCCGCGAGCCCAGGGCAGGACCGCCCGGGCCCCCGCGCGCCCGCACCCCGTGCCCGCACCGATCGCGCGCTGCCGCCCGCTCGCCGGCCCCGTCGCCGCGTCGTCCGCGCCTCGCCGCAGCAGCCCCGCCACCGCCTCGCGCCGCCGCCCCGTAGTGCTCCACCGCGTCGCGCCTCTGCGCCTCGCCTGGACGCCGCCGCCCGCCGTCCTCCGCCCCGATCTGGGCCGGCGCAGCCCAGATCCGGCGACCGACGACCCCGCCGGACCTCCTCCGCGTCCCGCCGATGCGCCGGCGACCCCTGGCCGCCGGGTCAACCTTGACCTCGATGCCGGGACATCGTCGTCCCAGTAGCCTTAGCCCCCGATCCAAACGGCACGCCTGCACCGTCCCGTCCCCGAACCTCCCCGTCCAGCTTTCTTCGGGGTGAGATTTTCACCAAGTCCCTGAGATTTCACGTCATTCATACATCTTGTGGAGTGTGTAACTTTGTGCATATTTGTCCTATGATGTTGTATGATATATCAGAATGTTTATTGTGAAATTCTCTTCATTTAATTCCATTGTGCCATGCTTGTTTGAATCAATCTTCATGCCCTTAGCATCGTTGAAATAGTGCTATGTGATGTTGTCTGCGGTAGTTTAACATAACTTGCTGTTTTGTCATTTTCGTTGCATTTTGTGTGTGCATCTTTTGAGCATGACGTCTACATGTTTTAGGAGCATATTCATGACATATTCACAGTGGTGCAATCCATGTATTTTTGTGAGTCTTGTAGTGAGGGCGTCAAGCTCGTGAAGTAGGGTACTTGTTGTTACTGTTTTGCTAGGCTGAAACTGCTATTATCATGTTGCTATGTTTGATTGATGCTACCATCAATTATATACATAATCTGGAGATGTTCACTAAGGATGTTTTGTTTTACATGTTATGCTCTATCCATCCATGCCATTGTTTGCATTTATATCCTGCTGTAGCTTGTTGTAATCTTGCTCTCAAATTGCTAAATATTGTTGATGTCAGCCTGTTAACATTAAGTTCAGTTTTGCCATGTGTTTAACTAGTGTTATATGCACCCTATGGACTTGCTCTTACCATTATTAGCTTCATAATTATTCCATCTTACTGTTGCTTGACTTCACATTCCATGAAATGCTATGTGGTGAGTGGCACAAGCTCACCTACATGCCTACTTATCGTGTTCCTGCCATGTGCTGTTATTTTCACTCTGTCATATCATTTGCCCTGTTTGCATGGGTGCTACCATATTTTCTGTTGATCTTTGGAGTTAGTTCAGTAAGGTATTTTTTTAATTGCTTTTAGTAATAACATGCCATGCCTTTGTTTTCCATGATAAGTTCCTGTAGCATGCTGTTTGATAGCTCTAAACATCACAACCTAATGTTATTTCTGCCATGTCCAGTGATTTCTGCCATGCCTGTGAAACTGTTATTATTTGCAATCTTGCCATGTCCTTTTGAGCATGTTCGAGTGATTTCTGGAGATAGCTCAGTGTTCATGTTTTGTCATGCTTTACCTGTACATCATGTCCATGCCTTTTGTTTTCATGTTTAGGTACTGTAGCATATTGTTTTGATGCTTGCTAGATGCGTAGTTGCTGTTATGGACAGCTTGTCCTTTAAACTTGTTTCATGTGTATGTGTTAGACCGTTGCTCCGTTTTGAGTGTGCTCTATATGAAGCTTGCTTAGTTTGGCATATAGTTTCATGTTACCATGTTGCATCCATGTTTTGAATGTGTTTGCTTGATGTTTGAATGCATTTTGCATCAATGCCATGTTTAACTTGTGATGCTCATATCTTCTAGGCCGTAGCTCCGAATTAAGCGAACTTTATATGTAACTTGACTAGAAAACCGTGTAGATCATATTGCTGCATTTTAAATTGATGTTTAACAACTTCAACATTGTGTTCTAATCAGATCTGGACCAATTTCGAAATTGGCATATGGGGTCTTTCCGGAATTGCTATATGTTGTTCCCGGCCTCATTTAAACTTGCTTTGATGTGTGGTTCTTGCATGCATCATCTCTTGCCATGAGCAGCATCTTGTAGCCTTGTCATGCATCATACTTGGTTGAGCATCATCTCTTGTTATGTGTTGTGTGATTTACCATGTTGTTTGCTTCTTTCCGGTTGTGCTCCTTCCTGTTAGTTCCTGTTTCTTTGCGATCGCGAGGATTCGTTCGTCTACGCTAGGTTCGTCTACGTGGCTTCATCTTCTTCATGGACTCGTTCTTTTTTGTAGCAGGATTTCTGGCAAGATGACCGTCACCTTGGATCTCACTACTATCATTGCTCTGCTAGTTGTCTCGATGCTATCGCTATGTCGTGCTACCTACCACTTGTTGCCAAGCCTCCCAAATTACCATGAAAACCTCTAACCTTTTCACCCTTCCTAGCAAACCGTTGTTTGGCTATGTTACCGCTTTGGTCAGCCCCTCTTATAGCGTTGCTAGTTGAAGGTGCAGTTGCAGGTTGTTCCATGTTGGAACATGGATATCATGAACTTTGTTGGGATATCACAATATCTCTTATTTAATTAATGCATCTATATATTTGGTAAAAGGGTGGAAGGCTCGGCCTTATGCCTGGTGTTTTGTTCCACTCTTGCCGCCCTAGTTTCCGACATACCAGTGTTATGTTCCTTGATTTCGCGTTCCTTACGCGGTTGGGTGTTATGGCAACCCCTTGACAGTTCGCTTTGAATAAAACTCCTCCAGCATGGCCCAACCTTGGTTTTACATTTGCCTAACAACCTATTACCCTTCCCTTGGGCCGGCCAACCCGAGGGTCATCTTTATTTTAACCCCCCGGGCCAGTGCTTCTCTAAGTGTTGGTCCGAACCGGGCAGCCTGCGGGGCCACCTCGGGGCAACTTGAGGGCTGGTTTTACTCGTAGCTTGACCTATCCGGTGTGTCCTGAGAACGAGATACGTGCGACTCCTATCGGGATTGTCGACACATCGGGCGGCTTTGCTGGTCTTGTTTTACCATTGTCGAAATGTCTTGTAACAGGGATTCCGAGACTGATCAGGTCTTCCCGGGAGAAGTAATATCCTTCGTTGACCGTGAGAGCTTGTGATGGGCTAAGTTGGGACACCCCTGCAGGGTATAAACTTTCGAGAGCCGTGCCCGTGGTTATGTGGCAGATGGGAATTTGTTAATATCCGGTTGTAGTAAACTTGAAGTAAACTCTGTTAAAATACACCAACCGCGTGCGTAACCGTGATCGTCTCTTTTCGAGGAAGTTCTAGAGGAGAACACAGTTGGGTTATGTTTGGCCGTAAGTAGTTCAGGATCACTTCTTAATCACCACTAGTTGGCGGCCGCTTGCGTAGTTTCTCATCTTACTCTTGTATTCGTAAGTTAGCCACCATACATGCTTAGTCGCTGCTGCAACCTCACCACTTTACCACTTCCTTACCCATTAAGCTTTGCTAGTCTTGATACCCATGGTAATGGGATTGCTGAGTACTCGTGGCTCACAGATTACTACAAGAACAGTTGCAGGTACAGGTTATGCGATGATCATGACGTGAGAGCGATGTTTATTTGTGTTGGAGTTCTTCTTCTTCTTCGTCGATCTTGGGTTAGGTTCCTGGTCGGCAGCCTGGGCTAGCAGGGTGGATGTCGTTTGAGTTTCTGTTTGTCTTTCATCCGTAGTCGGATGTTGTACTCATGTATGATGTTGATGTATTCTTGGGGCGTTTGTGCCTTATGTATATATATCCCCAACTATTATGTAATGGTACGATGTAATGATATCCACCTTGCAAAAGCGTTTCAATATGCGGGTGTATCCTTGGTGAGACCTTCGAGTTCCTCTCGGATAGGGTCGCATATTGGGCGTGACAAGTTGGTATCAGAGCCCCGACCGACCATAGGAGCCCCCTTGATTGATCGTATAGTTTGGCCGTTGTCGAGTCTAGAAGAAAACTTTTTTCTGAGTCTAGTTATATCGGAGAGTACGACTTCTTTTTACTCCTCTGACCCTTCGTCGCTCTGGTGAGAAATCTTGACGTAGGTGTTTTGAACTACTCCTCTTCCCCTTCAAAATTTTCTTTAGGATCGCGCAGGTGTTTCTCGTTCGTTGTCCATCCTCTTTTATCCGGTGCATTTCTCCTCAAGTCGACTCAAACCCCCTTGTCTTTTGGGAGATCAATCCTCAGCTCTTTTCAATCGACGTTGTTTTCCCCATCCATAGTTGTCTTTCTTTTTCCCACCCGCCCAACCTTTTTATTCTTGGAACCGGAGTCCATAATCGAGTATCCATCCTACTTGTCGGGGATATACCCCGCGGCATAACCCGGCCGGAAGTATAACCTGGCCGGACTTGACGATTCACTGGCGCCCACCGTGGGGCTCGCGCACGGTGGTGTAGAGTCCTTGGAGGGATTTCTTTCAGGGATCGAAAAGTTTGCAGTTTACTCGACGAAGATGAGCCGGTTTGGAAGGGTCTCCATCAAGTGCAAGTTTACCAGATTGATTGAGATGAAAATAATTAGGGTTTGATGTTCTGTGAGCCGCCGGTGACGTGACACGATTCGTCGACAGGAGATTTATTTTCGTTTCTACACCGAGTCCTACAAGCGGTCAAATCGTACTTTCGATCGAATCCGACAAAAGAAATCTGCGGTCCGATCGGCCGAGTTCCGCAAGTTTCGGCTGCCGGATTATAGGCTCTAGCCCCGAGGAAATCAGAGCCACTACCACCTGGACATGGAGATGATGACAACTCGGGAACGGATACAGCCGTGGCCTGACCGGCGGGCTCCCTGCTACTGCCGTACCACGAGCGAACAAGCTGGCCTAAAAGAAACGGGCGTGGACTCGGAGTCAACTCCCGGTTTGTCTCCACCACGAGCCGCCTGCGCCTCACCGGTTTTGGCCTCCGCGTCAAGTCACCACTGGACTGACTGCCTCGGGTCGACCTCCCTTCGTCGGCGCTCCACTACTGTCTCTGCGGTCGGTAATCAGTCAGGTTGTTCTGCAGGAGTACTACCAATCCTTGAAGCAGTACACGCACGAGTACCAAAGGGAGACTTGGAATCCACTCCCACGCAAGACTAAGGAGGAATAAAAAATGAGGGGGATCACATGATGAAGGATCTAAGCTGGACTGACATATAGCAATTCTAGTAATCAAAGGATCAACCAGAAGAAAAGCCACTAATGTGCATCAGGACGGATTAATGTACAGGCGAGATTTTTGTCAGTAAATCGCTGTGTTCGGACAAAGCGACTACAATTACCAGTCTCCTACACTGATCAGATGTGTATTAAGCCCATCAACACAAATTTCAAGGCAATCAAGGGCAATAATTAATCAGAAAAGTAGAAAAAGACAGAAGCAACCCACGTGGGTGGTAATGCCACATGGAGATAGACGTACGCCTGGGCGTATGTGCGGCAAATACCAGGTGCTATCTTGTCTATCTATTATATATATATTATCATTTTTATGAAAGAGCAATTACTTTGCCCTGTAATATTTTAACACAGGATAAATTTTTTATACCATTATACCGCGGATATGGAGTGCACGTACTAGCGTTCGTCCATGCCATGTTGCTCGACAGACACGCGTGCAGGCCGCCGTCCCCTGCAGTCTGGTCTACATCAACATACGGCCGACTCACCCGTCCGTGCCGGTTTATAAACACCGGTGCCGACTCTCCCCGTCTGCACCGGTTTACAATGCCACAGCCGACTCATTTACTGTCCGGCCGAGTCAGGTGGTATCCATCTAAAGTTTATTTTTGGCGCATATTGTTTTGTTAAAGAAACAATTATTCCGGTCGGCAATATGTATTTTTTGCAGGATGATGATTCATTGTAAAGATGGTGTCATGCCGTATCTATGGAGTGTGCGGACGTACATAAGTCGCCGCATCTGCAGACCCGGTCTACATTAACTCGCCCGTTCGCGCGGGTTACTGCGCCCGCGATTAACTCGCTCGTCTGTGCCGGTTTATAATGCCACGGCCGATTCATCTCTCCGAGCTGCCTCTGAAGCCGCGATCGTCTTTGTCGTCCGTCTCTTGCGGCCTGGTCTACATCAACAGACCGGGCCACACTTGTCAGCATGAGCTGTTTATTGAGTATGAACAAGTCACAGCTTGGGTAGCCCGGTTTTCTTTCAACAAATTGGAGGCGAATTATCATATACTATCAACGACCGTCTGCATTGGATGGCTCAATGGACAGGCGCACAAGTCGCCGCCACTACAGTTTGGATAACTTCAAATAGCCAGTTGGAAGGAACCATTGGCCGAGTTGCTGATACGGCTCATACGGGATCATTTATAACCCGCCGCAGTCACCTCAATCTTCTGTGGATTCACATCGTGTTATCAACACCAATGATATACAACTTATGCCGGTTTATATCACGGTCAAATATGGCGAATCTCAAGCCAACTCCTCGAGTCACCTTGAGACTAGGGGGCTACAATGATATGATTCAGCAAATGTTGCCGGTTTTCAGTGAAGTCAAGCACCCCATGACGTTGGAGGGAAAGATAACCCGGTCCCGGAGGCTACTGCCCTATTGTTGAAAATTTGAAGGCCAATAGAAAAATTTCCGGCATAGAAAGTATATGACAGTTACAAAATCCGGCTCAATGAAGTTCTGGGTCATCAGAAAAGATTCCGGTTTAAAATCTGGCTCAAGGGAAGTCAGTTTCACTGAAGCTCTCAAATATCCGGTTACAATCCGGTTCAAGGGAAATCTGTCTCCCACAAAGCTCTGAAGCTCTCAAATCCAGTTTAAAAATGTTCGGTTCAAAAAGGAATTAACTTCTCGCAAGTTCGAGTTTAAAGGCCGTCAGAAAACTTCCGGCTGAAAATGAAGATTCCGGTTTAAAATCCGGTTCAAGGAAAAGATGTCTCCCACAAAGCTTTGAAGCTCTCAATATCCGGTTCAAAATCCCGGTTCAAGAAGAATTTATCTCTTGCAAAAAGTTAGAGGTTGCCGAAGAGGACCTGCTGCCAGGATGCGCGGTTCAAACATGGGTATCCTGCCTTATTGGCTTATCATATTATTGATCACTAGGGGGCTTGGTCGTATTCGAACCATAGCTACACCTCTTGATCGGCGTAAGGCCACCAGAGAAATCACTTGGGGGCTTGGTCGTGTCCGAACCATAGCTACACCAGAAAACTACTTCGGGGCCAAAGAGAGTGTTGCAAAAGAACAACTCAAACATAGGCACCCACTGAGCGCCGCTCAAAATTTTACTTGGGGATTCTTTGCTGTCGCAATGAAGAAAGAATCTACACTTGTAATAGGCTATCAAGCCACGGCTTGGAAGCCTGGTGTATACACCTAAAACCGCGGGTTAGCTTGCCTTTTTAAGTAAGTCACTCCGCCCAGGTAAACCTGGTATGACCCGTCGAACTTTGACAAGTTACTCTGATAAGACCCTGAACTTGTCAAGTTAAAACGACGATTGGTTAAGGATTGAGGACCATCTTAAAAGATTTGCAAAATGGTTTAACTCAGTGGCCTGGCAGCCCATGAAAAGCCTCGAATTTGGGGCCTGGCAGCCCATGAAAAGCCTCGACTACAAGTTTTCATCTGCTTTTATTTGCTAAGTTTTTTCTCCTTTGATGAGATTTATGATGTTTTCGGTAAACCGGCGATCATTAACCCGGCTCGACTTTCAACTACAAGTTTTAGTACATGATTACTTATAATCCGGTGTTTCCTAACCCGGTCTGGTTACGACTACAAGTCGCCAGTATTATGAATGGTTAATCCGGTGTTCATCACAACCCGGTACGGTTTTATCATAAACCGGCACAACATGAAAGGAGTTATCATTACTCAAGATGGGGGTTATCACCCTCACAGGTATCATTTATATTTCATATTTGATTATTCTTAAGTGCAGCCTTGGTTATAAACCCGGGTTATATGTTGGGCATTATGACCCGTCCGGCGATAAACCGCCAGGATACTTTAAACTTGTTGTATGCAGAAACAGGTTGAATAAAGCATGATTATAAATCACCGGCGTTTATTAAACCGGCCTGGTTTTCGACTATAAGTCACAAGTATGATGATAAATTATCCAGTGTTTATTAACCCGGACTGGCTTGGGATTATAAGTCGCCAGTATATATTTGGATTTCTCCATTGGAATCATACGTTCATAAATCATTGGATTATATTATTCAAATCTTCAAATAGCCAACATGGCTGGATTTTATTATGGTTATCAGTAACCGGTGTTATGATTAAGGTTTTCAAAGTCTCTTTAGCGCAATGGCTATTATATTATCAATGGATATGATTTATTATACAATTGAAGGAATAGTCCCGAGTCGCTGCAGGCTTACGACCCGGCACTTGGGGGCTACATTATTCAAGTTAAGATCACATGAAATATGCAAGTCTCATGTCACTGCAAGCATGCACCATGACACATGGGGGCTAATGCAAAGTCATTTTTTGCTCACCTTATTGAAGATCCGACTCATCACATTGTAATGAGCCGGCCCTTGGGGGCTACCAATTGCTCCTGTCAACAATTCAAGGTACACAAGCCTTAATCCACTTGTTGAAAGGATCCACTGCTCGGTTGGTAAAGCACAAAGCTCTTAACCTTATGGACGTGAGTTCAAGCCCCATGGTGGAGATTACATCATATGATGTTATTATCAATTACTTTTATATACAAAGTACCAGCTCAGTATTATCTTACCGAGCCGGCCCTTGGGGGATACACGTTGTTGTTCAAGTCTACATGATCATATCTACAAAGTCCCTGCTCATTATTGCATAATGACCCGGCCCTTGGGGGCTACACCGGTTGAAGTTTTTTGAGCATCAGGCAATTACAAGTCCCAGGTTGCTGCAAGCATGACAACCCGGCACTGGGGGTTACACAATATGGAGTATTCCGTTTTTACTAGTGACTGGGATGAACAACATGGATTTATTCAAAAGTGGCAGTATTTATATTGCAGCAAGTCTTAAGCCATCACTTTGTTCTGCTCAAGACTTGGGGGCTACAAGTAATATTGATATAAGGGAGAAAAATCTTCAAATTCTCAGTTCTGAGCAAACCAGATTGACCCGGCGTCGGTAACAATTATGACTTGGTGCCATCCATATTTACAAACCGACAATTTTGGTAATATTAAACCGACAAGTTTTACATCTTCAAACTGGCTGAATATCAAATGAGTATTTCAAGACCAATATTTCTTAAGCCGGCGCTTTGGAAGCCGACTCAAGTGGATTATTCTTCACAATATTTCTCTGTGAGAAACCAATGTCAGCAAATTGAGTATGAAGCTGGCTTATTGACCTAGATTTTCTAGAAGAAGGAAATGACAAGGAATTAAGGATGATCAGGTGCCGGTTTACAAGAATTCTTAACCCGGAGCATAAGCTGTCAAAATTTGTTCTTGTGTTTGTTTTACAGGATCAGTTTAACATGGATAAATCCAAATTAAACTGGGGGCTAATGTCAGGGATATACCCTGCAGCGTAAACCGGCCGGACTTGGTGGTTTATTTGAGACCCCACTGACACTTGGTGATTCACTGGCGACCCGCCCTCACCTGGCGGTTTACAAGCAACCCGCCTGGTCATTATGACTCACTAGTGACCCGGTGGGCGGGTCAGACGGATGACAAGGCCCAAGGCCCAGAAGGCCGGTTCTTGTTAATGGTGGGCCGATTTATGAGGAAAGCACAAGGAATATTCTCCTACAAAGGAAGAAAGACTAGGACTCCACTTGTAATAGAGTAATCCTAGTCCAACTAGGACTAGTCATGTAAACCGCCCCTTCAACTTATATAAGGAGGGGTAGGGCTCCCCAAAGAGGGAGAGAAGCAAGAAGCAATAATCTCTAGGGCTAGACAGAAAGAGCCAGTTTACCAGCGACTCTCTCATCAGCATAATGAGATCTAGCCAAAAACAGCATGTAGGGCTATTACCGGATGATGTTTCCCGGGGCCCGAAGCTGTCTAAATCCTTGTCTTGTGTTGCGTCTCTCGATTCCGCTTAACCCCTCTCAAGCTACCACATAGATGCGTAGCCTCACGACTAAGTCCTCACACTAGGACATCTGCCGTGACAAATCCACGACACTACTCGTGCGAAGCCTCTGCTTTCTCTCCACAATCTTTTCAACCGGCGCTTTTCTAGTCAATTATTCGTCGTTGCCTGTGTTTTTCCGCCCTCCCACACCTTTTATTCCGGAGTCTGAGTCACTATTCGAGCATCAATTCCATTCGTGCGGAGCCTCTTCAACCTTTCCTCATTTGTCTCAACCGGTGAAGTATCGTTAAGGTCATCATTGTTCGTCTCGTTTTCTTTACGGTGGATTCAATTCTATTTTTTGGTGTTGATTAGATTCTTTCCGTGTAACACCCCGGATGTAACTTTCCATATTTGTAACTCCAACTCTTGCCATTTTCGGCTATGTGAAATGATTTTTCCCTCCGTGGTTGGGTTTTGTCTTTCGTTTTGCATTTTTGTTCGTGTCATGCATCTCATATCATGTCATCATGTGCATCTCATTTGCATACATGTTCGTCTCATGCATCCGAGCATTTTCCCCGTTGTCCGTTTCGCAATCCGACACTCCCACGTGCACCGGCGCACCCCTCTTGTTTCTTTTCGTGAGCGGGTGTTAAACGTTCTCGGGATGGACCGAGGTTTGCCAAGTGGCCTTGGTATACCACCGTTAGACCACCTGTCAAGTTTCGTTCCATTTGGAGGTCGTTTGATACTCCAACGGTAAACCGGGTAACTGCAAAATCATTTTATGTGTTGCAGCAAACCCCCCTCCAAACAGCCCAAAACCCATCTAAGTCACTTCCATGCTCTAGGTCGTTCGATCACGATCGTGTGGGCAAAAACCGCACTCCATTTGGAGCCTCCTAGCTCCCTCTACCTATAAATATGTGAGCCTCCCCGAAATTCCGGATCCCCGAAACCCTAGCCCGCTCCTCCGCGCCGCCGGACGTGACCGCCCGGGGCCGAACGCAACTGCGCCGCCGCCCCCGCCCACTCACGGCGCGCCACGTGGCGCCCGTACGCCGCGCCGCCGCCGAGCCCGCGAAGCCCACGCGCGGCCCCCGCGGCCCGCCCGTCGCCCGCCGCCACCCGAGGCTCCTCCCGCGCCCAGCGCCGCCGTCGCCGGGCCGCGTCGCTGGCGCCGCCATGCCCGCCGACCACCGCCGCGCCCCGAGGTCGCCGTCGCCGACCCCGCCGTCGTCGCGCGTGACCGCCTCCGCCCGCTGCGTCCCTGACCGCCGCGCCTCTCCCTCCTCCCTCTCCGTCCTCACCGACCCTGAGCTCCGGCCGCCGGCTTCTATTTCTCCGGCGAGCCTCGAGCCCGAGCCCGATCTGGATCCAAGCGACGGTTGACTTTCTTCTCCCCCGAAATTTCTCCAAGTCCCGCATATTCTGCATAATGTTGCATTGTTCATCGCATCATAACTCTCTGCATATAGCTCCGTTTCATGCGTGTAATACATCGAAATGTTTGTCTCGAGATCCTCTTCATTTTGTTCCATTGTGCCATGTTCATTTGAGTCCATCTTGATGCCCAAATCTCTGGTGCAAGAGTGCTATATGCTATTACCTGTTGTTACTTATCAGAGCATGAGGATTTGTTATTTTTGTTGCTATTGATGTGTACATCTTATGGGCATGAGCTCTACATTTGTTTTGATGTATGCCATGCCATCTTTATAGAGGTGTATTCCATGTAATTTTGTGATCTATGTGGTGACTACCACAAGCATGCAAACTAGGCTTCGTGATGTTTCTGATTTCAGGGACTTGGTAATTTCACTGTCTGTTTCTGCTGTTATTTTGTTGCTATGTATCCTTGTGGCTACAGAGAGATCCATGCTCCTTTTGGTGATGTTCAGTAAGTATGTTTTGTAGATATAGTCGTACTCTATCCATCCATGCCCCTATTTGCAATTATGGAGTGCCATAGCATGCCTCAATCTTGCTCTACTTTTGCTATAAAATATTACTGGCAGATTCTTAACATGATATTCAATTTTGCCAAGGTTGTTGTAGTTGTTTCATACATGCTATGATCTTTCTCTTGCCATGGATAGTTTCATAAACATTCCTTCTTGCTGCAGGTATGCTTGTTTTTTCATGAGTTGCTTTGTGTTGAGTGAATCAAGCTCACAAAGATGCCCTCATAATGTCGGTTTCTGCCATGCTCTGTTTTCTGCTAAGTCTGAAACCTGATAACGAAACTTGCTATGTTTACATGGTTGCCATCATATCTTCTGGTCCTTTTGGCTCATGGTCAATAAGTGACTTTTGGTCTATGCTTTTAGTAGATTCATGCCATGCCTTTTTTTGCTATGTTAAGTTCCTGTAGCATGTTGGTTGCTTGCTCTGAACATGGCTACCTGATGCTGTTTCAGCCATGTCCAGTAATTTCACCAAGTCTGTGAACCTGATATCTTCTGCACTTTTGCCATGCTTGTTTGAACCTGTTATGTTGTGATCTTGCCATAGCTCAGTGTTCATCTTTTGTCAAGCATCTCCTGTAGATTACTGCCATATGCTTTGTGGCTATGTCGGAGTGCTGTAGCATAGTTACTTGGTGTATTCTAAGTGCTATCCTGCTGTTAATCGCAGAATCGTGTCATTCTTGTTTTGCTTGCCATTTGCAGACCTTGCATCCGTTTCCTGTGATCTTTATATCGATTTCGACCGAAATCATCTCATCTTTCAGTGGCAGGCTTGGTTTGCCAAGTTACTGCCTTGTTCATCATTTTTCTTCCGGAGCACGCATATGCATCACATACCACAGCTCGCATATCATACATGTTTTTGCATCATGTTGCTTGTGCATTTCCCGTGATTGATTGTCGTTCCGTTGCTTGTGTTCTTGTTGTGGGTAGAGCCGGGAGACGAGTTCATGAACAAGGAACCTGTTGAGTACGCTTACGAGGATCAAGCTTTCGACAACTCTGAGAACCTTGCAGGCAAGATGACCATACCCTCGAAATCACTTCTATCTTTGCTTTGCTAGTTGTTCGTTCTATTGCCATGCTGCGCTAACTACCACTTGCTATATCATGCCTCCCATATTGCCATGTTAATCCTCTAACCATCCTTTCCTAGCAAACCGTTGTTTGGCTAAGTTACCGCTTTTGCTCAACCCTTCTTATAGCGTTGCTAGTTGCAAGTGAAGTTGAAGTTGGTTCCATGTTGGAACATGGATATTTTGGAATATCACAATATCTCTTATTATATTAATGAATCTATATATTTGGTAAAGGGTGGAAGGCTCGGCCTTATGCCTGGTGTTTTGTTCCACTCTTGCCGCCCTAGTTTCCGTCATACCGGTATTATGTTCCTTGAGTTTGCGTTCCTTACGCGGTTGGGTGATTTATGGGACCCCCTTGACAGTTCGCCTTGAATAAAACTCCTCCAGCAAGGCCCAACCTTAGTTTTACCATTTGCCACCTAAGCCTTTTCCCTTGGGTTTTCGCGAGCCCGAGGGTCATCTTTATTTTAACCCCCCCAGGCCAGTGCTCCTTTGAGTGTTGGTCCGAAACGAGTAGACTGCGGGGCCACCTCGGGGAAACTTGAGGCCTGGTTTTACTCGTAGGATGTCTCATCCATTGTGCCCTGAGAACGAGATATGTGCAGCTCCTATCGGGATTTGTTGGCACATCGGGCGGCTTTGCTGGTCTTGTTTTACCATTGTCGAAATGTCTTGTAAACCGGGATTCCGAGACAGGTCGGATCTTTCTGGGAGAAGGTTTATCCTTCGTTGACCGTGAGAGCTTATGATGGGCTAAGTTGGGACACCCCTGCAGGGTATTATCTTTTGAAAGCCGTGCCCGCGGTTATGAGGCAGATGGGAATTTGTTAATGTCCGGTTGTAGAGAACTTGTCACTTGACTTAATTAAAATACATCAGCCGTGTGTGAAGCCGTGATGGTCTCTTCTCGGCGGAGTCCGTTAAGTGAACACGGTTTGAGTTATGCATGAACATAAGTAGTTTCAGGATCACTTCTTGATCATTCCTAGCTTCGCGACCATTGCGTTGCTTCTCTTCTCGCTCTCATTTGCGTATGTTAGCCACCATATATGCTTAGTGCCTGCTGCAGCTCCACCTCATTACACCATCCTTTCCTATAAGCTTAAATAGTCTTGATCTCGCGGGTGTGAGATTGCTGAGTCCTCGTGACTCACAGATTCTACCAAAACAGTTGCAGGTGCCGACGATGCCAGTGCAGATGACGCAACCGAGCTCAAGTGGGAGTTCGACGAGGAACGTGGTCGTTACTATGTTTCTTTTCCTGATGATCAGTAGTGGAGCCCAGTTGGGACGATCGGGGATCTAGCATTTGGGGTTATCTTATTTTAATTTGGATTTGACTGTAGTCGGTCTATGTGTGGATTTTGTATGATGTATGAATTATATTTATGTATTGTGTGAAGTAGCGATTGTAAGCCAACTCTCGTTATCCCATTCTTGTTCATTACATGGGATTGTGTGAAGATGACCCTTCTTGCGACAAAACCACAATGCGGTTATGCCTCTAAGTCGTGCCTCGACACGTGGGAGATATAGCCGCATCGTGGGTGTTACAAGTTGGTAATCAGAGCCATCCCCGACTTAGGAGCCCCCTGCTTGATCGAATCGCTGGCGTTGTTGAGTCTAGAACAAAAATGTTTTGAGTCTTAGGATTATATATATCGGAGAGTAGGATTCTTTTTACTCCTCAGTCCCTTCGTCGCTCTGGTGAGGCCTCCTGACGTAGAAGTTTTGACTCTTCTCTCCTCAAATTTCACTAAAAAAAATTTAGGATCACGCGGGTATCTTAGAATCATTCCGATGGTTTTGTGACGAGAACATTGTTCTTGGTGCCTCCTGACATTTAGGGGTTGTGGCAGTGTCCCGGGGAGTTGAGCTCCGAGGTGTTGTCGTCACAATTTTATCGTTGCAGTTCTGGAATACCTGAGTTTCGCCGACATCGAAAATCTCTTTTATGCAGTTGTTGGTGAGATCACCTCGACGCCACCCAGTACTGGGGCGGGAGTTCGGGAATATTACCATAACTCGTATAACGGATGCTTTTCGAAGGTTGAGGTACACGATTTTCAAAGGTTTCTTGGTTATGTGTTGACGGATGGATACAGCTGGATCTAGGGATTGCTAGTTTGGGTGATATATTTTGTGTCCCCTGTATCCCCAACACCAGATTGCATAACCAGAAAGTTTCGGGAGTTTATAAGTGGGAATTCAAGTAGCTCCTAGGATATCTTTCCGACGGACGCATGATATGAGATTGGGGTTCGACGTCTAGTGGTCCGCCTTTCCACGGTTGGTTTTACAGTGGTCTCGTAGTGTCTTAAAGAGTCCTTGGCTATGCCGACTCGGGGACGCTTTGTATGTCATGTGCACTGCCTTGTACATGATGGTGTTGTACGATCGAGCCCGTGTGGGCCCCACCACGAAAACTTCGGACGAAATCTCTATCATATGTTTGTTCCGGCTTATTCTGCAAGCCAATACTTTGTTTTGTTTTGAATTGTGGTATTCGAGTTGCTTCGAAGTCAAATGTTGATTCCATACCTTTTTCTAAGTGGCTTCTCAACTTAATGGAAGTGTGATGATTTACTATGGGATTCATTCGTTCATCCTCGTTCGAATGTTTATTGTGAAGACTATATGTTGCAATTTCTATTCGTTGATTCAACTTGACTTTTTGTCTATCAAGATGCTAACGGATGTCACCCTCTTCAGGATGGCTCCGCCAACGCGTCCGAATCCGGAACACAATGAAGGGAGTCAGGTGAACCCTCCGCCACCACCTCCGCCTCCGGAGGCATGGCAAGCTATCATGGCAGCCACCAACGCCAATGCTCAGATGATTCTGCAACTCTTGCAAGAACGCACCCAAGGGCAAGGCAATCAAGGAAATCAAGGCCAAGGCAACAATCAGCCTCACTTCGCTACCCTCAACCAGTTCCTCGCAAATCAGCCCAAGTCTTTCAGCTACTGTGCCGAGGCCACAGACGCCGATGATTGGCTCGTGGACATCAACAAGCATTTTGAATGTAGCAATGTCAGGCCTGAGGATTTTTTCAAGTTCTCTTCTTTTCAACTCAAGGATCAAGCTGCCGAGTGGTATCAACAATACAAAGATTCCAGAGGAGGTCGTGTGATTACCTGGGATGATTTCCGCCGATACTTCAAAGCTCACCACATTCCACAAAGTGTTGTTGAGAGTAAGCGTGAGGAGTTCCGCAATCTCAAGCAAGGCAGCATGTCCGTATATCAATACAATACTCAGTTTCAGAAACTCGCTCGCTTCGCTAAGCAAGACGTTCCTAATGAAAAGAGCATGATCTATCAATTCAGAGGTGGCCCCAGAGAAGATCTGCAATTGTCTCTCGTGCTTTTTGAGCCGACCAAGTATGATGATTTCTACAATATGGCTCTAAAGCAAGAGGCTGCTCAGCTCAAGTGTGAGGCTTCTAAGAAGAGAGTCAGGGACGCAGTTCAGTCCTCTTCTTCCTCACTAGTGGCTGCTAAGCAACAGAAGTTCTGGTTGCCTCCTCCTCCCCCGTTTTGTCAGCCTTACCAGCAGAAGAACAAAGGTGGCCATGGATCTTCCCACTCATCCAACTCTGGCTATCAGAACAAGTCTCAGAATCAAGCTTCAAAGTCCAATGCTCCTTACCATCGTCCACTCTCAGAGGTGACTAGCAACAAGTGTCAGCAGAAAGGTCACTATGCTAACAAATGCTTCAACCAAAGGCGCCTTCCGCCTCCTCCTCCTGTGAGATCTTCCAGCAATGCAATGGTCAAGCATAATCCCAAGTTTGCAAAGGTCAACATGATGAAGGCAGCTCAAGCGGAGGAATCTACTGATGTGATAATGGGTAATCTCTCAGTTAATGATATTCCTGCAAAAGTTTTATTTGATACTGGTGCATCGCATTCTTTCATGTCATACCCATTTGCATCGAAGCACAATGTTGACATAGAGATTTTATCCAAAGTTATGCATGTTGTTTCTCCGGGAAAGCTTATGACTTCTAGTTTGGTTGCTCCCGATGTTTCCATCAAGATGGGAAACTATAAATTTTTGGCCAATCCAATTGTTCTTGGTCACTCGGATATTGATCTAATTCTCGGGATGGACTGGCTTTCTAAGCACAAGGCTCAACTTGATTGTGCTGCCAGGGAAATTCAATTGACACACTCTTCTGAGGATGTGCTTATCTATGCCGCTCGTGATGAAACCATTCGGTTGTTTTCTCTCAATGAGAAGGGCGAGTTGAATGCCATCTCTCAAATTCCAGTCGTTTGTGAGTACCAAGATGTTTTTCCAGAAGAGCTTCCGGTTATGCCTCCTCACCGGCCAGTTGAGTTCGTTATCGATCTAGAGCCTGGCAGTGAACCCGTTTGCAAGCGTCCATACAAGCTTGGACCCAAGGAGCTGAAGGAGTTGAAGAAACAGCTCGATGAACAAGAGCGTCTAGGTTTGATCAGACCGAGTTCATCTCCATGGGGTTGTGGTGTTCTTTTTGTCCAGAAGAAGGATGGCACGGACCGACTTTGTGTCGACTACCGTCCATTGAACAATAAGACAATCAAGAACAAGTATCCACTTCCCAACATCAATGAGCTATTCGAGCAACTTAAAGGTGCTAAAGTTTTCTCCAAGCTTGACCTTCGAATGGGTTATCATCAGATTCGCATTCGGGAAGAAGATATTCCCAAGACAGCATTCAGAACAAGCTTTGGTTCTTATGAATATACTGTCATGTCTTTCGGTCTTGTCAATGCTCCTCCAACATTCTCTCGGATGATGAATTTCATCTTCAACCCCTATACCAATGATTTCGTCCTGGTGTATCTCGATGATATCTTGGTCTTCTCCAAGAATAAGAAGGATCATGCCAAACATTTGCGATTGGTGCTCGACAAGCTCACAGAGTATCAATTCTATGCGAAGTTTTCAAAATGTGAGTTTTGGCTTGATGAAGTTCTTTACCTTGGTCATATCATCTCTGCCAAGGGCATCGCTGTTAATCCTGAGAAGGTGTCCGCAATTGTGAATTGGGAACCTCCTCAGAATGTCAAGCAGCTTCGCAGTTTTCTTGGTCTTGCAAGCTATTGCTGAAGATTCGTTGAGAATTTCTCTAAGATTGCAAAGCCTCTTTCCAACCTCCTCCAGAAGCATGTGAAGTATGTCTGGTCTCCTGAGTGTGACGTTGCTTTCAACACTCTCAAAGAGAAACTCGTCATAGCTCCTGTCTTAACTCCTCCTGACGAATCCAAGCCATTCGAAGTTTTCTGTGATGCTTCTCTTCAAGGTCTCGGTGCTGTGTTAATGCAAGAGAAGGAAGTTGTGGCCTATACCTCTCGTCAGTTGAATCCCAACGAAAAGAACTACCCCACTCACGATCTTGAGTTGGCGGCAGTTGTCCATGCATTAATAACATGGAGACATCTCTTGTTGGGAAGAAAAGTGGACGTTTTCACCGATCACAAGAGTCTCAAGTACATCTTCACTCAGCCCAACCTCAATCTCAGGCAAACTCGATGGGTCGAGATGATTCAAGAGTACAATAAGAGTATTGAATATACTCCAGGCAAAGCCAATGTCATTGCAGATGCTTTGAGCAGGAAGGCTTATTGCAACAGCTTAATTCTCAAGCCATTCCAACCGGATCTTTGTGAAGCTTCCCCAAGCTGAATCTCCAAGTTGTTCCTCAAGGTTTTCTTGCCAACCTCTTAGTCTCTCCCACTTTGGAAGATCAAATTCGTGAGGCACAACTCCTGGATACCATGGTGAAGAAGGTGAAACGTGGTATCGACAAGGGCCTTTCCAAATACAAGTGCTATCGCATTGATGACAGAGACACTTTATTCTTCGAGGACCGGATTGTGGTTCCGAAAGGTGATCTAAGGAAAGTCATTATGAACGAAGCACACAATTCTCTTCTTTCCATTCATCCTGGAAGTACGAAGATGTACCATGACCTCAAGCAGTCGTATTGGTGGACTCGAATGAAGCGAGAAATCGCTCAATTCATGAACGAATGTGATGTCTGTCGAAGGGTGAAAGAAGAACACCAACGACCAGCTGGTCTCCTCCACCCTCTTGCCATCCCAGAATGGAAGTTTGATCATATCGAAATGGACTTCGTGACTGGATTTCCCAAGTCCAAGCGCGGAAATGATGCTATCTTCGTTGTCATCGACAAGCTTTCTAAAGTGGCTCATTTCCTTCCAATCAAAGAATCTATCACAGCAGCTCAGTTGGCAGAGCTATACACCTCTAGGATTGTCTCCTTGCACGGCATTCCATAATTGATTTCTTCAGATCGTGGAAGCATCTTCACTTCTAAGTTCTGGGACTCCTTCCAGAAGGCCATGGGCACCAACATTCGCTTCAGCACAGCTTTCCATCCTCAAACTAGTGCCAAGTCGAGCGAGTCAATCAAATTCTTGAAGATATGCTCAGGGCTTGTGTCATTTCCTTTGGCATGAAATGGGAAGATTGTCTTCCATATGCCGAATTCTCCTACAACAACAGCTTCCAAGCGAGTTCGGGCAAGGCCCCATTCGAGATTCTCAATGGCAGAAAGTGCCGTACTCCTCTCAATTGGTCAGAGACTGGTGAACGCCAACTTCTTGGCAATGACTTAATCACAGAGGCTGAAGAAATGTGTAAAGTCATCCGTGAAAATCTCAAAGCCGCGCAATCGCGCCAGAAGAGTTACTATGATAGTAAGCACTGTGATTTGGCTTTCGAGATCGGAGACCATGTCTACCTCCGCGTCTCTCCAATGAAAGGCACTCGTCGCTTCGGTATCAAAGGGAAGCTTGCCCCTAGATACGTGGGTCCTTTCAAGATCATTGGCAAAAGAGGTGACCTCGCCTATCAACTTGAGCTTCCTTCCAACTTCGCGAAGGTGCACGATGTGTTCCACGTGTCATAGCTTCGCAAGTGCTTCAAGACTCCTGAGCGCACCATCAACTTCGAAGAGATTGATCTCCAAGAAGATTTGTCTTATCATGAGCACCCCGTTGCTATTCTTGAATAAACTGAGCGCAAGACTCGCAACAAGTCAATCAAATTCCTGAAAGTGAAGTGGTCGCACCATTCCGACCGAGAAGCCACTTGGGAACGCGAGGACCACCTCCGTTCCGAATATCCGGAGTTCTTTCAGTCCTAGATCCCGGGACGAGATCCTCTCATAGTGGTGGAGTGTTGTAACACCCCGGATGTAACTTTCCATATTTGTAACTCCAACTCTTGCCATTTTCGGCTATGTGAAATGATTTTCCCTCCGTGGTTGGGTTTTGTCTTTCGTTTTTCATTTTTGTTCGTGTCATGCATCTCATATCATGTCATCATGTGCATCTCATTTGCATACGTGTTCGTCTCATGCATCCGAACATTTTCCCCGTTGTCTGTTTCGCAATCCGACACTCCCACGTGCACCGGCGCACCCCTCTTGTTTCTTTTCATGAGCGAGTGTTAAACGTTCTCGGGATGGACCGAGGTTTGCCAAGTGGCCTTGGTATACCACCGTTAGACCACCTGTCAAGTTTCGTTCCATTTGGAGGTCGTTTGATACTCCAACGGTTAACCGGGTAACCGCAAAATCATTTTGTGTGTTGCAGCAAAACCCCCTCCAAACAGCCCAAAACCCATCTAAGTCACTTCCATGCTCTAGGTCGTTCGATCACGATCGTATGGGCGAAAACCGCATTCCATTTGGAGCCTCCTAGCTCCCTCTACCTATAAATATGTGAGCCTCCCCGAAATTCCGGATCCCCGAAACCCTAGCCCGCTCCTCCGCGCCGCCGGACGTGTCCGCCCGGGGCCGGACGCAACTGCGCCGCCGCCCCCGCCCACTCACGGCGCGCCACGTGGCGCCCGGACGCCGCTGCGCCGCCGAGCCAGCGAAGCCCACGCGCGGCCCCCGCGGCCCGCCCGCCGCCACCCGAGGCTCCTCCCGCGCCCAGCGCCGCCCTCGTCCTCCCGCCGTCGCCGGCGCCGCCGTGCCCGCCGACCACCGCCGTGCCCCGAGGTCGCCGTCGCCGACCCCGTCGTCGTCGCGCGTGACCGCCTCCGCCCGCTGCGTCCCCGACCGCCGCGCCTCTCCCTCCTCCCTCTCCGTCCTCACCGGCCCCGAGCTTCGGCCGCCGGCTTCTATTTCTCCGGCGAGCCTCGAGCCCGAGACCGATCTGGATCCAAGCGACGGTTGACTTTCTTCTCCCCCGAAATTTCTCCAAGTCCCGCATATTCTGCATAATGTTGCATTGTTCATCGCATCATAACTCTCTGCATATAGCTCCGTTTCATGCGTGTAATACATCGAAATGTTCGTCTCGAGATCCTCTTCATTTTGTTCCAATCTGCCATGTTCATTTGAGTCCATCTTGATGCCCAAATCTCTGGTGCAAGAGTGCTATATGCTATTACCTGTTGTTACTTATCAGAGCATGAGGATTTGTTATTTTTGTTGCTATTGATGTGTACATCTTATGGGCATGAGCTCTACATGTGTTTTGATGTATGCCATGCCATCTTTATAGAGGTGTATTCCATGTAATTTTGTGATCTATGTGGTGACTACCACAAGCATGCAAACTAGGCTTCGTGATGTTTCTGATTTCAGGGACTTCGTAATTTCACTGTCTGTTTCTGCTGTTATTTTGTTGCTATGTATCCTTGTGGCTACAGAGAGATCCATGCTCCTTTTGGTGATGTTCAGTAAGGATGTTTTGTAGATATAGTCGTGATCTATCCATCCATGCCCCTATTTGCAATTATGGAGTGCCATAGCATGACTCAATCTTGCTCTACTTTTGCTATAAAATATTCCTGGCAGATTCTTAACATGATATTCAATTTTGCCAAGGTTGTTGTAGTTGTTTCATACATGCTATGATCTTTCTCTTGCCATGGATAGTTTCATAAACATTCCTTCTTGCTGCAGGTATGCTTGTTTTTTCATGAGTTGCTTTGTGTTGAGTGAATCAAGCTCACAAAGATGCCCTCATAATGTCTGTTTCTGCCATGCTCTGTTTTCTGCTAAGTCTGAAACCTGATAACGAAACTTGCTATGTTTACATGGTTGCCATCATATCTTCTGGTCCTTTTGGCTCATGGTCAATAAGTGAATTCTTGTCTATGCTTTTAGTAGATTCATTCCATGCCTTTTTTTGCTATGTTAAGTTCCTGTAGCATGTTGGTTGCTTGCTCTGAACATTGCTACCTGATGCTGTTTCAGCCATGTCCAGTAATTTCACCAAGTCTGTGAACCTGATATCTTTTGCACTTTTTCCATGCTTGTTTGAACCTGTTATGTTGTGATCTAGCCATAGCTCAGTGTTCATCTTTTGTCAAGCATCTCCTATAGATTACTGCCATATGCTTTGTGGCTATGTCGGAGTGCTGTAGCATAGTTACTTGGTGTATTCTAAGTGCTATCCTGCTGTTAATCGCAGAATCGTGTCATTCTTGTTTTGCTTGCCATTTGCAGACCTTGCATCCGTTTCCGGTGATCTTTATATCGATTTCGACCGAAATCATCTCATCTTTCAGTGGCAGGCTTGGTTTGCCAAGTTACTGCCTTGTTCATCATTTTTCTTCCGGAGCACGCATATGCATCACATACCACAGCTCGCATATCATACATGTTTTTGCATCATGTTGCTTGTGCATTTCCCGTGATTGATTGTCGTTCCGTTGCTTGTGTTCTTGTTGTGGGTAGAGCCGGGAGACGAGTTCATGAACAAGGAACCTGTTGAGTACGCTTACGAGGATCAAGCTTTCGACAACTCTGAGAACCTTGCAGGCAAGATGACCATACCCTCGAAATCACTTCTATCTTTGCTTTGCTAGTTGTTCGTTCTATTGCCATGCTGCGCTAACTACCACTTGCTATATCATGCCTCCCATATTGCCATGTTAATCCTCTAACCATCCTTTCCTAGCAAACCGTTGTTTGGCTAAGTTACCGCTTTTGCTCAGCCCTTCTTATAGCGTTGCTAGTTGCAAGTGAAGTTGAAGTTGGTTCCATGTTGGAACATGGATATTTTGGAATATCACAATATCTCTTATTATATTAATGAATCTATATATTTGGTAAAGGGTGGAAGGCTCGGCCTTATGCCTGGTGTTTTGTTCCACTGTTGCCGCCCTAGTTTCCGTCATACCGGTATTATGTTCCTTGAGTTTGCGTTCCTTACGCGGTTGGGTGATTTATGGGACCCCCTTGACAGTTCGCCTTGAATAAAACTCCTCCAGCAAGGCCCAACCTTAGTTTTACCATTTGCCACCTAAGCCTTTTCCCTTGGGTTTTCGCGAGCCCGAGGGTCATCTTTATTTTAACCCCCCCCCCCCAGGCCAGTGCTCCTTTGAGTGTTGGTCCGAAACGAGTAGACTGCGGGGCCACCTCGGGGAAACTTGAGGCCTGGTTTTACTCGTAGGATGTCTCATCCATTGTGCCCTGAGAACGAGATATGTGCAGCTCCTATCGGGATTTGTTGGCACATCGGGCGGCTTTGCTGGTCTTGTTTTACCATTGTCGAAATGTCTTGTAAACCGGGATTCCGAGACAGGTCGGATCTTTCCGGGAGAAGGTTTATCCTTCGTTGACCGTGAGAGCTTATGATGGGCTAAGTTGGGACAACCCTGCAGGGTATTATCTTTTGAAAGCCGTGCCCGCGGTTATGAGGCAGATGGGAATTTGTTAATGTCCGGTTGTAGAGAACTTGTCACTTGACTTAATTAAAATACATCAGCCGTGTGTGAAGCCGTGATGGTCTCTTCTCGGCGGAGTCCGTTAAGTGAACACGGTTTGAGTTATGCATGAACATAAGTAGTTTCAGGATCACTTCTTGATCATTCCTAGCTTCGCGACCATTGCGTTGCTTCTCTTCTCGCTCTCATTTGCGTATGTTAGCCACCATATATGCTTAGTGCCTGCTGCAGCTCCACCTCATTACACCATCCTTTCCTATAAGCTTAAATAGTCTTGATCTCGCGGGTGTGAGATTGCTGAGTCCTCGTGACTCACAGATTCTACCAAAACAGTTGCAGGTGCCGACGATGCCATTGGAGATGACGCAACCGAGCTCAAGTGGGAGTTCGACGAGGAACGTGGTCGTTACTATGTTTCTTTTCCTGATGATCAGTAGTGGAGCCCAGTTGGGACGATCAGGGATCTAGCATTTGGGGTTATCTTATTTTCATTTGGATTTGACTGTAGTCGGTCTATGTGTGGATTTTGTATGATGTATGAATTATATTTATGTATTGTGTGAAGTAGCGATTGTAAGACAACTCTCGTTATCCCATTCTTGTTCATTACATGGGATTGTGTGAAGATGACCCTTCTTGCGACAAAACCACAATGCGGTTATGCCTCTAAGTCGTGCCTCGACACGTGGGAGATATAGCCGCATCGTGGGCGTTACAAGTTGGTAATCAGAGCCATCCCCGACTTAGGAGCCCCCTGCTTGATCGAATCGCTGGCGTTGTTGAGTCTAGAACAAAAATGTTTTGAGTCTTAGGATTATATATATCGGAGAGTAGGATTCTTTTTACTCCTCAGTCCCTTCGTCGCTCTGGTGAGGCCTCCTGACGTAGAAGTTTTGACTCTTCTCTCCTCAAATTTCACTAAAAAAAATTTAGGATCACGCGGGTATCTTAGAATCGTTCCGATGGTTTTGTGACGAGAACATTGTTCTTGGTGCCTCCTGACATTTAGGGGTTGTGGCAGTGTCCCGGGGAGTTGAGCTCCGAGGTGTTGTCGTCACAATTTTATCGTTGCAGTTCTGGAATACCTGAGTTTCGCCGACATCGAAAATCTCTTTTATGCAGTTGTTGGTGAGATCACCTCGACGCCACCCAGTACTGGGGCGGGAGTTCGGGAATATTACCATAACTCGTATAACGGATGCTTTTCGAAGGTTGAGGTACACGATTTTCAAAGGTTTCTTGGTTATGTGTTGACGGATGGATACAGCTGGATCTAGGGATTGCTAGTTTGGGTGATATATTTTGTGTCCCCTGTATCCCCAACACCAGATTGCATAACCAGAAAGTTTCGGGAGTTTATAAGTGGGAATTCAAGTAGCTCCTAGGATATCTTTCCGACGGACGCATGATATGAGATTGGGGTTCGACGTCTAGTGGTCCGCCTTTCCACGGTTGGTTTTACAGTGGTCTCGTAGTGTCTTAAAGAGTCCTTGGCTATGCCGACTCGGGGACGCTTTGTATGTCATGTGCACTGCCTTGTACATGATGGTGTTGTACGATCGAGCCCGTGTGGGCCCCACCACGAAAACTTCGGACGAAATCTCTATCATATGTTTGTTCCGTCTTATTCTGCAAGCCAATACTTTGTTTTGTTTTGAATTGTGGTATTCGAGTTGCTTCGAAGTCAAATGTTGATTCCATACCTTTTTCTAAGTGGCTTCTCAACTTAATGGAAGTGTGATGATTTACTATGGGATTCATTCGTTCATCCTCGTTCGAATGTTTATTGTGAAGACTATATGTTGCAATTTCTATTCGTTGATTCAACTTGACTTTTTGTCTATCAAGATGCTAACGGATGTCACCCTCTTCAGGATGGCTCCGCCAACGCGTCCGAATCCGGAACACAATGAAGGGAGTCAGGCGAACCCTCCGCCACCACCTCCGCCTCCGGAGGCATGGCAAGCTATCATGGCAGCCACCAACGCCAATGCTCAGATGATTCTGCAACTCTTGCAAGAACGCACCCAAGGGCAAGGCAATCAAGGAAATCAAGGCCAAGGCAACAATCAGCCTCACTTCGCTACCCTCAACCAGTTCCTCGCAAATCAGCCCAAGTCTTTCATCTACTGTGCCGAGGCCACAGACGCCGATGATTGGCTCGTGGACATCAACAAGCATTTTGAATGTAGCAATGTCAGGCCTGAGGATTTTGTCAAGTTCTCTTCTTTTCAACTCAAGGATCAAGCTGCCGAGTGGTATCAACAATACAAAGATTCCAAAGGAGGTCGTGTGATTACCTGGGATGATTTCCGCCGATACTTCAAAGCTCACCACATTCCACAAAGTGTTGTTGAGAGTAAGCGTGAGGAGTTCCGCAATCTCAAGCAAGGCAGCATGTCCGTATATCAATACAATACTCAGTTTCAGAAACTCGCTCGCTTCGCTAAGCAAGACGTTCCTAATGAAAAGAGCATGATCTATCAATTCAGAGGTGGCCCCAGAGAAGATCTGCAATTGTCTCTCGTGCTTTTTGAGCCGACCAAGTATGATGATTTCTACAATATGGCTCTAAAGCAAGAGGCTGCTCAGCTCAAGTGTGAGGCTTCTAAGAAGAGAGTCAGGGACGCAGTTCAGTCCTCTTCTTCCTCACTAGTGGCTGCTAAGCAACAGAAGTTCTGGTTGCCTCCTCCTCCCCCGTTTTGTCAGCCTTACCAGCAGAAGAACAAAGGTGGCCATGGATCTTCCCACTCATCCAACTCTGGCTATCAGAACAAGTCTCAGAATCAAGCTTCAAAGTCCAATGCTCCTTACCATCGTCCACTCTCAGAGGTGACTTGCAACAAGTGTCAGCAGAAAGGTCACTATGCTAACAAATGCTTCAACCAAAGGCGCCTTCCGCCTCCTCCTCCTGTGAGATCTTCCAGCAATGCAATGGTCAAGCATAATCCCAAGTTTGCAAAGGTCAACATGATGAAGGCAGCTCAAGCGGAGGAATCTACTGATGTGATAATGGGTAATCTCTCAGTTAATGATATTCCTGCAAAAGTTTTATTTGATACTGGTGCATCGCATTCTTTCATGTCATACCCATTTGCATCGAAGCACAATGTTGACATAGAGATTTTATCCAAAGTTATGCATGTTGTTTCTCCGGGAAAGCTTATGACTTCTAGTTTGGTTGCTCCCGATGTTTCCATCAAGATGGGAAACTATAAATTTTTGGCCAGTCCAATTGTTCTTGGTCACTCGGATATTGATCTAATTCTCGGGATGGACTGGCTTTCTAAGCACAAGGCTCAACTTGATTGTGCTGCCAGGGAAATTCAATTGACACACTCTTCTGAGGATGTGCTTATCTATGCCGCTCGTGATGAAACCATTCGGTTGTTTTCTCTCAATGAGAAGGGCGAGTTGAATGCCATCTCTCAAATTCCAGTCGTTTGTGAGTACCAAGATGTTTTTCCAGAAGAGCTTCCGGTTATGCCTCCTCACCGGCCAGTTGAGTTCGTTATCGATCTAGAGCCTGGCACTGAACCCGTTTGCAAGCGTCCATACAAGCTTGGACCCAAGGAGCTGAAGGAGTTGAAGAAACAGCTCGATGAACAAGAGCGTCTAGGTTTGATCAGACCGAGTTCATCTCCATGGGGTTGTGGTGTTCTTTTTGTCCAGAAGAAGGATGGCACGGACCGACTTTGTGTCGACTACCGTCCATTGAACAATAAGACAATCAAGAACAAGTATCCACTTCCCAACATCAATGAGCTATTCGAGCAACTTAAAGGTGCTAAAGTTTTCTCCAAGCTTGACCTTCGAATGGGTTATCATCAGTTTCGCATTCGGGAAGAAGATATTCCCAAGACAGCATTCAGAACAAGCTTTGGTTCTTATGAATATACTGTCATGTCTTTCGGTCTTGTCAATGCTCCTCCAACATTCTCTCGGATGATGAATTTCATCTTCAACCCCTATACCAATGATTTCGTCCTGGTGTATCTCGATGATATCTTGGTCTTCTCCAAGAATAAGAAGGATCATGCCAAACATTTGCGATTGGTGCTCGACAAGCTCACAGAGTATCAATTCTATGCGAAGTTTTCAAAATGTGAGTTTTGGCTTGATGAAGTTCTTTACCTTGGTCATATCATCTCTGCCAAGGGCATCGCTGTTAATCCTGAGAAGGTGTCCGCAATTGTGAATTGGGAACCTCCTCAGAATGTCAAGCAGCTTCGCAGTTTTCTTGGTCTTGCAAGCTATTGCTGAAGATTCGTTGAGAATTTCTCTAAGATTGCAAAGCCTCTTTCCAACCTCCTCCAGAAGCATGTGAAGTATGTCTGGTCTCCTGAGTGTGACGTTGCTTTCAACACTCTCAAAGAGAAACTCGTCATAGCTCCTGTCTTAACTCCTCCTGACGAATCCAAGCCATTCGAAGTTTTCTGTGATGCTTCTCTTCAAGGTCTCGGTGCTGTGTTAATGCAAGAGAAGGAAGTTGTGGCCTATACCTCTCGTCAGTTGAATCCCAACGAAAAGAACTACCCCACTCACGATCTTGAGTTGGCGGCAGTTGTCCATGCATTAATAACATGGAGACATCTCTTGTTGGGAAGAAAAGTGGACGTTTTCACCGATCACAAGAGTCTCAAGTACATCTTCACTCAGCCCAACCTCAATCTCAGGCAAACTCGATGGGTCGAGATGATTCAAGAGTACAATAAGAGTATTGAATATACTCCAGGCAAAGCCAATGTCATTGCAGATGCTTTGAGCAGGAAGGCTTATTGCAACAGCTTAATTCTCAAGCCATTCCAACCGGATCTTTGTGAAGCTTCCCCAAGCTGAATCTCCAAGTTGTTCCTCAAGGTTTTCTTGCCAACCTCTTAGTCTCTCCCACTTTGGAAGATCAAATTCGTGAGGCACAACTCCTGGATACCATGGTGAAGAAGGTTAAACGTGGTATCGACAAGGGCCTTTCCAAATACAAGTGCTATCGCATTGATGACAGAGACACTTTATTCTTCAAGGACCGGATTGTGGTTCCTAAAGGTGATCTAAGGAAAGTCATTATGAACGAAGCACACAATTCTCTTCTTTCCATTCATCCTGGAAGTACGAAGATGTACCATGACCTCAAGCAGTCGTATTGGTGGACTCGAATGAAGCGAGAAATCGCTCAATTCATGAACGAATGTGATGTCTGTCGAAGGGTGAAAGAAGAACACCAACGACCAGCTGGTCTCCTCCACCCTCTTGCCATCCCAGAATGGAAGTTTGATCATATCGAAATGGACTTCGTGACTGGATTTCCCAAGTCCAAGCGCGGAAATGATGCTATCTTCGTTGTCATCGACAAGCTTTCGAAAGTGGCTCATTTCCTTCCAATCAAAGAATCTATCACAGCAGCTCAGTTGGCAGAGCTATACACCTCTAGGATTGTCTCCTTGCACGGCATTCCATAATTGATTTCTTCAGATCGTGGAAGCATCTTCACTTCTAAGTTCTGGGACTCCTTCCAGAAGGCCATGGGCACCAACATTCGCTTCAGCACAGCTTTCCATCCTCAAACTAGTGCCAAGTCGAGCGAGTCAATCAAATTCTTGAAGATATGCTCAGGGCTTGTCATTTCCTTTGGCATGAAATGGGAAGATTGTCTTCCATATGCCGAATTCTCCTACAACAACAGCTTCCAAGCGAGTTCGGGCAAGGCCCCATTCGAGATTCTCAATGGCAGAAAGTGCCGTACTCCTCTCAATTGGTCAGAGACTGGTGAACGCCAACTTCTTGGCAATGACTTAATCACAGAGGCTGAAGAAATGTGTAAAGTCATCCGTGAAAATCTCAAAGCCGCGCAATCGCGCCAGAAGAGTTACTATGATAGTAAGCACTGTGATTTGGCTTTCGAGATCGGAGACCATGTCTACCTCCGCGTCTCTCCAATGAAAGGCACTCGTCGCTTCGGTATCAAAGGGAAGCTTGCCCCTAGATACGTGGGTCCTTTCAAGATCATTGGCAAAAGAGGTGACCTCGCCTATCAACTTGAGCTTCCTTCCAACTTCGCGAAGGTGCACGATGTGTTCCACGTGTCATAGCTTCGCAAGTGCTTCAAGACTCCTGAGCGCACCATCAACTTCGAAGAGATTGATCTCCAAGAAGATTTGTCTTATCATGAGCACCCCGTTGCTATTCTTGAATAAACTGAGCGCAAGACTCGCAACAAGTCAATCAAATTCCTGAAAGTGAAGTGGTCGCACCATTCCGACCGAGAAGCCACTTGGGAACGCGAGGACCACCTCCGTTCCGAATATCCGGAGTTCTTTCAGTCCTAGATCCCGGGACGAGATCCTCTCATAGTGGTGGAGTGTTGTAACACCCCGGATGTAACTTTCCATATTTGTAACTCCAACTCTTGCCATTTTCGGCTATGTGAAATGATTTTCCCTCCGTGGTTGGGTTTTGTCTTTCGTTTTTCATTTTTGTTCGTGTCATGCATCTCATATCATGTCATCATGTGCATCTCATTTGCATACGTGTTCGTCTCATGCATCCGAGCATTTTCCCCGTTGTCCGTTTCGCAATCCGACACTCCCACGTGCACCGGCGCACCCCTCTTGTTTCTTTTCATGAGCGAGTGTTAAACGTTCTCGGGATGGACCGAGGTTTGCCAAGTGGCCTTGGTATACCACCGTTAGACCACCTGTCAAGTTTCGTTCCATTTGGAGGTCGTTTGATACTCCAACGGTTAACCGGGTAACCGCAAAATCATTTTGTGTGTTGCAGCAAAACCCCCTCCAAACAGCCCAAAACCCATCTAAGTCACTTCCATGCTCTAGGTCGTTCGATCACGATCGTATGGGCGAAAACCGCATTCCATTTGGAGCCTCCTAGCTCCCTCTACCTATAAATATGTGAGCCTCCCCGAAATTCCGGATCCCCGAAACCCTAGCCCGCTCCTCCGCGCCGCCGGACGTGTCCGCCCGGGGCCGGACGCAACTGCGCCGCCGCCCCCGCCCACTCACGGCGCGCCACGTGGCGCCCGGACGCCGCTGCGCCGCCGAGCCAGTGAAGCCCACGCGCGGCCCCCGCGGCCCGCCCGCCGCCACCCGAGGCTCCTCCCGCGCCCAGCGCCGCCCTCGTCCTCCCGCCGTCGCCGGCGCCGCCGTGCCCGCCGACCACCGCCGTGCCCCGAGGTCGCCGTCGCCGACCCCGTCGTCGTCGCGCGTGACCGCCTCCGCCCGCTGCGTCCCCGACCGCCGCGCCTCTCCCTCCTCCCTCTCCGTCCTCGCCGGCCCCGAGCTTCGGCCGCCGGCTTCTATTTCTCCGGCGAGCCTCGAGCCCGAGACCGATCTGGATCCAAGCGACGGTTGACTTTCTTCTCCCCCGAAATTTCTCCAAGTCCCGCATATTCTGCATAATGTTGCATTGTTCATCGCATCATAACTCTCTGCATATAGCTCCGTTTCATGCGTGTAATACATCGAAATGTTCGTCTCGAGATCCTCTTCATTTTGTTCCAATCCGCCATGTTCATTTGAGTCCATCTTGATGCCCAAATCTCTGGTGCAAGAGTGCTATATGCTATTACCTGTTGTTACTTATCAGAGCATGAGGATTTGTTATTTTTGTTGCTATTGATGTGTACATCTTATGGGCATGAGCTCTACATGTGTTTTGATGTATGCCATGCCATCTTTATAGAGGTGTATTCCATGTAATTTTGTGATCTATGTGGTGACTACCACAAGCATGCAAACTAGGCTTCGTGATGTTTCTGATTTCAGGGACTTAGTAATTTCACTGTCTGTTTCTGCTGTTATGTTGTTGCTATGTATCCTTGTGGCTACAGAGAGATCCATGCTCCTTTTGCTGATGTTCAGTAAGGATGTTTTGGAGATATAGTCATGCTCTATCCATCCATGCCCCTATTTGCAATTATGGAGTGCCATAGCATGACTCAATCTTGCTCTACTTTTGCTATAAAATATTCCTGGCAGATTCTTAACATGATATTCAATTTTGCCAAGGTTGTTGTAGTTGTTTCATACATGCTATGATCTTTCTCTTGCCATGGATAGTTTCATAAACATTCCTTCTTGCTGCAGGTATGCTTGTTTTTTCATGAGTTGCTTTGTGTTGAGTGAATCAAGCTCACAAAGATGCCCTCATAATGTCTGTTTCTGCCATGCTCTGTTTTCTGCTAAGTCTGAAACCTGATAACGAAACTTGCTATGTTTACATGGTTGCCATCATATCTTCTGGTCCTTTTGGCTCATGGTAAATAAGTGAATTCTTGTCTATGCTTTTAGTAGATTCATTCCATGCCTTTTTTTGCTATGTTAAGTTCCTGTAGCATGTTGGTTGCTTGCTCTGAACATTGCTACCTGATGCTGTTTCAGCCATGTCCAGTAATTTCACCAAGTCTGTGAACCTGATATCTTTTGCACTTTTTCCATGCTTGTTTGAACCTGTTATGTTGTGATCTAGCCATAGCTCAGTGTTCATCTTTTGTCAAGCATCTCCTATAGATTACTGCCATATGCTTTGTGGCTATGTCGGAGTGCTGTAGCATAGTTACTTGGTGTATTCTAAGTGCTATCCTGCTGTTAATCGCAGAATCGTGTCATTCTTGTTTTGCTTGCCATTTGCAGACCTTGCATCCGTTTCCGGTGATCTTTATATCGATTTCGACCGAAATCATCTCATCTTTCAGTGGCAGGCTTGGTTTGCCAAGTTACTGCCTTGTTCATCATTTTTCTTCCGGAGCACGCATATGCATCACATACCACAGCTCGCATATCATACATGTTTTTGCATCATGTTGCTTGTGCATTTCCCGTGATTGATTGTCGTTCCGTTGCTTGTGTTCTTGTTGTGGGTAGAGCCGGGAGACGAGTTCATGAACAAGGAACCTGTTGAGTACGCTTACGAGGATCAAGCTTTCGACAACTCTGAGAACCTTGCAGGCAAGATGACCATACCCTCGAAATCACTTCTATCTTTGCTTTGCTAGTTGTTCGTTCTATTGCCATGCTGCGCTAACTACCACTTGCTATATCATGCCTCCCATATTGCCATGTTAATCCTCTAACCATCCTTTCCTAGCAAACCGTTGTTTGGCTAAGTTACCGCTTTTGCTCAGCCCTTCTTATAGCGTTGCTAGTTGCAAGTGAAGTTGAAGTTGGTTCCATGTTGGAACATGGATATTTTGGAATATCACAATATCTCTTATTATATTAATGAATCTATATATTTGGTAAAGGGTGGAAGGCTCGGCCTTATGCCTGGTGTTTTGTTCCACTGTTGCCGCCCTAGTTTCCGTCATACCGGTATTATGTTCCTTGAGTTTGCGTTCCTTACGCGGTTGGGTGATTTATGGGACCCCCTTGACAGTTCGCCTTGAATAAAACTCCTCCAGCAAGGCCCAACCTTAGTTTTACCATTTGCCACCTAAGCCTTTTCCCTTGGGTTTTCGCGAGCCCGAGGGTCATCTTTATTTTAACCCCCCCCCCCAGGCCAGTGCTCCTTTGAGTGTTGGTCCGAAACGAGTAGACTGCGGGGCCACCTCGGGGAAACTTGAGGCCTGGTTTTACTCGTAGGATGTCTCATCCATTGTGCCCTGAGAACGAGATATGTGCAGCTCCTATCGGGATTTGTTGGCACATCGGGCGGCTTTGCTGGTCTTGTTTTACCATTGTCGAAATGTCTTGTAAACCGGGATTCCGAGACAGGTCGGATCTTTCCGGGAGAAGGTTTATCCTTCGTTGACCGTGAGAGCTTATGATGGGCTAAGTTGGGACAACCCTGCAGGGTATTATCTTTTGAAAGCCGTGCCCGCGGTTATGAGGCAGATGGGAATTTGTTAATGTCCGGTTGTAGAGAACTTGTCACTTGACTTAATTAAAATACATCAGCCGTGTGTGAAGCCGTGATGGTCTCTTCTCGGCGGAGTCCGTTAAGTGAACACGGTTTGAGTTATGCATGAACATAAGTAGTTTCAGGATCACTTCTTGATCATTCCTAGCTTCGCGACCATTGCGTTGCTTCTCTTCTCGCTCTCATTTGCGTATGTTAGCCACCATATATGCTTAGTGCCTGCTGCAGCTCCACCTCATTACACCATCCTTTCCTATAAGCTTAAATAGTCTTGATCTCGCGGGTGTGAGATTGCTGAGTCCTCGTGACTCACAGATTCTACCAAAACAGTTGCAGGTGCCGACGATGCCATTGGAGATGACGCAACCGAGCTCAAGTGGGAGTTCAACGAGGAACGTGGTCGTTACTATGTTTCTTTTCCTGATGATCAGTAGTGGAGCCCAGTTGGGACGATCAGGGATCTAGCATTTGGGGTTATCTTATTTTCATTTGGATTTGACTGTAGTCGGTCTATGTGTGGATTTTGTATGATGTATGAATTATATTTATGTATTGTGTGAAGTAGCGATTGTAAGACAACTCTCGTTATCCCATTCTTGTTCATTACATGGGATTGTGTGAAGATGACCCTTCTTGCGACAAAACCACAATGCGGTTATGCCTCTAAGTCGTGCCTCGACACGTGGGAGATATAGCCGCATCGTGGGCGTTACAAGTTGGTAATCAGAGCCATCCCCGACTTAGGAGCCCCCTGCTTGATCGAATCGCTGGCGTTGTTGAGTCTAGAACAAAAATGTTTTGAGTCTTAGGATTATATATATCGGAGAGTAGGATTCTTTTTACTCCTCAGTCCCTTCGTCGCTCTGGTGAGGCCTCCTGACGTAGAAGTTTTGACTCTTCTCTCCTCAAATTTCACTAAAAAAATTTAGGATCACGCGGGTATCTTAGAATCGTTCCGATGGTTTTGTGACGAGAACATTGTTCTTGGTGCCTCCTGACATTTAGGGGTTGTGGCAGTGTCCCGGGGAGTTGAGCTCCGAGGTGTTGTCGTCACAATTTTATCGTTGCAGTTCTGGAATACCTGAGTTTCGCCGACATCGAAAATCTCTTTTATGCAGTTGTTGGTGAGATCACCTCGACGCCACCCAGTACTGGGGCGGGAGTTCGGGAATATTACCATAACTCGTATAACGGATGCTTTTCGAAGGTTGAGGTACACGATTTTCAAAGGTTTCTTGGTTATGTGTTGACGGATGGATACAGCTGGATCTAGGGATTGCTAGTTTGGGTGATATATTTTGTGTCCCCTGTATCCCCAACACCAGATTGCATAACCAAAAAGTTTCGGGAGTTTATAAGTGGGAATTCAAGTAGCTCCTAGGATATCTTTCCGACGGACGCATGATATGAGATTGGGGTTCGACGTCTAGTGGTCCGCCTTTCCATGGTTGGTTTTACAGTGGTCTCGTAGTGTCTTAAAGAGTCCTTGGCTATGCCGACTCGGGGACGCTTTGTATGTCATGTGCACTGCCTTGTACATGATGGTGTTGTACGATCGAGCCCGTGTGGGCCCCACCACGAAAACTTCGGACGAAATCTCTATCATATGTTTGTTCCGGCTTATTCTGCAAGCCAATACTTTGTTTTGTTTTGAATTGTGGTATTCGAGTTGCTTCGAAGTCAAATGTTGATTCCATACCTTTTTCTAAGTGGCTTCTCAACTTAATGGAAGTGTGATGATTTACTATGGGATTCATTCGTTCATCCTCGTTCGAATGTTTATTGTGAAGACTATATGTTGCAATTTCTATTCGTTGATTCAACTTGAATTTTTGTCTATCAAGATGCTAACGGATGTCACCCTCTTCAGGATGGCTCCGCCAACGCGTCCGAATCCGGAACACAATGAAGGGAGTCAGGCGAACCCTCCGCCACCACCTCCGCCTCCGGAGGCATGGCAAGCTATCATGGCAGCCACCAACGCCAATGCTCAGATGATTCTGCAACTCTTGCAAGAACGCACCCAAGGGCAAGGCAATCAAGGAAATCAAGGCCAAGGCAACAATCAGCCTCACTTCGCTACCCTCAACCAGTTCCTCGCAAATCAGCCCAAGTCTTTCAGCTACTGTGCCGAGGCCACAGACGCCGATGATTGGCTCGTGGACATCAACAAGCATTTTGAATGTAGCAATGTCAGGCCTGAGGATTTTGTCAAGTTCTCTTCTTTTCAACTCAAGGATCAAGCTGCCGAGTGGTATCAACAATACAAAGATTCCAGAGGAGGTCGTGTGATTACCTGGGATGATTTCCGCCGATACTTCAAAGCTCACCACATTCCACAAAGTGTTGTTGAGAGTAAGCGTGAGGAGTTCCGCAATCTCAAGCAAGGCAGCATGTCCGTGTATCAATACAATACTCAGTTTCAGAAACTCGCTCGCTTCGCTAAGCAAGACGTTCCTAATGAAAAGAGCATGATCTATCAATTCAGAGGTGGCCCCAGAGAAGATCTGCAATTGTCTCTCGTGCTTTTTGAGCCGACCAAGTATGATGATTTCTACAATATGGCTCTAAAGCAAGAGGCTGCTCAGCTCAAGTGTGAGGCTTCTAAGAAGAGAGTCAGGGACGCAGTTCAGTCCTCTTCTTCCTCACTAGTGGCTGCTAAACAACATAAGTTCTGGTTGCCTCCTCCTCCCCCGTTTTGTCAGCCTTACCAGCAGAAGAACAAAGGTGGCCATGGATCTTCACACTCATCCAACTCTGGCTATCAGAACAAGTCTCGGAATCAAGCTTCAAAGTCCAATGCTCCTTACCATCGTCCACTCTCAGAGGTGACTTGCAACAAGTGTCAGCAGAAAGGTCACTATGCTAACAAATGCTTCAACCAAAGGCGCCTTCCGCCTCCTCCTCCTGTGAGATCTTCCAGCAATGCAGTGGTCAAGCATAATCCCAAGTTTGCAAAGGTCAACATGATGAACGCAGCTCAAGCGGAGGAATCTACTGATGTGATAATGGGTAATCTCTCAGTTAATGATATTCCTGCAAAAGTTTTATTTGATTCTGGTGCATCGCATTCTTTCATGTCATACCCATTTGCATCGAAGCACAATGTTGACACAGAGATTTTATCCAAAGTTATGCATGTTGTTTCTCCGGGAAAGCTTATGACTTCTAGTTTGGTTGCTCCCGATGTTTCCATCAAGATGGGAAACTATAAATTTTTGGCCAATCCAATTGTTCTTGGTCACTCGGATATTGATCTAATTCTCGGGATGGACTGGCTTTCTAAGCACAAGGCTCAACTTGATTGTGCTGCCATTGAAATTCAATTGACACACTCTTCTGAGGATGTGCTTATCTATGCCGCTCGTGATGAAACCATTCGGTTGTTTTCTCTCAATGAGAAGGGCGAGTTGAATGCCATCTCTCAAATTCCAGTCGTTTGTGAGTACCAAGATGTTTTTCCAGAAGAGCTTCCGGTTATGCCTCCTCACCGGCCAGTTGAGTTCGTTATCGATCTAGAGCCTGGCACTGAACCCGTTTGCAAGCGTCCATACAAGCTTGGACCCAAGGAGCTGAAGGAGTTGAAGAAACAGCTCGATGAACAAGAGCGTCTAGGTTTGATCAGACCGAGTTCATCTCCATGGGGTTGTGGTGTTCTTTTTGTCCAGAAGAAGGATGGCACGGACCGACTTTGTGTCGACTACCGTCCATTGAACAATAAGACAATCAAGAACAAGTATCCACTTCCCAACATCAATGAGCTATTCGAGCAACTTAAAGGTGCTAAAGTTTTCTCCAAGCTTGACCTTCGAATGGGTTATCATCAGATTCGCATTCGGGAAGAAGATATTCCCAAGACAGCATTCAGAACAAGCTTTGGTTCTTATGAATATATTGTCATGTCTTTCGGTCTTGTCAATGCTCCTCCAACATTCTCTCGGATGATGAATTTCATCTTCAACCCCTATACCAATGATTTCGTCCTGGTGTATCTCGATGATATCTTGGTCTTCTCCAAGAATAAGAAGGATCATGCCAAACATTTGCGATTGGTGCTCGACAAGCTCACAGAGTATCAATTCTATGCGAAGTTTTCAAAATGTGAGTTTTGGCTTGATGAGTTCTTTACCTTGGTCATATCATCTCTGCCAAGGGCATCGCTGTTAATCCCGAGAAGGTGTCCGCAATTGTGAATTGGGAACCTCCTCAGAATGTCAAGCAGCTTCGCAGTTTTCTTGGTCTTGCAAGCTATTGCTGAAGATTCGTTGAGAATTTCTCTAAGATTGCAAAGCCTCTTTCCAACCTCCTCCAGAAGCATGTGAAGTATGTCTGGTCTCCTGAGTGTGACGTTGCTTTCAACACTCTCAAAGAGAAACTCGTCATAGCTCCTGTCTTAACTCCTCCTGACGAATCCAAGCCATTCGAAGTTTTCTGTGATGCTTCTCTTCAAGGTCTCGGTGCTGTGTTAATGCAAGAGAAGGAAGTTGTGGCCTATACCTCTCGTCAGTTGAATCCCAACGAAAAGAACTACCCCACTCACGATCTTGAGTTGGCGGCAGTTGTCCATGCATTAATAACATGGAGACATCTCTTGTTGGGAAGAAAAGTGGACGTTTTCACCGATCACAAGAGTCTCAAGTACATCTTCACTCAGCCCAACCTCAATCTCAGGCAAACTCGATGGGTTGAGATGATTCAAGAGTACAATAAGAGTATTGAATATACTCCAGGCAAAGCCAATGTCATTGCAGATGCTTTGAGCAGGAAGGCTTCTTGCAACAGCTTAATTCTCAAGCCATTCCAACCGGATCTTTGTGAAGCTTCCGCAAGCTGAATCTCCAAGTTGTTCCTCAAGGTTTTCTTGCCAACCTCTTAGTCTCTCCCACTTTGGAAGATCAAATTCGTGAGGCACAACTCCTGGATACCATGGTGAAGAAGGTGAAACGTGGTATCGACAAGGGCCTTTCCAAATACAAGTGCTATCGCATTGATGACAGAGACACTTTATTCTTCGAGGACCGGATTGTGGTTCCTAAAGGTGATCTAAGGAAAGTCATTATGAACGAAGCACACAATTCTCTTCTTTCCATTCATCCTGGAAGTACGAAGATGTACCATGACCTCAAGCAGTCGTATTGGTGGACTCGAATGAAGCGAGAAATCGCTCAATTCATGAACGAATGTGATGTCTGTCGAAGGGTGAAAGAAGAACACCAACGACCAGCTGGTCTCCTCCACCCTCTTGCCATCCCAGAATGGAAGTTTGATCATATCGAAATGGACTTCGTGACTGGATTTCCCAAGTCCAAGCGCGGAAATGATGCTATCTTCGTTGTCATCGACAAGCTTTCTAAAGTGGCTCATTTCCTTCCAATCAAAGAATCTATCACAGCAGCTCAGTTGGCAGAGCTATACACCTCTAGGATTGTCTCCTTGCACGGCATTCCATAATTGATTTCTTCAGATCGTGGAAGCATCTTCACTTCTAAGTTCCGGGACTCCTTCCAGAAGGCCATGGGCACCAACATTCGCTTCAGCACAGCTTTCCATCCTCAAACTAGTGCCAAGTCGAGCGAGTCAATCAAATTCTTGAAGATATGCTCAGGGCTTGTGTCATTTCCTTTGGCATGAAATGGGAAGATTGTCTTCCATATGCCGAATTCTCCTACAACAACAGCTTCCAAGCGAGTTCGGGCAAGGCCCCATTCGAGATTCTCAATGGCAGAAAGTGCCGTACTCCTCTCAATTGGTCAGAGACTGGTGAACGCCAACTTCTTGGCAATGACTTAATCACAGAGGCTGAAGAAATGTGTAAAGTCATCCGTGAAAATCTCAAAGCCGCGCAATCGCGCCAGAAGAGTTACTATGATAGTAAGCACTGTGATTTGGCTTTCGAGATCGGAGACCATGTCTACCTCCGCGTCTCTCCAATGAAAGGCACTCGTCGCTTCGGTATCAAAGGGAAGCTTGCCCCTAGATACGTGGGTCCTTTCAAGATCATTGGCAAAAGAGGTGACCTCGCCTATCAACTTGAGCTTCCTTCCAACTTCGCGAAGGTGCACGATGTGTTCCATGTGTCATAGCTTCGCAAGTGCTTCAAGACTCCTGAGCGCACCATCAACTTCGAAGAGATTGATCTCCAAGAAGATTTGTCTTATCATGAGCACCCCGTTGCTATTCTTGAATAAACTGAGCGCAAGACTCGCAACAAGTCAATCAAATTCCTGAAAGTGAAGTGGTCGCACCATTCCGACCGAGAAGCCACTTGGGAACGCGAGGACCACCTCCGTTCCGAATATCCGGAGTTCTTTCAGTCCTAGATCCCGGGACGAGATCCTCTCATAGTGGTGGAGTGTTGTAACACCCCGGATGTAACTTTCCATATTTGTAACTCCAACTCTTGCCATTTTCGGCTATGTGAAATGATTTTCCCTCCGTGGTTGGGTTTTGTCTTTCGTTTTTCATTTTTGTTCGTGTCATGCATCTCATATCATGTCATCATGTGCATCTCATTTGCATACGTGTTCGTCTCATGCATCCGAGCATTTTCCCCGTTGTCCGTTTCGCAATCCGACACTCCCACGTGCACCGGCGCACCCCTCTTGTTTCTTTTCATGAGCGAGTGTTAAACGTTCTCGGGATGGACCGAGGTTTGCCAAGTGGCCTTGGTATACCACCGTTAGACCACCTGTCAAGTTTCGTTCCATTTGGAGGTCGTTTGATACTCCAACGGTTAACCGGGTAACCGCAAAATCATTTTGTGTGTTGCAGCAAAACCCCCTCCAAACAGCCCAAAACCCATCTAAGTCACTTCCATGCTCTAGGTCGTTCGATCACGATCGTATGGGCGAAAACCGCATTCCATTTGGAGCCTCCTAGCTCCCTCTACCTATAAATATGTGAGCCTCCCCGAAATTCCGGATCCCCGAAACCCTAGCCCGCTCCTCCGCGCCGCCGGACGTGTCCGCCCGGGGCCGGACGCAACTGCGCCGCCGCCCCCGCCCACTCACGGCGCGCCACGTGGCGCCCGGACGCCGCTGCGCCGCCGAGCCAGTGAAGCCCACGCGCGGCCCCCGCGGCCCGCCCGCCGCCACCCGAGGCTCCTCCCGCGCCCAGCGCCGCCCTCGTCCTCCCGCCGTCGCCGGCGCCGCCGTGCCCGCCGACCACCGCCGTGCCCCGAGGTCGCCGTCGCCGACCCCGTCGTCGTCGCGCGTGACCGCCTCCGCCCGCTGCGTCCCCGACCGCCGCGCCTCTCCCTCCTCCCTCTCCGTCCTCGCCGGCCCCGAGCTTCGGCCGCCGGCTTCTATTTCTCCGGCGAGCCTCGAGCCCGAGACCGATCTGGATCCAAGCGACGGTTGACTTTCTTCTCCCCCGAAATTTCTCCAAGTCCCGCATATTCTGCATAATGTTGCATTGTTCATCGCATCATAACTCTCTGCATATAGCTCCGTTTCATGCGTGTAATACATCGAAATGTTCGTCTCGAGATCCTCTTCATTTTGTTCCAATCCGCCATGTTCATTTGAGTCCATCTTGATGCCCAAATCTCTGGTGCAAGAGTGCTATATGCTATTACCTGTTGTTACTTATCAGAGCATGAGGATTTGTTATTTTTGTTGCTATTGATGTGTACATCTTATGGGCATGAGCTCTACATGTGTTTTGATGTATGCCATGCCATCTTTATAGAGGTGTATTCCATGTAATTTTGTGATCTATGTGGTGACTACCACAAGCATGCAAACTAGGCTTCGTGATGTTTCTGATTTCAGGGACTTAGTAATTTCACTGTCTGTTTCTGCTGTTATGTTGTTGCTATGTATCCTTGTGGCTACAGAGAGATCCATGCTCCTTTTGCTGATGTTCAGTAAGGATGTTTTGGAGATATAGTCATGCTCTATCCATCCATGCCCCTATTTGCAATTATGGAGTGCCATAGCATGACTCAATCTTGCTCTACTTTTGCTATAAAATATTCCTGGCAGATTCTTAACATGATATTCAATTTTGCCAAGGTTGTTGTAGTTGTTTCATACATGCTATGATCTTTCTCTTGCCATGGATAGTTTCATAAACATTCCTTCTTGCTGCAGGTATGCTTGTTTTTTCATGAGTTGCTTTGTGTTGAGTGAATCAAGCTCACAAAGATGCCCTCATAATGTCTGTTTCTGCCATGCTCTGTTTTCTGCTAAGTCTGAAACCTGATAACGAAACTTGCTATGTTTACATGGTTGCCATCATATCTTCTGGTCCTTTTGGCTCATGGTAAATAAGTGAATTCTTGTCTATGCTTTTAGTAGATTCATTCCATGCCTTTTTTTGCTATGTTAAGTTCCTGTAGCATGTTGGTTGCTTGCTCTGAACATTGCTACCTGATGCTGTTTCAGCCATGTCCAGTAATTTCACCAAGTCTGTGAACCTGATATCTTTTGCACTTTTTCCATGCTTGTTTGAACCTGTTATGTTGTGATCTAGCCATAGCTCAGTGTTCATCTTTTGTCAAGCATCTCCTATAGATTACTGCCATATGCTTTGTGGCTATGTCGGAGTGCTGTAGCATAGTTACTTGGTGTATTCTAAGTGCTATCCTGCTGTTAATCGCAGAATCGTGTCATTCTTGTTTTGCTTGCCATTTGCAGACCTTGCATCCGTTTCCGGTGATCTTTATATCGATTTCGACCGAAATCATCTCATCTTTCAGTGGCAGGCTTGGTTTGCCAAGTTACTGCCTTGTTCATCATTTTTCTTCCGGAGCACGCATATGCATCACATACCACAGCTCGCATATCATACATGTTTTTGCATCATGTTGCTTGTGCATTTCCCGTGATTGATTGTCGTTCCGTTGCTTGTGTTCTTGTTGTGGGTAGAGCCGGGAGACGAGTTCATGAACAAGGAACCTGTTGAGTACGCTTACGAGGATCAAGCTTTCGACAACTCTGAGAACCTTGCAGGCAAGATGACCATACCCTCGAAATCACTTCTATCTTTGCTTTGCTAGTTGTTCGTTCTATTGCCATGCTGCGCTAACTACCACTTGCTATATCATGCCTCCCATATTGCCATGTTAATCCTCTAACCATCCTTTCCTAGCAAACCGTTGTTTGGCTAAGTTACCGCTTTTGCTCAGCCCTTCTTATAGCGTTGCTAGTTGCAAGTGAAGTTGAAGTTGGTTCCATGTTGGAACATGGATATTTTGGAATATCACAATATCTCTTATTATATTAATGAATCTATATATTTGGTAAAGGGTGGAAGGCTCGGCCTTATGCCTGGTGTTTTGTTCCACTGTTGCCGCCCTAGTTTCCGTCATACCGGTATTATGTTCCTTGAGTTTGCGTTCCTTACGCGGTTGGGTGATTTATGGGACCCCCTTGACAGTTCGCCTTGAATAAAACTCCTCCAGCAAGGCCCAACCTTAGTTTTACCATTTGCCACCTAAGCCTTTTCCCTTGGGTTTTCGCGAGCCCGAGGGTCATCTTTATTTTAACCCCCCCCTAGGCCAGTGCTCCTTTGAGTGTTGGTCCGAAACGAGTAGACTGCGGGGCCACCTCGGGGAAACTTGAGGCCTGGTTTTACTCGTAGGATGTCTCATCCATTGTGCCCTGAGAACGAGATATGTGCAGCTCCTATCGGGATTTGTTGGCACATCGGGCGGCTTTGCTGGTCTTGTTTTACCATTGTCGAAATGTCTTGTAAACCGGGATTCCGAGACAGGTCGGATCTTTCCGGGAGAAGGTTTATCCTTCGTTGACCGTGAGAGCTTATGATGGGCTAAGTTGGGACACCCCTGCAGGGTATTATCTTTTGAAAGCCGTGCCCGCGGTTATGAGGCAGATGGGAATTTGTTAATGTCCGGTTGTAGAGAACTTGTCACTTGACTTAATTAAAATACATCAGCCGTGTGTGAAGCCGTGATGGTCTCTTCTCGGCGGAGTCCGTTAAGTGAACACGGTTTGAGTTATGCATGAACATAAGTAGTTTCAGGATCACTTCTTGATCATTCCTAGCTTCGCGACCATTGCGTTGCTTCTCTTCTCGCTCTCATTTGCGTATGTTAGCCACCATATATGCTTAGTGCCTGCTGCAGCTCCACCTCATTACACCATCCTTTCCTATAAGCTTAAATAGTCTTGATCTCGCGGGTGTGAGATTGCTGAGTCCTCGTGACTCACAGATTCTACCAAAACAGTTGCAGGTGCCGACGATGCCATTGGAGATGACGCAACCGAGCTCAAGTGGGAGTTCGACGAGGAACGTGGTCGTTACTATGTTTCTTTTCCTGATGATCAGTAGTGGAGCCCAGTTGGGACGATCAGGGATCTAGCATTTGGGGTTATCTTATTTTCATTTGGATTTGACTGTAGTCGGTCTATGTGTGGATTTTGTATGATGTATGAATTATATTTATGTATTGTGTGAAGTAGCGATTGTAAGACAACTCTCGTTATCCCATTCTTGTTCATTACATGGGATTGTGTGAAGATGACCCTTCTTGCGACAAAACCACAATGCGGTTATGCCTCTAAGTCGTGCCTCGACACGTGGGAGATATAGCCGCATCGTGGGCGTTACAAGTTGGTAATCAGAGCCATCCCCGACTTAGGAGCCCCCTGCTTGATCGAATCGCTGGCGTTGTTGAGTCTAGAACAAAAATGTTTTGAGTCTTAGGATTATATATATCGGAGAGTAGGATTCTTTTTACTCCTCAGTCCCTTCGTCGCTCTGGTGAGGCCTCCTGACGTAGAAGTTTTGACTCTTCTCTCCTCAAATTTCACTAAAAAAAATTTAGGATCACGCGGGTATCTTAGAATCGTTCCGATGGTTTTGTGACGAGAACATTGTTCTTGGTGCCTCCTGACATTTAGGGGTTGTGGCAGTGTCCCGGGGAGTTGAGCTCCGAGGTGTTGTCGTCACAATTTTATCGTTGCAGTTCTGGAATACCTGAGTTTCGCCGACATCGAAAATCTCTTTTATGCAGTTGTTGGTGAGATCACCTCGACGCCACCCAGTACTGGGGCGGGAGTTCGGGAATATTACCATAACTCGTATAACGGATGCTTTTCGAAGGTTGAGGTACACGATTTTCAAAGGTTTCTTGGTTATGTGTTGACGGATGGATACAGCTGGATCTAGGGATTGCTAGTTTGGGTGATATATTTTGTGTCCCCTGTATCCCCAACACCAGATTGCATAACCAAAAAGTTTCGGGAGTTTATAAGTGGGAATTCAAGTAGCTCCTAGGATATCTTTCCGACGGACGCATGATATGAGATTGGGGTTCGACGTCTAGTGGTCCGCCTTTCCACGGTTGGTTTTACAGTGGTCTCGTAGTGTCTTAAAGAGTCCTTGGCTATGCCGACTCGGGGACGCTTTGTATGTCATGTGCACTGCCTTGTACATGATGGTGTTGTACGATCGAGCCCGTGTGGGCCCCACCACGAAAACTTCGGACGAAATCTCTATCATATGTTTGTTCCGGCTTATTCTGCAAGCCAATACTTTGTTTTGTTTTGAATTGTGGTATTCGAGTTGCTTCGAAGTCAAATGTTGATTCCATACCTTTTTCTAAGTGGCTTCTCAACTTAATGGAAGTGTGATGATTTACTATGGGATTCATTCGTTCATCCTCGTTCGAATGTTTATTGTGAAGACTATATGTTGCAATTTCTATTCGTTGATTCAACTTGACTTTTTGTCTATCAAGATGCTAACGGATGTCACCCTCTTCAGGATGGCTCCGCCAACGCGTCCGAATCCGGAACACAATGAAGGGAGTCAGGCGAACCCTCCGCCACCACCTCCGCCTCCGGAGGCATGGCAAGCTATCATGGCAGCCACCAACGCCAATGCTCAGATGATTCTGCAACTCTTGCAAGAACGCACCCAAGGGCAAGGCAATCAAGGAAATCAAGGCCAAGGCAACAATCAGCCTCACTTCGCTACCCTCAACCAGTTCCTCGCAAATCAGCCCAAGTCTTTCAGCTACTGTGCCGAGGCCACAGACGCCGATGATTGGCTCGTGGACATCAACAAGCATTTTGAATGTAGCAATGTCAGGCCTGAGGATTTTGTCAAGTTCTCTTCTTTTCAACTCAAGGATCAAGCTGCTGAGTGGTATCAACAATACAAAGATTCCAGAGGAGGTCGTGTGATTACCTGGGATGATTTCCGCCGATACTTCAAAGCTCACCACATTCCACAAAGTGTTGTTGAGAGTAAGCGTGAGGAGTTCCGCAATCTCAAGCAAGGCAGCATGTCCGTGTATCAATACAATACTCAGTTTCAGAAACTCGCTCGCTTCGCTAAGCAAGACGTTCCTAATGAAAAGAGCATGATCTATCAATTCAGAGGTGGCCCCAGAGAAGATCTGCAATTGTCTCTCGTGCTTTTTGAGCCGACCAAGTATGATGATTTCTACAATATGGCTCTAAAGCAAGAGGCTGCTCAGCTCAAGTGTGAGGCTTCTAAGAAGAGAGTCAGGGACGCAGTTCAGTCCTCTTCTTCCTCACTAGTGGCTGCTAAACAACATAAGTTCTGGTTGCCTCCTCCTCCCCCGTTTTGTCAGCCTTACCAGCAGAAGAACAAAGGTGGCCATGGATCTTCCCACTCATCCAACTCTGGCTATCAGAACAAGTCTCGGAATCAAGCTTCAAAGTCCAATGCTCCTTACCATCGTCCACTCTCAGAGGTGACTTGCAACAAGTGTCAGCAGAAAGGTCACTATGCTAACAAATGCTTCAACCAAAGGCGCCTTCCGCCTCCTCCTCCTGTGAGATCTTCCAGCAATGCAGTGGTCAAGCATAATCCCAAGTTTGCAAAGGTCAACATGATGAACGCAGCTCAAGCGGAGGAATCTACTGATGTGATAATGGGTAATCTCTCAGTTAATGATATTCCTGCAAAAGTTTTATTTGATTCTGGTGCATCGCATTCTTTCATGTCATACCCATTTGCATCGAAGCACAATGTTGACACAGAGATTTTATCCAAAGTTATGCATGTTGTTTCTCCGGGAAAGCTTATGACTTCTAGTTTGGTTGCTCCCGATGTTTCCATCAAGATGGGAAACTATAAATTTTTGGCCAATCCAATTGTTCTTGGTCACTCGGATATTGATCTAATTCTCGGGATGGACTGGCTTTCTAAGCACAAGGCTCAACTTGATTGTGCTGCCATTGAAATTCAATTGACACACTCTTCTGAGGATGTGCTTATCTATGCCGCTCGTGATGAAACCATTCGGTTGTTTTCTCTCAATGAGAAGGGCGAGTTGAATGCCATCTCTCAAATTCCAGTCGTTTGTGAGTACCAAGATGTTTTTCCAGAAGAGCTTCCGGTTATGCCTCCTCACCGGCCAGTTGAGTTCGTTATCGATCTAGAGCCTGGCACTGAACCCGTTTGCAAGCGTCCATACAAGCTTGGACCCAAGGAGCTGAAGGAGTTGAAGAAACAGCTCGATGAACAAGAGCGTCTAGGTTTGATCAGACCGAGTTCATCTCCATGGGGTTGTGGTGTTCTTTTTGTCCAGAAGAAGGATGGCACGGACCGACTTTGTGTCGACTACCGTCCATTGAACAATAAGACAATCAAGAACAAGTATCCACTTCCCAACATCAATGAGCTATTCGAGCAACTTAAAGGTGCTAAAGTTTTCTCCAAGCTTGACCTTCGAATGGGTTATCATCAGATTCGCATTCGGGAAGAAGATATTCCCAAGACAGCATTCAGAACAAGCTTTGGTTCTTATGAATATATTGTCATGTCTTTCGGTCTTGTCAATGCTCCTCCAACATTCTCTCGGATGATGAATTTCATCTTCAACCCCTATACCAATGATTTCGTCCTGGTGTATCTCGATGATATCTTGGTCTTCTCCAAGAATAAGAAGGATCATGCCAAACATTTGCGATTGGTGCTCGACAAGCTCACAGAGTATCAATTCTATGCGAAGTTTTCAAAATGTGAGTTTTGGCTTGATGAAGTTCTTTACCTTGGTCATATCATCTCTGCCAAGGGCATCGCTGTTAATCCCGAGAAGGTGTCCGCAATTGTGAATTGGGAACCTCCTCAGAATGTCAAGCAGCTTCGCAGTTTTCTTGGTCTTGCAAGCTATTGCTGAAGATTCGTTGAGAATTTCTCTAAGATTGCAAAGCCTCTTTCCAACCTCCTCCAGAAGCATGTGAAGTATGTCTGGTCTCCTGAGTGTGACGTTGCTTTCAACACTCTCAAAGAGAAACTCGTCATAGCTCCTGTCTTAACTCCTCCTGACGAATCCAAGCCATTCGAAGTTTTCTGTGATGCTTCTCTTCAAGGTCTCGGTGCTGTGTTAATGCAAGAGAAGGAAGTTGTGGCCTATACCTCTCGTCAGTTGAATCCCAACGAAAAGAACTACCCCACTCACGATCTTGAGTTGGCGGCAGTTGTCCATGCATTAATAACATGGAGACATCTCTTGTTGGGAAGAAAAGTGGACGTTTTCACCGATCACAAGAGTCTCAAGTATATCTTCACTCAGCCCAACCTCAATCTCAGGCAAACTCGATGGGTCGAGATGATTCAAGAGTACAATAAGAGTATTGAATATACTCCAGGCAAAGCCAATGTCATTGCAGATGCTTTGAGCAGGAAGGCTTATTGCAACAGCTTAATTCTCAAGCCATTCCAACCGGATCTTTGTGAAGCTTTCCGCAAGCTGAATCTCCAAGTTGTTCCTCAAGGTTTTCTTGCCAACCTCTTAGTCTCTCCCACTTTGGAAGATCAAATTCGTGAGGCACAACTCCTGGATACCATGGTGAAGAAGGTGAAACGTGGTATCGACAAGGGCCTTTGCAAATACAAGTGCTATCGCATTGATGACAGAGACACTTTATTCTTCGAGGACCGGATTGTGGTTCCTAAAGGTGATCTAAGGAAAGTCATTATGAACGAAGCACACAATTCTCTTCTTTCCATTCATCCTGGAAGTACGAAGATGTACCATGACCTCAAGCAGTCTTATTGGTGGACTCGAATGAAGCGAGAAATCGCTCAATTCATGAACGAATGTGATGTCTGTCGAAGGGTGAAAGAAGAACACCAACGACCAGCTGGTCTCCTCCACCCTCTTGCCATCCCAGAATGGAAGTTTGATCATATCGAAATGGACTTCGTGACTGGATTTCCCAAGTCCAAGCGCGGAAATGATGCTATCTTCGTTGTCATCGACAAGCTTTCTAAAGTGGCTCATTTCCTTCCAATCAAAGAATCTATCACAGCAGCTCAGTTGGCAGAGCTATACACCTCTAGGATTGTCTCCTTGCACGGCATTCCATAATTGATTTCTTCAGATCGTGGAAGCATCTTCACTTCTAAGTTCTGGGACTCCTTCCAGAAGGCCATGGGCACCAACATTCGCTTCAGCACAGCTTTCCATCCTCAAACTAGTGCCAAGTCGAGCGAGTCAATCAAATTCTTGAAGATATGCTCAGGGCTTGTGTCATTTCCTTTGGCATGAAATGGGAAGATTGTCTTCCATATGCCGAATTCTCCTACAACAACAGCTTCCAAGCGAGTTCGGGCAAGGCCCCATTCGAGATTCTCTATGGCAGAAAGTGCCGTACTCCTCTCAATTGGTCAGAGACTGGTGAACGCCAACTTCTTGGCAATGACTTAATCACAGAGGCTGAAGAAATGTGTAAAGTCATCCGTGAAAATCTCAAAGCCGCGCAATCGCGCCAGAAGAGTTACTATGATAGTAAGCACCGTGATTTGGCTTTCGAGATCGGAGACCATGTCTACCTCCGCGTCTCTCCAATGAAAGGCACTCGTCGCTTCGGTATCAAAGGGAAGCTTGCCCCTAGATACGTGGGTCCTTTCAAGATCATTGGCAAAAGAGGCGACCTCGCCTATCAACTTGAGCTTCCTTCCAACTTCGCGAAGGTGCACGATGTGTTCCACGTGTCATAGCTTCGCAAGTGCTTCAAGACTCCGGAGCGCACCATCAACTTCGAAGAGATTGATCTCCAAGAAGATTTGTCTTATCATGAGCACCCCGTTGCTATTCTTGAATAAACTGAGCGCAAGACTCGCAACAAGTCAATCAAATTCCTGAAAGTGAAGTGGTCGCACCATTCTGACCGAGAAGCCACTTGGGAACGCGAGGACCACCTCCGTTCTGAATATCCGGAGTTCTTTCAGTCCTAGATCCCGGGACGAGATCCTCTCGTTGTGGTGGAGTGTTGTAACACCCCGGATGTAACTTTCCATATTTGTAACTCCAACTCTTGCCATTTTTGGCTATGTGAAATGATTTTCCCTCTGTGGTTGGGTTTTGTCTTTCGTTTTGCATTTTTGTTCGTGTCATGCATCTCATATCATGTCATCATGTGCATCTCATTTGCATACGTGTTCGTCTCATGCATCCGAGCATTTTCCCCGTTGTCCGTTTCGCAATCCGACACTCCCACGTGCACCGGCGCACCCCTCTTGTTTCTTTTCATGAGCGAGTGTTAAACGTTCTCGGGATGGACCGAGGTTTGCCAAGTGGCCTTGGTATACCACCGTTAGACCACCTGTCAAGTTTCGTTCCATTTGGAGGTCGTTTGATACTCCAACGGTTAACCGGGTAACCGCAAAATCATTTTGTGTTTTGCAGCAAAACCCCCTCCAAACAGCCCAAAACCCATCTAAGTCACTTCCATGCTCTAGGTCGTTCGATCACGATCATATGGGCGAAAACCGCACTCCATTTGGAGCCTCCTAGCTCCCTCTACCTATAAATATGTGAGCCTCCCCGAAATTCCGGATCCCCGAAACCCTAGCCCGCTCCTCCGCACCGCCGGACGAGTCCGCCCGGGGCCGGACGCAACTGCGCCGCCGCCCCCGCCCACTCACGGCGCGCCATGTGGCGCCCGTACGCCGCTGCGCCGCCGAGCCCGCGAAGCCCACGCGCGGCCCCCGCGGCCCGCCCGTCGCCCGCCGCCACCCGAGGCTCCTCCCGCGCCCAGCGCCGCCCTCGTCCTCCCGCCGTCGCCGGCGCCGCCGTGCCCGCCGACCACCGCCGTGCCCCGAGGTCGCCGTCGCCGACCCCGTCGTCGTCGCGCGTGACCGCCTCCGCCCGCTGCGTCCCCGACCGCCGCGCCTCTCCCTCCTCCCTCTCCGTCCTCGCCGGCCCAGAGCTTCGGCCGCCGGCTTCTATTTCTCCGGCGAGCCTCGAGCCCGAGCCCGATCTGGATCCAAGCGACGGTTGACTTTCTTCTCCCCCGAAATTTCTCCAAGTCCCGCATATTCTGCATAATGTTGCATTGTTCATCGCATCATAACTCTCTGCATATAGCTCTGTTTCATGCGTGTAATACATCGAAATGTTCGTCTCGACATCCTCTTCATTTTGTTCCATTGTGCCATGTTCATTTGAGTCCATCTTGATGCCCAAATCTCTGGTGCAAGAGTGCTATATGCTATTACCTGTTGTTACTTATCAGAGCATGAGGATTTGTTATTTTTGTTGCTATTGATGTGTACATCTTATGGGCATGAGCTCTACATGTGTTTTGATGTATGCCATGCCATCTTTATAGAGGTGTATTCCATGTAATTTTGTGATCTATGTGGTGACTACCACAAGCATGCAAACTAGGCTTCGTGATGTTTCTGATTTCAGGGACTTAGTAATTTCACTGTCTATTTCTGCTGTTATTTTGTTGCTATGTATCCTTGTGGCTACAGAGAGATCCATGCTCCTTTTGGTGATGTTCATTAAGGATGTTTTGTAGATATAGTTGTGCTCTATCCATCTATGCTCCTGTTTGCAATTATGGAGTGCCATAGCATGACTCAGTCTTGCTCTACTTTTGCTATAAAATATTCCTGGCAGATTCTTAACATGATATTCAATTTTGCCAAGGTTGTTGTAGTTGTTTCATACATGCTACGATCTTGCTCTTGCCCTGGATAGTTTAACAAACATTCCATCTTGCTGTAGGTTTGCTTGTTTTCTCATGAGTTGCTTTGTGTTGAGTGAATCAAGCTCACAAAGATGCCCTCATAATGTCTGTTTCTGCCATGCTCTGTTTTCTGCCAAGTCTGAAACCTGATAACGAAACTTGCTATGTTTACATGGTTGGCATCATATCTTCTGGTCCTTTTTGGCTCATGGTCAGTAAGTGATTTTTTGTCTATGCTTTTAGTAGATTCATGCCATGCCTTTTTGGCTATGTTAAGTTCTGTAGCATGTTGGTTGCTTGCTCTGAACATTGCTACCTGATGCTGTTTCAGCCATGTCCAGTAATTTCACCAAGTCTGTGAACCTGATATCTTTTGCACTTTTTCCATGCTTGTTTGAACCTGTTATGTTGTGATCTAGCCGTAGCTCAGTGTTCATATTTTGTCAAGCATCTCCTATAGATTACTGCCATATGCTTTGTTGCTATGTTGGAGTGCTGTAGCATAGTTTCTTGTTGTATTCTAAGTTATATCCTGCTGTTAATCGCAGAATCGTGTTATTCTTGTTTTGCTTGCCATTTGCAAACCGTGCATCCGTTTCCGGTGATCTTTATATCGATTTCGATCGAAATCATCTCATCTTTCCAGTGGAATTCTTGGTTTTCCAATTTACTGCCTTGTTCATCATTTTTCTTCCGGAGCACGCATATGCATCAAATACCACATCTCGCATATCATACATGTTTTGCATCATGTTGCTTGTGCATTTCCCGTGATTGATTGTCGTTCCGTTGCTTGTGTTCTTGTTGTGGGTAGAGCCGGGAGACGAATTCGTGAACGAGGAACCTGTTGAGTACGCTTACGAGGCAAGATGACCATACCCTCGAAATCACTTCTATCTTTGCTTTGCTAGTTGTTCGTTCTATTGCCATGTTGCGCTACCTACCACTTGCTATATCATGCCTCCCATATTGTCATGTTAATCCACTAACCATCCTTTCCTAGCAAACCGTTGTTTGGCTAAGTTACCACTTTTGCTCAGCCCTTCTTATAGCGTTGCTAGTTGCAGGTGAAGTTGAAGTTGGTTCCATGTTGGAACATGGATATTTTGGAATATCACAATATCTCTTATTATATTAATGAATCTATATATTTGGTAAAGGGTGGAAGGCTCGGCATTATGCCTGCTGTTTTGTTCCACTCTTGCCGCCCTAGTTTCCGTCATACCGGTATTATGTTCCTTGAGTTTGCCTTCCTTACGCGGTTGGGTGATTTATGGGACCCCCTTGACAGTTCGCCTTGAATAAAACTCCTCCAGCAAGGCCCAACCTTAGTTTTACCATTTGCCACCTAAGCCTTTTCCCTTGGGTTTTCGCGAGCCCGAGGGTCATCTTTATGTTAACCCACCCCCCCCCCCCGGCCAGTGCTCCTTCGAGTGTTGGTCCAAAACGAGTAGACTGCAGGGCCACCTCGGGGAAACTTGAGGCCTGGTTTTACTCGTAGGATGTCTCATCCGTTGTGCCCTGAGAACGAGATATGTGCAGCTCCTATCGGGATTTGTCGGCACATCGGGCGGCTTTGCTGGTCTTGTTTTACCATTGTCGAAATGTCTTGTAAACCGGGATTCCGAGACTGATCGGATCTTTCCGGGAGAAGGTTTATCCTTCATTGACCGTGAGAGCTTATAATGGGCTAAGTTGGGACACCCCTGCAGGGTATTATCTTTCGAAAGCCGTGCCCGCGGTTATGAGGCAGATGGGGATTTGTTAATGTCCGGTTGTAGAGAACTTGTCACTTGACTTAATTAAAATACATCAACCGTGTGTGTAGCCGTGATGGTCTCTTCTCGGCGGAGTCCGGGAAGTGAACACGGTTTGAGTTATGCATGAATGTAAGTAGTTTCAGGATCACTTCTTGATCATTCCTAGCTTCGTGACCGTTGCGTTGCTTCTCTTCTCGCTCTCATTTGCGTATGTTAGCCACCATATATGCTTAGTGCCTGCTGCAGCTCCACCTCATTACACCATCCTTTCCTATAAGCTTAAATAGTCTTGATCTCGCGGGTGTGAGATTGCTGAGTCCTCGTGACTCACAGATTCTACCAAAACAGTTGCAGGTGCCGACGATGCCATTGGAGATGACGCAACCGAGCTCAAGTGGGAGTTCGACGAGGAACGTGGTCGTTACTATGTTTCTTTTCCTGATGATCAGTAGTGGAGCCCAGTTGGGACGATCGGGGATCTAGCATTTGGGGTTATCTTATTTTCATTTGGATTTGACCGTAGTCGGTCTATGTGTGGATTTTGTATGATGTATGAATTATATTTATGTGTTGTGTGAAGTGGCGATTGTAAGCCAACTCTCGTTATCCCATTCTTGTTCATTACATGGGATTGTGTGAAGATGACCCTTCTTGCGACAAAACCACAATGCGGTGATGCCTCTAAGTCGTGCCTCGACACGTGAGTGATATAGCCGCATCGTGGGCGTTACATTCCGTAGCTCAAATGTTTCCCCTGGCTCGTTCACCTCTCGCCATTTAATCCTTCCGGAGTGCTGAAGGCATATTGGAGATTCGTGTTTGCATTCTATTATTTCGAGGTTGTCACCTCATTCAAGTCTTTCAGTTGTTCCGGTGCATCATCTATCTTCTTCAATCCTTTCCAATGGTGCCTTCTTTTTCAGTAGGCCCATAACCCACAGGTCTTTTCCGAGGATCTTACCTGACTCTTCTAAGTTTCCCGGAGTTATTCTCAAATCCTTGTTGAAGTTTGACGTAAGTATGAATTCTCATTAGTCAAATGTCGCTTTCAAGCTCGCTTTCAAATCATTTTTCATTATTGGTTCAACCTCTTTGCTTTTCATTCTCTCGGAGTATCTCAACAATTTTGGCGGTGTGCCTCGTCGCCATTCTCAACGTGTGAAGACCGAACAAAATTTCTCTTAAATCTTGCCCGTTCTCCCGGAGATTCGCGGTGTTAGCCCGATGTTATCCTCTCAAATTGTTTCTAGTTTTGCAATTCTTTTCATCCATCCGGAGTATTTCAGGAGTTGCTTTCTCTCTCGATCACCCGGAGGCCATCTTCTCGGAATATTTCTTCGTCCTAAGTTTTCAGATTCGTTCTCCAATTATTTTATATCCGTGCCCCTTCGTTTGTCTCAATATTCTTCCGGTGCTTCATTCAAGTATTCTTCAATCAATTCGCGATCTCTTCGTTCTCTTGCCTCTAAATTCTCTCAAGTATCTTCGTGCTTTTCTAATTCTTCCTGGTGATTCATTCTCCTCCGTCATTCAATTTTGAATTCTTACGGTGGTTCGTTCAAGATTCCTTTTCCGTTGTTATCGTAGCAATTCATTTGTTCTTTCCAATCCTACCGGTGGTTCATGAAGACCTCCCCAAGTTTTTGCGCTATATCTCCCCGTAATCTCCTTCAACGAGAATAAGTAGTATGCAAATCCATTGTTTCACATCAATTTAATTGGTGGAGGATAAGTATAACATAATCCTTATTCTTCTTTCTTCAAGTGGATTAATCTTCTTTTCGGAGTTTGTTCATCTTATCACATTCTCGGTTCAAAGTGTTTTCATCTTTTCTTTCCCGGAGTTCAAAGCTTCCTCGGCCATCTCGTTGGAACCTCCATCGGAATCATCGCAAGGCTTTAATCTTATCCCTTTCATCCTTCAATTTTATCTCGTCATCCTTTTGTTACCGGAGTTCTTATGGTGGTGCGTAAGGATTTAATTCATTCTTCAAGTTTTCATCAAGATTCTTGTTGGAGGAGCGCAAGTATCTTTTCCTCTTGCGTCTCGAAGTGAAATTAATTCTCCATATTCTTTTGAAGTGGAGTTTTGCATTTCTTCGATCTTCTCAGCTTTTCAACCATTTTCATTTGTGGCCGTTTATCACCTCATAATTTTGAGATGTTATCTGTAAGTCCACAACAAGCAATTCTTTTGTTGTTGATTTTTTCAACAACTTCGTTCAATCTTTTCTTCGTAAGGATGCTTTTCAAATTCATTCGTGGTAGAAGATGTCATTCACTTCTACGTTCTTTTCATTCCGCTCTTTCAATTCTTCCGGTGGCATTGTGTTGTTGCTCAAGTCAAGTATCATTCCATCTTCTCAAGTTCATGTTCTATTCATTCCATGTTCAGCTGGAGTGCCGCCTAAATTCTTTCATTCTTATTCCTTGCCTATCTTGTTCTAACCGGAGTGGTTTCAGAATCTATCTTGTTCCTTGAGATTTTGGTTCTCGTCATATTCATTGTTCCTCTCTTCTTCCAAGTGCTCTCAACTTTGTTCACCCTCTCTCTTTTGTTCTTATTTCACCTCATCCCTTTTCCCTTCCGTCTCGGTCCTAAGATCTCTTGCCGAGATCTCTTGTTAGTGGAGGAGAGTTGTAACGCCCCGGATCCGATGCGCCAGGTGTCTCCCAATTATTCTCCGTCATTGCCATGTCAGCTGCTTGCGTGTTGCATTTTGCCATGTTATCATATGCATTGCATCCTCATGTTTTTCAAAACTTGCATCCGGTCTTTTTCCCCGTTGTCCGTTTCGCGATCCGACACTCTCACACGCACCCGTTGCACCTCTCAGACCTCGTTTCATGAGTGGCATTAAAATGTTCTCGGAATGGGATGAAACTTGGCGTGCAGTGTTGTTATAGAGTAGGTAGACCGCCTGTCAATTTTCGTTCCATTTGGAGTTCGTTTGACGCCTTAACGGTTAACCGCATAGCCCGAAGCCCCTCTCTCTTTGTAGCCCAACACCCCTTCACCACAGCCCATGAGCCCATCCAAACCCCCTCCATGCTCTCGGTCGTTGGATCGTGATCGTGTGGGCGAAAACCGCTCCCCATTTGGACTCTCCTAGCTCCCTCAACCTATAAATAGCGCCGCCGAACATGTCCGCCCGGCGACCGGACGCATCCGCCCGCCGCCTCGAGCCAACTAGGAAGCACCACGTCAGCCCCGCGCCGTCCCCGCCGTCGGCGGCCCGCGAGCCCAGGGCAGGCCCGCCCAGGCCCGCACGCGCCCGCACCCCGTGCCCGCGCCGATCGCGCGCCGCCGCCCGCTCGCCCGCTCGCCGGCCTCCGTCACCGCTCACCGGCCCCGCCGCCGCTCCGCCCGCACCTCGCCGCGGCAGCCCCGCCACCGCGTCGCCCCGCCGCCCCGCAGTGCTCCACCGCGTCGCGCCTCTGCGCCTCGCCTGGACGCCGCCGCCCGCCGTCCTCCGCCCCGATCTGGGCCGGCGCAGCCCAGATCCGGCGACCGACGACCCCGTCGGACCTCCTCCGCCTGCCGCCGATGCGCCGGCGACCCCTGGCCGCCGGGTCAACCTCGACCTCGACGCCGGGACACCGTCGTCCCAGATCGCGTTAGCCCTCGTTCCAAACGGCACGCCTGCACCGTCCCGTCCCCGAACTGTTGGGGATCGTAGCAGAATTTTAAAATTTCCTACGCATCACCAAGATCCATCTATGGAGTATACTAGCAACGAGGGGAAAGGAGTGCATCTACATACCCTTGTAGATCGCGAGCGGAAGCGTTCCAATGAACGGGGTTGATGGAGTCGTACTCGCCGTGATCCAAATCACCGATGACCGAGTGCCGAACGGACGGCACCTCCGCGTTCAACACACGTACGGAGCAGCGACGTCTCCTCCTTCTTGATCCAGCAAGGGGGAAGGAGAGGTTGATGGAGATCCAGCAGCACGACGGCGTGGTGGTGGATGTAGCGGGATCTCGGCAGGGCTTCGCCAAGCTTCCGCGAGAGGGAGAGGTGTTGCAGGGGGAGAGGGAGGCGCCAGGGGCTGTTATTATGCTGCCCTCCCTCCCCCCCACTATATATAGGCCCCCTGGGAGGGGGGCGCCGGCCTGGAACCCATCTACATGGGGGGCGGCGGCCAAGGGGAAAGGGGGTGGCTTCCCCCCAAGCCAAGTGGGGCGCCCCCCACCCCTAGGGTTTCCAACCCTAGGCGCAGGGGAAGGCCCAAGGGGGGGCGCCCCAGCCCACTAAGGGCTGGTTCCCTTCCCACTTCAGCCCATGGGGCCCTCCGGGATAGGTGGCCCCACCCGATGGACCCCCGGGACCCTTCCGGTGGTCCCGGTACAATACCGATAACCCCCGAAACTTTCCCGGTGGCCAAAACTGGACTTCCTATATATAATTCTTCACCTCCGGACCATTCCGGAACTCCTCGTGATGTCCGTGATCTCATCCGGTACTCCGAACAACTTTCAGGTTTCCGCATACTCATATCTCTACAACCCTAGCGTCACCGAACCTTAAGTGTCTAGACCCTACGGGTTCGGGAGACATGCAGACATGACCGAGACGCCTCTCCGGTCAATAACCAACAGCGGGATCTGGATACCCATGTTGGCTCCCACATGTTCCACGATGATCTCATCGGATGAACCATGATGTCGAGGATTCAATCAATCCCGTATACAATTCCCTTTGTCAATCGGTATGTTACTTGCCCGAGATTCGATCGTCGGTATCCCAATACCTTGTTCAATCTCGTTACCGGCAAGTCTCTTTACTCGTACCGTAATGCATGATCCCGTGGCTAACTCCTTAGTCACATTGAGCTCATTATGATGATGCATTACCGAGTGGGCCCAGAGATACCTCTCCGTCATACGGAGTGACAAATCCCAGTCTCGATCCGTGCCAACTCAACAGACACTTTCGGAGATACCCGTAGTGTACCTTTATAGTCACCCAGTTACGTTGTGACGTTTGGCACACCCAAAGCACTCCTACGGTATCCGGGAGTTGCACGATCTCATGGTCTAAGGAAAAGATACTTGACATTGGAAAAGCTCTAGCAAACGAACTACACGATCTTTGAGCTATGCTTAGGATTGGGTCTTGTCCATCACATCATTCTCCTAATGATGTGATCCCGTTATCAATGACATCCAATGTCCATAGTCAGGAAACCATGACTATCTGTTGATCAACGAGCTAGTCAACTAGAGGCTTACTAGGGACACGTTGTGGTCTATATATTCACACATGTATTACGATTTCCGGATAACACAATTATAGCATGAACAATAGACAATTATCATGAACAAAGAAATATAATAATAACCATTTATTATTGCCTCTTGGGCATATTTCCAACACGAACCTCCCCGTCCAGCTTTCTTCTGGGTGAGATTTTCACCAAGTCCCTGAGATTTCACATCATTCATACATCTTGTGGAGTGTGTAACTTTATGCATATTTGTCCTATGATGTTGTATGATATATCAGAATGTTCACTGTGAGATTCTCTTCATTTAATTACATCGTGCCATGCTTTTTTGAATCCATATTGATTCCCTTAGCATCGTTGCAAGAGTGCTATGTGATGTTATCTGCTGTAGTTTAACATAACTTGCTATTTTGTCATTTTCGTTGCATTTTGTGTGTGCATCTTTTGAGCATGATGTCTACACGTTTTAGGAGCATATTCATGTCATATTCACAGTGGTGCATTCCATGTATTTTTGTGAGTCTTGTAGTGAGTGCATCAAACTCGTGAAGTAGTGTACTTGTTGTTACTATTTTGCTAGGCTGAAACTGCTATATCATGTTGCTATGTTTGATTGATGCTACCATCAATTATATGCATAATCTGGAGATGTTCACTAAGGATGTTTTGTTACACATGTTATTCTCTATCCATCCATGCCATTGTTTGCATTTATAGCCTGTTGTAGCTTGTTGTAATCTTACTCTCAAATTGCTAAATATTGTTGCTGCCAGCCTATTAACATTAAGTTCAGTTTTGCCATGTGTTTTAACTAGTGTTCTATGCACCCTATGGACTTGATCTTGCCATTATTAGCTTCATCATTATTCCATCTTACTGTTGCTTGACTTAACATGCCATGAAATTCTCTGTGGTGAGTGGCACAAGCTCACCTACATGCCTACTTATCGTGTTCCTGCCATGTGCTGTTATTTTCACAGTCTGAATCTGTCATATCATTTGCCGTGTTTGCATGTGTACTTGTTGTTACTTATCGTGTTCCTGCCATGCCTTTTGTTTTCATGTTGAGGTGCTGTAGCATATTGTTTTGATGCTTGCTAGATGCCTAGTTGCTGTTATGGACAGCTTGTCCTTTAAAATTGTTTCATGTGTATGTGTTAGACCGTTGCTCCATTTTGAGTGTGTTGTATATGAAACTTGCTTAGTTTTGCATATAGTTTCATGTTACCTTGTTGCATCCATGTTTTGAATGTGTTTGCTTGATGTTTGAATGCATTTTGCATCAATGCCATGTTTAACTTCTGATGCTCATCTATTCTAAGACGTAGCTCCGAATTAAACGAACTTTATATGTAACTTGACTAGAAATCGTGTAGATCATCTTGATGCATTTTAATTTGATGTTTAACAACTTCAACATTGTGTTCTAATCAGATCTGGACCAATTTCGAAATTGGCATATGGGGTCTTCCCAAAATTACTATATGTTGTTCCCGGCTTCATTTAAACTTGTTTTGATGTGTTGTTCTTGTATGCATCATCTCTTGCCATGAGTAGCATCTTGTAGCCTTGTCATGCATCATAGTTGGTTGAGCATCATGTCTTGTTATGTGTTGTGTGATTTACCATGTAGTTTGCTTCTTTCCGGTTGTGCTCCTTCCCGTTAGTTCCTGTTTCTTTGCGATCGTGAGGATTCGTTCGTCTACGCTGGGTTCGTCTACGTGGCTTCATCTTCTTCATGGACTCGTTCTTCTTCCTAGCGGGATTTCAGGCAAGATCACCGTCACCTTGGATCTCACTACTATCATTGCTCTGCTAGTTGTCTCGATGCTATTGCTATGTCGCGCTACCTACCACTTGTTGCCAAGCCTCCCAAATTGCCATGAAAACCTCTAACCTTTTCACCCTTCCTAGCAAACCGTTGTTTATCTATGTTCCCGCTTTGCTCAGCCCCTCTTATAGCGTTGCTAGTTGAAGGTGCAGTTGCAGGTTGTTCCATGTTGGAACATGGATATCATGAACTTTGTTGGGATATCACAATATCTCTTATTTAACTAATGCATCTATATACTTGGTAAAGGGTGGATGGCTCGGCCTTATGCCTGGTGTTTTGTTCCACTCTTGCCGCCCTAGTTTCCGTCATACCAGTGTTATGTTCCTTGATTTCGTGTTCCTTACGCAGTTGGGTGTTATGGGAACCCCTTGACAGTTTGCTTTGAATAAAACTCCTCCAGCAAGGCCCAACCTTGGTTTTACATTTTCCTAACAGCCTATTACCCTTCCCTTGGGTCGGCCAACCCGAGGGTCATCTTTATTTTAACCCCCCCCCCCCCCCCCCGGGCCAGTGCTTCTCTAAGTGTTGGTCTAAACCGGGCAGCCTGCGGGGCCACCTCGGGGCAACTTGAGGGCTGGTTTTACTCGTAGCTTGACCTATCCGGTGTTTCCTGAGAATGAGATACGTGTGACTCCTATCGGGATTGTCGACACATCGGGCGGCTTTGCTGGTCTTGTTTTACCATTGTCGAAATGTCTTGTAACCGGGATTCCGAGACTGATCGGGTCTTCCCGGGAGAAGGAATATCCTTCGTTGACCATGAGAGCTTGTGATGTGCTAAGTTGGGACACCCCTGCAGGGTATAAACTTTTAAGAGTCGTGCCCGCGGTTATGTGGCAGATGGGAATTTGTTAATATCCGGTTGTAGTAAACTTGAAGTAAACTCTGTTAAAATACACCAACCGCGTGCGTAACCGTGATCATCTCTTTTCGAGGAAGTTCGGGAGGAGAACACGGTTGGGTTATGTTTGACCTTAAGTAGTTGAGGATCACTTCTTGATCACTACTAGTTGGCGGCCGCTTGCGTAGTTTCTCATCTTACTCTTGTATTCGTAAGTTAGCCACCATACATGCTTAGTCGCTGCTGCAACCTCACCACTTTACCACTTCCTTACCCATTAAGCTTTGCTAGTCTTGATACCCATGGTAATGGGATTGCTGAGTCCTCGTGGCTCACAGATTACTACAACAACAGTTGCAGGTACATGTTATGCGATGATCATGATGTGAGAGCGATGTTTATTTGTGTTGGAGTTCTTCTTCTTCGTCAATCTTGGGTTAGGTTCCTGGTCGGCAGCATGGGCTAGCAGGGTGGATGTTGTTTGAGTTTCTGTGTCAGGACCCCGATCCTAAGTCACACCGATCTAGCATGTAACACCTCATATCACTTTGCGGCCTCACGCACGGTATTCCCGCGGGTGCCGCCTTACCTGGCCCGGGACCGTTTGCGCCTTCTGGCTCACGTATATGATAGTGTCGCTAGCATCCATATGATAGAGAACCCAGGCCGACATGACTAGTCGTGAACCCAAAGTGGCACTAACTTACGGGGACATGCATACATGAAACAACATCGAAAATGTCGGTCATCAGCGTGTCAATCTGGGCTGTAGCAACTGGGCTAACAGGACTCCGGGAACCCGGGCTGTAGCAGGCTAGCAGGACTCCGGAAGTCACCGCGTGATATTTCCCCGAAGGGACAGACACAGGAACGAAGTGAATCACATGCCGGCCAGTCTAAGTGTTCCGGAGCAGTAGTACTGGGCTAGCAGGACTCCGGTAAACCGGGTTGTAGCAGACTACCAAGGCTCAGTGGAAGCACCAGACTACATTTTCCCATAAGAGAGGCTACCAAGGATAAACAACTAGGTTGTTGGATCCCACACATACCAAGCATTTCAATCATACACACAATATGCTCGATATGCGCAAATACAACATGGCAACACAACAAGTCCCTACGACTCAGAGTATTTATTCATTAGGCTCCGAGGAGCCAAGTATTACAAACATGGGTCTGATGACCCAGCATTCAAGTCATACAAGCAACAAGCACATGCGGAAGCTTAATATGTCTGAGTACAGACATCTACAAATGAAAAAGGCTGAGAAGCCTGACTATCTACCAGATCGTGCTGAGGGCACAAGATCGTAGCTGAGGTATCAAGCTAAACATCGAAGTCCACACAGAACTAATAGCGAGACTGAAGTCTCTCTGCAAAACATAAAATAGGCAAACGTGAGTACAAATGTACCCAGCAAGACTTACATCAAAACTATCTACATATGCATCGGTATTAATAAAGGGGGTGGTGGACTTTAACTGCAGCAAGCCAGCTTTGACTCAGTGGCTAACCTGAACTACTACTGCAAGTAACTCTTTTGAGGTGGCGCACACGAGTCCACATATTCACCATTTCAATACACCACTATGGATCCGCTCCCGTCTCCCTACGAGAACGCCATCCATAGCACTCACGCTTATCTTGCGCATTTTAGAGTATCCACTTTCACTTGTCTATGAACTGTACAGGCAACCCAGAAGTCCTTTACCGCGGACACGGTTATTCGAATAGATCATTTATAACCCTGCAGGGGTGTACTTATTCACACACGCTCTCGCCACTTACCACCATGTACACGTCGTGTATCTCGGCAACCTTCAAGCGGAAGCCTGGCGAGGGAGTCGGCCACGACCTGACTAAAAACACAAGTCTCTAGTCCAGGTTTATCGCCTATTCAGGTTCCATCCGCGAGGAGATCCGGCCGGGGTTTCGCTCACAGCCCCAAACGATGTGTGCAGGGTTCCCGAGACACCAAACGGGCGCCCGGTACACCGGGCCACGGTGTATGTACCGCATCATAGCCCACCCCTAGGGTCAGCACTACGCACGGCCTCCAACACATATCCTACAAACACCACAAACTAGTTGCAACTCCTGGACAGAGATCAAGGCGGTTAATAAGTCGAGAGGGTCCATTGGTTTCGGGCCCAATGCGTGGTAGTAGTTGTTCATGGATCACAAACACAGAACTCAGTTCCTGAGGACGGTTTCAATGAGATAACCCACCATGTACTCCTACATGGCCTCTCACCGCTACCTTTACCAAATCGTGTTCCTACACTTATCTTACACAAAGTAGCACATGTTCATCACCATTCCAATTCATTCCCGATGAATTAGACCCGACTCAACTCTAAACAGTAGCAGGCATGACAAACAAGCATGAATCAGTAGGCACATCAGGGCTCAAAAGACTCCTACTCATGCTAGTGGGTTTCATCTATTTACTGTGGCAATGACAGGTCATGCAGAGGAAAAGAGGTTCAACTACCGCAGCATGTAACAGTTGAATCGTTGTTGTCCTAATGCAGTAAAAGAGAGCAGGAGCGAGAGAGTGGGATTGTATCGAAATGAACAAAGGGGTTTTGCTTGCCTGGCACTTCTGAAGATTCCATTGAGTCTTCATTAGTGTCAACGATCACAACATCGGAACAGCGTCTACCGAGGGGGAACAACACCGACAAAAAGAGAGGAAACACGATCAATGCAATGCACAATATGATGCATGATCATGACATGGCAATATGCTGTGATTTGACCTAATGCAGCTAGTAACAAAAGGGTTTGGGTTGATTTGAACTCAAGGTTCAAATTCAAATTCAAACTATGAATTCAAATAGTGCATTATCATGTTTTGAACTAAACAGTGACGTTAAGTTGTTTAAACATGCATGAAACTAGTATAGATAGATAGACTGGATTTTTCTGATCATTTTTCATATATAACTTATTTCATTCTAAGTTACGGTTGATTTTATATGATTTTTAGAAGTTTTGGCTATTTTCTGGAATTTCCTAAATAAACTTAAATCCAGATAATGCTTTACTGCGTTAGCATTGCGCAAAGCTGATGTCAGCAGGTCAACTGGCCGTGCTAGGTCAAACTTGACGTGTGGGTCCTGCACGTCAGTGTCTCAAGGCTGGTTTGGGTGGATGACAGGTGGGACCGGCCATCGCTGAGTTGGTCAAAGTCAAAGCTGACACGTGGGGTCCGCAAAATTAGCACTAATCTAACCAGGAATTAAACTAATGTAACATCCCAAATTTTCAATTTGGTATGTTATACATAGATCATCATTGCATATCATGTTTTATTGCATTTTGAAAAATCCTCGATAAATCCTAAGCAACTCAAGGACCCTCGGAGAGAGTTGGGGATTTTCTCGAATTTTCATATTTGATTTTCATCAGATAATAAGACGAGGATTTTGGTTTTAATTATTTTCTCTCCGGAAAAAAAATTTCATTCTAAAAAATAAACGAGAGGAGAAAACATGACTTCTCCAAAACAATTGAAATACTGGAGGAAAAGGTTAAAATCATTTATTGAATTTATTTGGATTTTATTTGCAATTTTTCATATTGCATGTTTTCAAAATATTTATTTTGATTTAAAAAATGTTCACCCTACTCTAGATTTTCTAACTAGACGAGGAAAATTTATTTCATATTTCTATGATTTTTATTTATTTTTCTACGAATTGTTTTCCGCGGAACTTATTTAAAAAAAACTGCGCGCGCCCGACCGGGCCGCAGCCCAGCCAGGCCGCCGGCCCACCCCGCGCCCCTCTCCTCCTCGCGCACGAGACGCCGCCGCCGCCATGGCCGAGTCCGGCTCCTGCACGGCTCCCGCCGGCCACCCCCTCCCCCAAGTCACCTCCACCTCCCCCCCTATTTATACCGCCGCCGCCCCCCCCCCTCTCCCTCACCGCAAGCCGCCGCCGCCGCACTCGCCTCGCCCGCCGCCGCCCACACGGATCCGCGCCGCCGCAGCCTTGCGCCGCCGCCGCCGCTCGCCCGAGCCGCCGCCGGAGCCCCGCCCCTCGCCCCCGAGCCGCCCGAGCCCCGCAGCCCCGTCGCCGGAGCCTCGCCGGAGCCCGTCCCCGAGGTAGCCGCACCTCGCCGTTGCCGGTTTTCTTTTTTAAAAAACCGTTCGTTTAAAAAAAACCTAGATCGGTTTTTTTCGGTTTTATTATTTTGCGAGCGTTCACCGAACCATTCATTTTAACGAATGCGTTCGTCGGTTTTTCTCTGTTAACGAACGTCCGTTATTTAACCGTTCGTCCGTTTTTCTTTTTCGTCGGATTTTTCTCGTTATTTTCTCAGATTCGATTTCTGATCGAATCTTCGATTCTGTTTAACTTCTCGCTCGTTTATCGGAATTAGGCGATTCAAGCGCCTAGAGTTTCGTCTCGAAATTCTCTTTCCGTTTAACCTACTCAAACAAGTTTTTGCAACAGTAAAATTTGACCTAGATCCAGATTAGCAAACGAAGTTTCTTTCTTCCGCCATTTGACTTTCGTTGCTTCTTTCGAGTTGATTCTTTTTGCAAACCGGAGTTCTTAAGTTGAACTTTCTGGTTGGATCTTTCATTCGAGTTTTACCTGTGCATTAGATGAGTACTGATTGTATGCTTGTTTGTTTGCGATAAGAGTACCCGGAGTGTGCCGCTTGTTACTTCGACTCGTTAGGTTTTGCGGATCATCAGCAAGGCAAGTAACACTTTGATCATACCCCGTTCATACCCAGTTTTACTGCATTAGATCTGTTATCCTCAAACATTGCATGATTAGGATCTAATTAAATTGTGGGTATTGGGAAGTAGTTGAGGTAGTACCTATTACCTGTTTTTCTTATCAAACCCTTGGGAGTTACTTCTACGTTGCTTTTATTATTGCCATGCTATGCACGTAGACGTGGATTTTGGTTTGAGTGATATTCACGACAGATGTGAGATGTTTATTAATGGTTCAACTTAAGGTGGCAACTAAAACTCACATCTGGGTGGATTGAGGCACCTGGAGAACCCAGTGTTGTCTGTATGTATAAGGTCCGCCACCCAGGCTCAAAGGGATCATAAGATTATTCATGCTAGAAACTTCCGTGTGCAGCCACAAGCTATTATGGGCTCTAGCATAGTTGAGTAGGTTACAAGATCTCTTGAAGAGGTGGGCTAGCAGATGTAGGGGAAAGTAGGTGTACCGGTCCATCCAGAGTAAAGAGTGATTGTTTCTGAAAGGCTGTGTCTCGGTCATCCGTTTCTCAAACATCATGCAGTGCGAGAATCAAGCGGAGGCGATCGAGTCTTGTGGGGAAAAGTGCGCAAACCTCTGCAAAGTGTACAAACTAATCATGGTTAGCCGTGTCCCCGGTTATGGACAACTTGAGTATCTAGTACTTGGATTATCATTTGAATCTCATCACCATGTTACTTTTAATTAATTTTGTTGGGTTAATGATGACACTTAATTGGGATTGAGTTGGAGGTACCCTCTCAATGTTTCACAACCACCATGATAGTTAAATAAAATTTATTCCTTTGAAGTAGGATAAAATTGGCTTTTCGCAAAACTGTAACCATAGAGCTTTCCACCAGCCATATATGCATATAGTATAGCATTATTATTGTTCATTGCTCTCTATGTGTTACTTTGCCAGCATATTCTATGTGCTGACCCGTTTTCAGGCTGCAACGTTTCATGTTGCAGACTTTTCAGACGACGAGTAAGGTGCCTTAGGTCGTGGTCTTATACTCAGTGATGCCGCTGGAGTGATGGACTCACTTATCTTCCAAGTCTTCCGCTGTTATCGTTATTAGATGGCCTTAAGCCATGTCTATCATACTTAATCTCTTCGGAGATATTCGATGTAATAAGTGTGTGATTGCTACTCTGTTATAAATCCTCCATTTGTACTGTGCGTGTCAGCATTACTGATCCAGGGATGACACTGGTGCACAGCAGCACAGGCCATTTGAGGTCTGGTCGCTACAAAGTTGGTATCAGAGCACACGCTGATTGTAGGACACGACCACTAAGCTTAAGCCCTAGAAAGCCTCTCTCTTCTCATTTCTGACCCCTCTCCACTTTCTACTCTTTTAGGAATGGCGAATGCAAGGAGCAAGTTCATGCAACCAGATGAAGACACGCCGTTTGGTCGACACTTGAAGGAAGTCACCAAGTACTTGAACATAGGAATACCAAGCATCACCAGAACCTACAACGCCACATTACCTGAAGAGGAGAGCTAGAAGATTCAAGTTATCATTCCAGGAAGGATGTTTAGTGCCATGAGATTGGTTTTCGAAGCACCAACTTGGAGTTTAGGGAAGAGCATGGCCGCATATATCGCCATGGGACGCATTGGAGAAGTCTACCACCAGGAGCTTAAGGATACAATTTATCAGATTTGTGGACGTCGAGACGCGCAATGGGAGATGATTAAGACCAAGAAGGATGGATCAATTGCAGCTTTCATCTAGGAGCAGAACCAACATATTCGTCGCCAGGAGAACCAGATGTGCACGGACAAGGAAGAACTGAAGAAGGCATTAACGAAGATCAAGGAGCTCCAAGAAGAACTCGAGGCTACAAGCGAAGATTATTTGGAGGAAATCAACGCACTAGTAGGGAAGATTGACGACCTGGAGAAGAAGATTGGAGCATTCGTGGGAAATCCAGTGCCAAAAGCAGAAGTCGACGAATGCACTTGTCCGGATAACTACATCATCATCGACGACACCGACTCGGAACCAAGTGAAGACGACTGGGTTGATGAAGCTGGAGCAGACATCATGGAGTCTTCAACGGATCAGAATTTCTAGTAGACCACCATATCAGTAGTAGTTTTCCCCCATTTAATAGTATAGTTCAAGCACTTTGTAACGCTAGTTAGATCGATTGTTTTGCCTTGTTTGAATTGATTGAGTGATATTGATTGAATTTGTCTCATGAGCATATGGGTAGTGTTTTCTCTCTAGACCTCATTCTATTCTTAACTCTCATCTTTTCTAAACCTATCAGATGCCTCCGAGACGCGACACCGGATTTGTTTTCCCGCCAGAGATCACCCAGTTAATTCAGCAACAGAATGCCCTGATGCAAGTGTTAGTGCAGAACCAAGGCAACAACAACAACAACCCACCGCCACCACCACCTGTTGATCACTTAGCCCGTTTCTTAAGGCTAAACCCGCCGGTGTTTTCCAGTAGCACCGAGCCGATTGTAGCAGATGATTGGCTCTGCAAAGTTGGAAGGGAGTTGACCACTGCAGGATGCACAGATGCGGAAAGAGTGCATTTTGCCGCACATCAGCTTGATGGACCCGCAGCATCATGGTGGGAGAATTATACAGCCACGCACCCTATTGACACTGTCACATGGGACCAGTTTCAGCAAGCTTTCCGTACAGCTCATGTTTCAGTAGGAGCTATGGCTATGAAGAAGCGTGAGTTTCGTAACCTACGCCAAGGAGGACGCACCGTAGGCCAGTATGTGGAGGATTTCAGTAAGTTAGCACGTTATGCACCAGATGACGTTGCTACAGATGCTGCCAAGCAGGAGAAATTTTTGGAAGGACTGAATGATGAACTGAGTATGCAGTTGATGGTAGCAACCTTCAACAACTACCAGGAGCTGGTAGATAGAGCTCTCATGATTGAAGGGAAGCAACAGCAGATTGAACACCGTAAGAGGAAGTACGGACAAGGGAAGTACAATTCTGGAGCCCAGCAGAAGCCACGATTTACCCCGAAGCCGGGAGGACAGTTTCAGCATACCCATGGAGGAGGTAGTTCGCACAACCAAAATGGCTCCAAGAATGGTAATGGGAATGGAGGAGGAAACGGACAGAACCGCACCAACCCATCTACCCCAACCAAGAGAGATCTAAGTCACATTACTTGTTTCAAGTGCCAGAAGACGGGACATTATGCTACTGATTGTCCCGAAGCCCAAAATGGAAATGGCAATGGAAGCTCTGGGAAGAAGCCGAACCCGTTCAACAAAGGACATGTGAACCACGTGAGCGTGGAGGAGGTTGAAGCTCAGCCTGATGCAGTAATAGGTAAGTTTTTGGTTAAGTCACTTACTGCAACCATTCTTTTTGATACTGGTGCATCGCATTCATACATATCAAGGGGATTCGTAAATAAGTTTAAGATGTCCACCCAAGTTCTCAAAACCCCTATGTTAGTAACCTCGCCAGGAGTAGAGTATATGGCCACCCAAGGATGTTTTCAGATACCATTGGCCATTGGTAGGCATGTTTTCCCCTCAGACCTCATTGTTTTGGAATCGCAAGGTTTGGATGTGATTCTGGGAATGGATTGGCTATCGTTGTATGGAGGAAACATCGATTGTGCCAGCAAGACGATTTTGCTTACCACCCCGGAAGGAAAAAGGATCAAGTATGTATCCCGGCGTATGCCGAAGAGGACTCAAGTGAATTCCTTATCAGGAGTTGTACAGGAGGAAGTACCAGTGGTGAAGGATTATCCGGATGTATTTCCAGAAGAGTTGCCAGGCATGCCGCCAGATAGAGACATTGAGTTTTTGATTGAACTTTTGCCAGGCACAGGGCCAATATCTAAGAGACCGTAGGATGCCCGCAAAGGATTTGGAAGAAATTAAGAAGCAGATCAAGGAGTTACTGGATAAAGGCTATATTCGCCCAAGTTCGTCACCTTGGGGATCACCAGTACTTCTAGTGGAGAAGAAAGATGGATCACTGAGGATGGTTGTTGATTACCGAGGTTTGAATGAAGTGACCATCAAAAACAAGTACCCACTACCGATGATCAATGATTTGTATGACCGCTTACAAGGAGCTAAAGTATTTTCCAAGATCGATCTACGATCAGGGTACCATCAGTTAAAGATTCGAGAGCAGGATATACCCAAGACGGCATTTACCACCAGATATGGATTGTATGAGTATACCGTTATGTCATTTGGTCTGACTAACGCACCTGCCTATTTCATGAACCTGATGAACAAAGTGTTTATGGAGTTTTTGGATAAGTTCGTCGTGGTGTTCATTGATGATATTTTAATCTTTTCCAAGGATGAAGAAGAGCATGAGGAGCATTTACGATTGGTACTTGAGAAGCTCAGAGAACATCAATTATATGCCAAGTTCAGCAAATGTGAGTTTTGGTTGAAGGAAGTTGGATTCCTTGGACATGTTATTTCTGGAGAAGGAATAGCAGTAGACCCTGCCAAGGTTGACACACTGACAAGTTGGGAATCACCCACGACAGTTGGAGAAATCCGGAGTTTCCTTGGACTTGCAGGATACTATCGAAGATTTATCGAGAATTTCTCAAAGATTGCTAAGCCCATGACTGAGCTATTGAAGAAGGACACCAAATTCAATTGGACTGAGGAATGTGAAGCTAGTTTCCAAGAGCTGAAGAAACGATTGGTTACCTCACCAGTGTTGATTCTGCCAGATCAACGCAAGGATTATGAAGTTCATTGCGACGCTTCTCGTCGAGGACTTGGAGCAGTGCTTATGCAGGAAGGAAGAGTTGTGTCGTATGCTTCACGACAACTTAAACCCCATGAGAAGAATTATGCTACGCATGATTTGGAATTAGCAGCCGTGGTGCATGCATTGAAAACATGGAGACATTTTCTCATCGGAAACCATTGTGAGGTGTACACGGATCACAAGAGTTTCAAGTACATGTTCACGCAGAAGGAGTTAAATCTCAGACAGAGGAGATGGTTGGAGCTCATTAAAGATTATGATATGAGATTGCGTTATCACCCTGGAAAGGCTAACGTAGTAGCAGACGCGTTGAGCCGCAAGAGTCATGTCAACACCCTCATGACAGGAGAATTACCTCAGGAGTTAGCCGAGGACCTTCGCGAGCTATGTTTGGAGATAGTCCCTAGAGGCTATTTAGCGACATTGGAGATTCAGTCTACCTTGATGGGAAGGATCAGAGAAGCTCAGAAGACAGACAAGGAGATTAAAGAGATAAAGGAGAAGATGAGCAAAGGAAAAGCCAAGGGATTTCGTGAGGATGAGCACGATACCTTATGGTTCGAGGACCGCGTATATGTGCCAAATGATCCGGAGATCAGGAAGTTGATTTTGCAAGAAGCCCATGATTCACCGTACTCGATTCACCCAGGGAATACCAAGATGTATTTGGATTTGAAGAATACTTTCTGGTGGACCGGAATGAAGAAGGATATTGCGGAGTATGTAGCAGTTTGTGATGTATGTCAGAGAGTGAAGGCAGAGCATCAGAAGCCAGCAGGATTGCTGCAACCATTGCCGATACCCGAATGGAAGTGGGATAAAATAGGCATGGATTTTATCACAGGATTACCCAGGACTCGTTCAGGCTATGACTCGATATGGGTTGTAGTCGACCGTTTGACGAAAGTGGCTCATTTCATTCCAGTGAAGACCACTTACACCAGTGCTAAGTTGGCAAAGATATACATGACCAGGATCGTATGTTTGCATGGAGTTCCGAGGACCATTGTATCAGACAGAGGAACCCAATTTACCTCGAAGTTTGGAAGAAGTTACATGAAACATTGGGAACCAGGCTGGAATTTAGTACAGCTTTCCACCCACAGACAGATGGACAGACCGAGAGAGTCAACCAGATTTTGGAAGACATGTTGAGAGCATGTGCACTAGATTATGGATCCAGCTGGGACGACAATTTGCCATATCCGGAGTTTTCGTATAACAACAGTTATCAAACAAGTTTGAAGATGGCCCCTTTCGAAGCCTTGTACGGAAGGAGGTGTAGAACACCGTTGTTATGGGACGAAGTCGGAGACAGAGTGTATCTTCGAGTATCACCCCTTCGAGGAGTGAAGCGCTTTGGAGTTAAAGGAAAGTTAGCGCCCCGTTTTATCGGACCATACAGATTGTTGGAACGTATGGGAGAAGTTGCCTACAAGTTGGAATTGCCCGAAGGATTGTCTGGAGTACATGATGTATTTCACGTTTCGCAGTTGAAGAAGTGCCACGCAGAGATGGCAGAGATACCACTGAGAGATACTGTGCCACTGGAAGCGATACAGTTGGAAAGTGATTTGACTTATGAGGAGAAGCCAGTTAAGATTCTCGAGTATGCCAGCCGAGTTACCCGCAGCAAGGTTATCAAGTTTTGCAAAGTTCAGTGGAGTCACCACACAGAAGATGAAGCCACCTGGGAGCGAGAGGAAGATCTACGGAAAGACCACTCCCACCTGTTTTCTAGCCAACCCGAATCTCGAGGGCGAGATTCATCTTAAGGGGGGTAGGTTTGTAACATCCCAAATTTTCAATTTGGTATGTTATACATATATCATCATTGCATATCATGTTTTATTGCATTTTGACAAATCCTCGATAAATCCTAAGCAACTCAAGGACCCTCGGAGAGAGTTGGGGATTTTCTCGAATTTTCATATTTGATTTTCATCAGATAATAAGACGAGGATTTTGGTTTTAATTATTTTCTCTCCAGAAAAAAAATTTCATTCTAAAAAATAAACGAGAGGAGAAAACATGACTTCTCCAAAACAATTGAAATACTGGAGGAAAAGGTTAAAATCATTTATTGAATTTATTTGGATTTTATTTGCAATTTTTATTGAATTAAAAATATTGCATGTTTTCAAAATATTTATTTTGATTTAAAAAAATGTTCACCCTACTCTAGATTTGCTAACTAGACGAGGAAAATTTATTTCATATTTCTTTGATTTTTATTTATTTTTCTACGAATTGTTTTCCGCGGAACTTATTTAAAAAAACTGCGCGCGCCCGACCGGGCCGCCGGCCCACCCCGCGCCCCTCTCCTCCTCGCGCACGAGACGCCGCCGCCGCCATGGCCGAGTCCGGCTCCCGCACGGCTCCCGCCGGCCACCCCCTCCCCCAAGTCACCTCCACCCCCCCTATTTATACCGCCGACGCCCCCCCTCTCCCTCACCGCAAGCCGCCGCCGCCGCACTCGCCTTGCCCGCCGCCGCCCGCACGGATCCGCGCCGCCGCCGCCGCTCGCCGGAGCCCCGCCCCTCGCCCCCGAGCCGCCCGAGCCCCGCAGCCCCGTCGCCGGAGCCTCGCCGGAGCCCGTCCCCGAGGTAGCCGCACCTCGCCGTTGCCGGTTTTCTTTTAAAAAAAACCGTTCGTTTAAAAAAAACCTAGATCGGTTTTTTTCGGTTTTATTATTTTGCGAGCGTTCACCGAACCGTTCGTTTTAACGAACGCGTTCGTCGGTTTTTCTCTGTTAACGAACGTCCGTTATTTAACCGTTCGTCCGTTTTTCTTTTTCGTCGGATTTTTCTCGTTATTTTCTCAGATTCGATTTCTGATCGAATCTTCGATTCTGTTTAACTTCCCGCTCGTTTATCGGAATCAGGCGATTCAAGCGCCTAGAGTTTCGTCTCGAAATTCTCTTTCCGTTTAACCTACTCAAACAAGTTTTTGCAATAGTAAAATTTGACCTAGATCCATATTAGCAAACGAAGTTTCTTTCTTTCGCCGTTTGACTTTCGTTGCTTCTTTCGAGTTGATTCTTTTTGCAAACCGGAGTTCTTAAGTTGAACTTTCTGGTTGGATCTTTCATTCGAGTTTTACCTGTGCATTAGATGAGTACTGATTGTATGCTTGTTTGTTTGCGATAAGAGTACCCGGAGTGTGCCGCTTGTTACTTCGACTCGTTAGGTTTTGCGGATCATCAGCAAGGCAAGTAACACTTTGATCATACCCCGTTCATACCCAGTTTTACTGCATTGGATCTGTTATCCTCAAACATTGCATGATTAGGATCTGATTAAATTGTGGGTATTGGGAAGTAGTTGAGGTAGTACCTATTACCTGTTTTTCTTATCAAACCCTTGGGAGTTACTTCTACGTTGCTTTTATTATTGCCATGCTATGCTCGTAGACGTGGATTTGGGTTTGAGTGATATTCACAATAGATGTGAGATGTTTATTAATGGTTCAACTTAAGGTGGCAACTAAAACTCACATCTGGGTGGATTGAGGCACCTGGAGAACCCAGTGTTGTCTGTATGTATAAGGTCCGCCACCCAGGCTCAAAGGGATCATAAGATTATTCATGCTAGAAACTTCCGTGTGCAGCCACAAGCTATTATGGGCTCTAGCATAGTTGAGTAGGTTACAAGATCTCTTGAAGAGGTGGGCTAGCAGATGTAGGGGAAAGTAGGTGTACCGGTCCATCCAGAGTAAAGAGCGATTGTTTCTGAAAGGCTGTGTCTCGGTCATCCGTTTCTCAAACATCATGCAGTGCGAGAATCAAGCGGAGGCGATCGAGTCTTGTGGGGAAAAGTGCGCAAACCTCTGCAGAGTGTACAAACTAATCATGGTTAGTCGTGTCCCCGGTTATGGACAACTTGAGTATCTAGTACTTGGATTATCATTTGAATCTCATCACCATGTTACTTTTAATTAATTTTGTTGGGTTAATGATGACACTTAATTGGGATTGAGTTGGAGGTACCTTCTCAATGTTTCACAACCACCATGATAGTTAAATAAAATTTATTCCTTTGAAGTAGGATAAAATTGGCTTTTCGCAAAACTGTAACCATAGAGCTTTCCACCAGCCATATATGCATATAGTATAGCATTATTATTGTCCATTGCTCTCTATGTGTTACTTTGCCAGCATATTCTATGTGCTGACCCGTTTTCGGGCTGCAACGTTTCATGTTGCAGACTTTTCAGACGACGAGTAAGGTGTCTTAGGTCATGGTCTTATACTCAGTGATGCCGCTGGAGTGATGGACTCACTTATCTTCCAAGTCTTCCGCTGTTATCGTTATTAGATGGCCTTAAGCCGTGTCTATCATACTTAATCTCTTCGGAGATATTCGGTGTAATAAGTGTGTGATTGCTACTCTGTTATAAATCCTCCATTTGTACTGTGCGTGTCAGCATTACTGATCCAGGGATGACACTGGTGCACAGCAGCACAGGCCATTTGAGGTCTGGTCGCTACAACTAACCTAAACAGGCACAGGGGCCCACATGGCAGTGGCTCTGGGAGGGTTAATTAGGGCATCATCAGCCACTAATGACTGTGCCACGTCAGACGCACCGGCGGTTAGCCGCCGGCGACGAAACAGAGCGGCGGAGGCGCTCGGGATTCGCCGTCCGGCGACCGTTCAACTCGCGGTTTGCGGCTATGGGTTGCTGGCGCACGCGCGCATCCAGCGGTGGCCACGGGAGGGAGTGAGGTTGACCATAGTGGCGGTGGCGTCGAGCTGGGCGGCGGCCGGAGTTTGCGCAACGGCGGTGATGGCGCTACAGGGCACGGCAGGGCCAACCCGTGGGTGTTGCGGGTTCACAGGAATGTGGCGAGCACGTTGGTGATGCTGGGGCGAGCGGGCAAGCTCAGGAGCATGGAGCTCGTGGGCCATGGCGGCGGCGAGCTTCGGCGGAGGTGGGGAACGGAGCTACAGTATGAGCACGAGCAGGGGAGGAGGGGGGATCGGTCCGTGAGCTCACAGCAGTTGCAGCACGCGTCTCAGTGGGCTCGGGGGAGGTCGGAGCTGAGCAGGGCGGCGAGGTCGATCTCAGTGATCTGAGGAGGAAGAAGAGGTCGGGGACGACGCGTCGGGGCTTTTCCGGTCGCGTGAGCCGATGGAGAGGACGAGGGCGGCACGGCGGAGCTCGGGGCCGCGTCGGAGAAGTGAGTGGAGGCCGGTGGCCGTGGTGGTGCTCGTCGGCGGCGGCGGGTGTGTTCGGTGGTGCCGCGCGGAGAGCAGAGGAGGGGAAGAGGCGGAGGGTTTCGTGGCAGCCCCGTGGCACTGGGAGAGAGTCTCGGGGGCGTGAGGCAGGTAGGGAGGAGGTGGAGGCCTCGGGCGCGCAGGCGTCGACACGTCTCTGCCTACTGGCAGAGGTTGAAGACAACCGCTCCGGCCAGTGGGCTGGGCCGTCCAGCTGGCCGCGCCAGGTAAGTGGCCCAGGTGGGTTTTCTGCTCTATTTTAATTTTCGTTCTGTTTTCCTTTATTTAATCATTTTGCCACTGTTTTTAAATTCCAACAAATGTAGAAACGGTGATAACATTCCTCTGAATATTTTTATATTGCACAATGGGATTATCCAAAGGTACATAAATTAGTTCAGAGTTATCTGAAATTATATTCCATGTATTAAGAATATAAAACCAAATGCAAATACAATATTGATTTAAATTCAATGCCCAAAATAATTCCTTAAAAATGTTCATTATTTTTGGTTTGGATCAAAGCCCTTGCCAAAAATACCAAATATCAATAAAGATCATTTTGGTTTCATTGAATGCAAATTTTAGTTGAACCTAGTTTGATTCAAGTGATGCTAGGGTTTGAACATCCCCATTTCAAGATTAATTGAAATTGAAAATGATGCATGTATGCAATGCCACTAATTACAAGCAGATTTCTAGGGCTGTGACAACTCACCCCCACTAAACAAGAATCTTGTCCCGAGATTCAAGACGTGAGGTAAGAAGACAGAGGGGTCACAAAGCTAACGCGATCTTCATGATCCGATTTGCCCTTATCGAAGATGTTGATTCATTGCTCCAATTGATCTTGACGTCTTTGCTTTTGAAATCTTCTTCCAACATGATGACGACAGAAGGAAACTCTACAGGAATTGATCTTCTTGAAGATCGAGCAACTCAAAATCAACTTATGAAGTGAGACGTTGGAAACATCTCTTGAGCTGAGGCACAAAACACACATCAAGACGGATGGAAAGAAACTAATAACAAAGGTTCAATTGATAGGCAACAATTCCACGCTTGGATAATATGGTGCATGGGTTTCAAAGTAGCGAGGAGTTAATTGCCATGACTCCATAACGGGGCACCTTAGGGAAGGTGGCTCGTAGAATTAATCCCTTAAGTGGCAAAAAGATTACCTTTGATACATAGATCATTGAAAATCTTCATACCAGCCCAAGGTAATTTGCAATTGATTACTTGAAGGAGTTCGGAAGAATGGCATACTCCGACTAGAATGGATGATGTGGACTACCTTGTTGAAGACAACACAATGGATGATTTTTGCCTATCATCGGAAATGGGTGGGACCCATGGTAGACTGGCACAACGACGGGTGCATGCTGGGAACAAAATGCAAATGTTGGGAATGATTCTAGTAACTAGGGAAAAACTCAACAGTCGAGAGTGGTTCCACTATTTGAATTTTTTGAATGGTTATAGTATAATCGAGGGAACTGAGAGCACAAGAATTCCTAGGGAGCAACTTCTACAATAAGTCGCACGAAGTCCTCATAGAGAAGATGGAAAAAAATTGCTCAATCAAGACACTACAATGATAGATCTTCCGGCTAGGTGTGTCGGCCAGAACATCAACCTTGTCGGGACCTACATCATAGATCTTGGAATAGCTCCAACCATCATATCTGCCTGAGATTCAGATCTGGTTGGTAACGGAACATTTCAGACATCCACGTGCCTGAAAAGGAACGTTTGCAACACAACGGATGAGATGACGTTGCGAGATTCTCGGGAGATGAACTACGATAGCAAGCTCCAAAACATGAGCCGGTTCTGCTACACACATGTGAACACGCTGTCCCAGACAAGCGTGACCATGTGGTAGTCTTACAACAAAACACTACCGAGTTCTGGTTGGGAACCATCATCGAGGATATCGAAGCCCTTGTATAAGTCTTGCTCTTAAGAAGGAGCTTCTTTTCCTTGAAGATATCAGTCAGTGGCTTGGTGTGCTAGGGAATACATATGGAGTGGAGGTAATTAATCTACCAAACCATAGAATACATTCGCACATGCATAACTGACTTGGGATGGTGCCAGAGGAAACAAAAACAATCTTTCTCGAACTCACGGCGGCAACTTGCACCAAATGCACATGAATTCGAGGAAGTCACTTCTTCCATCCAAGCATAAGCTTCATGAACAGAACACGAAGGCATTGCTTACAAAGTTTCCAACACTAGGTTGATGGTCAACATGAATCATGGGGGAGACAAAATGTTGCTGATGGGCTTAACAGCAACTCATCGGAATTTCCATATCACTGGACTTCCACCATCATGTGAACACGGTGATAGCATTGGTCAGACCAAAAGTTGTAATGGTGTATGCTCGAGGGATCAACCACGGGTAAGACAACATTACGAACATCGTTGGTTCTAATTTGACTTGACGATAGCCCATACTCAAGTCAAAGTTTTGACAAGGCAATAGATCCAACAACTGATTACGAGGACCAATCGATGGAGATATCATCTTTCTTCAACACACACACAAGATATCCCCTAAAATGAACTAAGTCGGATAAAGCTTTTATCTTCCAACTCTCCAAGTTATTGTTTAGCTTATCCAACTAGTTCAGGGGTATCCAACACAGATTCTTGGAGAATGGGTGGTTTGGAGGAAAACCAACATGATCACGAACTCAACATAGCGGTCAAGTGACAGCCTGGTAATACTTCCGAGAAGATATTCGGAACATCATGAACCACCGATATGTTACTAAGCTCGAGAATAATCTTGCTTTTCAGAGCAAGACGATATGATCAAATAAGCAAGGGATTGAATAATCCTAACTCATTGATCGAAGAGTGCACCGGAAATAAGGACTAGGTAGCACAATCTATCTTAGAATGATGATTCAATAACCAACACGCTAAGAATGTGAATATTGTCCATTTACTACCAAGCAACTAGTTGCTAGGAGTATTGATTTCACACATCACGGTTCACTTGTCGGTATTCCGGTTGCAACAACACGGAACCAAGGAGCGAATGATGATGGCGAGAAGTATCACTGTGTCAAGAATTCATAAGAGGTGGTGCAATTCTCATGACAATCCGGACATAAGGAGGCAACACTCCAAGGTAGAACAGAACAAAAGCTAGATTGGCATTTTGATCTGCGGAATACAACTGCTTTGACCCAATCCCAGAGATGGACGAGGTACTGGAGTTTGTTTCTCCTAGTCATTCCGGAATAGAATGGCTTGACGGACCACAAGAGTAAAAGGCATCGATGAGCACGAATGCACAACTACTCCGAACTGTCAACTGATAGACAGGGATTGGAATACAACTACAATGGGAACAACTCAAAGGAACACATGATTTTCTGAGTTGTGGATGCATTGATTAGCATGTCGAACGAGTTCAACATATTTATTCTGGATAACCCATGCAGGAAGGTAGAACTGCCAGAGTCACAACATAGAATCGAGAACTCATCAAGAGCACTCTGGTTGTGATCTTTCTGTTCAATGAGGAACTTCTGCCATAAGTAGTTCATGGTATTTGGAAGAGGAAAATACCACGGATATTGAGGTCTATCGCAAAGGTTACTAATATCCTAAAGGAACTAGCAACACTATCAACATGAGGTAGGTAGAGTGATTCTTGGGTTCAAGAACCCAGGAAAAGAATACCTACTAACTAATAACATCACGAGATGCTTTCAAGAATGGTGGCCAGAACCATCACACTAGGAATATAAAGCATTACTAGATTACTTGGTGGTTCTCTAGGATGCCTAGGGTCATAATACTAGCTCCAACACATATGTCAAGGCAATGGAGTACCTCAACAGACCGTTAGTGTGCTTAATCTGGCCCAAAGGGACGCGGAAACAGAGGGAAGGGATTTTGCAAATGCATTAGATTGTTTGGAAACCTGGGATGACTCGGACAGCATAACGGCTGTAAATGCTCAAAAAAGATTTGACACATCATGCAAAATGGTGGCATAACCACTCAACATCACAATATCAAGGTTCGCAGACCAACTGTTAACACATGGAAGTACTAGAAACTGAACTGAGACTTGAATCTATCAATCCTATAAGTCTACGGATTAGAGCACGTGATCCTGATAGAAAGATGAGAAGCCTAGTTCTTAATCCCCGTAGAAGAGAAGAGGGTGACTCAGATCAGAAGGGCATAAGGTAAAGGAGTAAAAAGAGCCTTACATTCCATCCCACAATCAATTCCCCTACATATACCTAAAGCATTTCTAGACTCAACTTCGACCAGTTTGGCTTGGTAATCCTACAGGCAGTCAGGCTCTGATACCAAAGCTGTCAGGACCCCGATCCTAAGTCACACCGATTTAGCATGTAACACCTCATATCACTTTGTGGCCTCACGCACGGTATTCCCACGGGTGCCGCCTTACCTGACCCGGGACTGTTTGCGCCTTTTGGCTCACGTATATGATAGTGTCGCTAGCATTCATATGACAGAGAACCCGGGCCGACATGACTAGTCGTGAACCCAAAGTGGCACTAACTTACGGGGACAGGCATACATGAAACAACATCGAACATGTCGGTCATCAATGTGTGAATCCGGGCTGTAGCAACTGGGCTAACAGGACTCCGGGAACCCGGGCTATAGCAGGCTAGCAGGACTCCGGAAGTCACCGCGTGACATTTCCCCGAAGGGACAGACACGGGAATGAAGTGAATCACATGCCGGCCAGTCTAAGTGTTCCGGACAGTAGTACTGGGCTAGCAGGACTCCGGTAAACCGGGCTGTAGTAGACTACCAAGGCTAAGTGGAAGCACCAGACTACATTCCCCATAAGAGAGGCTACCAAGGATAAACAACTAGGTTGTCGGATCCCACACATACCAAGCATTTCAATCATACACACAATATGCTCAATATGTGCAAATACAACATGGCATCACAACAAGACTCTACGACTCAGTGTATTTATTCATTAGGCTCGGAGGAGCCAAGTATTACAAAATGGGTCTGATGACTTCAAGTCATACAAGCAACAAGCACATGCGGAAGCTTAACATGTCTGAGTACAGACATCTACAAATGAAAAAGGCTGAGAAGCCTGACTATCTACCAGATCGTGCTGAGGGCACAAGATCATAGCTGAGGTATCAAGCTAAACGTCGAAGTCCACGCAGAACTAATAGCGAGACTGAAGTCTCTCTGCAAAACATAAAATAGGCAAACGTGAGTACAAATGTACCCAGCAAAAGTTACATCAGAACTATCTACATATGCATCAGTATTAATAAAGGGGTGGTGGAGTTTAACTGCAGCAAGCCAGCTTTGACTCAGTGGCTAACCTGAACTACTACTGCAAGTAACTCTTTTGAGGTGGCGCGCACGAGTCCACATATTCACCATTTCAATACACCACTATGGATCCGCTCCCGTCTCCCTACGAGAACGCCATCGATAGCACTCATGCTTATCTTGCGCATTTTAGAGTATCCACTTTCACTTGTCTATGAACTGTACAGGCAACCCAGAAGTCCTGTACCGCGGACTCGGCTATTCGAATAGATCATTTATAACCCTGCAGGGGTGTACTTCTTCACACACGCTCTCGCCACTTACCACCATGTACGCGTCGTGTATCTCGGCAACCTTCAAGCGGAAGCCTGATGAGGGAGTCGGCCACGACCTGACTAACCACACAAGTCTCTAGTCCAAGTTTATCGCCTATTCGGGTTCCATCCGCGAGGAGATCCTGCCGGGGTTCCGCTCACAGCCCCAAACGATGTGTGCAGGGTTCCCGAGACACCAAACGGGCGCCCGGTACACCGGGCCACGGTGTATCTACCGCATCATAGCCGACCCCTAGGGTCAGCGCTACGCACGGCCTCCAACACATATCCTACAAACACCACAAACTAGTTGCAACTCCTGGACAGAGATCAAGGCGGTTAATAAGTCGTGAGGGTCCATTGATTTCGGGCCCAATGCGTGGTAGTAGCTGTTCATGGCTCACAAACACAGAACTCAGTTCCTGAGGATGGTTTCAATGAGACAACCCACCATGTACTCCTAGATGGCCTCTCACCGCTACCTTTACCAAATCGTGTTCCCACACTTAGCTCACACACAGTAGGACATGTTCATCACCATTCCAATTCATTCCTGATGAATCAGACCCGACTCAACACTAAGCAGTAGTAAGCATGACAAACAAGCATGAATGAGTAGGCACATCAGGGCTCAAACAACTCCTACTCATGCTAGTGGGTTTCATCTATTTACTGTGGCAATGACAGGTCATGCAGAGGAAAAGGGGTTCAACTATCGCAACATGTAACAGTTGAATCGTTGTTGTCCTAATGCAGTAAAAGAGAGCAGGAGCGAGAGAGTGGGATTGTATCAGAATGAACAAAGGGGTTTTGCTTGCCTGGCACTTCTGAAGATTCCATTGAGTCTTCATCAGTGTCAACGATCACAACGTCAGAACAGCGTCTACCGAGGGGGAACAACACCGACAAACAGAGAGGAAACACGATCAATGCAATGCACAATATGATGCATGATCATGACATGGCAATATGCTATGATTTGAGCTAGTGGAGCTAGTAACAGAAGGGTTTGGGTTGATTTGAACTCAAGGTTCAAATTCAAATTCAAACTATGAATTCAAATAGTGCATTATCATGTTTTGAACTAAACAGTGAGGTTAAGTTGTTTAAACATGCATGAAACCAGTACAGATGGATAGATTGTATTTTTCTGATCATTTTTCATATATAACTTATTTCATTCTGAGTTACGGTCGATTTTATATGATTTTTAGAAGTTTTGGCTATTTTCTGGAATTTCTTGAATAAACTTAAATCCAGATAATGCTTTATTGTGTCGGCATTGCGCAAGGCTGATGTCAGCAGGTCAACTGGCCGTTCCAGGTCAAACCTGAAGTGTGGGTCCTGCACGTCAGTGTCTCAAGGCTGGTTTAGGTGGATGACAGGTGGGATCGGCCAGCGCTGACTTGGTGAAAGTCAAAGCTGATACGTGGGGTCCGCAAGATTAGCACTAATCTAACCAGGAATTAAACTAACCCAACCAAGCACAGGGGCCCACATGGCAGTGGCTCTGGGGGCTTAATTAGGGCGTCATCAGCCACTAATGACTGTGCCACGTCAGACGAACCGGCGATTAGCCACCGGCGAGCAAACAGAGCGGCGGAGGCGCTGGGGATTCGCCGTCCGGCGACCGTTCAACTCGCGGTTTGCGGCTATGGGTTGCTGGCACACGCGCGCACCCAGTGGTGGCCACGGGAGGGAGCGAGGTGGACCATAGCGGCGGTGGCGTCGAGCTGGGCAGCGGCCGGAGTTTGGGCAACGGCGGGGATGGCACTACAGGGCACGGCAGGGCCAACCCGTGGGTGCTGCGGGTTCACAGGAACGCGGCGAGCACGTTGGTGATGCTGGGGCGAGCGGGCAAGCTCAGGAGCATGGAGCTCGTCGGCCATGGCGGCAGCGAGCTTCGGCGGAGATGGGGAACGAAGCTAGAGTATGAGCGTGAGCAGGGGAGGAGGGGGGATCGGTCTGTGAGCTCACAGCAATTGCAGCACGCGTCTGAGTGGGCTCGGGGGAGTTCGGAGCTGAGCTGGGCGGCGAGGTCGATCTCGGCGATCCGAGGAGGAAGAAGAGGTCGGGGACGACGCGTTGGGGCTTTTCCGGTCGCGTGAGCCGATGGAGAGGACGAGGGCGGCACGGCGGACCTCGGGGGCGCGTGGGAGAAGTGAGTGGAGGCCGGTGGTCGTGGTGGTGCTCGTCGGCAGCGGCTGGTGTGTTCGGTGGTGCCGCGCGAAGAGCAGAGGAGGGGAAGAGGTGGGGGTTTCATGGCAGCCCCGTGGTGCTGGGAGAGAGTCTCGGGGGCTTGAGGCAGGCAGGGAGGAGGTGGAGGCCTCGGGCGCGCAGGCGTCGACACGCCTCTGCCTACTGGCAGAGGTTTAAGACAACCGCTTCGGCCAGTGGGCTGGGCCGTCCAGCTGGCCGCGCCAGGTAAGTGGCCCAGGTGGGTTTTCTTCTCTATTTTAATTTTCTACTGTTTTCCTTATTTAATCATTTTGCCACTGTTTTTAAATTCCAACAAATGTAAAAACAGTGACAACATTCCTCTGAATATTTTTGTATTGCACAATGGGATAATCCAAAGGTACATAAATTAGTTCAGAGTTATCTGAAATTTTATTCCATATATTAAGAATATAAAACCAAATCCAAATACAATATTGATTTAGATTCAATGCCCAAAATAATTCCTTAAAAATGTTCATTATTTTTGGTTTGGATCAAAGCCCTTGCCAAAATACCAAATATCAATAAAGATCATTTTGGTTTCATTGAATGCAAATTTTAGTTGAACCTAGTTTGATTCAAGTGATGCTAGGGTTTGAACATCCCCATTTCAAGATTAATTGAAATTGAAAATGATGCATGTATGCAATGCCACTAATTACAAGCAGATTTCTAGGGCTGTGACATTCTGTTTGTGTTTCATCCGTAGTCGGATGTTGTGCTCATGTATGATGTTGATGTATTCTTGGGGCGTTTGTGCCTTATGTATACATATCCCCAACTATTATGTAATTGTACGATGTAATGATATCCACCTTGCAAAAGTGTTTCAATATGCGGGTCTATCCTTGGTGGGACCTTCGAGTTCCTCTCGGATAGGGTCGCATATTGGGCGTGACACTAGTCCCTTGTCAAACATTTCAATGAACCTGTAAGTTGTCGTTATGAATCACCGTGTTACAGATAACGTTTGAGCAACCCCAAAGTCCATCGTATGGTAAGAAGTGACTACGATACTCTCATGGTCTAAGGAAATAAATCAAACGTTAAAACTCCGTGTTATAACAATTGAGTTATGATGATATTATCTCAATTCAATATGGCCGTTCTTCTAACGTCATACTCTCAATGTTGTTTTAGGGCTATCATTACATTTAACGGTATCCTAAGATCCAGAAAACATGATCACCAACAACACTTGAGCCAGCCTTAGAGGCAAGACTAGGAACCTATTCTTTACCTTTATATTTTATCATTCCACACGTACATATGAGTTTTCCACTGAATCGCTTATTCAAGATCATAACAGTTATAGCATAGAATATAAACTCTTAAGTTATGAATATGGTATAATAATACACTATTATTGCCTTTAGGGCATATTTCCAGTAGTCTCCAACTTGCACTAAAGTCAATAATCTAATTAACATAGTTTCTCTAACACTTAGACTGCCACAGTGGGAGTAAGATAGGTGGTAACATCAAACATCTCTAGCCAAAACAGATGATGTGGCGAGTAATTAATGAGGAAAGAGAGGCATGTGGTAACATAGCTAGTTACTGTAACATCACACATACCAAGACGAGTCTACAACCTAATAAATGGAGTGTTGCATGACACCACGCATATGTTACTCCCCACTATAGAGGTAGTAACATATGCATGTTACTAGTCTAAGTTACTATCCATTGTGACTAGTCTTATGGCTATCCGGTGTTGATCATGCTTTGCTCGTGGTAAACATTCTTCGTCGGGTCTGACACATTCAAATCTGTGTGAACCTTGAGAACTTTCACAAAACCCTTCTCGACATACTGTCAGATAATGTGATACTTGTGCTCGATGTGTCTGGTCTTCATGTGGGATCTTGGTTCCTTTGCTTGAGCAACAACACCATTATTATCACAATAGAGCGTCATCAGGTTCATTGCACTTGGGACCACACCAACTTCTTCAAGAAACTACTTGATCTAGACCGCCTCCTTTGAAGCTTCTGAAGCCACAATATACTCTGCTTCTGTCATAGAATCCGCAACAGTGTTCTGCCTGAAACTTTTCCAAACCACCGCAAAACCATTAAGTGTATAAACATATCCTGATTGAGATTTATATTCATCTATATCAGTCATGAAGGTAGCATCGGTGTAACCATTTCAATGAGTTCTTCATCCCTCCATAGACAAGGAGAATGTGCATTGTCCTTTTGAGGTACTTACAAATATTTTTAAGAGCTGCTCAGTGAGCCAATTCGGGATCATTTTGGTACCTGATGCTAACACTTGGTGCATAAGAAACATCTGGTCTAGTACATATCATAGCATACATGATGGATCCAATTGCTGAGGCATATGGAACTCCACTCATCTGTACTCACTCATCAACTGTCTTGGGACATTGATTTCTGCTAAGCGTTGTGCCATGTGACATTGGGATAAATCCTTTCTTTGCATTCTCCCTTTTAAACCTATTTAAAACCTTGTCAATGTGCATGCTTTGGAGTTTCCAATTAGACGTTGAAAGTGCAACAAATCCCTGGGTGGTTTTGGTAATTCTTAACAACATATAGCTCATTGAACTAATATTCTTTCAAGATAATCATTTTAGAAAGTTCAATGATTGGCATGGCATGGACTAAGAGATGTGGACCCCTCAAAATGCTAAGGACACATATTGGCAAAAGCTCAAGACTCTACATTTTCATTTTAGTGATCCAAGATCACACTGAGTCCATAGGAAAAGACAATACTATTAAAAGGGGATGAGGTGTTGCTTAATGGCCTGCTTGCTCAAAATGCTTAGTGATATGCTCCGAAAGCCCTCAACAACTTTCTCATTTCCACATATGTCCTAAACTTAAAGTCAAACTCGGCCCCACCGATTTGATCTATCCGGCGCCACCGAGTTCACTTGACATAGCCATAGCCAGAAACCCTAATCAGTTCGGTCTCACCGATAGGGATCTCGGTCTCACCGAGATGGGATTGCAAACTCTCTGTTTCCCTTCGTAACGTTTCGGTCTAACCAAGATGAGCGATCGGTCCCACTGAGTTGGCAATGCAAACTCTCTATTTCCTCTTCGTAACGTTTCGGTCTCACCGAGATAAGCGATCGGTCCCACCGAGTTTGCCTGACCAAGTCTTTGTTTGCTTATTACTGAAATCAGTCTCACCGAGTTCATGTGATTGGTCTCATCGAGACTAAGTTTTGCCCTAACCCTAGCACATCAGTCCCGCCAAGTTGATCATGTCGGTCCCGCCGAAAAGCCTAACGTTCACATTTTGAACCAGGCCGGTCTCACCGAGTTTCATTATTCGGTCCCACCGAGTTTGGTAAATTGTGTGTAACGGTTAGATTTTGTGTGGAGGCTATAAATACCCCTCCACCCCCTTCTCCATTTAGGAGAGAGCTATCACAACGTGCCTACACTTCCACTACTCATTTTCTGAGAGAGAACCACCTACTCATGTGTTTTTTTGACCTGAATCTGTAGGGTATGGACCCCACAGCAATTTTATTCCTCCCATAAAAAGATTACATATGTACACAACTTACAAGGTCCAAGAGACCCAAAAAGGAAAAAGAGGAAAAAAACAACATGCTAACCTCAAGGTGGCAAAAAGGAAATCCATCTAAGCAGTTCCTCTTTGAACTTAGGCTTAATCCTATGAACCAAAAGGGAAATGTCCAAAATAAAAGAAGACCTCCACCTACGAAAAGAAGGCCTAATATTCCTGAAAACCCTGTCATTCCTAACATTCCAGATGTTCCAGCATGCTAGGAAAACCACTTCAGAGAAAAAAGGCTTGCCAAAATCCCTTCTAGCTTGATAAGCAATGGCAATCATATCATCTCCAGCCATCCAAATGATTTGAAGATAATTCCAAACCCTGCAACTAAAGTTACATTGAAAGAATATGTGATCTCTATCCTCCTTGGTGTGTGTGGGACAGAGTACACAAAGGTTTGAATCAGATACATTCCAGTGCCTTCTTTCCAGCATATCCTGAGTGTTCAGCCGATCCTTGATCATCATCCAAGCAAAGAACTTGATTCTCAAAGTGCAACAACTAGCCCAAATCCAAGATAAAATTGGGTTGGACACAATGTGCTTATGCAAGAAGGAGTAATATTTCTTGGCAGAATAACCCTTGCCATCCTCTTTCCATACCCACGTATCATTCAACTGAAGGTTATGCTTTGAATGCAGAAGCAGGTTTTACCTCTCTCTGAGAGAGCATTTGGAGAGCCACCTACTCATGTGTTGAGACCAAGACATTCCAATCCAACCACAAGAATCTTGATCTCTAGCCTTCCCCAAGTTGCTTTCCATCATCTTTCCACCATATCCAAATATGTGAGAGAGAGTTGAGTGTTGGGGAGACTATCATTTGAAGCACAAGAGCAAGGAGTTCATCATCAACACACCATCTATTACCTTTTGGAGAGTGGTGTCTCCTAGATTGGTTAGGTGTCACTTGGGAGCCTCCATCAAGATATGTGGAGTTGAACCAAGGAGTTTGTAAGGGCAAGGAGATCGCCTACTTCGTGAAGATCTACCCAAGTGTGGCAAGTCCTTCGTGGGCGATGGCCATGGTGGGATAGTCAAGGTTGCTTCTTCGTGGAGCCTTCGTGGGTGGAGCCCTCTATGGACTCGCCCAACTGTTACCCTTCGTGGGTTGAAGTCTCCATCAACGTGGATGTACGATAGCACCACCTATCGGAACCACACCAAAAATCTCCATGTCTACATTGCGTTTGCTCCCTCCAAACTCCTCCCCTTTACCTTCATATGCAATGATTTACAATCCGCTGCTATACTCTTAGAATTGCATGTGTAGGTTGATTGCACTACAAAAAAATGCACTTCCGTGATGATGCGTGTTTGTCACAGTAGGTCACATTTTCTGTCATGCATGTACTTCCATGACAATTTTATGACAGAATCAAGATAGTCATACATGTGTTGTCGTAGAAGTGTTCCATGACATTACCAAAATTATCATCACGGAAGTGTCCACTTCCATGATGATAAATCGCGCGTCATAGAAGTGCTTTCGTCAAGGGTGACCGACACGTGGCATCCACCGGAACGGAACGCCGTTAAGCTATCGGGTCCGATTTTGGATCCGATAACCCGTTAACAGCCCGGACCAATGGGGATTTTCCACGTGTAAAATACTCATTGGCCAGAGGAAACACGTGTTTGCTCACCGTTGGGACAGATGTCATCCACTCATTGGACAGGAGGCACCTAATACGTCGACATGTGGCACGACCCAACAGAGGCCCATTCCGGTGAAAAGGCCGGCCCAGCTAAAGGCCCACCATGTTTTTTCAGGCACTAGTGGGCTGGCCCGTTAACAGCCTGCCATGTTTTGGGCCAAATTGAGGCCCATACCAGATCAGGCCCGTTCACAACCTGCTGTGTTTTGGGCCAAATTATGGCCATATCGGATCAGGCCCGTTAATAGGCCACTATTGTTTTGGGCCCATTCTAAGATAGGTTTGTATTTCAGCCTATTAAATGCCCGTTTACCAGTTCGGCCCGATAATAGTTTTGGCCTGTTAGCGGCCTGTGGTGCATCGACGTTGTCGGCCCGGTTTAACTTTAGGCCATTTAACGGCCCATGCAGACACAGGGCTATTTCTTGTCCAAAGTAACTTTAGGCCTCTTAACAGCTCATAGTCTTCATGGATAAATTTCAGCCCAACTGGCCTACCGGCCTGTTAATGGCCCGTGTAACACTTGGGCCTAATTACAGCCCATGTAACAGTTGGGCCTAATTACAGCCCGCCTTGAATACGGCCTGCTTACAGCCCATCTGATAATGGCCCATGACACTTTTAGGCCTATGGCCGGCGTAGATACCGGCCTGCTTAAAGCCCATAATTTTATTGGGCCAAACGGGCCCGAGATATATTTTGGCATGTTAACTGCTTGTCCTATTTGGGCCAAACATGGGCCTTAGGCAGTTTTGGCCTGTATTGGCCCGTGAATTTTTCGGCTCAACGCTAGCCCAATCTAGGTTTTAGCCTATTAAAAGCCCATTGTATTCTCTGGCCCAGCTGGCCAGAACTTTACTCGGCCTATTAAAGGCGGGAAACAACCATAAGGTTTAGACCTGCTAATGGCCCAAGATGATTATTGGCCCACGTTTTGGCCCATATGAGTAACGGGCCGCCCTGAAGACCGACAACACTGAGATCCACTGAACCTTCCGGCCCAAATTACAGCATACCGACCAAGAATAAACCTAGACTATACAACAAAGAAATTACAACATATTACATCCCCTCGGCATCAAAGTTTGCCGCCAGTGATAATAAATGGCAACCAGACAGCAGATTACATAAACTGGGCAGGTCGCCACCAGTGGAAGTTAATAGGCGGACAAAATAATAGACAGAACCGACAACACTGCAACATAGTTCAAGAAAGGTTAGCCCGGCCCAGCAGCTGCAGCGCAAGCAGCTTAGCAACCTGATGAGACTTTGCTTCTTTGGCGCTCATATCCACCAACTTAAGCTGCATAGCATCAATAAACATCGTGTACTTACGGTTAATCTTGCATAGAGATTGGAGTTCCAGTTGTATTTGAGCGGAAGCATGTATTTCTGCTTGAATTTCAGACTGAAGAAGTCGAACAGATTCACGCGGCGACTTCATCGAGCTTGTGTCACTGAGTAAGTTTGACACTACATCAAGATGTGACTTCGTGGTTGTATCCCTACCCTCAATATGTTTTGCCTTCTCCTCTGGAATATGTGTTAGAGGGACAAACAATGGGTTCGTCTCACTATCATTGTGGCAGTTCTTCCTAGCAGCAGTGTTGTCACCCTGAAAGAGAAACAAGTAGGTAGATAACAGGTTTTGCATGTATAAGCATCAGCGCTGTCAATTCATCTCATTTCTTTGTCAGAAATAAAGAGACACGGTTTAAAATAGCATTAACATAATAGGCATTGTTCATAGTTAAGACGGCAGGAAATGGCATTGTGCAGGAGCAGCCAGCTTCACCAGACCACTGGATTACAGATCAAGAACACAAGCATAGATGTAGTTCTAAACAACGCATAAGCATGAATGGTGAGTGTACTGTCAATTTATACCATTTCAGATTGGTAAATAAAGAGACACGATTTAAATAACATTAATATAATATGGCATTGTTCATAGTTGAGACATAGCAGGATATGACATTGTGCTCTTGTTGGTAGTCTCACCACACCACTGGATTACAGCTCAAGAACACAAGCATACAGATAGTGCTAAAGAAGATAACTTGCTATGTTTAGTTTAATTTACATGGTATGAATAAGGAACTCGATTGTACAACTAAAGACTGAAATTGAGAATGACAAACTTATGTTTATGTACTTCTACTTTATAAACTTTGAACAAGCAATTTGATGCAGACGACAAAAATAAACATCATTTGCACTCATAGCTATCCAAATATAAACAACAAAGTTTGATGGCTTGAGGAGAACAAACTTACATTAGTAGTGAAGACATGCTCTATAAAGGCCTTGTCCATATTGATGGGGGGGGCAATTCAAGAAGTTTACCTCACACTCTTCTTCAAGAGTATTGCCTTTATTCTACATTTTGTTAAGAGTAAATATAGATGTGAAAATATAGGAACAAATGGCGATTATTTAACTTAAGATGCAGAGTACAAATGTAAATACAGCATACAGGCATAAGGCACTGACAAGAACAATGCGGAGCTAAACTTCTTCAGTAACATTGGTTATATTCAATATTTTGGCAAGAGTAATGTAGATCTGATGTGTAGAAAAATGGAGGACAAGGGAAAATAAGCTGCAAAGTGTACATGAAGAACTAGCTGACAAATACAAGGACAACAGATACTTACAAGAACAATGCGGAACTAAATTTCTTCATAGGCATTGGGTTCATTCTACATTAATTTAAGTGTTAATATAGATCTGATAATTTGGAGCGAATAGTGGATAAGCAAGCTATAATGCACAATGATGTCACATAATCCACCAGGTATGAATGTAAGGACAATGATAGGACAATAGGTACTCACAAGAGCAAAGCAGCGACCAGCATAGTTGCGATATCCTAGGTTTTGCGGCGCTGGTTCTATCGCCAATATACGTCAGGTGCTATGTGATTTCTCCGGTAGCACAACCATTTTCAAGGACTTTGCTTGTACTCCTTCAGGTTCTGCAATCACCCTCTTCCTTTTGGATGTCTGAAACACAAGAACAACATTTGAATGGAAAAACATGGTATGACAACAAATGAAATAGGTGTTGATAATGGAAGGGCATGGCATCTTCACATATATCATGAGTAAACTAAGCAGATGGCGGTGGAACGAAGCAAAAGAAATGCAAGATACCTTATGCAAGATATGTGCAACCAATAAAACCTTGCCAAATTAGAACAGTGTCGGGGGAAACGACACCTATGGAATCACTGGGATCCCTTCTACGGTTGGCGGGCGCAGGGTTATGCAAAGAGCAAGTCTGGTAGTCAGCACAAAGATCGTTTACCTAGGTTCGGCCGCAAGGATGCGTAATACCCTAGTCCTGCTTTGGTGTATATTTGAGTGTTCTTGAGCTCTTGAACTAGCTGCGGTGCATGCGTAGTCCAAAAGATCCGAATCCTGCTCCAGTACGCCTCGGGCCTCCTTTTATAGACGAAAGGGGTTGCCACAGTGGCACGCAGGAGGTGGAAAGGTATACAGTGTACAAGTTTATCGCCTGTAATTACGGGACAAGGCGCATTAAATGCGCTCCTTAGGTGGCTTGTTGCTTTATTGGGGACGGAGCGAGGCCCGGCCCGTCCGTCGCCGCTCCGCCTCGCTTCGACATGCGTCCAGGCTATCGAGGTATGCAGCGCCATGTAGGCTGGCAGGCTGCTGAGATGGCGTGGTGGTAGGGTCTTCACGAAGATCTGCATGCCACCACGTAGGTGCTTCCTGAGTTGGCCTGGGGGCCGCGCGTCGCCTCGCAGGTGCCTACCCAGTTTGGTTGGGCTGGCAGCTGTACGGGAATGGAGGTGGAGTCTTGGCAGACATGGGCCTGGCTGTGGCCCTGTAGGTGCCCTCGGCAAGGGTCCTGCCGGGGCCCCGGCAAGGGTCTTGCCGTGGCATCGCGGTCGTCCCCGGCAAGGATCTTGCCGGGGGTCTCGTGGATTTCCTCGGCAAGGATCTCACCGAGGATCGTCGTCTTCTGGTCCTCATCTGATCTTGTGTGCTTATGATCTTCACAAAGATCTGCATGCCACCATGGGGGTGCCTCCCGAGCCTTGGTTCCAATGTGGTTGATGGTGTTGGAACCCTTGGGCTCAAGGGTGGTGCGCTCTACTGGCATCGGGCGAGTTACCCCGGCAAGGCTCTTGCCAGGGCCGCGGAGGCCGCCCCGACAAGGGTCTCGCTGGGGGGGTCCACCTCGCCCTCTTACTCTTTGTGTCTCTGGTCTTGGCGTTGCTTTTCCCATCTTGTGCCTTTGGCTTCCCTCCTCCGCCCTGCTAAGTGTGGCCGCAGGTGCGGCTCTGACTACTCGTGCACAAGTAGAGGGGTAAAAAGGGGAGCCCCTACTTTTGTACACCGACAGGAGCCCTCGGGCCTGGGCCACACATAAGCGCAACGCGTTGTTGGGCGGGGCCCAGAACGGTGCGTGGGCACGCGGGGCGGAGTTTTACTGCAGTAATTCCCTCGCCCGTCGCGCTTCCCCACGACCCGCGTTGAATGCGTGACGTGGGGATCGTGCGCGGAATGACCGCAGCATGCTTGCGTCATCCGCGGTGAACAGTAAAGAGGCGGCTTGCGTGTTCCCTCGAAACGGCGGAGCCGCGGCTCATTTACTCTCTCCGCCTTGGAACCGTTGTTCCACGTTTCTCAATACGCCCGCTCCTTACGTCACGTACGCCGCATGCATGACGCGGGGTAGGTGATAGACGCACGGAATATGGGAAGGCGCGCGGGGGCCGATACTCACGTGCCTTCGATTGGGCGGGGAGGGCGGTCGATGGCCTCGCCTGCAGCCACTTTAATGAGCCAGATTCGAGCGGGATCTTCAGGGGCGCAGAGCTAGTCTTTCGGCCTCCCCTTCCCAACTATAAAAAGGGAACTCAGGGGTAGGGGGAAGAGCATCTCCCTGCATCTCTCTCCCCTTTGTCTCCATCCCCACCCACGGTCATGGCGAGAGGGCGTGGCCGCGGCCGTTCTTCTGCGGAGGCGACCAGGTCCTCCTCCCGCCAGAGAGCTGGGGCGGTCAAGGAAGAGCTAGATGCCCAGGGTGAAGGCCATGCTCAAGGCGGGGCTGCGGTCGGCGAGGCGGTCGAGGCAGAGGCGGCCGAGGTAGAGGTGGGCGTGGAAGGGGGATGCCTGCGTCGTCTCCATCTCCGTCGCTGTCTCCCCCGCCAACTCCTCCTGCTTCGCCGAGTGGTCACGTCGGGGACTCGGCGCTCGAGTTTATCCTGCAGCTGCATGGGCCGCTGCGCCGCCGCCTTCGTCTTCCCCGGGCGTTCATGAGGGTGCTGGAGATCGACCAGCCACCGCGGCTGAGGCTTCACATGAAGGGGTGTTGTCATGGCGACATGTGGGTGAACACAGGGTTCCCCGCCCCTCAAGTGATGCTCCTTCTCCGGGGCTGGAAAACCTTTGCACGCGCCCATTGCTTGACGGATGGGCACGTCCTCTGCTTCAAGCTAGTGGAGAGCGATTTGCTCTCCATCAAAGTCTTCGGGCGCTCGGGGCACAGGCTAGGGTGCTGTGCAGAGAGCTCGACCGATGGCGAAAGCTCCTCTTCAGGCAAAAGTGACGAGGAGGACAGCGACAACGACGACGAGGGTAGCGGGAGAGAGCATGACGGGTCCGACTAGGCGTCGGACACGCCGTCCGTGGGCGACGCCGGCAGCACCATCATCTGTGTCGCCAGCTCCTTGAACTTCTCGGGGTCGCCTCCTTGGGTGGTTGGCGTGGGAAGGCCCGGGAAGACGAAGAAGGTGGGTGGTGGGCCGTCAAGTCGGAGTACGCAGGCACCGATGCCTTCGTCGCGTATTGCCGGCCTGCTGCCTCATCTTTCGGCTCTCCTCTCGGCACCATCATCACCAGCCCTCTTCTGGACAGCCGCCGGGATGTTCTTTTGGCGTCTTCTGCTGCTCGTACCTCGCCTAGGCACTCTTTTTGCCCTCATGCCTTCTTGTTCTATTTCCTGAGGAGAGGGACAAGAAAGGGATTACGGGCACCTAATCTCTTTTTAGTTTTTAAGCCTACGGGCCTTTGTAAGATTTAAATCCCGTAACCCCCTTGCTCATGTATGCATTCCGTACGAATTGTACTTGTTAGTAACGTATTAATGAGGAGAAGGGTGTTTGCCGGGTTTTTTTCGCGCGTGGGCGAGGGCCACACCAAGGAACGAGTCCTCGTTATCTTAAAATAAACGTTGTACCTCGGCAACAGTCCTTGCCGTCTTCCTACTCTATAGCTTGGCTACACTCACGCCCTTGGCGGAGGTAGGGGCCGAGTAGGATTAGGCCCTTCGCTTGTCCCCTTCCCATTGCACTACAACCAAGTTCCGGCCCAAAGTAAGTTTTTCAGACATGGGACAGAGGGAGCATGATGGTATGAGAGCGTGCGAAGTCTCGTACGTTCAAGTTCCATACGGAGGAACAGAGTGGGGAAAAAGACTTATATGATGTCGCAGCCCCCGGCAACCTTGGTTTGCCGTGATCGGATCCTTGGACCTGCAGCCCCCGGCAACCTTGGCTTGTCGGGATTGGGGCGTCGGCCTATTCTCTTTCTCCCAAATTAGCTCAGCAGAAACATGTCCATGCACCCTGCGAACCAAAAAGGGCGGGAAGGAACAGAGAGATGCATACTCGACCTCTATACTAAGGGTTAGCCGCCGCCAAGCACTATCAACCCTAACATAGAGAGAGACTCAACCTAGCATGCATGCTAAAACCTAGGGCGCCAATGCTTCATTTATTTATGCTCAGGGTCTGCGCCTGGCTTTGTACAAAGGGTTACATACCTTGCCGGCAAGGCTTGCACAAAAGGTGGTTTGCCGGGGAGCCCGGCAACCATGCCTTATGGGTAAAACTTGCGAAGATGTTCGATGTTCCAAGAGTTGCTCACTGGAATACCATCTTCGGTCTCCAGGCAGACTGCGCCGGGCCTGGTGACTCGTATTACCCGATAAGGGCCTTCCCACTTTGGCGTCAACTTGTTGGAATTCTTGGCCGACTGAACATGCCGAAGAACAAGGTCGCCTTCCTCAAAGCTTCGGGCATGAACCTTGCGGCTATGGTAGCGGCGCAAGGCTTGCTGGTAGCATGCTGCTCGCACAGCCGCCCGAAGACGATCTTCCTCAAGGAGCGTTGCGTCATCTTGCCGCAACTGTTCTTGCTCAAGCTCATCATAAGCGAGAACTCGAGGTGACCCGTACGTGAGTTCCGTGGGGAGAACTGCTTCTGCCCCGTAAATGAGGGAGAAAGGTGTCTGGCCGGTGGCTCGATTTGGTGTCGTTCTGATTGACCAAAGAACCGCTGGCAATTCATCAATCCAGCGCCGTCCGCACTTGTGTAGCCTGTCAAAAGTTCTTGTCCGGAGGCCTCTCAATACTTCAGCATTCGCCCTCTTAGCCTGGCCGTTGCTTCATGGATGTGCAACAGAAGCAAAACATACCTTGTTGCCGAGGTCCTGGATGTATTGTATGAAGGCGCGGCTCGTGAACTGCGTGTCGTTGTCGGTGAGGACTCTAGTTGTCACACCAAAATGGCATACTAGTCCCTTGAAGAATTTGACGGCCGACTGTGTTGTCACCTTTCTCACTGCCTCCACCTCCGGCCACTTTGTGAACTTGTCGATTGCAACGTACAAGTACTCAAAGCCCCCGACAGCACGGGGAAAGGGGCCCAGTATGTCGAGCCCCCAGACCGAGAATGGCCATGAGAGAGGGATTGTTTGGAGAGCTTGAGCTGGTTGATGAAGCTTCCTTGAATGGAACTGGCATGCTTCACACTTGGTTACTAGTGCCATTGCATCCTAGAGGGTTGTGGGCTAGAAGAAACCTTGCCGGAATGCCTTGCCGGCAAGGGCCCTCGACCCTACGTGGGAGCCACATATGCCTCCGTGTATCTCTGCCAACAGCTCCAGTCCTTCCTCCTGGGGAATGCACTTCAATTTCACACCATTTGGTCTTTTTCTGTACAGAACATCGTCGACAAACTGATACATGGCAGACCGACGGGCTACTTTCTCCGCTTCTTCCTGCTCCTCAGGGAGTTCCCCTATTTGGAGGAATCGGACAATATGCTGTGCCCATTGTGGGTGTCAAAACCGGCGGATCTCGGGTAGGGGGTCCTGAACTGTGCGTCTAAGGTCGATGGTTGCAGGAGACGGGGGACACGATGTTTACCCAGGTTCGGGCCCTCTCTATGGAGGTAATACCCTACTTCCTGCTTGATTGATCTTGATGAATATGAGTGTTACAAGAGTTGATCTACCACGAGATCGTAATGGCTAAACCCTAGAAGTCTAGCCTATATGACTATGGTAATGAGTATATGCTATCCGGACTACGGCCTCCGGTTTATATAGACACCGGAGGGATCTAGGGTTACATAGAGTCGGTTACATAAGAAGGAATCTTCACAGTCGGTCTCCAACCTTGCCTTCCACGCCAAGGAGAGTCCAATCCGTACACGGGTACAGTCTTCGGCCTTCATGTCTTCACAGCCCATCAGTCTGGCCCATGGATAACAGGCCGTACGCCCGAGGACCCCTTAGTCCAGGACTCCCTGAGTAGCCCCTGAACCTGGCTTCAATGACGAGGAGTCCGGCGCATAGATTGTCTTCGGCATTGCAAGGCGGGTTCCCTTCTATCCGAACTCCAACATAGTCTTCGGACGCGATGATAGTATCCAGACCTGTCACACACACACACCATACACAACCACAGAGAGAATATAATTTTGCACGAGTCCAATCTGCTGACAAATTTCAGTAGCATGACATCACGTCCGACCGGTCATAATTTCGGACCGTTTTGTGCCCGACACTCCACGTCCCGAGACGCGGTTGCCATTGGCACGTCTTGTCGAAGCAGAGATCGTGCCCCCTTATAGTGGGATTCTCATCAATGCGGGCATGGGTAATCCAACCGCGTCGTTTATACAGCCCTTGGGAATAGGCGAATTCCCAGGTGAGTGGGGAGGCTTTTGATATTTACTGCCTTTAGAAAGGGATAAGGATTCCCTCTCCCTCTCCCTCTCCCACGCCCTCTCTCTATCTCTGCCCTTCCAATCTCGAGCTCCAGCGCCCAAGTCATCATCTCCTTTCCACTCGAGCTAGCACTCAACCATGTCCGGATCCGGAGGTCAGGGCAAGTGGATGGTCTCCTCCGTCAAGGAGGAGGACATTCCTGAGCTTCGGGCGGCCGGATACTTGGCGAAGCAAATCGCCCACCGCCTGCCGATCGAGGGACAAGTCGTCCCCATGCCGGAGCCCAATGAGAGGGTTGTATTCCTCCCTCATTTCTTCCGCGGACTAGGGTTCCCACTCCACCCTTTTGTTCGCGCGCTGATGTATTATTACGGGATAGATTTCCATGATCTGTCACCGAACTCCTTCATCAACATGTCGGGACCCCGATTCCAAGTCACATCGATCTAGCCGGTAAGACCTCATATCACTTTGCGGCCTCATGCACGGTATTCCCACGGGTGTCGCCTTACCATGGCCCGGGACCGTTTGCGCCTTTTGGCTCACGTATATGATAGTGTCGCTAGCATCCATATGACAGAGAACCCGGGCCGACATGACTAGTCGTGAACCCAAAGTGGCACTAACTTACGGGGACAGGCATACATGAATCAACATCGAGCATGTCGGTCAGCAGTGTGCGAATCCGGGCTGTAGCACTGGGCTAACAGGACTCCGGTGAACCGGGCTGTAGTAGGCTAGGCAGGACTCCGGATGTCACCGCGTGACATTTCCCCGAAGGGACAGACACAAGAACGAAGTGAATCACATGCCGGCCAGTCAAGTGTTCCGGAGCAGTAGTGCTGGGCTAGCAGGACTCCGGTGAACCGGGCTATAGCGGACTACTATGGCTCATGGAAGCACAAGACTACATTTCCCCGTAAGAGAGGCTACCAAGGATAAACAACTAGGTTTTCGGATCCCACACATACCAAGCATTTCAATCATACACACAATATGCTCGATATGTGCAAATACAACATGGCATCACAACAAGACTCTACGACTCAGAGTATTTATTCGTTAGGCTCCGAAGAGCGAGATATTACAAACATGGGTCTCATGACCCAACATTCAGAGCATACAAGTCAAACACATGCGGAAGCTTAACATGTCTGAGTACAGACATCTACAAATGAAAAAGGCTGAGAAGCCTGACTATCTACCAGATCCTGCCGAGGGCACAAGACCGTAGCTGAGGTATCAAGCTAAACGTCGAAGTCCACACGGAACTACTAGCGAGACTGACGTCTCTCTGCAAAACATAAAATAGGCAAACATGAGTACAATTGTACCCAGCAAGAATTACATCAGAACTATCTACATATGCATCGGTATCAACAAAGGGGGTGGTGGAGTTTAACTGCAGCAAGCCAGCTTTGACTCGGTGGCTATCCTGAACTACGACTGCAAGTAACTCTTTTGGGGTGGCGCACACGAGTCCACATATTCACCATATCAATACACCACTATGGATCCGCTCCCGTCTCCCTACGAGAACGCCATCCATAGCACTCACGCTTATCTTGCGCATTTTAGAGTATCCACTTTCACTTGTCTATGAACTGTACAGGCAACCCAGAAGTCCTTTACCGCGGACACGGCTATTCGAATAGATCATATTAACCCTGCAGGGGTGTACTTCGTCACACACGCTCTCGCCACTTACCACCATGTACACGTCGTGTGCCTCGGCAACCTTCAAGCGGAAGCCTGGCGAGGGAGTCGGCCACGACCTGACTAACCACACAAGTCTCTCATCCAGGTTTATCGCCTATTCGGGTTCCATCCGCAAGGAGATCCGGCTGGAGTGTCACTCACGGCCCCAAACGATGTGTGCAGGGTTCCCGAGCCCACCATCCGGGTGCCACTCGGTACACCAGGCCACGTGTGCCTAGTCTGTCCCAAGCCCACCTGTACCGGGTGCCACTTGGTAGACTACTAACACTACCTACAAACACCAGAAACTAGTTGCAACTCCTGGACAGAGATCAGGTTGATTAATAAGTCGAGAGAGCTTGGAGCGCCCGGAGCCCAATGTGTGCTAGTAGCTGTTCATGGATCACAAACACAGAACTCAGTTCCTGACGACGGTTTCAATGAGACAGCCCACCATGTACTCCTAATGGCCTCTCACCGCTACCTTTACCAAATCGTGTTCACACCCTTAGCTCTCACACAGTAGGACATGTTCACCACATTCCAATTCATTCCCGATGAATCAGACCTGACACAACTCTAAGCAATAACAGGCATGACAAACAAGCATGAATGAGTAGGCACATCAGGGCTCAGACAACTCCTACTCATGCTAGTGGGTTTCATCTATTTACTGTGGCAATGACAGGTCATGCAGAGGAAAGGGGTTCAACTACCGCAGCATGTAACAGATGAATCGTTGTTGTCCTAATGCAGTAAAAGAGAGCAGGAGCGAGAGAGTGGGATTGTATCGGAATGAACAAGGGGGTTTTGCTTGCCTGGCACTTCTGAAGATAGCATTGAGTCTTCATCAGTGTCAACGATCACAATGCCGGAACATCGTCTACCGAGAGGGGACAAATACCGGCAAACAAGGAAGAAATACAATCAATGCAATGCACAATATGATGCATGATCATGACATGTCAATATGCTGTGTTTTAAGCTAATGCAACTAGCAACATGTTAAATGGAGTTGGTTTGAACCCTAGGTTCAAATTCAAACTCCATATGTGAGGGTTTAAATGCCATTTATATGATTTGGCCTAAACAGCAAGGTTAAGTTGCTCTAACATGCATAAAACCAGTGCAGATGGATAGATTGGATTTTTCTGATCATTTTTCATATATAATTTGTTTCATTTGGAGCTACGGTTGAATTTCTATGAATTTTAGAAGTTTAGGGCATTTTCTGGAATTTCCTGAATTAGAATAAATCCAGAAAATGAGTTATTGCGTCAGCACAGCGTCACTGTGACATCAGCAGGTCAACAGACCGGGTTCAGGTCAAACCTGACGGCTGGGACCCACACGTCAGTGTCTCAGGGTTGGCTTGAGTGGATGACAGGTGGGACCAGTCAACGCTGACTTGGCCGAAGTCAAAACTGACACGTGGGGCCACTAGGGTTAATCTAAACTAAACAGGAAATAAATCCCGAGGTTAATTAGAGCGTGGGGCCCAGTGTCAGTGGCATGGGGCGGTGTTTAGTGGCTAATTAAGCCAGCCACATCAGTCGGCCGCGGACTAGCCGCCGGCGACGTCAACAGACGGCGGAGGCACGCCGGAATCGCTACTCCGGCAACGGTTTGGTGCGCGGGAGGGCTCTACGGGTTCCTGGTGTTGTGGCGCTTCTAGTGGTGGCGACGGGTGGTGCCGGGTGGCCAGAAAATGGCCAGCGACGAGCTTTAGCGGCGGCGGGGCTCGGTGAGGTGCGGCGTTGCGGCTAGAGCTCACGGGCGAGGGGTCTGAGCAAGGCAGCTACGAGGGGAGGTGCTCCGGAGCACGCCTGTTGCAGGGGGCAACGAGCGGGGCACGGGGAGCACGCGGGCTGCAGCCATGGAGGACGGCGGCTTCGGTGCTCGTGGGGAACGGTGCTACGGCAACCAAACGGGGGCAGGGTTAGGGGGAAATGACCGGGGGCTCACGGCAGTCATGAAGAGGTTCTCGGCGAGCTCGGGGAGGCACGGACGGCGTCGAATCGACGGTGGGGTTGCCGGCGGCCGAAGCTCGAAGACGATGACGATGCAGTCGTTGCAGGGCGTCCGGAGTGGCTTCTTTCGGTGGAGAGGCGTAGCGCGAGGTGGCGGAGCTGCTGGGCATCCTAGATAGGCGAGGGGGGCTCGGTGGCCACGGCAACGGCGAGCGGCGTCGACGAGCTCCACTCGGGCAGAGAGGGAGAGAGAACAGAGGAGGGGGAGGGGGTCCAGGGAGAGAGCGAGGGTGTCGAGAGGGAGTGCGTGGCACTCGGGGCTGGCTCCAGAAGCGGCGGAAGCAGGAGGTGGCTCGGACGCGTGCCCGCGCGCGGTGGCCACACGCCCGGCGTCCTTCTGTCCCAAGGAAGGGGACGACTGGCACGGCTAGATGGACTGGGCCGTGCTGGGCCGGACCAGTGGGCGCCAGGTCAGTTCTCTCTCTCTCTAACAATAATTTGTTCTGCTTTTCTATTTTTTTTATTTTCTTTTGATTTAGTTTATAGCCCACATCATTTTAATAAATCCTGAAAATAATTGTGGGCATTAAATGAATTATTACAGAGGCCCTTAACTATTTTCAGAATTGTTGGAGCATTAGAAATTATTAATAGTATTTAAATGCCCCAATTCAAATACAATATGGATTAATTCAAAGACCATAAATGGCTTGGAAAAATGTGCATGACCTCTGGTAAAGGTTTTAACCTTTTTCCATAAATAATGAACATTTTTTAAGGGCATTTTGGGTTCATTGAAAATATTTTTATTTTGAACCTAGTTGAATTCATTTGGTGCTAGGGTTTAACAATCCCCAATTCAACTTTAAATGAAATTTAGACATGATGCAGCAACCAAGCTAGTCCAAGTGCATAGAAAGGCTAGGGACGTGACAACTCACCCCCACTAAACAGGAATCTCGTCCCGAGATTCAAGACGTGAGGTAAGAGGAAAGGGGACACAAAAACCAACACAATCTTCTCGATCCAATACCCTCATCGAAGATGTTGATTCATTGCTTCAAATTGATCTTGACATCTTTTCTTTCGAGAGCTTCATCCAACTATGATGACGGAAGAGAGGGAAACTCTACAGGATCGATCTTCTTGAAGATCGAGCAACTCACGATCAACTCACGGAATGAGATGTTGAACATCTCTCGAGCCAAGACACGGAACATACATCCAGGGGGAAGAAGTGAAACAGAGAATGAAGATTCAAATTGATAAGCACAATCCCACGCTAAAAAAGACGGTGCATGGTTTCAAGATAACGAGGAGTTGTCTGCCATCATTCCATAACGGGGCACCTTAGGGAGGGTGGCTCATGGGAATATTCCCTTAAGTGGCAAAAAGAATTACTTTTGATTCAGAGATCATTGAAACTCTTCATACCAGCGTAAGGCAATTTACAAATGATCGTTTGAAAGAATTCAAAAGAATGGCACACTCAATTTGGAAAGGAAACTACGGCTATAGAACAACTCGGCAAATGGAAGGCACATTCCAGTTGATACCAAGGATATAACCTAGTGACTGAGCGTGCTTCAAGAACTTGAGCATTTCCATATTCATCAAGGTTTTACCAACATCCGTGCCGAGGATCCTGGCAACACATCATACTACCATGATGAACGGTGATGGAGGATGCAGGTGCAAAGGAGATAACACTTTCTCAGATTTTTCCTTAGCAATGCCAAAGAAGCAAATCTGGATGATCGACCGAGAGACATTTAGCACTCCGCTTCTAATGTTCTCCTTGATGTTCTAGCTACCACGGTTATGCAAAAAAAACATCAACATGGCCATCAAGTAAAGGTCGGACTTCGGAGGCACAAAAATTCATAAGGAACAACTTGTGGGATAAGTCATATGAAATCCTCATGGGAAGTGACCAAACGGCTTAATCAAGATACTACAATAACAGATATTCCGGCTAGGTGTGTCGGCCAACATCAACCTTGTCGGGACCTACATCATGGATCTTGGAAAAGTTCCAACCATCATATCTGCCTGAGATTCAGATCTGGTTGGTAACGGAATATTTCAGACAACACGTCTGGAAAAGAAAGTTTGCAACACAAATCGACGAGATGATGTTGCGAGATTCTCGGGAATGAACTACGATAGCAAGCTCCAAAACATGAGCTGGTTCTGCTAAACACATGTGAACACGCTGTCCCAGACAAGCATGACCACATAGTAGTCTTATGATAAAACACTACCGAGTTCTGATTGGGAACCATCATCGAGGATATCGAAGTCCTTGCATAAGGCATGCTCTTAAGAAGGAACTTCTTCTCCTTGAACAAATCAGTCAGTGGCTTGGTGTGCTAGGAACACATATAGAATGGAGGTAGCGAGCCTATCAAACCATAGCATACTTCGCACGTGCATGACTGACTTGGGATCGTTCCAGAGAAAACAAAACAAGCTTTCTTGGACTCATGGCGGCAACTTGCACCAAATGCACGTGAATCAGAGGAAGTCACTTCTTCCATCCAAACATATCCTTCATGAGATAGCACGAAGAAAATGCTAGCACAAGTTTCCAACACTAACTTAATGTTCAACACGAGTCATGGAGAAGATAAGAATGTTGCCGATGGGCTCAGCAACAATTTATCAAAATTCCAATGGAGATGGAATTCCACAACTATGTGGACAAGGTTATAGCATTGGTCAGACCCAAAGAATATAATGGTGTATGCTCGAGGAAACCACCACGAGTAAGACAACATTACGAATATCGTTGGCTCTGATTTGATTTAAGGATAGCCCACACTCAAATCAAAGTTTGGACAAGACAATAGATCCAACAACTGATCACGGGGATAAATCGATGAAGATATCATCTTTCTTCAACACACACCCAAGGATATCCCTTTGGAATGAACTAAGTCAGATAAAGCTTTTATCTTCCAACCCTCCAAGTTATTGTTAAGCTTAACCAACTAGCTCAGGGGTATCCAACACGGATTCTTGGAGAAGGGGTGGTTTACAGGAAACCTACTTGATCACGAACTCAACATAGCGGTCAGGTGACAACCTGGTAACACTTCCGAGAAGATATTCGAAAAATCATGAACCACCAATATGTTACTAAGCTCGAGAACAAACTTGCTTTTCAGGGCAAGACGATGTGATCAAAAAGAGCGAGGAATTGATACAATCCTAACTCGTTGACCGAAGAGTGCACCAGGAAAAATGGACTAGGCCGCACGATGAATCTTAGGATGACGATCCAAAAACCGGCATACTAAGGATGAGAGTATTGTCCATTAACTACCAAGCAACGGAGTTGCTAGGAGTATTGATTTTCACACATCACAATTCACTTGTCGGTATTCCGGTTATAATAACACGGAGACCGAGAGATGAATAATGATGACGAGAAGTATCACTACATCAAGAATTCATGAGATATTGTGCAATTCTCACGTCATTCTTGATATGAAAGAGGGTGACATTCCAAGGTAGAACAGATCAAAGGCTGGATTGGCAATTTGATCTGCGGAATACAACTACTTTGACCCAATCCTAGATATGGACGAGGTACCGGAGTTTGTTTCTCCTAGCCATCCAGAATAGAATGGCTTGACGGACCACAAGAATAGTAGGCATCAATGAGCACGATTGCACACATACTCTTGACTATCAATTGATAGACGAGGGCCAGAAAATAACTAAGGAGGGACAACCCAAAGGAACATATGTTTTTCTGAGTTGTGGATGCATGAATTAGTATGTCGAACAAATTCAACATATTTCTTCCGGATAACCCATGCAGAGGAGTAAGGACTGGCAGAGTCACAATATGAATGGAGTACTCCTCAAGAGCGCCCTGGTTGTGATCTTTTGGTTAAAAGAACTTCTGCCATAATGGTTCATGGTATTGGAAGAATGAAATACCACGGACCTCGAGGACTAATGCAAAGGTTACTAATAACCTAAAGGTACGAGCAACACTATCAACACGAGGTAAGTAGAGTGAATCTTGGGTCAAGAACCCAGGAGTAGAATACCTACTACTAAATGGCATCACGGGATGCTCTCAAGAATGGTCGCCAGAATCATCACACCGGGAACACAAAGCATTGCTAGATTACTAGGTGACTCCCTAAGACACCTAGGGTCATAATAATAGCTCCAACATATATGTCGGGACAACATAGTACCTCAACTCACCGATTAGTGTGGATAAACTGGCCCAAAGAACATCGGGAACGGAAAGAAGGGATTTGCAAATGCATCAGACTATTTAGAGACCTGGGATGACTCGGACAGCATAACGGCTGTAAATGCTCAAAGGATTTGAGACATCCTACAAAAATGGTGGCATAACCATTCAGAATCACAATATCAAGGTTTCGAGATCAACAGCTAACATACGGAAGTAGAAGAAACTGAACTGAGGCTTAAATCCATCAATCCTATGAGTCTACGGATTAGTAACACGTGATCCTGATAGATAGACGAGAAGCCTAGTTCTTAATTCCCGTAGAAGAGAAGAGGATGACTCAGATCAGAAGGGCATAAGCTGAAAGAGTAAAAAAGAGCCTTACGTTCCCTCCCACAATCAATTCCCTTACATAACTAAAGCATTTCTAGACTCAACTTCGACCAGTTTGGCTTCGTAATCCTACAGGCAGTCAGGCTCTGATACCAAAGCTGTCGGGACCCTGATTCCAAGTCACATCAATCTAGCCGGTAACACCTCATATCACTTTGCGGCCTCACGCACGGTATTCCCACGGGTGTCGCCTTACCATGGCCCGGGACCGTTTGCGCCTTTTGGCTCACGTATATGATAGTGTCGCTAGCATCCATATGACAGAGAACCCGGGCCGACATGACTAGTCGTGAACCCAAAGTGGCACTAACTTACGGGGACAGGCATACATGAATCAACATCGAGCATGTCGGTCAGCAGCGTGCGAATCCGGGCTGTAGCACTGGGCTAACAGGACTCCGGTGAACCGGGCTGTAGCAGGCTAGGCAGGACTCCGGATGTCACCGCGTGACATTTCCCCGAAGGGACAGACACAGGAACGAAGTGAATCACATGCCGGCCAGTCAAGTGTTCCGGAGCAGTAGTACTGGGCTAGCAGGACTCCGGTGAACCGGGCTGTAGCGGACTACTATGGCTCATGGAAGCACAAGACTAGATTTCCCCGTAAGAGAGGCTACCAAGGATAAACAACTAGGTTGTCAGATCCCTCACATACCAAGCATTTCAATCATACACACAATATGCTCGATATGTGCAAATACAACATGGCATCACAACAAGACTCTACGACTCAGAGTATTTATTCGTTAGGCTCCGAAGAGCGAGATATTACAAACATGGGTCTCATGACCCAACATTCAGAGCATACAAGTCAAACACATGCGGAAGCTTAACATGTCTGAGTACAGACATCTACAAATGAAAAAGGCTGAGAAGCCTGACTATCTACCAGATCCTGCCGAGGGCACAAGATCGTAGCTGAGGTATCAAGCTAAACGTCGAAGTCCACACGGAACTACTAGCGAGACTGACGTCTCTCTGCAAAACATAAAATAGGCAAACATGAGTACAATTGTACCCAGCAAGACTTACATCAGAACTATCTACATATGCATCGGTATCAACAAAGGGGTGGTGGAGTTTAACTGCAGCAAGCCAGCTTTGACTCGGCGCCTATCCTGAACTACGACTGCAAGTAACTCTTTTGGGGTGGCGCACACGAGTCCACATATTCACCATATCAATACACCACTATGGATCCGCTCCCGTCTCCCTACGAGAACGCCATCCATAGCACTCACGCTTATCTTGCGCATTTTAGAGTATCCACTTTCACTTGTCTATGAACTGTACAGGCAACCCAGAAGTCCTTTACCGCGGACACGGCTATTCGAATAGATCATATTAACCCTGCAGGGGTGTACTTCGTCACACACGCTCTCGCCACTTACCACCATGTACACGTCGTGTACCTCGGCAACCTTCAAGCGGAAGCCTGGCGAGGGAGTCGGCCACGACCTGACTAACCACACAAGTCTCTCGTCCAGGTTTATCGCCTATTCGGGTTCCATCCGCAAGGAGATCCGGCCGGGGTGTCGCTCACGGCCCCAAACGATGTGTGCAGGGTTCCCGAGCCCACCATCCGGGTGCCACTCGGTACACCAGACCACGTGTGCCTAGTCTGTCCCAAGCCCACCTGTACCGGGTGCCACTTGGTAGACTACTAACACTACCTACAAACACCAGAAACTAGTTGCAACTCCTGGATAGAGATCAGGTTGATTAATAAGTCGAGAGAGCTTGGAGCGCCCGGAGCCCAATGTGTGGTAGTTACTGTTCATGGATCACAAACACAGAACTCAGTTCTTGAGGACGGTTTCAATGAGACAACCCACCATGTACTCCTACATGGCCTCTCACCGCTACCTTTACCAAATCGTGTTCACACCCTTAGCTCTCACACAGTAGGACATGTTCACCACATTCCAATTCATTCCCGATGAATCAGACCTGACACAACTCTAAGCAATAGCAGGCATGACAAACAAGCATGAATGAGTAGGCACATCAGGGCTCAGACAACTCCTACTCATGCTAGTGGGTTTCATCTATTTACTGTGGCAATGACAGGTCATGCAGAGGAAAGGGGTTCAACTACCGCAGCATGTAACAGATGAATCATTGTTGTCCTAATGCAGTAAAAGAGAGCAGGAGCGAGAGAGTGGGATTGTATCGGAATGAACAAGGGGGTTTTGCTTGCCTGGCACTTCTGAAGATAGCATTGAGTCTTCATCAGTGTCAACGATCACAATGCCGGAACATCGTCTACCGAGAGGGGACAAATACCGGCAAACAAGGAAGAAATACAATCAATGCAATGCACAATATGATGCATGATCATGACATGTCAATATGCTGTGTTTTAAGCTAATGCAACTAGCAACATGTTAAATGGAGTTGGTTTGAACCCTAGGTTCAAATTCAAACTCCATATGTGAGGGTTTAAATGCCATTTATATGATTTGGCCTAAACAGCAAGGTTAAGTTGCTCTAACATGCATGAAACCAGTGCAGATGGATAGATTGGATTTTTCTGATCATTTTTCATATATAATTTGTTTCATTTGGAGCTACGGTTGAATTTCTATGAATTTTAGAAGTTTAGGGCATTTTCTGGAATTTCCTGAATTAGAATAAATCCAGAAAATGAGTTATTGCGTCAGCACAGCGTCACTGTGACATCAGTAGGTCAACAGACCGGGTTCAGGTCAAACCTGACGGCTGGGACCCACACGTCAGTGTCTCAGGGTTGGCTTGAGTGGATGACAGGTGGGACCAGTCAACGCTGACTTGGCCGAAGTCAAAACTGACACGTGGGGCCACTAGGGTTAATCTAAACTAAACAGGAAATAAATCACGAGGTTAATTAGAGCGTGGGGCCTAGTGTCAGTGACATGGGGCGGTGTTTAGTGGCTAATTAAGCCAGCCACATCAGTCGGCCGCGGACTAGCCGCCGGCGACGTCAACAGACGGCGGAGGCATGCCGGAATCGCTACTCCGGCGACGGTTTGGTGCGCGGGAGGGCTCTACGGGTTTCTGGTGTTGTGGCGCTTCTAGTGGTGGCAACGGGTGGTGCCGGGGTGGCCAGAAAATGGCTGGCGACGAGCTTTAGCGGCGGCGGGGCTCGGTGAGGTGCGGCGTTGCGGCTAGAGCTCACGGGCGAGGGGTCTGAGCAAGGCAGCTACGAGGGGAGGTGCTCCGGAGCACGCCTGTTGCAGGGGGCAACGAGCGGGGCACGGGGAGCACACGGGCTGCAGCCATGGCGGACGGCGGCTTCAGTGCTCGTGGGGAACGGTGCTACGGCAACCAAACGGGGGCAGGGTTAGGGGGAAATGACCGGGGGCTCACCGCGGTCACGAAGAGGTTCTCGGCGAGCTCGGGGAGGCACGGACGGCGTCGAATCGACGGTGGGGTTGCCAGCGGCCGAAGCTCGAAGACGATGACGATGCAGTCGTTGCAGGGCGTCCGGAGTGGCTTCTTTCGGTGGAGAGGCGTAGCGCGAGGTGGCGGAGCTGCTGGGCATCCTAGCTAGGCGAGGGGGGCTCGGTGGCGACGGCAACGGTGAGCGGCGTCGACGAGCTCCACTCGGGCAGAGAGGGAGAGAGAGCAGAGGAGGGGAGGGGGTCCAGGGAGAGAGCGAGGGTGTCGAGAGGGAGTGCGTGGCACTCGGGGCTGGCTCCAGAAGCGGCGGAAGCAGGAGGTGGCTCGGACGCGTGCCCGCGCGCGGTGGCCACACGCCCGGCGTCCTTCTGTCCCAAGGAAGGGGACGACTGACACGGCCAGATGGACTGGGCCGTGCTGGGCCGGACCAGTGGGTGCTAGGTCAGTTCTCTCTCTCTCTCTCTAACAATATTTTTTTCTGCTTTTCTATTTTTGTTATTTTGTTTTGATTTAGTTTATAGCCCAAATCATTTTAATAAATCCTGAAAATAATTGTGGGCATTAAATGAATTATTACAGAGGCCCTTAACTATTTTCAGAATTGTTGGAGCATTAGAAATTATTAATAATATTGAAATGCCCCAATTTAAATACAATATGGATTAATTCAAAGACCATAAATGCCTTGGAAAATGTGCATTACCTCTGGTAAAGGTTTTAACCTTTTTCCATAAATAATGAACATTTTTTAAGGGCATTTTGGGTTCATTGAAAATATTTTTATTTTGAACCTAGTTGAATTCATTTGGTGCTAGGGTTTAACAATCCCCAATTCAACTTTAAATGAAATTTAGACATGATGCAGCAACCAAGCTAGTCCAAGTGCATAGCAAGGCTAGGGACGTGACACAACATCTCGGCGTTTATCGTCGTGTGTGAGGCCTTCCTCCGCATCCAACCCCACTTCGGGCTATGGCTCAAAGTCTTCAATGTGAAGCCGAAGGTGGTGGATGGCCAGCACGCGGAGTGCGGGGGAGCCATGGTGAGTAAGCTGTCAAATGTCTCCTGGCCGAAAGGCACTTTCGTGGAGACAGTAAAGGAGTGGTAGAAATAGTGGCTCTACATCACAGAACCCCGCGGCACCGCCTGGGCCGCAGCTACCGAATTCCGCTCCGGTGCTCCCATGCGACTCACCTCCTGGGTCGAGAAGACTCCGAACTAGTGTTCACCCGATGAGCTGATAGCGCTGCAGACGTGCATTCAGAGCATGATAGCCAAGAACGTCAAGCTTGTCGATGTAATCTAGGTGATGCTAGTTCGCCGAATCCTCCCGTGCCAGCGCAGAAGTCGCCCTCTGTGGGAGTTTAATCCGAAGAATCACCAAACCCTGGAGAGGATCTTCGAAACTACTCACGAAGGTGCCTGGAAGTTGCTCTTTAAGGGCAACGAGAAACAGCCGTCCACGGATTCAGACCGTGGTCACGATTGTAAACACCTCGCCAGCGAGGTATGTTATTTTTTACGTATCCCCAACTTAATTGTTTCGAGGATGATTCTAAGTTTTATCATTGCTTTTTCAGGATTGGATGGAGAGGGCAAAGCAGATCTAGTGTCCTGAAGAACCAGTCATCCCGCGTCTGGCGAAGATGTTGGTGCCGGCGCCATATAAGGCACCGGAGAAGAAGGCCAAGAAGAAAGCCAAGGGGGCCAAAAGTGGCCCCCATCGCAAGGGCACTTCGGACATGACGTCCGAAGACGAGGAAGCCCATTCCTCCGTCCCTGAGGACGACGACGAGGAAGAGGAGGAGGAGGAGGAGAAGAAAACTCCCCCTAAGGAGAAGAAGAGGGGGGCCTCCACGAATCTGCACGCGGGAACGCCCAAGAAGGGGAAGGGCGCGCCTGCGGTCGACACCGCGTGGGACGTTGACAGCAGTCCGGAGCGACGGCTCCACACTAAGCCCCGGGTCACATCGTAAGTACTATGACTCCCATACATAAGTGTACCCAGCATCTCCTTTTTATCGTTTTGATGTGGTTAATCGTGCCATTGCAGTCCGGTCCGCGGCAGCATACAACGATCCTCATTTGGGGGTTCGTTGGATCCGGCGGAAATGGCCAGTATGTCGCCTCCGCCTGCTTACTCCCTTGAGGCCAAGGACAACACCGAAGTGTTGTCCCGAAGGACCACTCCGAGCCGGGGTGGGGCCCAGGACGCTATCCAGGAGGCGCCGCAAGGCGAGACCTCCGCTGCCGGACACATGGGGGAGCAGATCCCCATGGAGGCTGGCGAAGAGGGACCTATTCAATTCAGCCTTCAGCCGAATACGATCACGGGGACCGATACGGCCCCGGAATCTGGCGCGCGCCTTTCTTCGAAGGAGGGGGGTGTGCCAATTCCACCGATGGCCCCTGTCCAACCAGGGGCACCGGATAACCTGATGGAGGCACTACGAGGCGCCTCCATTGTGGACGAGCACCGTATCCTGATGGGTACGGTGATCGAGAAAGTTTAGTCCGTCAAGAGTGGACTAAACGAGGCCTGCCACAACTTGTTGACAGGTTTCGAGGTAAGTCACATAAAAAGAGAACACCCCGTGCTGACAGTAGCCCCTGAGACACTGTCCGGTGTTCAGAAAGAAAGGCCGGACAGGGGATCAACCCTTTGTACGAGACTGATTATGTGATTAAACAGGCGTCGCTGTTGGCCGCGACCTCGCATGCTGCCAAAGTCTCTGAACTGAAGCAGAGGTTGGAGTGGACCGAGGACAAGCTCGGCGAGGTGAAGATTCAGCTCCACAAGAAGCAAGGTGAGTAACGACTTGCTGTGTATTCGGAAAGAATAAGTGGTGAGAGTGTCATAATATGTGTAGGGGCGGCGACCGAGGTCGAGGCCCTGAAAAATGCCTTGACCGAAGCCGAAGGGAAGGCTGTCCACAAGCAAGCCGCCCGTAAGAAGCTCAAGGCCCGGGTCGGCAAGATCCAGCAGGAGCTCCAGGACGCGGTGAAGCAGTGTGAGGCTTTGGAGCATGAAGCGTCGGTTCGAGAGACCGAACTTACCAAAACTCGCCATAGCGCGGAGGCCGCACAGAATGAAGCCCGGGGCGCTCTCCAGGAGATCCGGGAGGCCAAGAAGATCGCAGCGGGTAAGGCTTTTAACATACAAAGCAAGTATGCGGAGAAGAATTACCTTTTACTAACCCGGGTTCGGAGTTGCCCAGGGGCCTTTGCGGATCTGCCACGCAGCATGTCCGACGCTGCAGAGTTCTTCTGAGCCGGAGAAGGGAATTCCACGGAGAAGCTGTTCTGGTCGCAGTATGCTGTGCTAGAACATCCGGTGCCCTTTGCCGATCAACTAAAAGAGTTGGTCGAGATCCACAGGGTGGCCGAACTGTCCATGAAGGATTTAATAATCCGGCTTTGGCCAGCCGAAGCTATACCTAGCAGTTATTTTGGCCTCGTGAAGCGGGTGATGGAGGCTTGTCCGCGGCTGGACATCTTCAAGCGATCAATCTGCATCGAAGGTGCCCGCATGGCCTTTTCTCGTTGCAAAATGTGGTGGGCGAAGATGGACGCCGTTGAGGTGGCCAAGGGGCCGCCGGAGGGCACGGAGCACCGCACACCCGAGCGATCTTTTGCGGATGTCCTGGAGGGGTCTCGACTTGCAGTAGCGCAGTGCTGGCAGGACATTATTTTCAAATGAAGACATTCATTTTTTGTCTTTGTATGATGAAAACAAATCCGGTTTGTAATATAATGTTTGTTATGTTTTCATTGTTTCCTCCTGTGCGGCCGTTTTGTATGGAATCTGAGGGTTGGCCAGTCGTCGGCTTCTACCCTCACAAAGGTAGTACGGAGGTGTTCGGGATGGAATCTAAACAATCTTGATCCAATTATATGGTCCTTGAAGGAGTTGTTTAGCGCAACGAACCAGGCAATCAGACTATGCGGCTTAAACACCCTCACTTCCATAGGAGTTTTATAATAAAACATAGGCGCAGCCCCTGGTACACAAACCAGAGTGCTGTCAGTGTCTGGTCGGGAAGTACCGATCCTTCGCGGAATGCGGAAAAAATCTCCAACGATTTGAGACCTCTGAACAGCTGACCGGCTCTCGCTGCATCATGACAGTCAGTTTTTGGCTTTCTCTACTGAGGTGCTCATCTGGTCTAGGCCAGGGCACAATCGCAGTAGTTCTCCCTTTACTACCCTAGCCGATATAGCGGAACGTAGGGTAGCAAGCACAGGAGCCGGGCAAACCAACTATTGACCAAAGACATGATTCGGAGCCAATGCATATAATGCTAAATTCGAGGTGCCGAACTTATCTATAAGAAGTGTTCGGACTTTGTTGCCGTATTATGGGGCGATAGGGAGCCCCTGGCGACTGTGAAACGTACCAAAGTGCACAGGTGCGAGGATATAAGTAATTAATAGCAACGGGAAACAGAAAAAAGAGCAGAGGTAGTATCTGGGGCCCCTTGACGTGGGCCGTAAACTGTTTCCATTATAGTTGGGTTAATGCGTCAAAGCGCATTTATACAAATAATGCGATAAGCAACAGGAACATGCCAGAACCAGAGGAGAGCTGCATTTGGGTACTGAAAAACAGGTAGAGTAGTCGTTGGATTGTCCTCTAGGGCTTTCCTGTATGCCTGTGCTCTGCGTCAATCTGGTGTACTTTTCCTTTGACAGGACCGGTAATCAGGCCATCGAAGGGGGCCTGTATGAAAGGTACCTGAAAGAAAAAGGAAAAGAAAGAAAAAAGGAAATAGTAAAGGTACTAGTGAGTCCGGGATTGGTGTAACCGAACTACAAGCTAATTGTGCCTCCGTCGAAGCCCATGGGATTTTGAGTGCGTAATTATGTACGCGTGGTGCGGATGCCGCTACCTCATCGGGACTGGGACGGAGGCCGAATTGCTAGTCGAGCTCTTGACGAGCCGAACCGTCCTGTTGAAGTGTGGTCTGGACTCTCTTACTGATGTCCAGGGGCTCGGCAGCCGGATTCCAGTTCTGCTTGAGAAGGCCGCTCTGTACCTCTGCTGCTAGGGCGGCTGTGTGCTCCTTTGTTCGGAGGGAGCGTTCCATATTTCCATTGAATGTTATGACGCCGCTTGGACCGGGCATCTTGAGCTGGAGATAAGCGTAGTGTGGCACTGCGTTGAATCTAGCGAACGCGGTTCGTCCGAGCAGTGCATGGTAGCCGCTGCGGAAGGGGACGATATCGAAGATTAACTCTTTGTTTCGGAAGTTGTCTGGGGAATCGAAGACCACTTCCAGCGTGATTGAGCCCGTGCAACGGGCCTCTACGCCTAGTATGACTCCTTTAAGGTAGTCTTTGTGGGCTTGATTCGTGAGGGATTAATGCCCATTTTGCGCACTGTATCCTGATAGAGCAGGTTGAGGCTGCTACCACCATCCATTAGGACTCGGGTTAGGTGAAATCCGTCGATGATTGGATCGAGGACCAGTGCGGCCGAACCGCCATGGTGGATACTAGTTGGATGATCTCGACGATCGAAGGTGATCGGGAATGATGACCACGGGTTTAATTTTGGGGCGACTGGCTCTACCGCGTAGACGTCCCTGAGAGCTCGCTTGCGCTCCCTTTTGGGGATGTGTGTAGCGTGTATCATGTTCACCGTTTTGACTTGAGGGGGAAATTTCTTCTGCCCCCTAGTGTTTGGCTGTCGGGGCTCTTCGTCCTCGTCCTCAGTTTGTGATCCCTTTTCCTTGTTCTCGGCATTTAACTTGCCAGCCTGTTTAAAAACCCAACAATCTCTGTTGGTATGATTGGCTTGTTTGTCTGGGGTGCCATGTATCTGGCACGGACGGTCGAGTATGCGGTCCAAGCTGGATGGTCCCTCATTGTTCCTTTTGTAGGGCTTCTTCCGCTGGCCGGACTTGGAGCCGCTGAATCCGGCGTGAACTGCCGTGTCATCGGTGTTATCGCCATTACTTCGGCATTTGTATTTATTGCGCCGGAGCTTGCCGGTGCTGTTTTTGGCCTCAGAGGAGCCTGCCTCGTTGGCTGTGTTTGTACTATGAGCCAGCCAACTATCCTCACCCGCGCAAAAGCGGGTCATGAATGTTGTGAGGGCTGCCATAGACTTCGGCTTTTCTTGGCCGAGGTGGCGGGCAAGCCATTCGTCGCGGATGCTGTGTTTGAAGGCCGCTAGGGCTTCGGCATCCGGACAGTCAACAATCTGGTTCTTTTTGGTTAGGAACCTAGTCTAGAATTTTCTGGCTGATTCTCCAGGTTGTTGAACTATATGACTTAAGTCATCAGCGTCTGGTGGCCGGACATAAGTACCTTGGAAGTTGTCAAGAAAAGCTTCTTCCAAGTCCTCCCAAGTGCCGATGGAATTTTCGGGCAGGCTATTTAGCCAGTGTCTAGCTGGCCCTTTTAATTTTAGTGGGAGGTATTTGATGGCGTGGAGGTTATCTCCTCGGGCCATATGGATGTGGAGAATAAAATCTTCGATCCACACTGCGGGATCGGTTGTTCCGTCGTATGATTCGATATTGATGGGCTTGAACCCCTCAGGGAATTCGTGATCCAGTACTTCATCTGTGAAGCAGAGAGGGTGTGCGGCGCCTCTATATCGGGCCGCGTCACGGCGCACCTCCGATGAAGTCCGTCTGCGGTTATCGGCCCGGGCGTGACTGGGTTTGTCACGTCCGAATAGGTAGCCGTCATCCCGAGTTGGGAAGCGTCCTCGTGATCCGTAGATTGATCTGGTGTGTCCTGCTCTACTGTCCAGGTCCTGCCGAAGGTCGTTTGTATGGTCCCGAGCTGTTTTGTCCCTGTTTTTACGAGGCGGTGGGACGGGCTGTTGTTCGGCCTGAGTTGCCGTTTTATCCCGACCGCGGGGTGGTCGGTCCGCCGCACTATCCCGACCGCGTGGTGGTTGTTCCGCATTACGCGACGGAGGTATGGGATCTGGTGCCTCCTCATCGAAGTGAGGTAGCAGTCTGCACTTCGGGTAACTCTTGGCTGGGCGCTTGAGGCCGTATTCTTCGGCTGCTAGGACATCGGTCCATCTGTCAATGAGTAGGTCTTGATCGGCTTGGAGCTACTGCTGCTTTTCCTTCAGGCTTCTTGCAGTAGCTATTAGTTGGCGCTTGAAGCGCTCCTGCTCGAGGGGTGCCTCGGGCACGATGAAATCCTCGCTGCCGAGGCTCTCCTCGTCCTCGGAGACTGGACAATAACTATCGTCATCCGGGTCATTGGGCATGGCCTGTTTATCAGAATTAACTTGCCCGTTGTCTTGTTCCTCCTGTTCGGATACTGCTCTAACAGGGTCTTCATTGTTTTCGGCGTCGCCTGGAGTACTATTTTCTCCGGTGCCAATGTTGCCATCTTTTGAGCGACGGGGCTTAGAGCGGCGTTTAGGGCGCCGGCGCTTGGACTGTGTCTCAGAAGGTTTATTCGCAATTGGATCTTCTTTGTCATTGTCACTAGCCTTTTTAGGTCTGTCAACCATGTACACATCGTACGAAGAGGTGGTCGTCCAACGTCCAGTGAATGGCGGGTCTTGGCCTTGCTCCTTGTCGGCATCGTCGTCCATGCCGTCGATGTCTTCGGAGCCATAATCAAGCATGTCGGTTAAGTCATCGACGGTGGCTATGAAGTGGGAGGCGGGTGGGAAGCAAAATTCCCCATCATCAGCCTCTAGCTCGAACCAAACATAGTTTGGTTGTGAGTCCTTCTCCAAGGACAAATTCTTTAAAGATTTTAGCAATCACCCAAAGGTGAGTGCTGGAAGATGTCTGCGGCGCTGAATTCGAAAATCGATAACCGATCCAGCTCGGTGTCCGCAGGCATACATGATCCGGAACTTGTAGCCGGAGACGAGTCCGGAGTTCCGTTGACACAAGTATTGCAGGATGTCGAGTCTGTGTGCGGTTCCAACGCCGCGGACTCTGTGGCCTCGGGTAGCATGATCTGCTCCGGTTCTAAGGCCGTTGCAGCATCAGGAACCATCTCGTGGATGTGATCTGATGACAGATTTAAGTCATGTTCATCGGGGCAAGGGGGAGCGATCATCGCGGTCTTGAATACGTCGAGGATCAGGTCTCCGCGGATGTCCGCGATGTAGTTCGAGCTTCTGAATCTGACCTGATGGCCAGGGGCATAGCTATCAATCTACTCCAGATGGCCAAGCGAGTTGGCCCGGAGTACGAAGCCGCCGAACACGAAGATTTGTCCCGGGAGGAAGGTTTCTCCTTGGACGACGTCACTATCGACGATTGAAGGGGCCATCGAACCTTTCATCGACGGCACAGTGGAACTCTCAATGAAAGCACCAATGTTGGTGTCAAAACCGGCGGATCACGGGTAGGGGGTCCCGAACTGTGCGTCTAAGGTCGATGGTTGCAGGAGACGGGGGACATGATGTTTACCCAGGTTCGGGCCCTCTCTATGGAGGTAATACACTACTTCTTGTTTGATTGATCTTGATGAATATGAGTGTTACAAGAGTTGATCTACCACGAGATCGTAATGGCTAAACCCTAGAAGTCTAACCTGTATGACTATGGTAATGAGTATATGCTATCCGGACTACGCCCTTCGGTTTATATAGACACCGGAGGGATCTAGGGTTACATAGAGTCGGTTACATAAGAAGGAATCTTCATAGTCGATCGCCAAGCTTGCCTTCCACGCCAAGGAGAGTCCAATCAGGACATGGGTACAGTCTTCGGCCTTCCTGTCTTCACAGCCCATCAGTCCGGCCCATGGATAACAGGCCGGACGCTCGAGGACCCCTTAGTCCAGGACTCCCTCACCCATCTGGAGCCTGGGGCTCGACGGCAAGGACCAAAGGCATTTCCTCTGCCATGGGAGCGGCTGTCTCTACGGCCAGGGCTTGACGCCCCGCCGGAGTCTGTTGCTCCATGGCAGGCTCAGTGTCCACGACAACATCTTTGCCGGCGGCCCCTGGGAGCTTGGCGGGAAAGTACTTGCCGGGGCCTGATTTCCTCCAGTTGTTCTGCCCTGTCGATGGTTCAACGGATGGTTGAGTGAATCTAAGCACAAAAGTACCTGGTTCCACAGGCAATTTGAAGGCAGCGCATTTCGACAAGTAGTCGGCGATGCCGTTCTCCACTCGGGGAATATGCTCTGCTTGTATACCGTCAAAACACTCTTCCAGATTCCTCACTTCATCTACGTAGGCCTCCATCAATGGGCTTTGATAATCTTTGTTAACTTGCTTGACGACAAGCTGTGAATCACCCCTGACGATGATCTTCTTGATCCCGAGGTCTGCCGCGTTGCTGAGACCGGCAAGCAACCCCTCGTATTCAGCAGTGTTGTTTGTTGACATCTCCCTGGGGAAGTACATCTAGACTACATACTTGAGGTGCTCTCCGGTGGGTGCGACGAGCAGCACACCAGCACCGGCGCCTTGCAGCGAGAAAGCCCCGTCAAAGTACATAATCCAGTCGTGACTTGTTTCCTTGTCGGGGAGAGCGGTCTCCTGAATTTCTTCGTCGGACGTTGAGGTCCATTCCGCCATGAACTCTGCCAAGACTCTACTCTGAATTTTTGAAGTGCTTTCAAACTTCAAACCAGAGCTCGACAGTTCCAAAGCCCATTCCACAATCCTCCCGGTTGCGTCTGGGTTATGCAATATCCTTTGCAACGGGAAGCGGGTGACGACACTGATTTCGTGTGCTTGGAAGTAATGACACAGCTTCCTTGAGGCCATAAGGAGGTTGAAGAGCAATTTCTGCACACCGGAGTACCTTGACCTAGCCCCCTTCAAGAGGGAGCTGACAAAGTAAACTAAGTGCTGCATCATCTTGTTCTTCTGCACTATTTCATTTGGTTGCGTCGCTTCTGCTTTGCCAGAGTCAGACTCTGCCGGGGGCCTTGCCTTACCGGCACCAGGCCCTGCCAGGGGAGCTCTGATTTGCCATCCGCCAGCCCTGCCGTTGCCGCTTCCTCTTCGTTGACCTCCCTCTGTGCCACTAGCACGATGCTGACCACTTGGTTCGTTGCCGCTAGATATAGCAGCAACGGTTCTTGTGGTTTAGGCGCAACCAGTATTGGCATAGAGGACAGGTACTTCTTTAAATCCTGCAGGGCTGCCTTGGCCTCTGGGGTCCATTCCATTGGGCCCGCCTTTTTCAAGATTTTGAAAAAGGGAAGGGCACGTTCAGCAGACTTGGAGATGAATCTGCTCATGGCGGCAGCGCAGCCAGCGAGCCGGCGTACATCCTTGATCCGCCTAGGTGCCTCAATCTGCTCAATGGCCTTGATCTTGTCTGGGTTCGCCTCGATCCCATGCTGTGACTCAAAGAACGCGAGAAGTTTGCCGGACGGAACGCCGAAGACACACTTCTGAGGGTTCATCTTGAGGTTGATCTTGCGCAAATTTGCAAACTTCTCTTCTAAATCTTGTACGAGTGTTGCCATGTCCTTGGTTTTGACCACTATGTCATCCATATAAGCTTCCATATTTCTATGCAGCTGAGGCTCAAAACCAATTTGGACTGCTCTCGCAAACGTCGAGCCAGCGCTCTTCAACCCGAAAGGCATTCGTATGAAACAATACGTACCACATGGGGTGATGAACGTTGTCTTCTCTTCATCTTCTTTCGTCATGAAGATCTGGTGGTATCCCGAGTAAGCGTCGAGGAATGATAACAAGTCACACCCGGCCGTGGAGTCAACTATCTGGTCGATGCGCGGTAACGGGAAAGGGTCCTTTGGACAAGCCTTATTGATGTCTATGTAATCAGTACACAGTCTCCACTTCCCATTTGCCTTGCGCACCACCACCGGATTGGCCAAACACGTCGGATGGAGTACCCCTCTCACCAAGCCTGCCGCTTCCAACTTCCTGATTTCCTCTGTGATGAACTCTTGTCGTTCCAGAGCCTGTTTCCTGACCTTCTGCTTGACGGGTCGCGCATGAGGACAGACAGCAAGATGGTGCTCAATCACCTCCCTGGGAACGCCGGGGATGTCGGATGCTTCCCACGCAAACACATCGACATTCGCCCACAGGAAAGTGATGAGCGCGCCTTCCTATTTGCTGTCGAGGGTGGATCTTATGGTGAAAGCCCCTCCCATGCCATCCTCCTTGACGGACACCTCCTTGGTCTCTGGTGGTGCAGCTCTGGATTTCTTGCTCTTGCTGGTGGAGCTCTCTGGTACGTCCTCGATGGGAGCACAGTACTCCGAAGAGGTGCGCTTGCCGGAGTGAGTGCGAGAGGTCTTGCCGGTCTTCTCCCCCCCGGGGCTTCGGCGGCAGGAGCAAGTGCCTTGGCGGCAGTCGCTGCAACTGCCTCCCGATAGAGTTGGTCGGCGTAGATCAGCGCATCCGTCTTGTCGGAGGGGACGGTGATGATGGTCATCGGCCCAGGCATCTTCAACATGTTGTAGGCGTAATGTGAGGCCGCCATGAACTTAGCTAGTGCTGGGAGGCTGAGGATCCCATTGTAGGGCAAGGGGATCTCGGCTACATCGAAAACAATCTCTGTCCTGTAGTTCAACTTGCCTCTAAATGTCACGGGCAGCGTGACCTTACCCTTCGGTTGACTTCTTCCCGGGTTGACCCCTTGGAACGTGCCCGTCTCTTCGAGGTCTCCATCAGGAATCTGCAGCCTTTTGATCACAATGGGCGAGATCAAGTTCAGACCGGCCCCGCCATCAACCAACATTTTCATCACCTTGAGGTTGCGTATTGTTGGTGAAACCAACAGCGGCAAACACCCGACCGCAGTTGTGCGATCAGGGTAGTCCTCGGTGTCAAAAACAATAGGCGTGCTGGACCACTTCAGTGGCCTTTGAGCATCGAACGATGGTTCTGCTGCTGTGATCTCATGCGCCCACTGCTTGAGCTAGCGGTGAGAGGTGTGCAGCGAGGCGCCACCGTCGACACACATGGCCTCTGTAGCTTTCTGGAACTCATGCTCGCCGGACTCGTCGTCCTCGTCACGATCATCGTCTTCTTGCTTCTTGTCGCGGCCCCGGGTGGGCCTCTCTTGCTGGTTATCCTTGCCGCGGGGACCTCCTTCACCGCCACGCTTCTTGCCGGATCCTTCGGGACCATCCTGACCCTTCTCCTTGTCCCGCCTCTCATATTCAGCTTTTTGCTTCCCAGCAAGCAGCTCAACTTGTCGGCAATTCTGGAGGTCGTGGCCCTTGGTGCGGTGGATCTTGCAGTATTGCTTGTCGGAGCTTCCTGGCTTGTCGGCGGCCACCAAGGCCCGGCAAGTGGAGCACCCGGCAATTTCCTTGCCGGGGTCGTCCGCCTTGGCCTTTTTGGCAGCGCCGGTGTCCTCGGATCCCTCGACGGCAAGCACGGTCTTGCCCTTGCGCTTCCTGTTGCGGTGTCGGCCCTTCTTCGTCGGGGCGGCTGCGTCTTCGTCTGTGGAGTCGGTTTCCACACCGGCGTCCTTGCCGGGGTACTTCCTCCCCTCTTCAGCTCGAGCGCACCTATCGGCCAGAACATAAAGTTCGGCCACATCTTTGACCTTGTTCATCGCCAGCTCTTCACGCATCTTGCAGTTGCGCACATTCTGATGGAATGCGCTGATCACGGCGGCGGGATGAACATCTGGGATGTTGTACTGCACTCGGCTGAACCTCTGTATCTACTTGCATAGGTTTTCTCCTTCCTTCTGGGGGATGATATGGAAATCGCTTGCCTGGCCATGGGCTTGGTGGCTTCCAGTGAAGGCGCCAACGAACTCACGACACAAATCCGACCAAGAAGAAATGGAATCCGCCGGCAAGTGCATCAACCATGACATGACATTGGGTTTAAGTGCCAACGGGAAGTAATTGGCAAGCACCTTCTCGTCGCGAGCTCCAGCAGCTTGCATCGCGATGGTGTAGATGCTGAGGAACTCCGACGGGTGGGTCTTGCCGTTGTACTTCTCGCCAACGTCGGGCTTGAACGTGTGGTGGGAGGGCCACTTGAACTGTCACAGTTCAGGGGTAAAGGCTGGGCAACCCACCTCGTAAGGTAGGCCGGCAGAGCCTCCCAGTGCTGGGTGGTCCATAGTGGGCCCCACCCGCCTGTCTGACTGGTGGCGTGCTTCATGCCGGCGCACGATGGTGGTTCGAGCGTCTTCATGGGCTCGTTCCCGAAGAACTTGGCACTGATCGCGGTGGGTCCGTGGGTCAGATGATGCTATGGAAATGTTATCACAAGCGTCATCACGACGGGCCGACACCCGCGGTGGCTGGCGTGGGGGAGGAGAGTGCACCGTGGCCACAGCACCACCGGTCCTTCCACCACTGGCATGCGGTGGCTTGACGAAGCACCGGCCTGAGGGCCCCGCTGGTCGCGGCTCATCTTTGTTGGCAACACTGACGAGGCTCCGGATGGTGGCTCTCCACTCATCAAGCTTTTCCGTAGCAGGAGGAAAGTCGAGGAGCAACTGCGCGCAAAAGCTTCTGCTGGCGTAGGTGGCGGCGAAAGCTGTGTGGACCGTGACACGCTCCGACTTCTAACCACGTTAGAAGGAGCTCTATCGCGGCCTTGCGGCTGTGTGCCATTTTCGCCAGTGCCTCGGCGTGCATGCTGGCCTTCTATGTCCCACGAACGAGGCACATGACTCGTCCCACGACGCGCTCTTCCCAGGTTGTGCGCGACGAGCAGCGTCACCACGCTGGTCTGGCGCGCCAAAGATGTCGGGGGAAACGACACCTATGGAATCATTGGGATCCCTTCTACGGTTGGCGGGCGCGGGGTTGTGCAAAGAGCGGGTCTGGTAGTCAGCACAAAGATCGTTTACCCAGGTTCGGGCCGCAAGGATGTGTAATACCCTAGTCCTGCTTTGGTGTATATTTGAGTGTTCTTGAGCTCTTGAACTAGCTGCGGTGCGTGTGTAGTCCAAAAGATCGGAATCCTGCTCCCGTACGCCTCGGGTCTCCTATTATAGACGAAAGGGGTTGCCACAGTGGCACACAGGAGGTGGAAAGGTATACAGTGTACAAGCTTATCACCTGTCATTACGGGACAAGGCGCATTAAATGCGCTCCTTAGGTGTCCCGTTGCTTTATTGGGGACGGAGTGAGGCCTGTCCCATCCGTCGCCGCTCCGCCTCGCTTCGACATGCGTCCAGGCTATCGAGGTATGCAGCACCACGTAGGCTGGTTGGCTGCTGAGATGGCATGGTGGTAGGGTCTTCACGAAGATCGGCATGCCACCACGTAGGTGCTTGCTGAGTTGGCATGGGGGCCGCGCGTCGCCACGCAGGTGCCTGGCCAGTTTGGTTGGGTTGGCAGCTGTACGAGAACGGCGGTGGAGTCTTGGCAGACGTGGGCGTGGCTGTGGCCCTATAGGTGCCCTCGGTAAGGGTCCTGCCGGGGCCCCAACAAGGGTCTTGCCGTGGCATCGCGGTCGTCCCCGGCAAGGATCTTTCCGGGGGTCTCATGGATTTCCTCGGCAAGGATCTCGTCGAGGATCGTTGTCTTCTGGTCCTCATCTGATCTTGTGTGCTTATGATCTTCACAAAGATCTGCATGCCACCATGGGGGTGCCTCCCGAGCCTTGGTTCCAATGTGGTTGATTGTGTTGGAACTGGATTTGGGTGAGTTGCCCCGGCAAGGGTCTCACTGGGGGGGGTCCACTTCGCCCTCTTGCTCTTTGTGTCTCTGGTCTTGGCGTTGCTTTGCCCGTCTTGTGCCTTTGGCTTCCCCCCTCCGCCCTGCTAAGTGTGGCCGCAGGTGGGGCTCTGACTGCCCGTGCACAAGTAGAGGGGAAAAAGGGGAGCCCCTACTTTTGTACACCGACAAACAGGCACCTTATTGGATGAACAGGATAGGCCATCTGCCTTTGACTCCTTGAGCTCAGAATAGTCATTAGGATCATATTCTGAATACGAATCTATAGGTCGGGAGCATGTGGGTTTCATTGCATCCACAATGGAACTCAATCCCTTGATGCCAAGTTTGTTACCCATTGAACTGTTCCGCAATATTCTTCTGATGCGCGCATTCTTATATTCATTGTGATTACGTACAATATTTGTAAAGCATGAAAACACAAATAGTAGTGAGATTATCTTTGTAATGCAGAGGATATTGTAATATAATAGAGGCTCCCTGTAAACCTTTGTGTGCTATCACTGGATTCTGATGAGAGAGCCCATGTGTGCTGTAATATGGTGAGTAGATTAATATAATCTGGCACAACTACACACAAAAATAGGCTCCCTGTTGGGGGCCCCAGATGTAAGGATAGTTGGCAGATGATAGGTTCATAATATACCGTATAGAAAGTTCATTGCCAAACCATGATAACGAGAGCGCAGAGCCAGTAGGCAGATCGTAGTGTAGATAATAGGGGTACACCATAACCACCATAAATAAATCGGGAAAGCGGAACTGGCTGGAAAACATAGGGTTTTGCCGCTACTAATATGCAGCCTATCGATCACCTACAGGCCAGCTCTATTCATCTGAAGGCGCACAGCTGTTACTATCAGTTTAGTCTATCAAAGACCGCGCGGCTCCCACCATTTCCTGGGTATTATGGCAGACCAACTCGAAGTGCGAAATCATTTAGCAGAAACGGCCCAATAGAGGTGTCGACTGCAGATGTCCCTGCTCCCCTTCCTGACAAGGAACATACTGTGCTTCCCACATAGAACACCGCACGGTCCGCCGGCCGAACCACCGGCCCCCATCGCCTGTGTTCCTCCGCCACCCCCACCCCCAGCCCCGCCACCACCTGCGTCGAGTTTTCTTCGTTCGGCGAGGCCCCACTACCGCCCCCACAACCACCGTCCCCACCCGAGCCCCTTCCTTCGCACCGGCGAACTCCGGTGAGCTCTCAAAAATCGACTGACCTAATTTTGAAATTTATCTACTGTCATTTAACTAGTGTGGAATATAAAAGGGGAAAACCATAAGCATTGCGAGTATAGTGTTGAGCATGCCATGGCGGATTTGAAGGTGCAAACCGGACAAAGGCAAGTTCGCAACCAATGTTTGCTTTCAACTAACAAGTAATTGATGGACAATCAGAGTAAAGCAGTGGCGATCTATTTTCTTGCTGCGATAAATAAGTTGAGCAGATACGAAAGAGTACTGCCTCTGGTGCGGCGCCGTGTATGCATCTACTGAAAATTTGACGGTGCTGTGGTAGCGATGGCTGTCGGAGGCGTGGAAGCAGATCTAGGAGGGTAGATGGTGGCGGCGGGGTGTGGTGGACGAGACGGTCGTGGGAGCGGCGCCGACAAGGTGGACGACGGCGGGGATGAAGTGAGAGGACGGGATGCAAGGATCACGGTCCGAAGCCATGGATGAGAGAGGTTGATCTCTTGTAATGGCCGACGCCGTCGGGGTATCAGCTCCGACATGGTGGAGGAGGACGGCGGTGGATGGGGTGGCGGACGGAGGAGGCTGGGGTGGAGAGGCTGTTTTGGCGCCCACGGAGTACGAATGGGGAAATTGAGGGAGAGAGGAAGGGGGGAACCATGTCTTCAAGGCGCGCTTGTCTCAAATGCGAGGAAATTTACTAACTTAGCCCCCGTTTAAAATTTCCTACATCACAGCAATATTAGTCGGTTGGGGATAGGACTGTAATCTCGCATACACCGAATATTTACCGACGAGAGTTTATTTTTGCACCCGCCGTGTATGAATCGGGGAGGGAGTCGATTTCGGCCGAGGAGACACTGTGTTTTGGCGCCCACCGTGTATCAATCCGGGTGAGAGGCGGTTATGTCACGTCTGAGTGAAATTACAAACCTACCCCTATCGAAACCTATAGAAATCGAGCCGATAGGTTTTGCGTGGCAGGGATAGGCAGTAATTTCCATCTCGCAGATTTTGGTTTCAGGCGGTTACTGCGATTTTCCCCGCTTCGTTCAAATTTTTGCAGAGCAAGAGTGCACGTTTACCGTGCCAACTCAATTCGAATCCAGTTTGTATTCTATTTTTGTTCGGGCAGGATCCATTTTCGATTGGAATAAAATTATATATACATCATTTTATATATATATACTTTCAAAAGCACAACACCCTTTATACATAAATATGGTTTACAAATGGCATGATCTCAGATTAATAAGGCTGTATCCATCTTAATTAGGATTTTCAAATATTTGAAACCACTTTATTTTGAAATCCAATGTATGCATTCCTCGCTAACTGTCTCCAATTAATGTGTGTTTCATGCGAGTTTTTATTTTTTAACTTCTCAAACCTGTATAATGTGTTTCACACACGCAACATATAGTGTAATCCCGTTTAGACATTAATTGCATATAAACCATGCATTGTCTCTAATTAAAGAATCTACGGATCACTAATATTGATAAACTATATAACATTACACGTGTCCCCAAATTCAAATGAATATGCATCCTTGATACACCAATTTGCGTTATGATATTATCGATGTCGTGATCTCCAGTTTAAATAGTTGAATCCTCTTTAATCTAGATATTCGTCTCATATAGCTATCACTCATGCTTATATAGGAGTATCTCTCTAGACCTATACGCGTTCATCGTCTCTCGGGTATCTCTCGTGCTACCTGTATGTCGGCAATGATCTTTTATCTTCGTAACACACTGACGGTACTCTCTCCCTCGACCTCCATCACTCTCTCTCTCTCTCTCTAAGTATATCTCACTCCCTGCTATGTGTCTCTAACTATGATTCTCCATGTGAAATCTCTTTCTCTCACACAAACACAAACTTCGTCTCCCGGGGTCTCATTTCTCTCTCCTATCCCCCTGTGTGCCACTCGCACACACCCTCTCACACAGAGATGTCTTTCGCTCCTTAGGTATGAGAAGCTACGACTCTTCCTCTTAAATATCTCTTTCTCACACACAAACACAAACTCCGTCTCCCAGGGTCTCATATCTCTCCACCATTCTCTTGTATGTCGCTCACACACACTCTCTCTCCCTAGAGATATCTTGCGTTCCCTCATATGTCTCTCTAGCTATCACTCTCGTTGTGAAATATCTTTCTCTCTCGCAGACACAAAACTCCGTCTCTCTGGATCTCATTTCTCTCTGATATCTATTTGTATGTGACTCACATGCACCCTCTCTCTATCTCTCTCACACCCACACACATAACCCAGCCTTCTGATCCACTCGACTCCTATCTCTAACGCACACTAGCTAGCATCTTTATCTTTCTATTTATCTGTTTCTCCATCAACCTTCTTTCTCGCCATCACTCTTGCTTTCTATCACGCACACTATGTATGTTTCTCTCTACATGCAGTCAAGTGCCCTCTTTTTATCTTTCTCTCACACACACATAACTTCACCCTCTGAACCACCCGGCGGTCATCTCCAACACTCAAACTAGCCGATGTCCCTCTAGCTAGCATTTCCATCTCTGTATCTATCTGTAGTTTCTCCGTCAACATTTCTTTCTCGCACGCACTCTTGCTTCCTATCACCCACACTATATATGTATCTCCATACATGCATTTATAGGTTGATCTCTTTTGCACAATCGTTGTGTCTCACTCCCTCTGCTCGCCATAGATGCATGCTCCAACCCACGCCACTATCTCTTAAAGACAAAAACACACGCTCAATTGTCGGGCCTTCGTCCCTGCACTCTCACATGCATGCATATTGTCATACCGATCCGTCTCTCCCATGTCATTGATCTTATGACTTATGTCTTCTTTCTTTTATCTCGATCATGCGCGCGCGCACACACACACACATCCATGTATACATGTATACCTATGCACATGCACGTTCAAGGTCTCTATGTCTCCATATGTAGTTAATTACCCTCAACCCTAACGCCACATCGAATCTTCTCTTCTTGTGTGCACATAACTTCCGTCTGGATGGGTAAAACACACACTCACACTTAACAATCTCCTTCTAGCTACCCCCCCCCTCTCACTCTTCCGCTATATCCCCGAAACTAATAAGACCATCGCTTCGTTTAATTCCCGCCTACATGCACCATCGATATATAGTAGTCTTCCTCGGTGTCTCTCGAACAAACACGTTCTCTCGATGTCGACTCCTCTCACGCACATACACCTTCTCTTCCCTCTCTACGGGCCTTTTCTCTCTCGCACCCCATCGTTGGTGGCCTCTGCCATACACATCACCTCTCTATGATGAAACCACGCACACTTAAATTACATCCGCCACCGAGGACCCCGTGTCACAAACACACGCACCCACCCACCCCCCACACAGACGCACGCATGCACCCACCCACCCCCCCCCCCACACACACACAGTAAGACTCCATCTCACACACACACACGCACGCACCCACCCACCACCCCCGAGACACACATGCACACACTAAGACTCCATCTCACACACACATGCTCTAGGCGGAGCATTTGTTCCTACCACCCATCGTCCAACCTTACCCATATGATAAACAATCACCTTAATTTACTTGTATAACATGGACAAATTCCACTTTACTTTAGTAGTTAGCAAACTTATCATCTCTACTCTTATAAAAAACCTAGTTGGTGATGATGGTGTGCCTGCCATCTTGTAATATAGACCATCCGATCTATATCTGACGGATAGAAAGCAAACTATGATAATTTTACAAAATATTCACGCACCTCTCTCCACATCCTTATCTCCCACAACCTCATTGTTGAGCAATTAAAAAAGGAAGTCTTTGGAACAGTCTAGCATGGTGGCCGCTGCCGCCTGCCGGCGCCGTCCATCCCCATGCCTCCGCCCAGTCCGACCACCAGTCACCACACACTCCACTCCTCCTCACCTTATCTCTCATCTTTCATTTTTTCGATGAAATTCTCGAGATACCAGTTTTCCGATAAAATTCTCGAGATATCATTAGTTTTTACACATGGGATTACTCCTGCATGGGTCAATCACAACAGGTGTTTTGTAAAAAAATGCATATTGATGTTCCGTGCAATGCACGAGCATCTTGCTTGTAATTATATAACGCAAATCACGAGCAGGAAGTGACATTTTTTTACACAGCCACGTTAACATGGCCACGTAAATCACTAGCTAAAGTGTAATACCATTATACTTATATCCCGATGCAAAAGGTTGAGTATATGTCCGAAGAGTAGAGTCGCACATACGCACTCTGACTCTCAGAATCTCACACACACCAGTTACGTGACGCCCACTTAAGAAGACACGTATGTTACAATTAGTGCACTCGCGGGTACACGTGATGGTGCGCATTTATTTAAGCCGGACGGCGAACCCAAACAGTAGCTGCATTCATTCCCCTCCCGCCGCCTCTTCTCTGGTCACCGTCGCCCGGTAGCCATGGCCCAGCCGAAGATAACGACATACGCCATACTCTCACCGGAGCGGCGCTTTAATCTAGAAATTTTAGTGGTCATGCATGCATCTTTTTGTGCTAGCACTCCTATATAAGGGTTGATCGGTTGCTTCCCGCGGACGTGCGTGGGCGGTGGAAGAGGAAGGAGAAGGGAAGCGGGCTGTGGAGTAACGTTTTTACCACAATTTCTTAGGAAACTGAGTGCAATAATCGAGTAGTTTTGCAAACTACCAGTACTACACCTGAAACGATTCGAAACCAATACTCCCTTGCCAGCGCGCGCTTCCCGCATGAAATGGTCAGCGTCGCCCTGGAGAGTCAGTGCCGCATTAATGCCCGGCCAGAACGGAGGCGACCTCTCACTGGCGCCGGCTTTGAAGCAGCGCAATGGCCAAGAGAGCGCCGCTTCCTGGTGCACGCGACTGCTCCGCGTCGAGGCTGGCCATAGTTTGGATGAGTCTCCATCGTGGGGAGTCACACTAACTGCGATGATATGGATCGTTCCATCTATGAAGAACACGTGGGACTGGAACTACGAGATGGACATGTACCCAGGAGTGGACGTGCGAACTTGAGTAATGTAGCGCAGTAAGTGAAGTAGAAAGGCACAAATAGTATGAACATGCGTGGCATATAGGCATTTGTCTCTTACTACGTACCACTAAATGTTGTACGTGCAATGCACTGTGATGTAGTACGTGCCTAAGTACTCTACTACTACTATATTAATTGGAGGCACATATTAGGTTTTATATTCGTTTACGTGTATGCCCCGAGACCTTCCAACTAGACATGTCTTTCTCTCCGGGTCACGCTTTGTATCGTTCATACCACTAGTACTACTACGTGTGGTCTCCGACCCAGAAGTGGAAGAAGTGGAGACGCTCCACCACGCTGTTCATGTCCCACTCCTTTCGCTGACGTGTGGGACATCGAGCACGTGCCGTGTTTGGCACTCCTTCGTCGTAAGAGTTGAAACGCTAGCATTCATCAGGAAAAAAATTCAGAAGTGATACTATACCACGCGGTTTCCTTGCTCCTCGATATCGGAAAGAATACTTCTGGTCGCCAACATGTGGGACGTCGACCATCCTGGTCCACTTGCCATGCACGCAGAACTCCAAGGGAGAGTCACCCCGGTCGTCGTGCCGCAGTAATAATGACTAATGAGCTATCAAATCATAGGCCCAACCTTTCCCACTGTGAAGTTGCTCGGACGAAGGAACCATCATGACTTCATTAAATTCCGCTTCTTGAAGAAAACTACTGTACCAGCAGTACTGCTAGCTACATTAGTTACTCCAGCAGAGGACTCCTTTCGTTCATGGGATAGGAATTTTATAGAAATATGAAAATCATAGGAAGTGAGATGACATGCATCTCAATTCCTATAGAGAAAGAGATGCCATTTGATGCATAGGATATGAATTTTTCCATTGAGTCTAGGCTAATGTACTGGTAATTTGCTCTAAAAACAACAGTAGTAAATAGTAGTACTGGTACATGCTCGTACTCAGACACAGACACACACACACACTAACTACTAGTACTACTACTTCTCACATGCTAGCCAGACGCCGTTGTTCTCCTTCTCGGCTTTGTCGGCGACACCCCACCGTGCTTGGATCTCCGCTAACCTCTCTGCAGCAGCGCGTGCGTCCTCTTCTTTCTTGCGGCGGTGGGCCTCTCTTTTCTTGAGTGCTTTCTGACTTCTCCGCTTCCTCTGTGCGGCTTTGGCCGCCTCTTGCTCTACCGCCCATTCGGCCTTGGCAGCTTCAAATTCAGCCCACGTAGGTGTGAGGTCGCGAGCGGTGATGAACTCGGCACGGCGGGATGCCATCGCTTCCCTACCATTTTGTGTGCGGTCTTGGGCGGCGAGGAACTCGGCACGGCGGGATGCCATTGCTTTCTTACCAGTTAGTGTGCGACGCGGTGGCATGAACGGCGCTTGGTGAGAGCTCTGGGGTGGGGTGGCCAGACAACCATATAGTGCATTGGTTTGTCAAGAGCTCAAGGACAGAAGACGAAGGAAATTTGGATTCCCCTTTAATCCTGGTCATTTATTACCAAGTAAAATGCACTGGCGGTCATCGAACTTGTGTTGATAGCTCACTTTGATCATTATTATATTATACGTGATGCACACATTAGCGCATACCGTCCATAGAGGCAAGTAGCATGTAGGCGTGCAGACACTCACGCTCACGTTGTCAAACCATGCTAATGCATGCACGTCGCCCTCTCAATCAAAGTCCTGCTCATGGCGCAACACAAACGGCAAGCCCGTCACCTGCGCGCCCCGACGGTGCCTGACATTACTGTTTAGACGTTTGACGGAGGCCTCCGCGAACGCCGAGCATGTATTCACCTGGCTCAACACCAACGGTCATACTCGGGACTCGGCGCCTTGCTCATGTATATCGTCCATCACACCGACAATATATAAAACAGCCTAGCTAGAGAGGGTACTATGGTATGGAGTATGTACTATCGTGAGCGACCGATCATAGTGCCACTGCACACGAGTGTGTGTCTGATCGATTCGTCCATTAGTCTTAAGTTATGCATGGTTGTGTGGTGTCTAATGGTGGTCGTCGAAGGCTAGCTGGTGACAAGACAACTTGCATGGACGCCTGGTTGTCAATACGTGCCGCATACACTTAAAAGGCTCGTCATCCATGAGTTCACATTTTACCACCACGCCAGCGTCTGACCGCCCTGGCCTACCGAAACCCCTTCTATCGCTAGCGCGCGCTTCCCACCTGAAACGTCACCGTCTCTCCAGAATGTCAATGCCGCATTCACCGGACTTAACTGCAGGTGCGATTGGTGTGTCACTGACATGCGGGCCAGATGCCCATTGGCCCACATGTCAGTGACCCAACGCACCTGCAGTAATGTCACTGAAGCAGCGTCCGCACTCATGCCCGACAAACCTACTCCGGCGCCAGCCGTCCATCTGTCTGCCACGGCTCATTGCCATTCGCCCGCTATATTAACTTGAGCCCCAGCTCTGAGCCATAGCCAAAGACCCACACTCATTCTCCTCCGGTCCCTTCCTTCTGTCGGCACCACTCCAACCATGGCCTCCTGGTGCTCCAAAGCTCTCTTGGACGTACCGTCGCATGAGCAGACGAAGGAAATCGGTGGCTCCGCTCCGGGGGCGCTCCAAAGCTCTCTTGGACGTACTGTCGCAGGAGCAGACGAAGGAGATCGCCAGCTCCCCCCCCGGCCGCCCTCCGCCACCACTACCATGAAGCCGGCGCGTGTGCGCGGGCGCAACTGGCAGCGAGGAAGAGTACTACACGGTAGGTCGCTGCCGCTCTGGTCCCAGGAAGGCCACCGCTCCTCCACTCAGTCAACACCAAGCTTGGTGGGATAAACATCGGTGGCTGATTAGCCGCTTGACGGTGACGTGGAGGCGGAAATCTTCAGAACCTTATGCTCCGGAGGAGGAGGTTATCGAGGCGGATGAGGAGGAGGCAAAGGCAATGGCTGGCTTTCTCGGGTTCATGGCCGGACATGGTGGTCGGGCGCCGGCGATCGTTTAGATTAGGTTTACAGTAGGTTTTAGTACGGTTTGTGCGAAATATGTAATGAATTTCGTCTAGTTTGTAGGAAAAGTTTTCGAAATGTAATGAATTTCATCCGGTTAATTTGAAATTAGCTTTGTTTGCACGAATTTCGTCCGGTTAGTTCATATAGTTGTCGAAAGGTATGCGGGCAGCACTGGATGGCATCCATCAGTGTCCTCAGAAAGATGCTGGTGTAAATTTGTGGGCCAATGCTGGAGATTAACATTGCTCCATTATTTGGCAGGGAACAGTTATCCCTCGATCAAAATCAGATCCGTCGTGTTTCGCACTCCTCCCACGTAAGAGTGTAAACTCTTGCTTGCATAAAAATGGAGCAAGTAGACGGCACTGTAGCACATCATATCACTCAAACTAGCCGGCCTAACGCGCGGGAAAGCACCGCCCTCGTCATTTTGTTCTGGATTTCTATCGATCGATCGCACGAAAATGTTTCGCTTTGCAAGTTCAAAAGAAAAGGTAGCACACTTACGACTCGTACGTGTCGCACCCCCGACAGTCCGGCTCGCACGCCGCTCACCAGAAGGGACACGCCCTATCTTGCAATTTCACTGACATGTGGGACTGCAATTGAATAAACCGTCGATAGCCGAAATCTAATCGCTCGGCGGGCGTCGGCTGAGAAGAAAGAGACGGGGGAGGGAGAAGAGATTGCCCGCCCGCCGCGCACGGACTCCAAGAAATATATGGTGATAATGTGAGGTGGGCCATGCGGGAGTCCGGACCGCTTCCAAGCCCTCCCCCCTCAGACGCCAACTGCCCGCATTCATAGTAGCAAGTAGTACCAGTAAAATACTGGCCTATAAGCCCGCTTATGTGGAGGAGAGAGAGGCATTGACAAAGTCAAGGAGTGGGCTCTGCAAGAGCCCGTCTCTACACGTGCTCCTAGGTATAAAAAAACTAATTCTGAAAAAAAGAGGCATAAAAAAAATTGTGTCTAAAAAAGAAAGGTAAAAAACTTTTGAGAGGAAATAGATAGAGAGAAAGTGAGAAAAAGTTGTAACCTTTATAGGCAACCTTATAGTCAACACTATGGTAGTATTACATGAGGAAGGAGGGAGTGGTGCACATGCCAAGTTCACTGGGCTGCTGTGTTTCACACTCCTCTGTCGTAACAGTGGAGACAATAGCTTTCATCAAAAATAAATGACGAATACTCGTTGCTCGTCCTCTATATCGGAAAAGAATACTTTCCATTCGCCGACATGTGGGACGTCGACCATCCTAGTCCACCTGCCATGCACAAAATTATCCTGGTCCACCCCGGTCGTAGCGCAGGCCCAACCTTTCCCGCTGTAAGTTGGTCGGACAAAGGACCATCATGACTTTGTTGAATTCCGCTTCTTCAAGAAAACTTACTGTACCCGCAATACTGCTACCACACGCGAAGACTGGACGGCACTGTACCATGTCATATCACTGAAACCCACTAGGCCAAACTAGCCTGCCTAGGATTTTCCTATCTAGGCACTGTACTCCCTCTGTTTCAAAGTTAGTAGTACAAAGTTGAGTCATCTATTTTGGAACGGAGGGAGTACGTCTCTGTACTGCTATGATTTTGTGTTGTACGTCTCTGTACTTTTGCTACGATTTTCCTACCCTATGAACCAAATGAGGCCTGAATGTATCCGTGTCGACTATTGTCTGATCGATCGCTAAGCCTACAATTTTAGGAGCTTGGGCTATTGGCCGATCGACAACGGATAAGTATAAGCATACCACAAGCTCATCAGCCCCAACGTTTCTCTTCAGTGAGTGTTTTGCAAGTACTATAGCTGGCACAGTAGCTAGCCTACTAACACCAAGAATCATCAAACAAGCCCTGCTGATATGATAAACAGTTCGAACTTACATCTAAGCATGCGATATATTACATCAAAAGCTAGTGAGGATACATCTGTTTCCATAACTCAGAGAGGGTTCGCATGATTCACCATCAAACAAAAGTAGCAAGTACCGCCCACACAAGACAATGCACTAGCCCTAAGATGGTTTGATAACATGCATCGTTCTGGTAATTAAACACAGGGCAATGCAAACTACCCTGAAGGATTAGCGCGACCAGCTATTTCTTGTCATTGATCTCTCGGGCAATGACCATAGCACGGACAGCGGCATGGGAATCGATCTCTGGGGCGATGTCCACAGGACTGACCGCGACATCGGAATCGATCTCTGGAGCGATGTCCACAGCATGGACAGCGGCATCGGAATCGATCTCCGGGGTGATGTCAATAGGACGGACCGAGACATCGAAAACGATCTCTGGGGCGTTGTCCACAGGATGGGCCGCGACATTGGAATCATCAAGGACATCCACCGGCACCTACACAACCCTAACATATTAGCAAGCACATTGCAAATAATCAAAAACCACAACTATGGTAAGCCATTATTTTTTACCTTATGCAACTCACCGGGGGATCCCATCCCTCCGGGGGCCATCTCCTCGTCCTCGATGGGGGCCATCACCTTGCCAGGGGAATACTGCTTCTCAACGGCGACTATCTCCTCAAACTCGGCCTTGAGCCTCGCATAGGTGGCCATTAGAGTTTCTGGGGTAGGCACGGTGGGGCCCTTGCTGTTCTTCCAACTTTCTTTGAGGAGTTCGTCCGCCAACGTCGTCAACTCTTTGGCCAGTGCTTGTTTCTTGGAGTTCTTCGTCTCCATGGGTTGGCCCGCCAACATGGTCAACTCATTGGTCGGTGCTCGCTTCCTGGAGATCGTTGTCTCCAGTGGGTTGTCCGCCGGCAACTCTTTGCCTAGTGCTCTAGGATCCATCAATGAACTGACAAACAAAAAGCAATCGAAAGGAAACCACAATCGCAATGAAAACAGGAAAAGAATAGGCTGTGAGAATCGGTCGGTGCTTCGCAAAAAGAAGATTCTTGGAATGAAAATATAGCAGCATCACTGATTCGCCCACCTTTCCTTCGTCGGTACAGAAGAAAAATGGCAGAAGTGAGTAGCCTGGAGTAAGGTTTTCTTCAAGAAAGGGGAGAAAGGGCTTCAACGAGCATTCCAGTGAAATAATGGTTGCTTCGTCCAGTCCAACTTCAAGGCCACTTTACCACTGCTGGTAAAGGTGGGTTTTGTGATATGACGGGTCATGACGACCACACCGGGGTGATCGACGAGTCTCGACTGTAGCACCTCGCTGTGATTTGGTGGATGGCACGCAGGCCCGGATGCTTTGATGTCCAGCATGTAGATAGAGCGGCTAGTCATATAGGAGTGCTCAATATTGTGAACCGCGACCAAGGCGGAGAGGAAAATGAGAGAACTACGTAATTAATGCATGAGTTTAATTAGGGTAGTTTTGTAAAGTACGAGATATATTCCTCCAATCACAAAATGCCTTGGTTGATGAGATTTGAGATTTGAGCCAGTACTGCACGCGGTGTAGTCACTTGTTGAAACCTCTAGAAAGGCACCACGCGCATGGGCGAGGGAGAAGGCGTGTAGTAGTAAAATCAAGCTTCTCCTCATTGTACGAGTTGACGCGACACATCATAGCACTGGCCCCACATGGTTGCCTCTAAACTTGGCTGAAAGACCCGCACTGTACAATACTCCATTTGCTGCAACCTCTAACATTTACCCCACCACAAATTAAAATATATATTCCTGTCTTGACCAGATGAGCATGCAAACAAGAATCACCAGGATGACAGGTAGGGCCAGAAGATTATTTTAATCAAAAAAAGAAAGCATGGAGCCGACCCCAACGATTTTAAGCTTACAAGCACGGTACATGCTATCCTAGACTACTCTACACATGAAACTGCCACACGAGCGTCCGGGCTGCGCTTGGCTCTTCGCCTCTTTGGGAAGTCGAACAATGATGGAGTAGTACTGCAGTGGAGGAGTACTACAGTATGCTTCTGGCCATCTGACACCGATTGAACTGCTGCATGTCCACCGCGTGCGGGAGGGAGAGCGTGTAGCGAACGAAAGCTTCTCCTAGTCCTGCCAGCCACCACGCTCATGGGCGAGGGAGGGACGCAGCTTCATTGACTTACTGCTCCTACCTTTGCATCTATGATAGGCGGGCCCAACAGGTGTGTGGCCCACCAGTCATGCAGCCAAAGGCAGGTGCGGTTAAGGCGAGAGGGCGTTGTAGTAATCAAACTTCTCGGTCTTGTACGAGTTGACGCGACACATCAAAGCACTGCACTCGATATATTTCAATAATTTGCGTTTACTGATGCATTAGTTACTCCCTCCGTTCCTAAATATAAGTCTTTTTAGACATTTCAAATGGACTACAACATACGGATGTATGTAGACATATTTTAGAGTGTAGATTCACTCATTTTGCTTCGTATGTAGTCACTTGTTGCAATCTCTAAAAAGACTTATATTTGGAAACAGAGGGAGTACAACTCATGCATGCATGCCGTGACTTTCCTTTTGATACTTGCATGTGTTGATTTGATGCACCTTGCCAAATTTTGACTATGAATTTAACTAACCAAATGTTCATGCATGTCACAAAAAATTACGGGGCTGTTTGGATTGTGACTATGTTTGTCTTATGTTGCCACATTATTTTTGCCACACTTGCCTAACTTGAGTTGCTCAAATTGTTAGACCCACTTTGGGTTGCCTAAGGGAATCTTGCCACACCTTTTGTGTCTATGACATGTGGGGTTCACTGCTAATAAAAAAATTATTGTCTTAGGTTATGCTAGAACCAAACACCCACCTAACTTGGTCAAATTTTCCTAAGGTGAGGTGTGGCAATATGTGGCTGGAAACCAAACAGCCCCTACATCATTGAAAACTATGTTCAAATACGAATCAAACGATATAATTTTTGTTAACATGCACTAACATTTTGTCAGTTAAATCTTTGGTCAAAATTTAGCACCAATTACAAAGGGGCCCAACAAATATTGTACTCTCACATTTTTTTTGAGGATACTCCCACATACTCCATCTGTTCCCAAATATAAGTCTTTTTAGAGATTCTAACAAGTGACTACATACGGAGCACAATGAACGAATCCATACTTTAAAATATGTCTACATACATCGTATGTTGTAGTCCATTTGAAATGCCTAAAAGACTTATATTTAGGAACAGAGGGAGTAGAAAATATAAATAATAATGCATGTTGGGGCAGCCCACGTTTTCGATAATTTTAGCCATGGGCTTGTTCACAATTTTTACGAGGGGGTGGTTGTTCATTTAATGGAGGGTCTTGTACCAGACTTGAACGATACAAAGTGCGACCTGGCACTCCGTAACACCACTTGGAATAAGCGGGTAGCTATCTCAAAAAACAATCAACAACTAAAAAAATGGCGACCTGGCACGTACACAATTTTAAAGGATTGTTTTGATGGAGTGAAAAAGGAAAACTACCCCACGACATATATATAGGCCGGAGCCTCCGCGCTTGCTTGCTAGGGTTGCTCGATTCACACACTCTCATCCTCTCCAGATCTAAACAAGATAGCGGTGGTAACACTGTCTTTCTCCCTTCAAAAAACACTGTCTTTCTATCCTCACCGCTAGTTACAGATCCGGGCGTATCCCCCTCCGCCGGTGAAGGGGAGGAGGGGCAGCATTTAGGCCGTCGTCGACAGCGAGGGAGGAGACCCACTGCCGGCCGCACCGTTATCTCTGGCCGAGCGGCGGCGCGGGAGGTCCTCCGATCCCTTTGTCGTTGCCCTAGTGTGGGCGGATCCGGCGTCCCGCCGCCCACCTATCCACATCCCAACGACCTTCAGGTATATCTTCCTTCGAAACCGCCTTAGCTCTACTTCCCCAGCTCGCTACGTCGCTGCATGTGCATCATTTTTTGCCTCTCAGCCCCTCTCGATCGGATGGTCCAACGTCACCTATTTTTCTTCTTCTATTGTTAGAGGTAAAGCTACTTCATGGAGTCGAATCTTGTACTTGGTTCAAACAAGAAATAAAGTGGGGGTGGGGGAATTTAGTCTGTACATCAGACTTGGTACAAACAGGAAGGAAAGGGGTGAAAGTAGTACAGATTGGTCATCCAACCGGTCTCTTGGTCGAAAAGGGAAATATCGGGGTAATGTTGTACACAGTGGTATGACCAGGACTAGATTTGCTATCCACACATAGGAGTAGGTGGCTAGAGTGAACAAAAATGGGACCAACCCAGATATGTTTCTTGGATGTTTGTTTCTCGGGGCAACAAACTCTGAAACACCACTTTATGCCCCTGTTTAGGTACATGGTGCTGGACTGCTGGTGCACCCACTGTCCCATGCCCTTATACCAAATATTTAGTTGTTCTTAATCTAAAGCCCCTGTTAAAATGAAGCCATGCCACTGTTATAAGCCATGACAAGTTTAGCCAAATGTTTTTGCCTGTAATTGTTTGAGACTCTGACTGTTTCCATTGTAGCTTTTTTGTGCAAACAGGGATATCCATTTCACCAGGTTGCTGTTGTGACCTTTTGGTGCACTGCACAAAACACTTCTTAAAAGAAGTGACTTTTGTGCTGTTTAACTGGAATGTCAGAATGGAACAGTTGATTCATTTTGGTGGAACTGCACAAAGGGAGATATGTGTTCCAATCCTCATCATCCATATTGGCGCCATAACCTTCCTTTAGGTAAGAATGATATTTAATTCATGTGTTCATCTCTATTTTGCGACTCCCATGAGAAAATAATGCTATTGTTTACTAGTACACTTGTACTCCCTCACTGAAAAAACCAATTCAGAAATAGAAGGCCAATCATGTACTTGGTTTCACCAACTAGTGAGGAGAAAGAGAAACAGAGCATGAAGAGGAAGAAGTAGAAGAAGAAGAAGAATAAACAGTGCCAAGGTGATCTTGCTGAAGCCAGAGGCCTCAGTCGAGGCCATTCAAGAGCTCCGGCAACGTCTACCTTACATGTGAGACGATCCTCCAGGGATCCCTTCCACTTCTGTTGTCTCTCCTGCAAGGTCACTTAATTAATTAGGAGTACTTAAGTACCACTAATTTATTGCTGCCTAATTTTCCTGTCGGAGTTAAACAAATCTTTAGTAGCACCTTATGCTGAATCATGTATGTGTGTATGTTTGTCTATGGAGGTGAATCATGTGGTGGAGCATGGAGGGAATATTATTAGTGTCATGACATAATAGTGCTATTGTTTTGCATGTCAATTTATTGCCATTGGTTAAATGAGGCCATGTTTTGCGTATTGTCCATCATGAATTTGATGCTACTGTTAGAGTAATATGCTAATGTCTTTCTATCCTTTGCCACCAAGCTAATGAAGGTTTCACCTTGTTCCTACTTGTGCAAACAGGATCATGTTGTGCCATACATTTTAGTGGAACTACACAAGACAATACAATGAACTGTATCCCAGTCAGTGCTTTAACTCTGCTGGAAGTTCTTGATAATCTTTCGATATAATCTCAGCACTGGTAAACAAGAGTGATTTCAACCATACATTTGAAGTGCACAAAAATATACACTATTGAGTGATTCGAGTGAGTGCTTTATCATCTCTTATGGGACTGCATGAATAAGCTTTTTTCCTCAAGTTTGTACTGGCCTAAGGCCTTCATCCATATTAGTTTGTTGTCATCTCTATTTGTATCATGCTACTGTCATGAGAAACTCCGTTATCTTTGCACGTTAAAGTTTTGCAACCTATGATACATGGCAATGCTTTGAGTGTTGAGCTAATTGGCACTGATTAAATAAACAAATACCTCTCTTTAAGCAAGACTACTATGTTGCTAACTTTACCCATTAAGATAATGAGGGTGCTTCTATTTGTGAGTGTATATTTCATCAACTAGTCCCACTATTACAGTAATCTCACTCTCTCAATATATGTGCCAACAGGGATGCTCGATTTTGGTGGAACTGCACAAAAACTATGGGTGCTTCATTGCCTCAACAGCTGATACGTCTCCAACGTATCTATAATTTTTTATTGTTCCATGCTATTATATTATCTGTTTTGGATGTTTAATGGGCTTTATTATACACTTTTATATTATTTTTGGGACTAACCTACTAACCAAAGGCCCAGTGCAAATTGCTGTTTTTTTGCCTATTTCAGTGTTTCGCAGAAAAGGAATATCAAACGGAATCCAAATGAACTGAAACCTTTGGGAGAGTGATTTTTGGAACAAACGCAATCCAGGAGACTTGGACTGGACGTCAAGGAAGCGACGAGGTGGCCACGAGGCAGGGAGGCGCGCCAAGGGGGGTAGGCGCGCCCCCACCCTCGTGGCTCCCCCAACCGACTTCTTTCGCCCATATATACTCATATACCCCGAAAACATCCAGGAGCACCACGAAACCCTATTTCCACAGCCGCAACCTTCTGTACCCGTGAGATCCCATCTTGGGGCCTTTTCCGGCGCTCCGCCGGAGGGGGAATCGATCACGGAGGGCTTCTACATCAATGCCATAGCCTCTCCGATGATGTGTGAGTAGTTTACCACAGACCTTCGGGTCCATAGTTATTAGCTAGATGGCTTCTTCTCTCTCTTTGGATCTCAATACAAAGTTCTCCTCGATTCTCTTGAAGATCTATTTGATGTAATTCTTTTTGCGGTGTGTTTGTTGAGATCCGATGAATTGTGGGTTTATGATCAATATTATCTATGAACAATATTTGAATCTCCTCTGAATTCTTTTATGTATGATTTGATATCTTTGCAAGTCTCTTCGAATTTGTTTGGCCTACTAGATTGATCTTTCTTGCAATGGGAGAAGTGCTTAGCTTTGGGTTCAATCTTGCGGTGTCCTTTCCCAGTGACAGCAGGGGCAGCAAGGCACATATTGTATTGTTGCCATCGAGGATAAAAAGATGGGGTTTATATCATATTGCTTGAGTTTATCCCTCTACATCATGTCATCTTGCCTAATGCGTTACTCTGTTCTTATGAACCTAATACTCTAGATGCATGCTGGATAGCGGTCGATGCGTGGAGTAACAGTAGTAGATGCAGAATCGTTTTGGCCTACTTGTCACAGACGTGATGCCTATATACATGATCATGCCTAGATATTCTCATAACTATGCGCTTTTCTATCAATTGCTCGACAGTAATTTGTTCACCCACCGTAGAATTTGCTATCTTGAGAGAAGCCACTAGTGAGACCTATGGCCCCCTGGTCTATTTTCCATCATATTAATCTCCCTTCAACTAGCTATTTTTGTCGCCGTTTATTTTGCAATATTTACTTTTCAATCTATACAACAAAAATACCAAAAATATTTATCTTATTATCTCTATCAGATCTCACTTTTGCAAGTGGCCATGAAGGGATTGACAACCCCTTTATCGTGTTGGTTGCAAGGTTCTTATTTGTTTGTGTAGGTACAAGGCGACTTGCGTGTAGTCTCCTACTGGATTGATACCTTGGTTCTCAAACTGAGTGAAAATACTTATGCTACTTTGCTGCATCACCCTTTCCTCTTCAAGGGAAAACCAACGCGGTGCTCAATAGGTAGCAAGAAGGATTTCTGGCGCCATTGCCGGGGAGTCTACGCACAAGTCAAGACATACCAAGTACCCATCACAAACTCTTATCCCTCGCATCACATTATTTTCCATTTGCCTCTTGTTTTCCTCTCCCCCACTTCACTTTTGCTGTTTTATTCGCCCTCTTTCTGTTTGCCTTCTCTCTAGTGTTAGATCACTTGTTTCGCCGTCATGGCCAGCCCTTTATCTACTCCTTTGTCTCCCGAGTTTGAAGTTCTTCACTTCAAACAAAGACAAGGAGAAAAATTAAAAAATGCTTGGTTTAGGATGATGGAATCTTATCGTAATTGCACCCTAGAGGTGAATTTTAGAATTTTGCTTCGAAATTTTTATGTTGGACTAAGTATGTCCCATAGACAACTCCTGGATTGCGTTGCCAAAGGAAATTTTATCAAAATTAATGCCAGTTTTGCGCATGAAATTATAGAGGGAATAATGGGAACACTACCTCAACAAAAGGGGCCGCATCATACCCAGGCAGAAACACAAGTTTTTGAGAAGATTTGCGAAGTAACGAAAATTTTACAAAAATCTCTTGAACCTCTTAAGAGTGTTGGCGGAAATCTCCACCGCATGAATATGTTGATCACCCTTTGCAATAAGCGGTTGGATTCCTTAGATCTAAAAACCTCCCGGATTCGAGGATGACTCCGCTGAAAAAATAAAAACCAAAGATGATGATACCTAGATCTATTCTCGTTTTTATGCCTAGCTAGGGGCGTTAAACGATATCGCTTGTTGGGAGGCAACCCAATTTTATTTTTGTTTCTTGCTTTTTGGTTCTGTTTAGTAATAAATAATTCATATAGCCTCTGTTTAGATATGGTTTTATGTTTTAATTAGTGTTTGTGCCAAGTAAAACCTATAGGATCTTCTTGGATGATAGTTATTTGATCTTGCTGAAAAAGTCAGAAACTTTCTTCTCACGAAAACAATTGTTACAAATCACCAGAACGTGATAAAATACTGATTACAATTGCAGTAGATCAATAAACAAATTATCTAGGTCGTCCTATTTTTGTAGATTTTTCTGAGTTACTGAAGTTTGCGTTGGATACAGATTACTACAGACTGTTCTATTTTTGACAGATTCTATTTTTTTCGTGTGTTGTTTGCTTATTTTGATGAATCTATGGCTAGTATCGGGGGGTATGAACCATAGAGAAGTTGGAATACAGTAGGTTTAACACCAATATAAATAAACAATGAGTTCATTACAGTACCTTAAAGTGGTGGTTTGTTTTCTTGCACTAACGGAGCTCATGAGATTTTCTGTTGAGTTTTGTGTTGTGAAGTTTTCAAGTTTTGGGTAAAGATTTGATGGATTATGGAATAAGAAGTGGCAAGAGCCTAAGCTTGGGGATGCCCAAGGCACCCCAAGGTAAAATTCAAGGACAACCAAAAGCCTAAGCTTGGGGATGCCCCGGAAGGCATCCCCTCTTTCGTCTTCGTCCATCGGTAACTTTACTTGATGCTATATTTTTATTCACCACATGATATGTGTTTTGCTTGGAGCGTCTTGTATGATTTGAGTCTTCGCTTTTTAGTTTACCACAATCATCCTTTCTGTACACACCTTTTGGAGAGACACACATGAATCGGAGTTTATTAGAATACTCTTTGTGCTTCGCTTATATCTTTTGAGCTAGATAAATTTTGCTCTAGTACTTCACTTATATCTTTTTAAGAGCACGGTGGTTTTATAGAAATTATTGATCTCTCATGCTTCACTTATATTATTTTGAGAGTCCTTTAGAACAGCATGCTAATTTGCTTTGGCTATAAAATTAGTCCTAATATGATAGGCATCCAAGATGGGTATAATAAAAACTTATGTATAAAGTGCATTGTATACTATGAGAAGTTTGATACTTGATGATTGTTTTTGAGATATGAAGATAGTGATATTAAATTTGTGCTAGTTGAGTAATTGTGAATTTGAGAAATACTTGTGTTGAAGTTTGCAAGTCTCGTAGCATGCACGTATGGTAACCGTTGTGTAACAAATTTGAAACATGAGGTGTTCTTTGATTGTCATCCTTATGAGTGGCGGTCGGGGACGAGCGATGGTTTTTCCTACCAATCTATCCCCCTAGAGCATGCGCGTAGTGCTTGGTTTTTGATGACTTGTAGATTTTTGCAATAAGTATGTGAGTTCTTTATGACTAACGTTGAGTCCATGGATTATACGCACTCTCACCCTTCCATCATTGCTAGCCTCTTCGGTACCGTGCATTGCCCTTTCTCACCTTGAGAGTTGGTGCAAACTTTGCCGATGCTTCCAACCCCCGTGATATGATATGCTCTATCACACATAAACCTCCTTATATCTTCCTCAAAACAGCCACCATACCTACCTATTATAGCATTTCCATAGTCATTCCGAGATATATTGCCATGCAACTTTCCACCGTTTCATTTATTATGACACGCTTCACCATTGTCATATTACCTTGCATGATCATGTAGTTGACATCGTATTTGTGGCAAGGCCACCATGCATAATTCATCATACATGTCACTCTTGATTCACATCCCGGTACACCGCCAGAGGCATTCACATAGTGTGATATTTTGTTCTAAGTATTGAGTTGTAAATAAATAGAAGTGTGATGATCATCATTATTAGAGCATTGTCCCAATAAAAAAAGAGAATAAAGGCCAAATAAATAAATAAAATGAAAGGCCCAAAAAACAAAAAGAAAAAGGGGACAATGTTACTATCCTTTTCCACACTTGTGCTTCAAAGTAGCACCATGATTTTTGTGATAGAGAGTCTCTTATTTTGTCACTTTAATTTACTAGTGGGAATTTTTCATTATAGAACTTGGATTGTATATTCCAACAATGGGCTTCCTAAAATGCCCTAGGTCTTCCTGAGAAAGCAAGTTGGATGCACACCCACTTAGTTTCTTTTGTTGAGCTTTCATACATTTATAGCTCTAGTGCATCCGTTGCATGACAATCCCTACTCCTTGCATTGACATCAATTGATGGGCATCTCCCTAGCCTGTTGATTAGGCGTGTCAATGTGAGACTTTCTCCTTTTTGTCTTCTCCACATAACCCCCATCATTATATTCTGTTCCACCCATAGTGTTATATCCATGGCTCACGCTCATGTATTGCATGAAGGTTGAAAAAGTTTGAGATTACTAAAAGTATGAAACAATTGCTTGGCTTGTCATCGGGGTTGTGCATGATGAGAGCATTCTTGTGTGACGAAAATGGAGCATGACCAAACTATATGATTTTGTAGGGATGAACTTTCTTTGGCCATGTTATTTTGAGAAGACATGATTGCTTAGTTAGTATGCTTGAATTATTATTGTTTTTATGTCGATATTAAACTTTTATCTTGAATCTTTCGGATCTGAACATTCATGCCACAATAAAGAAAATTACATTAAAAAATATGCTAGGTAGCATTCCACATCAAAAATTCTATTTTTATCATTTACCTAATCGAGGACGAGCAGGAATTAAGCTTGGGGATGCTTGATACGTCTCCAATGTATCTATAATTTTTGATTGTTCCATGCTATATATTATCTGTTTTGGATGTTTAATGGGCTTTATTAGACACTTTTATATTATTTTTGGGACTAACCTACTAACCAAAGACCCAGTTGTCGTGGAATTGTCACGGCAGATGTCCTAGTGTGAGGACTTAGTCGTGAGGTCAACGCATCTTTGTAGTAGCTTGAGAGGGGTTGAGCGGAATCGAGAGACGCAACACAAGACAAGGATTTAGACAGCTTCGGGCCCCGGGAAACATCATCCGGTAACAACCCTACATGCTGTTTGTGGCTAGGTCTCATTATGATCATGAGGGAGTCACCATAAACCGGCTCTCCTCTAGTTGTGTCTAGCCCTAGAGATTATTGAGCTCTTCTTCTCCTCCCTCTTTGGGGAGCCCTACCCCTCCTTATATAAGTTGAAGGGGCGGGTTACATGTGGAGTCCTATTAGGATTAGGACTAGTCTACCTTCTAATACAAACCGGATATAAGTCCGGGTCTTAACTCCTTGTAAGGTAATATTCTTCACGCCTTTCCTCTTAAACCGGCCCACCAGTAACATAAACCAGCCCTCTGGGCCTTGGGCCTTGTCATCTGTCTATCCCGCCCGCCGGGTTACCAGTGAGTTATAATGTCCAGGCAGGTTGCTTGTAAATCGTCCGGTCAGGGCAGGTCGCCAGTGAATCGCCAAGTGTCAACCGGGTCTCAAGTAAAATGCCAAGTCCGGCCGGGTTATACTTCCGGCCGGTTTACGTCGCGGGGTATATCCCCGACATTAGCCCCCAGTTTAATTTGGATTTATCCATGTTAAACTGATCCGCAACATAAACACAAGAACAAAGTTGGCGGGTTGTGCTCCGGGTTAAATATTCTTATAAACCGGCACTTGATCATCCTTAAGTCCTTGTCATTTCTTCCTTCTGAAAAATCCAAGGCAATATACCAGCTTCATAATCAATTTGCTTGCAGAAGATATTTTGTAAATAAAGAATCCATTTGAATCGGCCTTCAATGCTCTGATTTGACAAAAATATTGGTCTTCAAGTATTCAACTGATATCAGCCGGTTTGAAAATGTTGAACCTGCCGGTTTATCATTGCCAAAATTGCCGGGTTATAAAAACTGATAATTCTGGGTCATGATTGTTGCCAACGCTGGTTCATGATTATTGATGACGCCGGGTTATGATTGTTGCAGACACCGAGTCAATATGGTTAGCTCCAAACTGAAAATTTGGAAGATATTTCTCCCTTATATCCATAGTACCTGTAGCCCCCAAGTCTTGAACAGAACAAAGTGATGATTTGAGACTTGTTTCCATATAATTACTGCCACTTTGAAGAAATCTATGTTGTTCATCACAGTCACTAGTAAAAACTGAATACTCCATGTATGTAGCCCCCAAGTGCCGGTTTGTCATGATTGCAGCAACCTGGGACTTGTAATTGCCTTATACTCATAAAAACTTCAACAAGTGTAGCCCCTAGGGGCCGGGTCATTATGCAATAATGAGCAGGGACTTTGTAAATATGATCATATAGATTTGAACAGCAACATGTAGCCCCCAAGGGCCGGCTCATTATGATGTGATGAGTCGGGTCTTCAATAAGGCCAATAAAAATGACTTTGCATTAGCCCCCAAGTGTCATGGTGCATGCTTGCAGCGACATGAGACTTGCATATTTGATATAATCTCCATTTGAATAATGTAGCCCCCAAGTGCCGGGTCATAAGCCTGCAGCGACTCGGGACTATTCCTTCAATTGTAGAATAAATCATATCCATTGATGATATAATAACCATTGCGCTAAAGCAACTTTGAAAACCTTAATTATAACACTGGTTACTGATAACCATAATAAAATCCAGCCATGTTGGCTATTTGAAGATTTGAATAATATAATCCAATGATTGATGAGCGCGTGATTCCAATGGCGCAATCCAAATATATACTGGCGACTTATAGTTGAAAGCCAGACCGGGTTAATAAACACAGGATAAATTATCATCATACGGGCGACTTATAGTCGAAAGCCAGGCCGGGTTAATAAACACAGGATAAATTATCATGCTTTATTCAACCTGTTTCTGCATACAACAAGTTTAAAGTGTCCTGGCGGTTTACCGCCGGACGGGTCATAATGCCCAACATATAACTGGTTTATAACCAAGGCTGCACTTAAGAATAATTAAATATGAAATATATCATACCTGTGACATTGAATCACATCGTTGTTTGGCCAACTTTATTGTAGTAAAGGTGATAACCCCAATCTTGAGTACTGATAACTCCTACCATATTGTGCCGGTTTATGATAACCCGGTCGGACTTGGCGTTTTACTTGAGACCCGGTTGACACTTGGCGATTCACTGGCGACCTGCCTTGACCGGACGATTTACAAGCAACCTGCCTGGACATTATAACTCACTGGTAACCCGGCGGGCGAGACAGACAGATGACAAGGCCCAAGGCCCAGAGAGCCGGTTTTTGTTACTGGTGGGCCGGTTTATGAGGAAAGGCGTGAAGAATATTACCTTACAAGGAGTTAAGACCCGGACTTGTATCCGGTTTGTATTAGAAGGTAGACTAGTCCTAATCCTAATAGGACTCCACATGTAACGTGCCCCTTCAACTTATATAAGGAGGGGGCAGGGCTCCCCAAAGAGGGAGGAGAAGAAGAAGCCCAATAATCTCTAGGGCTAGACACAACTAGAGGAGAGCCGGTTTATGGTGACTCCCTCATGATCATAATGAGACCTAGCCACAAACAGCATGTAGGGTTGTTACCGGATGATGTTTCCCGGGTCCCGAAGCTGTCTAAACCCTTGTTTGTGTTGCGTCTCTCGATTCCGCTCAACCCCTCTCAAGCTACTACAAAGATGCGTTGGCCTCACGACTAAGTCCTCACACTAGGACATCTGCCGTGACAATTCCATGACAATTCCGGAAAGTCCCCATATACAAATTTCAAAATTGGTACTGATCTGAACAAAACATTAAGTTAAAGTTGTTAAACAGCAAGTTAAAATGCACCCAGATGATCTACGCGTCTTTCTAGTCAAGTTACATATAAAGTTCATTTAATTCGAAGCTACGGCCTAGAAGATATGAGCAAAACAAGTTAAACATGGGATTGGTGCAAATGCAAGCAAAAGATCATCACAAGCACTCTAAAACATGGATGCAACATGGTATGATGAAACTACATGCAAAACCAAGCAAGATTCATATAGAGCATGCTCCAAACGGAGCCACGGTTCAGCACATACACGCGATACAAGTTTCAAACACAATCTGCCCAAAACAGCAGCTAAGCACTTTGCAATCAAGGAAACAACATGCTACAGGAAACATATGGGTATAAACATGAAATGCACTTCAAGTACAAATCACATACATCAATTAGCATCAAGGTCCAGGTTCATAGGCATCAGGATTAATCCAACATGATCAATGCAACAAGCAACTTTATAACACAGACTATGACTTGGTGAAAAACAGGGCATACATGTGAGCAAAAATAACATATTGACATGTTGGAGGCATGAAATAATGATGCTACAGCGCAAGAACATAACAACACAAAGCATGACATTAAAGTATAGGTTAAACTTGGAAAAACATGATTACTAAGCATCTCCATATAAACTATAGATCAATGCCATTCATTAAGACAAGATTACAAGTTATAACAGATTCTCAGACTTGGAGAAAAACAGAGTAAGGCTGAAAACATATTCATGATGCATAATTTGAGAAAACAAAAGTATATGCTACAGGAATATTTCATGGCATCAAATGGCATGTAAAGCATGTACATGTCAAGCACTACAAAACATGATCACTGAGCTACTGCTAGAAACCACTAGAACATGCTCAAAACATCATGGAAAAAATAAAAATGATAACAGGTTCACGGACTTGGTGGAAATTACTGAATATGGCAGAAACAGCGACAAGTAGACATGTTTGCAAGCTTGGTTAACTCAACATAAAGCATATCATGGCACGTGAATACAACAAACAGAAAGAAGGCGTATTTTTGCAGCTACTCATGTCAATAACATGGTCATAGGATACACATAACACTAGCTATTCACATGAAAAAACTGAACTTGCTGATAAAAGGCTGACAGAAACATTATTTAGCAAATTTAGGGCATGGTAATCGTAAGCTAAAGCAGGCCATAATTGCAAAAAAGGGCATGGATGGATAGAGCATAACACGATCCACAAAACATCCTAACTGAGCATCTCCAACTTATGCACAGATTCACTTGTACCATCAAGTTAACATGGTAACATATTATAGCAGATTCGGACAGCAGAAAACTGTCTGAAATCAGAAACAGCAAGTACCCTACTTTGCATGCTTGTGCTAGTCACCATAGGGCATATAAAAATATAAGGATTGCACCACTGTAAATATAGCAGGATTATGCTCCTAAAACATGTTGGCGTGATGCTAAAAAAATCACACAAAATGCTATGAGAAAGACAAATAGACAAGTTACAGCAGTTTTCAGAGGTTATAATACTTAGCACTTCCGCAACAGGGATTATGACATGAAGATGAACTCAAACAAGCATGCAACAGCATCCATCATGAAGAGCACGAAATGTACAACAACAGCATATAAAGATCATCTCCATCACGAAATCATGCACAAATTTATGGCTAGATCAAATTGCACATATGATATGAATATGCTGAGGACTTGGCCATTTTTTCAGGAAAAAACAGGGTGAGCGGGGGTAACTAAGCAGCGCTCAAGGCGAGGCTTAGGAGTGGCTAGGCGCTCACCAGAGTGGGCCTGGCCCAGAGAGGAAGGAGAGGCGGATCGGGCCGGCTGGGGTGGCTTGGTCGGACGGGGCCCACGCGGCGGCGGAAACGGCCTGAGCGTCTTCTCGTCCTCCTCGATCCCGCCTGGATTGGAGGAGGCAGGGGCGGCGGCGCTACTCCGGCGAGGCGGGACGGGGCTCTGGCAGTGGGGGCGACCGGCGGACTATGGGGATGGGTAGATCCGGATGCGAGGGCTCCGGATCCGGCGACGGCGGGGTCGACATGGTGGCGGCGACGACCGGCGAGGCTCCGGCGAGCTCGTCGGGGACGGGGTCTGGCGGGCCCCTGGTGAGGCGAGGCGCAGATGCGCCAGAGCGATGGTGGCGCGGCGCGGGGACGGGCGAGTGGCTGACGGCGACGGAGCGAGGTGCGCGGACGGCGAGGTGGGTGCAGCGGCTGCGGGGCGGCTGCGGCGAGGTCGGCGGGGTCGCACGGGAGGCGGCGGCGCTCCGGCGAAGTGGGGCCGAGGCGGCGCGGCGGCTGTAGGCGGCTCGGGCGGATCTGGGCCCGCCGTGGCCCGCGGGCCCGGTGGCGCGGAGGTGGGAGTTGGCGGCTGAGGAGTGGAGGGGTGCGCATTTCGAGGAAGATTAGGGTTAGGGTAGTTCTCTCTCAAATTTGGACGGGGGAGGTGTTTATATAGATTCCGAGAGCTAGGAGAGGAATTTTTCAGAGCGGTTTTCGCCCACGCGATCGTGATCCGACGGCGAAGAGCATGGAGGGGAGCTAGAAGAGCTAGTGGGCTGTTGAGGAGGGGTGTTGGGCTGCAAAGAGAAGGAGGGATTTGGTTAACGTGGTTAACCGTTGGGGCATCAAACGACCTCCAAATGGAACGAAATTTGACAGGCGGTCTACCGGTGATATACCAAGATCACTCGTCAACTCTCGGCCCATTCAGAGAACATTTTTTCTCTCGCTCATGAAACGAGATCTAGAAGGTGCGGCGGGTGCACGTGAGAGTGTCGGATTTTGAAACGAACAACGAAGAAAAAGACCGGATGCAAGTTTTGAAAAACATGCAGATGAAATGCACATGATGACATGGCAAAGTGCAACACGCAAACAAATGACATTGCAATGACGGCGAATAACTGGAAGGCACCTGGCGCATCGGTCTCGGGCGTCACACTATGCAACTATTGAAAAATAATTCTTAGCAGTGGTGTTTGCTTGTGATAAATTTAGACCTTATATTGTTGATTCAAAAGTAATTGTTCACACCGATCATGCTGCTATTAAATATCTTATGGAAAATAAAGATGCTAAACCTAGACTTATTTGATGGGTTCTCTTGCTACAAGAATTTGATTTACATATCACTGGTAGAAAAGGAGCTGAGAACCCCGTAGCTGATAACTTGTCTAGGCTTGAAAATGTGCCTGATGACCCACTACATATTGATGATAGTTTTCCTGATGAGGAGTTAGCTGCAATAAATGTTGCTCATAATACTCCTTGGTATGCTGACTACTAATTACATTTTTGCTAAATATTTACCACCTAGCTTTACTTATCAGCAAAAGAAAAAAATCTTCTATGATTTAAGACACTACTTTTGGGATGACCCACATCTTTATAAAGAAGGAGTAGATGGTATTATTAGACGTTGTGTACCTGAGCATGAACAGGGACAAATCCTACAGAAATGTCACTCCGAAGCTTATGGAGGGCATCATGTTGGAGATAGAATTGCTCACAAGGTATTGCAGTCTTGATTTCATTGGCCTACTCTCTTCAAGGATGCCCGTAAGTTCGTCTTATCTTGTGATGAATGCCAAAGAATAGGTAATATCGGTAAGCGTCAAGAAATGCCTATGAATTATTCACTTGCTGTTGAACCATTTGATGTTTGGGGATTTGATTACATGGGACCTTTTCCTTCCTCTAATGGGTATACACATATTTTGGTTGTTGTTGATTATGTTACTAAATGGGTAGAAGCTATTCCAACTAGTAGTGCTGATCACAACACCTTTATTAAAATGCTTAAGGAAGTTATTTTCCCAAGGTTTGGAGTCCCTAGATATTTAATGACTGATGGTGGTTCACACTTTATTCATGGTGCTTTCCGTAAAATGTTTGCCAAGTATGATGTTAACCATAGAATTGCATCACCTTATCATCCTCAGTCTAGTGGTCAAGTTGAACTTAGGAATAGAGAAATAAAATTAATCTTGCAAAAGACTGTTAATAGGTCCCGGAAGAATTGGTCTAAGAAATTAGATGACGCACTTTGGGCTTATAGAACAGCATATAAAAATCCTATGGGTATGTCTCCTTATAAAATGGTTTATGGAAAAGCTTGTCATTTGCCTCTTGAGTTAGAACATAAAGCATATTGGGCAATGAAAGAACTCAATTATGATTTCAAACTTGGCGGTGAAAAGAGGTTATTTGATATTAGCTCATTAGATCAATGGAGAATCCAAGCTTATGAAAATGCAAAATTATTCAAAGAAAAAGTTAAAAGATGGCATGACAAGAGAATCCAAAAGTGTGAGTTTAAAGTCGGAGAATATGTTCTTTTGTACAACTCTCGTTTCAGATTCTTTGCAGGAAAACTCCTCTCAAAATGGGAAGGCCCATATGTTATCGAGGAGGTTTATCGGTCAGGAGCCATCAAAATAAATAATGCCGAAGGTACTAACCCGAAGGTTGTCAATGGCAATGAATAAAACATTATATCTTAGTACGCCCATTAATGTTGAAAGTAATATTATCCAAACTTTGACACCGGAAGAACACATAAAAGAGTCCTTCCGGAACACTCCAGAATCGTGAAAACAAGGAGGTACGTGATACGGTAAGTAAACGGACTCCAAAAATTTCGCAAAAATATTATTTGTCAGTTTTGGAATATTTAGAAAAATAGGAAAATAAGAAACTTCCAGGAAGCGTACCCTGGTGGGCACAAGACACTAGGGTGCGCCAGGCTTGCCTGGCATGCCCAGGTGAGTTGTGCACACTTGGGACACCTTCCGGACTCCATTTTTCTACAGTTTGCTTGTTCCCCAAGATAAAAAATCTATATAACTCCCTGAACCTGTTGACCACCATATCGCAGAGAAATCCTCTGTTTCCTTTTCCTTGTTGTTTTCTGACAGATTCAGCTAGACCAACATCATGTCTTCCTCACCCTTCAGTAATGGAAAAGAGGACACAAGGGTGGTTCAGGAGGATCTAAGAAGAGATGAAGCTGAAGAGGTTGCTATGGAGGAAGGGGAGGAAAATCCTTTTGGGAGTCACTCTCCGGCCTCCTAGAGGGGCACACTAGCTGGTATCTCTACCCACCCCAATCCTCATCAAACCATGGGATCTTCAAACAATCAAGCGAGCCTGGAAGTGCAAGAATAACTCCCTCCGAGGAGGCCTTTACACAGGTTACATCGTAACAATTTTCGCAATTTGATTCACAATTATGGGTTCGAGAACACTCCTCGTAGGCACATACCGTCCAATTGGGACCTATCTCGGCCAAGAGAAAACAGTGCTGGAACAAAATCGTGGGGCCCGGAGAATAAACACATAATGGCTAAAGTGAAGAAAAATAGTGAGTTACTTCATTAAGCCCTTTGGGAGATTCAAGGTTTGAAGGATCTACTCATGGTCATATTGGCGAACACTACTTCATCACCAGCACCATCTTCTTCACCACCAAAGGAAAATTGAGTATCGGGTATGAGCACTCCCCTTGGCTTCCGCCAAGCTTGGGGGAGGTGCCCCGGTATCGTATCATCCCCACAATCTTTTTGCCTTTACTTATTTTAGTATGATCTTTTGCTTTAGATGAATAAAAGTTTAGTTTGATCCTTTCTTCTTTGAGAGTTTGCTTAGTGATCTATCCTTGTAATCGCGTGCAAGATATATAATAAAGTTTAGTTTGAGTTTTTGCTTTCTTTACTTTCTTGTTGCAATTAAAAGAAAAGAAATAAATAAAAGGAAAATAAATAAACAAAAGAAAGGAAATAAATCAAGAAGATCATATACTAATCTTATGGTAGGTGATGGCACCACATAAGGAAAAGTATAAGTAGAAAATTTTCTTAGAGATTGACAAACATAGCATTAGTCAATGATGCAACTCATGAAAGAATTAATAAAGAAAGAGAAGATTCACATATAAATATACTATCCTAGAAATCTTTTGTGATTGTGAGCCCCCATCCAAATATTATATGCCGAAATTGTTGACGTTGGACAAGGAAGACAACTTAATGATTTATGTTTGTTCATATTCACATAGAAGTCATATTGTCATAGATCCTTCAACATGTGGTACTTGCCCCCTATCTTTGCTAGCCAAAAATTCCGCACTAAGTAGAGATACTACTTGTGCATCCAAAAACCCTTAAACCCAAATCTTATTTTTCAAGTGTCCACCATACCTACCTAGGGATTAAGCAAGATCCCTCAAGTAAGTTGTCATCGGTGCAAAAAGGCAATAAAAATTGCTTCTAAATGTGTGAGATCATTTAGTGTAAGAGAAAATTGAGCGTTGCACGAACTTGTGATGGTGAAGAATAAAAGCAACATACTACATAATAAAGGTCGCTATCACAAGGGGTAATGCAACGTGATGTGAGAAGAACAAGGCCCCAGTGCCTGAAATGGAAGAAGAAGAAGAAGAGCCTCAAGTGCTCGCAAAGCTCAAACCAAAGATTCCTGATCATGATGACAATCATCCAGTTGCTGAGAACATGAAGGAAAGAAAAGATGCAGGACTAAGATATCGGAGACAGTCAGACTCCTATGCTGTGAGAAGAAGAACTGTTGTAGATTACACATTTCACACTAAGGAACAACAGGACTTCTATGAGACAGTCCTCTTGGACAAGAAGTCCATTGTGTGTGACATGAGATGGGTGGACTGGAAATACATTGACAGCAATGAAGATCACTTTCCTAGAGTTCATGAGAGCTTCAGACTCAATGGACTTGACACATTTGTTGGCCAGAAATTGACCAAATGGAATGATTATTTGATCACGTAGTTCTATTCCACTGCTCACTTCTACCCAGATGGGAAGATTGTATGGATGACTAAGGGTACTAGGTACCAGTCTACAGTTTTTGAGTGGGCCAAGCTTATCAATGCCCCTGAAGAGCATGAGGATGACATTGATGTCTATGCCAAGCGCAAGAAAGATCACAACTCCATGGCCAATATGTATAAGGAGATACCTCACAAGGCCTTGGAGACACACAAGGTAGGCTCAGTATATTACTTGTTGTCTGGTATGGCCACCATGAACACTATATTGAGGCACACCTTGTTGCCCAAGTTAGGAGATCACATGATGATCAGAGGCCACTCCATCAACTTGCTTCAGATGTTTGATGTGCCACCGAAATTTAAAGTGATGAGTTTGATTGTTGAGACTATCAAGAGAACTGCAGCTGATCAGAAGAGATCATGTGGTTATGTGCTACCTCTTGAGCACTGCGTTGGTTTTCCCTTGAAAAGGAAAGGGTGATGCAGTAAAGTAGCGTAAGTATTTCCCTCAGTTTTTGAGAACCAAGGTATCAATCCAGTAGGAGACCACGCTCGAGTCCCACGCACCTACACAAACAAATAAGAACCTCGCAACCAACGCGATAAAGGGGTTGTCAATCCCTTCATGGTCACTTACGAGAGTGAGATCTGATAGAGATGATAAGATAATATTTTTGATATTTTTTATGATAAAGATAAAAAGTAAAGAAAGCAAAATAAACAAAGATAGAAATAGCTTGTTGACGGAAGATTAATATGATGGAAAATAGACCCGGGGGCCATAGGTTTCACTAGTGGCTTCTCTCAAGATAGCATAAGTATTATGGTGGGTAAACGAATTACTGTCGAGCAATTGATAGAATTGAGCATAGTTATGAGAATATCTAGGTATGATCATGTATATAGGCATCACATCCGTGAAAAGTAGACCGACTCCTGCCTGCATCTACTACTATTACTCCACACATCGACCGCTATCCAGCATGCATCTAGAGTATTAAGTTCATAAGAACAGAGTAATGCTTTAAGCAAGATGACATGATGTAGAGGGATAAACTCATGCAATATGATATAAACCCCATCTTTTTATCCTCGATGGCAACAATACAATATGTGTCGTTTCCCCTACTGTTACGGGGATCGAGCATCACAAGATTGAATCCAAAGCTAAGCACTTCCCCCATTGCAAGAAAGATCAATCTAGTAGGCCAAACCAAACTGATAATTCGAAGAGACTTGCAAAGATAACCAATCATACATAAAAGAATTCATAGGAGATTCAAATATTATTCATAGATAATCTTGATCATAAACCCACAATTCATCGGATCTCGACAAACACACCGCAAAAAGAAGAGTTACATCAAATAGATCTCCAAGAGAATCAAGGAGTCCTTTGTATTGAGATCCAAAGAGAGAGAAGAAGCCATCTAGCTAATAACTATGGACCCGAAGGTCTGAGGTAAACTACTCACACATCATCGGAGAGGCTATGGTGTTGATGTAGAAGCCCTTCGTGATCGATGCCCCCTCCGGTGGAGCGCCGGAAAAGGCCCCAAGATGGGATCTCACGGGTATAGAAGGTTGCGGCGGTGGAAATAGGGTTTTGGCTCCTCTGTTGATGGTTTGGGGGTACGTAGGTATATATAGGAGGAAGAAGTAGGTTGGTGGAGCGGGGCCCACGAGGGTGGAGGGCGCGCCCAGGGGGTAGGCGCGCCCCCTGCCTCGTGGCCTCCTCGTTGATTGCTTGACGTCCACTCCAAGTCCTCTGGATCACGTTTGTTCCAAAAATCACGTTCCCGAAGGTTTCATTCCGTTTGGACTCCGTTTGATATTCCTTTCCTTCGAAACACTGAAATAGGCAAAAATAGCAATTTGGGCTGGGCCTTCGGTTAATAGGTTAGTCCCAAAAATAAATATAAAAGTGTATAATAAATCCCATTAAACATCCAAAACAGAATATAATATAGCATGGAAAAATCAAAAATTATAGATACGTTGGAGACGCATCAAGCATCCCCAAGCTTAATTCCTGCTCGTCCTCGAGTAGGTAAATGATAAAAACAGAATTTTTGATGTGGAATGCTACTTAGCATAATTTTCAATGTAATTCTCTTATTTGTGGTATGAATATTCAGATCCGAAAGATTCAAGATAAAAGTTTAATATTGACATAAAAGTAATAATACTTCAAGCATACTAACTAAGCAATTATGTCTTCTCAAAATAACATGGCCAAAGAAAGTCCATCCCTACAAAATCATATAGTTAGGTCATGCTCCATTTTCGTCACACAAGAATGCTCTCATCATGCACAACCCCGATGACAAGCCAAGCAATTGTTTCATACTTTAGTAATCGCAAACTTTTTCAACCTTCACGCAATATATGAGTGTGAGCCATGGATATAGCACTATGGGTGGAATAGAATATGATGATGGGGGTTATGTTGAGAATACAAAAAAGGAGAAAGTCTCACATTGACGCGGCTAATCAACGAGCTAGGGAGATGCCCATCGATTGATGTCAATGCAAGGAGTAGGGATTGCCATGCAACGGATGCACTAGAGCCATGAATGTATGAAAGCTCAACAAAAGAAACTAAGTGGGTGTGCATCCAACTTGCTTGCTCACGAAGACCTAGGGCATTTGAGGAAGCCCATTGTTGGAATATACAAGCCAAGGTCTATAATGAAAAATTCCCACTAGTATATGAAAGTGACAAAACAAGAGACTCTCTATCATAAAAAATCATGGTTCTACTTTGAAGCAAAAGTGTGGAAAAAAGGATAGTAGCATTGTCCCTTCTTTATTTTCTTTTATTTATTTTATTTTATTTTTTGGGCCTTTCCTTTTTTTGGCCTTTCTCTTTTTTGGGGGACAATGCTCTATGAATGATGATCATCACACTTCTATTTATTTACAACTCAATGATTACAACTCGATACTAGAACAAAGTATGACTCTATATGAATGCCTCCGGCGGTGTACCGGGATGGGCAATGAATCAAGAGTGACATGTATGAATAATATGCATGGTGGCTTTGCCACAAATACGATGTCAACTACATGATCATGCAAGGCAATATGACAATGATGAAACGTGTCATGATAAACGGAACGGTGGAAAGTTGCATGGCAATATATCTCGGAATGGCTATGGAAATGCCATAATAGGTAGGTATGGTGGCTGTTTTGAGGAAGATATAAGGAGGTTTATGTGTGATAGAGCGTATCGTATCACGGGGTTTGGATGCACCGGCGAAGTTTGCACCAACTCTCAAGGTGAGAAAGGGCAATGCACGGTACCGAAGAGGCTAGCAATGATGGAAGGGTGAGAGTGCGTATAATCCATGGACTCAACATTAGTCATAAAGAACTCACATACTTATTGCAAAAATCTACAAGTCATCAAAAACCAAGCACTACGCGCATGCTCCTAGGGGGATATATTGGTAGGAAAAGACCATCGCTCATCCTCGACCGCCACTTATAAGGAGGACAATCAAAGAACACCTCATGTTTCAAATTTGTTACACAACGTTTACCATACGTGCATGCTACGGGACTTGCAAACTTCAACACAAGTATTTCTCAAATTCACAACTAATCAACTAGCACAACTTTAATATCACTACCTCCATATCTCAAAACAATCATCAAGCATCAAACTTCTCTTAGTATTCAACGCACTTATAAGAAAGTTTTTACTAATCTTGGATGCCTATCATATTAGGACTAATTTCTCAATTTAAGCAAATTACCATGCTGTTTTGTAGGACTATCAAAATGATATAATTGAATCATGAGGGTCCCCGACCGCCGCGCCTCTCCCTCCTCCCTCTCCGTCCTCGCTGGCCCCGAGCTCCGGCCGCCGGCTTCTTCTTCTCCGGCGAGCCTCGAGCCCGAGCCCGATCTGGATCCAAGCGACGGTTGACTTTCTTCTCCCCCGAAATTTCTACAAGTCCCGCATATTCTGCATAATGTTGCATTGTTCATCGCATCATAACTCTCTGTATATAGCTCCGTTTTGTGCGTGTAATATGTCGAAATGTTCCTCTCGCGATGCTCTTCATTTTGTTACATTGTGCCATGTTCATTTGAGTCCATCTTGATGCCCAAATCTCTGGTGCAAGAGTGCTATATGCTGTTACCTGCTGTTACTTATCAGAGCATGAGGATTTGTTATTTTTGTTGCTATTGATGTGTGCATCTTATGGGCATGAGCTCTACATGTGTTTCTGTTGTATGCCATGCCATTTTTGTAGAGGTGTATGCCATGTAATTTTGTGATCTATGTGGTGACTAGCACAAGCATGCAAACTAGGCTTCGTGATGTTTCTGTTTTCAGGGACTTAGTAATTTCACTGTCTGTTTCTGCTGTTATTTTGTTGCCATGTATCCTTGTGGCTACCGAGAGATCCATGCTCCTTTTGGTGATGTTCAGTACGGATGTTTTGTAGATATAGTTGTGCTCTATCCATCCATGCCCCTGTTTGCAATTACGGAGGGCCATAGCATGACTCAATCTTGCTCTACGTTTGCTATAAAATATTCCTGGCAGATTCTTAACATTATATTCAATTTTGCCAAGGTTGTTGTAGTTGTTTCATACATGCTATGATCTTGCTCTTGCCATGGATAGTTTTATAAACATTCCATCTTGCTGTAGGTATGCTTATTTTGTCATTCATTGCTTTGTGTTGAGTGAATCAAGCTCACAAAGATTCCCTCATAATGTTTGTTTCTGCCATGCTCTGTTTTCTGCCAAGTCTGAAACCTGATAACGAAATTTGCTATGTTTACATGGTTGCCATCATATCTTCTGGTCCTTTTTGGCTCATGGTCATTAAGGGACTTTTGTTCTATGCTTTTAGTAGATTCTTGCCATCCCTTGTTTTTCATGTTAAGTTCCTGTAGCATGTTGATTTCTAGATCTGAACATTGCTACCTGATACTGTTTATGCCATGTCCAGTAATTTCACTAAGTCTGTGAACCTAATATCTTTTGCACTTTTGCCATGCTTGTTTGAACCTGTTATGTTGTGATCTAGCCGTAGCTCAGTGTTCATATTTTGTCAAGAATATCCTGTAGATTACTGCCATTTGCTTTGTTGCTATGTTGGAGTGTTGTAGCATAGTTACTTGGTGTATTCTAAGTGCTATCCTGCTGTTAATCGCAGAATCGTGTCATTCTTGTTTTGCTTGCCATTTGCAAACCGTGCATCCGTTTCCGGTGATCTTTATATCGATTTCGACCGCAATCATCTCATCTTTCCAGTGGCATGCTTGGTTTTCCAAGTTACTGCCTTATTCATCATTTTTCTTCCGGAGCACGCATATGCATCACATACCACATCTCGCATATCATACATGTTTTGCATCATGTTGCTTGTGCATTTCCCGTGATTGATTGTGGTTCCGTTGCTTGTGTTCTTATTGTGGGTAGAGCCGGGAGACAAGTTCATGAACAAGGAACCTGTTGAGTACGCTTACGAGGATCAAGCTTTCGACAACTCTGAGAACCTTGCAGGCAAGATGACCATACCCTCGAAATCACTTCTATCTTTGTTTTGCTAGTTGTTCGTTCTATTGCCATGCTGCGCTACCTACCACTTGCTATATCATGCCTCCCATATTGCCATGTTAATCCTCTAACCATCCTTTCCTAGCAAACCGTTGTTTGGCTAAGTTACCGCTTTTGCTCAGCCCTTCTTATAGCATTGCTAGTTGCAGGTGAAGTTGAAGTTGGTTCCATGTTGGAACATAGATATTTTGGAATATCACAATATCTCTTATTATATTAATGCATCTATATATTTGGTAAAGGGTGGAAGGCTTGGCCTTATGCCTGGTGTTTTGTTCCACTCTTGCCGCCCTAGTTTCCGTCATACCGGTATTATGTTCCTTGAGTTTGCGTTCCTTACGCGGTTGGGTGATTTATGGGACCCCCTTGACAGTTCGCCTTGAATAAAACTCCTCCAGCAAGGCCCAACCTTGGTTTTACCATTTGCCACCTAAGCCTTTTCCCTTGGGTTTTCGCGAGCCCGAGGGTCATCTTTATTTTAACGCCCCCCCCCCCCGGGGGCCAGTGCTCCTTCGAGTGTTGGTCCAAAACGAGTAGACTGCAGGGCCACCTCGGGGAAACTTGAGGCCTGGTTTTACTCGTAGGATGTCTCATCCGTTGTGCCCTGAGAACGAGATATGTGCAGCTCCTATCGGGATTTGTCGGCACATCGGGCGGCTTTGCTGGTCTTGTTTAACCATTGTCAAAATGTCTTGTAAACCGGGATTCCGAGACTGATCGGATCTTTCCGGGAGAAGGTTTATCCTTCGTTGACCATGAGAGCTTATGATGGGCTAAGTTGGGACACCCCTGCAGGGTATTATCTTTCGAAAGCCGTGCCCGCGGTTATGAGGCAGATGGGAATTTGTTAATGTCTTGTAGAGAACTTGTCACTTGACTTAATTAAAATACATCAACCGTGTGTGTAGCCGTGATGGTCTCTTCTCGGCGGAGTCCGGGAAGTGAACACGGTTTGAGTTATGCATGAACGTAAGTAGTTTCAGGATCACTTCTTGATCATTCCTAGCTTCGCGACCGTTGCGTTGCTTCTCTTCTCGCTCTCATTTGCGTATGTTAGCCACCATATATGCTTAGTGCCTGCTGCAGCTCCACCTCATTACACCATCCTTTCCTATAAGCTTAAATAGTCTTGATCTCGCGGGTATGAGATTGTTGAGTCCTCGTGACTCACAGATTCTACCAAAACAGTTGCAGGTGCCGACGATGCCAGTGCAGATGACGCAACCGAGCTCAAGTGGGAGTTTGACGAGGAACGTGGTCGTTACTATGTTTCTTTTACTGATGATCAGTAGTGGAGCCCAGTTGGGACGATCGGGGATCTAGCATTTGGGGTTATCTTATTTTCATTTGGATTTGACCGTAGTCGGTCTATGTGTGGATTTTGTATGATGTATGAATTATATTTATGTATTGTGTGAAGTGGCGATTGTAAGCCAACTCCCGTTATCCCATTCTTGTTCATTACATGGGATTGTGTGAAGATGACCCTTCTTGCGACAAAACCACAATGCGGTTATGCCTCTAAGTCGTGCCTCGACACGTGGGAGATATAGCCGCATCGTGGGCGTTACAGCTAGATGACTTCTTCTCTCTCTTTGGATCTCAATACAATGTTCTCCCCCTCTCTTGTGGAGATCTATTCGATGTAATCTTCTTTTGCGGTGTGTTTGTTGAGACCGATGAATTGTGGGTTTATGATCAAGTTTATCTATGAACAATATTTGAATCTTCTCTGAATTCTTTTATGTATGATTGGTTATCTAAGTCTCTTCGAATTATCAGTTTGGTTTGGCCTACTAGATTGATCTTTCTTGCAATGGGAGAAGTGCTTAGCTTTGGGTTCAATCTTGCGGTGTCCTTTCCCAGTGACAGTAGGGGCAGCAAGGCACGTATTGTATTGTTGCCATCAAGGATAACAAGATGGGGTTTATATCATATTGCATGAGTTTATCCCTCTACATCATGTCATCTTGCTTAAAGCGTTACTCTGTTCTTTTGAACTTAATACTCTAGATGCATGCTGGATAGCGGTCGATGTGTGGAGTAATAGTAGTAGATGCAGGCAGGAGTCGATCTACTTGTCGCGAACGTGATGCCTATATACATGATCATACCTAGATATTCTCATAACTATGGTCAATTCTGTCAATTGCTCAATAGTAATTTGTTTACCCACCGTAATACTTATGCTCTTGAGAGAAGCCACTAGTGAAACCTATGGCCCTCGGGTCTATTTTCCATCATATTAATCTTCCAACAGTTAGCTATTTTTATTGCCTTTTATTTTACTTTGCGTCTTTATCATAAAAATACCAAAAATATTATCTTATCATATCTCACTTTCGTAAGTGACCGTGAAGGGATTGACAACCCCTTTATTGCGTTGGTTGCGAGGATTTTATTTGTTTGTGTAGGTGCGAGGGACTCGTGTGTGGCCTCCTACTGGATTGATACCTTGGTTCTCAAAAACTGAGGGAAATACTTACGCTGCTTTACTGCATCACCCTTTCCTCTTCAAGGGAAAACCAACGCAGTGCTCAAGAGGTAGCAGTACCTACTACACCAATGGTTGAAGAACCACTCAAAATCTATCACACTCCTGAAGCTTTTTACTTGGATCATCTTCGATCCCTATGTGCTCGTGCTGAAACCCCAACTAGCATAGTTGAGGGAAAATCTTTAGATGAGCATGCTTGTTATGTGCGACACCGCATATCTGAAAAAGGGAAACTTTTACTGGATCAAATTCCTCATTTGCAATGCTATGCTTGGAATTTATGTGAAATATATGATGTTACTTGTTGTTCTGAAAACCCTAAGAAACACCTTCCCTACAATGTGAGTTTAGTGATAATGGAATCGTATCTTTGTATGCTAAGGGTGTTTATAATTACTATGATGTTCAACAAATTGAAGAATTTGTTGCTTTTAAGGGTGCTTATGAAATTGCTTCTTTGGTTGAAACGTATGGTGCTACTCTTTACAAATCTGAAATTTTTGCCATACTTAAATATTGTTATGATAATTATGCTTCTAATGCCTATGTTGAACCATATATTGAGGACTCCTCCGCTGTCCAAGAAGAGACTAATATTTTGCAGGAGTCTATGGAAGAAGAAATTGATGAAATTGTGAGCTCATTGGATGAAAAAGATGATGAGGAGAGCAAAGAACAAAAGGAGGAAGAGCGGATTAGCTACTCGTGCCCACCTTCTAATGAGAGTAACTCTTCAACTCATACATTGTTTAATTTCCCTTCGTGCTTACCGAAGGATGATTCTTATGATCCCGTTGATTCTTTTGAAATATCCCTTTTTGATGATGCTTGCTATGCTTGTGGCCAAGATGCCTATGTGAATTATGCTTATGGAGATGAACTTGCTATAGTTTCTTATGTTAAACATGAAATTGTTGCTATTGCACCCACGCATGATAGTCCTATTATCTTTTTGAATTCTCCCGACTACACTATATCGGAGAAGTTTGCCCTTATTAAGGATTATATTGATGGATTGCGTTTTACTACTACACATGATGATTTTTATAGATATACTATGCATGTGCTTGCTGCTCCTACTTGCAATTATTATGAGAGAGGAACTACATCTCCGCCTCTCCATGTTTCCAATATGATAAAATTGCAAAAGCTGTTTATACAATGCATTGGCCTTTACTATGTGTGCATGAATTGTTCTTTTATGACATGCCGATGCATAGGAAGAGAGTTAGACTTTGTTGTTGCATGATATATGTTACTTTTTGCTCATTACTAAATGCCAAATCATTGTTAATTAAAATTGGCTTTGATATACCTTGGGATCCGGGTGGATCCATTACTTGAGCACTATATGCCTAGCTTAATGGCTTTAAAGAAAGCGTTGCCAGGGAGACAACCCGGAAGTTTTAGAGAGTCATTTATTTCTGTTGTGTGCTTTTATAAAGTTTAAAAATAAAAATAATGTGCCAAGGTTTGTCTTTAGGATGTTTAGATTGCTTGTTGGTTTGTGCGGTGCAAAACAGAAACTTTGGCTGTAGTGCGCGATTTTACATTTTTTTTTACTGGAACGTCAAACGGTTCTGAAACTTTTTGCACTGTCTTGCTATACAAATTGTTTATTTTTCCTAACTTTGTTAGAATTTTTGGAGTACCATAAATATGGTGAATGTTCAGATTACTACAGACTGTCCTATTTAAGACAGATTCTGTTTTTGATGCATAGTTTGCTTGTTTTGATGAAACTATCGATTTCTATCAGTGGATTAAGCCATGGAAAAGTTATATTACAGTAGATACAATTCAAAAACAAAATATGAATTGGTTTGCAACAATACTTAGAGTAGTGATTTGCTTTATTATACTAACGGATCTTACCGAACTTTCTGTTGAGTTCTGTATGGATGAAGTGTTCGAGGATCGAGGAGGTCTCGATATGAGGAAAAGGAGGAGAGGTAAGAGCTCAAGCTTGGGGATGCCCAAGGCACCCCAAGTAAATATTCAAGGAGACTCAAGCGTCTAAGCTTGGCGATGCCCCGGAAGGCATCCCATCTTTCTTCAACAAGTATCGGTATGTTTTCGGTTTCGTTTCGGTCATGTGATATGTGCAAATCTTGGAGCGTCTTTTGCATTTAGTTTTCACTTTTCTTTGATGCACCATGCTGGTATGAGATAGTCCATGGTTGATTTATAGAATGCTCTTTGCACTTCACTTATATCTTTTGAGTATGGCTGTATAGAATGCTTCATGTGCTTCGCTTATATCTTTTGAAGTATGGATTGCCTGTTTCTCTTCACAAAGAAAACCGCCATTTGTAGAATGCTCTTTTGCTTCACTTATATTTGTTAGAGCGTGGGCATATCTTTTGTAGAAATAATTAAACTCTCGTGCTTCACTTATATCTATTTAGAGAGATGACAGGAACTGGTCATTCACATGGTTAGTCATAAAATCCTACATAAAACTTGTAGATCACTGATTATGATATGTTTGATTCCTTGCAATAGTTTTGCGATATAAAGATGGTGATATTAGAGTCATGCTAGTGGGTAGTTGTGGATTGTAGAAATACTTGTGTTGAAGTTTGTGATTCCCGTAGCATGCACATATGGTGAACCGTTATGTAACGAAGTTGGAGCATGAGGTATTTATTGATTGTCTTCCTTATGAGTGGTGGTCGGGGACGAGCGATGGTCTTTTCCTACCAATCTATCCCCCTAGGAGCATGCACGTAGTACTTTGTTTCGATGACTAATAGATTTTTGCAATAAGTATGTGATTTCTTTATGACTAATGTTGAGTCCATGGATTATACGCACTCTCACCCTTCCATCATTGCTAGCCTCTTTGGTACCGTGCATTGCCCTTTCTCACCTCGAGAGTTGGTGCAAACTGATACGTCTCCAACGTATCTATAATTTTTTATTGTTCCATGCTATATTATATTCTATTTTGGATGATTAATGGGCTTTATTATAAACTTTTATATTATTTTTGGGACTAACCTATTAACCGGAGGCCCAGCCCAAATTGCTGTTTTTTGCCTATTTCAGTGTTTCAAAGGAAAAGGATATCAAACGGAGTCCAAACGGAATGAAACCTTCGGGAACGTGATTTTAGGAACAAACATGATCCAGAGGACTTGGAGTCTACGTAAAGCAATCAACGAGGAGAGCAAGAGGTAGGGGGCGCCCACCTCCCCCAGGCGCGCCCTCCACCCTCGTGGGGCCCACGTTGCTCCACCGACGTACTTCTTCCTCATATATATACCTACGTACCCCCAAACCATCAAAGGCATCCACGAAAACCTAATTCCACCGCCGCAACCTTCTGTACCCGTGAGATCCCATCTTGGGGCCTTTTTCGGCGTCCTGCCAGAGGGGGCATTGATCACGGAGGGCTTCTACATCAACACCATAGCCTCTGCGATGATGTGTGAGTAGTTTACCTTAGACCTTCGGGTCCATAGTTATTAGCTAGATGGCTTCTTCTCTCTCTTTGGATCTCAATACAAAGTTCTCCTCGATCTTCTTGGAGATCTATTTGATGTAACTCTTCTTTTGCGGTGTGTTTGTCGAGACCGATGAATTGTGGGTTTATGATCAAGTTTATCTATGAACAATATTTGAATCTCCTCTGAATTCTTTTATGTATGATTGGTTATCTTTGCAAGTCTCTTCGAATTATCAGTTTGGTTTGGCCTACTAGATTGATCTTTCTTGCAATGGGAGAAGTGCTTAGCTTTGGGTTCAATCTTGCGGTGTCCTTTCCCAGTGACAGCAGGGGCGGCAAGGCACGTATTGTATTGTTGCCATCGAGGATAAAAAGATGGGGTTTATATCATATTGCATGAGTTTATCCCTCTACATCATGTCATCTTGCTTAAAGCATTACTCTGTTCTTCTGAACTTAATACTCTAGATGCATGCTGGATAGCGGTCGATGTGTGGAGTAGTAGTAGTAGTAGTAGATGCAGAATCGTTTCGGTCTACTTGTCACGGAAGTGATGCCTACATACATGATCATACCTAGATATTCTCATAACTATGCTCAATTCTATCAATTGCTCAACAGTAATTTGTTCACCCACCGTAATACTTATGCTCTTGAGAGAGGCCACTAGTGAAACCTATGGCCCCCAGGTCTATTCTCCATCATATTAATCTTCCAACACTTAGCTATTTTTATTGCCGTTTATTTTACTTTGCATCTTTATTATCATAAAAATACCAAAAATATTATCTTATCATATCTATCAGACCTCACTCTCGTAAGTGACCGTGAAGGGATTGACAAACCCTTTATCGCGTTGGTTGCGAGGTTCTTATTTGTTTGTGTAGGTGCGTGGGACTCGAGCGTGGCCTCCTACTGGATTGATACCTTGGTTCTCAAAAACTGAGGGAAATACTTACGCTACTTTACTACATCACCCTTTCCTCTTCAAGGGAAAACCAATGCAGTGCTCAAGAGGTAGCACAAACTTCGCTGGTGCATCCAAACCCCGTGATACGATACGCTCTATCACACATAAGCCTCCTTATATCTTCCTCAAAACAGCCACCATACCTACCTATCATGGCATTTCCATAGCCATTCCGAGATATATTGTCATGCAACTTCCATCATTTTCATATACATGACTTGAGCATTCATTGTCATATTGCTTTGCATGATCGTAAGATAGCTAGCATGGTGTTTTCACGGCTTGTCCGTTTTTTGATGTCATTGCTAATCATTGCACATCCCGGTACACCGCCGGAGGCATTCATATAGAATCATATCTTTGTTCTAGTTTTGAGTTGTAATATTGAGTTGTAAGTAAATAAAAGTGTGATGATCATCATTATTAGAACATTGTCCCACGTGAGGTTATCAAAATAAAAGTGGCCAAAGAAGCCCCAAAAAAAAGAGAGAGGCCAAAGAAGCCTAAAAAAGAGAGAGAGAAAAATAAAAAAATGAGAGAAAAGAGAGAAGGGACAATGTTACTATCCTTTTACCACACTTGTGCTTCAGAGTAGCACCATGTTCTTCATATAGAGAGTCTCTTGAGTTATCACTTTCATATACTAGTGGGAATTTTCATTATAGAACTTGGCTTGTATATTCCAACGATGGGCTTCCTCAAATGCCCTAGGTCTTCGTGAGCAAGCAAGTTGGATGCACACCCACTTAGTTTCTTTTGTTGAGCTTTCATACATTTTTAGCTCTAGTGCATCTGTTGCATGGCAATCCCTACTCCTCGCATTGACATCAATTGATGGGCATCTCCATAGCCCGTTGATTAGCCACGTCGATGTGAGACTTTCTTCCTTTTTGTCTTCTCCACACAACCTCCATCATCATATTCTATTCCACCTATAGTGTTATATCCATGGCTCACGCTCATGTATTGCGTGAAAGTTGAAAAGGTTTGAGAACATCAAAAGTATGAAACAATTGCTTGGCTTGTCATCGGGGTTGTGCATGAATTGAATATTTTGTGTGGTGAAGATGGAGCATAGCCAGACCATATGATTTTGTAGGGATAACTTTCTTTGGCCATGTTATTTTGAAAAGACATGATTGCTTTATTAGTATGCTTGAAGTATTATTGTCTTAATGTCAAATTATAGACTATTGCTTTGAATCACTCGTGTCCTAATATTCATGCCATGATTAGAATACATGATCAAGATTATGCTAGGTAGCATTCCACATCAAAAATTATCCTTTTTATCATTTACCTACTCGAGGACGAGCAGGAATTAAGCTTGGGGATGCTGATACATCTCCATCGTATCTATAATTTTTGATTGTTCCATGCCAATATTCTACAACTTTTACATACTTTTGGCAACTTTTTATGCTATTTTTGGGACTAACATATTGATCCAGTGCCCAGTGCCAGTTCCTGTTTGTTGCATGTTTTTTGTTTCAGAGAAAATCCATATCAAACGGAATCCAAACAGGATAAAAACTAACGGAGATTTTTTTTGGAATATATGTGATTTTTGGGAAGAAGAATCAACGCGATACGATGCCCGAGGGGGCCACGAGGCAGGGGGGCGCGCCCCTGACCCTCGTGGCCACCCCGTAAGGCGGTTGGTTCCCTTCTTTCGCCACAAGAAAGCCAATATCCGGATAGAAATCGTGTTCAAATTTCAACCCAATCGGAGTTACGGATCTCGGGGAATATAAGAAACGGTGAAAGGCCAGAATCTGGAACGCAGAAACAGAGAGAGACAGAGAGACAGATCCAATCTCGGAGGGGCTCTCGCCCCTCCCACGTCATGGAAGCCATGGACCAGAGGGGAAACCCTTCTCCCATCTAGGGGGAAGGTCAAGGAAGAATAAGAAGGAGGGGGCTCTCTCCCCCTCTCTCCCGGTGGCGCCGGAACGCTGCCGGGGTCATCATCACAACAGCAATCTACACCAATACCTCCGTCATCTTCACCAACATCTTCATCACCTTCCCCCATCTATCTACAGCGGTCCACTCTCCCACAACCCGTTGTACCCTCTACTTGATCATGGTGCTTTATGCTTCATATTATTATCCAATGATGTGTTGCCATCCTATGATGTCTGAGTAGATTTTCGTTGTCCTATCGGTAATTGGTGAATTGCTATGATTGATTTAATTTGCTTGGTTATGTTTCTGTCCTTTGGTGCCCATCATATGAGCGCGTGCGTGGATCACACCATAGGGTTAGTTGTATGTTGATAGGACTATGTATTGGAGGGCAAGAGTGATAGAAGCTTCAACCTAGAATAGAAATTGATGCATACGGGATTGAAGGGGGACCAATATATCTTAATGCTCTGGTTGGGTTTTACCTTAATGAACGTTAGTAGTTGCGGATGCTTGCTAATAGTTCCAATCATAAGTGCATAGAATTCCAAGTCAGGGATGACATGCTAGCAGTGGCCTCTCCCACATAAAACTTGATATCGGTCTAGTAAAGTAGTCAATTGCTTAGGGACAATTTCGCAACTCCTACCACCACTTTTCCACACTCGCTATACTAAATTTATTGCTTCTTTATCTAAACATCCCCTAGTTTTTATTTACGCACTCTTTATTATCTTGCAAACCTATCCAACAACACCTACAAAGTACTTCTAGTTTCATACTTGTTCTAGGTAAAGTGAACGTTAAGCGTGCGTAGAGTTGTATCGGTGGTAGATAGAACTTGAGGGAATATTTGTTCTACCTTTAGCTCCTCGTTGGGTTCGACACTCTTACTTATCGAAAGAGGCTACAATTGATCCCCTATACTTGTGGGTTATCAAGACCTTTTTCTGGCGCTGTTGCCGGGGAGTTATAGCGTGGGGTGAATATTCTCGTGTGTGCTTGCTTGCTTTATCACTAAGTAGTTTTTATTTTGTGCTCTTGTTTTCTATCTTTAGTTATGGGTAGGAAACGCAAAATACCAAAAAAATTAGTTGTACCTGATACGTCTCCAACATATCTATAATTTTTTATTGTTCCATGCTATATTATATTCTGTTTTGGACATTATTGGGCTTTATTATACACTTTTATATTATTTTTGGGACTAACCTATTAACCGGAGGCCCAGCCCAGAATTGTTGTTTTTTGCCTATTTCAGAGTTTCGTGGAAAAAGAATATCAAACAGAGTCCAAACGGAATGAAACCTTTGGGAACGTGATTTTTGGAATGAATGTGATCCAGAGGACTTGGACCCTACGTCAAGAAAGCAACCAAGAAGGCACGAGGTAGGGGGCGCGCCTACCCCCCCCCCCCCCCGGCGCGCCCTCCACCCTCATGGGGCCCACATTGCTCCACCGACGTACTTCTTCCTCCTATATATACCTACGTACCCCCAAACTACCAGATACGGAGCAAAAAACCTAATTCCACCACCGCAACCTTCTGTACCCGTGAGATCCCATCTTGGGGCCTTTTCCGGAGCTCCGCCGGAGGGGGCATCGATCACGGAGGGCTTCTACATCAACACCATAGCCTCTCCGATGATGTGTGAGTAGTTTACCTCAGACCTTCGGGTCCATAGTTATTAGCTAGATGGCTTCTTCTCTCTCTTTGGATCTCAATACAATGTTCTCCCCCTCTCTTGTGGAGATCTATTCGATATAATCTTCTTTTGCGGTGTGTTTGTTGAGACCGATGAATTGTGGGTTTATGATCAAGTTTATCTATGAACAATATTTGAATCTTCTCTGAATTCTTTTATGTATGATTGGTTATCTTTGCAAGTCTCTTCGAATTATCAGTTTGGTTTGGCCTACTAGATTGATCTTTCTTGCAATGGGAGAAGTGCTTAGCCTTGGGTTCAATCTTGCGATGTCCTTTCCCAGTGACAGTAGGGGCAGCAAGGCACGTATTGTATTGTTGCCATCGAGGATAACAAGATGGGGTTTATATCATATTGCATGAGTTTATCCCTCTACATCATGTCATCTTACTTAAAGCGTTACTCTGTTCTTTTGAACTTAATACTCTAGATGCATGCTGGATAGCGGTCGATGTGTGGAGTAATAGTAGTAGATGCAGGCAGGAGTCGGTCTACTTGTCGCGGACGTGATGCCTATATACATGATCATACCTAGATATTCTCATAACTATGCTCAATTCTGTCAATTGCTCAACAGTAATTTGTTTACCCACCGTAATACTTATGCTCTCGAGAGAAGCCACTAGTGAAACCTATGGCCCCGGGTCTATTTTCCATCCTATTAATCTTCCAACACTTAGCTATTTTTATTGCCTTTTATTTTACTTTGCATCTTTATCATAAAAATACCAAAAATATTATCTTATCATATCTACCAGATCTCACTTTCGTAAGTGACCGTGAAGGGATTGACAACCCCTTTATTGCGTTGGTTGCGAGAATTTTATTTGTTTGTGTAGGTGCGAGGGACTCGTGCGTGGCCTCCTACTGGATTGATACCTTGGTTCTAAAAAAACTGAGGGAAATACTTACGCTAATTTACTGCATCACCCTTTCCTCTTCAAGGGAAAACCAACGCAGTGCTCAAGAGGTAGCAAGAAGGATTTCTGGCGCCGTTGCCGGGGAGTCTACGCAAAAGTCAACATGCCAAGTACCCATCACAAACCCTTATCTCCCGCATTCCATTATTTGCCATTTGCCTCTCGTTTTCTTCTCCCCCACTTCACCCTTGCCGTTTTATTCGCCCTCTCTTTTCCGTTCGCCTCTTTTTCGTGTGCTTCTTGTTTGCTTGTGTGTTGGATTGCTTGCTTGTCACGATGGCTCAAGATAATACCAAATTGTGTGACTTTACCAATACCAACAACAATGATTTCCTTAGCACTCCGATTTCTCCTCTTACCGATACTGAATCTTGTGAAATTAATGTTGCTTGGTTGAATCTTGTCATGAAATATCAATTCGCCGGCCTTCCTAGTGAAGATGTCGCTAGCCATCTAAATAGCTTCGTTGATTTGTGTGATATGCAAAAGAAGAAAGATGTGGACAATGATATTGTTAAATTGAAGCTATTTCCTTTTTCACTTAGAGATCGTGCTAAAGCTTGGTTTTTGTCTTTTCCTAAAAATAGTATTGATTCTTGGAATAAGTGCAAAGATGCTTTTATCTCTAAGTATTTTCCTCCCGCTAAGATCATCTCTCTTAGAAACGATATCATGAATTTTAAGCAACTTGATCATGAACATGTTGCACAAGCTTGGGAGAGGATGAAATTAATGATACGTAATTGCCCTACACATGGTTTGAATTTGTGGATGACTATACAAAAAATTGATGCCGGATTGAATTTTGCTTCTAGAAATCTTTTAGATTCGGCCGCGGGAGGCACTTTTATGGAAATCACTTTAGGAGAAGCTACTAAACTCCTAGATAATATTATGGTTAATTATTCTCAATGGCACACTGAAAGATCTACTAATAAGAAAGTGCATGCGATAGAAGAAATTAATGTTTTGAGTGGAAAGATGGATGAACTTATGAAATTATTTGCTAATAAAAGTGTTTCTTCTGATCCTAACGATATGCCTTTGTCTACTTTTATTGAGAATAATAATGAATCATTGGATGTGAATTTGGTTGGTAGGAACAATTTTGGTAACAACGCGTATAGAGGAAACTTTAATCCTAGGCCGTATCATAGTAATTCCTCTAATAATTATGGTAATTCCTACAACAATTCTTATGGAAATTTTAATAAGATGTCCTCTGAATTTGAGACTAGTGTTAAGGAGTTTATGAATTCGCAAAAGAATTGCAATGCTTTGCTTGAAGAAAAATTGCATAAGGTTCATGAATTAGCTAGGAACATTGATAGAATTTCTCTTGATGTTGATTCTTTGAAACTTAGATCTATTCCACCTAAGCATGATATCAATGAGTCTCTCAAGGCCATGAGAATTTCCATTGATGAGTGCAAAGAAAGAACCGCTAGGATGCGTGCTAAGAAAGATTGTTTTGTGAAATCGTGTTCTTCTAGTTTCTATGAAAATAAAGATGAAGATCTAAAAGTTATTGATGTGTCCCCTATTAAATCTTTGTTTTGCAATATTAATCTTGATAATGATGGGACTGAATATGATCCACCTTTACCTAGAAGGCGTTCCAAAAATTCGGAGTTTTTAGATCTTGATGCAAAAATTGGTAAAAGCGGGATTGAAGAGATCAAAACTCTAGATATTAATGAACCCACTATTTTGGATTTCAAGGATTTTAATTATGATAATTGCTCTTTGATAGATTGTATTTCCTTGTTGCAATCCGTGCTAAATTCTCCGCATGCTTATAGTCAAAATGAAGCCTTTACCAAACATATCATAGATGCTTTGATGCAATCTTATGAAGAAAAACTTGAGTTGGAAGTTTCTATCCCTAGAAAACTTTATGATGAGTGGGAACCTACTATTAAAGTTAAAACTAAAAATCATGAATGCTATGCTTTGTGTGATTTGGGTGCTAGTGTTTCCACGATTCCAAAGACTTTGTGTGAATTGCTAGGTTTCCGTGATTTTGATGATTGCTCTTTAAACTTGCACCTTGCGGATTCCACCATTAGGAAACCTATGGGAAGAATTAATGATGTTCTTATTGTTGCAAATAGGAATTATGTGCCCGTAGATTTTATTGTTCTTGATATAGATTGCAATCCTTCATGTCCTATTATTCTTGGTAGACCTTTCCTTAGAACGATGGTGCAATTATTGATATGAAGGAATGGAATATTAGATTTCAATTTCCGTTAAGAAAAGGCATGGAACACTTCCCTAGAAAGAAAATAAAATTACCTTATGAATCTATTATGAGAGCCACTTATGGATTGCCTACCAAAGATGGCAATACCTAGATCTATCCTTGCTATTATGCCTAGCTAGGGGCGTTAAACGATAGCGCTTGTTGGGAGGCAACCCAATTTTATTTTTTAGTTTTTTGCTTTTTGCTTCTGTTTAGGAATAAATATTTGATCTAGCCTCTGGTTAGATTTGTTTTTATGTTTTAATTAGTGTTTGTGCCAAGTTTAACCTATAGGATCTTCTTGGATGATAGTTATTTGATCTTGCTGAAAATTCCAGAAACTTTCTGTTCACGAAAATAATTTTTAGAAATCACCAGAACGTGATAAATATTGATTCCAGTTGTTGCTGATCAATAAAAAAATTGTCTAGGTCGTCCTATTTTGGCTGAATTTTTGGAGTTCCAGAAGTTTGCGTTAGTTACAGATTACTACAGACTGTTCTGTTTTTGACAGATTCTGTTTTTCGTTGTTGTTTGCTTATTTTGATGAATCTATGGCTAATAAAATAGTTTATAAACCATAGATAAGTTGGAATACAGTAGGTTTAACACCAATATAAATAAAGAATGATTTCATTACAGTACCTTGAGGTGGTGTTTTGTTTTCTTTCGCTAACGGAGCTCACGAGATTTTCTGTTAAGTTTTGTGTTGTGAAGTTTTCAAGTTTTGGGTGAAAGATTTGATGGATTATGGAACAAGGAGTGGCAAGAGCCTAAGCTTGGGGATTCCCATGGCACCCCAAGATAATCTAAGGACACCTAAAATCCAAAGCTTGGGGATGCCCCGGAAGGCATCCCCTCTTACGTCTACTTCCATCGGTAACTTTACTTGGAGCTATATTTTTATTCACCACATTATATGTGTTTTGCTTGGAGCGTATTGTATTATTTGAGTCTTTGTTTTTTTAGTTTACCACAATCATCCTTGCTGTACACACCTTTTGAGAGAGACACCCATGATTCGGAAATTATTAGAATACTCTATGTGCTTCACTTATATTTTTTGAGCTATATAGTTTTGCTCTAGTGCTTCACTTATATCTTTTAGAGCACAGCGGTGGATTTGTTTTATAGAAACTATTGATCTCTCATGCTTAACTTAAATTATTTTGAGAGTCTTAAAACAGCATGGCAATTTGCTTTAATTATAATATCATGAGAAATTTGATACTAGATAATTGTTTTGAGATATAAAGGTGGTAATATCATAGTTGTGCTAGTTGAGTAATTGTGGAATTGAAAAATACTTGTGTTGGAGTTTCTGATTCCCGTAGCATGCACGTATGGTGAACCGTTATGTAACGAAGTCGGAGCATGAGGTATTTATTGATTGTCATCCTTTGTGTGGCGGTCGGGATCGCGCGATGGTTAACTCCTACCAACCCTTCCCCTAGGAGCATGCGTAGTAGTACTTTGCTTCGAGGGCTAATAAATTTTTCCAATAAGTATATGAGTTCTTTATGACTAATGTGAGTCCATGGATTATACGCACACTTACCTTTCCGCAATTTTCTAGCCTCTTCAGTACCGTGCATTGCCCTTTCTCACCTTGAGAGTTGGTGCAAACTTCGCCGGTGCATCCAAACCGCGTGATATGATACGCTCTATCACACATAAACCTCCTTATATCTTCCTCAAAACAGCCACCATACCTACCTATTATGGCATTTCCATAGACATTCCGAGATATATTGCCATGCAACTTTCCATCGTTTCGTTTATCATGACACGCTCCATCATTGTCATATTTCCTTGCATGATCATGTAGTTGACATTGTATTTGTGGCAAAGCCACCATTCATAATTCTTTCATACATGTCGCTCTTGATTCATTGCATATCCCGGTACACCGCCAGAGGCATTCACATAGAGTCATATTTTGTTCTAAGTATTGAGTTGTAATTCATGAGTTGTAAGTAAATAAAAGTGTGATGATCATCACTATTAGAGCATTGTCCCAAATGAGGAAAGGATGATGGAGACTATGATTCCCCCACAAGTCGGGATGAGACTCCGGACTAAATAAAATAAAATAAAAAGAGGCCATAAAAAAGGCCCAAAAAATGAGAGAAAAAGAGAGAAGGGACAATGTTACTATCCTTTTACCACACTTATGCTTCAAAGTAGCACCGTGATCTTCATGATAGAGAGTCTCTCATTTTGTCGCTTGCATATACTATTGGGAAATTTCATTATAGAACTTGGCTTGTATATTCCAATGATGGGCTTCCTCAAAATGCCCGAGGTCTTCGTGAGCAAGCAAGTTGGATGCACACCCACTTAGTTTCTTTTGTTTGAGCTTTCATACACTTATAGCTCTAATGCATCCGTTGCATGGCAATCCCTACTCCTTGCATTGACATCAATTGATGGGCATCTCCATAGCCCGTTGATTAGCCTCGTTGATGTGAGACTTTCTCCTTTTTTTGTCTTCCCACATAACTCCTACCATTATACCTTATTCCACCATAGTGCTATATCCATGGCTTGCGCTCATGTATTGCGTAAGAGTTGAAAAGGCTGAAGCGCGTTAAAAAGTATGAACCAATTGCTTGGCTAAAACCGGGGTTGTACATGATATGAATATTTTGTGTGGGGAAGATGGAGCATAGCCAGACTATATGATTTTGTAGGGATAACTTGCTTTGGCTATGTTATTTTGATAAGACATAATTGCTTGGTTAGCATGCTTGAAGTATTATTGTTTTTATGTCAACATTAAACTTTATCTTGAATCATATTAAATCTGAACATTCGTGCCACAATAGGAAGAATTACATTGAAAATATGCTAAGTAGCATTCCACATCAAAAATTCTGTTTTTATCATTTACCTACTCGAGGACGAGCAGGAATTAAGCTTGGGGATGCTTGATACGTCTCCAACGTATCTATAATTTTTTATTGTTCCATGCTATATTATATTCTGTTTTGGACATTATTGGGCTTTATTATACACTTATATATTATTTTTGGGACTAACCTATTAACCGGAGGCCCAGCCCAGAATTGTTCTTTTTTGCCTATTTCAGAGTTTCGCAGAAAAAGAATATCAAACGGAGTCCAAACGGAATGAAACCTTCGGGAACGTGATTTTTGGAACGAACGTGATCCAGAGGACTTGGACCCTACGTCAAGAAAGCAACCAGCAAGGCACGAGGTAGGGGCGCGCCTACCCCCCCCCCCCCCAGGCGCGCCCTCCACCCTCATGGGGCCCACGTTGCTCCACTGACGTACTTATTCCTCCTATATATACCTACGTACCCCCAAACTACCAGATACGGAGCCAAAAACCTAATTCCACCGCCGCAACCTTCTATACCCGTGAGATCCCATCTTGGGGCCTTTTCCGGAGCTCCGCCGGAGGGGGCATCGATCACGGAGGGCTTCTACATCAACACCATAGCCTCTCCGATGATGTGTGAGTAGTTTACCTCAGACCTTCGGGTCCATAGTTATTAGCTAGTGTAACACCCCGGATGTAACTTTCCATATTTGTAACTCCAACTCTTGCCATTTTCGGCTATGTGAGATGATTTTTCCCTCCGTGGTTGGGTTTTGTCTTTCGTTTTGCATTTTTGTTCGTGTCATGCATCTCATATCATGTCATCATGTGCATCTCATTTGCATACGTGTTCGTCTCATGCATCCGAGCATTTTCCCCGTTGTCTGTTTCGCAATCCGACACTCCCACGTGCACCGGCGCACCCCTCTTGTTTCTTTTCGTGAGCGGGTGTTGAACGTTCTCGGAATGGACCAAGGTTTGCCAAGTGGCCTTGGTACACCACCGGAAGACCACCTGTCAAGTTCTGTTCCATTTGGAGGTCGTTTGATGCTCCAACGGTTAACCGGGTAACCGCAAAGTCATTTTGTGTGTTACAGCAAAACCCACCTCCAAACAGCCCAAAACCCATCTAAGTCACTTCCATGCTCTAGGTCGTTCGATCACGATCGTGTGTGCGAAAACCGCACTCCATTTGGAGCCTCCTAGCTCCCTCTACCTATAAATATGTGAGCCTCCCCGAAACCCTAGCCCGCTCCTCCGCGCCGCCGGACGTGTCCGCCCGGGGCCGGACGCAACTGCGCCGCCGCCCCGCCCACTCACGGCGCGCCACGTGGCGCCCGTACGCCGCGCCGCCGCCGAGCCCACGAAGCCCACGCGCGGCACCCGCGGCCCGCCCGTCACCCGCCGCCACCCGAGGCTCCTCCCGCGCCCAGCGCCGCCCTCGTCCTCCCGCCATCGCCGGGCCGCGTCGCCGGCGCCGCCGTGCCCGCCGACCACCGCCGCGCCCCGAGGTCGCCGTCGCCGACCCCGCCGTCGTCGCGCGTGACCGCCTCCGCCCGCTGCGTCCCCGACCGCCGCGCCTCTCCCTCCTCCCTCTCCGTCCTCGCTGGCCCCGAGCTCCGGCCGCCGGCTTCTTCTTCTCCGGCGAGCCTCGAGCCCGAGCCCGATCTGGATCCAAGCGACGGTTGACTTTCTTCTCCCCCGAAATTTCTACAAGTCCCGCATATTCTGCATAATGTTGCATTGTTCATCGCATCATAACTCTCTGTATATAGCTCCGTTTTGTGCGTGTAATATGTCGAAATGTTCCTCTCGCGATGCTCTTCATTTTGTTACATTGTGCCATGTTCATTTGAGTCCATCTTGATGCCCAAATCTCTGGTGCAAGAGTGCTATATGCTGTTACCTGCTGTTACTTATCAGAGCATGAGGATTTGTTATTTTTGTTGCTATTGATGTGTGCATCTTATGGGCATGAGCTCTACATGTGTTTCTGTTGTATGCCATGCCATTTTTGTAGAGGTGTATGCCATGTAATTTTGTGATCTATGTGGTGACTAGCACAAGCATGCAAACTAGGCTTCGTGATGTTTCTGTTTTCAGGGACTTAGTAATTTCACTGTCTGTTTCTGCTGTTATTTTGTTGCCATGTATCCTTGTGGCTACCGAGAGATCCATGCTCCTTTTGGTGATGTTCAGTACGGATGTTTTGTAGATATAGTTGTGCTCTATCCATCCATGCCCCTGTTTGCAATTACGGAGGGCCATAGCATGACTCAATCTTGCTCTACGTTTGCTATAAAATATTCCTGGCAGATTCTTAACATTATATTCAATTTTGCCAAGGTTGTTGTAGTTGTTTCATACATGCTATGATCTTGCTCTTGCCATGGATAGTTTTATAAACATTCCATCTTGCTGTAGGTATGCTTATTTTGTCATTCATTGCTTTGTGTTGAGTGAATCAAGCTCACAAAGATTCCCTCATAATGTTTGTTTCTGCCATGCTCTGTTTTCTGCCAAGTCTGAAACCTGATAACGAAATTTGCTATGTTTACATGGTTGCCATCATATCTTCTGGTCCTTTTTGGCTCATGGTCATTAAGGGACTTTTGTTCTATGCTTTTAGTAGATTCTTGCCATCCCTTGTTTTTCATGTTAAGTTCCTGTAGCATGTTGATTTCTAGATCTGAACATTGCTACCTGATACTGTTTATGCCATGTCCAGTAATTTCACTAAGTCTGTGAACCTAATATCTTTTGCACTTTTGCCATGCTTGTTTGAACCTGTTATGTTGTGATCTAGCCGTAGCTCAGTGTTCATATTTTGTCAAGAATATCCTGTAGATTACTGCCATTTGCTTTGTTGCTATGTTGGAGTGTTGTAGCATAGTTACTTGGTGTATTCTAAGTGCTATCCTGCTGTTAATCGCAGAATCGTGTCATTCTTGTTTTGCTTGCCATTTGCAAACCGTGCATCCGTTTCCGGTGATCTTTATATCGCTTTCGACCGCAATCATCTCATCTTTCCAGTGGCATGCTTGGTTTTCCAAGTTACTGCCTTATTCATCATTTTTCTTCCGGAGCACGCATATGCATCACATACCACATCTCGCATATCATACATGTTTTGCATCATGTTGCTTGTGCATTTCCCGTGATTGATTGTGGTTCCGTTGCTTGTGTTCTTATTGTGGGTAGAGCCGGGAGACGAGTTCATGAACAAGGAACCTGTTGAGTACGCTTACGAGGATCAAGCTTTCGACAACTCTGAGAACCTTGCAGGCAAGATGACCATACCCTCGAAATCACTTCTATCTTTGCTTTGCTAGTTGTTCGTTCTATTGCCATGCTGCGCTACCTACCACTTGCTATATCATGCCTCCCATATTGCCATGTTAATCCTCTAACCATCCTTTCCTAGCAAACCGTTGTTTGGCTAAGTTACCGCTTTTGCTCAGCCCTTCTTATAGCGTTGCTAGTTGCAGGTGAAGTTGAAGTTGGTTCCATGTTGGAACATAGATATTTTGGAATATCACAATATCTCTTATTATATTAATGCATCTATATATTTGGTAAAGGGTGGAAGGCTCGGCCTTATGCCTGGTGTTTTGTTCCACTCTTGCCGCCCTAGTTTCCGTCATACCGGTATTATGTTCCTTGAGTTTGCGTTCCTTACGCGGTTGGGTGATTTATGGGACCCCCTTGACAGTTCGCCTTGAATAAAACTCCTCCAGCAAGGCCCAACCTTGGTTTTACCATTTGCCACCTAAGCCTTTTCCCTTGGGTTTTCGCGAGCCCGAGGGTCATCTTTATTTTAACGCCCCCCCCCCCCCCCCGGGGGCCAGTGCTCCTTCGAGTGTTGGTCCAAAACGAGTAGACTGCAGGGCCACCTCGGGGAAACTTGAGGCCTGGTTTTACTCGTAGGATGTCTCATCCATTGTGCCCTGAGAACGAGATATGTGCAGCTCCTATCGGGATTTGTCGGCACATCGGGCGGCTTTGCTGGTCTTGTTTAACCATTGTCAAAATGTCTTGTAAACCGGGATTCCGAGACTGATCGGATCTTTCCGGGAGAAGGTTTATCCTTCGTTGACCATGAGAGCTTATGATGGGCTAAGTTGGGACACCCCTGCAGGGTATTATCTTTCGAAAGCCGTGCCCGCGGTTATGAGGCAGATGGGAATTTGTTAATGTCTTGTAGAGAACTTGTCACTTGACTTAATTAAAATACATCAACCGTGTGTGTAGCCGTGATGGTCTCTTCTCGGCGGAGTCCGGGAAGTGAACACGGTTTGAGTTATGCATGAACGTAAGTAGTTTCAGGATCACTTCTTGATCATTCCTAGCTTCGCGACCGTTACGTTGCTTCTCTTCTCGCTCTCATTTGCGTATGTTAGCCACCATATATGCTTAGTGCCTGCTGCAGCTCCACCTCATTACACCATCCTTTCCTATAAGCTTAAATAGTCTTGATCTCGCGGGTATGAGATTGTTGAGTCCTCGTGACTCACAGATTCTACCAAAACAGTTGCAGGTGCCGACGATGCCAGTGCAGATGACGCAACCGAGCTCAAGTGGGAGTTTGACGAGGAACGTGGTCGTTACTATGTTTCTTTTACTGATGATCAGTAGTGGAGCCCAGTTGGGACGATCGGGGATCTAGCATTTGGGGTTATCTTATTTTCATTTGGATTTGACCGTAGTCGGTCTATGTGTGGATTTTGTATGATGTATGAATTATATTTATGTATTGTGTGAAGTGGCGATTGTAAGCCAACTCCCGTTATCCCATTCTTGTTCATTACATGGGATTGTGTGAAGATGACCCTTCTTGCGACAAAACCACAATGCGGTTATGCCTCTAAGTCGTGCCTCGACACGTGGGAGATATAGCCGCATCGTGGGCGTTACAGCTAGATGACTTCTTCTCTCTCTTTGGATCTCAATACAATGTTCTCCCCCTCTCTTGTGGAGATCTATTCGATGTAATCTTCTTTTGCGGTGTGTTTGTTGAGACCGATGAATTGTGGGTTTATGATCAAGTTTATCTATGAACAATATTTGAATCTTCTCTGAATTCTTTTATGTATGATTGGTTATCTAAGTCTCTTCGAATTATCAGTTTGGTTTGGCCTACTAGATTGATCTTTCTTGCAATGGGAGAAGTGCTTAGCTTTGGGTTCAATCTTGCGGTGTCCTTTCCCAGTGACAGTAGGGGCAGCAAGGCACGTATTGTATTGTTGCCATCAAGGATAACAAGATGGGGTTTATATCATATTGCATGAGTTTATCCCTCTACATCATGTCATCTTGCTTAAAGCGTTACTCTGTTCTTTTGAACTTAATACTCTAGATGCATGCTGGATAGCGGTCGATGTGTGGAGTAATAGTAGTAGATGCAGGCAGGAGTCGATCTACTTGTCGCGAACGTGATGCCTATATACATGATCATACCTAGATATTCTCATAACTATGGTCAATTCTGTCAATTGCTCAATAGTAATTTGTTTACCCACCGTAATACTTATGCTCTTGAGAGAAGCCACTAGTGAAACCTATGGCCCTCGGGTCTATTTTCCATCATATTAATCTTCCAACAGTTAGCTATTTTTATTGCCTTTTATTTTACTTTGCGTCTTTATCATAAAAATACCAAAAATATTATCTTATCATATCTCACTTTCGTAAGTGACCGTGAAGGGATTGACAACCCCTTTATTGCGTTGGTTGCGAGGATTTTATTTGTTTGTGTAGGTGCGAGGGACTCGTGTGTGGCCTCCTACTGGATTGATACCTTGGTTCTCAAAAACTGAGGGAAATACTTACGCTGCTTTACTGCATCACCCTTTCCTCTTCAAGGGAAAACCAACGCAGTGCTCAAGAGGTAGCAGTACCTACTACACCAATGGTTGAAGAACCACTCAAAATCTATCACACTCCTGAAGCTTTTTACTTGGATCATCTTCGATCCCTATGTGCTCGTGCTGAAACCCCAACTAGCATAGTTGAGGGAAAATCTTTAGATGAGCATGCTTGTTATGTGCGACACCGCATATCTGAAAAAGGGAAACTTTTACTGGATCAAATTCCTCATTTGCAATGCTATGCTTGGAATTTATGTGAAATATATGATGTTACTTGTTGTTCTGAAAACCCTAAGAAACACCTTCCCTACAATGTGAGTTTAGTGATAATGGAATCGTATCTTTGTATGCTAAGGGTGTTTATAATTACTATGATGTTCAACAAATTGAAGAATTTGTTGCTTTTAAGGGTGCTTATGAAATTGCTTCTTTGGTTGAAACGTATGGTGCTACTCTTTACAAATCTGAAATTTTTGCCATACTTAAATATTGTTATGATAATTATGCTTCTAATGCCTATGTTGAACCATATATTGAGGACTCCTCCGCTGTCCAAGAAGAGACTAATATTTTGCAGGAGTCTATGGAAGAAGAAATTGATGAAATTGTGAGCTCATTGGATGAAAAAGATGATGAGGAGAGCAAAGAACAAAAGGAGGAAGAGCGGATTAGCTACTCGTGCCCACCTTCTAATGAGAGTAACTCTTCAACTCATACATTGTTTAATTTCCCTTCGTGCTTACCGAAGGATGATTCTTATGATCCCGTTGATTCTTTTGAAATATCCCTTTTTGATGATGCTTGCTATGCTTGTGGCCAAGATGCCTATGTGAATTATGCTTATGGAGATGAACTTGCTATAGTTTCTTATGTTAAACATGAAATTGTTGCTATTGCACCCACGCATGATAGTCCTATTATCTTTTTGAATTCTCCCGACTACACTATATCGGAGAAGTTTGCCCTTATTAAGGATTATATTGATGGATTGCGTTTTACTACTACACATGATGATTTTTATAGATATACTATGCATGTGCTTGCTGCTCCTACTTGCAATTATTATGAGAGAGGAACTACATCTCCGCCTCTCCATGTTTCCAATATGATAAAATTGCAAAAGCTGTTTATACAATGCATTGGCCTTTACTATGTGTGCATGAATTGTTCTTTTATGACATGCCGATGCATAGGAAGAGAGTTAGACTTTGTTGTTGCATGATATATGTTACTTTTTGCTCATTACTAAATGCCAAATCATTGTTAATTAAAATTGGCTTTGATATACCTTGGGATCCGGGTGGATCCATTACTTGAGCACTATATGCCTAGCTTAATGGCTTTAAAGAAAGCGTTGCCAGGGAGACAACCCGGAAGTTTTAGAGAGTCATTTATTTCTGTTGTGTGCTTTTATAAAGTTTAAAAATAAAAATAATGTGCCAAGGTTTGTCTTTAGGATGTTTAGATTGCTTGTTGGTTTGTGCGGTGCAAAACAGAAACTTTGGCTGTAGTGCGCGATTTTACATTTTTTTTTACTGGAACGTCAAACGGTTCTGAAACTTTTTGCACTGTCTTGCTATACAAATTGTTTATTTTTCCTAACTTTGTTAGAATTTTTGGAGTACCATAAATATGGTGAATGTTCAGATTACTACAGACTGTCCTATTTAAGACAGATTCTGTTTTTGATGCATAGTTTGCTTGTTTTGATGAAACTATCGATTTCTATCAGTGGATTAAGCCATGGAAAAGTTATATTACAGTAGATACAATTCAAAAACAAAATATGAATTGGTTTGCAACAATACTTAGAGTAGTGATTTGCTTTATTATACTAACGGATCTTACCGAACTTTCTGTTGAGTTCTGTATGGATGAAGTGTTCGAGGATCGAGGAGGTCTCGATATGAGGAAAAGGAGGAGAGGTAAGAGCTCAAGCTTGGGGATGCCCAAGGCACCCCAAGTAAATATTCAAGGAGACTCAAGCGTCTAAGCTTGGCGATGCCCCGGAAGGCATCCCATCTTTCTTCAACAAGTATCGGTATGTTTTCGGTTTCGTTTCGGTCATGTGATATGTGCAAATCTTGGAGCGTCTTTTGCATTTAGTTTTCACTTTTCTTTGATGCACCATGCTGGTATGAGATAGTCCATGGTTGATTTATAGAATGCTCTTTGCACTTCACTTATATCTTTTGAGTATGGCCGTATAGAATGCTTCATGTGCTTCGCTTATATCTTTTGAAGTATGGATTGCCTGTTTCTCTTCACAAAGAAAACCGCCATTTGTAGAATGCTCTTTTGCTTCACTTATATTTGTTAGAGCGTGGGCATATCTTTTGTAGAAATAATTAAACTCTCGTGCTTCACTTATATCTATTTAGAGAGATGACAGGAACTGGTCATTCACATGGTTAGTCATAAAATCCTACATAAAACTTGTAGATCACTGATTATGATATGTTTGATTCCTTGCAATAGTTTTGCGATATAAAGATGGTGATATTAGAGTCATGCTAGTGGGTAGTTGTGGATTGTAGAAATACTTGTGTTGAAGTTTGTGATTCCCGTAGCATGCACATATGGTGAACCGTTATGTAACGAAGTTGGAGCATGAGGTATTTATTGATTGTCTTCCTTATGAGTGGTGGTCGGGGACGAGCGATGGTCTTTTCCTACCAATCTATCCCCCTAGGAGCATGCACGTAGTACTTTGTTTCGATGACTAATAGATTTTTGCAATAAGTATGTGATTTCTTTATGACTAATGTTGAGTCCATGGATTATACGCACTCTCACCCTTCCATCATTGCTAGCCTCTTTGGTACCGTGCATTGCCCTTTCTCACCTCGAGAGTTGGTGCAAACTGATACGTCTCCAACGTATCTATAATTTTTTATTGTTCCATGCTATATTATATTCTATTTTGGATGATTAATGGGCTTTATTATAAACTTTTATATTATTTTTGGGACTAACCTATTAACCGGAGGCCCAGCCCAAATTGCTGTTTTTTGCCTATTTCAGTGTTTCAAAGGAAAAGGATATCAAACGGAGTCCAAACGGAATGAAACCTTCGGGAACGTGATTTTAGGAACAAACATGATCCAGAGGACTTGGAGTCTACGTAAAGCAATCAACGAGGAGAGCAAGAGGTAGGGGGCGCCCACCTCCCCCAGGCGCGCCCTCCACCCTCGTGGGGCCCACGTTGCTCCACCGACGTACTTCTTCCTCATATATATACCTACGTACCCCCAAACCATCAAAGGCATCCACGAAAACCTAATTCCACCGCCGCAACCTTCTGTACCCGTGAGATCCCATCTTGGGGCCTTTTCCGGCGTCCTGCCAGAGGGGGCATTGATCACGGAGGGCTTCTACATCAACACCATAGCCTCTGCGATGATGTGTGAGTAGTTTACCTTAGACCTTCGGGTCCATAGTTATTAGCTAGATGGCTTCTTCTCTCTCTTTGGATCTCAATACAAAGTTCTCCTCGATCTTCTTGGAGATCTATTTGATGTAACTCTTCTTTTGCGGTGTGTTTGTCGAGACCGATGAATTGTGGGTTTATGATCAAGTTTATCTATGAACAATATTTGAATCTCCTCTGAATTCTTTTATGTATGATTGGTTATCTTTGCAAGTCTCTTCGAATTATCAGTTTGGTTTGGCCTACTAGATTGATCTTTCTTGCAATGGGAGAAGTGCTTAGCTTTGGGTTCAATCTTGCGGTGTCCTTTCCCAGTGACAGCAGGGGCGGCAAGGCACGTATTGTATTGTTGCCATCGAGGATAAAAAGATGGGGTTTATATCATATTGCATGAGTTTATCCCTCTACATCATGTCATCTTGCTTAAAGCATTACTCTGTTCTTCTGAACTTAATACTCTAGATGCATGCTGGATAGCGGTCGATGTGTGGAGTAGTAGTAGTAGTAGTAGATGCAGAATCGTTTCGGTCTACTTGTCACGGAAGTGATGCCTACATACATGATCATACCTAGATATTCTCATAACTATGCTCAATTCTATCAATTGCTCAACAGTAATTTGTTCACCCACCGTAATACTTATGCTCTTGAGAGAGGCCACTAGTGAAACCTATGGCCCCCAGGTCTATTCTCCATCATATTAATCTTCCAACACTTAGCTATTTTTATTGCCGTTTATTTTACTTTGCATCTTTATTATCATAAAAATACCAAAAATATTATCTTATCATATCTATCAGACCTCACTCTCGTAAGTGACCGTGAAGGGATTGACAAACCCTTTATCGCGTTGGTTGCGAGGTTCTTATTTGTTTGTGTAGGTGCGTGGGACTCGAGCGTGGCCTCCTACTGGATTGATACCTTGGTTCTCAAAAACTGAGGGAAATACTTACGCTACTTTACTACATCACCCTTTCCTCTTCAAGGGAAAACCAATGCAGTGCTCAAGAGGTAGCACAAACTTCGCTGGTGCATCCAAACCCCGTGATACGATACGCTCTATCACACATAAGCCTCCTTATATCTTCCTCAAAACAGCCACCATACCTACCTATCATGGCATTTCCATAGCCATTCCGAGATATATTGTCATGCAACTTCCATCATTTTCATATACATGACTTGAGCATTCATTGTCATATTGCTTTGCATGATCGTAAGATAGCTAGCATGGTGTTTTCACGGCTTGTCCGTTTTTTGATGTCATTGCTAATCATTGCACATCCCGGTACACCGCCGGAGGCATTCATATAGAGTCATATCTTTGTTCTAGTTTTGAGTTGTAATATTGAGTTGTAAGTAAATAAAAGTGTGATGATCATCATTATTAGAACATTGTCCCACGTGAGGTTATCAAAATAAAAGTGGCCAAAGAAGCCCCAAAAAAAAGAGAGAGGCCAAAGAAGCCTAAAAAAGAGAGAGAGAAAAATAAAAAAATGAGAGAAAAGAGAGAAGGGACAATGTTACTATCCTTTTACCACACTTGTGCTTCAGAGTAGCACCATGTTCTTCATATAGAGAGTCTCTTGAGTTATCACTTTCATATACTAGTGGGAATTTTCATTATAGAACTTGGCTTGTATATTCCAACGATGGGCTTCCTCAAATGCCCTAGGTCTTCGTGAGCAAGCAAGTTGGATGCACACCCACTTAGTTTCTTTTGTTGAGCTTTCATACATTTTTAGCTCTAGTGCATCTGTTGCATGGCAATCCCTACTCCTCGCATTGACATCAATTGATGGGCATCTCCATAGCCCGTTGATTAGCCACGTCGATGTGAGACTTTCTTCCTTTTTGTCTTCTCCACACAACCTCCATCATCATATTCTATTCCACCTATAGTGTTATATCCATGGCTCACGCTCATGTATTGCGTGAAAGTTGAAAAGGTTTGAGAACATCAAAAGTATGAAACAATTGCTTGGCTTGTCATCGGGGTTGTGCATGAATTGAATATTTTGTGTGGTGAAGATGGAGCATAGCCAGACCATATGATTTTGTAGGGATAACTTTCTTTGGCCATGTTATTTTGAAAAGACATGATTGCTTTATTAGTATGCTTGAAGTATTATTGTCTTAATGTCAAATTATAGACTATTGCTTTGAATCACTCGTGTCCTAATATTCATGCCATGATTAGAATACATGATCAAGATTATGCTAGGTAGCATTCCACATCAAAAATTATCCTTTTTATCATTTACCTACTCGAGGACGAGCAGGAATTAAGCTTGGGGATGCTGATACATCTCCATCGTATCTATAATTTTTGATTGTTCCATGCCAATATTCTACAACTTTTACATACTTTTGGCAACTTTTTATGCTATTTTTGGGACTAACATATTGATCCAGTGCCCAGTGCCAGTTCCTGTTTGTTGCATGTTTTTTGTTTCAGAGAAAATCCATATCAAACGGAATCCAAACAGGATAAAAACTAACGGAGATTTTTTTTGGAATATATGTGATTTTTGGGAAGAAGAATCAACGCGATACGATGCCCGAGGGGGCCACGAGGCAGGGGGGCGCGCCCCTGACCCTCGTGGCCACCCCGTAAGGCGGTTGGTTCCCTTCTTTCGCCACAAGAAAGCCAATATCCGGATAGAAATCGTGTTCAAATTTCAACCCAATCGGAGTTACGGATCTCGGGGAATATAAGAAACGGTGAAAGGCCAGAATCTGGAACGCAGAAACAGAGAGAGACAGAGAGACAGATCCAATCTCGGAGGGGCTCTCGCCCCTCCCACGTCATGGAAGCCATGGACCAGAGGGGAAACCCTTCTCCCATCTAGGGGGAAGGTCAAGGAAGAATAAGAAGGAGGGGGCTCTCTCCCCCTCTCTCCCGGTGGCGCCGGAACGCTGCCGGGGTCATCATCACAACAGCAATCTACACCAATACCTCCGTCATCTTCACCAACATCTTCATCACCTTCCCCCATCTATCTACAGCGGTCCACTCTCCCACAACCCGTTGTACCCTCTACTTGATCATGGTGCTTTATGCTTCATATTATTATCCAATGATGTGTTGCCATCCTATGATGTCTGAGTAGATTTTCGTTGTCCTATCGGTAATTGGTGAATTGCTATGATTGATTTAATTTGCTTGGTTATGTTTCTGTCCTTTGGTGCCCATCATATGAGCGCGTGCGTGGATCACACCATAGGGTTAGTTGTATGTTGATAGGACTATGTATTGGAGGGCAAGAGTGATAGAAGCTTCAACCTAGAATAGAAATTGATGCATACGGGATTGAAGGGGGACCAATATATCTTAATGCTCTGGTTGGGTTTTACCTTAATGAACGTTAGTAGTTGCGGATGCTTGCTAATAGTTCCAATCATAAGTGCATAGAATTCCAAGTCAGGGATGACATGCTAGCAGTGGCCTCTCCCACATAAAACTTGATATCGGTCTAGTAAAGTAGTCAATTGCTTAGGGACAATTTCGCAACTCCTACCACCACTTTTCCACACTCGCTATACTAAATTTATTGCTTCTTTATCTAAACATCCCCTAGTTTTTATTTACGCACTCTTTATTATCTTGCAAACCTATCCAACAACACCTACAAAGTACTTCTAGTTTCATACTTGTTCTAGGTAAAGTGAACGTTAAGCGTGCATAGAGTTGTATCGGTGGTCGATAGAACTTGAGGTATTTGTTCTACCTTTAGCTCCTTGTTGGGTTCGACACTCTTACTTATCGAAAGAGGCTACAATTGATCCCCTATACTTGTGGGTTATCAGAGCACTTTTGCCCTCCGGCGGAGCGATTTCGCCAGGGGAACTTCCCTCCCGGAGGGGGAAATCATCGTCATCATCATCACCAACAACTCTCCCATCTTGGGGAGGGCTATCTCCATCAACTTCTTCAATAGCACCATCTCATCTCAAACCCTATTTCATCTCTTGTGTTCAATCTTGTTACCAGAACTATAGATTGGTGCTTGTGGGTGACTAGTAGTGTTGATTACATCTTGTAGTTGATTACTATATGGTTTATTTGGTGGAAGATTATATGTTAAGATCCAATATGCTATTTAATACCCCTCTGATCATGAGCATGATTATCATTTATGAGTAGTTACTTTTGTTCTTGAGGTCACGGGAGAAATCATGTTGCAAGTAATCATGTGAACTTGATATGTGTTCGATATTTTGATACTATGTATGTTGTGATTCCCTTAGTGGTGTCATGTGAACGTCGACTACATGACACTTCACCATATTTGGGCCTAAGGGAATGCATTGTGGAGTAGCAATTAGATGATGGGTTGCGAGAGTGACAGAAGCTTAAACCCCAGTTTATGCGCTATTCCGTAAGGGACCGATTGGATCCAAAAGTTTAATGCTATGGTTAGAATTTATTCTTAATACTTTTCTCGTAGTTGCGGATGCTTGCGGGAGGGTTAATCATAAGTAGGAGGTTTGTTCAAGTAAGAACAACACCTAAGCACCGGTCCACCCACATATCAAACTATCAAAGTAGCGAACACAAATCGAACCAACATGGTGAAAGTGACTAGATGAAGTTCCCGTGTACCCTCAAGAACGCTTTGCTTATTATAAGAGACCGTTTTGGCCTGTACTTTGCCTCAAAAGGATTGGGCTACCTTGCTGCACTTTTGTTACTACTATTGTTACTTGCTCGTTACAAATTATCTTGCTATCAAACTACTCTGCTACTTACAATTTCAGCACTTGCTGACATTACCTTGCTGAAAACCACTTGTCATTTCCTTCTGCTCCTCGTTGGGTTCGACACTCTTACTTATCGAGAAGAGCTACAATTGATCCCCTATACTTGTGGGTCATCATTGGACAGAGAGCACCTTCCCTTGAGGCCTGATTTTTAGGATAACAGTGTTGTGATGGATGCTTCACATCCAACTTCTGTAGAGGCTCAAGAGAAGAGAGAGAAGGCACAGGCTGAAAAAGCTTCAAAGATCCCAGACCCTTGTGCAGTCAATCTCAAAACCAAGCAGGACCAGCTCAGCTATCTGCTTGAGGCCACTGTGAGAATAGAGAAAGGACTAGCTACCCTAACTCGAAATCAAGAGAGCCTTGAGAGGATCTTTGAGGCAAAGCTACATGACTTGGATGTCAAAGTGACTGAGATTCAGACTTCAGTGAGAAGATACAAGAAGAGCTTGAGGACAGGAGTGACAGGACAACCACAGATGCTTATCAGAGGGTGCCTAGAAGACAGAGGTCTACAACAGTGCCACTAACAGACACTAGGGCTACAACCTCAGCTCCTGCAGCCACAGCCTCAGTTGCCCCTCCAGTGGCAATCCCTCCATCTTCGCAGACGTCAACCGAAGTCTTCGCAGATGTTGTTATCTCCATGCCATCTTTGCACTCCGGAGCTCTCGGAGATCATGCTTAGAGTGTCGTATAGCACTATGCATTTTCGAGCTTTTTGGTAACTTGTTGCCAAAGGGGGAGAAAGTGTATGGATCATAGGCTTCGAGAGAGTGTGTGTGTTTTGCTTTCTTTTTGCCTCTCTTGCTACTTTATTTGCTTGCTTGTTTGGTTGATACTCTACTTATGTGTGTGTGTGATACTTGTATGGTCATGTGCTTGATCATATCATACTTAATGTTTGTGTTTGAAGGATGATATTCTATCTCTCATGTATGATCGTTCACACTTTGTCTTGGTAATGAGTGCATATTTCACATTCTATCATTTTGAGCGCTCCACCAAGATGTATATGACATGGAAGAGTGACCCATCATCCTAATCGATTGTGCATTTGCATTCAAAAGCAAATTTTAAATAATGCACAAATTTAGGGCGAGCTCTTTCTTATCACATACTTTTCAAAGCGACGATGTATTTCATTCTTATTATCATTTGTCGAAGCTTTGATCTATATGTTGTCATCAATTACCAAAAAGGGGGAGATTGAAAGTGCAACTAATCCCTGGGTGGTTTTGGAAATTCTTAGCAACATATAGCTCATTGAACTAATATTCTTTTAAGATAATCATTTTTGAAAGTTCAATGATTGGCATGGCATGGACTAAGAGATGTGGACCCCTCAAAATGCTAAGGACACATATTGGCAAAAGCTCAAGACTCTACATTTTCATTTTAGTGATCCAAGATCACATTGAGTCCATAGGAAAAGCCAATACTATTAAAAGGGGATGAGGTGTTGCTTAATGGCTTGCTTGCTCAAAATGCTTAGTGATATGCTCCAAAAGCCCTCAACCACTTTCTCATTTCCACATATGTCCTGAACCTAAAGTCAAACTCGGCCCTACCGATTTGATCTATCCGGCGCCACCGAGTTCACTTGACATAGCCATAGCCAGAAACCCTAATCAGTTCGATCTCACCGATAGGGATCTCGGTCTCACCGAGATGGGATTGCAAACTCTTTGTTTCCCTTCGTAACATTTTGGTCTAACTGAGATGAGCGATCGGTCCCACCGAGTTGGCAATGCAAACTCTCTGTTTCCTCTTCGTAATGTTTCAGTCTCACCAAGATGAGCGATCGGTCCCACCGAGTTTGCCTGACCAAGTCTCTGTTTGCTTATTACTGAAATCAGCCTCACCGAGTTCATGTGATCGGTCTCACCGAGATGAAGTTTTGCCCTAACCCTAGCACATCGGTCCCACCGAGTTGATCATGTCGGTCCCATCAAAAAGCCTAACGTTCACATTTTGAACCAGGTCGGTCTCACCGAGTTTCATTATTCGGACCCACCGAGTTTGGTAAATTGTGTGTAACCGTTAGATTTTGTGTGGAGGCTATAAACACCCCTCCACCCCCTTCTCCATTCAGGAGAGAGCTATCAGAACGTGCCTACACTTCCACTACTCATTTTCTGAGAGAGAACCACCTACTCATGTGTTGAGACCAAGACATTCCAATCCAACCACAAGAATCTTGATCTCTAGCCTTCCCCAAGTTGCTTTCCACTCAAATCATCTTTCCACCATATCCAAATCTGTGAGAGAGAGTTGAGTGTTGGGGAGACTATCATTTGAAGCACAAGAGCAAGGAGTTCATCATCAACACATCATCTATTACCTTTTGGAGAGTGGTGTCTCCTAGAATGGTTAGGTGTCACTTGGGAGCATCCGTCAAGATTGTGGAGTTGAACCAAGGAGTTTGTAAGGGCAAGGAGATCGCCTACTTCATGAAGATCTACCCAAGTGAGGCAAGTCCTTCGTGGGCGATGGCCATGGTGGGATAGACAAGGTTGCTTCTTCGTGGACCCTTCGTGGGTGGAGCCCTCCGTGGACTCGCGCAACCGTTACCCTTCATGGGTTGAAGTATCCATCAACGTGGATGTACGATAGCACCACCTATTGGAACCACGCCAAAAATCTTCGTGTCTACATTGCGTTTGCTCCCTCCAAACTCCTCCCCTTTACCTTCATATGCAATGATTTATATTCTGCTGCTATACTCTTAGAATTGCATGTGTAGGTTGATTGCTTGACTTGTGTTAAGTTGCTAAAATCTGCCAAGATATAAAATTGGGAAAAGGCTAGATTTTTATTTGGTCAAGTAGTCTAATCACCCCCCCTCCAGACATACTTTCGATCCTACAGACGTCTTGATCTATCTCTATAGATCTTTATGCCCAATATATAAGCTTCTTCGCCTAAGTCTTTCATTGAATACACACTCTTTAAATAGTCTTTTATTGTGCTAAGAACTTTGTATCATTTCCAATCAACAATATGTCATCGACATATAAAGATTAGAAATGCTATAGATCTCCCACCAAACTTCTTGTATACACAAGCTTCTTCAACATTTTTAATGAAGCCAAACTCTTTAACCACTTCATCAAAATGTTGATTCCAGCTCCTTGATTCTTGCTTCAAACCATAGATAGACCTTTGAAGCTTGCACACCTTTCTGGCATCTTTAGGATCGACAAAACCTTCTGGATGCATCATATATACATCCTCTTTGAGATATCCATTTAGGAAAGCAGTTTTGACATCCATTTGCCATATCTCGTAGTCAAAATATGCGGCAATAGCCATCATAATCCACACAAACTTTAGCATAGCTATTGGTGAGAAAGTTTCATCATAATCAACTCCTTCAACCTGTGAAAACCCTTTCGCAACTAGCCTTGCTTTATAGATAGTAGGATTACCATCCGCGTCAGTTTTTCTCTTGAAGATCCATTTACATTGTATGAGTTTCACACCCTCTAGCGGATCAACCAAGTTCCAAACTTGATTCTCGTACATGGACTCCATTTCGGATTGCATGGCCTTAAGCCATTCTTTAGAGCTGGGCGCCGCCATCGCTTCTCTGTAGTGCTTAGGTTCATCTTCCTCTAAGATGAATATTTCATTGTGAAACCATTCAGGAGGTTCTATAACTCTTCCTGGCCTACACGGTTCAATTAAAGGCTTAACTTGAGTTTCTACAGCTAGTGTAGTAACTTCCGAATCAATTGTGCGCACAACTTTCGGTTCATAGTCTCGCTTACTTTTGCTAGAGATTCAGTAATTTCGTCAAGCTATACTATCCTCCCACTTACTTCTTTAGCGAGAAACTCCTTCTCGAGAAAGTGTCCATTCTTTGCAACAAACACTTTGTCTTCAGACTTTTGGTAGAATGAATACCCGGCTGTCTCTTTGGGATAACCTACAAAGTAACATTTGTCTGCTTTGGGATCGAGCTTATTTGGTTGTAAATGCTTAACATAGGCTTCACAACCCCAAATCTTGAGGTGCGACAAATTGGGTTTCTTCCCATTCCATAACTCATATGGTGTCGTCTCAACATACTTAGACGGTGCTATGTTTAGTGTATCTGTTGTTGTATCAAGTGCATATCCCCAAAATGATAAAGGTAGATCGGTACATGACATCATTAACCTTACCATGTCTAACAGGGTTCGGTTACACCTCTCAGATACTCCATTTCTTTGTGGAGTTCCGGGAGGAGTAAGTTGTGAAACAATTCCATGATCACTTAGATGTTTGCTAGACTCATGACTTAGATATTCTCCACCACGATCTGATCATAGAAACTTTATCTTTTTGCCAAGATGATTCTCTACTTCGTTCTAAAATTCTTAGAACTTTTAAAATGTTTCAGACTTATGTTTCATCAAGTTAATATAGCCATATCTACTTAAATCATCAGTGAATGTTATGAAGTATAAATATCCGTCGCGCGCCAGTATGCTCATTGGACCACATACATCACTATGTATTATTTCCAATAATTCATGCGCCCGTTCAAGATGACCAGTGAACAGTGTTTTAGCCATTTCCCCCATCATACAAGCTTCACATGTGTCAAACGATTCAAAATCAAATGATGTTAACACTCCATCTTTATGAAGGTTATTCATATGTTTCTTCCCAATGTGACCAAGACGGCAGTGCCACATGTAAGTGGTATTATCAGTCTTCTTAAGACGTTTAGCATTATTGTTGTAGATATCTTTTCACGTTCAAGATCCAATAAGAATAAGCCACCAACCTTGGGTGCAAATCCATAAAACATATTCTTATAATATATTTAACAACCATTGTTCTTAGATTTATAAGAATAATCGTCATTTATCCAACATGATCCAGAGATAATGTTCTTACATAACTTCGGAACAAAATAAAAATTACTTAGTTCCAAGATAAATCCCAAGGGTAAACATAAAAACATGACACCGACGGCTTCAACAACAATCCCATCACCATTCCTGACATGCATCACGACTTTGTTTCTACTCAGCTTGCGAATCTTCCGTAGTCCCAGCGTCGTGTTGCAAACATGAGCAACAGATCCGGTATCAAATACCCATGACTTGGAATTTTCACCAAGTAGAATATCGATAACTTGTATAACTTCTATACCTTTACTAGAAGACATGTTCTTTTTATCCGTCAAATACTTCAGGCAATTTCTCTTTGCAGTAGAAACATATACTCTCACAAGATGCTCCACCCTTGTTCCTCTTGGTGTTGCGTTTCTTCTTGAAACTTTTTGTTTTGTTCACTAGCAACTTTTGCTCGTTCTGCATCTCGAATTCATTGGTTTTGATCATCGCTTCATAAAGTGAAGTAAGGATCAAATCATTTTCCCGTGTGGAAAATCAATACCCATTGTAGTAATACTATCATAATAGTCTACAAGCCACCCACCTTGCTCACCAACTTTAGATATTTTGCATTCTTCCATTGCTTCAGTCATCTCATAAACTTCAGATGTTTCTTTGTGATACAAAACTTCCAGTGACTCGACCATTTTGATGGTACTGGATTGTTCAAAACGTTTCTGTAGCACTAAATCCATGCAAGATAGCATAATACTCTTGACAACACTGAAATCATTCTTGTGAGATATAAACATGTTTGACATCCTGGGACGCTCCTGGCACCGGAGGATCACCAAGTTGTTGATCCAGCACATATTCTTTCTTAGCACTTCTGAGAACACATCTCAGAGTGTTGATCCAATCCTCATAGTTTCCACCATTTGTAGCTACATTTTCTTTCCCAGACAGAGGTGCTAAACTGAAATTATTGTGAGCCATTGATCTACAACAATAAACACAATATTCACTTAGACAATGTTCATAATTAATTTGCACTAGTGTTTATGACGAAGGCTATACCACATCATATGCAACCTACAAAACCAAGTTAGATGGCCTCTAATCGGTTTGGCAAATTTTAATTACGTGGCTTCTAGGGTTTCCGAATAACACTAGCTATCTACGTCCACCATCAAGGCAATAATTCTTGTTGCTAGATTAACTTTCAGGGTGTGTGAGGGAAGAGACTTAATTAAAGATCTCTAGCCCCACACTAAACTTTGTCAATATGCATGACCCCCTAGAAGATCGAACATCTTCATTGCCCTCTCGTGCTTGCGATAGTTCACTATTATTCTTGGCTATGATGAAGCCCAAGAACTATTAGTAGATCGTCGACAGCCAGAGCTGATCGATTGTCAGAACTTTGTACAAAGCTACATCATGTCGTCAATGAACTAAACCTAAGCAACACTTGAGGGAAGCATAGCAAGAACATCAAACCGTCAAATCCACATGTGATCTAGATCGAAACCTGCATCTACTCATAGAATCACTCTTGATGCCACTATTGGGAAACATAGTAGAAAAACAAAAAAATCGTCCTACGTTCACCCAGGAACACTATGAAGATGCGATGAACGGTTTGGATCAGATCGTTACTGACTCCGAGTTGCAGTGGAAGAAGACGAGTCGGTGTAGATGGTACTTGGAGTCCCTTGAACCGTACATGAACGATCTTGCGAACCGTGCATGAACAGTCCCTCGAATGGAAGACCGAAAGCATGGCCTCTCTACGAGTTGCAGGCGTACGGTCTCCATGATCCGGCAACGATTCCCCATCCAGAGCTAATCATCGCCGGAGAATTGGAGGGAGGAGATTATAACCACACCAGGCTTCTAATTATAAGGATTAGAGAACCTAGGTCAAGATCTAATTGATCAACTAGGAACAACTAGAACTAGAACTAGAGAACTAGAGGACGCTCCAAAACTTGTGTAGAGAAAAGGTGCAAAAGCCTCTAGTATATATAGATTGAGGGGGAAGGAGGGGGCGCCACACAAGGGGAAGGACTCCCCTCCCCTTGCACTTGTCCAATTCGGCCTCCCAAAGTGGGGAAAGGGGGTGCCTCCCCTATTGGGCCCCTATGGCCGAATTCTCCTTCCACCTTTTGGGCTTTTAAGGCCCGTTGATATTTAATTAAATACAAAAGCCTCCTAAATATTATTAGAGCCTTTTATTATTAATTTAACATCTCCGGAAACATTTTCCACCTATATCTATACCTACTAATAAAGCAAGGTGCGTTTCTCCAATTTTTTCATCCGTTCACCGTCGAAAAGATTTTTTTTCTATCCGAGGTGGTACTAAACTTTTGTGCGTTCATCCGCTAGAAAAGAAAAAAGGTTTGTCTAGAATTCTGTAATTGGGCCACGCGCGCTCCGGCCCAATGAAGCCAGCCCACTTATTATTGCCCACACAGTTGGGAAGACCTTATTTGTCGCATGGAGCGATAAATAGTTGAAGCTGCCCACAGGGCGCTGATACGTCTCCAACGTATCTATAATTTTTGATTGCTCCATGCTATATTATCTACTGTTTTGGACATTATTGGGCTTTATTATTCACTTTTATATTATTTTTGGGACTACCTATTAATCGGAGGCCCAGCCCAGAATTGCTGTTTTTTGCCTATTTCAGAGTTTCACAGAAAAGGAATATCAAACGGAGTCCAAACGGAATGAAACCTTCGGGAACGTGATTTTTAGGAAGAATATGATCCAGGAGACTTGGACCCTATGTCAAGAAACAAAGGAGGAGGCCACGAGGTAGGGGGCGCGCCCTCCACCCTCGTGGGCCCCCTATTGCTCCACCGACGTACTCCTTCCTCCTATATATACCTACGTACCCCCAGACGATCAGATACGGAGCCAAAAACCTAATTCCACCGCCGCAACCTTCTGTACCCACGAGATCCCATCTTGGGGCCTGTTCCAGAGCTCCGCCGGAGGGGGCATCCATCACGGAGGGCTTCTACATCAACACCATAGCCTCTCCGATGAAGTGTGAGTAGTTTACTTCAGACCTTCGGGTCCATAGTTAGTAGCTAGATGGCTTCTTCTCTCTTTTTGGATCTCAATACAATGTTCTCCCCCTCTCTCGTGGAGATCTATTCGATGTAATCTTCTTTTGCGGTGTGTTTGTTGAGACCAATGAATTGTGGGTTTATGATCAAGTTAATCTATGAACAATATTTGAATCGTCTGAATTCTTTTATGTATGATTGGTTATCTTTGCAAGTCTCTTCAAATTATCAGTTTGGTTTGGCCTACTAGATTGATCTTTCTTGCAATGGGAGAAGTGCTTAGCTTTGGGTTCAATCTTGCGGTGTCCTTTCCCAGTGACAGTAGGGGCAGCAAGGCACGTATTGTATTGTTGCCATCGAGGATAACAAGATGGGGGTTTTATCATATTGCATGAATTTATCCCTCTACATCATGTCATCTTGCTTAAGGCGTTACTCTGTTTTCATGAACTTAATACTCTAGATGCATGCTGGATAGCGGTCGATGAGTGGAGTAATAGTAGTAGATGCAGGCAGGAGTCGGTCTACTTGTCTCGGACGTGATGCCTATATACATGATCATACCTAGATATTCTCATAACTATGCTCAATTCTGTCAATTGCTCAACAGTAATTCGTTCACCCACCGTAAAATACTTATGCTCTTGAGAGAAGCCACTAGTGAAACCTATGGCCCCCGGGTATATCTTCATCATATTAATCTTCCAACACTTATTTATTTCTTTTGCTTTTACTTTGCTTTTATTTTACTTTGCATCTTTATCACAAAAATACCAAAAATATTATCCTATCATATCTATCAGATCTCACTCTCGTAAGTGACCGTGAAGGGATTGACAACCCCTTATCACGTTGGTTGCGAGGATTTATTTGTTTTGTGTAGGTGCGAGGGACTCGCGCGTAGCCTCCTACTGGATTGATACCTTGGTTCTCAAAAACTGAGGGAAATACTTACGCTACTTTGCTGCATCACCCTTTCCTCTTCAAGGGAAAACCAACGCAGTGCTCAAGAGGTAGCAAGAAGGATTTCTAGCGCCGTTGCCGGGGAGGCTTACGCAAGGTCAAGTCAAGATTTGGACTCCCATCAATGAGCCATTTCTGGCGTCGTTGCCGTGGAGGTCTACGCAAAAGTCAACATACCAAGTACCCATCACAATCCCTTATCTCCCGCATCACATTATTTTCCATTTGCCTCTCGTTTTCCTCTCCCCCACTTCACCCTTGCCGTTTTATTCGCCCTCTCTTTTCCGTTCGCCTTCTTCTTTTTTGCCCCTCGCTCTCTCTGTCGTTATGTCTGAAATTGGGGAAATTATTGCCGATATGGACAATAATAATATCATTGAAAATTCTGATGCTCCTGCTGAAGAACCCCCTACCTTGCATACAAAAAGATTTCGAATTGGTAGTGGTAATATTATTGGAAAAGGAGTTATTCAAGATTTCTTTACTTGTGCCGGTGCTTTGCCTTCTATGGGCGGTTCTATTCTTCATAGAACTAGTAGTCTTGTGGACGCTATTGCCATGCTTATAGTTGAACTTGAAAGGCAATTTATGCACATGCATCCTTGCATAAAAAGAATTTTCCTAGAATTCTCTAATATTGAGCATTCTTCTGTTAAGCGTGCCGCCACTATCTTTTTGGCTCATGAGTTTAGATTCATAATAAAAGAGGCCAAAGAAATCTTTGCGCATTATAGGGTAGATGCTAGTCATCCTCCTATTGAAGCTATCCTTTTTAATCAAGAAGACATGATGCGTTTACAATCTTTGGATCATATTGATTATAATGAAAATCTTAGGAAAAAGGTTCCAACTGATATTCTAGTTGATAGAATTTCCGAGCTTAATGATGATTTTGCTATTCAGAATAATGGATTAGGTTTTCCTCTTGAACAAAGGCTTGTGACCTTTTGCCAAAAGAATGCTTGTAATGATGAATTGGTTGTGCAATACAAAGGGCCTAGGGAGGAACCCATACCTCCCGAGATTGATCTTGGGGACTTTTGTCCCATTAAATTTAGCTCTTTTGATTATTTTTGCTTGCCTCAAAGAAAACTTGCTGCTGAACGTAGAGAATATGAGAAAAGTTTTCATGACTTGCCATACCACTATTATGGCAATACCTAGATCTATCCTTGCTTTTATGCCTAGCTAGGGGCGTTAAGCGATAGCGCTTGTTGGGAGGCAACCCAATTTTATTTTTAGTTTTTTTCTTTTTGCTTCTGTTTAGGAATAAATATTTGTTCTAGCCTCTGGTTAGATGTGTTTTTATGTTTTAATTAGTGTTTGTGCCAAGTTAAACCTATAGGATCTTCTTGCAATGGGAGAAGTGCTTAGCTTTGGGTTCAATCTTGCGGTGTCCTTTCCCAGTGACAGTAGGGGCAGCAAGGCACGTATTGTATTGTTGCCATCGAGGATAACAAGATGGGGTTTTTATCATATTGCATGAGTTTATCCCTCTACATCAAAGCGTTACTCTGTTCTTTTGAACTTAATACTCTAGATGCATGCTGGATAGCGGTCGATGAGTGGAGTAATAGTAGTAGATGCAGGCAGGAGTCGGTCTACTTGTCTCGGACGTGATGCCTATATACATGATCATACCTAGATATTCTCATAACTATGCTCAGTTCTGTCAATTGCTCAATAGTAATTTGTTCACCCACCGTAATACTTATGCTCTTGAGAGAAGCCACTAGTGAAACCTATGGCCCCCGGGTCTATCTTCATCATATTAATCTTCCAACACTTATTTATTTCCTTTGCTTTTACTTTGCTTTCATTTTACTTTGCATCTTTATCACAAAAATATTATCCTATCATATCTATCAGATCTCACTCTCGTAAGTGACCGTGAAGGGATTGACAACCCCTTATCGCGTTGGTTGCGAGGATTTATTTGTTTTGTGTAGGTGCGAGGGACTCGCGCGTAGCCTCCTACTGGATTGATACCTTGGTTCTCAAAAACTGAGGGAAATACTTACGCTACTTTGTTGCATCACCCTTTCCTCTTCAAGGGAAAACCAACGCAGTGCTCAAGAGGTAGCAGGCGCCTAAGACTAGGTCGGCCCGTTTCCCCCTTTTTTGATGTTCTATTTCTATTTTTCTTTTTCTGTTTTTTCTCTTTCTCATTTATATTTCCTTTTCCTTTTTTCATTCTTTATTTTTATTTTTCTGTCAAGTTAAAATTTACAAAAATATTCAGAATTTCAATTTTTGTTCAAATATTCAAAAAATGGTTAGAATTCAAAAAATTTGTTCCTGATTTGAAAAATGTCCGAAACTTTTTTAAAATTCTTGTTTCAAAAGTTTCTCATTTTTTCTTTTTTTGTGTTTCCAAAATTCTTCAAGATTTCTTTATAAAATTTACATTTTATAAATGTTCCATATTATAAAATATTCTAGTTTTAGTGAAATGTTCACAAATCAAAAATAATATTTTCCTCTAAGAAAATATTTTCTAAAATTATTTTGAATGTTCCCCTTTTAAAAAATAAAAAATTGAAAAATATTTGTGTTTTTATAGAATTTTCATGTTTTCAGAATATTGTTTGTGAATTTCAAAAACTATTAATGTTTCTAATTTTGTTGGTGTTTTGCCAAATATGGGAATTTTCAAAAAATAATTGTTCACTTTTTTTGAAAATTGTTCGGGATTTGAAAAATTGTTCAGGTTTCCAAAAATATTCACCAATTCATATTTTTTGAATGTTCAAAAAATTATATTTCTAACCTAACGATGTACTATTCTCTTAAATATTTGCGCTGACCATTGCTTAGCGGTGCATGTTCGTTCTATGCTGGTTGGCTATAAATGAAAGAAATTGTGGGCACGTGGCAATAAAAGAGAATATGTTGTTTGGCTTTAATTAGAGCAAAATTATGGGCACTTGAGCACTAAAATAATCAAAGAGAATAACCCCCCAAAAGAAGGGACATTCATGCCTGATTATGCTAATGAAACAGGATTTATGCATTGCAATTAATAATCCACCTAGTTACGCCATTGTAAGATAGAGTGGTCGAAGCAACCGTGTCCCCAAGGTTGCCGCACAACCACCAAATGAGAAGGCAGGCACAACCCCAAGATGGAGGCAGACTCGGAGGAAGAAAACCATGAGTTGGGTGCTCGCCACCACGCCGACCAACCCCACCACTATCAAGATTTCCTGTGTCAAACATGTCCAGCGAGAAGACCATAACTCCTTGCTCTGTCGCCTACCATTATGGAGACCCTTTTTTTGGATGACACGTCAATTATCTTTTTCGTTACAACGCACGGGCATATGTGCTACTATTATTTATCGGCAAAACCAGGTATTGCCAGATAAACTCTGAAACCCTTCGTGTGACCTCAAAACGCTTTCGGGTCCTCTCGGAACTATTTTGAATATTAACGAAACTATTTCACGAATATTTCCTTGTTATTCCCATCCTACTAACAGTCAGCAAATCATGATTACCTTAAGCTTATGACCCTTTAGGTTCGGTAAAACATAGACATGAACAAAACTCATTTGTTAAATGACCGATAGCGGAACCGTGGACGTCCATATCGATCTCTGTGAGTACACAAATGACATTAGAGTGAACCTTTGGTTATCATGTGATATACCTTTGCTTTGCGATACTTTACAAAACCTGAGGTGAGATATATCGGTATCCTCTTGAGTCATACACATGCTCACTATACCGTTCTCCTCGTTACCGGTTTTGTTCTTCTTTCCCATTGACATGTTCCGGCATCCCTGTGACATAGTCACCTATGTCTGGCCAGACGATGCTGGATGTCGTCACATCGAGAGGGCCCTAAGAATATCTCTCCATCGTCGGAGGAGCAAATTCCACTCTCGAGCTATCTAGTCCCTTGTCAAACTTTCCGATGAACCTGTAAGTTGGCGTTATGCTCACCATGTTATAGATGATGTTTGAGCAACCCCAAAAGTCCATCGTACGGTAAGAAGTGACTACGATACTCTCATGGTCTAAGGAACTAAAACGCACGTTAAGACTCCGTGTTATAACAATTGACTTCTGACAATATTATCGCAAAGTATAACACATAAGTTTGGGTTGATCCAATATGATCGTTCTTCTAACGTCATACTATCAATGTTGTTTTAGGACTATTGTTATACTTAAAGATAACCTAAGATCCAGAAAACATGATCACCAACAATACTTGAGCTAGTCTTAGAGGCAAGACTAGGAACCTAAGTTTACCGTTTATCATTCCACACATGCATATGAGTTTTCCACTGAATCGCATAATCCAGGATCATAGTACTTATAGCATAGAATATAAACTCTTAATTTATGAATATGGAAATATAATAATACAATATTATTGCCTCTAGGACATATTTCCAACAGGAGCCCCCAAGCTCCGCCGCACGAGTGATAAACTCACCGACTGAGCAGCACACACGCACGCCCGTCCACCCCACCACCGCCAACATCGCCATCACCATCCTCCTTGTCGTTCGAGTCCTCACCCACGAGAGCCCAAAAGCATATCCCCTCCAGCGGCACAGCCGTGTCGGGGCGTGAGCAGAGCACCGACGTCGCCCGGGGAACCCGTGTCCCCGAGCCCATGGTCGTCCCCGTCACCAAGCGAGTCGCCCTGCCGTATAAGAGCCATTAAAGCCATCTTCATTTATTTAGACGTGCACTTATTTTGCCTTGGGATGTGTTATGTTACCATAAACATCTCTCTTGTCATTAACTACTTGGCACATAAGAAAATTTGCCTTGAAGTGTGTTATGTTACTAGCTAAATTACTCTCATTATGGCTAGTCTGATGCACGAGAACGTGTGTGTTGTGATATTTGTTTTTGGATCTTAGAGCATCTACAGTCGGGCACCCAAAACCTGCTTCAAACGCCCGGGCGGACGGCCCGGTCGGTGACCGGTCAAAAAAATCACCCTAGACGGGCACCTCAAACGGGCCTCAAACGCCCGGGCTGACCGGCGGCCCTCATATCCAGCCCAAATGTAGGGCGGATATGGGGGCGGCCGGGCTCGTCCGCCACGTTGGACACGACAACCCTAGCCCACCGCAAATTGCACCAATTCCAACCCCTCGACCTACCAGATCCATTTGCTCTCTCCTCTCTTCTTCCTCCTCCGCGACGGACATCTCGCGCTTCGCTGCCACCCTTGCTCCACAGTCGTTCCGAGCCTATGCGCCGCTAGCACCGGCACAGCAGTCCCCTCTCCCATGCTCGCCGCCAGTGACGTCGTCGCCGGCTTGGACGCCACCGCGGTACGTCTGGCAACTATCGGGCTGCCCCTTGCGCTCTATGTGTTCAACACATTGTTCGGCCCGGTTTTTTGTGATTTATTTGTAGGGAAAATGATGGGTTCCGATGCTTCATCGGACGAGGAGTATGGACCGACAGAGCTTGATCAAATGATTCAAGATGAGTTCTTCGATTCATTGGATTCAGACGAAGAAGTTGACATGATCATGCTCATGAGCACGCAAGAGGAAATGGACCTGCGGGTAGAGCATATTCTCAACTTCAAGGGCTCAATCAAAGGGAGAAGAGTGATCAATCGAGATAGGGTCTCTAGAGCACGGCTACTGCACAGAGACTACATTGCTCCGAACCCAACTTTCCTGAATGATCCATGGTTTCGTCGTCGGAAACCATTGTTTTTTAGGATTGTGGAGGGAGTGGAGGCACACGATGACTACTCAATATCACAAGGGATTGTTGCGGCCGACTTTATTTCTGTGCTAAGCAGAAATGCACAGCTGCTCTAAGGATGTTTGCACTTGGTACTGCCACAGATGTCGTTGGTGATATGGTTTGGATGAGGGAGAGCACATGCCTGGAGACTACTGTCAAGTTTTCCCGCATCGTGGTGCAGGTGTTGTTGGGGAACGTTGCATGGAAAACAAAAAAATCTACGCACACGCAAGATCTATCCATGGAGACGCATAGCTACGAGAGGGGAGAGCATCTAGATACCCCTGTAGATCGCTAAGCGGAAGCGTTTATCAACGCGGTTGATGTAGTCATACACCTTCACGATCTGTCCCGATCAAGTACCGAACGTACGGCACCTGCGCGTTCAGCACACGTTTAGCTCGATGACGTCCTCGCCTTCTTGATCCAGCAAGAGGGACGAAGTAGTAGATGAGTTCCGGCAGCACGACAGCATGGTGACGGTGGTGGTGAAGAACAATCTCCGTAGGGCTTCACCAAGCACAACGGAAACTATGACGGAGGATAAACTAGAGGGGGCGGGGTTGTCGGCACACGGCTTGTTGAATATTGATGTATTCCGGGTGCTAGCCCTGCCCCTCTATTTATATGTTGAGCCCTAGGGTCGTTTCTTGGAGAAAGAGCCTCCTCAAAGTTGGTTTGGCACGCAAGGCAAGAGTCCTTCTCCGACTCCAAGACCAGACGCGTCTGCCCCAGACGCCAGGGTCCCTAGCGTCTGGCCCCTGGCCTTTGCAAAACTTCCTTTTGCACCTTCCTAAAGCCCCGTGGACTTTACCCCTTGGCCCAAATAAAGTGTTCTCGCACCAGAACATTTCGGGAAACATTCGAAACCCCTTCCAGTGAATTTCGGAACCCTTTAGGAAACCAAACACTACTATCTCATATATCAATCTTTACCTCCGGACCATTCCAGAGCTCCTCGTCATGTCCGTGATCTCATCCGGGACTCCGAACAACATTCAGTCACCAACATACATAACTCATACAATATTATATCGTCAACGAATGTTAAGCGTGCGGACCCTACGGGTTCGAGAATGATGTAGACATGACCGAGACGCTTCTCCGTCAATAACCAATAGCGGGACCTAGATGCCCATATTGGTTCCTACATATTCTACAAAGATCTTTATCGGTCGAACCTTTATGACAACATACGTAGTTCCCTTTGTCTATTGGTATGTTACTTGCCCGAGATTCGATCGTCGGTATCTTCATACCTAGTTCAATCCCGTTACCGGTAAGTCTCTTTACCCGTTCTGTAATATATCATCTTGTAACTAAGTCCTTAGTCACTTTGCTTGCAAGCTTCTTGTGATGTTGTATTACCAAAGGGCCCAGAGATACCTCTCCGTCATACGGAGTGACAAATCCCAGTCTCAATCCATGCCAACTCAACAGACACCTTCGGAGATACCTGTAGAGCACCTTTATGATCACCCATTTACGTTGTGACGTTTGATGGCACATAAGGCATTCCTCCGGAGTCCAGGAGTTGCATGATCTCATGGTCGAAGAAACATGTATTAGACATTAAGAAAGCAGTAGCAATAAACTGAACGATCATATGCTATGCCAACGGTTGGGTCTTGTCCATCACATCATTCTCCTAATGATGTGATCCCGTTATTAAATGACAACTCATGTCTATGGCTAGGAAACCTTAACCATCTTTGATCAACGAGCTAGTCTAGTAGAGGCTCACTAGGGACACAGTATTTGTTTATGTATCCACACATGTATTTAAGTTTTCGGTCAATACAATTCTAGCATGAATAATAAACCTTTATCATGGTTAAGGAAATATAATAATAACCATTTTATTATTGCCTCTAGGGCATATTTCCATCAGGTGTTTGGAGTAGAGTATCTGAGAGAACTAAATATGCAAAACACAAAAAAGTTGTTGGCTATTGGAGAGGCCAGAGGGTTTCCAAGAATGCTCGGATCAATTGATCACATGCATTGGTAATGGAAGAACTACCAAAAGGTTTGCGGGAAATGTATCAAGGTCACACCAAAGAGGCCACCATCATACTGGAAGCAGTGGCATCACATGACTTATGGATTTGGCATGCTTTCTTTGAAATGTCGGGTTCTCACAACAACATCAACATGCTTTAACGATCTCCTGTGTTCATGAGGCTTTGTAATGGGTAAAATCATCGCCGTGAAAATACATTGTCAATGGCCGTGGCTACAACATGAGTACTATCTTGCCGATGACATCTACATCAGTGGTGGCGTTTGTGAAGACTATATCTGAACCACGCGGCAACAAACAAAGCCACTTTGCACAATGCAGGAAGCAACTAGGAAGGATGTGGAGAGGGCATTCAGAGTGCTTCAAACTCGTTGGGGAATTGTTCGTGGAGCTACAATGATGTGGGAATCAGAAACTTTGTGGCAGCTGATGACATGTTGTGTTACTTTTCACAATATAATTATTGAGGATGAGGGTGATGGTGTTGCCCAAACAAATGATTTTGAAGTACCTGGGAAACAAGTTCAAATCTTGAAAGATCAAGATGGAAATCAGCTTATGAATCTTCTGCAGATGCATCCGAATCTTCGAGATCATCAGGTGCACACGCTGCAACTCGGTGATCTTGTGAAACATATGTGGACTAACAATGAAAACCAAAAAGCTAATGTTTGAGTTGTGCACTTAAAATAAATTTTATTTAAGAACTATGCATTTTTGCTACCAACATTTGTTATTTATGTGTGACATTGGCGTGTATGATGGACGTGCATGGATTGTCATGTACTCCCTCTGGTCCTTTTTAGTCTGCATATAAGTTTTGTCCAAAGTCAAAGTATCTCTGATTTGACCAAACTTATAAAAAAAGCATCAACATTCACAATATCAAATCAATATTTTAGATTCATTATGAAATGTAGTTTCATAGTATATATATTTGGTATTGTAGATGTTGATATCTTTTAATATACATTTGGTCAAATTTTGTAAAGTTTGACTTGACACAAATCTAATACACGGAGTAAAAAGGACCGGAGGGAGTATTGGGGAGTCCGAATTTAAGATATGTGGATGCCAGACATGAAATACAAAGGGTCGTCCGGATGCATCCGTGGGAGTGCTCTGGCGTGTCCGCAGATGTATAGGAGCCGGATTTTCAAGTTCGGTGGTAGATGCTTTTAGCTAGCTGTGCATGAAATGGACAAAATCTACTGTCCGTACAGAAAAATGATGTAACAGGGCAGCGTGCACGCTCGTGTCGGTCGCCGTTGGATCGACGAGAGATATATGATCCGACCGGGCCAACTGGAGCGAACGCGACAGGCCACCAAAGCACGCATGCATGTCACTTGCATGTACACACACGATCTACTACGTAATCGATAGTAGGGTTCCCGTGATACACACATTTGCATAATGGATTACGCTGCTGTAGATAAATAATTCATTTAGTTTGGTCGCTAGCTTCCGCTAAATCTCGGGGCGGCGTACATGCACGTGAGGGCGCACATGCACGGTCGCGCGGTGGCGGTGGCGGAGCGCGCATGGTCGATCGCTCCATCGAACCGCATTTATGGCTAGCTAGCGAGGTAGAGCAGGGAGAAAGGAGCGACAGTGGAACCGTATGTGATGATGCATCCATATGGGGATCGATCAGTGCCACCGACAGATTGATTGATCCGTTGCCACCCAGGCTGGCAGTGGCAGATTAAGCCAAATCGTCGTCTCTACGCGTGACCATCGAGTGATACTCTGTCTACTGTCTGCGAGTGAGGGGCTACTGGCAGCTATATCTAGCTTGGTTTCACTGGCCTTGCGAGTGGTACCTAGCTAGCTTCTACATATGCTCGGTTGACTCACTGTGCCGCGCGGCTGCCGGCCAACAAAGCCGACGCATCTCTGGTGTGGTCACGGGCGGGCGGGCGGTCCAGTATTTGTATTTCTATTCGGTGCATGCCAAAACTCATGCAGCAAAACTACAGTTGCTACTTTCGCTCCGGTACGTGGGGCTTCATCCCCTAGGATGGCAAAATCCTAGTAGCTCGTATTTTGCTGTAGTATGCATATGCGTAATTGAACACGATTAACAACAGCTGACAGATATTTACTTGCATGCGATTGCAATTTTCGCCGTCCACAGCTTCCACGGCCTGGGTGTGGACGAGTGGGGCAGTCGTCGTGGGTGGTGGCGCACCCACCACTCGCAGACTCGCTCACTCACTCCCTCACTCCACCGAGCTGACTGATTAAATGCGATCCGCCAAACCCATCTTGTAATGCAACGCTAACAGCCGAGACAAAGCCAACAATGTGATGTACGACCGGCCACATCGAATTAAAGAATGAAATTCACGCGCGTAGATGTGCAGCTACTACTACATTTTAGCCATACGTACGTCCGTGCATGGGGCCGGGATCCACTCGTTCGGTTGACGTTGAACACGCAAGGAAATCAGTCAATCTTTGCAATCAAGACGAAACAGTCGGTCTAAACAAGCATGTGACTTGTTTTCACCGGATGTACCTACATGACAGTAAATCATTTGTAATTCTGCTTGCTTTAGGTTGGCCGAGTCGGGGCGTTTCCAATGAACCCATGATAATAATGCACTCAGTTGTTTTTGACGGAGGAAGACGACGATGGTGATGGGAGTGGGCGCGCGCCTAACCGTCGTCAATGGGGTCTTTAAAACTCCCCGAGTGTCCGACCTACACAAACAGAGGGCGGCCAGGCCACCGCTAGAGATACTCCCATAATTGTCTGCCCAATCAACCTGCCAATTCTCGTTTGTTACGATCTGGTCGTTTTGTTTAGGCGTGATAATCCTTCTGGTTTTATATTCATTCAGCTTCAGATCTAATCTAGTAATGGAGTAGTAGTAACGTAAATCTCCTCGGCGCGCCGAGAGCCGATCAGCCGACACGCATCTGCCTTCCTTCCCCGCTAGCTATATATCGACCGACCGATCGATCATCTTCAAGACCTCGCAACCTCTGCTCCCTGGTTCCGTCTGGTTCCAAACTTCCAATTCAACCCAAAAGGTACGTCTTTTGGTTTCCTTGGTTGATAATTTCGTTGCGTATCTGGTCCGGAAATCGCGTGCGTATTCTCGTACGGGGTTTGTTACCGATTCTGATGCCCTGCCCTCAACAAACTTTAAAAAATCTGACCCAATCCCATCCGCAGGGCAGGGCAGGGCAGAGGGCACGGCGATGAAGTACAGCAAGGAGGCCAAGCCCGAGAGGGCGGGCGGCGGCGGCGCTGGGGCGAGGGCCGTGCCGGTGGCGCTCATGCTGCTCCTCCTCTGCGGCTTCTCCTTCTACCTCGGCGGCATCTACAGCACCGGCCGCACCTTCACCTTCTCCTCCACCACAACCAGCATCATCCCCATCGTCTCCACGGCCAAGCAGGAGGGCTCTGCGATCGCCCTCGCCATTGCCAGGAACGGCAACGGCGACGACGAGGTGGAGTTCTCCGAGTGCCCCGCTGACTACCAGGACTACACCCCCTGCACCGACCCCAAGCGGTGGAGGAGGTACGGCAACTACCGGCTCAGCTTCATGGAGCGGCACTGCCCGCCGCCGCCGGAGCGCGCCGTCTGCCTGGTGCCGCCGCCGCGGGGCTACAAGCCGCCCATCCGCTGGCCCAAGAGCAAGCACCAGTGCTGGTACCGCAACGTGCCCTACGACTGGATCAACAGCCAGAAGTCCAACCAGCACTGGCTCCGCAAGGACGGCGACCGCTTCACCTTCCCCGGCGGCGGCACCATGTTCCCCAACGGCGTCGGCGCGTACGTCGACCTCATGGCCGACCTGATCCCCGGCATGAAGGACGGCAGCGTCCGCACCGCGCTCGACACGGGGTGCGGCGTGGCCAGCTGGGGCGGCGACCTGCTGGCCCGGAACATCCTGACCGTGTCGCTGGCGCCCAGGGACAACCACGAGGCGCAGGTGCAGTTCGCGCTGGAGCGCGGCATCCCGGCCATCCTCGGCATCATCTCCACGCAGCGCCTGCCCATCCCCTCGGCCTCCATGGACATGGCGCACTGCTCCAGGTGCCTCATCCCGTGGACGGAGTTCGGCGGGCTCTACCTCATGGAGATCCAGCGGGTGCTCCGGCCGGGCGGCTTCTGGGTGCTCTCCGGCCCGCCCATCAACTACGAGAACCGGTGGCACGGCTGGAACACCACGGTGGAGGCGCAGAAGGCCGATTTCGACCGGCTCAAGAAGATGCTCGCCAGCATGTGCTTCCGGCTGTACAACAAGAAGGGCGACATCGCCGTGTGGCAGAAGTCCCTCGACGCCGGCTGCTACGACAAGCTGACGCCGGTGACCACCCCGGCCAAGTGCGACGACAGCGTCGACGCCGACGCGGCGTGGTACGTGCCCATGCGCTCCTGCGTGACCGCGCCCAGCCCCAAGTCCCGCGGCAAGGCGCTGCCCAAGTGGCCCCAGAGGCTGGGCGTCGCGCCGGAGCGCGTCTCAGTCGTCCCCGGCGGCAGCGGCAGCGCCATGAAGCACGACGACGGCAAGTGGAAGGCGGCGGTAAAGCACTACAAGGCGCTGCTGCCCGCGCTGGGGAGCGACAAGGTGCGGAACGTCATGGACATGAGCACCGTGTACGGAGGGTTCGCGGCGAGCCTCGTCAAGGACCCTGTGTGGGTCATGAACGTCGTCTCCTCCTACGGGCCCAACTCCCTCGGCGTCGTCTACGACAGAGGACTCATCGGCACCAACCACGACTGGTACGCATTACCTCTTCTTCCAACTGCATCCTGCTCGACTCTCTGTTCCACATTGCCAGAATGGAATTAACCTGCTGGTTCCTAGGTGCGAGGCCTTCTCCACGTACCCACGGACGTACGATCTGCTGCACGCCGACGGCCTCTTCGCCGCAGAATCACACAGGTATGTAATGTGCTGCTGCCCACATATTCAGCAAGGAAGATCTCAAGTTGCTAACCGATTGTCCCTGGCATTGCAGATGCGAGATGAAGTTTGTGCTTGTTGAGATGGACCGCATCCTTCGTCCGACCGGCTACGCCATCATCCGGGACAACCCCTACTTCCTCGACTCCGTGGCCTCCATCGCGAAGGGCATGAGATGGACCTGCGACAGGCATGACACCGAGAACAAGGAGAATGAGAAGGAGAAGCTCCTCATCTGCCACAAGCAGCTCTGGTCGGCAAAGAAGGCATAGTCACGAACCAGCAGCCCCAGTGACAGGAATTGACCATGATCCCAGTGGAAAGGCGAGGGTGATTCATAGTCGACACTTTGATAGAACAAGGAGGGGTTCATAGTCATCAAAATAAATTAAACAAGCAATATATATAGTTTATCTTGTCATATTCATATAGGAGGATCCAATAGTTAGCTATTGATCACACAACAGTTGATTCTTTTTCTTTGGGGAAAGATAAGGGGAGGTAAAGTTTGATGAGTCACCTGTAAGTTGTTATCCGAATACTGTATGCATGTCCTATAGCTAGTCGGCACTGCGATTGTAATCGAGCAATCAAGCGGGGTGGCTATAATTATTATTTATTCAAATATTTATGGAGCACGAAGTGATAGTGATGCAGTACTATTCCTTGCCCCAGAGCAGCGATGAGTTAGTTGTGTGTTGCTGTCAGCCTGGTGCGGTGCAGCCAATGTGTACCTCACCCCCAATCTCTTTGTTTTCTAGTTACACCAGTGTTTGTAACACTGACGCTGCAGCTTTGAACTAGTACTACATGATACAAGACGCAGAATCAAGAGATGCATTGCATAATTGACCAAAGGACTAATGAGTAGAGTAGAGTAGAGTAGTGACCACTGACCACCATGACTACTGGAGAGTAGATGCATTGCATAACTGACCAAATGACTACTGAATAGAGTGGTGGCCACCATGGGTGGAGTGGCTTGCCTTCATTGCTTCCGCTCCCATTTACCTTCACGTCTACCATCCCGCTCTCTCCGCTCCATGACTTGCCTTGACGACTTGCTGCTGCCGCCAGCTCGTGTCCCATGCCTCGAGCCTGAACCCGGCCCGTCCAACTCCGGATCTCCCATGCTGCTGGTATCGCCGCCGGAATCCCTGCTTCCCTCCGCGTTCTCCTCGTAGCCGCCATCGCTGCCACGGTCACGAGATTGCAGTATCGTAGGGAACGACGATGGCCTTGATGCACCACCCATCACGACCGTTGGTTGACCCTCATGGCCTTGGCCGCGGCTTCCCTCCTGCTGTGCGCCTCTACCATTATCCCTTTCGCGGTATCTCTCCCTCACCCGGCTGCGCAATGTTGCCAATTACAAAGATGTTGCGAGAGATGCGAATCGGCAGAATCAATCAATACCTGCTGGGGTTGGCTGAGAACTCCCGCCTTGATGACCGCCCCAACTCAACCTGCTCCAGCTCACGTTGAAGCTCTCTCTGCACAAGTCAATCAGCACAGCATATGATGCAGCAAGAAAAACCAACGAAATGGTTTGCTAAGTCTGGAGCTACAGCTATTCTCTTTGGCTGGATGCGTCATGGATTGATGGCAAACAAAACATGCCACGATACCAATAACCAATTTCAATTCGAAAGGGTAAAATTACAACATATACCTGAGTTTGTTTCTCCCTTTCCATATCGAGGTTATATTGCAGTTCCCTTGACTTCACACGCTCGAGATCCAGCTGTCGCTGCCTTTCGATGTCACGCTCCATCTCAAGAGTTCTTTCCCTGCAAAGATAATACAACGAGAAAATAAGAACAAGCACATATAATGATGCAGAGGCCGGGGATTTGAACCTCCTTTCCTAAAGAAGAAGAAAATGTCGTCTCTGACATATCAAATGAAAAGGCAACAGCTCCAAACCTATCAAGCTCTTGCATAAGCTCCATTTCCTTGCAACTCGTCTCTTCCAAGTACTTTTCACGAGTATGTCTGATAAGCAATTTCTTCTGTCGGCGTGCTATAATTTCCTCTCTGAGCTTGGACCGTTCTCTATCAAGTAAAATACATGTTAGCTGCATAACAAGTAACGCTGACAATAAGTTCCAATGATTCTATCCATCAAAAAAAAAGTTTCAATGCTTCAAAATTAAAATTAAACTGGTGCAAGAAAATGATACTATTCATGGATAGACAAAGCTTTCTTATGAAGCTTCATACTAAAACTTATCACTCTCAAGGCCCAGAAAAGGAATAGGATTTAGAAATTTAGTACTCCTTATTATGCAGCACTTCATGCCTCCATCAAAACCAATGACTTGCTTCATGTAAATCTTAATGGTCTCTGAGGTACATCTTTAACCATTATTTTTGTTGGGAATATATGTAAGGCAAGATAAGAGTACTAAAATTGCTGTACTTATCATGATGAGTCTAATCTTCACAGTGCAAATTTAAACTTTAAAAAAGGTTGCATTGTCAAAGGTTAAAAAAATACACCCGCACCCACACACTTCCCACGGTGATAAGAATGTTTTGCCCAGGGAAAGTAACTGTCAGGAGCTTGAGGAATAAAGTACACTTGGACCAGGTGTAAAATGTGATATGTCAACTTACAGGGACCGTATATCTTCACGGATCTGCTGAAGCTGTTTATTAACTTCACTACTGTCCTTGTAATCTGTATATGTAATTACATTACTGCACATTAAGGGAACAATATTCATAATAATAGTCCTTAATAGTCACTAATCTTACATGATAACAGGCCTGGAGCCACAGTATCCTGGGGACGTCCGACAAATTTCCAAACTGCTTTCTCGTTTTTAATAAGCTCCAATTCAATCTCAGCTTCTTCAAGTTCCTTGGTGTTGTAATTATTTAAGTGTCAGAATAAGATATTGAAAACATGGCGGCCAGAAACCCTGGTTGTATCTCTAACCTGACATTCCTGATCAGATCTGATTGAGAAGAACTCAAAGTAGGACTCAACAGAACTCAAAGAGGACAACACCTATCAAAAAGGATTCACAAAAGCAGGTTACCAGCATGGACTGGAGTTTGAAATTAACACCCTATGCGCACCGCAACTTAGGGTATCAGGAGTATATATTTGAACAAAAATACAAGCATGCCAGTGCTGCCTATTCCAGTCTTGCTTGCAAGCATTTTGGTTTTCTGGAAGATGAACATGAATTCCAAAACTTTCAAACTAACAGTAATTGTTGTTATTGCATACTATTACAAAAAATTCTTCCGTCAAGAATTCTAAAGGTCAAGGTAATTTCCTCCAAGCCTCCAAGAATGACTAGAAGTTTGCTATTTCAAGAAGTATTAAGCACTTATATTGTTAGGTACAAAAGTGCACGCACACTCATCAATGTGAATCTCTGTTGAGTTTAGAACTGAAACTGTGATGGATGGCATAGACTTAAGTAATAAAGCAGAAACAGAAGTAACAATGCTACAGATACAAAATATGCATTTCAGAATGAATCATAAGAAAGATTATGACCTGAAGAATTGATTCACGGATATCCTTATAATCAGTGTTCACTGGTTTTGTAGTAGATCCTGCGAGAAGTTCTTTTACAACCTAAAGAGACACAGAGTCAGTACTTGGTAGCCAGAACATGCACAAAATAATATTGAATCCGTTAGCTGTGATCCTAGGATAGAAGACGGTTGAAGGAAGGAGAGAGAGAGAGAGACCATTTTAGCATCAGATTCAGTTCTTAGCTGACATAGAGCTCGACAGAGATCTTTCTCGACATCACCAAAACCTCCTAATAATACATCAGAAAATAGTAAATAAAGTACTTGAATAATCAGTTGTTAAGGTTGAACCCCACATAAGGGCACAAGTACAACATAAATGTGGGTAATCGAGAAGCATTAATTTACCAGTTAGTGATGTTTGCATGTTTTCCAATTTCCTCCAAACAGATTCAGGAATCAAAGCAATATCTTCAGAAGAAGAATAAAGACATGCCTTTGAAAGCAACAGTAAGGACATTCGTGTCAAATAGCCCTCTTCAATTACACATGAAAGTTGCCCCACACCTTTCAGGATACTGTCACTTGATGCAAGAAATGACCGCAGATGATTTTTATCAATAAATGGAACATATTCAGTGAGCAAAGCCATCGCATGATTCCTTAATAGCATAGAAGAGTCATAGAGAGCCAATGCTGCTATTCTGTTCCATGTATGAGTAACCAAATGGGACGTCATTGTTGAACCAGATCCGACTTCAGCAGTACCCGCCAAGTGAATAATCCTCCCAAGTTGCTGCAATGCAACAGAGCGTTGTTCTGGTTCAGCGTGACTCAACATTGTACAGAAAAGATTAATCAACGAGGTTTCACTATTCTTGAGGTCTTCAATTCCACCCGAAACCAATAACGATAACCACTTCTCTGTCTGCAGTCTCCAAGATATCCTAGGTGCATGAGAGCAGAAGTGCTCGATTGCTGAACAAGTGGCACTAAGAACATTACCCCAAGCAAGAACATTAGGTAGTTTAATCATATAGTCAAGCATAGAGGATGCCACCTGCCAGCACTGCTTTTCCTGATTTCCTAAAATGGTTTCTGCCAGACCTTCAAGAGCACTCTCCCAGTGTTTTTGTACAAGCTCCACCTCTTGCCTAGTGCTACTAGAAATTGCGTTTCCTTGAGTAACAGCTTTTAAGCATTTCGCATACAGCAAACACTTTGCCATCAATGAAGACAGCCTAGAGGCCAACTGATGGTGCCATTTCCAGCTACTCTCAATTGACAGAGTAAGATGTGAAATGACCTTCTCCAGGGCATCACAAAATTCTATAATACAACCAGCAGGTGGCCCCTTCGACTTTTCCGCATTGTCTGTGGATTTAACTAGTAGCTGCTCTGTATCTTGTGAATTCTTCTCAAGTTGCATCATGGCATCCCCACTTATGGAATTTGCAGCCTCCCTAGACTGTTCTCTCACAGAAAGGATGATGATACCAAGTAATTCAATATTCTGAACTAGTATAGTTACACAACCATCAATAAGTGTATGAAAGCCTTCAAGATAACTACACAGCAGTGATGGTGGATCAGAACTGATAGAGTCTACCCATACTAGCAAGGAGTCCAATATTTCAATCCTCCTCTTAAAGGACAGATCAGGAAGCAGAGACCCCAGAATGAAGATCAGCAATGGGACCTGAATCTTATCACTGGTTGCATCCTTTGTATGTTTACCACACCGGATAATTTCAAACAACTCTTCAAAACAAATCAACTCAAAATCACTGCAGTCAGTTATATGACCCATCACTTTTTCATCATCAGTTCCCTTCCTTAAGAAATAAGATATCAATGGCTTCAGCAGACACAATACAGAGTCAAGGAAGGCCACATCAGCATAAGAAGCTCTACAAAGTGACACAAGAATGTGCACTACCCTTGGCATTTCAGGAACAATAGCCTCCAAGTGCTCAGAAACAACCGACTCGAGTAGATAGAAAACAACAGCCTTGGCATTAGCAGCAATATTACCTCTCAAAGAACTTACTCCGTTTGCAAGTACAAGATGCTCCTTGATGCCTTCAAGGTAAGGCCACATGCACATCTCAGAAAACCAACAAAGAACATCTTGTACTGCACTTTTCGGGAGACATTTTAACTGCAAACCAACAGCTTCCAAAATGGTCTCTCCAAATCCGTGAAATAGTCTGCTCATGCTTGGAAAAAAGAAATGTAGTTCAGGAAGTAAAATCTGAAACAGTTTGTTCGTGCTTGGTTTATCTGACGACATAGATTCCTTCTTAAGAAGCAAGTGATTATTGCAAGCAGATTGTTCAGTGTCAGCAGACTTGATCTTCTGAGTTGCAACTCCATCCATTAGACTAAGTTCATCAGTGAAAATTGACAGCAAAGTTGTAAGCTGTGAGAAATCAGAGGCAAGAAACAGTCTCTCATTTAAATATTCCTTGGCATAACGCGACACTGCCATCCATCCAAGAAATCGAGGAAGTGGGCTAGAAAACCTGGAAAATTCTGATATCTTATGCACCCATGCTGATGGAGGAACTAAGCTTCTAAAACGAAAACCATCTTTTTTAATGCTGACAAGTTCTCTAGTATTGTCGCTACCAGATGAAGCCAGAACCAGCTTCTGGAGAAGTGCCCAACGTCTTTGTAAACCATGTAATTTTACATTATCCAATTTCTTATCCCCTGCATTAACAGAGCTGTAAAGACATGCAAGCTGTCGGTTGAGGTTTTCAGCAGAATTCAATATGATATCGATCACATTATCTGGTGGACAAAATAGGTCAGTTGCTGAGTGCAACAAGAACAACAAGCTATCAAGAAGAATTTCATTAGCTAAATGCCCTTTCCTTCCAAATTGCTTCATAATAAAGTGCCAAAGCAGAGCTTGGTTCTTTCTGACCAAAGTTACAGCATCCACAAGGTCTGTAACTTCTGGTGAAATTTCTATAGGTTGCTTGTCATCCTCAGCATCATTTGGATAGACTTCACCGTCGGGTATCTTTGCATGGTATTCACAGTCAAATTTTGCAGCTTGCAGGAGTAAATCTAGGACAGCTCTATCCCGTTTATTCTCCAAACTGTGCACTGTCGCTAGATCTAAATCTTTCACACGCAAATCGTTCAACTCAAAGGAGGCATTCCGTTGTATCAACTCCGAATGAGTACGTTCAATTCGATCCAGAGGCTCTGAATTAAGCCGTAAATTCAAGAGAAAAAATGGATTAACATAGCATTCTGCAGCTAATAGCAAAGCATCAATTCCGGCATTATGCCCCTCAATTGTTGGTTCCTGTTGCATACACAGATTCAGTGCTAAGCGACGAAATTCTAGAGCTCTTAATTCACAGTTCTCTTGGTTCAACAGTTGTAGATAATCAGCCCGTGCATCATTGTAATCATCAGCAACAGTATCTTCCAACTGGAAAAGGCCAGCTGGTAATTTTACATTGGTTTTCCTGCCCACAGGGATGTTCTGGTCAAAATTTGTACGTACTTTATCATGGTCTTCTCGCAGAGTATTTGTCAACTCAGATTGCTTCAATTCTTCAGGAGCAAATAAAGAATTGTACTGTTCAAAACTTTCTATTCTCATAGCTATTTCAGATGTGTCTCGCCCGTCAACAACTTCAGGGTTGCAAGAATGTGGTGCTGGACAATCTGAAACCGCCAAAGCTGCTTGATCAACCTCGGGCAATGAACTTTTGCAGAGATCAACGTCAGGTGGGAGTGGCATATGAGGATCCAAGATAGAAAGAAGTATACTGCAAGTTAAAGTTAGATTTAGTATATTTTACTAGCATACAAAGCAATTTTATAATAGGCCTAATGATGAATTTGCTCAATACATTTTCATGTGCCCGATCTAAATATTTGACAAGATAATGTTGTTGCACAAATTGGTCCCTCAACTTCCACTCATGGCTCGTTTTGTCCCCTCAATTTTTGGAAAGAGCAAATTAGTCACCGACTTCCAGAAATAGTTCAATTTTCGCTAAAGAAATATTTGTTTCAACCGACGCCACAAGCTGGGTTGGTAAAGCTTGTGCCCATGGATCTCATTTTTTTGGTCGCGAGATCTTATGGGTTTCACCTCTAGCCTACCCCAACTTGTTTGGGACTAAAGGCTTTGTTGTTGTTTTGTTGTTGACGCCACAAGCTGGGTTGGTGGGACATGTACACACTAAGCTGGCCAACTCGAGTGTCAATTCAGTTCATTGCCTCTTTTAAACAACTTCAAGAGTTTAAAGGGCAACTTGGCAGCAGTTCAGTTAAACCAAAGTAAGTGAAGTGTAAACGACAAGTTTATGCATTAGCCAAATATATATTGTTGCTATAAAATAGGAATATGAATGTGTGAGTTGTGACCAAGGGGTTAACTATTAGATAATTATAAGAGTATTTGCTTCTCATCAATCAGCATAGATTATTACTCACTGTACTCGTAACCTTATGTTGCACCTGCATGTACATATAGCTTACCAACCTTGGGGCAACAGCACCTCGCCGCCATTCAAGTTCCAAAGAAGGGAGTACAGCAGGATTCTTTGCAGCTGTACGAATAATGTTCAAGGCCATATCGCAAACTTTTGCCTGTTTCTCCAGATACATAGCAGACACACCACCAAATGATATTCTGTCTTTCATTGCACTTATAGCATGATCAACAAAAGGATCTAGCATCTCCAGAATGAAAAGTATTTTATGCTTGACTTCCTGAAAGTAGGCAGTTATAAGATGCATGTTCAAGAAGTATTACAACAATCACTGAGAAATATCACGAAATGAAAGATGGATTACTTTGTATTCTGCGAGAACATCATCCATATTCCCTGATACGGCCAATAAAATATACTTCAGCGCCGCACGAGAACGGGAAAGAGATTGCCCAACTCCCTGACCAGCGTCACACATAAATCAAATCGTCTGATTGCCACGTGCATATGGAAAACAGTAAGCAATTTAACCAACCAAACATTATGCTGATTCAGGATGATGCAAAAGTAAAGTACCATGGTCATGATGGAGACTGTAACACTACAAACTCTGCTCGAACAACTGGGTGTTTCATCTTAAATACAGCACAGCAAGACATACTAGCTCAAAACAACAGTACGCCCCTTCAAAAGTAGTACCCAAAAGGAGATAAAACTTAAACTGAAGCATTATTTTGTTTATTTGTTATGTATAGGCACAAAAGTAGGCCCTAAAGAAAGGATACAAAATATGCCAGATTACATCACTAAAAGATAATTTTCTAGATTCCCAGCATTGCTCATGTAGACTAGGTTTCCAACACACACATACCTGGATAACACCCAGGAGATCCTCCAGAAGTTCAACTGCAAGATCTACCTGTTTCATGAGTATATAATGTCATAAATAGGAACAAATTATAAAATCCATAACTGTGGACAAAATCATAAAGAGACCTTTGCTGTGATCATGGGCACCCAAGGTGATAATGGTCCCCTGCACAAATCAAGCAGAACACATGCTGCTTTTGCCTAGTAGTGAACATAAGAAACATGTCAACAATCTACTGAAGAAAATAAATACTTCTACAATAGAGAGTTCAGAGTTGCAGAACGAACATGTGATGGCAGGTATGATGAAAGATAACCAGCACAACCTCTGAGAAGAGGATGAAAAACTGATGATACCGACATTGACACAATCTGCAGCCACAAATACCTTGAGAAATGGTAAGTGATGCCACTAATGCATGAAGAAGAGAACAGATCATACAAATCGAGGTACCTGGGAAAGAGCATTGTGAACATCTGGATGGTTCCATTGGCTAAAACAATCATCAATCTGTTCGGTAGGGCCAGCACTAAATGGAGGACGAAGTGCTATGAAAAACACACAAGAGCAACATCATATTATCAGATTCTACAAAGGCATACATGCCGTATACTGACACCCTTGCAGGTAGATCTGCCCCCATTTTTTTACTTTTAGAAGGGGTGCGGTTGGTTTATATTTAAACCTAAGGACATCAGTAACCAAGAATCCATAGGATAAAATCCTGGAAAATGCAAACGAACTAACATTTGATTGGACTCAATCCATAGTCTTTAGCCACAAGGCACGGGTGTCGCACTAAATGCGCTAGCCAATGGCCAAGTAGGCCTTGCATCTTTTTAGTATGGGATATTAACATGCGGGAAGGTGTAGATTGTTTGGTAGCCAAAGTTGTTACTCAATCATACTTCTGCTAATTCTCATTTAAGAGTAGTCAGAGAAGCTAAAAAGCATTAAGTATGTAAGGTCATCTCCCAGTCAATACCTGGAAGAAGTGCTTGAACAAGCGGTAAGACAGACCACATGTCTGAAGTAGTTTCAGCAAGCTTGCAACCTAGTTGGGGCTGCAAGCACAATCAAGAAAATAAAACCAGCCTTTTAGAACAAAAGGTAACACATGGAAATTGGCAGATATAAGAATGACACAATATGACAAAGATAACCTGTGATGCAGCTGCATACAGTACATGAAGAATGCCTTCTTCAACAGCAGCAACATCCAAAATATTTAGAAAAGAGCCATCGAAGTGATTTTCTGATAAACTAAATTCTTCTCCAAACAAACTAGAGTAGTTTGTATAAGGCACTAGGCTGGAAGCATCACTTTTAGGAATTTCATCAGAGACTTCACTCGAAAGCATTCCACCATTAGGTATTGGCTCATCAACGAATGGCTCAGGCTCCAAAAGTTTTTGGAGCACCCTTGATGCCTTAGTTCAAAAGAGGCAAATGTTCAGAAAATACTCCGAGAGGAAAAAGTACATGACCAAAGAAGACAAAAAAAATATGGTCAAAGAACATACTCGATGGCAAACAATTGAGAGAGTTTTGTCTTTGTGTGCTTTCCTTAAGAGTAGTATAGCTGTTTCAGATCGAAATGCCAGCATACATGAAGCAGGCTGAACAGAAGATGGACTCCGTGCTCTCCTAGGTTGTGCCTGTACAAAAATAAAGAATTCAGAACACCAAAATCGACCAAAATGAGTGCATATGCGCTGTATGTTTCTATGCTCCCCAAGGGAGATACATCCGACTTGAATGTGGTTGCTAATCATTTACTGCTTAACCACCTTAACTTCCCTTATTCGTATGTGACAAATTCCTTTGAAGGGCACAGAGATGCTCTCCATGGAATAAAAACCTAGAGATGAGTATCATGCATGATACTTGAAAAAGATTTTTGTAAAATACAAGTCATGAATTGGTAGTTTTAATAACAGGACGGAGCGCTAAAATAAGTTACCATCTTTTAATTTTCATATTATCAAACTCAATATCAATTGTTGCAGAGCAATAGGTCTTCTACTGTTGTAGTTTTAATTGGAAGGATACCAGAAAATAGGTCCTTGGTGTTAAAGCTGAATGGCAGAGCACACAGTAGGACCACAGGCACATAGTCCAGATGTAAAATGGTACTAGCTTGCTAGCCCTAAATAAGACCACATGTTCGAACAAAGAACATTTGAATATGACTTCCGTTTTAAATACTTTAAACCATCAGGAAAACAGATACAACCAGAAATCACTCAGTTTCTTTTTCTACACATAAATTGGCAGTCACACAGAATAGGCTGGCTGTTTAGCAGTTCAGGTCATAAACCAGCGAGAAATATTCGTGTTCTCATGCATTTGCAAGCAACCAACAAACTGGGCAGATGTCAGTGCTCAGTGTTTCACTACAGGGGCATGGCCAACAAGGAATTTGTGCAATGTGATGACATAAATTAATGGAAGATCCTGGATAACATCAACCTAACACACTCCTACAGAACTCCAACAGCCGTTTTGTGAACTAGAAGTTGCTGACGAGACATGGTTATATCTCATGTTATAGTTTAGCAGTTGCCAGAATGCAACCATAAAACCATCTACCTCAACTACGTTAAATAAACACTCCTGCAAATATTCTCTAGTTCCTATCAGTCAAGGTAGTTCCAATCTCGGGTGGTCTTTTCAGAACTCACAGAGGGGGGTGTATACAGTTAGTTAGTCAGCACTCAGTGCTATGGATAGTTAATATTCATTTAGAAAGAGATGTGCAGAAGATAAATGACTTGTTCCTATACTCATTTTACATAACTGGAAAGCTATGTATGACATAGAGTGGAGGTGCAGTACCATGTAATTAAGCTTTCAGCATTCATAGTTCTTACTGTAGCACACTACGATAGCACATAGCCAAAACTATATAAAAGGATAAAACAGAAGTGTGCGGAAAGAATATTTACATGCCTCAAAGTTTGAGGAAACAGTTGGAATAGAAGCCAGGCTAGTCTTTAGGGTATCTGAATCAACGGAAGAAATCGACGTTTTTGTAGCATCCCTGTAAATTTGGGGGAATGTGTCAATCAGATGGCATTGCTCACACACAGGTGGGTGCACGAGGGCGTGAACAGTAGTGCACATGCACATAATGTATGCAAACTAGAGATGAAGACTGGCAAGTAAGCATGTATGAGAAATGGGCCACACCTTTCGTTTATAAGGTTGAGGATTGGATAAAATGGGCCAGCAAGCAGAGCCAAAAACCAAACACTGCTCTCTGGGGTGTCTGTGATGCTATTAAGGTCAGCCTGCAGTGTGATGAGCAGCCAGCCAGCCGGTTAAAGGGGACACATGGGGGAAACTGCAAAATTAATAGCATATAGCCTAGGAGCAAGACTAATTTTACCTCAATCTGGGGCAGAAACGGTGGTAGCCTTCTTGCAATGTCTTTGAGTAACTAGATTTAATTTGCAATACAATTCATTCATCAGGAGACAAACATGAGAAATAGAGCAAGTAGAACACACATATATATGGCAGAGCTACCTGGAGATGCATATTGTGCGAAGAATGAGATTGTTTCTGCGAAGAGGATATTTGTGGTAACAAGTGGTTGACAAGAGGTTGGAATTCAGGTTCCAGGCCAGGTACAGGGATTCCGGTGAGCTGGATGAAGTAGATGGCAATGGGGCTTCCGCGCAGACAAGAGATGCGGACGTAGCGGCAGGGGGTGTGGTTGGCCGGGTACACCATGTCGCGCTTGGGAGCTTCGCCGCGCGGGCGAACCTTGACGAAGGCCTCGGGCTTGTAGCGCAGCCCGCCGGTGACCTCCCATTCAAGGACGGACTTGTTGTAGATGCGGATGTGGGAGACGAGGCACGGCTCGTTGAGCTCGAGGAGGATCCACTCCTTGGTGTTGGTGGCGGTGGACCAGTGGGAGCGGAGGTCGGGCTCCAGCACGTTGGCGGCCTTCTGCCCCGACGACTCGCGGGAACACGCCTTCACCCGGAAACCCAGAGCCACGCCACCGTCGCTCCACTCCTCCCCCCTACCCTCCCTCTCCCTCTCCGGCGCCGCCTCCATGGCTTCCCTAGTTCCCTGTCCGTGGCCGCGATTGGCTACTCTACTCTGTAGCAACACACACCGAGGGGGGAGGTTGAAGACGACGGGATGGGGGTATTCGCTGGGCCAAGAGCCCGAGATCGATCGGGCCTTTGACGGCCCATTAAGCGCTACCAAAACTTGTGTGACATTGTTTAGAGCAACTCCAATAGCTACTTTAATTCTCAAAAATGTCCAATAGGTACTGTAAAATACTTTCAGTAAAAATCATCTCACTGAATGACCGTATAATTTAGGGGAAGTTGTCTAACGCCTATTTTTCTCGGTCTCGCAAGTCAGTGGCACGGCGTTGCGAGGCGTGGCGACGGTGGCTGAATCAGTGAGGTGGGGTACAGGAGGTGCGGCGGCAGCATGACATGGCGGCGTGGCGGCGCAACCTGGCGGCCGGCCTGTTGGAAATATGCCCTAGAAGCAATAATAAAGTGGTGATTATTATATTTCCTTGTTCATGATAATCATCTATTATCCATGCTATAATTGTATTGACCAGAAACTCAAATGCATATGTGGATAATAGACAACAACATGTCCCTAGTAAGCCTCTACCGGACTAGCTCGTTGATCAAAGATGACTATGGTTTCCTAGTCATAGACATGAGTTGTCATTTGATAACGGGATCACATCATTAGTAGAATGATGTGATGGACAAGACCCAAACTATGAACGTAGCATATGATCGTATCAAGTTTATTGCTATCATTTTCTACATGTCAAGTATATGTTCCTATGACCATGAGATCATGCAACTCACTGACACCAAAGGAATACCTTGTGTGTACCAAACGTCGCAACGTAACTGGGTGACTATAAAGGTGCTCTACAGGTATCTCCGAGGGTGTCTGTTGAGTTGGCATGGATCAAGACTGGGATTTGTCACTCCGTATGACGGAGAGGTATCTCTGGACCCTCTCGGTAATACAGCATCACAATGAGCTTGCAAACAATGTGACTAATGGGTTAGCCACGGGATCTTGTATTACGGAATGAGTAAAGAGACTTGCCGATAACGAGATTGAACTAGGTATGGTGATACCGACGATCGAATCTCGGGCAAGTAACATACCGATAGACAAAGGGAACTACATACGAGATTAGTTGAATCCTTGACATCGAGGTTCGACCGATAAAGATCTTCGTAGAATATGTAGAAACCAATATGGGCATTGTAACACCCCGAGAATCATGCTACAGTAACTCTCTGTGATTAAGCTAATCATGTTGCTAAACAGGGCTTGATCACATTTGAATCACATTTCTTTTCAAACTCCTATTTCAAACTTCAATTAAATTTAAAGTGGAAAATAAAAGTTTTCAAAAATTTAAACAAAAATGTTCGGGCCATGCCAGAAATTGCACTGATAATTATTGTGGAGAAAACACATTTTTATAAAATGCCTAAGTACTTTTAAATGAAATAAAACAGCAAAGAAAATAAACAAATAAAAAGAAAATACAAAAGAGCACAGAACAAACAAACAAAAAAAAGAAGAAGGAGAAGGCCCCCCCCCACTGGACCCCTGGCCCAACTGGGCCGACCCCCGGCCCAGCCGGCCTAGCCCACCTCTCCCACTCGCCCTCCCCTTCCCTGTTCCCCCGACCGGGGTCGGAACAGGGGCCGGTCCCCGCCGCACCCCCTCGCCGGCGACGGGGAGGATAAGGACGCCAGCGCCCCCCCGCCTCCTCGGGCCCCTCTCCCACTCGCCCCCGCTCACCTCTCGGCCTCTGCGCCTCTCTCTTCCCCCCCCCAGATCCACGCCGCTCCTTCCTTCCCCATGCCCGACGCGGTCGCCGCCGTTCTCCGTCGTTCCCGCGGCCACCGTGCCCCAATCGCCACTTCGCCGTGTCGTACGCCGTCGCCGCCCTCGACTACATCACCTCCGCCTCTCCGTTGAAGCTTGGAGCCACTGCAACGACCTCCCCGAGCTCGTCTTCCCCGCACGGCCGCCGTCGATCGCCGCCCCGTTTCGCCGCCTCGAGCCTCCCCCGAGCTCACTCTCGCACACCTGCAGGCTCAATGTGAGCCTCTCCCCCTCCTCCCCTGTCCTTTCGCTCTCGCGCGCCCCCTAGCTGCTTCCCCCCCGCGCGCCCGAACGCAGCGCCGCGGAGCTCGCCGCCGGCAAGGCTCCGGTGACCTTTTGGTCACGGGCTCAAGCCCGTTGCACTCCCCACCGCGCGTAGATGCTCCCCAGCCCCTCCGTTTGCTCGATAGCACGCCGTAGCCCCGTCTCCGTCGGGCACCCGTGCGCGCCGCCGCCTCCGCCGCTCGCCGGCGCCGATTCCGGCCAGGTCCGGCGAAGCTACGGCCACCACTGGATGCGGCGCTGCGAGCTCCTTCGAATGAGCCTAGCCCCGCTCCTCCTCGAGCCCCGTAGCGCGATTCCGGCCAACTCCGGCGAGGGGCCGCCGCTGTTTTGGTCGCCGGAGTCGCTCCGGCGCCGGCCGCCGACGTGGCTGGCCTGGGGCCACCCCAGTGCCACTGCCAGTGGGCCCCGCAGGCCCCGTTGACTGGGTCAACCCAGTCAACGTGCTGACTGGGCAGGCCCAGCCACTGACATGCGGGCCCCGCCGCATAATTAACAAAAAAAAATGTTTTTATAAATAAAACTAATTAATTAACCTGATCAGTCACTGACAGGTGGGCCTAGTAGTTTTACTAACTAAATTTAGATTAGTTTGAACTCTGATTAACCCACTGTCTATGACAGGTGGGTCCCCCTGGTCAGTTTGACCTGGTCAGCCGCTCTGTTGACCTGCTGACGTCAGCATTGCCTCATGCTGACGTCATAATTCATTTTTGCTTAATTCAAATAATTCCAGAAATTCAAATAAACTTTGAAAATTCATATCTTTTAAACCGTAACTCGGATGAAAATGTTTTCTATATGAAAGTTGCTCAGAACGACGAGACGAATCCGAATACGCAGTCCGTTCGTCCACCACACCTCCCTAACCTATCGAACTAGCAACTTTCCCCCTCCGGTCCGTCTGTCCGAAAACGCGAAACATCGGGAATACCTCCCGGATGTTCCCCCCCTTCGCCGGTACCACCTACTGTCGCGTTAGGACACACCTAGCACCGCTCATTGTCATGTCACGCATCGTCATGTTTATGTTTGCATTGTATTTACTGTTTCTTCCCCCTCTTCTCTCCGGTAGACTACGAGACCGACCCTGCCGCTGCCCAGTTCGACTACGGAGTCGACGACCCCTCCTACTTGCCAGAGCAACCAGGCAAGCCCCCCCCTTGATCACCAGATATCGCCTATTCTTCTCTATACTGCTTGCATTAGAGTAGTGTAGCATGTTACTGCTTTTCGATATCCTATCCTGATGCATAGCCTATCATTGCTACTACTGTTGATACCTTTACCTGCAATCCTACATGCTTAGTATAGGATGCTAGATTTCCATCAGTGGCCCTACATTCTTGTCCGTCTACTGTGCTATACTATCGGGCCGTGATCACCTGGGCGGTGATCACGGGTATATACTATATACACTATATACATGACACATGTGATGACTAAAGTCGGGTCGGCTCGTAGGAGTACCCGCAAGTGGATCTTTGTGGCGGAGCGACAGGGCAGGTTGAGACCGCCTAGGTGAGAGGTGGGCCTGGCCCTGATCGGCGTTCGCGGATACTTAACACGCTTAACGAGTTCTTGGTATTTGATCTGAGTCTGGCCATTTGGTCTATACGCACTAACCATCTACGCGGGAGTAGTTATGGGTATCCCGGCGTCGTGGTATCAGCCGAAGCCTTCGTGACGTCTGTGACTGAGTGGCGCGCGCCGGATTGGACTGGAACGCCACTAGGCTAGGTCTGCTTCCGGCCGCGTACGCAACGTGCAGGTGTGCATAGGGCGATGGGCCCAGACCCCTGCGCGCATAGGGTTAGACCGGCGTGCTGACCTCTCTGTTGTGCTTAGGTGGGGCTGCGACGCGTTGATCTTACGAGGCCGGGCATGACCCAGAAAAGTGTGTCCGGCCAAATGGGATCGAGCGTGTTGGGTTATGTGGTGCACCCCTGCAGGGAAGTTTATCTATTCGAATAGCCGTGTCCCTCGGTAAAAGGACGACCCGGAGTTGTACCTTGACCTTATGACAACTAGAACTGGATACTGAATAAAATACACCCTTCCAAGTGCCAGATACAACCCGGTGATCGCTCTCTAACAGGGCGACGAGGAGGGGATCGCCGGGTAGGATTATGCTATGCGATGCTACTTGGAGGACTTCAATCTACTCTCTTCTACATGCTGCGAGATGGAGATGGCCAGAAGCGTAGTCTTCGGCAGGACTAGCTATCCCCCTTTTATTCTGGCATTCTGCAGTTCAGTCCACTGATATGCCCCGTTACACATATACCCATGCATATGTAGTATAGCTCCTTGCTTGCGAGTACTTTGGATGAGTACTCACGGTTGCTTCTCTCCCCCTTTTCCCCCTTTCCTTTCTATCTGGTTGTCGCAACCAGATACTGGAGCCCAGGAGCCAGACGCCACCGTCGACGACGACACCTACGACGCTGGAGGTGCCTACTACTACGTGCAGGCCGCTGACGACGACCAAGAGTAGTTAGGAGGATCCCAGGCAGGAGGCCTGCGCCTCGTTCGATCTGTATCCCAGTTTGTGCTAGCCTTCTTAAGGCAAACTTGTTTAACTTATGTCTGTACTCAGATATTGTTGCTTCCGCTGACTCGTCTGTGATCGAGCACTTGTATTCGGGCCCTCGAGGCCCCTGGCTTGTATTATGATGCTTGTATGACTTATTTATGTTTTAGAGTTGTGTTGTGATATCTTCCCGTGAGTCCCTGATCTTGGTCGTACACATTTGCGTGCATGATTAGTGTACGGTCAAATCGGGGGCGTCACAAGTTGGTATCAGAGCCGACTGCCTGTAGGAATCCCCCTTTCCACACTCCTTGGCCGAAGTCGAGTCTAGACATTACAAAACTTTTACTAACATGGCTGTGTGTCTTACGGGCCCACGTCGCCATTGGGTGGTACTAGGATCTTTTACTCCTCGACCTTTACTCTGGGACTCTGAACTCTCTTCTACTCGGGTTAAACGAATTTACTAACTCTAACACTAGGATCCCGTGACCACATTCACCCCAAAGTTGGATAAGCCATAGTTGTTTCTTAGAATAGTATTTTGAACAATTCGCACACTGTCATTTGACTCCTTTGAAACGTCTTTGCTTTCAGATGGAACCCACGAGGCAGGTCGTTCGCCACACGACGGCCATTGGTGCCTCGGGATCACCTGCGGTGCTAGCTGAGATGATGACCTATCTGGGTTATCGCTGGCACCCTGAGTACACCGTCTACGAGGAGTACCAGGACTTTAACCAAGAGCAGTACCGTGCCATCGTCCACCTCTACTCTCGGGAGTATGACTCCACTACTGTGCTGCACACCGCACATGGAGTTGGTGTGACCATCGATATGGCTGTCCACGATGCTGCCTATGCTGCTCTGACACGTCTTCGTGGAGAGTATCGAGAGTTGGACACCTCCCCTTTCAGGCACATTGCTATCGCCTCTGATGTTGGTGCGGAGGGATACTATACTGCTGCCTACTCCACTGTCACCCGAGAGCCCTTCTACCATCAGAACCTGGTTCTGCATGCTGATGGGCTGGATCGAGCTAACCGAGCTCTTCGCCACGATGTACACCACCCGTCAGCACCTTTACCGTGCTCTGACGCTGCTGCACCCCTTTGTCCGATCTGGACAGGTACCGCGTACTGCGATCTACCCAGCCAGGACCGTGATGCCCCACGGTGTCGGTTGGCCAGAGGTGGGAGGCTACTCTCCCGCACTTGGTCCTCTTCTGCCACCTGAGCGTCGGGCTCTACACCTGAGTATCCGCGGCCCCCAGTCTGCTGACGTGGAGGGCTATCAGTTGCCTCACTACCAGCTGTCGGGCTACGATTACCTCCACAGTACCTCTTGGGACTGATGTAGTCTTGCTTAGTTAGTATTAGTTGCAGTCGCCGCGAGCCTGTGTGCCGCCTATGATGTTTTAGTCTATGTACTGAACTCTATGTACTGAACTCTATGCATGACCCCTTTTGTAAGTTATGCCGACTACTACGTAGTAGCTATCGTGCTCCTTTCGTTATGCATGTTTCATCATGAATGATTCTTGTCTTGCAAATATTTCTCAATGCTGAACTACCCCTGTTATATATTAGCAGGATGGTTAGACCAGGTGGTCGTGGTCGTGGTGGCGATGCCCCACCACCACCTGAGTACATGGCTGGTATGATCCAACAGTTTGAACTGAACCGCCAGTTCATGGAAAATATGATGGCTCAGTTTCCTCGCCCCAATATGAACCAGCAGCCAGCCCAAGTGACTCTTCAAGATTTCATACGCCTCAACCCAACCATCTACCGCAGCTCAACTCAGCCTCTGGATGCTGATGACTGGCTCCGTGACATCACCTATGAGATGGAGTCTGCCGATGTAGCCCCTGCCAGCTATGTCAACTTTGCTTCCTTCTTTCTGAAGGGACCCGCAGCTCAATGGTGGGACAGCCACAGGCGTACTCTGCCAGCTGGAACAATCATCACATGGCCAGACTTCCAAGCAGCTTTCCGTGCCCGCTTCATTCCTCAAGGAGTCATGGACCGGAAGAAGCGTGAGTTCCGCAACCTCACCCAAGGCAACAAAACTGTCGAAGCTTATCAGCGGGAATTTCTGGACTTGTCCCGCTATGCTGAAGAAGACATTGCAACTGATGCACGCAGACAGGAGAAGTTCCGTGATGGCCTTCAAGCTGACATCAAGCTCGCACTTCTAGTGCATGACTTTGCTGATTTCGCCACCTTGGTGAATAAGGCCATCAATGTCGAGACTGGTCTGCAGGAATACCAGAGCTCTCAGAGGCGCAACCGTGACACGGGCTCATCTTCGGGCTCGCCCTCACAGAAGCGTAAGATATGGATCCCGAACAGCATGTATCGTCCAAATGCACCTGCTCCAAGGAAATCTTATGCTGCACCGCGTCTGCCTCCTCCACCATCTAGGCAGTCAAAGCTACCAGCTCCCCCACCTGGGGCTCCTGTTCCCACTCCCGATAATGGTCTGTGCTTCAAGTGTGGTCAACCGGGTCACTTTGCCAGGAACTGCTATCAGAACCAGAATCAACTGGCCCTTCCAGCAGCTGGCCGTGGTAACAACCAGCCCCGCAACAACAATGCTAAGTCTTATGGTCGTGCTCATGCCAACCACGTTGATCTCAGCGAAGCTCAAGACCAGCCTGCTACTGTGATGGGTACACTCCTCGTAAATTCAGTACCAGCATCCGTTTTATTTGATACAGGAGCATCCCATTCATTCATATCAGCAGAATTTGCATTCCTGCATGGCATTAATTACGAAGAGATAAACACTCCACTAGTGGTACACACCCCTGCGGGCCAATGTCAAACCTCTATGGTTAGTCACGACGTTACTGTTGAAATTGAAGGACTGGAATTTCTTGTCTCTCCCATCGTACTGAAGTCCTGTAGCATTGAACTCATTCTGGGAATGAATTGGTTAAAAGCGCATACTGCTTCAATCGTTTGCACCACTAAGACCGTCCATCTGCTACACCCTTCAGATGAGATAGTTACTTACCAAGCCCATCTGGTGCAAAATGCCGAGGCAAGGCTCTATGCATTGAATGCATTGAACGCTGCACCACTCGAGGGCATTGAAAACATTCCCGTCGTGCGTGAATTCCTCGACGTCTTCCCTGAAGAACTTCCAGGGATTCCCCCTGCTAGAGCTGTCGAATTCATCATCGACTTGAAACCAGGCACCACTCCTATAGCCAAGCGACCCTACAAAATGCCGCCGCATGAACTCCTTGAGCTTAAGGAGGAAATCGACAAATCTCTTCGCAAAGGATTCATTCGCCCAAGTTGCTCTCCTTGGGGAGCACCTTCTCTCTTTGTCAAGAAGAAGGATGGGACAAACCGGTTAGTTCAAGACTACCGTCCTATAAACCAAGCTACCATTCAGAATAAATACCCTCTTCCTCGGATCAATGATCTGTATGATCAACTGGCGGGTTCGTCAGTGTTCTCTAAGCTCGACTTGAGGTTGGGCTACCACCAGATCCGTGTTCGCGAAGAGGATATCCCAAAGACCGCCTTCGTGACTCGCTATGGTTCATACGAGTACACCGTCATGTCTTTCGGTTTAACCAATGCTCCAGCCACCTTCTCTCGTCTGATGAACTATATATTCATGGATTACCTCGACAAGTTCGTCGTGGTTTATCTGGATGATATCCTGGTATTTTCCAAGAGCGAAGAAGAACATGCTGAACATCTTCGACTTGTGCTGGAAAAGCTACGAGAACATCAACTATATGCCAAGTTCTCCAAATGTGAATTCTGGCTACCGGAAGTAACCTATCTTGGGCATGTCATCTCTAAGGATGGTATTGCCGTCAACCCCGAGCGAGTTCAGGCTATTCTTGATTGGACTCCTCCCAAGAACGTTAAGCAAGTCAGAAGTTTTCTCGGTCTCGCCAGCTATTGCCGTCGATTCGTCGAGAACTTCTCTAAGATCGCCAGGCCTCTGACTAACCTGTTGCATAAGGGTGTCAAGTTCCAATGGACAGACAAATGTCAGGAAAGTTTCCAGGCACTCAAAGACAAGTTGACTTCTGCTCCAGTTCTAGCTCCACCTGATACTAAGAAGGACTTTGTCATTTACTGCGACGCTTCCCGTCAAGGATTAGGCTGTGTGCTAATGCAAGACCGCAAAGTGATTGCTTATGCCTCTCGGCAATTGCGCCCTCACGAAGAGAACTACCCAGTTCACGACCTCGAACTTGCTGCTGTCATTCATGCGCTGAAGCAGTGGCGACATTACCTTCTCGGTAATCGTTGCGAGATCTTCACTGACCACCAAAGTCTGAAGTATCTGTTTACTCAGCCAGATCTGAACCTCCGTCAGCAGAGATGGATGGAGCTTGTTGCAGACTTTGACTTGGGTATTTCCTATACGCCAGGCAAGGCTAATGTAATGGCTGATGCCTTGAGCCGCAAGTCTTACTGCAACCACCTCCAGGTTCACAAAGTTCAGCCCTCGCTTGTTGAAGAATTCAGGAAGCTGAACCTCCATATTGTTCCTCCGGGTGCACTCGCTCCCCATCCTAAGGAGTTTGGCAAGGTGAACCTCCATGTTGTTACCCAGGGTTCCCTCAATACCCTAGTTGCTAAACCAGATCTCGAGGACAGCATCAAAAGGCTACAGAAGTATGACTCTGAAGCCCACAAGATTAAGCGCTACCTCGCAGAAGGAAAGCCCTCATTCTTCACCATTGCTGAAGATGGCACCCTATACTTCAAGGGCCGCCTAGTGGTGCCATGTGCAGAGAAAAACCTGGATATGACACAGGAAGTTATGAAAGAAGCTCATGATACGCCTCTATGTATCCATCCTGGTAGTACAAAGATGTACCAAGACATCCGTCAGAGATTCTGGTGGTCTAATATGAAGCAAGCCATTGCTCATTATGTTGCTGAGTGTGACGTTTCACGTCGTATCAAAGCAGAACATCAAAGGCCTGCTGGAACTCTGCAACCTATCTCTATTCCTGAATGGAAATGGGACCATGTTGAGATGGACTTCGTCACTGGATTTCCCAAATCACAGAAAGGTAATGATGCTATTCTTGTCGTCATTGACCGGCTTTCCAAAGTTGCACATTTTCTGGCAGTCAAAGAAACGATCACTGCTAGCCAGTTGGCAACGCTCTATATGTCCAGGATTGTTTCACTCCATGGTATTCCATTGGTTATCAGCTCAGACCGTGGCAGCTTATTCACTTTAAGATTCTGGGCAAGTTTCCAAGAAGCTATGGGAACTCATCTGTCATTCAGTACTGCGTTTCATCCTCAATCGCAAGGACAAGTTGAACGCGTCAACCAAGTCCTCGAAGATATGCTTCGAGCTTGTGTTATTTCCTTCGGCAAGAAATGGGAGGAATATCTCCCGTATGCTGAGTTCTCTTATAATAATAGCTATCAAGCTAGTCTGAAGATGGCCCCCTTCGAAGTGTTATATGGACGAAAGTGCCGAACCCCTCTGAACTGGTCAGAAACTGGGGAACGTCCACTCTTCGGTCCGGATATTATCCAAGATGCCGAAGAACAAGTCCGCATTATTCGTGAGAATCTCAAGACTGCTCAGTCACGTCAGAAGAGTCAGTATGACCGTCATCATAAAGACATGGTCTATCAACCTGGCGAAAAGGCTTATCTTCGAGTCACACCTATGAAGGGTGCTCACCGCTTCGGGATCAAGGGCAAACTAGCTCCTCGCTATATTGGCCCATTCACTGTTCTCGAAAGGCGTGGAAAAGTGGCATACCAACTGGAGCTACCGCCGAACCTTTCTCAGGTTCATGATGTGTTCCATGTGTCACAGCTCCGGCGTTGCTTCAAGGACCCAATCCGAGCTGTGGATCATGAAGTGCTCGAATTGCAGCAAGACCTCTCCTATAAGGAGCATCCGGTCCGCATTCTCGACCAAGCTGAACGCCGCACACGTCAGAAGGCGATCAAGTTTCTCAAAGTCCAGTGGTCGCACCATTCTGAAGATGAGGCCACTTGGGAACGAGAGGATCGTCTGCGCGAAGAATACCCCGCACTGTTTCCTTCTACCTCCTAAATCTCGGGACGAGATTTCTTGTAGTGGAGGAGTTTTGTAACACCCCGAGAATCATGCTACAGTAACTCTCTGTGATTAAGCTAATCATGTTGCTAAACAGGGCTTGATCACATTTGAATCACATTTCTTTTCAAACTCCTATTTCAAACTTCAATTAAATTTAAAGTGGAAAATAAAAGTTTTCAAAAATTTAAACAAAAATGTTCGGGCCATGCCAGAAATTGCACTGATAATTATTGTGGAGAAAACACATTTTTATAAAATGCCTAAGTACTTTTAAATGAAATAAAACAGCAAAGAAAATAAACAAATAAAAAGAAAATACAAAAGAACACACAACAAACAAACAAAAAAAAGAAGAAGGAGAAGGCCCCCCCCACTGGACCCCTGGCCCAACTGGGCCGACCCTCGGCCCAGCCGGCCTAGCCCACCTCTCCCACTCGCCCTCCCCTTCCCTGTTCCCCCGACCGGGGTCGGAACAGGGGCCGGTCCCCGCCGCACCCCCTCGCCGGCGACGGGGAGGATAAGGACGCCAGCGCCCCCCGCCTCCTCGGGCCCCTCTCCCACTCGCCCCCCGCTCACCTCTCGGCCTCTGCGCCTCTCTCTTCCCCCCCCCCCCCCCAGATCCACGCCGCTCCTTCCTTCCCCACGCCCGACGCGGTCGCCGCCGTTCTCCGTCGTTCCCGCGGCCACCGTGCCCCAATCGCCACTTCGCCGTGTCGTACGCCGTCGCCGCCCTCGACTACATCACCTCCGCCTCTCCGTTGAAGCTTGGAGCCACTGCAACGACCTCCCCGAGCTCGTCTTCCCCGCACGGCCGCCGTCGATCGCCGCCCCGTTTCGCCGCCTCGAGCCTCCCCCGAGCTCACTCTCGCACACCTGCAGGCTCAATGTGAGCCTCTCCTCCTCCTCCCCTGTCCTTTCGCTCTCGCGCGCCCCCTAGCTGCTTCCCCCCCGCGCGCCCGAACGCAGCGCCGCGGAGCTCGCCGCCGGCAAGGCTCCGGTGACCTTTTGGTCACGGGCATAAGCCCGTTGCACTCCCCACCGCGCGTAGATGCTCCCCAGCCCCTCCGTTTGCTCGATAGCACACCGTAGCCCCGTCTCCGTCGGGCACCCGTGCGCGCCGCCGCCTCCGCCGCTCGCCGGCGCCGATTCCGGCCAAGTCCGGCGAAGCTACGGCCACCACTGGATGCGGCGCTGCGAGCTCCTTCGAATGAGCCTAGCCCCGCTCCTCCCCGAGCACCGTAGTGCGATTCCGGCCAACTCCGGCGAGGGGCCGCCGCTGTTTTGGTCGCCGGAGTCGCTCCGGCGCCGGCCGCCGACGTGGCTGGCCTGGGGCCACCCCAGTGCCACTGCCAGTGGGCCCCGCAGGCCCCGTTGACTGGGTCAACCCAGTCAACGTGCTGACTGGGCAGGCCCAGCCACTGACATGCGGGCCCCGTCGCATAATTAACAAAAAAAATGTTTTTATAAATAAAACTAATTAATTAACCTGATCAGTCACTGACAGGTGGGCCCAGTAGTTTTACTAACTAAATTTAGATTAGTTTGAACTCTGTTTAACCCACTGTCTATGACAGGTGGGTCCCCCTGGTCAGTTTGACCTGGTCAGCCGCTCTGTTGACCTGCTGACGTCAGCATTGCCTCATGCTGACGTCATAATTCATTTTTGCTTAATTCAAATAATTCCATAAATTCAAATAAACTTTGAAAATTCATATCTTTTAAACCGTAACTCGGATGAAAATGTTTTCTATATGAAAGTTGCTCAGAACGACGAGACGAATCCGAATACGCAGTCCGTTCGTCCACCACACCTCCCTAACCTATCGAACTAGCAACTTTCCCCCTCCGGTCCGTCTGTCCGAAAACGCGAAACATTGGGAATACCTCCCGGATGTTCCCCCCCTTCGCCGGTACCACCTACTGTCGCGTTAGGACACACCTAGCACCGCTCATTGTCATGTCACGCATCGTCATGTTTATGTTTGCATTGTATTTACTGTTTCTTCCCCCTCTTCTCTCCGGTAGACTACGAGACCGACCCTGCCGCTGCCCAGTTCGACTACGGAGTCGACGACCCCTCCTACTTGCCAGAGCAACCAGGCAAGCCCCCCCCTTGATCACCAGATATCGCCTATTCTTCTCTATACTGCTTGCATTAGAGTAGTGTAGCATGTTACTGCTTTTCGATATCCTATCCTGATGCATAGCCTATCCTTGCTACTACTGTTGATACCTTTACCTGCAATCCTACATGCTTTGTATAGGATGCTAGATTTCCATCAGTGGCCCTACATTCTTGTCCGTCTGCTGTGCTATACTATCGGGCCGTGATCACCTGGGCGGTGATCACGGGTATATACTATATACACTATATACATGACACATGTGATGACTAAAGTCGGGTCGGCTCGTAGGAGTACCCGCAAGTGGATCTTTGTGGCGGAGCGACAGGGCAAGTTGAGACCGCCTAGGTGAGAGGTGGGCCTGGCCCTGATCGGCGTTCGCGGATACTTAACACGCTTAACGAGTTCTTGGTATTTGATCTGAGTCTGGCCATTTGGTCTATACGCACTAACCATCTACGCGGGAGTAGTTATGGGTATCCCGGCGTCGTGGTATCAGCCGAAGCCTTCGTGACGTCAGTGACTGAGTGGCGCGCGCCGGATTGGACTGGAACGCCACTAGGCTAGGTCTGCTTCCGGCCGCGTACGCAACGTGCAGGTGTGCATAGGGCGATGGGCCCACACCCCTGCGCGCATAGGGTTAGATCGGCGTGCTGACCTCTCTGTTGTGCATAGGTGGGGCTGCGACGCGTTGATCTTACAAGGCCGGGCATGACCCAGAAAAGTGTGTCCGGCCAAATGGGATCGAGCGTGTTGGGTTATGTGGTGCACCCCTGCAGGGAAGTTTATCTATTCGAATAGCCGTGTCCCTCGGTAAAAGGACGACCCGGAGTTGTACCTTGACCTTATGACAACTAGAACTGAATACTGAATAAAATACACCCTTCCAAGTGCCAGATACAACCCGGTGATCACTCTCTAACAGGGCGACGAGGAGGGGATCGCCGGGTAGGATTATGCTATGCGATGCTACTTGGAGGACTTCAATCTACTCTCTTCTACATGCTGCAAGATGGAGATGGCCAGAAGCGTAGTCTTCGGCGGGACTAGCTATCCCCCTTTTATTCTGGCATTCTGCAGTTCAGTCCACTGATATGCCCCGTTACACATATACCCATGCATATGTAGTATAGCTCCTTGCTTGCGAGTACTTTGGATGAGTACTCACGGTTGCTTCTCTCCCCCTTTTCCCCCTTTCCTTTCTATCTGGTTGTCGCAACCAGATACTGGAGCCCAGGAGCCAGACGCCACCGTCGACGACGACACCTACGACGCTGGAGGTGCCTACTACTACGTGCAGGCCGCTGACGACGACCAGGAGTAGTTAGGAGGATCCCAGGCAGGAGGCCTGCGCCTCGTTCGATCTGTATCCCAGTTTCTGCTAGCCTTCTTAAGGCAAACTTGTTTAACTTATGTCTGTACTCAGATATTGTTGCTTCCGCTGACTCGTCTGTGATCGAGCACTTGTATTCGGGCCCTCGAGGCCCCTGGCTTGTATTATGATGCTTGTATGACTTATTTATGTTTTAGAGTTGTGTTGTGATATCTTCCCGTGAGTCCCTAATCTTGGTCGTACACATTTGCGTGCATGATTAGTGTACGGTCAAATCGGGGGCGTCACAGGCATCTAGGTCCCGCTATTGGTTATTGACCGTACATGTGTCTCGGTCATGTCTGCATAGTTCTCGGACCCATAGGGTCTACACACTTAACGTTTGGTGATGATATAAGTATAGTTGAGTTGTCTTGGTGGTAATCTAAGGTTGTTTGGAGTTCCGGATGAGATCCCGTACATGATGAGGAACTCCGGAATGGTCCGGAGGTGAAGATTGATATATAGGACGAAGGGTATCGGAGTCCAAAAGTGTTCCAGGGGCACCGATTTATGGCCAGGATGACCGAAAGGGGTTTCGGGGGCCCCGGCAAGTGTTGAGGGGCCTCATGGGCCAAGGGGAGGGGGCATGCCAGCCCACTAAGGGTTTGTGTGCACCCCCTCACCCCATCCCACGTAACCAGAGGAGGTGGGGGCGCCCCCTAGGGCTGCCACCCCCTTTGCCTTGGGGCCAAGCCTCCTAGGGGGAGGCGGCCAAACCCATCTAGGATTTCCCCATTGTGGCTGTCGGCCCCTGATAACCCACAAGTATAGGGGGTCGTTTGTAGCCTTCTTCGATAAATAAGAGTGTCGAACCCAACGAGAAGCTAAAGGTAGAACAAATATTCCCTCAAGTTCTATCGACCACCGATACAACTCTACGCACACTTGATGTTTGCTTTACCTAAAACAAGTATGAAACTATTTTGCAAGAATAAAACGACGGATAAATTGCAAGGTAATAAAAGTGGATAGCTTTTGTCAACAAGGAAGTCATTTGTCCCTAGGCAATCGATAACTAGACCGGTAATCATTCTTGCAATTTTATATGAGGGAGTGGTACGTCTCCAACGTATCTATAATTTTTGATTGTTCCATGCTATTTTATTATCAATCTTGGATGTTTTATAATCATTCTATAGTCATTTTATATCATTTTTGGGTACTAACCTATTGACATAGTGCCAAGTGCCAGTTGTTGTTTTTTCCATGTTTTTTACATCGCAGGAAATCAATATCAGACGAAGTCCAAATGCCACGAAACTCCAGGATGATTTTTTATGGGCCAAAAGGAAGAAGTTGGGCCCTAGTTGCACCTGGGGGAGTCCCGAGGAGGGGACAACCCACCAGGGCGCGCCCTGGTGGGTTGTGCCCACCTCGGGTGCCCCCCGGACCACCTCTTTGCTCTATAAATACCCCAAAAATCCCAGAACCCTAGGGGAGTCGACGAAATATTCATCCAGACGCCGCAGAGTCTAGAACCACCAGATCCATTCTAGACACCATCTTGGATGGGGTTCACCACCTCCATTGGTGCCTCTCCGATGATGCGTGAGTAGTTCTTTGTAGACCTTCGGGTCCGTAGTTAGTAGAGATGGCTTTCTCTCTCTCGCTGAATTCTCAATACAATGGTCTCTTGGAGATCCATATGATGTAACTCTTTTTGCGGTGTGCTTGTTGGGATCTGATGAACTTCGAGTTTATGATCAGTTATATCTTTTTATATCCATGAAAGTTATTTGAGTTTCTTTGATCTCTTATAGCCTCGTATTTCTTCTCCGATATTTGGGTTTTGTTTGGCCAACTTGATCTATTTATCTTGCAATGGGAAGAGGTGCTTGGTAGTGGGTTCGATCTTGCGGTGCTTGATCCCAGTGATAGAAAGGGAACCGACACGTATGTATCGTTGCTACTAAGGATAAAAAGACGGGATCTATATCTATGCAATAGATAAACGGATCTTGTCTACATCATGTCATCGTTCTTATTGCATTACTCCGTTTTTCCATGAACTTAATACACTAGATGCATGCTGGATAGCGGTCGATGTGTGGAGTAATAGTAGTAGATGCAGGCAGGAGTCGGTCTGCTAATCTTGGACGTGATGCCTATGTAATGATCATTGCCTGGATATCGTCATAATTATTTGAAGTTCTATCAATTGCCCAACAGTAATTTGTTTACCCGCCATTTCTACCTTTCTCGAGAAAGCCGCTAGTGAAACCTACGGCCCCCGGGTCTTCTTTCTCATATATTTGCTTGCGTCTACTTTTCCTTTGCATTTTTATTCAGATCTATTAAACCAAAAATACAAAAATACTTTGCTGCACTTTATTTTATTTGCGATCTATTATTTCAATCTATTACCAATTTCTGGCATCGTTACCCGAAAGGGATTGACAACCCCTTTAACACGTCGGGTTGCGAGGTATTGTGATTTGTGTGCAGGTGCTGTTTACGTTGTGTTGCTTGGTTCTCCTACTGGTTCGATAACCTTGGTTTCTTCACTGAGGGAAATACCTACAGTCGTTGTGCTACATCATCCCTTCCTCTTTGGGGAAATACCGACGTAGTCCTAGCAGACAGGAGCTTTTCTAGCGCTATAGTCAGAGAGCGATCAAAAGGAATTTCTGACGCCGTTGCCGGGGAGGATCTTCAACATAACCAGGTTCCTCTCCCCCACTTCACAAAATTTGCCGTTTTATTCACCCCTCTTTTTCCGTTCACCGTTTTCTTGTCGGATCTGTTTTGAGTGCAATTTTGTTGTGTAGTCATCATGACTCAAGAGAACACCAAGTTATGTGATTTCTCAAATACCAACAACAATGATTTTATTGGCACTCCGCTTGCTCCTCCCGTCACTAGTGCGGAGACTTGTGATATTAATACTGCTTTGATGAATCTTGTTATGAGAGACCAATTTTCCGGTACTCTTAATGAGGATGCCGCGTCCCATCTTAAAACCTTCGTGGAATTATGCGATATGCAAAAGAAAAAAGATGTGGACATTGATGTGGTCAAGATGAAATTATTTCCGTTTTCTTTGCATGATTCCGCAAAAAATTGGTTCTCTTCTTTGCCTCGCAATAGTATTGATTCTTGGAATAAGTGCAAAGATGCTTTTATCACTAAGTATTTTCCTCCTGCAAAAATTATTTCCCTTAGAACCCAGATCATGAATTTCAAGCAACCTGAACATGAGCATGTTGCACAATCTTGGGAAAGGATGAAAATGATGCTAAGGAATTGCCCAACTCATGGGTTAAATCTTTGGATGATCATACAAAAAATTTATGCGGGGTTGAATTTTGTTTCTCGTAATCTTCTAGATTCTGCCGCGGGTGGAACTTTTATGGAAATTACTTTGGGTGAAGCCACCAAATTGCTTGATAATATCATGGCAAATTATTCACAATGGCATACCGAAAGGGCTCCTACTAGTAAAAAAGTTAATTCGGTTGAAGAAATTTCTTCTTTGAGTGATAAAGTTGATGCTCTTATGAAATTGGTTGCTAGTAAAAGTGCTCCTATTGATTTTAATGATATGCATTTGTCTACTTTTATTGAGCAAAATAGTGATGCCATTGATGTGAATTTTATCTCTAGAAATAATTTCAACAACAATGCTTATAGAGGTAATTTTAATCCTAGGCCTTTTCCTAGTAATTCCTCTAATAATTATGGTAATTCCTATGGAAATCAATCTTAAATAGGAATACCTCCGATCTTGAGAATAATATTAAAGAATTTATCAACACGCAAAAAGTTTTTAACACTTCCATAGAAGAAAAGTTGAATAAGATTGATGATTTGTCTAGAAGTGTTGATAGAATTGCTCATGATGTGGAAAATCTCAAGATGATTTTTTTTGCCTAAGGTAGATGAATCAATCAAAGCTCTTTATGTTTCTATGGATGAAAGTAAGAAAAGAACCGCTATGCTTAGAGCTAAAAGAGAATTTTTAGAAAAAGCGTTTTCTAGTGATTTCTTTCGCAAAAGTGATGAAGATCTTAAAATGATTGGTGTTTATTCTATTGATTCCTTGTTTAGTAAAGTTAAGATTGATGAAAAAGGGACTGGAGAAGAGTCAACTTTAGGTAGAAGGCGTCCTAATATTTCGGAGGGTGAAAATCTTGTTGAAAAAATTGATGAAAGTGGGTTTGGAGAGGTCAAAACTTTAGCCAGTGATGTGCCCACTCTTTTGGATTACAAAGACTTTAGTTACAATAGTTGCTCTTTGATTGATTGTATTTCTTCGTTGCAATCCATGCTAAATTCACCCCATGCTTATGAACAAAACAAAGCTTTTACTAAACATATTATTGATGCTATGATGAAAGCTTTGGAAGAAAAATTGGAATTGGAAGTTTCAATTCCTTGAAAATTGCATGATGAGTGGGAACCTACTATCAAAGTCAAGATTAAAAATTATGAGTGTTTTGCTTTGTGTGACTTGGGTGCTAGTGTTTCTACAATTCCGAAATCTTTACGTGATGTGCTTGGTATTACTAATCTTGAAAAATGTTTTTTGAATTTGCACTTGGCGGATTCTACTATTAAAAAGCCTATGGGAAGAATTAATGATGTTCTTATTCTTGCAAATAGGCATTATGTGCACATAGATTTTATTGTTCTTGATATTGATTGCAATCCGTCTTGTCCAATTATTCTTGGTAGACCATTTTTACGCACTATCGGTGTCGTGATTGATATGAAAGAAGGCAATATTAAGTTCCAATTTCCTTTGAGGAAATGTATGGAACACTTTCCTAGAACAAAAATCAAGCCACCTTATGAATAAATCATGAGGGCATCTTATGGATCTCAAACCAAAGATGACAAAACTTAGATCCTTGCCTTACGCCTAGCTAAGGGCGTAAAACTATAGCGCTTGTTGGGAGGCAACCCAATGAATAAAATTTATTTTTGCTTTTTACTTTCTGTTATTGAGTGTTAGCAAAATTATGCTACTGTTATTATTGTGTTTTTGTGTTTTAATTAGTGTTTGTGCCAAGTAAATCCTTTAGGATCTTCTTGGGTGATAGTTGTTTGATCTTGCTGAAAAACTTTGCGCTCACGAAAATAATTTTCATAAATCAAAGAAAAGAGCTTTTGCTTTGATTCTTTTTGCAGAAGATTAATATACAAATTACCCTTGTCTTCCTAATTTGGTAGAATTTTTTGAGTTCCGTAAGTATTCGCAAATGTCAGATTACTACAGACTGGTCTGTTTTGATATATTCTGTTTTCTTTGTGTTGTGTGCTTATTCTGATGGCTCTATGGTTTTCTTTGATGATTTTTCCCATAGAAAAGTTGGAATAGAGTAGATATAATACAAAAACAAAATATTAATTGGTTTGATACAACACTTATATTAGTGATTTATTTTTCTTACACTAACGGATCTCACGAAGGTTTTGTTGTGTTTTGTGTGATTGAAGTTTTCAAGTTTTGGGTTATCTTACGATGGATGAAAGAAGGATAGAAGAGCCTAAGCTTGGGGATGCCCCGGCATCCCAAGCAATTATCCAAGAATGAGCAACCAACTAAGCTTGGGGATGCCCCCGAGTGGCATCCCCTCTTTCTTCTAACGACCATCGGTATTTTACTCGAGACTATATTTTTATTCGTCACATGATATGTGTTTTGCTTGGAGCGTCTTGTATGATATGTGTCTTTGCTTGTTTTATTTTGTGTTTTAAGTCATCAACCCTTGCTGGACACACCTATTTGAGAGAGCCAAAATTATATCATGACTTGTTAGAATTGCTCTTTGTGCTTCACTTAAATCTTTTATGAGCTAGGACTTGCTCTAGTGCTTCACTTATATCTTTTTGAGCACGGTGTGCTTTGTTATTTTTTAAGAAATGCACTCTTGCATCACTTAGATTTATTTGAGAGTTAGTAAAATTTTAAAGAAATTCTCTCTTGCTTCACTTAAATTATTTTGAGAGAAAGAAAAAGAATTATGCTCACGATCTTCACTTATATTTGTTTGAGTTTATGAAAAGCAACACATGAAAATTAGTCCCAAAGTGATAGATATCCAAGAAGGATAAAGAAAAAGAAAAGAAAATTTTCATGAAGATCATTGGACAAAATAAACTTGATTCTTAGTAATAGTTTTGAGATATGATGATGTGATATGTGAGTTATGTTGATGAGTAATTGTGCTCTAGTACGAATATTGGTGTTAAGGTTTGCGATTCCCTATGCAAGTACGAAAGTCAATAGTCATGCAATGAAAATTATATCCTACTTGTGGTGCATTATTCGGTGTTACTTATGCTTAATGCTTGCTTATGAGATTATTCGTTTCTTGGTTGGTCGCTTCTCAATCTTTTTGCTAGCCTTCATTTTGCACTAAGTATGACCTCTACTTGTGCATCTAAAATCCTTTACACCAGTTTTGCCACATGAGTCCACTATATCTACCTATATGCGGTATTCTTTTGTCGTTCTAAGCAAATTTGCATGTGTCATATCTAATTTTCAAAATAAACTTCTCTTTTTGTGTGTTTGTTTTGCTCGCGGAACGGCAACGGGTGGCTAATATTTTCCATGCTGGATGTGTATTCTCACGATGTGTGTTTATTCACTTGTCATTGCACCAGAGTAAGGCAAAGGTTTTAGGGATGCCCAGTCCCAAAATGCAAAAATGAATTTACTTTATGTTGTCAAATAATAAATTCCTTGGAAAGTGTAGGTATGGAAGGCACCCGTGGATACGACTAGCCATGGAAAGTGAAAGAATGGTGGAAAAAAGAATAAAATTTATTTTCTGTTTGGGAACCGCCTATGGCATATCTAGCATGGAAAGTGTTCAGAACTCTGAGTCGTTTTCGTTGGTGGGATGGATACACCTCCCAAAATGTTTTTATCTCTAATTTTTCGCTTTGAGCTCTGGAACCTCTACAAATCCCTACTTCCCTCTACGAAGGGCCTTTCTTTTTACTTTATGAATTTTTTATTTTTGAATTTGAGTCTCCATCTTCTCTCATAAAAAGCACCAACTAGGAGGCAATATGATCGTACTTAAGTATTAGGTGTAGCTAATATTCGAGTGTGTTTCATGAATGGATCAATGTTTGAGCATGATGGGCTAGGGATAACTTATTTTAGCGTTGATATTTTGAAAGACATGGTTGCTTGTTGATATGCTTGAGTATCTAAATTATTATGTAAAAACTAGACTATTGCTTTGAATCACATAAAAGTCCAATTGTCCATGCTATAAAGAAAAGAATATGATATGACATGATAAACAACACTCCACATCAAAAATTCTGTTTTTATCACTTACCTACTCGAGGACGAGCAGGAGTTAAGCTTGGGAATGCTGATACGTCTCCAACGTATCTATAATTTTTAATTGTTCCATGCTGTTTTATTATCAATCTTGGATGTTTTATAATCATTCTATAGTCATTTTATATCATTTTTTGGTACTAACCTATTGACATAGTGCCAAGTGCCAATTGCTGTTTTTTCCATGTTTTTTACATTGCAGGAAATCAATATCAGATGAAGTCCAAATGCCACGAAACTCCACGATGATTTTTTATGGGCCAAAAGGAAGAAGTTGGGCCCTGGTTGCACTTGGGGGGAGTCCCGAGGAGGGGATAACCCACCAGGGCGCGCCAGGAGGCCCAGGCGCCCTGGTGGGTTGTGCCCACCTCAGGTGCCCCCCGGACCGCCTCTTTGCTCTATAAATACCCCAAAAATCCCAGAACCCTAGAGGAGTCGATGAAATATTCATCCAGCCGCCGCAGAGTCCAGAACCACCAGATCCAATCCAGACACCGTCTCAGATGGGGTTCACCACCTCCATTGGTGCCTCTCCGATGATGCGTGAGTAGTTCTTTGTAGACCTTCGGGTCCGTAGTTAGTAGCTAGATGGCTTTCTCTCTCTCGCTGAATTCTCAATACAATGGTCTCTTGGAGATCTGTATGATGTAACTCTTTTTGCGGTGTGTTTGTTGGGATCTGGTGAACTTTGAGTTTATGATCAGTTATATCTTTTTATATCCATGAAAGTTATTTGAGTTTTTTTGATCTCTTATATGCATGATCTCTTATAGCCTCGTATTTCTTCTCCGATATTTGGGTTTTGTTTGGCCAACTTGATCTATTTATCTTGCAATGGGAAGAGGTGCCCGGTGGTGGGTTCGATCTTACAGTGCTTGATCCCAGTGACAGAAAGGGAACCGACACATATGTATCATTGCTACTAAGGATAAGAAGACGGGATCTATATATACGCAATAGATAAACAGATCTTGTCTACATCATGTCATCGTTCTTATTGCATTACTCCGTTTTTCCGTGAACTTAATACACTAGATGCATGCTGGATAGCGGTCGATGTGTGGAGTAATAGTAGTAGATGCAGGCAGGAGTCGGTCTACTAATCTTGGACGTGATGCCTGTGTAATGATCATTGCCTGGATATCGTCATAATTATTTGAAGTTCTATCAATTGCCCAACAGTAATTTGTTTACCCACCGTTTGCTATCTTTCTCGAGAGAAGCCACTAGTGAAACCTACGGCCCCCGGGTGTTCTTTCTCATATATTTGCTTTCGATTTTTATTCAGATCTATTAAACCAAAATTACAAAAATACTTTGTTGCGCTTTATTTTATTTGCGATCTATTATTTCAATCTATTACCAATTTTTGGCATTGTTACCCGAAAGGGATTCACGGCCCCTTTAACACGTCGGGTTGCGAGGTGTTGTGATTTGTGTGCAGGTGCTGTTTACATTGTGTTGCTTGGTTCTCCTACTGGTTCGATAACCTTGGTTTCTTCACTGAGGGAAATACCTACCGTCGCTGTGCTGCATCATCCCTTCCTCTTTGGGGAAATACCGACGTAGTCCTAGCAGACAGGAGCTTTTCTGGCGCTATAGTCAGAGAGCGATCAGGGAGAGGCATGAGCTAACATACTTTCTCTACTTAGATCAGATGCACTTATGATTGGACCCCTAGCAAGTATCCGCAACTACTAAAGATCATTAAGGTCGTGAAACCCAACCATAGCATTAAGTATCAAATCCTCTTTACTCCCATACGCAACAACCCCCAAACTCGGGTTTATGCTTCTGTCACTCACGCAACCCACCATAAGCGAATCATGAACGTATTGCAACACCCTACAGCGGGGATCCCTCCGTTTGCGCGACACAGAGCGCACCGTAGGACAGCACCATAAATAAAATATACAATCATACCAACTGTTGAGGATATAACCATTAGAGTCACCCGCCCAGGAGGGGCCGGGTTACGTTATAATGATCATCACGTGAAGCCCAGTACCAGGCTGGACATGGCAGATCAGTAATGGGCTTAGGATCCGGAGGCGGCTTAAGGCCCGTAGTGATAAACCGCCGTTATGGCAAGACTTGTAATGTAAGGCAAGAGCAGTTAAGAGTCCGAGCCGAATACTGTTATAAGCCGGCCGGGACTCTGAGAGCCGCTGGGCGTCAACCTCTCTATATAAAGGGACGACCCTGCGGCGGTTCAGGACGAGAGAGAACAGATCGATAGCCAGGCATAGCGATTAAGCTCCCTGGTCATCGAAACTCTAAGTAATACCATCTCAACTGGACGTAGGCTTTTACCTTGACCGTAAGGGGCTGAACCAGTATAATCCTCGTGTTCCTTGTCCCGTTTAACCCCTTTAAGCTTCCTAGCTGCGATGGCTCCACGACTAAGTCCTTGCATGAGGACATCTGCCGTGACAATTCCATGACAGTTGGCGCCCACCGTGGGGCCAGCGCACGGTGGATTTGAGTTCTTGAAGGGCAGCTTCGAAGGGCTCAAGGGATACGCTGTGGGCCGGATGACCAAGGGTCACCGCGGCAAGCTCTACATCAACGATGCAAACTGGGGCCCCGACGCCGGCTCAATCGAGTACGGGTACCGGGTCCCCTTCGGCGGAATCCATGTCTTCATTGGCAATATTGGTGAGCCGGGCCCTGAGCCGGACCTCTGCGCCGATCTCATCGAGACGGCTCAGCGTGCACGACCCGCCCGGGCTCTGCCTGCCTTGAAGCGTGCTTTTGTGGGATGCGTCCATGGAGGACCCTCTGAAGGATCTAGATCTGGCGATGAGACGGCCGCCCGCTCTGACGGTGAGTCGTCCACGAATGAGTCTCGTTGTATCAACTTCAAGATGGCAGGCTCAGGGGGTGTTCCGATGGCGACAGTATTCCGGACCCCTTTGAGCCGCCGAGCCGGGTTGGAATCTTCATGGCCGGCGCACAACCTGTTCAAAACTCCGCCACTGGGGCAGGAGGCCCTGTGCACTCGCCGGCTCAGGTGCTGATGGATCTCACAGACAAGATGACGGCCCTGTTAACCGCCACGGTCGCCCCAGCAGATCAAGCTCAGCATGATGCGGAGGTGGCACAGTTAAAGCTGGATCTAGCAAAGGCCAAGGAGGATCTGGCGGCGGAAGGGATCAGGATGGCTGCAGAGAGGGCGGCTCTCGACGCCCAGACTCAGCTGATTCAGGCGCAGTCTTTTCGGCTCACAATGGATCAGAACGCGTCCAACGAGATCATGAGGAGGAGGCATCAAAAGGCTCAATCTCGACTCCCTCCGGTTTACGATCCTCGAAACCTCTTCAACACGCCTGGTGCAGGGCCTAGTAACCCGCTAGAGATCACGGCGCCCGGGGCTGGAACGCCAATTCCGCCCCAAGTGATGGGGCCTCCCCGGGTGAACACTGCCTCGCCTCAGTACGTGCCAATACCACCGGGTCATTATGCCAACCCGTTGGAAAACATGGTCGCCGCGGCGGCGCGACTGGCGGCTCTCCCAATCGATGGCGACTCTCCAACGGCGGTCGAAACCCGTCGGGTCAGAGAACTTCTTCAGACGGCTCTGGCGCAACAGGAGGCATATTCTTATAGCCGGGATAGGATTCATTCAACCCCTCGTCCAGGCCGGAGCCCGAGTTATAGGAGGCACATGGTCTCAGCGACCGGCTCAAGCAATGTCCGACGCCGTGACTTGCCTCCTGGCCACGGCCCGGTTCATAATGGAGCCTTTAACGCGGTAGACCAAGACAGAGCACGGCAAGAGGCGGAGCAGGTGCCTCAGTTGACGGCTTATCAGCCACTCCCGGCTTATCCGACGGCCTCTATCGACGCGGGTATACCTACGAGGACTGGAGGTGTTCCTTGTCTGGTGCCGGCTCTCCGTAATGAACGTCTGCCCAAGGATTTCAAAGGGCCTAGGAAGGTACCTAATTACACGGTTGATTTACAACCCGGAGCATGGATCGAGAGTTACGAGATGGCTATGGAGTTGCTGGAGGTCAGTGAAGCGGCAATGGCGAAGTACTTCACCATGATGTTAGATGAGACTGCCCGCACTTGGTTGAAAGGACTGCCGCCTAACTCTATCGGGTCTGGGCTGAGCTAAAAGCCCGGTTCATCCAAAACTTCAAAGATACATGTAGGCAATCTATGTCAATTGTGGATCTGACTAACTGCAAGCAGCAGGAGGGTGAGTCTACAACCCATTGGGTTCGCCGGGTCAAAGAGATAATACATTCATCTGATAAGATGGATGCCGGCTCTGCAGTCTTAATGTTAGAGCAGAATTGTCGTTTTGCGCCCCTGAAGATGAAGCTCGGGCGGCTCAAGCGCGATTGCAATGATATGGGTACGCTGATGGCGGCTCTGGTCAAGTACGCCGACTCTGATAGTACCAAGGATCCCGCGTCGGATGATGAAAGGACAGGAAAGGGAAAACGGAATGGCAATGGCAAGGGCCCCCAGCATAACCCGGCGAACCAGGGAGGTAACAAGCATAAGGCTGATGGCAGTATGGAGTTTGTGGCCAACGCCAATTCACAGGGTAACAACCACCGGCGTAAGGGGAGACCACCTCCCCGTGCCGGCGGGTCAGGCCCGACGCTTGAGCAGTTGTTGAATGAGCCTTGTCCAAGGCATGGCTCTGGGGAAAAGCCGGCCACTCATCTATGGAAAGACTACGCAATCATGAAGGCCTTTAAAAATTCCAATGCTTTCAATGGAAACAGTGGCCCGGGTGGCGGCTCAGGCGCCGGCAGCTTTCATGGCCCGGGCGGCGGTTCAAATTCCAATTCTCAGAATGTTGAAGGGGGCTTTAATCAGCAGTCCGGCCAGGGTCATCATCATCAGCAGCAGGGGGATACCAGACCAATCCAAAGCAGCTCAATGGCGGGCAGTATCATGTGTTTACTACCAGTCTGTGCAAGCGAGAGCAGAAGCTCCATAAAAGGGCTGTGCATGCTGTTGAGCCGGCGGTTCCACGCTATTTAAGATGGTCTGAGCAGCCTATTGTGTGGAGTAGGGAAGATCATCCTCCCCGGGTTGATAATCCGGGTCACCTGGCCTTGGTGGTGGCTCCGCAGGTTGGGGGATATAAATTCACTAAAGTGCTCATGGACGGAGGTAGCAGCATCAACATCCTCTATTATGAGACCTTCCGTCGTATGGGTTTAACTGATAAAAACCTCAGCCAGTCCAATACTGTTTTCCATGGCGTGGTGCCCGGTAAGTCGGCATATCCAGTCGGTAAGATCGAGCTGGAAGTGGCCTTTGGAGATGAGTACAATTATAGGGCGGAAAAACTAACCTTTGAGGTGGTTAAGATAAGGAGTCCGTACCATGCTTTATTTGGGCGGCCGGCTTACGCCAAGTTCATGGCACGACCGTGTTACGTGTATTTACAACTCAAGATGTCGGGTCACAATGGGACCATTACGGTTCATGGCAGCCGAAAGATAGCCTTGGAGTGTGAGGAAGGTGACGCGGCTTACGCTGAATCTGTTTGTGCAACAGAGGAGTTGAAGTTTTACAAGGACAACGTTGACCCGGCAGATATGACGTCTTTGAAAAAGCCAACCACGGAGCATGAGCCGGTAATGAAATTTAAGTCAGCTGATGAGACTAAACTTGTTGACTTTGTTCCAGGTGACTCATCTCAGCAGTTCAGCATCAGTGCCAATCTGGATCCGAAATAGGAAGGCGCGCTCATCGAGTTCATCCGTGAGAACAGGGACATTTTTGCATGGAAACCTTCTGACATGCCAGGTGTACCTAGAGAACTCGCTGAGCACACTCTCAATATTGATCCAAAATTTAAGCCGGTCAGGCAATTCCTTCGGCGGTTTAATGAGGAGAGGCGGAAAGCCATTGGTGAGGAGGTAGCCCGGCTCTTGGCGGCCGGGTTTATTGTTGAAGTTTTTCATCCATAGTGGTTAGCTAACCCGGTGCTCGTGCTCAAGAAGAATGGCACCTGGCGGATGTGTGTGGACTACACGGATTTAAACAAAGCTTGTCCGGCTGATCCTTTTGCTCTCCCCCGTATTGATCAAATTATTGATGCTACGGCGGGTTGTGAGCGCTTAAGTTTTTTGGACGCTTATTCTGGATATCATCAGATTAAAATGGCAGTTAAGGACCAGGAGAAGACGGCGTTCATCACTCCCTTTGGAGCCTTCTGTTACGTGTCTATGCCTTTTGGGCTCAAGAGTGCACAGGCGACTTACCAGCGTTGCGTGCAGAATTGTCTTCATAACCAGATTGGGCGCAACGTTCATGCCTATGTGGATGATATCGTGGTTAAATCCAGGGAGAAGGAGACCTTGGTAGATGATCTTAGAGAAACCTTTGATAATCTCCGGGTTTACAAGATGATGCTTAACCCAGCCAAGTGTGTTTTTGGTGTTCCTGCAGGCAAGCTCTTGGGTTTTCTAGTTTCTCACAGAGGCATTGAAGCTAACCCGGAAAAGATCAAAGCAATCAGCTCTCTGGCTAAGCCGGCGTGCATAAACGACGTCCAGCGTCTGGCGGGTCGCATTGCTGCTTTGAGCCGGTTTATAAGCCGCTTGGGTGAAAAGGCCATGCCACTGTACCAGATGATGAAGAAAACAGATGACTTTATCTGGAACGATGCTGCTAATGCTGCTTTTGAGGATTTGAAGAGACAGCTGGCTGAGCCCCCAGTCCTTGCTGCTCCTGTTGACAAGGAGCCCTTATTGCTGTATGTAGCCGCTAACACACGAGCCGTCAGTGTGGCTGTGGTGGTGGAGCGTAAGGAAGAGGGTAAGGAGTATCCGATTCAACGGCCGGTTTACTACGTCAGCGAAGTTCTCATTGAGTCCAAACAACGGTATCCACATTGGCAGAAGCTTGTTTATGGGGTATTCATGGCAAGCCGGAAGCTTAAGCATTATTCCAGGGTCACCCTATCACTGTGGTTAGTTCTGCTCCCCTAGGAGATATCATCCAAAACAAAGAAGCCACAGGCAGAGTGGCTAAGTGGGCTATCGAACTTGGGCCTCATGGTCTGAAATACGTGCCACGCACTGCTATCAAATCTCAAGCATTGGTGGATTTCATCAACGATTGGACAGAGCTGCAGGTGCCTGAAGAGAAACCGGATAATACATACTGGACTATTCACTTCGACGGGTCTAGGCAATTGGAGGGCTCGGGGGCTGGAGTTGTATTAACTTCCCCTCGAGGTGACAAGTTTTGCTATGTGCTACGGTTGATGTTTCCCTGTACTAACAATGCGGCTGAGTACGAGGCCTTGCTCCATGTTCTTCGGATGGCTAAGGAGATGAGCTTGAGCCGGGTAAGGTGGTTTGGCGACTCAGATTTAGTGGCCCAACAAGTGTCAGGCAAGTGGGATTCCAAGGACCCTCTCATGGCGGCTTATCGCCGCGAAGTTGATGCCATTGCTGGACATTTTCAGGGTTACCAAGTAGAGCACATCGATCGCAGGAAGAACGAGGCGGTTGATGCATTAAGCCGGCTAGGCTCTCAGCGAAAGCCGGTGCCGCCTAATACTTTCTTGGACATTTTGCATAACCCTTCTGTTAAATTGCCTACAGAGGAAGACTTGGCTGTTCCTGACCCGGAGGCACAGTTGGTGGCGGCTCTCCGCGTTACCCCAGACTGGACAGTACCATACTTGGCTTACATGACCCGGGGAGAATTGCCTGAGGATGAAACTTTGGCCAGACAAATAACCCGGCGGTCTAAGTCAATGATAATTATCAATGGCGAGCTACATCGTCGCAGTGTCACTGGAACTTTCCAGCGTTGTGTTTCCCCTGAGGAAGGTCAAGAGATTTTATGTGAAATTCACGAGGGGGATTGTGGCCATCATGCCGGCTCAAAATCCCTTGTGGCCAAGGCTTTTCGTCATGGTTTTTATTGGCTGACGACTCATGCTGATGTAGAGGATTTGGTCAGTAAATGTGATGGTTGCCAGAGGTTCTCGCGACGGGCTCATGTGCCGGCTCAAGAATTGAGGATGATTCCAATTACTTGGCCATTTGCGGTCTGGGGGCTTGATATGGTTGGGCCTTTTAAAAGATCCAAGGATAAGAAGACCCACCTTCTGGTGGCGGTCGACAAGTTCACAAAGTGGGTTGAAGCAGAGCCAGTTAGTAAGTGTGACGCAGCCACAGCGGTTCAGTTTATGAAGAGGGTGATATTTTGCTTTGGTTTTCCACACAACATTATAACTGACAATGGTACCAATCTGTCTAAGGGCGCCATGGAGGAATTTTGTCAACGAGAGCATATCCGGCTTGATGTTTCATCAGTGGCTCACCCTCAGTCCAATGGTCAAGCTGAGAGAGCCAATCAGGAAATCTTGAAGGGCATCAAGCCCCGGCTTTTGGTCCCTTTGCAACGGACGCCGGGTTGTTGGGTGGAGGAGTTACCCTCCGTGTTATGGAGCATCAATACTACTCCTAATAGGTCTACGGGTTACACGCCTTTCTTCATGGTTTATGGAGCGGAGGCGGTCCTCCCTAGCGACATCCGTCATGACTCGCCTCGAGTGGCGGCTTATGTTGAGGCGGATAATGAGCGGGCGCGCCAAGATGCTCTTGACTTGTTGGATGAACAACGTGATGTGGCAGCGGCTCGCTCGGCGATTTACCAACAAGACCTGCGCCGCTATCACAGCCGCCGGGTTAAGTCCAGAGTCTTCCAGGAAGGTGATCTGGTGCTCCGGCTCATCCAAGATCAAACAGATGCACACAAGTTATCCCCGCCTTGGGAAGGGCCCTTTGTGGTCAGCAAGAACTTGCACAACGGGTCATACTACCTTATCTATGTTCGGGAGCACAAAGATTCACGTAAGTCGGAGGAAGAGACCCGTCGGCCGTGGAACATAGCTCAGCTTCGGCCTTATTACACTTGAGCCACCGGCTCTCATAATGTACATATTTCTATAGCCATGTATATATTATGATAAATAATAAAGCAGGACCTCTGTCCTTTTCTCCTCCAAAGGTAAATGTGTTATTTCCATTACAACATTACATGGTCACTTGGAGGTGGATCCGGCTTATGATCGCATTCGAATCTAGCCATTAACAATATGGTCACTTGGGGGCTTCCTGTTCAAACATAGGTCGTATTTGAACCAAAGAGAACATAGCTGTCGATACCACTTGATTGGCAAATTGCCGAGCTCATTGGGGAGTTTTTTGATCATATTTGAATCATAGCTCAACCCCCTTTTGGGAACCGATGTGGATCATATTCGAATCAGCGTCGTTAAACAACTCTTAAGGTCATTTGGGGGCTTCCTGTTCAAACATGGGTCGTATTCGAACCTAAGAGAACATAGCTGTCGGTACCCTCTTGATAGGCAACGCCAAAGCCACTGGGGGCTATATGATCGCATTCGAATCTTAGCTTAACCCCTTTGGGACGGTTCTCTGGTCGTATTCGAACCAGAAGCCCCTAAGTTTTGATCTTTTGGTTTGCAACAAGTTCTTTTGATCATATCAACAGCGTGCAAGGGCGGTTCTTACTCCGCCAGCTTAACTTTGATTAACAATGTTGATAACACACAATAAGCATTATCGATGCTGGTGAACCGGAGTTGAATCCTCAACCTCATTATTTGGGTTGCGTAAACCAGAAGTATACTTGAAGGCTTGCAGGTATGCTATTATGGTTACCTCGAGGATATAATTGAGAGCCGGTCTTTCAGACTTTGGTTCATATTCCGGGTTATATGTAAAATATATGGCTCTCAGTGCGGAAAGCCGCGTAGAGACTTGTGATTTGTTTTCTATGCAGGACAAGGAAAGACAGTTCTTTAAACTTAAGGAAAGTAAATGATCGAACATAACCCGGAGGAATATAAAAGAGCAGCTTCAACGGAGTTAAGCACTCTACACGTGCACGAGGGCACGACAAAAATTAAGTGTTTGTCCTACTCTATTACAGGACTCCCCGAGTCCAAAAGGTGAGGCATTGTTTTTAAGGTGTAACCATGAGCCGCCTAAGAAATCAAGGTGCTTGTTGGGTTGAAGCTCCCGGCTCATCCCTCTCCGCTCCTCCGGCTGTTTCCATGACCTGGAAGGTTGATGATTTCCAGTCAATGCCGCTCAAAGCTTCAAATTGAGCCTCATCATCAATTAACCTGGCCGGGTCAACTTCTGGGGCGAAGGTATGCTTACGAGTCGGAGGGATCAGGCTGACTGCTTCATAGCGTGGAGTTGGAATCCTCTGATTCTCCGCGTCATAGCCCGGCTGATACTTGGTAAGTTCTGTGTCATTCCCAATCAAGGTGGCCACCGGGCGCACGCTCTTCACACAGGCGGCGAAGTCTTTCTGGTCAAAGGGGGTACCGTCTTCCTTCAGGCTGGGGTATCCAAGAGCGATGTCGGCCGGGTCTAGCTCCGGTAGAAACGCCTTGGCCCGGCTCAGAGCAGCTATAGCTCCGGCTCTTGCAGAAGCCCGTCTCAGCTCTTGGAAGCGTTGAGGAAGTACGGCAAGCCGCCTGAGTACGTCTGCCAGGTGAGTGGGAACCTCATTGGACAGAGCCACAACGGCTAAAGCACGCTGTGACCCGGTGTAGAGTTGCTCCACCAAGGTGTAAACAGCCTTCAGCTTGGTCAGCATGTTCTGATTGAGATTGGAGCTTCTGGGACCTGTATAACAAAGTCAGGTGAGCTGATGGTAACGGTGGGATTTATGAGACATGAATAAGGTAAACTTATTTAAAGCTTACAGAATAACTTACCGAAGATTGCGGAGACCATCTGCGATACATGGCGTTTTAAGCCGGAGAGTTCGGCGGTTCTTTCAGTAAGAGCAGCCTCCGCTTGTTCGGCCCGGCTGAGCAAGGCAGTCTTCTCATCGGCCCAGGCTTTTCTTTCTGTTTCAATTTTTTCTTCACTTTTTCTTGTGCAGAGACACTGAACTCAAATTTGGCATTTGCCTTCTGGGTCTCATTTTCCTGAGTCTTCAGGCGGGTCTTCAGATCAGAGATTTCCGACTCAAGTTTCTTACAGGCAGCCTGTACAAGTTCCGGGTTACAGTTTGAGTGATTATCATGCAACATTAAAGTCCCAAGCACTTTGCAAGCAAAGACACTTGGCACTTGGGGGCTAATGTAGGCTGAGAAGCTTTATTTACAGTGCCGGTTCATGAAAATAAGTCCCAAGCACTTTGCAGGCAAAGGTGCTTGGCACTTGGGGGCTAATGGGCAAAGTTGCTCAAGTACTTGATTAAAACATAAGGTAAAAGACCGGTTCACCTAGGCTGTTTAACCCGGCCCTTGAAGTGTCACCAGGTAAGCCGGTATTAAGTCTACAACATATTCTATCATAAGTAATAGACTTGGGGGCTAGCATGGTAAGGATGACTATGGAGTAAACAAGGGAATTATACCTCAGATTTTTGCTGTATCTGCTTCACCATATCAATTTCCAGGTCCCGGCTATTGTGCACTTGACCAATATAACTAGCAACAATGTCTCCAATGCTCAAGTTAGCATAGTCAATGATATCCAGTCTGGCCCTGCGGCGCTCCAGCAGTTCTTCTTTAGCAGAGCATCTAGCCAGCACAGTGGGTCTTCCCGGCTCAACATATTCGGTCCGGGTAATCACCACATCCGGGTCATCGGCCGGTTGAGCTGAGCTGGGAATCTCCGGGTTGTCAGAACCCTCCATGGCTTGTTCTTTAGTTGGAGCGGTGGTTTCTGGAGCTGGTGCAGACGGCGGCTTAGAAGCAGAGGCGTTGGGTTCAGTCAAGACCGGTTCTTCGACCGGGTTACTTTTCTTTGCCCTCTTGCTGAGTTTTGCTTGTGCGCTGAAAGTCAAAAGGTTAGTGCAAAAACATGGGTAAGATAAGCACAAAATAAGCTGATCATCATTACCCGGGTGCGGTCTTGAAAGCCGGCAAGTTAGATTGCATGGAGTCCCCGGAGGAAGGTGAAGTTTCCTGATAATTTGAATCAGAAGAATTGAGTGGTTGGCGAGTGACACCCGCCAAAGGATGAAAAGGATATAAGTTGGAGATAACCTCGGTCCGGCGCTTCCTTGATGCTTCAGGTAAGCCGGAGGAGAGGTCTGCTTCCTTGTTGGTCCGGGTTTGCCTCCGGCTCTCATGAATCTGTCGCTTCAAAAGAAATTGAGGATCTTGATAAGCTAAAGGATGTGAAAATCTTACTTTCCGGGTTACTCTTCGGACTTTCAGCCTTGGCAAGGGCTCCGAGTCAGAGGAAAGTATAGTTACCTCTTCAATCACCGGGTTACTCGCTCCGGTATCATCCTGCTGATAATCAGTGTCAATAAGGTGGTTAAAAACAGGCAAAAGAACCAAAGAAGAGCCTAAAGAATCAAGGGCTACCTCTGACTCGGAGGTGTCATCCAACTGAAGCAGGTCTGAGGCGCTAGGCTTACTCCCCTTCTTGCGGGGAGCGGCTCTCCTGGCGGCTTTTTTGACCTTCCTGGCTTTTTTAGCAGCCTCATGGTCATACCTGACCTTCCAGAACTTATCATTGGCCTGAAAAATACAACAAAGGTTTCTTGAAGTTAGAGATGAAAATTGTTAAAATAGAAAGTAAGGTGCTCAGATCAGTAGCTTACCGCCGGAGCCGGGTTAGCTTTGCAGAAGGGACTTAAGCCTGTCCTCCCGCAGTATGCTAAGCTCTCGTTTAGAAGGGACTTGGTCATGTCATCAACGACATCCTCAGGTAAGTCGTTGGGGCTGTGCCGAAGAGGATCATCCTTCCGGCCCGTGTAATCACACATTAAGCCGGGGCAGCGGCTTAGAGGAATCACCCCCCAAGCAATCCAGACCCGGACCAGATCAACGCCGTTAAGGCCGTTTCCCAGAAGAGCTTTAATCTTGTTGATGGTGGGGATAAGTGGTTGACGTTCAGCTTGAGATAATTTGTCTGGCAGGGGGTGATTTGACTCCAGACGCAGGGCGCGAAAGCCGGGCAGGGGGTTCTCATCAGCCGGAGAAGTATCCTGGCAGTAGAACCATGTCTGGTTCCAGTCCTTTGGGTGGCTTGGCGGTTCAGCATAAGGAAAGAGGCAATCTCTCCGTCGTTGGATTGAAATTCCGCCAAGTTCCAAGCTAGGCCCGTTGGCACACTCGTTCTGGCAGTTCAGATAAAACAGCTCCCTAAAGAGCAGTAGGCTGGGCTCTTCTCCAAGGTACACCTCACAGAACACTTGGAAGTTACAAATGTTCGACACGGAATTGGGTCCAATGTCTTGAGGTCGCAGATCGAAAAAATGCAGAACATCTCTGAAGAATTTTGAGCCGGGAGGTGCGAAACCCCGGCTCATGTGATCAGCAAATATAATAACCTCTCCGTCTTTCGGTCGAGGTCTCTCTTCGGACGGGTCAGGGGCACGATAAGACATGACCTCCTTCTTAGGAAGGTAACCCGTTTTCACGAAGTCATCTAAGGTATTATCAGTAACGCTGGATCTCACCCAGTTGCACGTAATGGGCGCCTTGGGAGCCTTGGGTGGCATTGTGAAAGACGGAAGCCTATGACAAAAGAAAATTTCCGGTTCAAATTTAAGCCGAAGGGAAATTTCAGTTCAGTATTCAAGAAGGCGGCTTATGAAAGGGCCTAATGATATATGACTAATTGTGTCAGGTTATTTAAGCCGCCGTGGGTATTATAAGCAGTTTAAGTTATTTAGCTCTATTATGAGTAAGCCGGAAATTTCACAAAGCATGTTTCTTCTAAGCCGGCGGTATGAGCCGCCAGGGCTAACAGATGCAGTTTTTGTCTAAGTGTTGCATAAACAAGTTTCACAGGTTGCAGGGATTATTTTGGATCAAACGATCGTCCAGAAAGGAAAAATTTCTAGACCTAGAAAGCTGATATAGAGAAGTTCATAAGCTCAGTACGAGGTCTTTTTGCGGACAATAGGGATCTACTAGCATAAAAATGGGTGAGAAACTACTACCGCAGGGAGTCTGTACCATTTTGGATCAAAAAGAACCTCGGTGGCGGAACTGTGAAGAACTGAGATGAACTACGAAGAACACGAAGAAAGCTTGGAGCCCTAATGCGGATCTGACATCTGAGAAGAAGAAGACTTACGGTTGCAGATTCACTGCGGAGAGTCGCCGCCGTTCTCTGGACAAACTCAGGTTGATGCAGCTGCCGAGGCTGAGGAAGACGAGAGGCGCGGCGACGGCGGTGGAGCTCGGGCTCTGGAACGTCAGAGGAGGAAGACGATGGAGGAGAAGAGTGACGAAGGCTTATGGACCGGGCCTATTTATAAGGGACGGCTGGTAAATGGGCGCGAGAAACGAGGAGGCCGAAGACGTGATTATCTTGCCGCAGAAACGCCTCGATTTTCGGGATGGTCATTAAAGATAAGATCCGTTGGGATATGACAGAATAAAAAATGAATTTAATGGAAGATGACGTCATGGCGGGTTACCAGGAATCCAGAAGATGACGTCACGGCGGGTTATAACCTTCGCACAAGCAGAAGCCGGAAGATTTTCTCTTAAAGGGATTGAAGATTGACATGAACCGGTTCAAATCAATCTGGGGCCTAATGTTGAGGATATAACCATTAGAGTCACCCGCCCAGGAGGGGCCGGGTTACGTCATAACGATCATCACGTGAAGCCCAGTACCAGGCTGGACATGGCAGATCAGTAATGGGCTTAAGACCCGGAGGCGGCTTAAGGCCCGTAGTGATAAACCGCCGTTATGGCAAGACTTGTAATGTAAGGCAAGAGCAGTTAAGAGTCCGAGCCGGATACTGTTATAAGCCGGCCGGGACTCTGAGAGCCGCTGGGCGTCAACCTCTCTATATAAAGGGACGACCCGGCGGTGGTTCAGGACGAGAGAGAATAAATCGATAGCCAGGCATAGCGATTAAGCTCCCTGGTCATCGAAACTCTAAGTAATACCATCTCAACTGGACGTAGGCTTTTACCTTGACCGTAAGGGGCTGAACCAGTATAATCCTCGTGTTACTTGTCCCGTTTAACCCCTTTAAGCTTCCTAGCTGCGATGGCTCCATGACTAAGTCCTTGCATGAGGACATCTGCCGTGACAATTCCACGACACCAACCAAGATCACGATTAACCCATAGGAGAAAACAGATCTACTCAAACATCAAAGGATAGCCAAATATCATTGGGAAATAAATATATGGAGTTGAGCACCATGTTTAAGTAGAGATTATAGCGGGGAGAAGGGATGTTACACTGCTGCATAGAGGGGAGAAAGTTGGTGTTGACAGTAGCAAGATTGTTGATGTAGATATTTGTCATGATCCTTGCCCTGACGGCACTCCGGCGCCACCGGGAGAGAGGGGGAGAGAGCCCCCTCCTTCTTCTTCTTCCTTGGCCTCCCCCCTAGATGGGAGGAGAGTTCCCCTCTGGTCCATGGCCTCCATGGCGGTGGATGGGCGGGAGCCCCCCGAGATTGGATCTCCCTCTCTGTTCTCTTCTGTTTCGCGTTCCTGTTTTCTGGCCATTCACCGTTTCTTAAATTCCCGGAGATCCGTAACTCCGATTGCGCTGAAACTTTTACACGTTTTTTCTTTCATAAATTATCTTTCTTGCTCCCCATGAAGGGCCCCAACCGACTTACGGTGAGGGCACAAGACACTTGGGCGCGCCAGGGGGTGCCCGGCGTGCCCTGGTGGCACAAAAAAAAAAGACACATCCGTGACATTTTGGGCCGAACGATTTTTTTTTCTGTCATACATATGACACTTCTATGACGATAATTGTGACAAAACCCGGTATCATCATAGATGTGGTGGGCTCCTACTTCTATGACAAAAAATCATGACAGAAAATGGGCTTTTCGTCCTGGGCGGGCCGGACACGCAGTTGCATGACATTCTTTGGGCCGTCCATACGGAAAAAACCGTGGTAGAAGCGAGGGGTAGGAAAATTTCAGGGAGTTCCCGGTTACGGTGGGAGGTCAGGGGCCGAGCGATGCGCGTTTCTCTCGTACACGTACGCGCGTGTGTGCGAGGCGTTGGCTCTAATTGAACCCGAGCGAGGCGTTGGGCTCTAACTGAACCCGAGCGATTGCACTGCAGGCTATGCGTTACTGAACCTGAGCGATCGATCGATGGCTGTTAACTGAACCCGATCGAGCGATTCCTTCGCTACTGCTTCTAATTGAAGCCGATCGATTGGATGAACAGTGAGCGTTGCGCGCGCGCGGGGGGGGGGGGGGGTTGGATGAACAGTGAGCGGTGGCGTTGCCTCTAGATGAACAGGACCCCGTGGTGTGGAGGGCTGGATGAACAGTAGACGGTGGAGGGGTGCCCGTGGATGGGTGGTTGAACAGGACCCCGTGGTGTGGAGGGCTGGATGAACAGTAGACGGTGGAGGGGTGCCCGTGGAGGGGTGGTTGAACAGGACCCCGTGGTGTGGAGGGCTGGATGAATAGTAGACGGTGGAGGGGTGGTTGAGCAGTAGCCGGTGGAGTAGCGCGCGGTGGAGGCTGGATGAACAGGAGCCCGTGGAGGCTGGAGGAGGTCGACGGTAGCCCGTGGAGGCTGGAGGAGGTCGACGGTGGAGATGAACAGTATCCCGTGGAGTCCCGTTTTGCGGTACGCCACACCCCTCCTCATCAACAGGACCCCCGTTTCGACCGTAGCGCTCCAACACAAGTCCGTTTCCTCCGTTTTGTGTTACGCCACACCCCTCCCGATCAACAGGACCCCCGTTTCGACCGTAGGAGGTCCGTTTCCTCCGTTTTGCGGTACGCCAGACCCCTCCCGATGAACAGGATCCCGTTGCGAACATGGCCGGTCGAACACAAGGCCGTTTCCTCCGTTTTGCGGTACGCCAGGCCTCGTTTCCATCGCCTGTTCCGTCCAAGCCCTCCCGATGAACACGACCACGCATTCCGTTCCGACCCAGCCGGTTGGCTCCCACGCGTTCTGTTGCCTCCCGATGAACACAACACATTCTGTTGCCTCCCCATGAACACGATGCATTTCGTTGCCTCCCCATGAACACGACGACGACGCTGTTTCGCCGTTCTGACCCAGCCATGTACACGAGCCCTGGCCGTACGTATGCGCGAGTAGGCGTTTGAGACCCTGGCCATATGTACGTACGTGGCCGTATTTTCTTTCTTGCACCCTGGCCGCTGTACGTACGTGTACATGCTACATGCGCGCCTCTACTATGACACGTACGCGCCTCTACTACGACACGTGCGCGCCTCTACATCGACCAGTATATATGTACGTACACGTTCGCGACCAGAATGACAACGCTACGTATGCTTCGACCAGGTGGGTCCCGAGTGTCAGGCACTTCCTTGCCTGCGAAGATGTAGCTGGTGGGTCCCAGCAGTCAGGGGGCGAATCATTTTTTTTGCCCGGACGCACCTCCTTGCGTGCGAAGGTGTAGCTGCTGGGTCCCAGTAGTCAGGGGGAATCGTTTTGTTTTTTTTGCCCGGACGCACTTCCTTGCATGCGAAGATGTAGCTGGTGGGTCCCAGCAGTCAGGGGGCGAATCTTTTTTTTGGACGCACTTCCTTGTTTGCGAAGATGTAGCTGGTGGGTCCCAGAAGTCAGGGGGAAATGTTTTTTCGTGAAATACGGTGGCCCGTCCGGTGGGTCCCCGCTGTCAGGTGGAGGAATAATTATTTTGCGCGTAATAAGGAGGCTCTTCCTTGCTGCGGCCGTGGACCCAGCTGTCAGCCTCTCCATGTACAGTCCACGTCCGATGGAAGCCATTCCTTGACCATGTTGACCACGCCGCACTGAGAGCACCAGGGCGGTGGACGACAGCGAGGCCTAGGAAGGGGACGACGCGACAGTGGATGCCCACGCGTAGAGGAGTATGAGGGTTCACTCGTTCGACTGCGGTGTGAGGCTGCCGTCGCCGCAGAATAACAGGGGGTGCGGGTGCGTAGAGGGATGGCCTGGCCAGTGGTGGGAGTAGTAGGGGGCGGTGAGGCCTCCGGGGCATCACAGCCGGCCACGGGCGGCAGGAGCAGGCGCCACGACCGGTGCTGCTTTGGGCGGCTGGAGCAAGAAGACCAGAGGTTGAAGAAGCACTACGGCCATTGGATGGACATCGTACGGTCACTGGAGCTAGAATCGTTCATATATTGACTAAAGTTGACAAAGGCCTCCGTCCCAGTCAACTTAGTAGGCCCACAAGTCAGCCTCCCACCAAGGTGGGTCCCAGCTAGCAGGGGGTATTCATTTTTTTGTGCGTAATAAGGAGGCACTTCCGGTGGGTCCGAGCTGACAGCGGGGGGAACATTTTTTTCACGAAATACGGTGGCCCATCTTGTGGGTCCCAGCAGTCAGGGGGAAACATTTTTTTTCGAAATACTAGTGGCCCGTCCGGTGGGTCCCTGCTGTCAGGTGGGGGAATAATTATTTTCCGCGTAATAAGGAGGCACTTCCTTGCGGCTGCCGTGGACCCAGCTGTCAGCCTCTCCACGTACAGTACTCTTCTGATGGAAGTTGGTCGTTGACCACATTGACCACGCCGCGCCGAGAGCACCACGGCGGTGGACGATGGCGAGGACTAGGAAGGGGACGACGCGAAGCTGGGGAAGACGCGGCAGTGGAAGCCCGCGCGGAGAGGAGTACAAGGGTTCATCGGTTCGGCTGCGGTGTGAGGCTGTCGTCGCCGCAGAATAACAGGGGGTGTGGGTGAGTAGAGGGATGCCCTGGCCAGCGGTGGGAGTAGTAGTGGGCGCTGAGGCCTGCGCGGCAGCACAACCGGCCACGGGAGGCGGGAGTAGGCGGTCCCGCCGGCGCTGCTTTGGCGGCTGGAGCAAGAAGATCAGAGATTGAAAAAACATGACGGCCGTTGGATTGACATCCAACGGTTACGTCTGCTAGAATCATTTGTTGACGTATATAATAACTAAAAAAATCTTGCATACGCGTCAACTAAACAGGCCCACAAGTCAGACCACTCCCTCTTTTTTTTAATAATTTATATATAGCTCATGACAACTTCTTATGCAATTTATTGCAGTCGTTTTTTTTGGTTGGCCAGGGCCAATTTTGCATATTTCTGTGGGTTCCAAACTATTTTTAATACCGAAATGTCGAGCCAGATTTAAAGTACTTTGAAGATATATTTAAATTAGGTTAATGCCTCGTGAAATAGGAATCTGAAAATGTGAAAAAATTCAGAAATTATAAAGTAATTGCCAATTTGTCATCTGTTTTTATATTTACAACCCATTTCATATTACTTTCAAGATATGCAGGCGTCTTGAAAGAGTTGCAGCCCAACAGGGCGTAGAAAAACAAGTAGGCCTGGATTGGGTATTCTTCAGAAAAAATAAACTGGGCTCATTTTCACAAAGAAAAAATAGCTGGGCTGGTCACATGGTGAACATAAAATATAAGCCTGGGCTAGACGGGCCACAGCCCAGTTCAAACCCTGCTCCGTCTCAACAATACCAAACAAAAAAATACTGCTCGAGTAGCTACGTCCCAGGTGTTAGCTGATCTTGTGCTGTTCTCTTGTCTATTGACTATATACGCTCACAATGTCGTGGGTCCCAGATGTCAGGAAAACACTAGGAGGAAGCATTTTATTTTTCCATATGCTGACATGGTCGGCCCCTACTGTCATCCTCTCCACGTACTTCTGCCGATTCCTCTTGTTTGTTGACCATGTTGACAACGTGAGAGGGCGGCGCCGCGGCGAGCGCACCAAAGCGCGCAGAGGACGTTGGCATTAACGATTTAGGAGACGGTGGGGCGGCGATGCGTGCGCTAAGGCGCAGCCAGCCGTGGGAGGCGGAAGCAGGCGGCCCCGCCGGCGCAGGTTTGGTTTTGGCGGCTGGAGGAAGACAAGACTGAAGAAACACGACAGACTATAAAAGCAGCAGGAGTACTTAACAACCTTAACTGAAACCAGCAGGGGCACTTAACAACCAAAGCTGAAAGCAACATGGTCAATAAACAGGATATTCGCTTTAGAGCCATGGAAAAGCATGAACATAATCTTCTGTCCTATTCTCCAAGATGGACGGGCCTTCATTATTTGAGACCACCCATGAATAAGTATCTTTTCACCTCCAAGGGGAATTGAGTAGGTCGACATAAACATCATGTTGTGACCAAGCGCAAGTCTGACCCGACCATGGGCAGGCATCTGTATAGGAATAATAGAACTCGGCAGTTCCAGTTTCAAGAAGATCACAACTGTAAAACTGTGTATAAGCAATAGTTTATGAACAACATATATAACAGAAAACAGCTCGTACCATAAGTTTCTCGACACAGTTGGACCTGTTCAACGAGTGCAGCAGTGGCACACATATCCCACGTGGCCTTCCACCATTGAAACGCCCCACAAGGACCTCAAGACGATCAATAAAGTGTAGGAACTTGTGGATGTCGATCCAGTCAACTTCAATGCCATTAGTAACAGCCGAGTTATTACAGAGTAACAAACGAGCAGACTGCTTAACTCTGAAAAAACCTACACGTGCCACCAATTATAAGAAAATATTAGTTAGAAGTAGCATCTTCGTGAGAGATTCGTTGCTACTTCTAAAGTTAAATTGTGATTAGTTAGACAGAATAGGTGGATTAAGAAGTAATCGAGGCAACAAGCAAAAACCAGATACAAAACTAACATGGATGAACAATTGGAACGACGTCGGGGTGGAAGATCGCAGTGAAGATGAGACCAGGTTCTGCTATTTCCATCAACATTCGTGCGCCAACTTTCAGTCTGTAACACTTGAGAAAGTTTATCCAAGTTCGGCCATAAAAAGCAGCGATCTTCTTGGTTCATGAACCCACCATGGCTTGTCTTCATTGTGACCATTAAACTAGTGTATTCAGTTATGGCAAGGCTGAGCATCTTGAGTACATGTGTTCTGGCAGAGCAAATAATACACTGCAGGAAAAATAATATGAGAACACAGCATGTTAAAAAAAACCCACCCTCCCGGATAGAAAAGAGGATTCTAGGAAGATACTGTGTGCGTTTCAAAATGCTGTGTTAGGATGAGAAGGAACAAGTGTGGCGTCTCGCCGAGGGCGCAGAAACCTGTAGGGTCCTCGCACTTTGGGCACTGCAAATGAAACACACTAGATTCAGTAGGAAGAAAAATGCATCAACGGCGGCGGCTGCCATCCTAGGATTACCTGCGACCAAGGGACTTGGATTTATCGGGGATGGATGAAGAATTCGTACCTGGTTCTCCATGAGAAAACCCTATGCAATCGCCGAGAGGGGGTTTTCTCTGAACAAGCAGACGAGGGAGAAGGGGATTCAGGCCCAGTGGAATATTGCCGCTTCGTCCGTCCAGCTTACTGCTAAAGCTGGAAAGGGGGGGTTGTGATTTGACGGCTCATTGGGCATTACTGCGGCGCTACGACCGGGGCGTGTCTACCGTGAAGTTGTGCACTCTAATTTGTGCATATGGCACGTGGACCCCGTTGCCGGTTGTCCCACATATCAGCGAAAGGAAGTAGAAAGACAGGAGTAACTAGTTACACATAAATATATTTTTTGACACAGAGATACTCCCTCTGTAAGGAAATATACAAATCTTTTATATCACAGGCTCACCTTGCCGAGAAATATACTCCCTCTGCAACGCACGAGCATTATGGGGTTTCAGCTTTTTTTATGGGGGTTCAGCTGAGAATATAATACTCAGATAGGCTCACGGTTCTGGACTTTGGGCCGCAGGCCGACCCTGCATGTTTGGGGGCCCATGTGTTCTACCTCAGCGCTTTTCATATTGCAAGCGATTGGTACGGCGCTGGTTTTAGATGCTGTCGCAAGGCGAATACACAAAATTGAATAAAGCACGGCAGCTGTTGGAATGAAATCGAACGACAGTTCCTAACCAGCAATCAGAGTTGCAATTCTATCAACGATATACCATGTGATAAATAATACTGTCGTACTACTTATACACACATGACACTTGTTTCACCATGCCAGATTATTACATCAAAATCTCTCGGAGGATAGATCAGTTCGGCAGTTGCGTGCTACTACTGAAGAATTTCAAAGTTGATTTGGACCAGCTCTCCTTGCCGAGAAAGTTCGATTTTGACATCATCCCCTACCGCCAGATATGATTTAGATTTGAACCTTGACCATCCTTTAGCATCAATCATCATGCGACCATCCTTTGTACTTACGGTATATTGAGCAGGTTCATTCACACCAAGGCTGCGCATGGTAAGAGAAACTTGGCCGCGGTCGCCCGGATTGTTGAACGACTCCCTCGTTGCTCTAGGAATTCTCTGTTTGCAAACAAGAAGACATACCCAAACAGTTAGATCAACACAGTGAATCATGTGAAACAACATGGAAAGAAAAAAGAACGAAGCACTTGGGCGGCCAATGCTTACCAAGAAGGTAGACATGTCGGTTTTTGTAAGGACTTTGGTATATGAAGTGCGAACTGCAGCCCAGTCTGTTGCCGGTGCAACTGCACGGGCCGGAGCAGATGCAAGTGCAAGTGTTGGTGCAGGTGCCGAAGCCGCTGCTGCTGCCGGAGATGGTGCTCCTTGTAGAGCTGGTGCCGGTGTCGGAGCAGGTGCCGGTGTCGATGCCCGATCCTCCGGTAGATCAGACTAATCCGCTGACGCGGTCGGTGCCCAATCCTTAGCTGGATCAGACTGAGCTGTTGCCGCTGTCAGTGCTAGAGCAACTGCCGGTGCTCGATCTGTGCGAGACAGCGGTGATCGTGTCTGGTCTGCTATGATCAGCTTTCTAACTTGACTAGGATCCGTGACCGTGATCCAATTTTTTTCTTCATTTCTTTTAAACGCGAGAAGGACTAATTGTGGCGTTTTTTTGTTAAACCAAACTGCAGTTCATCATAGGGATTCAGCTTTTACTCAGACAACAAACTGATCCAATTTTTTCCAGTAATATAAGTGATGGACAGTGCCTTCGTTACTGACACGACACAAGAAGTGAAACTTGCAAAAAATAGCCATCGTAGAGCAAACCAAACAGTTTATTCTGTGATGAATGTCACATGGCAAAACCTGCATCGTAAAATTGCAGGAAAAGAAAGAAAACATGACATTAAATCAATAAGATTTAGACAGTAAATCAATAAGATTTACTTGATGTGACACGAGTGAATCCTTACCAGGAAATCACTATGTTGAAGTACTAAACAGAAGATTGATCGTCCAACTACGCGTGGCATGCAGGGGCCCTGCCTACTCCCACAAGCAGGACAGTCCAAAGGTCGTGAAAAATCGTATGGACCGAACATCCATGGGACTGGAAATCTTGGTGGGTGCGATAAACCCTGCAATGCATACAGATATTGGAGTGTAACCATAATTGATAAACCGTCCTCACAAAAAATATGATCTGGATACTTCCAAATATACAGGCTGAATTGAGTGGACAGACATTAACATAGACATTAACATAGACCGTTCACACACCAAAAGCGGCAGTACTAATAAACAATACAGGGTTCACAAACACAAATCAAGTACTGAACAATAGTACTTACTACAGACAATCAAAGTTGCACTAACTAAACTCTGCAGACTATTTCTTGCCACTGACCTACGGGATGAACCCCACATAACTGACTAGGCCATGGACTTCGTGTGAGATGTCTACATGCACCATCACCATCTTGTCAACCTTGGAGAACCTAACAGAGTGGTCTTTCCACTCATAAACATGATGATGAAGACAGGCCACATCAGATTTGTTGGGAAGCTTTACAAGAACCACACCCTTCGTAATCGAAGGCACAGCCAGGAAATTGTTGTGGTCAAGTACAGCCTCGAGAACACGCCTGACAACAATGCTACAGGAAAACACTAGTTCAGGACACGTGGCGACAAGGACACAGCAGCTGGATAGTTCAGCAGTAGAACTCATCATCAGGTCTTCCAGTTCACACGACATGACTTTGAGAACTTCATCTCCACCGCGGACCTGGTTCTAATTCAAACAGAAACCATATTTTATTACTACCTCCGTTCAAAAATATAAGATGATTTTCGATATTATACTCAATATATTACTACATATACGCACAGAAATGAGTGAACAAAGACACTAGAACATGTCTTCAAAGGCATGAGAGCAGAGGGATTACATGCAATATCCATAACACAAGTTACTGAGGCAAATATACCCTCTTAAAAGGTAGCATTGATGTTCATAAAGTACTCCCTCTGTCCCAAAATTCTTGTCTTAGATTTGTCTAGATACGTATGTATCAAGTCACATTTTAGTATTAGATACATCCGTATCTAGACAGATCTAAGACAAGAAATTTGGGACAGAGGGAGTAGTTGAAAGTAATCTATAAGAAATCAGTGTCAACCTCTCGCATGTTTTGGTCAAAAGAGGAATTTAGAACCGTCATTTGGCACACTAAAATCACATGCAAGATCACCCAGAAAGTTGTACTACCAGTACTAGTACTGCGTGTTAGATGAAAAAACACGATCAAGATCGAGAAAAAGATCGTCAACAAGAGACATTACCTGGACTTGCTTAATGAGGGATCCCGGAGAGGGGGCTTGGACAGGGCGATGGCTTTGAGGTTGTCTGTGGTAGTCTCGGCGGGGTGCTTGCGCTTCTTCGTACCATGAGCCTCGACGGTTTTGGCCAGAGCCATAGACATCACGTCGGCCGGTGCTCCGGCGTCCATCCAAGAGAGGAAGCTGAGAGAGAAGAGTGAAAGGAGGAACGAGATGAGGGAGAAGCGAAGCGAGTGGGGGTTTTCTTCAAGAGAGGAAGCTGAGAGAGAAGAGTGAAATGATGGTTGCTTCGTCCGTCCAACTTACTGCTGGAAAGGAGGGGGTTTTGTGATTTGACGGCTCATTGGGCATTACTGCGGTGGTTCGATCGGGGTAGTCTACCGTCACTCTACTACGGAGTAATTTAGTGCATGGCTGGTGGACCCAGGTGCTGGCTGTCCTACACGTCGGCGAAAGTGAGTAATTTAGTGCATGGCTGGAGGAGGATCCGCACGGTAGAGCGTGTCCACTGTTTTTCTGAAGAAGAAAAATGATTACAGCAAGCGTTTCCACTCTTACGACGGAGGAGTGCGAAACACGGCAGCCACTTGAACATACACAGTGCTCCTACTACTAGGCATGTGCAGTGGTTCATACGTTAGTACTACACAATCTTGTTGCTAGTGTAGTAAGATATGAGGATAACAAATGATGTTGTGCGCATGTCAACTACTCCTATATGTAACATAGTACCGCTTTTTCGACTGTCCGGTCGAGAATGAACGGTGAGATCAATGTTAACAGAACTAGGTCCACAGCGCACAGAGAGTACGGTGCTACAGCACTCCACAAAACATGAACCATATGAAGCACGAATAGTGTTAGGCAGGGTGTATGAAGGGTGCACGGGATGGGAGCAAAAGTTCCCTTCTCGACCCACTTTTGGGTGTTTGGCAGAGTGCATGAAGGGTGCATGAGTCCACACTAGTAGGTTGACAAAAATACACGAAGAGGAAACAACTATATTGAGATGAGAATGCAACCAAACACACCCACACGCTTTGTGCTACAGTGACTGATCTGCACCGTCTGAGTTTGATCCAACGGTCATGTTGCGCCGAGACATGGACATGCCCATGCAGAGGGCGCCTAAACACCACCGAAGTCCCTCTGCTTCTCGAGGCGCACGACGTTGGTGATGCAGGGTGCAACCGCCCGCAGAGCCCGCTCCCGGTCGACGGGAGCCAGCTCGTCAAAGACGGCGTCCAATGGCACCAATGGATTCCGGTGACGGAGCCCTGAAAGGATTCGCCCGGCAACGGCGACGGTAGCCCGCAACCCCTCCTTGTCCAGCTCAGCCCCCACCATCGCGCGGAGACGGCTCAGCTCCTCGGAGATATAGGTGAAGAAGGAGACCAGGTTAGGAAGCCGCAACTCATTGAAGTCGACCGGGTGGTCGAACGGGTTTAGCCCGACGGCCGGCATCGTCGCGCTGGCACGACGGTAGGCATCGCGCAGCCGCAACACGTGCGTGGCAACTTGGTTCACCAAGTGGCTGAGGCGATCCTGGACCTCGTCACGATCGGCCCGCTCGCGCTCCAGCCGGCTCCCCTGATGGCCTATCGTATCTCCCGCTTTCTACAGCAACGCCGCCGATGCCTCGAGCATCTTTGTGGTGGACGCCTACCGCTTTTGAAGCTCCGTCAACTCCCGCACATAACGGAGGAGCATGGCACTCCTCTCCTCCTTGAGCTGACGGAGCTCCACGTCCTTGGCCCTGAGCTCCGCATCCTTGACATGGAGCTCCTGTGTCAGGCGCCTCACCTCGGACTCCGTGATCTGCTGCGCCGCCATGGCACCAGGTAGAAGCAATGGGGAGAGGAAGCAAAGGGGGCGAAACGGCTGAAAGGCAATGCAATCTACGGGAAGGCGGAGGGAGCAGGGAATCTTTTGGTTTTCACCACGGTAAAACACCAGTCGACGACTTCTCACATCAGGGAGCAGTGGGTTTTTACAGGCGGATTCATCATGACTAATTGCTGCCGCGCCTGCTCTCGTCAATCAAAAAATTAAAAATCCTGTCGCGCTTGCTCCTGTCAATCAAAAAAAATAAAAATCCTGCCGCACCCAAACACCAGAGCAACGCCGCGGTGGATATTTAAATTTACCTGCCGGCAAGTAGACAAAAAAAGGGGTGAAAAAACAAATGTGGCGGCGGCCTAGCTAATCGGTCAAACTAGCCCAACTAGCTAGCCACCGTGCTTCACTGATGTACTCGGTGGGAAAGGTGGTCTTTCGTGATTTGATGACTCATTTACTTGCTTCGGCGCTACGACCGAGGAGGACCTAGAAAACACGCGGTAGGGCGTCCCACGTCAGGAAGAATATATGCGTGCACCACCCGGGAGGACCCCGAAACCGCGCGGTAGGGTGTGCCATGTCTCGGCACGGAGGAAAAATGTGCGTGTAAAAATATACTGTATCAGACGTAGTACCTATGGTTCGACCTCGGGACCCAGCCAGTCGGTCGAAAACACCCCACTAGCCACACAGCTTCATCATGCAAACGTGGCATGGAGGATAGATGTGGTTAGCTCCGTCTCGACCAGCCACAACGTCTCTTGTTCTAGGCGATTCTTCTATTTTCCAAGCTTTTTTAGTTGTAATAACACCACGGCAAGCTAGCGCCGCTCTTCGTGTGTGCCCGTGCAAAGGTTAGACGATGGAGAGAAGATAGATTGAGATCGCAGACCTAGGACCCACCAGTAAGTGAGACAACGGTCATGCACGTGTTGACGAGGCACTCCCTCTACTCTACTCAACGCAAGTACTGTATAAAATCAAGTTATGGGACAAAGCCAACAACCGTTCGTTTTTTCAGGCTATCGACTTACGCTTTGTAGTCCAGGTTGCCAGTTCAAATCTCGTCTTTTAGATTTGTTAGTTTTAGGTCCAAATTTGATTAATGACAAGTGGGACCCCCGTGTGTTGTTTCGATATTTCAGTGTAGGATGATTTTTTTGAACAAACACTTTGCGCGGTTAGACAAGTAACGACACGAGTTACACGTATTTTGCAAGTTTATGAACAAAAATGACAGCGGCATAGAATATCACATCCACCCCGCAGCTTAGATACTATGGTGATACGAGTTTTTACACCGTTGGAAGTGAGATCCAATGGCTTGGGAGTAGTCTTTGTAATTATGCGCAATTTCCAAACTCTCCAAAGGTTTTTTTGCAAATAAAACATTCAGGCCTCGTGTGTGCCGCTGCATCTTCGATCCAACGGCTCCCCGGTGCTCATATTAGGTGCTCCCCGTAGCTTAGTTACCTGCTACGGTGATATGAGCATCTAGGTCGTATGATCAGTGATCAGATGGCACATGTGTAGTACTTGTACTTTCTGCGCATTTCCCAAACTCTATCAGTCGTATATTGCAAAAACATTCAAACCTCCTACTGTGGGCCGTTAGATCTCAGTGAACTCGTATCACCATAGAATCTACGGTGCGGGAGCACCTCATACTCTCCCGTGCGAGAAAACATAAGGTGCTATCGCAGCTTGGATGCTACGGTGATACGAGCTTGGAGGTCGTTTGATCTGAGATCCAATGGCATCTGAGCAGTCTTTGTGCTTGTAAGCAGTGACCGAACTCTTTTGGGGCTTTTCTGCAAAAAACCATTCGAACCACCGAGGAGGTGTTGGGTCACAAATCCAACGCCTCCGAAGAGCTTGTATCACCAAAGCATCTAAGGTGTGGTAGCACATGATATTCTTACATACAGGAGAATATGATGTCCTCCTTCATCTTAGATGCTACAGTGATACGAGCTTCGAGGTCGTTGGATATGGGATCAAAGGGCATCTAAGTAGTTTTTGTACAAATTGTGTGCAATTCTCAAACTCATCAAGGTTTCCTGCAAAAATATTAAGACACATCATGTGAGCTGTTATATCTCAGATCTACAAGCTCCAAGCAACTCGTATCGGCATATAGCATCTAAGGTATGGGGGCACATGATATTCTCCCGGGGAGGAGGGGTGGGGGGTGCACAACCAATCGGTGGTTGGGAGGGTGGGGACAAATATAATCTAAACAACCCTAAACAGAGCTCCACAATTTTATCTAAGGTCGAGGGGTTGACCCCCGACAATCATAGCTCCGCCTAAACACAACATTTGCATGTACTGTAGTACTAGACTTAATATTCATGTTTCAGTTTCATGTTCATTTTAAATATTGAACTGAGGACCATGGATGTCTTACATTTTACTCCCTTCGTTCCTAAATATTAGTCTTTTAGAGGCTTCAAATGGACTGGCACATACGGATGTATATAGACATATTTTAGAGTCTAGGTTCACTCATTTTGCTCCGTATGTAGTCACTTGTTGAACTCTCTAAAAGACTAATATTTAGGAATAGAAGGAGTATTTTTGAATTCGTGTCATACATGCATGGTTTGGAAAAATAGATGCACTATACTTATTGGATTGTTGTTGTGTTCGTGCGTGTGTGTCTCTGTGTGTTTGTGTGTGTGTGGTCATATGCTTGATACATACAAAGTTTTCTCACCTCCATATTGTTCATCTTTTAAATTTGAATTTGCATTGGAAAACTTACTAGGGATACCATGAAATGTGAAATCCACGTTGAGATCACTATATCACAAACTCACTCTAATTCAACAACTCGTCATAAATCAATTACCACGTTGAGATTAGTATTTGCAAGGAAAATACGGGTATTGTAATACACATAGATTCATTCGGCAATTTAAAAGGTTCCTTTCGTATTCTCGAATGGTAGGACCCAACGGCGTACCAGCCAGACCTTGGCTCGTGTTGATCCAAAAAAAACCGGGCTCGTGTCCTTCGGTGGCGTGCGTGGTACGCACATTAGGCAACCCCAACCAGTCGAGCCTCAGCGTTTCAAGTCGAAATATCTGGCGGCCAGAATTCCAGCCCTAGGAAATTCCCCTCATGTCCCCGGTCCATAATGACTACCGATGAACAACGGAGGGATGCTTTAGTAACTAGACAACGTTACCTACCGTGCCGAGCACGGTTCAATTCCCTCGGTCGCTGCTCGTCAAGGTCACCCGTCAACTGCATTGCCTAGTAGTACTACTACTACACTAGGATGAGCACAGAATTGAGCCCGTTTGTTCGTGCCTAGTACTTGAGTTAATATATCAGGCAATGCACTGGTACGGAGGGATTATCCTTTTACTCTGCATATATAACTTGTCTGAAGTCTAACTAAGCAAAATGTTTGACCAAATCCTTTCTTAAGAAATACAACATGACAGATGTACGACTTGAAAATTTATTGCATGATGCAGGTTATGATATTGTTTCGAATCCTGGATCTTAAATTTCAGAAAATCCAAAAGTGAGCATAAATTCTTGAAACTAAGCATGGTCACGTGATATGGCACAAATATTACTTCGTAAGTTTTTTCTTCAATTTGAGACAAGCTGCTTATGACAAGTTGCACAAATGAAGAGCCAAGGTATTTTGGAACAAAGACCTGTCACGTTAAGGCGAACGCTTTCACTATTGAAACCGTGGGCGTTTACGTGCCGCCACGAGTCCCCGCTTCTCATCGGTAGGTGCCGTCCGAGAAAGCGTGTGAGTCGACGGGAGGCGTGCGAGCAGACCGCTGTGCAGGCTCACCGGGAGGCGAGCCCTTTGGCCAGGCTCCGCCGCCCACCGTCGTCCCAACTGCTCCCACTTTTAATGTCGCCAGTGCCGCAGTTTAAAATCAACCCCGCACTACCCGGTATCGCTACGATCCTCTCTCTTCCTCTCCGATTCTCCTGTCGTCTACCTCCAAAGCCTGACCTAAACGTATGCCATGCCGCATCACGATGGTCTGCCCTTAGTGTTCCAGTTTCCTGAGGAAGACACCTAGCCGGAGTCTCAAGAACATAAGGCGCTTTGGGACGAGCTTGAACTGGCCTTGCGGGAAGACGCCGCGCCTGTGCCCGCTCCCGTTCCGGCTCCCGTCGCCCCGACTGCGCCAGTGCCCATCCCCGTGGCATTGATGTGCTGGGAGCCGCACATTGTCGCCGAGCTTGATCCCACGGGGTTCCACGAGGTCCCCGCCGACTTTCACGCGCCCGTGCACCTGCCAGCACATGCGTCTGTGCCTGCGCGTGCACTGACGCGCACGCCCGTGCCGGTGCCCGTGCACCTGCCAGCGCATGCGCCTGCGCGTGCACTGACGTGCGCGCCCGTGCTGGTGCCCGTGCACACAAATGTCTCCGCCGCGCCGTTGACAGCGCCTGTCCCCGCGCGGGTGTTAGTGCCCCCCTCAGCGGCATGGATGGCCGCCGTCGACCGCTTCCTTGCACCAACGCCAGTCGCCTCCTCCCGCCAGTTGACTCGCTCCGAAGTCCAGAACATTTTGGCCTTCCTTGAAGCTAGGCCAACGTCCAGAAGTACGCCAACAACGGTGCAAGACGCCACCGTCGCCGTCGGTCAGTGGTCCGATGACACACAGAGCACGGCAGAGGAGCCGCTTCCCACCGCAAGACGCCCCCGCCGCCGCCGCATAATCTAAATTTCCCATGAAAAACGTCCGGATTGCCATGCTTAAAATCCGAACGTTTATCGTTTTCGTTTATTTTATATCGAACGTCGTATAATTTAAAGTCGGAGTCAGACTGAACGAAATGTATGGTTTGATCGATTGAATGTTCTGCTAGAGCCGTATCAAATTAAATATAAAACGTCATCAAGCCACATGTATTCCTTGTCATCCAACGACCTAGACTGCTTCAATGTCGAGTGCTCAACACGTTTAGCGTGCAGTTAATTTCATGCCAAAAATAGTGCGAATCACATGACAACACGCAAATAATATCCTAGTAGTTAATATCCGCATGCACTTAATATACTTCCAAATTAACGTGCATTGCACGTACACACTGACTAGTGCTGCTAGTACGTGAAACTGGTGCCGTGACTTGTGAACGCGTCCAGATATGGTCAACGGCAACATCGCCCGCGAGTTCTTCCTGTTTGCCCGTGCGTCTAAACGCAGAAGGGGAGGAGAGAGAGAGAGCACACATGGAACCCACCAATAAGTGAAGGCGAATAGTACTAAAAATAATATTACATGTTATCCATTAATTAGGTTGTGGTAATATAAAAACATTATGTGAACAAAGGGGGTACAACAAACATTGTTATTCTACGTATGTTGCCTATTGACGTGCGGCTTGAAGGCCCGGTCGCATGTTCGATCCTCGTCCTTTATTTTTTAATTTGTATATGGGTCCAAATTTGTTTCATGACATGTGGGCCCCTCGGTGTGTAGTTTGTAGCACTTTAATTTGTGGGTCGAAATTTGTTCCATTCCAAGTGGACTATCGGTGTGTAGTTTTGTAGCTTATTTATAATAATTAAAGAGAACAACATAGTTTTTTCAATAATACCATGGTGCGACGTTGAAGGCGAGAAAGGACGTGCGAGAGAGCGATGGCCGAGCCAGAGGGAAATCAACTAGGGGAGTTGCCTGGGTTGCAACGGTGTTTGGAGTAGTTGTGGGCCGAATGCTATGAAAATATAATCTAAACCGACTGGAATAAATGCCTACACAAATTAACCCAAGGTTGGAGTGCCCCTCGCAATGTAAATAGCTCCGGCTTTGCGAGGGATGGAGAGGTAGTAGCTTCAACGCGTGGAAGATACGGTGTGAGAAAGCGAGGTCAATCGAGAGACATATAGATAGAGAGACAAAGTGAGTGTGGTCCGACATTCATTGAACAAATATATATGCTCTGGAAAGATATTGTCCGATTGAGCTTTTTGGCAAGGGTGAGGGCTGTAAGATAGAGCTCGAGAGATGATCCAGTCACAGACGTGTAGATATATTTTTTGCGTGGGAGGAAGCAAGGTCAACCGATCACATAGGGTCGCCGTGCGATCGAAAGAGTGAGACGGGATGGAGAGAGTGACCTAGATAGACGATGTGCGTGAGAGAGTATACAATGTGAATAGGTCAAATTGGGCTCAAACATGGTGATATATCGTTTTTGTCCGAGAAAGAGCGAGGTCAATCGAGACATACGGAGAGAGAGAGAGAGAGAGAGATTGAGTGAGCGTGGCCCACCATGAGGTCAAAAGAGTGGCGGCGGCTTGGATGGACTGACCTAGATAAACAATCTGCGTGAGAGAGTATAGAGTGTGTCGATCGAGGCCCGAACAGGGAGATATATCATTTGTGTGTGAAAGAAAACGCGGTTAAACGAGACTCAGATAAAGAGAGCAAGATTGAGCGAGTGTGGCCCGCCGTGCGGAAGAAAGAGTGAGACAGTCTCGAGGGAGTGACCTAGATATACAACGTGCGTGCGTGCGCACGAGAGGTTGGGGGGGCTAGATAGCTAATGCATGTATTTAGTGCGAGAGGGTGAGAGGGAGAGGGGGGATAGAGAGAGAGAGAGCTCGGCATGGGGTGCAATGGCGGGTGTGTGAGGTAAATACATTTGGTAACAGAGTGGAAAAAGGGGTTGTGTAGTTGAGAGACTTAGAGATCGAAACATTGAGAGAAAGAATGAACGTGTGTTGGAAACCGATAGCTTCCTAAGGTGGTTAGGAGAGGAAGATTGACTGATACAGGAAGTATGTAGCGTTTGTGCGGGGGGGGGGGGGGCTAAAAACAACATTTGAATGTACATAGGACGAGACTTAATATCGATGTTTCAATTCGGTGTACATTGTAAGATTTGAACTGAGGACCAGGCATACGGGTAATTATTTCGAATTCGTGCCATACTAAGTTTCGAAAAGTTGACATTGACTCAGTTTGTTGTGCTATTTTGTAGGTCATATGTTTGAATCCATCCAAAAGTTTTCTCACTACCATGGTGTTCATCATATACATATGAATTTTTATTAAAAAAGTAGCGTGGATACAGTGAAATGCGAAATCCACGTTAGAATTGGAGATCGCTACGTGACACACACTCTAATTCAAATAACTAACTACGTGACACACACTCTACTTCAAATAACTAATTATGTGGCACACACTATAATCCACGTTAGCGTGGGTACCGTTTCGTTTTTTTTCAAATAACTCCTCATTAATTAATTTATAGTACGCCCTCTATTCACTTTTATAAGACTTTGAAGACATTTCAGACAATGTGCAAAACAGTTCATTTTAAGTTGTCTGAAAGGACTTACAAAAGTGAACGGATGGAGTATCTCGTTTCGAATGACTAATTATTGCAAGGAAAACACGGGCATGGTAATACATACAGATTCGTTTGCAAATGAAAGAAGATTCGTTTGCATTCTCAAATGTAGGCGCACCAGGCAGACCAGGGTCGTGTCGGGGTGGATGCTGCTTCGGTGCCTTAAAGGCAACTGCCTTTGGGTCACTGACATGTGGGCCAGCCACCTGTTGGGCCCACATGTCATGGACACAAAGGCAGGTGCCTTAAGGCACCGAAGCATAGTCCTGTCGGGGTGGTCGCGTGTGTCGGACGGATGCGTAGCACCCAGCCACCCACCCCTTCCCCCCAAAAAAGGACGACGACAATATAAGTTCGCGCTTCCACGTTTCGGATTGAAATATCTGGCGGCCCCAATTCCAGCCCTGCAAAATCTCTCTTCTCCACCGTCCCCTTCCGCGCCCAGATTGCTCAAATCCCTAATTCGCCGCCAACCCTCGAATCGCCCCTCGTCTCGTCTCTTTCCCCACTGTTCCCCACCTCTGTGCCGGACGACGACGATGAAGACGACGGTCGCGCTTCACCACCGCACCGGAGCTACCTCATCTACGCCCTCGTCCACCGCACCGGGTGGTCCACCGACAACGTCGGCCGCCGCAACCGACGTGCCTCACAGACACCGAGTTCCACCGCATCAGGTGCGCTTCACCACGCCGTCTCCCAGCTCACCGGGGCTACTTCACCGAGCACATCGTCGCACCTCCGCCCCCCGAGGCCGTTGGGGCTTCACCAACGGTCTCGTCCACCGCATCGTAGCGCTCCGCTGCCACTCAAGATCTGCATCCGTGCGCGGCCAGCCAACGCCAGCGCATCACCCTCAACGGCTCTGAAGTGACCCGCACTCTAGCTAGGCGAGCATGCCCAAACGCCGGCCCGAACTAGGTATCCACACATCACTCCCTTGTGCACTGTTCGACAATGTTTGGATATCCTTTCACTGCTCTCTTAGCTTACACGCCTATGCAACTCTGACTTTAACTCTTATTTCTTCTGGAGATATCATCTGAAACAAGCAAATCCATTTTTTAGCGAAGCATGACGGCGCTACGGGATCTGGTACACATCCTGCACACCCGTATAACCTTGTAAGTATCTGTCCTCCGGTACAACATCAAGGTCGATCCCTCTTATTTGATCAACCATTCGCCGTGTCAAAAATGCAGAGGGGGATGCAAGGATCACAAGGCCTGCACATCCAAGCAAGTGGTAACATGGACTTGTACATGGAGCATCCCAAGCGCAAGCAGAGCTACAATGAGCCTGTACAACGAGCTAGCGTAAGTCCCTGCATTTCATTTAATTCGTACTGGCATTCGTGTATGATTTGTGTGCAGTGACTGATCCACGAATTCAAGTTACCAGGGGCGAACATTTAACTTAAAAAATACGAAGGCACTTGCACTCCGGAAATCAACATAACTTGAGAAATGTGAAGCTACATGCACTTTGAAAACCAGCTAATGATCCAAAGTAGTTCAGATTATAAACACTAAATGATGCAAGCACCAAAAAACACAAAATGCAACATGGTGTACAAGGACTACAAACATGGTCTGTACCTGCTTGAATTATTCGTTCTCTGGCTGAAAATATCGAAGTGTAATTGCACGTATAACCAGTGCGCAAACTGCATATCAATATATCTATCCTGCACAAGTATGGCAATAGTTTCAAACAACAGATTAGAAAAGTATTTATGCTATGTTGTCATGATACGGGGACTTTCTGGTAGATGGCCTCGACGTTTCCTCAAGCTATGAAAATGCACTATAATTTGCTTGTCATCAATGCCTGCAAATCTCCGTCTCTCTCAACATAGTAGATCATCATTAGACACTAAATCCTTCAATGAGCTTGCAAAATGCTTGCATTAGATCCCTCATCAGACACTATGTTCATCACCAGGAGCATGTAAAATGTTTGCATCAAATCCTTCATTAGCAGTCTGTTCATTAGACACTTCAGGCTCAAGAACAACATGAGCTTGTATGTTTGCACCGGAAACTTGATTAGATACATCAGATTCAGTCAGTTCAGTATTGATTGGGGGAGTTATAAAATAAGTAGAAATTGGTTTCATTTTCTCATAGATTCCCTACATACAAGCAGTTTTACAACACCGTCAGGTTTAACTATTGGCCAGAAATTGAAGAGTTGAATTAGATATAATCAGGGATGTGATGTACCTGCTCGTTGCGCATGCTACTCTTGCAAGCTGCGACTGTCCGTTTGCGCAAGCTTGATGCCATGCCCGTGCTGCCGCCGCTGCCTCCCACACAGGCTACACCCAGGGTTGGATCTTCATCTTCTTGTCCTTCCGTTCGCTTGAAGCCCGGCGACCGCCCTCCAACAAGGGCGCGAGGAAGTGCTGTGTTGGTCTGTCCAGCGGCGGCTAGGTTAGGAGCGAACCAGACTGGAGGCTGGAGCAAATGAATTGGGATTTTTCCTGCTGTCGATCGATATGGGAGGCGCTCGTTTGGGCCGCGAGCCTGCTATAGGGCCTGCCTTGCACTTATGTTATTGGCCCATCCAAATTGAAACATTTTTCTTCATTTTTTACATTGCCTGCTCGTGCGTTGGGATGAACAAAACTAGCGTGGGCCAACCTGGACGACTCAAACTAGGTGCACACTTTCCAGCCACCTGAGGCGGCCGCCCATACCAGCCCCTATGGTGGCGTCGCCCCTTTTTGCGTGTATGATTGGATAGTGAAAAATATTCCAGTGGCACTTTTGATTTACCCACAGAATGGTTGAATTGCTTGTTTCTATGAACTGAGTTCGCCAATAATGTGAAGGATGCCAGTCTTTTCATCCTATTGTAGATTGCTTAGATCTCGATATGCCAAAAGTAATCACATGAAATACACAGTAAAAGCCAGTGTGATGTGTTTGGCTACAACTAGTCTGACTACACGTCCTCATATAACATATCAAGGACGCACCATCTTACCAGATTAACCATTCGACTTACCCATGCAGTGTGGGAAGAAAGAAGTATTGGGACAGTGTATCCAAGCAATTGATGCCATGGACTCCTTCGTACAACCTTGTAAGCGAAAAAGAAGTTGTAGTGTGCCTGTACAAAGAACTAGCGTAAGTTCAGTTACCTGCTTCTCGGAATTTTAGTTAGCCACTTATTGCAAAATTGTTCAATTACGTTGCTTGGCTTAATTTAGTTTGACTGATTACATAATGGCACAGCCTGTTAATCATATTGTAGACTGCGCCTATCTATGTGTTTGATACTTACTGTTAAGAATTACCTATTTGCCTTAACTTAAATATCTACTTGTTTGTTTAACTGCTTTGCTGCTGCAACAATGGGTTACAATGAAGTTAATAACTACTTTTCAGCATCCAATTGAAACTCTTTAATTCCTTGTTTGTTTAACTGGTTTGCTGTTATAACTCCCAGTTGAGATGTTTTGCTAACTTCAACTTTTCTGAATCCAATCGGAACTTTAATGGCAAAACAGGTTAGCCCAAGATCAAAGAGCGAGGTCCCCATGGACGTTGCATCATCCCACAGCAGTGGCACCGGCCCAATTGTGCATTATGAATTGCCAACTGCTGATGCTCTAGAGGCTAAACTAGTGGTAGAAAGAGATTCTGCTTCTGCACTTAGAGATGAAGTTGACATGTTGAGGAAGCAAACAACACAATCACAAGCAGTACTCAAGACAACCATTAAATATTTGGTGGATTTCAAAACGAAGCAAGCTGAGACTGACCAGATTGTTAAGGTCCTGAAGGAAAAAAGGAAATTAAATTCCTACTTGGTAAATCATAGGTGAAATGTTCTTTCCATAGTTGAATAACCTTTGTGTTGTCTGTTCATGTAATCAATCAAACCATTTGTTTTAGAGATCATGTAATAATTGTTTTTTTGGTTTGTAATTTTATTTGAGCACAAGTCTGTATCAATTGATAAGACTCGGAGACATTTCATTTGGATTGTTGTGCCAGACCTACAAATATGCCAATCGGGCTAAATGTGCATTCAGCAATAGTAGTAGTATAGATGGACCATAAGTGGCACGCATTGGAAAGGGCCAAGATGTTGGCTAAAAAAGGATGCTGTTGTAGCCAAAAAAGAGTACAGCGGCCTGGCTTATGTATGTTAGTTGATATTATTGATCCATATACTCTATAAGTGTTTATATGTCTGTTAGTTCTGTACATTCTTGGTTGATTGACTCGGTATTTGAATCTTGATACATCGCTTGTGTACATATCTAAATGGGAGTACACATTATGCTGCGTGTGACATTTGAGTTGGACATGAAGTGTTCCAAATATTCGAATTCACCTTAAACTGGATTCTAGTTTCTGAATTTGAGTATCGGCATTTGTAAACCATATTCATATATGACAGTGGAATACATCTTTGTCATCCTTTTGAAGATATATAAAAACACATAGAATGATTTATAAAGATTCATATAGGAATACAAAATGGATTCGAATTTAGTTGCCAGGGTAAACGTGGATGCTTATTGTCCCAAAATTCGAAAGAAGCAGCAAAATGTCCACTCCCACATCGGCTGCCCAAAGCCAAGTGTTTGGGAGATGGAAATTACTGTCTACCCATTACACGGACAATCCATCGGCCCGATTTCCACCGCTCTAAATAGGGGTAGGTTAGTAACTTCAATTAGACGTGACACGACCGCCTCTGAGCCCATTTCGACACGGTGGGTGTCAAACATGGGCGGCAAAACTCATTTGATTCAAGCTCATCCGAAAGACCTCTGTTTCTCCCTCCATTCCCCATTCATACACGATGGGCGGCAAAACAAACTCGACTCGGCCGAAATCGATGTAGGCAAATATTTTCAATAGGGGCAGGTTTGTAACTTCAGTCAGACGTGACACAACCGCCCTACCTGTCAGCCCCGTTCATACACTGTGGGCGCCAACCACCCTCTCCTCGCCCGAAATCGCTCTGGGCAAATATTGGCGAGATGCGAGATTACCGTCCTATCCCCAACCGACGAGACGTCCAAATTTTAAACGGGGGCTAAGTTCGTAACTTTCCCATATTTCAGACAGGCGCGTCCCAAAAACATGGTTCCCCGGTCCTCTCCCTCCATTTTCCCATTCATACACCGTCCGCGCTAGAACATCCCATCCCCACACTAGCCTCCGTCCGCCACCCCATCCATCACCGCCGTCCTCCACCACATCCATCGCCACCGTCCTCCACCATGCCGGAGCGCCTACCAAGACCGCGTCGTCCACTGCTAGAGATGGACATTTCTCATCCACGGCGACGGACCATTAGCCTTGCATCGCGTCCTCTCGCTTCATCGACGCCGTCGTCCTCTTTGCCGGGGCCGCTCACACGACCTTCTCTTCCACCCCAACGGGACTTATCCCCTGATGCACCCGTCTACCGTCACAGATCTGCTTCAACGCCACCGACAGCCATTGCACCCCTGATGCCTACACGGCGCCGCAAGAGAGGTGGTACTTCATATCTCCTCAACTTTTTGATCTCAACCAGAAAATAGATCTTAACTTGGTTACTCTACTTTCTTTTCAGCTCTTAGAATTTAGTTCTTAGTTCGAAGCAAACAATGGATGCTAAATATCATTTCTCTGGTTTGCAGCTTCAAATCTGCCATGGCACAGCCATAATACGGTTTAATTGATCATGCTTAGGGTTTAATTGATCATGTTGGTTCCGTGGTGGTTTCTTTAATAGAAATCGGAGGGGAAACCCTCTTTTGCTAAAAAAATATGCTTAGAGTTTCCCCCTTTTATGATCACTATACGATTAGAATACGTGCTTCGTGTCATAATAACACTGCTCCACCCATCAAGCTAAACAAGCTTAGTTGTTCAAATACGAATATGATATTATTAAAACAAAGTTGTTTAATTGGTCAGCTAAATGTTCCTAAATTAGTTCCGAAAATGCATGTTAGCCGCTCGGGTGTGTATCTCAACAGGGTGCCCACGGTGGGCCGGCCCACCCTGGGATTTTGGGTCGTCCCAGGCCCCGATTCCCCTCTGTTCTGCTGCGCGCTTCCGATCTCTACTCGCCCCCAGCCGCCTGCCTCGCCGGCGACTTGCCGTCCCCGGACGGCATGACTCTAGGAGGAGACGCCGGACTAACAGGAGGCCAGGAGCCGCTCGCCCAACAGCGTCACCGCTACCCGGGCGCGCCGCCGTGCCTACCTTCCCAGTCCGTTCAGGGCTTAGGCGTGCAGCACCCACCAAGCCAACCCGATTTATGCTGGGATACGTCCTCAACACTCAGCAGCCACTCCTCATCACCCATTTTCTAATTGATTCATTACTCATTAGGCAGGACTGTCATTAGGGTTTGTTGTGTGCTCAGTGCTACCTACACTTAATGGTTCAGATGTATTTCGGTAATCTTTAGTACCTCTAAAGTTCACAGGGTTTTCAAAATTCCGGCCCCCGGAACAGAAATTAGTCATTTTGGATTGTTGGTCGTAGTGACATTGACCCAGATTACTACTGCAAGCCAGGTTTGTTGACAATTTTACTTGTCTTTCTTACTCATTCGATATAATATCCAATTATTCACGTCGATTAGTTGCAAACAATAAGTGGTAGACAAACTTCTTCATTCAGATTTTGGACGGTCTCTTACTGCAGTTACAATTCTGCATACTTGTCCTAGTAAGCTCACAAGTAAATGATTGATTCACTACATCTATGCTTGCCTTGTCATATTTGTTGTCAATATTCTTTTAGGGTGGACCACCCTGTTTCTAAATACTGGAACCGTAGACATGAGTGAATAGTATTTCTCTATGTGATCTCTTCCATCATGTGTGGGTAACGAACACTGCATTGTATAGAAAGAAAGTGTCATTTCTAGCTTTTACATAGGTTTCGATCTTTTGCATGGAATACAATCTGCCTACTTGCTTTGTGTCGCACTACCAACACTCCACCCTTGAAGCTAAACATTACGCCACTCATAATTGATTAGTTTATTTTTCAAATACGAATTTCATATGATTCTAATGTTCCTACTTCAGTTTTGAAATGTGTGCCTGCCTATTATAGAGACATAAGGGGTTTGTATTTCTGTGTGTGGTCTGGTCAGCACGGTTGGGGAGGTGAACTTTGCATATGCAGGGGTTTATAGGGAGACACTCTCCGAGTTGAATCCGCAATGCATTCCATAGATAATCTGACTACTTTTTATGTTTTCATGAATCTCAGATTCTGAACAGCATCATAATGATTATGAGCTTGCGCGCATGAAAAGAATAAAGCAGAACAATGCCATGGCTGTCAAACTTGGCATTAAGGGACTGAAATCAAGTCTGGATGCAATGCAATGCAAACGCTCTCCACCTACAGATTCATGCTCAGAATATGATCCTAACAGTGATTCTGAGCTAGAGGGAGACCTAAGTCAATGTAGCTCCCTAGTGGAGGAGTCAGAGGAAGATGCCCTATCTTATTCACCCATCAAGGTGCTTGCTCTAACTTTCCAAGGTTACATTGCTCGCACATATCTTGCAACTGATGCTTTGCATTGCTTCTACTTTGTTGAACTGCCATTAGCTTAGTTTACACATCGTGTATGTGAATACACCCTGCCTATCCATTTTCAGTACATATTCCATCTGTCATCATACCATATTTATCCATTCAAATGATGTTCTTGTGTATCAGACGTTCAAAAGGAAGAGGGCGATTGCTGATCATGGAGGAGCACAAGCAAAGTATTTGGAAAAGGTAGTGGCACCTGATAAGTCAAATAGCCCATTAGGTGTAGTTGCAATATCACCTGACCCACAAAATACCCCAACTCTAGCAGACTCTAGCCCTACTACACTGGTCATTTCTGATGCCCCAACTCAGCAGACCCCAACTGCAGCAAACAGTATGATTATGCCAGTTGACATAGCACCAGCTGTACGACGCAAAACCCCCATTCCAGCAAAGAGTACACCAAATCCAGTTGCCAAATCCCTTTTCGAACCAGAGAGAGCCCCAATTGCAGCAAATAGGACCCCTGTTCCATTTCTTCCTAGTTTAGAAGACGAAGCTTATGTTGTTGTCAGGAACTTTGTGCGCATCTTTCCTTCATGGAAAGATTATACCGCAGACACAGAACAATTTCCAATCTTCCTCTGCAACTTACGCGTAAGTAATGTACTAATGTTATTCATGGTCATTACTGCATATGTTTCTGCTGACAGAAGACACAAGATTTCATTCTTTTAAATAGGCGAGGAGCAAACTGGATTGTGATGACGAGCAAGGGTTGGTTGCGCTTTTCAAGCACTCGTTGATGAAGTATCGTTCCTACCTGAGGCAAGCACACTTCGATGGCAAGCCTCTGAACGCAATTTCTGTAAAGTCTCCAGTGCTACATTTATCCGACGGTGACTGGAATAATCTTGTTACACATTGGTCTCGGCTGCAGCGTAAGGTACTGTCTATGATATCACATCACAATTTGAACTAGATTTCTGCATTTGCCTTAATGTCTCACTTGTACGAAACTGTTAGCAGAAGAACATTCGTTCTCAAGGGACCACAGAATCTCGCAACTATACTGCACACTGCTTTGCTCTTGTGAGTACCTCTTGCCCTGTATGACCATACTTACTTTCATAGCTGTTTGATTATGTAGCATCACTGCACATGTTAGCCTCGTAATCGTCCATTTGGTGGACATTATAAGATCTGTATGGACTCTTACATAAATTTAGAATCAACCCAATGCTTTTGAAGAGGTTTAGCTCTGCAGTCCTCTTGTAAGGACTGAACGTGGTCTATCACTGTACTTACATTAACAGCTACTCCCTCCGTCCCATAATATAAGAATGTTTTGTACAGTACACCAGTGTTCAAAACACACTTGTATTATGGGAAGAGGGATTGGTTCATTTTGTAGCATTCTGCATCTTATCTCCCTCGCCCACCATTTACTAAAAAAATATCAGATCTATATTTAATCTTACCAACAAGTAGAATACACAGACAATGCCAGTGCAGAAGTGTAGCCCATTGCTCTTGTCAGTACATTTTGTCCTGTAACGCTTGTACTTCCAGGGATTGGTAGTTGATTATGTAGCATCAATCTGCATCTTATCTTCATGATCCTCTATCCCTTCCAGTATTATCATATCTATAATTACTCTCTACAAAATGTAGAGTACAGGCAATGCTTATGAAGAAGATTTTGTGCTGAAATTCTTGAGTTATCCTTCCCTTGACATGGAGAAGGGCATTATAAAGCCGGTGTTAACTGTTAATGTAAGTCAGTCCTTCTAAAGCCTTTATCCTCAACTGCTGTTTAATTTGCTCATACTCCCTATCATTTACTGCTGTTTAGTTTGCTGTTTCTACCAAAATGCATGTTTGTAAGAACCGTAAGTTCTAAGTTTTACTTGTAAAACCAAATTCCTTATTCATACCATGCACATTACTTAATACTCCATATATGTATGCTTGTTTTTGTGGATCTATAATCCAGTGTGTGGTGAAGCAGCCCACGTTTGCACCTTGTCATCTCCTGTTTTATCTTACTGATGTGGCTGATGATATGAACAACATGCCATGCACATTATCCAAAATAGATACAATGATTTTCTTTGCCCTTCATCTATGCTTGTTATGTTGACATGGTAATCCAGTAGTGTGGTGAAGCTCCCCGCATTATGAACAATGCCAAATTATGCTATTGATATTTTGAACTTACTCTTTATTTTCTAACTTTGAAATTGGATAGAATTGACAGAACAGTTATCATCTTTGTTTATACACGTGCAAAACCTGTCATCTCTCTGCTTTGTTTCAGGGTGATATGCCTGATGGCATGCACAAGTCTGCTGAAGGTTGTGAGACAAACCCAACATATATTGCAGCAAAGAAGGCAAAACATCTTGAAGATAGCGAGACAACCCCAAAGTCTTGTCTTGATGCAGTGTTCAAGTTACTTGAGACTAACAGTCAGACAAGCTCACAGAATTCGTTGTCTAAATCAGTTCGACTTCTTCAGTCCCAAGTTCTAGCAGAAAGGCATTCTGCAACTCAACTTCGACTTGAAGTCCTATCTCTAAGAAAGATTGCGGAGAACACCAATGAGAACCTCATCGCTAAACAGCTACACCTGGAAGCTATGACCGACATGCTAGGCTGGTCTCACAGCCTTGCTCAGCAGCTTGCGCAGCAGTTCCCCCGCAAGGCTAACCTTTCTTGAACTGTCTTGGAAGTGGTCTCGATTCAGTATTATTTTGTTACGCTGCAATGGTGCCCAGTTTTTGTAATCTGCTTCTTCGTTGCACTTTATGATCACTGGTGGCGAACTTTGATGCCCAGTGGATGTAATATGTGTAATAGCCGTGATAGCCTAGCATAAGTTGCTTGCTTATTTATTTCCTTGTTGTCTTGTTTATTTGTTTGCTTGTAGTCAGTGCAGTTCTTTTTCCGCGGTTTGCTAGTGGCTGCAATAACCTATTTTTTAAAACTAGGCCACAATAACCATGGTCTAATATTTACTGTATTGACACTGGGCCTCCTACGGGCCATAGAAACAGTGGGCCTTCTACGAGCCGTAGAAACAGTAGGCCTTCTACGGGCCGTAGAAACAATGGGCCTTCTACGGGCCGTATCATCAATGGGCCTTATACGGGCCGTATGATCGATTGGCCAAACATGGGCCAATAACAGGCCGCATTATGGCCGTAAACGGGCTAGATTTGGAATCGTCCGTTCATGGGCCGACCATAACGGGCCATCGTTAATAGGCCGTATTTGATGACGCTATGAAAACGGCCCAACGTATTAACGGACCACAAACGGGCCGACTGTAACCACGGGCTGAATTTGGCCCACAAGAAGAAAATGACAGTAATGGGCCGTAAGTAAACGAATGCTGGAAATGAGCCCAAGAATAAATGGGCTCTGAGAAGGCCGAAAGATAACATGGGCTGGAAACGGCCCAACGGAATAACGGGCCGTTAATGGGTATAAAGTGATACACTGTTCATTACGGGCCAGTTTCACCACGGGCCGTTAATAGGCCAAGAGTTACATAGGGCCTCATATGGGCCGAAAGACGTCATGGGCCAGAAGTGAAAACGGGCTGGAATCATATTGGATGGCCCAGATGACGCTACTAGGCCTAATTCGGATAGGGTGTAACGGGCCTTGGGTTAGCGGGCTGTAAATGGGCTATATGCGAACAGGCCGTTAACAAGCTTTCCATGGGCCGGCCCGCCACCTTTTGACCAAGTCAACGGGCCGGCCTTTTCACAAGAATGGGCCTCTGTTGGGCCGTGCCACATGTCGATGTATCATAGGCGCCCTCTGTCCAATGAGTGGATGACATCTGTCCCAACGATGAGCCGACACGTGTTTCCTCCAGCCAATGATGATTTTACACGTGGAAAATCCCCATTGGTCGGGGCTGTTAACGGGTTATCGGATCCAAAACCCGACCCGATAGCTTAACGGCGTTCCGTTACGGTGGATGCCACGTGTCGGTCACCCTTGACGAAAGCACTTCTGTGACGCGCGATTTATCGTCATGGAAGTGGACACTTCCGTGATGATAATTTTGGTAATGTCATGGAACACTTCTACGACAACACAGGTATGCCTATCTTGATTCTGTCATAAATTTGTCATGGATGTACATGCATGACAAAAAACGCGACCTACTGTGACAAACACGTATCATCACGGAAGTGTATTTTTTTTTGTAGTGTGGGTCGTGGAGGTCGTGGGCCTCTGTTAGCATTGATTCCACCTCCCAAAAATCATAAATATTTCCAAAATAATTCTCCGTAAATTTTTATCGCGTTTGGACTTCGTATGATATGGATATTCTGCGAAACAAAAAACATGCAACAAACAGGAACTGGCACTAGGCACTGGATCAATAGGTTAGTCGAATAAATCATATAAAATGTTGCCAAAAGTATGTGAAAGTTGTATAATAATGGCATGAAACAATCAAAAATTATAGATACGACGGAGACGTATCAGCATCCCCAAGCTTAATTCCTGCTCGTCCTCAAGCAGATAAATGATAAAAAAGATAATTTTTTATGTGGAATGGTACCTAGCATAATCTTGATCATATATCTAATCATGACATGAATATTAAGACATAAGTGATTGAAATCAATAGTCTATAATTTGACATAAAGATATTAATACTCAGGCATCCCAACAAACAATCATTTCTTTCAAAATATCAACGCTAAAGAAAGTTATCCCTACAAAATCATATAGTCTTGGCATGCTCTGTCTTCTTGACACAAACTATTTATCATGCACAACCCCATTGACAAGCCGAGCAATTAGTTCATACTTTTTAACGCGCTTTAGCTTTTTCAACCCTCACGCAATACATGAGCGCAAGCAATGGATATAACACTATGGGTGGAATAGAGTATGATGATAGGGGTAAATATAGAGAAGACAAAAAAGTAAGAAAGTCTCACATCGACGCGGCTAACCAACGGGCTATGGATATGTCCATCAATTGATATCAATGCGAGGAGTAGGGATTGCCATGCAACGGATGCACTAAGAGCTATAAGTGTATGAAAGCTCAATATGAAAACTAAGTGGGTGTGAATCTAACTCTATAATGAAAAATTACAACTAGTATATGAAAGTGACAACATAGGAGACTCTCTATATGAAAAACATGGTGCTACTTTGAAGCACAAGTGTGGAACTAGCATGCCCCTTCTCTCTTTGTCTTTTTTCTTTTCTTTTTTTTTTTCTTTTTTTTTTCTCTCTTTGTCCGGAGTCTCATCCCGACTTGTGGGGGAATCGTAGTCTCCATAATCCTTTCCTCACTAGGACATGCTCTAATAATGAAAACTGATGATCATCACACTTCTATTTACTTACAACTCAAAAGAAATAAAAATTACAACTCGATACCTAGAACAAAGTATGACTCTATATGAATGCCTCTGGCAGTGTACCAGGATGTGCAATGTTCTAGCATAACAACGATATCAAAAAAGGACAAGCCATGGAAATATCATGCTAGCTATCTTACGATCATACAAAGCAATATGACAATGAATGCTCAAGTCATCAAAACGGAAGCGGTGGAAGTTGCATGGCAATATATCTCGGAATGGCTAGGGAAAGGCCATGATAGGTAGGTATGGTGGCTGTTTTGAGGAAGATATAATGAGGCTTATGTGTGATAGAGCGTATCATATCACGGGGTTTGGATGCACCTGCGAAGTTTGCACTGACTCTCGAGGTGAGAAAGGGCAATGCACGGTACCGTAGAGGATAGCAAATTACGGAAAGGTAAGAGCTCGTATAATCCATGGACTCACATTAGTCATAAAGAACACATATACTTATTGCAAAAGTTTATTAGCCCTCAAAGCAAAGTACTACTACGCATGCGCCTAGGGGATAGATTGGTAGGAAAAGATCATTGCTCGTCCCTGACCGCCACACATAAGGAGGACAATCAATAATAAATCATGCTCCAACTTGATAGCATAACGAGAGACTATACGTGCATGCTTCGGGAATCACAAACCTTAACACCAATATTCTTACTAACCACAACCATTTACTAGTACCTCCCACATATTACCATCTCTATATCGCAAAACTATTGCAAGGAATCAAACATATCATATTCAGTGGTCCACAAGTTTTATGTAGGATTTTATGACTAACCATGCAATTGACCAAATCCTGTTGACTCTCTAAATAGATATAAGTGAAGCAAGAGAGTTTAATTCTTTCTACAAAAGATATGCCCACGCTCTAACAAATATAAGTGAAGAAAAAGTGCATTCTACAAATGGTGGTTTTCTATGTGAAGAGAAACAGGCAATCCAAACTTCAAATGATATAAGTGAAGCACATGAAGCATTCTATAAAGCCATATTCAAAAGATATAAGTGAAGTGCAAAGAGCATTCTATAAATCAACCAAGGACTATCTCATACCAGCATGGTGCATAAAAGAAAAGTGAAAACTAAATGCAAAAGACGCTCCAAGATTTGCACATATCACATGAATGAAACGAATCCGAAAACATAACAATACTTGTTGAAGAAATAGGGGATGCCTTCCGAGGCATCCCCAAGCTTAGACGCTTGAGTCTCCTTGAATATTTACTTGGGGTGCCTCGGGCATCCCCAAGCTTGAGCTCTTGCCTCTCTTCCTTCTTCTCACATTGAGTCCTTCTCGATCATCGAACACTTCATCCACACAAAACTTCAACAGAAAACTCGGTAGATCCGTTAGCATAATAAAGCAAATCACTACTTTAAGTACTGTTGCAAACCCATTCATATTTTGTTTTTGCATTTTAGCTACCGTATTATAACTTTTCCATGCCTTACCACCGATAAAAATTGATAGTTTCATCAAAACAAGCAAAACAATGCATCAAAAACAGAACCTGTCTTAAACAGGACAGTCTGTAGTAATCTGAACTCTAACCATACTTCTGTTACTCCAAAAATTCTGAAAAAATAGGACAAAATAAAACATTTGTATAGCCATACTGTGCAAAAAATTTCTGAATGTTTCGACGTTCCAGTAGAAAATGTAAAATTACGCACTACAGCCAAAGTTTCCGTTTTTTACACCGCACATACCAACAAGCAATATAATCATCCTAAAGGCAAACCTTGGAACATATATAATGCATTTTTTACAAGGGGATAATTATTTTTGTTGAAAAGTTTCTGTAATTGAGATTCACAAAGTTTCCATGGGCATGAACAAAGTTCAAGGCTAGCTCCCACTTTCACAATGCTTGTCTCTCTCACTTTCACTTTTCTTTTTGTGAAGTTTTAAGTTCCACTCTATATTTTTTGTTTTTAAACTTTATAAAAGCACTCAACCGAATAAAGTGACTCTCTAAAACTTCCGGGTTGTCTCCCTGGTAGCGCTTTTTTTAAAGCCATTAAGCCAGGCATAAAGTGCTCAAGTAATGAATCCGCCCGGATCCTAAGGTATATGAAAGCCAATTTTAATTAGCAATGATTTGGCATTTAGTAGTGAGCACAAAGCAACATATATCATGCAATGACGAAGTCTAACTCTCTTCCTATGCATCGGCATATCATACAAGAACAATTCATGCACCTCAAGTAAAGGGCAATACATAGCATAAGCAGTTTCTTGCAATTTTATCATGTTGGAAACATAGAGACGCAGAGATGTAGTTCCTCTCTCATAAAAATTGCAAGTAGGAGCAGCAAGCACATGCATATTACATTCATCAAAATCATCATGTGCAATGGTAAAAGGCAACCCATCAATGTAATCCTTAATAAATGCAAACTTCTCTGATATAGTGTAGTGATACGTCTGTCGGCGTTCTGGAAACGGGGGTCCCCAGACTTGCCTGCCTGCAGCCCACGGCGTGGCTAAGCAAGCAGGCCGTACGGCCCATCTTCATCAACAAGGCATCCAAGACCCTCGCGAGAGTCCAAGCCTCGCGAGGCGGATGGCACAAGACCTCCTCTGGAGTGGCCTAGCCAGGCAGGCTCACGAGGAGCGGAGATGTCAAGGCGGGGCAAAACCTCACGAGGCCCTCATGACGTGAGCCATGACGAACGACACCAGGCGGGCGCCAGCGCGCGCAGCGTCCTTGTTTCCTCTTTGGTGCTAAGGAGGCCAGCGTAGGCGAGGAGTACCGAGGCATCAGGCAAAGGTTGCTATATTGGTGCAACGAGACCAAGACCAGGAGGACGGCAAGGCGGAGGTCATCGTGGAGCCCAAGACGGCGTCACCACCAGAGCTTTCCGCAGGCGAAGACCACTTTTGTCAGGATAGCTTGTACTAGCTGTCCCCCTTCAAATTTGCCCGCCGTTGTTGGCTCCCTTCCCGCTCGATATTTGGGAAGAGGACCAGGGCCTATATAAGTAGAGCTAGCCACCATAGTAGAGGCATCTCATCTTAGCTTGATCCAGCCCGATCGAGAGCCTACCCTAGCCACAAGAGCACCTCAACCTCAGGAGACTGTTCTTTCCCTTGTACTGTTCATCATCGGCCCTAGAGGCAATCCACCACCACCACACTGGAGTAGGGTATTACACCACAACGGTGGTCCAAACCAGTATAAACCCCGTGTCTCTCTGTGTTGCGAGTTCGTCGAGTTCGTCCGCGAGATCTTAGCGAGCTAGGGCGTAGATCGGTAGGAGGGAAAGACTTCGCGCGCACCCCAGTGTTCGAACCTTAAGGGTTTGCCAGAACCCCACATCCGACATTTGGCGCGCCAGGTAGGGGTGCGCCGTAGCTTCCCTTCCATCAGTTCATCGCTCCGTCGCTCCGTTGTCTCCATGGCGGACGCTCGCTGTGCTCGGGCTGAGCGTCGGGCTGCCCTCACCGCTCGCGTCGCTCAGACGACTCCCGTCGGCGGGCCACCTCGTCGTTCTCCGTCTCCCGCCGCCAACGCTGCCACAGGCCCGGCGGGGAACGAGCAGCTGGCGTCCTCGCTGCATCCTTCGATGCGGCAGGATGGCCGCACCGCCACTCCATCGCTGACCCCTGCCAGTTCTCCGTCTCACGCGGGCCGCGCTCCTCGCGGCGAATGAACTCCTGCGCTACCGCCCCGTCAACGACCTCTATGAGGAGTGGCTCGGCCGCGTCGCCGAGCTCGTCCGCGCCGCAGGGGGCTCTCCGGCGCCGTCCCTCTCCCCGCCTTCCCCTCAACCAGCCATGGGCAACGAGGCTCATGGCGTGCCTCCACCACCTCTGCCCCAAGACGGCGCCTTGGCACCAAGGCGCGCGGCTCCGCGGCGTGATCCGCCGCGCCCGGTGCCCGCGCGCGAAGAGAGAAGCTGCCAAGAAATCCCTCGGCCGCGAGAAGCCGCACCCGCGCTTCCCGCGCCGCCTCGTCAAGACCGCGCACCGCCCGCAGCGGCGCAGCGCGGGCCTCGTAAGACCAAGCTCCACCTCCGAAGCGGGCCCCGGCAACCACGGCCGGCTGCTGCGCCTTCACCCCCGAGCTGCGTAGCGTCGCTTGGCCAGGAAAGTTCAAGCCGGATCTGCCTCCTCGCTACGACGGCACCGCCGACCCCGCGGAGTTCCTGCAGCTTTACGAGCTCAGCATCGAAGCAGCCAACGGCGATGAAAAAGTCATGGCGAACTGGTTTCCCATGGCTCTCAAGGATGGAGCTCGCTCCTGGCTCCTGAACCTGCAACACGTCTCGATCTCCTCCTGGGACGAGATGCGCGACCGCTTCGTTGCCAACTTCCAGGGCACACGCGACCGCCGGCCGGCCGCGGGTGACCTGCGCCGCATCAAGCAACAACAGGGAGAGACCCTCCAGAAGTACATCCAGCGCTTCAACAACACCCGCCTCAAGATCCCCAAGGTCACGGATGAGGCCATCATCTCCGCGTTCTCAGATGGCGTCCGTGACGTCAAGATGAAGGAAGAGCTCGCCATCCACAAGGAGCTCTGCACCTCTCAGGAGTTGTTCAACCTGGCGACCAAGTCCGCAAGAGCTGAGGAGAGGCGCCTCTCTCTCCTTGAGCTGCCAGCCGCGGGCACAGAGGAGAAGAAAGCCAAGGCCAAGGACATGAAGCGCAAGGAGGCAGCTGTGCTCACAGCGGAGCCCGACACCAAGCGGGGCAGAGATCAGCCCGAGTCTTCCAAGAATAGCCGACCGTTCTGCGCCTTCCACAACCTGAACACCCACAACACCAGCAATTGCCAAGATCTCAGAGCCATAAGAGAAGGACGCTTCGGTCGACGCCCCGAGCGCAGCGACCGGGGCTACGGACGCGGAGGAGGACGAGGAGGCGGACGCTGGGACGATTGTGGCCCGCGCTAGGAATGGTGCGACAGGCCTCGCGAGGACCGCTGGCAGGACCAACCTCGCGAGGGCGCCTGGAGGGATCAGCCTCGTGAGGATCGTCCCCAAGGCAACGCCGGTCTTCCCTCGCTGCCGCCACCAAGAAGGAACGACGACCACCATCAGGACGAGGGGGCTGGGGGCTTCTAGGAGCCGCGCGCAATCACCTGCATCTTGGGCGGTGCCCAGGCCCCAGCCTCTCAGCGCATCTTCAAACAGTTCGCTCGCGAGGTGAACGCGGTGCTCCCCAAGCTCGAGGCCACGCGCCCGCTCAAGTGGTCCCAATGCGCCATCACTTTCAAGTCGGCAGATCAGCTCAAGTGCGCGGCCACCGCCGGTGCCCTCCCGATGTTGTGTTCCCCAGTCATCAGCAATGTGCAGGTTACCAAGACCCTCATCGACGGCGGCGCAGGGCTCAACGTCCTGTCCGTTGACACGTTCGACAATCTCCAAGTGCCATATGAATAGCTCCAGCCCACCAAGCCCTTCTCAGGAGTGACCGACGGTTCCACCACACTGATAGGGCAGGTCCGCCTGCCTGTCACCTTCGGGGAGCGCAAGAACTACCGCACCGAGCTTATCGACTTCGACGTCGCGCACATCCGCCTGCCGTACAATGCCATCCTTGGGTATCCAGCCCTGGCCAAGTTCATGGCGGTCACCCATCATGGCTACAACGTCCTCAAGATGCCAGGAAGCAGAGGAATCATCACGATCCCATGTGAAGAGAGGGATGCGGTGTGCTCCCTCGAGCGCGCCTTCCAAGCTGCAGCAATCAATGACCCCGACAGCAGAAGTGAAGGCCCTCCGGAGGCCATCCCCAAGAAGAAGAAGCCGCGCCGCGCAGGACCTCAGGAGGATGGCGTCGCGGCAGGGGCCTCATCAGGATCAGCGTCCGTCCCAGGGGTGCCTCCCTCCATCGCATAGGAAGGCGCGCCCGGCACCCTCCTCAGGCAGGGCTCGGGGGCTCTCTTCTGGAGGGCCTCAGACCTTGCCAACCTCACGAGGGAGGCGCTTGGGCACCACTTGGAAGCGTGCTTCACGACACATGTTCCTCAGGAGAGCACAGGGCAGGGAGTGCCCACCACTCAGGAGTTCGTCACCAAGACCACCCAGGAACTGCAAGACACAAAAGCCATGCGCGGCGACCGCCGTTCACGAGGCGCAGCTCCCCATCCTGGCGAGGATGCTGGGCTGCGTGTCTGCATCGACGTCCCAGGGCTCAATAGGGCCGCATCTCAGGAGCGCTTCTAGCCTTCACGTGTGGGCCGCTACGAGGGCCCGCCACACAGCTACGTTCGCATGCGCTTTGGCTTGCCGAGCGTGGTGTCAGCCTATCAGCGCGACCTGCGGCGTGTCCTAGCGGCTCAGGAGGCCAGGTACCACGCCGTTTTGGAGGAGATGGAGACGGTCTTCAGGGAACCTCCCGAGCCCCCAGAGCCTCCCGAGGCTCAGGGCCCCGGTGGCTCATGAGGAGTCATTTCTTCGACGCACGCCTTCAGCTGCACCAACTCTACTTCGTCTACAGAACCAGGTGACATCTTCTAAGCTCGTTTAGCTGGGAGCGCCCCTCGGACTGCATTATTCTCAGGCCACATGGGTCCGTCCCTGTGGCATGTATCCCTTTTGCTTACGTCTTTAGCTTACCTTGCTAGGGGCGCCCCTCGAGCTGCATCATCCCCAAGCCACTCGGGCCGGACCCAGTGGCATGTATCTTCCTGCATTTACCTAAGCTGGTGTGCTTTCCATATTTAACCTGCCCACGGCTATCGCCTGCTCGATCGCCGCCCACCACGGGTCTGCTCATCCTATGCAATTCGCTTGCGCGTTAAAAGGGGGGCTCCTGAGCATCGCGACTCAGGAGCTCTTACTGGCTCTCCAGCCCTCACCCCCTGGCCTTGACCACGGCATCATGACCTGGCATACCAGCGGCGGCTGAGCTCGCTCGAGGGCTGGGACCTGAGGACGTAGAGTGCTTGCATCTAACCGCCTTGCAGGAACATACAGTCACCAAGACTCAAGACCAGGCGCAACCCGCCTTGAGGTAGGGCCTCGTGACTCCCGCGCTGGCTCACGAGTGCCCAGATACACCTCGCAGCCCTGCCGTGCAAGCCACGTGTCAGGGCGGGGCTGTACACGCTCCGGGGGCTCCTCCCGGAGGGGGCCCCCATCCCACGCCCAAGTGGAAGCAGCATGCTCCACGCTGGCTGTCGACACTGCCAAGGAGCGGCTATGCCCGTGCACAAGCGGAAGCACTATGCTCCGCGCTGGTGATAAACAACTGAGGGTGGCCCCACGGTCGTACCAACCTCAGGGAGCCCAGAGCTCAGCGCCCAGCCTCACCACAACGCCTCCCCTTGGGAGAGCCGCATGAGGGGGCTGGGCACGGGGGCTGCGCTCGGGTCACGCCCAAGCGCACGCCACCCAACCAGGTCCCCCGGACCTGGGCGTCGCGCGCCCCTCCCGAGGCCTCGGCGAGGGCTGGTATGGAAATTGTTTGCACGTCAAGGGGGACTCCTGAGCATCGCGACTCAGGAGCCTAACTGGTCACGTAGCCCCTCACTCCTTGGTCCGTCATGCTCTCCGATCGGCTCAATGGCGGTTGAGCTATGCGCGGGGCCGGGCTCTGCCGACGTAGAACATTAATCTATCCTCACGAACTCTCCCTATATGTTGTTTGCGCATCAATGGGGACTCCTGAGCATCGCGATTCAGGAGCCTAACAGGTCACGTAGCCCCTCACTCCTTGGTCCGTCCTGGTCTCCGGTCTGCCCAATGGCGGTTGAGGTATGCGCGGGGCCGGGCTCTGCCGACGCAGAACGCAAAGCAAATAGGAAGGAAATCGCAAAATCTCGAAGCAAATATTACAAACACATTGTCCTCACGACATCAAATGAAAAGTCTAAACGCCTCCACGAGGCCTGATACATGTTGCAGGAACGAAACGGGAGAAACAACTGTTGGGGAACGTAGTAATTTCAAAAAAAAATCCTACGCACACGCAAGATCATGGTGATGCATAGCAACGAGAGGGGAGAGTGTTGTCCACGTACCCTCGTAGACCGAAAGCTGAAGCGTTAGCACAATGCGGTTGATGTAGTCGTACGTCTTCACGATCCGACCGATCCAAGTACCTAACGTACGGCACCTCCGAGTTCAGCACACGTTCAGCTCGATGATGTCCCTCGAACTCTGATCTAGCCGAGCTTTGAGGGAGAGTTCTGTCAGCACGACGGCGTGGTGACGACGATGATGTTCTACCGACGCAGGGCTTTGCCTAAGCACCGCTACGATATTATCAAGGTGGATTATGGTGGAGGGGGGCACCGCACACGGCTAAGAGATCAAGAGATCAATTGTTGTGTCTTTGGGGTGCCCCCTGCCCCCGTATATAAAGGATCAAAGGGGGAAGGTGCGGCCAGCCTTGGGGCGCGCCAGGAGGAGTCCTACTCCCACTGGGATTAGGACTCCCCCCGTTTCCTAGTTGGATTAGGACTTGGGAGGGGGAAATAGGAGAGGGAGAAGAAGGAAGGGGGCGCGCCGCCCCCTTCTCCTTGTCCTATTCGGACTAGGGGGGAGGGGCGCGCGGCCCAGCCCTAGCCGCCTCTTCTCTCTTCCACCTAGGCCCACTAAGACCCATTATGTTGCCGGGGGGTTCCGGTAACCTCCCGGTACTCCGGTAAAATCCCGATTTCACCCGGAACACTTCCGATATCCAAACATAGGCTTCCAATATATCAATCTTCATGTCTCGACCATTTCGAGACTCCTCGTCATGTCCGTGATCACATCTGGGACTCCGAACAACCTTCGGTACATCAAAACATATAAACTCATAATATAACTGTCATCGAAACGTTAAGCGTGCGGACCCTACGGGTTTGAGAACTATGTAGACATGACCGAGACACGTCTCCGGTCAATAACCAATAGCGGAACCTGGATGCTCATATTGGCTCCCACATATTCTACGAAGATCTTTATCGGTCAGACCGCATAACAACATACGTTGTTCCCTTTGTCATCGGTATGTTACTTGCCCGAGATTCGATCGTCGGTATCTCAGTACCTAGTTCAATCTCGTTACCGACAAGTCTCTTTACTCGTTCCGTAATACATCATCCCACAACTAACTCTTTAGTTGCAATGCTTGCAAGGCTTAAGTGATGTGCATTACCGAGAGGGCCCAGAGATACCTCTCCGACAATCGGAGTGAAAAATCCTAATCTCGAAATACGCCAACCCAACAAGTACCTTCGGAGACACCTGTAGAGCACCTTTATAATCACCCAGTTACGTTGTGACGTTTGGTAGCACACAAAGTGTTCCTCCGATAAACGGGAGTTGCATAATCTCATAGTCATAGGAACATGTATAAGTCATGAAGAAAGCAATAGCAACATACTAAACGATCGAGTGCTAAGCTAACGGAATGGGTCAAGTCAATCACATCATTCTCCTAATGATGTGATCCCATTAATCAAATGACAACTCATGTCCATGGCTAGGAAACTTAACCATCTTTGATTCAACGAGCTAGTCAAGTAGAGGTGTACTAGTGACACTATGTTTGTCTATCTATTCACACATGTATCAAGTTTCCAGTTAATACAATTCTAGCATGAATAATAAACATTTATCATGAAATAAGGAAATAAATAATAACTTTATTATTGCCACTAGGGCATATTTCCTTCAGTCTCCCACTTGCACTAGAGTCAATAATCTAGTTCACATCGCCATGTGATTTAACACCAATAGTTCACATCACCATGTGATTAACACCCATAGTTCACATCGTCATGTGACCAATACCCAAAGGGTTTACTAGAGTCAATAATCTAGTTCACATCTCTATGTGATTAACACCCAAAGAGTACTAAGGTGTGATCATGTTTTGCTTGTGAGAAAAGTTTAGTCTATGGGTCTGTCACATTCAGATCCGTATGTATTTTGCAAATTTCTATGTCAACAATGCTCCGCACGGAGCTACTCTAGCTAATTGCTCCCACTTTCAATATGTATCTAGACCGAGACTTAGAGTCATCTAGATTAGTGTCAAAACTTGCATCGATGTAACCCTTTACGACGAACCTTTTTGTCACCTCCATAATCGAGAAACATATCCTTATTCCATTAAGGATAATTTTGACCGCTGTCCAGTGATCTACTCCTAGATCACTATTGTACTCCCTTGCCAAAATCAGTGTAGGGTATACAATAGATCTGGTACACAGCATGGCATACTTTATAGAACCTATGGCTGAGGCATAGGGAATGACTTTCATTCTCTTTCTATCTTCTGCCGTGGTCGGGTTTTGTGTCTTACTCAATTTCACACCTTGTAACACAGGCAAGAACTCTTTCTTTGACTGTTCCATTTTGAACTACTTCAAAATCTTGTTAAGGTATGTACTCATTGAAAAAACTTATCAAGCGTCTTGATCTATCTCTATAGTTCTTGATGCTCAATATGTAAGCAGCTTCACCGAGGTCTTTCTTTGAAAAACTCTTTTCAAACACTCCTTTATGCTTTGCAGAATGATTCTACATTATTTCCGTTGAACAATATGTCATTCACATATACTTATCAGAAATGTTGTAGTGCTCCCACTCACTTTCTTGTAAATACAGGCTTCACCGCAAGTCTGTATAAAACTATATCCTTTGATCAACTTATCAAAGCGTATATTCCAACTCCGAGATGCTTGCACTAGTCCATAGATGAATCACTGGAGCTTGCATATTTTGTTAGTACTTTTAGGATTGACAAAACCTTCTGGTTGCATCATATACAACTCTTCTTTAATAAATCCATTAAGGAATGTAGTTTTGTTTATCCATTTTCCAGATTTCATAAAATGCGGCAATTGCTAACATGATTCGGACAGACTTAACCATAGATACGAGTGAGAAACTCTCATCGTAGTCAACACCTTGAACTTGTCGATAACCTTTTTGGTGCAATTCTAGCTTTGTAGATAGTAACACTACTATCAGCGTCCGTCTTCCTCTTGAAGATCCATTTATTTTCTATGGCTTGCCGATCATCGGGCAAGTCAACCAAAGTCCATACTTTGTTCTCATACATGGATCCTATCTCAGATTTCATGACCTCAAACCATTTTGCAGAATCTAGGCTCATCATCGCTTCCTCATAGTTCGTAGGTTCGTCATGGTCAAGTGACACGACCTCCAGAACAGGATTACCGTACCACTCTGGTGCGGATCTCACTCTGGTTTACCTACGAGGTTCGGTAGTAATTTGATCTGAAGTTACATGATCATCATCATTAGCTTCCTCACTAATTGGTGTAGTAGTCACAATAAAAGATTTCTGCGATGAACTACTTTCCAATAAGGGAGCAGGTACAGTTACCTCATCAAGTTCTACTTTCCTCCCACTCACTTCTTTCGAGAGAAACTCCTTCTCTAGAAAGGATCCATTCTTAGCAACGAATATCTTGCCTTCGGATCTGTGATAGAAGGTGTACCCAATTGTCTCCTTTGGGTATCCTATGAAGACACATTTCTCCGATTTGGGTTTGAGCTTATCAGGATGAAACTTTTTCTTATAAACATCGCAACCCCAAACTTTAAGTAACGACAACTTTGGTTTCTAGCCAAACTACAGTTCATACGGTGTCGTCTCAAACGGATTTAGATGGTGCCCTTTTTTACGTGAATGTAGCTGTCTCTAATGCATAACCCCAAAACTATAGTGGTAAATCGGTAAGAAACATCATAGATTGCACTATATCCAATAAAGTACGGTTATGACGTTCGGACACACCATTATGCTGTGGTGTTCCAGGTGGCACGAATTTGTGAAACTATTCCACATTGTTTTAATTGAAGACCAAACTCGTAACTCAAATATTTGTCTCCGCGATCAACTCATAGAAACCTTATTTTCTTGTCACGATGATTTTCCACTTCACTCTGAAATTCTTTGAACTTTTCAAATGCTTCAGACTTATGTTTCATCAAGTAGATATACCCATATCTGCTCAAATCATCTGTGAAGGTCAGAAAATAACGATACCCGCCGCGAGCCTCAACACTCATCGGATCGCATACATCAGTATGTATTATTTCCAATAAATCAGTTGCTCGCTCCATTGTTCCGGAGAACGGAGTCTTAGTCATCTTGCCCATAAGGCATGGTTCGCAAGCATCAAGTGATTCATAATCAAGTGATTCCAAAATCCCATCAGCATGGAGTTTCTTCATGCGCTTTACACCAATATGACCTAAACGGCAGTGCCACAAATAAGTTGCACTATCATTATTAACTTTGCATCTTTTGGCTTCAATATTATGAATATGTGTATCACTACGATCGAGATCCAACGAACCATTTTCATTGGGTGTGTAACCATATAACGTTTTATTCATGTAAACAGAACATCAATTATTCTCTAACTTAAATGAATAACTGTATTGCAATAAACATGATCAAATCATATTCATGCTCAATGCAAACACCAAATAACACTTATTTAGGTCCAACACGAATCCCGAAAGTATAGGGAGTGTGCGATGATGATCATATTAATCTTGGAACTACTTCCAACACACATCGTCACCTCGCCCTTAACTAGTTTCTGTTCATTCTGCAATTCCCGTGTCGAGTTACTACTCTTAGCAACTGAACCAGTATCAAATACCGAGGGGTTGCTACGAACACTAGTAAAATACACATCAATAATCTGTATATCAAATATACCTTTGTTCACTTTGCCATCCTTCTTATCCACCAAATATTTGGGGCAGTTCTGCTTCCAGTGACCAGTCCCTTTGCAGTAGAAGCACTTAGTCTCAGGCTTAGGTCCAGACTTGGGCTTCTTCACTTGAGCAGCAACTTGCTTGCCGTTCTTCTTGAAGTTCCCCTTCTATCCCTTTGCCCTTGTCTTGAAACTAGTGGTCTTCTTAACCATCAACACTTGATGCTCTTTCTTGATTTCTACCTTCATCGATTTCAGCATCGCGAAGAGCTCGGGAATTACTTTCGTCATCCCTTGCATACTATAGTTCATCACGAAATTCTACTAACTTGGTGATGGTGACTAGAGAATTCTGTCAATCACTATCTTATCTGGAAGATTAACTCCCACTTGATTCAAGCGATTGTAGTACCCAGACAATCTGAGCACATGCTCACTGCTTGAGCTATTCTCCTCCATCTTTTAGCTATAGAACTTGTTGGAGACTTCATATCTCTCAACTCGGGTATTTGCTTGAAATATTAACTTCAACTCCTGGAACATCTCATATGGTCCATGATGTTCAAAACGTCTTTGAAGTCCCGATTCTAAGCCGTTAAGCATGGTGCACTAAACTATCAAGTAGTCATCATATTGAGCTAGCCAAACGTTCATAACGTCTGCATCTGCTCCTGCAATAGGTCTGTCACCTAGCGCTGCATCAAGGACATAATTCTTCTGTGCAGCAATGAGGATAAACCTCAGATCACGGATCCAATCCGCATCATTGCTACTAACATCTTTCAACTCAGTTTTCTCTAGGAACATATCAAAATAAAACAGGGGAGCTAAACGCGAGCTATTGATCTACAACATAGATATGCTAATACTACCAGGACTAAGTTCATGATAAATTAAAGTTCAATTAATCATATTACTTAAGAACTCCCACTTAGATAGACATCCCTCTAATCATCTAAGTGATCACGTGATCCAAATCAACTAAACCGTAACCGATCATCACGTGAAATGGAGTAGTTTTCAAAGGTGAACATCACTATGTTGATCATATCTACTATATGATTCATGCTCGACCTTTCGGTCTCAGTGTTCCGAAGCCATATCTGCATATGCTAGGCTCGTCAAGTTTAACCTGAGTATTCTGCGTGTGCAAAACTGGCTTACACCCGTTGTAGATGGACGTAGAGCTTATCACACCCGATCATCACGTGGTGTCTGGGCACGACGAACTTTGGCAACGGTGCATACTCAGGGAGAACACTTTTATCTTGAAATTTAGTGAGAGATCATCTTATAATGCTACCATCAATCAAAGCAAGATAAGATGAATAAAAGATAAACATCACATGCAATCAATATAAGTGATATGATATGGCCATCATCATCTTGTGCTTGTGATCTCCTTCTCCGAAGCACCGTCATGATCACCATCGTCACCGGCGCGACACCTTGATCTCCATCGTAGCATCGTTGTCGTCTCGCCAATCTTATGCTTCTTCGACTATCGCTACCGCTTAGTGATAAAGTAAAACACTACAGGGCGATTGCATTGCATACAATAAAGCGACAACCATATGGCTCCTGCCAGTTGCCGATAACTCGGTTACAAAACATGATCATCTCATACAATAAAATTTAGCATCATGTCTTGACCATATCACATCACAACATGCCCAGCAAAAACAAGTTAGACGTCCTCTACTTTGTTGTTGCAAGTTTTACGTGGCTGCTACTGGGCTTAGCAAGAACCGTTCTTACCTACGCATCAAAACCACAATGATAGTTTGTCAAGTTGGTGCTATTTTAACCTTCGCAAGGACCGGGCATAGACACATTCGGTTCAACTAAAGTTGGAGAAACAGACACCCGCCAGCCACCTCTGTCCAAAGCACGTCGGAAGAACTAGTCTCGCGTAAGCGTACGCGTAATGTCGGTCCGGGCCGCTTCATCCAACAATACCGCCGAACCAAAGTATGACATGCTGGTAAGCAGTATGACTTATATCGCCCACAACTCACTTGTGTTCTACTCGTGCATATGACATCTACGCATAAAACCAGGCTCGGATGCCACTGTTGGGGAACATAGTAATTTCAAAAAAAATCCTACGCACACGCAAGATCATGGTGATGCATAGCAACGAGAGGGGAGAGTGTTGTCCACGTACCCTCGTAGACCGAAAGCGGAAGCGTTAGCACAACGCGGTTGATGTAGTCGTACGTCTTCATGATCCGACCGATCCAAGTACCGAACGTACGGCACCTCCGACTTCAGCACACGTTCAGCTCGATGACGTCCCTCGAACTCCGATCCAGCCGAGCTTTGAGGGAGAGTTCTGTTAGCACGACGACGTGGTGACGATGATGATGTTCTACCGACGTAGGGCTTTGCCTAAGCACCGCTACAATATTATCGAGGTGGATTATGGTGGAGGGGGGGCACCGCACACGGCTAAGAGATCAAGAGATCAATTGTTGTGTCTTTGGGGTGCCCCACTGCCCCCGTATATAAAGGATCAAAGGGGGGAGGTGCAGCCAGCCTTGGGGCGCGCCAGGAGGAGTCCTACTCCCATCGGGAGTAGGACTCCCCCCTTTTCCTAGTTGGATTAGGACTTGGGAGGGGGGAAAGAGGAGAGGGAGAAGAAGGAAGGGGGGGCGCCGCCCCCTTCTCCTTGCCCTATTCGGACTAGGGGGGAGGGGCGCGCGGCCCAGCCCTAGCCGCTTCTTCTCTCTTCCACCTAGGCCCACTAAGGCCCATTATGTTGCCGGGGGGTTCCGGTAACCTCCCGGTACTCCGGTAAAATCCCGATTTCACCCGGAACACTTCCGATATCCAAACATAGGCTTCCAATATATCAATCTTCATGTCTCGACCATTTCGAGACTCCTCGTCATGTCCGTGATCACATCCGGGACTCCGAACAACCTTCGGTACATCAAAACATATAAACTCATAATATAACTGTCATCGAAACGTTAAGCGTGCGGACCCTACGGGTTCGAGAACTATGTAGACATGACCGATACACGTCTCCGGTCAATAACCAATAGCGGAACCTGGATGCTCATATTGGCTCTCACATATTCTACGAAGATCTTTATCGGTCAAACCGCATAACAACATACGTTGTTCCCTTTGTCATCGGTATGTTACTTGCCCGAGATTCGATCGTCGGTATCTCAGTACCTAGTTCAATCTCGTTACCGACAAGTCTCTTTACTCGTTCCGTAATACATCATCCCACAACAGATACGCACGGCAAGACATACATCAAGTGTTCTCAAATCATTAAAGACTCAATCCGATAAGATACTTCAAAGGGAAAACTCAATCCATTACAAGAGAGTAGAGGGGGAGAAGCAACATAAGATCCAACTATAATAGCAAAGCTCGCGATACATCAAGATCGTGCCAAATCAAGAACACGAGAGAGAGAGAGAGATCAAACACATAGCTACTGGTACATACCCTCAGCCCCGAGGGTGAACTACTCCCTCCTCGTCATGGAGAGCGCCGGGATGATGAAGATGGCCACCGGTGAGGGTTCCCCCCTCCGGCAGGGTGCCGGAACAGGGTCCCGATTGGTTTTTGGTGGCTACAGAGGCTTGCGGCGGCGGAACTCCCGATCTATTCTGTTCCCCGATCGTTTTAGGGTATACGGATATATATATAGGTGAAAGAAGTACGTCAGGGGAGCCACGAGGGGCCCACGAGGGTGGAGGGCGCGCCCAGGGGGGTGGGCGCGCCCCCTGCCTCATGCCTTCCTCGTTGCTTTCTTGACGTGGACTCCAAGTCTCCCGGGTTGCTTTCCTTCCAAAAATAACTTCTCCAGAAGGTTTCATTCCGTTTCGATTCCGTTTGATATCCCTTTTCTTCGAAACACTGAAACAAGGGAAAAAACAGGAACTAGCACTGGGCTCTGGGTCAATAGGTTAGTCCCAAAAATAATATAAAAGTGTATAATAAAGCCCATAAACATCCAAAACAGATAATATAATAGCATGGAACAATAAAAAATTATAGATACGTTGGAGACGTATCAGCATCCCCAAGCTTAATTCCTGCTTGTTCTCGAGTAGGTAAATGATAAAAACAGAATTTTTGATGTGGAATGCTTCTTAGCATAATTCTCAATGTAATTTTCTTTATTGTGGCATGAATATTTAGATCCATAAGATTTAAGCCAAATGTTTAATATTGACATGAAAACAATAATACTTCAAGCATACTAACAAAGCAATTATGTCTTCTCAAAATAACATGGCCAAAGAAAGTTATCCCTACAAAATCATATAGTCTGGCTATGCTCTATCTTCACCACACAAAGTATTTAAATCATGCACAACCCCGATGACAAGCCAAGCAATTGTTTCATACTTTTGATGTTCTCAAACTTTTTCAATCTTCATGCAATACATGAGCGTGAGCCATGGACATAGCACTATAGGTGGAATAGAATGGTGGTTGTGGAGAAGACAAAAAGGAGAGGATAGTCTCACATCAACTAGGCGTATCAACGGGCTATGGAGATGCCCATCAATAGATATCAGTGTGAGTGAGTAGGGATTGCCATGCAACGGATGCACTAGATGTTGGGGAACGTAGTAATTTCAAAAAAAAAACTACGCACACGCAAGATCATGGTCATGCATAGCAACGAGAGGGGAGAGTGTTGTCCACGTACCCTCGTAGACCGAAAGCGGAAGCATTAGCACAACGCGGTTGATGTAGTCGTACGTCTTCATGATCTGACTGATCCAATTACCGAACGTACGGCACCTCCGAGTTCAGCACACGTTCAGCTCGATGACGTCCCTCGAACTCCGATCCAGCCGAGCTTTTAGGGAGAGTTCCGTCAACACGACGGCGTGGTGACGATGATGATGTTCTACCGACGCAGGGCTTCGCCTAAGCACCGCTATGATATTATCGAGGTGGACTATGGTGGAGGGGGGCACCGCACACGGCTAAGAGATCAAGAGATCAATTGTTGTGTCTATGGGATGCCCCCTGCCCCCGTATATAAAGGAGCAAGGGGGGAGGCGGCCGGCCAAGGAGGAGGGCGCTCCAAGGGGGGAGTCCTACTCCCACTGGGAGTAGGACTCCTCCTTTCCTTGTTGGAGTAGGAGAGAAGGAAAGAGGGGGAGAGGGAGAAGGAAAAGGGGGCTGCACCCCTTGTCCAATTCGGACCAGAGGGGGGGTGCGCGTCTCCTTCCTTTTGGCCTCTCTCCTCTATTCCCGTATGGCCCAATAAGGCCCAATACTTCTCCCCGGCGAATTCCCGTAACTCTCCGGTACTCCGATAAATACCCGAATCACTCGGAACCTTTCCGAAGTCCGAATATAGTCGTCCAATATATCGATCTTTATGTCTCGGCCATTTCGAGACTCCTCGTCATGTCCCCGATCTCATCCGGGACTCCGAACTACCTTCGGTACATCAAAACACATAAACTCATAATATAACCGTCATCGAACTTTAAGCGTGCGGACCCTACGGGTTCGAGAACTATGTAGACATGACCGAGACACGTCTCCGGTCAATAACCAATAGCGGAACCTGGATGCTCATATTGGCTCCCACATATTCTATGAAGATCTTTATCGGTCAGACCGCATAACAACATACGTTGTTCCCTTTGTCATCGGTATGTTACTTGCACGAGATTCGATCGTCGGTATCTCAATACCTAGTTCAATCTCGTTACCGGCAAGTCTGTTTACTCATTCCGTAATAGATCATCCCGCAACTAACTCATTAGTTACAATGCTTGCAAGGCTTATAGTGATGTGCATTACCGAGAGGGCCCAGAGATACCTCTTCGACAATCGGAGTGACAAATCCTAATCTCGAAATACGCCAACCCAACAAGTACCTTCGGAGACACCTGTAGAGCACCTTTATAATCACCCAGTTACGTTGTGACGTTTGGTAGCACACAAAGTGTTCCTCCGGTAAACGGGAGTTGCATAATCTCATAGTCATAGGAACATGTATAAGTCATGAAGAAAGCAGTAACAGCATACTAAAGCTGTCTATGGCTAGGAAATATAACCATCTTTGATCAACGAGCTAGTCAAGTAGAGGCATACTAGTGACACTCTGTTTGTCTATGTATTCACACATGTATCAAGTTTCCAGTTAATACAATTCTAGCATGAATAATAAACATTTATCATGATATAAGTAAAATAAATAATAACTTTATTATTGCCTCTAGGGCATATTTCCTTCAGTCTCCCACTTGCACTAGAGTCAATAATCTAGATCACATCGCCATGTGATTTAACATCAATAGTTCACATCACCATGTGATTAACACCCATAGTTCACATCGTCATGTGACCAACACCCAAAGGGTTTACTAGAGTCAATAATCTAGTTCACATCGCTATGTGATTAACACCCAAAGAGTAATAAGGTGTGATCATGTTTTGATTGTGAGATAATTTTAGTCAACGGGTCTGTCACATTCAGATCCATAAGTATTTTGCAAATTTCTATGTCTACAATGCTCTGCACGGAGCTACTCTAGCTAATTGATCCCACTTTCAATATGTATCCAGATTGAGACTTAGAGTCATCTGGATCAGTGTCAAAATTTGCATCGACGTAACCCTTTACGACGAACCCTTTTTGTCACCTCCATAATCGAGAAACATATCCTTATTCCACTAAGGATAATTTTGACCGCTGTCCAGTGATCTACTCCTAGATCACTATTGTACTCCGTTGCCAAAATCAGTGTAGGGTATACAATAGATCTGGTACACAGCATGGCATACTTTATAGAACTTATGGCCGAGGCATAGGGAATGACTTTCATTCTCTTTCTATCTTCTGCCGTGGTCGGGCTTTGAGTCTTACTCAATTTCACACCTTGTAACACAGGTAAGAACTCTTTCTTTGACTGTTCCATTTTGAACTACTTCAAAATCTTGTTAAGGTATGTACTCATTGAAAAAACTTATCAAGCGTCTTGATCTATCTCTATAGATCTTGATGCTCAATATGTAAGCAGCTTCACCGAGGTCTTTCTTTGAAAAACTCCTTTCAAACACTCCTTTATGCTTTGCAGAATAATTCTACATTATTTCCGATCAACAATATGTCATTCACATATACTTATCAGAAATGATGTAGTGCGCCCACTCACTTTCTTGTAAATATAGGCTTCACCGCAAGTCTGTATAAAACTATATCCTTTGATCAACTTATCAAAGCGTATATTCCAACTCCGAGATGCTTGCACCAGTCCCTAGATGGATCGCTGGAGCTTGCATACTTTGTTAGCACCTTTAGGATTGACAAAACCTTCTGGTTGCATCATATACAACTCTTCTTTAATAAATCCATTAAGGAATGCAGTTTTGTTTATCCATTTGCCAGATTTCATAAAATGCGGCAATTGCTAACATGATTCGGACAGACTTAAGTATAGATACGAGTGAGAAACTCTCATCGTAGTCAACACCTTGAACTTGTCGAAAACCTTTTTGCGACAATTATAGCATTGTAGATAGTAATACTATCAGCGTCCATCTTCCTCTTGAAGATCCATTTATTTTCTATGGCTTGCCGATCATCGGGCAAGTCAACCAAAGTCCACACTTTGTTCTCATACATGGATCCCATCTCAGATTTCGTGGCCTCAAGCCATTTTGTGGAATCTGGGCTCATCATCGTTTCCTCATAGTTCGTAGGTTCGTCATGGTCAAGTAACATGACCTCTAGAACTGGATTACCGTACCACTCTGGTGCGGATTTCATTCTGGTTGACCTACGAGGTTCGGTAGTAACTTGATCTGAAGTTACATGATCATCATCATTAGCTTCCTCACTAATTGGTGTAGGAGTCACAGGAACATATTTCTGTGATGAACTACTTTCCAATAAGGGAGCAGGTACAGTTACCTCATCAAGTTCTACTTTCCTCCCACTCACTTCTTTCGAGTGAAACTCCTTCTCTAGAAAGGATCCATTCGTAGCAACGAATGTCTTGCCTTTGGATCTGTGATAGAAGGTGTACCCAACAGTCTCCTTTGGGTATCCTATGAAGACATATTTCTCCGATTTGGGTTTGAGCTTATCAGGATGAAACTTTTTCATATAAGCATCACAACCCCAAACTTTAAGAAATGACAACTTTGATTTCTTGACAAACCACAGTTCATACGGTGTCATCTCAAACGGATTTAGATGGTGCCCTTTTTTACGTGAATGCAGCTGTCTCTAATGCATAACCCCAAAACTATAGTGGTAAATCGGTAAGAAACATCATAGATTGCACTATATCCAATAAAGTACGGTCATGACGTTCGGACACACCATTATGCTGTGGTGTTCCAGGTGGCACGAATTTGTGAAACTATTCCATATTGTTTTAATTGAAGACCAAACTCGTAACTCAAATATTTGTCTCCGCGATCAGAACGTAGAAACCTTATTTTCTTGTCACGATGATTTTCCACTTCACTCTGAAATTCTTTGAACTTTTCAAATGTTTCAGACTTATGTTTCATCAAGTAGATATACCCATATCTGCTCAAATCATCTGTGAAGGTCAGAAAATAACGATACCCGCCGCGAGCCTCAACACTCATTGGATCGCATACATCAGTATGTATTATTTCCGAATAAGTCAGTTGCTCGCTCCATTGTTCCGGAGAACGGAGTCTTAGTCATCTTGCCCATAAGGCATGGTTCGCAAGCATCAAGTGATTCATAATCAAGTGATTCCAAAAGCCCAACAGCATGGAGTTTCTTCATGCGCTTTACACCTATATGACCTAAACGGCAGTGCCACAAATAAGTTGCACTATCATTATTAACTTTGCATCTTTTGGCTTCAATATTATGAATATGTGTATCACTATGATCAAGATCCAACGAACCATTTTCATTGAGTGTGTAACCATATAAGGTTTTATTCATATAAACTGAACAACAATTATTCTCTAACTTAAAAGAATAACCATATTGCAATAAACATGATCAAATCATATTCATGCTCAATGCAAACACCAAATAACACTTATTTAGGTTCAACACTAATCCCGAAAGTATAGGGAGTGTGCGATGATGATCATATCAATCTTGGAACCACTTCCAATACACATCGTCAGTTCATCCTTAACTAGTTTCTGTTTATTATGCAACTCCCGTTTCGAGTTACTACTCTTTAGCAACTGAACCAGTATCAAATACCGAGGGGTTGCTACGAACACTAGTAAAATACACATCAATAATCTGTATATCAAATATACCTTTGTTCACTTTTGCCATCCTTCTTATCCACCAAATACTTGGGGCAGTTCCGCTTCCAGTGACCAGTCTCTTTGCAGTAGAAACACTTAGTCTCAGGCCTAGGTCCAGACTTGGGCTTCTTCACTTGAGCAGCAACTTGCTTGCCGTTCTTCTTGAAGTTCCCCTTCTATCCCTTTGCCTTTTTCTTGAAACTAGTGGTCTTGTTAACCATCAACACTTGATGCTCTTTCTTGATTTCTACCTTCGTCGATTTCAGCATCGCTGAGAGCTCGGGAATTACTTTCGTCATTCCTTGCATACTATAGTTCATCACGAAGTTCTACTAACTTGGTGATGGTGACTAGAGAATTCTGTCAATCACTATTTTATCTGGAAGATTAACTCCCACTTGATTCAAGCGATTGTAGTACCCAGACAATCTGAGCACATGCTCACTGCTTGAGCTATTCTCCTCCATCTTTTAGCTATAGAACTTGTTGGAGACTTCATATCTTTCAACTCGGGTATTTGCTTGAAATATTAACTTCAACTCCTGGGACATCTCATATGGCCCATGACGTTCAAAACGTCTTTGAAGTCCCGATTCTAAGCCGTTAAGCATGGTGCACTAAAATATCAAGTAGTCATCATATTGAGCTAGCCAAACGTTCATAACGTCTGCATCTGCTCCTGCAATAGGTCTGTCACCTAGCGGTGCATCAAGGATATAATTCTTCTGTGCAGCAATGAGGATAATCCTCAGATCACGGATCCAATCTGCATCTTTGCTACTAACATCTTTCAACATAATTTTTCTCTAGGAACATATCAAAAATAAACATAGGGAAGCAACAACGCGAGCTATTGATCTACAACATAATTTGCAAAATACTATTAGGACTAAGTTCATGATAAATTTAAGTTCAATTAATCATATTACTTAAGAAATCCCACTAAGATAGACATCCCTCTAATCCTCTAAGTGATCACGTGATCCATATCAACTAAACCATGTCCGATCATCACGTGAGATGGAGTAGTTTCAACGGTGAACATCACTATGTTGATCATATCCACTATATGATTCACGCTTGACCTTTCGGTCTCCGTGTTCCGAGGCCATATCTGTTATATGCTAGGCTCGTCAAGCTTAACTTGAGTATTCCGCGTGTGCAACTGTTTTGCACCCGTTGTATTTGAACGCAGAGCCTATCACACCCGATCATCACGTGGTGTCTCAGCACAAAGAACTTTCGCAACGGTGCATACTCAGGGAGAACACTTATACTTTGATAATTTAGTAAGGGATCATATTATAATGCTACCGTCTATCAAAGCAAGATAAGATGCATAAAAGATAAACATCACATGCAATCAATATAAATGATATGGTATGGCCATCATCATCTTGTGCTTGTGATCTTCATCTCCGAAGCACCGTCATGATCACCATCGTCACCGGCGCGACACCTTGATCTCCATCGTAGCATCGTTGTCGTCTCGCCAATCTTATGCTTCTACGACTATCGCTACCGCTTAGTGATAAAGTAAAGCATTACAGGGCGATTGCATTGCATACAATAAAGCGACAACCATATGGCTCCTGCCAGTTGCCGATAACTCGGTTACAAAACATGATCATCTCATACAATAAATTTAGCATCATGCTTTGACCATATCACATCACAACATGCCCTGTAAAAACAAGTTTTACGTGGCTGCTACTGGGCTTAGCAAGAACCGTTCTTACCTACGCATCAAAACCACAACAATAGTTTGTCAAGTTGGTGCTGTTTTAACCTTCGCAAGGACCGGGCGTAGCCACACTCGGTTCAACTAAAGTTGGAGAAACTGACACCCGCCAGCCACCTCTGTGCAAAGCACGTAGGAAGAACCAGTCTCGCGTAAGCGTACGCGTAATGTCGGTCCAGGCCGCTTCATCCAACAATACCGCCGAACCAAAGTATAACATGCTGATAAGCAGTATGACTTATATCGCCCACAACTCACTTGTGTTCTACTCGTGCGTATAACATCAACGCATAAAACCAGGCTCGGATGCCACTGTTGGGGAACGTAGTAATTTCAAAAAAAAATCTACGCACACGCAAGATCATGGTGATGCATAGCAACGAGAGGGGAGAGTGTTGTCCACGTACCCTCGTAGACCGAAAGCGGAAGCGTTAGCACAACGCGGTTGATGTAGTCATACGTCTTCACGATCCGACCGATCCAAGTACCGAACGTACGGCACCTCCGAGTTCAGCACACGTTCAGCTCGATGACGTCCCTCGAACTCCGATCCAGCCGAGCTTTGAGGGAGAGTTCCGTCAGCACGACGGCGTGGTGACGATGATGATGTTCTACCGACGCAGGGCTTCGCCTAAGCACCGCTACGATATTATCGAGGTGGACTATGGTGGAGGGGGGCACCGCACAGGGCTAAGAGATCAAGAGATCAATTGTTGTGTCTATGGGGTGCCCCCCTGCCCCCGTATATGAAGGAGCAAGGGGGAAGGCGGCCGGCCAAGGAGGAGAGCAAGCCAAGGGGGGAGTCCTACTCCTACCGGGAGTAGGACTCCTCCTTTCCTTGTTGGAGTAGGAGAGAAGGAAAGAGGGGGAGAGGGAGAAGGAAAAGGGGGCTGCACCCCTTGTCCAATCGGACCAGAGGGGGGGGGTGCGCGCCTCCTTCCTTTTGGCCTCTCTCCTCTATTCCCGTATGGCCCAATAAGGCCCAATACTTCTCCCCAGCAAATTCCCGTAACTCTCCGGTACTCCGATAAATACCCGAATCACTCGGAACCTTTCCGAAGTCCGAATATAGTCGTCCAATATATCGATCTTTACGTCTCGGCCATTTCGAGACTCCTCGTCATGTCCCCGATCTCATCCGGGACTCCGAACTACCTTCGGTACATCAAAACACATAAACTCATAATATAACCGTCATCGAACTTTAAGCGTGCGGACCCTACGGGTTCGAGAACTATGTAGACATGACCGAGACACGTCTCCGGTCAATAACCAATAGCAGAACCTGGATGCTCATATTGGCTCCCACATATTCTACGAAGATCTTTATCGGTCAGACCGCATAACAACATACGTTGTTCCCTTTGTCATCGGTATGTTACTTGCCCGAGATTCGATCGTCGGTATCTCAATACCTAGTTCAATCTCGTTACCGGCAAGTCTCTTTACTCGTTCCGTAATACATCATCCCGCAACTAACTCATTAGTTACAATGCTTGCAAGGCTTATAATGATATGCATTACCGAGAGGGCCCAGAGATACCTCTCCGACAATCGGAGTGACAAATCCTAATATCGAAATACGCCAACCCAACAAGTACCTTCGGAGACACCTGTAGAGCACCTTTATAATCACCCAGTTACCTTCTGACGTTTGGTAGCACACAAAGTGTTCCTCCGGTAAACGGGAGTTGCATAATCTCATAGTCATAGGAACATGTATAAGTCATGAAGAAAGCAGTAGCAACATACTAAACGATCGAGTGCTAAGCTAACGGAATGGGTCAAGTCAATCACATCATTCTCCTAATGATGTGATCTCATTAATCAAATGACAACTCATGTCTATGGCTAGGAAACATAACCATCTTTGATCAACGAGCTAGTCAAGTAGAGGCATACTAGTGACACTCTGTTTGTCTATGTATTCACACAAGTATTATGTTTCCGGTTAATACAATTCTAGCATGAATAATAAACATTTATCATGATATAAAGAAATAAATAATAACTAGTATATGAAAGTGACAAAATGAGAGACTCTCTATCATGAAGATCATGGTGCTACTTTGAAGCACAAGTGTGGTAAAAGGATAGTAACATTGTCCCTTCTCTCTTTTTCTCTCATTTTTTTATTTGGGCCTTTTCTCTTTTTTATGGCCTCTTCTCTTTTCTTTTTTCTTTTTTTTTCGTACGGAGTCTCATCCTGACTTGTGGGGGAATCATAGTCTCCATCATCCTTTCCTCACTTGGGGCAATGCTCTAAAAATGAAGATCATCACACTTTTTTTTCTTACAACTCAACAATTACAACTCGATACTTAGAACAAAATATGACTCTATATGAATGCCTCCGGTGGTGTACCGAGATATGCAATGAATCAAGAGCGACATGAAAGAATTATGAACGGTGGCTTTGCCACAAATACGATGTCAACTACATGATCATGCAAAGCAATATGACAATGATGGAGCGTGTCATAATAAATGGAACTGTGGAAAGTTGCATGGCAATATATCTCGGAATGGCTATGGAAATGCCATGATAGGTAGGTATGGTGGCTGTTTTGGGGAAGGTTTATGGTGGGTGTATGATACCGGTGAAAAGTGCGCGGTATTAGAGAGGCTAGAAATGGTGGAAGGGTGAGAGTGCGTATAATCCATGGACTCAACATTAGTCATAAAGAACTCACATACTTATTGCAAAAATCTATAAGTTATCAAAGCAAAGTATTACGCGCATGCTCCTAGGGGGATAGATTGGTAGGAAAGGACCATCGCTTGTCCCCGACCGCCACTCATAAGGAAGACAATCAATAAATAAATTATGCTCCGACTTCATCACATAACGGTTAACCATACGTGCATGCTACGGGAATCACAAACTTTAGAACAAGTATTTATCAAATTCACAGCTACTCAACTAGCATAACTCTAATATCACCATCTTCATATCTCAAAACAATCAAACTTCTCATAGTATTCAATGCACTCATAAGAAAGTTTTTACTAGTCTTGAATACCTAGCATATTAGGATTAAGCACATTACCATGCTATTTAAGACTCTCAAAATAATATAAGTGAAGCATGAGAGTTCATCTATTTATTCCATATAAAACCACCATTGTGCTCTAAAAGATATAAGTGAAGCACTAGAGCAAACGACAAACTACTCCAAAAGATATAAGTGAAGATCAATGAGTAGTCGAATAATTATACAACTATGTGAAGACTCTCCCATTTAATAATTTCAGATCTTGGTATTTTATTTCAACAGCAAGCAAAGCAAAAGAAAATAAAATGACGCTCCAAGCAAAACACATATCATGTGGTGAATAAAAATGTAGCTCCAAGTAAAGTTACCGATGAACGAAGACGAAAGAGGGGATGCCTTCCGGGGCATCCCCAAGCTTAGGCTCTTTGTTATCCTTGAATATTACCTTGGGGTGCCTTGGGCATCCCCAAGCTTAGGCTCTTGCCACTCCTTATTCCATAGTCCATCGAATCTTTACCCAAAACTTGAAAACTTCACAACACAAAACTTAACAGAAAACTCGTAAGCTCCGTTAGCGAAAAAAAACAAAACACCACTTCAAGGTACTGTAATGAACTCATTATTTATTTATATTGGTGTTAAACCTACTGTATTCCAACTTCTCTATGGTTTATAAACTATTTTACTAGCCATAGAGTCATCAAAATAAGCAAACAGCACACGAAAAACAGAACAGTCTGTAGTAATCTGTATCAAACGTATACTTATGGAACTCCAAAAATTCTAAAATAAATTGGTGGACCTGAGGAATTTGTCTAGTAATCATCTTCAAAAAGAATCAACTAAATAGCACTCTCCAGTAAAAAAATTTAGCTAATCTCGTGAGCGCTAAAGTTTCTGTTTTTTACAGCATGATCATAAAGACTTCACCTAAGTCTTCCCAAAGGTTCTACTTGGCACAAACACTAATTAAAACACAAAACCACATCTAAACAGAAGCTAAATGGATTATTTATTACTAAACAGAACCAAAAAGCAAGAAACTAAAATAAAGTTGGGTTGCCTCCCAACAAGCGCTAACGTTTAAAGCCCCTAGCTAGGCATGATGATTTCAATGTTGCTCACATAAAATATAAGAATTGAAACATAACAAGAGCATCATGAAGAATATGACTAGCACATTTAAGTCTAACCCACTTCCTATGCATAGGGATTTTGTGAGCAAAGAACTTATGGGAACAATAATCAACTTGCATATGAAGGTAAAACAAGCATAACTTCAAGATTTTAAGAACATAAAGAGGAAACTTGATGTTATTGCAATATGTAGAAGCATATGATCCTCTCTCATAATGATTTTCAGTAGCATCATGAATGAATTCAATAATATAACCAGCACCTAAAGCATTCTTTTCATGATCTACAAGCATAGAATTTTTATTACTCTCCACATAAGCAAATTTATTCTCATGAATAGTGGTGGGAGCAAACTCAACAAAATAACTATCATGTGAAGCATAATCCAATTGAAAATTAAAATCATGATGACAAGTTTCATGGTTATCTTTATTCTTTATAGCATACGTGTCATCACAATAATCATCATAAATAGGAGGCATGCTTTCATCATAACAAATTTGCTCATCAAAACTTGGGGGACTAAACATATCATCTTCATCAAACATAGCATCCCCAAGCTTGTGGCTTTGCATATCATTAGCACCATGGATATTCAAGGAATTCATACTAACAACATTGCAATGATGCTCATCATTCAAATATTTAGTGCCAAATATTTTAATGCATTCTTCTTCTAACACTTTGGCACAATTTTCCTTTCCATCATACTCACGAAAGATATTAAAAAGATGAAGCGTATGAGACAAACTCAATTCCATTTTTTTGGTAGTTTTCTTTTATAAACTAAACTAGTGATAAAACAAGAAACAAAAAGATTCGATTGCAAGATCTAAAGATATACCTTCAAGCACTCACCTCCCCGTCGACGGCGCCAGAAACTGCTTAGTTGACGGGGTGTGAGTGCCGCTTACCTGGCCTCCCCGGCAACGGCGCCAGAAACTGCTTGATGTCTACTACGCAACCTTCTTCTTGTAGACGTTGTTGGGCCTCCAAGTGCAGAGGTTTATAGAACAGTAGCAAATTTCCCTCAAGTGGATGACCTAAGGTTTATCAATCCGTGGGAGGCGTAGGATGAAGATGGTCTCTCTCAAGCAACCCTGCAACCAAATAACAAATAGTCTCTTGTGTCCCCAACACACCCAATACAATGGTAAATTGTATAGGTGCACTAGTTCGGCGAAGAGATGGTGATACAAGTGCAATATAGATGGTAGATATAGGTTTTTGTAATCTGAAAATATAAAAACAGCAAGGTAGCAAGAGAATAAAAGTGAGCGTAAACGGTATTGCAATGCGTTGAAACAAGGCCTAGGGTTCATACTTTCACTAGTGCAAGTTCTCTCAACAATAATAACATAATTGGATCATATAACTATCCCTCAACATGCAACAAAGAGTCACTCCAAAGTCACTAATAGCGGAGAACAAAAGAAGAGATTATGGTAGGGTACGAAACCACCTCAAAGTTATTCTTTCCAATCAATCCGTTGGGCTATTCCTATAAGTGTCACAAACAACCCTAGAGTTCATACTAGAATAACACCTTAAGACACAAATCAACCAAAACCCTAATGTCACCTAGATACTCCAATGTCACATCAAGTATCCGTGGGTATGATTATACGATCACACAATCTCATATTCATCTATTCAACCAACACATAAAACCCCAAAGAGTGCCCCAAAATTTCTACTGGAGAATCAAGACGAAAACGTGTGCCAACCCCTATGCATAAGTTCATGGGCGGAACCCGCAAGTTGATCACCAAAACATACATCAAGTGAATCACGTGATATCCCATTGTCACCACAGATACGCACGGCAAGACATACATCAAGTGTTCTCAAATCATTAAAGACTCAATCCGATAAGATTACTTCAAAGGGAAAACTCAATCCATTACAAGAGAGTAGAGGGGGAGAAGCAACATAAGATCCAACTATAATAGCAAAGCTCGCGATACATCAAGATCGTGCCAAATCAAGAACACGAGAGAGAGAGAGATCAAACACATAGCACATAGCTACTGGTACATACCCTCAGCCCCGAGGGTGAACTACTCCCTCCTCGTCATGGAGAGCACCGGGATGATGAAGATGGCCACCGGTGAGGGTTCCCCCCTCCGGTAGGGTGCCGGAACAGGGCCCCGATTGGTTTTTGGTGGCTACAGAGGCTTGCGGCGGCGGAACTCCCGATCTATTCTGTTCCCCGATCGTTTTAGGGTATATGGATATATATAGGTGAAAGAAGTACGCCAGGGGAGCCACGAGGGGCCCACGAGGGTGGAGGGCGCGCCCCCCTGCCTCGTGCCTTCCTTGTTGCTTTCTTGACGTGGACTCCAAGTCTCCCGGGTTGCTTTCCTTCCAAAAATAACTTCTCTAGAAGGTTTCATTCCGTTTTGACTCCGTTTGATATTCCTTTTCTTCGAAACACTGAAACAAGGGAAAAAACAAGAATTGGCACTGAGCTCTGGGTCAATAGTTTAGTCCCAAAAATAATATAAAAGTGTATAATAAAGCCCATAAACATCCAAAACAGATAATATAATAGCATGGAACAATCAAAAATTATAGATACGTTGGAGACGTATCATGGAGGCGCAGCAGTGGGAGGAGGCGACTTCGTCACCAGGACCTGGGAGATCACGGGTTCCGGAGCAGCTGGGAGCTCATCAGCCGCGCGAAGTGCCGGCACCTCCGGAGCTAGCGGGGCCATGGGGGCTGATTCCACGCGGCGATGCTCCTCTTGGCCTCGCGAGGACGATCGGGCTGGGGAGATGCGGGCGCTGCTGCCTCCTCTCTCCGCGGAGGGAGGCACGGCCGCCGTATCCTCTTTTCTCTTCTTTGCCGAAGACGTCGGCCTGACCAACCAAGGGCGAGCATCAGGAAATGACGAGTACAAACAGGGACAAGCGAAGCTTAAGACACTTACTGATCCACCGCAATATACTTCCGCTTGGGAAGCTTGAAGCCTGACAGCTTCAGGACCTGAGGTGCAGGCGTTCGGGCTCCGGCGGCGCCAGGCGGTGCGGAGGCAGAACCGGAGCTGGCCCCAGGAGGCGTCAGGACGGAGGCGGCGTCACGAGCCACCAGCGACGACCTACCCCTCGTCGGGATGAGGTGCTGCTCCCTCTCCCCTTGGCGGGCGTCGACCTCGGCATCATCAGGAAGGGCGCGGAGGATCTCGGCCTTGTTCAGAGGGGAAGTCTCCCCCATCTCTTCCAGAGTCTTCTCCGAGTCCACCTTCTCTTCCCCTTCCCCACGGGACTCGTCAGAAGACACCTCCATCGGTTTCTGTATCGCAGGGGCTCCTGGGAGCGCCGGCGGCACCAGCCCACGCGCGTCAAAGGTCGGCCTGGAGGCGATGAATTCCTCCCGGTCCCTGCGTTGGAACAAGGGAATGAAGGCGCTAGGCGGGTACTCCGGTTGTCCCCGACTATGAGGCGCAGGACGACATCCAATTCATCGCCAGGCAGGTCCCCCGGCCTCAGGCGGGTCTTGTTGCCCTCTTCTTCAAGCTCCCACAGGGGGCGCGCGCGCGCCTGGAGTGGGGCAACCCGCAGCATCAGGAACTCCCTTAGGAGCATCGCCCCCGTTATCTTGGCCGCCCTCGCATTGCCCGGCTTCAGGTCGGTCACCATCTGCCCCAACACTAGCGATGCCCGCTCATCGGCAAGCTCCGCCTTGGGCCATTCCCCATTGGAGGAGGGCGCCGCCGTTGGCAACGCCAGACGCGGGTCGGCGCGCTTGGCATCCATCATGACCCATTTGGACCCAATGTTGTCGGCCCTCTTCCCGGTGCTCGAGATCGAGTTGGCCTTGCTGGCTGTGATGAAGTTAGCGCATCTGGAGATGTGACCCTCGCTGACACGGAGGAAGAAGAAATGGCGCAGTAACGCCACGGACGGCATCACGCCCAGGTACGCCTCACAGTAGTAGGCGAAGATGGACAGGAGGAGGACAGAATTGGGATGGAGATGCAGCGCCTGCAGACCGTAGTGGTCGAGGACTTCATAAAAGAAATCGGAGAAAGGAGGGACCAACCCAACGGCGATGCTGCTCGAGAAGAAAGGGAAGAAGGTGCTCCCCTCAGGCTCCGGCTCGTCGGAAGCGAGCCGGAGTTCCGTCTTCCCCCACTCATTGCTCTCCCCAGCCATCTGTAGACGCACGGAGGCGAGGCTCTTCTCCGTGACGGTGGGCGCTTCAAGAGCGGGCTTGTACCAAGCCGGTGCCGAGGAGGTCTTGACCTTGCGTGGCGCCATGGGTTGTAGATGCAGAACAAGGTTGGAGCAGATCTGGAGGTAGCTGCAGCAAGGAGCGAGAAAGGATCTGAGGCGAGACAATGAAGAAGCAATGAAGGCAAGGGCAGCTTGCACCAGCCTTTTGTCAGGGCAAGCAGTTGCCGAGGCAGCGTGGGGAAGCGAAGACGCCCATGTCCAATCAACCGCCACACGTCAACCAAGGCCGCAGGCTTTTGGGGCCCGCGGTGCTCCGAACTTGACCCTTGGCTTCGCCGCGAAGCCAAGCCTAAGCGCACCTTGGGCCCGGGGGCTACAGTCGGCGTTCTGGGAACGGTGGTCCCCAGACTTGCCTGCCTGCAGCCCACAGCGTGGCTAAGCAAGCAGGACGTACGGCCCATCTTCATCAACAAGGCATCCAAGACCCTCACGAGGGTCCAAGCCTCGCGAGGCGGACGACGGAAGACCTCCTCTGGAGTGGCCTAGCCAGCAGGCTCACGAGGAGCGGAGATGTCAAGGTGGGGCAAAACCTCACGAGGCCCTCGTGACGTGAGCCATGACGAACGACACCAGGCGGGCGCCAGCGCGCGCAGCGTCCTTGTTTCCTCTTTGGTGCTAAGGAGGCCAGCGCAGGCGAGGAGTACCGAAGCATCAGGCAAAGGTTGCTATATTGGTGCAACGAGACCAAGACCAGGAGGACGGCAAGGCGGAGGTCATCGTGGAGCCCAAGACGGCGTCACCACCAGAGCTTTCCGCAGGCGAAGACCACTTTTGTCAGGATAGCTTGTACTAGTTGTCCCCCTTCAAATTTGTCCGCTGTTGTTGGCTCCCTTCCCGCTCGATATTTGGGAAGAGGACCAGGGCCTATATAGAGGCATCTCATCTTAGCTTGATCCAACCCGATCGAGAGCCTACCCTAGCCACAAGAGCACCTCAACCTCAGGAGGTTGTTCTTCCCTTGTACTGTTCATCATCAGCCCTAGAGGCAATCCACCACCACACTGGAGTAGGGTATTACACCACAACGGTGGCCCGAACCAGTATAAACCCCGTGTCTCTCTGTGTTGCGAGTTCGTTGAGTTTGTCCGCGAGATCATAGCGAGCTAGGGCGTAGATCGGTAGGAGGGAAAGACTTCGCGCGCACCCCAGTGTTCGAACCTTAAGGGTTTGCCGGAACCCCACATCCGACAACGTCCATTTTGCATCATGCCTTTATATCGATATTTATTGCATTATGGGCTATTATTACACATTATGGCACAATACTTATGCATTTTCTCTCTTATTTTACAAGGTTTACATGAAGAGGGAGAATGCCGGCAGCTGGAATTCTGGGCTGGAAAAGGAGCAAATATTAGAGACCTATTCTGCACAACTCCAAAAGTCCTGAAACTCCACGAAAGTCAGTTTTGGAATATATTAAAAATATTGGGCGAAGAAAGCACCAGAGGGGGGCCACCCACTGTCCACGAGGGTGGAGGGCGCGCCCCCTGCCTCATGGGCCACCTGGAAGCCCCCCGATGCCCATCTTCTAATATAAGGTGTATTTTGCCCTGGAAAAAATAAGAAGGAAGCTTTCGGGACGAAGCGCCGCCGTCTCGAGGCGGAACCTTGGCGGAACCAATCTAGGGCTTTGGCGGAGCTGTTCTGCCGGGGAAACATCCCTTCGGGAGGGGGAAATCGTCACCATCGTCATCACCATCAATCCTCTCATTGGGAGGGGGTCAATCTCCATCAACATCTTCACCAGCACCATCTCCTCTCAAACCCTAGTTCATCTCTTGTATCCGGTCTTTGTCTCAAAACCTCAGATTGGTACCTGTGGGTTGCTAGTAGTGTTGATTACTCCTTATAGTTGATGCTAGTTGGTTTATTCGGTGGAAGATCATATGTTCAGATCCTTTATGCACATTAATACCCCTCTGATTATGAACATGAATATGATTTGTGAGTATTTACATTTGTTCCTGAGGACATGGGAGAAGTCTTGTTATAAGTAGTCATGTGAATTTGGTATTCGTTCGATATTTTGATGAGATGTATGTTGTCTTTCCTCTAGTGGTGTTATGTGAACGTCGACTACATGACACTTCACCATTTTTTGGGCCTAGGGGAAGGCATTGGGAAGTAATAAGTAGATGATGAGTTGCTAGAGTGACAGAAGCTTAAACCCTAGTTTATGTGTTGCTTCGTAAGGGGCTGATTTGGATCCATATGTTTCATGCTATGGTTAGGTTTACCTTAATTCTCCTTTCGTAGTTGCGGATGCTTGCGAGAGGGGTTAATCATAAGTGGGATGCTTGTCCAAGGAAGGGCAGTACCCAAGCACCGGTCCACCCACATATCAAATTATCAAAGTAACAAACGTGAATCATATGAGCATGATGAAAACTAGATTGACGATAATTCCCATGTGTCCTCGGGAGCGTTTTCCTTTATATAAGAGTTTGTCCAGGCTTGTCCTTTGCTACAAAAAGGATTGGGCCACCTTGCTGCACCTTGTTTACTTTTGTTATTTGTTACTCGTTACGAATTACCTTATCACAAAACTATCTATTACCGATAATTTCAGTGCTTGCAGAGAATACCTTACTGAAAACCGCTTGTCATTTCCTTCTGCTCCTTGTTGGGTTCGACACTCTTACTTATCGAAAGGACTACGATAGATCCCCTATACGTGTGGGTCATCATGTAGTTGGGAGAATTCAAAAAGATAATAGGACTATCATGTGTGGGCGCAATAGCAACAATTTCATTCTTAACATAAGGAACTATAGCAAGTTCATCTCCATAAGCATCATTCATATTGGCATCTTGGCCACAAGCATAGGAAGCATCAAGTTCATCAAAAAGGGATATTTCAAATGAATCAACGGGAGCATAGCAATTATCATAGCATCCATCCTTCGGTAAGCACGAAGGGACATTAAACAATGTATGAGTTGAAGAGTTACTCTCATTAGAAGGTGGGCACGGGTGATCAATCTGCTCTTCCTCCATTTGTTCTTTGCTCTCCTCATCATCTTTTTCATCCAATGAGCTCACAGTTTCATCAATCCCCTCTTCCATAGACTCCTGCAAAATATTAGTCTCTTCTTGGACAGCGGAGACTTTCTCAATAAATGCATCAATGTCGGAATTGTATTTATAATTCTCATAGCAATATTTAAGTATAGTAAAATTTTCATGTCTATAAACTGAATCATCAAAATCTTCAAACTTTTCAAACAAAGATTCAATTTCATAAGCACCCTTAAAAGCAACAAATTCTTCTATTCTTTCCACATCATAGTAATCATATCTACCATTAGCATAAGAAGCTAAGGTTTCATTATCATTAAATTTGCATGAAAAGGGAAGGTGTGGAGCATTCATCCTAGAGCAACAAGTATAATCATATCTCAAGCATAGCTCCCAAGCATACCAATGCAACATATGAATTTTATCCCATAACAGTTTCCATTTTTGTGTCAACCGATAATCCCAAAAGTATCCACGTTGATCCAACGTGTCTCCCATTATCAAGTTGAAGGGGTTTTCTCGGGATTATCAAAGTGGTGTTTAATATCTTTCACATAACGAGCATCGAGGGTTTTAGGAGGTTCCCCATCTCCATGAGTAGCAAGTACAACTATTTTTTTGGTATTTCGTGTTCCATATCCATGTAACACCCCGCATGTAACTTGCCATATTTGTAACTCCGACTCTTGCCATTTCCGGCTATGTGATATGTTTTTCCCTCCGTTGTTGGGTTTTGTCTTTCGTTTTGTATTTTGTCATGTCTTGCATTTTCATATCATGTCATCATGTGCATTGCATTCGCATACGTGTTCGTCTCATGCATCCGAGCATTTTCCCCGTTGTCCGTTTTCCAATCCGGCGCTCCTATCTCCTCCGGTGCACCCCTCTAGTTTTCTTTCGTGTGCGTGTGTCAAACTTTCTCGGAATGGACCGAGGCTTGTCTAAGTGACCTTAATATACCACCCGGAGACTACCGGTCAAGTTTCGTTCCATTCGGAGGTCGTTCGGTACTCCAACGGTTAACCGGGCATCCGCAAAGTCCATTTGAGTGTCCAGCAAAACCCCCCTCCAAAACCAGCCCAAAGCCCACCAAACTCCCTTCCATGCTCTAGGTCGTTCGATCACGATCGTGTGGGCGAAAACCGCACCTCATTTGGAGTCTCCTAGCTCCCTCTACCTATTTATAAGTGGGCATCCCGAAAAACGGATTCGCAGACGAACCTTAGCGTTTTTCCCACCGCGCCGCCGGACGCGTCCGTCCGCGCCGGACGACGTCCAACCGCCCCGCCGCCGGCCCGCGAAGCCCGCAGCGGGCCCGCCCGAGCGCGCCGCCGCCTCCTCCGCGCCCGCGCGCGCCCGTCACCGCCGCCTCCGCCGGAGCTGCGCCGCCGCCGCCGGCCGGCTCCGCTCCGGCCATCGCCGCCGCCGCGCCTCCTCCTCTCCTTCCCCCGCGCCGGCGCCGCCCCTCCCTCTCCGTCCGGCGAGCGCCCGAGCGAGCTCGAGCTCGGCAGCCAGATCCGATCGATCGGTACTGTAGCTCCCGTTGACTTCTCGCTCCCCCTCTATTTCTCTAAGTCTGGAGATTCCATCAGCATATGCCCCTGTTCGTATCGCGATAACTTTGTGCATGTAGCTCCGATTCGCGCGTATAATATGTCAAATTGTTCGCCTCGTGATGCTCTTCATTTTGTTTAATTGCACCATTTTCATTAGAGGTAATCTTGATGCCCAAATCGTCGTTGGAAGAGGGCTAGTTGCTGTTAATCTCTGATTCTTATCAGAACTTGGAGATTTGTTATTTTTGTATCATTTATTCTGTGCATCTTTTGAGCATGAGCTCTACATGTGTTTTGAATTATGCCATGCCATATTTCCAGTAGTATAGCCCATGTATTTTTGTGATCTTTGTGGTGACTAGCACAAGCATGCAAAGTAGGTCCCGTAATAATTCTGATTTCAGGGACTTAGTGATTTCTCTAAGTCTTTGTCTGCTGTAATTTTGTTGCCATGTAAACTTGATGCTACAGGGAGATCCATGCATATTTTGGAGATGTTCAGTAAGGATGTTTTGTAGCTATAGTTGTAATTGACCCATTCCTGCAATTGTTTGCAATTTTAGAGTACCATAGCATGACTCAATCTTGCTCTACTTTTGCTATAAAATATTTCTGGCAGATTCTTAACATGATTTGCAATCTTGCCAAGCTTATTGTAGTTGATCCATACATGCTATGCAATTGTTCTTGACATGGATAGCTTCATAAACATGCCATATTTCTGTAGGTATGCTTGGTTTGTCTTGCCTTGCTCTGTAGTGAGTGCATCAAGCTCACAAAGAGGCCTACATATTAACATTTCTGCCATGCTCTGTTTTCTGCTAAGTCTGAAAACCTGATAACGAAACTTGCTATGTTTACATGCTTGCCACCATATCTTCTGGTCCTTTTTGGCTTATGGTCAGTAAGGGACTTTTGTCATGTGCATTTAGTAGAACACTACCGTGCCTTGTTTTGCTATGTTAAGTTCCTGTAGCATGTTGATTTCGTGCTCTCAACATTGCTACCTGATGCTGATTTCTGCCATGTCCAGTTTTTCACCAAGTCTGTGAACCTGTAATCTTTTGCACTTTTGACATGCTTGTTTGAGCTTGATATGTTGTGAACTAGCCGTAGCTCAGTGTTCATCTTTTGTCAAGCATCTTCTGTAGATTACTGCCATGTGCTTTGTTGCTATGTTGGAGTGCTGTAGCATTGCTACTTGTTGCATTTTAAGTGCTATCTTGCTGTTTGTCGCAGATTAGTGTCATTCTTGTTTTGCTTGCCATTTGCAAACCGTGCATCCGATTCCGGTGATCTTTATATCGATTTCGACCGAAATCATCTCATCTTTCCAGTGGCATGCTTGGTTTGCCAAGTTACTGCCATGTTCATCATTTTCCTTCCGGAGCACGCATACGCATCGCATATCACATCTTGCATATCATACATGTTTTGCATCATGTTGCTTGTGCATTTCTCGTGATTGATTGTGGTTCCGTTTGCTTGTGTTCTTGTCTTGGGTAGAGCCGGGAGACGAGTTCGTGAACGAAGAACCTGTCGAGTACGCTTACGAGGATCAAGCTTTCGACAACTCTGAGAATCTTGCAGGCAAGATGACCACCCCTCGAAATCACTTCTATCTTTGCTATGCTAGTTGTTCGCTCTATTGCCATGCTCCGCTACCTATCACTTGCTATATCATGTCTCCTATTTTAGCCATGTCAGCCCCTAACCATCCTTTCCTAGCAAACCGTTGTTTGGCTATGTTACCGCTTTTGCTCAGCCCCTCTTATAGCGTTGCTAGTTGCAGGTGAAGTTGAAGTTTGTTCCATGTTGGAACATGGATATGTTGGGATATCACAATATCTCTTATTTAATTAATGCATCTATATATATTTTGGTAAAGGGTGGAAGGCTCGGCCTTATGCCTGGTGTTTTGTTCCACTCTTGCCGCCCTAGTTACTGTTATACCGGGATTATGTTCCTTGAGTTTGCGTTCCTTACACGGTCGGGTGATTTATGGGACCCCCTTGACAGTTCGCCTTGAATAGAACTCCTCCAGCATGGCCCAACCTTGGTTTTACCAGTTGCTACCTAAGCCTTTTCCCCCGGGTTTTCGCGAGCCCGAGGGTCATCTTATTTTAACCCCCCCGGGCCAGTGCTCCTTCGAGTGTTGGTCCAAACTGAGCAGACTGCGGGGCCACCTCCTGGAAACTCGAGGTCTGGTTTTACTCGTAGGATGTCTCATCCGGTGTGCCCTGAGAACGAGATATGTGCAGCTCCTATCGGGATTTGTCGGCACATTCGGGTGGCTTTGCTGGTCTTGTTTTACCATTGTCGAGATGTCTTGTAAACCGGGATTCCGAGACTGATCGGGTCTTTCCGGGAGAAGGTTTATCCTTCGTTGACCGTGAGAGCTTATGATGGGCTAAGTTGGGACACCCCTGCAAGGTATTATCTTTCGAAAGCCGTGCCCGCGGTTAAGAGGCAGATGGGAATTTGTTAATGTCCGGTTGTAGATAACTTGTCACTTGACCCAATTAAGATACACCAAGTGCGTGTGTAGCCGTGATGGTCTCTTCTCGGCGGAGTCCGGGAAGTGAACACGGTCTGTGTTATGTATGACGTAAGTAGGTGTTCAGGACCTCTTCTTGGTCATTGCTAGATGACGTCCGTTCCATTGCTTCTCTTCTCGCTCTCATTTGCGTAAGTTAGCCACCATACATGCTTTTGCCGCTGCAGCTCCACCTCTTTGCACCTCTTTGTCCTACAAGCTTAAATAGTCTTGATCTCGCGGGCGTGAGATTGCTGAGTCCTCGTGACTCACAGATACTTCCAAACAGTTGCAGGTGCCGACGATGCCAGTGCAGTCGATGGCGTCGATCTCAAGTGGGAGTTCGACGAGGAACGTGGTCGTTATTATGTGTCTTTTCCTGATGATCAGTAGTGGAGCCCAGTTGGGACGATCGGGGATCTAGCATTTGGGGTTGTCTTATTTTCATCTGGGTTTTGACCGTAGTCGGTCTATATGATTGTATTTTGGATGATGTATGATGATATTTATGTATTTTGTGAAGTGGCGATTGTAAGCCAACTCTTTATCCCATTCTTGTTCATTACATGGGATTGTGTGAAGATGACCCTTCTTGCGACAAAACCACTATGCGGTTATGCCTCTAAGTCGTGCCTCGACACGTGGGAGATATAGCCGCATCGTGGGCGTTACAAGTTGGTAATCAAAGCCATCCCCGACTTAGGAGCCCCCTGCTTGATCGAATCGCTGACGTTGTTGAGTCTAGAATAAAAATGTTTTGAGTCTTAGGATTATATATATCGGAGAGTAGGATTCTTTTTACTCCTCAGTCTCTTCGTCGCTCTGGTGAGGTCTCCTGACGTAGAAGTTTTGACTGTTCTCTCCTCAAATTTCACTAAAAAAAATTTAGGATCACGCGGGTATCTTGGAATCGTTCCGATCGATTTGTGACGAGAACATTGTTCTTGGTGCCTCCTATCTTTTAGGGGTTGTGGCAGTGTCCCGGGGAGTTGAGCTCCGAGGTGTTGTCGTCACAATTTTATCGTTGCAGTTCTGGAATACCTGAGTTTCGCCGACATCGAAATCTCTTTTATGCAGTTGTTGGTGAGATCACCTCGACGCCACCCAGTACTGGGGCGGGAGTTCGGGAGTATTGCCATAACTTGTATAACGGATGTTTTTCGAAGGTTGAGGTAAACGATTTCCGAAGGTTTCTTGGTTATGTGTTGACGGATGGATATAGCTGGATCTAGGGATTGTTAGTTTGGGTGATATATATTTGTGTCCCCTGTATCCCCTACACCAGATTGCATAACCAGAAAGTTTCGGGAGTTTATAAGTGGGAATTCAAGTAGCCTTAGGATATCTTTCCGACAGACGCATGATATGAGATTGGGGTTCGACGTCTAGTGGTCCGCCTGTATACGGTTGATTTTACAGTGGTCTCGTTGTGTCTTAAAGAGTCCATGGCTTTGCCGACTCGGGGACGCTTCGTATGTCATGTGCACAGCCTTGTACATGATGGTGCTGTACGATTGAGCCCGTGTGGGCCCCACCACGAAAACTTCGGATGAAATATCTATCATATGTTTGTTCCGGCTTATTCTGCAAGCCAATACTTTGTTTTATTTTGTTCATTCCATATCTTTTTCAAGTGGCTTCTCAACTTATGGAAGTGTGATGATTTACTACAGAATTCATTCGTTCATCTTCGTTCGAATGTTTATTGTGAAGACTACATGTTGCAATTTCTATCCGTTGATTCTACTTATCTTTTGTCTATCAAGATGCTAACGGATGTCACCCTCTTCAGGATGGCTCCGCCAACACGTCAGAATCCGGATCGCAATGAAGGGAGTCAAGCGAACCCTCCGCCACCACCTCCACCTCCGGAGGCATGGCAAGCGATCATGGCAGCCACCAACGCCAATGCTCAGATGATTCTGCAACTCTTGCAAGAACGTACTCAAGGGCAAGGCAATCAAGGTCAAGGCAACAATCAGTTTCACTTTGCCACTCTCAACCAGTTTCTCGCAAATCAGCCCAAGTCTTTCAGCTACTGTGCCGAGGCCACGGATGCCGATGATTGGCTCGTGGACATCAACAAGCATTTTGAATGTAGCAATGTCAGGCCTGAGGACTTTGTCAAGTTCGCTTCTTTCCAGCTCAAGGACCAAGCCGCTGATTGGTTTCAGCAATACAAAGATTCCAGAGGAGGTCGTGTGATTACTTGGACTGACTTCTGTCGGGACTTCAAAGCGCACCACATTCCACAAAGTGTTGTTGAGAGCAAGCGTGAGGAGTTCCGCAATCTCAAGCAAGGAAACATGTCTGTGTATCAATACAGCATTCAGTTTCAGAAACTTGCTCGCTTCGCTAAACAAGACGTTCCTGATGAGAAGAGTATGATCTATCACTTCAGAGGTGGCCTTAAAGAGGATCTGCAGTTAGCTCTCGTTCTTGTTGAGCCTACTCACTTTGATCAATTCTACAATATGGCACTGAAGCAAGAGGCTACTCAGCTTAAGTGTGAGGCTTCTAAGAAAAGAGTCAGGGACGCAGTTCAGTCTTCTTCTTCCTCACTTGTGACAGCTAAGCAACAGAAGTTCTGGTTGCCTCCTCCTCCTCCGTTTCGTCAGCCTTACCAGCAGAAGAACAAAGGTGGCCACGATTCTTCAAACTCTTCCAACTCTGGCTATCAGAACAAGTCTCAGAATCAAGCTCCCAAGTCCAATGCTCCTTATCACCGTCCACTCTCAGAGGTGACTTGCAACAAATGTCAGCAGAAAGGTCACTATGCTAACAAGTGCTTCAACCAGAGGCGTCTTCCTCCTCCTCCTCCTGTCAAATCTTCCAGCAATGCAGTGGTCAAGCATAATCCAAAGTTTGCAAAGGTGAACATGATGAATGCAGCCCAAGCGGAGGAATCTACTGATGTGATAATGGGTAATCTCTCAGTTAATGATATTCCTGCAAAAGTTCTTTTTGATACTGGTGCATCGCTTTCTTTCTTGTCATACCCATTTGCATCGAAGCACAATGTTGACACAGAGATTTTATCCAAAGTTATGCAAGTTGTTTCTCCGGGAAAGCTTTTGTCGTCTAGTTTGGTTGCTCCCGATGTTTCCATCAAGATGGGCGACTATAGATTTCAGCCTTCTCCAATTGTTCTTGGTGACTCGGATATTGATCTAATTCTCGGGATGGACTGGCTTTCTAAGCACAAGGCTCAACTTGATTGTGCTGCCAGGGAAATTCAATTGACACACTCGTCTGAGGATGTGATTATTTTTGCCGCTCGTGATGAAACCATTCGGTTTTTCTCTCTCAATGAGAAGGGCGAATTGGATGCCATCTCTCAAATTCCAGTCGTTTGCGAGTATCAAGATGTTTTTCCAGAAGAGCTTCCGGGTATGCCTCCGCACCGGCCAGTTGAGTTCGTTATCGAACTAGAGCCTGGTACTGTACCCGTTTGCAAGCGTCCATACAAGCTTGGACCAAACGAGCTGAAGGAATTGAAGAAGCAGCTCGATGAACAAGAACGTCTGGGTTTGATCAGACCGAGTTCTTCTCCATGGGGTTGTGGTGTTCTTTTTGTCAAGAAGAAGGATGGCACGGACCGACTTTGTGTCGACTACCGCCCATTGAACAAGAAGACAATCAAGAACAAGTATCCACTTCCCAACATCAATGAGCTATTTGAGCAACTCAAAGGCGCTAAAGTTTTCTCGAAGCTTGACCTTCGTATGGGTTATCATCAGATTCGCATTCGTGAAGAAGATATTCCCAAGACAGCATTCAGAACAAGCTTTGGTTCTTATGAATATACTGTCGTGTCTTTCGGCCTTGTCAATGCCCTTCCCGTGTTCTCTCGGATGATGAATTTCATCTTCAACCCCTATACCAATGAATTCGTTCTGGTGTATCTCGATGATATCTTGGTCTTCTCCAAGAATAAGCAGGATCATGCCAAACATTTGCGATTGGTGCTCGACAAGCTCAGAGAGTATCAATTCTATGCGAAGTTCTCCAAATGTGAGTTTTGGCTCGATGAAGTTCTTTTCCTTGGTCACATCATCTCCGCCAAAGGCATCACTGTTAACCCCGAGAAGGTGTCCGCAGTTCTGGATTGGGAACCTCCTCAAAATGTCAAGCAGCTCCGCAGTTTTCTGGGTCTTGCAAGCTATTGCCGAAGATTCGTTGAGAATTTCTCCAAAATTGCAAAGCCTCTTTCCAACCTCCTACAGAAGCATGTGAAGTATGTCTGGTCTCCTGAGTGTGACGTCGCTTTCAACACTCTCAAACAGAAACTAGTCACAGCTCCTGTCTTGACTCCTCCTGATGAATCCAAGCCGTATGAAGTTTTCTGTGATGCTTCTCTCCAAGGTCTCGGTGCTGTGTTAATGCAAGAGAAGAAAGTTGTGGCCTATACCTCTCGGCAGTTGAAGCCCAACGAGAAGAACTACCCCACTCACGATCTTGAGTTGGCGGCAGTTGTCCATGCTTTGATTACGTGGAGACATCTCTTGTTGGGAAGACAAGTGGACATTTTCACTGATCACAAGAGTCTCAAGTATATCTTCACGCAGCCCAACCTCAACCTCAGGCAGACTCGATGGGTCGAAATGATTCAAGAGTACAATCCGAGTATTGAATATACTCCAGGCAAGGCTAATGTCATTGCAGATGCTTTAAGCAGGAAAGCTTATTGCAACAGCTTAATCCTCAAGCCTTTCCAACCGGATCTTTGTGAAGCTTTCCGCAAGCTGAATCTCCAAGTTGTTCCTCAAGGCTTTCTTGCCAACCTCATAGTATCTCCTACTTTGGAAGATCAAATTCGTGAGGCACAACTCCTTGATGCCATGGTGAAGAAGGTGAAACGTGGTATCGACAAGGGTCTTTCCAAATACAAGTGCTATCGCATTGATGACAGAGACACTTTGTTCTTCGAGGACCGGATTGTGGTTCCGAAAGGTGATCTAAGGAAAGTCATAATGAACGAGGCGCACAATTCTCTCCTTTCCATTCATCCTGGAAGTACGAAGATGTATCATGACCTCAAGCAGTCGTATTGGTGGACTCGAATGAAGCGAGAAATTGCTCAATTCGTGAATGAATGTGATGTCTGCCGAAGAGTGAAAGCAGAACACCAACGACCAGCTAGTCTCCTCCAACCTCTCGCTATCCCAGAATGGAAGTTTGATCATATCGAAATGGACTTCGTGACTGGATTTCCAAAGTCCAAGCGCGGAAATGACGCTATCTTCGTTGTCATTGACAAGCTTTCTAAAGTGGCTCATTTCCTTCCTATCAAAGAATCCATCTCAGCAGCTCAGCTGGCAGAGCTCTACACCTCCAGAATTGTCTCCTTGCACGGCATTCCACAATTGATTTCTTCTGATCGTGGAAGCATCTTCACCTCTAAGTTCTAGGACTCCTTCCAGAAGGCCATGGGCACTAACATTCGCTTCAGCACAGCTTTTCACCCTCAAACTAGTGGCCAAGTCGAGCGAGTCAATCAAATTCTTGAAGATATGCTTAGGGCTTGTGTCATTTCCTTTGGAATGAAATGGGAAGATTGTCTTCCTTATGCTGAATTCTCCTACAACAACAGCTTCCAAGCGAGTTCGGGCAAGGCCCCATTCGAGATTCTCTATGGCAGAAAGTGTCGTACTCCTCTCAATTGGTCAGAGACTGGTGAACGCCAACTTCTTGGCAATGACTTAATCACTGAAGCTGAAGAAATGTGTAAAGTCATCCGTGATAATCTCAAAGCCGCGCAATCGCGCCAGAAGAGCTACTATGATAGTAAGCATCGTGATTTGGCTTTCAAGATCGGAGACCATGTCTACCTCCGCGTCTCTCCAATGAAAGGAACTCGTCGCTTCGGTATCAAAGGGAAGCTTGCCCCTAGATACGTGGGTCCTTTCAAGATCATTGGCAAAAGAGGCGACCTCGCATATCAACTTGAACTTCCTTCCAACTTCACGAACGTGCACGATGTGTTCCACGTGTCACAGCTCCGCAAGTGCTTCAAGACGCCTGAGCGCACTATCGACTTCGAAGAGATTGACCTCCAAGAAGATTTGTCTTATCATAAGCACCCAGTTGCTATTCTTGAAGAAACGGAGCGCAAGACTCGCAACAAGTCAATCAAATTCCTCAAAGTGAAGTGGTCGCACCATTCCGACCGGGAAGCCACCTGGGAACGCGAGGACCATCTCCGTTCCGAATATCCGGAGTTCTTTCAGCCCTAGATCTCGGGACGAGATCCTCTCGTAGTGGTGGAGTGTTGTAACACCCCGCATGTAACTTGCCATATTTGTAACTCCGACTCTTGCCATTTCCGGCTATGTGATATGTTTTTCCCTCCGTTGTTGGGTTTTGTCTTTCGTTTTGTATTTTGTCATGCCTTGCATTTTCATATCATGTCATCATGTGCATTGCATTCGCATACGTGTTCGTCTCATGCATCCGAGCATTTTCCCCATTGTCCGTTTTCCAATCCGGCGCTCCTATCTCCTCCGGTGCACCCCTCTAGTTTTCTTTCGTGTGCGTGTGTCAAACTTTCTCGGAATGGACCGAGGCTTGTCTAAGTGACCTTAATATACCACCCGGAGACTACCGGTCAAGTTTCGTTCCATTCGGAGGTCGTTTGGTACTCCAACGGTTAACCGGGCATCCGCAAAGTCCATTTGAGTGTCCAGCAAAACCCCCCTCCAAAACCAGCCCAAAGCCCACCAAACTCCCTTCCATTCTCTAGGTCGTTCGATCACGATCGTGTGGGCGAAAACCGCACCTCATTTGGAGTCTCCTAGCTCCCTCTACCTATTTATAAGTGGGCATCCCGAAAAACGGATTCGCAGACGAACCTTAGCGTTTTTCCCACCGCGCCGCCGGACGCGTCCGTCCGCGCCGGACGACGTCCAACCGCCCCGCCGCCGGCCCGCGAAGCCCGCAGCGGGCCCGCCCGAGCGCGCCGCCGCCTCCTCCGCGCCCGCGCGCGCCCGTCACCGCCGCCTCCGCCGGAGCTGCGCCGCCGCCGCCGGCCGGCTCCGCTCCGGCCATCGCCGCCGCCGCGCCTCCTCCTCTCCTTCCCCCGCGCCGGCGCCGCCCCTCCCTCTCCGGCCGGCGAGCGCCCGAGCGAGCTCGAGCTCGGCAGCCAGATCCGATCGATCGGTACTGTAGCTCCCGTTGACTTCTCGCTCCCCCTCTATTTCTCTAAGTCTGGAGATTCCATCAGCATATGCCCCTGTTCGTATCGCGATAACTTTGTGCATGTAGCTTCGATTCGCGCGTATAATATGTCAAATTGTTCGCCTCGTGATGCTCTTCATTTTGTTTTAATTGCACCATTTTCATTAGAGGTAATCTTGATGCCCAAATCGTCGTTGGAAGAGGGCTAGTTGCTGTTAATCTCTGATTCTTATCAGAACTTGGAGATTTGTTATTTTTGTATCATTTATTCTGTGCATCTTTTGAGCATGAGCTCTACATGTGTTTTGAATTATGCCATGCCATATTTCCAGTAGTATAGCCCATGTATTTTTGTGATCTTTGTGGTGACTAGCACAAGCATGCAAAGTAGGTCCCGTAATAATTCTGATTTCAGGGACTTAGTGATTTCTCTAAGTCTTTGTCTGCTGTAATTTTGTTGCCATGTAAACTTGATGCTACAGGGAGATCCATGCATATTTTGGAGATGTTCAGTAAGGATGTTTTGTAGCTATAGTTGTAATTGACCCATTCCTGCAATTGTTTGCAATTTTAGAGTACCATAGCATGACTCAATCTTGCTCTACTTTTGCTATAAAATATTTCTGGCAGATTCTTAACATGATTTGCAATCTTGCCAAGCTTATTGTAGTTGATCCATACATGCTATGCAATTGTTCTTGACATGGATAGCTTCATAAACATGCCATATTTCTGTAGGTATGCTTGGTTTGTCTTGCCTTGCTCTGTAGTGAGTGCATCAAGCTCACAAAGAGGCCTACATATTAACATTTCTGCCATGCTCTGTTTTCTGCTAAGTCTGAAAACCTGATAACGAAACTTGCTATGTTTACATGCTTGCCACCATATCTTCTGGTCCTTTTTGGCTTATGATCAGTAAGGGACTTTTGTCATGTGCATTTAGTAGAACACTACCGTGCCTTGTTTTGCTATGTTAAGTTCCTGTAGCATGTTGATTTCGTGCTCTCAACATTGCTACCTGATGCTGATTTCTGCCATGTCCAGTTTTTCACCAAGTCTGTGAACCTGTAATCTTTTGCACTTTTGACATGCTTGTTTGAGCTTGATATGTTGTGAACTAGCCGTAGCTCAGTGTTCATCTTTTGTCAAGCATCTTCTGTAGATTACTGCCATGTGCTTTGTTGCTATGTTGGAGTGCTGTAGCATTGCTACTTGTTGCATTTTAAGTGCTATCTTGCTGTTTGTCGCAGATTAGTGTCATTCTTGTTTTGCTTGCCATTTGCAAACCGTGCATCCGATTCCGGTGATCTTTATATCGATTTCGACCGAAATCATCTCATCTTTCCAGTGGCATGCTTGGTTTGCCAAGTTACTGCCATGTTCATCATTTTCCTTCCGGAGCACGCATACGCATCGCATATCACATCTTGCATATCATATATGTTTTGCATCATGTTGCTTGTGCATTTCTCGTGATTGATTGTGGTTCCGTTTGCTTGTGTTCTTGTCTTGGGTAGAGCCGGGAGACGAGTTCGTGAACGAGGAACCTGTCGAGTACGCTTACGAGGATCAAGCTTTCGACAACTCTGAGAATCTTGCAGGCAAGATGACCACCCCTCGAAATCACTTCTATCTTTGCTATGCTAGTTGTTCGCTCTATTGCCATGCTCCGCTACCTATCACTTGCTATATCATGTCTCCTATTTTAGCCATGTCAGCCCCTAACCATCCTTTCCTAGCAAACCGTTGTTTGGCTATGTTACCGCTTTTGCTCAGCCCCTCTTATAGCGTTGCTAGTTGCAGGTGAAGTTGAAGTTTGTTCCATGTTGGAACATGGATATGTTGGGATATCACAATATCTCTTATTTAATTAATGCATCTATATATATTTTGGTAAAGGGTGGAAGGCTCGGCCTTATGCCTGGTGTTTTGTTCCACTCTTGCCGCCCTAGTTACTGTTATACCGGGATTATGTTCCTTGAGTTTGCGTTCCTTACACGGTCGGGTGATTTATGGGACCCCCTTGACAGTTCGCCTTGAATAGAACTCCTCCAGCATGGCCCAACCTTGGTTTTACCAGTTGCTACCTAAGCCTTTTCCCCCGGGTTTTCGCGAGCCCGATGGTCATCTTATTTTAACCCCCCCGGGCCAGTGCTCCTTCGAGTGTTGGTCCAAACTGAGCAGACTGCGGGGCCACCTCCTGGAAACTCGAGGTCTGGTTTTACTCGTAGGATGTCTCATCCGGTGTGCCCTGAGAACGAGATATGTGCAGCTCCTATCGGGATTTGTCGGCACATTCGGGTGGCTTTGCTGGTCTTGTTTTACCATTGTCGAGATGTCTTGTAAACCGGGATTCCGAGACTGATCGGGTCTTTCCGGGAGAAGGTTTATCCTTCGTTGACCGTGAGAGCTTATGATGGGCTAAGTTGGGACACCCCTGCAAGGTATTATCTTTCGAAAGCCGTGCCCGCGGTTAAGAGGCAGATGGGAATTTGTTAATGTCCGGTTGTAGATAACTTGTCACTTGACCCAATTAAGATACACCAAGTGCGTGTGTAGCCGTGATGGTCTCTTCTCGGCGGAGTCCGGGAAGTGAACACGGTCTGTGTTATGTATGACGTAAGTAGGTGTTCAGGACCTCTTCTTGGTCATTGCTAGATGACGTCCGTTCCATTGCTTCTCTTCTCGCTCTCATTTGCGTAAGTTAGCCACCATACATGCTTTTGCCGCTGCAGCTCCACCTCTTTGCACCTCTTTGTCCTACAAGCTTAAATAGTCTTGATCTCGCGGGCGTGAGATTGCTGAGTCCTCGTGACTCACAGATACTTCCAAACAGTTGCAGGTGCCGACGATGCCAGTGCAGTCGATGGCGTCGATCTCAAGTGGGAGTTCGACGAGGAACGTGGTCGTTATTATGTGTCTTTTCCTGATGATCAGTAGTGGAGCCCAGTTGGGACGATCGGGGATCTAGCATTTGGGGTTGTCTTATTTTCATCTGGGTTTTGACCGTAGTCGGTCTATATGATTGTATTTTGGATGATGTATGATGATATTTATGTATTGTGTGAAGTGGCGATTGTAAGCCAACTCTTTATCCCATTCTTGTTCATTACATGGGATTGTGTGAAGATGACCCTTCTTGCGACAAAACCACTATGCGGTTATGCCTCTAAGTCGTGCCTCGACACGTGGGAGATATAGCCGCATCGTGGGCATTACAATCCATAACTAAAGATAGAGAATAACTTAGAACAGAAAATAAAAATTACTTAGTGATAAAGTAAACAAGCACACACGAGAATATTCACCCCATGCTATTGCTCCCCGACAACGGCACTAGAAAAAAGGTCTTGATAACGACCACCGATACAACTCTACGCACACTTGATGTTTGCTTTACCTAAAGCAAGTATGAAACTATTTTGCAAGAATAAAACTACGAGTACTTTGCGAGAATAAAACTACGGATAAATTGCAAGGTAATAAAAGTGGATAGCTTTTGTCAACAAGAAAGTCATTTGTCCCTAGGCAATCGATAACTAGACCGGTAGTCGTTCTTGCAATTTTATATGAGGGAGAGGCATGAGCTAACATACTTTCTCTACTTGGATCATATGCACTTATGATTGGACCCGTAGCAAGCATCCGCAACTACTAAAGAGCATTAAGGTCATGAAACCCAACCATAGCATTAAGTATCAAGTCCTCGTTACTACCATAAACAACCCCCAAACTCGGGTTTATGCTTCTGTCACTCACGCAACCCACCATAAGCGAATCATGAACGTATTGCAACACCCTACAGTGGGGATCCCTCCGTTTGCGCGACACGGAGGGCACCGTAGGACAGCACCATATATAAAATATACAATCATACCAACCAAGATCACGATTAACCCATAGGACAAAACGGATCTACTCAAACATCAAAGGATAGCCAAATATCATTGGGAAATAATATATGGAGTTGAGCACCATGTTTAAGTAGAGATTACAACGGGGAGAAGGGATGTTACACCGCTGCATAGAGGGGGAGAAAGTTGGTGTTGACGGTAGGAAGAGTGTTGATGTAGATCGCCGTCACGATCCTTGCCCCGGTGGCACTCCGGCGCCACCGGGAGAGAGGGGGAGAGAGAGCCCCTCTCCTTCTTCTTCTTCCTTGGCCTCCCCCTAGATGGGAGGAGAGTTCCCCCTCTGGTCCATGGCCTCCATGGTGACAGAGGGGCGGGATCCCCTCCGAGATTGGATCTCCCTCTCTGTTCTCTTCTGTTTCGCGTTCCTGTTTTCTGGCCCTTCACCGTTTCTTAAATTCCCGGAGATCCGTAACTCCGATTGCGCTGAAATTTTTACATGATTTTTTTCCATAAATTATCTTTCTTGCGCCCGAAGAAGGGCCCCATCCGACTTACGGTGAGGGCACAAGACACTTGTGCACGCCAGGGGGTGCCCGGCGCGCCCTGGTGGGTTGTGCAGGCCATGGGCCTCCGTTAGCGTTGATTCCACCTCCCAAAAATCATAAATATTCCAAAATAATTCTCCATTAATTTTTATCGCATTTGGACTTTGTTTGATATGGATACTCTGTGAAACAAAAAACATACAACAAACAGGAACTGGCACTGGGCACTGGATCAATAGGTTAGTCCAATAAATCATATAAAATGTTGCCAAAAGTATGTGAAAGTTGTATAATAATGGCATGAAACAATAAAAAATTATAGATACGACGGAGACGTATCAGCCCCCCTAGGGTGCCTTCTCCTCCCCCTCCCCCCTATATATAGAGGGGTAGAGGGTGGGCAGCCGTACCCATCTATGCCACGGCGCTGCCCTCCCTCTCCCTCGTAGCCCTCTTCCTCTCCGTAGTGCTTAGCAAAGCTCGGCTAAGATTCCACCACCACCGCCACCACGCCGTCGTGCTGCAGGAGGACTCAAGCTACTACTTCACCATCGTTCGCTGGATCGAGGAGGTGAAGGCGTCATCAAGCCGTACGCGTGTTGAATGCGGAGGTGCCGTCCGCTCGACACTTGGATCGGGAGTTCGCGGGATGGATCATGATTGGATCGCAAAGACGTTCGACTATATCAACCGCGTTTCTTAACGTTTCTGCTTAGCGATCTACAAGGGTATGTAGATGCAATCTCTCCTCTCGTAGATGTTCATCTCTTAGATTGATCTTGGTGAGCGTACGAAAATTATTGTTTCCCATGCAACGTTCCCCAACACGGCCACGCGGTGAAACCTATCTCATATATTTTGAGGAAGACCATCCATGTACACAGGTCGCACAACTTGGAATTAGCAGCAACCTCGACGTTCTCCGTGTTGCCGGAGTTCAACATTTTGATCAACAAGTACGAGCAACCTTCGCTCCGATACCACTTGACGAAGTACAAGCTGGCGAGATGCCAATCCTTGCGAGTTGTGGCAGGATCTCTCACAGTACTAGTAGTATCCGTGATGAGAAATTTCGATCAAGCCAACGTAAGATAAAAAACTTACGTAGAGTAGATCAGATCAACTCTATGCGTAGCAGCAACAAAATTCCCACAGCTCATCAATGAACACTATCTTAGGTGTCTAGATATGGGATGTTTTTGGATTTTTATTCAACTCATGGAAAATAAATTCGGCCTCTAGATCAACCATAGATGGCTTTTTTTACCTTTTCTGATAAATGATGGATTTTATTTGCTCAAAATGAAGCATCAAAGGATACAAGCACTATAAGCATATATCTGGCCTCTGTATAGTTAGGATGCACGCAGCCAACACCAACACACACAACACACGCCGACAACTAGCAAATTCATATAAGACCAAAGCTATGTAATCAACGTAGCTGACTTTCTTTTTATAAGCAACACAACCCGAGAAACCGACCAAGCCAACCAATTTGAAACAGACTCTCCTATCCAAACTAATCAAAATTTGACTAATTAATGACCCGGCCACCTTAGAATCAACCTTGATCCAGATTGTGTAGGTACCTAGCTAGTTATTTGTGCTTTTCTAAAAATAAAAGCATGCTATGCACCGTAACCTCTTGCAACAATAAAAATGAAAACTTCGCATATAGTTTCCTTCTTTGGTGGAGTCCTAAAATTTGCTTCATCCCTTCCTGTAATGGAGGGATTTGGAGCAACATCGGACCAATCAAAACTTGTTGCATCGTGATAGAATACCAAATTACTTTATTCTTTTGTATAGCACACATATCATCTCATAAAATACAGGTTGCCTTCTTTCTTGGTCTTGCCGCTGGCCACTCCTTCTGGACATGTGTGGCTTGAATAATCTTTTGATGCAAGAAATAGCTTAGGCACTAGTGCTCATATAAGGGATTCGACTTTTTCTTTGGTGAAACTGTAGGTCGGGATCTCCTATAGCTCTGCCTAAAGTTTGAGCAAGATTGAGAAAATCTCCAAGGTTTGAGCATTGCAAAAAATGAAGGAGAGAGTAATGGAGTCATCCCCCATCTTATGCGTGGAGAAGAAGGGGTCTTTTTATAAGTGGCCTTGAAGTATGACCATTATGCAACAGAAGTTGCAAACCTTCTATTAAGCCTGAAGGCTAGGCAGCTGTAGGTTAGAGGATCTGGCAGACACTAAGATCAGTAGAAAACATTGCAACCTTTCTTTAGCACCTGGAGGCTGATCAAAGGTGCCCCGAAGGGTTCGGGTTGCCCCAGAGGTTCCGTGTGTGTTAGAAACTAACATGGCTTTTAAAGTAGGTTATCTCTTGCCATGGGATGGGTTGTGGGTGCATATAGGCTAGTGCAAGTGAGTTGATTCCCATCAAATCTCCATAGTGTACTCCCTCTTTATAGCACGGCTTTCCTATCGACTCAAACAAATCAAATATCGATAAGATGTCCTCTTTTCCTCATTTTGAATGGGGGGTCTCCGTCCATTTGTGCTTGTCTTTGAATGTGCTATCTCACTATTTATAGACTCAAGCATATGGTTAGATCACTAATATAAGTTTTCATTAACACCAAAATCACTTAGTTGAAATTATGTCCCTTCAGCAAAACACTTGTGGTGTGCACTCATTGGTTTTGAGAGGGTTGAAGGAGCTTTGGCCAGTGGCCATGGACATCATTGGTGCACTATTGGTTGACTACCTTGATCCAATCTAGAGGACTCCACCTTCACATCCTCCTCCAAATAGAATGATGTCAAAAATAGGCGTACAAAGAGATGTTGGTTGTTGCAGGCAACAAAGGATATGGAGGATATTGGAATGATGTCAACTAGATTTAATTGCCTTGGTGTCGCTCGGCTATGACAAGGGGATTGGTGTGGTATTGGTGATGTCGAGCATGTCTTGGTTTCTGTCTCACATGTTTCATTCTTTGGTGATCCTTAACTTCTTGCTTGTTGGCCCACCAATAAAGTAGTAAACCAACAATGTGCCTTACGAGGTGTCCTCAATCGTAATGTGGTCAATAGTATAAGGTACTCATGTACTAAGGCGGACAATTCACGCGACTGTTTAAACCCTTTGTTTGATCTTATAAGGCTTCTTCACAAAAATGTGAATAAACCCGAAGATAGAAAAGTCTTCCTTATTTGAGTTCTCAACTTTGTGATCATTTCTGATTATTCATTGATTTCAGATTATTTGATCCATAATGATATCCTTACTTCATCAATAAGGTCACATAGCAGGTCTAAAAGTATTACATATCCACTTTTTCAGGAAGGGGGCGAGACAGGGTGTTCCCCACCTGAATACATCGCTCAAATGACCAATGGTCTGAGTTGATTACATGCAGAGATCAACACGCGAGGAGACGTAAACGCCAAAAGTTGGTGGCAGCCTTATAACTCAGTTTCACAAACCGATCGGACCAAGTGGTGAAGTCGTTGATTATGTTCTTGATTGTAGCAATGTTGTATTGGTATTGGTTTCAGAAGATGAGCGCGTTCCTTGGAATACCAAATCTTCCAAATGATTGTGGGCAACACCGAATGGCTTACTTGTCGAGGAAGAGGAATCAGCGTCACAGTTTCCCAAATGTTGGCAAGGTCATCTTGAGTAGGAGTGTCTAGATCAAGCCATTGCCAAACCCTAATGAACATGGAGCACTGAAGGAAAATATGCCTACAACCTACTTATGCAATAACACTTTAGCATACTAATGCGAATTTCATTTTGGCCTCCTAGGTGCCAAACAAGGTCAAATCTTTGTGGGGCTACTCTTCCATAACCTGCTAAACACCGAGCCAACTTACGCCACGAGCATATCGTCGACTACAGTGACCGCCTGAGACTACAATGTCCACTTATACTTTTTAGAATGTAACATTGACAACAAAATGCACTCATATACTTGTATGCTCTCCAGCAGGTAAGAAAGATGCACACATGCTATGAACATAATCTTCGCAACAGAATATTTCAGCAGAACACACATTCCTTGATTTGCAAGAATCATTTGAGCACACACTCTCATTCATTTGCGTGAAACATAATTACATACTTTGGCGCGACGATATAAACACCTAAATAAGCACGCACGTAAAAGAAGCAGCCATTAGTCTGGAGCACAAAAGAAACCCAAGATATATGTATACATCAGGAAGAACCAAATGGACTGTACAACGTCGAGAGGGAACCAAATGGGCACCGATGAAGCAGACCTCGCCCATATGTCACAAGCGTCATATGTAGGTCTGCTTGGACAGCTTGAAACCTGAGATGAGAGCCGAGAGCGCGAGGCAAACAAAGGCGAAGAAGGCCATGCTAATCGAGGCAGCGGACGAGTCAGTGAACACGTTGTCCGAGCCCTCCCGCATGCGGTTTGTGATCGGGATTGCAGCAGACAACGCGGACATCAGAAGGTACGCCGTTGCCTGCAAGAACAAGAGAAACCCATTTTGGTAAGTATGGTTAAGAATTTTGTAGGCATTTAAGTATAATGTGGTTTTACTTCGAGGGGAGAAACATTGCATAGAACTTCATGATTTTTAATGAATGTGTGTCACACTATCGTTATCGGTTCCACCACACGAAGTATGCAGCGAATGTTGATCACTATCAGAACATCGCAATTGTGAATATTCATAGTGCATATAAAGTTTATAATAACGGGCCATGGCAAATAGCGGCATCCTCAAAGCAAGCTAAATCAATGCTAGGTCGCTGCTGAATGACATTGTAGCCCCTTAAAACCGCAAACTTATACTATATAGATGTTGTTTAGTGGGACCCACCAAACGCTATTAGCGCAGCCATTTAAAATTTTGAATATGTATCTTCAAAAGGATGACAGTTCTGTATTCACACTGTGCTTCACAAATGTCAAACAACGAACGGTACCATATAGCTAAACTAAATTAGACATCCTACTTGATTACTACTTCCATTCTTCCATTAAGCTCCAATAAGGCACCATATGCGTGTTGACTTACTTGTTCTGATCCACATGTGAGGAATTATATGAAGTGGAAGTGCGGAGTGCCATGTGGACGCATTAGGTCGTGTTCGAGTAAAAGTATATTAGCTCAAGAAATGGGCTAGAATTCCAGCACACAACAGCTTGCGTGACTACTAATTATAATCCACCTATCTCTATCTGTATAAGCTATAACAATTGTCCCTGACGACGTGCTATGCATCACATAGCTTCTCATCCACCAAATTAACCACCAACTTAATTAATCCTCAACGAGCAATATACTCTGCCAAGCATGCAGAACATTCTAGAAACCTAAATTACCAGTATGTTTTGCTTTTCCTATCGTGCAAGTAACCACCTTCGAGAAAATTCTCACACTTGTCTGAGACAAATGGCAAAGGGGCAACAAGAATTGCCGAGGCAGAATTCAGGGGCAGACATGCCAAAACGCCTAGGTTGCTTTGCTGACCTGATCCCCGGCGAAGTCGACGAGCAGGCCGACCTTGCTCTGCAGGTCCTGGCCGCCGCTGAGCCGGACGCCGTGCCGCACCAGCTGCAGCGTGGTGTAGATGAACGCCAGCAGCCCCACCGCCACGATGTACCTGACGAGCCAGCCGCCGACACGTACGCATACCAAACATTAGTTGATTACGCTCGCACGCCACGCAAGTACGCAAACCACCGCCAGCTTGCGGGGGTCAATGAAGTGCGCGCTCGGCACGGCACGGACAATGGCCGGAGGAGGCGCACCTGTACTCCTCGTAGTGGTCGAACTGCCTCCAGTCGCCGTGCTCGTTGGCGACCATGACGAGGAAGGCGAGCAGGGAGAACGCCCACGCCGCCGCCCGCAGCGCCGACCCGGATTTGTCCAGGAGGTCCTGCCGCCGCCAGCGCCCGACGATCGCGCCCACCGCGCCGCCTCCGCCGGAGCCGTCGGGGCCCCCTCCAGCCGGCGCTCCGGCCTTCTCCACGTCGACGGCGGGAGCGTCGGCCATGGCGTGCGCGCTGGTGGTGGGAACGAACGTACGCGAGGCTTCTTGGGATTTGGAGTGGAGATATGGAATGGAATTGGTTCAGTTCAGTTGGATGGATCGGTTAAACGATCGGTTTGGTGCCTTCTGGCAAGTTATTATACAGCGAGGCGAGGAGAGCAGTGCGCGCCATTTTGGGCCGGCAAAGGATCTTCTGCGCCACCGTGTGAGCCAGGTTACATCAAGAAAATGCAACACAAAGCTTGCCTTGAGGTTTCAGTCATATGCGCCATCAGTCGTGAACCATATACATGTATAAAATGTTGCCGTGGTCGAAGAGACAAACAAGTCATAATGTGTTGCCTACAACTTCACACACATGCCCCCGAAGTACGAAGATCTTTTTTTTTGAACATCGGCACTTTACGATGGACACGCGTAGGGAGGTGGCGTTGTATGACGCTGTGGTGGCGTCGATTGCAGGCTGACAAAGTCGGTGCCTCGGTACCTGCTCTGAAGATGGATTGGTGGAAGACGGTGGCGGCGAGCTCTGTAGCGTGCGCATGCGGTGATCACTGAGAGTGCGCGGGATTGGTGTGTGCCACAGACCCGACAATGTGGTTTGGTTGGGGTCTCTGGCTTTAGATGTTCGGCTATGGTATGAGGTCTGGGTATGCGGCTCAGACAATCTGCACTCCTTAATCAAGTTGATTGAAGTAGCACAGATGATGACGAGATGGTGGCTCAAGACTTATTAATGTATTACTTTGTAAAATCTTGATGAATAGTTAATAAAATGGTTGCATGCATCGCCCTGATGCAGAGGCCAGGGGTCATCCTCCTTTTCGAAAAAATCATACACCATTGAGTCAATAATAGATCGATCATGAACTAATTTTTTTTTTACGAAACCTCTCTAGAGGGCCAGGAGCTATGGCATTGCATTATAGAAGAAGAAAGTTGATCCAGTTTGTAAGGGAAACCGAATCGAAAACCTAACAAAGTGGCCTGGTCTATAAGGAAAACTAGGCCGAACTGCACAAGCAACAAAGCCTCGTCGACCACTGTGACCAAAGGCCACAATCGCAACAAAAACACACACCCTGGCTCTGGAGCCGCCAATCTAACATCCCCCACCCGCGCGAGCCGTAGCGCCGCACGGCTCGGGCATCGTGTAGCCCTTGCTACACGAGGCGACCGCCCACAGACCACGAAATGTGCGCCAAACATCTGGAGCCTAGCTTTCCTCGTAAACCGGGTCACTTCCAACGGCGGCTCCGGGTCGAGGTGTGTCGGCGTCTTGGGAACGGGGGTCCCCAGACTTGCCTGCCTGCGGCCCACGGCATGGCTCCACCAGCAGCCCTGTACGGCCCATCTTCACCAGCAAACACTCAAGACCCTCGCGACGGGCCAAGCCTCGCGAGGCGGACGGCGCAAGACCTCCTTGGGGGCGGCCTCACCAGGCTGGCTCGCGAGGGGCGGAGAGATCAAGGCAAGGGGCACCTCGCGAGGTTCCTGTGACGCAAGCCATGACGACCGGGGCCAGGCGGGCGCCAGCGCCCGCAGTGTCCTCGTTTCCTCTTCGGTGTTAAAGAGGTAAGCGCAGGCGAGGAGTCCCGAGGCATCAGGCAAAGGTTCCCATATCAGTGCAACGAAACCAAGACCAGCAGGACGACAGGACGGAGGTCACCGTGGAGCCCAAGACGGCGTCACCACCAGAGCCTTTGGCAGGCGAAGACCACCTTTAGTCAGGATAACTTGTACTAGTTATCTCCCTTCAAATTTGGCCGTTGTGGCATCCCTTCCCGCCAGCATTTGGGAAGAGGACCATGGCCTCTATAAATAGGGCTAGCCACCACAGTAGGAGGGAGGGAGGCAACAGATCCGAGGACCATTCAGATCATCCTCATCCACACAAACTCACCAAGCACAAGAGCACCTCTTCTCAGGAGGTTGTTCTTCCCTTGTAACTGTTCATCCTCAGCCCAAGAGGCAATCCACCACACCACACTGGAGTAGGATATTACACCACATCGGTGGCCCGAACCAGTATAAATCTTGTGTCCCTTTATTCTGCGAGTTCGGCGCGCTGAGCCTTGAGATCGTGATGAGGGAGAGTGCTTGGGGGAGGAGAGATCTTCGTGCACACCCCAGTGTTCGAACCTCAAGGGTTTTGCCGGAACCCGAAATCCGACAAGGTGGATCTGGCGCCCGTGCCCCTGGTTGTGTGGGCGGCAGTGGCATGGCCGGTGGTGCTTGGGGTGAGGGCAGCGACTCCCTGGATTTTATCGTGGGCTTGCAGCGCGGTGGACTGTCCTCGTGGCAGCCCGGTGAAGTGGTTTTCGCGGTGCTCTGGGCGAGAGTTGCCCGACTTGGTCGATGCCGGTGACGATAGTGATCTGTCACTTCGTTTTTATCTTGATGGCGTTGTCGAGGAGCCCCGTCCCACCTCCAACCAATGGGACATTGTCTTCTGGGCGAGAACCCAGATTTAGTTTGCTGGATCGGATGACGGCGATGTTTTCTTTGACATCGTGTATCCTCCTTGGAGGCGTCATTTTTTTAAGACGAGGTCTTTAGTATTTTCAGTCATCACGAAGAGAGATAGTATTTTTAGCAGTTCTTTAAACGAATGAAAAACTTTTTTTTGAGACGGAATGGATAACTAAGAGCAACTCCAACGGGGCGACCCAAACGGACACGGATTTTGTCCTTTTTTGTCCGTTTGGGTCGCCCGTCCGCCTAGCGGACATGAGGTGGACACGCACGGTCTGCGGATGCACCCAACGCGCCGCTCGTGGATGACCCAAAGCGGACAAGCAAGATGCAGATTTCCTACCGGCGCCACCGCGTTCCTCCGTCGCCACAGCCTGCACTGGGAGCATACGAGATCGAGGTGGGCGGGCGGAGTCGACGGCCAGCTCCGACGGCGACCTCCCACCCCTGCTTCCACGCGCCGCCGTCCACGTCGTCGAACTAGATCCGGTGTAGAGGTCCCTGGAGGCGACGGCGGCCGCGGCGGCCTCTGCCGCCACGGAGTCGCGGCGGAGGGCCGGCCTGCGGGGTGAGGCGGGCGCGAGGGCCGGCGGGGGACGGCGCGGTGGACCGGGAGGAGGGGAAGTTTAGGCGGAGGAAGAAGAAGCACGCGGCGGCGAGCTAGAGGAGGCGGCGGCGAGCTGGAGGACGCGGCGGGAGGAGGAGGCGGCGGAGGCGGGGTGGGGGTCGCGGCCGCCGCCGCCCGAGAAGAGATGCATCGCCGCCGACAGGGAGTTGCTGCTGGTACGGCTGTGGGAGGAGGCGGAGATGGGGTGGGGCCGCGGCTAGGGTGGTTTTCTCGCTCGGTCACTGATATGTGGGTCCAGGGGCGGACACGAGAGGAAGGCAGCAGACGAGAGCGGACGACGAGAGCGCCCGCTTTTGTCCGTGCGGACCCATTTGTGGCCCATTTTTGCGTTCAGTTTGGGTCGGGAGGGATGACAAGCGGACAGCAGGCGAACACGCGCGTCCGTTTGGGTCGCCCCGTTGGGCCAACTTTTGTGTCCGGATGACTCAAACGGACGAAATGGGTCACCCCATTGGAGTTGCTCTAACCACAATGTTTGATTGACTACAAGGTTGTTCGGCCGCAAACGGTCCGGTCAGCGATCCAATGCCCAACGGCAGCCGCCACCAGCTACTACTCCACAAATTAACGCCCTGCCGTTTCAGGAAATTCTAACCCGTAATCTAACGCCCCATGTGATTCCAGCTCCCCGCCGATAACCATTTCCCGTGTAGTATGCCCGATCCACCCGTCCAAGCAAGAACAGCTCAGGAAGCACCACTAAACCGGGCGGGGTCTTAATCGGGGTCCGAAACCCAGCCGTGCAAGCCAACTCTTTTCATTTATCCCTTTCTGCTCCAATCAATCAAAGACAGAACCTTCCAACACACCATGCGGCTGCCAATCACCAGCCACGCATCCCGTCATTCTGCCTCGGAAATAAACTACTCGTGGCAGTAACTACTCCCTCCATTCCAAAATATAGTGCGCCCACACTTTTCGAGGTCTAACTTTGACCATAAATTTAGCCAACAAGACCGAATGCGGCGGGAGAAAAAGTTATATAATTGAAAACTTCTTTTGAATACGAATTCACTGGTATAACTTTTGCTCCCGCCGCAATCGGTCTTGTTTGTTAAATTTTTGGTCAAAGTTGAAGCACGGGGATAAAGGAAGCACTATATTTTGAAACAGAGGGAGTATCAAATTCGCTTTCTGACTCGGCGTCCGTGTAGGACATTTGTTCTGCTGGCGTGCCGCTTTAGCGTACTTGCCGGAAAGCGCAGGCACCAGTGGCGTGGCCGAGTGTCTGATGGAGGGTCGCCTTGACATGACACCGACTGATGAAAGCGTCGAGCGCAATCGCTTAAACCCACTGACACACAACTAACCAGCAGAAATGATCACGCTGGCATTGGACGCTGCGAGAATTCGCGGAATGGAGGACACATGAGTGGTGAGTGATTCCAGATAGGGGCGTTTTTACCTAAGCAAAACAGGAAACCCTACTGAAGAAAATAGAGTGGCAAGGCAAGAGAGATGATGGGTCCAATATTATGTCACATAAGGTTGGAAAGATTGGCGCAATGAAAACGCCCTATTCACGATAAAAACCACTTTTATTATTTCTTAATGTAGCATCAAGGAGATAAATACAAAATGAGCATACACCCAATCTTTTTATAATTAGGACGCACACAAACGACATCAACGCACACAGAGTAAATTTTACGCAGCAACAAGAAGTCTTACAAGACCAAACATGCCTAAGACAAAGAGGATGGAAGGTCTATCCGAAAACTATACCCCTACCCATGTGGGGTAAAGACATCTCTGTCCACAACAATGCAAACACCCTTTCTGACAAACAGATGTCTTCCATTCATGTTCGGTAAAGAACACGAGCATGTCGTTCAAAAAGTTAAATATGCACCTTTGTCTAGATAATGCCAACTATGTATCATTAGCATACATATATAGATCTGCACATGTGAGCGTTTGTCATATTTGCATAAGAAACCTTGTATTTGATTAAACAAAACTCACAACAGTTATACTTTGCTAAATACAAGGAGTTGCAACCATAATGTGAATACATAAAAAGATCTAAACTTTATTCCACTTGTTCCTCGTATTTTCTGAAAAAGGAATAGTGAAACATCGAGTGAGCCAAATGTAAAATGAAACAATGTACATGAACATATAAAATAGTGTGAATTGTGGATTCATATTTAGGAAAGAAGAGTTACGCGGATTTTGCCAATAAATTTAAGAGAAGACCATGTTCGTCGAGCCTCCACGAGCAAGTCATGGTATCGTACTTTTGGGGTTGAAAGGACATCTTGTCCTAAGTATGTATTGGTGTTAATGACAAATGATTAAAAAGACTATTTTTTAAAGATCTGTGTACAATATTAGTGTAATGGTGATAAGGAAGATGGTTACCCCCCTCCCCCCCCCCCCCCCACACACACCCACCCTAATGGAAAAGGGAAAGATGATGATGCTCTCCATGTCTATTCATTTCTCCATGGTTAAGTGGGTCTAGTCACTTTCATAGGACCACCGTATATTAACAAGGGTTCATTGAAAATCTTGAGAGTAAGGGAGAGAGCTTAAGACATTGTCTTTGTCACCCCAAAGCACTTGTCCTTAACCTATTTTTGAACCCAAAAATCCAAAGCCCATAGATCCAGACTTTGGTCCGAAGTGTGCAGGAGCTAGCTAAAATGAATCCAGGAGGAAAACCCAGAAGTCCAGATTTGGTTCGAATTTTTTTTCCGCTCTTAAACAATTTGTAGCTCGGTTTGGAGGCAGGTGCTCTAGAAGTCCGGACATCTACATTTTTTTGGAAGGTCCAGACTACACAAGATAGCCCAATTTTTTCCGATAAAGGATGGATTTTATTGACTCAAAATGAAGCATCAAGAGGATACAAACACAATGAGCACATACCCGGCCTCTGCATAGCTAGAATGCACACAACCAACACCAACGCACGCACACAAAAATACGTCGGCAAATAGCAAAGTCATATAAGACCAAAGCTATTTGATTCCACCCAAGCAAACATTTGATCCCCTCCGTTCTTGTTGGAGTCACTGTAGAGCTTCTAAGGTGTGGATTAGCCCCCAAAAAATCGTGAGGGTTTGGAGGCCACTAAGCATCTACCACTTCGTGAAGGGAGCTCGTGCTTTGTGAGCGAGACGCCATGTCGCGTGTTGCTTTGCTTGACCACCATCCTCCCAATGAAAATTAGCACACACCCACCTCCTCCCCAAGGACATGAACTTCAGAATACATCCTTTGGCTCCTGCAAAAAAGAATACATCCTTTGCACCCCTTCACTTTGATTATCCCATTCCCTAAGCTTTATATTGTGTTTATTATTGTGCCTAGCTTGCTTATAATAGCTCATCACTTAGGTGTTCCACTTAGTTGCATTTCTAGAGAACTTATTTAAGCTTAGGGCGGCGCTCTACGCGTGCTCCAGCGAGATCAACAATCTCTATTCGGTGCGATCCTAGGGAAAATAAGAGGTCGGAGGAGTGTGTACTACCAAGGCAAATATAACAGTGCCCTTGATGGAGAAGGAGGTGTTGTAGGGTGGAACCCTAGATGGAGATCTTTCACGAATTGGAGGGAAATCCCCAAGGACACGAAGAACACGAAGAACACAAGAGAGGGGAAACACTCAAATTAACTAGATCCAATCACACATATGCTAGATCAAAGAACACACAAGAGGTCACAATGATTCAAGGACAACAAAGGAAAGATACAAGGTACTAGTTCATCCCAATCCTATGAGGAATGAGGTCTTGATGGTAGTCTTCCCCAAGAGGAGGTCTTGAATCCACAAGGGGATCTTCTCCTAGGAGGTCATGATCTCCTAGAGGAGTGGGTACAAGGAGCAAAGCTCTCTAATGTCTATCAACTACTTTGCTATCCCCTCTAATGAGCTAGGTGAGGAGTATATATAGGCTAGGGACGAATTGGGGGAAAGAGAGGGGTACAAGGGTCAAAACCCATAGTGCACGCAGGCACTCTCGGAGGGGTCCGGGCACCCAGGGAAAAGTGGCCCGGGCACCCGAAGGGAGATGCGCCAGGGGGACCAGGCACTCGGGGTGCGGAGGACTGGGTACCCGGTCCGGTGAGAGGGGCCGCGACCTGGTGGCAGAGGGGGCCGGGCACCCAGTCCAGTTAGAGGGGCCGCGACCTGGTGGCTGTCGGTGTCAAAACCGGCGGATCTCGGGTAGGGGGTCCCGAACTGTGCGTCTAGGATCGATGGTAACAGGAGACAGGGGACACGATGTTTACCCAGGTTCGGGCCCTCTCTATGGAGGTAATACCCTACTTCCTGCTTGATTGATCTTGATGAATATGAGTGTTACAAGAGTTGATCTACCACGAGATCGTAATGGCTAAACCCTAGAGGTCTAGCCTATGTGAATATGGTAATGAGTATCCGCCTATCCGGACTACGCTCTCCGGTTTATATAGACACCGGAGAGATCTAGGGTTACATGGAGTCGGTTACATAGAAAGGAATCTTCATAATTGGTCGCCAAGCTTGCCTTCCACGCCAAGTAGAGTCCAACCCGGTCACGGTACAGTCTTCGGCCTTCATATCTTCACATCCCATCAGTCCGGCCCACTGATAATAGTCCGGATGCCCGAGGACCCCTTAGTCCAGGACTCCCTCAGTGGCAGAGGGGGCCGGGCACCCGGTCCAGTCAGAGGGGCCGCGGCCTGGTGGCAGAGGGGGCTGGGCACCCAGGGGTGATGGCCGGGGCACCCGGTGCAGGCTGGGGCAACGCCCTGGTGGAGGCCGGGCACCCGGGGGGTGGGGACAGTGCCCAGGCGGGAGGCCGGGCACCCGGGGCCAAATGGGCGGGCACCCGGGTTGTCCAGGGGCCATGCCCATGGGCCGGCCGAAGGCCCGGGCACCCGGGGGTGGAGAAGGCCGGGCACCTAGGGTCCAGAACCTCCGTGGCTTCGTGCTTCTCGCGTCCTTCTTCCATCCCTTCCTTCTCCATGGTCGCTTGTATCTCCGTCCTAGCATCTTCATGATCAACTCCTTGGTACCTAAAAAGGCACAACGTTTCTATTTGAGGTAGGACCCGACGCTCATGTGAAACCGAATTAAGTTCGAAGAGGAAAGAGTTAACCTCGGTTTTGATGGTACGTGCGCGAGCTCTCGTCATCGGTCCTCTTAGTGCTTGCGGTGGTGATGGAGCGCCCATGGGGATGCTCGAAGGATGCTCCGCATCATCTCCCCCCCCCCCTGGGAGAGATCCGTCCATGGATCGTGATCTTCATCACCATGGGAAAGAGATGGTGTCGCAGTGTAGAAGTGGACGACCACCAAGCACTTATCATGTTGAAGCTCGAAATGGGCCCTCTCCAATGTCACACCGTCTTGTGATTCCTTCAAAAGGAGCAAGAACAACAAACACTTGGAAAAACAAATGTGGTTAGCGTTAGTGCAAAACCAAGCATTCAAGAGGTGATTCACCAAACAAGTGTCGGCATCAAGTATAGCATATGGTGTGACAAAGGATTGTGACATGTCATGTAAGCACATAAAGTGAGCAAAATCAAGGACATCATGGAAACAAGCATGTAAATGTGAGGTAGCGATGCAAATATGTGTGTCAAGAGAATAAGCATCTACCTCAACCTCATAGCAAGCATTCACAAATTGCTCAATGAAAGGTCTATGGTAGGCATAAGAATCATTCACAACACCAAATAAGATGAGATGTCTAAACACATGGGTCAAGTGCAAGACAATCCAAGCATAACGTGTATAGGGTGTAGTGAAAATTAAGTGGCACTCAACACAATAGAAGGAGCAATTGTTCAACGTGTGTAAGGCAATCAAGGTAAATATGTAGCAATCAATGGGACATGGCATATGCGATGCACATGACATATTGCGAGCACGAACACAAAACAAGATCATAGTATCATCATAGGAATGGGTCATAGGTGGAACATGGCAATAACAAGCAATATCTCCACCAAGCTTGCAAATACACATACAAGTACTAGAATCAATCATCATGTGTAATGCAAAGCATGGGTCACAAATGCATGGCAAAGGCATAGGAATGGGCGTATCATGCAAAGTTAACATGGCAAGATGGGCATATAATATGTAATGGACGATAACCCATAACCATGTGAGAGCCATGTAGAAAGCATGTGCGAAGTCTTTGCGGGAAGAGAGCGTTGGGAAAGACAATCCATGGGTTCCCAAGTCATCATTGCTCTCTAGAGCTCCTTTTGTCAACACGTGGGATTGCGACGTTGACAAGTATTCATGGGTACCTACACAAAAGAGACACAAACCAAAGAAATTGTGTGCGTGGTAAATGTACACATCATCCATCATGATGTGTATGTGCTCGTGAGAGTTAGCACAAGATAAGCATCACTCAAAGAAATTGGAAACATGGTATATGAACATGTCATCCATCATGAAAGAATAGTTGTTATGTGTAACATGATTGGGATGAAAATCTAGCATACAAGTATATGGCACATCAATAGAATTTTCATTCATGGGGAGCATATGGTGCACACAAGTATTGGGATCATGCAATGGATAGGATGGATCAGAATCTCCTAAAATGTATGAGGAAACTATGGGGGTCTCCTCATTAGCAATAGCGGAAACATCATAAGGAGAAAATGGACAACATCCAAAACAATGCATATTCGAAGCTAGGTGGTCATGGCATGACATATGAGATAAATGATGCAAAGGGAGCATATCAATACCCTCACAAGAAAAACAAATGACAATAACCATGGGCTTGTCATCTATGCCATATGTGCAAATTGGGTTTATTTTAATGGCATATGCATAGTCACTATGAAGAGATTGCAAATATGACATATGGTTGATCTCATGCATAGCATATGACAAGTCAAGCGGATTGTCAAACATGATGTGACCGAGAGAATTATCACAAGAAATACTATGTAACATGGCATCACAACTAATATACTCCACATGGCAATCATCAAACTCATCATAAATGGGTAAATCATCGCATGGGGAAGTCGAACTAGCATGAAGCATGACAATAGGTGGATCAACATCATGCAAGCAATCAATGTCAAGTATGTCCACTAGTGGTACTAGAGCATCACCTTCACCTATGTTACCTTGTTCATTCCACTCAAGTGGTGTAGGTGAGGTGGCAAAGACCAAATGGTGGTCATCATCTTCATCTTGATGGAACCATGTGTGAGGTGCATCATATTCCACCATGGCCATCGTCTTGTCCATGGGAATGACGAAGTCGTCGTGGATCGGTGCATCATCATATATGGGACCTATCACCAAATGAGAAGACACAATAGAGGTAGAGGTTAAGTTGTTAGAAATCGAAATGGCCTCACTCTCTCTATGTGGTGGTGTCCCACTCACTCCCTCAAGGTAGGTGCACTCAATGTCACATATGGTGGAGTCAGTCAAATCACTCATGTGGTGGTGGTGGTGGCTCTCCTCACATGAGAATTGGGGCAACTCGTCATATATGGGGCTAGTGGTGAAGACACTCTCACTCTCAATATGGTGGCATAAGTCACTCATGTCATCATACGCCGCCGTGGTCGAAGGGAAACTCCCATGCTCAACCATCTCGTCGCCGTGGATGAAGGCCAAATATGGCACATCATCGCTCTCGTTGTGGATGAAGGCCGAAGATGGCACATCATCACTCTCATCATGGATGAAGGCCGAAGATGGCACATCATCACTTTCATCATGGATGAAGGCCGAAGATGGCACATCATCACTCTCTTCATGGATGAAGGCCGAAGATGGCACATCATCACTCTCACCGCCAACGGTGGAAACATCATCTTGGAGCTCAAAGGGCTTGGACATCTCGATGGTACTAGCCTCATGCTCGACGTCTTGGGGTGTGGTCGTCGTGAAGTGAGCTCGGGGGCGAGTAGACTTGGCCTTCTTGAGTTGTTGCTCTGCCTTGAGAGCACCAATGTAGTTGTCGTCGAGGGACTTGTAGTTCTCGAGGAAGATAATCTTGGAGATGTCGTTGTTCAATCCCATCATGAAGTAGAACTTCATCCAAATGGGATCGTCCACACCAGCTCGTCGCAAGTCTTTCTTCATCTCGAGGAAGTACTTGTCGAGGGACTTGGATCCTTGGATGGTGTTCTCCAATTGGCGTTGAAGATGTTCCATGTAGGTGGAAGGCAAAAACTCTCGCCGCATAGCTTTCTTCGTCTTGGGCCAACTCATGTCGAAGGTCTTCGAAGGTGTATGAAGCCACCATGTCGACACATAGTCGTGGAAGTTACTTGAGGCGCACTTCACTTGGTCTTCTGAAGGGACTTGACATAGCTTGAGGTATTTGTCCATCTTGCGCTCCCACTCGAGATACTCCTCGGGGTCTTGAGTCCCATAGAAAGGAAGCTCGTGGTCGGTGTCGAGGTCGTAGTAGCTCATGGAAGTCGTGGACTTGAGCTTGGGGAGCTTCTCTTGAGCGTAGTCTTGAGGTGCTTGTAGGCGAAGATGCCAAGGTAGATGGTGAAGTCGTTGAGCGGTTGTTGGTGTTGAGCTCATGACCTTCACGTTTTTGTTGGTGATGGTGTCGATGCCGATGTGACCTTGGCGGAGATGGTAGCTTGGGAGGATGTGCACTAGAGCGTCTTCTTGAAGATGAGGAAGATCTCTTGTAGGACTTGATGAGGACCTTGAGCTCCTCCATTTGAGCATCCATCTTGGCGTCCAAATTTTTCTTCATGGCATCGAACTCATCGTTGTCGTGGAACTTGCCTATCCATCACAAGACTCAAGCAAATGTGAGTGGAAGAAAGGAAAGAACTAGACCAATGTACCTTTCCAATGTTGAAGATGGATCAATGATCACTCAATAATGTATCAAGGAAATAGCACAATTGGTACCGGATCTTGTCAATTCTCACACCTACACAAGTAAGGCTTATGGTGGAGCTCGGTGAGGATAGAGGAACAAAAATTTGATGCAAAATGTTAGCAAGAGTCAATAATGTTGGAAAAGATTCACAAATTCGCAAGTGAAACAAGTAGACCAATAGCAATATGTGGCACATGGAAACACACACACGAATAGATAAATGGGGGATATGACACTAGCACGATTGCTCAATAGGCGGATATGACACTTGTGCACAACCTATAAGATGCAAAGTGTATGAGCTTTCTATCCCAAGTATGCTATTTGGTATGATGTTCTCGGTGTTCTTCTCAAGATGATCCTAGATGATCGGATATGACAATCTTATGTGCAATGTGGTATGATGCTATGTCTATTGCTTACAAGCTCTTTGCTCTGTTTTTCTTTTGCTTAAAAGCTTATTCCTTTTTTTTGATATGGCCACTATGTGAAATGCACAAACCAAGATAGCAATTTTGTATATGCGGGAACAATCTTGTGACACAAGAGACGATATGATACCAAGATGATACTGATATGATATGGTATGTATGCAATGGAAGGTATGGGTCACTAATGTGCACAAGTAACGTTGCCGGCAATACTCAATGGCTAGTCTCGATAGGCAAGTGACGCAAAATGGGCTAAGGGGTTAACAATGTAATGGCAAGAATGTACAATGATGGGATACCACGGTACCAAGATGATATAGAGGTTACCGTTCTTGCTTACGGTTAGGGTGTCAAATTGGCGAAGCTAGTCGATGTCGAATCCTTGTCGAAGTTGAGCGGTGTTGTTGTCGATATCAAACCGTTCCTAGTTAGCCGAAACACCCTAGGAAACGGAAAAAAACCGCAAACTCAAAATCTCAAAGGAAAATGTCAAATGGTGGTAGCGGAATGCGTTGGTGGTTCCGGAGGTAGCAATGCGGAAGTGGTGGTGGTGCTTGATGACGAAGCAACCGTCCCTAAGTAGCCGAAACACCTTAGGAGACGCAAGTCACCACTCAAGCAACCATAAATGCTAAATGGAGCAAAATGGGTTAGGTTGCGGAAAGATATGTTGGTTTTGCGGGTGATATGGTGGATGGCCTAGGAAAAGATGCGAAAATGCCAAAACATTATGGAGTCAAATGATGTTGTAACCTATCTAGATGGATGGGGGATGTCAATAGCTACTCAACAAGCTAAAGAACGTCAAAATCGGACTTCGGGAGTGAAAGTTATGGCCGAAATGAGCTAAAGAACACAAGAGAGGGGAAACATTCAAATTAACTAGATCCAATCACACATATGCTAGATCCAAGAACACACAAGAGGTCATAATGATTCAAGGACAACAAAGGAAAGATACAAGGTACTATTTCATCCCAATCCTATGAGGAATGAGGTCTTGATGGTAGTCTTCCCCAAGAGGAGGTCTTGAATCCACAAGGGGATCTTCTCCTAGGAGGTCATGATCTCCTAGAGGAGTGGGTACAAGGAGCAAATCTCTCTAATGTCTATCAACTACTTTGCTATCCCCTCTAATGAGCTAGGTGAGGAGTATATATAGGCTAGGGACGAATTGGGGGAAAGAGAGGGGTACAAGGGTCAAAACCCATAGTGCACGCAGGCACTCTCGGAGGGGTCCGGGCACCCGGGGAAAAGTGGCCCGGGCACCCGGAGGGAGATGCGCCAGGGGGACCGTGTTGGGGAACACAGTAATTTTAAAAAAATTCCTACAATCACGCAAGATCTATCTAGGAGATGCATAGCAACGAGAGGGGAGAGTGTGTCCACGTACCCTCGTAGACCGAAAGTGGAAGCGTTTAGTCACGCGGTTGATGTAGTCGAACTTCTTCGCGATCCAACCGATCCAAGTACCGAACGTACGGCACCTCCGCGTTCAGCACACGTTCAGCTCGATGACGTCCCTCGTACTCTTGATCCAGTTGAGGCCGAGGGAGAGTTCCGTCAGCATGACGGCATGGCGACGGTGATGATGATGTTACCGGCGCAGGGCTTCGCCTAAGCACTACGGCGATATAATCGAGGTGTGTAACTGTGGAGGGGGGCACCGCACACGGCGAAAAGATAAACTTGTGTGTGTTCTAGGGTGCCCCCTGCCCCCGTATATAAAGGAGGGAGGGGGAGGCCAGCCGGCCCCTAGAGGCGCGCCCCAAGGAGAGGAGTCCTACTAGGACTCCAAGTCCTAGTAGGATTCCACTTGGTGGAAGGGGGGAAGAAGGAAGGAGAGGGAGAGGGAAAGAGGGGCCGCGCCCCCCCTCCCCTAGTCCTATTCAGACTCCCCTTGGGGGCGCTGAGGGAGTCCTGGATTAGGGGGTCCTCGGACAACCGGACTATATCCTTTGGCCGGACTGTTGGACTATGAAGATACAAGATTGAAGACTTCGTCCCGTGTCCGGATGGGAGTCTCCTTGGCGTGGAAGGCAAGCTTGGCAATACGGATATGTAGATCTCCTCCCTTGTAACCGACTCTGTGTAACCCTAGCCCCCTCCGGTGTCTATATAAACCGGAGGGTTTAGTCCGTAGGACAACAACAATCATACCATAGGCTAGCTTCTAGGGTTTAGCCTTTACGATCTCGTGGTAGATCAACTCTTGTAATACTCATATCATCAAGATCAATCAAGCAGGAAGTAGGGTATTACCTCCATCAAGAGGGCCCGAACCTGGGTAAACATTGTGTCCCCCGCCTCCTGTTACCATCCGCCTTAGACGCACAGTTCGAGACCCCCTACCCGAGATCCGCCGGTTTTGACACCGACATTGGTGCTTTCATTGAGAGCTCCACTGTGCCGTCATCATAAGGCTGGATGGCTCGCCTCGTTGTCAAGGATAACGTCACTTCTGGGGGAGCCCTGGCTGTAGGCCAAACTCTCCAACTAGGCGGTTTCGTCATGACCGCCTGTTCGGCCGCTGCGCCGACGATGACTTCTCGGGTAATCGAAAACAGCCTCCACGTCAGCTCGGGACTCGCCGAGCAGTTGGATCCAATAGAACTCTCTTCTTTGAACAAGCTCTTGGATCGCATCGCCGCTTTGGGAGTCGCTACAGACTATGATCAGATCGGGCTTAAACCCGACCAAAGGGAGGTTAACTCCCCGCCGGTCACCCATCAGATAGCGGTGGTGGAGGAGCAATGCGGCGATTCTTCCTCTATCTTGAGGACAAACTATGTCTGGATTCCCGAGCTCTCTGAGCCGGATACCCGTCTACGGGAGAACATCGCCCAAACCCTGAACCTAGAATCAGGCAGCGGGCCAGACCTATCAGACAACATCCCGGAGCCCGAACTTCCAAGATCGGAAACTCCTCCGCCCATGGGTCTCAGATCGGGTCAAGGTTCGGACTTAAATCCACCCACCCACCCAGATATAAACGATCTTTCCCACATTAGACAAGAGCCCCAGGAGACAATACACCACTATTGGGCCAGATTCCTCCTTGTAATGAACAAGGTCAAGGACTATCGCGAGGAAGACACAATTTCATTCTTTTGCAATAATTGCACGGACAAGGGAATCCTCAACGCCATAAGTCGCCGTGACATAGCACACTTCGCTGACTTGGCGGCCATAGTACGAAAGTACTGTGCGATGGAAAGTGCCTGGAAAACCCAAACAAAATTTCGGGATGCTCCGGCTCTGACAAAACCCCCAGTCCGAACTAAAAGGGTGCACTCTCGTAAGTCACTCGACCCAATTACAAAGAAGCAAAAGCCCACTACAGGGCGTGGAACCGTATTGGAGGGATGGCTTAATGGGCCATGCAAAATTCACAGTACAACGGATACCATACCAACACACAGCCTTAGAGCATGTTGGGTACTCAGGCAGGTGGCCAAGAGCGGTGATGATCTCCTCATTAAAAATACCGCAGATCACCATCCCGTGGATAACAACAATACAGTATTGACAATCTTCGAGACCTTCGCCTCAAATAATAGGCATAAGCGAGCAATCCGCAGCCTTGCCGAAGTCTGCCATGTGGCAGCAATAAATCCATGGAGCGACACGGCTATCACCTTCAATGCCAGTGACGAACCTAAATTCCTAACAGTCCGAGCACCAGCCGCTTTGGTCCTTAGTCCAATTGTGGACGGCTTTCGGCTTAATAAAGTGCTCATGGACGGCGGCAGCGGATTAAACCTCATCTATGAGGAAACTCTTCAAAAAATGGAAATAGACAGAAACCGCATTGAGCAAAGCAGCACGACCTTCAGAGGAATCATCCCTAGTCGGGAGGCACGATGCGCTGGGAAAATCACACTAGATGTGGTATTCGGCACGCCGGAGAATTATAGGTCCGAAGAAATCACATTCCAAGTGGCCCCGTTCAGTAGCGGATACCACGCCCTTCTAGGGCGGGAGGCATTCACGATCTTCCAAGCCATACCCCATTATGGGTACATGAAGCTCAAAATGCCCCGGCCCAATGGAATCATCACTCTAGCTAGTGATCCGGACATAGCACTCCGCGCCGAAAACAAAACAGCCGCACTAGCCCTCGAGGCATTATCCGAAGCCCTCGCGGCCGAGGAATTAACTGCGCTGCGCTCCACAGTGGACATGGACGACGTGATACTCGACAAAAGATCCAAGTCCACCTCTTTTAAACCAGCGGATGAAATAGTCAAATTCCAAGTCCACCCAACGGACCCTACAAAAACAGCATCCATCGGGGCACAGTTAAACCCCACTGTAGACACCGCACTACGGGAGTTCCTGCGCGAGAATTGGGACATATTCGCCTGGCATCCTTCAGACATGCCAGGAATCCCACGCAGGCTGGCCGAGCATAGCCTTAACATTCTAAAGGGATTCAAGCCGGTCAAGCAGACTCTTCGGCGTTTCTCTGAACCTAAGCGACAAGCCATGGGAGTGGAGCTAGCCAAGTTACTGGAGGCCGGATTCATTAGAGAAATAAAACATCCGGACTGGCTAGCAAACCTGGTGATGGTACCAAAGAAGGATAAATCCTGGCGCCTATGTGTCGATTTCAAGGACCTTAACAAGGCTTGCCCCAAGGATCCCTTCCCCCTCCCCCGCATCAATCAAATTATCGATGCTACTGCAGGACACGACTCATTGTGTTTCCTCGACGCATACTCCGGATACCATCAAATTAAGATGGCGGAGTCCGACCAAGCCGCAACGGCATTTATCACCCCATACGACCCCTTCTGTTTTAACACCATGCCTTTCGGGCTTAAGAACGCCGGTGCAACGTATCAACGCATGATTCAGACATGCCTGGAAAAACAGATCGGCAAAATAGTGGAGGCATACGTAGACGATGTGGTCGTTAAAACCAAACACGTCGAATCCTTAATAGACGACTTGAGGCTCACGTTCGACAATCTCCGAACATACGACATCAAGCTCAATTCAGAAAAATGCGTTTTCGGCGTGCCCGCCGGAAAGCTCCTGGGCTTCATCGTCTCCAGTAGAGGAATTGAAGCAAATCCGGCTAAAATCCGAGCTCTGTCATAGTTGGCTATCCCAACTGACCTCAAGCAAATTCAGAAATTAACTGGATGCGTGGCGGCCTTAAGCCGCTTTATCTCCCGATTAGGAGAAAAGGCACTACCCCTTTATCGCCTTCTTCGGCGCACCGAACACTTCGAGTGGACGGATGCGGCCATGGCCAGATTGGAAGAAATAAAAGCCATCCTGGCCACCAACCCAATCTTGGCCGCGCCAAATGTCGGCGAACCAATGCTGTTATATATAGCGGCAACTCACCAAGTTGTAAGCGCAGTGCTCGTCGTCGAACAAGAGATGGACGGACATAAATTCCCACTTCAAAAGCCGGTATACTATGTATCCACTGTCCTCACTCCATGCAAATCACGGTACCCACATTATCAAAAGATAGCATACGCGGTATTTATGGCATCCCGGAAATTACGAGACTACTTTCAAGAGTGTTCAATTACGGTGGCCTCGGAAGTACCACTCAACGACATAATAAACAACCGCGATGCCACGGGCCGGATTGCCAAATGGGCTATCGAGCTCCTCCCATTCGACATAACATATAGACCACGGCGAGCCATTAAGTCGCAAGTACTGGCCGATTTTGTCGCCGAGTGGACAGAAGCTGAACTCCCTAAAGAATACGGCGCGTACTCCAATTGGACCATGCACTTCGACGGCTCTAAAATGCTGGCTGGTCTGGGGGCTGGCGTCGTCCTGACGTCCCCCACCGGAGATACAGTCCAATACGTACTCCAAATACTATACACAGACTCCAACAACGCAGCCGAATACGAGGCCCTGTTACATGGTCTCCGGATGGCAGTTTCCATGGGCATTCAATGCCTGGAGGTGCGTGGGGACTCGAACCTCGCAATATCCCAAATAAATGGAGACTTCGACGCCAAGGATCCGAAAATGGCGGCTTATCGCAACGCCGTCCTCAAAATGTCAGCTCGGTTCGAGGGGCTTGAATTCCACCATGTGGCTCGGGAAAACAATCAGGCGGCGGATATCCTCGCCCGTATCGGCGCTAAGCGCGACCCTGTCCCACCTAACATCTTCTTGGAAAGGCTGTTTAAGCCATCCGTGGTATGGGAAGGGGACACCGATAACAATAGTCCGGACCCAGCCACAACACCAGATATCGAACACACTGACACAATCGGAGGCTCTGCCACTGAAATAACACCTTCAGCCCACGTGATAATGGCCATCATCGCCCCGTGGACAGAACCATTCCTGGCCTACCTAACCAGGCAGGAACTACCCGAGGACCAAAATGAGGCACGCTGCATAGTGCGGCGGTCTAAAGCCTACAAGGTCCACGAGGGAGAGCTTTATAAGAAAAGCACTACCGGAGTCCTTCAAAGGTGCATCTCCGAAGAGGAAGGGCGGAAGCTTTTGGCAGAAATCCATGCTGGACTCGACGGCCACCACGCCGCAGCCCGGGCCCTTGTAAGCAAGGCCTTCCGTACAGGTTTCTATTGGCCGACGGCCCGAGCAGACGCACAGGACCTTGTTCAACGTTGTGTCGGTTGCCAGCTTTTTGCAAACCAAAGCCATATGCCGCCTACCACTCTCCAAACAATCCCCATTACTTGGCCCTTTGCGGTCTGGGGGCTTGATATGGTCGGACCCCTCAAAGGGGGAACCCATAAGAAAAAATACCTATTGGTCATGATGGACAAATTCACCAAATGGATAGCAGCCATACCAGTCAAAACGGCTGAATCCGGACCAGTGATAGACTTCATATCTGGGGTTGTACACTGTTATGACATCCCCCACAGCATCATCACCGACAACGGCTCGAACTTTACAGCCGACGAGGTAAAACTGTGGTGCAGCAACATGGGCATCAAGCTCGATTATGCTTCTGTCTATCACCCGCAAACTAACGGCCAAGTCGAGCGAGCAAATGGTCTTATCATGAGCGGCATTAAACCCAGATTAGTGCGGTCCTTAAAGGAATCAAACACGCACTGGGTAGAGGAGCTCGACTCCGTACTATGGGGGCTGCGGACCACGCCGAATCGCACTACCGGATACACACCATTTTTATGGTGTACGGCGCAGAGGCGGTACTGCCCTGCGACATAATTCATGACTCACCTCGAGTGCGCATGTATGAAGAAAAAGAGGCCGAGCTCGATCGGTAGGACAGTTTGGACGCCCTGGAGGAGGAGCGTGACGTGGCAAAAGCCTGTTCCGCATTCTATCAGCAACAGGCTCGAAGGTATCAAAGCAGAGAAGTACGGGCCAAAAATTATAACGTTGGCGAACTCGTTCTACGCCTACCGGAGAATAAAAAGAACAAGCTCAAGCCCAAATGGGAAGGTCCCTTCATTATTGACTAGGTTCTGACCGGTGGAGCGTACCGTCTGCGGGATGCATCGGATAATCGACTCGAGCCAAACCCATGGAACGCAGCCAAACTCCGAAGGTTCTACGCCTAGTGCCGGACTCTATGTTCGTCTCCTTACCTCCATCAATTTTTTACATATCCGTTATCTGTCTTTTCTCTCTTTCCTTTTTTTCCTTTTCTTCAAGACCTTAAAAGGATAAATTGTGTCTTGACCACACAATCTTGATGCGCTAACCGCGCTCATTATACCTGGGGGCTTCTTATACAGAAGCTTAATATAACTATTTTCCGGGCTTTATGCCCCACACATGTGTTATTCTTCCACATGTAACTTTTTTCGCCATTATATGCATCGATATGACTTAAGTTTTGGCCAAGATGGGTTGCCTGGCTCTTGTGTTTATGCCCTAGGTTCCCGTTAATTCGGCTAGGGCATAAGGGGAGCACCTCTGCGATCGTTACTGCCGGGTTAGCCGGATGTGTACCTCAGACTGGGTGAAGCCGAAAGCTAGCGTTCTTAAGGGAATACTCGGTCGGTGAACAAAATATGACTTTTATTTATTTTAATACATGCCCCCAGATGTTTATAGCATGCGTCTCTTTTCGCAGTTCAGACATGCACATTAGGGCATGCGTACCCAGGGAAAGGAACCCTTAACGGAACTATTCTCCCTGGAAGGTGTTTCTTACTATCCATGTAATATAACATAGCTAGTTGGGTACTTGTCTGTTCAAGCACTTATGACCCCTACGCCTGGTCTCCACGCGTACCCCAGTTTTTACATAACTGAGCGGGTATCCGGATACACTCCGGACTATTGGGTCGAGAGGTCGAAGCGAAAAGGTCTGCCATGACAAATGATTTACAATCCGGCTAGGGACAATATATGTCACTTGAAGTACACAGTCACTTAGACTGACTAAATTCTTCTTCTATACCATCCAACAGGCTGTCTAGCCTACAATCCTGTTGGGAATACTTTCCGGCTAATTCTACTTGGTCATACACCAAACTGACGGGGATCTCCTTCCCGTCAGGCCCCACAGGTCCGACCTCGGCCATGTGGTTAGGGTCAGCCTTGGTATACCGCGTCTTCACCATGGCCCAGGCTTCCCTCGCACCTTGTCGGCACGCTAATATCTTCCATAATCGGAAGCGCCGCCGTGCTCCCTTGAGCTTCTCTACAAGCTCCCCCATGCCCCCTGGCAGGGAGACGGATGGCCACAAGGCTTGGGAAATGCCCTGCATCACCTGCCGAACTTGTTCGTGCAGTTGTGAAGAGCTCTGGCAGAAGATCACCCGCGGACCCGGACATCTCCTCCTCGGGACGACCCGTCAGCATACCTGCAGATATAAATCTGTTAGCCGGTTTCTTCGCCGAACTCTTTAAAAGTTCGTTCAAGCACTTACTGAAAATGCCGCGTCGAAGCCTCTTATTCTCCTTTACGGAGTCAGCAAGCTGGGCCCGAACATCCTTCAGTTCCACGCCCAGCTGGATATTGGCATCTTGGAGATTGTTTTTCTCCTGCCTAACCTTTTTAAGCACGCGCTCACTAGCCTTTAGCTGTCGTTGGGCATGCGGCTCGTTCCCTATCACGACCTCTGGATTCACTCCGGAGTCATCTGCAGAATCTATTGTTAGATTTGCATGCATGCCGCATACTATCTGGTACCTGTCATTCTTTACAATAGAGACAAGTGTTACCAGAGGGGGCCTTCTCGGACTCCTTCCGCACGGCAACTGCGGCCCGTAGCTGGGCTTTGCACTCTTCCAGCTCTTGAGACAACTGGGTATTCTTCTCTGTAAGAACCTGCACAAATAATGATCCTTAAATCAGTTGTGTCAACTGTTTCAAGTCTCAGGGGCTACTAATATATATAATCATCAGATTTTCTTACCCGTATATCCTTTACATACTGGTCCGTGGCTCTGGCAAGACCATTTTGAGCAGCACGGATATACGTGTATCCTGAGTTGAAGGCATCAAACGCCTCTTGGGAGAAACAAGCATCACGGAGTACGGCCCGGCGATGCCTGTGATTCATGGCGCTCTCCACTTCGGAATTTGTAGCGGATAGTCTATCTGCATCCTCTGTAGGAGGAGCATCCGGCGTTCGCCCCGTGTTAGCTTCCGCCTCTATGTCCGGCCCTGGAGCCCGACTGGTGGAGGCGTGATCGGCAACCTCTCCAGATATAGTCCGGCGAGCGTTTTTCCTACTAGGAAACATGGACGTTATTATATTTTAAAAGACGACAACCACGGAGCGAGGTTCTGTATCATACCTCTGTGACGGCGTCTCAGTCCTGACCGCCTTCCTTTTTAGCCTACCCGGCTTCGGTGCCCCTTGTTAGCGAGTCACTGCGGGTTCGGCATGGCGTCCCGAGGGCCTTCCCTGTAAGACACCATATGTGTACGGTAGGTGAAGTGCATAAAAGGGGATCCTTCTCGGAAGTCGGGACTCCGCTTTTACTTACATGCGATGCAGGGAGTAGCCCATGATAGTCGGCTATGATGGCCACCATGGCATCATCGCAGCTCAATTGATAGAATGTCCTGTCGATCAGCTCCACAAATATGACCGGATCCTCTTCGAGTCCGGGATCGAGGGCCCGGTCGGGGTCCTCCGGTTGTGGAGGCGGGCTGTGGACCTCCCTTACAGCTTTTCGCAGTTCCTGCCATGAAATGGCAAGGTAAGTACTTATGACGAAGAATGCGGGAAGGTTGGGAGTAAAAGGTGACAGCTCACCCAGCTCGGAGGGTTGTACATGGAGAATCCATCCCGTGGCTTAATGCGGATGAACTTCTCTTCCTCTCCCTTGTACAAATCGGACAGGATTTTTGCTAGAGCAGCAACTGAGTCCGGTCCCTTATGCCCGCAGCGGGTGGCATCATCTTCCCTGTTAAAGTGCCACATGGGGTGCCCTCGATATTGAAGTGGCTGTACCCCCCGCATTATACATATTGCCATAACCTCGATTATTGTCAATCCTGATTGAGCCAGCATTTTTATCCGGCCCATCAGGTAAAGGACTTCTCCGTTATCTTCCTCCTGAGGGCTCCGAGGGTGCCAGCTGCGGCGTTTCTTCAGGGGAGCGTTGTCGAACTCAAGGAGGCCCATCCGAATAGGGTCCGGAAGGGGGACGTCCTCCATATAAAACCACTCCGAAGGCCAGTCCTCGGATGTCTTCTTCGGAGTACCGGACAGGTATGCAGTCCCGGCGATGCGCCATATTTCGGCTCCGCCCACTTGGTACAGTGACCCCTCCTGTGTACGGGGTATGAGGCAGAATAACCTCTTCCATAGCTCGAAATGAGCTTCGCAGCTCAGAAACAGCTCGCAAAGGGCAACATAGCCAGCAAAGTGTAATATGGAGGCAGGAGTGAAATTATGCAGCTGGAGGCCATAGAACTCCAGGAGCCTGCGGAGGAACGGATGAATTGGAAATCCAAGCCCTCTTAATAAGTAAGGGACGAGGCATACCCACTCCCCCATGGATGGGCTGGGAAAGATCTCCGCTTGCTCCCCGCCGTTATAGGTGACGAGCCTGGCTCAAACGGGGACCATATACGCTGGAGGGAGAAACCCCTGGGTCTGTAACTCTACTAATTGGCTATGAGGGATGGAACACTTCTTCCAATTGCTGGGCTTAGGGCTACGGGAGCGAGAGGAGGAGCTGCGATGACCGGCCATGTTGGAATGGATTTTTTCCGGGCGCGTTCCGATGGATACTCGTTGTGGGAGGATGGTGTGATCTGGATCTGAGAATCCCCGTCTCTTTAATAGACGATTTACCCACATGGCTAGGGTGGCAATTGTAAAGATGCCCCGACACCTCGCATTCGCTCGGCGCGTGGAGAATATCCGTTATTAGGCGCGGAAGCCAAGGAGTGCAATATTTATGGGAAGCCGGACACTACTCAAACAAGTATTCAGAATTTGGAGAAGAACCCGCCTTGCAATGCCCAAGACTATCTGTGCCCCGGACTCATCGCCATTGAAGCCTGGTTCAGGGGCTACTGAGGGAGTCCTGGATTAGGGGGTCCTCGGACAGTCGGACTATATCCTTTGGCCGGACTGTTGGACTATGAAGATAGAAGATTGAAGACTTCGTCCCGTGTCCGGATGGGACTCTCCTTGGCATGGAAGGCAAGCTTGGCAATACGGATATGTAGATCTCCTCCCTTGTAACCGACTCTGTGTAACCCTAGCCCCCTCCGGTGTCTATATAAACCGGAGGGTTTAGTCTGTAGGACAACAACAATCATACCATAGGCTAGCTTCTAGGGTTTAGCCTTTACGATCTCGTGGTAGATCAACTCTTGTAATACTCATATCATCAAGATCAATCAAGCAGGAAGTAGGGTATTACCTCCATCGAGAGGGCCCGAACCTGGGTAAACATTGTGTCCCCCGCCTCCTGTTACCATTCGCCTTAGACGCACAGTTCGGGACCCCCTACCCGAGATCCGCCGGTTTTGACACCGACAGGCGCCACCTCCTGGCTGCTGCCCTCTCTCTCCCCTAAGGCCCACTAAGGCCCATTACTTCCCCGGGGGGTTCCGGTAACCCCTCCGGCACTCCGGTTTTACCCGAAACTATCCGGAACACTTCCGGTGTCCTAATAACATGGTCCAATATATCAATCTTTATGTCTCGACCATTTCGAGACTCGTCATGTCCGTGATCTCATCCGGGACTTCGAACAACCTTCGGTCATCAAATCACATAAACTCATAATACAAATCATCATTGAACGTTAAGCGTGCGGGCCCTACGGGTTCGAGAACTATGTAGACATGACCGAGACACATCTCCGATCAATAACCAATAGCGGAACTTGGATGCTCATATTGGCTCCTACATATTCTACGAAGATCTTTATCGGTCAAACCGCATAACAACATACGTTGTTCCCTTTGTCATCGGTATGTGTAACACCCCGGTGTAATGATGCTACAGTAATCCCTGAGATCAAGCTAATCATTTTGCTATAACAGTGCTTAGTCACTTTAATCAATATTCCATTTCAAATTCCACTTGAATTCAATTTCAATTTTTGAGTGAAATTCAAAATTGCTCAAACATGAAAACTAAAATGTTCATCATGTGCCAAATAATCCACAACTAATATTGGTGGTGAACCAACATTTTTGCAAAGGGTTTAAGTGGCCTAAACTACTTAAAACAGTGACCTAAGCAATAAATTAAATGCTTTTTTAATTTATAAAATTGGCAAACTACTTCAAAAGTCTCACAATATTTTTGTGGCAGTGCACTTTGATTCTTTGAAATTGTTTTGGCCAGTGGCTTAATATTGCAAAGTCATTATTGGCTAAAAAGAAAAGGCAAAAGCTGCTGGAAAAAGAAAAACAAAAAACAAAAAAAGAAGAAAGAGAAGCCCCTGCCTCCCTGGGCCTTAGCCCATTGCACTGGCCGGCCCACCTTACCCCGGGTCGCCTTCCCTTTTTGACCGACCCCGTCGCTACAGGGGCGCGGTCGCCCCGGACCGCCTCGCCGTCGACGACGAGGGGGAGGATAAGGCCTCCACGCCCCCGGCGCCTCGGGCCATTCTCCCACTGCGCCCCATTCGTCTCTCCGTCTCGTCCTCTGGGCTCGCCGACGTCGGCCACTTCTTCCTCGACCATGTACGAGGGACGAGGAGCCCTGCATCGCCGGCAGTCCACCTTCTTCCTCCTCGGATCCCGACGCACCGCCGCCGCCGATCCGCTCCGCTCTGCTGCACCTAACCCGTCGAGGGCTTTTCCTAGCCGCTCAATGAGCTTTCCCCTCTCTTCCTCTCCCTCTAGCCGCCTGCTTTTTGCTGTAGCTTGCGATCGACGCTGCCGTGTCATAGCCGGAGCTTTGCTCCGCTGTTGAACTCGTCGCCGGCACTATGGTGGCTGTCGTGGTCACCCGAGGCCACCATCGTGCTCCTGGTGCTCCCAGGAGCACAACGCACACACGCACACCCCCCTCACGTGCCCCCTAGCGCCGCCCTGACGAGTCCCGATGCCGGCCGCCGCTCGCGAGCTCGCCGCCGTCGCCATAGTGCCCCTCGGCTGCCGTCACCACCACCAGTTGTCGCTGCTCGACTCGCGTGTCCGAACGCACCATCGCACGCGCTCTCTGGCGCCTCGTAGCGCGATTCCGACGAGGTCCCGAACGCCACCACCGCCTCCACTCGTCGCCGGCGCCGTTTCCGGTAGCTCTAGCTCCGGCCAGCCTCACCACGCGACGCGGCGGGCTCTCCCCGTTCGAACACGCCCGCCCGCGCCCATTTTGGCCGCCGAACGACGAATCCCGATGCACGGCCGCGCCCTCCGCCGTGTATTTGGTCGCCGGAGTTAGCTCCGGCACCACCGCTGACCTGGCCGGCCGGGGCCACACCCTCGGTCGCTGACCCGTGGGCCCCTGGGGCCTAGCTGTCCTGTTGACTTTGGTCAACTGCTGACTGGGCAGGCCCCAGCCACTGACGTGCGGGCCCCACCGCTTATTCCTCTAACTAAAATGTTTTAATAATTAAAACTAATTAGTTTAGCTAATTAGTCTATGGCAGGTGGGGTCCAGTAGCTAATTAACCTAGATTAGTTAGTTTAATACACTGTTAGACTAACAGAGGCTGACATGTGGGTCCTACTGGACCCACATGCCAGGTTTGACCTGGTCAACCGCCCTGCTAACTGCTGATGTCACTGTGACGTCATGCTGACGCAGTAAACCCTTATGTTAATTTATTTAATTCCAGAAAATGTTTAAAACTTTGAAAATTCATAGTAATTAAACCGTAACTCCGATGAAAATGTTTTCTACATGAAAGTTGCTCAAAAACATCCAACGTTTCCGAATACGCGGTCCGTTCATCTGCCACATGCCCCTAGCATGCTGAACATGGAATATTCCCCCTCCGGTCATCTGTCTGACATAGGTCCGGGACCGGGAATACATTCCCGGTTGCCCACCTCACGATGGCGACTCTCACCTCCCACCTCCCACCCCGTGGAGACTCCCATGGCGATCCTAGGGCTTAACCCTACGATCTCCCTCCGGCGACCCCTATGGATGGCCTCCTCCATTGGGACTTCTCCCCCGGCCTTAAGGTCGAGGCACAGGTGCGTGCACGGTTTGGATCTACGGTTCACTACGTCCCTAACCCCGGCTTCAAGGAGTTCTTTCTTGAGGTTTCTTTCTCCTCGGCTTCCTTTCCCCTCTCGGTGGAGTCTGTTGGTTTGGCTCTCCAATCTTGTATTGGAGGGATCAGTGATTGTAGCGACCAGACCTCAAACAGTCTGTGCTGCTGTGCACCAGTGTCATCCCTGGATCAGTAATGCTGACACGCACAGTACAAATGGAGGATTTATAACAGAGTAGCAATCACACACTTATTACAACGAGTATCTCAAAAGAGAATAAGTATGACAAATATGGCTTAAGGCCATCTAAATACGACAACAGCGGAAGACTTGGAAGATAAGTGAGTCCATCAACTCCAACGGCATCACTGAGTATAAGACCACGACCTAAGGCACCTTACTCGTCGTCTGAAAAGTCTGCAACATGAAACGTTGCAGCCCGAAACGGGTCAGCACATGGAATATGCTGGCAATGTAACACATAGAGAGTAATGAACATAATAATGCTATACTACATGCATATATGGCTGGTAGAAAGCTCTATGGTTACAATTTTGCGAAAAGCCAAATTTTCCCTATTGCAAAGGAATAAATTTTATTTAACTATCATGGTGGTTGTTAAACATTGAGAATGGTTGACGGCATTCTCAATCCCAATTAAGTATCATCATTAACCCAACAAAATTAATTAAAGTAACATGGTGATGAGATTCACATGATAATCCAAGTACTAGATACTCAAGATGTCCATAACCGGGGACACGCCTAACCATGATTAGATTGTACACTCTGCAGAGGTTTGTGCACTTTTCCCCACAAGACTCGATCGCCTCCGCTTGATTCTCGCACTACATGATGTTTGAGAAACGGATGACCGAGACACAGTCTTTCAGAAGCGTTAACTCTCTACTCCGGGTAGACAGTACCACCTACATCCCCTACATCTGCTAGTCTACCTCTTCAAGAGCTCACACAACTTAATCAACTATGCTAGAGCCCATAATAGCTTGTGGCTACACACGGAAGTTTCTAGCATGAATAATCTCATGATCCCTTTGAGCCTAGGTGGCGGTCCTTAGAAAAACAGGCAATCCTGGAATACCCAGGTACCTCAATCCACCCAGATGTGAGTTTTAGTTGCCACCTTAAGTTTAACCATATATTAACAATCTCACTTCTGTCATGGATACACTCAAACCCAATCCACGTCTACTAGCATAGCATAGCAATATAAGCAAACGTAGAAGTAACTCCCAAGGGTTTGATAATAAAACAGGTAATAGGTATTACCTCAACTACTTCCCAATACCCACAATTTAATTAGATCCTAACCATGCAATGTTTGAGGATTTGTCTAATGCAATAAAACTGGGTAGTAAAAGAAGTATGATCAAAGTGTTACTTGCCTTGCTGATGATCCGTGAAACTTAGAGATTCGAAGTAGCAAGCGGCGCACTCCGGGTACTCTATCGCAAACAAACAAGCATACAATAAGCACTCATCAAATGCATAGGTAAAACTCAAATAAAAGATCTAACTAGAAAGTTCAACTTAAGAACTCTGGTTTGCAAAAAGAAACAAATCGAACGAAGCAACGAAAGTCAAACGGCGAAAGAAACAAGCTTCGTTTACTAATCTGGATCTAGGTCAAATTTTACAGTAGCAAAAACTTGTTTGAGTAGGTTAAACGGAAAGAGAATTTCGAGATGAAACTCTAGGCGCTTGAATCGCCTGATTCCGATAAACGAGCGAAAAGATAAACCAGAACGAAAATCTGATCAGAAATTGCGATCTGGAATAATAGCGGAAAAACCGACGAAAAAGAAAACTGACGAACAGTTAAACGAACGAACGTTCGTTAGCTGCGACAAACCGACGAACACGTTCGTTAAAATGAACGGATCGGTGAACGTTCACTAATTAACTAAACCAAAAAAATAAACCGATCTATAAAAAAAACTAGGGTTTCGGAAAAAATAAACAGAACGGTTTTTTTTATAAAAAAACCGTCTCGGCGGCGGCGGCTGCGGCTACCTCGTCGGGCAGCTCCGGCGAGGCTCGGGACGGGCTCCGGCGGGGGCGGCGAGGGGCGGCGGGGCTCAGGGCGACGTCGGGGCGGCGAGGGGCGACGGGGCGGCGGCGTACGGCGTCGGGGCGGCGAGCTCCTTCAGGCGACGGGGCGGCTCCAGCGGCGGCGTCTCCTCGGGCGGCGGCGGCTTTGGGAACGGGGGCGGGGTGAGGTGAGAGGGCGGCGGGGCCGGGGTATATAAGGAGGGGGGTGCTGCCTTGGGGGAGGGGGCGACGGCGGCGGCTCCGTCTCCAGGTGGGAGACGACAGCGGCTGGGCTGGGCCGCGCGGGGGAGCTGGGCCGTCGACCGGGCTTCGGCCCAGTCGGCGCGCTCGGGATTTTTTTAAAATAATATTCCGCCGAACAAAAAAACGTAGAAAATTAAATAAAAATCCAAAAATGCCAAAACAAATTTTCACCGTCTAATTAAAATAATTATGTGAACATTTCCTTGGCCCTAAAAATGCAGTTTTTAAAACGTGCAATTTTTCTAATGCAATTAAAATTGCAAATAAAATCCGAATAAAATCAAATATTTGATTTTAATATTTTTCCTCCAATATTTCAATTATTTTGGAGAAGTCATATTTTCTCCTCTCATTTATTTTAATATGAAATATATTTTTTTGGAGAGGAAAATTATTAAAACCAAAATCCTCGTTTTATTATTTGATAAAAATCAAATATGAAAACCGGGAAAAATCCCCAACTCTCTCCGAGGGTCCTTGAGTTGCTTAGGATTTTCGAGGATTTGCCAAAGTGCAATAAAATATGCTATGCAATGATGATCTAATGTATAACATTCCAAATTGAAAATTTGGGATGTTACAAACCTACCCCCTTAAGATGAATCTCGCCCTCGAGATTCGGGTTGGCTAGAAAATAGGTGAGAGTGGTTCTTCCATAGATCTTCTTCTCGCTCCCAGGTGGCTTCATCTTCAGTGTGGTGACTTCACTGAACTTTGCAGAACTTGATAACCTTGTTGCGGGTGACTCGGCTGGCATACTCGAGAATCTTAACTGGTTTCTCCTCATAGGTCAAATCACTTTCCAACTGAATCGCTTCCAATGGCACTGTATCTCTCAGTGGTATCTCAGCCATCTCTGCGTGGCACTTCTTTAACTGGGAAACGTGAAATACATCATGAACTCCTGACAATCCTTCAGGCAATTCCAGCTTGTAAGCAACTTCTCCCATACGCTCCAAAACTCTGTATGGTCCAACAAAACGTGGCGCTAACTTTCCTTTAACTCCAAAGCGCTTCACTCCTCGAAGTGGTGATACTCGTAGGTAAACTCTGTCTCTGACTTCGTGAACTGTCTCCTTACGTTTAGAATCCGCATAACTCTTCTGCCTGGACTGGGCTACCTTGAGCCTATCGCGAATCAACTTCACTTTCTGTTCTGATTCCTTAATCAAGTCTGGTCCAAACAACTGGCGGTCTCCAACTTCGTCCCATAACAATGGTGTCCTACACCTCCTTCCGTATAAAGCTTCGAAAGGGGCCATCTTCAAACTGGTTTGATAACTGTTGTTGTAAGAAAACTCTGCATATGGCAAATTGTCGTCCCAACTAGATCCATAATCTAGCGCACAAGCTCTCAGCATATCCTCCAAAATCTGATTGACTCTCTTGGTCTGTCCATCTGTTTGTGGGTGAAAAGCTGTACTGAATTCTAGCCTGGTTCCCAAAGTTTCATGTAACTGATTCCAAAACTTCGAGGTAAACTGGGTTCCTCTATCTGATACAATGGTCCTCGGAACTCCATGCAAACATATGATTCTGGTCATGTATATCTTTGCCAACTTAGCACTGGTGTAAGTGGTCTTCACTGGGATGAAATGAGCTACTTTCGTCAAACGATCGACTACAACCCATATTAAGTCATAGCCTGAACGAGTCCTGGGCAATCCTGTGATAAAATCCATGCCTAGTTTATCCCACTTCCATTCGGGTATCGGCAATGGCTGTAGCAATCCTGCTGGCTTCTGATGCTCTGCCTTCACTCTCTGACATACATCACAAACTGCTACATACTCCGCAATATCCTTCTTCATTCCGGTCCACCAGAAAGTATCCTTCAAATCCAAATACATCTTGGTATTTCCTGGGTGAATCGAATACGGTGAATCATGGGCCTCTTGCAAGATCAACTTCCTGATCTCCGGATCATTAGGTACATAAACGCGGTCCTCAAACCATAAGGTATCGTGCTCATCCTCACGAAATCCCTTGGCTTTTCCTTTACTCATTCTTTCCTTTATCTCTGCAATCTCCTTGTCAGTCTTTTGAGCTTCCCTGATCCTTTCCATCAAGGTAGACTGAATCTCCAACGTTGCTACGTAACCTCTCGGTACTATCTCCAAACATAGCTCGCGAAGATCCTCGGCTAATACTTTCGATAACTCTCCGGTCATGAGTGTGTTGACATGACTCTTGCGGCTCAACGCGTCTGCTACTACATTAGCCTTTCCGGGGTGATAATGCAATCTCATATCATAATCCTTTATGAGTTCCAACCATCTCCTTTGCCTGAGATTCAACTCCTTTTGCGTGAAAATGTACTTCAAACTCTTGTGATCCGTGTACACCTCACAATGATTTCCGATGAGAAAATGTATCCAGGTCTTCAACGCATGCACTACGGCTGCTAACTCCAGATCATGCGTGGCATAATTCTTCTCATGGGGTTTAAGTTGCCGTGAAGCATATGAAACAACTCTTCCTTCCTGCATAAGCACTGCTCCAAGTCCTCGACGAGAAGCGTCGCAATAAACTTCATAATCCTTGCGTTGATCCGGCAGAATCAACACTGGTGATGTAACCAAACATTTCTTCAACCCCTGAAAACTAGCTTCACAATCCTCAGTCCAATTGAACTTGGTGTCCTTCTTTAACAGCTCTGTCATGGGTTTAGCAATCTTCGAGAAATTCTTAATGAACCTCCGGTAGTATCCTGCAAGTCCAAGAAAACTCCGGATCTCTCCAACTGACGTGGGTGCTTCCCAGCTTGTTACTGTGTCAGCTTTGGCGGGGTCTACTGCTATTCCTTCTCCGGATATAACATGTCCGAGGAATCCAACTTCCTTCAGCCAAAACTCACATTTGCTGAACTTGGCGTATAACTGATGTTCTCTGAGCTTCTCAAGTACCAAACGCAAATGCTCCTTATGCTCCTCTTCGTTCTTTGAGTAGACCAAAATATCATCAATGAACACCATGACGAACTTATCCAAAAACTCCATAAACACTTTGTTCATCAGGTTCATGAAATAGGCAGGTGCGTTAGTCAGACCAAATGACATAACGGTATACTCATACAACCCATACCTGGTGGTAAAAGCCGTCTTAGGTATATCCTGCTCTCGAATCTTTAACTGATGGTATCCTGATCGTAGATCGATCTTGGAAAATACCTTAGCTCCTTGTAAGCGGTCAAACAAATCATTGATCATCGGCAGTGGGTACTTATTTTTGATGGCCACTTCATTCAATCCACGATAATCAACAACCATCCTCAACGATCCATCTTTCTTCTCCACTAGAAGGACGGGTGATCCCCAAGGTGACGAACTTGGGCGAATATAGCCTTTATCCAGTAACTCCTTAATCTGCTTCTTAATTTCCTCCAAATCTTTTGCGGGCATCCTGTACGGTCTCTTAGATATTGGTCCTGTGCCTGGCAAAAGTTCAATCAGAAACTCAATGTCTCTATCCGGTGGCATGCCTGGCAACTCTTCTGGAAATACGTCAGGGAAATCCTTCACCACTGGTACTTCCTCCTGTACAACTCCTGATAAGGAATTCACCTGAGTCCTCTTAGGCATGTGCCGGGATACATACTTAATCCTTCTTCCTTCTGGGGTGGTAAGCAAAATCGTCTTACTGGCGCACTCAATGTTCCCTCCATACTTTGATAACCAATCCATGCCTAATATCACATCCAATCCTTGCAATTCCAATACTATTAGGTCCGAGGGAAACACGTAGTTACCAATCCTTAATGGTAACCGATCACGCCATAAACTGGCCATATACTCTGCTCCTGGCGAGGTTACTAACATGGGTGACCTAAGGGCTTGGGTTGGCAGTTTATACTTATCCACAAATCCCCTTGATATGTATGAATGCGATGCACCAGTATCAAAAAGAACGAGTGCAGTAAATGACTTAACCAAAAACTTACCTATTACTGCATCTGGCTGAGCTTCTACCTCCTCCACGCTAACGTGGTTCACATGTCCTTTGTTGAAAGGGTTCGGCTTCTTCCTAGAGCTTCCATTGCCATTTCCATTCTGGGCTTCAGGACATTCAGTTGCATAATGTCCAGTCTTCTGGCACTTGAAACAAGTAACGTGACTTAGATCTCTCTTGGCTGGGGTAGATGGGTTATTACGGTTCTGCCCGTTGCTTCCTCCATTCCCATTACCATTCTTGGGGCCATTATGGTTGTGCGAACTACCTCCTCCATGGGTATGTTGAAACTGTCCTCCCGATTTCGGGGCAAAACGTGGCTTCTGCTGAGCTCCAGAATTGTACTTCCCTTGTCCATACTTCCTCTTACGGTTTTCAATCTGCTGCTGCTTCCCTTCAATCATGAGTGCTCTATCTACCAACTCCTGGTAGTTGTCGAAGGTTGCTACCATCAGCTGCATGCTTAGCTCATCATTCAGTCCTTCCAGAAACTTCTCCTGCTTGGCTGCATCTGTAGCAACGTCATCTGGAGCATAACGTGCTAACTTACTAAAGTCCTCCACATACTGGCCTACGGTGCGTCCTCCTTGGCGTAGGTTGCGGAACTCACGCTTCTTCATAGCCATAGCTCCTGCTGAAACATGGGCAGTAGGGAAAGCTTGCTGAAATTGGTCCCATGTGACAGTGTCAATAGGGTGTGTGGCTGTGTAATTCTCCCACCATGATGCTGCGGGTCCATCAAGCTGATGTGCGGCAAAACGCACTCTCTCTCCGCATCTGTGCATCCTGCAGTGGTCAACTCCCTTCCAACTTTGCGGAGCCAATCATCTGCAACAATTGGCTCGATGCTGCTGGAAAACACCGGCGGATTTAGCCTCAAGAAACGGGCTAAGTGATCAACAGGTGGTGGTGGTGGGTTGTTGTTGTTGGTGTTGCCTTGGTTCTGTACTAACACTTGCATCAGGGCATTCTGCTGCTGGATCAACTGAGTGATCTCCGGTGGGAAAACAAATCCGGTGTCGCGTCTCGGAGGCATCTGATAGGTTTAGAAAAGATGAGATATAGAATAGAATGAGGTCTAGAGAGAAAACACTACCCATATGCATATGAGACAAACACAATCAATATCACTCAATCAAACAAACAAGGCATACAATCGATCTAACTAGCGTTACAAAAGTGCTCGGACTATACTATTTACATGGGGGAATACTACTACTGATATGGTGGTCTACTAGAAATTTTGATCGGTCGAAGACTCCATGATATCTGCTCCAGCTTCATCAACAAAGTCATCTTCACTGGGGTCTGAGTCGGTGTCGTCGATGATGATGTAGTTATCCGGGCAAGTAGAATCGTCGTCTTGTCCTCCAGGTGTTGGGTCTCCCATGAATACTTCGATCTTCTGTATCAGTTAGCCGTTCTTCTCCAACAACGTGGTGATCTCCTCCTCATATCCATATCGCGTAGCCTTGAGTTCTTCCTCCAACTCCGTGATCTTGGTCAATGCCTTCTTCAGTTCTTTCATGTCCGCGCACATCTGGTTCTCCTGGCGACGAATGTGTTGGTTTTGCTCCTGGATGAAAGCTGCAATTGATCCATCCTTCTTGGTGCTGATCATCTCCCATTGCTCATCTCGGCGTCCACAAATCTGATAAATAGTATCCTTAAGCTCCTTGCGGTAGACTTCTCCAATGCGTCCCATAGAGATGTGGGCTGCCATGCTCTTCCCTAAACTCCAGGTTGGTGCATCAAAGGAAAACTCTATAGGTTCAGTGACTGGCATGAACGTCCTTCCTGGAACTTGAACTTGAATCTTCCAGCGCTCCTCTTCTGGTAGTGTGGCGTTGTAGGTTCCGGTGAAGCTTGGTATTCCGATGTTCAGGTACTTAGTGACTTCCTTCAAGTGTCATCCAAAAGGTGTCTCTTCATCCGGTTGCATGAACTTGTTCCTTGCATCCGCCATTCCTAAAAGAGTAGAAAATGGAGAGGAGTCAGAAATGAGAAGAGAGTAGTGTTCTAGGGTTTAAGCTCAGTGGTCGTGTCCTATAGTCAGCGTGTGCTCTGATACCACCTTTGTAGCGACCAGACCTCAAACAGTCTGTGCTGCTGTGCACCAGTGTCATCCCTGGATCAGTAATGCTGACACACACAGTACAAATGGAGGATTTATAACAGAGTAGCAATCACATACTTATTACAACGAGTATCTCAAAAGAGAATAAGTATGGCAAATATGGCTTAAGGCCATCTAAATACGATAACAGCGGAAGACTTGGAAGATAAGTGAGTCCATCAACTCCAACGGCATCACTGAGTATAAGACCACGACCTAAGGCACCTTACTCGTCGTCTGAAAAGTCTGCAACATGAAACGTTGCAGCCCGAAATGGGTCAGCACATGGAATATGCTGGCAATGTAACACATAGAGAGTAATGAACATAATAATGCTATACTACATCCATATATGGCTGGTAGAAAGCTCTATGGTTACAGTTTTGCGAAAAGCCAATTTTTCCCTACTGCAAAGGAATAAATTTTATTTAACTATCATGGTGGTTGTTAAACATTGAGAATGGTTGACAGCATTCTCAATCCCAATTAAGTATCATCATTAACCCAACAAAATTAATTAAAGTAACATGGTGATGAGATTCACATGATAATCCAAGTACTAGATACTCAAGATGTCCATAACCGGGGACACGCCTAACCATGATTAGATTGTACACTCTGCAGAGGTTTGTGCACTTTTCCCCACAAGACTCGATCGCCTCCGCTTGATTCTCGCACTACATGATGTTTGAGAAACGGATGACCGAGACACAGTCTTTCAGAAGCGTTAACTCTCTACTCCGGGTAGACAGTACCACCTACATCCCCTACATCTGCTAGTCTACCTCTTCAAGAGCTCACACAACTTAATCAACTATGCTAGAGCCCATAATAGCTTGTGGCTGCACACGGAAGTTTCTAGCATGAATAATCTCATGATCCCTTTGAGCCTAGGTGGCGGTCCTTAGAAAAACAGGCAATCCTGGAATACCCAGGTACCTCAATCCACCCAGATGTGAGTTTTAGTTGCCACCTTAAGTTTAACCATATATTAACAATCTCACTTCTGTCATGGATACACTCAAACCCAATCCACGTCTACTAGCATAGCATAGCAATATAAGCAAACGTAGAAGTAACTCCCAAGGGTTTGATAATAAAACAGGTAATAGGTACTAACTCAACTACTTCCCAATACCCACAATTTAATTAGATCCTAACCATGTAATTTTTGAGGATTTTTCTAATGCAATAAAACTGGGTAGTAAAAGAAGTATGATCAAAGTGTTACTTGCCTTGCTGATGATCCGTGAAACTTAGAGATTCGAAGTAGCAAGCGGCGCACTCCGGGTACTCTATCGCAAACAAACAAGCATACAATAAGCACTCATCAAATGCACAGGTAAAACTCAAATAAAAGATCTAACCAGAAAGTTCAACTTAAGAACTCCGGTTTGCAAAAAGAAACAAATCGAACGAAGCAACGAAAGTCAAACGGCGAAAGAAACAAGCTTCGTTTACTAATCTGGATCTAGGTCAAATTTTACAGTAGCAAAAACTTGTTTGAGTAGGTTAAACGGAAAGAGAATTTCGAGACGAAACTCTAGGCGCTTGAATCGCCTTATTCCGATAAACGAGCGAAAAGATAAACCAGAACGAAAATCTGATCAGAAATCACGATCTGGAATAATCGCGAAAAAACCGATGAAAAAGAAAACTGACGAACAGTTAAACGAACAGACGTTCGTTAGCTGCGACAAACCGACGAACACGTTCGTTAAAACGAACAGAACGGTGAACGTTCACTTATTAACTAAACCAAAAAAAATAAACCGATCTATAAAAAAACTAGGGTTTCCAAAAAAATAAACCGAACGGTTTTAAAAAAAACGGCTCAGCGTCGGCGGCGGCGGCTACCTCGTCGGGCAGCTCCGGCGGGGCTCGGGACGGGCTCCAGTGGGGTCGGACGGGGGCGGCGGGGCTCGGGCCGACGTCGGGGCGGCGAGGGGCGACGGGGCGGCGGCGTACGGCGTCGGGGCGGCGAGCTCCTTCGGGCGACGGGGCGGCTCCGGCGGCGGCGTCTCCTCGGGCGGCGGCGGCTTCGGGAACGGGTGCGGGGTGAGGTGAGAGGGCGGCGGGGCCGGGGTATATAAGGAGGGGGTGCTGCCTTGGGGGAGGGGGCGACGGCGGCGGCGTCGTGGCCGTGCGGGACACGGGCGGCGGCTCCGTCTCTAGGTGGGAGACGACAGCGGCTGGGCTGGGCCGCGGGGGGGAGCTGGGCCGTCGGCTGGGCTTCGGCCCAGTCGGCGCGCTCGGTATTTTTTTAATAATATTCCACCGAACAAAAAAATCATAGAAAATTAAATAAAAATCCAAAAATGCCAAAACAAATTTTCACCGTCTAATTAAAATAATTAGAACGACGTGAACATTTCCTTGGCCCTAAAAATGCAGTTTTTAAAACGTGCAATTTTTCTATTGCAAATAAAATCCGAATAAAATCAAATATTTGATTTTAATATTTTTCCTGCAAATATTTCAATTATTTTGGAGAAGTCATATTTTCTCCTCTCATTTATTTTAATATGAAATATTTTTTTGGAGAGGAAAATTATTAAAACCAAAATCCTCGTTTTATTATTTGATAAAAATCAAATATGAAAACCGGGAAAAATCCCCAACTCTCTCCGAGGGTCCTTGAGTTGCTTAGGATTTTCGAGGATTTGCCAAAGTGCAATAAAATATGCTATGCAATGATGATCTAATGTATAACATTCCAAATTGAAAATTTGGGATGTTACAGTGATGGGTTCAATGTTATACGTTTGGGTGTTCATCATTTTCGGTTCTCGGTGGCATCAAATCGTGTGGGTCATTTCATCTTTGGATTACGAGATCGTATCTGGCCGGACTTTATCTGCCACTTTCATTTGCATCGTGGAGTGGTCTCTCAGCCCTGGATCCAATCTTGGCATGCGAATACTGAGCTTAATGGTCTGGCTTCTTCCCCGGGTCCGGCCATTAGATCTAAGTGGTTATCTTCACATCATAATGTGCCTATGGATCCTGCTTCGGTATCAGTTTTTCAGAATTTGGGTTTGATCTCGCCGCCGACGGACTTACATTCTGGTGAGCCTCCTGCAGACATTTCTTTTGGCAGTTTTTTGGCTCCGGTTTCTCAGGATAATTTTCGGAGTGGGACCATATCTTTACCTATCTCCTCCGATATTCCGGCCACGTTACCTTCTTTTCGAGGAGAGTTGTTCACTAAAGGTTTATGGGATTCCATTCCCGATATTACTCTGTATTCCATCCTGGATGGTTGGCAGGCTGGATATGATAATGACAGTGTCAAGCTAATGGTGCAAATTACGTCGGTCCCAACCAAGGATTATATTTATAAACGGCTCAAACATTGTTCCATTTGTGATAGACTTGGACATGTTGCAGAGACTTGTACTGGGATCTTTTGTCAATGCTGTGGGGATGTCTCTGGGGATTGTCCCTATTTCTCTTCACGTACAAACTCTCACAAGCATGTGCCATGCAAGGTGGGCCCAGCTCCTACTGCTTCTCTCTGCAATGCTTGTTCCGCGGCTGATCACACAGTTAAGTTATGTCCTAGGCTTCGTCGATGTTCGCTTTGTCACCGTCTGGGTCATGAGGCCCGTAAGCCCAGTTACTGCAAAGTTGTACCGCATTGGGCTTGGATACAAAAATCACCGCAAGCAACACAATCTGAGAAGATCTTTCCTCGGGGTGAATTGGATAAGTCTGTAGTTGGTAACTCTATGGTTGTTGGTATGGCCCGCGCTATTCGGGATACGCGTGCAGGCTGGGTTTGGAAACAGAAACAGAAAATCCCACGCTTCACGGACGTGGCCACCTCCCACTGCTTGACGATACGCCTCCCTGGTCAGGGTGTAGTCAATTCCGCCTGCCAAAAACCCCAATCGGGTGAGCAGATGTCTTCCTCGAGCTTGCCACCTCCACTTTCATCGCCATCGCCTCTGCACCAGCTACCGCTCTGCCTTCCACCGGCGACCTCTCCCCCGGCGGCTACATACTCTCCGGCACCTTGAGCTATGGCGAACTTCCTGGTGCGCCCGTTCGCCTTTGCTCCGGACGAATCGACCTTTGATCGGGGCCCTGCTCATCGAGTTCAACGCCATGTCATGGTGGTGGATGATCCTCCCCTCAACCACGATAGGTACGCCATTGTCTCCGTCGATCCTCCAGTCCCTGATCATCAAAAGGAGTTCTGGCTTGTCGAGGTCTGCCGCATTATCACTGTGGATTTAGAGTATGATTTGGTGGATGATTTCATTTACCCGCTGGGCATAGGCTGTGTGGTTTTTGCGGATATGGAGAGTAGAGATGCTGCGATTAGAGAGGGGCCTCACGCCCTGACTGATGATTCCACTTTTTCCTTAGTTCCTCATGATGAAAGTATAAATATGCGCATGCCTGCTTTTGAATATGAGGTTTGAGTCATGTTTCTTGCTTTTCCTATGGATTATCAGACGGAGCACTATATCCATAAGGCTGTTTCTAATTTTGGAAAACTGCTTGTCTGGCCGCGTCCGGGTCATAACAAAGCTCGAGCTCTGGTTAAGTGTCATATTAAGTATGTTGCTGAGGTACCTCATAGTCTCTTGGTCACAAGAGTTGGATTGCTGCCCGGTCTTGCTCGTTCTTGGTCAGTTCCAGTGTATGTGCTCAATGGCAGAAATACAATCCCCAATCTCATTGGTAATGAGGATGTTCCTCCCCTTCTGAATGCTTCACCTCACCCATATGAGCTTCCATACTACACCCTCATGCAGCAGGCAAGAATTGATGAGATGAACGCGCAAGATGCTCTGAATGAAGCTGCCTGGAATGCCCCGGAACCTGAACAGGAACATATTCAGGAAAATGGATGGCGCATGTGGCCTGTGGTTCCTCCACCATACACAGGATTCAGTTTCAGAAACTTCTTCCAATATGATGGGCCGTCTCTGATGGATGGTGTGGACCCGGAGCACAATATTCAGGATAATCTGTCTGATGTTTGGTCTTCTGATGCTGAGTTTCAGGCTGTGGAAGCGCTGGCAGATAGTTTTGTTCTTGGGAACCCTGCTGCACGTCTCGCGTTCGTCAGAGCGGGTGGAGATTCTATCAATTTCTTTTTGGCTGTCGACCGTGAGCTTCTGCTTTGGATTGGGGGGATGCTTAAACGCATATATACGCCTGCACTCACTTTTGAGCAAACCGCATCAGTTGTGCTACCTCTGAATCCATTCAGGGTCATCCAAAACCAACTGAATGTTATAGCTGCGGCCTGGCTTGAAGGTGTTGTCCCAGAGTTTGATATTCTATCAGTTATTTTTGGTTCAACCTTTCAGTTGGGTGCTGCTGTCGTCCCCAATTCTCTGCTGCAGGAGTCTTGTGATTTCAGGTCTGAGCTGACTGATGTTGATTGGGAGCTGTCTGCTCGCTCTCCTGGTCTCAAAGCAATCCCTCAGCTTGTATCTGATGATGCAGAGTTTCAGTCAGCCTCACTGTCAGATCAAGGTACTGCTCTTCAGGTGATTGCCTCCTCCTCTCTATACAATGCACCTCAGTCTCGTAATGTTCTGGTGCCGCTCGACACCACTACTGTCAGAAGACGCACAAGATCAAACAAATATGATGGCTTTAAGATCAATCAGGCTACTGACACCAAACGCTCCAAGTCAAGGGTGAAACCCACTAAAACCTCGTTTGTCACTGCAGTTTCTTTGGCTGCTGCTCCTGTGCAGGTTGTTGCAGATGCATGTCCACCTCCTACTTCGATTGAAGAACTCCAACAGATGGGCAGCCGTTGCGGGATTGCGCAGGAAGCTCTATCTCCTGAGAAGCTGCTGGATGGCCAGTGCTCATCCTCTGGAGCCAGTGACTGATCGCTCCTTTGCCAATGAATAAATCGTGGAATGTACTGTCGTGGAATATCAGAGGCATCAATTCTGATAAAAAACTTTTGGCTCTTTGGAATGCTATTGATACTAGCGGTTGTTCTGTGCTATGTATCCAGGAAACTAAGCATGAATCTTTTGATTTAGCATTTATTAAATCTTTCTGCCCCAAACGCTTTGATAAGTTTGTGTTTTCACCTTCTGTGGGTGCTTCGGGTGGCCTTATTACTATCTGGAATAGTTCTGTGTTTGTGGGCACGCCTTGGTATGTTGATTCATTTGCGGTCGGTGTTACTTTGTTGCTACTCAATCCAGTGAATCGTGGAAGCTGATCAATGTCTATGGGCCTTTCACGGGTCAGCGTAGGGTGGATTTTACGAATTGGTTGTTTGATCTAAACATACCTAATGATGAAAACTGGTTGATCCTTGGCGATTTCAACTTCATTCGCTCTACGAGTAACAGAAACAAACCGGGTGGCGATGCTGCAGATATGTTGCTCTTTAATGAAATCATTCGGGCGCAATCCTTGATGGAACTCCCTGTAAAGGGCAGAACATACACCTGGAGCAACATGCAGGATGATCCTCTGCTCGAACAGCTGGATTGGTTCTTCTCATCCACCTGCTGGACCACCTCCTTTCCAAATAGGATGATCCTGCCGTTGGGGAAACCTGTTTCCGATCATATCCCATGTGTGGTAGCAATTGAATCTAAAATCCCCAAGTCCAAGCTTTTTAGCTTTGAGAATTTCTGGGTCAACCACGAGGGTTTCTCTGATGCGGTTGTTGCCTCCTGGTCCAAGCCTTGTCATGCTCAGAATTCTGCGCTATCATTTGTAAAAAACTTAAAACACTGAGATATGATCTCAAGAGATGGAGTAGAGGTATCTCGAAGCTGAAAAATATGATACAGAACAGCAATGAGGTACTAGCTATGATGGACAATCTTGAGGACAAAAGACCTCTCTTTATTCAGGAGTCAAACTTTAGACGTATCTTAAAACTCCATTTGCAGACGTTGCTCAAGTATCAGAATGAGTATTGGAGGAAAAGATGTACGATCAGGTTTTTCAGGTTTGCGGATGAAAACACCAAGCTCTTCCAATCTCTGGCCACTGAGAGATATAGGCACAACTCTATTGCCACACTTCGTCAGGATAATGTGGAAATCAATGACCATATTGGCAAAGAGGGGGTGCTGTATAAAACCTATAAGGAGCGTTTAGGTTCTTCTAAACCCACTAATACGCGATTTGATCTCTCTAGAATCATCCACAGGATTGAGGGGCTGGACCAATTGTCGGCACCTTTCACCAATGAGGAGATTGACGTTGTTATTAAGGAAATGCCCAGTGACAGGGCTCCTGGCCCTGATGGCTTTAATGGATGTTTTCTTAAGAGTTGCTGGCAGATTATCAAAACAGACTTCTACAAAATGTGCCATGATTTCCAAGCTGGGGAGCTTGATATCACCAGCATTAGTGAGGGCTACATCACTCTGATCCCTAATATCTCTTCTCCAGAAACTGCGAATGATTACAGACCAATCACTTTACTGAACTGCTGTCTGAAAATCATCACAAAAATCCTGGCTAATCGGCTACAGAAAGTCATTCTTAAAATCATCCACAAGAACCAGTACGGCTTCATTAAGGGGAGGACAATCCAAGATTGCTTGGCGTGGACCTTTGAATATATCCATCAATGTCATGCCTCGGAGCGGGAGATAATCCTCCTCAAGCTTGACTTCGCCAAGGCGTTTGACACGATTGAACATGCCCCATGCTTGAGATTATGAAGCATCTGGGTTTTGATGATAAGTGGCTAGGTTGGATGGAAACGATTTTTGGTTCTGGGGTCTCTTCGGTACTCCTTAATGGAGTCCCTGGTCGGAAATTCCAATGCAAATGTGGCGTGCGACAGGGTGACCCTCTCTCACCGCTTATCTTTGTCCTTGCTGCGGACCTCCTTCAAGCTGCGATTAATGATGCGTTTGTTAGCGGCCTTATTGATCTTCCTCTCCCTCGGGACAGTGCTGGAGATTTCCCGGTCATGCAATATGCTGATGACACGATATTGGTTATGCAGGCGTGTGCTGACCAAGCTGCCCGTATGAAATCTATTCTGGAAGAATATGCTGCATCGGTAGGTCTAAAAATCAATTTTCACAAATCAACTCTTATCCCCATTAACATTGATCACCAGCGTGCTAGTGAGTTGGCGGGGGTGTTTGGATGCTCTGTTGGATCCCTACCCTTCACCTACCTTGGTCTCCCGATGGGGACGACGAGGCCCAACGTGTTGGATCTTATGCCGATGGTGCACGCAGTTGAGAGGAAGACATCCACAGCACTTTCTCTGATGTCGTCAGGAGCAAAACTGACCTTGGTTAACTCTGTCATGACGTCGATGTTGATCTACGCAATGTGCACAATCAAATTACATCCGAAGGTGGTTGAACATCTGGATAAATTACGCCGCTATTGTCTCTGGGCAAAAAATTCTGATGATGGTGTTAAAAACAACTCCCTTGCGGCCTGGGAACTTGTCTGCCGTCCAAAGCGGTGTGGTGGCCTTGGTGTAATTGATATCAAGACACAGAATGTAGCCCTGCTCTTAAAGCATCTGTTCAAATTCTATAACCATGAGGATGTCCCCTGGGTGGAGCTGATTTGGAGCGCGTATTACAGAAACAAAATCCCTCATGCAACTGACGTCGTTGGCTCTTTCTGGTGGAAAGATGTAATGCAGCTCAATGGGGTCTTTCGAGGGATCACCAGGGTCATCCCTGGCGATGGTTCTAGCTCTCTGTTTTGGAAAGATGTCTGGCTTGAAGGCGACGATGACGCTCCAATCATGGAAGTGTACCCACGGGCATTCTCCTTCTGCCTGAATGAGGATGACTCCGTTGCTAGGGTTCTCACTGCCACTGATCCGGCCACGATCTTTAGCTTACCCCTCTCGACCCAGGCAAGGGAGGAGGTCAGACAAATCCAGCAGGCCACGATGCATGTGTGTGTGGCCGATGGCCGCCATGACACCTGGGAATGCACGCTCGGGCGCTTCTCTTCGAAAAAATTCTATGATCATTGTTACAAGGAGATCGTGGCTGATGAGGCTTTTCGCTGGCTTTGGAAGGCCAAGAGCCCGATCAAGTTTAAATTGTTTGGGTGGTTGCTTCTGGTGGATCGACTGAATACCAGAAATATGCTTAAACGTAGACACTTTGCTGTCACGGGGAACAATTATTCCTGCATGTTCTGTCAAAGCCCCCCCCCCCCGAGGAAACCGTTGAACACTTGTTCTTCTTATGCCCCTTTAGTCAACAGTGCTGGAGCAAGGCTGGATTGACCTGGCCGATCAGAGGTAGTAGAATAGCACTGCTGCATGGGGGCAGAGAGACCTGGCGACAGCCTCTCCTCATGGACATTTTTCTGTTGGCTGCTTGGAGTTTATGGATGGAGAGAAACAATCAACATTTCAGAGGGATACATCACTCATTCGGGTCATGGTTGGCTAGATTCAGAAATCTCTTAGAGCTACTGATCCATAACTGCAGAGAGGAACTTCATCCTTTCCTGTCTAGTTACATTGTAAACTTGGGACATTAGTGTTGTAGCTACACTAGCCCACACGGCCGGGGGACCGTTTAAACCCCTGTTGGAACAACTATGTAACCGATCCTTTGTGAGTAATACAAAAGACAGTGGGAGCCTCTCCCACTGTCGTTCACTTTCAAAAAAAAATACATTCCCGGTTGAATTCCCCCTTCACCTATGTCGTGCAGTACTACGTTAGGTCGACCCTAGTTCTGCTTATCGTCTTGTCATGCTTAGTGGTACCTCTGTTTGCTTTATATTTACTGTTTCTTCCCCTCTTCTCTTCGGTAGACCCCGAGACCGATGCCGCCCCTGTGATCGACTACGTCGACGACGACCCCTCCTTGCTAGAGCAACCAGGCAAGCCCCCCCTTTGATCATCCCGATATCGCCCATTCCATTCTCTCATGCTTGCATTAGATTTTGCTACTGTCATTGTTTGCTCCTATTCTGATGCATAGCCTGCTTTTGTAACCTGCTCATTGTTACCTACCTGCTTATCCTAAACTGCTTAGTATAGGTTGGTTAGTGATCCATCAGTGACCCCCACCTTGTCCTTGTTGCCCCTGCTTCATCATTGAAGACCCGATCAACGGGATCGAAGACCAGGCCCCGGCACCGCACATCACTTTCCCCTTAGTTGCTCGACACTACTGGGTTACTATCGAGTGCCGAGGGTGAGACCTCTACATCACTTCTGATGTTAACCATGTAGTGTAGCTATTCAGTCATGGTCATCGAGGGTGATTCCGCCTTAACCACTTCCGATACGACTCTGTCGTGCAACCCCTCAAGTGTGAACCTCGGGGGTGGTTCCTCTTACGTTCACCTTGATGATTACATCGAGTGGAATTCACCGGGGGTGATTCCTCGGGTTTTCCCCTTGATGTTTGGACACACGGATACTTGGACTTTACAGCTGTTTCCTGGAAAGGCGGGTCGACCCTGAGGGGTACCCGCGAGTGATGTGGAGTCGGGTTGACCTGGAAGGTGCCCGCGAGATACTTACGAGGCGTGGCCGGGCATTCTTAGCCCTTGCCGCAAGTCCTCGAGACGGGGCAACGGGGTCACATCTTTCATGAGTCTTTGCTTGTTACCGCATGCTCCTAATCCACTACGATCTGGATATTTGATCCGAGGGGCCTCTGGCCTGATAGCACTAACCATCACGTGGGCATTGTATGGGCGTTCTGCGTCATATGCATCAGCCGAAGCTTAATAGACGTCAGCGACTGAGCGGCGCGCGCCAGGTTGGACTGCGTAAGCACCTGCCTTTTTGAAGGAGGTAGCTAGGTCTGCTCACCGGCCGCGTTTGCAACGTGCAGGGGTTCCCGGGGCGATGGCCCATGACCCCTGGGGGCATAGGTTTAGTCCGGCGTGCTTGACCTCTCTATTAAGCCTAGGTCGGGTTGCGGCGTATTGTTTGGCCGAGGCCGGGCATGACCCAGGAAAGTGTGTCCGGCCGGAGTCAATCGAGCGTGGTGGGTAAGTTGGTGCACCCCTGCAGGGAAGAAAACATCTATCGATAGCCTGTCCTACGGTACCGGGCACTTGGAGTTGTATCCCGATCGATACAACTAGAACTGGATACTTGTGATGAGAGTTGGATTGTGATGAGAAATGGATAGTATGGCTCTGGGATTGCTTTCTCGCAGGGAGTCGAGAAAGGATCTCTGGCTGAGGTTGATAACACTACTACTACTTTACTTTATGCTACTCTACTCCCTCCTGTTGCTGCAAGATGGTGGTTTCCAGAAGATGCTAGTCTTCGATAGGACTAGGTTCTCCCCTCTATTCTGGCTTTTCTGCAGCCCAGTCCACATATACAGCCTTCCTTTGATAATGTTGCATATGTAGTGTAGATCCTTGCTTGCGAGTACTTTGGATGAGTACTCACGGTTGCTTTGATCCCCCTTTCTTCTCCTTTCCGGTTGATGCAACCAGATGTCGGAGCCCAGGAGCCAGATGCCACCGTCGATGCCTGCTACTACGTGGAGACCGCCGACGACCAGGAGTAGTTAGGAGGCTCCCAGGCAGGAGGCCTTGCCTCTTCGATCGTGTTGCTTTGTGCTAGCCTTCTTAAGGCAAACTTGTTTAACTCATGTCTGTACTCAGATATTGTTGCTTCCGCTAACCTTGTGTTTTCAAGCTTATGTATTCGAGCCCTCGAGGCCCCTGGCTTGTAATATAAAGCTTGTATTATTTTAATTTGTGTCTAGAGTTGTGTTGTGATATCTTCCCGTCAGTCCTTGATCTTGATCGTACACATTTGCGTGTATGATTAGTGTATGATTGAATCGAGGGCGTCACAGTATGTTACTTGCCCGAGATTCGATCGTCGGTATCATCATACGTAGTTCAATCATGTTACTGGCAAGTCTCTTTACTCGTTCCGTAATGCATCATCTCGCAACTAACTCATTAGTCACATTGCTTGCCAGGCTTATAGTGATGTGCATTACCGAGAGGGCCCAGAGATACCTCTCCGATACACGGAGTGACAAATCCTAATCTCGATCTGCGCCAACTCAACAAACACCATCGGAGACACCTGTAGAGCATCTTTATAATCACCCAGTTATGTTGTGAAGTTTGATAGCACACTAAGTGTTCCTCCGGTATTCGAGAGTTGCATAATCTCATAGTCTGAGGAACATGTATAAGTCATGAAGAAAGCAGTAGCAATGAAACTGTAACGATCATAATGCTAAGATAACGAATGGGTCTTGTCATCATTCTCCTAATGATGTGATCCCGTTTATCAAATGACAACACATGTCTATGGATAGGAAACATAACCATCTTTGATAAACAAGCTAGTCAAGTAGAGGCATACTAGGGACACTTTGTTTTGTCTATGTATCCACACATGTACTAAGTTTCTGGTTAATACAATTCTAACATGAATAATAAACATTTATCATGAAATAAGGAAATAAATAATAACTTTATTATTGCCTCTAGGGCATATTTCCTTCAGACCGGGCACCCGGTCCGGTCAGAGGGGCCGCGGCTTGGTGGCAGAGGAGGCCGGGCACCCGGGGGTGGTGGCCCGGGCACCCGGTGCGGGCTAGGGCAGCGCCCTGGTGGAGGCCGGGCACCCGGGGGGCGGGGGCAGCGCCCAGGCGGGAGGCCGGGAACCCGGGGATGGAAAAGGCCGGGCACCCGGAGATCCAGAACCTCCGTGGCTTCATGCTTCTCGCGTCCTTCTGCCATCCCTTTCTTCCCCATGGTCGCTTGTATCTCCATCCTAGCATCTTCATGATCAACTCCTTGGTACCTAACAAGGCACAACGTTTCTATTTGAGGTAGGACCCGACTCTCACGTGAAACCGAATGAAGTTCGAAGAGGAAAGAGTTAACCTCGGTTTTGATGGTACGTGCGCGAGCTCTCATCATCGGTCCTCTTAGTGCTTGCGGTGGTGATGGAGCGCCCATGGGGATGCTCGAAGGATGCTCCGCATCAGGAGGGCTTACAGAGGCGAAAGAATTCATCGTCCACTTGCGGCAGCGAGGCGAAGGGCGGTGAGGGCGCGGGGTAGCAAGGATGTGTGCGATTCACGAATGAATAGGAATGATTCAGTGCGGCGGTCGAGATACATGCGGTGTTGATGGCGTGCATGAACATGACTCGAACGTGAGGTAGAAAGTGAGTGCAGGGTCGGGTTTTAAGCGGCAAAAGCGTTGGTTCACGGATGGACCGGGCCACGGCTTCGGCTGGCTGTTGCACTGTGCACAATAATTGGTTGAGGCCAAAATGAACGTTGTCCATTGGCTAATTCCCTATCCCTATGTAATAGCACAAGAAATGAATATGACTCTAAATAAAATTCCAGTTCACTTCAAGAATAACCAAAACAATCACGAATATAGTTGGACTACTAAGCCGAGGAGAAATATTTCCAGCCCTAATTCTATTTCGGAGTTTTATTTTATGCAATAGGAGCTAATATGGGCATTATAATAATTCTCTAAAATAATTTGTAGTTTCCATAGTTCCAGATTTTAATCCTATGAGCTCCAAATAATATTATGCATATTTATTATTTTACAGGGAAACGTCATATTATCTACTGTTAAATGTTTCAATAAGTTGCATGTTCTAGAAAATACAAAAATGAATATTTGAGAAAGTCTTCTTATTCCCTCTCAATTTAATTCTTCATTAACTCCAAATGCTCCAAATCCTAGTCAAAACTATTTAAGCTGAAACGACAATTTACTTCTAAACATCTAATACTTTAAGTTTTAGAACTTTTGGGATGTTATAGATATGCACCACAATTAAATGCTATCAGATGCAACGATGGTGGTAGGACAACTAAAGAAGAAGGTTGAAGGGAGCTATGACGACGAGATCTGAGGAGAAAGAGAAGGTACACAATGTGGCGAGGCGATAGGAGGTTGGTGGGGAAGAAACCAAAGATGCAAGTATATAAGCATTGTTATGCGTGGGACAGATACTATGTGTGCACGAGGGGACAACATTGGTTCTTCATATCGTAAAGCTAGGGCTAGAGTATTAGCTCACTGGTTGTGCCTTAAATTAAGAGTTTATTTGGATTGCAAGATTGGGAAACACATGAATATAAAAAATAGGAATCTGATAGGGTTAGGGTTAGGCTCCATTTGGTACGCAGGAATTTTTGGAGGATCGGTTTCTGTAGGAATTTCTACCCGCAGTGCGTTTGTTTCGAAGGAATCTTGGTGGCCTGTTCCATCGGAAATTCACGCGATCCTGTACTTTTCACATGAAATAAAAAATCCAACGAAACCTCATGCTCTCGTGGAGGCCCGAGGTTAAGCTGTGGCTCTAGACAGTCTAGCCGAATAAACAATGGTTGCATGGGAGGCCATCACTTCTCAAGACAATAAAAAACTCTAATGAGAGGTGAGGACACCCATCCCTCCATCGTATTGCAAGGGCTCCTATTCCTGCAGACCGAACAGGCCAAAATGCACCATAGTTTTGCTCTTGACGCGCAACTCTATTTCTGTGCTGTTTCTCATTCCTTCGTTTTTTCTGCCTTCAAACCGAACGAAGCCTTAACAGTGTAAGATAGAGAAGTAGAAAACTAAAATAAGAGATAGGAATAGTGTTTTGGATGGATCAGATGAAAAATGATTTGATCCTACATGATCGAGTCTTTAAAAAAAGTGTGAACCAATCTATGATTCAGTGGTTAGGAGGACAGTGGTATCTTCAACCAGGGTTCAAGTCTTAGACTTGATACTGGTGCTCGCACTCTGGATTTATTTTAGACCTTCCGGCGATGTGTGTTCACTGAGAGAAGACATTCCCGTCAACTACGAAGGCGTCTATGACAACTTCGTCAATATCAAGATGATGTGTCGACCCAGTCTCTTGGAGGTGCTCATAGGGATAGGGCGTGCATGCGTGCATTCATAAGGATAAGTGCGCGAGTACTATGTTAAAAAAAGTATTTTAGTATCTATGGAATTTGGGTATAGGAATTTAGTCCATTCGGTTCATATACAATCCATAGGAAAAAGCTCAAAAAGGTTAGAATGGTACAAAACCTTTCAAAATTCCTACAATCGAAACAAAGCCCAGTTTTTTTAATTTAAACAAAGCCTAAATGAGGTCGAAATTGCAGCGTGCAGGCCTAATAGATGGGCTTGCTCTAGGCCGTTAACAACAAGATAGTGGAAGATGGGCCGGCCTAGACACGCGGAAGCCAGAACATCATTTTTCTTTTCTTTTTATTCTTTTACCTTTTTTGTTTTCTGCATTTTTTATTTTGTTTATACTCCCAAATATTCTAAATAAATATATTAATAACAATTTACATTAAATCATTTGAAAATGTTATCCAAGCATTTAAAAAATGTTAAATGTATATAGAAAAAATGTTCAATGTTTGTGAAAAAAGTTGATCATGTATTTTAAAAAATATTAATCAAGAATTTGCAAAAATGTTAAATAAGAGTTTGAAAAATGTTAGTCAAGCATTTGAAAAATGTTAAATGTGTATAGATTTTTTTTACCATGTACTAAAAAAATTGTCAATCTTGTACCTGAAAAAACGTTTATCAAGCATTTGAAAAAGTTAAATGTGTATAGAAAATATGTTGACCATGTATTCAAAAAATATTAATCTTGTACCTGAAAAATATTAATCAAGCATTAAAACATTTACATTTATATAGGTAAAATATTAACAATGTATTAAAAAATGTTGAACTTTTGTTTGAAAGATGTTAAATCTGTATAGAAAAATGTACTGTATTAGATATATACAAAAAATGTACAATGTGTATGAAAAAAGTAGTCATCAAAAAGTAAAGTTTTCAAAAAATTGTTAATCATGGATTTCGAATGTTAAATGTTTATACAATAAATGTTTCTGATGTATAAGCAAAAATGTTGTATGTGTAGTTAAAAAAAGTTAACACGTGTTGTACCAAAAACCGATGAAAAAATCAACAAAAAACAAAGAAAAATGAAGAAATTAAATAAAAACAAAAATGAAAAACAAAGAAAGCAAAACAAAAGAAATAAACAAACAAACTTACCAATGCAACAGAATGAAATTGAGAAAGAAACATAAAGAAAAAAGAGAAAAAATTTAACAAACCAATCAAAACTGAGAAAGAAACAAATAAACGAAGCAAAATGAAAAAACCAGTGAAAACCGAGAAAGAAATGAAGAAAACCGTTGAAAAATCAAACAAAATATAAAATCCGTGAGTAAAGTGAAGAAAGCTGGTGAAAAACAAAAACCCGTGAAAACCATATTTAAACAGCGAAACTATCCATCGCTGGCGAGCGTCGCGTGACAGCGATTGAAACAAAAAAAAACTGGTTGGCCCAGTTGCTATGCAAGACCAGAAGTTCTTCAGGCGAAGCGAGAGATAGATATTGCGGTCTTATAGCGAGTATAGCATATGTCTTGCATGAAGTGCGCACGCATCTGGGATGCCCATTAGCGCAGGTTGCCGCTCGGTTGACATACTGGTTTGCTCCGGGTTTTCTTTTTCTTTATTTCTGTTTTTTGTTTCTTTATTCGTTTTCTTTTATTTTTTCCATATTTTGTATTTGTTTCTTTTTTTGGGTTACTTTGTTTTTCTTTGTTTTCCTACTTGGGTTTCACTGTTTCCATTCTTTTTGCAATGATTTTCTTTGCTTTTATTTTTTCTTTTTCTTGATTTTGCATTGTGTCTATGTTGATTTTATTGGTTTATTTTTTGTTTAACACATATCTACATTTTTCAGTACACAATATATATTTTTAGAATAGACATGAATTTTTTTATTAACATTGAATTTTTTCAAATATACGATGTACACTTTTTTTAATAGATCTTTTGGATCTTTTTTCATACATGGTCAACATTTTTTCAAATACCTGTTGAACTTTTATTTTGAAACTATCAAAACATTTTTTGTATTGCATAAACATTTTCTTAAATGTCACAGATAGTTTTTGAAACAAAAGAATACTTTTTGAAATGTGACATACATTTTTTAATGGTACAAAAGATTTATTTATACTATGAAAACATTTTTTTAAATTGTATACACATTTTTTAAAAGATTCATATACAATTTCCGTATACATCAGCAACATATTTTTATACACGTTTAACATTTTTCAACTACATGATTGAAAATTTAGAAACATATATTATTTCTGTATATTTTTTCGTACACGTTATTGGTTTTTTGTATACATGGCCAACATTTTTTATATACACATTTTTTAAAAAACACTTGTTTCCCATTATTTTTCATTTATATGCTTTCATGTCTACATTTTTCGTACACATTGTACTATTTTTGTAAAGATTAGATAAGACATAAAGGGTTAACATTTTTTAAATACCCGATTCACATTTTTCCAAATTTTTATGTAAATTGAATAATCTCTACGACTATAGTACAACTATTTTCAAACTTTGGTGAGCAGTGATTTCCCGCCATACTCATCAATCTGCACTGTGCATTTGTTGCATCCAATGGTTAAAAATGATGGCGAATCCCTGCAATGTTGGTCATCCATTTAATGAATCGGATGGCTAATATTTGCTAGCTCTGTGCCAGCCTGCAGAAAAAGCTGCTACCCATGGGCCCGCATTTGCATTCACATGCTTCCTCTAGAATTATTCTGCTATACCAAAGTCGATGGAGTACTAGAATGCTCTTCCAATGACAATGGAGTACTAGAATCCTCTCAATTCTACTATTGTATTTACAAGTCTACAAATTATCTAATGTGGAATAACATTAAAAAAAACATACTTTCGTGTTAGTGCCTCTGTTCCGCAAGGAGTTGTGTGTGGAGCGCGTGATTCTTTATGTGTCCTATATCTATTTTTCCTCATACTTTCTACCCACACGACCGTACAAGCAAAGCTGAAGAAAAAATGGAAAGAAATATTCTGGGTCTTTTGAGTATTTGTACAACCAGACTGATTTGTACAGAACTAAGTCTGTGACTCGACGTGCAAAGCACGTGCCATTGGCTAGTAGATATAGTTAGGACATTTCAAAATATAAGAAAAATAAAAAAGTAAATAAAAATTTTGAAAAAGGAAGAAAAAAATGGTTGAAGGCTGTGGTCCGCGCTGGGCCGGCCCATTCTAGCGGTAGCTTGACGCATGGCGGCACGCTACAAGCGAGACGTATGTCGCGCCTTAATTTCGGTCCACGCGGCCATCACTGTAATAGGAAGAGTATGGCCAGTTCACAAACAAGAGGCCATCCTTAAAAAAAGGTCATTTCTTGAGTGGTGCTATGCTAACAGGTGACAAATTCCTAGAAAACTAATTAAAAATCTCATGGGATGATATAAAAAGGAATCTTATGAGATGACACGTATTGTTTTTTAACACGATACATATGCACCCTGTGATCATTTCCGAGAGACTGAAACAACACATCATCCTTAAATTGATAAAGTCTACTAACAACATCGAAGTTTTTAAAATAAATCAAGAAATGCGAGCCCCAGTGCTTAAGATTAGGACTTAAACCTGATGGGTCGTTCCATCACAAAAATCTACGGGCTTTTATTATTTATGCCATTAGTTGTGTCCTATTACTCAATTTCGTCATTAGAAATTTCAACTGCTTAAAAATACCATCGCTTCGTTGAGCGTATGCTCAAAAATGCCACCGGACATCATTACTGTAAGTTCAAATCTTGTTTACTATGTTATAATGACATAAATACCTATGCACCAACATGTAGCTCTCCCTTTATCTCACTACAATAAAGTATGGATCCCATTTGATCCCAACAACATTCTTATTTTCCTGTAAAACTGCTCGCTTGCTTACTCCTTACAAGTGGGCCCATACTTATGATTGTGAAAAAAAAGAACTGAAATGTAGGTCTAGGGGTATTTTTGTCAAATAACATGGTCAACGGGTTTGACCTGAAAATAACGACGTCTAATGGCATTTTTAAGCAAACATCTAACGAAATGATGCCATTTTTAGATATCTAATGGCATTTTTGGCAACCATCTCACGGAACGATCGCAATTTTATCAGTTGTAACTTTTAATGGCAAAACTAAGTAGTGGGACACAACTAGTGACATATAAGTGATAAAAAACCAAAAACTTAGGATGCCGATAACGCCCACACGCGTGGGCGTTAAGGGGTCTGGCCACACGTTTTGTGTGGTGTTTAAGAGAACCAGCACACACACGCCTACGTGTGGGCAAAACAAGTAATGCCCACACGCCTCTTTTTTTGCCTCGCGGTCCCTCCCACATATGTGGGCAAAATGCCACGCCTACGTGTGGGCAAAATAGATAGCGCCCACACGCCCGTACATTATGCCTCCTACCTCATGGTCCCGCACGCCCCGCGTGACAGCCACCGCGCGTCCCCGCAGTTGCCATGATCCGGACCCTCTTCCATGTTCGTTTAACTGCAGTTGCCTTGTTGCTAAACTACAGTTGCCATGTCGGACAACTGCAGTTGCCATGGTTGCTCAACTGCAGTTGCCATCTCAGGTCAAGTGCCAGATGCCATTTTTGGACAACTGCAGCTGTTGCCATGTGTGGTCTGGTCTACTACAGTTGCCATGATTTGAAAACTTTAGGAGTTGCCATCTACTAACACTAGGCAGTTGCCATGTAGCACTATAAAAAGACATGGCAAAATAATATGTTTGGGTAAAGGGAGAGTTGCCATCTGCTTACAAGCACACTAGGGGCAGTTGCAATGTACCCTGCAAAACACATGGCAACTGACAGCTTTGGGTGTGGGAGAGGAGACGGACGTGTGGGCGCGGTGGTATCTTTATGAGTTGCCATCTACTAAACACTAGGCAGTTGCCATGTAGCACTACAAAAAAGACATGGCAAAATTACATGTTCGGGTAAAGAGATAGTTGCCATTTGCTTACAAACATACTAGGACAGTTGACATATACCATGCAAAACACATGGCAACTGATAGCTTTGGGTATGGGAGAGGAGACGGACGTGTGGGCGAACTGATAAACGCCCACATACCAATCCCTCTGCGTGGGTTGAAAACTGACGTGTGGGCGGATAGAGCTGCGGTTAGAAATTTCAGAGGTGGCGAAACGATGCTTCCCCGCTTCGCGTATTTTGAGAAGCTGGTGGATCACCGAGCGCAAGAATTCCTTCACTGCCACAACTCCCCAAAAGACCGTACCGTGCAATCTCGAGTCTTCACTTCAGACTATATCCACGTAATAACCAGTTCCCTGGACTGTGGTCCACGGTAAAAAACAGTATCGATCCATCATACTGTTACCAGCGAAAAAGCCGTGACGCGACGTGACACGGAACAGGAAAAGGAATGAATGTAGCCCGGTAAACATCGTAGGCTTTCGTTTCGCTTGTCCCTCTGCGTTGTCACGTACGCTGTCGCCCACAAACCGATTGAATTCGAAGCTGCGTGACCTCTTCGGGGATGAGAACAGATCGGGAACCCCCGCCAGAAAAAAAAGAAAAGAGAACAGATCGGGAAGACGACGACCGTGGCAGCAGCCGGCCAGCGAGAGGGATCCGAGGCCGGCCGCGAAGCTTTGCGCTCGATCGGCCGGCCGGCCGGGCTGGCCCAGAAAGGCGCTGCTGTCGCCTCGCGGCCTCGCGTGCCCGATGGCTCGACGGGACGCTTCGCTTTCGCTTTTGCTTCCCAACACGCGACTCTTGCATGATTTCGTCTCCACGACGAATAGTCGACGACGCTCCGTCTTTTACTTTGGATCCATGCATGCATGCATGCAATGCAATGTTTTCGTTAACCGTTTCTCACTACCTCCGTTTGGCCGTTCGCTTGGATCCCGATGGTGTGGCAGCTTCTTCTCGCAACGCTCCATTCGACCAGTGAAGTGGATCTCGATGCATAACGCAACAGGTGTCATATACCAGTTGTTTTCGGCTGATTCTTTTTTTGGGTCAGTCAATTCTTTGATGGCTAAAGCCCATTACCTGTACGGCCCAGCCCAGCCCAGCCCTACCCTCTCTTACTCTTTTCCCCCCTGTTTTGTGTTTTTTGAAGAAAAAAATTATTAGTTTTCTTTGTGGAGTATTTTAATGATGTCGGACGAGTGTAAATGTATACACACGAATACTGTAAAATATATACAAAAGTGCATTATTATATGATTATTCTTTGCATACTACAAAAAGGTGTAATTTAGTCCAAAGTTGTGTGCAAGTTTTTTTTTCTCTTAAAGGGTAATACCAATGTCACTAACTCATTATTCCTTATAAAAATTTATTATTTTAATTTAGTAATAGTTTTATTTTATTTTATTTCTTCTTTAAGGGTAAGATCAATGCCACTAGTTCATTCTTTATTCTTTTGTGCAAAAAAATCTGCTATTATATGATTATTCTTGTATATTTTTAAAAAGCCCTATTTTGTGTATATTGTGTGCAAATTTTATCATTGTTTGTTTTAAATTTGTTTTTATTTTCATTCTTCATAAAGGTTAATACAATGCCACTAATGCATTCTTCCATTGAAAACCTCGTTATTTTGATTTTGTTTTTGTTTTTTTATTTCTTCATAAGGCAATACTGAAGCAACTAGTTCATTCTCTCTTAGAAAAAGAAATCATTAATTTCATTTTGTTTTAGTTTTTATTCCATTTCTTGTTGTTGTAATACATGTTGCGTTAGATTATTGCACATCTTGGTACACTGCAAGAGGTATTCATATAGAGTCATATTCATTTAAATTATCGAGTTGTAAGGAAAAAGAAGTCTGAAGATCATTATTAGAGCATTGTCCCACTGAGGTAAAGAATGATGGAGACTAATGAGTCCTCGAAAAAGTGGGGATGAGGTTCATGATATTGTTCTAAAAAAGAGAAAAGGTAACAAATGAGAGAAAAAGAGAGAAGGGACAATGCTACTATCCTTTTACCACACTTGTGCTTCAAAGTAGCACCATGTTCTTCATATAGAGAGTCTCCATGATTTGTCATTTTCATATACTAGGGGAACTTTTACATTATAGAACTTGGCTTGTACATTTCGATGATGGGCTTCCTCAAATGCCCAAGGTCTTCATGCGCAGGCAAGTTGGATGCAAATTTGACGGTGTCCAGGACTAGGGGGTACCAACCTAGGTGGCCCAAAGTCCATGGGCTGAGATTACGGCCTGTGATCTCCACAAGGAAGGACTCCAGAAGCCTCGAACCCTGGTGTGATCAAGACGAACACCGCCGAAGACTTGGCGTATACTTCAAGGACAACTTCAATTGTCGGCGTGTTTATTCCTAATTGGCAACCGACCATGTGTAACCCTAGATACCCCTGGTGCCTGTATAACTCGGAGGGTTTAGTACATAGAGACACAATCACAATTACCATCCTTAGGGTTTAGAACGCAACATACGATCTCAAGGTAGATCATCTTGTACTCGATACTCCATCATCAATATAATCAAACAAAGACGTAGGGTTTTAGCTCTTCGAGAGGGCCTGAACCTGGGTAAACATTGTCTTCCTTGTCTCCTGATACCCATCGTTCCCAGATCTACAGCTCGGGACCCCCTACCTGAGATCAGCCAGTTTTAGTACCGACATTGGTCGCCCATGCAGGTCCCGCTGTGTGATAAAAACGGATCGATGGAAGTGATACTTGTGAGTTGCGTTGTGATTTCCTCGAAGAGGAGAGGGTGATGCAGTATAGTAGAGATAAGTATTTCCCTCAGTTAAGAACCAAGGTTATCAATCCAGTAGGAGAACCACACAGAACCTCGTTAGTAGCACCTTCACACACAAAAGCAAATACTTGCACCCAACGCAAACAAGGGGGTTGTCAATCCCCTCATTGGTTATTTGCAAGGATCAAATCTCGTCGTGGTAGGCAAATAAATAAATTGCAAAATAAAATAGAAATAAATAAAAGTGCAACAAGGTATTTTTGGATTTTATATATGATAAAGATAGACCCGGGGGCCATAGTTTTCACTATAGGCTTCTCTCTCGAGCACATAAAGTATGGTGGGTGAACAAATTACTGTTGGGCAATTGATAGAAAAGCGCATAGTTATGACGATATTCAAGGCAATGGTCATGTATATAGGCATCACGTCTGAGACAAGTTGACCGACTCCTGCCTACATCTACCACTATTACTTCATCCATCGACCGTTATCCAGCATGCATCTAGGGTATTAAGTTAATAAAAATAGAGTACCACCTTAAGCAAGATGACATGATGTAGACAAAGTAAACCCAAGAAATATGAATATACCCCATCTTTTTATCCTTAATGGCAACAATACAAATACGTGCCATGTCCCTTTCTGTCATTGGGATTGAGCACTGTAAGATTAAACCCATCACAAAGCACCTCCCCCATTGCAAGAAAAAAACAATCTAGTTGGCCAAACTAAACGGATAGATCAGAGAGAAATACAATACTATAATGATCATGCATAAAAGAATCCAGAGAAGACTCAATTAATATTCATGAATAATCTGATCATAAACCCACAATTCATCGGATCCCAACAAACATACCGCAAAAGAAGATTACACTGGTACAACGAGGTGCTATACACACGGTTTTTAACCCCTTTCCGCGACGGCATTTTGAACCGTCGCCAAGTGAGTGACTGCAATAGGGGGGTCATTCCCACACGACCCAGAAACCGTCGGGGATAGGGAGCTATGATGCAGAGGGCCTTGCCAAATGTAATCGTATGCGATGCAACACACACTAAATTCTTTCGCACGTGTGGGATCGGTGATTAAACGTTTCTAATGACGTAGTGAAACCAAACGGTGTGTTGTAATGAACCGTTTGGGAAACAATATGTAAGGCACACGGGCCAACATATGAACTGTGTGCGATATGTACCCCATCGCACACGAGTTTTCTGCGAAACTTGTTTGCCATGCAAGAATCCATCGCACACGTTTCCCAACAATTACCGTGTGCGATAATGTTCTATCACAAATGGTTCAGGAGCCCCTTCGCACACATACAAGTGATGCAGACCGTTTGTGATTTGCTGTGTATCACCGACGGTTGCGGTAAGAGTGACGCGTGCTTTTCGTTTGGGATCCCACACGTTTCCTGAAAAAATTACGACTGGAGTTGTATTTTACATTGGGCACGGTTTACTCCAAGCTCTCATGTGCGATAATATGATATCACAAATGGTTCCGGAGCCCCTACGCACACATAGTAGTGCTGCAAATCATCTGCGATCTGCTGTGTATCACCGACGGTTCCGCTACGATTGACGTATGTTTTCCGATGTGGATCGCACACACTCATTTAGTTGAACCGTGTGCGGAGCAATTGTCAGGTTAAAACAAAAATATCCCATTTGAATCGGCATGCAAAAAGCAAATTCACCATAATATTCAATTGAACAAATAGTGTCCACATGAAGAACATTCATCAGATTTCGCAACAATTGCAATTGAACAAATGGTAGCTAAATTCCAATGATTTGTTGACATATATATGCATTACATAATTAATCATAGTGTACGAAATATGAAGACCTCATCAGATGAAAAACAATGGGTCCATGTGTATATTTTTAGCGGCTAACTCTTACTCAATATTTCAGGAGAAGGCATGCTGAAATCTTCATTATCACCAGTGGGATTGATGTAGTGATTTAGGAAGAAGTCGCTGATTAATCTTTGAACCATTAGCAATTCACCAGCGGGGAGCGGTTCAGGGGTCCTCAGTTCTAAGATGAGCTGCAGTATTTTTAAGATCAGAATGTGCCATATGAGTGGAGTAGAAGATATTAATTAAGATAGACTTACTGGTACTAATTCGTGAGCATCTTCACAACTATCAACAGATTTGCACATGGAGATCATGTGTCTGCAAACATAGTATCCACGGTCCCTGCTTGTTGCTGAGGACACTGATTTTTTTTACAGAATTAGTCATGTATTTGTCCTGTTAGGTACAACATAACTGGTGTTAGATGTATTTTTTTTCTTTGGACAGAAATAGAAAGAGCTTTATTTAGAAGCTTGGACATTTGACTAGCGTAAGAAAAGGTATTTGCAGACTATTGGATACATTTTCCGAAAATAACGGATTTTGGTGTGTTACCAGAGAAATGATCTCGTGCTGCAGAGGTAGTTCCCTCTTGAACAGGTTCCCTGGTTTAGTTTTACACAATGCGAGCACACCGCAAATGAAGATGAATTTTGACAACATCAATTATTGAACCAGATATGAATGCAAATTAATTTCAACATCATAGAACTCAACACCTATCCATGAATTGCTGAAGATGCGTCAGATCCTAAGCGTTTGTTGACTCTCTGAGAGAATCCATGTAGTAAACTGTGTTCTTATTTGGAACAAGGAATACCAATATCCAGTGATTGCTACATATTAAGAAAGCCATGAACTTACGAATTATGTCGAAATCTGAAAGACAATCAGTGTATGCATGGTTTTTTACTTGACTTACCGTTCATGAGATGGCCAGAGAAATGATTCTGCATGGGACGTGTTTTCGAAGATACGGGCGACTGTGTTAATGGCCCACTCCCGTTGATCCTTACCATCTAATGTTGTGCCATTTGCTAATGCAGGATCTATGAAATACACACTCTCCCGTTTTCTTCTCTGCGCGTTCAATCCCCTGAGAGGAATAAATTGCAGTTAGCTGTTTATCATTTACAACCTTGTATGGAGAAGTTGATCACAGTTTGTTAAGTACTTACAAAATTAGGCATCTAACAAGAGTGGCATCGAGCTCGTTGAAGTTGAAGAAGAGATGTAAGTCCTCGAAACTCACACTAACAGAACCAACATCGTGTCGAAAATGATCTCTGTTGTACTGGACTAGCAGAACATGATGACCTGCTAACATTTGATCCATGCAATATTTATGTAACTCGCGGCAACTGGAGCTGCACTCATCAAAGTATTCGCCAACAAGAAATGGCTAGCCATGGATGTAATTGCGTGCTTGAAGTACGTCTGCTTTATTTTTAGCAAGCAACAGAGCTATTTCTTCATCATCCATGCCGTCAGAAATAATATTACTCCCCGATTCGAACAACTTGCTGTTAATTTGGTTCTGGGTGATGAGTGCTTTAAGTAAGAGGCAATCGTTCTCTTTCCTCTTCGCCCTCGGGCCGCGCTTCCTCACGGGTGCAGCCTTTTTGCCCGCTTCCTTCTTGGTACTTGAAGTACTTCTGGTACAAGGTCTGATTGGCTGAAAAAGGCAGACTGCCGAGCAGACGGTGAAGCTTCGACGGTCTGCTTAGCAGACGATTTAGCTATGCCGGACCGCTAAGCTGGCGGTTCTGCTATGACGGACTGCTGGGCTGTAGGAGCAGAGGCATCGGACTGCTGACCATGCGTTGAAGCTATGTTGGGTTTCTGCGCAGGTGGTGCCAACTTGTCGGTGTGTTGAGGAGGCCGTGCCAACGCGTTGGTTTGCTGAGTAGGAACTGCTGATGCATTGGTATGCTGATCACACGGCTGCGGACCGACGGACTGATGAGCAGTCGGTTCTGGACCTACAGACTACTTAGCAGGCGGTTCCGAAGCATCAGACTACTTAGCAGTCTGTTCCACCAGGTTGGTCTGCTGAGCATGTGCTGCAGCTGGGTCTCCCCCCGCTGCTTCAGCGGCCGGCATCTGAATCGGTGGTGCATCTTCAGCAGTTGTAGGCCTTGCCACTGGCTGCTCTTGGGCGGATGATGACATGGCCTTTACGACACAAAGTCGGGCTGGCTGATCATAGGTTGATGCATCAACCCTCGGATTACGAGTATTAGGTTCTTTGGGGGAAGCACGCGAGAGCTGCTGTGGCAAGGAGAGCGTCACCGGTTGAGGGCGACATTGGTTGCTCTTGGCGGGGCTTCAGGGATCTCATCCATGAACTCCATTTCCTTTCGTGGCCACTGGATGTGATGTAACAGTGTTTCTCCCAAGGTCCTTTGCTCATCAAAGTATCCCTAGGACATTCTTCAGGGCAAATTCATTGAATCCAGGCTTTACTTCAGTCACGTAGCACTTCACACAGCCCGACTTCAATGGCACATTGTCCAACAAGAGGCCCTCTTCCAAGAAGGGTCGGCAAACCCAGGCTCTTGCACTTTTAATGTACCTTCATAATGTGTAAGCACGCCCTTCAGTCTGTCTTTCATTCCAGATAGATCACATATAACATTATCATGAGAAGCTGCAGTCTCAATATCGCTGGGGTCAGCTGATGCACATATACTCTTGTGCGGTGTTGTCGTGCATTAACCAGCATCCTCCATGCCCACCTCCCCTCCCATCTGCTGGCTATCTGTCAGTGTTAGAGTCTTCTGCATCATCATTGACTCCTTAATTTCCTTTCGAACAGTCAGATACATGTCCTTCCTCAACCTTTCATACAATTCATTCTGCTTCATTTCACTCCTCGCTTTTTCCATGCTGAGCCTCTCTTCTTTGCTGAGTGTGAAATCCCTCTTGTGCGGGACATTAACACCTATACCCCTTGCACGGCAAGGGGGCTCTCTTGTTTCCATATCATCGGACAAAATGTCACATGGCCCTGAGTTCCCGTAGAACCTTCCAGGGATCTCGGAAGCCTTTAACATCACGTGATACAGTTTTTCATCATGTGAGTTTTGAAAGTAATAAGTTCCATCATCACGCCTCCTTGCACGTGCCCGCAAGTAGTCTCTAGAGCGTTCGCCCCTGATTTCACTAAAGGCCGGTTTCCCACCCGCATCTGCTGCTTCTTTGTCCTCATGGTCCCATATCGGTTTCATGCCGTAGTATCCTGCCACACCCATACGGCGGGGGTATGTGTTCCTCTTCTGAAGTTCCGATTGCTTGGCACTCTTCATAGCGAACTCTGTATTTTCCCTGACCCTTTTGAATTTTGCCCAGTCTGCCTTTGTAATTTGGGGGTATGCGGGGATTGGGTCCTTGCCTTCACTCAAGTACTTATTGTACAACACGTGCTTCCAGTTTCTCCAAGCATCCCTAGCCTTATTCAGTGCAGTGTGTTCCACCTGCATTCTCCACTACTCTGGAACGTTGAAGTGATCCATGATCTCCTAGACTATCCTTTGGCGTGTTTCTGTGTCAGCCTTCCGAAACCCCGGCAGATTAATGTTGAGCCTTGCCCTGCCAACAAATCCACACACACTCTTGAACCTCGTGTTGGGAAATGTAGCATGCAATTTCAAAACATTTCCTATGCTCACGCATGATCTATCTAGGAGATGCATAGCAACGAGGGGGAGAGTGTGTGTCTACGTACCCTCGTAGTCCGTAAGCGGAAGCGTTTGACAACGCGGTTGATGTAGTCGAACTTCTTCTCGTTCTGACCAATCAAGCACCGAACGTACGACACCTCTGAGTTCTGCACATGTTCAGCTCGATGATGTCCCTCGAACTCTTGATCCAGAAAAGGTGTCGAGAAAGAAGATGAGTTCCGTTAGCACAGCGGCATGGTGATGGTGATGGTGAAGTGATCCGCGCAGGGCTTCGCCTAAGCACTACGAAGATATGACCGAGGGTGTAATCTGTGGAGGGAGGTGCCACACACGGCTAACAGATGTTGTTGTGTGTTCTAGGCGCCTCCCCCTCATATATATAGGTGGGAGGGAGAGGGAGCAGCCAAGGGGGGCGCCCCAAGTAGGCCTAATCCTACTTGGGGTTCCTCCCCAATTCGGCCCCCTTCCTTTTTCACCGAAGGAGAAAGGAAAGAGGAGGGAAGAGGGAGGCCGAATCCCTCCCCTTCCTTCTCTCTTCCCCCGTTTCTTTCTCATCTGGTGCGGCTCATATGGGGGGCGCAACAGCCCATGCTAGCTGCTGCGTTTCCCCTCTTGGCCCATTAGGCCCATATCTTTGCCTGGGGGTGCCCGGAACCCCCTCCGGTGACCCGATATGTACCCGGTACCCTCCGGAACACTTCCGGTGTCCGAATACTATCGTCCTATATATCAATCTTTACCTCTCGACCATTTCGAGACTCCTTGTCATGTCCGTGATCTCATCCGGGACTCCAAACAACATTCAGTCACCAAATCACATAACTCATATAATACAAAATCGTCATCGAATGTTAAGCGTGCGGACCCTACGGGTTCGAGAACTATGTAGACATGAACGAGACACCTCTCTGGTCAATAACCAATAGCGGAACCTGGATGCTCATATTGGGTCCTACATATTCTACGAAGATCATTATCGGTCGAACCGTAATGACAACATACGTTATTCCCTTTGTCATCGGTATGTTACTTGCCCGAGATTCGATCATCGGTATCTTCATACCTAGTTCAATCTCGTTACCGGAAAGTCTCTTTACTCGTTCCGTAATACATCATCCCGCAGCTAACTTATTAGTCACTTTGCTTGCAAGGCTTCTTATGATGTGCATTACCGAGAGGGCCCAGAGATACCTCTCCGATCTCGGAGTGACAAATTCTAATCTCGATTTATGCCAACCCAACAAACACCTTCAGAGATACCTGTAGAGCATCTTTATAATCACCCAGTTACGTTGTGATGTTTGATAGCACACAAGGTATTCCTCCGGCATCCGGGAGTTGCATAATCTCATAGTCAAAGGAATATGTATATGACATGAAGAAAGCAATAGCAATAAAACCGAATGATCAACATGCTAAGCTAACGGATGGGTCTTGTCCATCACATCATTCTCCTAATGATGTGATCCCGTTCATCAAATGACAACACATGTCTATGGTAAGGAAACTTAACCATCTTTGATTAACGAGCTAGTCTAGTAGAGGCTTACTAGGGACACGGTGTTTTGTCTATGTATCCACACATGTATCAAGTTTCCGGTTAATAAAATTCTAGCATGAATAATAAACATTTATCATGATATAAGGAAATATAAAATAACAACTTTATTATTGCCTCTAGGGCATATTTCCTTCAGTCTCCCACTTGCAGTAGAGTCAATAATCTTGTTCACATCGCCATGTGATTTAATACCAATAGTTCACATGTTTATGTGATTAGCACCCATAGTTCACATCGCCATGTGACCAACACCCAAAGGGTTTATTAAAGTCAATAATCTAGTTCACATCTCTATGTGATTAACACCCAAAGAGTACTAAGGTGTGATCATGTTTTGCTTGTGAGAGAAGTTTAGTCAACGGGTCTGCCACATTCAAATCTATATGTATTTTGCAAATTTGTATGTCTAAAATGCTCTACATGGAGCTACTCTAGCTAATTGCTCCCACGTTCAATACGTATCTAGATTGAGACTTAGAGTCATCTAGATCAGTGCTAAAGCATGCATCAACGTAACTCTTTACGACGAACTCTTTATCACCTCCATAACCGAGAAACGTTTCCTTAGTCCTCTTTAGGTACCTAAGGATAATTTTGACCGCTGTCCATTGATCTACTCCTAGATCACTATTGTACCCCCTTGCCAAACTTATGGCAAGGTATACAATAGATCTAGTACACAACATGGCATACTTTATAGAACCTATGGTGAGGCATAGGGAATGACTTTCATTCTCTCTCTATCTTCTGTCGTGGTCGGGTTTTGAGTCTTACTCAACTTCACACCTTGCAACACAGACAAGAACCCTTTCTTTGACTGATCTATTTTGAACTTCTTCAAAAAAATTGCTAAGGTATGTGCTTTGTGAAAGTCCTATTAAGCGTTTCGATCTATCCCTATAGATCTTGATACCCAATATTTAAGTAGCTTCACTGAGGTCTTTCTTTTAAAAATTCTTATTCAAGTATCCTTTTATGCTATCCAGAAATTCTACATCATTTCTAATCAACAATATGTCATCCACATATAATATTAGAAATGCTATAGAGCTCCCACTCACTTTCTTGTAAATACAGGCTTCACCAAAAGTCTGTATAAAACCGTATGCTTTGATCACCTTATCAAAGCGTATATTCCAACTCCGAGATGCTTGCACCAGTCCATAGATGGATCGCTGGAGCTTGCACACTTTGTTAGCACCTTTAGGATCGACAAAACCTTCTGGTTGAATCATATACAACTCTTCTTCCAGAAATCCATTCAGGAATGCAGTCTTTACATCCATTTGCCAAATTTCATAATCATAAAATGCGGCAATTGCTAACATGATTCGGACAGACTTAAGCATCGCTACGGGTGAGAAAGTCTCATTGTAGTCAACTCCTTGAACTTGTCGAAAACCTTTTGTGACAAGTCGAGCTTTGTAGAGTAACACTACCATCAGTGTCTGTCTTCCTCTTGAAGATCCATTCATTCTCAATGGCTTGCCGATCACTGGGCAAGTCCACCAAAGTCCACACTTTGTTCTCGTACATGGATCCTATCTCAGGTTTCATGGCCTCAAGCCATTTATCGAAATCTAGGCTTATCATAGCTTCTTCATAGTTTGTAGGTTCGTCATGGTCTAGTAACATGACTTCCAGAATAGGATTATCGTACCACTCTTGTGTGGAACGTGCTCTGGTTGACCTACGAGGTTTGGCAGTAACTTGATCTGAAGTTTCATGATCATCATCATTCGCTTCCTCTCTAGTTGCTGTAGGCATCACGGGAACGGTTTTCTGTGATGAGCTACTTTCCAATTCGAGAGAAGGTACAATTACCTCATCAAGTTCTACTTTCCTCCCACTCACTTATTTCGAGAGAAACTCCTTCTCTAGAAAGTTTTCATTCTTGGCGACAAAGATCTTGCCTTTGGATCTGTGGTAGAAGGTGTACCCAATTGCTACCTTAGGGTATCCTATGAAGACGCACTTCTCCGATTTGGGTTCGAGCTTATCAGGCTGAAGCCTTTTGACATAAGTGTCGCAACCCCAAATTTTAGGAAATGGAAGCTTAGGTTTCTTGCCAAACCACAGTTCATACGGTGTCGTCTCAACGGATTTAGACAATGCCCTATTTAACGTGAATGCATCTGTCTCTAATGCATAACCCCAAAATGATAGTGGTAAATCGGTAAGAGACATCATAGATCGCACCATATCTAATAAAGTACGGTCCCAACGTTCGGACACACCATTACGCTGTGGTGTTCCAGGTGGCGTGAGTTGTGAAACTATTCCACATTGTTTTAAATGAAGGCCAAACTCGTAACTCAAATATTCACCTCCGCGATCAGATCATAGAAACTTTATTTTCTTGTTACAATGATTCTCCACTTCACTCTGAAATTCTTTGAACTTTTCAAATGTTTCAGACTTGTGTTTCATTAAGTAGCTATACCCATATCTGCTCAAATCATCTGTGAAGGTCAGAAAATAATGATACCCGCTGCGTGCCTCAACACTCATCAGACCACATACATCGGTATGTATTATTTCCAATAAGTCATTGGCTCGCTCCATTGTTCCGGAGAACGGAGTTTTAGTCATCTTGCCCATGAGGCATGGTTTGCAAGTATCAAATGATTCATAATCAAGTGATTCCAAAAGCCCATCTGCATGGAGTTTCTTCATTGCGCTTTACACCAATATGACCTAAATAGCAGTGCCACAAGTATGTTGCACTATCATTATCAACTTTGCATCTTTTGGCATCAATATTATGAATATGTGTATCACTATGATCGAGATTCAATAAACCATTTGCATTGGATGTATGACCATAGAAGGTTTTATTCATGTAAACAAAACAAGAATTATTCTCTGACTTAAATGAATAACCGTATCGCAATAAACATGATCCAATCATATTCATGCTCAACACAAACACCAAATAACATTTATTTAGGTCCAACACCAATCCCGAAGGTAGAGGGTGTGTGCGATGGTGATCTTATCAACCTTGGAATCACTTCCAACACACATCGTCATCTCGCCCTTAACTAGTCTTTGTTCATTTTGCAACTCCTGCTTTGAGTTACAAATCTTAGCAACTGAACCGGTATCAAATACCCAGGGGCTACTACGAACACTAGTAAGGTACAAATTAATAACCTGTATATCAAATATACCTTTGTTCACTTTGCCATCCTTCTTATCCGTCAAGTATTTGTGGCAGTTCTACTTCTAGTGACCATTTCCTTTGTAGTAGAAGCACTTACTTTCAGGCTTGGGTCTAGCTTTGGGCTTCTTCATGGGAGTGGTAACTTGCTTGCCATTCTTCTTGAAGTTCCCTTTCTTTCCCTTGCCCTTTTACTTGAAACTAGTGGTCTTTGCCGGCATCCTGGGAACGGGGGTGCCCAGACATGCCTGCCTGCGGCCCACAACGTGGCTCCACCAACGGCCCGGTACGGCCCAGCTTCGGCAGCAACAACTCAAGACCCTCGCGAGGCGGACGACACCAAGACCTCCCTGGGGGCGGCCTCGCTAGGCTGGCTCCCGAGGAGCGGAGATATCTATGCAAGGGACACCTCGCGAGGTTCACATGACGTGAGCCGTGACGACCAAAGCCAGGCGGGCGCCAGCGGGCGCAGTGTACCAGTTTCCTCTTTGGTGCTAAAGAGGCAAGCGCAGGCGAGGAGCCCCGAGGCATCAGGCAAAGGTTTCCATATCGGTGCAATGAGACCAAGACCAGCAGGACGGCAGGACGGAGGTCATCGCGGAGCCCACAGCAGCATCACCACCAGAGCCTTTGGTAGGCGAAGACCACTTTTGTCAGGATAGCTTGTACTAGTTGTCTCCCTTCAAAATTGGCCGTTGTGGGATCCCTTCCCACCTACATTTGGGAAGAGGACCAGGGCCTCTATAAATAGGCCTAGCCACCACCGTAGAGAGGGGACGGATCATTCGGACCACCCTCACACACACCAGCTCATTGATCTTAAGAACACCTCACCTTCTGAGGCTGTTCATACATTGTACTAGTTCATGCTCAGCCCTCGAGGCAATCCACCACCACACTGGAGTAGGGTATTACACCACAGCGGTGGCCCGAACCAGTATAAACCTCTGTGTCTCGTGTTCTTTGGGTTCGTCGAGCTAGGCCATGGAATCGTTGGGCAGGCGGGCTGGGGAGAAAGAGTCCTTCATGCGCACCCCAAAGTTCGAACCTCTCAACGGTCTACGGAACCCCGAATCCGACATTTGGCGTGCCAGGTAGGGGTGTGCCGAAGCCCCTCTTCCATCAATCGACCCACCGACACCCAGCGGTTCTGATGTCTGACGACCGAGGACTCACGCCGACCATTGGGCTGCTTGGCCCGTCCAGGCGGCGCCGTCCGCCCAAGCAGACCTCAACTCCGCACTCTAGGTGGCCCGCCCACCGCCGAGCGCGGGCGGCATGGACCGGTGCCCTCCACTCTCGCGCCGCGGTGCACGCGCGCCACCACGCGATCTTCAGGCTACGCTGCGGCAACGGAACCGCACACCCGACGGGAGTAGGTGATAACCCACAAGTATAGGGGATCGCAACAGTTTTTGAGGGTAGAGTATTCAACCCAAATTTATTGATTCGACACAAGGGGAGCCAAAGAATATTCTCAAGTATTAGCAGTTGAGTTGTCAATTCAACCACACCTGGATAACTTAGTATCTGCAGCAAAGTATTTAGTAGCAAAGTAATATGGAAGTAATGGTAACGGTAGCCAAAGTGATATTTTTGGGTTTTGTAGTGATTGTAACAGTAGCAACGGAAAAATAAATAAGCGAAGAACAATATGTGAAAAGCTCGTAGGCATTGGATCGGTGATGGAGAATTATGCCGGAAGCGGTTCATCATGTAACAATCATAACATAGGGTGACACAGAACTAGCTCCAATTCATCAATGTAATGTAGGCATGTATTCTGAATATAGTCATACGTGCTTATGGAAAAGAACTTGCATGACATCTTTTGTCCTACCCTCCCGTGGCAGCGGGGTCCTAGCGGAAACTAAGGGATATTAAGGCCTCCTTTTAATAGAGTACCAGACCAAAGCATTAACAAATAGTGAATACATGAACTCCTCAAACTAAGGTCATCACCGGGAGTGGTCCCGTTTATTGTCACTTCGGGGTTGCCGGATCATAACACATAGTAGGTGACTATAGACTTGCAAGATAGGGTGAAGAACTCACATATATTCATGAAAACATAATAGGTTCAGATATGAAATCATGGCACTCGGGCCCTAGTGACAAGCATTAAGCATAGCAAAGTCATAGCAACATCAATCTCACAACAAAGTGGATACTAGGGATCAAACCCTAACAAAACTATCTCGATTACATGATAAATCTCATCCAACCCATCACCGTCCAGCAAGCCTACGATGGAATTACTCACGCATGGCGGTGAGCATCATGAAATTGGTGATGGAGGATGGTTGATGATGACGATGGCGACGAATCCCCCTCTTCGGAGCCCCGAACGGACTCGAGATCAGCCCTCCCGAGAGAGTTTAGGGCTTGGCGGCGGCTCCGTATCGTAAAACGCGACGAATCTTTCTCTCTGATTTTTTCCTCCCCGAACACGAATATATGGAGTTGGAGTTGAGGTCGGTGGAGCACCAGGGGGCCCACGAGGCAGGGGGCGCGCCCAGGGGGGCAGGCACGCCCCCACCCTCGTGGCAAGGGTGTGGGCCCCCTGGCCCTGATTCTTTCGCCAGTATTTTTTATTGTTTCCAAAAATAATCTCCGTGGAATTTCAGGTCATTCCGAGAACTTTTGTTTCTGCACATAAATAACACCATGGCAATTCTGCTGAAAACAGCGTCAGTCCGGGTTAGTTCCATTCAAATCATGCAAGTTAGAGTCCAAAACAAGGGCAAAAGTGTTTGGAAAAGTAGATACGTTGGGGACGTATCAACTCCCCTAAGCTTAAACCTTTGCTTGTCCTCAAGCAATTCAGTTGACAAACTGAAAGTGATAAAGAAAAACTTTTACAAACTCTCTTTGCTCTTGTTGTTGTAAATATGTAAAGCCAGCATTCAATTTTTCAGAAAAGATTATGAACTAAACATATTCACAATAACACTTAGGTCTCATGTTTACTCATGTCAATGGCATAATCAACTAGCGAGCAATAATAATACATCTCGGACGACAACACTTTCTCAAAACAATCATGATATGATATAACAAGATGGTATCTCGCTAGCCCTTTCTGAGACCGCAAAACATAAATGCAGAGCACCTTTAAAGATCAAGGACTGACTAAACATTGTAATTCATGGTAAAAGAGATCCAGTCATAGTCATACCGAATATAAATTAATAGTAATGGATGCAAATGACAGCAGTGCTCTCCAGCTGGTGCTTTTTAATAAGAGGGTGATGACTCAACATAAAAGTAAATAGATAGGCCCTTTGCAGAGGGAAGCAGAGATTTGTAGAGGTGCCAGAGCTCGGTTTTAAAGCAGAGATAAATAATATTTTGAGCGGCATACTTTCATTGTCAACATAACAACCAAGAGATGGCGATATCTTCCATGCTACACACATTATAGGCGGTTCCCAAACAGAATGGTAAAGTTTATACTCCCCCTCCACCAACAAGCATCAATCCATGGCTTGCTCGAAACAACGAGTGCCTCCAACTAACAACAGTCCCGGGGGAGTTTTGTTTGCAATTATTTTGATTTGGTTTGCATAAAGCATGGGACCGGGCATCCCGGTGACCAGCCATTTTCTCGTGAGTGAGGAGCGGAGTCCACTCCTCTTGAGAATAACCCGCCTAGCATGGAAGATACGGACAACCCTAGTTGATACATGAGCTATTCGAGCATACAAAACAGAATTTCATTTGAAGGTTTAGAGTTTGGCACATATAAATTTACTTGGAACGGCAGGTAGATACTGCATATAGGAAGGTATAGTGGACTCATATGGAATAACTTTGGGGTTTAAGGGATTGGATGCACAAGCAGTATTCCCGCTTAGTACAAGTGAAGGCTAGCAAAAGACTGGGAAGCGACCAACTAGAGAGCGACAATAGTCATGAATATGCATTAAAATTAATGAACATTGGGTGCAAGCATGAGTAGGATATAATCCACCATGAACATAAATATCATGAAGGCTATGTTGATTTTGTTTCAACTACATGTGTGAACATGTGCCAAGTTAAGTAACTTAAATCATTCAAAGGAGGATACCACCCCATCATACCACATCACAACCATTTTAATAGCATGTTGGCATGCAAGGTAAACCATTATAAGCTCCTAGCTAATTAAGCATGGCATAAGTAACTATAATCTCTAATTGTCATTGCAAACATGTTTATTCATAATAGGCTGAATCAGGAACGATGAACTAATCATATTTACAAAAACAAGAGAGGTTGAGTTCATACCAGCTTCTCTCATCTCAATCAGTCCATCATATATCGTCATAATTGCCTTTCACTTGCATGACCGAACGATGTGAATAATAATAATAATAATGCACGTGCATTGGACTAAGCTGGAATCTGCAAGCATTCAATAAACAGGAGAAGACGAGGCAATATGGGCTCTTGGGCAATTCAACAATAATGCATATAAGAGCCACTTCAACAATTTAATTATGGTCTTCTCCTATTGACCCCCAAAGAAAAGAAAAGAAATAAAACTATTTACACGGGAAAGCTCCCAATAAGCAAAAGAAGAACAGTAAATCTTTTTGGGTTTTCTTTTTAATTATTACTACTACAGCAAGAAAGTAAACTAGCTAAAAGCTATTACTATTTTTTTTGGTTTTTCTTAAGGTTTATCAAACACACGAGAAGAAAGCAAGAAAAAGAAAATAAACTAGCATGGATAGTACAATGAAAGAGTATGAGCACCGACAACTAGCAGTGAGTGTGTGAACATGAATGTAATGTCGGTGGGAAATACGTACTCCCCCAAGCTTAGGCTTTTGGCCTAAGTTGTTTTATTGCCACGGATGGCCTGGCGGATATCCAAAGTTGTAGTTGGGGTCGTACTGAGAAGAAGAAGCCTCTAATTGCCACTGGTTGGCAATCATCTCCGGATCCCACTGGTAATTAGACTATCGTGGAGGATCAAATTGTGGTTCCGGCTCTGGCCCTGTGGCTGACGTAGGGTTCCGGTAGGCGTGAATTGCCGCCAACGGAACGAGATACTGGCCTGCAGATAAATCAAACAAGGAAGGAGCAGGCAAGATAATAGTCTCAGGATGATGTTTATCGAAGAACAATTTGTATTTTAGCGCCCTTTCCCTATTCTTAACAATAAAATCATGCGCTACCATACTCTCATAATCTAAATAAACAGTAGGCAGCAATTTTTCTTCTTTTTCATAGTGCCTAATAGGTATGTTATAGTATGAAGCAAGGCGTGAAGCATAGACACCTCCAAAGATGGGGCCCTTTGTACGGTTCAGACTTAACCGTTTGGCAATAATACCGCCCATACTAACAGAGTCATCACGGAATAAACCATGGAACAAAATAATAATATCAGGAACACTAAGGTTTCCACAGTTTCCGCGACCAATTAAGCAACGACTAGCAAATATTGCAAAGTAGCGTAAAACAGGAAAATGTATGCTAGTGATTCTTGCATCGGAAACCTTCCTAGTTTCCCCTACAGTAGTAGTATCAATAAACCCGTCCACATCTTTCTGATGTGGTTCCTCTAAGCTACCCTCGAAAGGTATTTTGCAAACCCTGCAAAATTCATATAGTGACATCTTCTTAACCACATCATATAAATGAAACTCTACTGAAGGAGGTGATTCCTTAGGATAATAGTAGAAGTTTTGCACAAAAGTATTGGTGAGTAAGAGATACTGTTCGCGTTGGTCGCGGAGGAAGTCGGTGAGGCCTGCATTCTCAGCCAATTCATAAAAATCATCATAAATCCCGGCCGCTCTCAAGAAATCATCGGAAGGCCATTCACACGGCCGAACCTCCGCGGTGTGAGGCAGATTATATTTGGGCCTCTCTACTTCTTCACTTTGCTTTTCCTTCGAGCTTCGGCTCGATGAGCCCCTCAGAAATCTCTTCATCGTTTTCTGAAAATCTCTGAAATTTTTAGTAACCTCAAATAAAAGTGAACCAAGCTCAACAAAATTGATAGCAACTACTCCTACAAGTGCCTAGAGCCTATATCATGCATTAGAACTACTTGGAACCATATAAATTTGACATGCAAGCTCAAGAACATGGTCACCTAGGCAGCACAAATTTGCAATGAATAAAGCACTAGAACAAAAACTAATTGGACCAATGGAGGAGTCACATACCAAGGAACAATCCCCCAAAGCAGTTTTGTGAGAGGTGCTTTGAGCAAGGAGATCGAAAATCACAGCAAAATGAGCTAGAACTCGTGCTTGAGCTGGATGGTGATTTTTTTGGGAGGAAGAAGAAGTGTGTGGGTGCAGGAATAAGTGGAGGGGAGCCACCATGGGCCCACGAGGCAGGGGGCGCGCCCAGGGGGGTGGGCGCGCCCTGGACCCTCGTGGCCAGGTGCCAGCTCCCCCTGCTGTGTTCTCAGTGCTAAATATTCTCAAATATTCCAGAAAAAATCATATTAAATTGGTAGGGCATTTGGGGAACTTTTATTTTCGGGGTATTTTTATATTGCACGGATAATTCAGAAAACTGACAGAAAATACTATTTTTACTTTATTTCAACTAAATAACAGAAAGTAAAAGGAGGGTACAGAAGGTTGTGCTTTCTAACTTCATCCATCTCATGCTCATCAAAAGGAATCCACTAACAAGGTTGATCAAGTCTTGTTAACAAACTCATTCCGAATAACATGGAACCGGAGAAATTTTGAATAACACTATGTTACCTCAACGGGGATATGCACATCCCCGATAATAAGAATATCATATTTCTTCTTGACAGTAGGAAGAGGAAATTCAAAACCTCCAAAAATAATCGATGGAATTTTTCCAATAGAATTGATACTGTGGACCTGAGGTTGTTTCCTCGGAAAGTGTACCGTATGCTCATTACCATTAACATGAAAAGTGACATTGCCTTTGTTGCAATCAATAACAGCCCCTGCAGTGTTCAAAAAGGGTCTTCCAAGAATAATAGACATACTATCGTCCTCGGGAATATCAAGAATAACAAAGTCCGTTAAAATAGTAACGTTTGCAACCACAACAGGCACATCCTCACAAATACCGACAGGTATAACAGTTGACTTATCAGCCATTTGCAAAGATATTTTAGTAGGTGTCAACTTATTCAAATCAGGTCTACGATATAAAGAGAGAGGCATAACACTAACACCGGCTCCAAGATCACATAAAGCAGTTTTAACATAGTTTCTTTTAATGGAGCATGGTATAGTTGGTACTCCTGGATCTCCAAGTTTCTTAGGTATTCCACCCTTAAAAGTATAATTAGCAAGCATGGTGGAAATTTCAGCTTTCGGTATCTTTCTTTTATTAGTAACAATTTCTTTCATATACTTAGCATAAGGATTCATTTTGAGCATATCAGTTAATCACATACGCAAAAAGATAGGTCTAATCATTTCAGCAAAGCGCTCAAAATCCTCATCATCCTTTTTCTTGGATGGTTTCGGAGGAAAAGGCATGGGTTTCTAAACCCATGGTTCTCTTTCTTTACAGTGCTTCCTAACAACAAAGTCTCTCTTATCATAGCGTTGATTCTTTGATTGTGGGTTATCAAGATCAACAACAGGTTCAATTTCTACATCATTGTCATTGCTAGGTTGAGCATCATCATGAACATTATCATTAACATTATCACTAGGTTCATGTTCATCATCAGATTGTGTTTCAGCATCAGAAACAGAAATATCATTGGGATTCTCAGGTGGTTCAGCAATAGGTTCACTAGAAGCATGCAAAGCCCTATCATTTTTCTTTTTCTTCTTTTTAGAAGGACTAGGTGCATAAATATTATTTCTCTGAGAGTCCTGCTCAATTCTCTTAGGATGGCCTTCAGGATACAAAGGTTCCTGAGTCATTTTACCAGTTCTAGTAGCCACTCTAACAGCAAAATCATTATTCTTACTATTCAATTCATTGAGCAAATCATTCTGAGCTTTAAGTACTTGTTCTACTTGAGTGGTAACCATAGAAGCATGTTACTAATGAGTTTAAGTTCACCTTTAACTCTAGACATATAATCACCCAAGTGTTCAATCATATAAGCATTTTTTTTAATTGTCTACCAAAATAAGCATTAAAATTTTCTTGTTTAACAATAAAATTGTCAAACTCATCTAAGCATTGTCTAGCAGACTTATAGTGAGGAATATCACCTTCATCAAATCTATAGAGAGAATTTACCTTTACTACCTGTGTCGGGTTATCAAGACCATGAGTTTCTTCAATAGGTAATGGATTAAGATCATATATTTCTTCAATAGGCGGTAAATTAAGACCATGTATTTCTTCAATAGGAGGTAAATTCTTAACATCTTCAGCTTTTATACCTTTTTCCTTCATGGATTTCTTTGCCTCTTGCATATCTTCAGGACTGAGAAATAGAACACCCCTTTTCTTCGGAGTTGGCTTAGGAGTTGGTTTAGGAAGTGTCCAATTATTTTCATTAGTCAACATATTATTCAATAGAATTTCAGCCTCATCTGGTGTTCTTTCCCTGAAAACAGAACCAGCACAACTATCCAGGTGGTCTCTGGAAGCATCGGTTAGTCTATTATAAAAGATATCAAGTATTTCATTTTTCTTGAGAGGATGATCAGGCAAAGCATTAAGTAATTGGAGAAGCCTCCCCCAAGCTTGTGGGAGACTCTCTTCTTCAAGTTGCACAAAATTATATATTTCCCTTAAAGCAGCTTGTTTCTTATGAGCAGGGAAATATTTAGCAGAGAAGTAATAAATCATATCCTGGGGACTATGCACACAACCAGGATCAAGAGAGTTGAACCATATCTTAGCATCACCCTTTAATGAGAACGGGAATATTTTAAGGATATAAAAGTAGCGAGTTTTCTCATCATTAGTGAATAGGGTGGCTATATCATTTAATTTAGTAAGATGTGCCACAACAGTTTCAGATTCATAGCCATAAAAAGGATCAGACTCAACCAAAGTAATTATACCAGGATCAATAGGGAATTCATAATCCTTATCAGTAACAAAGATAGGTGAAGTAGCATAAGCAGGATCATATTTCATTCTAGCAGTCAGAGTTTTTTGTTTCAGCTTAGCTAATAATTTCTTAAGATCACTTCTATCATTGCAAGCAAGAAAGTCTCTAGCAGTTTCTTCATCCATAACATAGCCCTCAGGCACAACAAGTAATTCATATTTATTGGGAGAGTCTTCATCATCACTTTCTTCAATATTATCAGTTTCAATAATTTCATTCTCTCTAGCCCTAGCAAGTTGTTCATCAAGAAATTCACCAAGTGGCACAGTAGTATCAAGCATAGAAGTAGTTTCATCATAAGTATCATGCATAGCAGAAGTGGCATCATCAATAACATGCGACATATCAGAATTAATAGCAGAAGCAGGTTTAGGTGTCGCAAGCTTACTCAAAACAGAAGGTGAATCAAGTGAGCTAGATGGCAGTTCCTTACCTCCCCTCGTAGTTGAGGGATAAATTTTTGTTTTCTCGTCTTTCAAGTTCCTCATAGTGATCAGCAGATATAAATCCCAAGTGACTCAAAGAATAGAGCTATGCTCCCCGGCAACGGAGCTAGAAAATAGTCTTAATAACCCACAAGTATAGGGGATCGCAACAGTTTTCGAGGGTAGAGTATTCAACCCAAATTTATTGATTCGACACAAGGGGAGCCAAAGAATATTCTCAAGTATTAGCAGTTGAGTTGTCAATTCAACCACACCTGGATAATTTAGTATCTGCAGTAAAGTATTTAGTAGCAAAGTAATATGGAAGTAACGGTGACGGTAGCAAAAGTAATATTTTTGGGTTTTGTAGTGATTGTAACAGTAGCAACGGAAAAATAAATAAGCGAAGAACAATATGTGAAAAGCTCGTAGGCATTGGATCGGTGATGGAGAATTATGCCGGATGCGGTTCATCATGTAACAATCATAACATAGGGTGACACAGAACTAGCTCCAATTCATCAATGTAATGTAGGCATGTATTCCGAATATAGTCATACGTGCTTATGGAAAAGAACTTGCATGACATCTTTTGTCCTACCCTCCCGTGGCAGCGGGGTCCTAGCGGAGACTAAGGGATATTAAGGCCTCCTTTTAATAGAGTACCAGACCAAAGCATTAACACATAGTTAATACATGAACTCCTCAAACTACGGTCATCACCGGGAGTGGTCCCGATTATTGTCACTTCGGGGTTGCCGGATCATAACACATAGTAGGTGACTATAGACTTGCAAGATAGGATCAAGAACTCACATATATTCATGAAAACATAATAGGTTCAGATTTGAAATCATGGCACTCGGGCCCTAGTGACAAGCATTAAGCATAGCAATGTCATAGCAACATCAATCTCAGAACATAGTGGATACTAGGGATCAAACCCTAACAAAACCAACTCGATTACATGATAAATATCATCCAACCCATCACCGTCCAACAAGCCTACGATGGAATTACTAACGCACGGCGGTGAGCATCATGAAATTAGTGATGGAGGATGGTTGATGATGACGATGGCGACGAATCCCCCTTTCCGGAGCCCCGAACAGACTCCAGATCAGCCCTCCCGAGAGAGTTTAGGGCTTTGCGGCGGCTCCGTATCGTAAAACGTGATGAATCTTTCTCTCTGATTTTTTCTCCCCGAACACGAATATATGCAGTTGGAGTTGAGGTCGGTGGAGCACCAGGGGGCCCACGAGGCAGGGGGTGCGCCCAGGGGGCAGGCGTGCCCCCACCCTCGTGGCAAGGGTGGGGGCCCCCTGGCCCTGATTCTTTTGCTAGTATTTTTTATTATTTCCAAAAATAATCTCCGTGGAGTTTCAGGTCATTCCGAGAACTTTTGTTTCTGCACACAAATAACACCATGGCAATTCTGCTGAAAACAGCGTCAGTTCGGGTTAGTTCCATTCAAATCATGCAAGTTAGAGTCCAAAACATGGGCAAAAGTGTTTGGAAAAGTAGATACGTTGGAGACGTATCAGCAGGCGAACATGCGAGCCGCGCTCATCGTGGTGCGGGAGCTGCTGCGATGCCGGTTGGCGGAGAGCGGCCGCGACGCGCTGTTGGAGCGCGTCGCCGAGCTGCTGGACGCTGCCTCTAGAGGTACGCCGCCCTTCTGCTCCTTGCCATGCCTCAGGTTGTGGCAGAAGCGCGCGCGAGGCCCCGGCGAGCTCGCGCGCCCCATGGAGCGCTAGGGAGACCCGACAACACCAACATAGACCCTGGCGCAGCCCGTCCTGCCGCGATGGTGCCGTCACCAGGAGGGACAAGTGCCAACGGACCACCACGAGGATGCGCTGGAGTGCCATCCAGTGGCCACTAGGGCCAGGCACCACGTATGATGGCTCAAGGCGCGGGGCACCCAGGCGATGGCTCCGGCGGGGCGACCGGGAACGCCTACGTGCCCCGCATAGTGAACCTGGAGTACATGCTGGGGGAAGGCTCCAACCCGTTCCCCGAGCCAGGATGGGAGGGCGGAACGCCCGAAGCCGGGATCTTCCATGAGTCGCCCGGAGACTTCGCCGACCCCTTCAGCGACGACGACGGCGGGGTACAACCAATATCTCGGGAGCAAGTTTACACTAACCATGGGCTGCAGGTGAACCGGAGCGGAGCAGCAGTCGGAGACCCCAGGGTGGTGGCTCTGCCCGCAGCGGGAGCGGTACACTGGGGGCTGCGCAGGAGGGGTCTGGAGCCAGGGTCCCCCCCGCGCCGCACGGAGCAAGGCGCTGCACGGAGGTAGGTCCTCTGCCGGGGGAGGCGTTGGCAAGCCCTTCCCCCCGGCAGAGGGCCCGTGGTCGCCGAGGGCGCCGCCAGCGTCCCCTTTGCCCCTTGGCCTCGTCCTGGTTTCCGGGCGCCCTAACGGTGGTCGGGGGAGGTGCAGGGTGGGGCCCTCGTCTGGCGATATGAAGCAAGGCTCATGCCTGTGAAGGTCTCCGCTCGTGACACTCTCATGTAATAATGAGTGGGGCCGTACACGCCCCGGAGTCTTCGGAGTGCCGCCCTCGGGCCTTGGGGGCTCCCGCCCACGTCCTAGTGGAAGCACCTTGCTCCGTGCTGGCCGTCGACACTGTTCCCCAATGACTATGCTCACAGCCAGTGAAAGCACTTAGCTCTGCGCTAGTGGGAAGACAAGAAGACTAGCTAGGTGCCGGATGCGGCCATTTGCTTTCATCCGCTTTTCTGTAACTCTATTCGCCGCCCTTTTGGATTGAATTTGGAGTCTCTTTTGTTGTCAAGCGTGGGGGGAGTCTTCTCTTGTTCATATTGGTTTCTTGCATTCTGGTTGCGTGCTTTATTTTGAGACTCGTGCCTGCTAGCCCTCCCCTTGCGAGCGCCTTGCGAGCGGGGGCTAGGCGTGGTATGCACACGTCGACCGCACTCAGGCAAGCCCGGGTGGCAGCAAACCCCCAGGACCAAGAATGTAATCGCCACAGAACCACCCATGCACACCCTGCCATATTCTGGCGTTCGCTCCTCGTGAGGCCCTCTCGGGCGGACTAGCAGGCTCCTCGGGAAATCTAGAACCTCGCGAGCCCACGGAGGGCGCCCCTCAGGAGAAAAGCACATCGGCAACCACAAAACTAGCTCAAGGCCTACTTGGATCGAGGTAAGTCATAGCAGCAAGCCTGCTGAGGGGCTCGTGAGCTTGCAGAAGCGCGTTTCATGTCCGGCCTAAAAAATAGATCGTTAATTTACATACACAAGGGGCTCGCCCTCCAAAATTCTCTTATGCCTCGTGGGGCCGTCTCCAAGTCTTTGCGTGCAGGTTCAAGCGAAGGAGTGCGGGCATAATTGGACATGCCACTCGCAACGTCGTCCTGGTCGCTCTCGTAAGCACTGCTGGTGCTGTCGCTGGCATCATCTTCACTGTCATCAACCACGCTGTCTTCGTCCGCCACAACCACCACCGCGTCTTCCTAAGTGGCGAAAGCCCTAACCAAAGCGTCCATGTTATCGTCCACCCAGCAAGCCAGGTTGTCCCGAAAGCCCCAGGCACTGGGGCGATAGTGGCGTCGAAGTTGAAGTGGGGGTCGAGGTTCTGGAGATGACTGAAGACGCGGGAGAACGCGCGCCCGAGGAGGCCTCGGCTCCTTTCCTCAACAAGCTCGCGGGCCCTTGCAGCCCGGTCCTTCAGGCATGCCACTACTTCGGTGAAGAAGCGGAGGTGACCGACATAGTCTTCCATGCAGGGATGAGGGACGCTCTCCTCACAGATGATGCCTAGTGCTCGGTTGGCTCTCACTCTGAGGGCCTGGAGCATGGGGCGTGCTCATGCTAGAGCGTCTACCGACGACACACCTCCTCCCTATTCTGCTGCGCGAGGGACGCAATGTCATCAATCTACTGCTGAAGCGAGAGCAGATCAGCGTGAGCCTCGGCCAAGTCGGCCTCGGCAGAGGTCTGGGCCGCCGCACCGGTCCTCTCGCGCTGCTCCGCCTCGTCCAGCCTTGACCTAAGGGCGGTGGTCCTGCCCTCAGCTTCGGCCTCCGAGAACTTCAGCTTCAGGTCGTACTCGTTGGCGAGATCTGCACGGGCCTTCGCCACCCTCCGGTGAACCTCCTCCTGGATCTTAGCTTCGCAATCGGTCACGGCATCTTCGGCCGTGGCCACATGGCGCTCCCTCGTCTCCAGCCGCTCAAGCTCGAGGCTGCGCTCTGAGGCCTCCAACATCGGCGCCTCCTCACGCTTCTAGATCTCCTTCTCCTCGGAAGGCGCCCCCTCATTGACGCCAAAACAGCCCGGCGCGCCTCAGCCTGCTGCTCGAGGGCAGCATTCAAGGCCTGGAGCTCCCGCCCGCGCTCCTCGGTGACCTTGCGGCGGCAATCAGCCTCCCTGGCCTCCTCCAAGGCTCAAGCGCTTGCCTCGCGTGAGATCGCAAGGGATGCCTCGACCTTCGCACTGGCGCGCTCGTCCTGAAGACGTTCGACGTTGATGGCCACCTTCAATTGATGCCATTCGTCCGCGAGCCGAAGGCGCTCTGCCTCTAGGCGGGCGTCAACTTCGACAAGCTCTTCCCCGAGCCGGCTCAGCGCGCCCATCGCCTCCCAGAAGAGCTCGTGGCAGATGGTGCCGCGCCCGCGTGCAAGCTCAAACGCATGGCCGGGTCCGTCTTTCGAGCGGGGAATCGTCGGGGAAGCTTGAAGTGGCTTGCCCGCTCCTAGCAGGGGGCTGGAGGCCGACGCCTTCCCCGCCGCCTTTCGGGCCTCCGCAGAGGTGCTGCGGGGCGATGCCTCGGAGCTTGAAGACGAGGCCAGGGCAGAGGTCGCTTGGCCGCGAGCGGTGACCAATGGAGGAGCCCTAGGCGCGCCTCCAGCACCCCAGGCGGGACCGTGTAGGAAGGACAACAAGAACGCAGGATCAAGATCCCGGCCAGCACGTCCGCCTCCTCAACAGGCCTCGCGCCATGCCTAGCAGTCCGGCAAGGAGTGCCCAAGGTTAGTGATGGCCCTGGAACGGGTGGAGGCCGCCCCTCAGGAGATTTCACTGCTCCAGCCGAAGGAACCCTGAAGAGTCGTGGTCTGGAGGGGATGCAGCACTCAGGAAATCACACAGAAGAGGTACTCACTCATCTTTGGCGATATATTTCCTTTGCTTCAACAACGGGTAGGCACCACCATTGCAGCTTGGAGGCACCTTCCTCTTGCAGAGTGCTCCGAAGTTCAGGCGAAGCTGGCCGAAGCCCTGGGCGCGCCCGCCGTCGCCTGGGGCAGTCGGTGAGGTTCCTGAGGGGACAACCTCGGGAGCGTCAGGCTGCATCGACCCCTCAGCCTCCGCCTTTGCCTCAGGATGGCTCACCTAAGCCTCGGGGGCTTCCACCTCAGGAGCCTCGGACCGCATCGGCCCTCCGGCCACTGCCTCGGGGTAGCTCGCCCGGACCTTGGGAGCCGCCACCTCGGGAGTCACGATCAACGCCGCTTCCTCGGCGGCCACCTCGCTGCCATTCGGCGGTGCTCGCCCCCCTGCACCCGCTTCCGGGGTGAGCGCCGAGGTGACAGCAGGCGAGGGAACCACAAGAATGGGGCTCTCGCGGGGCCCTTCAAGGCCGACCGGGCGCAGTCCCCATTCGTCGAAGTGGGGCATCTGCCTCATGAACCCCACCTTATTCGAGCAGCGGTATAAGAGGCAGCCCTCCTTCGGCAGGTCGGCTGGCGTTGGGTCGCCCGGCAAGAGCTCAAGCACCGTCCGCAGCGCCGCAGGAGGGAGCGCGGGCACATGGAGCCTCATGGGGTCCCCGCTGCCGGAGAAGGTCCACATCGGTTGGGAGTGACGTTGGAGCGAAGCAATGCGGCACCGGATGAACTCCTTCACCACCATGGGTGCCGTCACCCCAAGGTCCTTCAACCTGGCCAGCCGACACCAGACGTGGGCGAGCCGCCGGTCGACGAGCTTCGTGTGCCCCCAGCCAGAGCTCGGGACGGCCGACACCCGTCGGAGCAGGAGCAGAGGGCTGAGCACGCCAACATCCACGAATACCCACTGCTTCCGAAATCCATCCACAACTGGTGAGAGCTCGAAGTCAATCCCCGAGATGGCTGTCGCCGTGACGGCCTGGAAGGTCACGCACCCCGAGCGCTGGCGGGCATCTGTCAGGTGCAGTGAGAAGAAATGGTGAAGCAAGGCCACGGAAGGGGCACTGCCCACCACGGCCTCGCAGACGAAGGCGAAGACGGCGAGGAGGATGATGGACTAGGGGTCCAGGTGCAGCGCATTGACTTGATAATGCGAGAGCACGACATTGAAGAAATCGAAGAAGGGGGAATTAAGCCAGCCCAGAGGGCGTGGAGATGGATGGGGATCTCGGTGGCCGTCTTATCAACCGCGGCGCGAGAAGCGGGCCAAGCCACCATCGCCTTCCATTCATTGGAGTCCGCAGCGAGTGCGGGGAGAACCTTGTCCATCGCTTCCTGGTTGAGCACCACCGACCGCTCGATGGCGGGCTCAAGGACGGGCGGCGCCTGGGCTGAGGTATGGGTCTTCTTCTTTCCCTTCTTCTTCTGGCTCGGTGCCATGGTAGCAGAGAGGATTGGTGTCGGGTCAGGCCAAGGGAGGAAACCGCTGCTTTCTGGAAGATAGAGGAGTTGCGGAAGTGTGCTTCCAGCAATGGAGGCGGAGTTGTGTTGGCAACGGCAGCCACCTAGCCTGGCGGATATCAAGGCATCATGGGGGAGTGGAGGCGCCCACGTACCATCAATCGCCATGCGTCGACCAAGGACGCAGGCGGTTGGGGCCCGCGGTGCTCCGCACTTGCCCTTTTGCTTCGCCTCGAAGCCAAGTTCGAGCGCGCCTTGGGCCCGGGGGCTACTGTCGGCGTCCTGGGAACGGGGGTGCCCAGACTTGCCTGCCTGCGGCCCACAGCATGGCTCCACCAACGGCCCGATACAGCCCAGCTTCGGCAGCAACAACTCAAGACCCTCGCGAGGCGGACGACACCAAGACCTCCCTGGGGGCGGCCTCGCTAGGCTGGCTCCCGAGGAGCGGAGATATCTATGCAAGGGACACCTCGCGAGGTTCACATGACGTGAGCCATGCCGACCAAGGCCAGGCGGGCGCCAGCGGGTGCAGTGTACCAGTTTCCTCTTTGGTGCTAAAGAGGCAAGCGTAGGCGAGGAGCCCCGAGGCATCAGGCAAAGGTTTCCATATCGGTGCAACAAGACCAAGACCAGCAGGACGGTAGGACGGAGGTCATCGCGGAGCCCACAACAGCATCACCACCAGAGCCTTTGGCAAGCGAAGACCACTTTTGTCAGGATAGCTTGTACTAGTTATCTCCCTTCAAAATTGGCCATTGTGGGATCCCTTCCCACCTACATTTGGGAAGAGGACCAGGGCCTCTATAAATAGGTCCAGCCACCACCGTAGAGGGGGGGACGGATCATTCGGACCACCCTCACACACACCAGCTCATCGAGCTCAAGAACACCTCACCTCCTGAGGCTGTTCATCCATTGTACTAGTTCATCCTCAGCCCCCGAGGCAATCCACCACCACACTAGAGTAGGGTATTACACCACAACGGTGGCCCGAACCAGTATAAACCTCTGTGTCTCGTGTTCTTTGGGTTCGTCGAGCTAGGCCATGGAATCATTGGGCAGGCAGGCTGGGGAGAAAGAGTCCTTCGTGCGCACCCCAGAGTTCGAACCTCTCAAGGGTCTGCGGAACCCCAAATCCGACAGTCTTGTCAACCATCACCACTTGATGCTCTTTCTTGATTTCTACCTTCGCTGATTTCTACATCGCGAAGAGCTCGGGAATCATTTTCGTCATCCCTTGCATATTGTAGTTTATCACGAAGTTCTAGTAGCTTGGTGATAGTGACTAGAGAACTCTGTCAATCACTATCTTATCTGGAAGATTAACTCCCACTTGATTCAAGCGATTGTAGTACCCAGACATTCTGAGCACAGCTCACTGGCTGAGCTATTCTCCTCCATCTTGTAGGCAAAGTACTTGTCAAAGGTCTCATACCTCTTGACATGGGCATGAGTCTGAAATATCAATTTCAGTTCTTGGAACATCTCATATGTTCCATTGCATTCAAAATGTCTTTAGAGCCCCGATTCTAAGCCGCAAAGCATGGCGCACTAAACTATCAACTAGTCATGATATTGAGCTTGCCTAATGTTCATAACGTTTGCATCTACTCATGCAATAGGCCTGTCACCTAGCGGTGCATCAAGGACATAAATTTTCTGTGCAACAATGAGGATAATCCTCAGATCACGGACCCAGTCTGCATCATTGCTACTATCATCTTTCAGCTTAGTTTTCTCTAGGAAAATATCAAAAATAGGGGAGCTATATCGTGAGCTATTGATCTATGGCATAATTCGCAAATACTATCAGGACTAAGTTCATGATAAATTAAGTTCAATTAATCAAATTACTTAAGAACTCCCACTTAGATAGACATCCCTCAAGTCATCTAAATTATACGTGATCCAAATCAACTAAACCATGCCCGATCATCACGTGAGATGGAGTAGTCATCAATGGTGAACATCTCTATGTTGATCATATCTACTATATGATTCACGTTCGACCTTTCGGTCTCAAGTGTTCCGACGCCATGTCTGTACATGCCAGGCTCGTCAAGTTTAACCTGAGTATTCCACATGTGCAAAATTGTCTTGCACCAGTTGTATTTGAACATAGAGTCTATCACACCCGATCATCACTTGGTGTCTCAACACGACGAACTGTTGCAAAAGTGCATACTCAGGGAGAACACTTATACCTTGAAATTTAGTGAAGGGATCATCTTATAATGCTACCGCCGTACTAAGCAAAATAAGATGCATAAAAGATAAACATCACATGCATTGAAAATATGTGACATGATATGGCCATCATCATTTGTGCTTTTGATCTCTATCTCCAAAGCATTATCATGATCTCCATCGTCACCGGCTCGACACCTTGATCTCCATCGTAGCGTCGTGGTCGTCTCGCCAACTATTGCTTCTACAACTACCGCTAACACATAGTGATAAAGTAAAGCAATTACATGGTGTTTGCATTTCATACAATAAAGAGACAACCATAAGGCTCCTGCCGGTTGCCGATAACTTTTACAAAACATGATCATCTCGTACAAAAACGTATATCACACCATGTCTTGACCATATCACATCACAACATGCCCTGCAAAAACAAGTTAGACGTCCTCTACTTTGTTGTTGCATGTTTTACGTGGCTACTACGGGCTTCTAGCAAGAACCGTTCTTACCTACGCATCAAAACCACAATGGTGAGTTATCAAGTTTGCTGTTTTAACCTTCAACAAGGACTGGCCGCAGTCAAATTCGATTCAACTAAAGTAGGAGAAATAGGCACCCTCCAGCCACCTTTATGCAAAACTAGTTGCATGTCTGTTGGTGGAACCGGTCTTATGAACGTGGTCATGTAAGGTTGGTCCAGGACGCTTCATCCAACTATACTACCGAATAAAAATAAGAGATTGGTGGTAAGCAGTATGACGATCACCGCCAACAACTCTTTGAGTTCTACTCGTGCATATCATCTACGCATAGACCTGGCTCGGATACCACTGTTGGGAAACGTAGCATGCAATTTCAAAACATTCCTACGCTCACGCAAGATCTATCTAGGAGATGCATAGCAACGAGGGGGAGAGTGTGTGTCTACGTACCCTCATAGACCGTAAGTGGAAGTGTTTGACAACGCGGTTGATGTAATCGAACTTCTTCTCGTTCCAACCGTCGGTGTCAAAACCGGCAGATCTCGGGTAGGGGGTCCCAAGTTATGTGTCTGAGGATCGATGGTAACAAGGGACAATAGGGACACGATGTTCACCCAGGTTCGGGCCCTCTTAAAGGAGGTAAAACACTACGTCCTGCTTGATTGTATTCGAAGAGTATAGGGGTTACAAGAGTTGATCTACCTTGATATCGTAATGGCTAAACCCTAGTTGTCTAGCCTATGATTATTCTCCTCCTCTCTTCGGACTAACCCCTCCGGTTTATATACACACCAGAGGGGCCTAGGGTTGTATAGAGTCGGCTTGCAGAGGAAGGAAACATTACACCCGGACACCAAACTTGTCGATCTACGCACATAGGAGTCCTACCCAGACACGAGGGATAGCCTTCCGCTTTATCTTCACGTCCCATCAGTACGGCCCATATCGAATAGACCGGACACCCGAGGACCCCCTAATCCAGGACTCCCTCAGTAGCCCCTGAACCAGTCTTCGATGACGATGTGTTCGACACGTGGATTATCTTCGGCATTGCAAGGCGGGTTCCTTCGCCTGAATACTTTAAGTTAGCTTCCTGCATAAAAGAACCATGTCTGGCTCTGCATAATCAATACAAGCCTTAGCCACGAAGGCAAGACGTCAAAATAGGAACAGTGTATTTTACTGCCAACTTTTTCGGCGAAGCGTCACACTTGACTCTTTAACATTTTGAACCGTTTTCATGCCTCCCATTTTGCGTTTCGAGGTCTAGCCTCCATTGGCACGTCTCGTCAAAACAAAGACCATGCCCGCCCATTACGGGATTCTCATCAATATGGTTTGGGTAATCCAACCGCACCTTACGCACGATCTCGTTGGGAACAGGCGAGGTTTATGGCTTGAGAGGGGGACGCTTGGTATTTTCACCGTCTATAAAAGGGTAAAGACCTCTCCTTTTTCTTCACGCCTTCCTCTAGCTTCTGTCTCCCCAATCTCCAAACTCCAGTGCCCACAACTCCGACCCCCTCCACCGCCGCCACCCTTCTTAGCAATGGCCGGGTCTAGCTCCAAGGGCAAGTGGGAGGCCTCCACCGTCACTGAAAAGGACGTCAAGGATCTCCGGAGCGTGGGCTATTTGTCCGCGGATATCGCGCATAGGATCCCTCACAAAGATCAGGTTATTCCTACTCCGGAACCCGGTGAGAGGGTCGTGTTCATCCCCCATTTCCTTCGGGGGCTAGGATTTCCCCTCCACCCCTTTGTCCGGGGTCTTATGTTTTACTACGGGCTAGATTTCCACGATCTAGCCCCAAATTCCTTCCTCCACATATCGGCTTTCATAGTCGTGTGTGAGGCTATTCTATGCATCCCCCACACTTCGGCCTGTGGCTCAAGGTCTTCAATCTGAAGCCGAAGGTGGTCGACGAACAACATGCGGACTATGGTGAGGCTATGGTAAGCAAGCTCCCCAACGCCTTCTGGCCCAAAGGGGAATTCGTAGAGACAGTCAAGGTATGGTAGCAGGAGCGGTTCTACATCACTGAGCTCCGTGACGCCAACTGGGCGGCCACGCCTAACTTCAGATCCGGACCCCCACGGGACTCACATGATGGACCGCCAAGGGCCTTGATTGGGGGTCCAAACCGGAGGTGGAGATGCTACAGAAACGCATCTCCAACATGTTGGGTGCAAACACCGGTCTCACAAACGTGATTCAAGTGATGCTCTTCCGCCGCACCCTTCCCTGCCAGCTCCGGGCTTCCCCCTTGTGGGAGATCAATCCGGAGGAGCCACAGATGAAGATATATGGAAGCAGCTCTTCAAGGCTCAGAAAAAGTGGCCGAAGAAGACCGAGGACATCGGACTCGACATCGAGAACCCGGCCATGGCTGTAAGCATAATCTTTCCGAAGACCTATCCAGTAAATACTTTAGATATAATAAAGATTACATTGTCTGCTTTCCGTACAGGGCTGGACGGCAAAGGCGGAGTGGATCAACTGTCCCGCACCGCTGCCTGAGGACCCGACCACACCCCAGCTATCGGAGATGCTGGTCCCGATGCCCTATCAAGCGCCGAAGAAGAAGGCCAAGAAGAAGAAAGGCAAGGAGGCCAAGGATGGCCCCCACCACAAAGGTCCTTCGGACACAGTGTCCAGAGAGACCGAAGCCCTCTCTTCCCACGAGGGAGACAAGGAAGAAGAGGAGGAGGAGGAGGTAGAAAGCGACTCCCCTCATAAGGGGAGGAAGAAGAAGAGAGCGGCCTCCGAAGACCCGGAGGGGGAGGCGCCCAAAAGAGGGAAGCTGACCCTCCGGGACAGTTCGGACTCAGAGTCCGATCTAGTCCCCAAGAGACCTCCCAGGCTGAAGCCCCGGGCCGAATCGTAAGTATTCAGAAACTTACTGTTCATCTTCGGTCTTCCTGCTTCCATTATATAAGTTAGTTTGTTATTTGCCTTTCAGCCCTCCCCGCGTGCTCCCGCAAACTCCATTATTGGAGGGAATTCTCTGCCGCCCGAAATGGCAGAGAGTGACATGCCACCGCGAGCCCCCTCGCCTATCGCCATGGAGGACACCGAAGTGTCATCCCGAAGGACCTCTCCTGTCCGAGAGGGGGCAAACGAAGTCGTCGAGAGAGCACCCGAGGTTAATACCTCGGTCGCGGAAGACCTAGGGAAGGCGGCCCCTATGACAAGCGATAGTGGGGACCCCCAATAATCCGGCCCCAGCCAAACACCATTCCGGAGATCAACATGGCTCCGAGATCGGATAAGCAACCCCCTTCAAAAGAGGGGGGAGGAGCACCGCTCCATCGGCAGCCTCCATTAATCCGGAAGCGCCCAACGCTCTGGAGGAAGCACTGCAAAGTGCTTCCGTCGTGGAGGAGCACCGCACCCTGATGGGTGTGGTTATGGAGAAGGTTCAGTCTGCTAAAAATAGACTGAATGAAGCCTTCTGCAGCCTACTGATAGGCTTTGATGTATGCGACGTAATGTTCTAAAAACTTTTCGTATAAAAGAATAAACCTGTATACAGACACTAGCCCCTGAGGCTCTGTCCGGTTTAAAAGAAACCGGACAGAGGATCCACGTAGAATTTGGGAGAGTAACATACTATGATGTTATTGTAACAGACTTCCATGTTGGCGGCAACCGCCCATGCCGCGGAAGTTTCCGAACTCAGTCGGAAGCTTCAGGTGGCAGATGAGGAACTCGACCGCATTAATAAGCGGTTCGATGAGACGCAAGGTATGCGTACAATGTTAAGAAGGAATATATTTTTATATCAGAAGTGATATGTATATTTAGAGGTTAACTCATGGAATGCTTTGATTATGATCATAGCTGGCGCAGCCGAGGTCGAGACCCTCAAAGGCGCCCTCGCCCAGGCCAAGAAAGAGGCGCAGGCGAATAAGGCACCCGCTAAAAAAGTGGCTGCAGAACTGAAGACCGAGCAAGCTGCCCGCTGCCAACATCAAGTTCGGGTGGCCGAAGTCAAGCAGGAGCTGAAGGATGCCATCAGCAAATGCGAAACCTTGGAGGAGAAGACTTCAGACTAGTTGTCTGGGCTTGCCAAGGCTCTCCATGATGCCAAAGAGGCACGGATCGAGTCCCGGAGTGCTCGCGAAGAGATCCATCAGGCGAGGAAGATAGCGGCTAGTAAGGCCACTCTTTTGCAAAGTATCTTGGAGGTCAGAGGCATGCTTTGCTTACCCGAGTGTGGATTTCTCCAGGCGCGTTTACGGATCTTCCGAAGAGTGCCGCCGATGCCGCACAGTTCTTTCGAGCCCAGGAGGGGACCTCGATCGAGAAGCTATTCTGGTCACAATTTCTCGCGCCGGAACACCCGACGCCTCTGAACGACCAGTTGAAGCAGCTGACGGAGCTGCATAGGGTGGCAGGCTTGGCCATGAAGGACCTAATAGTCCAACTCTGTCCGGCCAAGCCGATTCCTAGCAGCTACTTCGGTTTGGTGAAGCGGCTTGTCGATGCGCGGCCACGGATTGATGCTATAAAGCGCTCGGCCTGCATAGAGGGTGCCCGGGTGGCTTTCGCCCGAGTCAAAATGCAACAGGCAAAGATGAAGGCCACCGAAGTGGCAACCGCAGGCCCGCCCGAAGGCAAAGATCATCGGAAGCCGGAGAGGTACTTCGATGACGTCCTAGAAGGAGCCCGAGTGATAGAGGGTCAATATTCTAAGGACGTAATATTTGATTGAATGTGTTCGGGTTGTACAAACTTTGTTATGAACCCATGTTGTTATATATCTATGTTTGCGCCTTTTGTTTCAAGCGACTTTTCCTCCCGTGCGGCCGTTTATTTATTCTATTTATTGAAGTCGCGAGTCATCGGCTTCAGCCCCCATGTAGATACTACAGGGGTGTTCGACATAATGCATGACCACACTTTATCCAACATCTTGGTCAATAAAGGAGGTGTCCGCAAGGTGAACCAGGCAATCGAACTATGCGGCGTTATTACTTTCACTTAGCCATAGGAGTTTTAATGTGGAGCTAAGTACTAGCCCCTTGTGCGTGTGCAGCTATCCGGACTACGGTTGTCACAGCCCCAGATCAGCCCTTGCTTGATTTTTCTTGCCTCCATGCATCATGTTTAAATTCAAATGAAATTTGAATTGAGGAATTTTCAAAGCCTCAGAAACCTTTTAAAAATGATCAACATTAAAATCTTCTCAAAGAAGCCTAAGAAAATGTTCCTGTTAAACCTTGAAAAATATTGGCAAGAATAAAATTCAAACCAATATTTTTGGAAGGTTTAACATATTTATTTTGGGCCTTTGAATTAATCCAATAAATATTTGAATTGGATCTATATTTGTTATATAATAAATATATGTTCAGTAATTCTGGAAATTGTTGTGTAGCTTTGGATAAGTCCATTTGGTTTACACAATTATTTTCATGAATTTTGAAAATGGTTTGGTCTTTGATCTGAATCAAAACATAATAGCAAAAATAGAAAACTGAAACAAAAGAAAAGGACAGAAAACCTACCCGCACTTACCTGGCGCTCACCTGACAGCCCATCTAGCCGGCCCAGCCCACCAGGGGCAGGGAGGTCTTCTTCCTCCCGCCAGTCGGACGCATAGCGCGTGCCCGACGCGCGCACGGCCACCGCATGCCACCTCCAGCCTGCCTGGCTCCTCCCCGATGCACCTAGACGGCGCCACGACACCCCCTCGACGCCTCGACCTCTCCCTCGAGCTCATCCCCTCCTTTGTCTCCCTCACGCGCGTCCACCCGAACGCAGCCGTCGCCGCCGCTCGCCACCACCGCGGCCACCGCACTCCCCACGCCCTGCCGCAGTGCCAAATCGCTCTGCCACGACGCCTCGCTTCTTCAAGCTGAATAACACCACCCCGGACGGTCTACAGTGACGCCCCCGAGCTCGTCTTCCTCACCTGCATCTGAAGATCGCCGGTGTCGATTCGCCGTCTCCGACACATCCCCGAGCCCACTGATCTGCTGGTCGACCTCCCTGTGAGCTCCCCTTCGGTTCTCCCCTAGTCCCGTATTCCCGCTCGTCCCCTAGCCAGCATGCCGCCTTGGGCGAAGCTTTTCCGCCGGTGGCCGTGTTGCCGCCGTCGAGCTAGTCACTGGAGCTCATGTCCGAGCACTCCATCGTGCTCATCATGCTCCCCGTAGCACATATCACCGCACCGCCGTCCTCCCCGTGCACCACAACGCGATCCCGCACGCAACCGAACTTCGGCCGCCGCCGCGAGGTTGTTTTCGGCGAGCTCCGGTCACCCCACGACCTCCCACCTGCTCCCCTGGATGCGGGTGAGCAAGGGCTACGCCCTGGTGCCCTCGGCACGTGCAGCCGACGCCCGTAGCGCGTTTCCGGCGTGCCTCCGCCACGCTGGATGGTCGCCGGCGGACTAACCCCGGCCGTGCTGACGTGGCCAGGTTAATTAGGCGTTAACCACCTCTTAATCAAACCCAAGAGTCACAGACAGCTGGGCCCACCTCATAATTAACCACAGGGTTATTCCCTGCTTTAAACTAAGCTAATGCTTTGACCCCGCCACCTCAGCGTTGACCTAGGCCCCACTGTCAGGTTTGACTTGGACCAGCCCTTTGACCTGCTGACGTCATGCTGACGTAGTGCTGACGCAGTAATGCATTTTCCGGAATTAGTTTAATTCTAAATAATTAGAAAATCCAGAAAATTGCCTAAACTTCTAAAAATCATAGAAAATCAACCGTAACTCCAAATGAAAAGATTTATATATGAAAAATTATCAGAAAAATCCAATCTATCCATCTGTACTGGTATCATGCATGTTTAAACACTTTAACCTTTCTGTTTAAGTGAAATAAGTTAATCCACCTTTATGACTTCATAAAATGGGTTTGCATTTGAATCTTTGGTTCAAATGGACTCATCTCAATCTGTTCTAGCTTGCAATAGACCAAAACACATTCATATTGCCATGTCATAGCATGCATCATATTGTGCATTGCATTGATTGTGTTTCTTCTCTGTTTGCCGGTGTTGCTCCCCCTCGGTAGACGTTGTTCCGACGTTGTGATCGTTGACACTGATGAAGACTCAATGCTATCTTCAGAAGTGCCAGGCAAGCAAAACCCCCTTGTTCATTCCGATACAATCCCACTCTCTCGCTCCTGCCCTCTTTTACTGCATTAGGACAACAACGATTCAATTGTTACATGCTGCGGTAGTTGAACCCCTTATCCTCTGCATGACCTGTCATTGCCACAGTAAATAGATGAAACCCACTAGCATGAGTAGGAGTTGTTTGAGCCCTGATGTGCCTACTCATTCATGCTTGTTTGTCATGCCTGCTATTGCTTAGAGTTGTGTCAGGTCTGATTCATCGGGGATGAATCGGAGGTGTGTGAACATGTCCTACTGTGTGTGAGCTAAGTGTGTGAACACGATTTGGTAAAGGTAGCGGTGAGAGGCCATGTAGGAGTACATGGTGGGTTGTCTCATTGAAGCCGTCCTCAGGAACTGAGTTCTGTGTTTGTGATCAATGATACAGTTACTACCACGCATTGGGCCCGAAACCAATGGACCCTCTCGGCTTCTTAATCACCCTTGTCCTCTGTCCAGGAGTTGCAAGTAGTTTCTGGTGTTTGTAGTATGCTGGAGGCCATGGGCAGCGCTGACCGGAGGGGTGGGCTGTGATGCGGTAGGCACGTGGCACGGTGTACCGGGCGCCCGTTTGGTGTCTCGGGAACCCTGCACACATCGTTCGGGGCCGTATGTGGAAACCTCGGTCGGACTCCCTGCGGATGGAACCTGAATAGGCGATAAACCTGGACTAGAGACTTGAGTGTTTAGGTAGGCTGTGGCCGACACCCACGTTGGGCTTCCGCTTGAAGGTTGCCGAGTACATGTCGTGTAAACGACGGTAAGTGGTGAGAGCGTGTGTGTCGAAGTACACCCCTGCAGGGTTAACATCATCTATTCGAATAGCCGTGTCCGCGGTAAAGGACTTCTGGGTTGCCTATAACAGTTCATAGACAAGTGAAAGTGGATACTCTAAAATGCGCAAGATAAGCATGAGTGCTATGGATGGCGTCCTCGTAGGGAGACGGGAGCGGATCCATAGTGGTGTATTGATATGGTGAATATGTGGACTCGTGTGTGCCACCTCAAAAGAGTTACTTGCAGTCATAGTTCAGGATAGCCACCGAGTCAAAGCTGGCTTGCTGCAGTTAAACTCCACCACCCCCTTTGTTGATACCGATGCATATGTAGCTAGTTCTGATGTAAGTCTTGCTGGGTACATTTGTACTCACGTTTGCTTATTTTATGTTTTGCAGAGAGACGTCAGTCTCGCTAGTAGTTTTGTGTGGACTTCGACGTTTAGCTTGATACCTCAGCTACGATCTTGTGCCCTCGGCAGGATCTAGTAAATAGTCAGGCTTCTCAGCCTTTTTCATTTGTAGATGTCTGTACTCAGACATGTTAAGCTTCCGCATGTGTTTGACTTGTATGCTCTGAATGTTGGGTCATGAGACCTATGTTTGAAATATCTGGCTCTTCGGAGCCTAATGAATAAGTACTTGAGTTGTAGAGTTATGTTGTGATGCCATGTTGTATTTACACATATCGAGCATACTGCGTGTATGATTGAAATGCTTGGTATGTGTGGGATCCGACAACCTAGTTGTTTATCCTTGGTAGCCTCTCTTATGGGGAAATGTAGTCTTGTGCTTCCATGAGCCATAGTAGTCCGCTACAGCCCGGTTCACCGGAGTCCTGCTAGCCCAGCACTACTGCTCCGAAACACTTGACTGGCCGGCATGTGATGCACTTCGTTCTTGTGTCTGTCCCTTCGGGGAAATGTCACGCGGTGACATCCGGAGTCCTGCCTAGCCTGCTACAGCCCGGATTCCCGGAGTCCTGTTACCCCAGTGCTACAGCCCGGATTCGCACGCTGCTGACCGACATGCTCGATGTTGATTCACGTATGACTGTCCCCATACGTTAGTGCCGCTTTGGGTTCACGACTAGCCATGTCGGCCCGGGTTCTCTGTCATATGGATGCTAGCGACATTATCATATACGTGAGCCAAAAGGCGCAAACGGTCCCGGGCCATGGTAAGGCGACACCCGTGGGAATACCGTGCATGAGGCCGCAAGGTGATATGAGGTGTTACAGGCTAGATCGGTGTGACTTAGAATCGGGGTCCTGACAGCTTTGGTATCAGAGCCTGACTGCCTGTAGGATTACCAAGCCAAACTGGTCGAAGTTGTGTCTAGAAATGCTTTAGTTATATAAGGGAATTGATTGTGGGAGGGAACGTAAGGCTCTTTTTACTCCTTTACCTTATGCCCTTCTGATCTGAGTCACCCTCTTCTCTTCTACGGGGATTAAGAACTAGGCTTCTCATCTTTCTATCAGGATCACGTGTTACTAATCCGTAGACTCGTAGGATTGTTGGTCTCAAGCCTCAGTTCAGTTTCTACCACTACAGTGTGTTGTTAGTTGGACTTGGAACCTTGATATGATGTTGTTGAGTGGTTATGCCACCATTTTGGCAGGATGTCTCAATTCTTTTTGAGCATTTACAGCCGTTATGCTGTCCGAGTCATCCCAAGCTTCTAAATAATCTGATGCATTTGCAAATCCCTTCTTTCCGTTCTCGATGTTCCTTTGGGCCAGATTAATCACACTAACCAGTGTGTTGAGGTACTCCGTTACCTCGTCATATATGTTGGAGCTATTATTATGACCCCAGTCGTCTTAGAGAACCACTTAGTAATCTAGCAATGCTTTGCATTCCCAGTGTGCGGATTCTGGCCATCATTCTTGAAAGCATCCCGTGATGCCACTTAGTTAGTAGGCATTCTATTCCCGGGTTTCTGAACTCGAGATTCACCCTACTTACTTCATGTTGATAGTGTTGCTAGTTCCTTTAGGATATTAGTAACCTTTGTGATAGTCTTCGAGGTCCGTGGTATATTGTTCTTCCAAATACCATGAACCATCCTTGGCAGAAGTTCCTCGTTGAACCAAAGGATCACAACAAGAGTGCTCTCGACGAGTTCTCCATTCTACATTGTGAATCTGCCAGTCCTACCTTTCTGCATGGGTTATCTGGAAGAAACCTGTTGAACTTGGTTCGACATTAATCTATGCATCCACAACTCAGAAACATATATGTCCCCTTGAGTTGTCCCTCTTCATTGGTATTCCGACCATCGTCTGTCAATTGATAGTCAGGAGTAATTGTGCATTTGTGTTATCGATGCCTATTATTCTTGTGGTCTGTCAAGCCATTCTAATCCGGAATGACTAGGAGAAACAAACTCCAGTACCTCGTCCATCTCTGGGATTGGGTCAAAGTAGTTGTATTCCACAGATCAAAATGCCAATCCAGTTTTTGTTCTGTTCTACCTTGGAGTGTTACCATCTTTATGTCAAGAGTGTCATGAGAATTGCACCACCTCCTATGAATTCTTGGCGCAGTAATACTTCTTGCCATCATTGTTCATTCCTCGGTTCCCGTGTTATTATAACCGGAATACCGACAAGTGAATTGTGATGTGTGAAATCAATACTCCTAGCAACTCCGTTGCTTGATAGTTAAAGGACAATAATTTCATCCTTAGCGTGTTGGTTACTGAATCACATCCTAAGGTTGATCGTGCTACCTAGTCCTTATTCCCGGTGCACTTTTCGATCAATGAGTTAGGATAGTGTCAGTCCTTGCTTATTCGGTCATATCGTCTTGCCCTGAAAAGCAAGATTGTTCTCGATCTTAATAACATGCCGGTGGATCGTGATTTTCCAAATATCTTCTTGGAAGTACCACCAGGTTGTCCCTGACCGATATGTTGAGTTCGTGAACAAGTTGGTTTTCCAATAAACCACCCCCTCTCCAAGAATCTGTGTTGGATACCCCGGAGCTAGTTGGTCAAGCTAAACAACAACTTGGAGAGTTGGAAGATAAAAGCTTGCCAGCGTAGTTCATTTCAAGGGATATATTTGCGTGTGTTGAAGATAGATGATATCTTCATCGATTGGTCCCTGTGATCAGTTGTTGGACCTATTGTCGTATCAAGACTTTGATTTGAGTATGGGCTATCATCAAATCAAATCAGAACCAACGATGTTCATAATGTTGTCTTACTCGTGGTTGATCCCTCGAGCATACACCATTATATCTTTTGGGTCTGACCAATGCTATCACTTGTTCACATAATTATGGAATTCCATCTCCATGGAAACCTGGATGAATTGTTGTTGAGCCCATCAGCAACACTGCTACCTTCTCCATGACTCGTGTTGAACATCCAGCTAGTATTGGAAACTTTATAAGCATTATCTTCGTGTTCCGTTCATGAAGCATATGTTGGATGAAAGAAGTGACTTACTCTAATTCATGTGCATTAGATGCAAGTTGCCGCCGTGAATTCGAGAAAGTTTGTTTTGCTTCCTCTGGAATCATCCCAAGTCAGTCATGCATATGTGCGAAGTATACCGTGGTTTGGAGACTTGCAACCTTCATTCTATGTACCCCTAGCATACCAAGCCACTAACTGACTTGTTCAAGGAGAAGGAGTTCCTTCATAAGAGCTAATCCGGACTTATGAAAGAACTTCGATATCCTTGTTGATGGTTCCCAACCAGAACTCGGTAGTGTTTTATTGTAAGACTACTCTGTGGCCATGCTTATCTAGGACAATGTGTTCACATGTTTGTAGCAGAACCCGCTCATGTTTTGGAGCTTGCTACCAAAGTTCATCTCCCGAGAACCTCGCAACGCCATCCCGTCGGTTTGTGTTGCAAACTTCCTTTTTCCGGACATGCAGTCTGAAATATCCTGTTACCAGCCAGATCTGAATCTCAGGCAGATATGATGGTTGGAACATTTTCCAAGAATTATAATATTGGTCTCTGTGTAACCCGGTAAGTGGATGTCCTAGCCAACACACCCAGCCGGAAGACCTATTATTGTAGTATCCTGATTGATAAAGTTGGCCACCTCCCCATAAGGATTCCGTAGGATTTACTTCCGTAGTTATTCCTTATGGATTCTTGTGTTCCCGAAGTCCGACCTTTTACTTGATGTTCTAGATACCAAACCATATGAACGGGTTATGCTAGCACATCAAGGAGAACATTAGAAGCGGAGTGCTAAATGTCTCTCGGTCGATCATTCAGATTTTGCTCCCTTGGCTTCGCTAAGGTGAAATCTGAGAAAGTGTTGTCCTCCTTTGCACCTGCATCCTCCATCACCGTTCATCATGGTAGTATGATGTGTTGCCAGGATCCTCGGCACGGATGTTGGTAAAACCTTGATGAATATGGAAATGCTCAAGTTCTGGAGAGCATACTCAGACACTAGGTTATATCCCCGGTATCAACGGGAATGTGCCTTCCGTTTGCCGAGTTGCTCCATAACCATAGTTTCCTTTCCGATCTGAGTATGCCATTTCTCTGAACTCCTTCAAATGATCGTTTGCGATTTTCCTTGGGCCGGTTTAGAGAGTTTCAATGATCTTTGAATCAAAAGTAATTCTTTTTGCCGCTTAAGGGAATAACTCTACGAGTCACCTTCCCCAAGGTGCCCCGTTATGGAATCATGGCAATTTTTCCTCGCTACTTTGAAACCCTCGTCAAATTGTTTCTTCCGTCCCTCCTGGTGCATGTTTTGCCTCTCAGCTCGAGAGATGTTTCAATGCCTCCCTCCATGAGTTGATCCTAAGTTGTTCGATATTCGAGAAGATCGATCCTTCTAGAGTTTTCCCTTTCCTCTTGTTGTCTTGTCGGTTGGAGTTCTCAGAGCAAGACATCGAGACAAAGATGGTGATCGAATCAACGTTCTTATGAAGTGCAACTTGGATCGTGAAGATCATGTTAGCTCGTACCCCCTCTGTCTTCTTACCTCACGTCTTGAATCTCGGCACAAGATTCTTGTTTAGTGGGGGTGAGCTGTCACAGCCCCAGATCAGCCCTTGCTTGATTTTTCTTGCCTCCATGCATCATGTTTAAATTCAAATGAAATTTGAATTGAGGAATTTTCAAAGCCTCAGAAACCTTTTAAAAATGATCAACATTAAAATCTTCTCAAAGAAGCCTAAGAAAATGTTCCTGTTAAACCTTGAAAAATATTGGCAAGAATAAAATTCAAACCAATATTTTTGGAAGGTTTAACATATTTATTTTGGGCCTTTGAATTAATCCAATAAATATTTGAATTGGATCTATATTTGTTATATAATAAATATATGTTCAATAATTATGGAAATTGTTGTGTAGCTTTGGATAAGTCCATTTGGTTTACACAATTATTTTCATGAATTTTGAAAATGGTTTGGTCTTTGATCTGAATCAAAACATAATAGCAAAAATAGAAAACTGAAACAAAAGAAAAGGACAGAAAACCTACCCGCACTTACCTGGCGCTCACCTGGCAGCCCATCTGGCCGGCCCAGCCCACCAGGGGCAGGGAGGTCTTCTTCCTCCCGCCAGTCGGACGCATAGCGCGTGCCCGACGCGCGCACGGCCATCGCATGCCACCTCCAGCCTGCCTGGCTCCTCCCCGATGCACCTAGACGGCGCCACGACACCCCCTCGACGCCTCGACCTCTCCCTCGAGCTCATCCCCTCCTCTGTCTCCCTCACGCGCGTCCACCCGAACGCAGCCGTCGCCGCCGCTCGCCACCACCGCGGCCACCGCACTCCCCACGCCCTGCCGCAGTGCCAAATCGCTCTTCCACGATGCCTCGCTTCTTCAAGCCGAATAACACCACCCCGGACGGTCTACAGTGACGCCCCCGAGCTCGTCTTCCTCACCGGCATCTGAAGATCGCCGGCGTCGATTCGCCGTCTCCGACGCATCCCCGAGCCCACTGATCTGCTGGTCGACCTCCCTGTGAGCTCCCCTTCGGTTCTCCCCTAGTCCCGTATTCCCGCTCGTCCCCTAGCCAGCATGCCACCTTGGCCGAAGCTTTTCCGCCGCCGGCAGTGTTGCCGCCGTCGAGCTAGTCACTGGAGCTCATGTCCGAGCACTCCATCGTGCTCATCACGCTCACCGTAGCACATATCACCCCACCGCCGTCCTCCCCGTGCACCACAACGCGATCCCGCGCGCAACCGAACTCCGGCCGCCGCCGTGAGGTTGTTTCCGACGAGCTCCGGTCACCCCACGACCTCCCACCTGCTCCCCTGGATGCGGGTGAGCAAGGGCTACGCCCTGGTGCCCTCGGCACGTGCAGCCGACGCCCGTAGCGCGTTTCCGGCATGCCTCCGCCGCGCTGGATGGTCGCCGGCGGACTAACCCCGGCCGTGCTGACGTGGCCAGGTTAATTAGGCGTTAACCACCTCTTAATCAAACCCAAGAGTCAAAGACAGCCGGGCCCCACCTCATAATTAACCACAGGGTTATTCCCTGCTTTAAATTAAGCTAATGCTTTGACCCCGCCACCTCAGCGTTGACCTGGGCCCCACTGTCAAGTTTGACTTGGACCAGGCCTTTGACTTGCTGACGTCATGCTGACGTAGTGCTGACGCAGTAATGCATTTTCCGGAATTAGTTTAATTCTAAATAATTAGAAAATCCAGAAAATTGCCTAAACTTCTAAAAATCATAGAAAATCAACCGTAACTCCAAATGAAAAGATTTATATATGAAAAATTATCAGAAAAATCCAATCTATCCATCTGTACTGGTATCATGCATGTTTAAACACTTTAACCTTGCTGTTTAAGTGAAATAAGTTAATCCACCTTTATGACTTCATAAAATGGGTTTGCATTTGAATCTTTGGTTCAAATGGACTCATCTCAATCTGTTCTAGCTTGCAATAGACCAAAACACATTCATATTGCCATGTCATAGCATGCATCATATTGTGCATTGCATTGATCGTGTTTCTTCTCTGTTTGCCGGTGTTGCTCCCCCTCGGTAGACGTTGTTCCGACGTTGTGATCGTTCACACTGATGAAGACTCAATGCTATCTTCAGAAGTGCCAGGCAAGCAAAACCCCCTTGTTCATTCCGATACAATCCCACTCTCTCGCTCCTGCCCTCTTTTACTGCATTAGGACAACAACGATTCAATTGTTACATGCTGCGGTAGTTGAACCCGTTATCCTCTGCATGACCTGTCATTGCCACAGTAAATAGATGAAACCCACTAGCATGAGTAGGAGTTGTTTGAGCCCTGATGTACCTACTCATTCATGCTTCTTTGTCATGCCTGCTATTGCTTAGAGTTGTGTCAGGTCTGATTCATCGGGGATGAATCGGAGGTGTGTGAACATGTCCTACTGTGTGTGAGCTAAGTGTGTGAACACGATTTGGTAAAGGTAGCGGTGAGAGGCCATGTAGGAGTACATGGTGGGTTATCTCATTGAAGCCGTCCTCAGGAACTGAGTTCTGTGTTTGTGATCCATGATACAGTTACTACCACGCATTGGGCCCGAAACCAATGGACCCTCTCGGCTTCTTAATCACCCTTGTCCTCTGTCCAGGAGTTGCAAGTAGTTTCTGGTGTTTGTAGTATGCTAGAGGCCATGGGCAGCGCTGACCGGAGGGGTGGGCTGTGATGCGATAGGCATGTGGCACGGTGTACCGGGCGCCCGTTTGGTGTCTCGGGAACCCTGCACACATCGTTCGGGGCCGTATGTGGAAACCTCGGCCGGACTCCCTGCGGATGGAACCTGAATAGGCGATAAACCTGGACTAGAGACTTGAGTGTTTAGGTAGGCTATGGCCGACACCCACGTTGGGCTTCCGCTTGAAGGTTGCCGAGTACATGTCGTGTAAACGACGGTAAGTGGTGAGAGCGTGTGTGTCGAAGTACACCCCTGCAGGGTTAACATCATCTATTCGAATAGCCGTGTCCGCGGTAAAGGACTTCTGGGTTGCCTATAACAGTTCATAGACAAGTGAAAGTGGATACTCTAAAATGCGCAAGATAAGCGTGAGTGCTATGGATGGCGTCCTCGTAGGGAGACGGGAGTGGATCCATAGTGGTGTATTGATATGGTGAATATGTGGACTCGTGTGCGCCACCTCAAAAGAGTTAGTTGCAGTCGTAGTTCAGGATAGCCACCGAGTCAAAGCTGGCTTGCTGCAGTTAAACTCCACCACCCCCTTTGTTGATACCGATGCATATGTAGCTAGTTCTGATGTAAGTCTTGCTGGGTACATTTGTACTCACGTTTGCTTATTTTATGTTTTGCAGAGAGACGTCAGTCTCGCTAGTAGTTCCGTGTGGACTTCGACGTTTAGCTTGATACCTCAGCTACGATCTTGTGCCCTCGGCAGGATCTAGTAAATAGTCAGGCTTCTCAGCCTTTTTCATTTGTAGATGTCTGTACTCAGACATGTTAAGCTTCCGCATGTGTTTGACTTGTATGCTCTGAATGTTGGGTCATGAGACCTATGTTTGAAATATCTGGCTCTTCGGAGCCTAATGAATAAGTACTTGAGTCGTAGAGTTATGTTGTGATGCCATGTTGTATTTACACATATCGAGCATATTGCGTGTATGATTGAAATGCTTGGTATGTGTGGGATCCGACAACCTAGTTGTTTATCGTTTGTAGCCTCTCTTATGGGGAAATGTAGTCTTGTGCTTCCATGAGCCATAGTAGTCCGCTACAGCCCGGTTCACCGGAGTCCTGCTAGCCCAGCACTACTGCTCCGAAACACTTGACTGGCCGGTATGTGATTCACTTTGTTCCTGTGTCTGTCCCTTCGGGGAAATGTCACGCGGTGACATCTGGAGTCCTGCCTAGCCTGCTACAGCCCGGGTTCCCGGAGTCCTGTTAGCCCAGTGCTACAGCCCGGATTCGCACGCTGCTGACCGACATGCTCGATGTTGATTCACGTATGCCTGTCCCCATACGTTAGTGCCGCTTTGGGTTCACGACTAGCCATGTCGGCCCGGGTTCTCTGTCATATGGATGCTAGCGACATTATCATATACGTGAGCCAAAAGGCGCAAACGGTCCCGGGCCATGGTAAGGCGACACCCGTGGGAATACCATGCGTGAGGCCGCAAGGTGATATGAGGTGTTACAGGCTAGATCGGTGTGACTTAGAATCGGGGTCCTGACAACGGTGCCTTTTCCACGCGGCTGGACGAAGACCAGCCCCTCGTGTAACATGGGGTGAATCGCTAACGATTTGTAGTATAATACTAGCTCGCCGAATCGCCGACCAGCTCTCGCCTATCATGACAACCAGTTTTCGGCTTTCTCTACTAAGGTATTTGACCAGACAAACCAGAAATACTATCGCAATAGTTCTCCCTTTACTACCTTAGCCGAACGAACGGAACATAAGGTGGTAAGCACAGGAGCCGGGCAACCCAACTATAGACCAAAGACATGATTCGGAGCCGATGCATATAATGCAATATCCGGGACGCCGAAGAGTTCCCTATAGGTGTTCGTACTTGAAATGTGGAGGGCCGAATACAGCCCCCGGTGTTAAGGCCGGCCTAAAGCACGTGTGGCAGTCTGAAGTAGGGAGGGAATACAGATGATAATATAAAATTAATGAGTGCCAAGCAAACATGGTGATCAACTGCTTCCTTTATACCCTGATTAATACGCCGAGCCGTGTTATTACAGATAATGCCATAAATATTGAGGCCATTTTACATGCCAAAAGTTTACACAAGGGAAAGGTTTACACAGGGCCTAAAAGTAGTGGTTTGAAGATCCCAATGGTACCCTGCCGCATGCTTGCGTCGTTTCTCCTTGGTAGGAAATTCTTTGAGAGGAGGAGTCGATGGTCGTCTGCAAGAAAGAGGGACCTGAAAAAGAGCCCCCGTACAACCGTAGATCAGGTAGGTTTTCAACGAACCTATAGTGGAAAAAATAGTTGAGGTCCGAATAGGGTCAAGCCGTACTATGGACCTTCTCCACAGTGTGCCTCCGGCGCTGCCCAAGGTATTTTAAGTGCGTAGTTATGTACGCGCGGTACATATGCCGCAATCTTATGGGGCGATCGACGGAGGCTAAACTACTATTCAAGCTCCAGCTACACCGGGCTATCGTATTGTAATGCCGATCGGACTCGCTTAGCAGTGTCATGGGTCTTGATGACCGATGAGCTGTTTGACTGGATAAGGCCGCCCTGTACTTCGGCTGCTAGGGCCGCGGTGTGCTCCTCGGTACGGAGGGAGCGCTCAAAATTCCCATTTACTGTGATGATGCCACGCGGTCTAGGCATTTTGAGCTTCAAATAAGCGTAGTGCGGGACTGCATTAAAGCGGGCGAAAGCAGTTCGTCTGAGCAGTGCATGAGAACCACTGCGAAAAGGGACGATGTCGAAGATAAATTCTTCTCTTCGGAAGTTGTCTGGGGAGCCGAATACTACTTCCAGTGTTAAGGAGCCCGTGCGGCGGGACTCCATGCCGGGTATCACTCCTTTAAAGGTAGTGTTGCTTGGCTTGATTCTTGACGGGTCGATACCCATCTTACGGACAGTATCCTTATAGATCAAGTTGAGGATACTGCCACCGTCCACAAGGACTCTAGTGAGATGGTATCCGTCGATGATAGGATCGAGTACCAGGGCTACCGAACCTCCGTGACGGATACTAGTTGGGTGGTCCCTACGATCAAAGGTGATCGGACAAGCCGGCCATGGGTTGAATTTTGGGGCGATAGGCTCTACGGCGTAGACGTCTCTTATGCGCGTTTGCGCTCCCTCTTGGGGATGTGGGTGACATAGATCATGTTCACCATTTTCACCTCAGGGGGAAACTATTTCTGTCCCCCAGTGTGCGGCGGGCGAGGCTCATCATCGTCCACACTTTGAGGTCCCTTCCCCTTATGTTCGACATTTAATTTACCGGCCTGTTTGAAAACCCAGCAGTTTATGTTGGTGTGGTTGGCAGGCTTGTCAGGGGTGCCATGAATCTGGCAACACTACAAAAAAAGACACATCCGTGACATTTTGGGCCAAACGAATTTTTTTCTGTCATGCTTATGACACTTCTATGACGATAATTGTGACAAAACCCGGTATCGTCATAGATGTGGTGGGCTCCTACTTCTATGACAAAAAATCATGACAGAAAATGGGCTTTTCATCCTGGGTGGGCCGTAGACGCAGCTGCATGACATTCTTTGGGCCGTCCATGACAGAAAAAACCGTGGTAGATGCGAGGGCGAGGAAAATATTGGGGAGTTCCTGGTTACGGTGGATGGTTGGGGCCGAGTGATGCATGTTTCTCTCATACACGTACGCGCGTGGGTGCGAGGCGTTGGGCTCTAACTGAACTTGAGTAAGGCATTCGCCTACTGAACCCGAGCGATTGCACTGCACGCTACGCGTTACCGAACCCGAGCGATCGATCGATCTGGCTGTTAATTGAACCCGATCGAGCGATTCCTTCGCTACTGCTGCTGACTAAAGCCGATCGAACCTGCCGCCTCTTGATGAACAGTGAGCGTTGTTGGGGGGTTGGATGAACAGTTCCTGGTGGGGGTTGGATGAACAGGACCCCGTGGTAGTAGAGGCCGTTGCCGCTGGATGAACAGGACCCCGATCGATCGAGCCAGTTGGGGGTGGACGAACAGGACCCCGTGGAGGGCTGGATGAACAGGACCCCGTGGAGGGCTGGTTGAACAGTAGCTGGTCGAGGACTGGATGAACAGTAGCCCGTGGAGGAGTGGGTTAATAGGACCCCGTGGAGAGGGCTGGTTGAACAGTAGCCAGTGGAGGAGCGGTGGAGGCTAGATGAACAGGACCCCGTGGATGAACAATAGCTGGTAGAGGCAAGAGGGAGACACCGTCGATTAACAGTCGCATGTGGAGGCTGGAGGAGGCCGACGGTGGAGATTAACAGTAGCCCGTGGAGTCCCGTTTTGTGATATGCCACAACCCTCTCAATGAACAGTACCCCCGTTTCGACCGTAGCGCTCCAACACAAGTCCGTTTCCTACGTTTTGCGGTACGCCACACCCCTCCTAAATAACAGGACCCCATTTCTACCGTCGGAGCTCCAAGAGAAGTCCGTTTCCTCCGTATTGCGGTATGCCACACCCCTCCCGGTGAACAGGATCCCGTTTCGACCATAGGCGGTCGAACACAAGGCCGTTTCCTCCATTCTGCGGTACGCCAGGCCTCGTTTCGATCGGCTGTTCCGTCCAAGCTGGTTGGCTCCCGATGAACACGACGCATTCCGTTGCCTCCTGATGAACACGACGACATAGTTTCTTCGTCTCGACCCAGCCATGTGCACGAGCCCTGGCTGTACGTATGTGCGAGTAGGCCTTCGAGACCCCGCCCGTATGTACATACATGGCCGCATTTACTTTCTTGCACCCTGGCTGTACGTACGTGTACACGATATTAACGGGACTGCGTGACATGCTAGGTGCGTGCCTCTACTATGACACGTGCCCTTCCTTACTCGGCCACGGTTCATCGCTGCAGCCTGTAGATAGACCGATCGTATGTACATACACGTTCGCGAACAGAATGACAGCGCTACGTACGCTTCGACCAGGTGGGTCCCGACTGTCAGGGAGGATAAGAGGCACTTCCTTGCGTGCGAAGATGTAGCTGGTGGTTCCCAGCAGTCAGGGGGAAACATTTTTTTTCATGAAATACGGTGGCCCATCCGGTGGGTCCCTGCTGTCAGGCGGAGGAATCATTATTTTGCGCGTAATAAGGTTGCACTTCCTTACTGTGGCCGTGGACCGAGCTGTGAGCCTCTCCACGTACAGTACTCTTCTGATGGAAGTCGTTCCTTGAGCACATTGACAACGCCGAGCCGAGAGCACCAAGGCGGTGGACGACGGCGAGGCCTAGGAAGGGGACGACGCGGAGCCAGGGAAGACGCGGCAGTGGATGCCCACGCGGAGAGGAGTATGAGGGTTCACTGGTTGGGCTGCGGTGTGAGGTTGCCATCGCCGCAGAATAAAAGGGGGTGTGGGTGAGTAGAGGGATGGCCTGGCCAACGGTGGGAGTAGTAGGGGGCGGTGAGGCCTCCGCGGCAGCACAGCCGGCCACGGGAGGCAGGAGCAGGTGGCACGACCGGCGCTGGTTTGGGCGGCTGGAGCAAGAAGACCAGAGGTTGAAGAAGCACTACGGCCGTTGGATGGACATTGTACGGTCACTGGAGCTAGAATCGCTCATATTGACTAAGTTGACAAAGCCTTCCGTCCGCGTCAACTTAGTAGGCCCACAAGTCAGCCTCCCACTACAGTGGGTCCCAGCTAGCAGGGGAGTATTCATTTTTTTGTGCATAATAAGGAGGCACTTCCTTGGGTGCGAAGATATAGCTGGTGGGTCCAACCTATCAGTGGGAGGAACATTTTTTCGCAAATACAGAGGCCCTTCCAGTGGGTCCAAGCTGTCAGGTGGAGGAATCATTATTTTGCGCGTAATAAGGAGGCATTTCCTTGCGTGTGGCCGTGGACCCAACTGTCAGCCTCTCCACCTACAGTCCTCTTCCGACCGATGTCGTTCGTTGACCATGCCGCACCGAGAGCACCAGGGCGGTGGACGACGGCGAGGTCTAGGAAGGGAACGACACGGAGCTGGGGAAGACTCGACTGTTGTTTCCCACGCGGAGGGAGTACGAGGGTTTACTGGTTCGTGTGTCGTCGCTGGAGAATAACATCAGGTGTGGGTGAGTAGAGGGATGGCCACGCCAACGATGGGAGTAGGGTGGGTCGGTGAGGCCTGCGCGGCAGCACAACCGGCCATGGGAGGAGGGAGCAGGCAGTTCCGCCGGCGCTTGTTTGAGCGGCTAGAGCAGGAAGAGCAAAGATTGAAGAAGCACGACGTCCGTTGGATGGACATCCAATAGTCACTGCTCTCGTGTGTTGACTAAGTTGACACGGCGTTGCGTGTGCGTCAACCTTTTTTTAGGAAAGCGTACGCGTCAACCTATAGTAGGCGCACAAGTCAGCCTCAAATCTATGGAAAACAACATACATCCCATCTTGCATTATTTCTAATAATTTACAGCCCATTTGCTAATTCTTAAGGTATTTTTTGGAGCCCATATTCTTTTTGTTAGCAGTACAGCCCATATTGTGGCCACGGTTAAAAAATTATACGAAATTTTGCATATTTCGGTGCGGTCCGAACTGTTTTTAATCCCGAAATTTCGAGTCACATTCAAACTAATTTTAAAAATAAATGTATATCAATATAAAATCCAACAAATTGTCCACACATAAAAATCAATGGAATTTAAAATCTCAAAATGAAAAAAAAGAAATTGGAAACTAATTGCCGGTTTGATGTGTTTTAAAAATGTACAACCAATTTCTCATTACTGATAGCCCATTTTCTGGGCCAGCCGAATGAAGCTCTCCTCATCTTGAAAGATTTGCAGCCCAACAGGGCTGAAAGCGACCTACTTGACAAAGCACAAAAAAACTAGGCTAGCCATTTTCAGAAACAAAAAATCTACTGAGCTGGTCTTGTGGTAAACATAAAAGAAAAGGCTGTCTAGACAGGCCACAGTGCCCCGCACAGCCCAGTTGACACCCTGCTTCCATCTCAAAAACAAAAATAACTGGGCAAGCTACTGGGTCCCTGGTGTTAGCCGCTCGTTGTGCAATTCTCTCGTTTATTGACTACGTTGACAATGGCATGGGACCCAGATGTCAGAAATCCATTAGGAGGAACCATTTTTTGGCTTGAAATAAGGAGGCACTTGCTTGCGTACTGCCATGACCTTGGTGGGTCTCTGCTGTTATCCTCTCCACGTATAATCATCTCCTGATTATGTACGCGTCAACCTGGTAGGCCCAGAAGTCAGCCTCTAAACCCGTGGCGGACAAATACAACCCATTTAAAAAAATAACAGCCCATTCCATACGTTCAAACGGGAAGTTCAACATTCATAGCAAAGTAACATGTCCGATCCAGATATAGAGTACTGAACTTCCACGTTGACAAGCATCATAGCCAAGTTAACTATCTACTCCCACTAATACTCTAGTAGTGTACAAGTACTAACTTACTCTTAGATAACTAGACGATGCTGACCGCCATATGCGGTACACGCTAAACGCCGGCACCGACGTCCTCTGCCTTGCCTCGGACTTGCCAGAGGTGCGATAGGGCGCGTTGCTCGGGTGCGTTGGCCCTTTCCATGCCGGCGTGGTCCACCGAAGCTTTGGCTTCTAAGCGGGAAACCCACTTGACGAGCTGGTAGTAAAATTCGGCGTCGCGAACGCGTGAGTGCCCGACAGCCTCTAGGGCTATTTTCCGAGCGCTGACCTCCACGTAGTCGGCCCAGTTGCGGGCGCTCAGCTCGCGACTCAGAGCGTCGGTGCACTGCTGCTCCATGCCTTGCTGGCGGCGCAAGTCGGCGATACGCTGCTCCTCCACCAGGCGGTCACGCTCCAACAAGTCCTCATACTCTGCATTGCCATCTAAAGACCGATAGAATGACTCCTCCCTCCGTCTGCCTTCCGGTGAAAAACCGAACACTAGTTCTGGCGGTGACCGCCTCCGGCGTCGCCTATTGTGGACGGGCGGGGGCATGACGGACGGGGCTAGAGCAAGGATAAGTGGCGAGCGATGTCGGGCCGGTGGGGGCTTATGAGGATAGGGTGAGTTGGGTGATGGTGCCGTCGTAGAACGCCGGGAACCAGTAATTATAGGCGGAAGGTAGGTGAACCAGTGTGTCATGGGAAACACGATGGTCATCGCGGTCATCGGAATTCAATGCTGTCGGATTGTGGGTTCCGGCAAACTCTTGAGGTTCGAACACTAGGGTGCGCACGAAGATCTCTCTCCCTCCCTAGCTCACTCACGCAACGATCTCAAGGCCTAGCTCGCCGAACCCAAAGAACAAGGGATACAAGAGTTTATACTGGTTCGGGCCACCGTTGTGGTGTAATACCCTACTTTAGTGTGGTGTGGTGGATTGCCTTGTAGGCTGGGGATGAACAAGTACAAGGGAAGAACAACCTCCTGAGGAGAGGTGTTCTTGAGCTCGGTGAGCTTGTGTGTGTGTGTGAACGATCCGTCCTCCCCTATGGTGGTGGCTAGTCCTATTTATAGAGGCCCTGGTCCTCTTCCCAAATGTTAGGCGGGAAGGGATCCCACAACGGCCAATTTTGAAGGGAGACAACTAGTACAAGCTATCCTGACAAAAGGTGGTCTTCACCTGCCAAAGGCTCTGGTGGTGACGCCGCCGTGGGCTCCGCGGTGACCTCCATTCTGCCGTCCTGCTGGTCTTGGTCTTGTTGCACTGATATGAAAACCTTTGCCTGATGCCTCGGGACTCCTTGCCCGCGCCTGCCTCTTTAGCAGCAAAGAGGAAACTGGTGATGTGCGCCCGCTGGCGCCCGCCTGGCTTCGGTCGTCATGGCTCACGTCATGCGAACCTCACGAGGTGCCCCTGCCTTGATATCTCTGCTCCTCGTGAGCCAGCCTAGAGAGGCCGCCCCTGAGGAGATCTTGTGTCATCCGCCTCGCAAGGCTTGGCCCCTCGCGAGGGTCTTGAGTGATTGTTGATGAAGATGGGCCGTACCAGGCCACTGGCTGAGCCACGCCTTGGGCCGCAGGCAGGCAAGTCTAGGGACCCCCGTTCCCAGAACGCCGACAGTAGCCCCCAGGCCCAAGGTGCGCTCGTACTTGGCTTTGAGGCTAAGCCAAAGTTCAAGTGCGAAGCGCCGCGGGCCCCAACTGCCTGCGGCCTTGACTGACGTGTGGCGATTGACAAGACGTGGGCGTCTCCACTTCCCCACGCCACCTTGATATCCGCTCGGCTAAGCGGCCACCGTGGTCTACACAGCTCTAGCTTCATCGCTGGCAGCGCGCTTCCCAACTCCTCCATCTTCCCGGAAACAACAGTCCCCTTCTCCGATCCGACCAGGACTCAATATTCTCTACTGCCATGGTGCCAAGCCGGAAGGGGAAGGGAAAGAAGAAGCCCTAGGCTTCAACCGAAGCGCCGCCGGCCTTCGAGCCTGCCGTTGAGCGGTTGGTGGTGCTCAACTAGGAGGCGATGGACAAGGTCCGCCCTGCACTCGCCGCAAACTCCAATGAGTGGGGGAAGGCGATGGCCTGGCCTGCATCACGTGCTTCGGTCAACAGGACGGCCACCGAGATCCCCATCCATCTTCACGCCCTATGGGCTGGCCTGATTCCCCCTTTTTCTGCCTTCTTCAGTGCCATACTTTCCCACTACCAGATCCATATGCCGCACCTGGATCCCCAGTCCATCATCCTTCTTGTTGTCTCCGCCTTCGTCTGCGAGGCCATGGTGGGCATTGCTCCTTCCGTGGCCTTACTTCGCCATTTCTTCTCGTTGCATCTGACCGACCCCCGGCAGCGCTCGGGATGCTCGAGCTTCCAGGCCGTGGCTGCGACGGCCGGCTTGGGGATTGGCCTCAAGCTCTCACCATCTATGAGCGGGTTTCAGAGGCGTTGGGTGTTCGTGGACGCCGGTGTGCTCAGCCCCCTGCTCTCGCTTCCAACGGTACCGGTTGTTCCCAGCTCTGGCTGGGGGCACGAGAAGCTCGCTGACCCACGTCTTGCCCATGTCTGGCGCCGACTGACTAGGCTGAAGGATCTCGACGTGACGGCTCCCATGGCGGTGAAGGAGTTCATCCAGCGCCGCATTGCTCCGCTCCAACGCCACTCCCGTCCAATGTGGACCATCTGCGGCAGCAAAGACCGCATCAGGATCCACGAGCCTGGCTTCCTCTTGAGGCGCAACGAACTGTGCTTGAGCTCCTGACGGGCGACCCATCACCAGCCAACATGCCGGAGGAGGCCTGTCTCTTGTACTACTGCTCGAACAAGGTGGAATTCGCGAGGCAGATGCCCCCTTTCGACGAATGGGGACTACGTCCGGTTGGCCTTGAAGGGCCTCACGAGAGCCCTGTTTTCGTGGCTCCCTTGCCTGCCGCCAGCGCAACACTCGCCCCAGAAGTGGGCGCAGGGGGGCAATCGCCGTCGAATGCTGGCGACGTGGCTGCTGAGGAGCCGGCGTTTCTTGGGGCTCCTAAGGCATTGTCTCCTAGGGCTCGAGAGAGCCGCCCTGAGGAAGCGACTGAGGGGCCGATGCAGCCCGATGCTTCTGAGGCCAAAGCCCCCGAGGCTCCAGCGAGTCGCCACAAGGCGGAGGCCGGGGACTCCGCGCGGCCCAGCATTCTTGAGGTCGCCTCCTCAGGAGCCACACCAGTCGCGCCCGGTGCTGGTGACCGCACCCAGGGCTTCGGCCGGCTCCGACCGAACTTCGACGCGCTCCGAAAGAGGAAGGGATCTACATGCTGCAGCAGCGATGCCTTCCCGCCATTGAAGCAGAGGAAGTACATTGCCATAGATGAGTGAGTACCTTATCTTTGTAATTTCTTGAGTGCTGCTTCCCCTCCTGACCGTGGTTCCTCAGGGGCCCTTCTACTAAGGCGACGAAATCTCGTGAGAAGCAACCTCCTCCTGCCTCGAGTCCTCTGCTAACCCTGAGCGCCTCAAGCCAGCCTGACGCACTTGGCGCGAGGTCGGCCGGAGAGGTGGACGTGCCGGCCTGGCGTCTTGACCCCGCGTTCTTGCCGTCCCTCCTTCACGGTCCTGCCTGGGATGCGGAAGGTGTGCCAAGGGCTCCTCCTCTGGTTATTGACCGTGGCTGGGTGACCTCGGCCCTGGCCTCTTCTTCGAGCAATGAGCCTCCGCCCCTCCGTGTCCCCGCCGAGGCCCGAAGGGCGACTGGGAAGGCGCCGGCCTCCAGCCCCCTACTGGGAGGAGGCGAGCCACTTCAAACTTCTTCAACGACCTCCGGCATGGAGGACGGACCCGGTCGTGCGTTCGAGCTTGCGCGCAAGCGGGGTGCTGTCCGTCACGAGCTCTTCCGGGAGGCGATGGGTGCGCTGAGCCGACTCGGGGAAGAGCCCATGGATGTTCACGCCCGCCTTGAAACCGAGGGCCTTCGGCTGGTGGACGAATGGCATCAACTGAAGGCGGCCATCAACCTCGGGCGTCTACAGCGCGAGCACGCCAACACGAAGGCCGAGGCATCCCTTGCAACCTCGCGCGAGGCCAGCGCCCGAGCCTTGGAGGAGGCCAGGGAGGCTGACCACCGCCGCGAAGTCGCAGAGAGGCGCAGGCAGGAGCTCCAGGCCCTGAACGCCTCCCTGGAGCAGCAAATGGAGGCGCGCAGGGCTGCCTTGGCGTCGATGAAGGGGGCGCCTTCCGAAGAGGAGGAGATCTTGAGCCTCGAGCTTGAACGGTTGGAGACGAGGGAGTGCCAGGTCGCCCAGGTGGAGGACGCCGCAAGTGTGCGCGAGGCCAGGATCTAGGAAGAGGTTGACCGCAGGGTGGCGGAGGGCCGCGCAGACCTTGCCAACAGACACGACCTGAAGCTGAAGCTCTTGGAAGCCGAAGCTGAGGGCAGAACCGCCGCCCTCAGGTCAAGGTTGGCAGAAGCGGAGCAGCGCGAGAAGGCCGCCGCGGCTGCCCTGATCTCCGTGCAGGACGAGTTGGCCTCCGCCCGCGCCGAACTACTCCTGCTTCAGCGGCGAGTCACTGATGCCGACTCCCTCGCGCAACAGAGCAGGGAGGAGGCGATCCGCTGGCAGAAGTTGCAGCGTGAACACACCCCCATGCTCCGGGACCTCAGGGTAAGGGCCAACCAGGCGCTGGGCGTCATCTGTGACGAACACGCCCCTCATCCCCATGCAGAAGACTATGCCGACCATCTCCGCTTCTTCACCGACATCGTAATGCACCTGGAGGACCGGGCTGAGAGGGCTCGCGGGCTTGTCGACGAAAAGAGCCGTGGCCTCCTCGGGCGCGTGTTTTCCCACGTCTTCAGTCACCTCCAGAACATCGATCCCCACTTCGACTTCGACGCCGCCATCGCCCCAGTGCCCGGAGTCATTCGGGACAACCTGGCACGCTGGGTGGATGACAATGTGGATGCTCTGGTCAGGGCCTTCGCTTCTGATGACGACGCGGTGGTGGTCGTTGCGGATGAGGGCGGCGCGGTTGATGACGGTGAGGATAGCGCCAGCGACATGTGGGAGCGATCCGGAAGATGCGGCGAGCGACATGTCCGACTGAGCCCGTGCTCCTTTATTTTGAACCTGCACGCAAAAGCTTGGGCACGACCCCTCAAGGTGTGAGAGAATTTTGGGGAGGGGGAGCCCCTCATGTAAATAGACTACCATTTTATTTCTTAGGCCAGACTTGAAACATGCTTTTGCAAGCTTGCGAGTCCCCTACGGGCTTGCTGCTATAAATTACCTTAGTCCAGGTAGGTTTCGAACTGATTTGGTAGTTGCGGATATGTATTTCTCCTGCGGGGAGTCCTTCGCGGGTCCGCGAGGCTTTGGGCTCCTGAGGAGCCTGCTAGTTCATCTGAGAGGGCCTCGCGAGAAGCGAGCGTCAGTCCATAGCAGGGAGTGCGCGTAACGCGCGCGTCCCATGCCCAGCCCCCGCTTGCGAGGTGCTCGCAAGAGGAGAGTAGCAGGCGCGAGCCCCAAAAAAAGGCACGGAATCAGAAAACTCAAGGAAGCAACACGAACGAGAAAAGACGCCCCCCGCACTTGCCAATGAAAATACGACTTCAAATTCAAAAGGCAGCAAATCGAGCTACAAAAAAAGGGGTTGAAAGCAAATAGCCGCGTCCGGCACCTAGCTAGTCTTCTTGTCTTCCCACCAGCACGGAGCTAAGTGCTTTCACTGGCTGTGAGCATAGTCATTGGGGGACAGTGTCGACGGCTAGCGCGGAGCATGGTGCTTCCATTAGGACGTGGGCGGGAGCCCCCGAGGCCCGAGGGCGGCACTCAGGAGACTCCGGGGCGTGTACAGCCCCACTCATTATTACATGAGAGTGTCACGAGCTTCACAGGCACGAGCCTTACTTCATATCGCCAGGCGAGGGCCCCGCCCTGCGCCACCCTCGACCACCATTGGGGCGTCCGGAAACCAGGACGAGACCAAGGGGCAAAGAGAACGCTGGTGGCACCCTCGGCGACCACTGGCCCTCTCAGGGGGGGGAGGCTCGCCGACGCTTCCCCCGGCAGAAGGCTTACCTCCGTGCAGCGCCTTGCTCCACACGACTCGGGGGAGGGCCTGGCTCCGGGCCTCCCCCGTGCAGCCCCCAGAGCACCACTCCTGCCACTGGCTGGGCCACTGCCCTGAGGTCTCTAACTGCCACCACGGCCTGGTTCTCATGCAGTTCATGGTTAGCGTAAGCTCGCTCGTGAGACATTGACCGTACCCCGCCGTCGTCGTTGCTGAAGGGGTCGGCGTAGCCTCCGGGTGGCTCGTGAAAGGCCCATGCCTCGGGCCCTCCAGCGGCCCATCCTGGCCCGAGGAACGGATCGGGGCCTTCCCCCGACAGGTATTCCAGGTTCACCAGAATCACCACCCAGGTGCCCCGCACCTTGAGCCACAAGTCGTGGTGTTTGGCCCTGGTGGCCCCTATGTGGTATCCTGGCGTGTCCTCGCGGTGGGCCGTCAGCACTTGTCCCTCTTGGCAATGGCGCGATCGCGGCAGGATGGCCAGTGCCAGGACCCGCGCCCGTGTCGTTGGGTCCCCCTGACGCCCCAGGGGGCACGCGGGCTCGCCAGGGCCTCGCGCGTGCTTCCGCCACAACCTGGGGTGTGGCCAAGGAGCAGAAAGGCGGCGTACCCCTGCAGGCGGCATCCAGCAGTTCGACGACTCGCTCCAGTAGTGCATCGCGGCTGCTCTCTACCAGTCTACACAGCAACAGCTCTCGCGCCACGATGAGCGTGGCTCGCATGTTCGCCTGCTGCCGTCGGGTGTGTGGTGGCGTTGCCACAGCGTAACCTGAGGATCGTGCGGTGGCGCGCGTGCGCCGCGGCGTGAAGGCGGCGGGCGTCGGCCCACACTGCCCACGTCCGCGGGTACTAGGCGGCGCGCGTGCCGCCTAGAGCGCGGAGTTGAGGTCTTCTGGAGCGGACGGCAGCGCCCGAGCGGGCCAGGCCGCCCAGCGGTCGGCTTGGGTCCACGGATCGTCAGACATCGGAGCCGTGGGGCGACAGCGAGTTGGTTGATGGAGAAGAAAGCTTTGGCGCACCCCTACATGGCGTGCCAAATGTCGGATTGTGGGTTCTGGCAAACCCTTGAGGTTCGAACACTGGGGTGCGCACGAATATCTCTCTCCCTCCCTTGCTCACTCACACAACGATCTCAAGGCCTAGCTCGTCGAACCCAAAGAACAAGGGACACAAGAGTGTATACCGGTTCAGGCCACCATTGTGGTGTAATACTCTACTCCAGTGTGGTGTGGTGGGTTGCCTTGTAGGCTGGGGATGAACAAGTACAAGGGAAGAACAGCCTCCTAAGGAGAGGTGTTCTTGAGCTCGGTGAGCTTGCGTGTGTGTGTGTGGATGATCTGAACGATCCGTCCTCCCCTATGGTGGTGGCTAGTCCTATTTATAGAGGCCCTGGTCCTCTTCCCAAATGTTAGGCGGGAAGGGATCCCACAATGGCCAATTTTGAAGGGAGACAACTAGTATAAGCTATCCTGACAAATGGTGGTCTTCTCCTGTCAAAGGCTCTGGTGGTGATACCACCTTGGTTCCGCGGTGACCTCCGTCCTGCCGTCCTGCTGGTCTTGGTCTTGTTGCACTGATATGGAAACCTTTGCCTGATGCCTTGGGACTCCTCGCCTGCACCTGCCTCTTTAGCATCAAAGAGGAAACTGGTGCTCTGCGCCTGCTGGCGCCCACCTGGCTTCGGTCGTCATGGCTCATGTCATGCGAACCTCGCGAGGTGCCCCTGCCTTCATATCTCCGCTCCTCACGAGCCAGCCTAGTGAGGCAGCCCCTGAGGAGATCTTGTGTCGTCCGCCTCGCGACGCTTGGCCCCTCGCGAGGGTCTTGAGTGATTGTTGATGAAGATGGGCCGTACCGATCCACTAGCTGAGCCACGCCTTGGGCCACAGGCATGCAAGTCTGGGGACCCCCGTTCCCAGAACACCGACACATGCATAAGCAGGCATGGCTTAGCGCGCCAGCTTGCCGTGGAAAACTAGAAAAACTGAAATTATGACTGTGCCGTCCTGTCCCATCCCGTCAACGGTGCGTCCCGTCCGTGCTGGGTTGCACGTCGGCATGACGGTCAAACGAGTGCGCTCGATTCATCCAGATGAGGTACGTGCATGATCCGCTGGTTATTCGCGTAGGATCGAGTCGGTCAGATAGTGTATGTGTAGGATCGCAATAGCGGATGAATGTTCGCTGGGAGATAAGGCATTTGCAAACATTTTCCCTGGCAGTTTCTTCAGATTCGCATGGCATTTTCTTCAGAACAGCATGTCAGTTTCTTTAGAGGTAGGCATTTTTATTCAAATAACTGCCACTTCGGATCTTGTGTTGCAACTAAAACTGCAAGGAGTGCATTAGTAGGCTAGCTAGTGATCAATCAGTAACTTGCAAACACTGAGCAAACAGAAATAAGGAACTGTTAGTAACTTGTAAACACTGAGAACACAGAAATAAGGATCATGTTGTGCACAGTAGTAAGAGCCGATCCATTCGAAATGTTCACACGAGACTCACAAGCCTGGCATTGTAATATGTTCACATTAGTAGCCCAAGTTCACAACCAACTAGTACGATTCCCGTACATAGGATCAACATGTTAATGCATCTCAATGATTCACAGATCATATACAAATATGTAGCTCCAAAAGCAAAGATCTAGAAAAAACATGTGTTCTTCCTACTAACATGGATGTTTCTCTTGGCCAACATTCAGTACAGAGTGAAAGACAATTTTTTTTGTGAAGTCTACAATTCCTCTTGCAAGCGTAAGTGGTTTCACCAACAGCTGGAACCATGAGAATGAACCACACATGATGGAGGAACATCCACTGCAATATGATTTGGTCTTCTCTCGATCACAGGGCAAGACTATTTTCGGAATACAAACTTTAACTTAGGCAAAATGATGCCTATAATCAGACCAAAGCAATGAAGCAGCTAGTGTTGGCCAATAAATAGTACAATACTACTTTTGTGCAGTCCATGAAGTGACCATCCAATCTTTCTATGCCTATTTTCAAATGGCACTGCATGCAGTGACTATACTATTCTCTACTGCAGTTCAACCAAAATTGTGGTCACTTTGTTTGTTTGCCAAATAGCAACGGGCAGACATCTGTCTGCACAAATATCAAGTAGCTAGTAAACATATACCCCACCTTGTATTTTCGTTTAAACACGTCTCTTCTGCTTAGCATCTGTCATGTTTTGCACTGGACAATTTGATACTGTCATGTTTTGCCCTGGACAATTTCGTACTAAATTGATTTGCTGGTTCAGAGCAGAAATATAGCGCCTATTCTTCATCAGACCAAGGATATCCATGTTCGCAGTGATGGAAGAGGTGAAATCGATACAACCGAAATTGAGCATCCAATCATTGAATCATGTCCTGCACCTCCAATGTAGGTCCACCCTGCCAATAAATTCACATGCAAACCACTAATATTACTATCTTATCACAGTTCAAAAGAGTAGCAAGATAGTAGCAAACCAAGTACCCTCGTAATGAACAGCTCATAGTGCCACCAATTGGATATAAAGGTTTGGAAGAAAACATGCTCCTAATGTTGAACCATTTGGACTTTTTGTGCAGTTCCACTAAAACCGAGCCTCCCTGTTTGCATAGATATTGAAAGTGTGATTACTATAAAAGTGGCACTACTTGAAGCATAGACTCACAAATATAAGCATTCCAATTTCTTAATGGGAAAAGGTAGCAAGACTGTTTCTAACCACCTGTTTGATGGAGGAATAAATAAGGCAACAGCGGATGATGTCAGGAAGGCATACATAGTATTTTCTTAAAAACTGAACCATTCCTGACCTTAGCTGAAAAATCTTTAATACATCCACAATCAACAGCTAACCCTGAAATAATCCAGTGACATTAAATGGATTGCTTAAATTTATCGGTGGCATTAGACTGAGTGCGGCATTAGTTAAACATGGCATCACCTTAGCAGTAACATTGCTTCACTTTACCGCTGGCGTTATACTAACAGCAACAAAGTGGCGATAAGAGAATGGGAGGCCCATTCGGACAGTGGGCGCACCAGTACGATGTACCACTACTGGAATCAGGATCTTTGCCGCCAGCTAGCTCTTTGCCGTCCAGTAGCGGACGACAAAGAAGGTCTTTGCCATCAGCTTGCAAAAAACTGACGGCAAAGAAAGAGCTGACAGCACAGACCATGTTTGCCGTCAGCCAGCTCTTTGCCGTCCGCTAGAGGACGGCAAAGAGGGAGGGTGGCCCACTAACGAGAACCACCTAACGTCCACTTTCTTTGCCGTCCGCGAGCAGACGGCAAAGAGAGTAGCCCACATAACGTTGTTTCCTCCCGGCCCCACCCCACTACCTACGCTCTTTGCCGTCTGCTAGCAGCCAGCAAAGAAATTAAACCTAACTAAAAAACGGTCGCCCCGCGCGCCACCCCCCCTCTCTCTCTTCCTCACCTCTCCCGCGCCGTCCCCGTGGCCGCCGTCCCCGTGCCCGCTGGCCCCGCCACCGCCCCGCGCCCCTGACGCCCCCGACCCCCCGCCGCCCCGTCGCTCCGACCCCCGCCACCCGGCGCTCCACCCTGCGCCTCCGCCGCCCCGCTGTTCAGGTCGCCGCGCCTCCCCGGCGCCACGCCCCCGACGCCCTGCCGCTCAGGCCGCCCGCCGCCCCATCGCCGCTCCGCCCCCCCGCCGCCCGGCGCCGCTCTGCCCCTGGTGAGGTTTCTTTCATTTTTTCTGTCTTTTTTGTTGCTGTTTTTTGATTTAGGTTAATTATTTAGTTAGTTAGTTTGTTTAGGTTAATTAGTTTGTTGTTTTACCCTACTGTACATAGGTTAATTATTTAGTTAGTTATTTGTTTAGGTTAATTACTTAGTTAGTTTTTAGGTTAATTACTTAGTTAGATAAGCCCAAGAACAAGAAAAGAAAAGAAAGAAAGAAAAGAAGACCTAAAAGGAGTAGGAGGAGAAAACATAGAAAAAAAAGAAGAAAAAAAAGAAAACAAAAAAGAAGAAGAAGAAAAGTAGAATAAGTAGAAGGGGAAAGAAGAAGAAGAAGAAGAAGAAGAGGAGTTCTGTTTTTTCTTTTCTGTTTAGATATTAGATATATAGTTAGCTAGATTAGATTATATTAGATTAGTGTTAGGTTTTAGTTAAATAGTCATAATTAAAGGAAGTAAAAAAAGATGAAAGAAGAAGAAGAAAAGTAGAATAAGTAGAAGGGGGAAGAAGAAGAAGAAGAAGAGGAGGAGGAAGTTCTGTTTTTTTCTATTTTTTATTTTCTGTTTTAGATAATAGATATATAGTTAGCTAGATTAAATTATATTATATCAGATTAGTGTTAGGTTTTAGTTAAATAGTCATAGTTAAAGGAAGTGAAAAAAGATGAAAAAAGAAGAAGAATAGTAGAATAAGTAGAAAGGGGGAAGAAGAAGAAGAAAAAGAGGAAGAAGAAAAAGAAGAGGAGGAGGAGGAGGAGGGGGAGGAGAAGAAGAAAAAGAGGAGAAGATGACTAGGTTAGTTAGGTTAGTTTGATTTTCTAGGTTAGTTTGCTTTTCTAAGTTAGTTAGGTTAGTTATCTTTAGACTAGGTTAGTTAGGTTAATTAGTGTGAGGGGTTTTGGTGATGTCATCTTGTTCTCCAAGAGATGATACTTGGCAAGATAACCAAATATGGCATACTTGTAAATATTCCAAAAGCTTGAAATATCAGAAAAGGGTTTTTGATTCATTTGACCAATATTTTGAACATGACCGTGTGTTGAAACTCTCATATATGGACAATATATGTAAAATGAGCTTCCCTAAATTTTCTCAAATATTTTTGAAACACTACAATAATTTTAACCTATTAAAGACCATTTCTGGCCTTAAGAAAAAGCCTTTAATTAGTTAGTTAGTTATTTTTTAGGTTAATTACTTAGTTAGTTAGTTAATTATTTAGGTGTTGTTTTCACCCACCAATTTTTTTATTATGTTTATGTTGTACTAATTTCGTTTACTCTTTGTCATTGCAGGTGTTGACAGATGGTGGGCTCGGGTCGAGAGCGCTCCGAGCCTCCTTCTTCCTCGGCGCGTGCTGGGAAGGGTGGCTATATTCCACCCCATCAGCTTCGGAGAGCGTTCGTAGACAGCATGGGGACACCGGCGGGCCCTTCTTCTTCGGCCGGGAGAGGTCGGGGGAAGACGAAGAGGGGATCTAGAGGTAGACGTGGTGGCGGGAGAGGTAGGAAGGTTGTTGTGCCTTCCTCGCCGCCACCCGAAGTTGAGTCTCCGGACCGCCGGAGTGCTCCATCTCAGGTGGAGCCGTCAGACTTGGACCCGTCTCGGACTCCGGTCCACGAGCCTCGTGTCGCCGAGCCTCGTGTCGCAGAGCCTTCGTCCTAGGAGACTCGGGCCCCAGAGTCTTCGTCCCACGAGACTCCGGTCCCAGAGTCTCCGTCTAAGGTGACTCCAGAGAATAGTGGCCATGCTGATGGCGAGGAGACCTGGTCTGACGATAGTTTTAGCGAGGGCGAGCTGGTTGAGAAGGGCAAGAAGGTCTACCAGCATGGTGGTACGAAGCTCCCGGCCGTGCTGGTGACCCGCGATCAGAGGTGGTTGATTCAGCCTAACGGGGAGAAGTAAGTGCATTTACTCTTTTTTAAACTTTGTCCTTCATGTTTCTTCAAATTAATATCTAATGTGTTGCCTTGTCATACTGCAGGGGTTGGATACACCCCGATGGTGTCCGCATGCCCAACCAGCTCCTTGGTACTCTAGTCCGGCACCACTTCCCGGGGTGGGTCATGTTGCCCGGTGAGGGTCGGGCTCCACAGCTAGCAATGAGCTGGGAGATGTACGTGGCTGCCCCGGCCCCGCCAGAGGAGAGGGTTGACAGTGTCTTCTATTGGCAGACGACAAAGAGCGTTGCATCTTTGCCGTCCGCCAGCGGACGGCATAGCTTGACACGTGGCAACACCTGGGGGCTGGCCTATTCTGCTACTTTGTCGTCCGCTGGCAGACGACAAAGATGCAATTGCCTTTGCCGTCCGCCAGCGGACGGCAAAGCACGCCGTTAACCCCTTAACGAACCTAACCTGACACTTTTGCCGTCCGGGCTCTTTGCCATCCGCTAGCGGACGACAAAGAGACCTTCACCGTAGCCTATTCAACCGGACATGTTGCCGTCTGCTGGCTGACGGCAAAGTGTCTGATTCTTGTAGTGTACCTCCATGGACGCATAGAGTGGTGAGGGAGGTATGGTTGCCCAGAGCAACAAATATCCAGGCAGCATATGTGGATTAGGTCCCATTTTTGTTCTCTTTAGCCACCTTTTTCCTATGTGAGGACAACAAACCGATCGACCTGGTCATTCTCTATTGCGTTGTCATGCCTTTCTACCCTTTTTCACCCTTTTTCAACCAAGAGACACGAGACTCGTTCCTTAGCTACTGATTTTCCCCTTTTCAACCTAGATGTGGGTTCGATGCCTAGTCTCTTGGACAGTACTTTCTCCCTTCCTTTCCTTATTCAACCCAGACATGGATTAGTCTGCATGAAGTAGGGTTTCCTTTAATAGTGCAAATTAAGGTTTTCGTCTGCGTGACCAGCAGAGCAGAGGATAACAAATTGGGAAGTTGGTGGAGTGGAAAAAGATCCACATGCAGCGACGTGGTACATGGGGAAATAGAACAAGGGTATGGTTAGAAAATAGGTAGCATACCTGAGGGTCTGCGGGAAGTGGCTCCGCTCACGGTCGTCGTCCTCCGCACACACTACGGCAACGAGCTTGGGGATGGAGGCCATCCCGCGCAGGTGCTAGGTCTGAGAGGACGACCTTGTCATTAGTGCGTGACCTCGCTCGCCGACGATGAGTGCGTCAACGCTGCACGTCCTTTTCTTCCCCGGCATATCTGAGACCACCCGTGAGGAGGGAGAGAGTGGCCATATTTTTTAAATCCAGAGAGAGGGTGATAGTGTGTGAAGCAAGTGGGTAGCCCTTAGCAAGCAAGCATTGAAGCTCAATCCTATATATCTTTTTTGATACTAGTACTAGAGGTGGAGTAGTGGTAGAGTAGTTTATATTTTCTTTGCATACAATACCAGTTAGTCGTGCTGCAGAACTGAATGACACACCATTAAAAAAATAAAGTCGAGAACTAATGCCGCACCTCAGGCCAACGCGGCCAGGTCGCATTTTGCATGAGAAATTACACACCATGTTTCATACATGTGATCCCGTTCCAACATGTCAGTGAGACGACGACGAGCGCTTTTGTACAATTTCCGAACGGACGTCTATATAGGCCGGGGCGCCTCTTCGTGTACCGTGGCAATCGTCCACCACCTCTTCGCCTTTCCCTCTCAATTTGGAACTGCTGTCGCACGCTCTTCCTCCCTCCTCCATTTGCCTTCACCGTTCCTTCTGCCATTGTTCGATCGTCTTCTCCATGGAGGGAACAGGCCGGAAATAACCCCGTTATTCTTGCCCCAATCTGAAAGATGACATGGTGGAGGAACTCATTGATCGGTGCGATATCATCACCTCGGCTAGCATGGCAGGTTCATTCAAGACCATTCTTGACTCAACTAATAACATCATTACAAAGAACCCAAGGGTCCAGGAGCGGTTTGATCTCCCCTATCTTCTTCGCCGTGACCCTGCTGACGACTGGTGCGCGGACGACAGAAGCCTCGCCTTGTGCAAGTTGATGCCGCTTGATAATGATATGTGTGATGTTAAGATGCCATCGCTTGAGGGTAAGGCTTGGGCAGGTGAAAATAGAGATTGGGTTGTTTATATTGGGTGCAACTGCGAGTGGGAACTTGTGAATGTGTACACTCGTCACTGGGTTCCACTTCCGAAAATCTCAGACTGCCCAGAGGTTGAGCACACTGGTATTCTACGTACATTCAACTACGATCACGGTGACTGTCGTCTACAGAAGATAGCAATTTGTCGAGTTCCCAACCGCTCTTGGGGTTATAGGAATGCTTGTGTTATCGCTATCTTCGACAAGCTTGTTGCCATCCTTCATAATTCGACTCGATGGATATTGCTCAAAAATTAGTTTCTGTACACAGATGTGTACTGTGATGCAATTCAGTACGAGGGTCTTGTGTTTGCTGCCACCACTCGTGGCACTGTTTTTGCATGGAATCCTGATGCTTTCGGTATGTTTGTCTTCCACCGTACATATAATTGTTTCATCCACATGCATGCGGGTTAGCTAGTTTCCCTTTACTAATTAACCTTCTGGTGTTTCCAAGGTCCTGTGAACATTCCACTACCTATACTTGAAAATTTTTATAACCAAGGGGGAGATGACGATGGTGATGATCACGAGCAGGACCCATATACTCAATGGCGTCTGGCAACTTATTCCGATGGATCACCTCTTCTTGTCTGTATATAGGGCACTACTGATGTTACTAAGGAAGCAGGTGTTGTCTCACATGGTCGCACTCTCCGGACCTATTCCAACATCCGTTGCAGGGTATTCAGGATGGATACTAGTGTGGTAGCGCCAAAACCTTCTCCCTGGTTCAGTATTGATAGTCTTGGAGGAAACTCTCTCTTCCTTGGACAAAACTGTCCAATGATGGTGAAAGGCGATCCAGCTGTTGTTGACACAACATTACTACCATTTATGAGAAGCAACTGTATGTATACCTCAGACATTGCTATGGTTCCCTACCGTGGCTATCACAATATGCATCCTGATATAGGCCCCTTCAGCCTGGATGATTAGTCCTGCGTTGGTCTCGAGATTGACAATAGCTGGCCCTTCCCCGAGAATCACTTCTGGTTCAAAGCAAGCATTTCCAACGCCGAGGATTGGTTGAACTGAAGTTCATTTCATTGCTTGTTATTTGTTGTGTGATGAAAACTTTAGTATTTATAATGTATCCTCGTTGTCGTTGTGGGTTGATGACCTGTTGTATGTAATGCTAAATGATATGCCTGTGATAAACTTACTAAATTTATGAATGGCTTTCGAGTCGCTTCTCAGCGTGGGTGTTGCGATGAGGCAATTTTTCTCCGAATACATAATTGTACGTGCATTGCAACAGGTTATCGGATGAGTCCAATCAACAATAGTACTACTATTTGTACTAGCTTCACATGCTTCGCGCGTCGGGTGGGTCTTTTTACTGTCACTGCGAATCCCATCATCCTAGGTCCTTGGATGAATCCAATCAACTGTAGAAATTGCATTCTGATGTTTGGGTTCAAACTTTCAAAACTGTTGCACTATCTCTATATCCACGCATACGTAATACAACAAGTTTTAAACTTGAGACCAGCCATCCACCCTCACAAAGAACACTTTTTAACCTAGCACATACTCCAGGAAATTTGGCCACAGTGTGAGGTGGGCCATATGTTAATGTGTTCGCTGTACGTAACCAGCACCTCGAATCCTCGATATATAGTAGGGTGGCATGGGCCAGAACAAGCATTCATGTCCAGGAGTACGTCACACGCCACCAGCACGACTTCCACCTAACACCATATTTCTTGGAGTCCATGCTACAACTATCTCTTCAACCTCCTCGTTTCTCTAACTCAGTCATCACGCGGTGGGCGAGGTGGGGGCTTGCCGATAGTCGGTTTCCTCAACTGCGGTCCCACTTGTAAGGCCAACTCCAACGCACAACCTCCCAAACGGACGCCCATTTTGCCCGGATTCTGTCTGTTTGGGTATGCCAATGGGGTCGTGTCCGGGCCATTTCTCGGATGCGGTGGCCGTGCGCCCAACGCGCGGACGTATCCCGGCCGCGTACATTTTTCTTTGCAAACACATATCTTTTTTTTCATCATTGATTTTTGGTACATAGAAATACATCACCAAATTTTGACTAGAAAAGCAAGACCAAAGAAAACAAGAACCACAAGAATACATTTTAGAAGATATCCAACTTCCATAACTGCTCCTGTAAGTTGGATTAGTGCCTTCTCGATGCATTCATTGTTGATCTGGGGAGGCTCGATCTTGCGTGCTTCTTTCTTCTTCGAGTGTAAAGAGGTAGACGTTGCTTCCTCGCATCTAGTCTCATGTCTAGCCTCTATTCTATCAACAAGTGCACTAGTCTCATCTGTAGCCTCTATGCTAGCTAAAAATGCACGAACATCTACTAAATGGCGCTCTATAAATATATCGATGTACTCTTCTTCCCAATACCAAAACTTGCATCCATTCTACACAATAAAATTTTAAGTTAGCACAACTAGTCAAATCCGCGAGCACAACCGAAGCTAAAGTAGCACATCCCCCATCGGTTGAGCACTTGATGAACACCCATCCGGGATGTTCCGACGTTGTAGACACGCGGCGCAAGACCTTCTTTGGGTAGTCGTCGCATGTAATGAGTGGCAACGGTGCGCTGACGAGCTTTTGGGCCAGCACCGAGCCCGGCCGACCGCCATTCATGTATTTGCGGCGGACCACCGACGGGGTAGATTCGAGCAGCTAGAGGAGGAGTTAGTACCTGCATGCGGCCTTGCGGCCTTGCCGGGGCCTTCCGGCCCGGTGCCTGGCCAGTCCATGGCGCGGCGCGGCCTCCCACAGCCGGGCGAGCTCAAGCCCAACCGGATCCGCTCCAAATCCGGCCGCCGGGTGCGCAAAACAGGTAGCCGTGGTTGGGTAGCTCAGGGGCGTCGAGGGAAAGGGGGCTGGGCGAGCGCGTGTCCGAGCTGCATGCGCTGGAGTTGGCCTAAGTGAAGATGCAAGACAACACGTGTTTCCCTAGCGGCGTGGCGGACCAACCATGTGGGGGTGCGAAGTGGTTTCACTCCTGTGGGGGACGGAGGCCATTTGTTGTGTGATGAAAACTTTAGTATTTACTAGAATGTTTTGTTGGAACTAATCTATAATCCAACATGTATCCTCGTTGTCGTTGTGTGTTGATGACTTGATGTATGTAATGAATGGTACATTCGCATATGCATGTCGCAAACTCAATTTATGAATGGTTTTCGACTCACTTCTTGGAGTGTGAGTACCGTAGTAGTATAGCCAGCATCCGGTTACATTAAGTTGCCACATCACATTGGAGTATGCTAGCACAATAGTTAGTTCTAATTAGATCAACTAGAGCTAGTTGTCGCACGGAGGCCGAGAAATATGGTGATAGCGTGACTGCGTGAGGTGGGCTTGTACGTAGTATGATGTAGGCACAGGGCTTGCCGTGTTTCCTACTCCTCCGGTCTAAATGTGGAGAAGATTTGGTCGAGTTCTTCCTCCTTTTGCTCACACGTGGTACATCCAGCATCCAGGTCGTGTCATGCAAGAAAATGGAGTGCTAGTTGAAGCCACGTGATGTGCATCTTGGGTTAAACTGTAAATAGAATCTTACTCTTGAGTAACTCCAAAAGTGGCCACCGAAGATCTTTATTGGATTTGTTTTTCATCACCACCACGTCTAAGTGAAAGATGTGCAGGTTCAGTGGGTCCTCTTGCGTTTTCACGGACATGTGGGACCGCATGTGAGCAAACAGACGATGGGCTCCGCGCGTCTGCTGGCTGGCTGAGAAGAGAGAGAGAGAGAGAGAGAGAGAGGAGGGCTGAGCACGGACTCCAGGAAATTTGTTCTACGTAACCAGCACCTCGATATATGCTCGATATAGTGGGGTGGCATGGGCCATAACTAGCATTCACGTCTAGCAGTACGGCACACGCCACCCACACGAGTCCCATCTGACACCAATTTTCTTGGAGTCCGTGCTACAGCCATCTCTTGTCCCTCCTGTTTTCTCAGCCATCACGCGGTGTGTGGGGTGGGGTTTTGCCGATAGTCGGTTTGCTCAACTGCGGTCCCACTTGTAAGTGAAAATGCAACACAGCACACATTCCCCCTTGAGCGGCGTGCCGGACCAACTGTGTGGGGGTGCGGCGCGAACACGACAGGCTTTTCCTTTTGAACTTGTAACTTGTAAAATTTGGTTCTGCTCCATGGCGTGACCGATAGATAGAAATAACGATTTTCCCTAGAGTAATGAGAAGTTTGGTTCTGGCGCAGTTCATGCATGAAGTACGTACGAAAATTATGATGTTGATGCGAAAGGTAAGATAATTACTATTAGTACCATATACTACTACATGGATTTGACGGAAAGATAAAGATAAATATGGATCATCAACAACATCCTCACGCCCTAGTGTGCCGGGTCACCAACCAACGTGTGAGAGCAACGGCGTTGGCGGCGAGCTCAACATGCTTCTAAACAATGCCGTCCAAGGTTGCCCTACGGTCCAAGAAGGCCAGCGACCTATCGTCCTCCTCTTGTACGTAGTAGTCCTTGTGGACGATTTGCGCGTAGACGTGGGTGATTATGTCGATGGTGTCTTGCTACGCCAGGCGCTGTGCAGCGAACGCGACCTCGAGGTGGACATTCTCCGGTGCGACGGCTGGCAGTCGCAGGGCCACAAGTGCGTTGAAGAGGTTGTCACCATAGAGGCCGTTGTGGGTGGCGGGCATCGCAGAGCCTGGGCGCGTGGGCTGGAGGGTACGTCAAGGTCGTTCGCGAGCTTCTCGACGATGATGAACTTGTCGAGGAAGCCGACAAGGACCTCTCGAACAAGGAGACGAAGCTGTCGTCCAAGCGGCCTCTCGCCCTGGCGGCCTCAAGCATGATCTAGAGACGTTCCTCGGTGCCGGGCCGCAGGCCGGCGTCGTGGAGCATCTGGCACAGTCGACTAATGCTCGCGCTCATCGCCTCCATGGGACTAGCTTCTAGTCAACTGGTCTTGCGATTGGAGTGATCACTCTTGCCCTTGGTTAGGGTGCGTAGGTGCGTAGGATTTCGTAGATTGGACTGGCAGGGAGCCTTTATATGAGAAGTGCAGACTGCGTTGCATTCACGTGTGTGTTGGCCATCTACTCCTCGGCCCACCCTCCGTGGGACGGAGCTCCAGTGCCTTAACTGCACCTGCCTTTGGCTGTATGACAGGTGGGCCAGCCTCCTATTGGGCCCACTTGTGATAGACCCGAAGGCAGGTGCAGTAAGTCAATGAAGTTGCGTCCCCCTCCGTGCCGGTGCAGTATAGTCATCTCATCGGACCTCTAGTTGGGGCAAAACGAGAGAACTTTGATGTTTACTGGTTTATTGGCCCCCTTTGCATTTTGTGCCAAGTTTTGACCTTTGATTTAACTAATAAAATGTTAATGCATGTAACCAAAAATGTTGTGCTAAGTAGTCTCAAGTCATTGAATGCATACGCACCCCACATCTCCTATTGGGTGGTTTCTTTTTTCGTGGCAAAAAAAAGGGAACGAGGTGGGTAGTTAATGCACTGCGCCTAAAAGTTTTGGGATTATTTGGTTTTCGTAACGTGGCTAATGCACCAGTACGGAGGGAGTACAATAGTAGTCTTTGATTGCATTTTTCTGTTGGTAGCTTACCAAGCTAACCGCTCGGTGAGTATAATAGTAGTCTGATTGATGAGACTTCAGATTTGAGCCATCTACCGTAAGGGAGAGTGTATAATATCATCGGGAACTACGTTCAAAAACGAATAAAACAATACACCATGTATTTATTTGCAGAGGGAGTAGTATATTTTTTGTGACATGCATGACTAGATATTGCTAGTCAAATACTAAATCCAGACGGATGTGGTAGTACTACTAAATCCAGACGGTGGTGCTAGTACTAGTAGTAGTACTACTAATGTTGTAGTACTATATTACCTGTTGGTCAAATTATTACGTGCTGCTCCTCACAGTGAATTGACAAGACCCTGCGTCAGAGATGACACCTGAGTGTAGGCGCCGTGTTCGGCATACGAAGTCAGCCTCACCGTCTGCAGTCACTATCATCATGGATGTAGAGCTAGCCTGCTTACAACTAGCCGTGTTCGACATAATTTCCCGTGTGTTGCCACGAGTATCTCTACTCTTTTCTTATATGGAGTACGAGTAAGCTGCCCGTGCATTGCATGGAACACCAAGATTGGGGGTGGACGGTGCCGGCAGCGGCCATCACGCTAGATTTTTCCATGGCCTTCTAGATGTGGTGGGGAGGAGATAAGGCTGATTGTGAGGGATAAGGAGTTGTTTGTAAATAGGGAACAAGTGCGGGCATCTTTTTGCAGAAGTTTTCTTTGTATGTGTCAGATCAAGATCCGACGGCTGTTGGTGAAAGATGGTAGGCACACCATCATCACCAACTTAGGAGCTCTTTGATTCGCAGGATTTTGAAAACGCGGGAATAGGACACGACAATATTACAAGTTTCAAACTGATATTACAAATGTTAGGAGTAATGCTACACCTACGAAGAGGGAATTATTAGGAAGTTTACTTAAGAACTTTCGTTACTTATGTGGATGCAGCATTATCGTACAAACTAAAATCCACCGCCCTGACAAGTCACTAATGGGCAAATAAATTTTTGAGTCTCTCGCAACTCGATGTTTCAAAAACAAATTCAGCTTCTGCAGAGACTTTGTCATTTAGCCTTAGACGCTTGCGGTGATCAGCACGCCATTCATTGTTGCGCCAGAGAACGCCAAACCTCATTACCTTGAGCACACTTGCCTCCAGAACAAAGAACCTGGCCAATTTTATCTCAGATGTGCTGCCTCGGTAGTCGATCAAATCAATTTCTGTAAGATGGAGATCAAGGCATTCGATGAGATTGTTATAGTGCAGCACATTTTTCACTTTCGGGTCTTTTTTTATCTGCAAAAGAAGAGAACACATTAGAGAAGCTGGCTGTATAAGATTGCCGTGTCATCAAGAGGTACCAATATCATTCGCTCATATGATATGGTTGGCTGGCTAGTGATATTTTTTCACTCTCCCTCTCTCTTTCTCTTTCCTCTCATTTACCTAGGAGCACGTGAAGAGCTTGGGCATTTGTTGCCTTCCACTATGTGGCCGATGCCATATTTCTCAAAAGTATGCCACATAATACGCATCGATGTCAAATCAAAAGATTTTGGCACCGCTCTCGCGATGTGAGAGAGTTGGCACCGCCGTGCACACTGACCCACATGTATAAACAAATCAATCAAACCAACTACACCAACCTCTCACTCTCCCAAACAAGTGTTTTTTTATTGCCTCAGTCCTCTCTCTCTCTCCCACGCAAGTGTTTTTTCATTGCATGAGTTAATTTGTCACCAGAGCAAAGTAGGTGATCTATATTGGGGCACCAGGTGAGCAATGGAGGGGCATCGATGCCAAATGCATCACAAGTGAATTTGGCACGTGTTTTGGCCTACATAGTGGAGGGCCGTTATAGCCCACTTTTGTACTACCTCATATTTAGTGTAAAATTTTGACCATAGATTTACCTAAGATGCCAAGATGGTGGATTCAGGCATATTGTTGTTCTACTTTGTAAGGTCCTCGAGAATAATCAATAAAATGGCCGCATGCATCTCCTAGATGCAGAGGCCGGGGGTCATCCTCCTTTTCAAAAAAAAGATTTACCTAAGAAAATGCCAATGCATGTCACCAAAAATTATACCATTTGAAATTATGTTCAAATACAAATCCGACGATATAATTTTTAGTGACATGCATTAACATTTTGTCTGTTAAATCAATGGTCAAATTTTGATACTACAAAATAGGAAGAGTAAACCAGGACGGAGGTAGTACTTGCTCTTAGGGTAACCATAGAGTTACTAGTCTAAGTTACTTTCCACTATGACTAGCCTAGGCTACTATAGTAACACAACAAAAAAATGATGCAGGTGATCACGTGAGAAAAATAATAAAAACATTTCTTTCGGTGCAGTGCGTAGATGCAGTTTTGAACACTACACTTGTCATCGTAATATGGGAAAATTACAAAAAAATTGAGCTACGTTGTGATTACCGTTTACTAATAGGAAAGAAGTTTCACCTCGATGAGTAGCTTCTCCGTGCACGGAAAGCATGTAAGGAATCCAACAACTTGATCCAGATTGGGGCCGATAGATTTTATTGCCAAGACCTTCACTGTGCGCATCAACTGGGTGAAGCTTGTGGGAATCATTTTCTGGAAGACGGTCGTAAATACATCAAGAAGAAATTTAAAAATGTGAATTTCAAGAAGACAGAGAAGAAGATGAGTGCTGTACCTGAACGATTACGGATCCAATAAAGTGTTCAGAGAATTTGGCAGACGAGTACACCAAAGCTGTCAATTTCGGCGCATCAATGACCCTGATTTTTGTTGGACCTTCTAGATCACATACAAGCAATCTCTCAAGGAAAGGCGCATTCTCAATGACCATAACGTGGAACAGCTGGAGTGATCTCTTCCCAATTGATGTCTTGTTGCGGGGCCAGCAAGACACATAAATCCATCGGATATTCGTCGAGGCGATGTGGAGGCTAATGAACCCGTGGATCTGCTCAAGACGAAGGTACTCGAGCGCAGTACAGCTGCGGAGTAGGTGCTCCATAGCCTGCTTCGAGATGCCAACATCGAAGAGGTCGAGCTGCTTGAGTTGAGGGAGAAGAAGGGCGGGTGTGACACCCCAAAATTTTGGCCTTGTTTTATTAATTAAATTTTTTGCCAGGAAACAAAACTTTTCCATTTGTCAAGGTTTACCCCTTTTGTTATTTTGGATTTTTACCTCTAGTGGAAAAACCTTCAAAGAGTATTGTTGGACTTATATGCCCTCTTTATAAAACAATTCTTTAACGGTGGGTTTAATTGCAAGATTTGTTTTCTCAGAGCTTTATTCTCTCAGAAATGATTTCTTTGAATTTGGAGCCTGTTTTGCACTCCAACCATTTGATAAATGCCTTTAAAATTTCCACCAAAATTTGGGGATGTCATGTGATGTTTCCACATCACTTTTATGAAAAAAATACCTTTTGGCCATTGGAGATTTTGAGCTCTACACCAACTTTTCCAATCTGGTCCAGTAGGCACTTTTGCACTACAACCCATTTAAATATTTCTTTAAAAATTCTTCCAAGTGTTTGGAGATGTCAGTGGATGCATACAATTCATCTTCATGCAAAAACCCAGTGATGTTCTTTGAACAAATCGAGTAAAACAACCTCTTTTTCATTCTGGTCCAGTTTGGTGATTTGAACTGCAACCCTATTTTATTTTGCTCTGGTGCCCATGACCCTTTTTCCTACTTGTAGCCCTCCCTTCAAAACCCTTAAGTCCAGGAGAGTGGGCTCATTGGAGGTTTTTAAGTGCATGCAATAAACCCTTTTTCTTTCTGTCCAAAACTGGAGTTTTGCAAAACTTGCACTAACAAGTTTCTGGTTTTGCCCATATGATCTTGCCTTCATCATCTGCATCTAAAGAGACCCTGATCTGGAGATTTTGGCCACTCCAAGAGTTGCCTAAGTGCACATGGCATTCTGTCGAGCACTTGGTGTGCACAGTCAGCTTTGGGCATGTTTCCTAGTTTGCACTGTGAACTTGCTCCAATGACCCAGCAACCTTGTCCATTGAACTCCTAGCTGCCTCTATCCTAGTCCTGTTATTTGCCAGCCCCACCCTCGCGCGCTAGACCGCCCTGGCTTTTTGTCCAGCAGGTTCCGTGCGTGCTCTGGGCGCGCCCAGAGCGCATGTTTTGCACGCGCGCGCACTGAGCCGCCGCGCCGCACTGCCGCACTCGACGCGACCCGTCCCTGGCCCCTGCTCCACTGCTGAACCGCGCACTACGCTCGCTCACTCCCCACGCCACCCCTGGCGCCCTGCAGCGCCGCTGGCAGAGCTCTTGGCGGCACGCCGGCGTCGACAGCGAACCTCTGACATGGACGGCGCCGCCCAAGCCACCCCAGCGCGCGAGCTTCCCCCGTGAACAGCCCGGTCTTATCCCGAAGCTCGTCGGCACGCGCTCGTCGCCGCCACGTCGCCCTGCGGCTACAGCACGGCTGTCGCCGGCGATCTTATCTTCAGCCGCCGCGGTCCAACCTCGAGCGCCTATTTAAGGGACCCCCGAGCTCGTGCAAGACCTCAGGCGACCTCAGACCCTCCCCGTGGAGCTTCCCTAGCAGTGGATTGACCGGAGAAGACTGTCTTCACCAACTCTGGCCAGTTCGGCTGCCGCCAAACTCCGGTGAAATACGTCACAGCCAGTCACCCCCTCGCCCAACCAACGCCACCAGTAGCTTCCCCTGGTCCTTGCGGAGCTGCCCAACTACCCAACCTCGATCGAAGACCACCAGAGCCCAAAAACCACTTCACCACCGTAGCCCCCTCCGCCGCGGAGCTCGCCGCCGGCGATTTCTTCCACCCCCGACGACCCAACGACCACCAAGAGGACTGCCTCGGTCTGGCCGGTCCATCCCCGCCCTCAGATGCCCTCGAGGAGCCGTCGTTCGTCGCCGGCGATCGCCGGAGTCCCGCTCCCATCGGGCCGAGAAGAGGAGGGAGAGGGAAGAACGGTCAAACCTGACCAGTGGGCCCTCTGGACCCACTGTCAGTGACCCACGCGCCGTCTCCTCTGTTTAAGTGAAAGCGTATAACCACGGAGTACGTCTCCCCTACCCCGAAAGCGTATTCGCCTCGAAGCGTTTTCCTTTTTCTGGTATTATTAAAAACAGAGTTTGACCAGACTTTGACCAGCTATAACTTTTAAAATAAAACTCCAAATGAGTTGATTCTTTTTCCTACCTCTCTCAAATTCCACCTAGTTTATTTTAAGATTTATTTCAAAAATATTTGAGACAACCTTTTGTACTGTGTTTGAAATATGTGTTGTTTGAATATTTCTCAAAATAGGATTTTTGGAGAAAAGGGAAAGCTTCCAAAAAGTGCATCCCTTGCATACTCTTGAAGGCAAGCACTTCTGAACTCTGGCATAATATTTTGTTGAGGTGTTCTGATACGATTACAACACCATTTGACTTGGAGTATGTGTTATCTTTATGTAACGATAAAGTCTCGTGCATGAGTGCTTTTTGGAGATATTTTGTGGTCAGCAATGGATATGCTAGTGACTTGGATCATCCTCGTGAGCTCCTCATGCATACCGGAAGGAAGCCGGGGAAGTCGTGGTCTTGGGTAGACACGAGCTTGTCCCTAGTCCCTCGTCGAGACGAGTATGTCCGGTATGGCATGGTGAGGCTTGATGAGTGGTGATTTATTCCACTAATGGTAATATTGTTGGAGGATACTTGGACCACCTGAGTCGGTCGTAGATCGAGTCTTGATCAGTAACTTCCTTATTTGTTGGTACTACCACTTGTCCCTGTCACAGACGGGGTATGGTTAAGTAGGTTGTCAACCCCTTACCAAAGCACACACCGTACAGAGAGGCCATAGTGGAAGATACCGGAGGCCTTCGGTAGGCATGCCACTTGGTCCGGGGGCATGGGTGTTTCCGGTTGGGACCGAGAGGGGGGCACCCCTTAGAGCGCGCGTATAAAAATTTGATCCCATGCTACGTCGAGGTTGTAGCCTCCCCACTTAGAGTTTCGCTGGGCAGGTGTCGTGGGTGATTCCAGACATCGGTGAGTTAAGCTGGTGTGTGCAGGTCAGGCGTGTTTTCAATTGAAAGGCCGTAGGCGAAATTAGTCCCGATGGACTAAATAAATCCGTTACTCGTGGGAAAATAGTACTCCCTCTGCAGAGGATATATCCTGTTGGATAGCCATGTTCATGGGTAAGGACCACAGTCTGAGTGGAATCTAGTAACGGTATTCGGATGGAGAACGATTTAACTAAAATCTAATGACGGTTTTCGGATGGAGACACGGCTAACTAGATCATAGTAACGGTATTTGGATGGAGAACGAATTAGCCAGAACTCAGTGACGGTCCTCGGATGGAGAAACGGCTAGACTAGATTTTGTTTATGACCTGTGACTTCTGAGGATCATGTTTTAATTTTATTATTATTATGGACTAACCATTTACATTACGTATTTTATTGAGTATCCCTGGGATGGTTCTACCTCCTGGATATTCACTGTAATTATTCCTTTACAAGCCCTTTATGTGGTGTCGCTCAGACGCCCGACTGCGGCATGCTTGTTGTTTATTTATCTTTTATAAGCCCTTTCTGTGGTGTCGCTCAGACGCCCGACTGCGACATGCTTGTTGTTTATTTATCTTTTATAAGCCCTTTATGTGGTGTCGCTCAGACGCCCGACTGCGGCATGGTTACTCTTGCATTTTCCTCTCGAGGAGTCATTCAAACCCTCGCTTGGCCCTCAGTATTTTACTTTGGGATTTCGGGAGGACTACCGCCCGACTTCTCTTTTGTTTCCCATGCATCATTATCTCTATGTCTGATTGCACTTGTTAATCTGTTCTCATGCATCGTGTTTACATTTGTTATATCTTATGTTCGAACTATCTTGCGAGTACTTTCATAGTACTCACCCACGTACTGCATGTTCATATTATCTCTGCATGCGAGCAATGCAGACTTTCGTGGCAGACGTTGTGATCATAATTATTTCGGAGCATGATTGTCCCTTGTTATATTATCCCCGTGTTCTTAATGTTTGCGAGTACATTCAAACATACTCACTGGCTTGTCCCTGGCTATTGTCTTGGCCGGATTTTCGCGCATGGAGATAAGCATCGCGGTGACAACCTCGGAACCTACGTGTTGACGATAGCCGCCTCGCGAAGATAGGAGTTATCCTGGTCAGCTGTTCTTGTGGGAAATGGAGCCCCATAGACGCAGATGTATCCAACCGCTTCCGCGCTCAACCATTAGAAACCAAGTGTTGTACACCTAGGCCACAATGGTCTTGTACTACATATTTTTGTACCTTGCTTGGAATTCTTGTATCAAGTTGGTGCCTCATCAGCTAACAGTAATCCTGGGGCTGGTGAGCACAAAGGCCGTTTTCTGGGAAATTATATCCCGAAAATCCTTTCGTGACAGACTTGGTATCAGAGCCAGGCTGACCATTGGCTAATCCTATCTTAGCCAGGTCAATAAACCTAGGTTAACCAAACCACCAGACCTCAGCCTAAACCCGGTCAAGCTTCCCACGTAAGATAGCTCCACTGTGACCTGACGCCTTTCGGCGGACGGTGCCCAACCTATCAGCCTAGCCCGTCGATCATGCGCCAGTGACCGACACCCAACCCGTCTCTATCGCAGGCGTGCGGAGGAAGACTCCGTCCCCTTTCCCTATAAAAAGGGCACGCTAGCCACAGCACAGCACAGCCTCTTTCCCCAAACCAAGCCGCGATGCCTGGCCCCATTGTTCACAATGAGACCACCGCAACCAACCTTGGAGGTTTTGTGACCGTACTCGCAAACCTCACCCGCCGAGCCTATGCGTTAGAGGAGCCTCCTGAATATGTTGTGTACCAGGGACCCATGTACGGTGAGAGCCGTCAGTATTGGGCCACTGTGCACATCTACAGTAGGGGTCTGTCGCCAGAACGCCCCTACAGGTTCACTGGAAGGACAACTTCCTTTGAGCCACAAGCCATCCAGCTGGCAGCTCGAGAAGCTATAGTTCAACTCCGGCACTTTTCGCCCAGAGTTAACTATCGCTCGTTCTACTACTACCCCAGTCGTGACGGGTATGGTAGGCCGCCCCAGGTTGCCAACGGAGATCACGAGACGGATCCGGCTCTATTGCATCTGGTGCGCTATGTAAGCGTACTAGAGCAACTGTTCGATCAGGTCACCCTCGATCTGATCGCAGCTCGTGGAGAACTGGTTCGCCGAGCCCCGGCGAGAAGAGACGCGGATCCCAACACCGACAACCCAGTCGTGCTGTTCGGACACCCGATCGATCCCTTGAGGTCCGCCCCAGCCATCAACCAGAGTACTTTGGTGTCACCAGAAACGCTTCGTCCCCTTTTGGGAACCCATTCCAACGGGATTGTGGCCAACAACCCCCGCGATGGTCATCACCACTACCCCGACTCTGCAGCCCCTCAACCTCAGCCGGCAAATCCTGACGGAGAAACCCGTGGAGAAACCTCGGCACCCGCCAGGCCAGCCCACTTAGACATTAACGAAGTAGACTAAGTCGCTCGAGTTGTATCAAGCCTTAGTTTTCCCACGCTTTGTAATGGTGTGATCTTGTATCGCTTTTATTACATGCTGTCTGCTTGAGCGCCCTTATTTTGGAGTAGTAGCTATGCATATGTACGTTAGCGTACAGTTGCATTTTTTTTAAATTTCGGGCGCAGCTACCAAGACCAACTCCGACGGCACCCACAGTAATGCGTCACATTTATGTGATATGTATATCTGTGGCTTTGACCCGAGAACAGGGTCGACAACCAGTTACCCTTCACCTCGGTAGATAACCCAGCCCCGGTGCTATATAAAGGCCACCTCGTGACCTTGCCGAGTACTCCCCACCTTGTGCACTACTCTCTCAGCCATTCCTTGGCCATGCCGACCCCTAGTTTTTATCTGAGAACCCCAGACGCAACCTCGGATAGTTTTGTTAAATTATTGTGGGACTTTACCTGCAGTACTATGAGTGCCACCCGTCCACCCCAGTACGAGTTGCTCAAATCGAGGATCACCCCATCCACCTCGAAATATTGGGCAGTGGTGCACATCCCCCCCGCATACCCAAACCAAGACCCAACGGAAGTCTCCTTTGTGGGGAAATCCATGCCGACTCCGCATATGGCCATAGAAGCTGCTGCATACGAGGCGCTCACTCGTCTTCGATTCGCGGTACCCTATGCCAGCGAGCGAGGATACTATTATTTTCCGAGTCGTGCAGCACTCGGAGAAGTTGCATCTTTTCCCGGTGGACGAATTGAGAGAGATCCAGTACTGGCCAACCTTGCCCAGTACGTTATCGCTCAGGAGCGTTTAACTCAGCGGGTAATGGGTTATCTCCAGAGCCTCGCTGATTTAAATCCTCGGATCGCTATTGGCAGACCACTGAGGCCTGACCAGGAGAGGCGCATTTATCGACTGGTCAACCCGCTTCCCCCAATAGAAGAGGAGTGTGCCCCAGTACCAGAGGCGTTTTCTCAGGACCCTGTCCTTTTGCCGTTTTCCTTGTAAAAGCCTCCGATGTATTTATTATCCCAGTATTTTGTTTATGTGTTGTAGCGTGTTCGTGGTTCCCAAATTTTGTGAGACAGACCCGATTCTCTTTAGTTCCAGTTATGTGAGCAGTTTTACTGCTGTTAGTTTGGTTTTAAATTTATTTTTCCTCACAACATGTTTTGAGGAGATTTCTTTCCCCGAGTCACTGCTGCGTATATATTTTCACGACATAGGTTTTTATTCGCACAGCATCGTAGCAGCAGACTCTCAGCAGCAACCACTCGACCTCGGGCACTGTTACAAATCCTCGTGCACATTTTTGTTGCACCTAACTGACCACACTCGAGGGCACCACAATCTCAGTAAGAGAAATTTGTGAGTGATCTTTCGGGCGCAAGCTGCCCCAGCACATCCGACAGCAGTCAGCCCTCGACGCCACACCTAATCCTCATGATCGCCGCCACCGCGAAGAGCTAGCACTCGAGCGGCAGCATCACGACGATCATCCAGGATCATCGCGCACAAGAGCACAGATAACCCCAGCAGCACCGCCAATCCCCCACACACCAGGACCACATACCAGTCCGGCATCGCCTCCGCCATTAGAGCCTTGTCTCGAGCTCCTGCTAACAGCAATGGAGGAGAAGGGAGGAGGAGTAGGAACGAGGCCAGATGTGAGGAAGAAGAGAGGAGCACCGCGATCATTTTATAGCTCGAGATCGGTGTACGGTGGGCGAGGTCCACCAGCGCCACTCGTCGCTCGACCGCCGGTGTTCGGAGGCGAGTCCGCAAGCAGTGCCGACAGCGCACTAGCCCGCGAGGTGAGTGCACGCTGCACCGGCAGCTAGCACGCCGCGCACTACCACGATACGGCCTCGACGCCCTACGATCTAGGCATCGCCGGTGGAGGAAGCGCGGGAGAGCACGCGAGAGAGAAGAGAGAACCAGAGGTAGAAGAAGAGGCCGACAGTGGGCCCTGGGTCCACCTGTCAGCCAGAGAGAGCACTGTGCTCTCGGGTGCGACCAGCGTATTTTAGTAATTTAGAATTTATTCTAAATTACTGTATCTGCGTAGTAATATCTTGTTTTCCCTAACCGTGGATTTTTCCACGCTACGCCAGTGTATCACACTGTGGTTTTACACCACTTATTGCCCTCTCACTATAGCCGCTTTGTTTTTGTGCAGTTGAATGATTTCTTTTGATAAAAACAGTTTTTTTGTTCAAAACAGCTTTTAACAAATCTCGAGGACGAGATTTTTCTTAAGGGGGTAGTGTTGTGACACCCCAAAATTTTGGCCTTGTTTTATTAATTAAATTTTTTGCCAGGAAACAAAACTTTTCCATTTGTCAAGGTTTACCCCTTTTGTTATTTTGGATTTTTACCTCTAGTGGAAAAACCTTCAAAGAGTATTGTTGGACTTATATGCCCTCTTTATAAAACAATTCTTTAACGGTGGGTTTAATTGCAAGATTTGTTTTCTCAGAGCTTTATTCTCTCAGAAATGATTTCTTTGAATTTGGAGCCTGTTTTGCACTCCAACCATTTGATAAATGCCTTTAAAATTTCCACCAAAATTTGGGGATGTCATGTGATGTTTCCACATCACTTTTATGCAAAAATACCTTTTGGCCATTGGAGATTTTGGGCTCTACACCAACTTTTCCAATCTGGTCCAGTAGGCACTTTTGCACTACAACCCATTTAAATATTTCTTTAAAAATTCTTCCAAGTGTTTGGAGATGTCAGTGGATGCATACAATTCATCTTCATGCAAAAACCCAGTGATGTTCTTTGAAAAAATTGAGTAAAACAACCTCTTTTTCATTTTGGTCCAGTTTGGTGATTTGAACTGCAACCCTATTTTATTTTGCTCTGGTGCCCATGACCCTTTTTCCTACTTGTAGCCCTCCCTTCAAAACCCTTAAGTCCAGGAGAGTGGGCTCATTGGAGGTTTTTAAGTGCATGCAATAAACCCTTTTTCTTTCTGTCCAAAACTGGAGTTTTGCAAAACTTGCACTAACAAGTTTCTGGTTTTGCCCATATGATCTTGCCTTCATCATCTGCATCTAAAGAGACCCTGATCTGGAGATTTTGGCCACTCCAAGAGTTGCCTAAGTGCACTTGGCATTCTGTCGAGCACTTGGTGTGCACAGTCAGCTTTGGGCATGTTTCCTAGTTTGCACTGTGAACTTGCTCCAATGACCCAGCAACCTTGTCCATTGAACTCCTAGCTGCCTCTATCCTAGTCCTGTTATTTGCCAGCCCCACCCTCGCGCGCTAGACCGCCCTGGCTTTTCGTCTAGCAGGTTCCGTGCGTGCTCTGGGCGCGCCCAGAGCGCACGTTTTGCACGCGCGCGCACTGAGCCGCCGCGCCGCACTGCCGCACTCAACGCGACCCGTCCCTGGCCCCTGCTCCACTGCTGAACCGCGCACTACGCTCGCTCACTCCCCACGCCACCCCTGGCGCCCTGCAGCGCCGCTGGCAGAGCTCTTGGCGGCACGCCGGCGTCGGCAGCGAACCTCTGACATGGACGGCGCCGCCCAAGCCACCCCAGCGCGCCAGCTGCCCCCGTGAACAGCCCGGTCTTATCCCGAAGCTCGTCGGCATGCGCTCGTCGCCGCCACGTCGCCCTACGGCTACAGCACGGCTGTCGCCGGCGATCTTATCTTCAGCCGCCGCGGTCCAACCTCGAGCGCCTATTTAAGGGACCCCCGAGCTCGTGCAAGACCTTAGGCGACCTCAGACCCTCCCCGTGGAGCTTCCCTAGCAGTGGATTGACCGGAGAAGACCGTCTTCACCAACTCCGGCCAGTTCGGCCGCCGCCAAACTCCGGTGAAATACGTCGCAGCCAGTCACCCCCTCGCCCAACCAACGCCACCAGTAGCTTCCCCTGGTCCTTGCGGAGCTGCCCAACTACCCAACCTCGATCGAAGACCACCGGAGCCGAAAAACCACTTCACCACCGTAGCCCCCTCCGTCGCGGAGCTCGCCGCCGGCGATTTCTTCCACCCCCGACGACCCAACGACCACCAAGAGGACCGCCTCGGTCTGGCCGGTCCATCCCCGCCCTCAGATGCCCTCGAGGAGCCGCCGTTCGTCGCCGGCGATCGCCGGAGTCCCGCTCCCGTCGGGCCGAGAAGAGGAGGGAGAGGGAAGAACGGTCAAACCTGACCAGTGGGCCCTCTGGACCCACTGTCAGTGACCCGTGCTCCGTCTCCTCTGTTTAAGTGAAAGCGTATAACCACGGAGTACGTCTCCCCTACCCCGAAAGCGTATTCCCCTCGAAGCGTTTTCCTTTTTCTGGTATTATTAAAAACAGAGTTTGACCAGACTTTGACCAGCTATAACTTTTAAAATAAAACTCCAAATGAGTTGATTCTTTTTCCTACCTCTCTCAAATTCCACCTAGTTTATTTTAAGATTTATTTCAAAAACATTTGAGACAACCTTTTGTACTGTGTTTGAAATATGTGTTGTTTGAATATTTCTCAAAATAGGATTTTTGGAGAAAAGGGAAAGCTTCCAAAAAGTGCATCCCTTGCATACTCTTGAAGGAAAGCATTTATGAACTCTGGCATAATATTTTGTTGAGGTGTTCTGATACGATTACAACACCATTTGACTTGGAGTATGTGTTATCTTTATGTAACGATAAAGTCTCGTGCATAAGTGCTTTTTGGAGATATTTTGTGGTCAGCAATGGATACGCTAGTGATTTGGATCATCCTCGTGAGCTCCTCATGCATACCGGAAGGAAGCCGGGAAAGTCGTGGTCTTGGGTAGACACGAGCTTGTCCCTAGTCCCTCGTCGAGACGAGTATGTCCGGTATGGCATGGTGAGGCTTGATGAGTGGTGATTTATTCCACTAATGGTAATATTGTTGGAGGATACTTGGACCACCTGAGTCGGTCGTAGATCGAGTCTTGATCAGTAACTTCCTTATTTGTTGGTACTACCACTTGTCCCTGTCGCAGACGGGGTATGGTTCAGTAGGTTGTCAACCCCTTACCAAAGCACACACCGTACAGAGAGGCCATAGTGGAAGATACCGGAGGCCTTCGGTAGGCATGCCACTTGGTCCGGGGGCATGGGTGTTTCCGGTTGGGACCGAGAGGGGGGCACCCCTTAGAGCGCGCGTATAGAAATTTGATCCCATGCTACGTCGAGGTTGTAGCCTCCCCACTTAGAGTTTCGCTGGGCAGGTGTCGTGGGTGATTCCAGACATCGGTGAGTTAAGCTGGTGTGTGCAGGTCAGGCGTGTTTTCAATTGAAAGGCCGTAGGCGGAATTAGTCCCGATGGACTAAATAAATCCGTTACTCGTGGGAAAATAGTACTCCCTCTGCAGAGGATATATCCTGTTGGATAGCCATGTTCATGGGTAAGGACCACAGTCTGAGTGGAATCTAGTAACGGTATTCGGATGGAGAACGATTTAACTAAAATCTAATGACGGTTTTCGGATGGAGACACGGCTAACTAGATCATAGTAACGGTATTCGGATGGAGAACGAATTAGCCAGAACTCAGTGACGGTCCTCAGATGGAGAAACGGCTAGACTAGATTTTGTTTATGACCTGTGACTTCCGAGGATCATGTTTTAATTTTATTATTATTATGGACTAACCATTTACATTACGTATTTTATTGAGTATCCCTGGGATGGTTCTACCTCCTGGATATTCACTGTAATTATTCCTTTACAAGCCCTTTATGTGGTGTCGCTCAGACGCCCGACTGCGGCATGCTTGTTGTTTATTTATCTTTTATAAGCCCTTTCTGTGGTGTCGCTCAGACACCCGACTGCGGCATGCTTGTTGTTTATTTATCTTTTATAAGCCCTTTATGTGGTGTCGCTCAGACGCCCGACTGCGGCATGGTTACTCTTGCATTTTCCTCTCGAGGAGTCATTCAGACCCTCGCTTGGCCCTCAGTATTTTACTTTGGGATTTCGGGAGGACTACCGCCCGACTTCTCTTTTGTTTCCCATGCATCATTATCTCTATGTCTGATTGCACTTGTTAATCTGTTCTCATGCATCGTGTTTACATTTGTTATATCTTATGTTCGAACTATCTTGCGAGTACTTTCATAGTACTCACCCACGTAGTGCATGTTCATATTATCTCTGCATGCGAGCAACGCAGACTTTCGTGGCAGACGTTGTGATCATAATTATTTCGGAGCATGATTGTCCCTTGTTATATTATCCCCGTGTTCTTAATGTTTGCGAGTACATTCAAACGTACTCACTGGCTTGTCCCTGGCTATTGTCTTGGCCAGATTTTCGCGCATGGAGATAAGCATCGCGGTGACAACCTCAGAACCTACGTGTTGACGATAGCCGCCTCGCGAAGATAGGAGTTATCCTGGTCAGCTGTTCTTGTGGGAAATGGAGCCCCATAGACGCAGATGTATCCAACCGCTTCCGCCCTCAACCATTAGAAACCAAGTGTTGTACACCTAGGCCACAATGGTCTTGTACTACATATTTTTGTACCTTGCTTGGAATTCTTGTATCAAGTTGGTGCCTCATCAACTAACAGTAATCCTGGGGCTGGTGAGCACAAAGGCCGTTTTCTGGGAAATTATATCCCGAAAATCCGGTCGTGACAGCGGGCGCGGCATTAATCTGGGGAAGATAGTAGGAGCTAAAGCTGGCGCGGCGCAGCGTTGGCGTGAGGCGGAGCGCGGACGGTGGCAGAGAGCGACATCGTCCAGCTTCAAAGCTGAGCTCCTCGAGATCATCTAGGGCGGGGCATAAGAACCACTCGTCGAACTTGGCTTGGACCTTGCAGTTGGTACTGAACATGCGGATGTCAAGGCATCTGGCTGGCCCAGGGTGCGATGAAAGGATCTTGGAGACTGCGGCCATGTGTTTGCAATCCCCGTCGTAGAGGCAGCTGTCGATGGTGTGGTTGAGGGGGACACGGCACCAGAAGGGGCGTCACCGCCGGGAGAGCAGGGCGGTCCGCTCGGCAGATTTGGTGTGGAGGAGGCCGATGATGACGAACAACATGTCGTCGGGGAGGCTGCTGATGAAGTCCAGGCTCACCGGATGCGGTTTTGGCTGGAGCCGCCTCCGCTTGTTGGCTGCCTCGCTGTCCATCTCAATATGCTGCTCTCATCCATGTTTAAAATGTTTAAGTTTCTGTTTACATTTATTTTGCATAAATGCCATGCTAAATGATTTGTTTCATAACTAAATAACCGTAGCTCCAAATTTAATAAACTTTATATGTAAATGGGGTAGAAAAATTCATAGATTAACTTGGTGCATCTTGTTTTACTCTTTAACAACAATAAAATATGGTTTTAGGCAGAACAATATCCAAAATATGCACATGGGGATTTTCCGGAATTGTTGTTTGTTGTTCCGGCCTCATTTAAATTTGCCTAGATAGGTAGTTTTCTTATGCCTCACCTCTTGCCATGTTAATCAACATTCAATATTGTTGGGTACATAACCGAGAGAGAACTAAATAAGTCATGTGGTGTTTCGTCAATATGCAACTCGTTGCATATTGAGCTCAACTTAACTTGTAGTATTGTTTGTGCACCTTGCCATGCCATGCCTCATTAAACCGGACATGCATCATACTTGATTTTGCATCATGCCATGCTTATGTGATGGTTGTTTACCATGTTGCTTGCTTCTTTCCGGGTTGCTTCTCTCGTTAGCTTCGGTTTCGTTCCGGAGTTGTGAGGATTCATTCGACTACGTCCGTTTGTCTTCTTCATGGACTCGTTCTCCTTCCTTGCGGGATCTCAGGCAAGATGACCATACCCTCGAAATCATTTCTATCTTTGCTTGCTAGTTGTTCGCTCTATCGCTATGTTGCGCTACCTACCACTTGTTATATCATGCCTCCCATATTACCATGTCAAGCCTCTAACCATCCTTTCCTAGCAAACTGTTGTCTGGCTATGTTACCGCTTTTGCTCAGCCCCTCTTATAGCGTTGTTAGTTGCAGGTGAAGTTGAAGATTGCTCCATGTTGGAACACGTTTATGTTGGGATATCACAATATATCTTATCTTAATTAATGCATCTATATACTTGGTAAAGGGTGGAAGGCTCGGCCTTATGCCTGGTGTTTTGTTCCACTCTTGCCGCTCTAGTTTCCGTCATACTGGTGTTATGTTCCTTGATTTTGCGTTCCTTACGCGGTTGGGTGTTATGGCAACCCCTTGAAAGTTCACTTTGAATAAAACTCCTCCAGCAAGGCCCAACCTTGGTTTTACATTTGCCTCACCTAGCCTTTTTCCCTTGGGTTTACGGAGCCCGAGGGTCATCTTTATTTTAGCCCCCCCGGGCCAGTGCTCCTCTGAGTGCTGGTCCAAACCGAGCGATGTCCGGCGCCCCCTGGGCAACCAGGGTCTATGCCAACCCAACATCTTTCTCATCTGGTGTGCCCTGAGAACGAGATATGTGCAGCTCCTATCGGGATTTGTCGGCACATCGGGCGGCTTCGCGGGTCTTGTTTTACCATTGTCGAAATGTCTTGTAACCGGGATTCCGAGACTGATCGGGTCTTCCTAGGAGAAGGAATATCCTTCATTGATCATGAGAGCTTATCATGGGCTAAGTTGGGACACCCCTGCAGGGTATAAACTTTCGAGAGCCGTGCCCGCGATTATGTGGCAGATGGGAATTTGTTAATATCCGGTTGTAGTAAACTTGAAGTAAACTCTTCTAAAATACACCAACCGCGTGCGTAACCGTGATTGTCTCTTTTCGGGGTTGTTCGAGAGGAGAACACGGTTTTTGGGTTATGTTTGACGTAAGTAGGAGTTCAGGATCACTTCTTGATCATTACTAGTTGATGACCGCTTGTTAAGCTCCTCTTCTCGCTGTTGTTTTGTAAGTTAGCCACCATATTTTGCTTAGCCGCTGCTGCAACCTCACCACTTTACCCTTTCCTTACCCATTAAGCTTTGCTAGTCTTGATACCCATGGTAATGGGATTGCTGAGTCCTCGTGGCTCACAGATTACTACAACACCAGTTGCAGGTACAGGTTATGCGATGCTCATGACGCGAGAGCGATGTTTACTTGTGTTGGAGTTCTTCTTCTTCTTCGTCGACCTTGGTTTAGGTTCCTGGTCAGCAGCCTGGGCTAGCAGGGTGGATATTGTTTGAGTTTCTATTTGTGTTCCATCCGTAGTCGGATGTTGATCTCTTGTATGATGTTGATGTATTCTTGGGGCATTTGTGCCTTATGTATGTATCCCCAACTATTATGTAATGGTTTGATGTAATGATATCCACCTTGCAAAAGCGTCTTCAAGATGCGCTTCTATCCTTGGTGGGACCTTCGAGTTCCTTTAGGATAGGGTCGCATCTTGGGCGTGACAATCTGGCTGGCCTAGGGTGCGATGAAAGGATCTTGGAGACTGCGGCCATGTGTTTGCAATCCCCGTCGCAGAGGCAGCTGTCGACGGTGAGGTTGAGGGGGACACGGCGCCAGAGGGGGCACCACCGCCGGGAGAGCAGGGCGGTCCGCACGGCAGATTAGGTGTGGAGGAGGCCGATGATGACAAACAACATGTCATCGGGGAGGCTGCTGATGAAGTCCAGGCTCGCCGGATGCGGTTTTGGCTGGAGCCGCCTCCGCTTGTTGGCTGCCTCGCCGTCCATCTCAACCGGCGACGACGCCGGTGTACACGTGTGCTGGTGTGTGTTGTGTGCTGGCCTGCTGGGTGTGCGCGAGTGCCTCCTTCTGTGCATGCCGCCGCGCAGTGGTGAATTGTGCGCGAGTGTGTTCTTCATGCGGAAGAAGTGTGTCCTCAATACACCCTCAATTTACTAGCATGTGGGGTGCTACCCCGAGTGGTTTCAACTTTGTTTACTTCACCGCGTGTCAGATGGGCCTCTAGTTTACTTATTTTCACCCACTACCACATGGGCCAGCACACGAAGATAGAGAACATGAGCTGACAAGGCAGCATGTGGACTGGTTGACCGGTCAACTAAACAATATACGGAGCTATACGCTGACACAATGAGCGTATAATCCGTCGGTATAGAGAGTTCGAGTGAGAGGGGACGCCCATTTGAGATAGCAGAGAGAGAGAGAAAGAGCTACTCCCGCCGTTCGATAATGTAGTGCCAACATTTTTTTTAAAGTCAAACTTTTGAAACTTTGACCAATTTATAAAGAAATTACTTATATCTACAATACCAGAGATAAATGATAGTATGAAGTAAGTACATGTTGTGATGAATCTAATGATCACTCCAGATGTAAATGTTTTTCTCCACATATACCTGGTCAAACTTTTATGAGGTTTGACTTTTCAAAACATCCATATGCTTATGGACGTGAGAGAGTCCCTAACTAGAGAGAGAGAGAGAGTGAAATAGAAAGAGTGAGTGAAAAAAGTGTGTGTGTGCGTGTGTGAAAGAGATATGGACAACACACGATAAAAGTAGAGAAAAGGCGTGTGTGTCTTATGCAAACATATCACACATGCATCTTCGACAACGGAAGCAAGGTGAGGAGATAGTGTGTGGTTGTGTGCAACCGAGAGAGAAAGTCTCCTAGCACGTGGCCAAGAGGGGTCTGACAAACAAGGGAGAGAGGTCGAGAGAGACGTACGGAGAAAATGCAGACATGGGGAGGAGAGAGTGTACGTTTGTCATAGAGAGATCCCCTAGAGATCGTGATGGGACTACATGGGTGGAGATCGAGTGACAAGGTGTGGGCACAATAGAAGATGCCCCGAGAGATATCGATATAGACGTATGGATGGAAGGAGACAATACGTGTGTTCCAGATGGCTAGTGAGAGATAATCATACTTAGGGGGGAGTGCGTGCGCCTATGATGGAGTGAGGGATTATGGTACTTAGAGGGGTGCGTGTCACATAGAGAGAGAACAAGGGCGGAGAGTGTTGGATGGGTCTATATGTAGCGCGAGCGAGACATGTGTATGTGTGAACCAGCGAGATATAAAGTTTGAGACAGATAGAGGAGCCCCAATAAGGCTGAGTGGTGCGTCAGATAGCTGAGAGGGGGAAAGAGATATTCCATCCGCTTGATATTGCAGTGCATGTAAATTTTTTAGAAGTCGAACTTTGGAAACTTTGATCAGGTTTACGCAAATGTTATTTATATCTACAATACCAAAGATACATCATACGAAACTACATCTCATGATGAATCTAATGGTATATGTTTGCCATTCTAGATGTAAATGTTTTTCTCCACGTACATGGTCCAACTTTTTGATGTTTGACTTTTCAATAAATCTCTATGCTATGGACCGAAGAGAGTGCCTAAGTCGAGAGAGATCAAGTGCGTGTGAAGGAGAATGAGTGAGTGTGCAAAAAGAGTATGACACTGGTATTTTTTCACTCTCTCTCTTTCTAGCGGAGAATGAAAGGATCTTGGAGACTGCGGCCATGCATTTGCAATCCCCGTCGCAGAGGCAGCTGTCGATGGTGAGGTTGAGGGGGATGCTGCGCCAGAGGGGGTGCCACCGCTCGGAGAGCAGGGTGGTCCGCACGGCAGATTGGTGGGGAGGAGGCCGATGATGACGAGCAGCATGTCATCGGGGAGGCTGCTGATGAAGTCCAGGCTCGCTGGATGCGGTTTTGGCTCGAGCCGCCTCCACTTGTTGGCTGCCTCGCCGTCCATCTCAGCCGGCGGCGATGCTGGTGTACATGTGTGCTGGTATGTATTGTGTGCTAGGTGTGCGCGAGTGCATCCTTCTATGCATGCTGCCGCCCAGTGGTGAAGTGTGCGCGAGTGTGTCCTTCACGCGGAAGAAGTGTGCCCTCAATTTACTAGCGTGCGGGGTGCTACCCCGAGTGGTTTCAACTTTGTTTACTTCACCGCGTGTCAGATATGGGCCTCTAGTTTACTTATTTTCACCCACTGCCACATGGTCCAGCACACGAAGATAGAGAACACGAGCTGACAAGGCAGCATGTGGACTGGTTGACCGGTCAACTAAACAATATACGGAGCTATACGCTGACACAGTGACCGTATAATCCCTCGGTACAGAGAGTTCAAGTGATAGGGGAGGCCCGTGAGAGATAGTAGAGAGAGAGAAAGAGCTACTCCCTCCGTTCGATAATGTAGTGCCTACATTTTTTTAAAGTCCAACATTTGAAACTTTGACCAAGTTTATAAAGAAATTACTTATATCTACAATACCAAAGATAAATAATAGTATGAAGTAAGTACATGTTGTGATGAATCTAATGATCATTCCAGATGTAAATGTTTTTCTCCACATATACCTGGTCAAACTTTTCTGATGTTTGACTTTTCAAACATCCATATGCTTATGGACGTGAGAGAGTACCTAACTAGTGAGAGAGAGAGAGAGTGTGTGTGAAATAGAAAGAGTGACTGAAAAAATTGTGTGTGCGTGTGTGAAAGAGACATGGACAACAAATGATAAAAGTAGAGAATAAGTGTGTGTGTCTTATGCAAACATATCACACATGCATCTTCGACAGCGGAAGCGAGGTGAGGAGATGGTGTGTGGTTGTTTGCAACTGAGAGAGAAAGACCCCTAGCACGTGGCCAAGAGAGCTCTGACAAACAAGGGAGAGAGGTCGAGAGAGACGTATGGAGAAAATGCAGACATGGGGAGGAGAGAGTTTATGTTTGTGATAAAGAGATCCCCTGGAGATCGTGATGGGACTACATGGGTGGGAGATCGAGTGACAAGGTGTGCACGCTATAGAAGATATCCCAAGAGATATCAAGATAGACGTATGGATGGAAGCAGACAATACGTGTGTTCCTGACGGCTAGTGAGGGATAGTCATACTTAGGGGGGGGGGAGTGCGTGCGCCTATGATGGAGTGAGGGATTATCGTACTTAGGGGGGTGCGTGTTACATAGAGAGAGAACAAGGGCAGAGAGTGTTAGATGGGTCTATGTAGCGCGAGTGAGATATGTGTATGTGTGAACCAGGGAGATATAAAGTTTGAGAGAGATAGAGGAGCCCCGATACAGCTGAGTGGTGCATCAGATATCTGAGAGGGGGAAAGAGATATTCCATCCGCTTGATAATGCAGTGCATATAAATTTTTAGAAGTTGAACTTTGGAAACTTTGACAAGGTTTACGCAAATCTTATTTATATCTACAATACCAAAGATACATCATATGATACTACATCTCATGATGAATCTAATGATATATGTTTTCCGTTCTAGATGTAGATGTTTTCCTCCACGTACATGGTCAAACTTCGTGATGTTTGACTTTTCAATAAATCTATATGCTATGGACCGAAGAGAGTGCCTAAGTCGAGAGAGATCAAGTGCGTGTGAAGGAGAATGAGTGAGTGTGCAAAAAGAGTAGGTGTGTGAAAGAGAAAGGGACAACAAACGATAAATTAGAGAGAGAGTGTGTGTGTTCGTTTCTTATGCAAACATATCACGCATGCATCTCCGAGATTGAAAAGTGAGGTGAGGAGATACACGAAGATAGCTCGTGCGTGATTGTTTGCAACGGAGAGAGACACCCCTACAGCACATGTCCAATAGAGGTCTGGCCAACAAGGAACAAAAGTCGAGAGGGATGCATGGGGAGGGAGAGAGGGTGTGTTTGTGATAGAGAGATCCCCTCGAGATCGTGGGGGGACTATATGGGTGGGAGATCGAGGGACGAGGTGAGTGTGCGATAGAAAGATGCCCCGAGAGAAATTGGGATAGACCATGCACATGTTTGCGATGGAGACTAAGAATTAGCTAGTAATATACACATAGGGGGGCTATGTGTGCCTACAATTGAGTGAGAGACCATCATACTTGGCTAGGAATGAGATTGTGTGTGTGTGTGTGTGTGAAGGAGAGAGAATGAGGGAGAGAGATAGAGTTTTAGATTGGTCTATCGAGTGCGAGTGAGATATGCATGTGTATGTGTGACCCAGGGAGATGGAGAGTTTGAGAGAGAGAGGGAAGAGCTCCGAGACGGCAGAGTGGTGCGTGAGAGAGTTACGGGCAATGAGCTAGGGAATTTGTGTGCATACGATGAGTGCACCCAAGATAATTAGCTTGGACTAGAGAATCATACATAGTGTGCGAGAGAGACCTATACATGGGGTATGCATGCGAACTAGAAAGACCCCCCACACACACACAAAGAGAGAGAGAGAGAGGGAGAGGGACCAACAAGGTTTGTCTTTGGATGCATACCATAGAATTGAAGATTGTTGGCGAGAGAGAGAGAGAGAGTAGGAGTCCGGGAGAGGGGGAGGTCGCGTTTTATGCATCAAAGACTGATATAAACCATGTTTCGATATAAACTTGCATTCAAATGTTTAAATTGGAGAACATGTTGTCTGCAATCCACACATGAACGAAGATATGCGTATCAAACAAGTTCATTAATTTGACTTTCAACATGTTCATGGAGTACTATAATACTGTACAACATGCTACTCTATTGAGGTGTTCAATTTTGTATTTAGTTCACTATTTTGACCTAGTGAACAAGCTATTTCATTGAATCGAGATATTTCATTTTGGGTTTGATTCCTGTTTTTGTGTGGGTCAACTATTTGTCATATAGTAAATCGTTAGCAACGAGCATGTAAAAACACATTAGTCCCAAGCATCATCTCTCAATCTAAAAATAAAGTGGCAAGCTAATATTTCAAAATTTGATGCGAATTGACTTGGTAAGGTAAACGTGGATGCTCGTTCTCCCAAAATTTGAACGAACCGTTAAACACCCTCTGCTCCGTGGAATTCATTCGAGCAAATAAATGGGAGACGCGAAATTACCGGCCTATGTGGGACATGCATCAATTGGCCCGTTGTACATCGAGGGTAGGTTCGTAACTTCATTCAAGCGCACCTTTTCCTCGGCCGAAATGACATGTGCCGAATAATTCATAAACCATGGGCGGCAAAACACACTCTCCTCGCCCGAAATCGCTCGTGCCGACTATTTCAAAACACGCCCTCCTCGCCCGAAATCGCTCGCGCCGACTATTTCAAAACACGCCCTCCTCGCCCAAAATAGCTCGCGCCCACTATTTCAAAACACACCCTCCTCACCCGAAATCGCTCGCGCCCACTGTTTCAAAACACGCCCTCCTCACCCGAAATCGCTCGCGCCCACAATTTGGGAGAAGCAAAGTTACTCTACTATCCCCGACCCTCAGTACACAAACCCAAGCCCAAAAGCCTAAAGGCAGGGGTAGAACTGTAACCCCCCCCACACACATTTTAGACAAATGTGTCCGTAAGACATGGTTCCCCTCCCAATTCCCCATTCATACCTCGTGGGCGCCAAATCACCTTTTCCCCGGATGCTCCCTTATCCCTAGCCGCGACACCTCAGCCCCTCCTCCATGGCGCCCCACCGCACCAAATTCACCGCCGCCCTCCTCCCCAATGTCGGAGAAGCTGTCCGTTTTCCGTTGTGCACTGGGCCATGTGCCTCTTACTCCATGCTGCCGGAGCTGCCTCGACGACGGCCGCGTGAACCATACCGGAGCCGATTCACCCCCGCCGTTGTGCACGGCGCCGGAGCGGCTCCAACTTTGGATGCGTCCAATTCCTCGTCGCTGCTTCCCCGTAGCCGTCGGCCGTCACGACATCACTGCTTTCCTGCCGCCGGTAGCCGCCGCAACTGCGCCGGCCTCACCGACTCGGCAGCTGGAGCTGCCTACTTCACCGGGCCGCAGGATAGGTGTTGGGGAACATAGTAATTTCAAAAAAAAAATCCTACGCACACGCAAGATCATGGTGATGCATAGCAACGAGAGGGGAGAGTGTTGTCCACGTACCCTCGTAGACCGACAGCGGAAGCGTTATCACAACGCGGTTGATGTAGTCGTACGTCTTCACGATCCGACCGATCAAGTACCGAACGCACGGCACCTCTGAGTTCTACACACGTTCAGCTCGATGACGTCCCTCGAACTCCGATCCAGCCGAGTGTTGAGGGAGAGTTTCGTCAGCACGACGGCGTGGTGACGATGATGATGTTCCACCGACGCAGGGCTTCGCTTAAGCTCCGCAACGATATTATCGAGGTGTAATATGGTGGGGGGGGCACCGCACATGGCTAAAATATCGTATATCAAGTGTGTCTAGAGGTGCCCCTGCTCCCGTATATAAAGGAGCAAGGAGGAGAGGGCCGGCCAAGGGGAGGTGGCGCGCCCAAGGGGGGAGTCCTACTCCCACCGGGAGTAGGACTCCTCCTTTCCTTGTGGGAGTAGGAGAAGGGAAGGGGGAAGGAGAAAGAAGGAAGGGGGCGCCCCCCTCCCTAGTCCAGTTCGGACTAGCCCATGGGGAGGGGTGCGGCCAACCTTTGGGGTCTTTCTCTCCTTTCCCGTATGGCCCATTAAGGCCCAATACGAATTCCCGTAACTCTCCGGTACTCCGAAAAATACCCGAATCACTTGGAACCTTTCCGAAGTCCGAATATAGTCGTCCAATATATCGATCTTTACGTCTCGGCCATTTCGAGACTCCTCGTCATGTCCCCGATCTCATCCGGGACTCCGAACTCCTTCGGTACATCAACATACATAAACTCATAATAAAACTGTCATCGTAACGTTAAGCGTGCGGACCCTACGGGTTCAAGAACTATGTAGACATGACCGAGACACCTCTCCGGTCAATAACCAATAGCGGAACCTGGATGCTCATATTGGCTCCCACATATTCTACGAAGATGTTTATCGGTCAAACCGCATAACAACATACGTTGTTCCCTTTATCATCGGTATGTTACTTGCCCGAGATTCGATCGTCGGTATCTCGATACCTAGTTCAATCTCGTTACTGGCAAGTCTCTTTACTCGTTCTGTAATACATCATCCCGCAACTAACTCATTAGTCACAATGCTTGCAAGGCTTATAGTGATGTGCATTACCGAGTGGGCCCAGAGATACCTCTCCGACAATCGGAGTGACAAATCCTAATCTCGAAATACGCCAACCCAACAAGTACCTTTGGAGACACCTGTAGAGCACCTTTATAATCACCCATTTACGTTGTGACGTTTGGTAGCAAACAAAGTGTTCCTCCGGTAAACGGGAGTTGCATAATCTCATAGTCATAGGAACATGTATAAGTCATGAAGAAAGCAATAGCAACATACTAAACGATCGGGTGCTAAGCTAACGGAATGGGTCAAGTCAATCACTTCATTCTCCTAATGAGGTGATCTCGTTAATCAAATGACAACTCATGTCTATGGCTAGGAAACATAACCATCTTTGATTAACGAGCTAGTCAAGTAGAGGCATACTAGTGACACACTGTTTGTCTATGTATTCACACATGTATTATGTTTTCGATTAATACAATTCTAGCATGAATAATAAACATTTATCATGATATAAGGAAATAAATAATACTTTATTATTGCCTCTAGGGCATATTTCCTTCGGTCTCCCACTTGCACTAGAGTCAATAATCTAGTTCACATCGCCATGTGATTTAACATTAATAATTCACATCACCATGTGATTAACACCCATAGTTCACATCTCTATGTGACCAACACTCAAAGGGTTTACTAGAGTCAATAATCTAGTTCACATCGCTATGTGATTAACACCCAAAGAGTACTAAGGTGTGATCATGTTTTGATTGCCAGATAATTTTAGTCAACGAGTCTGTCACATTCAGATCCGTAAGTATTTTGCAAATTTCTATGTCTACAATGCTCTGCACGGAGCTACTCTAGCTAATTGCTCCCACTTTCAATATGTATCTAGACCGAGACTTAGAGTCATCTAGATTTAGTGTCAAAACTTGCATCGACGTAACCCTTTACGATGAACCTTTTGTCACTTCCATAATCGAGAAACATATCCTTATTCCACTAAGGATAATTTTGACCGCTGTCCAGTGATCTACTCCTAGAACACTATTGTACTCCCTTGCCAAAATCAGTCTAGGGTATACAATAGATCTGGTACACAGCATGGCATACTTTATAGAACCTATGGCCAAGGCATAGGGAATGACTTTCATTCTCTTTCTATCTTTTGCCGTGGTCGGGCTTTGAGTCGTTACTCAATTTCACACCTTGTAACACAGGCAAGAACTCTTTCTTTGACTGTTCTATTTTGAACTACTTCAAAATCTTGTTAAGGTATGTACTCATTGAAAAACTTATCAAGTGTCTTCATCTATCTCTATAGATCTTGATGCTCAATATGTAAGCAGCTTCACCGAGGTCTATCTTTGAAAAACTCCTTTAAAACACTCCTTTATGCTTTGCAGAATAATTCTACATTATTTCTGATTAACAATATGTCATTCACATATACTTATCAGAAATGCTGTAGTGCTCCCACTCACTTTCTTGTAAATACAGGCTTCACCGCAACTCTGTATAAACTATATCCTTTGATCAACTTATCAAAGCGTATATTCCAACTCCGAGATGCTTGCACCAGTCCATAGATGAATCGCTGGAGCTTGCATATTTTGTTAGCACTTTTAGGATTGACAAAACCTCCTGGTTGCATCTATACAACTCTTCTTTAATAAATCCATTAAGGAATGCAGTTTTGTTTATCCATTTGCCAGATTTCATAAAATGCGGCAATTGCTAACATGATTCGGACAGACTTAAGCATAGATACGAGTGAGAAACTCTCATCGTAGTCAACACCTTAAACTTGTCGAAAACCTTTTGCGACAATTCTAGCTTTGTAGATAGTAACACTACTATCAGCGTCCGTCTTCCTCTTGAAGATCCATTTAATCTCAATGGCTCGCCGATCACTGGGCAAGTCAATCAAAGTCCATACTTTGTTCTCATATATGGATCTTGTCTCAGATTTCATGGCCTCAAGCCATTTCGCGGAATCTGGGCTCATCATCGCTTCCTCATAGTTCGTAGGTTCATCATGGTCAAATAACATGACCTCCAGAACAGGATTACCGTATCACTCTGGTGTGGATCTCACTCTGGTTTACCTACAACGTTTGGTAGTAACTTGATCTGAAGTTACATGATCATCATCATTAACTTCCTCACAAATTGGTGTAGGAGTCACATGAACAGATTTCTGTGATGAACTACTTTCCAATAAGGGAGCAGGTACAGTTACCTCATCAAGTTCTACTTTCCTCCCACTCACTTCTTTCGAGAGAAACTCCTTCTCTAGAAAGGATCCAATTTTTAGCAACGAATGTCTTGCCTTCGGATCTGTGATAGAAGGTGTACCCAACTGTCTCCTTTGGGTATCCTATGAAGACACATTTCTCCGATTTGGGTTTGAGCTTATCAGGATGAAACTTTTTCACATAAGCATCGCAACCCCAAAATTTTAAGAAACGACAACTTTGGTTTCTTGCTAAACCTCAGTTCATAAGGCGTCGTCTCAACGGATTTTGATGGTGCCCTATTTAACGTGAATGCAACTGTCTCTAATGCATAACCCCAAAACGATAGTGGTAGATCGGTAAGATACATCATATATCGTACCATATCTAATAAAGTATGATTACGACGTTCGGACACACCATTACACCGTGGTGTTCCAGGTGGCGTGAGTAGTGAAACTATTTCACATTGTTTTAACTGAAGGCCAAACTCGTAACTCAAATACTCTTCTCTACGATCAGATCATAGAAACTTTATTTTTCTTGTTACGATGATTTTCCACTTCACTCTGAAATTATATGAACTTTTCAAATGTTTCAGACTTATGTTTCATTAAGTAGATATACCCATATCTGCTCAAATCATCTGTGAATGTGAGAAAATAACGATATCCGCCACGAGCCTCAATATTCATTGGACCACATACATCTGTATGTATGACTTCCAACAAATCTGTTGCTCCCTCCATAGTTCCGGAGAACGACGTTTTAGTCATCTTGCCCATGAGGCACGGTTCGCAAGTATCAAGTGATTCATAATCAAGTGATTCCAAAATCCCATCAGTATGGAGTTTCTTCATGCGCTTTACACCAATATGACCTAAACGGCAGTGCCATAAATAATTTGCACTATCATTATTAACTTTGCATCTTTTGGCTTCAATATTATGATTATGTGTATCACTACGATCGAGATCCAACAAACCATTTTCGTTGGTGTGTATGACCATAGAAGGTTTTTTATTCATGTAAACAGAACAACAATTGTTCTCTAACTTAAATGAATAACCGTATTGCAATAAACATGATCAAATCATATTCATGCTCAACGCAAACACCAAATAACACTTATTTAGTTTCAACACTAATCCCGAAAGTATAGGGAGTTTGCGATGATGATCATATCAATCTTGGAACTACTTCCAACACACATCGTCACCTCTCCTTTTACTAGTCTCTGTTTATTCTGCAACTCCCGTTTCGAGTTACTACTCTTAGCAACTGAACCAGTATCAAATACCAAGGGGTTGCTATAAACACTAGTAAAGTACACATCAATAACATGTATATCCAATATACCTTTGTTCACATTGCCATCCTTCTTATCCACCAAATAGTTGGGGTAGTTCCGCTTCCAGTGACCAGTCCCTTTGCAGTAGAAGCACTTAGTCTCAGGCTTAGGACCAGACTTAGGCTTCTTCACTTGAGTAGCAACTTGCTTGCCGTTCTTCTTGAAGTTCCCCTTCTATCCCTTTGCCCTTTTCTTGAAACTAGTGGTCTTGTTAACCATCAACACTTGATGCTCTTTCTTGATTTCTACCTTCGCGATTTCAGCATCGCGAAGAGCTCGGAAATTACTTTCGTCATCCCTTACATACTATAGTTCATCACGAAGTTCTACTAACTTGGTGATGGTGACTAGAGAATTCTGTCAATCACTATTTTATCTGGAAGATTAACTCCCACTTGATTCAAGCGATTGTAGTACCCAGACAATCTGAGCACATGCTCACTAGTTGAGCGATTCTCCTCCATCTTTTAGCTATAGAACTTGTTGGAGACTTCATATCTCTCAACTCGGGTATTTGCTTGAAATATTAACTTCAACTCCTGGAACATCTCATATGGTCCATGACGTTCAAAACGTCTTTGAAGTCCCGATTCTAAGCCGTTAAGCATGGTGCACTAAACTATCAAGTACTCATCATATTGAGCTAGCCAAACGTTCATAACGTCTGCGTCTGCTCCTGCAATAGGTCTGACACCTAGCGGTGCATCAAGGACATAATTTTTCTGTGCAGCAATGAGGATAATCCTCAGATCACGGATCCAATCCGCATCTTTGCTACTAACATCTTTCAACATAATTTTTTCTCTAGGAACATATCAAAAATAAACACAGGGAAGCAACAACGCGAGCTATTGATCTATAACATAATTTGCAAAATACTATCAGGAGTAAGTTCATGATAAATTTAAGTTCAATTAATCATATTACTTAAGAACTCCCACTTAGATAGACATCCCTCTAATCCTCTAAGTGATCACGTGATCGATATCAACTAAACCATGTCCGATCATCACGTGAGATGGAGTAGTTTCAGTGGTGAACATCACCATGTTGATCATATCTACTATATGATTCACGCTCGACCTTTCGGTCTCCGTGTTCCGAGGCCATATCTGCATATGCTAGGCTCGTCAAGTTTAACCTGAGTATTCCGCGTGTGCAACTGTTTTGCACCCGTTGTATTTGAACGTAGAGACTATCACACCCGATCATCACGTGGTGTCTCAGCACGAAGAACTTTCGCAACGGTGCGTACTCAGGGAGAACACTTTTATCTTGAAATTTTAGTGAGAGATCATCTTATAATGCTGCCATCAATCAAAGCAAGATAAGATGCATAAAGGATTAACATCACATGCAATCAATATAAGTGATATGATATGGCCATCATCATCTTGTGCTTGTGATCTCCATCTTCGAAGCGCCGTGCTCGTGATCTCCATCTCCGAAGCACCGTCATGATCACCATCGTCACCGGCACGACACCTTGATCTCCATCGTAGTATCATTGTCGTCTCGCCAACTTATTGCTTTTACGACTATCGCTACCGCTTAGTGATAAAGTAAAACTATTACATGGCGATTGCATTTCATACAATAAAGCAACAACCATATGGCTCCTGCCAGTTGCCGATAACTCGGTTACAAAACATGATCATCTCATACAACAAATTATATCACATCATGTCTTGACCATATCACATCACAACATGCCCTGGAAAAACAAGTTAGACGTCCTCTACTTTGTTGTTGCAAGTTTTACGTGGCTGCTACGGGCTTAGCAAGAACCGTTCTTACCTACGCATCAAAACCACAACGATAGTTTGTCAAGTTGGTGCTGTTTTAACCTTCGCAAGGACCGGGCGTAGCCACACTCGGTTCAACTAAAGTGAGAGAGACAGACACCCGCCGGTCACCTTTAAGCAACGAGTGCTCGCAACGGTGAAACCAGTCTCGCGTAAGCGTACGCGTAATGTCGGTCCGGGCCGCTTCATCTCACAATACCGCTGAACCAAAGTATGACATGCTGGTAAGCAGTATGACTTATATCGCCCACAACTCACTTGTGTTCTACTCGTGCATAGCATCAACGCATAAAACCAGGCTCGGACGCCACTGTTGGGGAACGTAGTAATTTCAAAAAAATTCCTACGCACATGCAAGATCATGGTGATGCATAGCAACGAGAGGGGAGAGTGTTGTCCACGTACCCTCGTAGACCGACAGCGGAAGCGTTATCACAACGCGGTTGATGTAGTCGTACGTCTTCACGATCCGACCGATCAAGTACCGAACGCACGGCACCTCCGAGTTCTACACACGTTCAGCTCGATGACGTCCCTCGAACTCCGATCCAGCCGAGTGTTGAGGGAGAGTTTCGTCAGCACGACGGCGTGGTGACGATGATGATGTTCCACCGACGCAGGGCTTCGCTTAAGCTCCGCAACGGTATTATCGAGGTGTAATATGGTGGAGGGGGGCACCGCACACGGCTAAAATATCGTATATCAAGTGTGTCTAGAGGTGCCCCCCTGCTCCCGTATATAAAGGAGCAAGGAGGAGAGGGACGGCCAAGGGGAGGTGGCGCGCCTAAGGGGGGAGTCCTACTCCCACCGGGAGTAGGACTCCTCCTTTCCTTGTGGGAGTAGGAGAAGGGAAGGGGGAAGGAGAAAGAAGGAAGGGGGCGCCCCCCCTCCCTAGTCCAGTTCGGACTAGCCCATGAGGAGGGGTGCGGCCAACCTTTGGGGTCTTTCTCTCCTTTCGCGTATGGCCCATTAAGGCCCAATACGAATTCCCGTAACTCTCCGGTACTCCGAAAAATACCCGAATCACTCGAAACCTTTTAGAAGTCCGAATATAGTCGTCCAATATATCGATCTTTACGTCTTGGCCATTTCGAGACTCCTCGTCATGTCCCCGATCTCATCCGGGACTCCGAACTCCTTCGGTACATCAACATACATAAACTCATAATAAAACTGTCATCGTAACGTTAAGCGTGCGGACCCTACGGGTTCGAGAACTATGTAGACATGACCGAGACACCTCTCCGGTCAATAACCAATAGCGGAACCTGGATGCTCATATTGGCTCCCACATATTCTACGAAGATGTTTATCGGTCAAACCGCATAACAACATACGTTGTTCCCTTTGTCATCGGTATGTTACTTGCCCGAGATTCGATCGTCGGTATCTCGATACCTAGTTCAATCTCGTTACTGGCAAGTCTCTTTACTCGTTCCGTAATACATCATCCCGCAACTAACTCATTAGTCACAATGCTTGCAAGGCTTATAGTGATGTGCATTACCGAGTGGGCCCAGAGATACCTCTCGGACAATCAGAGTGACAAATCCTAATCTCGAAATACGCCAACCCAACAAGTACCTTTGGAGACACCTGTAGAGCACCTTTATAATCACCCATTTACGTTGTGACGTTTGGTAGCAAACAAAGTGTTCCTCCGGTAAACGGGAGTTGCATAATCTCATAGTCATAGGAACATGTATAAGTCATGAAGAAAGCAATAGCAACATACTAAACGATCAGGTGCTAAGATAACGGAATGGGTCAAGTCAATCACGTCATTCTCCTAATGAGGTGATCTCGTTAATCAAATGACAACTCATGTCTATGGCTAGGAAACATAACCATCTTTGATTAACGAGCTAGTCAAGTAGAGGCATACTAGTGACACACTGTTTGTCTATGTATTCACACATGTATTATGTTTCCGGTTAATACAATTCTAGCATGAATAATAAACATTTATCATGATATAAGGAAATAAATAATACTTTATTATTGCCTCTAGGGCATATTTCCTTCAATAGGTTCTACCCTCATCTCAAATCACTTTATTTAGGCGTCAGTTGTCTGAATTTTTATTCTGGGACAATCGATTCCCAATGGGAAGCAGCACCCCTCGAGGCGGCGGAGCTCCTAGGCTGCCGATTGGCTGGTGCCTAACGTAAGGGTGCAGCGCTTAGATGGCTATCTTAGAGTTGTGTGGGTTGAAGGTACTGCCGCCGCCGGATCTGGATGACGGCAAGTCTTTGTGGATTGGTCGAGGGCGGCGCAACCATGATAGTGTGGTGGGGCGGGGAGCGCAGATTTATTCGGAGCTCTTGCAGCCACGGACGGCGGAGGTAGGCTGCTCTACCGGTGGTCGCTGGCTCTTCGGGGAAGATTCCGAACAGTGTCAGCCGGGAGGCACAAGACGGCCATCAAGCCATCCGGCGTCGATCGGGCAATACCAAAATAAAATAAAATCGTGTTACACCAATTTAGTCTACAGTCAACAGACGTGTGACCACTCTCGTACCTGTCGGATCACGGGTTCCGGCAAAACCCTTGAGGTTCGAACTCTGGGGTGCGCGCGAAGTTCTCCCCCTACCGATCCACGTCCTAGCTTGCTAAGATCTCACGGACGAACTCGACGAACTCGCAACGCAAGGGACACAGGGTTTATACTGGTTCGGGCCAACGTTGTGGTGTAATACCCTACTCCAGTGTGTGGTGGTGCATTGCCTCTTGGGCTGATGATGAACAGTACAAGGGGAAGAACAGCCTCTTGAGGTTGAGGTGTTCTTGTGCTTGGTGAAGTCGTGTGATTGAGGATTACTCAGGATGAGATGGCCCCTACGGTGGTGGATAGTTCTACTTATATAGGCCCTGGTCCTCTTCCCAAATATTGAGCGAGAAGGGAGCCAACAACGGCCAATTTGAAAGGGGACAGCTAGTACAACTTATCCTGACAAAAGCGGTCTTCGCGTGCAAAAGGCTCTGGTGGTGACGCCGCCTTGGGCTCCATGGTGACCTCCGTCTTGTCGTCCTGCTGGTCTTGGTCTCGTTGCACCGATATGGAAATCTTTGCTTGACGCCTCGGTACTCCGCGCTTGCGCTCGCTTCCTTAGCACCAAAGGGGAAACAAGGACACTGCGCGCTGGCGCCTGCCTGATCTTGATCGTCATGGCTCACGTCACGAGAGCCTCGTGAGGTTTGCCTTGCCTTGATCTCTCCGCCCCTCGCGAGCCAACCTGGTGAGGCCGCTCCTAAGGAGGTCTTGTGTCGTCCGCCTCGCGAGGCTTGGCCCCTCACGAGGGTCTTGAATGCCTTGTAGATAAAGATGGGCCGTACGGGCCCACTCGCAGAGCCACGCTGTGGGCCGCAGGCAGGCAAGTCTAGGGACCCCCGTTCCTAGAACGCCGACAGTAGCCCCCGGGCCCAAGGCGCGCTCGGGCTTGGCTTCGAGGCGAAGCCAAAGGTCAAGTGCGGAGCGCCGCGGGCCCCAATAGCCTGCGGCCCTGGTCGACGCGTGTTGGTTGATTGGACGTGGGCGTCTCCGCTTCCCCACGCTGCCTCGGCAACTGCCCGACCTGACAAAAAAGGCTGGCGTGGGCTGCGCTTGTCTTCCCTGCTTCCCTTCGCCTTGCTCAGATACCCTTTCTTGCGCCCTGCTTCCGAAATCCCCAGATCTGCTTCTATCCTCCTTCGCACCAGCGACCAATGGCGCCGCGCAAGGTCAAGCCCTCCTCGTCGCCGGCTTGGTATGAACTAGCTCTCGACGCCCCAATGTCTCGGAGAAGAACCTCGCCGCCACGTGCTTGCTGACGGCGGGGGAGAGCAACGAGAGGGGGAAAACGGAGCTCCGGGTCGCCTCCGACGTGCCGAAGCCCGAGGGAACCACCTTCTTCCCCTTCTTCACGAGCAGTATCACCACAGGCTTGGTTCCCCCCCTTCTCTGACTTCTTCTATGAGGTCCTCAGCCACTACGGGCTGCAGGCACTGCATCTTCATCCCAACTCCATCCTTCTCTTGTCCATCTTCGCCTACTATTGCGAGGCGTATCTGGGCGTGATGCCGTCCGTGGCTCTGCTGCGCCACTTCTTCTTCCTCCACGTCAGCAAGGGCCATATCTCCGGGTGCGCTAATTTCATTGCGTCCGGCAAGGCCAACTCGATCTCGAACACCGGGAAGAAGGCCGACAACCTCAGGGCCAAATGGGTCATGATGGGCGCCAAGTGTGTCCACCCGCGCTTGGCGCTGCCGACGGAGATGCCCTAGTCGGACAAGGGGTGGTCTTGCACGAAGCTCACGAATGAGCGGGCGTCGTCGGTGTTCGAGCAGATGCAGACCGACCTGAAGCCGGGCAACGCGAAGGCGGCGAAGGTGACAGGGGCCATGCTCCTGAGGGAATTCCTGATGTTGCGCGTCGCTCCTCTTCAGGCACGTGCGCGCCCCTTGTGGAGGCTCGGGGATGAAGAGGACAAGATTCGCCTGAGCCCGGAGGCCTTGTTTGACAATGAGATGTTTGCAATTTTGCGCCTCTTGGTCGGGGACAACCAAGAGTACCCGCCGAGTGCCTTCGTTCCCTTGTTCCGCCGCAAGGACTGGGAGCAGATCGTGGCCGCCAGGCCTACCTTCGACGGGCGTGGGCTGGTGCCGCCTGCGCCCTCGGGAGCCTCTACGGCGCCGAAGCCGGTGGAGCTGTCTTCTGACGAGTCCCATGAGAAGGAAGAAGAGGAGGAGGACTCGGAGGTGTCCCCCGAAGGGATGGGGGAACCCCCCCTTGAGCAAAGCTGACATCCTCCGCGCCCTGCCAGACGATGCCGAGGCCGACGCCCGCCAGGAGAAGGGGGAGCTGCCCGTCATCCCGACATGGGGCAGATCATCGCTGGTCTCTCGAGATGGCGCCCCTGCCTTGGCGCTGTCTGAAGCTGCTTCCGGTCCCTTTGCTGCGCCGCTTTCTGCTCCCGGAGCCTGTGCGCCCATACCATAGGCCTCGAGGCTCTCGGGCTTCAAGCTCCCCGAGCGGAAGGTGGACTACGCCGCGGTGGACCAGTAAGTCCTCGAGCTCCATCTTGTTCTTGCTTATACTGCTGCCTCCTGACATTCGCCCTTGGTTGACCAAGCCGCTGCCTTCGGCGAAGAAGAGGAAGGAGGATGTAGCGGCCACGCCCCCTTCCGCGAGGAAAGGGGGCGACAACACTCGCACCTCCCCGGCCCGGTCGCCCCCGCGAGACCAGGGGGAGCGTTGTCACAAGGAGTCAGCCCCCGAGGCCCCGCTGGCTCCGGAAGTGCCGATGTCCGGCTCAGCCGCCAATGTCCCAAAGGCTCAGGAGCCCTTGGTCTCCCAAGCCCTGGTGACGGTGTCGCCTCCTTCTCCTGCCGCGCCATTGTTCCCAGGTTCTTCTGCCTCCTCTGCTGTCTTGGAGCGTGCCCTTTCAGAGATGACCCAGCTGAGGGAAGATCTCTGGGGCGAGGATCCGCGCCTGGTGGCCGGGCGCCTGGAGCTGGCATCCGGCTGGCTTCAGTCTGACGCGGCGGTCCAAGCGACGCTGAACTAGGCCGCAACGGCCTCCGACGAGGAGAAGCGGGCCGCCGTGCAGGCGGCGGCCGATCGCGAGGTGGCGCTCAAGGACGCCAAGGCCGCCCACGACCGCTGCCGGGCGTTGGAGAACGAGCTGAAGGGCCTGCGTGATGAGCACGCAGAAGAAGCTCGTGGCCGCTGGGCGAAGGAGGAGGAGATGAGGGCTCGGGAGGACGCCATCAAGAACCACGACGCCGAGCTGGGGGAGCTGGCAAAGACGCATGCCGCTGAATGCGGCCGGCTGGAGGAGCTGGAGCGGAAGGTGGAGGCAGAGAAGGTTGATCTTGTCGTGAAGGCGAAGGTACTGGCTGAGGACCGCGCGGCCTTCGCGCTTCTCGAGAAGAGGTCTCGCGTGGCTCAAAAGTCACTTTATGAAAAGGGCTTGGAGAGGCCGCTGACCACTGATGAGGACGGGCCCGCCCAGCTGCTTCCCTACTTGGTGAGGGCACTCGAGGAAGTCGTGGAGGGCATCGGTCCCATGGCAGAGGCAGAGGCTCGTGTCCTTTCTTTGGCTGCACTGACGCGTGTCTTCAGCCATCTGCACCTTCGTGACCCCAGCGCTCGTCTTGATGAGCTGCTGGAGCCTGTGGCTGATGAACACTGCACAACTGCCGCCGCAGCCGTGAGGGGTTAGGTGGAGGCCCTGCTGAAGAAGTTACGCGGCTTCGCTTCCGCGCCTTCGGCCGGAGGCGCCGCCACTCCTGCAGCTCCGGCCGGTGACTAAGACGAAGGCGACATCATCAAGGGAGGAGTGACCTGTGGCTCCTTTCCTGTTTTATTCCTGCAGCATGCATCGTGCCTCGTGGAGGCGTTAAACTTGCGTTTGATATTGTGAGATCAATATGTCTTGTAATATTTGCTTTGAGATTCTGCGATTTTCCTTCCTATTTGCTCTGTGTTCTGCATCGGCAGAGCCCGGCCCCGCGCATACCTCAACCGCCGTTGGTCCGACCGAACACCAGGACGGACCAAGGAGTGAGGGGCTACGTGACCAGTTAGGCTCCTGAGTCGCGATGCTCAGGAGTCCCCGTTGACGCGCAAACAGCTAATAGGAAGGAGACGCGAGGATAGGTTAATGTGCTACGTCGGCAGGGCCCAGCCCCGCGCATACCTCAACTGCCGTTGGGCCGACCGGAGACCAGGACGGACCAAGGAGTGAGGGGCTACGTGACCAGTTAGGCTCCTGAGTCGCGATGCTCAGGAGTCCCCCTTAACGCGCAAACAATTTCCATACCTTTGCCCTCGCCGAGGAGGGGCGCGCGATGACCAGGTCCGGGAGACCTGGTTGGGTGGTGTACGCTTGGGCGTGACCCGAGCGCAGCCCCTATGCCCAGCCCCCTCGCGCGACTCTCCCGAGGGAAGGCGTTGCAGTGAGGCCGGACACTGAGCTCTGGGGCTCCCTGAGGTTGGTACGGCCGTGAGGCCGCCCTCAGTTGTTTATCACCAGCGCGGAGCATAGTGCTTCCGCTTATGCACGGGCATAGCCGCTCCTCGGCAGTGTCGACGGCAAGCGTGGAGCATGGTGCTTCCACTGGTACGTGGGAGGGGGACTCCCTACTACGGAGAGCCCCCGGGGCGTGTACAGCCCCGCCCTGACATGTGGCTTGCACGGCAGGGCTAGACGAGGTGTATCTGGGCACTCGTGAGCCAGCGTGGGACTCACAAGGCCCTACCTCAAGGCGGGTTGCGCCTAGTCTTGGTTCTTGTTCGCTGTGCTGGTCCTGCGAGGTGGTCAGACAACCTGCGCTGAACGAATCTCCTGAGGTTATCACGTGAGAGGGCCAAGCACCAACGGCCCCAGGAGGTGACGTGAACAGGGCCGGCCCGTCAGACAGAGCTCAGCCGTTGGATTTATTGATGCTGTAGGGATGGGCCCGAGCACAGACGCCGTGCTTAACCTACTCACGCGAAGGATCCTGAAGGAAGACGGCCGGCGCGCGGCTCCCACGATGGGTGACGATCAAGCAGGTAATAGTAATAGGTAGACGAAGCATGGGAAGCATACTGGCTTAAGTAAATGCAGGGAAGATACATGCCACCGGGTCCGGCCCGAGCGGCTTGGGGATAATGCAGCCCGAGGGGCGCTCCCAGCAAGGTAAGCTAAAGACATAAGAAAAGGGGTACATGCCATAGGGACGGACCCATGCGGCCTAGGAATGATGCAGCCTGAGGGGCGCTCCCAGCTAAATAAACTTGGAAAATGTCACCTGGTTCTGTCGATGAAGGGATGTCGGAGCAGCTGGAGGTACGCGGTGAAGGGGTCGCTCCACACGAGCCACCGGGGCCCTGAGCCTCGGGAGGCTCTGGGGGTCCAGGCGGTTCCTTGAGAACCTTCTCCATCTCCGTCATGACGGCGTGATGCCTGGCCTCCCGAGTCGCCAGGACGCGCCGCAGGTTGCGCTGATAGGCGGACGACACGCTCGGCAGACCAAAAGGCATGCGAACATAGCTGTGCGGGGGACCCTCGCAGCGGCCCATGCGCGAAGGCTAGAAGGGCTCCTGAGATGCGACCATGTTGAGCCCTGGGACGTCGACGCAGACGCGCAGCCCAACATCCTCGCCTGGATGGGGAGCTGCGCCCAGCGAGCGGCGGTCGCTGTGCATGGCCCTTGCATCTTGCAGTCCCTGAGTGGTCCTGGTGATGAACTCCTGAGCGGTGGGCGCTCCTCGTCCTGTGTTCTCCTGAGGGAAACGTGCCGTGAAGCACGCCTCCAGGTAGTGCCCGAGTGCCTCCCTCGTGATGTTGGCAAGGTCTGAGGCCCTCCACAAGTAAGCCCCCGAGCCCTGCCCGAGAAGGGCACCGGGCATGCCTTCCTATGCGATGGAGGGAGGCGCCCCTGGCGCGGGCACTGATCCTGACGAGGTTCCAGTCGCGGCGCCACCCTCCTAAGGTCCTTCACGGCGCAACTGCTTCTTCTTCTTGGGGTGGCCTCAGGAGGGCACTCGCCCTTGCTGTCGGGGTCGTCGATTGCTACAGCTTGGAAGGCACGCTCAAGGGAGCACACCGCATCTCTTTCTTCGCATGGGACCGTGATGATTCCGCTGCTTCCCGACATCTTGAGGACATTGTAGCCGTGATGGGTCACCGCCATGAACTTGGCCAGGGCTGGATACCCGAGGATGGCATTGTACGATAGACGAATGTGTGCGACGTCGAAGTCGATGAGTTCGGTGCGGTAGTTTTTGCGTTCTCCGAAGGTGACGGGAAGGCGGACCTGCCCGATCGGGGTAGTGGAGCCGTCGGTCACTCTTGAGAAAGGCTTGGCGGGCTGAAGCTGGTCATACGACACTTGGAGGTTGTCGAACGTGTCGACGGACAGGACGTTGAGCCCTGCGCCGCCGTCGATGAGGGTCTTGGTGACTTGCGCGTTGCTGATGACTAGGGAGCAAAGGATCAGGAGGGCGCCTGCGGTAGCCGCACACTTGAGTTGATCTGTCGAACTGAAGGTCATGGCGCACTTGGACCACCTGAGCGGGCGTGTGGCCTCAAGCTTGGGGAGAAATGCATTCACTTCACGAGCAAACTGTTTGAAGATACGATGCAAGGCTGGGGCCTGAGCTCCGCCCAAGATGCAGGCGATAGCACGCGACTCCTGGAAGCCCCCAACCCCCTCGTCTTGATGGTGGTCGTCATTCCTTCTTGGCAGCGGCGGTAGTGGGGGAAGACCGGCGTTGCCCTGAGGACGATCCTCACGAGGCTGGTCCCTCCAGTTGCCCTCGCGAGGCTGATCCTGCCAGCGGTCCTCACGAGGCCGGTCGCGCCACTCCTGGCGCGGGCCATGGTCGTCCCAGCGTCCGCCACCACGTCCTCCTCCTTGGCCGTAGCCCCGGTTGTTGCGCTCGGGGCGTCGAGCGAAGCGTCCTTCACGAATGGCTCTGAGCTCTTGACAGTCGCTGGTGTTGTGGGTATGCAGGTTATGGAAGGCGCAGAACGGCCGGCTGCTCTTGGATGACTCGGGCTGGTCTCTGCCGTGCTTGGTGTCCGGCTCCGCCGCGAGCACGGCTGCTCCCTTGTGCTTCACGTCCTTGGCCTTGGCTTTCTTCTCCTCCGGGTCCGTAGCCGGGAGCTCAAGGAGGGAGAGGTGCCCCTCCTCAGCTCTTGCGCACTTGGTCGCTAGGTTGAACAGCTCCAGGGACGTGCATAGCTCCTCGTGGATGGCGAGCTCCTCCTTCATCTTGACGTCACGGATGCCATCAGAGAACGCGAAGATGATGGCCTGGTCCGTCACCTTGGGGATCTTGAGACGAACGTTGTTGAAGCACTGGATGTACTTCTGGAGGGTCTCTCCTGGTTGTTGCTTGACGCGACGCAGGTCACCCGCGGTCGGTGGGCGTTCGCGAGTGCCCTGGAAGTTGGCGACGAAGTGGTCGCGCATCTCGTCCCAGGAGGAGATCGAGCCTGGAGGCAGGTTCAGGAGCCACGAACGAGCGCTGTCTTTGAGCGCCATAGGGAACCAGTTCTCCATGACTTTCTCATCGCCATTGGCCGCCTCGATGCTCAGCTCGTAGACCTGCAGCAACTCCATGGGGTCGGGGTGCCGTCGTAGCGAGGAGGCAGATTTAGCTTGAACTTGCCCGGCCAGGCGACGCTACGCAGTTCGGGGGTGAAGGCGCGGCAGCCGGCCGTGGTCACCGGAGCCCGTCTTGGAGGTGGAGCTTGGTCTTGGCGCCCGCGCGCCGCTACAGCAGGCGGCACGGTGCCTTGCCGCAGCAAATGATCCTGGCGCGGCAGTGCGAGGAGTGGCGGAGCGTTCTCTTGCGGTCGAGGGACTTCTTGGCAGCTTCTTTCTCCACGCACGGGCGCCGGACGCGATGGGTCGCGCCGTGGAGCCGCGCGCCTTGGCGCCAGGGCGCCGTCTTGGTGCAGAGGTGGTGGAGGTGCTCCGTGAGCTACGTCGCCCGTAGCTGGCGGAGGGCGAGGCTGTGAGAGGGACGACGCAGGGGAGCCCCCTGCGGTGCTGACAAGCTCGACGATGCGGTCGAGCCAGTCCTCGTAGAGGTCGTCGACCGGGCGGTAGCGCAGGAGCTTATACGCCATGAGGAGCGCCGCCCGTGCGTCCGTGGGAGCGCGACGAGCGTGAGATGACGAACCAGAAGGAGTCAGCGATGGAGTGGCGGTGCAGCCATCCTGTCGCACCGAGGGGTGCAGCGAGGACGCTTGCTTCTCATTCCCCACCGGGCCGGTGGCGGCGTTGGCGGCAGGCGATGGAGAGCGACGGGGTGGCCCGCCGACAGGGCCGTCTGAGCAACGCCGGTGGCGAGGGCAGCCCGGCGCTCGGCGCGGGCGCGGCGTGCGTCCGCCATGGGGACGATGAAGCGACGTGACGCGGAGCGACGGAAGGGAAGCTTCAGCGCACCCCTACCTGGTGCGCCAAATGTCGGATCACGGGTTCCGGCAAAACCCTTAAGGTTCGAACACTGGGGTGCGCGCGAAGTTCTCCCCCTACTGATCCACGTCCTAGCTTGCTAAGATCTCACAGACGAACTCGACGAACTCGCAACGCAAGGGACACAGGGTTTATACTGGTTCGGGCCACCGTTGTGGTGGATTGCCTCTTGGGCTGATGATGAACAGTACAAGGGGAAGAACAACCTCTTGAGGTTGAGGTGTTCTTGTGCTTGGTGAACTTGTGTGGTTGAGGATTACTCAAGATGAGATGCCCCCTACGGTGGTGGCTAGTTATACTTATATAGGCCCTGGTCCTCTTCCCAAATATTGAGCAGGAAGGGAGCCAACAACGGCCAATTGGAAAGGGGACAGCTAGTACAGCTTGTCCTGACAAAAGCGGTCTTCGCCTGCAAAAGGCTCTGGTGGCGACGCCGCCTTGGGCTCCATGGTGACCTCCGTCTTATCGTCCTACTGGTCTTGGTCTCGTTGCACCGATATGGAAACCTTTGCTTGACGCCTTGGTACTCCGCGCCTGCGCTCGCTTCCTTAGCATCAAAGGGGAAACAAGGACATTGCGCGCGTGGGCGCCCGCCTGACGCCCGCCCGATCTTGATCGTCATGGCTCACGTCACGAGAACCTCGCGAGGTTTGCCTTGCCTTGATCTCTCCGCCCCTCGCGAGCCAACCTGGTGAGGCCGCTCCTGAGGAGGTCTTGTGTCGTCCGCCTCGCGAGGCTTGGCCCCTCGCGAGGGTCTTGAATGCCTTGTTGATGAAGATGGGCCGTACGGGACCGCTCGCATAGCCATGCCATGGCCCGCAGGCAGGCAAGTCTAGGGACCCCCGTCCCCAGAACGCCGACAGTACCTTGTTGTTGATCTCTTAGGATATTTCTTCAGATCAGAGATATGTGTCATTCTTAACATTATGCATTTTCTGCATCTTCAGCCACACTGTCTTCTGACTCACCGCAGCTGCTCCAACAAGGGAAGCATACGCCAGAAGGGAGATATAGTCCCCCCTTAACAGTTCCTTGCATCGAATGCGCGTGCCCGACATGGACAGCCACAACAACTACAGGGCCATCGACAAGTCAACACATGATGCTCACTACTATGGATGGCGGCCAGATAGGTTGTACCCTCATCTTACTTGTGTGCAACATTTATGGCTTTGTTATTCATCTAAGCATGCAAAATAGATTATCACATTTCACTGTAAATTCATGCTGATCTCTTACGTGTCTTGTTCAGGAGTTAACATTGTTCCTTTGTTCAGCTAAGAGACTTGTTCTTTAGGTAACGCTGTTTCATAGTTATCATCCATCAGCCAATGCTATCCCACAGGCTGGTGATTATAGTATTATACCACTTCTAGTATTACCTATGTTGTTCTTTAATACTTTTGTGTGCCATCTAGTTAATCTCGAGTACAAACGATACATATTCTGTAGCTTTCATCCGTGTTCTCCCTTTAGTTTTTGAGACATGTTGCTGCTAGTTAACCCCAGTACTACTATTTATGTCGTCTCCTACAAGCACTCATTACATAAATCTAACTACTAGTTGTCTTCCATGCATGTCAGATATAATTGCACACACTGATTTATCCACAAGAACCTCACGGAGCAATGTAACGGCCAACAAACTTCACGTCAATGATACCCAATATGATGGAACATGTAAAGGCAGTTCTTCAGAAGACTTGCAGAAAGATGATGAATCCTATTCACCCCACAAGGTCCTTGCTCTAACTTGGCCCGTGATATGGATACATCATGCATATAATGTCCTGGAGTGCATCTACTTTGTTGCAATGCCTTGTGCTTAGCCTGCTGATCATGCATGTAAATATGCTATGCCTTCCTGTTTTTCAGTACCTACGCCATTCATGATAACATGTTTTCAAATTGAAGTACTATCATTCTACTCTATTGCAATGCCATCTACTTAGTTTGGACATCATGCTTCTGAATATCTTATGCATTGCTATTCATCAGTATGTACTTCATCTGTCTACCATACCATGTTTTTTTACATTGAAGTGCTGTTCTAGTGGTCCGTTGCAATGCCATCTTAGTTTTTACTATATTTTTACATCACTATATTTTTAACATCAGCATGTATTTTGTTAATCAGTGTGAATGCAACCTTTATCTGATCTGAATTTAGTTGTAGCAAAATGTATAATTACAGGTGACAATGTTGATTTTTGTAAGCTAAACTGCCTGGTAGTTTTGCATACTAAGCTGCATGAGTGTACTATCTCATATCATGCACATTATTGAATTGTAATGCTGCTCTGGTTTCCCTTTCATTCATTGTGTCAATGTTGCTTTCGTATGACCTTACCTGGCTGATGACAGTTGTGCCATATTGTGTTAATTTGGTGTAGGATGGTGTGGTCTGGTTGCCCAAACGTTCGTTTTGTCAATGTTGCTTTCCTATTATCTGACCTGGCCAATGATAGCAATGCTAGTGTGTTAATTTGGTGCAGGCTGTCAGATTTCGGGTTCCGGCAAAACCCTTAAGGTTCGAACACTGGGGTGCGCGCGAAGATCTCCCCCTCACCGATCACGCCCTCACACACTTCGCAATCTCTAGGCTAGGCACGATGAACTCACAACACACGAGGACACAAGATTTATACTGGTTCGGGCCACCGTTGTGGTGTAATACCCCACTCCAGTGTGGTGGTGGTGGATTGCCTCTTGGGCTGAGGATGAATAGTACAAGGGGAAGAACAGCCTCCTGAGGCGAGGTGTTCTTGTGCTGGGCGAACTTGTGGGTGTGAGGATGTCCATTCGAACCGCCCTTCCTAACGTGGTGGCTAGTCCTATTTATAGAGGCTCTGGTCCTCTTCCCAAATATTGAGCGGGAAGGGATCCCACAACGGCCAAGTTTGAAGGGGGACAGCTAGTACAGCTTATCCTGACAAAAGTAGTCTTCGCCTGCCAAGGCTCTGGTGGTGACGCCGTCTTGGGCTCCACGGTGACCTCCATCTTGCCGTCCTGCTGGTCTTGGCCTCGTTACACCGATATGGAAACCTTTGCGCGATGCCTCGGAACTCCCCGCCTGCGCTTGCCTCCTTAGCACGAAAGAGGAAACAAGGACATTGTGCGTGCTAGCGCCCGCCTGGTCTCTATCGTCATGGCTTGCATCATTGGAACCTCGCGAGGTTTGCCTTGCCTTGATCTCTCCGCCCCTCGCTAGCCAGCCTAGTGAGACCGCTCCCGAGGGGGTCTTGTGTCGCCCGCCTCGCGAGGCTTGGCCCCTCGCGAGGGTCTTTAATGCTCGCTGGTGAAGATGGGCCGTACGGGCCTGCTTGTGGAGCCACGCCGTGGGCCGCAGGCAGGCAAGTCTGGGGACCCCCGTTCCCAGAACGCCGACAGTAGCCCCCAGGCCCAAGGCGCGCTCGGACTTGGCTTCAAGGCGAAGCCAAAGGGCAAGTGCGGAGCGCCGCATGCCCCATTAGCCTGCGGCCTTGGTCGACGTGTGGCGGTTGATTGGACGTGGGCATCTTCGCTTCTCCACGCCGCCTCAGCAACTGCCCGATTTGATGAGTCCCTGCTGCATGCAAAGAAAAACCATCATTACCTGTGATCGTGGGGGGTGCTGGTTGGCCTTCCCCTGCTATAAATGGGGAGGGGGGCTGAGCCCCCGTCGCCCATCTCTTCCCATTCCACTCACTTCTCCCCTTTGCTCCATTGCTAGTAGAGTCACCAATGGCACCGCCGAAGAGGTTTTCCACCACGGAGAAGGGGAAGCCCGTCTGGAGGGGCCCGGCTCGCCGGTGCCCAAGCGTGGACGCGGCCGTCCCTGCAAGCACGTCGCGACCCCCGCCGCGGCCCCCCGCATCCGCGGCGGCGCCGCTTCGCGCGGTGGGGGTCTCCCTGGTCGTGGTAGCCCTGTTGGTGAAGAGAGATGTGCCGTGGTGGTGCGGCCTCCCCGCCCACGCTTCCACTCGGTGGAGGTGCTGCCAGAGTTTGTCATCTGGTCGGAAAACCCGGCCAGAAACTGGCTTCAGCTCCCGCGCTTCTTCACTGACGAGTTGCTGGCCGTCGGCCCAGGTGGGCTCTGGCTGCAGGCGGACGGCTGCTGCAGCAGGGCTTCCTGGGTCGCGGTCGAGGTCTCCGTCGCGGGCAACATAGCCTTGGCTCGTGGCTGGCAGACGTTCGCCCGCGCGCGTGGCCTAGGCAGGCGGTGCACCCTCCATTTCAAGTACGATGGTGACGCGACCCTCTACGTGAGGGTGTTTGGGGAAGATGGTCGCCGCGCCGGGTGCTGCCCCGAGGTCAATGACGGCGACGAGGTGCTCGGCCTTGGCGATGGTCGTGACGAGGATGAGGGCGAACCCACCCTTGGTGCTGACCACGTCTCTTCCAGCTACGGCGGTTCTTCCTCCGGCGACAGCTCCAGCAGCGGTGGTTACGACCAGCCGCCACACCACCACGCTTGCTTTGAAGGCGGCAGCGGGTCGTCTCGTCGCCGCGCCTCTGTGAAGCGCAAGGAGGTGTCTGGCTGAGCCGGCGCCAAGGGCCCGCCCTCGCGGACCGCTGTGGGGGAACGCGCCGCTTTTATTTCGTTCTTCCTTTCCTTCCTGTATTAAGAGAGAAACCAGTATGGGGCCCCGGAGGGGCATGCAATGAACTATGATTTCCTGGCTATTATGCTATGTTTATCGTTTCTGTATTGTGTCACAGCATAAATGTCTTATATAGGTACGTAGGAGTAACTTAGGTTGCCGTGCTTGAAGTAGTCTCCTCCTTACGAGGCACGCATTCCTCAGTACCTGGCCAGGCTTTTTGGGAAATGCAAAGAAATTTTAGTTAGGGAATTCTGAGCCATGATCGCTGGCGCCGCCACCAGTCATGACTCAGTGCCTCGCATCGTGGTACCCGTGGGGCACGAAATAGGGGAGGAGCACCAGCTTGCGCCTCGAACGAGGGTGCTTCGCGAAAAAAACAAGACGCTCACGAGGGCACCTGTCCAGCCCCCTCGCGAGGGACGCGCGAGAGAGTACGGGCCAAACAGAGAAACGAAGGCAGAACAGAGGCAGAAAGCGACAGGGCGAGACCAGCAAGAGAACAACAGAAAGCAAATTTGGATTAAAGAGGGGCAAGCCAATTACGAAAAGCAAATGAAAAGTCACGTCCTGCACCTAGTCTAGTCTTCTTGTCTTCTCACCAGTGCGGAGCTAAATGCTACCACTAGGACGTGGGAGGGAGCCCCAGAGGCCCGAGGGAGGCACTCCTGAGACTCCGGGGCGTGTACAGCCCCACTCATTATTACGTGAGAGTGTCACGAGTGGAGACCTTCACAGGCACTGGGCCTTCTTCACAGGCGCTGGGCCTTTCTTCAGGGGTAGAACTTCCGGAGGTGCTGGATGTTCCAGGCATTCTGGATGGGTACCGCGTCCTGCGTCTCCAGGCGCGCCACGCCAGGCCTGGAGACGTGGACGACCTTGAACGGGCCCTCCCACATGGGCGAGAGCTTGTGCAGCCCTTCCCTGGAGAGCACCCGCCTCAGGACGTGGTCACCCACCTCGAGCGTCCTGGAGCGGATGTTGCGGCAGTGGTAACGCCGCAGCGCCTGTTGATATCTTGCCGCTCGTAGCGTGGCTTCACGGTGGCGTTCCTCCCCCAGCACGCGGTCCATCCCCCGCATGGCGTCCTGCTGCGCTTCATCAAACGCCAGGACCCGCGTGGAGCGATGTTTGACCTCGTGAGGGAGAACCGCTTCTGCTCCGTAGACGAGGAAGAATGGGGTCTCGCCCGTTGGCTTGGTGGCGGTGGTGCGGATGGACCATAGCACGGACTGGAGCTCGTCATGCCAGCCCCTGCCGCAGGCCTCGAGCTTCTTCTTGAAGGTCCTGGTCTTGAGGCCCCTCTGGACCTTTGCGTTGGCGCGTTCGGCCTGACCATTGCTCCTGGGGTGCGCAACTGAGGCGTAGCAGATCTGCGTTCCAAGGTTAGCACAATATGTCTTGAAGAGGTTACTAGTGAATTGCGAGCCGTTATCGGTGATGATGCAGTTGGGGACCCCGAACTGGCTCACGAGACCCTTGATGAACTTGACCGTGGAGCCAGCTGGGATGGTGCGGACGGCTTCTACCTCCGCCCATTTGGTAAATTCGTCGATGGTGATGCAGAGGTATCGGTAGCCCCCAGGCGCTTGAGGGAACGGGCCCAAGATATCCAGCCCCCAGACCGCGAATGGCCATGAGAGTGGGATGGTCTGGAGGCCCTGAGCCGGCTGATGAATCAGCTTGGCGTGGAACTGGTAGGCCTCGCAGGACCTCACCAGCTCAGTCGCGTCCTTGAGTGCCGTGGGCCAGTAGAATCCGCTACGGAACACCTTGCCGACAAGGGTTCGCGACGACGAGTGGTGCCCGCAGTCCCCTCCGTGTATGTTGGCCAGCAGCTCTCTTCCTTGCTCCGTGGAGATGCAACGCAAGGAAACATCATTTGGCCGCTTCCTGTATAACTCACCGTCCCGGATGCAGTATGCCGTGGCTTGTCGGGCCACACGCACCATGTCCTCCTCATCTTCCGGCAGCATCCCTTTCGTCAGGTATTCCTTGAATTCATTGATCCAGCACCCCTCCTGAGGATTGAGCGCCAAGAGCAAGCGCGCTCCCAATGTTGGGCCGCAGGCCGGGGCTCCTGAGGCAGGTGGTTGAGGGAGCTCCTCCCGAGGTAGCGCTGTTCTTGAGAGTGGCGGTGCTGCTGATGGTGCTGAAAGACGCCGGGCTCTTGGGGTAGCCGCTTGGATGCCCTTTCGGCGATGTTGTGGGCTTCCTTGTTGGTGCCACGGGGCACATGCTGCAACTCCAGGCCCGAGAACTGCTTCTCCATCTTGCGCACCTCCACGAGGTATGCCTCCATGTGCTCGTCCTTTGGCTCATATACTTTGTTGGAGAAGTTAACGAGGAGCTGGAAGTCGCCCTTGATGGTGAGACGCCTCACCCCCAGGGCCACCGCAGCCATGAGGCCAGCTATGAGGCCCTCGTACTCTGCTATGTTATTGGAGACCTTCTCGCCCCGCTGGAAGTAGAGTTGCACGGCGTAGTAGAGCTTGTCCTGGGTGGGCGAGATGAGCACCGCTCCAGCCCCCGCGCCCTGGCGCGAGAACGCGCCATCGAAGTACATGACCCGGTCGTCCGGCGCTTCGCTCCCTGGAGATAGGGATTGGTTTTCGCGTGCTTCGAGCTCTGGGGCGTCAGTCCATTCCGCCACAAAGTCTGTGAGCGCAGCCCCCTTGATCACCCTGGTCGTGCTAAACTCTAGGTCAAATGCTTGCAGCTCGATGTTCCATTCAGCAACTCGCCCGACAGCATTGGGACTCCTGAGCACTCTCTCCAGCGGGTAAGCCGATACGACCTTGATGGGATGACCTTGGAAGTAGTGGCGCAGCTCACGCGAGGCCACCAGGAGCGTGCGTAAGATCTTCTGAGGCATGGGGTATCGTGCCCTCGCATCCCACATCACTGTGCTGACGAAGTATACCGGGTGCTCGACGAGGGCGGGAGAGCTGATGGAGTCTTCGGCTTCCGAGCGCTGAGGTGTCTCTTCGGGGACTTCGGCTTCAGGGGCTTGGTGGTCCGTCGGAGCAGCCGCTGCTTCGGGAGCTTCACCTTGGTGCCACGCCGCTTCGCACGACCTGGAGGTTCCACTCAGCGGGCGCTTAACCCTGCGCCCTTCTCTGAGGGCCACCAGCGCTGCGCTGGTGGAGTGGGGTGTGGCAGACAGGTAGAGCACCAAGGGCTCGAGGGGTCGAGGCGCCACCATCACTGGCGGGCTGGTCAGGTATCTTTTGAGGTCTTGAAACGCTTGGCCGGCCTCCGGAGTCCACTCGAATGGGCCTTTCTTCTTCATCAGCTTGAAGAATGGTAGGCCACGCTCTCCCAGCTTTGAGATAAAGCGCCCCAACGCAGTCACGCGACCGGCAAGCTTCTGCATCTCCTTGAGGGTCTGCCGTTGACTCATGTCTTTGATTGCCTTGACCTTTTCCGGGTTTGCCTCGATCCCTCTGTGGGACACGAGAAATCCCAGCAGCTTGTCGAAAGGGACACCGAACACGCACTTCTCCGGGTTGAGCCGCAAGTTCACCTGGCACAGGCTCGCGAAAGTTTCTTCTAGGTCTTGGATCAAAGTTCTCGCCTCCCGAGACTTCACCACAATGTCGTCGATGTAGGCCTCCGCGTTTCTCCCGAGCTGCCACCCTAAGGCGATGTGCATCAGCCGCTGGAAGGTCGCTCCCACGTTGCGCAGTCCGAAAGGCATGCAAGTATAGCAGTACACCCCGCACGGGGTCAGGAAGGCGGTCTTCTCCACATCTTCTACCGCCATCTTGATCTGGTGATAGCCTGAGAACGCATCCAGGAAGCACAGCAAATCGCACTCGGCGGTGGAGTCGACGATCTGGTCGATGTGCGGAAGCGGGAACGGGTCTTGGGGGCAGGCCTTGTTGAGGTTGGTGAAGTGGACACACATGCGCTCCTTCCCGCCTTTCTTCGGCACAAGAACGGGGTTCGCCAGCCACTCGGGGTACCGAACCTCGCGAATGGCACCCGCCGCCTCCAGCTTGCGGGTTTCTTGGACGATGAAGGCCTGCTTCTCCGCGGATTGTCGTCTCGCCCGCTGCTTCATAGGGCGTACGTTGGCGCACACCTTTAAGTGTTGCTCAATCACCTCTCTCGGGACCCCTACCAGCTGTTTGGGTTCCCATGCGAATATCTCCTTGTTTGCGCGCAAGAACTTCACCAACGCTTCCTCTTGATCAGGGTCGAGGTCAGCACCTATGGTAAAGGTGGCTCCTAAGGACCCGTCTTCATCGACTGGCACCTGCTTGGTTTCTGCCTTGTCTTGAGTGAACAACTGCTTCTTCTTGGTTGGCGCGACTCCCTTGGCCTTGGAGGCGTTCGCGTCGGCGGGCTGCGCCATCGCGGCGGTCTTGAGGGCAAGCTTGAGCGTCATCAGGGCTTCCTTGGTGTCCCCAACTACTGTGAGGACACCCTTGCTCCCGGGCATCTTCATGAGGTTTTAGGCCGGATGGATCGCCGCCATGAACAGAGCCAGGGCCGGGTACCCGAGGATGGCGTTGTACGGGGGGCTGGTGTGGGCGATGTCGAAGCCGATCAGCTCGGTGCGGTAGTTGCCGCGCGTGCCGAAGGTGATAGGAAGGCGGATCTGTCCCAGGGAGTGGGCGGTGCCACCACCAACTCCTGAGAAAGGCTTGCTGAGGCGGAGCCACTTGAGTGGTATGTGAAGAAGGCTGAAGGCCTCCATGGAGAGCAAGTTGAGGCCGGCGCTGCCGTCGATGAGGGTCTTGGTGACGGACACATTGCAGATGGTGGGCGTGCAAAGCATTGGGAGCATACCCGAGCTAGTGGTGGAGACGGGATGATCCTCCGAGTCGAAGGTGAGGTCGGCCTCAGGCGTCACGCAACCCGGGGGAGCCCCCGGCCGCTTGGAAGCCGCGTCGATCTGGCGAAGGAACGGCTTGATGTGACGATCCGAGGGTGGTGCTTGCGAGCCGCCGAGGAGGGCCGCGACCGCGTGGGGTGCCGGTGCCGCGAAGCGCGCGGCGAAGAGATCGCGCAGCTCCTCCCTAGATGCCACCATGGATCCGGGGAGGTTGAGCAGCCAGGCGCGCGACACGCCTGTCAGGGCCATGGGAAGCCAGTTGGACATGACCTTGTCGTCGCCCCCGGCCTTGAGGACGGCTTCCTCGTACGCTAGTAGTAAAACTGACGGGTCCGCCGTGCCATTTTAGCACGGCGGCATCTCCGGCTTGAACTTGGGCGGCCACTGCACCCGCCGCAGGGCGGGACTAAGGGCCCGGAGCCCCCAGGCGCCGCCGTGGGTGCCCGTAGATCCATCCGGAAGAGCAGCGCCAGCCATGGGGAGCGGGCGCGAAGATGGTGGAGCGCAGATCGACGGAAGAAAAGGTCCTCCGCACCCCTACCCGGCGCGCCAAATGTCGGATTTCGGGTTCCGGCAAAACCCTTAAGGTTCAAACACTGGGGTGCGTGCGAAGATCTCCCCCTCACCGATCATGCCCTCACACACTTCGCGATCTCTAGGCTAGGCACGACGAACTCACAACACACGAGGACACAAGATTTATACTGGTTCGGGCCATCGTTGTGGTGTAATACCCTATTCCAGTGTGGTGGTGGTGGATTGCCTCTTGGGCTGAGGCTGAACAGTACAAGGGGAAGAAACAGCCTCCCGAGGCGAGGTGTTCTTGTGCTGGGTGAACTTGTGGGTGTGAGGATGGCCAATCGAACCTCCCTTCCTAACGTGGTGGCTAGTCCTATTTATAGAGGCCCTGATCCTCTTCCCAAATATTGAGCGGGAAGGGATTCCACAACGGCCAAGTTTGAAGGGGGACAACTAGTACATCTTATCCTGACAAAAGTAGTCTTCGCGTGCCAAAGGCTCCGGTGGTGACGCCGTCTTGGGCTCCACGGTGACCTCCGTCTTGCCGTCCTGCTGGTATTGGCCTCGTTGCACCGATATGGAAACCTTTGCCCGATGCCTCGAAACTCCCCGCCTGCGCTTGCCTCCTTAGCACCAAAGAGGAAACAAGGACACTGTGCACGCTGGCGCCCGCCTGGTCTCGATCGTCATGGCTTGTGTCATTGGAACCTTGCGAGTTTTTCCTTGCCTTGATATCTCCGCCCGTTGTGAGCCAGCCTGGTGAGACCGCTCCCGAGGGGGTCTTGTGTCGCCCGCCTCGCGAGGCTTGTCCCCTCGCGAGGGTCTTGAATGCTCGCTGGTGAAGATGGGTCGTACGGGCCCGCTTGTGGAGCCACGCCGTGGGCCGCAGGCAGGCAAGTCTGGGGACCCCCATTCCCAGAATGCCAACACAGGCTGCTGAAGATAAGAAGACAAACTCTGAAAACAACAAGGCAACCCCATTGTTTCTTTCCAATAAATCTAGGCCAGGTAATATGGCAACAACTCTTGACTAATCCCCTCCTAATTTATGTTATGATGTAGTGGTCGAGACACTCTCCACTAACAATAATACAAGCCTGCCAAAATCGCCATCTGAATCTGTTCAGCTTCCTCTGTCTCGAATGCAACGGAAAATGTATGTTTGTGAATCAATTACTGGCTGAAGCAATGATGGAAATGGTGGAGGAATCAGAGGTGCACATTCTTGGGCAACAACAACAGACCAATGTTTTCAGAGACTATGTAGCAAAGCAGCAAGAACTTGCCCAGATGCTTATGGGCGTCATCTGCGCTGAGGTTGCAGATTATGACGTTGTAGATCGTTAGGTTCTGTTCATTTATTTGCACTGGCATCAATCTTTGATTGCCCAGTGGATGTAATTTCCTGTAATATATGCTGGATGTGCAACGTTTTTCCCTGTATGCCGTACCTTTGCTTAGCGTGCCTCGCATTCCAGCTAAATGGTCGCTAGGAAGCTAAAAAAGCAGTGAAATTATTAGTTAGCACAAACAGTCGTGGGCCCTATATGAAGGAAGCAGCCCACTGCCCTTAATGAGCTTCCCTAATGGGCTCGCAGGGGCCAAAGTTTTCATAGGTCTTTGATTGATCGGTTTTGATCGTGTGCATAATTGCTCATCGTAATGGGCTCAAATTATCTAATTGCGCCTACAGACATGTTCGAACTTTGGTGGGCCCATTAAGTTAATGGGCCGTTACCAGGACGAAAGTTAATGGTCGGCCATGTTACCTCCCGGGTCGTTAACATGCCGACATCAAAGCGGGCAACAGGTGGGCCCATTTGATTGCACGGGCCGTTAACAGGCCGATACTAAGGTCGGGCTACATATGGCCCAACTATACTATGGACCTTTAGCAGGCCGAAAGAGACAGCGAGCTCGTATTGGACCATGAAGAGCATGGGCCGCTAAGAGGCCGAAAGTCAGGTCGTACTGTATATGGCCCAACTGTGTTGTGGGCCTTTAGCAGGCCGAAAGAGAAAACGAGCTGGTATTGGACCATGAAGAGCTTGGGCCGTTAAAAGGCCAAAACTCAGGTCCGACTACAAATGGCCCAACTCATTTATGGGTCATCAACAGTCTGAAAGACACACGGGGCCAGAAATTGGCCCAACACTTAAATGGGTCGCTAAAAGGCTGAAAGACGTAGATCCTGAAAATTGGCCCATCCCTTGAATGGCCGTTAACAGGCCGAAACCACATCGGGCCGATATTGAGCTCAAATATATAGCGAGTTGTTAATGGGCTCGAACTAACGATGGGCTGCAATGGTGTCAAATCATTAACGCGCTGTAGACGGGCCGAATTGGCACATCTCGTATGGGCCATGGGCTTAAATGGACCTGACACAAGTAGACCTTATATGGGCTGGCCTGCTAATTTTTATTGGGTCGGCCTTTTTCATCGGAATGGGCCACTTTGGGCCGTGCCATGTGTCGACATATCATAGGCGCCTCCTGTCCAATGACTGGATGACATCTGTGCCAACGGTGAGCCAACACGTGTTTCCTCCGGCCAATGAGAATTTTACACGTGGAAAATCCCCATTGGTCTGGCTGTTAATGGGTTATCGGATCTGAAACCAGACCCGATAGCTTAACGGCGATCCATTACGGTGGATGCCACGTGTCGGTTACCCTTGACGAAAACACTTCCATGAGACGTTATTTATCGTCATGGAAGTGGACACTAACGTGATGATAGTTTTGGTAATGTCATGGAACACTTCTACGACAACACAGGTATGACTATCTTGATTCTGTCATAAAATCGTCATGGATGTACATGCATGACAGAAAATGTGACCTACTGTGACAAACACGTATCATCATGGAAGTGTATTTTTTTAGTAGTGCAAGTTCGCTCTAGTATTTTGTCCAAGTTGGATGGGCCGTCCCTGTTACCTTTGAATGGCTTCTTCCGCTGACCAGGTTTAGAGCCACTGAATCCGGCATTTACTGTTGTATCCTCTATTTCTTCGTTGTTGTTCTGACGCTTGTTTTTGCTGCGTTGTGGCCTGCCATTGCCATCCCTGGCCTCAGAAGTGCTGGGGTCACTAGAACTATTGCTTCTACGAGGTAACCAGCTATCTTCGCCCGCACAGAAGCTAGTCATAATTTAGTAAGAGCTGCCATAGTCTTCAGCTTTTCCTGACCAAGGTATTGGGCGAGCCATTCGTCACGGACGCTGTGCTTAAATGCCGCAAAGGCTTCGCCGTCCGGACAATCCATGATTTTGTTCTTTTTAATTAAGAACTGATTCCAAAGTTTGCGAGCTAACTCTCGGGGTTGCTGGATTATGTGACTCAGGTCATCAGCATCCGATGGACGGACATAAGTGCCCTGAAAGTTGTCCCAAAAAGCATCCTCTAAGTCTTCCCAACTTCCGATGGAGTTCTCTGGGAGGTTGTTCAACCAGTGCAGTGCTGGTCTTTCAGCTTTAGAGGGAGGTACTTAATGGCGTGGAGATCATCTCCGCGAGCCATGTGAATGTGAAGAAGAAAATATTCAATCCATACGGCGGGATCCGTCATTCCATCGTATTGCTCGATGTTCACGGGTTTGAACCCTTACAGAAATTTGTGCTCATTACCTCATCGGTAAAGCAAATGGGGTGCGCGGCACCTTTGTATAGGGCGACATCGCGACGGAGTTCGGATGACATCTGTGTGCGGGGCTAACCCTGGATTTGGTTATGTTTGTCATGCTAGGCTTGATGATCGTCATCTCGTGCTGGGGCACGTCCTCTTGATCCATAGATTGATCTGGTCTGGCCTGCTCTATTGGTCAGGTCCTGACGTAGGTCGTACGTGTAGGCCGGAGCCGTTGTCTCCTTGCCTCTATGGGGAGGGGCGCGGGCTGGTGTTTAGCATAATTAGCCATTTTGTCCCATCCACATGGTGGTCGGTTCGGTTGATCGGATGATTGTATTTTGACGATATTGGCTCAAAGGCCTCATCGTCGAATTGTGGCAGTAGCCTGCGTTTTGGATAACTTTTTGTTTGGCGCTCAAAGACATATCCTTCTTCAGCAGCTAGGACCTTGGTCCATCTGTCGTTGAGCGTATCCTGTTCGGCTTGAATCTGCTGCTGTTTCTTTTTCAGGCTCAGTGCGGTGGTGATGAGCCATCACTTGAAGCATTCTTTTTCGAGGGGTTCCTCTGGGATGACGAAATCTTCGTTACCGAGGCTAACATCTTCTTCCAAGACATTTAGGTAGTTACTATCTTCCGAATCCTCGTGATCGGCGAGTTCTTCGGGGCTATGTTGATCCTCTTCCCTTTCATTTTGCTCGAACATAGGCTCAATGGGGTGGTCTTCGGCATTATCCAGAGTGTCATTATCTCCGGTGTTGGTATTGCTTTCCCTTCCCCGAGACGATCGTGAGCGGCGCCGCTGACGCCGGTGTTTTGGTGGTTCATCGACGGGCTTGTCCTCATCTTGATCTTGAGTGCCATCATCGTCCTTCTTCTCAGGCGTGTCCACCATGTATACATCGTAAGTAGAAGTGGCCGTCCAACGCCCAGTAGTGGGCGGGTTTTGGCCTGGCTCGGCTTCGACACCGTCGCCCATGCCATCGATGTCTTCGGAGGCATAGTCTAGCATGTCAGTTAAATCCTCCACACTGGATATTAAGTGGGTGGTGGGTGGGACGTAAAATTCCCTACTCTCAACCCCCAGTCCAAGATGGGCATAGTTCAGAGGTGACACTTCCGTGATGGCGAGAGATTGTATTAAGTCCAGCATTTCGTTTAAGAGCGAAAGCTGGACAGGAGACTAAGGATCTGCGGAGCTAGGCTTGGTGATAACCACTTGATCGAGCCCGATGAACGCAGACCTCGACAGTTCTGAGTTGACCTCTAGAGGCGACTCCAGCTTCCCAATGATGGGGAGAGTCCTGTTTGACTCCGGGTCCACCGACGGTGTGGTCGCATCTGGGTCTCCGGGCTAGAAGCTTCATGATGGGACAGAGTCCGACGGGGTTCATCCTCCCGTCTTCGGACGATGTGGTCCGCCCCGGATCTAAGGCCGAGGCGGATACGAGCATCGACCCCTGGACGGGATCTGATAGTGGATCCAAAGGACCTCCATCATATGGATGGGGAGCGGTGGCCGAGGCCGTGAACCCCTCGAAGATCAGGTTTCCTCGGATTCAGCGATGTAATTCAAACTTCCAAACCTGATCTGGTGACCAGGGGCATAGCTGTCGACCTGCTCAAGGCGACCGGTCGAGTTGGCACATAGCACAAAGGCGCCAAACACAAAGAGTTGACTAGGGAGGAAAGTCTCCCCAGAAATAGCATCGTCGTTGATGACGAGGCAAGCCATCGATTCTTCTGTCGACAACACAATGAAACTCTCAATTAAAGCACCAATGTCGGTGTCAAAACTGGCAGCTCTCGGGTAGGGGGTCCCAAGTTATGTGTTTGAGGATTGATGGCAACAAGGGACAATAGGGACACGATGTTTACCCAGGTTCGGGCCCTCTTAAAGGAGGTAAAACCCTACGTCCTGCTTCATTGTATTTGAAGAGTATAGGGGTTACAAGAGTTGGTCTACCTCGCTGTCTAGCCTATGATTATTCTCCTCCTCTCTTCGGACTAAACCCTCCGGTTTATTTACACACCGGAGGGGCCTAGGGTTCTATAGAGTCGGCTTGCAGAGGAAGGAAACATTACACCCGGACACCAAACTTGCCATTCTACGGACATAGGAGTCCTACCCGGACATGAGGGATAGCCTTCTGCTTTATCTTCACGGCCCATCAGTCCGGCCCATATCGAATAGATCGGACACCCGAGGACCCCCTAATCCAGGAATCCCTCACCGACCGGTCAAGCACCGAACGTATGGCACCTTCGAGTTCTGCACACGTTCAGCTCCATGACGTCCCTCGAACTCTTGATCCAGCAAAGGTGTCAAGGAAGAATATGAGTTCCGTCAGCATGACGACGTGGTGACGGAGATGGTGAAGTGATCCGCACAGGGCTTCGCCTAAGCACTACGAGGATATGACCGAGCGTGTAATCTGTGGAGGGAGGCGCCGCACACGGCTAACAGATATTGTTGTGTGTTCTAAGCGCCTCCCCCTCATATATATATATATATATATATATATATATATATATATATATATATATATATATATATATAAGTGGGAGGGAGAGGGAGCAGCCAAGGGGCACGCCCCAAGTAGGCCGAATCCTACTTGGGGGTTCCTCCCCAATTCGGCACCCCCTTCCTTTTTCATCGGAGGGGAAAGGAAAGAGGAGGGGGGAGGGAAGGAAGGGGGAGGCCGAATCCCTCCCCTTCCTTCTCTCTTCCCCTTTTCTTTATTCTCTGGTGTGGCTCATATGGGGGGCGCAGTAGCCCATGCTGGCTGCTGTGTTTCCTCACTTGGCCCATAAGGCCCATATCTTTGCCGGGGGTGCCCAAAACTCCTTTCCGGTGACCCGATAAGTACCTGGTACCCTAAAGATGTCACCCTATGAAGCTCTGTATGGCCGGAAATGCCGCACTCCATTGAACTGGTCTCAAACCAGAGACAGCCACATTTTCGGGACTGCTTTAATGCTCGAAGCGGAGAAGCAAGTCAAGGAAATCCGAGACAGATTGCAGCTGGCCAAATCTCGACAGAAGAGCTACTATGATGCCAAACATCGTCAGATCAGCCTCGAACCCGGAGAACACGTATATCTCCGAGTCACCCCTATGAAAGGAGTCAAGAGGTTTCAGACCCGCGGAAAATTGGCACCCACATATATCGGTCCATTCCCCGTCATGGCCAGAGTCAGAACAATTGCATATCAGTTGAAATTGCCACCAGAACTGTCAGAAGTACACAATGGTGTTTCATATCTCGCAGCTGAGAAGATGTATCTCGCCACCGGAGAAAAGGACTGATATGGCAGAGTTAGAATTGGCTAAGGATTTAAATTATGAGGAAAAGCCAATCAGAATATTGGATCAGACAGAAAGGGTCACTCGCAGCAAAGAAATAAGGTTTTACAAGGTTCAGTGGGAGCATCACACCGAGGAAGAAGCAACCTGGGAAAGAGAGGTTTTTTTAAGGACTGCATACCTAGAATTGTTTTCCCAAGCAACCGAATCTCGAGGACGAGATTCATCCTAAGTGGGGGAGGTTTGTGACAGCCTGGATTTTGCCTTCTCTCTTTTTCCGGACTTGTCTTCTCTCTATTTCCGGATTTGGTTTTTGCCTTGCTTTGATTTGGGTTTTGGAATCATTTCAAATGGACTTGTCACTTGGGCATATCCTTGACTTTCACCCAAGTGACCTATCTACTCCTCATTCAACTTTATTCCTTTGATAAATCCCCAAAATAATCAAATGAATATTTTTCATATTTTTTTTCATTTTTCTCTCTGAAATTCAATTCAGAAACTTGTGCTCCAAAGCAACCCTCATTTTTCTTGCTCCTAAAAATCTGAAATAATTCCTGAATTTTCTTTGAACCTTGGCACACCTTCCCAAGAAAAAATATTGCATGACTTTTTGTAATATTTTTGCTATAGAAAATCGTTTCTCTTCTGGCCCAAAATTCCAGTTTGTATAGCAAGTACATTTTTCCTTGATCTTTCTTGAGCTAAACACCCTCCTAAGAAAACCTAAACCCCAGGAGGTCAACCCTAATGGCCTTCTAGAAGATTGCTTAACTTATCGACCAAGTTTCTGGTCAGAAACTTGCCAGCTTAGTTGAGCCAAGTCCGGTCGGCTGGCTATGAGCTATCATCTTTCCTAGACCAAACACTGCATGGACTAGAGCGTAGACAAGGTTTGGCAGCATTTGGGCGCCGTCTTGACCATGACAGCGTGGTGACCGCATGAAGACACGGTGCCTGGCAGCGTCTCGACGCGCTCTGGATGGCACCTTCCTCTCTGTTCCGCGCGTGCTCATTCCACCGCTCGCCGACGCCTGCCGCGCCGCGCCACCAGCCCCGACCCATCACCCTTGACCTCTCCCTGGCGCTCGCCGACGCCAGAGCCGCCGCAGCAAGCACGGGCACGTCGTGGCCAAAAGCCACAGTGCACGCGTGCACTTGTCCGCTTCTTCCACCGCCTCCTGTGCTCGTCCGCGAGCATGGGCAGCTCCTGCGTTGACACTGTGCGCTTGCCCCCTCGCACTGGAGCTTTTCGTCACCATTCGTCGAGCATCCAGAGAGCTCCGGCGATGACACGTCCCCCCTCGCTCCGGCTATTTATAGCGCCCCCTCGCCCATTCCTAGCCACGCACCACTCCACACCACCTCCACGAACACGTAGACGGGCCACAGCTTGGTCGGGCAGGCCTCTGGCTGTCGCCCGTCGCCCCGACCAGAGAACTCCGGTGACCCCCACAGCAGGGCCATCGCTCTCCGGTGCCTCTCGAGCTCAAGCAGCTGCTTGGGCGGGGCATTGGGGGTCTGTTGGTGCTTCCTGGACGCCGCTGAGCCCTCGAATCCGCCCCTAGCCGTCGTCTTCAACCACTCCGCCGAACCCCGTCCACCACCGAGGCTTGTGAGCTCGACCACGAGCAGCTCCGTCCACCCCAAGCCAAGCCACGGGTACGGGCAGGTGCGCCACGAGCCCAACTTCAATCCTATCCCTCTAGCCTAGCCCCAAACCCCCTCGTTGCCGGCGTGAGCTCCGGCGAAGCGCCGCCCCTCTCTGATCTCGCGTTCCCCCTCTCTCTCCTGACGTGCGGGACCCACCCGTCAGTCTCACCACTCGTGCCTGAAGCGGTACGAGTGGAGGCACACTCCCGCTTTATGCCTTCGACGTCATCCCCAGGATTTCTGTTTAATTCAAATTTATTCAGAAATTTGACTAAACTTTGACCAGCCACCATTTCTAAACCATAAGTCCAAATGATTTCATTCTTTTTGCACGGTCTTTGTTTCAGAAAGCTCTAGCAGCACACCAAAAGGTGGATTTTTCCTTGCTGTCTAGAATTTTTGGTAAATTTCAGAATGGTTGTTGATAAAAAAATTGTGGTTTTTAATTCTTTTCGGAAGGAGAAGCTTGTCTTGAAGCAAACAAAGAGGGGTGTGATCCTCCTCTACACTAAGGCAAGCCACACCAGCATTTGGATGGTGTTATTTCAATATCTATGATTTTCTATTTGAATATGAGTTCTTATTTGCATTTAAAATTTGATAAATAAATTTGGTTAATTGTTAGTTACTTTATCATGCTTGATATGCTTGTTTTAGTTACTGGTTGAATGCATGAACTTGTTTGGTTAAGTAGAGTAAGACCTTGCACTAGTTATATTGCTATGGAAATTAATGATAGTTCTTTTATTAAGTGGTATTTTCATTTAAATGATGAACTAATAAAAATATTGCTTGGTATTAAAAATGAGTTATAACCAGAGGAGTTTTGATTCTGAGTATTGCAAGATAATTATGCTGTTAAGTTTGATCCATGTCTATGAGTTGTTTGCTTTGCATGACGAGTAGTTGCATGTTTATGGCATAGTATCATTGTTATTTTATAAAAAGTTTTTATCAAAGTTAAGCTTGATTAAGTTCAACTTAAATATGATGTTGATCACATAATGGTGCCACTGAATCGGGTTTTTATTCAGTGTGACCACATTTACCTTGTGGGAAGGTCTTGATTCGGTCCTTTGTTTTGCCTCTCACCGGTGGCTCCTGCGAGGGAAGGTTATGGGCGTTGTTGAGGATATAGACCTTAGAGTCACCCGCCAGGAGGGGCCGGGTTACTCATAATGGTCATTGCCAGAAGCCCGGCGCCAAGCTTGAAGACGGTGGGCCAAAGATGGGCTTAAGACCCGGATATGGCTTAAGGCCCGTAGTTACAATCATTATTATGGTAGAACTTGTAGTGTAAGGCAAGAATAGTTGAGAGTCCGAGCCGGACACTCTTATGAGCTGGCCGGGACTCTGAGAGTTGCTGGGCGTCAGCCTCCCTATATAAAGGGACGACCCGGCAGCGGTTTAGGGACAAGTAAGATCTCGTCGAGAGCCTGGCATAGGAATTAAGCTCCCTGGTCATCGAAACCCTAATCAATACCACCTCAACTGGACGTAGGCTTTTACCTTCACCGTAAGGGGCCGAACCAGTATAACCCTCGTGTTCCTTGTCCCGTTAACCCCTTCAAGCTTCCTAGCGGCGATGGCTCCACGACTAAGTCCTAGCTTGAGGACATCTGCCGTGACAATTCCACGACAGTTGGCGCCCACCGTGGGGCCAACGCACGGTGGATTTGAGTTCTTGAAGGGCAGCTTCGAAGGGCTCAAGGGATACGCTGTGGGCCGGATGACCAAGAGTCGTCGCGGCAAGCTCTACATCGACGATGCAAACTGGGGCCCCAACGCCGGCTCAATTGAGTACGGGTACCGGGTTCCCTTCGGCGGAATTCATGTTTTCATTGGCAAGATTGGTGAGCCGGGCCCTAAGCCGGATCTCTGCGCCGATCTCATCGAGACGGCTCAGCGTGCATGACCCGCCCGGGCCCGGCCTGCCTTAAGGCATGCTTTGGTGGGATGTATCCATGGAGGGCTCTCTGATCGATCTGGATCTGGTGATGAGACGGCCGCCGGCTCAGACGGCGAGTCGTCCACCGATGAGTCAAACTCGTTGTATCAACTTCAAGATGGCAGGCTCATGGGTTGTTCCGATGGTGACAATATTCCGGACCCGTTTGAGCCGCCAAGCCGGGTTGGAATCTTCATGGCCGGTGCGCAGCCTGTTCAGAACCCTGCTGCTGGAGCGGGAAACCCGGTGCCCTCGCCGGCTCAGGTGCTAATGGATCTCACGGACAAGATGACGGCCCTGCTAACCGCCACGGTTGACCTGGCGGATCAAGCTCAGGATGATGCGGAGGTGGCACAGTTAAAGTTAGATCTAGTGAAAGCTAAGGAGGATCTGGCAGCAGAAGGGATCAGGATGGCTGCGGAGAGGGCGGCTCTCGACGCCCAAACCCAGTTGATTCAAGCGCAGTCCTTCCGGCTCATGATGGATCAAAACGCGTCCAATGAGGTCCTGAGAAGGAGGCATCAAAAGGCCCAATCTCGACTCCCTCCGGTTTACGATCCACGAAACCTCTTCTACACGCCAGGTGCAGGGTCTAGTAACCCGCCAGGGGTCATAGTGCCCGGGTCCGGGACCCCTATTCAGCCAGAAGTGATGGGGCCTCCCCAGGTGCACCCTGCCCCGCCTCAGTACATGCCAATACCATCGGGTCATTATGCTAACCCGCTGGAGAACATGGTCGCCGCGGCAGCACGGCTGGCGGCTCTCCCAATTGACGGCGACTCTCCGACGGCTATTGAAACCCGTCGGGTCAGGGAACTCCTTCAGACAGCACTAGCGCAGCAAGAGGCGTACTCCTACAGCCGGGACAGGATCCACTCGACCCCTCGTCCAGGCCGGAGCCCGAGTTACAGCAGACACATGGTCTCAGCGACCGGCTCAAGTAACGTCCGACGCCATGACCCGCCCCCTAGCCATGGCCCGGCTCATAACGGAGCCTTTCACGCAGCAGACCAAGACAGAGCGCGGCAAGAGGCAGAGCAGGTGCCTCAGTTGACGACTTAGCAGACTCCCCCAGCTTATCCGATGACTTCCGTCGACGTGGGTATCCCTACCAGGACTGGGGGTGTCCCTTGTTTAGTGCCAGCTATCCGCAATGAGCGTCTACCCAAGGACTTCAAAGGCCCTAGGAAGGTGCCTAATTACACAGCTGACTTACAACCCGCAGCCTGGATCGAGAGTTATGAGATGGCCATGGAACTGCTGGAGGTCAGTGAGGCGGCAATGGCCAAGTACTTCACCATGATGTTAGATGGGACTGCCCGCACTTGGTTGAAAGGGCTACCACCGAATTCCATCGGGTCTTGGGCTGAGCTGAAAGCCCGGTTCATCCAAAACTTCAAGGATACCTGTAGGCAGTCTATGTCAATTGTGGATTGGACTAACTGTAAGCAGCAGGAGGGTGAATCCACGACACATTGGGTTCGCCGGGTCAAGGAGATCATACATTCATCAGATAAGATGGATGCCGGCTCTGCAGTCTTAATGTTGGAGCAGAATTGTCGTTTCGTGCCCCTGAGGATGAAACTCGGGCGGCTTAAGCGCGACTGCAATGATATGGGTACACTGATGGCGGCTCTTGTCAAGTACGCCGATTCTGATGGTACCAAGGACCCCGCTTCAGATGATAAAAGGACAGGGAAGGGAAAGAAGAACGGCAATGGCAAGGGTCCTCAGCATAACCCGGGAAACCATGGAGGAGGCAAGCGCAAGGCCGATGGCAGCCTAGAGTTTGTAGCCAACGCTAGCTCACAAGGTAATAACCAGCGACGCAAGGGGAGGCCCCCTCCCCGAGCCAGCGGGTCAGGCCCGACGCTGGAGCAGCTGTTGAATGAGCCTTGTCCAAGGCATGGCTCTAGAGAGAAGCCAGCTACCCATCTATGGAAGGATTGTGCAATCATGAAGGCCTTTAAAAATCACAATGGCCCGGGCGGCGGCTCAGGCGCCGGCGGTTTTCATGGCCCAGGCGGCGGCTCAAATTCTAATCCTCAGAACGGTCAAGGGGGCTTTAATCAGCAGTCTGGCCAGGGTCATCAACAGCAGCAGGGGGTTATCAGACCAATCCAAAGCAGCTTAGCGGTGGACAGTATGATGTGTTTACCACCAGTCTGTGTAAGCGAGATCAGAAGCTTCATAAGAGGGTTATGAAGGCTGTTGAGCCAGCGGTTCCACGCTACTTGCGGTGGTCGGAGCAGCCTATAGTGTGGAGTAGGGAGGATCACCCTCCCCAGGTGGATAATCCGGGTCACTTGGCCTTGGTGGTGGCTCCTCAGGTGGGAGGATATAAGTTCACTAAGGTGCTCATGGATGGAGGCAGCAGCATCAACATCCTCTATTATGAGACGTTCCGTCGTATGGGGTTGATTGATAAGAACCTCAGCCAGTCAAACACTATTTTCCATGTGGTGGTACCTGGTAAGTCGGCTTATCCAGTCGGCAAGATCGAGTTGGAAGTGGCCTTTGGAGATGAGCACAACTACATGGTGGAAAAATTGACCTTTGAGGTGGTCAAGATAAGAAGTCCGTACCATGCCATATTTGGGCAGCTGGCCTACGCCAAGTTCATGGAACAGCCGTGTTACGTGTATTTACAGCTCAAGATGTCGGGTCATAATGGGACCATTACGGTTCATGGAAGCCGGAAGGTGGCCCTGGAGTGTGAGGAAGGCGATGCAGCTTATGCAGAATCTGTTTGTGCAACAGAGGACTTAAAGTTTTACAAAGACAACGTTGACCCAACAGACATGACCTCTCTGAAAAAGCCGACTACGGAGCATGAGCCGGCAATGAAATTCAAGTCGGCTGATGAGACTAAACTTGTTGATTTCGTTCCAGGAGATTCATCTCAGCAGTTTAGCATCAGTGCCAATCTGGATCCAAAATAGGAAAGCGCGCTCATCGAGTTCATCCGTGAGAATAGGGACATCTTCGCATGGAAACCTTCTGACATGCCAGGTGTACCTAGAGAACTCGCTGAGCACACTCCCAATGTTGATCCGAAATTTAAGCCGGTCAGGCAGTTCCTTCGGCGGTTCAATGAGGAGAGGCGGAAAGCTATTGGTGAAGAGGTGGCCCGGCTCTTGGCGGCCGGGTTTATTGTTGAAGTCTTTCACCCAGAGTGGTTAGCTAACCCGGTCCTCGTACTCAAGAAGAACGGCACTTGGCGGATGTGTGTGGACTACACGGACTTAAACAAGGCATGTCCGGCTGATCCTTTTGCCCTTCCCCGTATTGACCAAATTATTGATGCTACGGCAGGTTGTGCGCGCTTAAGTTTCTTGGATGCTTATTCCGGTTATCATCAGATCAAAATGGCAGTTAAGGACCAGGAGAAGACGGCGTTCATCACTCCCTTTGGAGCCTTCTGCTATGTATCTATGCCCTTTGGACTCAAGTGTGCACAGGCAACTTATCAGCGTTGCGTGCAGAGCTGTCTTCATAACCAGATTGGGCGCAATGTTCATGCTTATGTGGACGATATTGTGGTTAAATCTATAAAGGAGGAAACCCTGATAGAGGATTTGAGGGAAACCTTTGATAATCTCCGGGTTTACAAGATGATGCTTAACCCGACCAAGTGTGTTTTTGGTGTTCCTGGAGGCAAACTCTTGGGTTTCTTGGTTTTTGACAGAGGCATTGAATCTAACCCGGAGAAGATCAAGGCCATCACCTCCCTGGCTAAGCCAGCGTGTATAAATGATGTTCAGCGCTTGGCGGGTCGCATCGCTGCTTTAAGCCGGTTTATAAGCCGTTTGGGTGAGAAGGCCATGCCATTATATCAGTTGATGAAGAAAACTGATAACTTTTTCTGGAATGATGCAGCTAATACTGCCTTTGAGGATTTGAAGAAGCAGCTGGCAGAGCCCCCAGTCCTTGCTGCTCCGGTTGATAAGGAGCCCTTATTACTGTATGTGGCGGCGAACACACGAGCTGTCAGTGTGTCTGTGGTGGTGGAGCGCAAGGAAGAGGGTAAGGAGCATCCGGTTCAGCGGCCGGTTTATTATGTCAGCGAAGTGCTCATCGAGTCCAAACAGCGGTATCCACATTGGCAGAAGCTTGTTTATGGTGTGTTCATGGCGAGCCGGAAGCTTAAGCATTATTTGCAGGGTCATCCCATCACTGTGGTTAGTTCGGCTCCTCTTTGTGATATCATTCAAAACAGAGAGGCCACAGGAAGAGTAGCTAAGTGGGTCGTAGAGCTCGGACCTCATGGTCTCAAATACGTGCCACGCACTGCTGTTAAATCTCAGGCCTTGGTGGATTTCATCAATGATTGGACAGAGTCACAAGTGCCCGAGCAAAAGCCGGATAACACATATTGGACTATTCACTTTGATGGGTCCAGGCAGTTGGAGGGCTCGGGGGCTGGAGTCGTATTGGCTTCCCCTAAGGGTGATAAGTTCCATTATGTGCTACAATTGATGTTTCCTTGTACCAACAACGCAGCTGAGTATGAGGCCTTGCTCCACGGTCTTCGGATGGCTAAGGAGATGAGCTTGAGCCGGGTAAGGTGTTTCGGTGACTCAGACTTGGTGGCTCAACAAGTATCAGGCAAGTGGGACTCTAAGGACCCTCTCATGGCGGCTTATCGCCGCGAAGTTGATGCCATTGCTGGGCATTTTCAGGGCTACCAAGTAGAGCACATTGATCGCAGGAAGAACGAGGCGGCCGATGCCCTAAGCCGGCTAGGCTCTCAGCGAAAGCCGGTGCCGCCTAATACTTTCCTGGATGTCCTGTATAACCCTTCTGTTAAGTTGCCTACAGAGGAAGACTTGGTTGTCCCTGACCCGGAGGCACGACTGGTGGCGGCTCTCCACATCATACCGGACTGGACAATGCCTTATCTGGCTTACATGACCCGGGGAGAGTTGCCTGAGGATGAAACTTTGGCCAGACAAATAACCCGGCGGGCTAAGTCAATGATTGTTATCAATGGCGAGTTGCATCACCGCAGTGTTACGGGAGCATTCCAGCGTTGTGTCTCCCCTGAGGAAGGTCAAGAGATCTTGCGTGAGATTCATGAAGGGGATTGTGGCCATCACGCCGGCTCAAAATCTCTTGTGGCCAAGGCTTTTCGTCATGGTTTTTATTGGCTGACGGCTCATGCTGATGCGGAGGACTTGGTCAGTAAATGTGATGGTTGCCAAAGGTTCTCACGACGGGCTCATGTGCCGGCTCAGGAGCTGAGGATGATCCCAATTACTTGGCCCTTTGCGGTCTGGGGGCTTGATATGGTTGGGCCTTTTAAAAGGTCCAAGGATAAGAAGACCCACCTCTTGGTGGCAGTTGACAAATTTACCAAGTGGGTTGAAGCGGAGCCAGTTAGCAAGTGTGATGCAGCCACGGCGGTTCAATTTATGAAAAAGGTGATTTTTCGCTTTGGCTTTCCGCACAGCATTATAACTGACAATGGCACCAATCTATCCAAAGGCGCCATGGAAGAATTTTGTCAACGAGAGCATATCCGACTTGATGTTTCCTCGGTGGCTCATCCTCAATCCAATGGTCAAGCTGAGAGAGCTAATCAGGAGATTCTGAAGGGCATCAAGCCCTGGCTTTTGGTCCCTTTGCAACGGACGCCGGGTTGTTGGGAGGAGGAGTTGCCCTCCGTGTTATGGAGCATCAACACTACTCCTAACAGGTCTATAGGTTTTACGCCTTTCTTCATGGTTTACGGGGCAGAAGCAGTCCTCCCTAGTGACATCCGTCATGACTCGCCTCGAGTGGCGGCTTATGTTGAGGCGGATAATGAGCAGGCGCGCCAAGATGCTCTTGACTTGTTGGACGAACAGCGTGATGTGGCAGCAGCTCGCTCAGCGATTTACCAACAAGACCTGCGCCGTTATCATAGTCGCCGGGTTAAATCCCGGGTCTTCCAGGAAGGTGATCTCGTGCTCCGGCTCATCCAAGATCAAGCAGATGCGCACAAGCTATCCCTGCCTTGGGAAGGGCCCTTTGTGGTCAGCAAGAATTTGCACAACGGGTCATATTACCTCATTGACATTCGGGAGCACAAAGATTCACGTAAGTCGGAGGAAGAGACCCGTCGGCCGTGGAACATAGCTCAGCTTCGGCCTTACTACACTTGAGCCACCGGCTCTCATAATGTACATATTTCTCTAAGCCATGTATATATTATGATAAGCAATAAAGCAGGACCTCTATCCTTTTTCCCCTCCAAATGTGCACGTGTTGTTTTCATTGCAAGATTACATGATAACTTGAAGGGGAATCCGGCTTATGATCGCATTCGAATCTAGCCGTAGGCAATAAGGTCACTTGGGGGCTTCCTGTTCAAACATAGGTCGTATTCGAACCAAAGAGAACATAGTTGTCGATACTCATTTGATTGGCAAAGTGCCGAGCTCATTGGGGAGTTTTTCTTTGATCATATTTGAATCTTAGTTTAAACCCTTTGGGAACCGACGTGGATCGTATTCGAATCAGCGTCGTTAAACAATTCTTAAAGTCATTTGGGGGCTTCCTGTTCAAACATGGGTCATATTCGAACCAAAGACAACATAGCTGTCGGTACCCTCTTGATTGGCATCGCCACACCCACTGGGGGCTATATGATCATATTCGAATCGTAGCATAACCCCTTTGGGCCGGGTCTCTGGTCGTATTCGAACCGGAAGCCCCTAAGTTCTTCTGCTTTATAGCAAGTTTCTTCTGGTTATTTCAAAGTGTGTACGGCCGGGTCTCACTTTGTCAGCTTAACTTTGATTTACAGTGTTAGTTGAACACAATGGGCGTTATTAAGACGGGTAAACCGGAATTGAGGTACCAACCTTATTACCCGGGTTATTTAAACCGGAAGTATGCTTGCAGGCCGCTAAGTGTGTTATTACGGCTGTCTTAAGGACATAATTGAGGACCAGTCTTTTTTGATTCATATTCCGGGTTATTTATCTAAAACCTCTGATTCTCAGTGCGGTAAGCCGCCTAGAGACTTGTGATTTGTCCTTCTATGCAGGATAGTCGAAGGCAACTATTTTGAGCTTAAGGAAAATAAATGATTGATTACGACCCGGAGAAATATAAAGGAGACAACTTCAATAGACTTCAGCATTCAATGCGTGCACGACGGCACGTCAAAGATAAAGTGTTGGTCCTACTCTATTACAAGACTCATTGAGTCCAAAAGGGTGAGTCATTGTTTGATAAGCCGCCAGCAGAGTTACGATGCTTGCTGGGTTGAAGTCTCCGGCTCATCCCTCTCTTCTCCTCCGGCTGTTCCCAAGACCTGGAAAGTTGACGACTTCCAGTCGATGCTGCTCAGAGCTTCAAATTGAGCTTCCTCGTCAATCAACCCCGCCGGGTCAATCTCCGGGGCGAAGGTGTGCTTGCGAGTCGGCGGGATTAAGCTGAGGGCTTCATAGCGCGGAGTGGGAATCCTCTGATTTTCTGCATCGTAGCCCGGCTGATACTTAGTAAGATCTGTATCATTGCCAATCAGAGTGGCCACCGGGCGTACGATCTTCACGCAAGCTGCGAAGTCCTTCTGGTCGAAAGCGGTGCCGTCTTCCTTCAAACTGGGGTAGCCCAGAGCGATGTCCGCCGGGTCTAGCTCTGGAAGGAACGCCTTAGCCCGGCTTAGAGCTGCTATGGCTCCGGCTCTTGCAGAGGCCCGTCGCAGCTCTTGGATGCGTTGAGGAAGAACGGCGAGCCGGCGAAGAACCTCAGCCAGGTGAGTCGGCACATCGTTGGATAGGGCCACCACAGCCAGAGCACGCTGTGACCCGGTGTAGAGTTGCTCCACTAGGGTGTACACGGCTTTCAGCTTGGTTACCACGCTTTGGTTGAGGTTGGCGCTTCTGGGACCTGTTTACCAGAATAAGATAAGCCGCCGACAAGGATGACTTATGAGATATACAGATTCTAAACTTGATGAAAGCCGGTGAGATGACTTACCGAAGATTGCGGCAACCATCTGGGACACTTGGCGTTTTAAGCCGGAAAGTTCGGCGGTCTTCTCTGAGAGAGCCTTCTCCGCCTGTTCGGCCCGGTTCACCAGAGTGGCCTTCTCTTCGGCCCAGGCTCTCCGTTCAGCATCAAAGTCTGTCTTCAGCTTTTCTTGCGCAGCAATGCTGGACACAAATTTGGCGTTTGCTTTCCGGGTCTCCGTCTCTTGCGTCTTCAGACGGGTCTTGAGATCAGCGATGTCAGCTTCAAACTTCTTGCCAGCAGCCTGCATAATTTCCGGGTTATAGCATGAACAGTTACTATGCAACTTTAAAAGTCCCAAGCGTTTTCCAAGCAAAGACACTTGGCACTTGGGGGCTAATGCGTATCGAACGTTCCTATCTACAAATCACCGGTTCATGGAAGTAAGCCGGAACTTAAGTCTACAACATATTCAATCATAAGTCGTCGACTTGGGGGCTAGCATGGTAAAGGTAATTATGCAGTAAGTAAGAAGACAGAAGAGTGACACCTCGGACTTCTGCTGAATCTGGTTCACCATGCCGATCTCTGCATCCCGGCTCTTGTGCACTTGGCTGACGTAGCCAGAGACGAGCTCTCCGATGCTTAGGTTGGCGTAGTTGGTGAGGTCCAGATTAACCCAGCGGGGCTGTAGCAACTACCCCTTGGCAGAACACTTGGCCAGCGCAATAGGTCTCCCCGGCTCAACATATTCCGTCCGGGTGATTACTACATCCGGTTCATCTGCTGGTTGAGCCGAGCTGGAGGCCTCCGGGTTAACAGAAGCTTCTGCTATGGGCTTGTTGGTTGGAGCAGCGGCCTCAGGAGCAGAGGCAGCTGGCGGTTCTTGAGCGGCTACCTCTGGCTCAGGCAAGTCCGGCTCATCGACCGGCTTGTTCTTCTTCGCCCTTTTGCTGAGTTTTGCTTGGGCACTGAAAAGACAGAAAGGTTAAGCACAATAGTGTAAGTAAAGACAAAGTACAACATGAGATGATTATCATTACCCAGGCACGGTCTTGAAAGCCGGCAGAATCGACTGCATAGAGTCACCAGAAGAGGGGGAAGTTTCCTGATAATTTGAGTCAGAAGAGTTGAGCGGTTGACGTATAACACCTGCCAAAGGATGAAAAGGGTACAACTTTGAGATCACCTCGGTCCGGCGTTTCCTCGATGCGTCAGGTAACCCGGAGGAGAGGTCAGTGTCTTTGTTGGTTCGGGTGTGCCGCCGGCTTTCATGAACCTGTCGCTTCAAAATAAATTGAGGATCTTGATAAGCTAAAGGATGTGAAAAGCTTACTTTCCGGGTTACCCTTCGGACTTTCAGCCTTGGCAAGGGCTCCGAGTTGGAGGAAAGTGACATTACCTCTTCAACCACCGGGTTACTTGCGCCGGTGTCATCCTGTTGGTAAACAGTATTGGTAAGGTGGACAGAAATAAATAGCAGATATAACAAGAGCTTACAGGTTCAGGGGTTACCTCTGACTCGGAGCTGTCGCTTAATTGCATCAGCTCTGAAGCAGTAGGCCTACTTCCCTTCTTACGAGGAGCGGCTTTCTTGGCGGCTTTCTTCGCTTTCCTGGCCTTCTTGGCCGCCTCATGGTCATATTTGACCTTCCAGAACTTGTCATCAGCCTGAAAAATACAAGGATGATTTCTTAAAGATTCAGATGACGGTTATCCACAGAAGAAGATAAAATGTTCAGATCAGCGGCTTACCGCTGGGGCTGGGTTGGTCTTGCAGAAGGGGCTAACCCGGTCCTCCCGCAGTCTGCCAGGCTCTCGTTCAAAAGAGCCTTGGTCATATCCTCAGCAACATCTTCAGGGAGATCGTTGCGGCTGTGTCTCTGGGGGTCATCCTTTCGGCCCGTGTACTCGCACATTAAGCCGGGGCGGCGGCTCAATGGGATCACCCGCCACGAGATCCAGACCCGGACCAGATCGATTCCGTTGAGACCATTGCCAAGGAGAGCCTTGATCTTGTTGATGGTGGGGAGCAGAGGTTGGTGTTCCGCCTGAGTTAACTTATCAGACAGCGGGTGAGTTGGCTCCAGACGTGAAGGGCGAAAGCCGGGCAGCGGGCTCTCGTCAGCCGGTGACGTGTCTTGGCAATAGAACCATGTCTGGTTCCAGTCCTTTGGGTGACTCGGCGGCTCGGCGTAAGGAAAGAGGCAGTCTCTCCGTCGCTGAATGGAGATTCCGCCGAGTTCCAAACTTGGCCCGTTGGCGCACTCATTCTGGCGGTTCAGGTAGAAGAGCTCTCTGAAGAGTAGCAGGCTGGGCTCTTCTCCAAGATAAACCTCGCAGAACACTTGGAAATATGTTGGACACCGAGTTGGGTCCTATATCTTGTGGCCGCAGGTCAAAGAAGTTCAGCACGTCTCTAAAAAACTTTGAGCCGGGCGGTGCGAAGCCCCGGCTCATGTGATCCGCAAAAATGACCACCTCCCCGTCCCTTGGCTGTGGTCTCTCCTCTGATGGGTCGGGGGCACGGTAGGACATGACGTCCTTCTTGGGCAGGTAACCTGACTTGACAAAATCCGCTAAAGTCTCGTTGGTGACATTGGACCTCATCCAATTGCAAGTGATGGAGGCTTTAGGAGCTTTGGGAGGCATGGCGAAAGTCGGCAGCCTATGATAAAAGGAAACGTCCGGTTTAATTATAAGCCGAAGGAAATTTGCAGTTCAATGTTAAAGTGGCGGCTTATGGAGGGGACTAATGACATATATCTAGGTGCATCAGGTTATTTAAGCCGCCCGAAGTATTGAGAGTAATTCGATTGTCTACGGCCTTATCACAGATGAGCCGGAAAATTCATGGCGCATGGTCTCCTTTGAGCCGGAAGGTCCTACGGCGCGTGGTTTCTTTAAACCGGAATTGTAAACCGCTATGACTCAACAAGTGTAGTTTTTGAGTAAGTGTGGTGAAAACAGGTTTCACACATGGCAGTAAATAATTTGGATCAAAATGGTCGGTCGAAAGGAAAGTTTCTAGACCTAAAAACAGGCGCAGGAGAAGTTCTTGAGCTCGAACGAGGCCTTTATGCAGTAAAAAGAGGTCTACTTGCATTTGAAATGAGTACTAAACGGCCGCCGCACTGGTTCTATACTATCCTAAGATCAAAAAGAGGCAGTAAAGGAAAACTACCAAGAACTCGCGGGCGGCGGCGAAGAACATGGAAGAACAGGATGAACCTACTGCAGATTTGTTCTACGGGGCAGTCAGAACTTACAGGTGCTGGTGAGTCGTGGAGGTCGCCGCCGTTTTCTCTGGACACAACAGGTTGATGCAGCGGCCGGAGTTGGTGAGGAGGAGGAGACCCGCGGCGGCGACGGCAACAGAGCTTGAGCGGAGGAACAGTGGCGCTGTCGGAGTAATTGGCCACGGGTAGCCTCACCGACTACCCCTGGCTCTTTAGAAAATTTATCAGGCCTTTGGGCCTTCAAGCACTCCAAGCATTTGGGCCGCCTTCCCCGGCCGGCTACCACTAAAGCCGGCTCCCGGAAGGCGACCCAGCCTCACCGACTCCAAGAAGCCGGCCAAGAAGGACGCCGACTCCTAGAAGCCGGCCAAGACCACAACCACTCCTACATAACGGCGACATGACGGGGTGTGGCCACAGTGCGGCCCACGACCCCCTAAGCCCGAGGCGGGCATGGCTACAGGAGGCCGTACGGGGGGGATGTCCCCCATGCGGCTGGGCACTGTAGCCATGCCAGCTACGACGTCATCCACGACCCACTCCTGTACGGCCCAAGGACTGCGGGCCCCTTCAGCCAGAGAGAGGCGTGAAGGCGGCCCGGCATTTCCTAGTCGGCCAGGAGCATAGCCGGCCTCCAGAAGCCGGCGACTCCCTTCCTCGAAGCAGGAGCCCCATTAAGGAGACAAGACGAGGTGAGGCTACAGTGATAGCCCCCGATGTGGATCACTGTAGCCACGCTTACCTTGACAAAGCCCTCATCATCAGAGGCGCGGCTACAGTAAGCAGCCGCCGACAAGACCCTAGGCAGTGGGGCCGGCCTGTCGACCGAGGAGCCGGCAGCCGGCGGGACCCACCAGCCGGCGGAGAAGCCGGCAGGCGTAGACACTGGCGGCTGGGGCTAGGTCCCAGTCGGATTACCATTGTACCCCCGGGGGGTAGGCCTATATAAACCCCCCGGAGCACCCATGCAAAGGGTTCGCACCTCTGCATGTTTTGCTTCCAAGCATAGCACACACACACGCACCATAGACAGAGAGAAGCAAGAGCTAGCCTCGTTCTTCTTCTCCCTTGATCCCAACAGCTCTAGGAGCGATTGTAGCTACTCTTTATCGATCTAGTGATCATGCGGAGACCCCGCAGAGCAGGACTAGGGGTGTTATCTCCTCGGAGAGCCCCGAACCTGGGTAAGATTCGCCGGCGTGCATGTCTTCGCCTCATCCCGTTTCCAGGCACCGGCGAAGTTTTATTGGCTCCCACAATGATAAGCCATCCCTTGGCATATGTCGCACCAACCACCCGACATTTGGCGCCCACCGTGGGGCCAGGTGCACCGTTGTCCGGAGACCTGTTCTGGACGGGAACCCTTTTCCTTCCCCGCGAGCGCAGCCAGCCTGCTGCGCCCGATGGCGTTTGCCCCGACGCGCTGCAAAGCGTCGATGACGCCTGCGCAGCGAGCCGCCTCGCCGACCTGCTCGGCGAGACTCGCATCTCCGACGAGCCTGCGTCCGACGCAGGCACCGATTACCCCGAGAGCCGCCTCGTCAGCCTCCTCGACCAACTTCACGTCTCCAGCGAGCCCACTGCGGACATGGAGTCTGTCGGCTCCACCGACCCGATGCTCATCGACTCCGACACCGCGTCGCTCGACGCCTACCCCTCCGACGTGGTGGTCTTCGACGACCCACTCCCTCGAGCTGACAGCGGCAGCAGCGCTGTCACAGAAGTGCTGGTCATCAGCCACGTCTCCAACTCGGGCGGGAGCGCCCGCGACGTTCAGCAAGCGGCGATGCACGACCTCTCCATCCCCCTCCCAGCCGACGCCGACGCCGAGACCCTGGAGGCACGCCGTCTTGCCCTCATCGCGGAGAGCAAGAAGATAGCCTCGATGAGACGCCTCGCCGAGGCCCACCAGCGCGAAGTCGACCGCGCCGCCTTCGGGACGCCGCCGCCTAGCGGCCCGAGCCGAGCCGGCTTCGTCCAGAAGCGCGGCGCAGCCGTTGCCAGCATGCTGGGCGCAGATCGCCCCGTCTACGCCACCCCACTCGAGAATCTGCGAGCCGCTCAGGCGACTGCAGAGGAGCTCAATGGGCTGGGAGCCGATGAGCTCCCCTACATGACAAGACGGATCCAACAGCTGATCGACGCGGCTGCAGAACGGCACGAAGCCGGCGCCCGAGCTGATAGCCATTCCCCGCGCCGGGAGCACGCCGCGACGTCCCGCTCGCCGACTGCGAGCGGCACGCGCCAGAGGAAAGACAAGGAGCCGGCTGCCAGCCGCAGCCGGACTCGCATCACTATCGAGCGCGACGCGGATGGCCGCCCTCGCGGTCGAACACCAAGGAAACCTGCCGCCTCCCCCGCCTCGAAGAGAAAGACGCCTCACTCCGCCGCCCATCACGCATCCGACTCTTGGCGACCGACTCGGCCGCCGAGAAGGAGTCGGCGAGAGTGACGCCCGCCACAGGATCGACCGCCTTGCTCGGTCCTTGGCATTAGAAGAAGAAGACGATGTCGGCCCGCCATGCTTTGGCCCCCGCATCCGCGACGAGCCCTTCCCCAAAGGGTTCTCGCTCCCCAGAGACACACCCAAGTACAACGGCTCGGTGAAGCCGGAAGATTGGCTCATCGACTACTCCACAGCTGTCAGCATCGCCAACGGCAATCGGCGCGTCGCCGTGAAGTACGTCCCCTTGATGCTGCAAGGGACGGCGTGCACGTGGCTCAACAGCCTCAAGCCGTACAGCATCAACAGCTGGCTGGACTTCACCGAGGTTTTCGTCCGCAACTTCACCAGCACCTACAAGCGGCCTCCCAAGCCTCGCCAACTCTCCCTCTGCATCCAAGGGCCCAACGAGTCGACCCACGACTACCTCACGCGATGGGCCGAGCTCCGCAACTCCTGCGAGGGAGTGCACGAGGTCCAGGCCATCGAGTACTTCACCGCCGGGTGCCGAGAGGGCACCCTCTTCAAGCACCGACTCCTCTGCGACGAGCCGGCTACCCTCGATGAGTTGCTGATCACCGCCGACAAGTACGCCACCGCCGACTCCTCCATGAAGACCGAGCTCCGAGTGGATGCCTCGGGGAAAGTAATTGCTCCGGCTCCCAAGACGCCGGCTGGCGACCCAAACCGGCGCCCCTACCAGAACGACCACAAGCGCAAGGGCCCCATGCCGACTTCCTCCAGTCGGCAGGTGGTCACAGTTGAAGACGAGCAGCCCGAGGAGCGGCCCGCTCCCAAGAAGAAGGGAGGCCGGCCGCCCTGGCAGCCGTCCTTCTCCTACGAGCAAGCACTCGATGCTCCCTGCAAGTTCCACAGCGGCGCAAAGCTGTCCAACCATACAACACGTAAATGCCACTGGCTCACCCGCATCACCAAGGGCGAAGGGATGGTGCCGCCTCCGCCTCCCGGCCCGCCGCCTCCAGCTCCCCAGCAGCCGGCGGCCCGGCCTGCAGTCGGCGCCATCCAGGACGAGTTCCCCGAAGCGCACGACGCCTACGTCGTCTTCACGAGTCAAGCCGACGACAAGCGCGGCCGACGCCGGCAACACCAAGAAGTAAACGCAGTCGCCTCTAGCACCGCCGAATTCATGCACTGGTCGGAAAAGCCCATCAGCTGGAGCCAGGCCGACCACCCAGAGGTGATGCCTTCGCCTGGCTCCTATGCTATGGTCTTGGACGTCACCCTTGCGACGGAGAGGCGAGCTGCCAGATTTTCCCGCGTCCTGATAGACGGCGGAAGCAGTATCAACATACTGTACCGCGACACCATGGACAAGCTGAACATCAAAGCAAAGCAGCTCATGCCGAGCCGCACTGTCTTCCATGGTATCGTACCCGGCCTATCTTGCTCTCCAATCGGCAAGATCAAAATGGATGTTCTCTTCGGAGACAAAGATCACTTCCGCCGGGAAGCAATATGGTTCGAGGTGGTGGACCTGGAGAGCCCCTATCATGCGCTACTTGGCCGACCTGCTTTGGCCAAGTTCATGGCTGTGCCCCACTATGCCTACCTGAAGATGAAGATGCCGAGCTCGAAGGGGATCATCACGGTAGCCGGCGACTACAAGAAGTCCATCGAGTGCGCCATGGCCAGCAGCCGGCTGGCTGAGTCCCTCGTGGTGGCCGAAGAGAAGAAGATGTTGGAGCGGGTTGTGGCCATGGCCGGCAAGCAGCCGGCCTTGTCCCCCAACCCCAAGGACTGTGATGCGCAGGGCTCCTTCCAGCCTGCGAAAGAGACCAAGAAGATACCTCTAGACCCGGAACACCCGGAGAGGTTCGCCGTGATTGGGGCGAACTTGGACAGTAAATAGGAAGGCGAGCTCGCCGACTTCCTCCGTGAGAATCGAGACATCTTCGCATGGTCCCCAAAGGACATGCCGGGTGTCCCGAAGGATTTCGCCGAGCACAAGTTACATGTCCGAGCTGATGCGAAGCCGGTCAGGCAACCCCTCCGCCGACTATCAGAAGAGAAGCGAAGAATTGTGGGAGAAGAGATAGCCCGGCTCCTTGCAGCCGGCTTCATCATGGAAGTGTTCTTTCCAGAATAGCTTGCCAATCCAGTTCTGGTTTTGAAGAAGAATAACAAGTGGCGCATGTGTATAGACTACACGAGCTTGAACAAGGCCTGCCCAAAGGATCCGTTTGCTTTGCCACGGATTGACCAAGTGATAGACTCCACAGCCGGATGCGAGCTGTTGTGTTTTTGGATGCATACTCAGGGTATGATCAGATCAAGTTGGACCCGGCTGACCGCCTGAAGACTACCTTCATCACACCCTTTGGAGCTTTCTGCTACCTGACAATGACATTCGGCTTGAGAAACGCCGGTGCCACTTTTCAGCGTTGCATGCAGAAATGTCTCTTGAAACAACTCGGCAGAAATGCCCACGTCTACGTAGACGACATTGTGGTGAAGACAGAGAAGCGCGGTACCTTGCTGGAAGACCTGAAGGAAACATTCGCCAACTTGCGCCGATTCCAGATCAAGCTCAACCCCGAGAAGTGCGTGTTCGGAGTGCCAGCCGGCCAGCTGCTAGGTTTCCTGGTCTCCGAACGCGGCATTGAGTGCAACCCTGTCAAGATCAAAGCCATCGAGAGGATGGAGATTCCCACCAAGCTGCGAGATGTGCAGAAGTTCACTGGCTGCTTAGCCTCCCTGAACCGTTTTATCAGTCGACTAGGAGAGAAGGCCCTCCCCCTGTACCGACTCATGAAGAAGTCCACTCACTTTGAGTGGAATGATCAAGCCGACCAAGCCTTCCATGAGTTGAAGAAAATGTTGACCACTCCGCCTGTCCTGGCCGCGCCGACTGAAAAGGAGCCCATGCTCCTCTACATCGCCGCGACAAGCCGAGTCGTCAGCACTGTTGTTGTGGTCCAGCGCCCGGAGGAAGGCCGAGCCCAGCTGGTCCAGAGGTCGGTCTACTATCTCAGCGAAGTACTATCTAGCTCGAAGCAAAACTACCCGCACTACCAGAAGATGTCCTATGGGGTGTACTTCGCTGCCAAGAAATTGAAGCCCTACTTCCAAGAGCACCCCATCATGGTCGTGTGCACTGCCCCGCTCGCCGAGATCATAGGCAGCCGGGATGCATCCGGCCGGGTGGCCAAATGGGCCATTGCCTTGGCGCCCTACACGATCTTCTATCAACCCCGCACCGCCATCAAGTCGCAAGCATTGGCCGACTTCCTCGTCGACTGGGCCGAGACCCAGTACTTACCGCCGGCTCCCGACTCCACCCATTGGCGGATGCACTTTGACGGATCCAAGATGCGCACCGGCTTGGGAGCCGGCATCGTCCTCACCTCTCCCAAAGGCGACAAGCTCAAGTACACGCTGCAGATCCACTTCGCCGCCTCCAACAACGTGGCCGAGTACGAGGCGCTCGTACATGGGCTCCGGCTAGCCAAAGAACTCGGCATACGCCGGATCCTGTGCTACGGCGACTCAGACTTAGTGGTCCAGCAATCATCTGGCGACTGGGACGCCAAGGACGCAAACATGGCAAGCTACCGATTCCTCGTCCAGCAGATGAGCGGATACTTCGAAGGGTGCGAGTTCCTTCACGTGCCAAGGGACGACAACGACCAAGCAGATGCCCTAGCACGGATCGGCTCCACCTGACAAGCCATATCGACGGGCGTCTCCCTCCAGCGCCTCCTCAAGCCGTCCATCAAGCCGTCTCCAGAGTCGGATTCCATCTTCGTACTGCCTGCACCAGAAACAGCCGGATCCGGCTCAAGAAATCCCGCAGGCGGCGCGGGGACTTCGAGGACTGCCCCGGGGACTGACGTAGTCGCACCCGGCTCAGGGACTTCAGAACCCGGCCCGGGGACTACAGCAGTCGGCCCGGGGACTGCAACGACACAAGAAGCGGTGGACGACTCCAATGCAACACCCAACCCACCCACCCGAGTCATGGTGGCCACATTAACAGCAGAAGAAGTCACAGCTCCCTCATGGGCCCAGCCCATCCTCAAGTTCCTAGTCAGCAGAGAGCTACCGACTGATGAGATCGCAGCAAGACTAGTGCAACAACGAGCTGCAGCATACACAATAATCAACAGGGAGCTCGTGAAGCGCAGCGTCACTGGAGTCTTCCAGCGTTGCGTTGAGCCAGAAAAAGGAGTGGCAATCCTCAAAGACATCCACCAAGGCGAATGCGGCCATCACGCCGCCTCAAGATCCCTCGTGGCCAAGGCTTTCCGCCATGGGTTCTTCTGGCCGACTGCCTTGGAGGATGCTAAAGAAATAGTGAAGAGCTGCAGAGGATGTCAAGTCTTCAGTTCCAAACAACACCTGCCGGCTTCTGCCCTCAAGACCATTCCCCTCACCTGGCCTTTTGCCGTCTGGGGACTGGACATGGTGGGCCCTTTCAAGACGGCCCGCGGTGGCTTGACACATCTACTCGTTGCTGTGGACAAGTTCACAAAGTGGATCGAAGCAAAGCCGATTAAGAAGCTGAACGGGCCGACTGCCGTGACATTCATCACCGACATCACTACTCGGTACGGCGTGCCGCACAGCATCATCACCGACAATGGCACGAACTTCGCCAAAGGCGCACTGGCACGTTTCTGCGCGACACAGGGCATCCGACTGGACTTAGCGTCCGTTGCCCACCCGCAGTCAAACGGCCAAGTCGAGCGAGCAAATGGACTTATCCTCTCCGGCATCAAGCCCCGATTGGTTGTACCACTGGAGCGATCAGCCGGCTGCTGGCTCGAAGAGCTGCCGGCTGTCCTCTGGAGTCTGCGAACTACACCCAACAAGTCAACCGGCTTCACTCCATTCTTCCTTGTGTACGGTGCCGAGGCTGTCATCCCAACAGACATCGAGTTCGACTCGCCTCGGAACACCATGTACACGGAGGAGGAAGCCAAAGAAGCAAGAGAAGACGGCGTCGACCTACTGGAAGAAGGCCGGCTGTTAGCCCTCAGCCGGTCCGCCATCTACCAGCAGGGCCTGCGCCGCTACTACAACCGCAAGGTCAAGCCAAGATCCTTCCAAGAGGGCGACCTTGTGCTCCGGCTGATCCAGCGAACAGCCGGCCAGCACAAGCTCTCGGCCCCTTGGGAAGGCCCCTTCGTCGTCAGCAAGGCACCCGGCAACGACTCCTACTACTTGATCGACGCGCAAAAGCCAAGAGCACGCAAGAGAGACGACTCCGGCAAGGAGTCGGAGCGACCATGGAACGCAAACCTCCTAAAACGATTTACAGCTGAAAAGCAGTATGTATCACGCTACCCCTTTTGTATTAAGTTACAAACCAACAGGCCCCCCGAACAGTACTCGGGGACTGCCTTTTATTTATCTATGAATGACGAGTTTCATATTCATGAATGCATTATTACATTTTGAACTCTTGTCCGGCACCGGGTCCGACTAGTCGGCCCGGGGACTGGCCGCCTTGAGCTATATTCTAAGTTGTTCCCGAAGTCAGCAAAGTAGTGTGCCGGCTCCCAAGTCCTCCCCTGTTGAAAGTCGCAGCTCAAAGAACTGACTGTCCGACTAGCAAGAGGAAAGACAGAAAAGATGCCCACACGAAAAACGGCTAAGGAACAACTAACCCATATAGCAAAGAGACGGCCTCCATATACGCCTGCCGGCTGTCACAGCAGCCGGCTGGCCGGCTTCCTAAAAGCTTAGCTTAAATCTGGCAGAGCTAAAAGTACTTCCCCCTCCCCAATCGGCCAGGCACTCCCCGGCTACAGATTGCAGAGCAACTGTTTGACTGGGGAGGCGGCAACCAAGGGAGGGCGGCAAAGGAAAAAAGCAGAAGGACAAAAAGCCAAAGCACAAGGAAAGACCGATTTCATAACTTTATACATAAAGCCACTCAAAGACTGGCAACAGACTTGAGTTTCAATACACCCAGTGGGTGGAATTGTGCAGACTTAACCAAACATTGTTCAAAAGTAACAAGACAGGAAAACAAAGGAAGAAGACAAAGGCATGACTTGGAGGCCGAGCTGGTCGGCGAAGGCAGCTCGCCGGCTGAGGGAGTGGCCGCCTAGCTGGTCCCGGCTTGACCGCCTCCCACGACAGGAGACGCACTCGCACGCGACGTAGTGCTGGAGGCGCGGTCAGGCTGGCCGGCTACTCCACCAGCCGGCTCGGCGTCTTCACCTTCCTCCTCCTCCTCTTCGCCCTCGTCGCTGGAGTCGATCTCCTCCGCCGAGTCCTCGTCGTACGCCGGGTCCAGCCCGAACCAATCTTCCGGCTGGGCGACTCCATTGTCGTCCACCTCGGGGGCGAAGACGTTGGTGTCGGTGTACTCGGCGATCGCCGAAGCCCGCCGAATGATGGCCGGCCGCGCCGGCTCCAGCTCCGCGTCGGCTTGCTGCCGCCAAGTAGCCAGCTGGTCCAGATTCAGGCCTGGGTACCAGGCCTTGACGAACTCCAGTGCCCGCCCGGCTCCGGAGCGAGCCGCTGACGCCTTCCAAGCCTCGAAGCGGCCAACGGCCACCTCCAGCCAGTCGGCGGTCCGACTGGGAGTGCGCGGGATCACTTGGCCGGGCCAGAGGGCGGCCAAGACCTGCGACCCGGCACGCTGAAGCCGGCGGAGCAGCCTGTGAGCCGGCTGGATACGAGCCTGGATCGCCAGGAGCTGCTCCTCCAGCGAGCGGCCGGCGGTCGGCGAGATCTCGAAGCCGGCTTGCCTCTTCGCCTGGCGACGTGCTTCGATGGCCTGGTTGGCAGCAGTTGAGTAGCCAGGGAAGTACTCTGCGCGAAGAAGAAAAGAAAAGAAGAACCTCAAATCAGAAAAACAAGTCGAAGTAGCAGATGGCAAGAGAGGATGAAGGGGTAGACGACTTACCGTCAACCAGGTCCTCAATCTGGCCATAGCCGGAGACCAGGGTCTGCCTGGCCTCGTCCCAGCCGGCCGCCTCCGTCTCGAACTCGGCCTGGAGGGTGGCCTCGCGATCCTGCGCAGCCTTCAGCGCAGCCTTGTGGCTTTCCTCCTGGTCGGCCAGCTTCTTGACCAGGCGGTCGCGCTCCTGCACCAAGGCGGCGAGCTCCGCGTCCTTGGCACGAAGAGCAGTCTGGGACTCCCCCAGCTGTGCCCTCAGACTGGCGTTGGGTGCTGCAGAGATAGAAGAACAAGAAGAACGATGAGAAATCATCAAGGAAGATCTGAGCCGACTGCTCAGCAGTCGGCCCGAATCTCGGGGACTACACCCAGTGGGTGCGCTGACGCGCCCCCACATGAGATAGAGATCAAGTCACATACCTCGGCTTTCAGTGAGATCGGCGGTCTTCTGCGTCAGCTCCCGAGCCTGGGAGTTGAAGGTGGCCGTCCGGAGGTTATGATAGTCCTGCAAGATGGACAGAAGACCGAAGTAAGAACAAAGCAGCAAAAACCAAATCTCCAAGAAGTTCCAAGCCGCCTGCTCAGCAGCCGACTCGGAACTCGGGGACTACACCCAGTGGGTGCGCTGACGCGCCCCCACAAGAAAAACCAAGAACAAAACTGAGAATACTAACCCGGATGGCTGCCCGCGTGGCGAGGAATTCGTCGGTGAACTGCCTCAGCGCCGCGGCTTGGCCCTGGAGCCGGGTCCGGACGTCTTGTGCAGCGATGTTCACCACGGCTATCCCTCCGCCTGGCGTCCACCCGGAGGTAGCGCTGGCCGCCTCCGCGTCTCGGGCTGACGAGCTGGAGCCCACGGCCAGCCATGGCTCCGACGCCGCCTTCTGCGGCTCCGACGCGGCCTTCCCTGCGCGCCGGCTTGGCGGAACCCGAACCGCCACCTCAGCTCCCGCGGACGGCTCGCCTTCCGCCGACTGTGCGGGCGCAGGCTCAGTCTGGCCGCCTTGGGCCGCCCTAGTCGGAGGAGCCGGCCCCGGCGCCTCCCTCAAGAAGATGACGTCGTCGCCGCTCCCGCCCAGACCCGGCTGGGAACCGCTGGCTCCCCCTGGCGAGGGATCCGCGTCCCCGGGCACCATGGCGCAGGGGGGTGACCATCAAGGCCTCCCCTGCCGCCGCTTCGGCCTCGGCCTCTGCCTGGGCCTTGGCTGCAGCCTCGGCGAGCGCCTTCGCCGCCTCCTCCTCCCGAGCTGCCTGGGCGGCGGCTGCCCTCCGTGCCTCCGCCTCCCGCGCCTCCTGCTCCTCCCGCGCCTCCCGCGCATTCCTTTCCGTCGCTTCCAGGAGGGCGGCGCGGGGATCTACGCGGCGGGTGGTGCTCCCAGAGCCCCCTGGCGACTCGACAACGGAGCCGGCGGCCGCTCGCTCGAGTGACAGTGGAGCTCTGATCAAAGAAAAGAAGACAAAGGTTCAGAAAACCACCCAAGAAAAGAAAGGAGGAGAATACACAGAAAGAGAGAAAGCTTACGCTGACACAGCCTGTGGCTGCTTTCACCACTTTGCGGAAGCGAGCCGCCTTCGCGGCCGCCTCTTCCCGCCTAGTGGCCGCCGCCCCGCCCCTGGGCTTCTTCGTCCGGCTACCGAACATGCCCTGGGTGGCGCGACGTTTCTGGCCTCTACCCCGAGCAGGCTGCGCGCCGGAGGAGCCCGCGCCGCGTCCGGACGCCGGCTGGCGATGCGGGACGGCTTCGGCTTCGTCCTCGTCCGGCCAGTCCTCAAAGGTAGCGGAGAGCCCGGCGCCGCCTGCTTCACCGCCAGCCGGCTCGGTGGCGTCCTCCATATGGACTGCCCCCAGGTCGGGGTCCTCCTGGTCGTGCTCGGTCCGGTCGGGGACGAAACGGCGCTCCGCGTCCACCCCGCCGGCCGGTCGAAGCAGAGGACTCTGTCAAAAAGAGCGAGCCGACGGAGTTAGAGTTGGCCCGAAGGAACTCGGCGACAAAGCTGAGAGAGAGAAAGAGAAAAAGAGAAAGGGAGTGTACCGTAGGCGGAGGATTAGCGCGGCTGTATGGCAACTTGCCGAATTGCCAGTCGTCGGGAAGCTGGCAGTTGGCGAGATAGTTCACCATGTCGGCCGCGTCGGCCTGCGGCATCTCCTTGGTGCACATCCGGCTCGGATCGAGCTGGCCGCTCATCTGACAGATCAGATGAGGCCGGCTCTGGAGCGGGAGGACCCGGCGCGTGACGAACGCGGCCAGAAGGTCGGGCCCCGTCAGGCCCTTCGACTGGACCATCACCCGCAGGCGGGCGATGGCGGCGTTTCCTCCCGGCGACAGCGTTACCGCCCGGAAGGACCACTGGGCAGCCTCCCCGCCGGCGGGCCGGCTACGTAAGCCGGCAGGTTGAGGTAGTCGCCTCGGGGAGCGATGTTCCGCACGTAGAAGTATGACTTCTGCCACTTCTTCACCGATTGGATCAGCGTGAGGAAGGGGTTGTCGGCGCCTGATCTCCGCGACGCGATGAAGGCGCCGGTCTGAGCCGGCACGCCCCTCACACGCGTGCCCAGCTTCGACTGGAAGAACTCCCCCCAGAGCTCGAGGGTGGGGAGGACGCCGAGATAGCCCTCGCACAGGGTGACGAAGGCCGACAGCAGCACCACCGCGTTGGGGGTGAGGTGATGCGGCTGGAGTTGATAGAAGTCCAGCCAGGAGCGGAAGAAAGCGCTCACTTGCACACCGAAGCCGCGCAGGAAGTGCGAGCGGAAGACCACCCGCTCGCCCTCCTGCGGCGCCGGCCTGACCTCCTTCTCCGGCGCGAGGCGGACCTCCACTTTGTCCTTGCTGCGCAGACGCCGGGTGTCACGGAGGAAGTCGATGTGGTCGTTGTGGACGATGGAGCCATCCCAATCCCTACCTAGCTGCTCAACGTGGGGAGGCATAGCGGAAGCTAGCACGGCGGCGGAGGAGCGTGCGAAGGAAGAGCGCGACGGCGAGGCGCTGGCGCAAGAACAAGCAAGGCGAGAAGGCGAAGGGAGTAGGAGGAGCGTGCGAGGGTCTGCCGCCCTCCACCTCCCCCTACTTATAGCCTCACGCGGCCGAAGAGGCCAGACGTGGGGGGGACGTGGGATTAACTGCGCCCACTCCCCCCACGTCTCGCGTTTATTACGCATAAGCGCGAGCCGAAACTGCCGCACGGATCGTGCGGGCGGTTTCGGGATACGAAGGATCCGCGCCTGGGCTGGGGCGCGGACGTGGCGGGCCCCCTCCCTGCGGCGATGTCCCGTCATGCGCGTGGGTTGGCAGGCTTTCCGGCCACGTGGCACGCCAACGGCCCGAGGCCGGCCCGCGGCCCGGTGCACGAGCCTGCGGGTTCCCGCTCCCCGACTCCAGAAGAATTCGACTAAGGGCGGCGCGCCTGCACCAAGGCCAGCTCCTAGCTGCCGGCTTGTCACGATAGGAAGCTGATCGAGCTTCTCGAACCCCACTCCACCTCGAAGCCCAATCAGCTTTGGGGACTACTGTCGGAGTAATTGGCCACGGGTAGCCTCACCGACTACCCCTGGCTCTTTAGAAAATTTATCAGGCCTTTGGGCCTTCAAGCACTCCAAGCGTTTGGGCCGCCTTCCCCGGCCGGCTACCACTAAAGCCGGCTCCCGGAAGGCGACCCAGCCTCACCGACTCCAAGAAGCCGGCCAAGAAGGACGCCGACTCCTAGAAGCCGGCCAAGACCACAACCACTCCTACATAACGGCGACATGACGGGGTGTGGCCACAGTGCGGCCCACGACCCCCTAAGCCCGAGGCGGGCATGGCTACAGGAGGCCGTACGGGGGGGATGTCCCCCGTGCGGCCGGGCACTGTAGCCACGCCAGCTACGACGTCATCCACGACCCACTCCTGTACGGCCCAAGGACTGCGGGCCCCTTCAGCCAGAGAGAGGCGTGAAGGCGGCCCGGCTTTTCCTAGTCGGCCAGGAGCATAGCCGGCCTCCAAAAGCCAGCGACTCCCTTCCTCGAAGCAGGAGCCCCATTAAGGAGACAAGACGAGGTGAGGCTACAGTGATAGCCCCCGATGCGGATCACTGTAGCCACGCTTACCTCGACAAAGCCCTCATCATCAGAGGAGCGGCTACAGTAAGCAGCCGCCGACAAGACCCTAGGCAGTGGGGCCGGCCTGTCGATCGAGGAGCCGGCAGCCGGCGGGACCCACCAGCCGGCGGGACCCACCAGCCGGCGGAGAAGCCGGCAGGCGTAGACACTGGCGGCTGGGGCCAGGTCCCAGTCGGATTACCATTGTACCCCCGAGGGGTAGGCCTATATAAACCCCCCGGAGCACCCATGCAAAGGGTTCGCACCTCTGCATGTTTTGCTTCCAAGCATAGCACACACACACACACCATAGACAGAGAGAAGCAAGAGCTAGCCTCGTTCTTCTTCTCCCTTGATCCCAACAGCTCTAGGAGCGATTGTAGCTACTCTTTATCGATCTAGTGATCATGCGGAGACCCCGCAGAGCAGGACTAGGGGTGTTATCTCCTCGGAGAGCCCCGAACCTGGGTAAGATTCGCCGGCGTGCATGTCTTCGCCTCATCCCGTTTCCAGGCACCGGCGACGTTTTATTGGCACCCACAATGATAAGCCATCCCTTGGCATATGTCGCACCAACCACCCGACAGGCGCGAGGAGGAAGAACGAGTGGCTGAAGGACCGACGGACCGGGCTATTTATAAGGACGAGCTCATAAGTGGGCGCGAGAAACGAGGAGACCACGGCGTGGTTATCTCCCCATGAAACGCCTCGATTTTCGGGATGGCAGTAAAGATAAGATCCGTTGCGGATCTGGTGGAGTAAAAAAACAGACTTAATGGAAGATGACGTCACGGCGGATTACCCGGAGTCCAGAGGATGACGTCACGCCGGGTTATGGCCTTCACACAATTATGAGCCGGAGATTTTTCTGTCGAAAGGATTGAAGATTGACATGAGCCGGCTCAAATCAATCTGGGGCCTAATGTTGAGGATATAGACCTTAGAGTCACCCGCCAGGAGGGGCCGGGTTACTCATAATGGTCATTGCCAGAAGCCCGGCGCCAAGCTTGAAGACGGTGGGCCAAGGTGGGCTTAAGACCCGGATATGGCTTAAGGCCCGTAGTTACAATCATTATTATGGTAGAACTTGTAGTGTAAGGCAAGAATAGTTGAGAGTCCGAGCCGGACACTCTAATGAGCCGGCCGGGACTCTGAGAGTTGCTGGGCGTCAGCCTCCCTATATAAAGGGACGACCCGGCAGCGGTTTAGGGACAAGTAAGATCTCGTCGAGAGCCAGGCATAGCAATTAAGCTCCCTGGTCATCGAAACCCTAATCAATACCACCTCAACTGGACGTAGGCTTTTACCTTCACCGTAAGTGGCCGAACCAGTATAACCCTCGTGTTCCTTGTCCCGTTAACCCCTTCAAGCTTCCTAGCGGCGATGGCTCCACGACTAAGTCCTAGCTTGAGGACATCTGCCGTGACAATTCCACGACAGGCGTGCATACCCTGGCCCGGTAGGCAGACATAACCTTGTGTGCTCGTTTTTGTTTTTATGGTACCTTGTCCCCGTTTGGGACCGTTTTGCCACGGCGGTGGCCGGTGGTGTCTTTGGTAGACACGGGGCCACCCAAGACCTAGCCCTGAGAGGGAGTTGGTCGGAGTGGCCGGGAGAGTGCCATAACAAAGGGAGGGTTTCGTCGGAATGCTTTGGTCCACCCGAATGGGAATGCGAGGCCAGGGTTCCGTAGTGTGGGTAAAGTGTGCTACCTCTGCAGAGTGTATTTAATCTATCGATAGCCGTGTCCTCAGTTATGGGCATAACTCATGAGTAAGTCACACCATGGATCAACTTTTATAATTAATTTTGCAAACTAAAATGATTGTTGTGATGCATTGTGTTTCGTGTGGTTCATGAACTCGGGAGTGGTTCATGAGTGATTGGTTTCAGTTGTGACCCAGGTATGGTCACCGTTTTGTTACGAGGTAACCGTCTGGTAAGCGAGTCCGTGAGGCTCGGTGCACGTATTGGTTTTCTTTGCATCTGTAGTAATTCTTGCATTGCATTAATTTGATTAATTGTCATGATATTGTCTGTCATCGTGCTTATGTTTGTTTTGAGCTTGCAAGTACATTCAATGTACTGACCTGGCGTGTTATGCCAGCTTTCAGGCAAGTCGGTTCGCATCGAAGCGCATCTCGTGTCTAGGCTGTGTCCACGTCGGTGTCCCTGTGCTATGGAGTTTCCACTTCGTCGTTCTTTCGCTGCCGCGTAGTTCGTGTGATCGAGGCCCCGTCATGTTCATTAAATAATGTACATACTGTTCAGTAGCACTGTGTGTGCTGCTTGGCCTTGTATCTTGATGTAATATCAGACTTATGTAATCCGCTAGCATCAATAAAGCGGTTGTTTCTGTACCATGTTGTTGTGTGTTGCCAGAAGACTAGATCTCTAGGCTGGCAATGCAAGGTAAACCGGTTGCTCTGAGCCGGGGTGCCACAGTGCCTTACCGAGAGGGCCCAGAGATACCTCTCCGATACTCGGAGTGACAAATCCTAATCTCGATCTATGCCAACCCAACAAACACCTTCGGAGATACCTGTAGAGCATCTTTATAATCACCCAGTTACGTTGTGACATTTGATAGCACACAAGGTATTCCTCCGGTATCCGGGAGTTGCATAATCTCATAGTCAAAGGAATATGTATATGACATGAAGAAAGCAATAGCAATAAAACTGAACGATCAACATTCTAAGCTAACAGATGGGTCTTGTCCATCACATCATTCTCCTAATGATGTGATCCCGTTCATCAAATGACAACACATGTCTACGCTTAGGAAACTTAACCATCTTTGATTAACGATCTAGTCTAGTAGAGGCTTACTAGGGACACGGTGTTTTGTCTATGTATCCACACATGTATAAAGTTTCCGGTTAATACAATTCTAGCATGAATAGTAAAATTTATCATGATATAAGGAAATGTAAAATAACAACTTTATTATTGCCTCTAGAGCATATTTCCTTCACCTCGTGCGTGCGTTATCTGGCTTAGTTGGAGCCCAAGACTTCAAATCGATCTCGGTTACTTCATATACAACTTTAGGCTGGTGTGTGGGATTCCTTGGAGCGTTCCTCTGTGTCCTGAATGGAAGGGTAATTGTTGAAGCTCTACCCCATTCCAGATTACTTGATCCCTCACCATCTGCTGAAGACCTAGGGTTGTCGGAATCAGATGAAGATACATTGCCTGAAGCATGAGTGTTGTCGCTGCTACTCGGTATCTACAGATAACACATGCGAAACTCAGGAAAGGAGGATAAGCATAAAGCTAACAACTTGGTACCAAGATGTCTAAACATGTCATGCATTAATTTAGAAAATGCACGCCTTATTAGTTAAGTTTGTGTGACTCGGACACCCACGATCTGTAAATCGACAGTAACTTATTGGAACAAATACAGCTTATATGTACTAGTTCGAAAGGTAGATAATGAACATATATATGCTCTCCGTTATTTCATAGCCAATTTGGGAACATATGGAACGAAATAGGAAGAGGGATTGCGAGGAAATATGCCTCACCGCGATGGAGAGCTGTAACTAATAGGTTTCTTAATGCAAACTCGGCTGGACCACAGGAGAGGTGAAGGTTACAGGATCGATATGCTCGAGGGTGGCTCACTACAAGAAATATGTCAACTTGTGACCCTCACTATTGGCCACTGAAAGGTCATAGTTTTTCATTTAAGACCTTTTTGTGACCAAAAACAGAAGGTCAAAAGCTGGCGGTCGTAAACTGAAATTAGTGACCTTCTTTGTGATATGTAAAAGGTCGTTGGTTCCACGACCAAATTTTTGGTCACTAGCAACCTCCCCAGACCACGTAGGCATCCAGCGTGGCAAGCTGATGTGGCACAAGAATCAGCCCGGTCCGATTCGGTGTTTTACATGGGCCGAGCCCAACAATTCAGCCTATTTGTTTTTTTCTCATATTAATTTTGGTCAGGTAGATGGGCGAAGCCCAACAATTAAGCCTTCTCATTTTTGGGCCATGGCCTTTTCGGCTAGACAGTTTTATTTTTATTTTTTCAAAAAAATCCTCTAGTTAGATGGGTCCTAGTGGTCAAGTTCTAGTAAGTGGGCCCCTTTTGTCAATGCCTTTTTCTTCTTATTTTGATTTGACAGTAAATAATAATCAATATTTAAATCAACACAGACATAAAACATAAGAAATACTTCAAGTAACAGCAACCAGAATCAATCTGTATACAGTGACAATCAATGTTACAATCTCTACAAATATTGGGATCCTGCTCCAGTCATCGCACAGGTACAAATTCTAGTAGTGTAATAACACATATACAAGTAGAATCACTGTCAAACATATGCAGTGACAATCGGCACAAACTGGCCCCCTGCTCCAATCATATGAAACATATGCATGACTTAATGGGCGACCATACTTGACTAGGCCATGACCTTCATTACACTTGACTAACAGAATGAAAATATGAACTATCATCATGCCTTCCACGGTCGCCCTGTTACATGAACCAGAAGAGAAGAATCAAAAAATTTGGGGCCAATATATTATGAACAAACCAATCAAAAAACAAACAAGTTCTTTAGAATGACAAGACAAATTCAGCTAGTACAATGCTTTCATTCTCCAGCAAGTTAAAATGAGATAATCATTCATACAAGAAAGGTGACGAAAGAAAATAGAGCATTTTACTCATAGCATGCAAAGTATCAATATTCTGATAAACATATACAAGTGTAAATGTCAACTATCTTACACCCAAATGAATGACTACTTGTGGAAGAAATATGTTAAACCAGGTTAGTTGTAACGGAGAGGGGCTGACTTACATTGGCCGTAGTGGTCGATTGTGGCCTGAACAAATCTGTTGTAGTCGTCGGGGTCTGCGATGTCCCCGGGGAGAATGATCACGTGCGGCGCGCCGAGCTCGAAGGCGCGGTCGGCGACCTGCCACAGGCTCCATTCCCTCCTTGCTACCAGGGCAAGGCATGCCCCCTTGGCGGCGTACTGGTAAGCCAGTTGCTGCATGCAGAAGAGAAGATCCCAAGTTGTTTGGAGCTAACAACGAAAGTACTGTATAATGTTTAGAACATGTATATTCAATATGACAAGTAGAAAAGCAGAGTTCTAGTAGAGTAGCATAAGAAGCAGAGGAATTCTGATTATGTAACAAGAGGAAACGGAGTTGTCCTGTGCAACAAGAGGAATTCTGATTCTGTAACAAGAGGTAGAATTAGCATCACTAGCTCTGTTGCTGTTGTTTGCATATTACATAAGTAGTTCGTCTGCCTAAGCAAATAGAGAGGTATATGCAGCAAGAACACGCAATGTGATGACAGTATGAGTGCACTATAACTCTCGAAGTAAAAAGAACATAAATTCATTTGGGCTGATTTGTACACAGCCAAGAAAAACTTCTTACCAATAAATTCATGGAAGTGTATCATCCTTTTAGTCCCTCACCCATATCTCCTAGTAGTATTACATAATGCCTAGTGAGTGATGTAGCAATGTACTGTACAAGAGAGTATATATGTGTACGGATTCCTGCAGCCAGCTTCTATCAGTAACATGCATGTATATATTGAAGTAAACGTAACAGAGAGTATCTTTGGAAACATTCAAAATATATTCAATGTTGGAGCTGCATCTTACAACTCAAGGAGCCACACGAAATCCATGGAAGGACCTTACTGTGACAATTCACTTGTATAGTCCTGCCTCATGTGCATAATGCCGTTGCAAACAATTTAGATAGTGTATATATATAGATAGAAAGAAGCGCTTGATCAACAAGCTGCTGTAATAGTGTACATATATATAGTGTATATATAGATAGATAGTGCGCCAATAATTTTTTAGAAGGTAACTGAACTTCCGTGCACACATTTAGATAGAAAGAAGCGCTTGATCAACAAGCTGTTGTAATAGTGTAGATATATACATGCTAACAACATGAATGTTCCATCAGGCCATGATCAACTACTCCAAACCATTACATGCTTTGCAAGAAAATAATAGAAAAAGTAATCAGCAGATGACACAATGAACAAGTGAAGGCTTTAAATATCTCCCTATCAAAGAATCAAGTCGATGAAGACATGCAGTACAAGGAGGAGCAGCCTTGCATCACCGTTTGCTCAGATCGACGCTGAAAAGTGTGCTGCTATACCATGATCAGAACCCGCACGACACAGCCTCCCTGTCCCCCACCTCAACTCGCCCATGCTGCTACTACAGTTGGATGTAAGTGTGTAAATACAACATACTTTGCATTATGTATCTAGACTATAGCATCTTGCAGCTAGCAGTACATGAATTCAACTCAATAGTATAATAAACATCCGCTGGAAGTTGTCAGCTCAAACATGTCTTAGTTTTTTCAGAGAAAATAGGCAGGAATTAAGACCCAAATGTGCATGTATAACCAAAACCTATAACAACCAGAAGCTATCAAAATAAATCATAGAGGCTGGCTGAACTAATTGGTGCACTCAAACGATACAAGAGAGCGGCCCGGTGAACAACTAAGCAAGCATACACAGCAAGTAAAACTACATCACCAAGGCAAGTCATGCACAAATTGTTGACAAGAAGATGCAGGGACAGGTTAATTTAGTGTTCAGCAGCATCGTCAAGCCACATTAACTCTGTGAAACAATACAAATCAATGGTGATGTTGAATCACGTACAATAAATGTCCAAACCAGACTATGAAATATCCGTGACAACAGACAAATGATCACCACATGGTCATATCAAATCAACTGCAGCCTAGCTATAACTATCAGGCACACCAAGAAAAATCTGCACAGAAACTATCAACAAAGATGCAGCAGCCGAATCCAGCATCCAATCAATTCAGAACACAATCATATACGCCCTATCTAGAGAGGCTTAGAGCGCACGGGTGTGTTCTTGCACCTGTACAGAGTACTACTGACTGACCCCAAAACAGAGCATCGTCACAGTAAAACACTTCACCAGGAGCCATGATGCATCACAGACATGACCTACCATCCCGAGATCTCGGTTCTCACGGGAAGGAAGCAAGCAAGCAAGAAGAATAGATCTGGCGGAGGGAGGGAGCGAGTGCGTTACCCTAAGGCGCTCGGAGAGGATGGAGGGCGTGATTTGCATAGGTGGCCTGGTCGAAGAGCACTGCATTGTTCATTAGGGCGGAGAAGAATCACCCGCGCCGCGCTGGAGTTGGAGGGGACGCCACCCTCAAAACCCTAGCCATGGGAAGGTGTCCTGGCTGAGCTCTTGATGGTCAGAGGGTAAAGACGCGAGAGAGGGGAGCAGCACCTTGGCGCCGGTCAAGGTGTCGAGCGCGAGGATGGAGTCCTTGATGGAGCGCACGAGGTCCTGCTGCGACGAACGTGGCCGCGACGCCGCGTGGAAGAAGGACATCTCGCTGCTGGGCTCCGGTGCGGGCGGCGGGGGGGGGGGGGCTCGGTCTGCTGGCCACGCCGCAGGGGAGGGGCAGCGGGCCGGCAGCGACGGCGAGGAACGGAGGCAGATCTCTCTGGTTTGGCGTTAGGGAGAGAGGCGGATAGGAAGTTGACCGACCGCGGCCTCCGGGAATGACGAGGCTGCCGTCGTCGCCGTGGAGGAGGAGTGCGGGTGCGGGTTAGGGTTTGGGAGGGACGAGGCGGCGGCGGTGTGGGAGGGATGGGATCGAGGGTGGGTGGGAGACGAGAGGGGGTGTGGGAGGGATGGGATCGGGGTGGGTGGGTCTATGGGGTTTCCCCTTTTCATTTTATTTTTTATTTTTTGTTCTCTATAGATAAATGGATGGATGGATGGGCGCCATGTCATCAATCCGTGTCAAACCAACTCCACCAATGGGAATAGAGTATATGTGATTTGTGTTTTTTCTTTTGTTTTTCTTCTACTTTTACACATGAAAAATAAAAAAATGGTCTCACATTGTGCACAAGTTTGTATCTTGAATGACAAACAATGTTGACTAAGGAATTTTTCATTTTCTTTGCATGAAAAAATCATTTTCCATTTTTCGAATGCCCAAAATGCGGTTTTTTGTGAAGAACCTACCAAATAATTGTTGCAAAATTGGACCAAATAAATTTTCTAAAATACTAGGCCATATTTAATTCACAATTGACCAAATGGTTGGGTGTCAAAAGCTTTTATCAACCTCTCGTGAAAAAGACAAATTTCTGCCAATTCAGGTGGAAGCGGGTCAAATTTGAACTGCGGCTGCCGCATAGTTTGCTATTTATTTTTCCCAAAAATCATTTTTAGGTACAAAAGTATCTATTTAATCAGAGAAACACCAAAAGGTTTTCAAGATTCAACCACTAGCTATGAACGGTCATACCCTCCGTTTTGACCGCATTTTGAAAAGGGCATAAAAAATTCAAAAAAATCAAAAATTTGGAAAACCTTCGCATTGTGTCATTATATGTGACCAAGTTTCCAGGAAAAATAATAAACTTGTAATACGACAATTATTTCAAAAAAAGTGTTCTCGGAAATGAGCTATCATGCGTGAAGATTCATGGCTTTCAAGCCAAATGATCAATCTTATAGCCACATTCATGGCATAGTTTGTTCAAATGATCTCATATTGTGCACAAGGGTGCATCTTGGAATTCCAAACAATGTTGCCTAAGGGGGTTTTCATTTTCTTTGCACGGAAAATTCATTTTCCATTTTTCGAGTGCCCCAAAATGAGGGTTTTTCTGAAGGAACTACCAAATAAATTTTGTAAAAATGGACCAAATCAATTTTATAAAATACTAGGCCATGTTTAATGCACAATTGACACAATGGTTGGGTGTCAAAAGCCTTGATTCACCTTTGGTGAAAAAGACAAATTTCCGGTGATTCAGTAGGAAGCGGGTCAAATTTGAACTGTAGCTGCCTCATAGTTTGCTCTTTATTTTTTTCAAAAATAATTTCTAGGTACATAAATATCTATTTAATCAGAGAAACATCAAAAGGTTTCCAAGATTCAACAAGTAGCTAGGAACGGTCAAGCCCGCCGTTTTGACCGCATTTTGAAACGGGCATAAAAAATTCAAAAAAAATTAAAAAAATTGGAAACCTTCGCATTGTGTCATCATATGTGACCAAGTTTCTAGGAAAAATAATAAACTTGTAATACGACAATTATTTTAAAAAAAGTGTTCTCAGAAATGAGCTATCATGGGTGAAGATTCATGGCTTTCAAGCCAAATGATCAATCTTATGGCCACACTCATGGCACATTTTGTTAAAACAATCTCCTATTGTGCACAAGGGTGCATATTGGAATTCCAAACAATGTTTCCTAAGGGAGTTTTCATTTTCTTTGCATGGAAAATTCATTTTCCATTTTCCGAGTGCCCGAAATGAGGTTTTTTGTGAAGGAACTACCAAATAATTGTTGCAAAAATGGACCAAATCAATTTTATAAAATACTAGGCCATGTTTAATGCAAAATTGACAAAATTGTTGGGTGTAAAAAGTTTTTATCCACCTCTGGTGAAAAAGACAAATTTTCGGCGATTCAGCAGGAAGCGGGTCAAATTTGAACTGCAGCTGCCTTATAGTTTGCTCTTTATTTTTTCCAAAAATCATTTCTAGGTACATAATTTTCTATTTAATCATAAATACATGGTTTGGTGGTGATACGTTGAGGTTTGGACGGTGGCCCAGGGCCCCAACTCCAAAGCGCGTAGACTCGCATGCCCGCCGCATGGTCACCGCGTGACCGTGGCGTTGCCATGCGTTATGGGCAGCCTACGCATGTCTAGTAGGTTGGTCACTCCCCAGGTAGATGCTAGAAAGAAAATAACAATAGAAGAATCTCACGAGGAGACCGAACAATGCTCAAACATGAATTAGCAGGCACGTGTTTGATTAGTGGTACGGGAAATACACATGGCCAATGGGCCTGAGTTTTGGTCGAGGATGATCATCTACTAGGGAGACTGTCTTGGCAAATTTGCAGCTCAAATGGAGGAGTTTGGATGGTACTTGCTTTGCAAAGTACCACATCGGGCAGAAATATGGATGTTGAAGCTGGGCTTAAACTAATGAATGGATTGAGCTGAAATTTGGTGGAGGATGGTTATTTGGGCATAGGAAAGCATTGTAGAAAATTGATACCATTTGGACATGCCAAAGTGGTACTTCCTTCACAAAGCTTCTAGCTGAACAAAAACTTTGGAAATTTGCCGAGGAACATTTACTAGGCAAATGGAGCTGAATTTTGTCATGAGGTAATGATTTGGATAGGAAAGAGTGCCCAAAAAGTTTGAGGTCAATCGAATATATATAAATAGCACTTCCTTCACAAACTGCTGTTCTGAACAGAATAGGAAAATGAATAATGTTGAATTATATTTGAACTAGGAGAGGAAGGTTTTTTACATATTTGACGAATATATGATCCAATGAATTTATGAGAATTTTTTGGGAATTTTAGGAATAAGAGAAATATAGGTTGCTTCACGACCTAGGGAAAAATTGACACATGGACATGACACATAGGCAAAACTGATGAGGTGGCGCCTAGTCATAGCAATAAGTACCAATGCATCCACGTTCACAACCTCATGACCATTTATATTGGTCGTAATCAGGTACAAATAAGGTCATAGACCACTCTTTTCTTCTTTATGACCATTTGGTGTAAGGCAATTTCAGGGTTTGGGCCCTTCCAAGCGAAATGGCCATGGATTTACGACCAATTCAGCTGGGGTCACTAAGAGAAGGTCACTAGTTGACATATTTCTTGTAGTGGCTGGCGAGCAAACGAAGACGGGGAGGCGCGGGCAGCCGCGTGTTGGGAACAGCAGTGGAGGTAGGGTTGACGCCGAAGAGCGAGCACACGGCCAGGGCGATCACACCGGCGCCGGAGAGGGTTCTGCTGTGGATCTGGGGGAGGGGGAGCTGGCGACGGAGATTGGGTGGACTAATTGAGTGAAACGCGGGCGGGCGATGGGGGGGGGGTGTTGGCGGCCTAGGTGAAAAGGGTGAAAAAATATCCCCGGTTGTCGCGCGGAAAGGCCAATGCAAACGGTTGCCTCTAAGCGCACGTGTGCACAAATAGCATAATTTCGTTTGAAATGAAGACATGCTAATTTTGAAATGAAGATGTGAATTCATCTTCACCTCTAATTTTTTTCCCACAGTAAGCAATCACCATGTTTGATATGCTGGCGCATTTCAGGTATCGTGTGCTATATTTAAGACATTTTTTTGTATTTACCGTGCATTTTGGCATATAAATAAAATCCTAGCCGCAACTGTATGTGCTGATGAAAGGGATGAGGATTGTCGTTCGATCTGGGAGCATCCAATGGTGCTGACATACGATCTATGGGGTCTGGGTTCTAGCCAATTAGAACGCACGACTCGGATCGCGTGCGCAACAGTGGGGGCATCGGCCACGGTTTGGTAGGCACAGGGCTTTCGTGAGTGAACCGTGTGCTATTTGAAAACATTTACATGAACTAACAACATATTTTCGTTTGAATGAAAACATGAGTTCATCGTTTCATCTCCAATTTTTTTCCAGGGTAAGAAATCACCATTGTACCCTATGGTTCGATTTTCTGGTGCATTTGAGGTATCGTTTGCTATATTTGAGTCGTTTGCTATAGTCGAAACTACACAAAGGGTGTTAGCAAGATCATTTGTGTGTCACTTTGGGAGTTTTCATTCATTGTTCGAGAAACGGGAAAAAAATCAAACAGCTCGGCCGGAGGGTGCGGCCAGAGCCATAGGCTTTGTTGGAATTTTAATTACAGGAAATGCATATAGAGTCCGGAAATAACGAAAATCGGTGTGTCAACGTGGCGTGCTCTCAGGATCCCATGGAAAAAAATTGGTAAAGTTTGGCACAAGTTTTGATGCTCACACCTTCCAAATCGGAGCATCTCACAAGAAGGATCATAGTTCCCAAAAGGAGACGCAGCACTTCGGACTCCAATCGTTGGTGACTACATCATTCCGCATCAATTTTTTTTCATGGTAAACAATCACGTATATACCCTAGGTTTGATATTCTAGCCCATTTCAGGTCTCGTCTGCTATATTTAAGTCATTTTTTGCGTTTACACTCCATTTAGTGCATATAAAATCAAAACCGTGCTACAACTACATCTGGGTGTTAGTTAGCAAAGAAGGTGTACAAATCATTTGTGCGTCGCTTTGCGAGTTTCATCCGTTTGTCCAAGAAGCAGGGAGAAGTTTCAAACATTTCGGCCGCGAGGTGCGTCCACCGGCGTAGGCCTAGTTGGTATTTTAACTATAGGAAATTCAAATGGAGTCCGGGCATCATCAAAATCGGTGTGTGCCCATGGCGTGCTCTCACGACCCCGTGGATTTTTTTGTAAAGTTTGGCACAAGTGTTGATGAGCACTCCTTGCAAACTAGGGCATCTCACAAGAAGGGTCATGTTTTCCAAAAGGAGACATGTCAATTCAAACTCTAGTGGCCGGTGACTTCATTGTTTGGCCTCATAAAAAATTTCACGGCACACAATCACCATCATACCACATGTTTGATTTTCTAGCGCATTTCAGGTATCGTTAGCTATATTTAAGACATTTTTTGAATTTAACGTGCAATTTGTGGATATAAATAAAATCACAACCGGAACTGCATGTGCTGTCGAAAGGGATGAGAATTGTCGTTCGATCAAGGAGAATCCAACGATGCAGACATACGAACCATGGGGTTTGGTTCTGGCTAATCAAAACGCACGACTCAGATAGCGCGCATGCGGCAGGGGGAGGGGGCATCGGCCACGGTTTAGTAGGCACACGACTTTTATGAGTGAACCATGTGCTATTTGAAAACATTTACATGAACTAACAACATATTTTCGTTTGAATGAAAACATGAGTTCATCGTTTCGCCTCAATTTTTTTTCCATGGTAAGAAATCACGATTGTACCCTATGATTCGATTTTTTGACGCATTTGAGATATCGTTTTCTATATTTGAGTCATTTTTTGGATATATGCGTGTGTGTGTGTGTGTGTGTGTGTTATATATAGTCGCAACTACACGTGGGTGTTTGCAAGATCAATTGTGTGTCACTTTGCGAGTTTTCATTCATTGTCCGACAAACGGGAAAAAACTTCAAACAGTTCGGCCGTAGGGTGCGGCCAGAGGCATAGGCCTTGTTGGTATTTTAATTACACGAAATGCATATAGAGTCCGGAAATAACGAAAATCATTGTGTCACCATGGCGTGCGCTCATGATCGCATGGAAAAAATTGGTAAAGTTTGGCACCAGTTTTAGTGCTCGCACCTTCCATGCCGGAGCATCTCACAAGAAGGATCATAGTTTCCAAAAGGATACGCGGCACTTCGGACACATAATCGTCAGTGAGTACATCGTTCGGACTCCAAATCATGGATATACCCTTGGTTTGATTTTCAGGCCCATTTTTCAGGTCTCGTCTGCTATATTTAAGTCATTTTTTGCAATTACCTTACATTTAGTGCATATAAAGTCAAAACCCTACTACAAATACATGTGGGTGTGATAATCCCCAAGTGCAAGGAATCATCGTAGCAATTTCCAAAGGTGGAAGTGATAAGTATGGAGTGTCGAACCCACAAGGAGCTAAAGGTAAGATCAATATTCTCTCAAGTCCTATCTGCCACTGATATGACTCTACGTACACAGAACGTTTGCTTCCAACTAGAAACGGAAAATAAAACTATGGTGTGGGTATGAAGAGGATAACTTTGCATGATATAGGAGAACTAAAATTTAAAAGTAGGTGCTGTTAATATAAAGTTAGAATATATTACTATATATTATAAATAGCGAGTGTGGAATAATGATGGATTGGTGTGTGGAATTATCCTAGGCAATTGTTAACAAGATCGGTGGTTGTTATTGCAATTTTATATGAGGGAGAGGCATAAGCTAACATAATTTCTCTTCTTGGATCATATGCACTTATGATTGGAACTCTAGCAAGCATCCGCAACTACTTAAGGTAAAACCCAACCATAGCATTAAAGTATCAAGTCCCCTTTATGCCATACGCAACAACCCCCTTACTCGGGTTTAAGCTACTATCACTCTAGTAACCCACTATAAGCAAATCATGAACGTATTGCAACACCCTACAGCGGGAATCCTTCATGTGTGCCTGGCACGGAAGGCACCATAGGACAACACCAAAATAAAACATACAACTCAAACCAATCTAGATCATCAATCAACCCAAAGTACAAAGGAAATCTACTCAAAACATCATAGGATGGCAACACATCATTTGATCATAACATGTGGCATAAAGCACCATGTTCAAGTAGGTGATTTCAGCGGGGTGCGGGAGAGTGGACCACTAAAAAGAGATGAGGAACGTGATGAAGATTGTGATGTTGATGAAGACGATCATCGCGGCGATGGTTCCCCCGGTGGCACTCCGGCGCCACCGAGAGAGAGGGAGAGAGGGTCTCCCCTTGTGCTTCCTCATCCATGGCCTCCCCCTAGATGGGGAGAGGTTCTCCCTCTGGTCCTTGGCCTCCATGGTGATGATGGCCCCCTCCGGGATCCTCCTCCATGGCCTCTGGTGATGATGGCCCCCTCTGGCAGGGTGCCGAGAGGACCTAGATTGATTTTTTGGCTACAGAGGCTTGTGGCGGTGGAACTCCCGATCTAGGTTTATCTCAGGGGGGTTTGGTATTTATAGGAATTTTTGGCGTCGGTCTCACGTCTGGGGGTCCACGAGGCAGCGATAAGGTAGGAGCACCCTCCCGGGGGTAGGGCGCGCCCCCTACCTTGTCGTCGCCTCGGGACTCTTCTGGTCCAACTCTTGTGCTTCGGGGTTCTCTTTTGATCCATAAAAAATCATCGTAAATTTTTAGCCCATTCCGAGAACTTTTATTTCTGCACAAAAAACGACACCACGATAGTTCTGCTGAAAACAGCGTCAGTCTGGGTTAGTTCTAATCAAATCATACCAAAATCATATAAAATTGTTGTAAACATGGCATGAATATTTCATAAATTACAGATACGTTGGAGACGTATCAGCATCCCCAAGCTTAATTCATGCTCGTCCTCGAGAAGGTAAATGATAAAAGAAATAATTTATGAAGTGTGAATGCTAGCATAATGTATAAGTTTGATCAATGGTAGTTCCAAACACTTTTTCTAGCATTATCCTTTATTATAAATAGTAGCTCATCTCATAAAACTTCTCATGATCAAGTAACAAGCTATTCACATGTTAAAGTATAGACCATAAAGTTTCTTGAAAACTAACAAACTATGCTTTCAATCACCAAACAATTACAATTCATCTTATTTTCAAGAAGGGTCTATGTAAGAGCTTTGATTTAGCAAATTCCACATACTCAACTATCATATAGTCTTCCATGATTGCTAACACTTAAAGCATATTTTTAGAACAAATAGCGTCCGTCAAACACAAAGAAAGATAGGGGCTTAATGTTTCGCCTCCCAACTTATTTATCATATAGATAATTGTCAACAATAATAATTCATGATCAAATATATTTGAATGGCTATATATGCTTGGATCTTTCCCCACCACATGATACTTGCCAACTGAAGAATAATTGAGGTTGAAATAAGAAGGAATACTGTTGACTCTTGCATAAAAGTAAATACATGAAAGTAAAAGATAGGCCCTTCGCAGAGGGAAGTAGAGGTTGTCATGCGCCTTTTAATTTTGGATGTGCAAACCCTTAATCCAAAGGAATGTCACGTTGTATTGCCCTCTGTGATAGCAACCTTTATTATGCAGTCTGTTGCTTTTATTTCTTTACCATCACAAGTTTGTACAACGCTTATTTTCCGTTACAATAAAATATCATACATATTTAGGAGCAATTTTTATTGCTTTTTGCACCGATGACAACTTACTTGAAGGATCTTATTCAATCCATAGGTAGATATGGTGGAAACTCAAGGCATGAAACGAGGTTTAAGAGTTTTGGATGCACAAGTAGTATCTCTACTTAGTACAAAATTTTGGCTAGCAAAAGATCCTAAGCAAGCACCACATGTTAGAGGATCCAGAACAATATAACTTTTATGCAAATATACCCAAACATAACTCATTATGTTGTCTTCCTTGTCCAACTTCAACTAATTTTCTCAAGTTTGAAAACAATTAATGGGGCTCACAATCATAGAAGAAGTCCAAGATAGTATATTTATATGTGAAATCTCTCTTCCTTCAATATTCTTTCATGAATTGTTCAAGTGACCAATGCGGTGGTTGCTAACTTTCAATAAATTTTACCACCAATACTTCTTATATGTGAAGTCATTACTCCCCACGGGATAAGCATATGAATCATATATAATTTTAGATTTATGATATTCAATTCATTCAACCATTTACTCATAGGATATAAGTGAAGCACGAGAGTAAATGACAAACTACTCCAAAAAGATATAAGTGAAGAACAATGAGTAGTCAAATAATTAACTAGCCATGGGAGGACTCTCTCTCAATCAAGATTTCAGATCCAATGATTTTAGTCAAACAGTAAGTAAAATTAAAATACGCTCCAAGCAAAACACATATCATGTGACGGATAAAAATATAGCTCCGAGTAAGGTATACCGATGGTTTTGAAGACGAAAGAGGAGATGCCTTCCGGGGCATCCCCAAGCTTAGGCGATTGAGTCTTTCTTGAATATTACCTTGGGGTGCCTTGGGCATCCCCAAGCTTAGGGTCTTTCCACTCCTTATTCTCCTCGTATCGATATCTCACCCAAAACTGAAAAACTTCAATCACACAAAACTTAACGAAACTTCGTGAGATGGGTTAGTATGATAAAGAGTAAATCATTCACTTTGGTACTGTCAAAGACAAGATTCATAATTATTCTCACACAATGCCTACTGTACCATATGATTTCTACAATTTATATTGAGCAATATAAGCCATAGAAACTAGAAAACAAGCAAACTATGCATTGAAAACAGAATCTGCCAGAAACAGAACAGTCTGTATTGATCTGAACAACAACCATAGTTCTGCTACTCCAAACATTCTGAAAAATTAGGACAACCTAGGAAATTTATATATCAATCTTGTGTAAAAAATTCAGATCAAAAGAACGCTTCTGTGTTTTTTTTAAATTCTGGCAATGAGCGTAAAAGTTTCTGTTTTTCAGCAAGAACAAATCAACTATCGCCATAGATCATCCCAAAGGTCTTACTTGGCACTTTAATGAAACAAAAGCTATAAAACATGAGTACTACAGTAGCATAGTCATGCGAACACACAAAAACAGTAGGGGTAAATATTGGGTTGTCTCCCAACAAGCGCTTTTCTTTAATGCCTTTTTAGCTAGGCATGATCTTTTAATGATACTCTTCCAAGCCCAATTCCGATGATAATTTTATTCATACTCTAAAAGGTATAAGAAGTTCATAGATCATTCTACAAATAATATAGATTTACCAATATCCAAACTCAAAATATATAAGTGAAGCACACGAAGCATTCTATAAAGCCATACTCAAAAGCTTTAAGTGAAGCACAAACAACATTCTATAAAGACATGCTCAAAAGATTTAAGTGAAGCACAAAGAGCATTCTATAAATAAATGTAGGGCTATCTCAAATTAGCATGGAGCATATAGGAAAAGAAAAGATATATAAACACAAAAGACGCATACCATTTGAACAAAACAAAAACCAAGGTATACCGATAATTGTTGAAGAAGAAAGATGGGATGCCAACCGGGGCATCCCCAAGCTTAGATGCTTGGGTATCCTTGAAATATTTACTTGGGGTGCTTTGGGCATCCCCAAGATTGAACTCTTGCCTCTCCTTATTCTTCTCATATCGATAACTCCTCGATCTTCGAACACTTCATCCACACAAAACTTAAAAAAAAACTTTGATCCGTTAGTATAATAAAGCAAATCACTACTGTCAGAGTAAATGACCACGGGTAGCCTCATCGACCCGCCATGGTATTTCAAGACATCGGGGCCAGCTGTGCCCCTCACACCTCCCAGACGAACGTCCGGCTTCTTGGGCCGGCTAGTCTAGGAGGCCGGCTGCTAGAAGACGGCAAGACATCAGAAGGCGGCCGCGAGGGAGCCGAATCCTATCAGGCGGCCCCTCGTCCCCTCCAAGTTTGCACCCACATAACCGCGACGGGACGGGGCGTGGCTACAGTGCGACCTGCCACCCCCGAATCCAGGGCGGATCGTGGCCACAGTGCGGTGTGGCTACAGTGAGCGCCCGCCAGGCGGCGGGACTGTAGCCATGCTCCCCCCAACAAAGCCTCCGTCATCAGGGGCAAGGCTAAAGTATAAAGCAGTCAACATGGCCCGGAGGCAGCGGGCCCTACCTGTCGACCGAGATCACGGCAGCCGGCGGGACCCACTAAGCGGCGGGCCCCAGTAGCCTACAGAGAAGCCGGCGCCCAGAGACAATGACGGCCGGGTCCTACACCCGGCCGGATTACCATTGTACCCCTGGGGGGTAGGCCTATATAAACCCCCCCAGGCTTCCCCATGCAAGGGGTTCAGAACCCTTGAGATCATACACACCCATATAGAGAGAGGAGTAGCGCTGCCTTGCCCTTCTATCTCCTCTAGCCGAACAGCTCAAGGAGCAATCTTGTAGCTACTCTATTAACGATAGTCATCATGCGGAGACCCCGCAGAGCAGGACTAGGGGTGCTATCTCCATGGAGAGCCCCGAACCTGGGTATGATTCGCAGGCGTATGTGGTCTCGCTCACTCCCGCTTCTTGATCCCAGCGACGTACTCTTGTCCCCATCCATGATAAGCCACCCCCTGGCATATGTCGCTAGATATCCCCGACAACTACCTTTAGGTACTATTATAAACTCATTTCAATTTCATATTAGCATTATATCTACTATATTACAACTTCACCATGGTTCATACCCCCCGATACAACCCATAGATTCATCAAAATAAGCGAACAAGCCATAGAAAACAGAATCTGTCAAAAACATGACACCCTATAGCAATGTGGAACTTTCGTATACTTCTGTAACTAAAAAATTCTAAAAAATAGGGAAATCTAAATTTTTGCGGAGAAGTACTGGGTAAGAATTTCAAGATTTTATCATGCTACAGCAAAATTTTCCGTTTTTTCTGCTGCACACACTAAACAAGCAACTTAAACATTCTAGACCCAAAGCTTGGCACATTATTTTTATAATACAATGGATATATACAAGGGGATAATTATTTTTGAGAAACTTCCATGAAAATTTCTACATTGTTTCCATGATCATGAACACAAGTGTTCAAGGTCGACCCTCACTTCTCCAATGCATAACCTTCCAACCACTGATACGACTCTACGTACACAGAATGTTTGCTTCCAACTAGAAACTAGAAATAAAACTATGTTGTGGGTATGAAGGGAATAGCTTTGCATGATATAGGAGAACTAAAATATAAAAGTAGGTGATGTTAATATAAAGTTAGAATATATTACTATATATTATAAATAGCTAGTGTGGAATAATGATGGATTTGTGTGTGGAATTATCCTAGGCAATTGTTAACAAGATCGGTGGTCGTCATTGCAATTTTGTATGAGGGAGAGGCATAAGCTAACATACTTTCTCTTCTTGGATCATATGAACTTATGTTTGGAACTCTAGCAAGCATTCGCAACTACTTAAGCTAAAACCCAACCATAGCATTAAAGTATCAAGTCCCCTTTATCCCATACGCAACCACCCCATTACTCGGGTTTAAGCTACTATCACTCTAGCAACCCACTATAAGCAAATCATGAACATATTGCAACACCCTACAGCGGGAATCCTTCACGTGTGCGCGGCACGGAAGGCACCATAGGACAACACCAAAATAAAACATACAACTCAAACCAATCTAGATCATCAATCCACCCAAAATACAAAGGAAATCTACTCAAAACATCATAGGATGGCAACACATCATTTGATCATAATATGTGGCATAAAGCACCATGTTGAAGTAGGTGATTTCAGTGGGGTGCGGGAGAGTGGACCGTCGAAAAGAGATGAGGAACGTGATGAAGATGGTGATGTTGATGAAGACGATCACCACGGCGATGGTTCCCCCGGTGGCACTCCGGCGCCACCGAGAGAGAGGGGGAGAGGGTCTCCCCCTGTGCTTCCTCATCCATGGCCTCCCACTAGATGGGGAGAGGTTCTCCCTCTAGTCCTTGGCTTCCATGGTGATGATGGCCCCCTCCGGGATCCTCCTCCATGGCCTCCGATGATGATGGCCCCCTCCGGCAGGGTGCTAGAGAGGGCTTATATTGATTTTTGTGGCTACAGAGGCTTGTGGCAATGGAACTCCCAATCTAGGTTTATTTCTGGGGGTTTTGGTATTTATAGGAATTTTTGGCATCGGTCTCACGTCAAGGGGGTCCATGAGGCAGTGACAAGGTAGGAGCACCCTCCCGGGGGTAGGGCGCGCCCCCTACCTTGTCGTCACCTCGGGACTCTTCTGGTCCAACTCTTGTGCTTCGGGGTTCTCTTTTGGTCCATAAAAATCACCGTAAATTTTCAGCCCATTCCGAGAACTTTTATTTCTGCACAAAAACGACACCACGGTAGTTTTGCTGAAAACAACGGCAGTCTGGGTTAGTTCTAATCAAATCATACCAAAATACTATAAAATTGTTGTAAACATGGCACGAATACTTCATAAATTATAGATACGTTGGAGACGTATCAGGGTGTTAGTTAGACTAGTCACAATGGGTAGTAACTTAGACTAGTAACATGCATATGTTACTAGTCTATGTTACTAGCTCTATAGTGGGGAGTAACATATGTGAGGTGTCATGCAACACTTCATTTATTAGGTTGTAGACTCACTTTGTCTTGGTATGTGTGATGTTACAGTAAATAGCTATGTTAACACATGCCCCTATTTCCTCATTAATTACTCGCCACATCATCTGTTTTGCCTAGAGATGTGTGATGTTACCACCTATGTTACTCCCACTGTGGTTGTCTTAGGCTGGTTGTAATGGGGAGTATCATATATTAGTATCATGCATATGATACTAGTGTATGATACTACATCGGTAATGCATGGTATCATATGTTGGTATCATATAGGACTACATTCATTGCCATGAATGACACAAAGTAGCACATTATTTAATATGATACGGTATCATGATATGATATTCAAGCATCTCTTTCTTGATTTAATTCTATGCCACCTCATCAACATTGCTTAGTTGGCATGCATGATACTCCCATTACGACCAGCCTTAGCAAAGAAGGTGTACAAATCATTTGTGCGTCGCTTTGCGAGTTTTCATCCGTTTGTTCGAGAAGCGGGGAGAAGTTTCAAACATTTCGGCCGCGAGGTACGGCCACCGGCATAGGCCTAGTTGGTATTTTAACTATAGGAAATTCAAATGGAGTCCGGACATCATCAAAATCGGTGTGTGCCCATGGCGTGCTCTCACGACCCCGTGGAAAAAATTTGGTAAAGTTTGGCACAAGTTTTGATGATCACTCCTTGCAAATCGGAGCATCTCACAAGAAGGATCATGGTTTCCAAAAGGAGACGTGTCAATTCAAACTCCAGTGGCCGGTGACTTCATTGTTTGGCCTCATAAAAATTTCCACGGTACGCAATCACCATTATACCACATGTTTGACTTTCTGGCGCATTTCAGGTATCGTTAGCCATATTTAAGACATTTTATGAATTTAATGTGCATTTTGTGCATATAAATAAACGTACAACCAGAACTGCATTTGTTGTCGAAAGGGATGAGGATTGCCGTTCAATCTGGGAGCATCCAATGATGCAGACATATGATCCGTGGGGTTTGTTTTCTGGCCAATCAGAACGCACAACTCAGATCGCGGACGCGGTTCGGTCGGCACACGGCACAACCAGATTACATATCTTCTGTTCATACATACTGGAGTGAGATCAATTGAGTGTGCTACTTCTATGGTATAATAATAATAAACAGTTCATATTCATTGCCTGAGCTGACAGCATACCATGGTCAACATATAACGGTTCTTACATCAACAGAAAACAAGGCATAACTCACAAATTCAGTACACGCGACAGTTCTAAATTGAACGAATTAAGTTGCAGGGTAGGCAAATAAAAACTAGTCTTACGGCTTAATTCCCATGTACATGGGGGAACTGGGATCATTACGTTGACCCTGAATGAACTTGGGTTTTCTGATGATTTTACGCTTCTCCGTTAGAGGGGTGCGTGATCCCTTGGCTGGCAACTCAGAAAATTCACCGTGCTCGTTCTCATCGGCAACATCCTCGACACCCAGTACCCTCCTCTTCCCATGCATCACCACATGGTAGTTCTTATGCAATGGGTGTTCCGCATAGAAAATCTAGGTAGCATCACTGGCAAGAATGAACGGGTCCACGTGATATGCCATTGTTGTCCTGTTAACACAGCTCTTCCTGTGATCATCAACCTTTACCAGACTAAGAGGGATCCATGTGCACCCGAATAATGTCACCTTAACTTTCACATAGTTAAGCTCCCAAATCTCCTTGATGGTTCCATAGTATACCCTTTTATCAACTTCATTTACAGTCATGCATTCTATTCAAACAGATCTGTTCTAATATGAGGTCTTCTCATCACGTTCCTCAGTGTAGAACATGTAGCCATTTATGTCATATGCTTGGTACGTCAACACCGTAGGTAATAGCTTTTGTGCCAACCATGTAGCAATGTCATCGATGGATCCTTGTGCCAAATGATTCTTCAGCCATTCGGCGTAGTTCTTAGTGTGCTCCTTCATCTCCGCATCTGATGGATACACCTTTGGTAAGAACCTTTGGCGTATCTCCACCAAATGTTCTTTGGCATAAGCGCTGAGAACTGGGCTGTTAAGAAGTACCGTCAAATGGGCTTACTCTGCCAATTCTCCGGGTGCAGCCTTTTGCGTGCTAGCAAGGACTGGCTTACCTTTCAGCCTTCCCTCGTGGCGAGAGAGGGGTGAACCTATAGGTCTTTGTTTCATGTATTCGGTGCAAAACTCAACCACCTCCTCCATGGTATAACCTTGTAGGATGCTTGCCTCTGGATGGTTTCGGTTCCTTTAATAGTGCTTCAGTATTCCCATGACCCGCTCAAGGGATACATGTTGCAAAGAAACACAGGACCACAATACTTCATCTCGTCGACAAGGTGCATAGTGAGATGGACCATGACATCAAAGAATGACGGTGGGAAACACACCTCTAGGTTGTACAATATTCTTGCAATATCCTCTTGCATATGATCCAACTCTTCAAGATCTACAATTTTCTGCCATAGTTGGTTGAAGAAATCACAGAGCTCAATGAGTGTGTTTCTTATATCTTTGTCCATCAGATTCCTGATGGCCACCGGGAGGATTTGTGTCAACATTACGTGGCAATCATGTGACTTCTTGTGTCCCAACATAATTTTACCTGAGCTCACATCACAAGACTTCTGATGTTTCCGGAGTAGGAAGAGGGTGTCTTAACTGACAACAAATAGGTGAAGAACCCTGTTGCTTCTTTTGAACTAAAATTGTAACTCTAGCGAGCGTTGATGAATTTGTTATCATCTTCTGCTTCACTCTTGCGTTTTGATTTATCAACAAGCATATCGAGCCGTGCGCCGTCACCATCCTTTGTTTTACATTTAATCTTGAGCGGAGTACCAAGGATGCTTTCACATACGTTCTTATCTATGTGCCTGACATTAATGCAGTGGCGTACACGTGGAATCTCCCAGTAAGGTAATTTCCAGAACACCAATTTCTTCTTAAACACTTGACCCTTGGGTGTTTGTTTCACCGTCAAAGCGTGCTTCTTGCCAAGCACAACATTAATTTGTTTAGCCATGTTGTGGACCACCGCCCCAACATAGGGTCTTGGGCCCACATCTACCTCTGCCGTACTATCAAATTCAGCTTTCATCTTTCGGTATGGGTGATTTCTCCGTAAGAACCTATGATGATGCAAATACACGGTTTGGCGCGAGTTGGAAGAAATCTGCTAGCTGTCCTATCCATGCATGTGACACACCCTACATCTCCCTTTGATTTATGCCCTGATGTGTTGCCTATTGTCGGTATATCTTGAATGGTGTGCAGTAGCATCGCATGTAGATCGAAAATCTCCTTTTTTTAAGCATCATAACATTTTACAGCAGGCGCATCTATCCACACTGTCAGCGGTTTTTCTACCAGTAGCTGAAAGTAAATGTCAATGTCATTTCCAGGTTGCTTCGGGCCTTGGATAATCATTGACATCATAATGTATTTTTTTCATACACAACCAAGGAGCTATGTTATATATATGCACAGAAGCACCGACCATGTGCTATGATTGGTGCTCATATGACCAAAATGATTCATCCCGTCAGTACACTCCCCGAGCCTTATACTTCTAGGATCCTTGGCAAAGTCTTCAAACTTGTTGTCGATTAATTCCCACTAAGCCCCATCTTTCGGGTGCCTCGTATATTTACCCGCAGTTCGCTCATCATGATGCCACCGCAACCTCTTTGCCTCTCTAGGGTTTGCAAACAAACGCCTCAACCTTGGAATTAAAGGAAAGTACCAAACAACCTTGAACGGGATTCCCGTCTTGATCTCGTCGTCCAATTTGTACTTTTCCTTTGCTCTCATGTGCTTATATTGTGCATGCTTGCATATGGGACATGCACTCAAATCTTTGTACTCACCACGGTACAATATATAATCATTCACACAAGCATGTATCTTCTGTATTTCAAGTTCCAATGGACAAACCATTTTCTTCGCTTCGTTCATGCTTCTGGGAGCACATTATCTTCTAGAAGAATTTCTTTGAAAAGACCTAACATCTCAGTGAAGCCCTTGTTTGATAGACCGTTTGCTGCTTTAAATCTGAGAAGCGCCAGGGTGGCACTCAACTTGGAATATTTCCTTTTGCAACCAGGATACAATTCTTTCTTGGAGTCTGCATCCATGGTTGGCCGATCCTTGTACCCAATCATATCATTTTTGGGCCCTTGAAATCTCATATCATAGCAGCAAAATCTGGCACTTCAAGATCGTCGTCGTCTGCGTCGCCGTCTTGGTTTTCCAGTGGGCATTTCGGCTTTCCGGTGTTCCATTGGTAGCTTGACGCCTCTGCCTCGATGTTAGATTCAACATCCATGTGACACTGACCGAGGCTTGGCATCTCGCAACCCTGGGTATATTCATCCATGACCTGCTCTTCACCTTGTCTAGTCCAACGTGTATATCCATCCATGAATCCCTGAGAGAGTAAGTGCCACTAGACATCTCCAACTTCACATGACTCTGTATTGGCACAATGAGTACATGGACACAGGATGTAATCCGCATCACCAATTCTCCTCTGTGTACTTTCAGCCAAATTCATGAACTTTGTCATGCCATTCAGATCATTCCATCTGCACCACACGAATGGCTATTAAAAACAAAACAACAACATTAATACACTAATTAACTGATGCCCAAAGATGTGTGCATAAATCACAAGGTTTTATTTTCATAATTACTGAGGGTGCTCCATATTGTTATCCAGACGTGCAATGACGAAAATTAATGGCTAGTCAATTTACACGCAGAGTACTACAGCACTACCCTTCGGAACTGAATACTTTAATTAAGACACTAACAAAAAGAATACCTTAATTAATTAGCCGTGCGGCAACCTCCACCCAGCAGACAGAGAAGCGCGATGCGGCGGCACACCGAGATAGCAGGGTCGAGTAGCAAAGCTTAGTGCGGTTGCCGCCTGAAGTTCGACCTCCACTATCCTGCCATCGACCGTGGTGGATGTGCTCCAATCACGCTGCCGCCGGCCTCGATGGTTGAGCTCCTCTCATCTCCTGACGCAGGCCGAGGATTGACCTCCTATGACGCTGCCACCGCCCACCGACCGAGGATTGACCTCTTCTCCGGTAGCCGCTGCCTAGGCCGCCGCTGCCGCCATCTCTATCTGCAGAGCGACTATTTTATTTTTTGACGGATATCCGCAGAGTGGTTGTTTACACGGTATCACTATAACTCAATTATATGTACAGGGTAGTACATCACATACAGTTATGTCATGGCAACCGTGTCTCACCTACGTTGTCTTCTCACACGGTTTGGTGCAGAAATCGTGTGTGAAGTTGTAATACCTAACACAAACGACATGTATAAACAGTGTGCCGTATACAACATATAGTGCCATAAGTAGTTCCCTACCGTTAGCTTATCCCCAAAGTTTCCCCATTTCCCCCAAGTACCTAGATAGCCTCCAAATTCCCTCACATGGCGCTGACATTGGGGGAGTGCGGACGAGTTGTGCTGATGGTTTCGGTGCGGCTGCTCCTGCTCGTATCGCCGCTCTCGGCAGCGCCGCCACAACGGCGGTCGCCGCCGAGCACTTGCCTAAGGTCATCAGAAGGCAGGTGTACCACAGATCCGAATTGTCCTGTCAGGTTCCAGTCTATCCCGATCTTTTTTAGCTTGTCCAAAGTAGCTCCCTGCTGAATCCGTCCTGAATGACTCCAGACTCCCACGACACGAGTTCGACTCCGAGTTTTGCGCCACTGAGAAGTACCAAAAGCTGAGTTGTGTGCACAGGCACACTCCCGCTCGACGTGTATGCACGGAGGGATTCGACATTGGCAAGCGGTTTCTTAGTTGCCCCTTAGAGGTTAGTGCTAAGATCATCATTTTACTTGAGTTAATGCCACCGCTCATCCTGAATACTATTTAACATTGGCAGGGATATGAGGCTTGTGCATTTGTTAACTGGCTGGATGAAGAATGGCATCGCAGGGTTCAGAGTGTTATCACCAAGCTCACAGAAGATAACGTAAAGCTGAAGAAGAAACTGGCTGATCTGGAATGTACAATCAGTACGATGAAGCAAGAAAGAATCAATCACAGGCAACAGATGAAAGCAAGAGACACGAAGGAACTAGCATGTGTAGTTGTGGTTGTTGCATTAGCCATGTTCTATGCACTATTTGCAATGATGATTATGGGTTTTGTTGACAGTACTGCTAAAGCACATCTAGATGTGCTCTAAGTAATGCACATCTAGGTCCTATGCCATTGATGTAACGCGAAGATTCGTGCAGATATTTTCCTTTCTCTTGTTTTCTTTTCCTTTGTAGTTTGATTATTACTGGCTTCATCAATAAGAAGAGCTCAATGTATTGCTTGCCAACTGTCCTACTCCGTTCGTACCGGTACCGGTGCATAATCCCAAAACTCGTTCCTTGTTTTTGTCCTGAAAAAAGAAATCAGCCAAGAGGAGTGTTGTGGCTAGTATGCATTCAATGAATTCAGACTACTTAGCATAACATGCATGCAATGGTCAATTCTCTGCACTCAATTGTATTGATTACCAAATACTCCCTCCATCCCAAAATAAGTTACTCAACTTTGTACTGACTTTGTACTAAAGTTAGTGCAATGTTGAGTCACTTATTTTGGGACGGAGGGAGTAATCATCAAGTTCTCTCGGTTTTTCCCCACCTAGGTCGCCGGTACGGAGGGAGTAGAAGTACCATGAAAAATGCTTGTTTCATATTTGGACACGCTAACGCATGTTCATAATTAATTATCACATTGAGAACTGCGCAACCCCGGGAATTTGGACCGACTTGGTACAAATAATTGTGGTTGATTATATCAGCGGTTAGATAATACGTCAACCCCCGCTTCAATTGGCATTCCACTTCTCTGCATACCCCGCTTAAGTGCCACCATCTTCATCGTCCCCGGTAGGCCGCTCTACACACTTGCACACACTCTGCAATCTCGCTTTCTCGCGGTTTTTATACGACTGTAGCCATGTCGAGCGACAGCGAGGACGACAATTCGGCCAGCAGTCTGATGCCCGATGATAGGTTAAAATCGGAATCATCCTGCTCATCTTCCATGAGTCCGGTGTCAAGCCCAGACCTTGATTATATCCGGATCATGGATGGGACGCCGCCTCCGGAGTCGTCAAATGACAACCAGATGGACGAGGAGGCGTCGGAGGATGATGAAGAGGACGACGATGATGATGAGGAGGAACGGTCGAACGAGGAGGAGGAGGACGACGACAGCAACGACGATGACGGCGGCGGCGACGATGAAAAGCTAACGGTCAGCGGCGAAAAGCATCCTCGCCAAGACGATGTCGCGGGGCCATCCAACAACAAGAAGAAGGACTAAATTAAGCAGACTGTATATATCTCTGTTTCCGTTCGCTCATATTAATTCGTTATCTCTGTTTATCCTGTCAATCTCATTGCAGACGGTTAGTTATACGTGTTGGACAAAGATCTTCTACGTTATCGCCCACAGGTTGGTTTCTTCAATTATGTGCCCTGACGAGCACACAATTCACAAAAAAAGACCGTATGGCTGTCTATAATGATCGCACAAAATTCTAATTACTGACTTGTTTGCCGAGTATCAGGCACATCTTGTTACGCCGAATCGTTTGTGTTCAACTTGACCATCGTAAACGGTTCATGGGAGCAAACTGTATGCCGTATATCGCTCACACCTTGATCTGGCTACCTATTTCTGTTGTTCTGTCTCATCGCAAACAGTTCCTATCGATCAACCGTACGCCCCGCATCACACGCAACTAAAATCGAAACCGTGTTTGATGTATCCTTCATCACAAACGTTTTGCATCTTTTTCGATGGGTTTTTTACATCACCGTTTGCGATTAATGCATCGCACATAGTTTCGCCAAAGTGTCTCTGATCATAGTGTCGCATTAGCAGCATCCTACAGTAGTGTTACATCGAATAGAACTCCAAGAACATCGAGGAGAACATTGTATTGAAGATCAAAGAGAGAGAAGAAGCCATCTATCTACTAGCTATGGACCCGTAGGTCTATGGTAAAGTACTCACGCATCATCGAAAGGGATGCAAGGTTGATGTTGAAGCCCTTTTTGGTCGATTCCCCCTCTGGCAGGGTGCCGAAAAAGGCCTCCAAATGGGATCGCATAAAAATTATTTCGGGTGGCTCTCTAATGTATTGGGAATATCTGGGAATTTATAGAGGTGCAATTAGGTCAAGAGGTGCCACGAGGGGCCCACAAGCCTGGAGGGTATGCCCCCTGGGCTTGTCGCTTCCTCGTGACTCCTCGGGTCTTCTCCCGAACCTTCGTGGGTCCCTTCTGGTCTAGAAAAATTAATCCAAAGTTTTTTTCTGTTTGGACTATGTTTGATATTGATTTTCTGAAAAGCAAAAAACAACAAGTGGGACTCGGCACTAGGTTAATAGGTTAGTTCCAAAAAATGATATATAATTGCATATAAAACATCCAAGATTAGTACTATAATAGCATGGAACAATAAAAAATTAAGATATGTTGGAGATGTATCAAGCATCCCCAAGCTTAATTCCTGCTTGTCCTCGAGTAGGTAATAAATGATTAAAACAATTTTTTTGTTGTGGAATGCTACCTAACATGTCTATCATGTAATCTTTCTTTTAGAGCATGGATTTGATGTCACGGGGGATAGCTGCCCCCCGGGTATCTACCATTCGTCCCTCCTAGAGCTCCGTGCAGCATGCAAATAGTTACCTTCTTAATCAAAAATGCATGAATAGTGAAATACAATTAATACTTTTGTCCTTTCCTGGCATGGGATGGTGCTGTGAGATCAAAAGAATTGGGGCCCGAGAAAGGCTGACATATTGTTTTTCATGGACAAGTCAGTGAACAAACATTGATAAACATATTTCTTGTCAGTTGCTAGAGTATTTCGATCATATATGTTTGCTTGTACTGAGCACTAGACAAAAGTTTCTTAGTAGCCGAATAATCCAAAAAAGAAGCATTGGTAAGATAGCAGTGCTTGTGCACGTTGATCACATGCGGACAATTTAGATTTTCTAGACATGTACATTACAATTAGCTTTCATCTTGTCTACTTTGTTGTCGTATGCTTCATTGCGTAAAATGGGGTCCTTCAGTACTGCTAGCAAAATGTGAACTGGATGCGCTGACAAAAGCTTATATCATACCCATGATCTATGTACAAATAAATCTGTGCATGCAACTTCAGATAAAAGCCAATATTTTACGCATAGCTTTTATGTCAAACTACATGTCGGCGTTCTGGGAACGGGGGTACCTAAACTTGCCTACCTGCGGCCCGCGGCGTGGCTCCATCGACGGCCTGGTACGACCCATCTTCTGCACCAACAACTCAAGACGCTCGCGAGGGGCCAAGCCTCGCGAGGCGGACGACGCCAAGACCTCCAGAAGGAGCGGCCTCCCCAGGCTAGCTCCTAAGGAGCGGAGGTTTCTATGCAAGCCCTCACCTCGTGAGGTTCAGCTGACATGAGCCATGACGACAAAGGCCAGGCAGGCGCCAGCGGGCGCAGTGCAGCAGTTTCCTCTTTGGTGCTAAAGAGGCAAGTGCAGGCACGGAGTCCTGAGGAATCAGCCAAAGGTTTCCATTTCTGTCCAACAAGACCATGACCGCCAGGACGGCAGGACGGAGGTCATCACTGGGCCCACTGCGGTGTCATGACCAGAGGCTTTGCAGGCGAAGACCACCTTCTGTCAGGATAGGATGTACTAGTTGTCGCCCTTTGAATTTGGCCGTCGTGGGATCCCTTCCCACCTTCGTTTGGGAAGAGGACCAAGGCCACTATAAGTAGAGCAGCACCACCACCGTAGAGAGGGATCGAATCCATTCCATCCTCACACCCACCAGCTCACTCGAGCACAAGAACACACCTCCTGAGGTTCTTCTCCCTGCTGTACTAGTTCATCCTCAGCCCGCCTCGAGGCAAATCCACCACAAAGCAGGAGTAGGGTTTTACACTGCAAGGTGGCCCGAACCTGGGTAAACTGCCTTGTCCCCTTTCCTTCTAGTTCATAGAGCTAGGCCGTGGGATCGACGAGTTGGCAGACTGCGGAGGTTGAGTTCTTCGCATGCACCCCAGAGTTCGAATCTATCAAGGGTCTCCGAAGCCCGGAATTCGACATTTGGTGCGCTAGGTAGGGGTGCGTCGGAGCCTCTCTTCCTCCGTTCAATCCACCGCTGCTCCCCCACTCTCATGGCTGACACGCGGCACGGCCCACCCCGGCAGCGCCATCCGCCCAAGAAGATCTCCACTCTGCGCTCCTTGCGGCCCGCACGCCGCCCGATGGCGTCGGCCGCACACGGCATGGACCGTCACCGCCCGTTCTTGCGCTGCACCGCAACCGCTCCACCATGCAATCTTAAAGCTATGCCGCGGCAACGGTGCTACACACCCGCCAGGAGCAGGCAAACACGTGGTCCGTACTCATCATGGCACGAGAGCTGCTGCGATGCCGGCTGGCGGAGGGCGGCCACGATGCCCTGCTGGAGCGGGTCGCCGAGCTGCTTGATGCTGCTTGCAGGGGCACAACACCATTCTGCACCCTGCCTACATCGCAAACAGTGTCGGGGGTGCGTGCCGGCCCCCGCCGCACCCGTGCACCCCTCCTCGGTGGAACCGGAGGACCCCACGGCACCAACCTGGCCTGCAACGCTGCTCATCCTGCCAAGGGTATGATACCTCCGGGTGTAGCGAGCTCGGGCGGTCCCTCCTGGGGCCACGCCGAGACGCCGCCCTACGGTCGTCGTGACCTGGCGCCGCGCCTAGCGACCGGCGACGTGGGACGGCCAGGCGACAACTCTGGCGTGGTGACTTCAGGCACCTTTGTACCTCCCTTGACGGACTTGCTATATGCGCTAAGAGGAAGCCCCTGCCCGCTCCCCTTGCCAGCCTGGGCATCGAGGCCACACGTCGTCGAGGCTCCTCGTGAGCCGCCCCGGAGCTTCACCAGCGCCTTCAACGACAACAACCACTGGGTACAGCCGATATCTCAGGAGCATGATTACGCTAAACATGGACTGCGGGTGAACCAAACCACGGCAACAACCATGGATTTCAGGATGATGGCCCCGTTGCAGGTGAGCGAGATGCACTGGGGGCTGCGCGGGGGAAGCTCGGTGCGAGGGCCTCCTCCGCACCGCATGGAGCATGGCGCCGCACGAAGGTAGGTCCCCTACTGGGGAAGGCGCTGGCGAGCCCTTCCCCCCGGCAGAGGGCCTGCGATTGCCGGGGGCACCACCAGTGTGCCCCTTGCCCCTTGGTCTCGTCCTGGTTTCCGGACGCCCCAATGGTGGTCGGGGAGGCGCAGGGCGGGGCCCTCGTCACGCGCCATGGATGCACATGAAGATCTCCGCTCGTGACACTCTCACGTAATAATGAGTTGGGGTTGTACACGCCCCGGAGTCTCCTGAGCGCCGTACTCGGGCCTCACAGGGGCTCCCACCCACGTCCAAGTGGAAGCACCATGCTCCGCGCTGGCTGTCGACACTGTCCCCCAATGACTATGCCCACGCCTAGTGGAAGCACTTAGCTCCACGCTGGTGAGAAGACTAGCTAGGTGCCGGACGCGGCATTTGCTCTTGCCCTCTTTCTGTAACCCAATTTGCCATCTTTTGGAATGAGATTTGGAGTTTCGTGTGATTATCGAAAGAAAAACGGGGGGGAATTTTTCTTGATTCGTGGTGATTTCTTGCTTTCTGGCTTCGTGCTTAAGAGTAAGGCTCAGACCTGCCACCCCCCCGTGAGCGGGGCCTGGGCATGGTATGCGCGCGTCGAGCGCGCTCGGGCTAGCCCCGGCGCCGCCAAGCCCCCCCCCCCCCCGGGTCAGGAATTTAACCGCCGCAGGATCGCCGCACGCACACCTTGTCGTAATCTGGCAATCGGCTCCTCGCGAGGCCCTCTTGGGTGGGCCCGCAGGCTCCTCGGGAGGCTTAAAACCTCGCGAGCCCCCGGAGGTCTCGTCTAAGGAGAAGGACACTTCCGCGACATCAGGACCCGCTCCAGACCTACGGAACCAAAGATAAGTCGCGACAACTACCCCGCTCTAGAGCCCACTGGCTCGCGATGGCACATTCCAAATCCTACCTCGAAAGCATGTCATCATTTCATACATTAAAAGGGGATCATTTCATACATTAAGGGGCAACCCCTTTTCAAAAATGCTTTCACGGCCCACGGGGCCGCATCTGAGGGCTTTTGCATACAACTCAGAGCAGGAAGGGAAGTGCAGGCCTAGACGGATGCGCTGCCGCCGGCGTCATCCTCGTCATCATCATCTGCAGCACTAGCGCTGCTACTGGTGTCGTCCTCGTCGTCATCGCCCGCACCACCTCCCTCGGCCGCAATCACGACCGCGTCGTCTTCGGGAGCGAACTCCGCGACCAAGTTGTCCACATGGTCGTCCACCTAGCCTGCGAGATTATCCTGGATGGTCTCGGGCACGGGGGCTATCACAGCATCGAAGTCAAAGTGGGGATCAAGGTTGAGGAGATGGCTGAAGACGCGTGAGAACGCGTGCCCGAGAAGGCCCCGGCTTCTATCTTCGACAAGCTGGCGAGCCCACGCGGCCCGGTCCTCCAGACGGGTCACGATCTGGGTGAAGAAGCGGAGATGGCTGGCGTCGTCATCCTAGTGCGGGTGAGAGACGCTCTCCTTGCAGATGGTGTCCAGGGCTCGGTTCACCCTGACCTTGAGGTCCTTGAGCATCGAGGAACGCTCACGCTGCATTGTCCGGATGCGGCATGCCTCATTCTCGGTCTTCTCTGCGAGGGACGTGACGGCCTCAACCTGCCGCTGAAGTGAGGACAGGTCGGCATGAGCAGAGGCCAAGTCGGCTTGGGCAGAGGCCTGAGCCTCCTTGGCGGCACTCTCGCGCTGCCCTTCCATGTCCAGCTTCGTCTTGAGGGCGGGGGTTCTACCCTCAAGCTCGGCCTGTTGTAGCTCGAAGCGGGTCTCCTGGAGCTCCAATTTCTGGCGGTGCTCATCCGCAAGGGCTGCCCAAACCTTCGCCACCTATTGATCAACCTCCTCCTGGATCCTGGCCTCCCGAGCGGCGGCGGCGTCCTCAGCCGCGGCTGCCTGGCACTCCCTCACCTCCAGTCGCTCGAGCGCCAAGATGTGCTCCAAGACCTCCAGCACCAGTGCGTCCTTGCTTCTGAACCCGCTTCTCATCAGAGGGGTCCTCGCTCGGCAGTGCCACCAGGGCAGCGCTACACGCCTGAATCTCCTGCTCGAGGACGATGTTCCGAAGCATGAAGCTCCTACTCTCATTTCTCGGCCACCTCACGACGGCAATCGGCGGCCCGAGCTTCCTCCTCAGCATGGGCGCAGGCTTCACGAGAAGCTAAAAGGGATACTGTAGCGCTCGCGTGGGCACGCTCGCGCTGAAGGTGCCCAAGGTTGATAGCGACCTTCAACTGGTGCCACTCGCGTGCCAAGTGAAGGCCCTCCATCTCGACGCGGGCGTCGACACCGGCAAGCTCTCCTCCGAGCCAACTCAGCGCGTTCATTGTCGGCGTTCTGGGAATGGGGGTACCCAGACCTACCTGCCAGCAGCCCATGGCTTGGCTTCATCGACGGCCTGGTACGGCCCAGCTTCAACATCAACAACTCAAAGACCCTCGCAAGGGGGACGACACCAAGACCTCCACGAGGAGTGGCCTCCTCAGGCTGGCTCCTGAGGAGCGGAGATTTCTATGCAAGCCTCACCTCGCGAGGTCCGGATGACGTGAGCCATGACGACCAAGGCTAGGCGGACGCCAGCGTGCGCAGTGTACCAGTTTCCTCTTTGGTGCTAAGGAGGCAAGCGCAGGCGTGGAGTCCCGAGGAATCAGCCAAAGGTTTCCATTCCTGTGCAACAAGACCAAGAGCGCCACGACGGCAGGATGGAGGTCATCATCGAGCCCACCACGGCGTCACGACCAGAGGCTTTTGCAAGCGAAGACTACTTTTATTAAGATAACATGTACTAGTTGTCTCCCTTCCAATTTGGCCGTTGTAGGATCCCTTCCCGCCTTTCATTTGGGAAGAGGACCAAGGCCACTATAAATATGACTTAGCCACCACCATAGATGGGGACCGGATCGGATCCATTCCATCCTTACACTGGACCAGATCGGATCCATTCCGTCCACACACCCACCAGCTCACTCGAGCCCAAGAACGCTCCTCCTCCTGAGGTTGCTCTCCTACTGTACTAGTTCAACCTCAGCCCCTCAAGGCCAATCCACCACAAAGTAGGAGTAGGGTTTTACACCGCAAGGTGGCCCGAACCTGGGTAAACTACTGAGTCCCATTTCCTTCCAGTTCATCGAGCTAGGACGTGAGATTGGCGAGTTGGTAGACTGGGGAGGTTGAGTTCTTCGCACGCACCCTAGAGTTCGAACCTCTCAAGGGTCTGCGGCGCCCGAAATCCGACATTTGGCACGCCAGGTAGGGGTGTGTCGGAGGTTCTCTTCTTCTAGTCGATCTGCCACCACCCCGCAGTACTCATGGCTGATGCTCTGAGGGCACACGTTGAGCACTGGGTTATTCGGCCTGCCCGAGCAGTCTCGTCCGCACCCGAAGATCTCCACTCCGCGCTTCTCGCGGCCCGCACGCCGCCCAGTGTCGTTGGTCGCGGGCGGCGCGGGCCGCCGCCAGCCGCCCTCGCGCCGCGCCATAACCGCGCCACCACGTGGTCCTCAAGCTATGCCATGACGACGGCGCCACAAACTCGCCGGGACCAGGCAAACATGCGAGCCGCACTCATCGTGGCACGGGAGCTGCTGCGTTGCCAGTTGGCGGAAGGTGGCCACGACGCCCTGCTGGAGCGGGTTGCCGAGCTACTTCATGCCGCCTGCAGAGGCGCGACACCTTTCTACACCCTGTCTACGTCACAGACTGTGGTGGGGGCGCGTGCCGGCCCCCGCCACGCCCGCGCGCGCCTCCCTGGAGCACCTGGGGGACCTGACGGCATCAACCCGGTCCGTAGCGCCACTCGTCCTGCCTCGACTATGCCGCCCCCGGGCGAGGCAAGCTCGGGCAGTCCCCCTTGGGCCGCGCCGGGACGCCACCCTGTGGCCATCAGAGCCTGGCGCCGAGCCTGGTAGCCAAATCCGCAGGGCACCCAGGCAACGGCCCTGGCGCGGCAATTCTAGACGCCTACGTACCTCCCATGATGGATCTATAGTACGCGTCAAGAGAAGGCCCCGGCAGGTTCTCCTCATCAGGCTGGGTGTTGGGGGCACATGAAGCTGAGGATCTCCGCGAGCCGCCACAGAGCTTCACCAACACCTTCAACGACAACAGCCACTGGGTACAGCCAATATCTCAGGAGCATGATTACACTAACCATGGAACGCAGGTGAACCAAGCCACAGTAGCGGCCAGGGACCACAGGGCGATGGCCCCACTGCCGGCGGGCGAAGTGCACCGGGGGCTGCGCGGGGGGCGCCCTGGGCCAGGGCCTCCCCCGCACCGCATGAAGCAAGGCGCTGCACGGAGGTAGGTCCTCTGTCGGGGAAGGCGTAGGTGAGCCCTTCCCCCGGCGGAGGGCCTGCGGTCACCGAGGGCACCGCTACCGTCCCCCTTGCCCCTTGGTCTCGTCCTGGTTTCCGGGCGCCCCAACGGTGGTCGGGGGAGGCGCGGGGCGGGGCCCTTGTCAGGCGACATGAAGCAGTCCCCATGCCTGTGAAGGTCTCCGCTCGTGACACTCTCACATAATAATGAGTGGGGCTGTACATGCCCCGGAGTGTCCTGAGTGCCGCCCTCGGGCCTCATGGGGGCTCCCACCCACGTCCAAGTGGAAGCACCATGCTCCGCGCTGGCCGTCAACACTGTCCCCCAATGACTATACCCACGCCCAGTGGAAGCACTTAGCTCCGCGCTGGTGAGAAGATAAGAAGACTAGCTAGGTGCCGCACGCGGCCATTTGAATCCGCCTTTCTTTCTGTAACTAAACTTGCCGCCTTTTGGAATGAGATTTGGAATTTCGTGTGTTTATCAAGAGAAAAACGGGGGGAATTTTTCTTGTCTCGTGGCGATTTCTTGCTTCCTGGCTTCGTGTTTTGATAGTGAGGCTCGCGCCAGCTACCCCTGATGATGACATGTACCTAGAGTAGGGTAATAGACCTTGTCGGCGTTCTGGGAACGGGGGTCCCCAGACTTGCCTGCGTGCGGCCCACGGCGTGGCTCCACAAGCGGGCCCGTACGGCCCATCTTCACCAGCACGTACTGAAGACCATCGCGAGGGCTAAGCCTCGCGAGGCGGACGACACAAGACCTCCTCAGGGGCGGCCTCACCAGGCTGGCTCGCGAGGGGCGGAGAGATCAAGGCAAGGGGTACCACGCGAGGTTTCCCGTGACGCAAGCCATGACGAACAAGGCCAGGCGGGCACCAGCGATCACAGCGTCCTCGTTTCCTCTTTGGTGCTAAAGGGGCCGACGCAGGCGAGGAGTCCCGTGGCATCAGGCAAAGGTTTCCATATCGGTGCAATGAAACCAAGACCAGCAAGACGGCAGGACGGAGGTCATCGTGGAGCCCAAGACGGCGTCACCACCAGAGCCTTTGGCAGGCGAAGACTACTTTTGTCAGGATAAGCTCTACTAGCTGCCCCCCTTCAAATTTGGCCGTTGTGGGATCCCTTCCCGCTCAATATTTGGGAAGAGGACCAGGGCCTCTATAAATAGGATTAGCCACCTCCATAGCAGGGGGAAAAAGGATTGAAACCTTCGCCAACAGACCAAGCACAAGAACACCTCTCTTCAGGAGGCTGTTCTTCCCTTGTACTGTTCATCCTCAGCCCAAGAGGCAATCCACCACCACCACACTGGAGTAGGGTATTACACCACAATGGTGGCCTGAACCAGTTTAAATCTTGTGTCCTCGTGTTCTTTGGTTTCGGCGAGCTAGTCCGTGAGATCGTGGAGTGCGAGAGCGTGGGAGAGGAGAGATCTTCGTGCGGACCCTAGTGTTCGAACCTCAAGGATTTTGCCGGAACCCGAAATCCCACATTTGGCGCGCCAGGTAGGGGTGCGCTGAAGCCTTCCTCTCGTCGATCCGTGCTTCGCCGCTCCACCACAATCATGTCGGATGCTCGTCGAGCCCATGCTGAGCGCCGGGCCGCCCTCGCCGCCCGCGTCACTCAGACGGCTCCTGTCGGTGGGCCTCCCCGTCGTTCTTCGTCAGCCACCGCCAACGCCGCCACCAGCCCGGCTGGGAACAAGCAGCAGGCGTCCTCGCTGCACCCCTCGGTGCGGCGGGATGGCCACACCGCCACAACGTCGCTGACCCTCGCCGGTTCATCGTCTCACGCTCTTCGTGCTCCCACGGACGCGCGGGCCGCGCTGCTCATGGCACACGAGCTCCTGCGTTACCGCCCGATCGACAACCTGTACGAGGACTGGTTGGACCGCATCGCTGAACTAGCCAGCGCCGCAGGGGGCTCCCTTGCACCGCCCCTCTCGCTACCTTGTCCACCGCCGGCTACGGGCGACGTAGCTCACGGGGCGCCTCCACCACCTCTGCACCAAGACGGCGCCCTGGCGCCAAGACACGTGGCCCCGCGGCGCAACCCGCTGCGCCAAGCACCCGCGCGTGAAGAAAGAAGCTGTCAAGAAGTTCCTCGACCGCAAGAGAATGCTCCACCTCTCCTCGCACCGCCACGTCGGGATCGCTTGCCGCGGCAGGGCCGTGCGCCACTCGCCGTGGCGGCGCGTGGGCACCAAGATCAAGCTCCACCTCCACGGCGGGCCCCAGCTACCACGGCACCCCCGACCCCGCAGAGTTCTTGCAGCTCTACGAGCTGAGCATCGAGGCGGCCAACGGCAACGAGAAAGTCATGGCGAACTGGTTCCCCATGGCGCTCAAGGACGGCGCTCGTTCGTGGCTCCTGAACCTGCCTCCGGGCTCAATCTCCACCTGGGACGAGATGCGTGACTGCTTCGTTGCCAACTTCCAGGGCACTCGCGACCGCCCCCCGGCTGCGGGTGACCTGCGCCGCATCAAGCAGCAACCAGGAGAGACCCTCCAGAAGTACATCCAATGCTTCAACAACGTTCGCCTCAAGATCCCTAAGGTGACGGACGAGGCCATCATCTTGGTGGTCTCTGATGGCGTCCGCGACGTCAAGATGAAGGAGGAGCTCGCCGTCCACGAGGAGCTGCGTACATCCCTGGAACTGTTCAACCTGGCGACCAAGTGCGCAAGAGCTGAGGAAGGGCGCCTTTCCCTCCTTGAGCTCCCAGCTGCCGACCCAGAGGAGAAGAAAGCCAAGGCCAAGGACGTGAAACGCAAGGGAGTGGCCGTGCTCACGGCAGAGCCGGACACGAAGCGCGACAGGGACCAGCCCGAGTTATCCAAGAGCAGCAGACCATTCTGCGCCTTCCACAACGTGCACAGTCACAGCACCAACGACTGTCAAGAGCTCAGGGCCATTCGGGATGGACGCTTCGTTCGACGCCCCGAGCGCAACGACTGGGCTACGGCCGAGGAGGAGGACGTGGCGGAGGATGCTGGGACGACCGTGGCCCGCGCCAGGAGTGGCACGACCAGCCTCGCGAGGGCGCCTGGAGGGACCAGCCTCACGAAGACCGCCCTCAGGGAAACGCTAGTCTTCCTCCGCTTCCTCCACCACCAAGAAGGAACGACGACCCCCATCAGGACGAGGGGGCTGGGGGCTTCCAGGAGCCGCGTGCGATCGCCTGCATCTTGGGCGGAGCTCAAGCCCCAGCCTCTCAACGCATCTTCAAGCAATTTGCTCGCGAGGTGAACGCAGTCCTCCCCAGGCTTGAGGCCACGCGCCCGCTCAGGTGGTCCAAGTGCGCCATCACCTTCAGTTCGGCAGATCAGCTCAAGTGCGCCGCGACTGCTGGCGCTCTCCCGATGCTTTGTTCACCCGTCATCAGCAACGTACAAGTCACCAAGACCCTCATCGACGGCGGCGCAGGGATTAACATCCTGTCCATCGAGACGTTCGGCAGCCTTCAAGTGCCATACGATCAGCTTCAGCCTACCAAGCCCTTCTCAGGAGTGACTGACGGCTCAACCACACCGATAGGGCAGGTCCGCCTTCCCGTCACCTTCGGAGAATGCAACAACTACCGCACCGAGCTCATCGACTTCGACGTCGCTCACATCCGTCTGCCATACAATGCCATCCTCGGGTACCCGGCACTGGCCAAGTTCATGGCAGTGACTCGTCACGGCTACAACGCCCTCAAGATGCCAGGAAGCGGCGGAATCATCACGGTCCCCTGCGAAGAAAGAGACGCGGTGTGCTCCCTCGAGCGTGCCTTTCAAGCCGCGGCAATCGAAGACCCAAACAGCAAGGGCGAGTATCCTCCTGAGGCCATCCCCAAGAAGAAGAAGCAGCTACTCCGCACAGGACCTCAGGGGAGCGGCGTCTCAAGCGGTGCCACGACAGGATCGGTGCCCGCGCCTGGGGCGCCTCCCTCCCTCCCATAGGAAGGCGCGCCCGGCGCCCTCCTTGGCCAGGGCTCGGGGGCTCTCTTCTGGAGGGCCTCAGACCTCGCCAATATCACGAGGGACGCGCTTGGGCACCACTTGGAGGCGTGCTTCGCGGCACATCTCCCTTAGGAGGACACAGGGCGAGGAGCACCCAGCGCTCAGGAGTTCATTGCCAAGACCACTCAGGAACTGCAAGACGCGAGAGCCATGCGCGGCGACCGCCACTCACCGGGTGCAGCTCCCATCCAGGCGAGGATGCCGGGCTGCGCGTCTGCATCGACGTCCCAGGGCTTAACAGGGCCGCTTCTCAGGAGCTCTTCTGGCCTTCGCGCATGGGACGCTGGGAGGGCCCATCTTGCAGCTACGTTCGCATGCCTTTTGGCCTGCCGAGCATGGCGTCTGCCTTGCAGCGCAGCCTGCGGAGCATCCTAGCGGCTCAGGAGGCTAGGCACCGCGCAGTCCTGGCGAAGATGGAGACGGTCCTCAAGGAACCGCTTGGACCCCCAGAGCCTCCCGAGGCTCAGGATCCCGGTGGCTCGTGAGGAGCCACCCCTGCACCACGCATCTTCAGCTGCCCCAACACCCCTTCTATAACAGAACCAGGTGACATTTTCCAAGTTCATTTAGCTGGGAGCGCCCCTCAGGCTGCATAATTCCCAATCCGTGTGGGTCCGTCCCTGCGGCATGTATCCTTTTATGTCTTTGCTTACTCTGCTGGGGGCGCCCCATGGGCTGCATCAACCCCAAGTCGCGCGGGTCCGACCCAGTGGCATGTATCGTTCATGCATTTACTTAAGCTCATTCGCTTTCCATGCGTAATCTATCTATAATTATCACCTGCTTAATTACCACCCACACGGGAGCCGCGCGCCGGTCATCTTTCTTCAGGACCCTTCGCGTGAGAGGGTTAGGCATGGCGTCTGTGCTCAGGCCCATCCCTGCAGCGTCGGTAAATCCAACGGCTGAGCTCTGTCTGGCGGGCCGGCCCCGTTCATGTCACCTCCTGGGGCCGTTGGTGCTTGGCCTTCTCACGCGATAACCTCAGGAGATTCGCTCGACGCAGGTTGTCTAACCACCTTGCAGGACCACCACAGCAAACCAGAATCAAGACTAGGCGCAACCCGCCTTGAGGTAGGGCCTCGTGAGTCCCGCGCTGGCTCACGAGTGCCCAGACACACCTCGTCTAGCCTTGCCATGCAAGCCACGTGTCAGGGCGGGGCTGTACACACCCCGGGGGCTCTCCGTAGTAGGGAGTCCCCTCCCACGTACCAGTGGAAGCACCATGCTCCGCTCTGGTCGTCGACACTGCTGAGGAGCGGCTATGCCCGTGCAAGTGCGTAAGCGCTATGCTCCGCACTAGTGATAAACAACTGAGGGCGGCCCCACGGCCGTATCAACTTTAGGAAGCCCTTGAGCTCAGTGTCCGGCCTCACCGCAACGCCTCCCCTCGGGAGAGCCGCGCGAGGGGGCTGCGCACGGGGGCTGCGCCTAGGCCACGCCCAGGCGTACGCCATCCAGCTAGGTCCCCCGTACCTGGTCGTCGCGCGCCCTCCCGAGCCGAGCCTCGGCGAGGACAAAGGTATGAAGCCTGTTTGCGCGTCAAGGGGGACACCTGAGCATCGCGACTCAGGAGCCTAACTGGTCACATAGCCCCTCACTCCTTGGTTCCGTCCTGGTCTCCGGTCGGCCCAACGGCGGTTGAGGTATGCGCGAGGCTGGGCCCTGCTGACGTAGAACTAAACCTACTCTGCGACTCCTTCCTATAAGTTGTTCGCGCGTCAAGGGGGACTCCTAAGCATCGCGACATAGGAGCCTAACTGGTCACGTAGCCCCTCACTCCTTGGTTCCGTCCTGGTCTTCGGTCGGCCCAATGGCGGTTGAGGTATGCGCGGGGTCCGGCCCAGCCAACGTAGAACGTAAAGCAGATAGGAAGAAAATCGCAAAATCTCAAAGCAAATATTACAAGATATATTGTTATCCCAAATATCAAACGCAAGTTTAAACGCCTCCACGAGGCATGACGCATGTTGCAGGAGTAAAACAGGGAAGCAGCAGCGAGCAGGTCACCCCTGGGCACTGCCATCACCCGCAAGGGGTGCTCCTTCCTTGGTGGCGTCGCCCTCACCTGTACCACCGGTCGGGGCTGCAGGATCAGGAGCACCGCTGGCCGAAGGTGCGAGAGCGAAGGCGTGGAACTTCTTCAGCAGGGCCTCCACCTGACCCTTCATGGCCGCGGCAGCGGCCGCACAAAGCTTGTCAAGGCGGGTAGCGGGATCGCGAAGATGGAGGTGGCTGAAGACACGCGTTAGCGTGGCTGAGGAAAGAACGCGGGCTTCTTCCTCGGCCATGGGACCAATGCCGCTCACAACCTCCTCAAGCGCGCCAACCAAGTAGGGAAGCAGCTGGGCGGGGCCGTCCTCATCGATGGTCAGCGGCCTCTCCAAGCCCTTCTCGTAGAGTGCCTTCAGTGCCACGCGGGACCTCTCCTCGAGAAGCGCGAAGGCTGCGCGATCCTCGGCCAGGACCTTCGCCTTGGCGTCAAGACAGGCTCTCTCCGCCTCCGCCATCCGCTCTAGCTCCTCCAGTCCGCTGCGTTCCGCGGCCTACACCTTTGCCAACTCTCCCAGCTCGGCGTCGCGATCCTTGATGGCGTCCTCTCGGGCCTTCATCTTCTCCTCCTCCGCCTCGTGGCCATGAGCTTCCTCCGCGCGCTTGTCGCGCAGGCCCTTCAGTTCGGCCTCCACCCCCCGGTATCGATCCTAGGCGGCTTCGGCATCTTTCAGCGCCACTTCACGAGCATCCGCAGCTTGAGCAGTGGCCTGCTTCTCCTTCTCAGAGGTTGCCTCGGCCTGGCTCAGCATCGCTCGAACAGACATGTCAGAATGAAGCCAGCCAAAGACCAGCTCCAGGCGCCCGGCTACCAGGCGGGAGTCGGCGCCCTGGAGATCTTCTCGCGGCTGGGCCATCTCCAAGAGGGCGCGCTCGAAGACATCAGGGGAGGCAGAGGGACCTAGAATCAGCGGCGCAGCTAGAGGAGCAGGAGAAGGTATCGTCACCACAGCCTGGGAGACTGGGGGCTCCTGGGCCTTGGAGACCTCGGCAGCTGAGCCGGATGCCGAAGCCTCCGGAGCCAGCGGGGCCATGGGGGCTGATTCCTCCCGAGGATTCTTCCCTAGGCCTCACGAGGACGACCGAGCCGGAGAAACATGGGCGCTAGCGCTGCCCTTCTCCACGGAGGGAGACGCAGCCGGAGCAGGCGGATTGGTCCCGAGCAGCACCACCGCCTCCTCCTTTCTCTTCTTCGCCGCAGGTGTCAGCCTGATCGCACGGCAGAGAAGCGTCAAGGTCAAGCAGCAGAAGCAAGAATGAAACAAGGTAGAGCACTTATTGGCCCACCGCGGCATAGTCCACCCTCCTCTTGCTAAGCTTGAAGCCCGAGAGCCTCCGAGCCTGGGGCGCGGGTTCACGGGCTCCAGGGGCAGAGGAAGGAGCAGCAGATGGCCCAGAAGCAGCCCCAGGTGGCGTCAGAGCAGGAGCAGCGCCTCGGGAGACAAACGCCGACCTGCCTTTCGTCGGAATCACGGGTGGCTCCCCCCTCCGGAGATCGTCAGTCTCGTCGTCGTCAGGCAGGGTGCGGAGGATGTCGTCCTTGTGCAAGGGGAAAGTCTCCCCCATCCCCTCGGGGGTAGCCCCCGAGTCGTGCTCCTCGTCGTCCCCCTCTTCCTCATCCTGGCGAGAGTCATTAGAAGACAAGTCCAGCGGCGCGGATGCAGCAGGGACAGCAGGAGGCGCTGGCGGCACCAACCCGCGCCCATCAAAGGATGGCATTGCAGCCGCAACCTGCGCCCCGTCCTCGCCCTCAAAGGTTGGCATAGCAGCCGTAACCTGCGCCCCGTCCTTGCGGCGGAACAAGGGAACGAAGGCACTCGGAGGGTATTCCTGGTCGTCCCCGACTAGGAGGTGGAGAGCCGTAGCCAACTCTTCGTCCGGCAAGGCTTCCGGGCTCAAGCGGAGCTTGTCTTTTTCGCCCCTAACCATCCATAAGGGGCGCGTACGCGCCCGAAGTGGGGCCACACGCAGCACCAGGAACTCCCTCAGGAGCATGGCCCCTGTCACCTTTGCCGCCTTCGCGTTGCCCGGCTTCAGGTCGATGTTCATCTTCTCCAGCACCGCCGTCGCCCGGTCATCAGTAAGCTTCGCACAAGACCTCCCCGCATTAGAGTGGGGCATCTCTGTCGGCAGCACCAAGCGTGGGTGGACGCACTTGGCGTCCATCATGACCCACTTGCTCCTGAAGCTGTCGGCCTTCTTCCCGGCCTTCGAGATCGAGTTGGCCTTGCCAGCCGCGATGAAGTTGGCGCACCCGGAGGTGCGACCCTCGTTGATACGGAGGAAGAAGAAGTGGCGTAGCAGTGCCACAGACGGCATCACGCCGAGATACGCCTCGCAGTAGAAGGCGAAGATCGACAGAAGGAGAACAGAGTTGGGATGAAGATGCAGCGCCTGCAGCCCGTCATGGCCAAGGACCTCGTAGAAGAAGTCGGAGAAGGGGGGAACCAGCCCCGCGACGATGCTGCTCATGAAGAAGGGGAAGAAGGTGCTTCCCTCGGGCTCCGGCATGGCAGAGCCAGCCCAGAGCTCGGTCTTCCCCCTCTCGTTGCTCTCTCCCGCCATCAGTAGACGCGTGACGGCGAGGTTCTTCTCCGAGACATTGGGTGCATCCAGAGCCGGCTCGTACCAGGCAGGCGGCGAAGAAGCCTTGACCTTCCGGGGCGCCACTGGTCGCTGGTTCGGAAGGGGATGGGAGCAAGTCTGGAGATTTCAGAAGCAAGGGGAAAGAAAGGGGATCTGGATCAAGGCGGAAGGAAGCAATGAAGGCAAGCGTTGCCCACGCTAGCCTTTTGTCAGTCAGGCAGTTGCCGAGGCAACGTGGGAGTCAACCACCACGTGTCGACCAAGGCCACAGGCTATTGGGGCCCGCGGTGCTCCGCACTTGCCCTCTGGGTTCAAAGCCAAGTCCAAGCGCGCCTTGGGCCCGGGGGCTACTATCGGCGTTCTGGGAACGGGGGTGGCTCCACAAGCGGGCCCGTACAGCTCATCTGTTGGAAATATGCCCTAGAGGCAATAATAAAATGGTTATTATTGTATTTGCTTGTTCATGATAATTGTCTATTGTTCATGCTATAATTGTATTGACTGGAAACCGTAATACATGTGTGAATACATAGACCACAACATGTCCCTAGTAAGCCTCTAGTTGACTAGCTCGTTGATAAATAGATGGTTATGGGTTTCCTGACCATGGCCATTGGATGTCATTGATAACGGGATCACATCATTAGGAGAATGATGTGATGGACAAGACCCAATCCTAAGCATAGCACAAGATCGTGTAGTTCGTTTGCTAAGAGCTTTTCTAATGTCAAGTATCGTTTCCTTAGACCATGAGATTGTGCAACTCCCGGATACTGTAGGAATGCTTTGGGTGTACCAAACGTCACAACGTAACTGGGTGGCTATAAAGGTGCACTACAGGTATCTCCGAAAGTGTCTGTTGGGTTGGCACGAATCGAGACTGGGATTTGTCACTCCGTATGACGGAGAGGTATCTCTGGGCCCACTCGGTAATGCATCATCATAATGAGCTCAATGTGACTAAGGAGTTAGCCACGGGATCATGCGTTACGGAACAAGTAAAGTGACTTGCCGGTACCGAGATTGAACGAGGTCTTGGGATACCGGTGATCGAATCTCGGGCAAGTAACATACCGATTGACAAAGGGAATTGTATACGGGATTGATTGAATCTCCGGCATCGTGGTTCATCCAATGATTTCATCGTGGAAAATGTGGGAGCCAATATGGGTATCCAGATCCCGCTATTGGTTATTGGTCGGAGAGGTGTCTCGGTCATGTCTGCATGGTTCCCGAACCCGTAAGGTCTACACACTTAAGGTTTGGTGACGCTAGAGTTGTTATGGGAAATAGTATGTGGTTACCGAAGGTTGTTCGGAGTCCCGGATAGGATCCCGAACGTCACGAGGAGTTCCGGAATAGTCCGGAGGTAAAGATTTATATATGGTAAGTCATCATACGGTCACCGGAAGTGTTCGGGGGTATGCCGGTATTGTACCGGGGCCACCGAAGGGGTTCCGGGGGTCCACCGGGAGGGTCCACCTGCCCCGGAGGGCCTTATGGGCTGTAGGTGGAAGGGAACCAGCCCCTAAGTGGGCTGGGCACCAACCTCCCCCTAGGGCCCATGCGCCTAGGGTTGGGGGAAACCCTGGAGGGGGCGCCCCCCTTGACTTGGGGGGCAAGCCACTCTCCCTGGCCGCCGCCCCTCCCACCAGATGGGATCTGAGGGGGGCGGCCCCCCTCTCCCTTGCCCCTATATATAGTGGAGGGGTGGGAGGGCAGCCATACCTTTCCCAAGGCGCAGCCCTCTCCTCCTCCAACTCCTCCTTCTCCTCCGTAGTGCTTAGCAAAGCTCTGCCGGAGAACCACGAGCTCCATTGCCACCATGCCGTCGTGCTGCTGGAGTTCTCCCTCAACTTCTCCTCTCCCCTTGCTGGATCAAGAAGGAGGAGACGTCCCCGGGCTGTACGTGTGTTGAACGCGGAGGCGCCGTCCGTTCGGCGATAGATCGGACCTTCCGCGATTTGAATCGCTGCGAGTACGACTCCATCAACCGTGTTCTTGTAACGCTTCCGCTTAGCGATCTTCAAGGGTATGAAGATGCACTCCCTCTCTCTCGTTGCTAGCATCTCCTAGATTGGTCTTGGTGACACGTAGGAAAATTTTGAATTATTGCTACGTTCCCCAACAGTGGCATCATGAGCCAGGTTTATGCGTAGATTCTATGCACGAGTAGAACACAAAGTAGTTGTGGGTGACGATTTTTTCAATTTGCTTACCGTTACTAGTCTTATCTTGATTCGACGGCATTGTGGGATGAAGCGGCCCGGACCGACCTTACACGTACTCTTACGTGAGACAGGTTCCACCGACTGACATGCACTTGATGCGTAAGGTTGCTAGCGGGTGTCTGTCTCTCCCACTTTAGTCGGATCGGATTCGATGATGAGGGTCCTTATGAAGGGTAAATAGCAATTGGCATATCACCGTTGTGGCTTTTGCGTAGGTAAGAAACGTTCTTGCTAGAAACCCATAGCAGGCACGTAAAACATGCAACAACAATTAGAGGACGTCTAACTTGTTTTTGCAGGGTATGCTATGTGATGTGATATGGCCAAAACGATGTGATGAATGATATATGTGATGTATGAGATTGATCATGTTCTTGTAATAGGAATCACGACTTGCATGCCGATGAGTATGACAACCGGCAGGAGCCATAGGAGTTGTCTTAATTTATTGTATGACCTGCGTGTCAATGAAAAACGCCATGTAATTACTTTACTTTATTGCTAACCGTTAGCCATAGTAGTAGAAGTAATAGTTGGCGAGACAACTTCATGAAGACACGATGATGGAGATCATGGTGTCATGCCGGTGACGAAGGTGATCATGCCGCGCCTCGAAGATGGAGATCAAAAGGCGCAAGATGATATTGGCCATATCATGTCACTTTATGATTTGCATGTGATGTTTGTCATGTTTACATCTTATTTGCTTAGAACGACGGTAGCATAAATAAGATAATCCCTCACTAAAATTTCAAGAGATGTGTTCCCCCTAACTATGCACCGTTGCGAAGGTCTGTTGTTTCGAAGCACCACGTGATGATCGGGTGTGATAGATTCTAACGTTCGCATACAACGGGTGTTGACGAGCCTAGCATGTACAGACATGGCCTCGGAACACAAGCAAAACACTTAGGTTGACTTGACGAGCCTAGCATGTACAGACATGGCCTCGGAACACAAGAGACCGAAAGGTCGAACATGAGTCGTATAGTAGATACGATCAACATGGAGATGTTCACCGATGATGACTAGTCCGTCTCACGTGATGATCAGACACGGCCTAGTCGATTCGGATCATGTATCACTTAGATGACTAGAGGGATGTCTATCTAAGTGGGAGTTCATTAAATAATCAGATGAACTTAATTATCATGAACATAGTCAAAAGGTCTTTGCAAATAATGTCGTAGCTTACGCTTTAGTTCTACTAAGATATGTTCCTAGAGAAAATTTAGTTGAAAGTTGATAGTAGCAATTATGCGGACTGGGTCCGTAAACTGAGGATTGTCCTCATTGTTCACAGAAGGCTTATGTCCTTAGTGCACCGCTCGGCGTGTTGAACCTCGAGTGTCGTCTGTAGATGTTACGAAACATCTGACATACACGTTTTGATGACTACGTGATAGTTCAGTGTGTGATGCTAACGGTTTAAAATTGTGGCACCAAAGACGGTTTTGAAACGTCGCAGAACACATGAGATGTTCCAAAGACTGAAATTGGGATTTCAGACTAATGCCCACGTCAAGAGGTATGAGACCTCTGACAAGTTTCTTAAGCCTGCAAACTAAGGGAGAAAAGCTCAATCGTTGAGCATGTGCTCAGATTTTCTGAGTACTACAATCACTTGAATCGAGTGGGAGTTAATCTTCCAGATGAGATAGTGATGGTTCTCCATAGTCACTGCCACCAAGCTATTAGAGCTTCGTGATGAACTATAACATATCAGGGATAGACATGATGATCCTTGAGCAACTCGCGATGTTTGACACCGCGAAAGTAGAAATCAAGAAGGAGCATCAATTGTTGATGGTTAGTAAAACCACTAGTTTCTTGAAGGGCAAGGGCAAGAAGGGATACTTCATGAAACGGCAAATCAGTTGCTGCTCTAGTGAAGAAACCCAAGGTTGAACCCAAACCCGAGACTAAGTGCTTCTGAAATGAGGGGAACGGTCACTGAAGTAGAACTACCCTAGATACTTCGTAGATGAGAAGGCTGGCAAGGTCGACAGAAGTATATTGGATATATATTATATTAATGTGTACTTTACTAGTACTCCTAGTAGCACCAGGGTATTAGATACCGGTTCGGTTGCTAAGTGTTAGTAACTCGAAATAAAATCTGCGGAATAAACGGAGACTAGCTAAAGGTGAGATGACGATATGTGTTGGAAGTGTTTCCAAGGTTGATGTGATCAAGCATCACATGCTCCCTCTACCATCGAGATTGTGGTTAAACCTGAGTAATTATTATTTGGTGTTTGCGTTGAGCATAGACATGATTGGATTATGTTTATCGCAATACGGTTATTCATTAAAGGAGAATAATGGTTACTCTGTCTATTTGAATAATACCTTCAATGGTCTTGCACATAAAATGAATGGTTTATTGAATCTCGATCGTAGTGATACACATGTTCATGCCAAAAGATATAAGATAGTAATGATAGTACCACATACTTGTGGCACTGCCACTTGAGTCATATTGGTATAAAACGCATGAAGAAGCTCCATGTTGATGGATCTTTGGACTCACTCGTTTTTGAAAAGATTGAGACATGCGAACCATGTCTATTAGTATATATGCATGAAGAAAGTCCATACAAATGGATCATTTGGACTCACTTGATTTTGAATCACTTGAGACATGCAAATCATACCACATGGGCAAGATGACTGAAAGGCCTCGTTTTCAGTAAGATGGAACAAGAGAGCAACTTGTTGGAAGTAATACATTTGATGTGTGCAGTCCAATGAGTGCCGAGGCACGCAGTGGATATCGTTATGTTCTTACTTCACAGATGATTTGAGTAGATGCTGAGAATATTTACTTGATGAAACACAAGTCTGAATTATTGAAAGGTTCAAGTAATTTCAGAGTGAAGTTGAAGATCGTCGTGACAAGAGGATAAAATGTCTGTGATATGATCATAGAGATGAATATCTAAGTTACGAGTTTGGCACACAATTAAGAAATTGTGGAAATTGTTTCACGACTAATACCGCCTGGAACACCATATTGTGATGGTGTGTCCGAACATCATAACTACACCCTATTGGATATGGTGCATACCATGATGTCTCTTATCGAATTACAACTATCGTTTATGGGTTAGGCATTAGAGACAACCGCATTCACTTTAAATAGGGCACCACGCAATTCCGCTGAGACGACACCGTATGAACTATGGTTTAGAGAAACCTAAGCTGTCATTTCTTAAAAGTTTGGGGCTGCGACGCTTATGTGAAAAAGTTTCAGGCTGATAAGCTCGAACCCAAAGCGGATAAATGCATCTTCATAGAATACCCAAAACAGTTGGGTATACCTCCTATTTCAGATCTGGAAACAAAAGTGATTGTTTCTAGAAACGGGTCCTTTCTCGAGGAAAAGTTTCTCCCGAAAGAATTGAGGTTGAGGATGGTGGAGACTTGATGAGGTCATTGAACCGTCACTTCAACTAATGTGTAGCAGGGCACAGGAAGTTGTTCCTGTGGCACCTACACCAATTGAAGTGGAAGCTTATGATAGTGATCATGAAACTTTAGATCAAGTCACTACCAAACCTCATAGGACGACAAGGATGCGTACTACTTCAGAGTGGTACGTAATCCTGTCTTGGAAGTCATGTTGCTAGACAAAAATGAACCTACGAGCTATGGAGAAGCGATGGTGGGCCCGGATTCCGACAAATGGCTCGAGGCCATAAAATCCGAGAGGATCCATGTATGAAAACAAAGTATAGACTTTTAAAGAACTACTTGATGGTCGTAAGGCTGTTGGGTACAGATGGATTTTAAAGGGAAGACAGACAATGATGGTAAGTGTCACCATTAAGAAAGCTCGACTTGTCGTTAAGATGTTTTCCGGCAAGTTCAAGGAGTTGACTACGATGAGACTTTCTCACTCGTAGCGATGCTAAGAGTCTGTTAGAATTATATTAGCAGTTACTGCATTATTTATGAAATCTTGCAGATAGGATGTCAAAACATTGTTTCCTCGACGATTTTCTTGAGGAAAGGTTGTATGTGATACAACCAGAAGGTTTTGTCAATCCTGAAAGATGCTAACAAGTATGCAAAGCTCCAGCAATCCTTCTAAGGATTGGAGTAAGCATCTCGGAGTTGGAATGAACGCTTTGATGAGATGATCAAAGATTTTGGGTTTATACAAAGTTCATGAGAAACTTGTATTTCCAAAGAAGTGAGTGGGAGCACTATAGAATTTTTTATGAGTATATGTTGTTAACATATTGTTGATCAGAAATGATGTAGAATTTCTGGAAAGCATCCAGGGTTATTTTAAAAGTGTTTTTAATGGAAAACCTGGATTAAGCTACTTGAACATTGAGCATCAAGATCTATAAGGATAGATAAAAAACTCTTAATAGTACTTTCAAATGAATACATACCATGACAATATTTTGAAGGAATTCAAAATAGATCAGCAAAGAAGGAGTTCTTGGCTTTGTTACAAGGTGTGAGTATTGAGTAAGACTCAAGACCTGACCACAGCAGAAGAGAGAGAAAGGACGAAGGTCGTCCCCTATGCTTTAGACGTAGGCTCTACAGTATGCTAGGCTGTGTACCGCACCTGAAGTGTGCCTTGCCATGAGTTAGTCAAGGGGTACAATAGTGATCCAGGAATGGATCACATGGCAGCGGTCGAACTTATCCTTAGTAACTTGTGGACTAAGGAATTTTCTCGATTATGGAGGTGGTAAAAGAGTTCGTCGTAAAGGGTTACGTCGATGCAAACTTTGACACTAATCCGGATGACTCTGAGTAGTAAACCGGATTCGTATAGTAGAGCAGTTATTTGGAATAGCTCCAAGTAGCGCGTGGTAGTTGCATCTACAAGATGACATAGAGATTTGTAAAGCACACACGGATCTGAATGTTGCAGACCCGTTGACTAATAACCTCTCTCACAAGCGAGATATGAACAAACCCCATGGGTGTTGGATTCATTACAATCACATAGTGATGTGAACTAGATTATTTACTCTAGTGCAAGTGGGAGACTATTGGAAATATGCCCTAGAGGCAATAATAAAATGGTTATTATTGTATTTCCTTGTTCATGATAATTGTGTATTGTTCATGCTATAATTGTATTGACTGGAAACCGTAATACATGTGTGAATACATAGACCACAACATGTCCCTAGTAAGCCACTAGTTGACTAGCTCGTTGATCAATAGATGGTTATGGGTTTCCTGACCATGGACATTGGATGTCATTGATAACGGGATCACATCATTAGGAGAATGATGTGATGGACAAGACCCAATCCTAAGCATAGCACAAGATCGTGTAGTTCGTTTGCTAAGAGCTTTTCTAATGTCAAGTGTCGTTTACTTAGACCATGAGATTGTGCAACTCCCGGATACCGTAGGAATGCTTTGGGTGTACCAAACGTCACAACGTAACTGGGTGGCTATAAAGGTGCACTACAGGTATCTCCGAAAGTGTCTGTTGGGTTGGCACGAATCGAGACTGGGATTTGTCACTCCGTATGACGGAGAGGTATCTCTGGGCCCACTCGGTAATGCATCATCATAATGAGCTCAATGTGACTAAGGAGTTAGCCACGGGATCATGCGTTACGGAACGAGTAAAGTGACTTGCCGGTAACGAGATTGAACGAGGTATTGGGATACCGGTGATTGAATCTCGGGCAAGTAACATACCGATTGACAAAGGGAATTGTATACGGGATTGATGAATCCCCGACATCGTGGTTCATCCAATGAGATCATTGTGGAACATGTGGGAGCCAATATGGGTATCCAGATCCCGCTATTGGTTATTGGTCGGAGAGGTGTCTCGGTCATGTCTGCATGGTTCCCGAACTCGTAGGGTCTACACACTTAAGGTTTGGTGACGCTAGAGTTGTTATGGGAAATAGTATGTGGTTACTGAAGGTTTTTCGGAGTCCCGGATAGGATCCCGGACGTCACGAGGAGTTCTGAAATGGTCCAGAGGTAAAGATTTATATATGGGAAGTCATCATACGGTCACCGGAAGTGTTCGGGGGTATGCCGGTATTGTACCGGGGCCATCGAAGGGGTTCCGGGGGTCCACCGGGAGGGTCCACCTGCCCCGGATGGCCTTATGGGCTGTAGGTGGAAGGGAACCAGCCCCTAAGTGGGCTGGGCACCAACCTGCCCCTAGGGCCCATGCGCCTAGGGTTGGGGGAAACCCTGGAGGGGGCGCCCCCTTGACTTGGGGGGCAAGCCACCCTCCCTGGCCGCCGCCCCTCCCACCAGATGGGATTTGAGGGCACCGGCCCCCCTCTCCCTTGCCCCTATATATAGTGGAGGGGTGGGAGGGCAGCCATACCTTTCCCAAGGCGCAGCCCTCTCCTCCCCCAACTCCTCCTTCTCCTCCGTAGTGCTTAGCGAAGCTCTGCCGGAGAACCATGAGCTCCATTGCCACCATGTCGTCGTGCTGCTGGTGTTCTCCCTCAACTTCTCCTCTCCCCTTGCTGGATCAAGAAGGAGGAGACGTCCCCGGGCTGTACATGTGTTGAACGCAGAGGCGCCATCCGTTCAGCGCTAGATCGGATCTTCTGCGATTTGAATCGCTGCGAGTACGACTCCATCAACGGCGTTCTTGTAACGCTTCCGCTTAGTGATCTTCAAGGGTATGAAGATGCACTCCCTCTCTCTCGTAGCATCTCCTAGATTGGTCTTGGTGACACGTAGGAAAATTTTGAATTATTGCTGCGTTCCCCAACACCATCTTCACCAGCAAGTACTTAAGAAGCTCGCGAGGGGGCAAGCCTCGTGAGGCGGACGACACAAGACCTCCTAAGGGGTGGCCTCACCAGGCTGGCTCGCGAGGGGCGGAGAGATCAAGGCAAGAGGTACCTCACGAGGTTTCCCGAGACGCAAGCCATGACGATCAAGGCCAGGCGGGTGCTAGCGATTGCAGCGTCCTTGTTTCCTCTTTGGTGCTAAAGGGGCCGGCGCAGGCGAGGAGTCCCGAGGCATCAGGCAAAAGTTTCCATATCGGTGCAACGAGACCAAGACCAGCAGGATGGCAGGACGGGGGTCAACGTGGAGCCCAAGACGGCGTCACCAGCAGAGCCTTTGGCAGGCAAAGACTACTTTTGTCAGGATAAGTTGTACTAGCTATCCCCCTTCAAACTTGGCCATTGTGGGATCCCTTCCCGCTCAATATTTGGGAAGAGGACCAGGGCCTCTACAAATAGGATTAGCCACCTCCATAGCAGGGGGAAAAAGGATCGAAACCTTCGCCAACTGACCAAGCACAAGAACACCTCTCCTCAGGAGGCTGTTCTTCCCTTGTACTGTTCATCCTCAGCCCAAGAGGCAATCCACCACCACCACACTGTAGTAGGGTATTACACCACAACGGTGGCCCTAACCAATATAAATCTTGTGTCCTCGTGTTCTTTGGGTTTGACAAGCTAGTCCGTGAGATCGTGGAGTGCAAGAGGAGAGATCTTCGTGTGCACCCCAGTGTGCGAACCTCAAGGGTTTTGCCGGAACCCGAAATCCGACAGACCTGATCTAGACACCCTTCCCAAGGACACTGCCTGACAGTCAAAGACATTCAAAGGACAACAACATCTACCGACTGAAATCACCTCAAGGTGCAACCCACTCGACCAACAGTTCCACTCGACAGAGATATAATTATTCGACCATATCAGAATCCACTCAGAGTGCAGAAAATCTAAAGTCACTCTAGATGGCAAAGGTCAGGTGTTCACTCCGTAGTCTTAATGAGCATTTATATGACTTTATTGCTGACGTTACCAGTAGCGTACCATCTTTGTGTACATTGAACCCTATGTAACGGGGGATATCTGGGGTCCTGGCGCACTCTATATAAGCCACCCCCTCCTCTAGGACAAGGGTTCGCACCCCCTGTAACTTCACGCACAATCCAATCGACCGGCCTCCGGGCACCGAGACGTAGGACTGTTACTTCCTCTGAGAAGGGCCTGAACTCATAAATCTTGCATGCACAACCTCATCGTAGCTAGGATCTTGCCTCTCCTAATCTATCCCCATTCTACTGTCAGACTTAGAACCACGACAGTTGGCGCCCACCGTGGGGCAGGTGTCTTAGCGACTTTCTGGTGAGGTTGCAACTTTTTCCGATTCCTACCATCATGGTTTCCGGCGGTAGTTTGGCTGAGGGCCGCGAGATCCGTCTCGGCGCGCTCGTCTTTGTTGCTGACGACTCCGCCTGGCTCCAGGAGGCCCCCCTCGACGTCGAGGCGCTCCCCATCCGCGGGGCGACACACTTCAGCGCATGCGTTCGCGGCGTCCTTCTGCGACAGCCGTCGACCCAATATCGGCCGGCTCCTGCGGCATCTTCGCTCCCCTCTGTTCGCCGCTGCAAGCGATCCAGTCGGTCACGGCTTCAGCGGTGGGTGAAACATGCGGTGGCCCGTCAGTCGGCCACCCCTCAAGTTGTGGCAATCGAGCCCGACGAATCTCTCTATGGCCTGTTCGACCTGTCGACTGGCTCTGTCGAGACCTTGTCCGAGTGCGATAGCAGCGACCCTACGGCAGAATTCCTGATGGTCGACACGATGCACAACCCGCCTGGTTTCCGTCGCGACGGCGGCGGCGATCCGTCGCGTGTTCACGAGGAATACCACCACGAAGCCCTCTCTTTGCAGCAGAGGGAGGAACTGCACCGCCGCAACGTGGAGGCGCTCCACACTCCCATCATTGGAGAAACCTTCGAGGCTCGGGCCTTGGAGGCTGTGCGCCTGGCCACTTTGGCTGAGAGCACTCGACTGGAGAACCTTCAGCATGCACTCGACGAACGTGCTCGACAGCAGATCCCTGAGTCCAGTCGACGACGACAATTGTTCCCGCCTCAACGTCAGGTATACCGCACTCCGATTTAGAATCTCACAGCTGCAGCTCGTATAGCAGAGTCCATCCAGCCTTCCCAGTCAGAGGCTGGACGAGGTTTGATGCAGATCCGGGCACTGCTCCGGGCAGCAGGAGAGCAAAACACAGCTGTATCTCAGTCGCGTCACAGAATCAATAGCATATCTGTGGTGGTTGACACAGTCCACTAGGCTCACAGCCCTAGATCGCCTCCGCGGCGTGAGGGACGTGGGCATCGCCAAGAGCAGTACTTGGGTCAGAACCACGAGCAGTACGATCATCGCCTCGGTCGTGATGACCGCCGTCGAGTGCCTACGCCCCCTACGAGGGGCGGATCATATGTGCCCCGGCATTATGATGACAGGCGCCCGTACAGCGAGGAGCGGAGGATGCCAGTCGACCCCAGAGAGCCTGGATTTGATGCGAGGTCAATTCTGGTGCAAGGCTTAGTCGACAGAAATCAAGCACGGAGAGAAAGGCAGGACAGAGATCGCCCGACCGGAAGCAGAGTGCATGTTTCTGGTCCCGAGTGTTTTAGCAAAGCCATCAAAGCCGCAGAGATCCCTCCCAACTTCAGGTTGGCGACTGGAGTTAGTAAGTTCACTGGTGAGTCGAAGTCCGACACTTGGCTTGAAGATTATCGAGTGGCTGTACAGATCGGTGGTGGTAATGATGAGGTGGCAATGAAGCACCTCCCCCTGATGCTTGAAGGTTTAGCTAGAGCTTGGTTGAATCAGTTGACTCCAGGCAGTATATTCAGCTGGGAAGAATTAGCCCGAGTGTTTGTCAGAACGTTCGAGGGCATATGCAAACGACCTAGAGGGTTGGCAGAATTACAGCATTGTGTGCAAAAACTGAATGAAACCTTGAGAGATTACATTCACAGGTGGACCACTTTGCATCACATAGTGGAGAATGTGTCTCAGCATCAAGCAGTTTGCGCCTTCAAGGAGGGCGTTCGGTATCGAGAGCTTGAACTGAAGTTCGGTCGGACATGAGACATGACCCTGACCCGAATGATTGAAATAGCCACTCGGTACGTTAATGGCGAAGAAGAAGACCGACTCCGCAGCGGCAAGAGCAAACCAGTCGGCCAGGACACTGGAGGAGGTAATTCCAATTGGAAGCAGAAACACAAAGTTGAACCCGCAGGACCTGGTGAGACTACAACCGTAGTCCAAGGAAAATTCAAGGAAAAACCTAAGGGGCCCTGGATCCCCAAGAAGGTAAAAGATCAAGCAGGAAATGATGTGCTAGATTTACCATGTCATATACACACCAAGAAGGATGAAGAGGGAAACCTGATTTACCCCAAGCATACCACTCGACAGTGTCGACTCCTTATCCAGTAGTTCCGAGAGAAACAACCCAGTGAGAAAGAAAAGGAATCCGACAAGGATGAGGACAAAGAGGAGGATGATGGTTTCCCCAATGTCAATTCCACATTGGTAATTTTTGCTGATGTCGAGAGCAAGAGTCGACTGAAAGTCATCAACAGAGAAGTGAACATGGTTGCTCCGGCAACGACGACATATTTGAAGTGGTCACAAACTGCAATCACATTCGACCAGTCTGATCACCCAGCACACGTTGCCACTCCAGGACGGCAAGCATTGGTAGTCGACCCAGTTGTTGGGGGCACTCGACTGACCAAAGTATTGATGGATGGTGGCAGTGGTCTGAATATTCTCTACGCTGAGACACTCAGAGGGATGTGTCAGATGTGGGGTTCCGGCAAACCCTTAAGGTTCGAACACTGGGGTGCGCGAAGTATTTCCCTCCTACCGATCTACGCCCTAGCTCGCTAAGATCTCGTGGACGAACTCGACGAACTCACAACACAAAGAGACACGGGATTTATACTGGTTCGGGCCACCGTTGTGGTGTAATACCCTACTCCAGTGTGGGGGTGGTGGATTGCCTCTTGGGCTGATGATGAACAGTACAGTGGGAAGAACAGCCTCCTGAGGTTGGGGTGTTCCTGTGCTTGGTGACTTAGCGGGTGAGAGCTGGGTGAACTGCTCGATGCCCCTACGGTGGTGGCTAGCTCTACTTATATAGGCCCTGGTCCTCTTCCCGAATATTGAGCGGGAAGTGAGCCAAGAACGGCGGGCAAATTTGAAGGGGGACAGCTAGTACAAGCTATCCTGACAAAAGCGGTCTCCGCCTGGAAAAGGCTCTGGTGGTGATGCCGTCTTGGGCTCCACGATGACCTCCGTCTTGCCATCCTCCTGGTCTTTGTCTCGTTGTACCGATATAGCAACATTTGCCTGATGCCTCGGTACTCCTCGCCTGCGCCTGCTTCCTTAGCACCAAAGAGGAAACAAGGACGCTGCGCGCGCTGGCGCCCACCTGGCGCCCGCCTGGCGCCGATCGTCACGGCTCACGTCACGAGAGCCTCGTGAGGTTTGCCCCGCCTTGATATCTCCGCTCCTCGTGAGCCTGCCTGACTAGGCCACTCCTGAGGAGGTATTGCATCGTCCGCCTCGCGAGGCTTGGCCCCTCGTGAGGGTCTTGGATGCCTTGTTGATGAAGATGGACCGTACGGCCTGCTGGCTTAGCCACGCCGTGGGCCGCAGGCAGGCAATTCTGGGGACCCCCGTTCCCAGAATGCCGACAGGATGGGCATTCCGATGTCCAAACTTACTGAAAGCAACATGAGGTTCCACGGTGTCATCCCTGGAAAGAAAGCTGATTCACTCGGCCAGATCACTCTTGACGTGGTTTTCGGTGATTCAAAGAATTACCGTAAGGAGAAGTTGACATTTGAAGTTGTGGATTTTCAAAGTGCTTATCATGCTATTCTAGGCAGACCTGCGTACGATCGTTTCATGGCTCGACCATGTTACGCGTACCTTAAGCTGAAGAGGCCTGGCCCCAGGGGTGTGATCACAGTCACTGGTAATCGGCAGAGAGCACAAGAGTGCCTCCAGAAGGGCTCAAAAATTGCTGATGAACAGATGGCAGTGGTGGAAATGCAAGAATATCATAAGAACGCAGATCCAAGTGATTTGTTACATGCGAAGAAGCCTGCTTCAGATTCTGCATTTCAGTCGTCCGGTGAAACGAAGCCAGTTCACATTCACCCGACTGATCCCGATGCTGCTCCGACTCATATTTCAACAACACTCAACAGCAAATAGGAAGAAGCGCTCATCCAGTTCCTCCGTGAGAACTGGGACATCTTTGCATGGAAACCTTCTGACATGCCGGGTGTACCCAGGGGACTGGCTGAGCATCATTTGCGAGTCGATCCAAAAGCGAAACCCGTTAAAGAGCATCTCCGTCAGTCCACCGTGGAGAAGAGAAAGGCAATCGGCGAGGAGGTGGCTCGGCTTCTGGCAGCTGAGTTCATTCGCGAAATTTACCACTCCGAGTGGCTCGCCAATGTTGTCATGGTCCCCAAAAAGGACGATTCACTTCGTATGTCCATTGATTTCAAGCATATCAATCGGGCCTGCCCGAAAGATCATTTCCCTCTTCCCCGCACTGATCAGATAGTCGACTCGACTGCGAGATGTGAGCGATTGTCCTTTCTGGACGCATATTCCGGGTACCACCACATCCGACTATATGGACCCGATGAAATAGAAACAGCTTTCATCACCCCGTTCGGGTGCTTTTGCTATGTTATTATGCCCTTTGGTCTCAAGAATGCTGGTGCCACATTCATGCACATGATACAGAAGTGCCTGCTCACTCAAATCAGTCGGAATGTGGAAGCATACATGGATGACATCGTGGTTAAGTCACGTAAAGGTTCCGACCTGCTGACTGGCCTCGTTGAAACCTTTGCCAATCTAAGGAGATATGATATCAAGCTTAATCCGTCGAAGTGTGCATTCGGGGTTCCAGGTGGAAAGTTACTCGCTTTCCTCGTTTTCGAACGTGGAATCGATGCAAACCCAGAGAAAGTTGGTGCAATACTCTGAATGAAACGCCATGTGCGTGTTCACGACATTCAGAAGCTTACTGGTTGTTTGGCCACTTTGAGTCGATTCATATCTCGTCTCGGTGAAAAGGCATTGCCTCTTTACCGATTGATGAAGAAATCTGATAAGTTCGAGTGGACTCCTGAAGCTGACGCAGTGTTTGCAGATCTCAAAACCCTACTTTCCACCCAGCCGGTGCTCGCTGCTCCAATCAGCAAAGAGCCTTTACTGCTTTATATTGCAGCCACTGGATAAGTTGTCAGTATGGTACTCACGGTCGAGCGGGAAGAAGAAGGTAAAGCCTACAAGGTTCAGCGCCCAGTATACTGTATTTCTGAAGTCTTAACTCCATCCAAGCAGAGATATCCGCATTACCAGAAGCTTGTCTATGGAATTTACTTGACCACGAAGAAGGTTGCACATTATTTCTCAGATCATTCGATCACACTCGTCAGCGATGCTCCATTTTCATAAATTCTGAACAACAGAGACGCAACTGGTCGAGTGGCAAAGTGGGCGATTGAACTCCTTCCGTTGGATATCAAGTTTGAGGCAAGGAAAGCAATCAAGTCCCAAGCAATAGCAGATTTCCTCGTCGAGTGGATTGAGCAGCAGCAACCGACTCACATTCACCCGGAACATTGGACTATGTTCTTTGATGGATCCAAGATGCTGAATGGTTCTGGTGCTGGAGTAGTCCTGGTATCCCCGCGAGGCGACAAACTCAGTTACGTTCTCCAGATTCACTTTGATTCCTCCAACAATGAAGCTGAATATGAGGCACTTCTGTATGGGTTGCGTATGGCCATTTCACTTAGCGTCCATCACCTAATGGTCTACGGCGACTCAGATTTGGTGGTCAATCAAGTGATGAAGGAGTGGGACATCAGGAGCCCAGCTATGACTGGCTATTGCAATGCAGTGAGAAAGTTAGAAAAGAAGTTTGAAGGGCTAGAGCTCCACCACATTCCCCGACTGAAGAACCAAGCAGCTAATGACCTGGCAAAGATAGGTTCCAAGCGGGAGCCCACTCCCAGCAATGTGTTCTTGGAGCATCTTCACACACCATCAGTTCAAGAGGATCCCTTCACAGAAGAGCCCCCGCAGCCTAAGAGTTCTACTGATCCGACTGAAGTTGAAATCCCAGCCGTAGTCGACTTAATCATGGAGGTTTTGGTCGTCATTCCTGATTGGACAGTACCGTATATTGCATATATTCTCAGGAAAGAGCTTCCAGAAGAGGAAGATGAAGCACGTTAGATTGTCCGTCGATCCAAAGCCTTCACGATAATAGGTGGACAACTTTACAAAGAGAGTGTTACTGGAGCTGCTCAGCGGTGCATCACGCCAGAAGAAGGTCGAATGATTCTCAACGACATCCACTCGGGGACCTATTGTCACCATGCGTCCTCTTTTACCATTGTGGCCAAAACATACCGAGCGGGATTCTATTGGCCGCGAGCGAATGAAATGGCAAAATACATAGTCGACAAGTGTGAAGGCTGTTAGTTCTACTCCAACATGTCTCACAAGCCTGCATCAGCCCGGAAGACCATTCCACTCGTCTGTCCCTTTGCAGTTTGGGGATTGGATATGGTTGGACCGCTGAGGACTGGCAGGAGTGGCTTCACTCATCTGCTTGTTGCAGTCGACAAGTTCACTAAGTGGATTGAAGCCAAACCCATCAAAAACCTCGACTCAAGCACCGCCATTAGCTTCATTAGAGAGTTAACATTCAGATATGGGGTCCCGCACAGCATCATCACGGAAAATGGTTCAAACTTTGATTCAGATGCGTTCAGAGCTTTCTGTGCTTCCCAAGGCACTCGGGTCGACTATGCTTCAGTCGCTCACCCACAGTCGAATGGGCAAGTAGAAAGGGCAAATGGTTTGATCCTCCAAGGGCTGAAGCCCAGGTTGATGCCTGACCTCAAACACGCAGCAGGTGCCTGGGTGGACGAGTTACCATCAGTGCTGTGGGGTGTAAGAACAACGCCGAATCGGTCGACTGGTCGGACTCCCTTCTTCATGGTCTATCGAGCTGAAGCTGTGCTACCGTCCGATTTACTCCACAATGCTCCACGAGTAGAAGTTTTCTCAGAAGCAGAACAAGCCCGGCAAGATGCTGTGGATCTTCTGGAAGAGGAAAGAGAGATGGCCCTGATCAGGTCGACCATTTATCAGCAAGACCTCTGTCGATTCCATGCTAGAAACATGAGAGGTCGAGCATTTCAGGAAGGAGGCCTCGTGCTTCGAGTGGATTAGCAATGGCCTCACAAGCTTGCTCCCAGTTGGGAAGGCCCCTTCATCATCACCAAGGTGCTCCACAATAGAGCGTACCACTTGTACGATGTGGAACACAAGAAAGACGAGCCACGCGCTTGGAACGCAGAGCTGCTCCGCCACTTTTATACTTAAGTGTTCAGACTGTTGAGATGTAATAAGAATTACCTTCCAGTTTGTTTATCAAATCCCCCAGTGGGTGGCTTAGCTACGAATCTGATTCACCTAAGTTTCAAAAAGAAACACCGAGTGAAGAGCAAGCCTCTCACTCAGGGCTTAGCCGCGAACCTGATTCGCCTAAGTTTGAAAAATCCCACCGAGTGAAGAGCAAGCCTCTCACTTGGGGGCTTAGCCGCGAACCCGATCCGCCTAAGTTTGAAAAATCCTACCGAGTGAAGAGCAACCCTCTCACTCGGGGGCTTAGCTGCAGTTCCGTACTCGTCTAAGTTTGAAAAAATCCCACCGAGTGAAGAGCAAGCCTCTCACTTGGGGGCTTAGCTGCAGTTTCGTACTCGCCCAAGTTTATAAAAAATCCTACCGAGTGAAGAGCAACCCTCTCACTCAGGGGCTTAGCTGCAGTTCCGTACGCGCCTAAGTTTGAAAAATTACTACCGAGTGAAGAGCAACCCTCTCACTCGGGGGCTTACCTGCAGTTTCGTACTCGCCTAAGTTTGAAAAATCCTACCGAGTTAAGAGCAACCCTCTCACTCGTGGGCTTAGCTGCATTCCGTACTCACCTAAGTTTGAAAAAATCCTACCGAGTGAAGAGCAACCCTCTCACTCGGGGGCTTAGCTGTAGTTCCGTACTCGCCTAAGTTTGAAAAAATTCCCACCGAGTGAAGAGCAACCCTCTCACTCGGGGGCTTAGCTGCAGTTCCGTACTCGCCTAAGTGTGAAAAAATCCCACCGAGAGAAGAGCAACCCTCTCACTCGGGGGCTTAGCTGCAGTTTCGTACTCGCCTAAGTGTGAAAAAATCCCACCGAGTGAAGAGCAACCCTCTCACTCGGGGGCTTAGGTATAGTCTCATACTCGCCTAAGTTAAAACATGCTTTGAGTGAAGAGCGATTTCTCTCGCTCGGAGACTTGGCCACACGCTCCATACCGATCCGCAAGGACGACGAGGTGCAGGTCGTCTGCGGCCTTCTCCTCAGAGCTGCGCCACAAGTACAACGTGCGCTTCATCCCGATCCGCAAGGACGACGAGGTGCAGGTCGTGCACAACACCTAGTGCTCCTGTCCATGACCCACTCGACAGAACCATGCGCTCCATCCCGATCCGCAAGGACGACGAGGTGCAGGTCATCCGCGACCATCTCCTCGGAACTACATGATAAGTACAAAAACCTGTTCCGAGTGAAGATGCAAGCTCCACTCAGAAACGAAGACAAACATATTCAAAGCAAAACCAAGATTCAGATAAATCCCACGAGGTTCCGGACCGCGGATTAAAGTACTCGGGCATCAGGCCCGAAGGAGTTTAAATGGATTACAAAACCACTGGGCATACTGAGGCAAATTTAATCGGGGCTTAAAAGTTTGTTCACTCCGCGGGAGGAGGGCTAGCAGGCTCGACGAATTCGTCCAGGTCGATTCCGTCTGTTATGCGAGTGGCAGCAGCAATAAAGGTCTCCATGAAGGACTGGAAGTCAAGCCTCTTGGTGTTGGCAACCTTGATCGCGGTGAGCTTCTCTTCCTTAGCTTCTTTGCAGTGGAGGCGAACTAGAGACAGAGCCACGTCAGCGCCACAACGAGCAGACGACTTCTTCCATTCCTGCACTTGACCAGGGATCTCGTTAAGTCGAGTCATCAGAGACTCAAGATCATTCTGGAACGTCTCCCTTGGCCAGAGGGTGGTATCAATCCGTGACACCACCACTTTCAGTCGTGCAAGATAGTCCATGGCGCTGGAAAGGCGAGACTCAAGTCGGAACACATTCATGGCAGCTTCATCCTTAATGGGGGAGTTGATGGGACCCAAGATCGTTTCAATTCGCCCAGTCTCTTCCTCGAAGCTCCGGCAAAACTCTGCACACACAGATGAATGGTGAGTCGACAGATTTAGGACGAGTCGACAATAGCAAATCAGTCGGGAGGGGAAAATACCTTCAAGCATAAGGAACAATTTCTTGGCGAGTCCTCCCAGATAAGTCTCCAGCTCGTCTCTCCTCCGACTGAGATCACCAACCTTGTCGGTCAAAGCTCCCTTGTCCTTCTTCAGCCGAGTCACCTCCTTATTGGCCTCATCAAGAGCAGTCTTCAGCTTGGCATTTTCTTCTTCTAACTTTCCGACTAAGGCCAGCTTCTGGTCGGCAAGTGTTGTTTTCTCTTTGGCCGTTTTTTGTACGGCCGCAAGGTCAAGATCCTTCTTCTCCAAAGCCTGACTCATTTGTTCTCAAAATAACATTCGGGTCAGAAAAAAGAGGGGAAAGATGGCAAGAGAATCAGTCCACAAAGTTTTCCATACCAGCAACATCATCCTTAGCCTTCTGCAAGTTCTCCTTGGCCAACTCCAGATCAAGATTGAGCTAGATCTGCTTCTGCTCCAAGTCAGCAAACCAAGCTCCAAGCTCACAAGATCTCTGCGGCCAGTGAACAGTCAGTCGACAGAAACAAAGTTTGGTTGCTTTCGAGCAATAAAGTTCAAGTTCTAAGAGTTCTAAGACTACTGCCGAATCAAACATTCAACAGTAGTCTCGGGGACTACACCCAGTGGGTGCACTTAGCGTGCCCCCACTGGTTCGGCTTTCCAATCGACTTGGTCCGTTCAGTCGAAAAAAGCGAAAAGAGCAACAGTCATTCTCAGACCACAGTCGACTGCCCGTAGTAGACTGCGGTCTCGGGGACTACACCTAGTGGGTGCACTCAGCGTGCCCCCACTGGTCCGGATTTCACTCGACCATGACCTGTCTAGCCCGAGTGGAAGAACTGAAAAGAGATATTTTTATCAAGACCCCCGTCGAATCACACATTCGACTGTGGTCTCGGGGACTACACCTAGTGGGTGCACTCTGCGTGCCCCCACTAGTTCAAAGACACAATCGACACAACCTAGTTGGCTCAAGTGGAAAAACTACTCAGCGAAAATTGAAACACCCAGTGGGTGTACAGATGCAAAGTGGAGGCTGATAAATAGATGCACAATAAAGATTTTCAGGTAGCATATCCTAACAGAACAAGCGTCAAGCTAGAAGATCAGTCAGAAATCAGCTAACCTGGACATTAGTCTGGAGTGCTGAGCTGGCATCATAGGCAGCTTGACTGGCCTCGCGCACCACCTTCATCTGCTCCATCATAAGGCCTGCCTGGCGTATGGCTTCGTTGGCAGCGCTCACTTGGTCCTCTGGGACATGATGGGCGGTGAAAAGTGGAGATGGTGGATCAGCTGCAGCAGCGTGAGAGTTTGAGGCATGGAGTTGTGCAGATGAAGCAGGGGCCTGTGCAGTCGGCCCTGAAGGACGTTCACTCGACAAGGGAATCGCAAAAGTAACAGAAGCTCGGTTAAGGTCTCCGAACTGCTGGATCGCTGGTTCTATCGCCGGCATCGACTGGGGCGCCCTGCTAGCTGGTACCCTCCTGCTTGAGGTTCTGCTCCTCCTTCCCGTAGGCTTCTGTGGCTCATCTTCATCATCGTCTGGAAGCTCGATAACATTCTGCGAAGCTGCAAAAGAATCAACCGTAGGAATTCAGTCGACCATGAAAGTAATCGACAAAGTGAAGTCAAGATGGTAGGAGTCATACCCGCTTTGGATGTGACCGCGTCTTCCATCTCCTTGTCATCATCCTTGTACATGGAAGTCCCAGAAGTAGCAGCACTGGAAATTTCAGAATCCACTCGGTCAAAACAGGAGAGGAAGTCGACTGAGGGTCAAACTATGCAAAACTAAGAGATCGAGCACAATGATTACCCAGAAGCGATGGGGACGTCCACCTTGATCTTGGGCAAGGCCTTCCGAGGCTTTGATGGCGTAACTTTGGGCTGCTTCGGAGCCTTCTCAGTTGGCACAGGAGAAGATGTCCGAGTGCGCTTTGAAGTATGTCCGGTCGGTGCAGTCGCTTTGCCAAGAACACTTGCCGGGTCTTGCCTCTTCTTGGAGCGTCTTTCCGAGTGAGGTGGAGAGTCGACCTCCTCACCACTGCTTGAGTCTTCACTCTCCTCGTCTCCTCCTCCGTCAGAGTACCAGTCGCCGCTATCACCTCCGCTCGCCTCTTCCTGTTGCTCCTGCTCCTGCTCCCCGTTGGGCATCGAGTACATCTTAGTGTAAATCTGCAAGACACAGAGTTGAGCGAATATCAGTCAGTTTCAAGGACAATTACATGTCAGAACAAGAAGGCACTCAGAAGTAAAGAGTCAGACCTTGTCTGGTTCGTAGGTATTGTCGAGTGGAGGAATTCTCCTGGACCCCCTGGGGTTGTCCCTGTTGCCAATGTTGCCATGCAACCATTGCGCCACCGTCTCCTCGTCAACTTCCTCCGAGTGGATCCAAGTGCTATCATCAATACCCGAGTACATCCACATTGGATGATCACGAGCTTGGAGTGGCTGGATGCGTCGATTGAGAAACACTTCTAGCAAGTCCATGCCAGTCACACCGTCGCAGACAAGTTGGACTACTCGCTCAACCAACATGTACACCTCCACTTTCTTAGCTGGAGTCACTTTCAAGGGAGAGGGCTTCTCAACTTGCTCCATGGAAAACGGAGGAAGGCCAGTCGACTGACCAGGGGTCGATTGGTCCTTATAGTAAAACCAGGTCGACTGATACCCTCTGACTGAATCGGGAAGAATCATAGCGGGGAAAGTGCTTTTACCCCTCATCTGGATCCCTAGACCTCCACACATCTGGATCACATGCGTCCTCTCATCACTCGAATTAGCCTTTTTTCCAGACTGGGAAGGACAAGTGAAAATGTGTTTGAAAATACCCCAGTGCGGTCAACAACCCAGAAAGTTCTCACACATGGACACGAATGCAGCGAGGTATGTGATAGTGTTGGGAGAAAAGTGGTGAAGTTGGGCTCCAAAAAAGTTCAGAAAACCCCGGAAGAAAGGATGGGGGGGGGTAAAGAGAAACTGCGGTCGACGTGAGTCGCAAGAAGGACACACTCACCATCCTGCGGACGCAGCTCGGTCTCGTCCCTCGAAAGCCGCCAGGAACCGTGGGGAATCAGACCTCCCCCCTCAACCAGATCCTCCTGCTAGATCGTGGATCGAATCCAGTCGCCCTGGATCCAGCCGGGCGGCAGGCCAGATCTCGACGACGACCCTCCTCGGCTCGTCTTCTTGCCCTTCGCCTTTGCCATCACCTTCTTCGCACGCTCTAGGGCCGCTGTCTTGTCCTTCGCCATCGCAGCAGGCTGCGCGGGTTGGGCGGCGGCGTCGAGAGTCGAGGCGGAAGCGATGGAGAAGCAGAGGAGGAGGAAGGAGAATGGAGCGCACTGTGCAAAATACACCAGCCCCGACGCCTTATATGGGCCTATTCTCCGAGTGGCTGAATCGTGGGCCCAAGCAATCCTGTCAAATCCCGCAACAGTTGCGCGCTTGGTACGTGGCGAAAAAGGTGGCGCGAGAATCGAGGCGTTCCTGCCTAATCCGCCCCATTTACTACGGTCCTCTCCGTCCCGCGCGCTTCCCCAAATTTCGAATCTTGTCAGATCCGGGAATGGCAGGGCAGTCGATCGTGCCGAAGATTTTATACCATATCGGCATTCGAAGCTTATCAGCAAAGTTCACCCGATAACCTCGGAATGGATCAAGGTGACTGAAAATGAGGTTGAAGTTTTTGCATGGTTCACCAATCCAAGTAAAATGCTTCCGAAGCACGAAAATTGGGTCGGAACCATCTTCAACTCCATCTCCACTTGGACTCTGAACCATTCGAGGGCTAATGACGATGACATGTACCTAGGGTAGGGTAATAGACCTGATCTAGACACCCTTCCCAAGGGCACTGCCCTACAGTCAAACACATTCAAAGGACTGCAACATCTACTGACTAAAATCACCTCAAGGTGCAACCCACTCGACCAACAGTTCCACTCGACAGAGATATAATCATTCGACCATATCAGAAACCTCCTGGAGTGCAGAAGATCTAAAGTCACTTTGGATGGCAACGGTCAGGCGTTCACTCCGTAGTCTTAATGCGCATTTATATGACTTTATTGCTGACGTTACCAGTAACGTCCCATCTTTATGTACATTGAACCCTATGTAACGGGGGACGGCTGGGGTCCTTGCGCACTCTATATAAGCCACCCCCTCCTCTGGGACAAGGGTTCGCACCCCCTGTAACTTCACGCACAATCCAATCGACCAGCCTCCAGGCACCGGAGACGTAGGGCTGTCACTTCCTCTGAGAAGGGCCTGAACTCGTAAATCTTGCGTGCACAACCTCATCGTAGCTAGGATATTGCCTCTCTTAATCTACCCCCCAATCTACTGTCAGACTTAGAACCACGACAACCCCCACCCCCCCGCGAGCACCCCGCGAGTGGGGGCTGGGCCTGGTATGCGCGTGTCAAGGCACGCTCAAGCTGGTTCCAGAGATGCCAAGGCCCCCTATGGGGTTGCAGTGCAACCACCGCAGGATCATCGCGCGCACTCCTTGCCGTGATCTGACAATCGGCTCCTCACGAGGCCCTCTTGGGTGCGCCAGCAGGCTCACCGGGAGACTTAAAACCTCGCGAGCCCCGGAGGGCTCACCTCAGGAGGATGGCGCTTCCGTGACCTCAGGAATCGCTCAAGACCTACGGAACCAAGATAAGTTACAACAACTACCCTGCTCGGGAGCCCACAGGCTCGTGACGGCACATTCCAAATCCTATTTTTAAAAGGCATATCATCATTTCATACATTATAAGGGGCCCCCATCAAAAATGCTTTCACGCCCCACGGGGCTGTACCCGAAGGTTTTTGCATCCAGATTAAGGCAAAGGGGAATGCAGGCCTAGCCGGAGGCGCTGCCTCCGGCGTCGTCCTCGTCGTCTTCATCCACTCCACCCGCGCTTTCACTGGCGTCGTCTTGATCATCGTCATCTGCATCGCCTTCTTCGGCCGCGATCACAACCGTGTCATCCTCGGGAGCGAACTCTATGACCAGGGCGTCCACGTGGTCGTCCACCCAGTTTGCCAGGTTGTCCTGGATGACCCTGGGCACGGGGGCTATGGCGGCATTGAAGTCAAAATGGGGGTCGAGGTTGAGGAGATGGCTGAAGACGCGTGAGAACGCGCACCCTAGAAGGCCCCGACTTCTCACTTCAATGAGCTCGCTAGCCCTCGTGGCCCAGTCCTCCAAACGGGTCATGATCTCGGTGAAGAATCGAAGGTGGCTGGCATCATGATCCTCGTGTGGGTGAGTGGCGCTCTCCTCGTAGATGGTTCCCACGCCCGGTTGGCACTGACCCTGAGATCCTGGAGCATCGAGGAACGCACGTGCTATAGCGTCCGATGGCGGCATGCTTCGTCCACCTTCTTCTTTGCGAGAGATGCGGCGTCATCAACCTGCTGCTGAAGCGAGAACAGGTCGGCGCGAGTGGAGGCCAAGTCAGCTTGAGCAGAGGCCTGAGCTTCCTTGGTGGCCCTCTTGCGCTGCTCCGCCTCATCCAGCTTTGTCCTGAGGGCGGCGGTCCTGCCCTCGACCTCAGCCTCTAGGAGCTCTAACTTCAGGCGGTACTCGTCGGTGAGAGCCACGCGAGCATTTGCCACCCTCTGGTCAACCTCCTCCTGGATCTTGGCCTCCCGTGCGGTGACGGCGTCCTCAGCTGTGGCTACCTGGTGCTCCCTCACCTCCAGCCGCTCAAGCTCCAGGTTGCGCTCCAACACCTCCAGCGCTAGCGTCTCATTGCGTTCCTGGACCTCTTTCTCATCGGAAGGGACCTCACTTAGTGATGCAGCCAGGGCGGCCCTGCACGCTTTGATCTGCTGCTCAAGGGCGGCGTTCAAAGCTTGGAGCTGATGCTCCCGCTCCTCAGCCACCTCACAACGGTGGTCGCCGGCCCTAGCCTCCTCTAGGGCACGGCCACGAGCCTCGCGAGAGGTTGCAAGGGATACCGCGGCACTTGCGCTGGTGCGCTCATGCTGAAGATGCCCGAGGTTGATGGCGACCTTCAACTGGTGCCACTCGTGCGCCAGCGAAGGTCCTCCATCTTGAGGCGGGCGTCGACGTCGGCAAGCTCTTCTCCAAGCTAACTCAACAAACCCATCGCCTCCCGGAAATGCTCATGGCGGACGGCGTCGTGCCCGCGCATGAGCTCCAGTGCACGGCCAAGCCCATCCTTCGCGTTGGGGGCTGTCGGAGGGGCTCAGAGTGGCTCACCTGCTTCTGGCAGGGGCCTGGAGGCGGTGCCTTCCCGGCCGCTCTCCGGGCCTCGGCAAAGGTGCTGGGCAGCGCGGTCTCACTGCTCGAAGACAGAGCCGACGCCGGGATCACCCAGCCACCGGTGCTGACCAATGGAGGAGCCCTCGGCACGCCTCCTACGCCCCAGGCAAGACCGCGAAGGAAGGATGCTGGAAGCACAGGCTCACGGCCCCTCAGCGGCACATCCGCCTCTCGGACCGGCCCCGTACCTCGCGCGGGGGGCTCGGAATCGAGAGCGGGCCAAGGACTTCTAGAGGTTGCTTCCCAGGAGAGTTCATCACCATAGCCGAAGGGATCCTGAGGAGCCATTGTCAGGAAAGAACGCGATACGCAGGAAATCACGAAGGTAAGGTACTTACTCGTCTACGTCTATGTACTTCCTTTCCTTCAGCGGCCGGTAGGCATCACCACTCCAGCTCAGAGGCCCTTTCCTTTTGTGGAGTGCTTCAAGGTTCAGGCGAAGCTGGCTGAGATTCGAGGCGCGACTCTCAGTAGCCGAGGGGCCCGGCGGGGTTTCTTTGGCGGCGGCCTCAGGGGCACCAGGTCGCACCTGCCCACAAGCCGCTACCTCAGGACCGCTCGCCCAAGCTGTGGGGCAGTTGCCTCAGGAGCGTCGGGTCGCACCAGCTCTCCGGTGACCTCCTCAGGAGCGCTCGCCAGAACTTCGGGAGCGAACACCTTGGGAGCACCTGGCGACACCCGCTCCCCAGCAGTTGCCCCAGCGGTACCCGGTGGCGTTCGCCCCTTGCATCCACATCCAAGGTGTGCGCCGCAGGTTCGACGAGCATGGGAGCCACAAGATGGGGTTTTCGCGAGGACCTTAAAGGCCCTCCGCACGCAGCCCCCACTCATCAAAAAGGGGCATCTGCCTCACGAAGTCCTTCTTGTTCGAGCATTGGTACAGGAGACAGCCCTCCTCTGGAAGTGCGGCTGGCGTTGGATCACCCGTCGGAAGCTCGAGGACCGCACGCAGCGTCTTGGAAGGAAGCGCGGGCACCTGGAGCCTCATGGGGTCCTTGCCACCGGTGAACGCCCACATTGGGCGAGAATGGCGCTCGAGCGGAGCGATGCACCACCGGACGAATTCCTTCACCACCATCGGCGCCGTCACCCCGACCTTCTTCAACCTGGTCAACCTGAACCAGACATGGGCAAGCCGACGGTCGACAAGCTTCACGTGCCCCCTGCCGAAGCTGGGTATCGCCGGTACTAGCGAGAGCAGGAGCAAGGAGTTGCGCACGCCGACATCCACATACACCCACTCCTTCTGGAACCCCTTCACATTTGGGCGGAGCATGAAGTTGATGCCCGAGCCAGCCGTCGCCGCCATGGCCTGGAAAGCCATGCACCCCGAGCACTAGCGGGCATCGACCAGGTGAAGCGAGAAGAAATGGCGAAACAAGGCAACGGAAGGGGCAATGACCACCATAGCCTCACAAAGGAAGGCGAAGACAGCGAGGAGGATGATGGATTGGGGATCCAGATGCAGCGCTTGAATCTGGTAATGGGAGATTATGGCATTGAAGAAATCAGAGAAGGGAGGGATCAGGCCAGCCAAGAGAGCGTGGAGACGGATGGGGATCTCGGTGACTTCCATGTCGATCATAGCCCGGGAGGCGGGCCAGGCCGTCGTCGCCTTCCACTCACTGGAGTCAGCGGGAAGGGCCGGGCGGATCTTGGCCAGCCCCTCTTGATTGATCACCGTCGACCTCTCAAGAGCAGGCTCCAAGACTGGCTGATATTCGGCCGGAGCACAGGCCTTCCCCCTCTTCTTCAGCCGAGGAGCCATGGCGGCAAAAGAAGACCGGCGCCCGTGTCGAATCTGGGAGAAGAGCCGTGGGTTCTCAGGAAGAAGGAGGAGCTAAGGGAAAGCACAGCGAGCAATGATGGCAAAGGTGCGTTAGCAACAGGCGGCCGCCAAGCCTGGCACTTATCGAGGCAGCCTGGGGAAGTGGGGACGCCCACGTCCCATCAATTGCCACACGTCGACCAGGGCTGCGATGGTTAGGGCCTGAGGCGCTCCGAACTTGCCCTTTGGCTTCGCCTCGAAGGCAAGTCCGTGCGCGCCTTGGGCCCAGGGGCTACTGTCGGTGTTCTGGGAACTGGGGCACCCAGACCTGCCTGCCTGCAGCCCACGACAAGGCTTCATCGATGGCCTAGTATGGCCCAGCTTCAACATCAACAACTCAAAGACCCTCATGAGGGGCCAAGCCTCACGAGGCAAACAACACCAAGACCTCCACGAGGAGCGGCCTCCTCAGGCCGGCTCCTGAGGAGCGGAGATTTCTATAAAAGCCTCACCTCGCGAGATCCGGATGACATGAGCCATGACAACCAAGGCCAGGCAGACGCCAGCGAGTGCAGTGTACCAGTTTCCTCTTTGGTGCTAAGGAGGCAAGCGCAGGCGCGGAGTCCCGAGGAATCAGCCAAAGGTTTTCATTCCTGTGCAACAAGACCAAGACCGCCAGGACGGCAGGACGGAGGTCATCACCGAACCCAACACGGCGTCATGAACAGAGGCTTTTGCAGGCGAAGACTACTTTTGTCAGGATAATGTGTACTAGTTGTATCCCTTAGAATTTGGCCGTTGTGGGATCCCTACCTGCCTTTCATTTGGGAAGAGGACCAAGGCCACTATAAATAGGACTTAGCCACCACCATAGAGGGGGACAGGATCGGATCCATTCCAGCCTCACAACGGACAGGATCGGATCCATTCTGTCCACACACCCACCAGCTCACTCGAGCCCAAGAACACTCCTCCTCCTGAGGTTGTTGTCCTCCTGTACTAGTTCATCCTCAGCCCCTCGAGGCCAATCCACGACCAAAGCAGGAGTGGGGTTTTAGACCGCAAGGTGGCCCGAACCTGGGTAAACTGTTGTGTCCCGTTTCCTTCCAGTTCATCGAGCTAGGCCGTAAGATTGGTGTGTTGGCGGACTGGGGATGTTGAGTTCTTCGAACGCACCCGAGAGTTCGAACCTCTCAAGGGTCTGTGAAGCCCGAAATCCAAAATTCATCGCCTCCTGGAAAAGATCATGACGGACAGCGCTGCACCCGTGCGCAAGCTCCATCGCATGGCCAAGGCCTTCCTCCACGCGGGGGCTGTTGAAGAGGAGCAGAGTGGCTCACCCATCTCCGGTAGGGGGCTGGTGGCCGGCATTTCCCTAGCTACTTCCCAGGTCTCGGCGAAGGTGCTAGGCAGCACGGCCACGCCGTTCGAAGATGCTGGGGTTGCCCGGCCACCGGCGATGACCAATGGAGGGGCCCTCGGCACGCTTCCTACGATCCAGGAGTGACCGCGAGGGAAGGATGCTGGGAGCACAGGCTCACGGCCTCCCAGCAGCGCTCCCGCCTCGTGGACCGGCTCCGCACCTCGCGCAGGTGTTTGGCGCGGGGAACTCGGAATCATGAGCGGACCAAGGACCTCTGGGGTCGCTTCCCAGGAGGTTTTGCCGCCGCAGCCGAAGGGTTACTGAGGAGCTAGGGTCAGGAAAGGATGCGACACGCAGAAAACCACAAAGGTAAGGTACTTACTCATCTATAGCTATGTACTTCCTCTTCTTCAGCGGCCGGTATGCGTCACCACTGCAGCTCGGGAGCCCTTTCCTCTTGCGGAGTGCTTCAAGGTTCAGGCGAAGCGGGCTGAGGTTCGGGGCATGGCCCTTAGCAGCTGGGGCGCTTGATGGGGCTTCCAAGACAGCAGCATTAGGAGCATCGGGCCACACCTACTCACCAGCCGCCACCTCAGGACCACTTGCCCGAGCTTCGGGGGCGGCTGCCTCAGGAGCGTCGGGTCGCACCAGCTCTCCAGCGGCCCCCTCGAGAGCGCTCGTCGAAACTTCAGGAGCGGCTGCTCGGGAGCACCTGACGACACCCTCTCCCCAGCGGAACCCGGTGGCGTTCGCCCCCCCCCCCCTGCATCCACATCCGGGGCGCACGTCGCAGGGTCGATGAGCAAAGGAGCCACAAAAATGGGATTCTCGCGAGGACCTTCAAGGCCCCCCGGGCGTAACCCCCACTCATCAAAGAGGGGAATCTACGTCACGAAGTCCTCTTTGTTCGAGCAGTGCCACAAGAGGCAGCCATCCTCCAGGAGCGCGGCCGGTGCTGGGTCGCCCGTCAAGAGCAGGAGCATCGCGCGCAGTGTCTTGGAGTGGATTGAAGGCACCTGAAGCCTTATGGGGTCCTTGGGGCCGATGAAGGTCCACATTGGGCGAGAATGGCACTGGAGCGGGGCGATGCGCCGCCGGACGAACTCCTTCACCACCATCAGCGCCATCACCCCGGAATTCTTCAACTTGGCCAGCCTGGACCAGACATGGGCGAGCCGACGGTCGACAAGCTTCACGTGCCCCTAGCCGGAGTAGGGTGTCGTTGGCGCTCGCGGAAGCAGTAGCAGGGGGATGTGCGTGCCGGCGTCCACATACACCCACTGCTTCCGGAATCCCTTCACATCCAAGAGGAGCATGAAGTCGATGCCCGAGCCAGCTATCGCTGCCACGGCCTGGAACGCCACGCATCCCGAGCGCTGGCGGTCGTCGACCAGGTGGGATAAGAAGAAATGGCGAAAAAAGGTGACGGATGGGGCAATGCCCACCATAGCCTCGCACAGGAAGGCGAAGCCGACAAGGAGGATGAGGGACCGAGGGTCCAGATGCAGCACATGGATCTGGTAATGCAAAATTACGGCATTGAAGAAATCGGAGAAAGGGGGGACCAGGCCGGCCTGGAGAGCATGAAGATGGATGGGGATCTCGGTGGCCTCCATGTCAATCACGGCCCAAGAGGCAGGCCAGACCGTCGTTGCCTTCCACTCGGTGGAATCAGTGGCAAGGGCCGGCCGGACCTTGCCCAACCCCTCCTGATTGATCACCGTCGACCGATCAAGAGCGGGCTTTAAGATCGGCCGCGATTCAGCGGGATCACGGGCCTTTCCCTTCTTCTTCGACCTCGGGGCCATGGCGGAAAGGAAGGTTTGGCATCGGCGCTGAATCTGGGAGAGAGGTTGCGAGTTTGTGGGAAAGAAGAGGAGCCAAGGGCGAGCACGACAAGCAATGATGGCGAAGCTGTGTTAGCAATGGGCAGCCGCCAAGCCTGGCAGGTATCGAGTCTCCGTGGGGAAGTGGGGGTGCCCACGTCCCGTCAAGCGCCACGCATCAACCAAGGCCGCAAGTTGTTGGTGCCCGCGGCGCCCCGCCCTTGCCCTTTGGCGTCGCCTCGAAGCCAAGTCCGAGCGCGCCTTGCACTACAAAAAAAATACACTTCCGTGATGATACGTGTTTGTCACAGTAGGTCACGTTTTCTGTCATGCATGTACATCCATGACGATTTTATGACAGAATCAAGATAGTCATACCTGTGCTATCGTAGAAGTGTTCCATGACATTACCAAAATTATCATCACGGAAGTGTCCACTTCCATCGATAAATCGCGCGTCACAGAAGTGCTTTCAACAAGGGTGACCGACACGTGGCATCCACCGTAACGGAACGCCGTTAAGCTATTGGGTCCGGTTTTGGATCCGATAACCCGTTAACAGCCCCGACCAATGGGGATTTTCCGTGTGTAAAATCATCATTGGCTGGAGGAAACACGTGTCGGCTCACCGTTGGGACAGCTGTCATCCACTAATTGGACCCAAAGCGCCTATGATACGTCGACATGCGGCACGGCCCAACACAGGCCCATTCCTGTGAAAAGGTCCGCCCGTTTGAGTTGGTCAAAAGGTGGCGGGCCGGCCCACGGCAAGCCTGTTAACGACCCGTTCGCATATAGCCCATTTACAGCCCGCTAACCCAGGGCCCGTTTACGGCCTATCCGAATTTGGCCCAATAGCGTCATCTGGGCCGTCCAATATAATTCCAGCCCGTTTTAACTTCCGGCCCATGTATGGCCCATGACGTCTCTCGGCCCATATGAGGCCCTTTGTAACTCTCGGCCCATTAACGGCCCGTGGTAAAACTGGCCCGTAATGAATAGTGTATCACTTTATACCCATTAACGGCCCATTATTCCGTTGGGCCGTTTCCAGCCCATGTTATCTTTTGGCCTTCTCAGGGCCCATTTATTCTTGGGCTAATTTCCAGCATTCGGTTACTTACAGCCCGTTACTGTCATTTTCTGCCTATGGGCCAAATTCAGCCCGTGGTTACCGTCGGCCCGTTTTTGGCCCGTTAATACGTTGGGCCGTTTTCATGTCAAAAAAATCCGTTGGGCTGTTTTCATAGAGTTATCAAATATGGCCTATTAACGGCCCGTTATTGTCCATGAATAGTACAACCCATGATTGGCGAAATGATGATACGCCCCGTAGAAGGCCCATGGATCCTACGGCCCGTAAAAGGCCCATGGATCGTACGGCCCGTAGAAGGCCCACGGATCCTACGGCCCGTAGAAGGCCCATGGATCATACGGCCCGCAGGAGGCCCATGGTTACAACAGTCCGTGTGATGCCATGATTATTTTGGCCTAGTTTCCAAAAATAGGTTATTGTGCCACTAGAAAAACACAGAAAAAGAACTGCAGTGATTACAAGCAAACAACTAAACAAGACAATAAGGAAATAAATAAGCAAGCAATTAACGCTAGCCTATTACCGCTATTACACATATTACATCCACTGGGCATCAAAGTTCGCCACCAGCGCAAATATAGGGAACAAAGCAGTCTTCAAGATAGTCTTCCTTAGCTATTTTATCAGCTTTGTTGGAGACCAACAAGGATGTGTAACTATCCTGAACCTTATCTGCATTACTTCCTTTACCATTGCTTAATAAGGCACTCTTCCCCAATATTTTTTCAGCATTCTAAAATAAGAAACAAGCGGACACGTAACAAGTTTAGCATGTACTAGTATATGAAACTCATTTCGGTGAACTAGTTCATTAGTAAGGTGGACAGGATTAAACTACCAAGTCTTCTATTGCCAAGTACTAGTACATAATAAAAGCATCAAACAAACATATATCTATGTCCTATGGTTACTGCATTGTCTTGCCAAATCAAAATAGAGACACGGTTCAAATCATATCAGTTCAAGACAAAGCAGCAGTGAAAGAATACAAAGCGTGGGAAACTACACGACACAACAAGATTTCAGATGGGTACCACGGGTCTACATGTACAACAACACTATTGGCTCTGTTGTGATGCTAGTAATGTGCATGATATGAAAGTCAACTGTATACACAATTGAAATTGAAATCAACAGAGCTATTGACAAGAGCAAACCTGTTAAAGAAACATGCGTGAACATACCTGCTGTGCCATTGGAGTTTCGATTGGATCCTTCAATTTAAAAATAAGTTTGTATCAGTAAATACAGTGATACAAGAGGAAAGCAATCATAGTTAAAAAAAGGCGCGCCTAAGCGAGCGCTTAAGCGCGCCTAGGCTCTAGGCGTTGGCAAAACACATTGCGCATAACTACGCATAATCTGTGCATAAGCATGCGCTTTGGTCAGTAAAGCGCAAGGCGGTGGCAAAACGCACAATTAACGCCTATCGCTTTTTTGAACTATGATAGCAATGGAATCTTAAATTAGAACAGCTGTTCTTCAGGTTTAGGCACTTGTTCTACATGAACAGAGTACAGTAAGACGCAAGAATGTAATACTTAAAAATAGAAAATGAGCTCATAGACCTTACCACATTCTTGGTTCGGGACCAGTACAGAACAAGGCGTTCCCAGTCATCGTCCAGTAAATGTGTCTCCGGAGAACGTAAGGGAATTTGATGAGTTTCTTTGCCGGTGAAGTACGTTTTCTTCAGGTAATTCCGATACTGCCACCAAGCATTCTTGAAGATAGCAGAGGTATTAGCACAGGTTACCTCATCCTGAGTTTCCAAATCGGTCCTTCTCTATAGAGAAAAATGGGAAAATTTGCTGTATTATAACCATCATGTAGGTAGGATGTATGGGACGAAGCAAAGTAATTGCCATGAATAACATTACTTACACATAACTCCTAGACAAACACCTACAACTGGCATTTTCCTTCATCTTCAGTATAATATTTCCAAGATGGGAAGATACGCACATACGATTTAACAACATCAAATGTGATAGATGCTAAACTACGACTAGCTGGTTGTGCTTCCTCCACAGGAATAGGCGTACTAACTGGTGGACCTGGGGTTCGCCGGGATAGTACTTGCCCTTTGGGCACTGGAGCTGCCTTTCTAACTGCTCTTGTTTGGGAGCTTTGTGGTGGAGATGGTGCTGTGTCAACAGGACCTGGGTTACTATCGGCTGGGGTTGGGGTTAGATTGGGTGAAGTTGGTTTTCTGTCCACCGCAGTAGGGGTACAATCTGCGAGAGTTTGGGTTATGTGTGGTAGGGCTGGTTCTTAAGCATGTACAACCGGGGTGCTATCTCCACCAAGAGGTAGCACTGTTTTAATTGAAGACTGTGTTTTTAGTCCGCTAGATACTGGCATCACCCGCTCCAATTCAAATGGCTGATAAACAGGAAACATAGTTGAATGTACAGACATTGTATGAGAGACAGATGCAATAGATAGTGTGGAAAAAAGAGGGCAGGAAATAGTTGACATGTATATTGTTTAACTAAAATGGATAGCATGACATAATTTCACATATATGATGTCTATCTAAACTGGATAGCATAGCATAACATAATTCAAAGATATGATGAATAACTAAACAGGATCGCATGTCATAATTCACCTACATGTTATCTAAGTAATCAGGATCGCATCATTTAATTCACATATGTGATTTATATGCTAAACAGAGGGCATTCGATATGATGTCTGAACTAAGAACATGGTGTTGAATATTGTGTATATGATGTCTAAACTATGCAATGCAAGACACCGTATGCATGATATGAGCAGTATAACCGTGCCAAGTTAGAGCATACACCTCAGTGGGGGAATAGGACTGGTCATCTGTCTCTGAATCCATCTCTGAGGAGCTATCGGGACCCAACAAGAGATCTGCTTTGACAGGTAGCACTGTCTGCTCTGAAGGCCTTGTTTTCACTCCAGATTTTTCCATCTCCCACCCAAATGGCTGATTCACAGGAAGAGTAGTTTAATGTACAAACATTGTCGACAAATGGAAATGTAATGAAGAAAAGGATGGGCAAGATATCATTCAAATATATGATGCCTGGTTAAACAGGATGGCATTGCACATTTCACATATATTATGGCTGGCTAAAAGACATCAGACTGCATAATTCCCATATATGATATAGAAACTAAACAGGTGGCATTACAGAACATGTCTAAACTAAGCAGATGACGTATATGATGTCAAAAGTAGGCACTGCAAGGCAACATATGCATGATATGACTAACATCATCATGCCAAGGTAGAGCAAACACCTTGGGGGGTAAATAGGAGTGGTCAGTGGCGTCTGAATCCGCCTCAGAACAGATATCTTCCTCTGGATTACAATCTGGAGAGGGGTGGGGAGGGTTTTCCATTGAACCCACCATGGAGCGATGTCTGCATGACATTGTATTGCCGCGCAAAACTCTTCTCTTTTTCTCTACATGTTCAGCATGACTGTGTACAATATCTGACATGCATACGAAAAAAATATGGTGAGATTATGTAAGGAGAGCATGCAGAAATTTAGAGTGATGGTAACAACCAGTGGATCGACGTTTTTCCGTTGAACCAAAATAGCCCTAATGGATCGACGTGAATGTATAGTAATAAGTGATGCAACAAGTGTACAACCTCTTTGCCGTAGCCGTGTCGACCTCAGCATCATTGGGTTGGTCGCTAAAGCAGTTGAGGAATCTGTAGACGGCGTCCAGGGCACTGCTCTATTGTGATGGATCGTTCTGTCATTGGAGCAGCTCCGGTGAGCCGTAAGACGTCAAGGCTGAAGCAGCACAAGACATACATCGTCAATCTCAAGTGGGATTCTAATAGCATCTCCAATAGATGATGTAAAATGGATGTAAAATTAACATCACCATAAACCAGCTGACTACAACAGATGAGGTAAAAACTGTTGACTCTGAACTTAACTGTCGAAACTGAAATTTACTGTGGAATCTGAATGCTACTTTCGAAACTAAACGCAATGGTAGCAGAGAGGCACTTGACATGTAGTTTAGGGAGGGCCTGCATTTCATCTTCAACCTGCACCCCCTGAGCCGCCAGCCACCGCCGGCCGAACCGCCGGCCCCAGTGCCGCCTCGCCGCCCCGAAACAACTCGCCACCGCCGCCCCGGCCAGCCCTCTAGGCCCCCCGCCCCCACCCTGAACCCTAAGATAGATAGTGAGGTACCTCTCCGGCGAGCCCCCGTCCCCGCTGCGGGTGGTTCTTCCTTAACTCCGGCGAGCCCCCCCCCAACCCCTGAAAATCGACTGACCCAAAAGTCGATTAAGTCGACTGAAGTGTGGCTTAATCGGAGCAGAGCAGCAGCACGAGCGAGGGGGAGAGCAGCAGCAGCAGCTAGGCGAGCGAGCGATCGAGCGAGAGCCGGAGCAGCAGCAGCAGCGCGAGCGAGCGAGAGCTGGAGTAGCAGCAGCAGCAGATCCGGCTGGTATGGACGCCACCGCCGAAGGGGCCTCGCACTGGTGGAGAGCCGCCGTGGAGATGTCGCCCGCGGCGCCGGCTTCAAGGTAGCCGCTCCATGGTGGTGCGGGATGGAGCACCGTTGGCGCCGGGAGGTCGAGTTAAGGAGAAGGTGCGATGCGATGAGTGTACAACCTCTTTGGTGGCGCCGAGAAGGCCTCGGCTTCGTCCGAGGAGTCGGTGAGGATGCTGTGGTTCCGGTGGAGCATGTTAAGGCGGTGCTGTGGGGATGGAGCAGCCGCGATAGACGAGGCGATCGTAGGAGCAGCTCCTTGGAGGTGGAGGACAGGGCGACTGAACCGGCGGGACGGCGAGATGGACGACGGATCCTCATCCGGGGAGGTGGACGAGGGACGTCGAGCTGTTGCGGTGGACGACGTCGTCGGGGAAGAGGCTCTGGCCTGGCAGCGGTGACGTGGCGGACGGAGAAGGGTGAGGTTTCGCGGCTGGAGCGGAGAGGTTATGGCGGCCTGGGATTTCGAATGGTGAAAAGGGGGCGATGGGAGGGGGTGAAGCATGACTTAGGGATGCGCTTGTCCAAAATATAGGGTGTATTACAAAAGTACCCCCCACCAATTTGAACTAGCGGCCCTTTCGGCTCAGGGTTAGAAGGGGGATTTCGCGTGTCGGGATTTGGCAGCTGGAGGGAGTTTTCGCGCGCGTTGTAATTTCGGGATAGCAAGGCGCGGGTTGTGAAGACGCCAGTTTTGGGAGCATGATATCTAAATTTTGGGGATATAACAAGACGCGGGTTGAATTTTAGGGACAAGCCTAACGTGTAGTAATATTGTACTTGTACGTACCAAATCAATTCGCACTTCCCTCAACCAAAAAGAAAACGACAAAAATAAAACTATTCACACCACACAAAGAGAGAGTCTTGCCCCGTTTTACTATACAAATGCTATTCAAAGCTACTCCCTCCTTCCATCTATATAGGGCCTAATGCGTTTTTTGATGCTAACTTTGACCAAATATTAGAGCAATGATATATGACATGCAACTTACACAAAGCACACCGTTAAATTCGTCTGTGAAAGGTTCTTTCAATGATATAATTTTCACATTGTGCATGTCATGTACTATTAATCTTGTCAATAGTCAAAGGCGGTCTTAAAAAATCTCATTACGCCCTATATAGATGGAAGGAGGGAGTATGAATCCATGTTATGTCCGATTAAATTTTTTTGCTTGCTGTATAATGCATGTAACCTACTCATACAAACATTTTAGTGCATTCCAAATGTCTATACTACCGCTACAATTCGAACTAAATTTGAATTCGTTTCTCTATTTCAATAAGAATCTACAATCATGATTGTTGCCAACTTCAACCATCATAGTTTCCTTGCTATCCACCAGATATAAATCAGACGGCCTATAATGCAGGATGGCAGGCACACCATCATCAACAACTCCGTTTTTTATAAGAGTAGAGATAAAATATATTAAATGTAGTATAACATGTTCATAACCACACCATGTGTATCACCGTTATATATATTCACACATGCGTCGGTTTGAAACACTATGATAAATTCTTCAAATATCCGAATTCGCTTTTTATAATGAAGGATATATGATCTCTATTCGTCTTTTACACCCACACAACCCTCTTATCTTTGTAGCTAGCGCTAACTTTCTCTTGTGCATGCACACGCCCGCATCCCTCTCACCCTCCCTCAGCATTCTCTAGCTCCATCGCGCAAATTTGTCTTTTCACTTTAGGTCATTCATCCACGGTGTGTGTAGGCCCCCCAGCTCCTTCTTTACAGCACACATCGATCGATATGCCTCTCTAGCCAGGTGTGCCTAGCACAAACACAAGCTTCCCCTCTTCTCTTGTCACCGTCCATGCCTCACTCCCACCACTCTTTTCATCGTTCTCGTACTCGCACACTCCTCCCCCTCGATATAGTATGCCTCTCGTACCACCTCCTACATGCATCCCTCTCTCTCTATCCTTCTCCTCGTGCCTCATTTGCTTCTAACACACACATGCATGTATACCGATCGATCTCCCAACATATACCTAGATCGAATTTAACTACCCCCCCATCGATCGACGTACCTCACAAGTTATGTCTCTCCTTTCTCTAACAAAGGGCGATTGATCTTCCTATGTAGTTACGTCTGCTTACCACAGCCACATCGTCCCCCCTCATCATTCGTGCATGCCTCCTGACCCGTCTCTCACACGCACGTGCACAGACAACAAGCAGCCATCTCCTCTCTTATTGATATTGCGGGCGTGCCCTCCGTTTGTCTAGCAAGCCTATCCCACCATTTGTTAGAAGCAACTCCACTACCACCCCCTCCAACACTCTAGCTCTGTCTCTCTCCTAACCTTATTCCTCTCCTGCACATATGCATGGATGCCGATCGATCTCCCTTAATACATGAGGCAGATCGATCTCCTTAATACATGAGGTAGGCCTCTCTCCTCCTCCACACATATACCAGCCATTGTACCTCTATAGTTAATTGGGCCTCCCTCTTCCCCCACCACACACCGATAGTCGAGCGCTGCAGGTAGGTATCCATGCCACAGAGACAAACCGCACATGTCCCATCTCACGTTCCAGTAGGCCAGCCACTCTATATCTTTGACGTGGGCACACACAAATTCGATGGCACTCTTTATCGATCGCGCGCGCTCACACACACACACATCATCCCTCTCTTCGATTCTATGGACACCTCAAGCTGATGATACCTCCACTCTCTTCTCGTGGATCACCCCCTCTATATATATGTTATATCCAGGACTCTATTTCACACACATTGCATGTGTTACATTTTTTGATTGACCCCCCCCCCCCCAAAAAAACTCTCAAGAACCCACACACTATATCTCTCTAGGTTTGTATCTCTCTCACACAACCCCACGTAGGTGGTGTACGTATACAAGAAGAGAATAGGTGCACCATGCACGTACTCACGCTTCGTGCCCAGCCACACCCGCGCGGGTACACGGTGGAGCTCATTTCTTTACGAAATGGCAGCCCACGTGCTAATTTGAATGCTTGTAGCGGTTGTTTCCTAGGGAGGTCGTGTACCACGCGTGCACGAAACAAAGTTTGACTTGACGCGTTGCCGCGTTATTTTTAAATAAAGTTATAGCGCTCAATGGCACGTACACAGAATATAAAACGATTTTTATGGAGAAAAAGTTAGTCCGCTCACTATATACAATGGAGCCTGCCTGCCTGGTTTGTCGCTCTTCAGAGTATCTCACACAAGGCTGCGGTGGCCTCTCTCTCTCTCACCGTTGGTCACTGATCCAGCCGCATCCCGTCCGCCGGGGGAAAGGGAGTGCGCTGGCCTCTCTCTCTCTCACCGTTGGTCGCTGATCCGGCCGCATCCCGTCCGCCGGGGAAAGGGAGGAAGTGCATCGTTTCTCCGTTTGACGGCGCCGAGGCAGCCCGTCCCGATCTGCGGTACACGTCGTTCTCTCTGACCAAGCTCCGGCGCAGCAGGGCCTATGCCACCTGCTCGCAGATTCCGCCCGTCGTTGCTCACCTAGTTACATCCCGACGACCTCCAGGTATCCCCTCCGGCCTTGCTCCACTGCCCGTCTTCCCACATCGCTGCATGTGGATCTTCCATAGTTCTTTGCCCAAAATGTAGCTCGTCTGGCGTACTTTCCATATTGCATTCTTGTCCTCACACCGTTTTAGACAAACACAACCATGTTGTTATCTTCCCTTAGGACAAGGAATATGCTTCTTTTTTGTCGTCGCATGTGTCATCAACTGTTATTGGCCAGTAATTGTTTCCTTTCTACTCGTTGCTATTGCGACCTATTGGTGAACTGCACAAATGACTTTTTTCTTAAGAGTGTTTTGTGCAGTTGTACTAAAATGTCACATGGGCAATGTCTATACATTTCAGTGCGACTGCACAAAGGGAGATTGGTTTTGCTCTATCCTCCTCATCCAACTCTGGGCCTAATCTTCTCCAACTAGTTAGTCTTAAGAGAGACTGCAAAGGTGACCGGCTTCTATTTGTGTGTTTATTGTTTCATCAGCAGTCCTCTATTATTGTAATCACACTTAATATCTTTGGAACAGGGACGCTCAGCTCTATTTTAGTGGAACTGCACAAAATGATCGGAATGTTGCATGCTCCAGACAGCTACTTTTTTCCCAACATGCCTTGTTGATTTAGACAGAGCTGGGGGGACGTTGCTGCCAATGAAAGCATGGATCAATTTTAATTTAACACCTTCTCACAACTCTGTCTTCAGTTGTGATGTAATTATTAGCTCTAATCTGCTAATAATTGACATGCATTAGCAAGGAAGTTAGTTTTTTATTGTTTCCGAAAGAGCATCGATGGCAAGACACGCGAAACAAAAGCTGAAAGCTCACACCATTGTACAATTTCATGTCGCTGGAAAATTATTTGTATAGTACGTCAATTATGTAAACAAATGATGGAAGCTTGATAGCATTGCCAGAAGCCTCTTCATCATCCGGGTCCATGTGCCATGCACAAAAATATACTCCTTTGTTCCTAAATATTTGTCTTTTTACAAATTTCAAACGGGCATATTTTAGAGTGTAGATTCACTCATTTTGCTTCGTATGTGTACTCCCTCCATTCCTAAATATTATATTCGTCTTTCTAGAGATTTCAACAAGTGACTACATACAGAGCAAAATGAGTGAATCTACACTCTAAAATATGTCTATATACATCCGTATGTGCCGGTCCATTTGAAATCTCTAAAAGACAAATATTTGAGTAGTCACTCGTTGAAATCTCTAGAAAGACAATTACTCCAGAGTATATTTAAGAACCGAGGGGGTAGTGCACAGCCGCATGGGAGACTCAGCCCGGTCGTTGCGCCGCATTAATAGTGAGTAATGAGCAGTCAAATCATAAGCCCCACCTTTCCCACTATAAGTTGCTCTGAAGAAGCAACCATCAATACGCTCTTCTTTGAATCCACTCATACTACTCCATCCGTCACTGTTTATACAGCGCACTTCAGAAAAAAGAAAACAAATCTGTGGGACCAAGGCGACTAGCGATCGGCCTGAAAAATAGCATTGGTAGTTATAGCACGGTGTCTATTACTAGAGGGAATAATGCGTACACACATGCATGCACTTAGTCCACTCCGTAGTAGTACAGTACATGGAGAGAAAATTGTGGACTTGATTGCGGTTACCACTCCCTAATTAATTGAGCATTAAAGCAAACGCGTCTAAAGTCTCTCTGGTGGTGGAAATGCATTGAGAGAAATGCATCATAATGAAGCGCGCCCTGTAAACTGTGACGGAGGGAGGAGTAGTATGAAGGTGCAAAACCAAGTACGCGTATGGCCAGTCGGTCAACGCACCTCCTCTTGGCATATCACTGACATGTGGGATAGGAGTGTGAGCAAACCGATCTCAATTGACGGCAAAGAGCTAACCTGCCGTTCCTTGAGAGAGACGAGGAGCGAGAACACACAGACGGGCTCGCACGGAGGCCAAGATATATTCGAGCATGGTTGGTTGATCGATATCATTCATTACATGTTGGGCTGCCGTTTTCCGCCCTTCTCCGGAATAAACGTGTACTTTATCAGAGATAAAAAAATAAGAGTACAGACTCTCCACCATGCGGTTCTAGTAGTAGTACTACTCGTACTACTGCGCTTGGCTCTTCGCCTCTTCGTGAAGTCGAACAATGATGGTACTGCGCATGTTGGGTACTACAGTGTATGCCTCTGAAAATCTGACACCGAATGGACTGATGCATGTCCACCGAGGATAGGTTGCATTAGTCAAAAGGCGTAAGCGAGCTTCACCTTGTCCAGCAAGCTTCTCCTCGTTCTGCGAGTTGACGGGACACACCAAAAAGTAGTGCTAGTCCATACTCCCTCCTTTCCGGTTAATATGGCTTAATCTTTTTTGCGGGTAAATGAGAGAGCTTTATTCATATATAAGCATTCTTTGGACGATCAGCCAAGACACTGGTCACTAGGAAGCGAGGTACCCCGCAAAAAAAGAAGTAGGAAGCGAGGTGTTTCATCAAGCCAGCTCTCGGCCACATTCAAAGTGCAGCAAGCACGGTTCGCACAAAGATGTGCCGCAAGGTTTATTGACCTGTTTACATGCTGAATAACAAAAAAATAGGAAATATTATCGAGCGCTACTATTTGTAACAGGATATGAGTCGGAATTAAGCGAGAATTGTGGCGAGTGTTCGATGCAATCAACTTCCATTATCACATGCGAGAACCCTCGAAGAGAACCAAATGTGTTGAAGATTGCTTTATCACATTTTAAAATTATAATAAGAGTGCAGACGCTCCTCCACCGGTTCCTAGTACTAGTATAGTACGTACCTTTATAGACTATAGTAGTAGTACTAGTAAACTTTGCGCTTGGCTGTTCGCCTCTTCGGGAAGTCGAACAATAATAGCACTGGTAGTATAGTGTATGCTTCTGGCAATCTGACACCGAATTAACTGTTGCACGTCCACCGCCTGAGCGAGGGAGAGCTTGCATTCGTCAAAAGTTTCTCCTTGTCCTGCGAGCCACCGCGCGCAAGCTTCTCCCATCCTGCAACCTTCTCCTCGTTCGGCAAGTTGACGGGACACAACAAAGTAATGCTAGTCCATACTGCCTCCTCTCCGGTTAATATGGCTTAATTTCAAATGAGATAAATACACTGTCTGTCACTGTATATTTGTAAAAATACGGTCAGTGGACTTCACAATACGCTCATTGCGCTCAATATATATACTTTTCGGTGTTTATATGGTCACTAGCTCACCCTGACTGAGTATGTGTGTGCATGCACGTGTAGGTTGAGTACTTGAGCGTGACCGTGTGTGCTCCGTCGTGTGCTCGGACATGCATGCATTAGGGCGTCGCGTGCGTTTTTGCGTCCATGTGTGCGTGTGACTCTTGCATACACGTAGGGGGAGTACGTGTAGGGGCCACTAAGGAGCAGTCAAATCACACAATAAGTTAGTCGGAAGAAGCAACCATCATTTCACTCTTGAATGACACGTACACAACATAAAATGGTTGATATGGAGAGAAAAAGAAAACCACTATATATACACTAGCAAGAGCCTAAGCTACAAGCCTGCTTGCTTTGGTTGCTCTCTTCACAAGCATAGAACGACGGGCCTGATCCCACAGCTGGGAGAAGGGAACAATGTTCTGCGTAGACGCGGTCGACATCGACGGGCCTGATCCCGCAGCCGGCCGAGACTGTGGGTTTTCTCCCTTGCCGATGTCGACCGTTGTGTCCCGTCAACTTGTCGAACGAGGAGAAGGTTGCAGGATGGGAGAAGCTTGCGCGCGGTGGCTCGCAGGACAAGGAGAAACTTTTGACGAATGCAAGCTCTCCCTCGCTCAGGCGGTGGACGTGCAACAGTTAATTCGGTGTCAGATTGCCAGAAGCATACACTATACTACCAGTGCTATTATTGTTCGAATTCCCGAATAGGCGAACAGCCAAGCGCAAAGTTTACTAGTACTACTACTATAGTCTATAAAGGTACGTACTATACTAGTACTAGGAACCGGTGGAGGAGCGTCTGCACTCTTATTATAATTTTAAAATGTGATAAAGCAATCTTCAACACATTTGGTTCTCTTCGAGGGTTCTCGCATGTGATAATGGAAGTTGATTGCATCGAACACTCGCCACAATTCTCGCTTAATTCCGACTCATATCCTGTTACAAATAGTAGCGCTCGATAATATTTCCTCTTTTTTTGTTATTCAGCATGTAAACAGGTCAGCAAACCTTGCGGCGCATCTTTGTGCGAACCGTGCTTGCTGCACTTTGAATGTGGCCGAGAGCTGGCTTGATGAAACACCTCGCTTGCTACTTCTTTTTTTGCAGGGTACCTCGCTTCCTAGTGACCAGTGTCATGGCTGATCGTCCTAAGAATGCTTATATATGAATAAAGCTCTCTCATTTACCCGCAAAAAAGATTAAGCCATATTAACGCTCTCTCGGCCGGCGCACCGCTTCAATGCCGGCGCCAGTGAGAGGTCGCGTCCGCTCTGGCCGGGCATGAATGCGGCACTGACTGTTTCGGGCGTGAAGCACACGTGTGTGATGAAGAGGGTTCGGGTGGTCAGGACCGGCCGTGGCAGCGGTCCGGACGTGCGCAAACAAGAGATGTTGTACGTTAATATTGCTGCGTATATAATTAACAACGTAAATAATGTGCCAGTTGGACAAATATTATTGGAGATGGAGATGGAAATGGAATTTTACGTAAACACGGATATGCATAGTAGCTAGGGTTCGCTGGCTGGTCCAACATCACCTACTAGTACTATTATAGAGGAAATGCCACTCGAAAAGTTGTCCTGATTTATGCCTCGGTGGAGGTATACATGTTGTTTCGACAAAAACTACATGGTGGTTGTGCGGTCATTGTCCATATGGTGGTAGTACTATCACTGGTTAAATGAAGAAATGCTTTTTTTCTCGGGTATCCTGGTTTAGTTCCCATCAAGATAATTATGATGCTTCTGTTTGTTGGTGTACTTTTCAGTAATTCTTATTGACAATTGAGATGTCGTTGCTAACCCTTTTTTATATTTTTGGAAACAACGATGTGTGTCTCCATACCCGGGCATGTCTTCCTCATTTTTAGTGGAACTGCACAAAATTGGATGGCCATTGTTGTTCCGCCTCACTGTCCTCTGCCACGTGGTTCTTCCTTCCTCGAGCTTGATTATTGAGAAGAAACAGACCACTGTGAGGATTTGTCGAACTTCATAGGTGCCTCACCCAAACTTGATGCCAAATGGATGATGCATCACCACGATGACCTATCGATGCTCATAGTTGCGCCTCATGGTTGCGTCGGCTGGTGAAGCTGATCGATTTTCAATGAAAAACAAGATGTCTTCCATCAGTGCTCTTTGCTTGTTACGCACAAAGATGATATCCTTCGTCAGTTCACCTTGGTTGCGTTGGAGACGCAGTCGTCTTCCAAGTTGGTGCAATTTTATCACACATTTGGCTATGAACCAAATGTTTCCTCGAAGAAGGATCGACGTTGGTACTAAGAGCATAAGTTTTGTATTGATTTCTAAGCCTTCTCACAACTTTGTCTCCAGCTCCCTTGTAATTTTATTTGTCCAGCTATTAACTTTGATTTAAAAATTGGTGTGGACTAAAAACCCAGATGGACATAGTAGCCCTCCATTTTTATTTACTCCGCATATTAGATTTGACTGAAGTCAAACTTTGTAATACTCTCAAACCTTTTCGATAATTGAAATTAAAATTCTTTATTTGTACACACTCTCACACGTTTCCGATAATTTGGCGCTTGTGTGGTTGTTCACTTAAGGGAGGGTAGTGTACCACATGTGAAGGACAGGAAGTGCGACCAGGACGCGTGGGCGTGGATCGTTAGTTCATCGGAAGTAGTACTAGTTTTCTTCACTGTACATTAAATAAAGAGTTTCGTTTCGTACTTACACAATTTAAAACGATTGTTATGGAGAGAATAAGAAAACCACTCCACTATATATTAGTCGTATACACGAGAGTACTATATGGACGCAGCTTCATTGACTTAGTGCACCTGCCTTTGGATTTATGACAGGTGGGCCCAAAATGTGGCTGGCTCACCTGTCATACAACCAAAAGCAGGTGCAGTGAAGGCACCAGAGCTCAGTCCGTACTACAGTAGTATATATAAGCGGGAGCCTCAGCGCTTGTTCGCTAGGGTTTGCACTCTCCACATGCTCGCCGCACTACATATATGTTACACGCTGGAGGCTCAGCGTTCATTTGCTAGGGTTTGCTATATTCATAGTCTCTCACCCTCTCTTCACCAGATCTAAACAAGACTGTGTTGGCCTCTTGTCTCTCTCTCCCCCCTCACAGCTGGTGAAGGAGGCGTCCGTATCCCGTCGCACCGGGAAGGGGAGGAGGTGCAGCGTTCACTCTATCGCCTTCGGTGAGGGAGGCAATCCACTGCCGGCTGCGCTGTTCTCTTTCACCCAGCGCCTGTGCGGGAGGGCCACCGACCCCTTCTTCCTCGCTGCCGTACGTAGTGTGGGCAGATCCGGCCTCCCGCCGCACGCCTTGCCACATCCCGACGACCCTAAGGTATAAGTTTCTTTGAAACCGTCGTTGCTCTAGCTGCATGTGGATCTTTTTCGATCTGTAGTCGAATCTAGGTCCTGGTTCAAAGAGGAAAGAAGGGTGCGGTGGGCTGGAGCAAGAATCTAGGACGTGGTTCAATGAGGAAAGGAGGGGCGGAAAGTAGTATAGACTGGCTATCCAGCCACTTTGAATGTCGAAAAGGGAAATAGGGGGTAACCCAGTACACACATCTGTAAGGAACCGATCTCTTTGTTGAAAAGGGAAAGAAACTGGGGGTCGGGTAGTTTGTGCAGGACTAGATTTGCTGCCCTCGCATAGGAAGAAGGTTCAAAGAGAACAAATATCGGACCAGCGCATATATGCTGCTTGGCTACATACTCTACATCACCCATTTATACGTGTGGACGCACATGGTGCTGGCATGTTCCATACAGCTATTTTGCTGTTGTTAATCTAAGAATGCCGCCGGAAAATTGAAGCAATGCCACTGTTAAAAGTAAATTACATTTTTTAACGAATGTTGTTTCAAGAGAATGTCTCTGTTAATATGAATCAATGCAACCGTTTTAGAAATGCTACTGTCCTACTTTGTTTTCCATCCAAGATAAGTTAGATGCTTCTTTCTGTCACCGTTTGTTTCATCCTCCTTTATCGGCAAGTAATTGTTTCCTTTTTTGCCTCTGTTAAAACAGGGCTATCGATTCAACTTGTTGCTATTGCGACATTTTGCTTCGCTACTCGAAACACTTATGTTTTAAGAGTGTTTTGTGCAGTTCAACTTGAATGTCACACCGGTGACTTTGCTTAATTTTGGTGGAACTGCACAAAAGGAGATCGAGATTTGTTTCCAGTCTTCGTGGCGAGTTGTTTCAAATCTTGGTCTCAACCACATGATGTGCAGTGTGCTTTGAGATGTTGTGCTACTTGTTTTGGTACTGTTTTAAATAAATGTTGAATTGAAGCTATTGTATTGCTGTCTTTTCCCATTAAGTAGTGAACAAAAATGGGACCAACCCAGACATGATGCTTGTTGCTTTGTTACAACAAATTCAGCATCACCCCCTTTATAAGCCAGTAATTGATGCCACTCTCAGAATTAACTACTGAATCTTATTTCGAAACTGCAACACTTGTTAGGGATTGGTGGGATTACCATTTTTGTGGCCGCATGTTTCATCCTCTTTGTTAGCCAGTAATTGATTCCCTTTTTGCCTCTGTTTAAACAGGGATATCTATTCAACTTGTTGCCATTGCGACATTTTGCTTCGCTACGCGAAACACTTTGCTTGATTTCAGTGCAACTGCACAAACGAGATTAGATTTCCTATTCGTGTTGGCAGATTCGTATTTTATCTTGTCCGTCTCATGAAAGGTCAGTACAGGCCTTCATCCACATGATTGTGCAGTGTGCTTTGAGATGTTGTGCTACTTGTATTGGTACTGTTTTAAATAAATGTTAAATTGAAGCTATTGTATTGCTGTCTTTTCCCATTAAGTAGTGAACAAAAATGGGACCAACCCAGACATGATGCTTGTTGCTTTGTTACAACAAACTCTGCATCACCCCCTTTATAAGTAGATGGAAGCACATGTTGTTGTTCCGCCCACTCTCCCCTGGAACTATTTATGCTTTTTGTTAATCTAATGCCGTTGGTAAAATTAAGCAATGCCACTCTCAGAATTAACTACTGAATATTATTTCAAAACTTCAACACTTGTTATTAATGGTACTATCATGCTTTGTAGTTCTTTCTACATGTTTAACCAAGGTATTGTTAAGATAATGCCTCTGTTAAAATGAATCAGTTGCATTGTTAATGGTACTTTTCTACTTTGTCGTTCTTTATACATGTTGAAACAAGGCATTGTTAAGATAATGTCTCAGTCAATATGAAAGAATCACACTGATGGAGAATTGCTACTCTCCTGCTTTGTTTCCCATTAAGATAAAGTAGATCAGTAGATGCTTTTCTTCTGGGAGTACAAGTCATCAACCGTTATTTCTCAGTAATTGTTTCCCTTATACCTATTGTTGCTTACAGGGATATCAAAATTAAAGCTCGGTTTTATTCCGACTTCGATTTTAGTTGAACTGCACAAAAGGAGCCAATGTGTCCAAGGCAAACTGCTGCATTACTGGGTCCAGTTGGTCGTTCCACATTGCAGAAAGAAGCAGTCACTGTTTGCACTACATTACAGAAGGAATGACCCAGAAGCTTTACAGAGTATTATTATACACCGGTGACATGACTAGTCTGCAGAGACCATTGGCAATTTAACAACACGTGGAGTGCCCTGGGCAAAAAGTGCCCAAACAAGTACAAGAAGCTACGACAGGACTCCACGATCATAGGCATTACATATTTTGAATGGGAAAAGCTTGTCAAAGTTTAACCATTGATGTTAGCAAGAAAACGTTAGTTTAATATATTGGAATTGGAAAACCTTGTCAAAATTTGCTCATTGATGTTAGCCAGAAGACATGCATTTGATATTTTTGAGTGGGACGCCCTTGCTGTGAGCAGCGTCGAGTGTTTTTTCCTATTCCTGTGTTCAGTTTAGAAGTAAATAGTTACTCTGCTGAGATATTCCTGTGTTAAGAGTTAGTTCTGAATATTGTCTATGTAATGCCAGGCCTTGTGTTTGATTGCAAAGTTGAGCTTGGAATGTTGTGGCATGCGGCATCACGAGCTATTCACCGTGCCTCCTGAGAATAATGCTTCATATTGTTTTGCATGTCGATCTAATGCCAGTGATTTGCTTGTTAAGAAGATCATCCTCTTTTGTTGTTTTCGTGCTTAAGAAGTTCATCGTCTGATGTTTCATTCATAGCCTATACGACAAGTCGGGTAGGTTAGACGTGAAACCATATGATCTTCTGACTAACTCATGATATTAGGACGCGATTGGATCGTCGTTTTCCAACAAAAACCGCTTGTAAAACTGACGCTTCTAAATTAAAGCAGATGGTCTCGGGCGAAGGCGCTTGGTTGGTCGATTTCGACTAGTAAAATATCGGAAGTACTTCACACATGATAAAAACGCTGAACGACACTCGGACGATTGCTAATCCAGCCGTTAGATGCTGTTTCAGCCTTGCCCATGGATGGCATGATACGCACGTCGTGCATGTATCGTCTGGTAATGTCGTCCTTATAGCAGTGCTCGTAAAATATACACTGGTCTCTCAAATTACACGCGTAACCCGCCGGTTTTACTTACAGACCTCGGGCCCTCGGTTTCATTACGCATGTATTTTACGTGTTGTTTCCGATGACGAGTAAATTACACTTGTATGTTAATACAGGTTTGAAATAAACCAGAGCTCCCAAGCGCGGCCTTACCGTTTAATGCCGTCTCAGTTTCTCGAAGGTGCTCATAGGTGTCTGATGATCCTGGCTTCCTGAATGAGCAGCGGGCGCTGTATCAGACCATCCGTAGGGCCCGCGAGGCCCTCTCCGTTGTCCTTTGAGTTGTTGCGCTCGCCATGGCGCCGAGCATTGTTAACATCGTCAACGAACATGAGGATTCAGGAGATGACTTTATTTTGACTGGCTGACACTAGGGACCCACTAGGGCCATAGCCGTACGTACGCAAGTGCCTCCTTATTATGTACAACTATTTTTTTTTGCTTTCTCCTGGTTTCCTGACATCACGGTCCCACACCATTGTCAACCTATGTAGTCAATATAAACGAGAGAATTGCACAAGGTGCGGCCGACAGCTGGGACCAAGCAGCTCGAGCAGTATTTGTGTTTTTGAGGCGTGAGCACTGCAGAGTTTTTCTTGGCGATGATTTCTTTGTTGTTCAGAGGAGAGTAGGGTATTAACTGTGTGGGCTGTGGCCCGTCTAGCCCAGGCCAGATACTAATTTTTTCAAGATGAAAATGGTTGGCCCAGCTATACATCTTTTTGAGGAATACCCAGGCAAGGTCAACTTGTTATTCTCCGCCCCGCTGGGCTGCAAATCTTTCCTAGGAGGGATGCATTAGGCTTAACAGGAAAATGGGCTTTAAAAAATAATAAATGGGATGTAATTATAAAAACTAGGCACTAACTATAAAAAGTGCACCAAACACGAAATTAGTTTATAAAATATTATTTATGGATTTTGAAAATCTTAAATTTTCATTGTTGTGCGCGCAATGTTTCGTTGGATTTTTACGTAATACAAATTTATATTTAATCTGACTAGGAATTTCGGGATAAAAATATTTCGGATCCCATCAAAATGTGGGAAATTTTATTGAATTCTGTCTTCAACGGTTGGTTGAAATTATTAATCGTTGTCCTAGCTAGAAAATGGGCTGTACTTTTAACAAACTGTAAATGGGCTGTTGTAAATTCCATTAGAATTCAAAAATGGGTTGTACATTCTTACAAAACGCAAATGGGCTATAAGTTCTCTGCCACACACTTGTGGGCCTACTAAGTGACGCGTCCCCTAAAAAAAATAAGTTGGCGCGTATGCAAGGCTTTGTCAACTTATTATAGTCAACACACGGTTCTAGCAGCAGTGGCCGTTGGATGTCTATCCAACGGATGTCGTGCTTCTTCTTCAATCTTGGATATTCTTAGCTTCGGCCGCCCAAAAAATGATTCCTCCCCCTAACATCTGGGGCGCACCGTTTCGGAGGCTGACCTGTGGGCCTACTAAGTTGGAGCGTACCAAGGGCTTTGTCAACTTAGTCAATATAAACGATTCTAGCTTCAGTGACCGTACGATGTCCATCCAACGGCCGTAGTGCTTCTTCAACCTATGGTCTTCTTGGTCCAGCCGCCCAAAGCAGCGCCGGTCGTGCCGCCTGCTCCTGCCTCCCGTGGCCGGTTGTGCTGCCGCGGAGGCCTCACCGCCCCCATACTACTCCCACCGCTGGCCAGGCCATCCCTCCACTCACCCACAACCCCTGTTATTCTGCGGCGATGGCAGCCTCACACCACAGCCGAACCAGTGAACCCTCGTACTCCTCTCCGCGCGGGCTTCCACTGTTGTGTCTTCCCCAGCTCCGCGTTGTCCCCTTCCTAGGCCACACTGTCGTCCACCGCCCTGGTGCTCTCGGCGCGGCGTCGTCAACGTGGTCAATGACCGACTTCCATCGGAAGAGTACTGTACGTGGAGAGGCTGACAGCTGGGTGCACGGCGGCCGCAAGGAAGTGCCTCCTTATTACGCGCAAAATAATTATTCCTCCACCTGACAGCGGGGACCCACCGGACGGGCCACCTTATTTCGCGAAAAAAACGTTTCCCCCCTGACTGCTGGGACCCACCGGACGGGCCACCGTATTTCACGAAAAAAACGTTCCCCCCGCTGTCAGCTCGGACCCACCGGAAGTGCCTCCTTATTACGCACAAAAAATGAATACTCCCCCTGCTAGCTGGGACCCACCTTGGTGGGAGGCTGACTTGTGGGCCTACTAAGTTGACGGGGACTGAGGGCTTTGTCAACTTAGTCAATATGAACGACTCTAGCTCCAGTGACCGTACGATATCCATCCAACGGCCGTAGTGCTTCTTCAACCTCTGGTCTTCTTGCTCCAACCGCCCAAAGCAGCATCGGTCGTGCCGCCTGCTCCTGCCTCCCGTGGCCGGCTGTGCTGCCGCGGAGGCCTCACCGCCCCCTACTATTCCCACCGCTGGCCAGGCCCTGCGGCGACGGCAGCCTCACACCGCAGCCGAACGAGTGAACCCTCATACTCCTCTCCGCGTGGGCATCCACTGCCGCGTCTTCACCGGCTCCGCGTCGTCCCCTTCCAAGGCCTCGCCGTCGTCCACCGCCCTGGCGCTCTCGGCGCCGCGTGGTCAACGTGGTCAAGGAACGACTTCCATCGGACGTGGACTGTACGTGGAGAGGCTGACAGCTGGGTCCATGGCGGCAGCAAGGAAGTGCCTCCTTATTACGCGGAAAATAATGATTCCTACACCTGACAGCAGGGACCCACCGGACGGGCCACCATATTTCACGAAAAAACGTTTCCCCCCTGACTGCTGGGACCCACCAGCTACACCTTTGCACGCAAGGAAGTGCGTCCGGGCAAAAAAAACGATTCGCCCCCTGACTGCTGGGACCCACCAGCTACATCTTCGGACGCAAGGAAGTGCGTCCGGGCAAAAAAACCAAAACGATTAGCCCCCCTGACTGCTGGGACCCACCAGCTACATCTTCGCAGGCAAGGAAGTGCCTGACAGTCGGGACCCACCTGGTCGAAGCGTACGTAGCGTTGTCATTCTGGTCGCGAACGTGTACGTAAATATATACTGGTCGATGTAGAGGCGCGCACGTGTCGTAGTAGAGGCGCGTACGTGTCGTAGTAGAGGCGCGCACGTAGCATGTACACGTACGTACAGCGGCGAGGGTGCAAGAAATAAAATACGGCCACGTACGTACATACGGGCAGGGTCTCGAACGCCTACTCGCGCATACGTACAGCAAGGGCTCGTATACATGGCTGGGTCGGAACGGAGAAACAGCATCGTCGTCGTGTTGATGGGGAGGCAACGGAATGTGTCGTGTTCATGGGGAGGCAACGGAATGCGTCGTGTTCATGGGGAGGGGTGTGGCGTACCGCAAAACGGAGGAAACTGACCTCCTACGGTCGAAACAGGGGTCCTGTTGAATGGGAGGAGTGTGGCGTAACGCAAAATGGAGGAAACGGACCTCCTACGGTCGAAACGGGGGTCCTGTTGATCGGGAGGGGTGTGGCGTACCGCAAAACGGAGGAAACGGACCTCCTACGGTCGAAACGGGGGTCCTGTTGATCGGGAGGGGTGTGGCATACCGCAAAACGGACGAAACGGACCTCCTACGGTCGAAACGGGGGTCCTGTTGATCGGGAGGGGTGTGGCGTACCGCAAAACGGACGAAACGGACCTCCCACGGTCGAAACAGGGGTCCTGTTCATCGGGAGGGGTGTGGCGTACCGCAAAACGGGACTCCACGGGATACTGTTCATCTCCACCGTCGACCTCCTCCAGCCTCCACGGGCTACCGTCGACCTCCTCCAGCGTCCACGGGCTCCTGTTCATCCAGCCTCCACCGCGCGCTACTCCACCGACTACTGTTCAACCACCCCTCCACGGACACCGCTCCACCGTCTACTGTCCATCCAGCCCTCCACACCACGGGGTCCTGTTCAACCACCCCTCCACGGGCACCCCTCCACCGTCTACTGTCCATCCAGCCCACCACACCACGGGGTCCTGTTCAACCACCCCTCCACGGGCACCCCTCCACCGTCTACTGTTCATCCAGCCCTCCACACCACGGGGTCCTGTTCATCCAGAGGCAATGCCACCGCTCACTATCATCCAACCCCGCCCCCCCCCCCCCCCCGCAACGCTCACTGTTCATCCAATCGATCGGCTTTAGTTAGCAGTAGTAGCGAAGGAATTGCTCGATCGGGTTCAGTTAACAGCCATCGATCGATCGCTTGGGTTCAGTAACGCGTTGCCTGCAGTGCAGTCGCTCGAGTTCAGTTAGAGCCCAACGCCTCGCTCGGGTTCAGTTAGAGCCAACGCCTCGCACACGTGTACGAGAGAAACGCGCATCGCTCGGCCCCCGACCTCCCACCGTAACCGGGAACTCCCCGAAATTTTCCTCCCCCTCGCTTCTACCACGGTTTTTACCGTCATGGACGGCCCAAAGAATGTCATGCAGCTGCGTCTCTGGCCCGCCCAGGACGAAAAGCCCATTTTCTCTCATGATTTTTTGTCATAGAAGTAGGAGCCCACCACATCTATGATGATACAGGGTTTTGTCACAATTATCGTCATAGAAGTGTCATATGTATGACAGAAAAAAAATTGTTCGGCCGAAAATGTCATGGATGTGTCCTTTTTTTAGTGTACTCTGAAGGCCTTGTTTTCACACCAGATTTTTCAATCTCCCACCCAAATGGCTGATTCACAGGAAGAGTAGTTTAATGTACAAACATTGTCGACAAATGGAAATGTAATGAAGAAAAGGATGGGCAAGATATCATTCAAATATATGATTCCTGGTTAAACAGGATGGCATTGCACATTTACATTATATTATGGCTGGCTAAAGGACATGAGACTGCATAATTCCCATATATGATATAGAAACTAAACAGGTGGCATTACAGAACATGTCTAAACTAAGCAGATGACATATATGATGTCAAAACTAGGCACTACAAGGCAACATATGCATGATATGACTAACGTCATCATGCCAAGGTAGAGCAAACACCTTGGGGGTAAATAGGAGTGGTCAGCGGCGTCTGAACCCGCCTCAGAACAGATATCTTCCTCTGGATTACAATTTGGAGAGGGGTGGGGAGGGTTTGCCATTGAACCCACCATGGAGCGATGTCTGCATGACATTGTATTGCCGCGCAAAACTCTTCTCTTTTTCTCTACATGTTCAGCATGACTGTGTACAATATCTGACATGCATACGAAAAAAATATGGTGAGATTATGTAAGGAGAGCATGCAGAAATTTAGAGTGATGGCAAGAACTAGTGGATGGATCCAAAAATAATGATAGCAGGCTGATGATTGCTTTAATTTAATAAAAAGACAAATGATGATTGCTTTACTATTTGTTTCCCACCCAAGATGAACAACATAGGCATACCCTAGGTGAACCAGATATTAGACAGAGATACTATTCATTACTTCCTCGATATGTGCCCCACAACTAATTTAGAACTCAAGTTTGAACATTAATTTGGACCTGACTTGGAGTCCAAGAGGTGAACAGGACGATAAAGTAGCAGGTAATTTTAAGCAATGCATAATATAAGCAGAAACAAAAGAGTGCTACCTCTCTTGTGGACCCGTGTATTCCTCAGGTTCATCTGCTGAGTCGATGATGGTGATGCCGTTGCGGTGGGTGCCGGCGGTAGGGAAGGAGATCTGGGGCGACGAAAGACAGTCAGGAGTCGTGATATCTCGTTTGGTGCATGTTTCTGTCAATGGAGCAGCTCAGGTGACGTGGACGACCTCGCGGCAGGAGCAGGACAAACCACACAAAGTTCCCTTCGACACCTACCTGTAACTGAAGTAATTCTGTAAGGTCTCATTTTGGCTTGCATGATTCTAAAAACGCAGGGATAGGAAAAACACCGGAATAGGATAGGAATGCACATGGTAAACAGAGCATTTGTAAACACAGGTTTTCTGTCAACTTGGGTGTTTGGTTTACAGGAATTGGAAGAGCAGAGGAATGCAAAGAAACATGGCCAAAATAAAGTGAAACCATATGAAAGTGTGTACAGTTAGAATGTTATTCTGCCAGTAATGCACTTGGTCTTGTTTTCATGCATAGGATTTTGAAAAGTAGGTCCAGGTGGATGTTTTGCTTCATTCCTTTCAACAAAATGCATGAATAATTGAATAGTAGAGTGCCATTGGAAAATTCCCTATTGCTATGTTTTTCCGTTGAACCAAAATAGCCCTAATGGATCCACATGAATGTATAGTAATAAGTGATGCAACAAGTGTACAACCTCTTTGCCGTAGCCGTGTCGACCTCAGCATCATTGGGTTGGTCGCTGAAGCAATGAGGCAGAGGTGGCTGTCAAAGGTGTGGAGGAAGATCTGAGGAATCTGTAGACGGCGTCCAGGGCACTGCTCTATTGTGATGGATCGTTCTGTTGTTGGAGCAACTCCGGTGAGCCGTAAGACATCAAGGCTGAAGCAGCACAAGACAGACATCGTCAATCTCAAGTGGGATTCTAATAGCATCTCCAATAGATGATGTAAAATAGATGTAAAATTTACATCACCAAAAACCACCTGACTACAACAGATGAGGTAAAAACTGTTGACTCTGAACTTAACTGTCGAAACTGAAATTTACTGTGGAATCAGAATGTTACTGTCGAAACTAAACGCAATGGTAGCAGAGAGGCACTTGACATCTAGTTTAGGGAGGGCCTGCAGTTCATCTTCAACCTGCACCCCCCTAAGCCGCCAGCCACCACCGGCCGAACCGCCGGCCCCAGCGCCGCCTCGCCGCCCCGAAACAACTCCCCACCGTCGGTCCGCCGCTGCCCCGGCCAACCCTCTAGGCCCCCCGCCCCCACCCTGAACCCTAAGATAGATGGTGGGGTACCTCTCCGGCGAGCCCCCGTCCCCGCTACGGGTGGTTCTTCCTTAACTCCAGTGAGCCCCCCCTGAAAATCGACTAACCCAAAAGTCGATTAAGTCGACTGAAGTGTAGAAAAATCGGAGCAGAGCAGCAGCACGAGCGAGGGGGAGAGCAGCAGCAGCAGCGCGAGCGAGCGAGAGCCGGAGCAGCAGCAGCAGCGCGAGCGAGTGAGCAAGAGCTGGAGCAGCAGCAGATCCGGCTGGTATGGCCGCTGCCGCCGAAGGGGCCTCGCACTGGGGGAGAGCCGCCGTGGAGATGTTGCCCGCGGCACCGGCTTCAAGGTAACCGTTCCATGCGGGTGCAGGATGGAGCACCGTCGGCACCGGGAGGTCAAGTTAAGGAGAAGGTGCGATGCAATTAGTGTACAACCTCTTTGGTGGCGCCGAGTAGGCCCCGGCTTCGTCCGAGGAGTCGGTGAGGATGCTGCGGTTCCGGTGGAGCAGGTTAAGGCGGCGCTGTGGGGATGGAGCAGCCGCGATAGACAAGGCGATCATCGGAGCAGCTCCTTGGAGGTGGAGGATGGGGCGGCTGAACCGGCGGGACGACGAGATGGATGACGGATCCTCATCCGGGGAGATGGACGAGGGACGTCGAGCTGTTGCGGTGGACGATGTCGTCGGGGAAGAGGCTCCAGCTGGGCAGCGATGAGGTGGCAGACGGAGGAGGGTGGGGTTTCGCGGCTGGAGCGGAGAGGTTATGGCGGCCTGGGATTTCGAATGGCAAAAAGGAGGCGATGGGAGGGGGTGAACCATGACTTAGGGACGCGCTTGTCCAAAATGTAGGGTGTGTTACAAAAGTTCCCCCCACCGATTTGAACTAGCGGCCCTTTTGGCTCAGGGTTAGAAGGGGGATTTCGCGTGTCGGGATTTGGCAGCTGGAGGGAGTTTTCACGCGCGTTGTAATTTCGGGATAGCAAGGAGCGGGTTGTGTAGGCGCCAGTTTTGGGAGCACGATATCTGAATTTTCGGGATATAACAAGGTGCAGATTGAATTTTAGGGACAAGCCTAACGTGTAATATTGTACTTGTACGTACCAAATCAATTCACACTTCCCTCAACCAAAAAGAAAACGAAAAAAATAAAACTATTCACACCACACAAAGAGAGAGTCTTGCCCCGTTTTACTATAAAAATGATATTCAAAGCTACTCCCTCCTTCCATCTATATAGGGCCTAATGCGTTTTTTGATGCTAACTTTGACCAAATATTAGAGCAATAATATATGACATGCAACTTACACGAAGCACACCGTTAAATTCGTCTGTGAAAGGTTCTTCCAATGATATAATTTTCACGTTGTGCATGTCATGTACTGTTAATCTTGTCAATAGTCAAAGGCGGTCTTAAAAAACGCATTACGCCCTATATAGATGGAAGAAGGAGGGAGTATGAATCCATGTTATGTCCAAATAAATTTTTTCGCTTGCTGTATGATGCATGTAACCTACTCATAACCTAATCATGATTGTTGCCAACTTCAACCATCATTCATGTATTACCTTAATAACACACCACATGATTACTATAGAGATAGATATGAACTATGTGTACTACATGAACTCGAATTCTATTTTTTGAATACACTTGATGTTGATTCCAAATAATAGTACATTTGATGTACTAACTATATATTCATAATCTAAACCATGTTCCATACGTACACCGTGTTTATCACACATAGTATAGTGCCCCACCCCCTACATTATGACAAGTATTTAGACCTGAACTGCAAAAGCCACACATTAGCCCAAATTATGATCAATGTTCTATATATTATACGTAGTACTAGCAAGGTGCCCATGCGTTCCACAGAACATCAACATGATCAAGGGGAGGCCTAATTTGCAAATATGGAGAGGGGTGTGGGTATCTTTTTTCAAAATTGCCATAGTTTCCTTCCTATCCGTCAAATATAAATCGGACGGCCTATTTTGCAGGATGGCAGGCACACCATCGTCAACAACTCCGTTTTTTATAAGAGTAGAGATAAAATATATTATATGTAGTATAACATGTTCATAACCACACCATGTGTATCACCGTTATATATATTCACACATGCGTCGGTTTAAAACACTATGATAAATTCTTCAAATATCAGAATTCGCTTTTTATAATGAAGTATGATCTCTATTTGTCTTTTACACCCACACAATCCTCTTATCTTTGTAGCTAGCACTAACTTTCTCTCGTGCATGCACACGCCCGCATCCCTCTCACCCTCCCTCAGCATTCTCTAGCTCCATCGCGCAAATTCGTCTTTTTACTTTAGGTCGTTCACCCATGGTGTGTGTAGGCCCCCCCAGCTCCTTCTTTACGGCACACATCGATCGATATGCCTCTCTAGCCAGGTGTGCCTAGCACAAACACAAGCTTCCCCTCTTCTCTTATCACCGTCCACGCCTCACTCCCACCACTCTTTTCATCGATCTCGTACTCGCACACTCCTTCCCCCTCGATATAGTATGACTCTCGCACCACCTCCTAGATGCATCCCTCTCTCTCTATCCTTCTCCCCGTGCCTCATTTGCTTCTAACACACACATGCATGTATACCGATCGATCGACGTACCTCACAAGTTATGTCTATCCTTTCTCTGACAAAGGACGATTGATCTTCCTATGTAGTTATGTTTGCTTACCACAGCCATATCATCCCCGCTCATCATTCATGCATGCCTCCTGACCCGTCTCTCACACGCACGTGCACAGACAGGCAGCCATCCCCTCTCTTATTGATATTGCAGGCGTGCCCTCCGGTTGTCTAGCAAGCCTATCCCACCATTTGTTAGAAGCAACTCCACTACCACCCCCTCCAACAGTCTAACTCTGTCTCTCTCCCAACCTTATTCCTCTCCTACACATATGCATGCATGCCGATCGATCTCCCTTAATACATGAGGTAGATCGATCTCCCTTAATACATGAGGTAGGCCTCTCTCCTCCTCCTCCACACATATACCAGCCATTGTGCCTCTATAGTTAATTAGGCCTCCCTCCCCCCCACCACACGTTGATAGTCGAGCACAGTAGGTAGGTATCCATGCCACAGAGACAAACTGCACATGTCCCCTCTCACGTTCTAGTAGGCCAGCCACTGTATATCTTTGACGTGGGCACACACAAATTTGATGGCACTCTTTATCGATCGCGCACGCACACACACACACACATCATCCCTCACTTCGATTCTATGGACACCTCAAGCCGATGATACCTCCACTCTCTTCTCGTGGATCGCCCCCTCTATATATATGATATATCCAGGACTCTTTTTCACGCACATTGCATATGTTACATTTTTTGATTGACCCCCCCCCCCCAAAAAAACTCTCACGAACCACACACTATATCTCTCTATGTTTGTATCTCTCTCACACAACCCCACGTAGGTGGTGTATGTATACAAGAAGAGAATACGTGCACCATGCACGTACTCACGCTTCGTGCCCAGCCACACTCGCGCGGGTACACGGTGGAGCTCATTTCCGTACGAAATGGCAGCCCACGTGCTAATTTGAACGCGTGTAGCAGTTGTTTACCTACGGAGGTCGTGTACCACGCGTGCACGAAACAAAGTTCGACTTGATGCATTGGCGCGTTATTTTTAAATAAAGTTATATCGCTCAATGGCACGTACACAGAATATAAAACGATTTTTATGGAGAAAAAGTTAGTCCGCTCCACTATATACAATGGAGCCTGCCTGCCTGGTTTGTCTCTCTTCAGAGTATCTCACATAAGGCTGTGGTGGCCTCACTCTCTCTCTCTCTCTCTCTCTCACCGTTGGCCACTGATCCGGCCGCATCCCATCCGCCGGTGGAAAGGGAGGACGTGCATCGTTTCTCTGTTCGACGGTGCCGAGGCAGCACGTTCCAATCTGCGCTACACGCCATTCTCTCTCACCAAGCTCCGGCGCGGTAGGGCCTACGCCACCTGCTCGCTGCCGCAGTATGGGCAGATTCCGCCCGCCGCCGCTCACCTAGTTACATCCCGACGACCTCCAGGTATCCCCTCCGGCCTTGCTGCACTGCCCGTCTTCCCACGTCGCTGCATGTGGATCTTCCATAGTTCTTTGCCCAAAACATAGCTCGTCCGGCGTACTTTCCATATTGCAATCTCGTCCTCACACCGTTTTAGACAAACACAACCGTGTTGTTATCTTCCCTTAGGACAAGGAATATGCTTCTTTTTTGTCGTCGCATGTGTCATCAACTGTTATTGACCAGTAATTGTTTCCTTTCTACCTCTTTTTTGCAAACAGGGCTATCCATTTCACCTCGTTGCTATTGCGACCTTTTGGTGAACTGCACAAATCACTTTTTTCTTAAGAGTGTTTTGTGTAGTTCTACCAAAATGTCACACGTGCAACGTCTCTACATTTCAGTGCGACTGCACAAAGGGAGATTGGTTTTGCTCTATCCTCCTCATCCAAGTCCGAGCTAAATCTTCTCTAACTAGTTGGTTAAGAGAGACTGCAAAGGTGACCGGCTTCTATTTGTGTGTTTATTGTTTCATCAGCAGTCCTCTATTATCATAATCCCACTTAATATCTTTGGAACAGGGACGCTCAGCTCTATTTTAGTGGACCTGCACAAAATGTTCGGAATGTTGCATGCTCTAGACAGCTACTTTTTTCCCAACATGCCTTGTTGATTTAGACGGTGCTAGGGGGACGTTGCTGCCAATGAAAGCATGTATCAATTTTAATTTAACACCTTCTCACAACTTTGTCTTCAGTTGTGATGTAAATATTAGCTCTGATCTGCTAATAATTAAGATGCATTAGCAAGGAAGTTAGTTTTTTATTGTTTCCGAAAGAGCATTGATGGCAAGACACACGAAACAAAATCTGAAAGATCACACCATTGTACAATTTGATGTCGCTGGAAAATTATGTGTATAGTATGTCAATTATGTAAACAAATGCTGGAAGCTTGATAGCATTGCCAGAAGCCTCTTCGGCATCCGGGTCCATGTGCCATGCACAAAATTATACTCCTTCATTCCTAAATATTTATCCTTTTACAAATTTCAAATGGGCATATTTTAAAGTGTAGATTCACTCATTTTGCTTCGTAAGTGTACACCCTCCGTTCCTAAATATTTGTCTTTCTAGAGATTTCAATAAGTGACTACATACGGAGCAAAATGAGTGAATCTACACTCTAAAATATGCCTATATACATACGTATGTAGTAGTCCATTTGAATCTCTAAAAAGACAAATATTTGAGTAGTCACTCGTTGAAATATCTAGGACGACAAATACTCTGGAGTATATTTAAGAACCGAGGGGGTAGTGCACAGCCGCATGGGAGACTCAGCCCGGTCATTGCGCCGCATTAATAGTTAGTAATGAGCAGTCAAATCATAAGCCCCACCTTTCCCACTGTAAGTTGCTCGGAAGAAGCAACCATCAATACGCTCTTCTTTGAATCCGCTCATACTACTCCATCCGTCACTGTTTATAGAGCGCGCTTCAGAAAAAGAAAAAATCTCTAGGACAAAGGCAGCTAGCGATCGGCCTGAAAATAGCATTGGTAGTTATAGTACGGCGTCTATTACTAGAGGAAATAATGCGTACACACATGCATGCAGTGCTTCCACCCCGGGTACACACATGCATGCACTTACTCCACTCCGTAGTAGTACATCGAGAGAAAATTGTGGACTTGATTACGGTTACCACGCCCTAATTTATTGAGCATTAAACCAAACGCCTCTAAAGTCTCTCTGGTGGTGGAAATGCATTGAGAGAAATGCATCATAATGAAGCGCGCCCTGTAAACTATGACGGAGGGAGGAGTAGTATGAAGGTGCAAAACCAAGTACGCGTATGGCCAGTCGGTGAACGCACCTCCACTTGGCATATCACTGACATGTGGGACCGGAGTGTGAGCAAACCGATCTCAATTGACGGCAAAATGGCCAACCCGCCGTTCCTTGAGAGAGACGAGGAGCGAGAACACACAGACGGGCTCGCACGGAGGCCAAGATATATTCGAGCATGGTTGATCGATATCTTCATTACATGTTGGGCTGTCGTTTTCCGCCCTTCTCGGGAATAAATGTGTACTTTATCAGAGATTAAAAAAATAAGAGTACAGAGGCTCCACCATGCGGTTCTAGTAGTAGTACTACTCGTACTACTAAACCTTGCACTTGGCTCTTCTGTCGGCGTTCTGGGAACGGGGGTCCCCAGACTTGCCTGCCTGCGGCCCGCGGCGTGGCTAAGTCAGCAGGCCGTACGGCCCATCTTCATCAACAAGGAATCCAAGACCCTCGCGAGGGGCCAAGCCTCTCGAGGCGGATGACGCAAGACCTCCTCAGGAGTGGCCTAGTCAGGCAGGCTCGCGAGGAGCGGAGTTATCAAGGCGGGGCGAACCTCACAAGGATCTCCTGACATGAGCCATGACGATCGACACCAGGCGGGCGCCAGCGCGCGCAGCGTCTTTGTTTCCTCTTTGGTGCTAAGGAGGCCAGCACAGGCGAGGAGTACCGAGGCATCAGGCAAAGGTTGCTATATCGGTGCAATGAGACCAAGACCAGGAGGACGGCAAGGCGGAGGTCATCGTGGAGCCCAAGACGGCGTCACCACTAGAGCTTTTCGTAGGCGAAGACCACTTTTGTCAGGATAGCTTGTACTAGCTGTCCCCCTTCAAATTCGCCCGCCGTTGTTGGCTCCCTTCCCGCTCAATATTTGGGGAGAGGACCAGGGCCTATATAAGTAGAGCTAGCTACCACAGTAGGGGGGATCAGATCGAGCAGTTCACCTAGCTCTCACCCGCCCAGACACCAAGCACAAGACCACCTCAACCTCAGGAGGCTGTTATTTCCCTTGTACTGTTCTTCATCAGCCGAAGAGGCAATCCATCACCGCCACACTAGAGTAGGGTATTACACCACAACGGTGGCCCGAACCAGTATAAATCTCGTGTCTCTTTGTGTTGTGAGTTTGTCGAGTTCGTCCGCGAGATCTTAGCGAGCTAGGGCGTAGATCGGTAGAAGGGAAAGACTTCGCGTGCACCCCAGTGTTCGAACCTTAAGGGTTTGCCGGAACACCACATCCGACATTTGGCACGCCAGGTAGGGGTGCGTCGTAGCTTCCCTTCCATCAGTTCGTCGCTCCGTCGCTCCGCCATCTCCATGGCAGACGCTCGCCGTGCTCGAGCTGAGCGCCGGGCTGCCCTCACCGCCCGCGTTGCTCAGACGGCTCCCGTCGGTGGGCCACCTTGTCGTTCTCCGTCTCCCGCCGCCAACGCTGCCACTGGCCCGGCTGGGAACGAGCAGCAGGCGTCCTCCCTACATCCTTCGGTGCGGCAGGACGGCCGCACCGCCACTACATCGTTGACCCCGGCCGGTTCATCGTCTCACGCTTGTCGCGCTCCCATGGAGGCACGGGCCGCACTCCTCGCCGCAAACGAACTCCTGCGCTACCGCCCCGTCGACGACCTCTACGAGGAGTGGCTCGACCGCGTCGCCGAGCTCATCCGCGCCACAGGGGGCTCCCCAGCGCCGTCCCTCTCTCTACCACCCCCTCAACCAGCCACGGCCGATGAGGCTCATGGCGCGCCTCCACCACCTCTGCCCCAAGACGGTGCCTTGGCACCAAGGTGCGCGGCCCCGCGGCGTGATCCGCCACGCCAGGTGCCCGCGCGCGAAGAGAGAAGCTGCCAAGAAATCCCTCGGCCGCGAGAAGTTGCACCTGCACTCCCCGCGCCGCCTCGTCAAGACCACGCACCGCCCGCGGCGCCACGCGGACCTCATCAAGACCAAGCTCCACCTCCGAAGCGGGCCCCAGCAACCACGGCCGGCTGCCGCGCCTTCACCCTCGAGCTGCGTAGCGTCGCCTGGCCAGGCAAGTTCAAGCCGGACCTGTCGCCTCGCTACGACAGCACCGCCGACCCCGCGGAGTTCCTGCAGCTCTACGAGCTGAGCATCCAAGCAGCCAACGGCGATGAGAAAGTCATGGCGAACTGGTTTCCCATGGCTCTCAAGGATGGAGCTCGCTCCTGGCTCCTGAACCTGGCGCACGGCTTGATCTCCTCCTGGGACGAGATGCGCGACCGCTTCGCTGCCAACTTCCAGGGCACACGCGACCGCCCGCCGGCCGCGGGTGACCTGCGCCGCATCAAGCAACAACCAGGAGAGACCCTCCAGAAGTACATCCAGCACTTCAACATCACCCACCTCAAGATCCCCAAGGTCACGGACGAGGCCATCATCTCAGCGTTCTCTGACGGCGTCCGCGACGTCAAGATGAAGGAAGAGCTTGCCATCCACGAGGAGCTCTGCACATCTCAGGAGCTATTCAACCTGGCGACCAAGTGCGCAAGAGCTGAGGAGGGGCGCCTCTCTCTCCTTGAGCTACCAGCCATGGGCGCAGAGGAGAAGAAAGCCAAGGCCAAGGATGTGAAGCGCAAGGAGGCAGTGGTGCTAGCAGCGGAGCCCGACACCAAGCGGGGCAGAGATCAGCCCGAGTCATCCAAGAATAGCAGACCGGTCTGCACCTTCCACAACCTGAACACCCAGAACACCAGCTACTGTCAAGAGCTCAGAGCCATACGAGAAGGACGCTTCGGTCGACGCCCCGAGCGCAGCGATCGGGGCTACGGCCGTGGAGGAGAACGTGGAGGCGGACGCTGGGACGACCGTGGCCCGCGCCAGGAATGGCGCGACAGGCCTCGTGAGGACCGCTGCCAGGACCATCCTCGCGAGGGCGCCTGGAGTGATCAGCCTCGTGAGGATCGCCCTCAAGGCAACGCCTGTCTCCCCCCGCTGCCGCCAAGAAGGAATGACGACCACCATCAGGACGAGGAGGCTGGGGGCTTCCAGGAGCCGCGCGCAATTGCATGCATCTTGGGCGGCGCCCAGGCCCCAGCCTCTCAGCGCATCTTCAAACGGTTCGCTCGCGAGGTGAACGCGGTGCTCCCCAAGCTCAAGGCCATGCGCCTGCTCAAGTGGTCCCAGTGTGCCATCACTTTCAACTCGGCAGATCAGCTCAAGTGCGCGGCCACCGCCGGCGCCCTCCCGATGTTGTGCTTCCCAGTCATCAGCAATGTGCAGGTTACCAAGACCCTCATCGACGGCGGCGCAGGGCTCAACGTCCTATTCGTCGACACGTTCGACAACCTCCAAGTGCCATACGAGCAGCTCCAGCCTACCAAACCTTTCTCAGGAGTGACCGACGGTTTCACCACACTGATAGGGCAGGTCCGCCTGCCTGTCACCTTCGGAGAGCGCAAGAATTACCGCACCGAGCTCATCGACTTCGACTTTGCGCACATCCGCCTGCCGTACAACGCCATCCTTGGGTATCTGGCCCTGGCCAAGTTCATGGCAGTCACCCATCACGGCTACAACGTCCTCAAGATGCCAGGAAGCGGAGGAATCATCACGGTTCCATGTGAAGTGAGAGATGCGGTGTGCTCCCTTGAGCGCGCCTTCCAAGCTGCAGCAATCGACGACCCCGACAGCAGAAGTGTGGGCCCTCCGGAGGCCATCCCCAAGAAGAAGCAGCTGCACTGCGCAGGACCTCAGGAGATTGGCAACGCGGCAGGAGCCTCATCAGGATCAGTGTCCGTCCCAGGGGCGCCTCCCTCCATCGCATAGGAAGGCGCGCCTGGCGCCCTCCTCGGACAGGGCATGGGGCTCTCTTCTGGAGGGCCTCAGACCTTGCCAACCTCACGAGGGAGGCGTTTGGGCACCACTTGGAGGCGTGCTTCGCGGCACGTGTCCCTCAGGAGAGCACAGGGCAAGGAGTGCCCACCACTCAGGGGTTCATCACCAAGACCACTCAGGAACTGCAAGACACAAGAGCCATGCGCGGTGACAGCCGCTCAGGAGGCGCAGCGCCCCATCCTGGCGAGGATGCATGGCTGCGTGTCTGCATCAACGTCCCCGGGCTCAACAGGGCCGCATCTCAGGAGCGCTTCTGGCCTTCGCGTGTGGGCCACTGCGAGGGCCCGCCACACAACTATGTTCGCATGCCCTTCGGCTTACCAAGCAAGGCGTCATCCTATCACCGCAACATGCGGCGTGTCCTGGCGGCTCGGGAGGCCAGGTACCATGCCGTCCTGGAGGAAATGGAGACAGTCTTCGGGGAACCTCCCGAGCCCCCAGAGCCTCCCGAGGCTCAGGGCTCCGGTGGCTCATGAGGAGCCATTTCTTCGACGTACGCTTTCAGCTGCACCAACTCTACTTCGTCTATAGAACTAGGTGACATCTTCCAAGCTCGTTTAGCTGGGAGCGCCCCTCGGGCTGCGTCATTCCCAGGCCACATGGGTCCGTCCCTGGGGCATGTATCCCTTCATTTATGTCTTTAGCTTACCTTGCTGGGGGCGCCCCTCGGGCTGCTTCATCCCCAAGCCGCTCGGGCCGGACCCAGTGGCATGTATCTTCCTGCATTTACCCAAGTTGAATTGCTTTCCATGATTAACCTGCTTACGGTTATCGCCTGCTCGATCGCCACCCGCCACGGGTCTGTTCATCCTATGCAATTTGCTTGCGTGTTAAAAGGGGGGCTCCTGAGCATCGCGACTTAGGAGCTCTTACTGGCTCTCCAGCCCTCACCCCCTGGCCTTGACCACGGCATCGCGACCTGGCATACCAGCGGCGGCTGAGCTCGCTCGAGGGCCGAGACCTGAGGACGTAGAGTGCTTGCATCTAACCGCCTTGCAGGAACACACAGTCACCAAGACTCAAGACCAGCGCAACCCGCCTTGAGGTAGGGCCTCGTGAGTCCCGCACTCGCTCACGAGTGCCCAGATACACCTCGCAGCCCTGCTGTGCAAGCCATGTGTCAGGGCAGGGTTGTACACGGCCCGGGGGCTCCTCCCGGTGGGGGGCCCCCATCCCACGCACAAGTGGAAGCACCATGCTCCGCGCTGGCCGTCGACACTGCCGAGGAGCGGCTATGCCCCTGCACAAGCGGAAGCACTATGCTCCGCGCTGGTGATAAACAACTGAGGGCGGCCCCACGGTCGTACCAATCTCATGGAGCCCAGAGCTCAGCGTCCAGCCTCACCGCAACGCCTCCCCTCGGGAGAGCCTCGCGAGGGGGCTCGGCACGGGGGCTGTGCTCGGGTCGCACCCGCTCGGGTCGCGCCCCAGCGCACGCCACCCAACCAGGTCTCCCGGACCTGGGCGTCGCGCGCCCCTCCCGAGGCCTCGGCGAGGGCAGGTACGGAAATTGTTTGCACGTCAAGGGGGACTCCTGAGCATCGCGAATCAGGAGCCTAATTGGTCACGTAGCCCCTCACTCCTTGGTCCGTCCTGGTCTCCGGTCGGCCCAATGGCGGTTGAGGTATGCGCGGGGCCGGGCTCTGCTGACGTAGAACATTAATCTATCCTCGCGAACTCTCCCTATAAGCTGTTTGCGCGTCAAGGGGGACTCCTGAGCATCGCGACATAGGAGCCTAACTGGTCACGTAGCCCCTCACTCCTTGGTCCGTCCTGGTCTCCGGTCGGCCCAATGGTGGTTGAGGTATGTGCGGGGCCGGGCTCTGCTGACGCAGAATGCAAAGCAAATAGGAAGGTAATCGCAAAATCTCGAAGCAAATATTACAAACACATTGTCCTCACGATGTCAAATGAAAAGTATAAACGCCTCCACGAGGCCTAATACATGTTGCAGGAACGGAAACAGGAGAATAGCCGCAGGTCACCCCCGGACGCCGCCATAACCTGCGGAAGGCGCTGCTTCGTGAGCAACGTTGTCTTCACCTTCAGCACCAGCTGCAGGATCGGCGACATCGCCGGACAGAGGAGCAGAGACAAAGCCGCGAAACTTCTTCAGCAAAGCCTCCACCTGACCTTGCACGGCTGCGACGGCGGCCTCGTATTGGTCTTCGGCCACAGGCTCCAGCAGCTCGTCAAGACAAGCGTTGGGGTCGCGAAGGTGCAGGTGGCTGAATATGCGGGTCAATGCAGCTGAAGACAGGACGCGAGCTTCCGCCTCCACCATGGGACCAACGCCATCAACG